>NC_051187.1:67540938-69940938 GCF_015220075.1 Falco rusticolus
CTTGGCGTCGCTGTGTCTCGGCCCCCTCGCCGGACCTCAGCGCCTCGGGACCCTGGTGGATTGCCTGGTGCTGAACTACCGCCTGCGGCAGGGGCTGGGCCGGAGCCGGGACCGCGGGGCCGAGGGCGGGGGCGCGGCCGAGGGGCCGCTGCGCTGCTGCGGCTGCGGCAGGTTCCTGAGCGAGCCGGTCACCGTCCCGTGCGGGCACACCTACTGCCGCCGCTGTCTCCGGAGGGAGCTGCGGGCCCGCTGCCGCCGCTGCCGGGACTGGCTACTCCCGTCGGGGGGCACCAGCACGGCCGCTGCCCCGCTGCGGACCAGCGTCGTCCTCAACCAGCTGGCGGAGAAGTGGTTCCCGGGCGAGTGCGAGCGGGCGAGGACCGGGAGCCGGCTGGAGGAGCTGCTGGCCCAGGGCCGCTTCCGAGAGGCTCTGGGCGCCGCCGGCCAAGCTCTGCGAGCAGGTAAGGCTGGAGGGGGCAGGCTGTTCTCCACCGGTCCCCCGGGCCTGAGCCGCAGGCTCCCGCCTCGCTCTCCGCCCCTGCCCCGGCGGGACCGTAGCGAGCCGGCGGTGGGCGGGGGGGTGGCGGTGTGGCGGAGCCGGCGGGTGTGCGCTCCCCGCCGGCCCCTCGGCCCCGCTCCCTGCTCTGGGGCTGGCGGCGAGCGAAACCGACCGGTAAAGAACATCGAAAGTTTTTTTTTCGAGTTTGAGAGGCTTCAGGGAACTTCCCCCTAGTCTGGCGGAGCGGAGGGACCGGTTACGGGACGCGAAGCTGTTCGCACTTCGGCTGAGCCTCAAGCCCGGTCGTGGGGCGCGCCTCAGAGACACGGAGGGGCGCCAGCATCGGCTTCTTTCACGTTTTGCTTTATTTTTTTTTTTCCTTCCCCCGCGTACTTTCGTGGGACGTGCTCACGGGAGAGTTTGCGGCTTTGTTCGGGTTTGTATTTGATAACCGCTGTGCACGGACCAGAGAAATTCTGTTACTCTGTTTAACCTTGTTTCCTGAGAGAGAACTATTTTCAGTCTTAAGTGTCACCAAGACAATTCCCAGCAGGCCGGGCCCAGTTGCATAAGCAGGCAGGCACGGAGGGGGACAGGTTGTGTAATGGCAGTGACATCATAGGTGGGTGTGGTTGAAGTTTTATAATACAGTGTTGGGAGAGGGTGCAAAGATGGGAGGTAGAGGCAGGCTTTTAGGCTCGCCTGTATCGGTTGCCAGCGGTATGTCTGGTACCGGTACCATGGACACATGAGAGACGGTCAGTTTTTCAGTTTAGTCTTTGTAGAGAGAGAGCGAGTCAGATTTGCGTGACGGATACACCTAGATGGATCCAGTACCAGGTTCCTTTGTTGTTTTTTGTTCGACTGGATTTTGACACCTGTGGGTGACCTGTGGGGTTCTGTTTTCATTTGTGCCGTTTTATTTCTGTTCAGAAATTTAGGAATTAATATTTTTACAGATTTAAGTGTATTACGTATGTATAGTTGTCTGTAGCGGAGAAAATACCAAAAGCTTGCATAAGACTAATCCTTCCAATCTGTTCTGTGGAGATTCATTAGATCTAGTTCCAGAATAAACTGTTTTCAGTGTAGGTGGGATTAAATCTCAGATATATTTTATATGCCTTTTTACAATCTAATTTGAAGAGGTTCAGTTGTGGCCTTCAATTCTACGTTATTTGCCAAGGTGTTTCCAAAGTGCAGGATATGGCATAGATGTGACCTGAGAAAGTGGTGATTCTGTTTTGAACCTTGGAACTGTATGGAGCAGACCTTTCCTCTTTGTGTGTTCTGAAGTACAGCATTGACTCATACAGGTCACAAAAGAAATGGAGTCAAAAATCAGTGGCCTTCAGGATACAAACTGTCATCTATTATTCATCACATACTGATCACACAAACAGGGGATCTGTTTTGTGTTTCAAGATTGCTTTGAAAGAATAAAAGAGAAAATTAATTCTAGGGTCTAGTTAATCCTTATTTTATAGATTTGGCAATATGATTTAGGTATCTATGGGGAAAGAACTTGGATTCCTTGTTTTGTGAAGCTATAGCTTAAATTCTGGCTTTAGAACAGGTTTAAAATTTGAAAATAGTTACCAGCTGTGATGCTTATCTCAAATTTTATTATTCAAATTCAGTACATGCGCTGCAATTATGTGCTAGAAGCTCAGTTTAAGATCCGTTGTACAGCTATTTCCTGTGTCTCCAGTCCTACTGAAGAACTATCGATATTCCAAGTATTCTGGTAAAGTACTGAAGAACTTCATGAATCAGAATGCAGACATGTTAAATGTGAGTTTAGAGCTGTAGGCTCACAACTACAAATGGAAGGTGATTTCAGGCCAATAGAGAGCTAATTAATAGCTGCTGGTACACTTACTATCTTCCTACAGAACATGAATCTTGAAAACACTTAGAGATGAAAAACCATAGCATTAGAAATGTGTTCATGTTTAAAATCTTTCATGTTCTGTTTCAATGTTTCCTCATTGCTAGTTCATCTCTGATTCTTCTTAATGCAAATAGAAAAATAAAAAATTGTGATAAAAATAAATCTGATGTCCTAAGTAAGGCATTGGCACTAAACCTTTACTCAAATGGCATCTTTTTGTAACTTTCTTACATTTCTTGAAACATCTGAAAGAGAAGTATTTGCCATGGTACAAAAGTGACTTTTGAAAAATGTGGTTAGTGTATTTTCAAAAATATGGTTAGTATATTCCTTGCAGAAGTAGAAATGGAATAGGTTAGTTAAAGGAAGTCTGTTGGATTAAAATGTAAGTGCAGCTTGTCTTTAATCAAGTGTCCTGAAACACACAGCTAATAGGCTTGAGTTTGGTCTGAATCACAGACTCATTCCTGCTGGAGTGGACCTCAGGAGGTCTGTTGACCAATCAATCTCCTGTTCAAAGCAGAATAAACACTGAGGCCAGAGCAGTTTGCTTAAGGTTTTGTCCAGCTGGATGATAAAAACCTACAAGGATGAAAATTTCACAGCCTGTCTGGGCAACCTGCTCAAAGGTTCACTGTTCTCATAGTGAGAAATTGTCTTCTTATTTCAAGTCTGAACTACCCTTTTTTCAGTTTATAACCATTGTCTCTGGTCTTTCCCCCCATGCACTTCAGTAAAGAGTCTTCTAGGTAGCCTCTTCTTGGATTCTGGAAGGCTGTTGGGTTCTCCCAAGGGCTCTGGGAATTGTTTTCCACTAAACAAGCCCAGTTCTCTCAGCCTCTTCTTGTGGGTTGTGTGTTCCAACCCCTGATCATTGTGGTGACTCTGTAGTCATGTATTAATAAATACTGTGTCCTAAAGTTTTCTCTGCACAGTGGTTGTGATGTGCATGTCTTTTTATTTTGAAGAATTCTGTATATTGTTAAGAACCATATAAAAAGCATGCAGGATCAGATCAGAGGTGGTCCATTTATCAGTATGTTTATGACGACAGTAGTCAGGAGCATATGCTTTGGAATATAAAAAAAAGAACACATAATGAGTGGGTTTTTGTGTGTACACCTTTGTATACTTTCCTGTTAGTGTAATAACTGGTACACACAGTTCTGCACTGAAAGTACCTGGTGTCTTTTTTATTAAAATCATTTGTCTTTGGGTATGCTAGAAGTGAGTGATTTCAGTATTTACAATATATTGGATTACTGAAATTGAAAATTCAAGCACAGATTTCTGCTCTGTTTAGTCTTTGGTATAAGGATCTGAAATAGTTTTGCATCTTCCCTTTAGGTGGTAAATGTTAAAATATATGCTGAAATATTGCAAAATGATGTTTTCACAATTACAAAACAAAGAAATTATAGCTACAAAATTGAATGTATAGATGTAGATAGAATCATAGATCATTTAGGTTGGAAAAGACCTTTAAGATCAAGTCCAGCTGTTATCCTGGCACTGTCAAGTACACCACTAAACCACATCCCTAAGCACCACATCTACACATCTTTTTAAATACCACCAGGGATGGTGACTCAACCACATCCCTGGGCAGCCTGTTCCAATGCTTGATAGCCCTTCCAGTGGAGCACTTTTTCCTAATATCCAATCTAAACCTCCCCTGGTGCAACTTGAGGCCATTTCCTCTTGTCCTGTTGCTTGTTATTTGGGAGAAGAGACTTACACTGACCTTGATCTAACCTCCTTACAGGGAGCTGTAGAGAGCAGTGTCTCCCCTCAGTCTCCTTTTCTCCAGACTAAACACCCCCTGGTTCTCTCAGCCGCTCCTCATAGGACTTGTGCTCCAGACCCTTCACCAGCTCCGTTCCCCTTCTCTGGACACGCTCCAGCACCTCAGTGTCTGTCTTGTCATAAGGGCCCCAAAACCGAACACAGTGTTCGAGGTGCGGCCTCACCAGTGCTGCTGAGCACAGGGGGACGATCACTGCCCTTGTCCTGCTGGCCACACCATTTCTGGTACAAGCCAGGATGCTGTTGGCCTTTTTGGCCACCTGGGCACACGGCTAGCTCATGTTCAGCTGGTTTTTGACCAACATCCCCAGGTCCTTTTCCTCCAGGCAGCTTTCCAGCTGCTCTTCCCCAAGCCTGTGGTGTTGTGTGGGGTTGTTGTGACCCAAGTGTAGAACCTGGCACTTCTCCTTGTTGGACCTCACAAAATTGGCCTCATCTCATTGATCCAGCCTACGCTTGAGCAGATCAATGCTCTGCCCAACGTGGTGTTGTCTTCAAGTTTACTGAGTGTGCACTAGTTCTCTTCATCCAGATCATTGATACAGATATTAAACAGAACTGGCCCCAGTACTGAGCCCTGGGGAACACCACTTGTGACCTGCCACCTTTGGTCTTGCAAATATTGAGACCCAATTTTTTACATGCATTAATCATTAATTGGCAGCATTTGTGTGTGTTCAGCAACAGAATTGGGGTCCCAATTAAACTCCTTGGTTTAGCCTTTTGTTTTGTACCGGTTCAGTTGGAATTATGCTTTTCTGTTTGAAAAAGAAATGGACAAAATGTCTACCTGCTGTAGATTTGAACTTACATTTTTATATTCAAACTACCCTTCACCCTCCCCCAGGAAAGAAGTCTGAGAGTTCCTCTGGTCATGTTATATGCTTGAAAGTCTAAAAAAGATGAGCTCCCTCTGTGTGCAAATAGGTAGCTTATCAGAGTACAAAGACCTGCACTTACTGCTGCCTTTCAAGAAGAGAATTTGGTTTGGTACTAACTCTGCTGGGCAACAAAGACTCAAATACAATAGAGAAAATGGTCTGAAGAGTGTGATCTGAGCTCCTGCCTTACTAGGCTACAGGATCACAAAACACAAAGCCACAGGAAAGCAGGCTTCAGAGTTGTTCTGCTTGTATAACTAGTATTTAAGTCAGACAAAGACAGTTTCCCAAACTTCTGTTCATGCAAACATTTTATTATATCTAAAATAAAATAAAAACCAAACGAACCAGGTTTGGGAATATTTGTATTTGAAGGGAAATAGTCAACTCGAAAGACAACTCATATCAGAAAGACACTTCGGTTTCAACTGTGAAATCTTCCCTGAGGTTTGATTTTCTTAACCCTCTCTTTTTCCTTAAGTTTTTTTCACATGTAGCATTGTGGATCTAAATATAAAGCAATATGTTGGAATACATGGGAATATTGACCAGTTTGGCTTTTAAATGTAAAACAAGCTCATGTTGGAAAACATGAAAATTTAAACTAGACATTTAGAATAGGCCAAGATAGAATATTGATTTGAAATTATCCCCTTGAAGAAAACCTTGTTGAAATATACTTAAAGAACAATTTAATTTTAGTATCATTTACAGTAGACCGATGTTTGACTTATCTCATTCAATGAAAAACAAGGATGTTTTTCTTTTAAAAAAAAACAAGAACAAAGCAGCGTGCTGGCATTTTTTCCAAACAATAACTACAGTAAGTTGTGTTATGAAAACTGTAGTTTTAGTGGCATGGAGATGAGTGTGCTTCCCATTTAGAGGTTGCTTTACTAAAAGTGCAAAATGCTGTATGGACATGAGAATTTGTCTTTACTGAACACATACTAATGTTTTCCCATTGCAGAAGTTCCACTAGTACGACTCCTTACAACAGGGCTGCCAGCTGGTATTAAAGGCTTTCTGGTACTGGCTATCACTTTTCAGACCACAGGGTGATAAAGCCTAATTCTGGTACTTAACCAGATGGATGCCATTGTGAAAGTGGCATGTGTGTCTCCAGCCATAGTTGGAAGAGGTTGGGCATTATAAAAACAAATGACAGCCTAAAGAAAAACTGAAATGTTTGAAAGCAAACTTTGTAATATTTAGACTTTTTAATATGTGCACTGAATTCCCAGATTTCTGTGGGTTTGAATGAGTGTAATATAAAGCTAGTCTACTTAGTCCTCATTTTTTGTTGTGCAGTAGTACTGAGCAATACTTTATTCTGTTGACCTCAGTGATAGATCCTTTAAAATATATTTTATTGTTGCTGCAATACATTAGAGGGTCCAAAATTTGATCTTTGGCTTGAAAGACATGAGCCTGGAATTACTGCCACTTTTAATAACTGGGGGGCAGGGGAGAATGTACTCCAGTAATTTTGAAAGTATTGTACAAGAAAGTGTGTTTATGAAATATCACTATGAAAGCATATCTAATTAAAAATTACATATTTCTGAATTGTTAAAAATGTTACTTTGTCTTCAGATTCCAGTGACTTGATGCTAAGAATTTACCGTGCTGAGTCATATGTTGGCCTCCAAGAATATAAAACAGCCATAGAAGATCTAAATTTTGTTATTTCTAAAATGCCAAATTGGCCAGAGGTGAGTTGATATGAACTCTTCATTTTTCAAAATCTGTGTTTATCTATAAAATTAATGAACTCTAAATTATACTTGCATCAAGTTAAGAACCTAGGTCAGCTACCTTAAACATCATCTTGTAACACATGCAAAATGCTGAATGGTATCTTAAAATAGTTACTTATAGTTACAGGTTACTGATGAGTACAGCAGGTTGGAGTTGATTGACAAACATACTTAGAGTTGGGATAGTTTATGGTAATGTAACCTGTGACAGCTGGGGTTTGTTTTGTTTATTTCTTATTTTTTGTTGAGAGGGACACTGCTATTCTTTTGCTGAAAAGCTCAAAGAAACCCAGTGGGAACTGAGCTTTGCAAATAGCGCAGGCAGCTGGGGAGTCACTGGCTTTCAGAATTGTAAGGCACTGCATAACTGTAAGAGACTGCAGCACTGTCTAAATTCTGAGCACAGCAGGAGCAGCAAGGTCTTGCCACACAAGGGGAGGTAACTGCTGCTGTTTTGGTATCTCCTGTGTTCAGCAGTTCCACAGCTACTGCATATTCAGGGAGCATCCTGCTTTATGCTTTTCAGCATTGGTAGTACTGTCTACTTTTTTTCTGTATGCTTGGAAAGAAACCTTACTTAACTGAGCTTGGTAGGAGGATTAGCATACTTTCCTTCTTCAGAATACATCTTAATGAAACTGCCCAAATCCATCAAAGATGATGCATACCCTTATCTGACAGCCTTGTTTAACAGATCCTGCTGTTAATACTGGCAGTTGTTCTGTAGAAACTGCGCTCTGGGTTTTTTTTTTTTTGTTTGTTTGTTCTTAATTTCAGTTTCTGGCTCATTATCCAAAATCTCATCTACAACTAGGTATTATTGTTTTATCTAACTTTTGTTAGAAAACTTTTTTTGTCTAACTTGGACTTATGTTAGTGCAAATACAACTTTTTAAAACTGACATAAATTGAGTAAGGGACTTCTTAGTTCCAACGTAATATAATTATAGGTAGATTCAGGAAAATTTAGTAGTCTTTTTTTTCCCCTCTCTTTCCCCACCCCCCCCCACCCCCACCCCCCCTTTCAGGAAAAACAGTGCACAGATTATTTTTTTTTTCCTAGCTGTTGTCCAGTATTCAAGAATAAAATATAGTTGGAGGAAGGATTTCCAGAAGTTTATTGTTTTGTTTTAAAAATATAGATTAAGATGTATATAAGGGATACATGGTCGTGTGGATTGTTTTCTTTCTAGCTATCCTTCTCCTGCAGGCTGGAACCGTAAGGCTTTTAATGAAACAGAGGGCAAAAAAGGTGTCTGGTAAGCCGTTGTATGAGGTTAAGTAATAATTTGCATTTCCTGTCACTCTTCTTCCCCTCCAAAGGTTCACAGAAGAGGGAAATTAAGGCTTTTTGTGTATTCAGCGCTAAGCATGTAAGGCAAAGCAAGTTAACCGGAAGGAGACTAACACCAGACTGCCCCATGACTCTTTTCAAACACTGTAGGGAATGTATGTTAGACAAGGCATGTAGGTCATCCACACTGTGCACAGCTGAAGTTTGTTGAGGAGCTACATTCTTCTTGTCATGGAGGGTTCTAATTCTGTTGTAGTGCCTGCAAGATGAATACTGCAGTTCTGTGTACTTGATAGAAATGTCTTCATGGTATCTGTTTTTCAGGTCTACTTCCGGAAAGGAAAAGTGCTGCAAGACTCTGGCTTTGTAGGTGATGCCTTACAACTGTTTCTACAGTGCTTAGCCCTTGATGAGGACTTTCTTCCAGCCAAGCTAGAAGTAGAAAGGGTAATTTTGTTTTTGAAACTGGATTACTCTCTCTGATGTGATTCTTTTATAAAACTCCCATTATGGTAGGCTTTAAGCATGTAAAAATCTTCAATACATGCAGAGAAGGTTCAGGTGGCAGATTATTTATTTTCAAGGTATATCATACTATGTTGAAGAGATAGCCCTAATGTACATGTTTTAAGCACATGTTTATAAGTACATAGGCTTTTGAAGTTATTAAATGAAAATCTAGAAAACTGGAAAGCAGGCAGCAAGTTGTACTCTTCTGTGCCCAGAGCGCAACAGTTTTTCTTTGATAATAAAAATTACATTGAAAAATTTTGTTGATGCATGATATTGAATTGATAATGTCTATCTGAAGAGCTCACTCATTTGTAGTAAAGATTTCTGGATAAATTTATTTTTAGTAATACAGCTATGTAAACTTGTTTTCAATCGTTCTTTCTCAGTTACTGCTTAAATAAAGCTCTGGTTTTGAGGATAACTCCATATAGATTAAATTCTTATTTTTGGTATGTAGTTTTATAATGGAGCTATGTCTATATCTTTTTTCATTATTATGAACATTTAGCTGTTTGTTTTCTAGACATTGTGTGATGTGCTGTCACCAGAGAAGTTAGGAGAGAGTCTGAAGGAATCTGCTTGGAATTCACCGCATACTCGAAACAAACCTTTTATACTTAGTTCTGAGGTGACCGAGTCTTACTGTAACTTACAGCTTTGTCCTGAGCAGGTAAAAAAACCTATAGGATAAGTTTCCTCCTTGCCCGATATGCAAACATCAGGTGTTCTGATATCCTTATTTGTCATACTTTCCAGCCTAAATGCTGACTTTCTGTAATTAGCTAAATTGGAAGAAAAGAATTGTGATTTGGAAGTAATGTATTTTCATTTGGAGAGTTAGACTCCTCATTCCAGTGAACTACTTATTAGAAGGTGCTGAGATTTTATTTTAGTGACTTCAAAATAAAGAGAAATACAAGTTTTGTTCTCTTTGAAGCAGGTGAAGACTTGTAATTTGTTAACGCTAAGCAAATTTGAGTACTGTCTTTACTTATTAAATTTCTTTAGTTAACTAATGAACTAACTATGGGTGTCAGTTTGACTTGTATATCTTTGCATGTTCACATCTTGCATACTTAGATTTGTGTTACTCTAACTACACTTTCGTTCATCTTACCATTACAGAGTTTAGAAGGATCAGATGTACTGGAGCCTGTTAGTGGAAGCTTAAATCGCACACAGTCTGCCCATGCTCTTAACTCAACAAAAGACCTTGCCAAGGAAGATGGCTTAAAGAGAGTGTCTTCTGAACCCCTTCTCTCTGGACAAGAAAAAGGTGCTTTGTTGAAAAGAAAGCTTTCCTTTTCAGAACAGGATACAGTTGTGTGTGAAGATGGAAGAAACAAACACAAAAAGCAAGGAGGTAAACAGTCACTTACATTGAAATGTAAAGTGTTTACTGACTTGCGCCTTTTTTTGAAGGACTATTTTGTCTTATGTTTCCTTAGAAAGTACAAAAAGGGACATGACACTGGTTTTTGGAACAATTCCAGGGGATCTGATTGATGTATCAGATTTTGAGTGCTCTCTATGTATGAGGTAAGATTTTTCTCCTTGATTAGTATTTCCATTATAGATGTTTGGCCCCATACCTGCTACACATATAAACTCAGGTACATATAGGTTGTGATGAGTTCTGGTATGAGTCAATACTTTTCAGCCTTCCTCTATCCCTGCTTATTTAAATGTGTCACTTGCTATAGTGGAATATAATACAGCATTATTTTAATCAGCTTGCTTTTTAAATTAAGCTTGGCATTGCTAACCAGTAACTTTAAAAGGACAGGATCTTTTGTGGTTAAATGTTACAGGTTTTCTTCAGTCAATAGAACTATTAAACTTTTTATTTTGGGAAGGGTAATGCTTAGAAGCATTGCTTGTGAACCGCATACTTGTCTAGGACATGTAGATACTTCAGCATGTTAGTCTACTTAAATGTAGCTGATGTATTTGAAAGCTCTTACTGTCTTGGTTTTCAGAATAAATACCTTAAAACATATTATGTATACTAAACTGTCCACAGTTCTGTTACTAGTGGATGATGCTTCTATTAAAACAACTTAGCTCCTCAAAGAATCACTTAATTTTGGGTATTCTGAATCTCTGTGTAGTGCAACCAAAATCTTTATACGTTGAGATAAATGTTTAGGTATTTAGAGTGTTGAAGTATGTCCAGATTCATCAGAAAACGAAAACTGTGTAGTGTTGAATTGAAACGAACTGCAGTATAGGATTAAAAGTAAAATAAGGAGATATGGGATTAATTTTTCTCTTCTTTGTTATAGTATAACTAGTCTTAAAAATTAAAGAGGTTGATCGCTGACTTTTTAGCAAAACACACTTGCCATGGCATCTAACTTCTAATAACTTTGTTTCAGGCTATTCTTTGAGCCAGTGACAACCCCTTGTGGACATACGTTTTGCAAAGGTTGCTTGGAACGGTGTTTAGATCATGCTCCTCAGTGTCCACTCTGTAAGGAGAGTTTGAAAGAGGTACTGTTTCTCAGTAGAGTTCACAAATACAAATACTGTTATCATTTTAAAGGCTGTTTCACTTAAACCCTGCAACTTGGATTCACTTGTGTTGTGGATCGCTGCTAGAAAGGAAAAACCTGAGACAAACTTTGTCAATACAAGTTGGTTAGGCTTGCCTCAGGGTCTTAGAGGTTTTATGTTTCTGTGACCATCTACTTTATTGATGTAATTAAATCCTAAGTCTTTTTAAACTTTGGTTTTCGTATTTGTATGGCTGTATAACCTAGGAAATCAATTCTGTCTCTGGTAAGCATAGAAGTACAAACTAAGTTAGACACTTGAATTGTCAGACACTAAGAATTAAAGTAGAGAATCTAATTTTCAAATATTACAGTAATGTGAGCTGTTAAGTAATGAAACATAAGAACTTCAGAGCTGTAGGTTTCATATGTTCAATTCATGACACATTTCATATGTTATGGTTTTAAATAAAAGCTGCATTTTCTCAAGCCTCTTGTTAATATATATGAAAAAAAAAAACCTAATATATTTTTTTCAATTGCCTAACAGTACCTTGCAAGCAGAAAATATAGCATCACAGAACTGCTGGAGGAATTAATAATGAAGTATCTGTCTGATGAATTGTGTGAGAGAAAAAGAATTCATGCTGAAGAAACTGCTGAACACTCAAAGTAAGCTTGCTGTCTTTTATCTAGAAAACTTGAGAGGTCTATGTATGTATGGAAGCAGTATGGAAATCCTTTTTAGAAGTGTTTTATTGTTTTGGTGATTATTAATAATGGCATATTATAGATGCAAGAAGGAGTATAAAGTCATGTTAATTTGGGGTCTTAGGTATTTCAGAAAATTAACTTTTTTTAGCTACTGTGGAAATAAAAAAATCACAGTTTGATAGCAGCAATGTGAGGCTCTTAAGTCCTCTACAGAATACATTTGCCCTTCTGTTTCTCTTTCTGCATGCACTGTCGTGAAGCTTCAATTTTCACTTCACTGCTGTGAATGGAATTGTCCTCTTGAGTTGGCTGCAGAGTCTGGGATACTTGAATTTCTTTCAAAGCAGTTCAGGATAGATGTTAATTGTATAATGATAGATAGGTGTGATGAAAAGAAATCATTTGGATTTTGTTGTAATCTTGATGTTTACCTCTAGTAGACTTCCTTCCGATATATAAAGCATTGTGTATTGTAGACATGAATATTGGAAAACTATTTAAACCAGTAGCTCATGCAACTTATGTAACCGAATCCATACATTAGAATTATGTTTTATAGTCTGAAAGGTGTTAAAATTAAATAACTGGTAATGTTTTAATGCTAACTTGTTTGTATCAATTATCAACTGTACATACTTGATAAGATATCATGAAAAAAATATGGTATTTTTCAATTAGGTGTGCTGAGGCATATTGCAAGGTAGAAATTACACCCTGGGTTGCATCTTGTGATCTGGAGTCCCTCACTCAAAATAATCTAAGTGGTGACATGGCTACTATGTAGTTACTAGTTACTGCTACATCTTTTTAGTTCCAGGAAAACTGTGGTTCTGAGGGCATAATGGCTTGTATAGCTCAAACTAAAACAAAAAGGAAAAATGTAACTAACACCCCTGTCCTCAAAACAAAGGCCTTCATTCGCTGACTAGATACTACGAACTAGATAACTATGAGGCTTACTGTCCAGGATGTATTCAAACTAGTACATAGGTATTCAGTCACTGTTAGTATGTTTTTGTTATTTATGAAAGTTATTGCAATGTGCTTATTATTAAACTTTGAAAAGAGTGCACCACTGAAATACAGCAAACATACTGAAAAAAATTATTGTCTTGGCATAACTCAGTGCTTAGATATTTAAGTCACGTATTGCTTTTGATGTTCTCTTGAAGCTTGACCAAGAATGTTCCGATGTTTGTTTGCACTATGGCATATCCTACTGTGCCTTGCCCTCTACATGTGTTTGAGCCAAGATACCGACTAATGATTCGCAGAAGTATGGAAACTGGAACTAAACAGTTTGGGATGTGTATAAGTGATGCTCAAAACAGGTAGGTTTACATCCTAATTCTAAGCATGTCATCTCTTATGTCTTTTTTTTTTTTTTTTTTTTTTTTTTAATCTAAGAAGTGTTTTTTCAGAGCTATATAATTGCATTACTGACAAGGTCTTTTTTCTAGTTTTGCAGATTATGGTTGCATGCTGCAAATTAGGAACGTTCATTTTCTACCTGATGGACGGTCTGTTGTTGATACAGTTGGTGGAAAGAGATTTAGAGTTTTACGGAGAGGGATGAAAGATGGTTATTGCACTGCAGACATTGAATATTTGGAAGATGTTAAGGTATCCAGAATTCTGTCTAAATACTTACTAGTGTTAACGCCTGCAGATTTTTGCTTTGTTTGTTCTTGAGAGCTCTGTTTCAAATTTTTAGGTCCCTGGACCAGTGGAAGATTCAGTGCCAGCACGCAAAAGAAATGGAAGCTAGCTTAATTTTTTTATTATTATAAAGCAACAAAGAAATCCTATGGGTTTTGTTTGAACAATAGTTTGAAACTAACTTTTAAAAATATCACAGGACTTCTTTACTATTCAGTCATTAGCAATCAAGGTTTAGGAGAATGCAAGAAATATATTTAAATATAGTTGAATGTTTCTCAATTTTAGTTTAAACACCTTAATTGTTTCTTTATCTCTAATGATATTTTCATTCCTCCTATAGGTTGCTGATGCAGAAGAACTAAAGAAACTGAGAGAACTTCACAATTTTGTTTACAATCAGGCCTGCAGTTGGTTCCAAAACTTAAGAAACAAATTTCGCACTCAAATTCTTCAGCATTTTGGGCCAATGCCTGACAGGGAGGAAAATATACAGGTGAGACATCATTTAGTATCAACTATTAGGTGCTTATTTTTCAAAATAAACCCTCTGTTAACGACTACTAAACATTAAAAGAAAAAAACTAGCTTTTTTCCCCAGCTTCGTAGGCAGTAAGTCTTGTATCTTGTTTTCTGTTATAATGAGCCACAAAAGGCAATTCTGTCACTGTTCAGCAGTTTTGCAGGGAAGGATGATATGCTGCTGTGGAGATAAAACTACTAAACTGAGAACACTTTAAGTTCCAGTAGCATTTTGAACTGTTGGTTTATGTAAAGATGTTAGAATTCAAATGGAAAAAACCCTGTATTTTCTTCCCTGTGATACGTGCAGGCAGTAATCTTCAGCAAAGAGGTAATCACAACACTTTCCTCCTTTCTGAGTTAGTGCCATAAACTGCTGCAGCTGGTAGGATTTGATGAATGTTTCTTAAGAAACTAGCTGCAGCAATCTATTTTAATGATTATTGTAAACAACTAATGAAGGTTGATGAGATCCTGAGAGAATGGAGGCTGGAGAAAAGTAGCATTTAAAGATACGTAAGATTTGGATTTCAAAGTGGAATTATATATTAAGTGGGGTCTTGAAAGAGCCTGACCCTCACCCGTCTGCTAGATACTTTTATGAGACTATATAAACCAATCAGGGGGGACTGTAGATGCTGTGGAGGCCAGTGCATGAATTCAGAAGTGATTTTAGAACAATTGAATAAAAAAAAAAAGGACTTAAAACAACGTACTAGGAAAGATGAGTAAGTGTGCAAAACCAGGGTAACTAGCAGGTCAGCAACACTGTGAGTATGTACCTGAGATTTATGATGGAAGACAAATGTGTCAACAGTGCGTTACAGATGCAGGGGGAGAGAAAGTCATCCTTCAGCGTACCACTACCAGTAATATTTTTGCAAGTCATTTGAGGTAATTAATCTTCTCTGCAGTGATAGGACCTCTGCTGAGGAGTGTTATGTCTAGTTCTGGGCTTAACATCTAAGGCTTAATGTAAAGAATTGAATAAAATACAGGAAAAAGCTCCATAGTATGTTTTATCAACCTAGAAGAAACTAGTTCAGTAGTCATGCTCTGTCTAGGAAGTAATGAGAAGGGAGTGGAATTGGGAGGTGATGGAGGAGCCCTTCAAATGTAACAAGACAATTGTAATGAAAACATTAGGCTTCGAGAATACTCAAGCCTTAAGAACAGCATGACAAATAATGGATTCGGTTTTTATCAGGGAGGTTTGTTATTAGGTGATTGTCCTATACTTAGCAATCTTTTCTCAAGGAAGCTATGAGCTTCCTTTGTTGTCTTAAAAATAATTGCTTTATCAAGCTTAGTTTAAGTATACTTTGACTTCTCAGCTGGGGAGGGATCAGAAGAGATCCCTTCAGAACCCATCTGATCTCACGGATGTGGAATTCTCTAGTTAGTATCAAACTTTAAACTAGTCTGTGTCATTGACCACTTTGTCTTTTAATGTCTTCATGTTAGTCAACTATACTGCATTGGTTATGGGTAACCAACTTATCTTTTGTTTTTAGGCAATGCCCAATGGTCCTGCTTGGTGTTGGTGGCTTCTAGCTGTTCTCCCAGTAGACCCCAGATATCAGCTGTCAGTTCTCTCCATGATGTCTTTAAAAGACCGTCTGATAAAAATCCAACATATACTCACATATTTTTCTAGAGACCAGTCCAAGTGACTAACCACCTGGGTCTTCCTGAAAAGTTACTCTGTTCTGGTTGTAGTAGCAGCTGGAATTTTTGCTGCCTTTGCACATCTAGCACTGGTTTGAGAAGTGTAGTGGAACTGCTTTTTCTCTCTCCTCCCCACCCTCCTGACTTCCTGAACCATGTGGTTCTTTGAATGCACATTTTCTTCAACTATGAGAGAAGACCACTGACGATTGCACAAAGTCAATCCAGCTAGATATGTTTTTCACGTTATCTACATTACAATTTGCACTATGTAGAAGAGAACCTTTTTGAGACTTGATAATTTTAGCCACTGACTTTTTAAAGCTGTGGGAAGTATAGGACTTAGGCTGACAGTCCAAGTTTACAACATTGAGGAGGTATTAAAGGTTTTGCAAATGTTTGCCTCGTACAACTGTTCTTTTGCTGTTTGCACAAATATTTGAAAAGTAGTATTGAATGTCACTGTTGAACATTACTACTCTTGTTGAATTATCTTGACCGTGAACATGGCACAGAATTTTAAGTTATCTTGTAAATATATGCATCACGAAACAGTTGACAATATGAACTGTATGCTGAAGTGAGAGCCAATTTTAAGGAACAAATGCAAAAAAAAAAAGGTACTTCTGTCTAAAAATACTTAAACTGTGAATATGGTTTACAAACCTAGGCCTGTACATGTTAAAGAGGAAACTGAAAACTAAATGCTAGTACCGGTTAAATTTCTACGGGGCTTTTCAGGCTGGCTGTTCTTCCAGAGCACACACTTAGTTTATAGAGCTTAGAAGAAGAAATCTTAGAGAGTGTGTGTGTGTGTGTTTGGGGATTGTGTATCCAGGATTTAAAAGCTTAAAGTTTTATTTGAACTTTTTAAGTTGGTGCAAATGTGAGTTCTATGCCTTATTCATATCAATAGTAGAGCACACTGCAGTGGCGAGGTTAGCATCATGCTGCCAATAGGTACTTTTTGTAATTAAAGGTTTGCATATTTGTGAATATGTCTGATACTGGCTTTCTTGTATGTAAATCATTTGTAAAATATTTCTTAAATCTTGCTTTTGCTAATATATTTAATTTTCAATAAAAGCTAAACGTTTGTAATATTTTTAACTTTATCAGAAACTAAAGATCACTTTTGTTTTCCATGTGCTTCTATTCTGGATTCTCAAGTAAATCCAGAAGCTGCTGTTTAACCTACATCAAGGTGGCCAGCACTTTGTGACATAATTGGTATTGGACATAATCAGGCTCATTTATTGGCCAGATGAGGTTTTTGCTGGTGTTCTGCTTTTGTATCTACTTTGTTTAAATTAAGGTAGTTTCAGGTATGAAGTCTGCATTTCACAAAACTTAAATTGCAGGAAACTGTGCTTGCAGAACTGTTAGGTATTTCACAGGCTTGCTAATCAGATGCTTTCGCAAGAAAATTTCATTACAAAGAAACAGCAACAGCAAAAAAAGCAAAGTTACTGTGATTAACACATGTTGCATCTAGACTGATTGTAAGTACTACTCTTCAGTAATTATTCCGCAAATGTGATCATTGTAGGTGCTGTTGGGAATGCTATGAAATTGAGAATGGGGAGGAAAGATTTTTAAGAGGATTTTCGGGTTGGAATTCTTTGAAATGGTTGTTTTGTGGACCAGATTTTGTCACTTTGCTCTGCCCCATTCTAACTGCACAGGCTTGCCTGAATGTTGGCACAGACCTGTCAGTAAGTACCTTGGAGAGATACCGTGCTGTACTTTACACAGGGGTTTGAATTTGGGGAGCACTCACTTATTCTTTTGATTCCTCCCACCGCCCCATGCCACACAGCAAGAGGGTTCTTTAGCTATCAAACAATAAAACAGCAACAGGCTAAGGACCAAGTTTGATCAACTTATTATTATAATAAAGTTGACAATGTAATTAAGCCTGAGTGGAATGTGAGCAATCTAGGCATGAGTGAAAGGGAAAGGGGGAAAGCTCGCTTGCTATGTAGGCAAGGTACAACTGTTAATGATAATTCTTACCTGATGATGAGCAACAGTCAAGAACATTGTCAACCTCTCCTGTTCTCTGTTATGATGTAAGGATGACTCCTTCACCAGGCAGCACCCCTGGACCAGCCAGCAAGAGCTACCCCAAGTTAGTGTGGGGACACCTTGTTTACGGGGTTGCACCTTCCCTGTTTGATCACATGACTGACAAGTTGACATAGACATGTTCTTCACGTGTAAGAACAAAACTAGATGTGTCTCAAAAGACTGGTGGTCTGTAAATAGCTATACAATAAATTGGATGTGTGTGTATATTAATATAAGAAAGTTGTAAACCTCAACATGAGGGATTGAAGTCACTGTACAGAGAAGTATCTGCCCAGAACTGATAGGTAGTTTTCAAATTTTTCTGGCAAGGACCTCTTCCCATTCTGCTAAACTGTGGCCAAAGATCTCACTGAAATTCTTAATTCATGATTAATACTCACCTCTAGTCTTTTTACTTTAAATTACTCTTACCAATCATCATTTCTTCTAACAACTTGGTGCCTGAAGTGAGAACTAACAGACTTTAGGTTCAGAAATTTGTTTTCTTGGTGTGAAACAGCAACTTTGTGTTTCTCCGTCTAACTTGATTTTTTTGTTTGTTTGTTTATTTAACTGGCTTCATCTGTAACATTCATTCTAGCAAACTGTTTCTCTGTGGGCCTAACTTTCTTTAAGGACAATATGCAAGGATGGCTGTAAGATATGTTGGTGCAGGTGGCTGTGAAGTTTGAAGGGATGCTAGAAAGTTAATTGGGAGAAACGTTTGCTCTGAAACCCCTGAAAGACTAGGCCAGATTCAGATGCTAGGGGCTTTACAAGACTTGGAAGGACAGTACACTCATCCCTTTGGTTCTGTAAATTATCCAACCCGTTCCTTTTGAGCTCTGTCTCAGAGTGTGTGTGTGTGGTGGGGTAAGTACCTGCCACATACTGAAATTTTACTACAGCCTCATTCGCATTGAATACAAGTGAGACACGGTAGAGCTGATCCACACAACATTCTTCTGAAAGACAGCACAAGGGAGTCTCACAGTGCAAGGTGCTGCTCATTTGACATTACCAGTTGGGGCAGGGACAGTTCCCAGAGAAAATGGTTGAAACTCTGGCTTTGAGCACATCTTCAGGAGCAGTAGACAAACCATAACTGTCTGGCTGCACCTGACCAAGCCTGAGGTGTTGCTCTTTCAGTACTGTCTGACTGCAGAAACCTGTCTATCTACAACTGGATTTCTAATGGAAGAAGGTGGTTCCATTAGTGAGTAGACATGAGATACCAGTTTAAGTATTATTGTATCCATGCCACTTGGTATCACACTGAAATCTGCCTATTGCCCTCTCATTTATGTGCATAAATAAAGCCACAGTTTGTTTAATGCTAGGATGTAAGTTATTCTAAAGCCTTTACCAAAACAAAGCAAAATAAAGAGTCTACTGAGTTTTGAGCCTTAAGTTTGGTGAAGTTGTACTTTCCTGGGTGCTCATGACTGCAAGTGCTTTTACAAGAGAAAGCCAATAGCAGGATTTCACCATGGGTAATTGCAGTAGTGATAGTACCAGTGATGTAGCTGAAATGCAGTCAGGAGCGCCTGCAAGGATGTGGCAGGCTCTCTGGGACAAAGAGGCTTGAATGTTAGTGAGAAAGAAGTTGATAAAAAAGTCTTTATATTTCTAGCTGAGGGGTTTTGTTTGGTAAGTAAATGGAAGAATATCCTATGTTGGAAATTATTTTTAAAGCGGACTAAATATGAATCTGTACTAGCTAGGAAGCTGGCCATTCACTAGATGTCCAAGTGTGTTAGAAAAGGGAAATGATGTAATGGGAAACTGGGGACAGGGAGTTGTGCTAAATTAAGACAAATACAGTCGCTTTCCAATCCAAATAGAAATTCTCAAGCTTGGCGTCTGAAACTCCTTAATTATACCATCTAATTGGTGAGCGTTGTTCTTTGCGTTCTCAAGAGCTTTCCGATCTGCCAGCTACGAATATTTTTATCAGTGTAAAGAGCTATACAAGGTGCTTGGCAGAGTGGGGTGGCTTCTCCCTGATGCTGCTGTAGGGTGGTGGCGGTTTGGAGGTTTTATCTTTTTCCATTTTCTGTGTGTTCCTGTCACCGTCCCCCAGCCTTGCACCAGACTGTGCTTAGTTCTTACTGAGGGCTCCTTGTTGGGGCTGCCGCAGCCCGTCCCCTTCCCTATGCCAATGTATCAGGGCTGTTTATCAGGCATTTCAGCCAGCTGCCCCTTGGAGGAAATCTCGGTATCTATCTTGGAAGCTCCGAGTTCCTATGAAAGACAACCTGTTCTTTTCTGTGAAAAGCTCTGTCCTTGAAAAAGACTCGAACTTGATGTTTGATATTCTCAAGCATCTGTTGAGCTTTTGGCAACTTGTTTGCTGCACTATTTTTCTATCAGGATATCCTCCTACTGTTGATGAAATCTGTCATCAGGAGGGGAGAGAAGAAAAGCTGTTATCCTTAGTTCTTTCAGTAGGTTCCATGCACATACATCTTAATTCCTTCTTTAAGTTTTGAATTTTACCTTCCACAGGGAACAACAAATCTTCTGTCTTCTCCAAGTCTAAGATCTTCTTTACACTTGGCGCATACTCTTCAGGAACCAAGTCCTTCAGAAAGCTCCCAGTCTAGCTGAACTGATACTTCAGTCATTGTTTTCCATACCAAAAAAAAGTATCTGCGTAAGGCCTGCTACAAGACCTCTGAGGGAGGAACCCAAAGCTCCAGAGGGAGCTGCAGTATTGCTGTGGTCCGACCCCTCCTGCAGTTATTTAAGGAAACAAATTGAAACAGTGGTGGGGAAAAAGGGGAAATTGAGGTCTTTCCTTCCTACAGATCTCCACATGGTTAACATGTGGTGGTTAAAGTTCTAAGAAGTAAAAGAACAGTTTGGCCCCTTTTCCCCCAACAGAACCTGGGTGACTGTTCTAGTACGTAGAGTGGGGTTTAGGTTTTGAGTGCATAGGTACACTTTAGATCCTGGCAGGAACACTGACTTCATGTATCCTGATGAAGCTTTCATGCATAAGAGGCTCTTCTACCCTGTCAAGATCTAAAATGCTTCTACAAAAGCACAACAGCAGATGTGTAAGTGGCTTTAGGTCCCTCACACTCAAGATCTGAAATAGAATAAGGTCTTGGGAACTGGGACTGCAACCCAGTTTTAGAGGTACTTAAGCTTTGCAGGAAATGCAGGGTTTGTGGGGTTTTGGTTTGTTGGTTGTTTTTTTTTTAATCAACCTGCTATGAAACATTAAAAGTTCTCGTACATACCTTGAAACAAGTCTTGATTGTTCAAACAATTCTTACCTTATTTTTGTCTAAGCCCAGAAGTTGAGCACTCTCACATGTAAGCTTCTAAAAGTTTAGAACAGGAAAGCGTGCTCTAAAAATGTGTATGAGATGCCTACTGCAATGTGATCCAAATACAGTGGAACAGGCACGTCTGATTTTATTTTGAATCATGGTTCAAGATTTCTGACGGTTATTTCATAATTAAGTTGCATTGCTGAAATCACTGGGGCTGTGTGTGACAAGAGGTTCAAATGCCTACTCTGGTGCGAGAAGTCATGATTTTTTTCTTTGGGAACGAAATACTTCAATTGCTTCCAAAAAGAAAGGCTTCAAAACCAGGGAGTGCCTTAATGCCATCCCCAAGAAATCTAGTTCACAGCCTCTCCTAGGCCTTCAATTCACTTCTCACAATTCTCCACAGGCACAGGATATTAAAACCTTACCTTCAGGGTCCTGAAAAAGTGCCTTAACCTTTGAACTGCAGACGGAGGACAAATCAGTGCGAGCCAGGGCTGGTTTTCCCCTCATTTTTACAGAATGGGTGTTTGGGGTTGGCTTTTTTTGAAAAGGAAATGATGTTATAAAGGGTGAACACCAGGTGCCACTCACCTGTACCTGAGGCAGTGCAGGATGTAAAACAAGTCCTGCCCTCGGTACCTTCCTCTGCCAAGTCTAAATAGCTCCTTGCTGATACCTTGCAAGAATATGTACTGTTAAGCCAGTAACTGCCGATTAGGAAATGATCTAAACCAGGGTCCTAGGTTTCACATCAGGTCCTTAACAATTAAGACTTTCATTACAGGTATCCCAACTCAATTTTAAAAATGGAAATAAATTTCAGTAACCCCTCCGTGTAATAGTTTTTGTGAAGGTAAAAGCACTTTTTATTTAAGAAGTTGTTGGGATAGATTTTAAAATTGAACAAAAAAAAAAGCAAGTGCTACAAGAGCAATTTCTGGCTGAAGAAATTCTCAAGTTATTGCATCAGTGTAATAGTCGGAATGCTGAACCAAGGGGAAGTATTTTCATTTCATAGCAAAAGCTTTGTAAAACTTCCAGCTAAACAGCTGATACGCAGCACTTCAGCCTTTAGGACAACTATATGGAGTCCCTGCAGGTATGACAGACTTGGTAGGTTTTACCTGCTGATCACAGCCGTGCACTGTTAATGCTAGCTGCTGCATTGTAGTACTTCTTTGCAAGGCAACAGCTCAAGCAAGGGTTTGCATCTGAGAGTTCAGCACAAGCTGCACAAAAACCACCCCCAGACAACCCACCCCAGCCAGAAGCTGAAGAATGACCATCTCTATGGCAACTAAAGCACTTAGCATGCTCATGCCCAGCATAAACCGGCACAACTTTACAAGTTAGTTTAGTATAATCAGGGTGCAAGTAGTCTGAGAAATGTAACTAAAGACAGTACAGAATATTCCAGGTGTAATGCTCAAACCATTGTCTGTTACTACTTTTCACTGCAAGGGGAAGGACTGTGCAGTGACAGCAATACCACACAGTGATGCAGGTGGGGGTGGGGGGAAACCCACAAAACAAATCCCTGGCTGCAGTTGTCCATCTCACCATGGTGCTGGGGTAGCCAGGGAGCTAATGAACTTGTCAGATTGATTACAGATCAGAGCCAAGACCAAGTGTAGTGTTGGGTAGGGATGGGAAGAAGAGGAAGTGCCACTTTTACCTCTTGTGTAACTTCAGCCCCAGGTTATGTATACTTATACAGCTGAGCTAGCAGGCTGCTGCCACCAGGAGAAAGAAGTGCCACAGTCTCCTTTAGTTGTTGGCTTTGGTTCTTGTCCAATCACAAGATATGACCCAACTCACACAAACAAACAAAGAGCATGCACTCATCTCTTTTTGCCCATTAATTTTTCTATTAGTTGAATACTACTGTCTTGTTAGGACAGCTAGCTGACATCATAAGCATGCAGGTGAGTACAATCTTTGTAAGTAGTGCTTGCTAAAAACCACTGTCTTGAGGATCTTCATTTTTATATCAGTGCTTCCGAAGAGATGGTACACCACCCAAGAATTTCAACCTCTTTGTCATCACTAGCCCTCACTGTTATTGACATTTCATTTAGAAATTCATTAGAAAAGCAAGTGCCCTCAAGACCAAGAAAAGAGTTCTAGTTATTGTGCTTTAGTGTGAGCTGATGAATTTTAAAACTCCTGCCACTTAACTCCAGAAGAAAGCACTGCTAAGAGCTCTTCCATACAACTATGGATAAGATGTGGTCCCTTCCTGTTAAGCAGAAAGCCAGCAGTGGCATTTAGTGCAAGGAACTGGATTATGGGTAAGCCTGACCTACCACACAATCATAAAGCAGTACATTAGGACCAAAGCAACACAGCTTCCAGGAACAGTGAGACACGGTAGTAGAACATCATCTTCCAGAAGACTGTCACCTAATACCATTCTGTGCAGGTTTTCGTGCATAAGCTTTTTTTTTTGTTTGTTTTGTGTGTGGGGGGGGGGTGGTGTTTGGGTTTTTTTTTTTGTTTGGGGTTTTTTTTGTTTGTGTTTTTTTTTTTTTTTTTTTTAAACACAATTATCATCTAACTTAAGGCCCTGAATTTACATTCTACAGCTGATTGCTAGTTTTTGAGTGTATTCAGTAAATCTCCATGAAGCTTTGAATTCAATAGTTTATTTATAATTGTAAAAGCATAAGTGTTACATACCTCAAGTAATTGCATATTTGTTAGAATCATACCTACTCAGAAGATTGGTGTGTGCAAAGACAAGACAGTCATGCTTAACTTCCCCCCAGTACTTTTTTGCTTTATATTTATTCCCCCCTTTCAGTTCAGCAAAATTTCCATAGAAACAGAGTGAGGAAATACAGATATGTCATAGCTAGAGTTATTGAAGTGTATGAAGACAGTTTGACAACATCATGTAGGCCCTTTAGAACTATTGAAGGTAGAGATCTGCCTAGTATATAAAAGGGCAAAGACTGGACTAGGCAAGAGTTACAGCAAACAGGCAACAAGCCTAGTTACAGCTCACAAACCATTTGTATTTATAGCTTGGTATGAGCAAGAAAATTGGTTTCAACTTTATCACATCATTTCAGAAAGTATCAATGGGGTACATATACACACACATGTTTTTTAAAAAATACATGTATGCATATAAATTATTTAAATAAGGCAGGTATTTATTCCAGGCTCTTAAAACATTTTTCCAGCCCCTTTTCCTATTTATACAGGATATGTTGCCATTTTATTGCTAAAGAAAGCATACCATCATTGCAAGCAGAACAGCATCAGCAGTGGCTCTAGTTAGCGGTCCAGTTGAGTTAATAAGGTTCAAGACATACATTATTACTATGGAAGAATATTACTGTTACAGAAATAGAGAAGACTAGTTGGATTCTATTTAGATCGCACCAAATCATTTTCTTGACAGTCTGTAGTTAACAGTATACACTAAAGAGCAGAACAGCACCATTTTGGAGCAACAGAAAGATACCTAAAATACTACTTCCCCATCTTTTCCTTAGCTGTCACATTAAAAAAATACACAAGGGAAGGATGAGGACAAAACAGACTTCATCTGCTGCTCTAATAATGCTTTCTTCTGTAAGAAAGGATGCAGGACTTTCAGCTCATCCAAATGTAAATCCTAGTATGAATGAATATGCACGCCATTATCTTTGCATAACTGATAAAAGTTACTTGTTAGTATGACTTACAAGGTGCACTCTCGAAGTTTTTTGTCAGCCTGCTTCAAGGAGATCCAGGTGTTTAACATGTTTGATCGCAGTTTGGCCCACACCAGATGGTTGTTTAACCCAAATATCTGGGCAGCAAACTGGGCAGCTCCGTCAGGTGACAGCGTAGTAGGACAGCCAAGACCTGCAGAGAGAAGAGTGCCACTTACCAAACCATATTTTACAGTTAAAAAACCCACACACACCTGCTTCTGAAGAACAATTTAAGACAATGTTTGTTTCAGCCTCCAGGAACCACATGATCCGGTTTTAGAGCTAGTGAAGTGTCCTGTGTTCCACTACTTCTAACAGAACTGCTTCACAGCATTTTAAACCAGAAGCCAGCATGCCAAATGACTCTCCTTGTACAAAGCTAACAGACTTCTGGGCCTCCTAGTTGCCAAGCATCCATTCAAGTCACTAAGTCAAGAATCATACAGGTAGCAATGCACTGAAGTAACAGAATTAAGCCCTTACCTACACCAATTGTGGAGAAAGATAATTAATCATATGGAAAACACTGCTCTAGAACAAAATTCCGTTATTTAAATTACCATTAATACCAACTCCAATTTCAAACTGGAATGTTAGGCAAGGATGAGCCATGATTTACATCTTTCTGAAGATTATTCCTATGCAATCTTTGCTCTGCCTACTGGGCTTTTTGCTATCAAAAAGTCAAAGACTATGTGCAAGATATTTCAAAGATTTTGTTCAGTACTATATCCAGCTCCTCTTCCAGTGTTTTGTCATGTATGTGTTTGTATATGTACGCAACTAGAACAAGAACAAAAATAGAACTAGGTCAGAACAAGAGCAGAAGTTTAAGATCATCCTACCGCTGGGTAGTCTGAGTGAAGACCACACATCCTGAGTACCCCAGTCAGCTGAGAGCGGAGGACAGTTGACAACTGGGTAAGCAGTGTTACCAGACATTACTGGCCCCAAACCGTTGCTTCTGCCAGCTACTGCAACAAACACTGTTGGGATTCCATCTCCTGGAGGGGAGGAAGGCATTCAGAAATAAGACATCTACCTTCTTCTGTACCACTTGCTTTTGTGGGAACGTTGTATCAGAGGCCACAATTCTGTTTGCAGTTATTTTGTCAATTCCGTTACATGGACACAAAATTCTAGTGCTAATTTCCCCTTTTACATAAATATCTTATAAATCTCGCAGCCTTAAATCCCAGCTACGCTTTCCCATAGCTGAAGTCAGCATGTCTGCCTCTGAGGGGAAGTCTCAGTACCAGAAGAATAGGTGCTGCTTAGCTGTGTAGCAGCCATTAAACCTCTGCCACCTTTAAGTGTTCCTCCTCTCCTTAAATCATACACAGTTCACCTCAAAGTGCTTCTCTGTTACCACATCTGTAGTTTCACAGAGCAGAAAGTACACTCCCACAAAAATAAATAGTTCTGTCACCCCTCCTTGTTTCAGAATGGCCAGCATCACCAGCAAGATGCTACCATAGGTGCATTAACATAATCAGGCTCGGGCAAAATAGTTCTGGTACTGGGTTAGGCTTTGGGTAAAGGAAGTTGTGGCTGCGCAGTAGGACAACGCATTACTCCAACTGCTTAGTGAAGTCTATAGCTTCTCACTGTGTAATTAGCAAGAGTAGAACAGCATTGTAACACCTTGGTGTTCTGTTTGACAGAACATGGAAAAACACCTACACAAATCCTTAAGTTGCCAAGGAATTCTCGAACACGATACTGTTTCAATCCAAATCAGTAGTTCTATGGCATTTACCTTCATACTCTGCTTTGATCCTCAGGGTTTCATCTGGCCCTTTGTGAGCAGACGTCACTCTTAACTCACAAGGAATTCCAAAGGCTGCACATGCCTTTTTTATTTTTTCACAGTGACTCAGGTCAGAAGGAGATCCCATCAACACTACCACTCTACCTTGGCTCTTTGTTTTCAGAAGCAACTGGGGAAAAAAAATGAAGGAGGCCGGGGGGGGCGGGAGGAAAAAGCAGTCAACAGGCCTGAAGATGTGCAGTTATCAAAGTCTATATACATTTTTTTAAAAACAGATACCTCCACTCTTTCTGCAACCCATTCAAAGTTTCTCTTGACCATCTGCAGTGCTTCAGGAGTCACTTCTTTCAGGTCCCGGTAGGACTGAAAAGACAAAAAAAAGTTAAGTGTTTTGGGTACACAAAGCACTCATTTTGCTACCATAATTCATAAGGATACCCCAACTGGAATATTTATGCAGTTTCTAGAAACTCCACAGGAAGGAGAGCAAGAGATTGGTATAGACACGGGAGAGTAGATACGGAAGCAAGAGCTATTTACATCTACTGAGATGGTTCTTCATTAAACAACCTTCTACATTACTATTCATAGCTGTCTGCAACATGCAAGGCTTTCAGCCACAAGGGTACCAAGGGTTTGGAAGCTTCTCAAAGGGTGAATTTAAGGAAAGATACACAACATTTTAAAAATTGGATTTGCAACGACATGATTGTCTGCACTAGCCAACCTACGTTCTGCATGATATTACCACATACCTTATTTTAGGGAGATGAGCAAAAGCACTGTCAGAGCAATTAACTTGAGTATGCTACTACATAATTCAGGTAAAGTAAGCAATAGAGCAGTTCTGCTTCCTAATTTAAGAGTAATACACCCCCCATCCCCTTTGAAATCTTGCCCTGTGGCTTACAGCCACGTTCTCTCACAGGCTCTCTGTTACTAGTCTCAACAACTGTCACAGAAGCTCCATGGCAGCAACATTCACAAACCTTTGTTCTTTCATAACTACTATCTGGTAAGTCAGAGATATTTGACAAGTGTAACTGCTACAAATTTAAATATAGGACAAGTTTTATTTCAAACTTATGTTTGTTTGCAGCCCCTCATATGTGGACAGTCTGTTAGTAACACTTAAGACAACTGAATAGTGAATTCAAGCTTAACCAAAATAATGTTGAGAAGCATCCTCCCGGCAAGATCCCTCTTATGTGTCACCAGTTCTCTACTACTAGACGATACCATGCTGAATAAACGGAGAAACTTGGAGGCAGACCTGGGAACCAAATCTTCTATTATTCCTACCAATTTGTTATCCAACTATTTTGTTACCTGCACAACAAGTCAAAAATTCTTATTACCCCTGGAAGCTCCAGTCAATAGTGCTGTTGGGCATTCCTACTGAAGATATACAGGCAGAGGATTTTCTACCATAAACCAGATCAACTATTTAATGAAAATAGGCTTGGGCATTATGTACCTTATAAGCTACTCTAACAAGATAAAACTATCCAGAAAAAGCCACTCTGAAAGCAGATGTTTAACTATAGGGTTCATGTTTTTTCATTCTCCTTCCCAAGTGACTTGGAAGGTAAAGATTAAAACACTACCTGTTTGTCCTTCTGCTGGCTTCTGTCTCCTGACGGCCACAGTCTCCATGAGTCATTATCAATAACATCAGCAAGAACAATTTCTTTTGTCAGAATATTAACACCAAATTCAATCTAAAAAAGACAGTAAGAATCCCAATTTAGGAACTATATAGTGATATACTTTGTTAGATCTAGGATCAACAAGAAATCAGACTTATACCTTCAGGTCTACCAGAGTGCAGTTTTGAGGCTGCCATGATTTTTCCAAGATTTCAAAAATGGCTTGAGTAGAACGAGCCATTATATCTACTTCAGTCTGGCCAATAGTAAGTCCAGCAAAACAGAATTTTGCTTCAATCAGCTGTTCCTCAGACCACTGTGGATCATTATTAGCATCATCCTGTTAAGAAAACCGGAACATATACATCATGTAATTTAAGCTGGCTACAAGATGAAAATAACCATTAGAAAATACTAGGATTTGTTTGGGTTTTAAAAAAACAAACCAACCCAGGCTTTACACTAGTATTTTATGATTAGCAGTGAAAAAAAGTGACAGCAACATTGAAAACACTTGCTGTAACACCTGAACATCTTTAAAAGCACTTCAAGTTTGGACAGTGCCCCACAAGTGACAGGGTACACTACAAACAGCACTTTAGGTCATAGTTCACAAGATACTTCTTTCAGCACACATTCCTAAAGAAGTTCAGAATGCTTATTGCCTAGCTAGCTACTTACCCTTACCATGCAGTAACTGTTTAATTTCTCCAAATGTATGAACACATCAATTTCAACTGATGCCTTAGCTTACACCTAAAAAATCCTTACATTCTAAATAAAACAAGTTTCTGGTTTATGTACCATTTGGCTTCTTATTCTTTGATGGCCCTGTAAGCCAGTATTACATTATATGCACTTTAGACAAAAATAGCTGTTGGACAAGAATGCGCAAAAACGTCAGTATGGCAAAGCTACCAGCAATATGAGCATTACTGGCTTAATTTGTCAACATTTTAAAAGGAGATACAGAGTTCTCTCTCTGTTTAAGTTTGATTAACATCACAGGAAAGGAAACTTACCTTGTAAAACATCTCAATTTTGGGCGGGTAAAACTTATATCCTTCTTTGACACCAGGGTTTCTTTTGAGGAAGGAACCAGTAGCAATTCTTCTGCACACCCATTCAATTGGGATCATTTCACAGTGAGCTGCTATGAATGCTGTGTCACTCTGTTTCCTGACAAAAGCTGTTTTAATTCCTAAATACAAAGATAGATGCTTAGTCTCATTACTAAACACACCCCACAGTTGAGACAAGAGTCACAACCATCTTTAAGTACAACTGAATCTTGTTCTCTGGATTTAAGGGACACCCTGAATCTCTTCAGGGTATTTTAAGCCCACTCTGACCTTGCAAAAGGCAATCAATGTTGTTAGCTTCCACAAGTCACTAGTTTTGCCTGTTTTATCATACAACACTCGCTTGTAGCTCAGAACCTTATGCTCTGGTCAGAAATCCTATTCTTGCAAATAATTTTGTTCACAGAGCTTCCAAAAAAATTATCTATCCCTTCGTATGGTTTATTTGTAAACAAAAGTTAGCAGCAACCAAGTACCCAACCAGGCTCTCTAGTGGAAGATCCATTTTACAAGGAACAGTAACTGGAGACTTTCAAAGGAGCTAGGGAGCACAGCAATCTTGACTACTTTGTTCAATAAAGGAGGATGGATAAGGAAGAGAATGACTTAGTCCTCACTTTCATTACAAACTAACATTTATTTAGGACACGAGATCTTCATGATTTGTTAGCTAAAAGACCTTCAGGCTCAGAAGCACACACACACAAACCTGCTGCAGCAAGTCAACCTTCTCACATAATTCTAAGATGACCCCATACTAACCGGGGCCAGCAAACACACGTAGATAGGCACTGTAGCTGTATTGTATTCCACTTCCAGAGCCATGAAGAATTAAAGTCTTAAAATACAGTATTAGCATTGACTCCTTAGATTTTATTGCACTGCCCTCAAGGCCAGAATGATTTAAATAATCAACTGCACATTAAGTCACTTCCAAATCCAGGCATTAAGGCCCCTACATGGTTTACTACTACATTTTTCACCAGTGCAGATGCATGCTTTTAAAGGGCCGACAGTAGCTTTTATAAACGGAGAGAAACTTTAACAGAACTTTGTAAATCATCACCTTTGAAAGGCTAGGTTAAGAAGAGTTGCGCAAAGCAAACAAACTACCTATACAATAAGGCATTCACATTATCTGCAATTTATGCCAGTCAAATAAGCAAACTGTAGAAGAACCCTGAAAGTTCTTTTGTTGCTTTAAAATGCAGCTACACTTTACTCCGCACATTTTTCCCGCAGCACCTGAAGTTACTGAGGACCTTTGAGAGGTCTGCAGCATGGCTTCTTCACATTCATAGTTTATATCTGTATACTATTTTTATTGTTATCTTATCTGTTGCCATTTAAGAATTGGGCAAAACATCTCATTAAAGATTCCTAAATGAAAACTGGTAATCAACCACAAATATCATCAGAAAGACAGACCTTGGAGGCTACTTTGTACCGCATGCACAATACGCTTCTCAAGAAAGCCAGTGACTGAGGATTACACCAAATGACTTATCTTTGTCTCAGCCCATATTTTAAGTACTACTTGCACAAAGATACGGGAGATAAAACTCTATAGAAACCATCTTTCTCTTCCCCACATATGAAACATAGTAGGCCTTTACTGTTTGACCATCTGTTACTACTCTAAAACTTGTATTTGTTACAAGCTGTAACTCAGCTGATACTTGAAGCAGTCTTTGCGAGACTTCTACAAGAATGCTTTGAAGTGTGCTGAGCGCACAACTATAAGTGGCCTTAACCAAGTTTACTGGTACCTACTTGTGTTATAGTACCATTTGCAGATTCAAGTTAGAAACCCACCAGCGCAAATTCCTGAGAAGTATGCATGTTGCAAAGAGACAGTTTAAAATACTTTTTCAAGGCAAAGATACGGGCTCCATTTTTGGAAGCTTGGTGCAAAACTTACTCGAGTAATTCAAGTTAGTTAGGTACTCCATGAAAACTCACTTGTAACGTCAGAAATATTTTGAGGTTTTTAGAAGCAAGCGTTGTTCCCGATACATTAAATTGGGCTGATAAACACTTAAGAGGACTGTATCGCAAATGCATATAAGTACAAATCATACAGAAACTTTAAATTGATATAGCACACAACTGAAAAGGAAAATAAAAATATAAAAAGGTACTCTGATTTAATCTTTTAACCTTAATACACAAATTTCAAACAGCTTAGATATAGGTCTGGTAGTGCCATTAGCTAGCAGTGATTTCTATGCAGGAGATGCATCTAGTCCGGTATTCCAGGCAAGAGGGCACGGAGGGAGGGGAGAACTGACAAGTACAGAGGAGGATTAGGAGGGGTGCGTCCAAACAAGAAAAAGAAGTGTTATCTGCGATTAGAAGATTACTTCAGTAGATAGTCTCATCTTCCAAATGAAGAAATCACCTACCCAGATCTGTAGTACCAGAGGGAAGAGTGTAACTAAAATCTAATAGAAAAAGCATTCCAAAAACCCATTACAGCCTCAAGGCAGGATAAACCAATATATAGAAATAATACTGTGTTGCAACAATATCCATGATATCCAGGCACGTATTCCACCTTTGAAATACTTACCGGCTTCTTGAAGCAGCTGGAACACACAGCTAGTTGTCGTGTTGGAAATGGCAGCCTTCCCCTCCATTCGGTCCTTCCTGGCCGCGTTTCCCGCTGTTATTTGGTCTTTCGACTGCATGAGAACACATCCCGGGATATCTGGCAGCTCGTACACTTCTTTCGTTTTCCCTTCATTAACTTTTTTACCAAGTTTCAGGTCTAGAAATAATTTAAAAAATTAGGCGGAAAAAAAGTTTTCCCTTGCGCGTGCAAGTGCACCGAGCCCGCATACTTTAGCGGCTGCGTGCAAAGCGGGACCCGGCAGCATCCCGCGCTGCAGTGACCCCGAAGGGCACGCTAAGCCCCCCTGCGGGGCAGCTGGGCCAGGTTCCCCCCCGAGCAGCGAGGGCGACAGCAATCGCCCCAAAACCCTGCCCCGCGCCCCCGTTCAGCGGGAGCAGCCCCGCTGGACGCGGCCGTGCCCGCGGCGCCCGCCTGCACGCTGCTGGGCCGGGGCTGCGGCGTGCGCGCTGGAGCAGCGCTTCTACCCGTCCGCGGGGGGTTGCCTTTTTTTTTTTTTTTGTAAGCACCGGGACAAGCCCGAAGCTCAGGCAGCCGAACGGCGCGGGCGGGCACGGCAGCCGCCCGCAGCAGGACCCCCGCCCGCCCGCAGCGGCAGGACCCCGACGTCCCCCCTCCCCCCCCCCCGTAGCGGGCGAGGCGCGAAGTTCGCCCCGAAGCGTTCACCTGCCGCTCGCCGCCCCTGCTGCGGGACGGGAGCAGCCGCGCCCTCCCTCCCGGCGGCCGGGGCGCGGACACCCACACTGACCACCCCACCCCCCCCAAACAAATAAAACTTTGCGGGGAAAGGGCTCTCTCCGCCAAGCGCCGCACACCGAGCACGGCGGAGCGGGCAGCGGCCCGGCACCCCCCGACCGTTACCGGCGCCCCGCAGGGAGCGGGCCGTTACCTGATGCTGCGGGGGCCATGGCCACGGCGGCGGCGGCGGGAGCGGGCACCTAGGGCACAGAGGAGAGACTCAGCACCGCCGCCGGGCCCCGCCGCCGGGGTAAGAAGGGGCTGGCGGAAGGGGCGGGCAGGCGGGGCAGCGGGCAGCGGCGCCGCCCGCCAATCGCCGCCCAACGCGGCGGGGGCGGCCCTGGCCCCTCTCCGCCCCGCCGAGCCCCCCGGGCGAGCCCCGGCCCCCCCCACCCCCGTGCAAACACGGCCCCGGCCTGCTGCCCGGCCAATGCCGGCGCCGCGCCGCGCCCGGCCCCCGGCCCCCCGCGCCCCGCGGGCAAACACCCCCCCGGCTTGTGGCGCCCGGCGGGGGCGGCGGGCCCGGGGTCGCGGGCCCGGCGGGGAGCGGGGCAGGGGCGGGGAGGGGACGGGCGAGGCGGCGGTGTGGGGCCGGGGCCCCCCCGTATGTAAATGAGAGGCCGCACGGGCAGGCTACCGGCGGCCCCGCGCGGCGCGGCGCTGTAGGCTGCGCGCGGCGCCGGTAGGAGCGCGCGGGAGCCGCCACAGCGGGACCGGGAGCGGGACCGGGAGCGGGAGGGGGTCCGGGGCCACCCGCCGCCACGTGCCGCCCGCACCATGGAGCTGGAGGAGCTGGGCATCCGGGAGGAGTGCGGCGTGTTCGGCTGCATCGCCTCCGGCGTGTGGCCGACGGAGCTGGACGTGCCCCATGTGATCACGCTGGGGCTGGTGGGGCTGCAGCACAGGTAAGGGGGCGGGGGGCACGGGGCCGCCGTCCCGACCCGGCGTCTCCGCGGCGGCAGCCCCGGGGGTGGTCGGGGACCCGCGCCGGCACGTGCCGCCGGCGGCAGGAGCGGGCTGGGAGGGGAGCGGTGCGGCCGGGGGTCAGCCCCCTCCGTCCCGTCCCGTCCCGTCCCGTCCCGTCCTCCCGCTCCGCGCCGGCGGGGCGCCCCGGCAGCATCCCGGCGGCGAAGCGCAAGGAACGCCCCCGCCGCCTCCCACCCTCCCGGGCCGCCCCGCCGAGCAGCAGCGCTCGGACGTGCGTTGGACCTCGGCTGCATCTCACTTAAGTGGCATCGGCTCCTGCTGGCGGCCGCACGTCCCGCGCTGCCCGGGGGTCTCTGTGCGCGGAGCCCGCGGCGCGGCCGCGCAACCGGGCGGCGGGATTGCGTCCCCCTCACCGGCTGCCGCCGACCCGACCCTGCCGCGCCGCGGCGGGGCCCGCCCGTCGTGCTTGGCGTTACTCGGGATGCTGACGTGAAGTGTGTAATTCACGCAGTTCGAGACTGCCGACACGGCGTGGGGCTTAGGCAGTTTTAGGCTCCTACTAGCCGTAGTCGTTTAGATCCATCACTAGGATCCAACGAAACGTACGTTCTACCTAACACGCCTACGGCGATGTAACACAGACTAGCTTCACGGTGATCCACGGGGATGCAGGGCTGCAGAGTGAAGTTTGGGTTCTGCTTCCCTTTGGTATACAAAGTCATAATGCTGTGCGCTGACATAGGCTAATCATTTTTTTCAGTGGTGGCAGAAAGGTGTATCCTTGTGGGAACACATGCTCCGCCCAACAGGCTAGTTCTGTGGTACTCGCTAGGCTGCTGTAACACGAACACCTCTATATACCATACCTCTATATAGCATGCTTAACTTCATTTGCACACGTGGGCTAAATAAGCGCATTCCTGACGGACTGGGCAAGTGGGCTTGTCTAAGTACACATGCACTGAAAGATAAAATCCTATGTTCTCTGTATTTTTGAGGTCACATACATGTAAAGGTTGCTCTGAAACTGTTTTGGACCAACAATGGAAAATTGTTTACGTTGACATTTTCTGTTTATTACAGCTAAGTTTCATACATTCTTACTGGTAAAATGCTGCATCCCTACATGACGCTCATATACTAATAATTTTCTTTGGGTTGCAGGTGTCTCATTCATAAACTATATATATTTGCCAGTGTCCATCAAAAATGGTCTTACTGGAAGCGATAGAGCTGCAAAGGAACAACAAAGCCATGTAATCAGTAGTCTCACTTTAGGTTGCGCCATTTTTCTATGAAGAGGCTGGAAAAAAATCTTAGTTCACGTGTGCTTACAGAGTTGCACTGGTGGACCTGAGGTTTCTTAGTTGGAAATAAAATGATTGCTGTCTTCTCATTTCTTTGCATCTTAATTATCTCAATTTTCATTGCAACCTTTTTTCATGATTTTTTAGTACACATATTCTTCTTTTTTTTTTTCTGATGGGCACTTGACAAGTATATTTGATTTCCATGAGCTCTTTAATATCAAATTTTCCCTGTGGAGGACACAACTGTAGATAGTAATATTAATGTTGCCATTGAAACTGTAAGCCATTCTCAAGTTTTACAGGCAGATACACACCTAAAGGCATGCATGCACTACTTCCAGTTCTGATCGAACTCAGTAACTGTCAAATTTTTTAAGGGACGCTTTCTTAAGAGACATAAACGTTATTGCATCTGTAAAGTGAAACAGTCTGTTCAATTAGGTATACCTTCGCAATCACTCAATAAAATTCTATTAAATAGCTGAGGTGGTAATGTTCCCATTTCCTTCTTTAATGTTTCTTTCTAACCTCTTTCCATTTTTCCTGCTCTGAGGTGTAGAAGAGATGACATCTCTATCAGGAAGTAATAGGATAACAGCTAGTTTTTCTTCTCTTTGGAATCTTACTTGAAAACCAGAATTAAGATTTCACATTAACTGTATCAGTAAATTTCATCAAGCCTGTTCTTTTTAAACTTAAAAACTAAGAAGTGTCTCTTAACTGTATCCTTTTGAAAATAAGTAAATATGGAAGAGGTATGGTAAATATTAATGGACAGTCCCTGTCAGGCCTAAGGGACTGGCAGATAGTTGATTGGCCACTGGAAAATAACAGTCCTTAGATGTCACCTTCAGATTAGTAAGGATGTTCAGGTAATGACTATTGGCCTCAGATACCCATAAGCATATTCTTTTATATGCAAATTAGTCCTGTGCAATAAATCAAATTACAGAATTTGGCCCTTAAATCATCTTAGAATTAAAAAATCAGAATATTCAGGCATGGCATTGTATCAAACTGCATTTCTGAGATGACTGACCCATAAAGAAGATGCAGCTGTTGGGAACATGCTAGATTTTCTAATCTTTGAAATATTATCTATATACATAAAGATCCAGAATATTTGTTACGTGCCACAAAAACATGTAAGTTCTTTGTGCTTTATGTTCTGATATAGCTGGTTGCAGCAATGTGAAGGACTTTGCTGTTTCTGATAAATGGCCTAAAATGAGTTGGTAGTTTGTATTACAGTGTTAAAAAGACATTACGGCACTGGAGAGATTTACTTTGGTGGTGAGGATGTTTGTAACTGAAAACTTGAAACTCCGCGTGCTGGATCAAACCACCAAACCGCTTAAGCATGTATTCAACAGCGTGTGATTGAGTGGTGCTCATTGTTGCACTGAAATTATTCTGCATGAAAAACTGGTGTGTATTTTGTAAGCAAGGTTCTGGAGTGGGACCACAAGTAGGCATATCATGAAAGATAAAAGATAGACTTGGAATTTCACTATCTTGATATAAGCGACAACTTTAACAGATTTTTTTGTTTTGTTTTTAATTCAAAAGGGGCTGCTAGATTGTTGAGGCTTAAATTCACACTCCTTTGTAGCAGAAGTTGCAACATGGCTTTTTATTGGCGTTTATAATGGTGATCTGTGAATTAAACTGAAACCTAGTATATTCCTACTCACTGGCTAATCAAGTCCTTCCACACACTAAGAACATTGTGCCAATTTGAGACCATTTTGAAGTGATTTCTTCAAAGTTAAAACATCTGGTTTTAACACATGTTACAGCTACGTTAGTGAATTCTCTTTATGTTTGAAACTTTAAAGCTTCTAAAACTAACGCTGTTACTCTGGTGTCAACATTAACAAGGCTTTAAAGTGGATCTTCTAAATCATCTTTACCATTTGTAATCCAGAGAAGTCAGTGCAAAATCCACTGACACTATGCCAAAATAAAGTCAAGAGGATATTGGTAAGGAGACGACTTTTCTTGGGGGCGGTGAGAGAGGGAGGAGTAGTACTTTGAGTTACAAATCTATTAAACGTCATTTGAGTCCTTGACCAGGACAAATTTGCAAAGTTAATCTTGGAACAAGTGTGAGTTTTGTTAACTTTTTGCAAAATTCCCGGGAAAATATTTTTGGCAGCAATGCTGTGTACTGAAATCTGAATGTATCCAGCTTTGTACTGATTTTTAGAAGAGGTCTTTAAAAGGCTTCTGTGCAAGTCTGTAAAGTCAGAGAATACTCCTCATACCATCTCAGCTGGGTCTACGTATGGAATTTGTTAATGAGAATCAAAGTAAATGAAGAGTGGAGGTTCAGCCAGCATGCTTTTTTGATACCTTCTTTATTACTGTCCACTATTAAAACCCACACAACAGAACCCAAATAATCAGCAATATAAGTTAAGAATTCTTACTTCTCTTTCAATCTAGTAAAATGACTGATGGCTTCCCATTAGCCATCCTTCCAAATATCTACACTCAATATAGCATAATGAAAGTGCTCATCTACGTTTTGTATACAACCTCTTGGCTACATGATCGATTTTTTTTAAAAGCCTATTTAGCAAGCTATTAGTACCCTCTCTTACACGGTGAATCTTTCAGACAAAAAGCTTTAAAATGCAATAGTATTTGGATGGGTATTTTCTGAGTAACATAGGCATGCTACAGGTAATGATCCTGGTAATTTGGTATGTAACATATTTATCTCTTCATCTCAAGAGCCCGTTATAGGTTCAGCAGATCCCCCATCCCCAGATGCAAGAACTGCAGTGTTAAATGTTTTAACTGTCTAAATGCCAAATTTTGTAATTAACCATATTTTTATGTAAATTTTCTATGGAATATACTGGGTAAGATGTCTGCCTAGCTAGTGATTGAGTCTGTATGCTGTTTTAGCAGAACATTCATGCTGTATGTGCTGGTAAAACATTTTCGATTACTTTCAGAGACACAGAATGAATGTGGATAGAGTTACCGCTTTTTATCATTTTGTTCTATCTTGGTTTACATTTATAGGGCATTCTGTGCTGCTAGGTGCCAACAGCCCGGTTTAATTACATGCCATAAAGCTTACTCTTGTAGGAAGAGATAGGCAGCAAGACTTTTTTGCTGTGGTGAGCTGTTATAGCCACTTGGCTGTCTCACATAACTTCCTGCAGAGCTCAGGTTCCTGCATGCTCTTTTTTGGAAAGTGAAGATAAGCCAGATTTCCATTCTAACCGAGTTCAAATCTCTGAGATGTACATGTCACAGAATGCAGTTCAGTCACAGCTCTTATCTCTGGATGTGGAGTAACCAACTGGAATGAAACGAGCGGAAAAACCAGGAGGGAAGTGGTGCCAAAATGTAGATACAAGAGGACATTTTGGAGGCAGCCCTTAATGTTTATTGTGACCAACAGACTTTCCATTAGATTAACCTAGCCTTAGCTGGGGTGAGACTGTTCATTTTTCTTCACGTTGACTGTAGTTACATCATCCATGTAGGCATGACACAGCTCTCCAGTAATTTTCACGGGATTGCTCTGTTGGCTTGTTTGCCCATACCTTAAATTTGAGCCTAATGAACGGAGGGAGGGTTGTACACAGCATGGGACGTTCCTGCTGGGTAGTTCAGTTCAAATAAATTGCCTTGGCTGCTCTTTCTGCCATGTCTTACACTACTTTCCCCGAACTTAAAAAAGCAGGGTTGTTTGGAGGGGCTTTTTATTAGTTAGTGTAGTTTTAATTTAAATCAGTTCTGTCAGTCGGTTAACCACTTGGCCATGTGAGTGCTAGTGCCAACACAAAGGAGACCTTGCTGCTAGAAGGAACAAAGGCTGAGAGTGTGGAGGGAGAGTTTTTTAGGCCAACAGTGATGCTGACAGAGCTTGTGGATCCAACATGAATGCAAGCATTTCTGTTCCCTGAAGCTCATTCTCCAGGCATTTGGCCCAAATATAGTTTGGTCTACCAGGAAATAATCTAAATGGGGCATTCAGAGGACTTTCCAGGGTAACAGCCCTATCTGAGACATGTAGAGTGACCCATTCATCTCAGTGAATGAGTGTGCTTTAGAGAAGAATGGAACTTTTAAATATAGGTCAGAGTGGTGATTGCTCCATTTATCTGCCACACCTTGAAAATTTCAGTATCTCCATTTGCCACTGGGGAGGAGTCAGATTTGTCCTCACAGTAATCTGGCTCCTTGGTAATAGTGCAGATATTTGAGGGAGAAGAGCAAAGATCTTTGGTTTTTACAGGACTGCTGCTCCTGCCGTAATTACTCAGTGTTGGTTTTGATTTTTAAGCTCAATCATTTTCATGATGTACTTTATATTAAGATTCCCAGCAGCATGAAAATACATGGAAACAGATTGGTCTGGCCTTTCTGTAAAAAGGAACCATGTTGTGGATCTATGTCTTAAGAAGGTCTCTCGTCCCCAAACCCTGTCAGTCCTATGGTAGTATTCTCACACATAACCGTTTAGCATATGTCAGACAGTGTCCCAAGTTCCACTTAACTTGCCCATAAGGGTGCCTAGACTAAATATTGTGTGGCTGTAATAAATGTAAAGCTGTCAACAGAGCAGAGCCACAGCACAAGCTCAAGTGGATATAAAAATACACTGGGAGGACAAGTTGGATTAATGCTATTTTCAAGGGGACTTTTTTTGAGAAATCCTTCTCTCTAGTCACATTGTATTTAGCCCATTGTCACTACTCTGGGAGATGCTGTCAAAAGGAGACAGCCCACAGCTCCTGACAACTGGAATCCTAAATGTGCAACATTCATGTTATTTTGCCTCTAAGCAAAAAGTGATGTGGAATCGTAAGTTACAACTGCAGTGAAGAAAGGTCTTGATGCCACTTTGATTTATCTATCTCAGCATCCTACATATTCAAGTAAATGAATTGTTATCTGTATAAATGGGAGTAGCACATAAATATTTGATGATGCTAAATTCCCCATGCACTTGACATCTCTTACCATCTTTGACTGAAAATAAATGTGAACAGCAGGGAAAAAGCAGATAGCCTTCTGACAAAACAATTACAAAAAGCTAGCTATGCTTTCCAGTCACAAAGCCGAATAGAAGTGGAATCCCACACAAGGGGAAGTCCACCTTCTTTGAACGTTTGTTTGTGAGGTAAATCCCGCTCTCTGGAAAGTTTTTTGAGAAAAAAACTTTTACTTGGAAAGCTACTTGAGGTTTTTTTCTGTTCTTGCTTCATGTCTACCCTCTAGTGTTGATATGAACAGTTTCCAAGCCAAGTGTGCTCTGCAGTTCTCTGCTCTGACCTACTAAGAATTTAGACAGTCCTTTGCCTCAGTGTTTTTATGCAGTTCTCACCTTAACAACAGCATTTAAAACCAGATACATATTTCTTGAAAGATCTACTTATTTTAATGAATAAAATTAAGTCTTTACTTTTTTATTTTATGGGAGCAAGTTTTTGGGGGGACATTGTAGTGAATGACAGAAAAGTTTTGGAAAGATTGGGATCCTTGTGCATCGCATTTTAAGTGCAGTTTGTCTTTGCAGTTCCAACTGCCTCCCTCAGGTTAGCCTTGCTTCTGAGAGGGAGTCATACTGCAACAAAAACAACCTTTGAGCTGCTCAAACCTAGGCCTAGCACAGCTGAGAACTTGCTGGGCTGCTCCAAATCACACAGAAAACCATCTGCACTTTTTTTTTTTTCCCAGCTGGGCTAGTCTTTTGTCAGGTTAGTGAGCTGAACTGGTTTATAGGGGATCCAGCAAGCATTGGACTGTTCAGAGTAGCATGGAGAAAAAGGGATCTTCTTGTTGCAATGAGTTATCAAATCAACTTCAGCCTTGCACTCATGGAACACAGCAGGTAGAGCAGAAGATATAAGTGATCCATACTATTTTATTTTAAAATTAAAAAAAAAAAAAAGTATTTTTAAAAACTTAATTTGAATCAAAATGGAACTAAACTGTTTAAATGTACTGGAGTACATTTTTTCTGGTTCACAGGTGGAAGGAGTAACCTGTGATATTAGTACTGCTAGGAATGGTGAGGTCTTCAGCTGGCTCGGCATGTTCTAGAAGGATACCTGACTGCCATGATGGCAGGGACAGATCCCTTGTTCTCCTACCAAAGACAGCAGTTCTCTATGCAAGTAATATAACGCAAGTTCAAGATGTGTATCTTCCAATCAACTCATTGCAAAAAGAGGAGAAAGATTTTTAAGCTCACAGTGTTGCTAGTATTACAAGTCAAAGAAGGTTTGTACTGAGAAACCAATGTGAAAAGTAGTATATAAACATACACTGGAAGAATAGTAAATCTGTGTCACTGTATAAATGAATATGATCAAAAAACTGATTTTCTAGGGATCTTTCTCTGACTTCTCAGAATTGTTTCAAAAATGCTAGTCAAATGGCAGACAACATCTACCTTGGTGAAAATTATTTACCTTCATAATGTCTCTCATAAATGATTTAATAAGACAATAATTAACCATACAGCAGGAAACAAAGCACTATATCCAGTAACATTTTTGTGTAAGATGTTGTAAAGAGAGACTTGGGTGGAATTTAGGCCTCTGTGTAAAAAAAGCTGGCGGCTGTTGCTGCTGCAGTAAGGACTTGACTATTTGACTTCAGTTGTGCCCCTGTGTGTGCCCAGAACTGACCTAGCTTTGGCAGGGTTGTGTAAGTCTATGCCCAGACATGACTGAGATCCAGAACTGAGTTGTTTTGCTTGAAGACACTGAAAGCAAACCCCTAGATAAGCATGCCTTGCAGGCAGTGCAGGCTATTACTTACACAATCACAAAATGAAGTAGTGGTGGCTAGTAGGATTTTGCAAAGTGTGGTTAGTTGTGGCATGGCATTTGTCACTTACCACGTCACTGTTCCCTGCACTGTTTCTATGGTTTTTGTACTTTTGGTTACTGGACAAGGCAGACCCCTTGTCCAGGGACCAGAACCCATGCCTGCCCCTTCTAGGTGGGCAGCGACTTTGTGTACTTTCTTTCTGGCTCATTGAATTCTCAAGTTCATTTCTGCACAGCACAATACCTTCAGCAGGCAGATGGGGATGGTCCCCCACCCTAGCACAGGCAGGTGGAGAGGCCAGGAGGAGGGTAAATGCTGATAAAGGAATTAGGTGGTATGTTTTCCCCACCAGCCTTGCCTAACCAAGAAGTTGTTCTCTTACGGCTTCAGCTGTTTGGTTAATTGCAGAGGACTAACTTGCTAGGAAGGTCATAGAGATGGTAATTGGAAATTATGAGATGAAATTTTAACTACATGTTTTCCTTCATCAGTCAAAGTTATTATTTTCTTTCAATTAAGCCTGTTAATTGTGGCATGTAGGTGAGTCGAGGCATGTACGCAGAAGTTACATCTTCTATCAGACTAACTGATGTCACTGCTAAAAGCTCATAGTTAAGGATTATGATGATAACTTGTTTAAATGACTGAAAGTGAATATATTGAAGGGGAGCAAGCATGTACTCGTGTGGGTGACCTACACTCATAAATAAGTCTTATTTACTTTCTTACTATCTGAGAGAATCTCTTTGCATGCTAATTTTATAGAAAGTTCATTAAACCAACCTGTTGTATGGCTGACGGATCAGCATACAGCTGTGTTCTGTTGAGGTCTTGCATTTCTTCCTGCTTACAAAGCCTTTCTAACAGTAAGTTTTTGCCTTCTGTTACTGTGTGCACTCTCTCTGTTAATAGTTTTTGGAAGTGGAATATGGTGTTTTCAGAAGCACTTTTCTTAAGTGGAACAGGCGACACCTCTGTGGACAAAAGCAAAATATGTAGTTAGAGTGCACAAGTCAATGAACTGCTGACACTGAAGTTTAGCACAAGCTAGATTTTCCTAATGCTGTCCTTCTGTTATGCTCTTTGTTGCCTTGCTGGTGTTGTGTAAGGGGTCATTGTATAACAGCGAGTAGGAATGGAACAGACCTTGTAAAAATCACTGATATTTAAAACTTTCAGCTTTGCCTAGCTACTGCCTTCTGCAAGATGTACTGATCCAACAGGCAATAATGAAAGTATATTTAATCACATAGAGTTAGTCCTGTTAGTAGTTTATGATGGTGGCCTGGGCGGGTTGAATGCAGAAGTGTTGTGGTGTTCAGATCTGTCTGTAGACAAGACATCGTTTTAGTATTAAAAATAGGGGTGAGCTTCCTAAAAAACCAAGTTTGTCGTCCCTCATTGTTGGACTTTTTGATTGTTTAGGGCCTGACAATTCTGCCAGGAATAAAAATAAGCTCCTGATCTTTCCTATATCAGATCACATGCTGCATATTTCTATCCATCCCTTAATTTTTCTCTCAATGATTCTGCATCATATCTTCTCTTTGGAATAGCTGTCTTAACCTGTTTTCCCTTGTACAACACGTTAGACACTACATGGTACACATTATATGTCTAAGCATGTAATTTCTCATTTACTGACACATAGTATAATATCGGGAAACCACAATCATGACTGTGATACTGTCCTTGTTTTCCTCTAAGCAACACAGGTAAGATATCTTCTATTAAAAATCTTTTTCTCTTTTCTTTGTACTTGATTCTTATAAATCAAAGAAGTATTTTCTGATGTTATCTCATTTATACCAGGGATGAGGACTAAATAAAGAAATTGCAGTTTTCCTTAGGACCACATTTTTATCAGGACTCTTCTTTTGCACATTGTTGAGGGTGAGAGAAGAAATGGAGCTTGGTGTTAAGTTCTAGGATTATTTTTTTTAACTGCTCAAGTACTAGAAACTAGAAGCTCGCATCCGATTCAACAGCAATGTATAGATGCTTTATAAAGTCAGGGGCTCTTACCATCATTCCATGTTTTTCTCTTGATACTCAAGGATCCTGTGTTTGCTGTAACATCTCCCACTGAAACTTAGAAGAGAAAAGCAAGGTGACTTCAGTATTTTGCAGTGATTCTCAAAGCACAGTCAGTCATACACCAAAAAGTTATATACTACAAAAGCAAATGCATTGGGACAAGTGACCTGGAGCAATGAGAGTCTTCTAGAAAAGTCAGGTACTGGTTGGCACACAAAATCTGGGTGGAGACATTTATTTGGCAGATCCCTTGAACAGCTTCATTACTAAAGCTTCTTTTCTGAAAGGTTATTGTTTTACTGTCTCCTGCATCAGCATTCGCAACACAGACTACACAGTCCTTTTCCAGCATGCTAAAATGTAAACCAGCCAGGCTGGCTCAAACATTCTTGGTGTTGATAAATTCCATTCATGGAGAGCAGAAATGAGCAGTAATATCTTCAGTTTCTGGATTTGGAAGAAAATGTCTGTCTTAAGAATGATCGAGCACAGGAATGAGGCAGATGAGAAGCAGTGGTGTCAGCCTATGGCTGTGTGGATGTCATTCCAGCCTCAGCTAATGGCATTACCGTACGGTGCCCTTGGACACCACATTAGGGCTCCGATTCATGACTGAGGACAGCTGGCTTAAGGATGACTCCAGTAGTTTCTGTTCAAGCTGCCCATCTGGCCTTTGCTGCAGAAGTGGTTCAAGTCCTCAACTAACATTTGCGACATTGCAAATTATTATCTAATATATTGAGAAAAATCAGAATTAGTTCTGGTTTACCATAACTCACTCAGCTCTAAGCTGCAGTGGTTAAGTTGCTTCTACAAGAGCATCTGATCTGCCTGGAGCAAGGGCAGGTATACCTGAGAGCTGGAGCAGCTGGCCAGTCATGAGAACCCTTACAGCATACACAAGGTGAGCTGTTGGTTCCTAGATCTGAGGTCTTTTGATACTAAAATAAAAAAAAAAACTCTTTAGAAAACTGATTCTACTTTAGCAAAATTAATATAATAATTACAAGTGCTCAAATAAACATCACTGCCCTGTATTCTTCTCTCTTGACTATGTTTAATTTAGTTTAATTTTATTGGAGTCCTTGCACTTGGCTTGACTGTTACAGTTCTGCAGTTTTAAATGGTGTGAACTTGGAGCTCTCTGTAAGATTTCACATGCCTGCTATATCACCTCTAAAACCTGCCACATTTTCTAGCACCATTTCACTGTATCTCGCTTAAGCTTCCAAAAGCACAAAGGTTCTCCAATAACATTGAACGCTTCAGGTGCTTTCACTTTTTGTTAATGTTCTGACTTCTAAATTCTTCCAAAGACCATTTCCGTTCATGAATGCAGATGTCCTACGTGACCATGCAGATACAGGTTCTTCAGTTATTTTCCCTCCCCATTCTGGCCACATATTTTACCACTACAGCATAGGTCAACAAGGCAACTTTTTTCATTTTAAGTGCTTTATCTCATCACTGAAGTTTTTAGTACCTGATAGGAGACTTGAACTTTCACATCCCCAGCCTGAGGGACCCAGAGGCTGTCTTCTTAAGATACAGTCAACTTCATCGTAAAATCTCATTTTTCTCCTGGGATTACCAAGATGCTCATTTTCCTTCTGCAGCGCACGGTATTCATATTTTAGGTTCTTGTACTTTGTGCGACATTGTTTCCAATCTCTGTCTATACCACGTTTCATTAGCCTTCTGGCAATTTCCTCAAATATTTCTTTATTTCTCGTGGCCCCTTCAAGCATTTGTTGTATCTTTTCATCTGACCATATGTTTATCAGAGCTCTGACTTCATTATCACTCCAGTGTTTTCCTGCTCCAGTATCATTAACTGTAATAACTTTAAAGTGATTTTGTGCTTCTTCCAAGGGGATGTGATTGTCTGAAAATATAAATGAAACAACAACTGAGTATTGCTGAATATACATACATTAAAGTGTAATTGTAGCTAATGATTTTGTAACAAGCTGAGGGATTAATTAATGTTTATAATAATCCCTTGTTATGAAAATCTTTTAACTTTATGGTGTTAACATCATACATGATTATATTTCTCTCAAGTATGCAAAATATGTAGCAAGTGAAACCTCTTGTTTCTCTAAGGCATCTAAATTTCCACATTTTGTCAGTGTAATTTTGTTGCTGTTGTCAAATTAAAGACAGATCTGTCCAAGCGCTGCATGAAGGAAAGCAATACGCCTTAAGCTTTAAAGCAACAAGATATCAGTATTGATAATAAAATGGCTTTCCAGTATGGTGTCAAATTAGAATGGCATGGCAAAATATCATGCAAATGAAAATGTTACTGGGGATTCAATCAAAGAAAAAAAATCTTATCTGTGTATTCAGAAGTAGGAAATGCTGCTCATCAGACAAATGTAGAATGCAAAGTTGAACTACAGTATTAATGCAAGTTTTGCTCATGACAGGGAACAGAGCTTTGAAACTAATTTTTAAGTTTAGTGATAAAGCTAGACTGGAGTCAGAAGTAGAAAAGTAAAGCCATGTTTACAGTAGAGATCTGCTTGGTCCAGCTTTGGTACTGAAATTACAATGCAATTTCATTTCAGAATAAATACATGGAAATTAATACTCACCTGTCCCGACCATCCGTTTTGTTACTGGCGTACAAGATCTGTCTTCTGAGGTAGTGCTTATAGAATCATCATCTATAGAAATACATAGATTTAAGTAAAATAGACTTGGACTTAGACCAATAAAGTGCTAATATTATTGTCATCCTCTGCAAGTAACGCCTATCCACTTAAAAATGTCATAATCCATTAGCCTAACCCATTAATCATAGAATAGTATAGGTTGGAAAAGACCTTTAAGATCATTGAGTTCAACCATTAACCCAGGACTGTCAAGTCCACCACTAAACCATCTACATGTCTTTTAGATACCTCCAGGGATGGTGACTCAACCACATCCCTGGGCAGCCTGTACCAATGCTTGACAACCCTTTCAGTGAAAAAAATTTTCCTAATATCTAAATTTGATTACCTGGCACTTGTTACCTGGGAGAAGAGACCAACACCCACCTTGCTCTAACCTCCTTTCAGGGAGCTGTAGAGAGTGTTAAGGTCTCCCCCTCAGTCTCCTTTTCTCCAGGCTAGACACCCCCAGTTCCCTCAGCTGCTCCTCATAAGACTTCTGCTCCAGACCCTTCACCAGTTCCATTGCCCTTCTCTGGACACGCTCCAGCACCTCGGTGTCTGTCTTGTCATAAGGGCCCCAAAACCGAACACAGTGTTCGAGGTGCGGCCTCACCAGTGCTGCTGAGCACAGGGGGACGATCACTGCCCTTGTCCTGCTGGCCACACCATTTCTGGTACAAGCCAGGATGCTGTTGGCTTTCTTGGCCACCTGGGCACACTGCTGGCTCATGTTCAGCTGGCTGTCAGCCAGCACCTCCAGGTCCTTTTCCTCCAGGCAGCTTTCGAGTCGCTCTTCCCCAAACCTGTAGCATTGCGTGGGGTTGTTGTGACCCAAGAGCAGGACCTGGCACTGAACCTTGTTGAACCTCATACACTGGCCTTGGCCCATCGGTCCAGCCTGTCCAGATCCCCCTGCAGAGCCCTCCTGCCCTCCAGCAGATCAGCAGTCCCACCCAACTTGGTGTCATCTGCAAACTTACTGAGGGTGCGCTTGATCCCCTCATCCAGATTGTTGACAATGATATTAAATAGAGCTGGCCCCAGTACTGAGCCCTGGGGAACACCACTTGCGACCGGCCACCAGCTGGATGTAGCTCCATCCACCACTGTTCTCTGGGCTCAGCCAGCCAGTTTTCCATCCAGTGAAGCGTACACCCGCCCAGGCCCTGAGCAGCCAGTTTCTCCAGGAGAATGCTGTGGGAAATGGTGTCAAAGGCTTTACTAAAGTCCAGGTAGACAACATCCACAGCTTCTCCCTCATCCACTAAGCAGGTCACTTTGTCATAGAAGGAGATCGAGTTAGTCAGGCGGGACCTGCCTTTCATAGGCCCATGCTGGCTGGGCCTGATCCCCTGGTTGTGCTGCATGTGCTGCCTGATGGCACTCCAGATGATCTGCTCCATCACCCACCCTGGCACGGCGGTCAGGCTGACAGGCCTGTAGTTCCCCAGATCCTCCTTCTGGCCCTTCCTGTAGATGGGCGCCAGGTTTGCTAATCTCCAGTCAACTGGGACCTCCCTGTTTAGCCAGGACTGCTGATAGATCATGGAAAGCGCCTCAGTGAGCACTTCTACCAGCTCTCTCAGTTCCCTTGGGTGGATCCCATCCAGCCCCATAGACTTGTGTGTGAGTGGTGTAGCAGGTCAATGAGCATTTCCCCTTGGATTATGGGGGCTTCATTCTGCTCCCCATCCCTGTCTTCCAGCTCAGGGGGCTGGGTACCTGGAGGGCAACTGGTCTTACTATTAAAGACTGAGGCAAATAAGGCATTTAGTACCTCAGCCTTTTCATCATCCTTTGTTACTATGTTTCCCCCCCACATCCAATAAAGGATGAAGATTCTTCTTAGCCCTTCTTTTGTTGCTAATGTATTTACAGAAACAATTTTTACTGTCTTTTACAGCAGTAGCCAGATAAAGTTCTAGTTGGGCTTTGACCCTTCTAATCTTCTCCCTGTATAACCTCACAACATCCCTGTAGTCTTCCTGCATTGCCTGCCCCTTCTTCCAAAGGTCATAAACTCCTTTTTTTCCTGAGTTCCAGCCAAAGCTCACTGTTCAGCCAGGCCAGTGTTCCTCACCACCAGCTCGTCTTTCAGCACATGGGGACAGCCTGCTCCTGTGCCTTCAAGATTTCCTTCTTGAAGAATGTCCAGCCTTCCTCGACCCCATGGCCCTTCAGGACTGCCCCCCAAGTGACTTTGTCAACCAGGCTCCTAAACAGGCCAAAGTTTGCTCTCTGGAAATCCAAGGTAGCAGCTCTGCTGACACACCCCACCACACACTTCTTACTCCTCCAAGAATTGAAAACTCATTTAATGATCACTATGCCCAAGATGGCCTCCAACCATCACATCGCCCACAAGTGCTTCTCTGTTCACAAACAGCAGGTCTAGTGGGATGCCTTCCCTAGTTGGGTCACCAGCTATGTCAGAAAGTTATCTTCCACACACTCCAGGAACCTCCTACTGTTTCCTCTCTGATGTATTTGCAGCAGACTTTTGGTAAGCTGAAGTCCCCCACAAAAACAAGGACTAGCAATTGTGAGACTTCCTCCAGCTGCTTATAGAGTATTTCATCTGCCTCTTCATCCTGGTTGGGTGGCCTTCCCCCCTGATTCTTACCTATAAACACTCAACCCCATCATCGCCATCATTAAGCTCTAGACAGTCACAACACTCCCTGACATACAGGGCTACCCCACAGCCTCTCGTTCCTTGCCTGTCCCTTGTGAAGACTTTATGGCCATCCATTGCAGCACTCCAGTTGTGTGAGTCATCCCACCATGTTTCCATGATGGCAACTATATCATAGGTTTCCTGCTGCACAATAGGTTCCAGCCCCTCCAGTTTGTCGCCCATGCTGCATGCATTGGTGTAGGTGCGCTTCAGCTGGGTTATTGATCCTGCCACTTTTTGGAGGGAGAAGCCCTAATTCCTACGTGACCATTCTCAGGCCCTTCCATGGTTTCTAACACATCAATAACCCTTGTGTCTTTGCTGACTCATGGATCTCTATCCCCTGCCTCCACTGAAATGGCAGACCAAAGGGCCTCGCTAGGACACCATCCCTCAATCATCGGTGTGCTGCCCCCAGGCTTATCTCTAGCAAGCCTGGTTTTATCCTCTTCCCCCTTCAAATGTAGTTTAAAGCTCTTTCAACGAGCCCTGCTAATGCCTGTGCAAAGATCCTTTGCCCTCTCTGAGACAGGTGTACCCCGTCTGTTGCCAGCAGGCCTGGTGTCATGTAAACCCACCCATGATCAAAACCCCCAAAATTCTGCCGGTGACACCAGGCTCGGAGCTGGCTCTTTCTGTTTCTTCCCTCGTCATTCCCTGCAACTGGAAGGACAGAGGGGAACGCTGCTTGTGCTCCTGATCCATTAACCAGTTGCTCTGCAGTTTCTCTTGATTGCCCTCAGACTTCTTGTTGCGACTTCATCGCTGCCCACCTGAAAAACCGATCACGGACAGTAATCTGAGGGCTGTACCGGGGTTCCCCTTCACAGCTGTAACCCGGGCCCCAGGGAGGCAGCAGGGCCGGGTCTGCGTGCTGGGCCTGCTGCTCCCTTCAGCAGGGAGTCTCCTGAACAAGTCTTCTGCCACACGCCCCCCTAAACAAAGTTTTTATTGGCATTTCTTCTAAGCCTTATCCTTCTCTCTGCCCCTGCATTCCCCAAAAGGTAGCTGTGGATATGACATGGATTTAAAACACTTGATTAAACACGTAGGCATACACTGACGGTTTGTATCTCACATATATGCCTATTTGCATAACATGTTTGTATACACTGATTAGCACAGGCGTGCCTTCCAGATTTTTTTCTTAAGTGCTGCAGGTAGGCCAGGCTTGGCGAGGCTCGGGTGCCATTTGTAAGGGCACATGCCTGTGGATGAACTGACACCTGACAGGGCTGGGCTGCAGCCTTTCCTTCACAGGGCCATGAGTGCTCCCCACTGCCGTCATGAAATGAGCAGGGACCGGGGCCCCAGAAGGCCACTGTCCCCCTCTCCAGTCCGGGAGCTGTGCATGTGATGCGGGTGCAATGGGGAGAGGGAGGCACAGGCACCTGCCCGCACACCTGCACGCAGCGTCATTCTGTACAAGCTGCATTGCATGCTGCTGGTGGGGCTTGTCTCAGATCTTTGTGAGAACTGAAAAGAGACCTTTGCTCCTTACTCCTTCTTGTTCTCCTCTGTTCAGGACTCCTTTTGACCACAAAAAACCAGTGGTTTAGTCCATTTTAAGCTGCCATGGTGGGTTTCAAAGCTGGGCTTCAAGGTGTGCCTTTCCCCGATTCTGGGAGGGAGGGCAGGGAGGGATGTTAGGTTTTGTGGGGAAGGTTGCAGGATTTTGCCTTCTTTTGGGAGACAGCCATCCGTGTTTGTTTACCTTTGGGTGAAAGGCTAGTCTCTGGTACAGAGCTTTTGTGATGGTGGTAACATAAGCAGAAGAAAAAATGGGAAACAATTCATTAAGGCTTTTGTCGAAGTCTTCAGCCTCAGCTTAACTTGCACTTTCTACATATAGGAATGGCTCTATCCAAAACTATTCTATGTGACTTCAATGACAAAACAGGGAAGACAGGAAAACTATTTTTTATTCTACCAGCATATGAGTGCTCTTCAAAATCCCATCTCTACCAGAATAGATACATTGATCTATTATTTTTCTGCATGTATACATGCCAGCTTTTTCTCCCTCTGCAGAGCTGAGGCAATAATAGATTTGCGCTTTTTCACAGCATAAAAACTATTCCTTTTAGAAGTAAAATTCAGGACCCATCAGAATTACTGAAATCACGTGTGGACACCAAAACCCAGCTTTGCTGACTCTGGGCTCATTTCCTCATCTTGGACTGCTCTGAGGCTGAAAGTTCACTTTTGTGTGACATTACTTTTTGGGTTGGGAAGGAGAGAAAGATTAGTCATCATTGGTTTGGTAGGGGATGTCATACACCGTCTATATTCAGTACAGTTTTTGGTAAAGGGTAGAAGTAAATATTCCTTCTATGTTTTGAAAAACTGAGTGCATGGTTTCGACTCTGTTAGAAATAAGAGATTGTTGGTAAATAAGCAAGGTTCATTTGATGTGCTTTCTATAATGGTACTTGCTAATATATGCACAGAGTAGTACTTAGAATTTTTACATTTGCCTTATAACTTGCTTTCTCAAGTGATTTGGCAAATACTTGTTTTTCAGAAGCCACATGCAGGAATAAATTTTATACTTATGGAAAACTTAACATCAGAAATTATACTCTTAATAAGCATATGTGTGTGATTTACTTGCAGTGCCAGAAAAAAAGTGTGTTTTCATTAATAGGCTGCCCTATAACTCTTAAGAAAATTCTTGCATCTTCCTTTAACATTTGCAGCTATTGGAAGTACAACCTTGGGCCAAAACGGAGCAGCAGGTCTACTCCTGGGCTCTTAAATGATATTATTTTTTAAAAAACTATTACCAAAAAACCCCATGGCGCTCATTTATGTGCTCCCCTTCTCAACCATGCTGGCTCTCTAATCTCTTTCTGCCTTTGGCAACAGCACCTGTACTGCTGACTTACATGATTTCTATCCTCAATTGGATATCACATGACAGGAACAGGGATTTTGTGTGTACAAGGCAGTCAGTTGATTTGCATGACATTTTATTCTATGTCATTGTGTATGAACTCTTCTCTTTGCATTAGTGTGACCTCGCTATGTCTCTGAACTTTCAGGGACACAGCTTTACTTTATCCTCAGTGTAACTTGTGTTGCTGTGTGTCATTGCTGTGATGGCATTGCTCTGATGTTGTCCTTGGTGTCATACTCGATACAGTTGTCTTTCATAATCAAGATCAACCTATGCAAACAGTTGTAAAACCTCTATTGGATAGGGTGTCTCAACACCCAAACTCCAGATAACATAACTGCCAAGAAGGAAGCTCTTGCCTGGATCACAGAAATACTGATGCATACAATAGAAATATTTTTATGGTAGAAACTTTCAGTGTAAAAGGCAAAAAACCTGTTGTTCACATAATCATTATAATAGAATTTTTTATTCTTTCCATTAACCTCTGAGTACAAACAACACTACCATAAAGTATATTTTGTTCGAGGATGTCAGGACAATTTCAGTGTCATTGCTATTTCCTCTGATGCCTTTTTTTCATGACCTTCCATCGTTTCTATGTGCATTTATTCCAGAAGATTAATATCCCTACTGTATTCTAATGTTAAATTGTAATGTTTTTAATAAAAAAAATCTTCTGAATACTTGTCATTGAATGTATGACTTCTACATATTGCCGAGGCTCTGATTTCGACTTTCCTTATAAAATAATTAAGAATATTTATGGCACTTGTTTGATAGAGTGTAGCCTGAAATTAAATGCACTGTCATGAAGTAGTTCGAAAAGACAGATAAGGTATAAAATTTTCAGTGTTTCTGGACAGCTGTTCAGCTCTCCAGTTTATCCTCTCTAGCAACTGTATATGAAAAAGAACAGTATCTGTGTCACAATCAAATGCAGATTTACCACATCTAGCATAATAAGGAGTATGTTGTCTGGGAAAATAAGATTTTGTTAATTGGGGGAAGGAGAAATAAGTGTTTATACATTTTTGCAATATAAAATCAAACAAACCCCAGTTTTTATCATAACGTAGAAGCAGAATGAGTATAATGTGTGGAAATAACATAAGAACCTTAGAAATCTGCAGTCCCCAGTAAAGTAGAATGTGCTGTTATAACCATCAAGACACAGTCTTGACCTACCTATGTCAATCGTCTCCTTCTTTATTTGTGTAGTTTCCAGAGCTGCTGGAGTGGAGTGGGCAAAGTCCCCCTCATCTTCAAAGATTTCTGTAAAAAAAAATAAAAATAATTACAGAGCTCTAATTAACTAAACAGGTCTTGAGTTATGTCTTGGGAACCACCAACTAAAGAATGCCATTAATGACAACTATTGTTGAAGATTTCATCTCTTAATACATTAAAGCTGCCATTTCCCTGCAGCTGTGGGTTTAAGAGCAGAGCGTATGCACTTAAAAATAAATCCAGAACACCATGTAACAGCTGTCTAATACAAGTGTATGGATTAAATGTGCCAAATCTTAAGTTATTTAAACCTAGATCAGAATTTGTAGAATGTTCGCTGATGAGCAATTGTAAGATATGTAGTAACTGGTGACCCTCCATGCAGCAGAACAGGCAAGACAGTGACTTTCCTAAGGGGTGCTTCAATACATACTGGAATTATTGGAAGACTCCAAGCGACTGATGCCATGAGTCACTGAATTAACCCCAAAAGGGGTGAGGGTCCTGGCACTGCATCAGGGTGCTGTGCCTGGACCACTGATCTGCAAGGCTGCCTGCCTGCCTAGTAAAGACAAAGTACTAAATGCCTGTCCTGAGAGCATCCTCCCTGCAAAAGGTTTACATCACACAGCTGGGCCCTGGCCCCAGGCAAGGTGACAGAGGTGTCCCTGGGCTCCCCTCCACGGGGAGGAGACCTCCACTCCTCTGCCATTGGCCCTATGGTGTTCGGGGGGGACAGCTCCACCCCTCAGCCCTGGGAGGGAGGGATGGACTGGGGGATGACGCAAGTGGTCTTTGTGATCCTCATTCCCAAGGGAGTACAGAGATTAAATGGTGAAGGCCACACCACGGATCGATGACAGCAGTTTCTGGCTCCCAGACTGTTCTCAGTCCATTCAAGAATATTTCCCCTAAACATTGAGCAATAAAGCATAATCTAGATTCATTTTATTAAAAATTACCCCCCAAATCAATACGGCCTTGTTTGCATCAGATGTTCTTTACGATGTGACCAGCATCATGTGCCTTTTAATTTATTTTTTTTTTCTTAGTGAGCCAAGAATGTGGGTAGGGAGCCTGGCTTTTTTTTCTAAGCCACCGTTCAGAGTTTTTGGAGGGAGAGCATGAGGAGAGCAAGACTGAGCCAAACAGAACAAACCATCAACGGTTTCTGGCATGGATAAAACACAGTGGCTCCGTCCGCATTGTTTAGTGAAGCTATAGACAGTTGCCAGCAAATATGCTTAATCTCTACTTTGTGTTTGAAGCATTGCTCACAAGGCCACCAGAGCCATGCTGTCGCAGTCTTTCCTTTTACCCGCTCAGACTGATACAAGCTCTGTTCTCTTTTGGCACTCTGTCACTATCACCATCCTGGGTTCTGGCACATGAGGCAAGATTAGTAATTTGTCACCTAATCCTTACTCTCGTGTGTGTTTTGTTAGTATAAAAGGGGAGTAGGAAATGTCAAAGCTAGGGAAATTTTGGAGTGTGTGGCCTATGTTTACTCTCCAACAGCTTGCAAAATTGCTGCTGCTTCTGTCATGCAGATCTATGAGACTGGATACAGACAACTTGGATGCAGTTAGGAGTTTGTATGCTTGGGCTGAGCCACGGAATAATCAAGAAGTTTTGCACTTCTCTGAAACACTCTACTTCACACCAGCCTGGGGCATATGTATGAAAACATTATCTTTTGACTTTGTATGTTTTAAAATTCCAAGCACACAGCTGTAAGTCTTCAAGCCAACATAAGTGCCCCAGTATGCACTGACTTAAGATCTTAAACAACAGATTTTTAAAAAGCCCTTGCTTAGAAATTTACCCTGGCAGCGTCATGAGTTTGTTCTGAATTTGTTCTGAGAAGGACATACAGTAAAGTACGCTGGGCACCAAAAATCCTACAAAATAATGACAAGAAAAGTCATTTGAAGCAAAATACTTGCTGTAGGTATTTTTTAAGAACATCAAGCTACTGGTATTCCCTAGAATCTTGTTTTCACCTCCGCTGTTGTTCCCTGGCCCTTGTATTTAATCAGACACCCCTGTGTGTGCACAGTGACACACTGGAATGTACACACACACCACAGAGTTTGCATGGCTGGCTACTGCCTGGGCTAACTGAAACAGTTTGGCTCTTCCGAACAGATTTCTGGAATTCACTGCCCTCAAAACCGATCCCGTGAAACAGAAAACATCAGTCAAAACGACTAAACACGGGTTTATTTCCAGGCTGTTTTAATATGGGTATCTTTCGCCCGGAAAGTGCCATTCACGGCGGCCCCAGCCTCCCCCGGCGGCTTTGGCCGGCAGCGGAGCGGGCCGCCTGTGCCGTGGGCTCCTGCGCCCCCTGCCGGCCAGGCCCTGCCGCTGCGCCCCCGCCGCCCGCCACGGGCGCACCTCGGGGCTTGTTTCCCTCCGTCCTCCCCTTCCCAGGGGGCACGTGCTGCTGCTCCCCGAGTTTAGGCAGAGGAGAAAAACAGTACCATGAAACGTCAAATAACCAGGTATTTCCCTGGAACCGGGCAGGGTATTTGTCTTTCGACTAATAGCATCTTAAGTTTTTCCCTGCTAGAGTACAGCAAACCCGACCATTTGTAAAGGTCAGCAGTGGCGACAGTGTTGCTGTGGCTCATAACGGAGATTCCCATGTAAGCTGGTGAGAAGCACATGCGCTGCTGAGGCAGCTTGTGCACCTCTGCATGTTCACACAGCTGCGGTGGCCAGAAAGCAGCTATCTGCCCAGGCTAGCTAGCGTATGTCTAACTGACAGCAGAGTACATCAACTCCATGTATTAACTAGGAAGATACCTTGATACAAGGTGAACAGAATTTATAAATTCCTAATTACATCCAATTGAGGGGGTTTACAATTTTTTTTTTTAAAGGCACGAGTATAAATTACAATCACGTGCTTGCTGAGCAAGTTTCCTACGAAGGTTCTGTTGAATATGGAGTAGTCCTTAAGAAGTCACATCCTAAAGGCTATCGATTGTCAGACATCTGGTATCAAAGATTCAATGTAATATATCACTGCCTGATTGACTTTTTCACTACTTGTCAGGAAGTAAATTTATGAATACAGAGGTACATACAATCTCTTTACTTGCCAGATTCTCACTTTAAATTTATTCCAACCATCTAGGAAAGGCATGTATCACAATTCAAGAATAAAGGGTCTCCATGATATTGTAACGTAAAAACTGAGCATCTTTTCTCTGCTTTATGTAATATCTAATTATGTTACCGGTAATAACATTAAAGTCTAGGTGTTTTTTACTATCTGTGGTAAAATAATTTGAATCTGTATCATTCATTTGGGAACCAGGGAAAGAATTTTAGAAACTGAAACTGCACCGCTTCATGATGTAGTGCTGTGGTTTTGCCTCTTCTTCCCTACAGAAGTTTGAACAGTAGTCTTTAGAGTGGATAGGCTGAGCCAGAGACACTTCTGAAGTACTTGCTGTTTTAGCCTTTCCCCACAAAATCAGATTGCAGTTACAATTATCCAGAAACAAACAAAATATGCAGTTAAAATCCATATACTTGAGAAGGCAAACTGTAACCAAGGTAGGCTATAGATGTCTTAACACCTACACTTATCCTAAAGGAGTGTTAAAGCGTCAAAAATGAATGCTCAGAACTTTACTAGAAGTAGTCTGTTAACTCCACCTTAAATAACTCATTTGGAAGATTGCAATCCAAAAAGTTACAATATTACGTAGCTGCAGGCAGTTGAAAACTATGTCAGATGACAGTTTAGTGGCACTGCTCAATCTATGTATTATTACAGTATCTCACTACTGTTCATGTATATGTAGTAATTTTACTTGTTGATGGGGAGAAACGGAATTTTATGCATTTGACAAGTTGTCTTAACTGCATCTCACAAAGTACTCTTCATGATTTCTTATGTATTTTTCTCTCTCAAAATGAGGTCCCTATAAGCAATACACTTTTCATGACAACCTATTTTTCTCCAGTGAATGCCTCAAGTGCCCATGGTGGTGTGGTAAAAGGCCAGTTACATATTTCTTTGTTAGTAAATTTAAATTAATAAATGTAACTGCTGTTGAATGGTAAAACAAAATTGCTACTGTCCAGTATATCTCAAATTACCTCTCATGATCAACCATGTCTTTACTTACTTGTCATAGGTGTTTCTTTCGTTATACGCAGAGCTGCCTGATTCTCTGGAGTAGTATTTACAGTAACATCATCTGTCAGAAGATTTTAAATTTGATATTAAAATCTTTAAAGTTCACATTAGACCATTTAAAATTCTGTAAGACTACTCCTTAATGCCTAATTTAGACCATATTCTGCCTCATGCTACCGAAAGAGATCATAAGGTCCCTTGTGGCATGTCAGGTCTGTCAGCCTTTGATACTTTCATGTGTCTCTAGCTGAACGTTAAACTCCCGTTTCCCCTGAAAGTTACGCTTTCAGATGCAAATCATAATGTTTCTTTGTAAAGAGCATACGACCTTCATAGTCAGTGCTAGTAGTGATACTCTTCAATGAAGTTTTCATTCCCCAACATGAGAGTTTACACAATTATATTAAAGATTGATCACATTATATTGTGAAAAAGAGAATGCGGTTACTAGTTCATGCACAGGAGAGTGAACAATTCTAATCCTTGGAAAGACAGAGTTTAAGTAGAAGTAAATGTGGTAATACATTGCACTCAGCTTGTTCAAACCAATAGTTTCTTCTTCTTTACATCTTGGGCCATGAATCTTTGAAAAGATTACTTACGAGACTGTTTTTATCGAATTCAGCAGAGCACTGTAAATGTGCATATATGCTTGTACTGAAAGTATAGTTATCACCATGATGTTATCTCCTGCTTGTAAATATTTTGGGTCTTTGTCTCTTCCAACCATAATTACAATGTGGGCTTATTTTAGAAATCCATCTTGATTTACTAAATTGAGGGAGTCATTTATATAAAATAGAAGACTTTTCAGTTTACCTGAGTCAGAAACTTTCTTTGTATCTCCAACCCGTAGGTTTTCTGACATATTACTAACAGAGTCCTCTTCAGCTGTGTCTCCAGGCATTTCTGCGTAAATAATGCTATGTTAATTAGGGCACTGCATTTGTGTACTACATAAGAACAGCTGTGCTGTGTCAAATCAAAAGATCCATCCAACCTATGCCAAAAGATCCGTTATGCCAGCAGGCAGTAGTAGATGCATTAGCAAAAAGCTTAGAAACAGCAACTGAAGAGTGAATCCTCCCCCAAAATGTTTTCATAGTTTTCAGAGATGGTCTCTGTGCTATATTTTTCTTCACTTCTTCCATTAGTTTACTAACTTCTAGTCTTGTATTTGGCCATTGTAATATCATGCCCTGTGTAGGACTCTTACTGTGTAATAAAGAGTTTTATGTTTAATTTTATTCTTAAACAACAGGCATGTTTCTGGTTGTACATACCAATAAAAAATGTTTTAACTCCTGGGTAGTGTAGGTTCATCGGTCTAATTCTGCATTAATCCATCCAAGTTATTTTTTCAATAACAGCACAAAAATAAAGACAAGCTCTGACAGTATTCTTGGTGTTACTCCTTTTGCTATTTTCACCATAGCTGTTTCACTGCTTTGGGAGACTTGCTCCAAAGGCCAGTGAAGCTGGACTATTGGGGAAAACAGGAGAAAGGAAATTTCAGTGTTAATTTTTTTAACCAATGTCTGTAACTACAGACTTTTTTGCTCAATGTCTTCATTTTTTCTCGTTACACAGTCTGACCATCTCTCTGATCCTTTTTTGGTTTTTTTTTAAACTAAGCTGGTAACAGTCTCTTCTGCTGTGATTTTGACCGGAATGGTCTTTCTGCATTGCTTTATTTTATCCTATGTCTCCATCTTTTTTTCCTCCTTTTGTTTCTCAGTTTTGCTACAAAAAGTCTGAGGCAATCACTCAATCTGAAAGACCACCTTATAATGTAAGACACAATAGTAAACTTCCATTTGGTGTTTTTTTCCCCCCAGCAAACTGGTTAATCTAGCTGGTTGCTCTTTTTTTTTTGGTGTTCTTTCAAATCTCTAGTGTTGGAAAACTAAATGTTTTACATTATATATGGGTAGCTGAAGTACTTACCTATGGAGTCCTTTTCTGATTTTGCTTCTGTCCATTCTGGAGGCCTCTCACTTTCATCATTATCTGATTTACTTGCTTGTTCCATGGTGCTGTGCCCCAGAATAGCATCCAGTTCATTAAAAAATTTCATACTTTTACTTGTACTCCCTGAGTCTTGGGCACTTTTAACACTCTTGTATTCATGTTTCAGATTTTTATATTTTGTCCTGCACTGCTTCCAGTCCCTGTCAATTCCAAACTTCTGAAGTCTAGCAGCAACCTGTTCAAATATTCTTTTATTTCTCACTGTCCCCTCCAGTTGTTGCTGGATATTTTTGTCTGACCATATGCGTATCAAAGCTCTGACTTCATTAACAGTCCAGTGTTTTCCTCCTTCATTTGCTACTGTTGGAATAAAAGCCGGTGTTTTGGAAGCCTCTATTGCTGACGTTGGATTACCTGCATCGTGTGGGGTAGGGGAGAGACACAGAAACGGGTTACCTGCATTGGGTGGTTGGGGTGGGAAAGGACAGACAGAATGAGAATGAAGTATGCCATTTCCTCATGACTTGGCTCTCCAGAGAAAGACGGAGTAGAGGTGACATTAAAATCGAGCTACTGGTTATTAACTTTTCAGCATTTTTGTTAACTCTGACATCATTTTTGCCCTCTCTTGAAAACCAGCACTGGTAGTGCATGTACATTTAACTAACCTAAGAGGAACATTCCTTTCTTCTGTGCCCTAATACACTGAACTTTACTTGTAACAACTTTGAGAATAACCAAGGACTTTTGACACCTCTGAGAATAACCAAGGAACTGTTTTGTCATTCAGACATTAGAGAGGAGCGCTGTTTGGCAGAGAGCAAGTGCTGCCTTAGCACAGCAATAAACTGGGCCCCGAGTCACTGACACTACCATCAAGACTTGACTTTCTGCATTTGTGCCATACTCATGGTTTTACACACATAGAGAGATTTAAACTGGGTAAGGATCTGAAGAATCTGATCCTTAACTCTTGACCAAGTATCCAGTTTGTGAGGAGCTGATGAATGGAGACTTGTCTTCAGTCACAGGAGCGTTTGTGCGATAACGAGCACAGTTCTCATGGTACAGAACCTCCACCTTTTCTCAGTGCAGGTCAATCAATGACATTTGGGGATTTTTATTAAAAAATTAAGTTTGAGTTATCGTACTCTGCAGATCTAAGTTTTTTTTTTTTCTTCAGTCTTCAACTTTATTTTTTAATGTTTACTTGTTTCTAATTATGAATTTGCTCCCAGACTTCATTTTGATTATCAAATTAGTTTGGAAAGTGGTTTCTTATGCATTTTCTATCTAAATCTTTGCAAAAATAACTACAAAAACAAAAAAAAACCCCAAAAAACCACAATTCCAGCGCTTCAACAAAGACATCAAACATGAAAGTGCACAGTAACTGACACGGTTTTTTCCAACCATACTGAAGTGATAAATGCCTTTGCCAGTGTCTTATTCTAAAAGGGCAAGCCAGGTTACCGGGGTTGGATACTTTATAGTCGCTGAGCTTTATGTGATGGCAAAAATATCTGACCTTTGCTTGTACATACAGCTTCAGTGGAGTGTACTTGTGTATAGCCACCTGTCTGAGGACCAACTTCTCCTAGACAGAGGCATTCTTTGCTAGTCTCCGTAATTCATTCTGGTTGTGAAAAAGCTGTTCGGAGATAGCGGTTTTCCCCCGTTTGTCCTGCCCTGTGTTAATCAGGACTCTGCAGCAGCCAGCTCACTGATACGTTGTTGAGGAGGGTAATTTTCAGGTTACGTATCACTTATGCTTTCTTCATTTCTTCCTGGGGGAGTCAAAGAAAATGTTTGTTTACAGGTGAATGCAACCGTAGGTCACAGGTGACAACTGCCAACATCAGACAGGCTTGGTGTAGTCTCTCTGCTCAGTGTTACCGGGAGCATTTCAACTACCTGGATTTCCAGAGTGGTGCATTCTGCACTACCAGAGCGTGCTGCGGGGGCCAGAGAGGAAGGACCCAGGGGAAGAGAAGAGGAAGACAAATGCAGAAGGTGCTCCCTGCACTTCTCAGTCAAGCCACAGAGTATGGGGCAGTCTGGGAGGGATAAGGTTTCTTTATAGCTCTTGTGTAGACCACCATTTCTCACTAGTAAGCTCATTTGCAACTAGGCTCACTTTTGGTTGTGGATGGTAGTTCAGATGAGTGCTCGTGACATAGTGTATTGCTTATTCCTTCTACTGTATGCAGAGTGGAAAAAGGTGCCAGTGTTTGTTCCTCATTCCCTTTAAAAACCATTGCGATTCAAAATATATTACCCACAAGCACTGCTCTGAAACAATGTGAAAATTTTCCTTATGCCTCAAATGTATTTTAGCCCTAATCTGTTTTTTAAAAAATTGTTAAAACAGCTTATGTGGATGCCCCATCCCTGGCAGTGCCCAAGGCCAGGCTGGATGGGGCTCTGAGCAGCCTGGTCTAGTGGAAGGTGTCCCTGCCCATGGCAGGGGGGGTTGGAACTGGATGATCTTTAAGGTCCCTTCAGACCCAAACCATTCTACAATACTATGATTCTGTAATATGCATTATTTTTTTATCTGGAAGATAAGTTTATGCCATATTTGATTTTTCTCTAAGCTCCCTCAAAATGAGATATCTGCTGAAATGAAACCAAAATATTAAGCAATATAAATAGAAAGGGCCCAACATTTTTCTTAGAGTGGAGTTTGAAATCTAAAGACTAAGACAGGTACTAGGGTAAGACATTTCAGTATCAGTACACAACAGCCGATGCAACTGAAGTTACTTTGCTAGCTTTGTAGAAAGTAACTTTCTCAGAACCGAAGACTTTTCTAGCAGGCCAAATAAATCTGCTTTGTGCGGTGTGTTGCAAGAGCACTGAGTAACACAGATATATTCCTGTAAACCTTGATTCAGATACTTACTGCAAGAAAAGACTTGTTTATATATATATGTGCATATAACTCCATGTGAGATTCTTGTCCCTTCCTTAATGTCTTGTTATGCCGGGTAAAAGGGGTATAGCGTGTAATGTAAAAGCTGTAGGTTTAGCTGGGACCTTGTTTTCTCCCTGAATACGGCACCTTGGAGATTCTGTAGTGAAAGTTGTAACTGGATTGGGATGTATATAGATGGGCATAGAGGGTATATAAAAAATGGAAAGAGCATGTAGGAAATTCAGGACAGTGCTACTGTTCAGGCATGGGATCAGCTCATCAGTTGTCTAATTCTGCCTAAAATGTGCTCAGGCTCCTCCACTCCTTTTAGCAGCCCCTTGAAGAGGCTCACACCTAGGATCTTCTTCCTCTTTCTGGCTTGCCAGATTTGGGCCTTTCCTCTGTAATGACTTTCCTGAGCCAAAAAAAAAAGTAGGATTATGTCCGAGTGAGTTGTATGGCTGGTTGGACTAAAGCATTGCTGACCACCCCTCGCTTGGAGAGGGGATACAGTTTGAAGACCGCTGCAGATCTGGATTGCTCAGTGAGCCAGCTCTGACCTCTGCATCTCTCCTGGCTCAGGCCGTTCACTCATGCTGCTTTAAGCAGAAATTACATGAGTTAGAGAAAATCTGCAAGTTGACAGTGGTTTCACACCCTACCATTTGGCATACTTTCCACTAGCATTTAACAAAATGAACGTGGTTGATATGACTAAGTTATAGCACGGGATGTGTTTTGAACGTGAATGGTGGTCATGCAGGTGTTACATCATATACAGTGGCCAATATCTAGTTAGTGATGCATGAGACTGCCAAGTGCTAAAACCCGGAAGGAGATGGTGCAAAATGTGGCTATTTTAAAGCTATGTTGATCAGAAACAGAATGACGGCGGATTCAAGCTGTCAGAAAGTGCTCTGACAGCCATGCCGCTTTTTAGTTTTTGATCTCTCTGCGCCATCATACTATACCTAGTTGAACTGGTCTGACATGAGACATAAAAAGTAGTGGATCTCCTGGAGCATCCTCATCATCTTCTAAAGAAACTGATATTTCACCTGGGAAGGAAAGAGGTTTTAGATGAAAAATAGGTATGGACTATGTTAGCTTAAATTAGTTTAAGTGAAAATGTCCATACGCAATGAGAAGATTATTAACTTTGTAATCTCCACACTTAATTTGTATTTAAATAAAATTTAAAATTAATTTGGCCTGTCACCCTAAGAGGACATGAGTTACAGGAAGTAAATAAAATTATTTTACCTCTTGCATATGAAGCCTGTTTGAAATGTATTTTTAAATCCTTGAAGAAACCAACTTGATTCTAGTGACTTGTACACTTTTCACTCAGCATTTGGGATGGACAGCACATTAAAAGTATAGTTTAAAAGTAGATAATGAAAGGTAAGAGACACGCAAATAAAAGCAGACTTTGCATACGGATTCACATAAGCACAAAGCCATTTATGTAACAAAAAAAAAATATCCAGGAAGAATTATTTAGGGAAGTGTATGAAGAAAACAAGAATGTTCTGCAAAGAGTTCAGGAAATCTATGAAATTCATTAATGGCACAGGGAAAGCAGGAAAAGTATTGTAACTAGAGAATGGATGTATTTGTAGCTGACAGGATTCTTCAGTCTAGCTTTTTACAGCATGACATTCCTACATTTCTCTAAAAAGCAGTATTATATAGTAATTGCTATGTGAGTTTAGAAAGCAGCATACGTAAGTCAGGTTCTGAATCAGCTTCATTTTCACGGAGGACAGACTTCTAAGTTCTATGTTCTATAGTAACACGCTGTATTCAACGTACCGTGTTGACAGGGAGGTTTGAAATATTGATTCACTGTACAGGGAGCTGAGCTACTGTCAGCTCCTGCCAGGCAGGTCACACAGATCAAAGCTACCTGTTCAAAGGTGCTGCGGTAGCTCGTCACAAGGAGCAGTAACAAGGTGCGGTTAGGATGCAACCTGGTATCCTGACATAGGTGAAACCGAAAACTGCACTTGAAAGCATTATCCTAAATCCTCCTGACTTTCAGCAAGGCTCAGAATGACTCATAGATGCAGTGGCCTGATCTCCGACTGCTCCCAGCTGTCTGCCTTGCTTCTCTGGCAGGAGCTGCTACCCCCTGCGGCCGGGCTGATGGAGGGAAAGGTGTGCTCATCCCTCCACCTCCAGCACCAGGCTGGCCTTTTATCTGCTTAGGAGCTGCAAAGCAAGCTAAGGAGAAGGGAAATAAATTCTGTCAGAAGGCTGCTGAGTATCCCATGGGCACTAGGATGAGCAAGTTTAATTACATCATAGTATCACAGAGAAACAATTTATTATAATTTTAAGTAAATAAGAACAGTTAACACAAAAACATGTTAGAATATTTGATGGGGGGAAAAAAGCATCTGATGAGCAAAAAAGTTACTCAGTAAGAGCAATACACACTCTTATTACAAAAAATATGCATATGAAATACAATGACATGTTTAATGTTAAAGTCCAGACACGGAAAAACTACATACGTGTGGCATTTTCGAGTCAGCATTTCTGAAGGATCTTTTTGCATTTCTAGTAGCTGTCTGAGTTTTGTATATATGATAATACTGTCATTGCTGATGCATTTCTGCTCAGACTTGATACCTTTTCTGCATTTGCTGTGGTAAAATGAAGGTCAAGTAAGGTGACTGACCAGCGCATTAATATTTAAACATAGAGGACTATGAAAGAGCGTTAGTTACTTAATATGAGATACTAGGCGAGCTTTACTTCTGTAAATACTGCAGTTAATTTATTAATACTTGATTTAACTTGAAACAATCAAACTGATTAACAAAATGGGAAGGTGATTCATTTGAACTGTAACGAAAGATAGCATTTTTCGTAGTGCACCATCACTCTAATGGATTTACTTGGCTGTCGATTACTGTGGCAGTACACAAACTAAATTTTGAGATAAGTGAACATGTTGACTTACATCTTTTTTAATGATTGTTTAAGCTACAACTTGTGTGTGTGCCTCTGAAAACATGTATTTTGGGAGGACAAAATGAACATCTCTGGCCTCTGCTGCCGTTAAGTGCCTACGCAAAAAGCGTCATCTTTCTGTGAGTGAGCTGGGAATTTGGTGTGTGCGCTACTACCAAGTTTGTCCCGAGACACCTCTCAGATTTGATTGTGATTTTCAGTATCAGTTTCTTCAATTACACATTCAAAAGTAAACTGATTTTACCAGATATGAAGAAAACACTCAAGGAAACAGTACAGAAATACCATTCAGTTCCATAAACGTGGTCTCTTTTTTCCTTCCTTCCTTCCTTCCTTTCCCCTTCCTCCCCCTCCCCAGCAACCTCCCAGTAGTTGAGATAATCAGGCAAATCAAACAGAAAGACATGCTTTGTAGCTTTACATTAAGGATGGATATGAATATTTAGACCGAGGCTAAGCAGAATGGTAAAAATACAGTAATTTCTTTGGGAGCATGCCTTGTCCCTTTTCATTCTTTTTAAACAAAACAAACTAGTACAGCTACTAAGTTCTTCAAATAAAGTAAGACGCCCATGGTGGACAGTATTACTTGGCACAGGTTTTAGTTTCCTGATAGCATTTTGTTCTTGCTACCCAAGTCACAAGCCTAGACATCCTCGATGCCTCCAGCTCTGTCAAAATGAGGCATCTTGGCATCTTTTTAAAGCGGGGAGTGACCATTTTCCCTTTCTGTAAGGCTCTGCCTTTGAAAGGGAGAAGCCCAGGGGGGGACCTGCAGGGATACAAATACACTTTGGTCTGTTTGCCTTCCCTTTGAGGATGACACCCACATGAAAGCAGTCCCTGTCCTCCTGCAGACCATGGGGGAGCAGCCAGGTTCAAGTTCAGGGGCAGCAAGCTGCCTTGGTGGGTGCAGGGAATCGCGTTTCCTTCTGCGGGAGCTACACTGTCAGATCTGCCCCCACAAAAGAACTTGTGAGCATCAGCTGCAGAGCCACCGATGCCATTTTAGCCTTACAAATGCCCTTCAAAGTCCTGAGCTGGGCGGACAGGGCAGCACTTGACCGCAGGCGGAAAGGACTGGGCCCCTAGTACGGTGTTACTTGCTTAACTTGTGCTCTTAAATGAAGAAAGTTGGTGTTCTCACAGCTGCTCTCTCTGCCCCTCTTATGGATGCACGCATTCTGCATAGCTGCAGGACGCATTTCTATCTTGCTGTGTTTTCTTTGTGGCTGAATCATAATTGTTGTGAAAAACTTTGCATTTGAATTCTTACCGTTAGAAGTGCATTATTACACTTAGTTGCATTTAATTTTTGTTTATCCATAAAACCTGGGGGGGGGGGGGTGTGTGTTTGTTTTTTAAGGGAGTAACAGAAATGCTTGTGCATTGAAAAGATTTATTTTAATTATATCATCTTTAAAACCAAGCTGCCCTAATGCTTCAGAATGAGGTGTGTCTCACCCAGGCGTAATTTTTGTAATATATATTCTAGTTTGGGATTCGCAACTGAAATTAAACTTTCCTGATTTAAACTTGCTAGAGGTCTAAAGCAGATGAGAATTAGGATTAATAGTTGGTGCAAACTACATCAAAAAACAAGAGGGTAATCTAAGGGCAGATCCTCAGATGAAGGACACTTAGTTCCATGTAGTCCTCAAAAGTGTAACAGCTTGTATTGGCCTCAGTTCTGAAAGTTTTAAAATAAAAATGGATTGCAATACACGGTGCAGAGAGAACATGTTAAAATATTATAAAATTGCCATTTTAATTTGAAGTTACTTTGATAAATTAAAGACTTTCTCTTAGTGATGACAAATTAAGGTCAAGCTTTTTGTTAAAGTAAACAATGACAAGAAAAATGGCAATTTCTTTTCCTGGGATCTGTAAAACAGCATTGTAGGGGAATATGTGGAAGGGTACAAGGGCAAACTGTATGTCCAGCTCCTTTCTGTGCCCTTGGCAATCTCCCCTGATACGAACGCTGAGTTTTTTGTTTTCTTAAAAAAGGTTCACAATCTTAACTGATGTAAATTACCACATACTGTGGGCACGAACAGCTCGGCTTTTCATTTCTCTATTTAGCCATCTTATTTCGGTACTTTTTACTCTTATTGGGGCTTATGCTTCAGTGACATTTAGGATGTGACAAGGAGATTTGAGTGATGTCAAATAGCAGATTGACCCTAATGAAATGTTAAGCATAGCTTACATGCATATGTAGAGAGGGCTGAATAAAACAAGAGATGCAAATAATTTCGTAAAACCCCCTTCAGAATAAAAGCCGTTGTATTCATTTGGTTTGCCTCAATGACAAACAACGTTGAGTTTTACTTTCCTCACATTACAATTTTTAAGATGACATTATTAAACACACACACACACACACCCGTTTCTCAAATATTTAAGTTGAATTACTTACAAAATGATTTACCTTTAGCCATCACACCTAAATTTGCAGATACAGGGAAATACGAATAAACCCCCTAGATTTCACTCGTATCACCAATAACAATTTTCCAAAAATCACGCCGATTTCAACCTTTACTTTCACCTTTCTCTAAGTTCCCACCCGCACCGGAGCCTGGCCAGACCTGCTCCGCCAAGTACCGCGCACGGACCAGCGTCACCGGCAACGGGAACAGCTTTTCCTCATGTACCGTTTCCAGCCAGTGCAGAAGCCTAGACAGCGGCGCGTACGCACCAAGGCTGCAATAGGAGCAGTTACCATAATTTTGCTAGAATTACGCTGTATTTACAGACTTCGACACTGGTGGGTGCTAACATTTTCTTCCCCTGCGCAAGGAGTGCATCCAGTCAGTTCCAGCAGCTGCGCAGCCTCCGCTTCAGCTCAAGCGAACTCAGGCTTGGGGTTTGTCCCTTTGGTTTTTAAGCAAAGAGAGAAAAATAGAAGCAAAAACGTTTTGTTTTTTTACCTTGCGCGCTCTCTGTGGCGGGGCTTGTGTTCAGCTGCGCCTCAGTCGCAGAACACCTGCCGTTCTCTTCTGCTGCTAATTGTGTGACAGGTTCGTATCGCAATATGGCATCCAGATCATGGAAAAACTTCATGGTTTTAGTGACATCCCCCGAGTTGTGGGCATATTTAACCGTTCTGTATTCATACTTCAGGTTTTTATACTTTGCACGGCACTGTTTCCAATCCCTGCAAACTCCTAACTCCTGCAACCTTTTAGCAATGTAGATGAATATTCCTTTATTCCTCAGGGTGCCGTGGAGTTGCTTTCTGATATTTTTTTCTGACCAGACGCTTAACAAGGCTTTAACCTCCTCCTCAGTCCAATGCTTCCCCGCTCCACTCTCCATGTTGAAAGTGACCTGGAAATGATTCACTATTTCTAGCCAAGATTTTGTTTCCTAGGAAACCAGACGGCTGGTTGTCAGCGAGCTCCGCCGAGGTGGAGGGATCTGGTTTTACTGGCTCAAGCTGCCTGAGGGGAGTAACTTGAGAAACTGCCAGATCGGCGGGCGGGGGCGGCGGGGCAGCGGCGCCGGGGGCGGCGGCGCCTTAACCCTTCGGGGGGCGAGGGGGACAAACCCACTGGCGCTATCCAGTTGCTTTAAAAAAAAAACACCACACACGAAAACAAACAAATAAAAAACTAAAACCACCACGCGACCCACTCCCCCGCAAAACCCGTCCGTGCCCACCCTTCGCTGTGCGGCTCCAGCCGGGGAGCCCGGGGCTGCGCCCTCCGACAAGTTGTAAGTTTGGAGGAGTTGGTGGTTGTGCCCAACCGGAGGACGAGCTGCTGTAGAAGTGTTTCCATGTGCAGTGTGGCTGTGCGCCAGACTTGTTTTGCTTGAGTTCAGAAGCTGCGGTGTCCGATATTAGCTTGATGTGCTCAAAACGCTTTTATCAGAGGGTCCACATAGCTTCTGGAGGTGTAGATGGCTAGCTTGTCTGCTGGAGTGCAAGAATGCAAAAGCTTCTACACAGGCGATCCGTGGCAGAAACAATGCATCCCCCTAGGCAAAACCATCTGGGATCATCCCACTTGGCGTTTGCTTCTCTGTCTAGGATTGGGTTTGAACCGGTGGTGGTATATATGCGCATTTTTAACTCTAGCGTTCATGGGTTATTAGTGATGTCTTAATGAAAAGCTTGCATATTTAAACGTCTGACTAAACTGGTAGAGCTGTGCGGGCTCTGCCGTAATGACATTGAGCTTACTTGTTCATGAGAGCTACCTAAGAGATGGGGGCCACCGAGGTGGCACACGGCAGGGGCCTGCCTGCCCTCAGCACCTTCCCTTCCCTCTTTCTGCTATTGATGGTGTTGGTGTTTAAAGGGACGGTGTCCCTATTCGAATGGCAACTGCCTGTAACATTAACATCGGGGTAACAGCTGCTGAATGCAGCATATCAGCTCTTAAGTCTCACTACCTTAAGTCTCACTACCTGTCTTTGTGCTTACAGGTGGGACATCTTCCCGAGTTAAAATAAATGTGTTTGAGTTTCTTCTCTTGAAGAGCTCTGTCAGTAACAGGGCAAAGTCGCTCTGATATGTCTGAAGCTCGTTTTGTTTAGCTTTCTGTAAGCAATTGTTCTTTAAATTTCTGGTTTACATAGAACTGGGGCTAGTGACCAATAGAGGGATTTTAGGAATGGGAGAAAATTTCTAATGAGCATGGTCAGTGGTAGGTTAGCGTCCATTCTGTAGATTTTTGGTGCCCAGTTTTATTGTTGGCTATACTAATTAATATCAGTTACTTCAGTTGAGTTAAACCAGTCTAGCGCACAAATAGCATCTTTGTCTAATATTCTAAAAATATTCTGAATGTTTTCTTTTTAAGAAAAACATCTTCGCTTTTCAGGCATTACTGTATATGAGAATGGATGGGAGCTTACCAGTTTACCACAGTCCTTACGAGTCTTACGGGCATGGTGGGTCTATGGCAGCAGTTTTGTTAGAGGGAACACTCTGCCTTACTCCAGGAGGCCTTGTAAAGGGAGATTTGAGTAGCCTGCACTGTTGCCCACTAAAACCCAGTCTGCAAAACATCTTTTCCATGGATAAGGACTGAAATGCAAACATTGGGCAGCTGTGCAGTGTTCTGCCTGCTTCCATCAGGGCACCCGTGCCTGCTGCCTGCCCGCCCTAGGGACCGAGCCTGGAGGCAGGGCTGGGGACAACGGGGAGCAGGCTCGGGAAAACCCTCCTTCCAGCTGATAGAGCTCCTCTGCTCAGCAAAGCACAACTGTCAGCCGGAGGCTGAACTGCTGTAGGAGAAGTGTTTCCATTTGCTGTGATGCTGTACACCAGACTTGTTTTGCTTGAGTTCAGAAGCTGTGGTGTCCAATATTAGCTTCATGTACTCAAATGCTTTTATCAGAGGGTCCACATAGCTTTTAGAGGTGTAGATGGCTAGCTTGTCTGCTGGAGTGCATCCCCCTAGGCAAAACCATCAGTTTCTTAATAAACTCCTCCAGCCCAAAGCAGAAATGGAGTAGCACTATAGAGCCTACTACTACTGCCTAGATGACTATCACTGCAAAGTGGCTTTTCGGATTAAGCATCTGCTGTTATTTTATGCCCACGCTGAAATAGCACTGCAGTAAGAACCTGAGCCAGTGCTTATTAGTGGAAAGATTCCCACTGAATTCAGTAGGCTTAGGCACAAACCTTATGTGACTGTTTTGAAATAAAGCATAACATGGGCAAGAAACCAGCTGCAATTACAAGCCTGTAAAATAAAACAACAAATAAGCCTACATTAAAATTTCATGTTGTTAAAAACAGATGGAAAAATATCAATCTATTGTATGTTAAAGCATTTCATATTCTAAGCATTTCATTACTTTATGTTAATTCTGTTTTGTCCATAGGGGCCAGGAGAGTGCTGGAATTGTGACAAGTGATGGAGAGTCATCCCAGGCATTCAAAGTGCACAAGGTAAAATGTAAATTAATGTTGTGTAGGTGCCTAACTCAGGCACATGAAAGTTTGTTTTGGCTGGGAAACAGAATGATTAGAGGGAAAGTAACATGTTTTGATGGATTGTTTGGTTTTGTCAGTGATAGTATCTAACCCTGTTATTGGTACAATTTGTGTCTTAAGTGCATGTTTAAAACAAACATGCCAGCTTTATGGTGGTGGGTGTATCCATACACACAGTGGCAGACACAGAAGTATCAAGATCAGTCTATTAATGTCACAAAAACTACCTACCAAAGTCACCCTGCACCTAAGGTGTTAACTCTGGAGATTCGGAAGAGCAACAATGCAACTTGAGATCAAGAGAAAAGAAATACCATTACAGGCTGTGCACAAGCAAGTGGATGACTAATTCTTGCCTTAGTGAGACTGGAGAAGTGGCAGCTACTTTACCCATAGGTAAAAATAAACAGAATAAAAGATTGAGTGGAGGCCTGAGAAGGTCACATAGTCTTTCTCAAGCTGAGAGAATCCCCAGGGATGTTAAACGGCATAAAACGGCCATAGCCTCGAACGTATTATGCCAGGAGGATACTTGCATGCTCTGGGATATTTCTGCTCCTTCTGTAGTAAATGGTGATTAGGAAAAAAAAAAAATCATCAGCCTGTTCCATCCTGGAAGGGGAGAGGATTTGAAATAAAACTACATCAGCAAAATAACCATGAGGCACTTCTTGATGCGTGTTCTCTGACCACAATCAGAAAGCGGTATGTCTTGGTGTTCAGAGGTCTCTGAGGAAGATTAATTAGCCTGTTCAAAGCAGTCCAAGAGTAAGAGCTGCTTTGCTGCAGCAGCATGTGTATCTATGCATGACTGCTCAATGCCTCATGCAAAATCTTGTTACTTCAAGCATCATGTTTGTTCCCTCTACAGGCATTTCCCCTCTCGTATCTGTTACTTACAGCCTGATTCACACACACACACACATACACACACTTTTAAATGCAGCTTTTCTCAACTTCAGCACTGTTATGTTTGTTCATTCCTGCTCCTGCTTGGGTTGCAGCTTTCCTTAAGGTTTACAGGAATTCCAGCTTCCTTTAAAGTAGGCTGCTCTATATATCCCATAGTAAAAAGTGCTTCTCAGAATGAACTAACAGCAGGTGATTTAGTAATTTGTAGTGTTTCCATGTTACTGAGCTGCAATATTTAGCTGTCATGCTAAGAATTTAAAATTTACTATCTCATCATAGCAGCTTTGATACTTTAAAAGTTGCAGAGCATGTGATGGCTTCTTTTATCCTTGAAATACATGTCTCAGCTCCAGCACTTTGAAACAACCACAAGTGTAATAAAGAGCTTGTGGAGTACAATTTATACGACTTGTTTAATCCTGGAAGTGGTGCTAATGTAACAAACATTTGGGTCTGTTACACCGGTGAAAGTGTATCTAGGACTCTGAGTTCTAAACTAGTCCCTAAAAATGTCAGCATTTGAGATGCTGCTGTACTTGTTGTCCTCCAAACCCCATATGACTCTTCTTCATAGCAGAGACAAGAGTGGAAAAGGTTCTTGCTTCTCACTACTCATGTTTGTCAATAGTTTTTTAAAAAAACATAATTATAGTATGAACTGGAACACCTAAGGCATGGGGGTGTGTTCCCTTCTGATTGTTGACAGCCTTTGACCACAAATTAATAGCCCTTGATAAAGGCTATTAATCCTTTGTTTTAAAATCGCCAAGAAAGACTCCTCCAGATTTGTCTGTCAGAGCCTTTCAGCTGGATTCGTGTAACAAAACATCATTGTCAGAGCTGTATTAGCTCAAGATGTGGAAAAATTTAAATCTCTTGCATAGACATAGTGATACCAGTAGGAGAAAGACTTTCTGATTGTTTCACACTTGGATATGCAGAATAATATATTAAGGTAGCCATTTACCAGGCCATTATCATGTTCTGGCATGTGTAAGGCCTTGTATAACACATACATAAGATTGGGAATTTTTTATACTGATGTAATTTACGTTCACCATCCCACACCACTGCCATCTAACTCGGAGGAATATTTCAAACTGCAATTAAAAGATTATGTGCTTGTGTAACCAAATCTGGTTTAAAACAACATTGCTTGTTTAAGCTATTGCAGTGCTTAACTTGGCCACATCCATTAACACTGGACCTGTGAACTGTCAGGATAAAGTTAGCCTCAGTAAAAAAAGAGTGCATGGTTGCATTTCTTTATGTGCCTGAGCACATGACGTAGACTTCAGACCACCTCTGTGTCATCTGTGAGACAACAGATAATAAGTGATTTGGCGCAAAGTTTGCTGAACCACTAAAGCAAATCTGTACCAGTTTGGCCGTTTGAGGCAGTAACTTTTTATTGTGATTGTAAGTATCCTAAATCCACATGTGCAACCACAGCCTCTTGGTATTCTGACTTTATAGCAGTCACAGCAGAAAACAGCCTAAAGCTGAGCTTTCTTTAAGCTTTTTCCGTTAAGCTCTGGAAAGAGTTCAACCACTTTCCTTCCCTCCTGCCCCATCCTGCTCTCTTGTTGCTGTACCTGTGGCACAGGCTGTGAACCGCTCACAGCTGCAGAGCTCTCCCATCTATCTTTGAAGGTCCTAGAGGAGTGTTACCCTGGGCTGGTGTGTGTATCACAACTGCCACGCGTGATAGGGAAACCGAGCATAGGATGTAAATGTTTTCCACAGGCAGTGGCAGAAGCAGGAGTTTGTAGGAGGACCCGGAATTCAGTCTAAATTTCTACTTTGCAGTATTTTCAGACTGTTCTTGCTGCTATATTGTCTCTACATAGTGCCTGTTGTGAAAAGCACCTCCTGACGGCTGACTAAAAAGTTTTGAAGCCTTTCTGCTTTAGATAGAAGGCAACTTGGCTACATGAAAAGTTTAAGTAAACAATAAAACCTCTTTAAAAAAGCTCTGCTTCTGACATTGGTAAGAAAGACCATGGAATCTAATAAACATTATCATGGGTCCAGATAAAAGTAAATCCTATATACTGCTAACCTGTAAAAGGAATTGTTTACATAGAATTTCCTTCTCACAACTTTTTTTCTTCTTTGCCAGTCTTCTGGCAGTCTTTTTTCTGGTGTTTTCAAACAAGACAACAGTTCGGCAGTATTTTTCAGAAAACGTATTTTCGGTCAGGGAATAGATTGTTCCATGAAAATCCTCAGCACAAAAATGTATATTGCTTTCTTTAAGAACCAGAGTAATGGGATCTGATGTATCACTGCGACACCTACTCAGCTTCTTTCTTTCCCATGTCTTTCAGGTTATTTGTCTTTCTCTTAAAGTTGCTTACGTTAATGCTGTACCAAAACCAAACACCAGGAGAAATGAGGAAGTTGCCAGGAAAACAAAACCAAACAAACCTTTTTTTTCTTTTTCTCCTGAAGGGAATGGGTCTTATAAATCATGTCTTCAATGCAGACAGCCTGAAGAAGCTCTACGTTTCAAACCTTGGTATTGGGCACACGAGGTACTCCACCTCGGGAATTTCTGAGCTGCAGAACTGCCAGCCTTTTGTCGTAGAAACTCTTCATGGGAAGATCGCTGTGGCACACAACGGGGAGCTAACAAATGCTGTACAACTCAGGAGGAAGGTTAGTACCTCCTTTGGGAGGCTCTGGCATCGTTTCTTTCTGAGTATGAGGCAGCAATGAGCCTTAAAGTCATTTGCTATGACTTCCCTTAATACCAGACTTCTTGGGGTAGTGAAAGAGAACCAAAATAAAAATAAATCATTTTGGAGTAAAAATATCCTGGGGAAGGGAGCAATTTGTAACTCTCACAGGGATTCACCAATCCTCTAGACTGATGGTCACGTTCATATTGACCAAATGAGAAAACTAACTCAGCCGTAACGAAAGGTAGCTTGGCTTGAAGCTCTGCTCCTTTGCAGTGGCTGATAGAAGGAGCAAATCATATGCTTAAAATTAGGAGAGGCATAATAAGGTGAGGTGATTGTAATATGAAATGTCTGGTTTGGAATATTGTCTTTATTTGTATTTCTGGCTTGCAAAATTAATCATGAACACTATCAGGATGTAAACCAACAAATGTCAAATTTTGATAGTGTGTTTGGCTAGAAGGGTATGTGTTAAGAACCAAATTAAAATTTAGCAGATGTTTCATTGTCAAATCTCTTCTATGATATGTTCCACCCAAAAGCGAGGACATACTTGTGCATTGCAGCGAGGCAAATGTATAGCACGCCCAAAAGAACCTAGCCCGTCTTTAATCAGAGCCACAAGTGTGTGAATGGATGGGAGAAAAAAAAGTGTTGAGGAAATGTAGATGCAGAATCAGAGTTACATGAGATGTAAAGTGATTTCTAAAGATAAAAATTAGGAACTGTAACGCATACAGCAGTGAATGGGTGGCTAGATACATTGCAGATTCTCTTCTCCCTTAGAAGCATAAATATGCCAAGACAGAACAATTTGGCCGACTAGGTCTAGCAGACTTTAAATTGTGGGATTTCAGTTTTTTAATCCCACTCTGTCTCCCTTTACACCTCTTTTTTTTGTTGTTTCTTTGTACCCAGACCATGCTTCTGCCCTGATTATCTTTGTCTGATGTAGGTAATTTCATATATTCCCTGGGATATCTGACCTCTCTTCCTAGAGCAAGCAGAAGCACAAAGCTGATTAAATGGCCCAAACATGAATTTATGCCCTGAATATTGGTGGTATTAATTTTGGTTGCATGTGGAGCAAAGGAATGAGATGCAAAGGGAGAAATGCAGTACCAAGCATAGGTGTTTGTACTAGGTCTTTTTACATCTTTGATTTTTTGGAAGAAAATTGACATTACTACGATCTGATCACCCGAAACACTGATGTTTTAATGTATTTGTTCATTGTACAAAGGTGCTGTTAGATTGCAATCTGAGCAATGTTATGTGGGTTTTTTTTTTAATGTTGGTAACACTTTTATTTTGTCTTAAAAGCTTATGCGGCATGGTGTAGGACTGTCGACCAGTTCTGACAGTGAACTGATCACCCAGTTGCTGGCTTTCACACCTCCTCTAGAAAATGATGATACAGCTGACTGGGTAGCAAGGTGAGGAGGATGGGTTTCAGAATCAAGAACAGCAATCTAATCGCAACATGATATGCAATTGTAAATGCACACAGCTGTTTGTGTGACATACAATTATGTTCACCTATGTCTCATTTCAGAATAAAAAATTTAATGAATGAAACTCCAACTTCATATTCATTGCTAATTATGCACAAAGACATAATCTATGCAGTACGTGATCCATATGGGAATCGCCCACTCTGCATTGGTCGCCTTATTCCAGTAGGGGACATGAACGGAAAAGGTAAACCATACATATATATTCATATACATATACATATACATATATATATATATATAAAAGTATATATACAGTTTGCCTGAAATCACTGATAAAGTAATAAAAGCTATACTTACTGATGTGCGAGTAGGAATATGTGATGCAAACGCCAGTTTTGAAAATTCAAAATAAAAGAATGTTGGTAAAGAAAAAATAATTTGTAGAATGTCTGCAAACATCTTTCCTGTGCCCAGCAAAAGAGAATCCTAGTCACCTGATGACAGTGTCAGAATTATGCAGCCCAACTGTAATAGAATATTTGTAAAAATGTAATTAACATCTCATCACCTAAACAGGAAAGCAAGGAAGAACGAAATCACAGAAGGGTTGAGGTACAAGGGACCTTTGGAGGTCATCTGGTCCATATCCCCTGCTCAAGCAGGGCCACTCAGAGCCAGTTACTCAGGATGATGTCCAGTCCAGAAACAAGTCTGGTTTCTTCTTTCTCCTGTAGTAAGGTGGCTGAAAAGTGCTGGATTACTGGCAGTGTATTTCTAAATTCCAAGCACTCCCAGTCACACGTAGTATGGTAATGGAACACTATACAATCAATTTATAGGAAAAAATATTTGTGCTCCTGTTTAGCCTGCAAATCAACATTTTCCATGAAGTGAAATTAAAATTGTTCATTTGTATAAAAATAAAATAATTCAAAGGCAAAGTAGTAAATGCTCCCGTGTCTACACAAAACTTGGTAATTTTAACCACAAGAAAAAGTATCAAGATTTTTTAAAAGCATACAAACATTCCTGCCCTACCTATATTACACAATTTGGTCTTTCCTGTGTCTGTCTCTGAAAACTCCTTATTGAAATTCAGTCCACCCTCTGTTGCAATCAAAAGAATCTATCAACACATTTAGCACAGGAAAAGAAGGAGTTTCTCAGGTGAGCAGAAGTAATTAGGTATATCTAAAGGCACTGAACTAGAATTGGAAAAGTTAGAAATAGTGCAGAGATAACAAAGGTAGTTATCTGAATTGTCTCTCTTCATGAACTGTGAATGTGATGCTGTTACTGCCACTTCTGCCTAGAACTGGTTTATGATGTTTATCTTGTTGGGGGGGGGTTGTATTACAGAAACTTTGGAATGCTATACTTTTTAGTTAGAAATTACAACAGTCTTTAATTGTGCACTTAGCAACCTGAACCATAGCAGCCAGACACTGCAGCAGAAATGCAATTGCGGGGGGTAATGGTAACAAGAATTGTGGACTCTAACTTCAGTCTTTCATTTCAGGAAAAGATAACAGTGAGACAGAAGGATGGGTAGTCTCTTCTGAATCCTGTAGCTTTTTGTCTATTGGTGCAGAGTAAGTGCCCTGATTTTCACTTTATCTGAACGCTCTCCTCAGGCAGCAATTAAACATTAAACCTCAAATTGCCAAGTATCATAATCTATAACAATATGAAAGACATCAAGGGTTAGGTTGTTGAGCTATTTGGAGGGGTTTTTTTGCCAGTCTTATTTTTTGCCTGGTGATTTTCTTGAACACTTTAATGTAACAAAATTATGTGTTCAGAAAGTAACAGTAAAAATTATTGTTGTAAAGTAAATGCCTCTTACTTGTTGCATTAAACCTGGTTACCTGTATAACTTTTTAAATTTAGGCCTTGTTTGCAGCAGATTCATTGTATTATAAAATAATTCTTCAGCTACAGAAAGGCTGCATTTGTACATCGCAGACTGAACGAACCTGAGCTGTAGCATATGCCATCTGATGAGCCAGCCTCCTTGTCTGAAAAAAAATGATGGGCACATGAAACTATTTCCATGTGTGCAAACACCCATCAGAGCCAAGGAATGAGATGACATTCATGTTACCTCTCTAGCTAAGATACTCTGAAAAGAAAGGTGTGATAAAAAGAGAAGGCTAAGAAGCTCTTTGGGAGACTGCAGATTGTTCTTTAGAAGTTTGGAGTGGAAGGCAATTGAGAACTAGAGCATAATTAAAGTAAGAAAGATTGATGAGTGGCGTTCCTCAAGGAAATGGGTGCTGTTTAACATCTTTGTCAGTGACATGGACAGCGGGACTGAGTGCACCCTCAGCAAGTTTGCTGATGACACCAAGCTGTGTGGTGTGGTCAATATGTTGGAGGGAAAGGTTGCCATCCAGAGGGACCTCAACAGGCTTGAGAGGTGGGCCTGTGGAAACCTCATGAAGTTCAACAAGGATAAGTGCAAGGTCCTGCACGTGGGTTGTGGCAACCCTGGCACGAATACAGGCTGGGTGGAGAACGGATTGAGAGCAGCCCTGAGAAGAAGTGCTTGGGGCTGCTGGTGGATGAGAAGCTCAACATGAGCCGGCAATTTGCATTTGCAGCCCAGAAAGCCAACCATAGCCTGGGCTGCATCACAAGATGTGAGGCCAGCAGGCAGAGGGAGGTGATTCTTCCTTTCTACTCCACTCTTGTGAGACCCCACCTGCAGTACTGTGTTCAGCTCTGGGGCCCCCGACATAAGAAGGACATGAACCTGTTAGAGAGTCCAGAGGAGGGCCATGGGCATGATCAGAGGGCTGGAGCAGCTCCCCTGTGACGACAGGCTGAGAGAGTTGGGGTTGTTCAGTCTGGGGAAAAGAAGACTCTGGGGAGACCTTATTGCAACCTTCCAGTACCTCAAGGGGGCCTACAAGAAAGCTGGAGAGGGACTTTTTACAAGGGCATGTAGTGATAGGACAAGGGGTAATGGCTTTAAACTGAAGGAGGGGAGATTTAGATTAGATATTATGAAGAAATTCCTTATTGTGAGAGTGGTGAGATGCTGGAACAGGTTGCCCAGAGCAGCTGTGGATGCCCCATCCCTGGCAGTGTTCAAGGCCACGTTGGATGGGGCTTTGAGCAACCTGGTCTGGTGGAAGGTGTCCCTGCCCATGGCAGGGGGGTTGGAACTACATAATCTTTAAGGTCCCTTCCAACCCAGACCATTCTATGATTATGAAGAAGCATATTTAATCTCCTAATCAGACATTAAAAAATGTGCATTTGGGGCTAGACTAATCTGGATCCCTTTCAAATAAAAAACTGAAAAATTCCATTAAGAACACAACTATCAAATAAAAGGAAATGTAGAGTAAAATCAGGAAGCAACATGACTGCACTTTACAGGTCTTTCATTCCATTCTGCAGTGTTTATTGCCGGAGTGGCGTTCTGTGTTCTTTTGCTGTAACTTCAACCCTGTCTCTGTAGGAACTATTAGCTGTTGGTAACAGGGGCTTTCTCGAGACAATTTATTCTACATGTGGATAAGAACAACTGTTTTCTGAAACTTCTTCAAAATCTCTTGTTAAGAGAAGCTTACCATGTAGGACCATCAGCTGAAGCCTGTGGATTTTTAAAAAAGCAGTTTTGTCTAAACATCTGCTGTAGGCACTGCTGCTGCCTGCTAATGCTAGTATCTGACCAGTGATTGATCACAGATTTGCCCATGTCTGATCTGTATCTCCAGAATATTTCAGTATTTTGGGATAGATTTAGATTGCAATTTTTATAATAGCCACCTGAGTAGTCACTAAAGTATCTAGAAAAATGTTTAATAAGGTTAAACATTGTAACTTAATAATAAACCTAATAATATTCTGTATTTCTTCAGATATAAGGATTCGAATGTACATTTCCAGTCAGCTGTATGACATTCTGGCATAGGTGCCTGTCACCACTAGACAGATATTTCTCTAGATACTGGCTTATGGAGTGGGATTTTTTTGGCTACCATCTTTATTCTTGATCATGGTTTTTTATATTGCTTCATAATGTTATTAGCTTTCACAGAAAAGTCCTCTAGTATTGATCCAAGATGAAATTACTAAAATAAATTTACTCTCAATTAAGTCTGTTTGAACCGTGTATCTCACATATAGGAAGATTAGCATAATTCTCTGGTACTAAGTATTAATTTACTGCTTTTGAGTATTAATTCAGACTTTTAGTAAAGGTCACTTGTCTTAGCATGTTAGTTTTAAAACACTGCAGGTCAAATCCTAAGATAGAAGTAAACTGGCGTGTTGGAATGTTCAAAAGCATTTTTTCCTGTCAGTTGTTTATATTTCAAAATGATCATCTAGGTTCTGGACAGTTCTAAATGCACGTATTTCTCTTTCAAGGTACTATCGTGAGGTCCTTCCTGGAGAGATTGTGAAAATATCCAGATATGATGTCCAGACGCTGGATGTTGTACCAAGACCTGAAGGAGATCCATCAGCGTTCTGCATCTTTGAATATGTTTATTTTGCAAGACCAGACAGTATTTTTGAAGGTAAGAAAATGCAATGTGCAGAGCCCCTCCCTAAATAGTGGGAGACGTTATCCTGGAGAACAATGACTCTAGAAAGGATCTGGGATCATAGCACGGTACCAGTGAATGTGAGCTTGCAGGGCAGGGCTGAGACAGAATGGGTTGGCACAGTTCTTGAGGAGATAAAACTCATCAGGAGGAGCATGTAACATCACCTTCCTGTTTGGGGCTGTGCATATGGCCTCAGTCAGGCTGCCTGTCCTATGGAAGGGATGAAAAAAGCCACAAACATGATTAAGGTAGAGGAGACATCCCTGAAAAGTGAGAGACTTAAGAACAGATCTTCATTGGTTTTTGGAAAACTTTTTAAAAATTAGATTTCTGAAATAGGATCTGCAAAATAACTTTATTTTGGCATTTCCTTTGCAAGAAAGAAAGATGCTTTTAATATAACTTGTAAATCTATGCATTATCGAAGTACTTAGTGTTGTCAGTCTAATGCTTTATTATTATTTCTGTAGAAGCCCTCAAAAATTGTCTCAGTGATAAGATACTAACCAGGGCTCTCACACCCAACAAACACCTTCTTCTCTTTCTGTGGGCATGCCATTTGTTGATCCAATACAGTTCCCCACCCTTACAAAGCCTGCTTCACCCACATCCCTTTTTTTCATGATCCCATTACACTTCAGTATCCTCCCTTCTTACATTTCTTAGTACTGATGCTGTGCCCCTTGCTGTGCCGCATCATCACAGCATCTCCAGTTCCCTCCCATGCTGCAGACTGTTTAGGACCTTAACAGCTTCTGGGGCCTCTTATCCCCTTAATAAATTTGGGGTGAATTTTGCCAACTGTTTAAAAGTTAGTAAGTGGGCAGAGGCAGACAGCAGGATTGCACAAACTTTGCTGGAGAAACCAGCCTAAAAATAGAATATGCACATTACGAACAGGCAGGCTTAAGTTCTGCTTCTTTCCTCCTGTAAATAAATTTTGTAATATCTACAGGAACTTTAGTTATCTGGTTAGGGCAAACTGGATTTAATTCTCTGTGTTCTAACATATGAATGTTAGAATACATTATGGAAGGAAATAAAATATTACCTTGTGTGAGTGACTGCTTTGTAGTTCTGGAGTTTTCCTGACTTCTGTGCCTGAAACTTGCTGCAGAAATGTGTACAGCAGGCTGAGGAAATTTGAATTATGCACACCAGGAAAAACACTTCTTGCTGTTCTTAGGTCAGATGGTGTATTCAGTCAGGAGAAGATGCGGGCAGCAGCTTGCTATTGAAGCACCCGTGGAAGCAGACCTGGTCAGCACTGTTCCAGAGTCTGCCACCCCAGCAGCTCTTGGTTATGCTCAAAAGGTAAATGTTACCCAAGCATATTACACACACCTCTTTTTTTGTAATGGAGTATAACAGTATGGGCTGCTAAGAGTTTTGTATTGATAGCACTTTGTATCTTGAATACACTGAGTACTCTTACTGAGTCATCTGCACTTGTTTTTTCTGTCATTATGCCAGTATATTAAGGTATTTCACAGTTTTTTTGGTTACTGTGAAGTCAATACCAAGTCCTAAGGTTGCTTTAAGAAAAACAGTAACTGAGAATAACCAATTCTTTAGATACTAATTTGATTTAACTACCTCCTGTTTACAGTGTGGACTACCGTATGTTGAAGTACTTTGTAAAAATCGATATGTAGGAAGAACATTTATCCAGCCAAACATGAGGTTGCGGCAACTTGGTGTTGCAAAGAAGTTTGGTGTGCTGTCTGATAATTTTAAAGGCAAGCGAGTTGTTATCATTGATGATTCAATTGTGAGGGGCAATACAATCTCACCCATAATAAAACTACTGAGAGAATCAGGAGCCAAAGAGGTAAGTTAATTTTCAGTCAGTACAATACAGATGTAAATAGAAGACTGATGAGAGGGTAAAGCACAGGGTTTTGTCTTAAATTGTAATAGACATTATTTCTTTATTTAAAAGGGCAAGTGTGCAAAAAAAAATAGTGGCTAGTGTTTATTGTGAAGATAGCGTGATTTTTGGATGGTTCAGGGGAGAGGGGCAGGTCTCCATTTAGAAAGCACTCTGGCAAACAAAGAGAGAACGGAAAATAAATTAGTTCAGATCAGAAAATCAAGTATTGGTGTTGTATTCCTGACATATGTGTGACTTTTGTACTGCATTAAGTACAACCACACACTGCAGTAAATAGCACATGCCTTAAATCACGAAAGCACAATTTTTTTAATTGATCAATATTTTTTAATTGAAACAGAGTGTGCAAGTCTGTCGCTGGAGCAAAAATGTTCTGTATAGTATTTGACTCTATAAATTGAAACATGTGCATCAAGGATTGAACACCATAGAAGAAAAGCAAAATCAGGATGGATCCTTTTAATAACATTAGGAAATACCATAAAAATAAACTCTAAAACCATCTTTCTCCTGCTGTGTTGGCATCTGAAACAACTTTATTTTACTTTTAACCCTTCCACGGCTTCTGTGCAGTGCTGTGTTCTGTTCTTCATGATTATTTTGCAGAACTGGGACTTGGTTATTTTATTATGATCTGCTGACCTTCACCTTATAGCATTCTGGTTTTAAACTGTGTTTTTATTCAGGTGCACATCCGTGTGGCTTCACCTCCCATAAGATTTCCTTGTTACATGGGAATAAACATTCCAACTAAAGAAGAACTCATTGCCAACAGACCTGAATTTCATGATCTTGCAAACTATATAGGTAAATACTACTATTTTTTCCTTTTTTTTGAGAGAGAGAGTTTTTACTTGTATGTATTTGTTGTCTACATCAAAACAAAGCACAACACATCAAGGCAACAGTGGCAAAACTGACTACAAAATTGTGAGGTTGATGCACTAAATCTCTGCATTTTGAGTACCCCATTAGATCAAACCAATTTAGCTACACACTTTTAACAGTTAGTGAATTATATTTCTCCAAACAATAGAAAGCATTACAATAATTGCATAATCATAAGTTATAAATAAGGTATGACAACACAGCTTTCCAATACTTAAAGCTCCTAGGAAACTTTACAAGGAGCTACTGTAGGCAAAATACCAGGAAGAAAATAAGTGGTGAAGATCTGTCCTATAATGAAAATGTAGTTTCACAAGATATTCATATAAATATGTTTGGAATTTGCAAACACCCACTGATGTTTCTACAAATTGAAATTTATGTAAATAGTTTTAACTGCATTATGTATTGCACTTTGAAAGAAATGACATTTGAAACTAATCAAAGAACGTTAAATACATTCTCAAAGCTCTACAATGAGTCATGTTTGCAGCAAAACAAAAGAACCAACAGCTTCTGTTGGTTGTGATGTGGTAAGTAACATGCTCTTTGTCACAGTATCGGCAACAAAAGTCACGTGATGCTATATATGGTCTACTGGGCTGCAAAATACTTTAAAAAATGGTTGAACATAGCTGTGGTTACAGTTAGAAAACTGTAAACCTACATTTCCTCAGTTAAATACTTACTCTTACCATCTAATATTGCAATGAATTCTTTTCCCCCAAACTATTGTGAAGGCATGTTGAAATTTTTCAAGTTTGTAGGATCTCATTTTTAAGTATTACTCACAAAATAGTAAGAGTACATACAAAAGAAAACTAATGATGTGAAAAGGCTATCAAACTTTCCTACTGCTAGAATATGTGCATGAACTGCACATTTAATTTTTTCAACATGATGGTCTTCCCCTCCTCCAAGTCCCAGTAAGGGTTTGTAGCCCTAGGTGTTCAGTTTGGGAAGCACGAGCCACACACACATCTGTTTCCAGACCCGAACTACAGGGTAAGTGGGAAACTATAGGGAGTTCAGGGAGTCTTAATACACACTCTGCACTTTGTTTCTGTTTTTGCAGTATGTGGACACGTTTGTTCCCAACTCAGATCCTTCCATCTAGATTTCAGTGAGTCTACTCGCTGTATAGAGAGTTTGAGAAGGGTAAGGCTTATTATGGTCTGATAATTTTTCATATCCATTCTCTTTAGGTAAGGTGATCCACCTGGCATCATAATCCATGCAGTAACGTGACTGTGTTTCCAAAGAGCACTGCAATTGGTACAATACTGCAGCTTTAACGGACGAATTCTTTATTTCATTTAGGAGCAGACAGTGTTGTCTATCTTTCTGTGGAAGGGCTGGTGTCATCTGTGCAAGAAAGCATCAAAGCAAGGCAAGAGAATGAGAACAGCCTTAAAACCCAGAAGTCGCGTGTCGGAAAGATCGGTCATTGCACAGCATGTCTCACTGGAGAGTATCCCGTAGAGCTAGAATGGTGAACGGACATGAGCCGATCTGCTGTTGAATGTACCTTTCTCAGAGATGCCTTCTTGCTAATAGTCTTCTCACATTTAGGTAATATGGAAAGCTTATTACAGCTAACTAACTACTGTTACTAAAACAGATCTTTACGGTAAAGACTTACAGAAAGTCCAGTGTGCAGATGAAAACAATGTAAGCGGAATAAAATACAGAATCATATTTTTGGTGCACAGTTGTGCCTTCTATTTTCTCATACAATACTGTAAAAACCAAAGTTTTTTTAATTATGTGGCAGTCCCAGAGTTATTTCGGTCTTGCCCCAAAAGATATCCGTTAGGCTTGTTCACAATTACTTTGTCATTTCCAATTATCAAAGTATTAATGCAAAAGTATGTGAAGTTTGCTTTTCTCCTTAGGACAAATACTAGATTCTGAAGAATCAAATTGCTTCCTTAGCAGCTCTTGCTTAGGATTTTTAAGAACAGAAGTACCTAACTTTTGCATAGCTAAACAGCCTTTATTCATCAAGCCCTTTGTAACAGATTGATTCTATAAGCATAATGTCTAACATATGATTTTAAAAAATGAAGACTCAGGGAAATGCTCAGCCAAAAGCTCTCTAGTTTTATAACTTTAATTTTTTTTTTGAAGTCTAGTGTAATTACATTATCTTCATGTGCTTTTATCAGTTGCCAACAGGATGTGGAAGGAGAAAAAATACTTGGCACTGCCATTTTTTTTCTGTTTTACATCTTGTTTTCTCCAGAGTAAGTCCTGACAATTAGTGTGCTTTTCATATGTCAACATCCAAAGTAAACTGAAAAACTAACTTTTCATTCTCAACAGTAAAAATGATATCGCAACTAAAGATTATGAGCTGTTTTAGGTGTAGCTTTATTTTACAAAATTACTGCTGTTACAATAAATGTAGTATTTTTTTCTTTTTTAAAATAAGAGTTCTGAAAAACCATAAGGTATTGAATGCATTGTATTTTTTAACTGGTCATAATTAGATGGCTACTTGTATACATGAAGATCACTTGGACAATGAACCACTAGCTGAAAATGGGAAAGCACCTTCTGAAAACTATTGCAAATTTACGCACAAGTGTAGAAGTATTTTGTATACCTCATTTCTTTTCACTGAATACAAGCAACTTAATTTTAGATTTTCTATTTAATATTGTGTATTTTGGCCTTAAAATTGTTTGTGACACTGTTAAAAAAAGAAAAAAAAAAAGTTTTTAAGAACTTTTTCCTTCCCCATCATTTTTCATATAGTGGAAAATTTCAGCACTGGTGATTAAATTCAAAAGGGAGCTTTCTTACGTGGGATTTGTGGCAATTGTGCCTTACAGATGTTCGCAACACAAAAGTCCCAGTTCAAGAAAGCATGCTAATACATTTAACGAAGTCAAGACTGTGCCGTGTGCAGTGGAGCCAGAACCTACTTGTAGTCAAACCTATGGGAGAATCTAAATTTTCATGAGCAATGGGCTCTTACTATGTGTTCTTCACTAAAGCCCAGATCTACGCATTGGGAGATGTAGTGGATCTCTTCTAATTAGCAAGTTTGTTTGTTTAACAGAAGTAACAGTTCATTTGGACAGTAAATTGAGCAAAAAAAGAACAGCGTGGAATCATGCTGACTGCCCCCTCTTCCAGATTAACCAGGGAGGAGTGGGAGAAAACAGAAAAAAATATCATTAAAATTTTTCACCTTTCTTCTTTCCTTCCCTCAAAAAAGCAATAATCATTAAAAGAAGGGATAGTTCAAGCTCATAGGTTATAGATATGTGTGAGGAGCCCTTTCTGCTTAAGACAAACACGTACAGTTTAACAAGGTTGCAAGCACAGAAATCTATCAATTAATCTGAAATTGTTTATAGAAGAGACTGTAAATCAAACTTGTGCAAATACTCTTTTTAACATGTTTTCAACAAAAGGCATTTTTGAAATCTAGTAATAATTGCTTAAATGTGATTTGAGCATTAGGTGGCATAATTGTGATTTCAATAAAATTAGTTCTAACGCCTTTTTTCCCCCTCTATGTTATGCATATGAAATTACAAGGTCTGCTACTGTAAACACTGTAATTTTTAGATACACTACATGCCTATCTTTAGTACATATTTTTCCAAACCTTAAGTTAAAGGGGACATACTTTTCAAGTGTAATTTTATTCTCTGACAGCTGGACTTATGCTCCAGGTTACCAAGCCTTTTTTTACCACATAGAGCAGACACACACATGCAATGAGGATGTTGAGGGCGCAAACTGGTTTTAAGTGTCACTATTTGTATTGTTTTTGATGTTCTACTGTGAAACTGTTTCTGCTGTATTACCAATGTGCAACTGTGCCAAATTATCATTTACAAAATGTGACAAAGTAGAAAGCTAATATCTGAGTTCTCCCATGTGTAATATTAAAAATGGTTATAAACTGGTCATCTCGTTCCTTCTCCCTTCACTGCGGCTGTGTGGATCGGTGACTTCTTTGATAAAGTCACCTTGAAAGCGCCTCGAACCTGGAGCACATCACTTCGTGCCTTACATTAAGCCCCCCACCCCGGTACGCAGCCCATACTGCATTACTGCTGCCCGCTCCCTGCGCCGGCTCCAGCCACCCTCACTCCCCGCTGGCGCCTCGAAAGCCCAGCTGAAGGGGAAGCGGGCCCTGCCCGTCCCGGGCCCGGCGCCGCAGCCCGGCCCGACAGCAAAGCGCTCCCGCCCTGCCCCGCCGCCACGGCCGCCCTCCCGCCCCAGCCTCCCGGAAATGACGTTCTCCCCCCGTCCACCGGCGGCAGCACCGCCAGGAGGGCCCGTACCACCTGCGGGGGGGTGTGGGGGGGTGGGAACGGAACACACACGACACGGGGACAGAGACGAGTGAGCTGAGTGTGGCAGGGGCATCTTGCCCTTCACCCCGGCCACCTGTGCTTGATTTAGCCCCTTTCTCACGTCTGAAGAGTTGCCGCAGAGCTGGGAGGGCTCTGGCACACTCACCATTCCTCTCACCCTCGGGAAAAAATGGCGCAGCCCCACGCAGGCCACTGGCGCGCCGGGCGCTGCTTGTGGATGCCCAAACAGCGCGACGGCCGCTGGCCAATGAGAGCGCGCGTTACTGCAGAGTCGGGCAATACTAACTTTCCCGCCAATCAGGAGGGCCGACTCACTGTTGCTAGGTGCGGCGGGGCGAGGGCTGGGGCCGTGAGGTGCTGCTGGGCGTTGCGGCAGGTGGGGGACGCGCGCGGCGTGGTGACTCGTTGGGGCCAGCGGCAGCGGCCGGCGGGGCCGCGCCGTTGGCGTCTGTCCCGCAGAGGTTCCGCGGTGCTCGCGGCGCAGCCGTCGGCCCCGAGAGCGGCCAGGCCGTGCCCGTCGTGTGTGGAAACGGGGGGCGTTGCGCGTGGCGGGGTGTGCGGGAGCCGCCTGTCCTCGGTGGAGACCGCGGCGGAGGCGAGAGGGGGCCTTGGCCCGCAGCCTTGCGGGCGCCCTTCGGCCGTCCGGTACGGGCGTGACGGGAGGGCCCGTGGGGCAGGCGTGCACCAGCACGAGCAGTACCCTAAAAGCCTTGGCTATCGGCGTGTTGCGTTTTCTGCTTGCAAAGGAAAGATTAGTTTTTCACAATTCTATTAAAGAGAAAGTCACTAATTAAATTGTGTTAATAAAGTTACTAATTTAGTTGTGCCCAGCTTTAAAAATAAAGATGTAATGGTGAGGGACGTGCAGCCTCTATGCAACGATGTCTTTGAATTACCGTATCCTGGGCCTTGGGTAAGACCTATGGCAAATGATAAAAGTATTAAGCTTGACACTTTTGCAGTATAAGGTGTGGTGAAGCTGTGTGCTTTCTGCCAAGAATCTTTTTTTCCCTCTTGGTAGTGTTCTGTGTGCCTATATAATTTGACTAAAGTATCAAAAGTTAAGAGGTGACAATGCAGTCTGGTTTGTTAATCTTTCAGGGGGATTGAAGATGTGCAGCTGAGATGACTCTTCAGGAACTGGTGAATCAGGCAGCTAGCCTGTACTCTGATAGAAAAGCAGTTTGGTTTGATGAATGCAATGACAAAGCTCCAACTTCCTACACATATGCTACGGTGGTTAAGCTTGCCATGGAGTTAACAGCTTTCCTTCAAAAGCACTGTGATCAGCAAGGAAAATGTGAAATAGGCCTTTACTGCTATCCAGGAATAAACTTACCATCTTGGATCTTGGGGTAATGGTTTCAATGCTTGCAGTCTGTGTTGGTTTTTTAAGGGTCATCTCATTGAAGGAAATTTTCAGTTTGGTTATATTTTTAATAACAAAAATGTAGTAATACAGTCAAGAGGCACTGAAGTCTTGCATTCTTTAAGAGAAAAAATGGCAGTATTATAATCTTTACAAAAGCCACTGCTAAAGCTTTTTGAATCTTAAGTTTATTGATCTAAAGTGTCTATTTTTAAAGTGATTAAGGCTATTTCTAGAAATATAAAAAATTAATTACTTGTGTCTTTGTGCTTATTTAGAAATGGAGGTTATCTACAGAATAAATTTATACAAAAAAAAAGGAATACGCAGATTTTTTAATATATTCTTGCCTTGCTAGCAAAAAAAAGATGTTGAAAACAATTTTCATGCTTTAAGCTGAATGAGTGTACAGTTAAAGTTCCGTTACAAATATTCCATTACAAAAAAGTAATGAGTAATGCAGCACTAAAGTGACCTTGATTATTTAATAGCTAGGAAGTTGAAATGTTTGTGACCTCAAAACACACTCACGTTAATCCAGCAATTTTAAAAATCCTACTTCTGATTAATTCTGTTTGTATCCTTTATATATGTATCTTTTATATCTATTGCATTTATGATGTAATACAGAATTGCAGCATCACAGGCATATTTTCTTCAGCTGCTATATACAGCAGCAGTTGTGCTTCCTAGGAGGAGGGTCTGTGTCAATATTTTCCTATTGTCACACAGCATGTAAAATACACAACAGCACAAGAAGATGTATCACAGCTGGGTATAAAGATTTCAGTGCAGTGAGTGAGTGAGGGCTGTAATCATAAACCTCCCAGAAACACTGAGGAACTTTCTCACTGATCAGGAACACTTTTCTCTGAGTCCAGCAGTGGAGTAGGTTGCCCAGAGATGTTCTGTAGGCACCATCCTTGGAGGTTTTTCAGACGTAGCTGGAAAAAGTCCTGAACAACCTAGTTGGGTGTCACAGCTGGCCTTGCTTGAGCAGGAGGTTGGACTAGGCATCCTGAGGTCCCTTGCAACCCAATTTATCCTATATCCCAGTGAACTGAGCAGCAGCACAGTTTTCTTTTGCTGTGTGACTGGGAACTACGGGGGCGTTTTGATTCTTAACAGCTATCATTGCTGAATAGTTAACCACTATATATGATGCAGGGCAGGCTTCGGTGCTTAATGATCAGCCAGTGGCTATTCGTGTATATAGAATGCTGCTGTTTCCAAGTCGTTATACTGAATCTCGGCTTTACTACAGTGATAAATCACTTGCATAAAGAGGTAATATAACTAATTGTACGTGGGAACCCAGCCTTAGAAGAAATGTGAATATTTATGGGATCCGCTCATGTTTTAGTCGCCGCTTAACTCCGCTTTTTGTGGCGCTAATAAATTCAAGTGCTTGTCATTATCAAATGGAGCCACTAGAGGGCGGGACTGTAGTGAGCAACTGTGGAGGAAGAGCTACAACGTAAAGCGCCGGGATGAGAGCGGAATGATACTCGATGTTCCTGTTTGCTTATTAGGGAAGAAATTTCAGTATGTGCTCAGATTTTCTTATGCTGGATTCTTTAGACTTGTGAGAACAGAAAGTGTTTTCAGTGTGCAGACTTTCAGTGCCTTTTAAAACATGTTTACACATGTTGTATAACTAAAAAGCTTGTATTTCTGTTCCTAGTCAATAGCAGCAGCTTTTAAAATGTGATGCTGTTGATGTCAGTGATACCTTTGTCATCACCAGCCTGCTTGGCCAGAAATAATGTTCAATGTTTTCATCCAGCTTTAATCTTTTTGCGCTGTAAGATACCAAAAGGCAACGCTGATTATTCTTACTACTTTATTTCCAAGAAAAACTTTAAAAGTCACATAGTGACTACGTTTTCTGGCTCTGGCAGCTATAAAAGCATAGAAGAAATGTTAGTGAAATTTAGGAAGATTTTCTTATTTTTTTAAAAAATTACGTTTAAAACATTTGTGTCTTGTTAGAATCCTTCAAGTTCCAGCTGCCTATTCTCCTATTGATCCAGATGCACCACCAATGTTATCCACTTACTTCATGAAGAAAAGCAATCTTCAGTACATTCTTGTTGAGAATGACAAAATAAATGTAAGTGTGCAGGCTTCTACAGGAAGCATTAAAGGGCAATTTAGAAACGTGTAGTTATTCAGATTGTATTCTGTTTTAATAAGCTTGGATGGGGTTGTTTTGTTTCTTCATGTGAAGAGGTTGTCTTTTTCATTCAGAAAAGAACATCTTTAAAATTAGAAGTACAAAGTGCTTCTCTTCCTCTTCAAAAATATTACCTGTTTTCCTATTACAGTGTTGTCCAGGCAAGCTTGTTGTGCACTGGCCCTGGAAGACTTTGGTTTCCAGAGTTGTCTCTTTGTATGTCAAGGCTGAGAGTTGGAAATCTTTGCAATAGTTGAAAAAAAGCTCCTGCATTTACTTCTTTGGTTTCCTTCTGTCCAGCTCCTCACAAGTCTTATGCCTTCACTCATTGCAAAGGGAATATAAAAGATTGGGCCATACAGCTATAATTCAGAGTTCTTTGTCTTCTGCAGAATTCTTTTATATATTTTCCTTCTCATTATTTGCTCAGAGAATTGTTCATATTTATGAAGTCTGTGTTCACTCATATTTAATACATAAAAATACATGAGCTTAAGACTGTCTGCTATGTGTCCTCCAAAAGTAGAGGCATGAACAATCACAGATTATTTGTATGAAACGTTATTTCATTTTGCATACAGTAGGACAATAACAGTGCATCCTGAGTTCTGCTGTTTAAATTGTTTATTTTCTCTTACAGAAATTCCAGATGTCCCATGTTGGTTGCTTTAACCACAATTCTTCCACAGTAGAACACATTGGTTTAACTCTCTTCCAAATGAACTTGAGCAATACTGATTTAAATTCACAAGTAGATGACATGAAAAGTAAATATGAACCTTCCAAAGCTATGGGTAACTCGCACCCGGGATATACCATTTGCCCAGATCAAAACAAAGCAAAAACATGGGAAGGAGGATACATGGGTGATGGTCAGAAATACTCTGTAGCATACATCTTGCATACATCTGGAACTACTGGGATCCCCAAAATAGTCAGAGTGCCTCATAAATGTATAGTGCCAAATATTCTGCATCTTAAGTAAGTGTGGTTTCCAGTTTTCCTTTTAAATGCTTTTACAGATTTGATACTTAGGCAGTTGGGTTTTTTTAATTAATATTTCAGAGGAGTGTAGATTGGGGTTTTGCTAACTGTTTCACTTCTTCCTCTTTCCCTGCCTTTTCAGATTTATTTGTGTTTGTTTCTTTTGTTTCTAAATAGTATCATATAAAATTTTGTTTAACTATTATTTTTAATGTTGAAATGGTGCTTTACTTGAATTTTTGAGGGGTGTACTTCAAATAATAAGCTGTTGCTGTAAGTATTGTATTCTGGCTTGTGGCTTAAAAGAAATAGCTAACAAAATTAATTATTTGTTTGCAGTTATATTTACTGTGTTCTGTAATTTTTAAGTCCCAATTCCTTTTCAGGCTAGGTTTTTTTCTGCTTCATTTAGTACTTCCTAAAAAAATTATTATGGAAAATACCATCCTTTTTTTATTTATTTAATGAGCATCTCTTAGTTTAAATATGCTCTTCAGTGTACTGTATTGGTGTGTAATGTGGTAGATATCTTGGTGAAGGAGCTCATTAATTTAATCAGATGCAGGAGCTCGTGCTCAAATTGTTTGGCCTACATACACCTATATATTCAGAGCAGCCCTTAAGATCTTAGCTTTGCTAAAGCACATTTCTTTCATGCTGCTCTTCTAGTTTGGAAATGTTTTTTTTAACAACATGCATCAGATTTGTAATTTCTAGCTTTCTGAATTTAGATCCATATTTGAGATCACACCGGATGATATGCTATTCTTGGCTTCCCCTCTAACATTTGACCCATCTGTGGTTGAACTGTTCATTGCACTGACAAGTGGAGCCTCTATTCTTGTAGTACCAAACACTATTAAAATGATGCCTGTGGAGCTGTCTGCTGCTCTATTTCACCGTCACCGTGTGACAGTGTTGCAGGTAGGCAACACCTAAGATAGGTGTCTTCTTCACTGTCTTGCTTCTCATCTTTGCTAATGAGTACTACTTTTTCATCAGTCTGGACGCTAATCGTAATAGAACAGGAGCATTATTCCTTGAAGGTGTAGCTCATGCTATCTTTTTTGCTGTAGAGTGTTAGCTGTTTAGAAAATTACAAGCCTCAAACATTTTGTGACAGAAAACAATGAACTAAGATAGAACCAACATTCATATTAAGAAACCATTCATTCTTAAGAATTAATTTATTCTGTTAACTAAGCAGTTCTAAAGAATCTGGTGATGAAGTAACCCCTTACAGACATTTTTAGCACTTTTTAATGGGCTTGATCTTAAAGCCTTTCCTCATAAACAACTTCTAGGTTTTAATGGTAGTTTCTGTGCTAAAAATACAACTAAACCAGTGCTGTTTATAGGATGATAAAATGTTTGTTGTTTTTACAATAATGAGAGAAAAAGAATAATTGATTCCACAGCAACACTTAGTTTCCAGGCCACTTGTTTCTATGAGGCTTCATGTGCCTCTTATGTCTTGGAATAGATCATGTCCTATAGCATCTCCATTCTAATAGTTTTAAGGGGTTTGGGTTTTTTCAATTTACTTGAAATTATGTGCATCCAGCATGGCTGAACAAGCCTAGCCCTTGCCTTGTAGAGTAATGAGGTATTTTGTAAAACTCTTAAATTGAGTATAGAAACTTAAATCGGGGGGGTGGGAAGAGCTGCTAGAAATGGATCTCACTTGTAATTGACTTAGAACAAAATGAGTGTGGTCTGATTAGTCTATTAATTGTGACAAATCAACCCCCAAGCCTTGCTTTGCCATTAATGTTGTAATTCTGAACTATTTGCACTCAAGGAAATGCTGAAATTTCCTTTTCTTTCAGAGGAATGGTGGTAGTTGAGATTGTAGGGTACAAATTTAAGATTAGTGAGCAGTTAGCTGAAGATTCCACAGCAGAAAAAAATCCAGTAGTTACAAATATTTTGTAACTTTATTCTCTGCTCTAGTATCTATTTGTTATGATTGCTGTAATACACAAGTTTCTTGATAAGTTTAGTTCACTTGCTTTTAGAAAAAAAATTCCAAATTCTGATACGTTAATCTCTATTAGCAAGATTTTTAAAGTATGTTTTTTAAGTCTTTTAAGATGTGTTTTTAAAAAGCATCTTAAGCATTAGTAGAGAAAGGCAGAAATTGGTGAATAAAGGTATTTGAGATGTCCTTCTAAGAAAAATTTGATTTTGTGATCTTTTGATCATTGTCTCAGTCAGTGAAGGAAGGGCTTCTCAGTTGAATTAATGACAAAAATTTACTTACACCTTACCTTCTGATGATCAGTGATTTTATGTTTTTTAAATTAGAATAAGACATTACCTTCCCCTCTTGACTTGCTTGAGCAGACTTGAGAAATCTGAAAAGTGGTTATGAGGGAGTGGAAAAGAAATTTTCTTCCCCTCTTTTTTTTTTTTTTTTTTTTCCCCCCCACTATAATTCACAAATGTTTATATGGTCATTTGAAAAGTGAAAGTCTTCATCTGTTACTAGAAGAACACAACCTGGTAATACATAATTCCGTTAATTGTGCAGCCTTCTTACTAGAAAAAGTTGGGAAGAATGAGCGTGAAGTAAGTGTGTTAAAGATTTGCTATTTTTCCCATTCAGTGAAAGGGCTCTACACCAACAGTATTATATAAGTAGTTGTATTTAAGGAACCTGTTTTCTTTTTCTCTTTTCCCCTGCTCACTTTAGAGTGTGCTGTGAAAGCTTTCAGAAAAACTTATCTTTGTAAACTGTTATATTTACACAAATCAGGAACAACCCAGAATCTGGTGTCCTAGGAATTTTTAGTGTTACGGAAAGGTCTTTAAATGTTCTATATGCAGGTTAATCAGATGTATAGGTTATATTTTAGCTGTAACATGCTGGAATGAAGGGATAAAAAGCTCAAACAGTAACATCAGAGAATACTGTGTTTGCTACTTTCTGTTTCACAGCAATTAAACTAAGAACTAACATGCTGTCATAATTTAACCTCAGCCAACAACTAAGTATCACACGGCTGATCACTCTCTCCCCCTACCTTCCCTCAGACCCGGCGGGATGAGGAGAGTCAGAAAAAGGTGAAACCTGTGTGTTGAGATAAGAACAGTTTACTAATTGGAATAAGTAATTAATATTAATAATGACAACAATAATTGTAGTGAAGAGTACAGGTGGAGAAAGGAATAAGACCCAAGGGAAGAAAACCAAGTGATGCACAATACAGTTGCTCACCACCCGCTGACTGATGCCCACCCAGTCCCCCAGCAGCAATCAGCAGCCCCCAGCCAACCTCCCCCAGTTTATATACTGAGCATGACATTCTGGGTATGAAATAGATCTTTGTCTAGTTTAGATCAGCTGTCCTGGCTCTGCTCCCTCCCAGCTTCTTGTGTACCTCTTCTGGCAGAGCATGGGAAACTGAAAAATTGTGGACTTACAGTAAGCCCTTCTTAGCAACAACTAAAACATCAGTGTGTTATCAACATTACTCTCATATTAAATCCAAAGCACAGAACTGTATCAGCTACTAAGAAGAAAATTGTCCCAGGAGATGCACACACACTTCACAGAGACACAACACACAGCAGAGACACGCCAGGGAACCCATAACACATCTAAGTAAAGAAGAAACTGCAGAGGATATAGATTGGTGCTGATAGTACTCATTAAAGGCTTCACATAAGAAACAAAACCTCGCAGAACACCAGTGTGATCTGTTTGGGTATCTAATGGCTGATGCCATCTACTATACGTAATGATTATTAAGTATATCCACAATATAGTAGCTATGCAGTGCATATGATAAAGCAGGAGGAGGTGCACACATATACTGAAAAAATAGAGGAGGTCTTTCTCTTATCTTCTTTTTTCTTTTTCTTTTTTCAATGTGTATCATTCAGGCCACGCCAACACTTCTCAGGAGTTTTGGAGCTCACATTATTAAATCAGCAGTGCTGTCTGCAAATACTTCACTTCGTGTCTTAGCCCTTGGTGGTGAAGCATTTCCTGTACTGAATCTCTTGAAAAGTTGGAAGCACAAGGAGAACAAAACAAGTATTTTTAATCTGTATGGTATTACTGAAGTGTCAAGTTGGGCCACTTGCTACAAGATTCCTGAAGAGGTTTTTACTGCTGATTTTAGGTAGGAAAATGCACTGATTTTGTGGCTTGGCATTGAATGATGAAAATCTCTAGAAATAGAACCTTGGTCTTCTGTTTCCAGGGCTACTGAGTTCTCATGGGTGTTTATGCTGGTAGAAGTTACATTTGATTTTTATGTAGAAATAGACTAATCCATTCTCTCTTTCTCTAATAACAGCTCCCTCAAGTAGAAGTTGTTGATGAACGATTCTTGAAGAACAGGACTGCAGTCTGAAATTCTGTATACTTGTAGATCTGTTACATTTCACATGATGTGTTGTGATGGTGTCTGTTTTAGTCATCTCTGTATCTAGACCTTTTCCTCATTCCAGCCTGTGATTCCACATGCTGAACCTGGACTAGCTTAGTCCAGGGTGTGCTATCTCTTGACTATGTGGGAATACTGAATCAGTGTTGTGCTTCTGCAGGCAAATGATTCCTACCCAATTTGCTTGCTCATCGTGAGGCTTTTCCAGTGAGATCTTGCATGTTCAAAGAGAAGAAACCTAACAGAGCAGTCAGTGAGGGTAAAGAAACGGGGCTGTGTATCTGTTAATAGTAGCCTTGGAACAAATGTATAGCTTAGCTCTGTCAAGTTCAGAATGTTACTTCTGAGATTTACTTATTTAAGCAAAAATGCTCAAAGATTATTTTCAGATATAATCAGTAGGTACACATGTGTTTCTTAGGGCTACCATGCTTTTGCCTGCAGTTCTTAAAACTCCGCAAATGAACGATTAAGTGGAGATTAGGTACTGTTGGGTTTTTTTTCTAATACTGGATAATACACTATTCAGCAAATGATCCCACTGATACTGCTTGACTAGTATGACAGAAATTCGTCCAAACTGGCTTACCCAGGGTCTCACAGTAATTGTACTTGGATATCCAGAAGTACTTTCTTTTAATCATTTAGCACTCTGCCATTTTAAACTCGGTTACTCAATTTCTCACCTTTTTTTTTTTTTTTTTTTTTTAGTTGTATTTTATAAAGAGTGTTGCACGAGTTTTGGGGTCGTGAAAGGTATTTCCAGTTAGCTCAGTGTTTCATTTGGTTTCGGAAATGTGTAATTATTCCCTGACATGATAATTACACATGTGACTTGAATTAATCATGTCCTATGAAATGGGATGTTTTGGACAAATGATGTGATGTATAACCTGTTACTTAAACCCTTGAAACATGAGAATGGTGGGTGGTCATAAAGTGATGTTAAGTTCCCATGCAAAACTAATTTTCATTCTGGTTTCTCGTGAGTTCAAACGTTATCTTCTCCGCAGTGAAATTGTTTTTTCTACTCAAAGTTTCTGTGCTCCAGAGATAGTGTGTTGTTTTTCAGTCCTAACTGAGGTGCAGTTAGAATGATGGAAGTTTTTACAGCCTTTGACTATTGTCTCCCACCCTTCACCTCAGAGCCTGCTCCCTGTAAGCCTCATTGCAAAGGGAATTAGGATTCCTTTGTAGTAAGCAGGCCCAGATACAATAAAACCACAAAAAAGGATGGACCTTTTTGTCTTTTTCATTCCTTAGTATTAGTAGGACAGTTGGAATACAGTGGCTTTTATTTTTGCCAGCTGAATGATAAAAACTGGCAGAGTTCCTAGAGAACGCTAGAAAATGGAAAAAAAAATCAGCACAAAGTTAGTGCCTTAGTGGTCTGGACCCTTCTGTTCTTTAGGTAAGTTTTGCGAAGTTGAATGTCTAATCACAAGTCTTTTAATAATAAGGTCCAATGAGGTGGTGTTTGTCTCTTATTTTTGCTGTTCTATGGTATATGTAGGAATCTTGGGGTTTCATTTGGTGATGTTAAATTCTGCTCTTTTTTTGGTTGGGACTTTCCCATGACATGAAGCAGATACATTGACAATCTGGGATGCTTTCTCATACCTATGTGTCAAGTAATTATATTTTGAAACTGACCAGAGGAAGGAAAAGGAGAAGATTCTCAGTTGGCAGAAGTACATGTCTTAGAAAAGTTGACTGCTTTTTGGACAGCTTGAGATAAAGAATTCATTGGCTGATCAGAGAAAAGGAGAAGTTTCAACAGCCTAAATAACAGGAGTTGAACAAGAATTGTTAGGTTAAAATATGATACTTAATGATAGAAATTGAACTGGAACCCATGCATAACTTCATATATTACCAAAGCTATTTAAAGTTAGTTTGCTTTTTAAATTTTGCTTTACTGAAGAAAATATATTATTCTCTGTTCCCACTCAGAAATAGTGTCTGTGTTCAATAAATGAGGTTCTGCAAGTGCTTGAAGAAGCTAGAGAATGAAGGGAAAGGAAGGAGTTGGTCTGCAGCTCAACAGAAGTCTATAATAAATGACATCGAAATTACTGTTTCTTCTATTTCAGTCTTTTCTGAAAAAGTCAACTGTACTTGTTGCCACAACATCAGTAATAAAATAGAATAAAAGCTCAAACTAGGTAGGTCAGGGAAAGAGTGAATTAGAAAGCAGTTAATGTGTTTAAATTGGTTGACTTTTGGTATGAAATTTAATTGAAAGTTTCAACTTGGGTGCCTCAAAAACTGGAAGTTCTCAGCATTTTTTCAGGGTATGTCAGGGTCCATTCCAGCTTTATTTTCTATCGTTTTGTGGGGTTTGGGTGTATGATAATGAAACCTGTGCACATTGATGAGGTTTTAAATTTTGAACAAATTGAGATGTTTTTAAAGAAGATTTATTTGTAGAAAGAAACCTCAAGCATCTGCTTTTGCTCTAATACCAATCCTTTAAAAGACTGTATGCTAACTAATTTCTGGAACAGTTGTTTGTGTTCAGAAGGGAAAGATTTTCACTATTTCTTTCTTTAATATATTTAGAACTGATTTCCCTATACCTTTGGGATCACCGCTCCTTGGAACAAAAGTTGAGGTCAGAGATGCCAACGGTTGTTCAGTTCTAGAAGGCGAGGGACAAGTATTTATAGGTTATTTTATATTTCTTATTCTTCCAAGATACTGTTCTTAATTGATTGCATTTTAATAATACATTGATTATTTTGTTTGTTTATTTGTATCTTTATATCGGTGTCTGCCTCTGATATACAGATTAATGTAGCATTTTAGGTTTCCATTGGGAAACTTCTGATGGTATTTTAGGTTGTTGGGATAATGAACAGAAAGTTACCGTAATTTTATCTGCAGAATGTGGTTTCCTTATATTGACTTTTTTTACTGCTTGCATTTTGACATTCTCAATTGAGGTAATTTCTGTGTATGAACTGGATTAACTACATAGCCCAATTTGTACATTGCGGAAGTTTAGACTTCTGTAATAATCTTTTAGTACTTCTTATAATGCTTGTTAGAATTAGGAGAATTTGATAAAATATTATTTACAATTTCAATTTACAGTTAGCCATTTAATATATATGCCCACAATCTTTTCTTGTATAGGTGGTGAAGAACGAGTCTGCTTTCTTGATGATGAAATAACTGTACCCCTGGGCACAATGAGAGAAACAGGGGATTTTGTGAGAGTGCAGAATGCAAAGTTGTTCTTCTTGGGTCGGAAAGACAATCAGATTAAACGTCACGGCAAACGTTTTAATATTGAATATTTGCAGCAGGTAATACAACATCTAGTGAGCAGAGTATGCCAGTATAGAAGAACAGGGATAAGGAACACATTGTCATCAGAAGTGGGTATTCCCTAATTTTCAGATGACTTTTAGGAATCTAAAAGAAACTGGGAGGGTGTATTTTCAAAAACCTAGTCCCATAATTTGGAGAGGAGTTTGGTTCTGAGTTCTTGGAAATCTGTTTTATTGTATGGTTTCTTCCAGCAGAATTAAGAACTGTATAAACATCTGAAAAATACTGAGTGTTGCACTGCAATGTTTGTATAGTGATTGTTCTACAGGACTGAACGTCAGCCTCATGGATTATATCTCATTCCTGGCATTTAGACAAATAATGCATATATCTCTGAGTTCATGAAGTACAAACGTCAACTACAAGAGGAGATATTTCATAGGTTGTTATGTGGGAATGTGAAACACATACAGTTTTTAAATGTGTACTTTTTAAAATTGTGGGGTTTACTTCTTTTACTCTGTTGTTGAGCTGCATTTCAAAGCAAGACTAGTATTTTTTAATTACAGGCTGCTGAAGATCTTTGTGAGGTGGAAGCTTGTGCAGTGACCTGGTATCAGCAGGAAAAACTTATCCTGTTTGTTGTACCCAAAGATGATTTAGAAGAGAGAGAAACACTTAAAGAACTCCAGAAACGTCTACCATCTTATGCAGTCCCTGATGAGCTTGTTCCGATCAAAACTTTGCCTTTAACATCACATGGTAAATGAAACTATTAAGTATCCTTGCTGCTTATTTTAATGGTCTCTATTCCTTTTTTTCTTTTTTAATTTCTTTGTTGACCAAAATCTGGTGCCTGATTCGTGCTTTTTAAATAGTAGATTAGATAACTTAACTCCTAGGAGGAGATCTTGACCAATGTTATGTTTTCCTGATAATGCTTCATTTGAGAGTCAAACAGTAGTGGTAAAATCAATTCAGTTTTAACACCGCACACTTCTTTTCTCAGTCGTTCCTGTTGCAGTTTGCAACAGAACCCTGACTTTGGCTGGGGAAAGATCAGGCCTTGAAGGTGGGATTATGTTGGGAGGCTAGGGTGAACTTTTAAAAACCTTACTGGGTTCTGTGGAGTTGATTGACTGGGTAAAAACCACACAGGTGCAGTTGGGTATGAATGAGGAAGTATTTACAAGAATAGACTATTTGGGCAGAGGAAATTTTGGAAGTGTAAGTGCTAAAAGAGCAATGAAAAAAATCATACTTTATTTTCTACAAAGGCAAAGTTGATATATCTGAACTGAACAAGATTTACCAGAACCATCTAAACTCCAGGAGGCGTGACAGTAAGCTGAGTGGCGCAGAGGAATTGTGGGAAAGATTGCAGTATTTATGGAAGGTAGTATTTTGAGCTGCCTTTTTATCTTTGCAAGTGGATCATTATACATGTGTCAGAAATTAAACAGTTCTAAGAAGTATGACTAATGCAACCAGAACGTTCTAGCTGCCTATAGATATAAGCAGTACCGCTCTTTCTGTTCAGTTAATACTTAATTCTAGTTGCTCTGCAATGGCCAAGAGGGGGTATTGGAGAACTGCAGAACTGAAATTGAGCAAAACATTTTGTAGTACAGAACTAGTATCTCCCTGTTTCCCTGTTCCTCCCCAGCTCTTGTTCTGTCATACCTCTGTGGCACTAACAAGTTTCATGTGATTTTTTTTCAGAATAGTGAGTTTCCTCAGTTGTTGATTTTTAGTGGGACTTCTGGTTATTCAGGTGGGTTTTACCCAACCTGAGTTTTTATGTGTGCGACATGGTGTAACACCCGTGGACTGTTACCTCTTCCCTTCTTCTTTTCTCTAGTCTGTTCTGGGTCTCCTGGGTGATTCCACCGGAATTCCTAAAGATGCAATATTTCTGTACAGTGGTGGAGATTCCTTAAAGGCTCTACGATTTTGTGATGAAATTGAGGTGCTAGTAGGCAAAGCTGTGCCTGGACTTCTTGAAGTTATTCTCAGTCGCTCGATTGAAGAGGTTCATAGACATATTGTTAAAAATCTGTTTCCACATGAAGACCAATTAATGAATTATGACAGTGTTGTGAAAAGAAAATTAAGTGGGAACAGTGAAGAGGAATTCCATGGAAAATATGTTAAACTGAAATCTGAAAGAGGTCTTGAGGTTGCTTCAGGGTTAATTTCATTTTTTGCACTAAGCAGAGGAAATCATTTTTTTTCTATGAATTTCACAGAGTCTTTTGTGCAGCCCAATAATACGGTACAGGTAGGAGTGGAACTGCTACAGCAACCATCCTTTCTGCATTTAGTAACTCCAAGTGTAATGAAAAGCCATGTGCAAGGGTATGAAATGGAGAACAGAAGTTTAACAGTTAGGAACAAGGCAAATAAAGCCGACTGTTGCTCTGTACAGCAGATCCATGCAGAATGTAGTCATGTAACAGCGACAGAATTGGCATTAGGCATAAGATGGAAGTCAAATACAAGAAAATGTGTTGATGCATCACCACTGGTTATAATACCATCTAAAGAAGAAATATCTGCATCTGTGTATGTTGGCTCTCACTCTCACGCAATGCAGGCGATTGACCTAGACTTGGGAGAAATAAAATGGGAGAAGAACCTTGGAGATCGTATTGAATCTTCTGCCTGCATATCCAAGTGTGGCAATTTCATTGTTGTTGGTATGTCTCTTGATTTAGCCTTAATTTGAAATTATTTTTCTGCTAAATAAATCATGAATGACAGAGAATCTTATTTCTTACCTCTGAATGTCCTCCATCTACACTTACTCATAAGTTTCCATATCTGCTTCAGAACTAATTTATTGTAAAATAGAAACAGAAGTAAATTTCATGATAACCAGTGACAGAGCTTATCTAACATGTACACTTGTGGTTTATTATATACCAATTTATTAATAAGGCCTTATTAAGGAATAGTCAATATGTACAGTTTCTTTTTAGTGGTTGATTAAGGTGTGACCTTTAAATGTTTTTTTGTAAAGAAGTGTGGAAAGGGAATACGGTCTTAAAATGTCTTTAAAAATTGATGGGGATAGAAATTAGTACATGGTGCCTCAGATTATTTTCCACAGAGTTTAATTATCTCTTTTTTACTTCTTTCTGGAAATGTAAAGAACATGTTTGGATAGTTCTTTGGTCTTGTCATATCCGTTGTCAACAGAGTTGCCATTATTCATCAGTGCTATCTTTTTAGCTAATATGTATACATCACTGCTTCACACAGATGTCCAGGGGGTGAGGTTTTTTTATGCAAAGCTAATGTTACCACCTTTTTGCTAGTATTTTGATTGATACTTACTCTGATAACAAAATGGAAAAGTCATTAAAACTGAAGGAGTTTCTAGAACTGCAGTTCAGTTTTCATTAGAAAACACACATGCTTTATTCTTTCAGCATCTTTGTTTTCAGAAAGGAAAATTAGGGAAAGGATTAATTTACAAAAATTCTTCACCATTTTCAGCAACTCTGTCTTTTGATGTTATTACTATATAAATTTGATAAAAGGCAGTGAAGTAAGTATATCCTAAATGTAATCTGGAAAGAACATACAGAACAATCTACTTTGAATGTATGAACTAGCCGCAAAGACGTTGGGCTAAAAGAAGAGGAGCAGCTTTGGAAAATGTTTTGAAACTGTACCTTGTGAGTCATATTGTTTCTTTCCAGCAGCAATGCAGCTAGCTGCATAAATTGCCCCATAAATACAAATAGTCATTATTCTTTTTTCCCCTGTTGTGTTGTATTTCACACAGGTTGTTATGATGGCTTAGTGTATGTGCTTCAAAGCAGTGATGGAGAAATACACTGGACTTTTGTCACAGAAGATTTGGTGAAAAGCTCTGCAGTTGTAGACCCTTCCAGTGGACTAGTCTACATAGGCTCACATGACCAACATGTGTATAGTTTGGATATTTATGTAAGAACACTGACTATCTTTTATGCATAGAAGACTAAATACCCAACTTAGATCATGTTTGTAGTACACCAGATGAAGGTCCACATAGTATTCTCAGGAGTCCACAATTACACTTTTGAAATAGTTAGGCCTGCTTGAAGTAGGGTTAGGATTATGTGGTAGTAAATAGTTCTAGTGGCGTTCTCAGCTGTGGTTCTTGTGCTACTAGTCCTGGCTGAAATCAAATCTTAAGTTTCTTAGTTATTAAATTCTCTGTGGTTGTTTCAGAAGAGGGTGCCCAGCTAGAAATAAAGCTGACTTAACGGTGGAGAGAGAATCTTGCATTCTAAAAGAGCAGATGAAGGCACATGCAAAATAAGCAATAGAATACTGGCTTTTCATTAACTGAATCATTTACTGGAAGAGAAAGTAGCCAACAACGTAATTGTTGCTATAATAGCGCTGAGATTATATCTTCACTTCTTAACTAGCATTTGCTGAATAAATGCAGTGTTTGATAAGCTTTGACATTCAAAGGTCTTTGTAAATGTGATGAGCTTTAACTTGAGTTGAAAAATTTTTATTTATCTTTTTTCTTGTGCTTACAGAAAAAGGCATGTATATGGAAGTTACATTGTGAAGGTGGAGCTGTGTTTTCATCTCCTTGTCTGAATTCCTTTCCACATCATCTTTATGTTGCTACACTAGGAGGACTATTACTGGCTGTAAACCCAGTATGTACCTTTGCTTACATGTCTTTGATCCCAATCTCAAACTTTAATTAAACCAAAATGCATTTCTGATCACTTTTCTGATGAAAGGAACTAGATGATCATATGTTACCATAACGTATTTTTCACTTGAGGGCCTTATTATTATACACAAAGTTACCATAATAATACCTATTTTTCAGAAAGCTGTCTGGTGATAAAAAGAACTGAAGTGACTTGCTTGAATTTACATGCTGACTGTAGGCCAAAGCTGGAATCAGTGTCTTCTCATTCCTATATACTACCTTATCAGTTATACTAGTGAGTGAGAGCATGTCTGTAGATTATTTTTTTCCCTGTAGATTATTTTAGTAATCTGTAGATTACTTTTCTCCCACTCTTTGACTGTAGGATTAAAAAAAAAATACACAGAATTTGACTGAAATCAGAACAGAACAGAGAAAGAAGCCCCTTCATTCCTCTTACTGTTTTCCTCCCCGTAGTCATTTAAAGAGCTGTCCCCTTTAGTCTTGGACTGCTGTTCTGTTCTCTGCACTGGAGAAATGGCATTCTTGATAGATGTGGAGCAATTTCATGGCTTTCTGAGGCATTGTTGGCTTACAGCTGGTCCTGCCTGATAAAAGGAGCAGTCACTTGGAGCAGCTGTTCATGTTTTTGTACTCACACAAGCCAGAGCATCAGTCCTAACCATCTTTATCTCCTACCCGCTACAGGTGTCCTCAGTAATACCCAATCTAGTGTTAGAAAACCAGTGTATGGTTTTGCAGCCCTAGTGGGCTGTACTTAAGAAAAAATAGATTTTGATCTTTTTTTCCCCCATAATCCTGAGTAACGCATAGTTGAGAATAATTTCCTACAGTATTTATAGTTTATGACGTAGTCAGTATGACTTGCTTTCAAGATATCTTCTCCTTCATCGGTCCTTGTCACATGCGTGAGGAGCTGGGAATGGAATAAATATCGAATCTGTCATTTATTAGAACTACTACTACACTATTATTATTTTGTCTAGGGGGAGGAAGAGGAGGGTGAAACAGATATTGAGTATCCCATGGAAAACACTAAACACTTTGTTGGAATAAGATTTGAAGAGTATGTTTGCTTGTGGTATGCATTCTGGATGGGAGAAGCCTGCTTTTCTTTGCTTCCTGCCATGCCCCCCCCCCCCCGCCTTAAGGACTGGGACAAGCTGTGAAGGGAGGGTTGTTTTGTGCAGCTTTGTACAGTTGTGTTAAGCATCAGATACTATTCCATGCTGCTGTTTACAGGTGGCGGGGAATAAGATTTGGAAAAGCTTCCTGGGAAAACCAGTCTTCTCCTCTCCTCACTGCAATGAGAAGTATGTTTGTGTTGGGTGTGTGGATGGAAACTTATACTGTTTCACTCATTCTGGAGAAAAGGTAAAAGTGGTGGTGTTGGGATTTTTATGTTCATCACAAAATCTTGAATAAGATGCTTTATTAATGCTGTTTCTGAGGTTTAATGATTAACATATACCTTTTTGTGAACCAAATAAAGTGTCTATTGTTACAGAGAGGAGAAAGTAGAAAAGCTTTTTGCCTAGGGTAGTCCATGTGGTTCATGGCAAAACTGCAAACTCTCAAGTTGCTTGATGCAGTAACAGAACTTCTAGTTCAGAGCTTACAGCCAAAGTTAATGGTCAAGAGCAGTGCCAGCAAATGAAATGGTATGGTTCTGTTTTTGGAGTTTTTCAAGCATGTTGAAAGCTCTCTTCTGCAGGATGGTGGCTATGTAGAAGTAAAGTTTTCTTAGAATGTTTATGCATTTATCAAAAATTATGGCAAAATGTGCCAGCCTTCACATTGAATTAAAAAAGAATATTTTTTAGAGATGAATGTGGTTTGTATCTGGTGGTGAAACAACTGACGCTTTCTGTTTCTTTGCCTGAGATGCAGTGTACATGGCAATTCCTAAGCCTTTTCTGATTATAAAATATTTGTTAGCCCATGCCATGCTTTGTGTCTGCTTGCAGCAGTGTTGCAAAACTGATACTCTCTTGAGGAGGGATCTGCATATCATTAGCATGAACAGAGGAAATCTGTATTACAAAAGGAGTATTTGTCTTTTTGGCAAAGAATGGCATGTTATCAGAATGTTGTCTTGAAGTGCGTTACTAATTGTGGTACCACAGCCTAAGAATATTCTTTTCCCAAGTTGGCCATCTTTACATGGGCCTCACAGAAGACAGTAACTCTTGCACATCGTATTTTATGAGTCTTTTATCACTTCTTCTGTGTTTAAAACTCGTCATTTGACCAGCTATCACTGGAATGTAGTATGCTCTTGAAATAAAATGCTCTTCTGTCAACAACTATTCTATTAAAAAATTACAGTTGCTGTCAAACTGATAATGGAACAACCTTTGATAATGGGTGGTTATGTTCTTTCTGTAGGTCTGGCAGTTTTCAACTAATGGACCGGTGTTTTCATCTCCATGCATCTCAAGTTTAACTGAGCAAGAAATATTTTTTGGCTCCCATGATTGCTTTATCTACTGTTGTAACATGGAGGGTAATTTACTGTGGAAATTTGAAGCCACTTCAAGTGTATATGGAACACCATTCATTTTCCAAAGTAATGACTTAAAGAACAAAATTCTTTTGGCAGCAGTATCTACAGATGGCAAAGTGTGGATCCTGAATGCCAAGAGTGGAACAGCAGAAGGAGTAGATAAGCTTCCAGGAGAGGTTTTCTCTTCCCCTGTAGTATGGGGAACAAAGCTTGTTGTTGGCTGTAGAAATGATTATGTTTATTGCCTAGATTTGTATGTAACAGGAAAAAAAGCACAGCTGAGATGTTAGGCTGCTTCCTTTTTATTGTTTACATTTGTAAATTAAGAACTCACAGCTGCTGGCTACATCTCTGCCTATTTTACTGTAGGCAAGAGGTGCTCTTTGCAGATGACTTGGGTAGCATTTTGCACCAGGCAGTGTCCAGAGTAGGTAAAGTGATGTTTATTGACTTGCTGTACTGATTGAAGGAGGATGGCTGCTCAGCACCCAGCCAGAAGTTTCACTACCCCTCCGTCATTTTCCAGCTCCAGTTCATGAAAGAACATGCTTCATATGGTTTGGATTGGAATGTTGTGCTTTGACCTATGCAGTAAGAAAATGAAAGCCAGTAGTTTGGCTTCAAACACTTGCAGGATTGGGAGAAACTGTGGTAAGGTGCCTACTCCACAGCTTGGAATAACGTGCCTGTCTTGCTGAGGGAGAAATGTGTTCCTCTCCGTGAGTCCAGCCTAGCCTGTGCCTGGCTTTTCCATGCATCAGACTGGTGTTCGTCTAGTATGACGAGGTTTCTATGCTGGGGCAAGGTAACCCAAGTCCTTTTTTGAATCAGACTGAAGAGGTAGCCTGCATTGCATATACCTGGTAGTAGAGACCTGTTTACTGTAGTTTGTATAAACTGAGTGCTTTATCTCTTGTGAGCCTAGGCCCTCCTTGGCTTCAGTTCAGTCAAGCCTATACTTAAACTCCGTTGAAGTCAGTAGGAGTTATTTCTTTATTCTGAAGTGGAGAATATACTTACGTGTATATCTCTTAAATTTCAGTGATGGGTACAGTATGAGTTCCAAGATGAAGTGTGCACTGCTTAAATCAACCATTGGCAAAAAAATATTTAAGAGATTTGAATGGATGTTCTCTACAGTATCTTTGTGGAGAGCTACTAATAAATGGTTGTGTAAATTGGTTTTGGTTGGCTTTAATGACATAAAAAGAATTACCAGTGGTCTTAGTAATGCGAATCAAGTATTTGCAGTGACAAAAGTACACCTGACTGAGAGCATCTTCCTGATTATGAGTCTTCTAAAAGAACTATAGTAGAAACTACTCTCACTTTCTCTGATGAGCCATCTACTTTGAATGCTAACATCTTGAAATCAAAAGTAAAGTAGAAGTTGCACTGGCTATGTTGCTTCATCGTGTCTGGTTCCCTCCATTTTATCATTAGCAGAAATGCACAGGCGAGACAGTTGTAGAACTGTAAAAAGTTCTATTTATAAAGCAAACCTGAACTGCATGGTTTTAAAAAGGAGACACAGAATACACGCGTCATTGATTAGATAATTTTGACTGGGTTATAGTTTAATAAGAATTAAAATGACATTAGTATAATAAACAATTGCACTTTAAAACATTTGAAAAATTAAAAAAGTACACAACAAATACCCCACAATTATACATCTTATAGTTTTTATACATTACTATATGAACATAAGAGGTTAATCATATATAACCTTGTCAGAAGAAATGGTATTTTGTGTGTATAAGTTACAAAAAATTGAGACAATATACTACATAGTGGTTTGTTCGGTCCTTAAAACATTTTTGCTGTTTTGAACTCTGTAGTAATGTTTTGGTTTTATTTTTACAGATTTCCAACACTTTATCAGAAATGGTTGCAACAAAGCTAAAGCAAAGTAACACTTCATTGGTATTTAGTGCAAATTTTTTTTTAATTTAACATGAAATGTCACTTAAACATGTACACTTTAGAAATGTTTCCATTGAGTACTGTACATAATACAGTTTCCATTATTACACTAGATACCTTAATGGTTGGAAAAAACCTCTGCTTTGAAGCTTTAGATTAAGACCATCCTTAATGAAAGCTCTATGTGCTATAAATGTATTGTATTGGAAAGTTGCATCCTTATGTCATGCACAATAGCACCTAATTTTGCTATGCTTTTCAGAATACCAGTATCTTGAAGTCTTTAATCCTGTTTTACTTCACCTTCTCTACATTTCTGCCTGACTTCTTCTCCCAAGAGAAATAATCATAAAGATGGATTTCAAGCAGTTCAGTTCTTGTAATTACAAATACATACTGCAGGCTTATAAACTCAGAAAAAATGTAAATTTGACTTAAGATGCACTAATTCATGGTGCTAGAGGAGCAAAAATAATAGTGGGTCCCATTCTTTCTTATAAGGTTGCAGAGATTTGACTGTGAAGGCATTAAATAGGGGTTTTTTCCCCAATCATTTCAGAGCAGCATTGTTTTATCTCCATATAAAACATTTTAAATACTGATATTAAGGGTAGAAAGTTACTGTAGACATTCTGGTTTTAAATATGAAACTGAGCAAAACTGATGGCTTAAGAGTCCCAAGAAAACCTATCTTGCTGCTGCACACCTACTCAATCTAGCAAGTCTGTTTTGTTTGTGCTGTTGTAACCATGATACTGAACTGTTTGTTTTCTGGGAAATAGTGTATTGAGTGAGTTCTGCTGACAAGCCCTTTTTAATTGTTGGAACGGGAGGATACGGCAGGTTTCATTCTTTTTTCTGTGTAATTTAAAGTGCTACTCCTCATGCTGCATACAGCAGTTTGGCTGAATATACTTTCATGAAACATATGGTATCATTCTATAACAATGCAATTTCTTCTTATGATAATGTCTCCCTGTATGATGTTGTAGACTTAAAGGTTCCTTTGAGCCTTAAGGTGATAAGGAGACATTCAATTTTGTTAAAGACTTCCTTGTAAAAAAAAAAAAGGGTGTGTTACAGATCTGTTTACTAGCATGACTTTTTAAAATGTAGACCTAGCTATTTATGGACTTTATCCTTTTTTGTAAGAGGGAGGGGGTGAACATTTCTGATTTAGTTACAAGACGTAATAAAGTGTTCAATTGCCACAGCAGATACCTGAGATGGGGTAAGTATACTTCTTTCGGAAGTGTTCTGGCTGTATTGGTCAAAGTACAGGAAGTTACCTGAACTACCTGAAGTTGCACATGGAGTAAAATCGGGAAGAATGCAGAGTTAAAACTCCTGAGACTCTCACTGACTTAGCTTTCCGTTCTCAGTTAACTTCAGTTCTGCAAGTCTTACTCCTGTGGGAACTTACTGAGACAAATTCTACAGCTACATGAGCACAGGAAGTTTTACTGATTTTAATTCAGGTCGATTGATTTAAAGTTGTAATCTACAATCACTGTCTCTATGCATCTTAAATATGGCGAAGCACAAACAGTGATGCACTTAAATGACTAGAAGAAACACCAACTCCCTGGCTTCTTTCACATTTTTGTTTAAATTACTACTTTCTTTAAAAAAAAAAAAAAAAAGTAGGATTAATTGTTTTCTTCCGAGGAGTAAGGGAATATAGACATAATGTATTAATCCTGTGATAAAAGAAATTATCTCAATACTTGGATGGTACCAACTTTCTACTTAGCATTTGCAGGTAGTATGATATCTCCTGAAGTTCTTCATTAGGGAAGAAGCTTTCAAAGAGCAGACAGAACTGACATTTCATACAGTTTAACACTTAAAAAAAATTTAGGTAGAAGAGAAGGGAACATGCATCTTGCCTTTAATTTTCAACAATGTAGCATTGGAGGAGAAAAAAAAAAAAAAGATCTCCACTTAACTGTAGAGATCTCAAATTTCAGAACCGAATACCCACAGAATTTAAGGAGCTTCTGAACTGAAGTTCTGGCCCTTATTATGATACTCGCTAAAATTTTTGTCCAATAGCTGAGCATTTTTAAGTTTTTGAGAGTCTGGCTCTGAAATTTTTGCCATGACCTTATTTAGCTGTTTGTCAAAGCAATGGAGTATATGAGTTGAGTAGACTTTACAGTGAGCTAGAGCAAAATGGTAATCAGTTCAGTTTTCAGTCCTTCAATACATGCATTTTCAGTTTTGTCATGTGTAAAAAGCTGAATAAATAAAAAGAAAGCAATCAATAGCAATAGAGATGTAAGTTTACAGTTTACTTTATGATCTGTGGACAGTCACTCCAGGCTTTTGCTTTCCTTTTGGCTAATGCAAGCCAGGCAGGTTCTGTTGACACAGGGTTAGCATCAGGCGTAGAGAACCTCTTGGCCACCTCTTTTGCCAGTGTGGCAGGTGGAACAGAATCTGAAATTTCCACTGTTTTTGATGGGGTGGGGAGGGAAAGAGCGAAAACATTAGTTGAACCTTTTGCTTTGTTGCAGGATTCTAAAGATTTGGCTTCTTTTCTGTGAAGATGTTCTGATCTAAAACTTGGTATTTATTTCCAACCCTTTCAGTTAAATCTTACTTTTTATTGTATTTGCAAAATAAGTTAGGACAAGCTGAGTTTCCTTTTTCAGAGGTGACTCCAAGTAACACAAAAATAGGGACAAAATTTTTAGTCTGTGTGAGATCCAGAGAAAACATTTCCAATTTGCTAGTTGTCATCTTTACATAAACCATTGTAATTACATCTGTAATGTGGCAGACAATGGGAAATAAAGCTGGATTATTTTTTTTTCTCTTTGGTAATGCAGCTGCTGAACACGTGAGCCAACTATTCAGGAGGATTTAGATTCTCTCTTCAGATTAGGGTTCTTAAATAAACACAGAGACTAAAGTGGTCCTTTAGTTTTCTGCCTCAGTTAACCATGCCCATGAGACTGTCCTGAAGAAGAAACAAACCTGGTTTCTCCAATAGCTGTTTGTCACATTTTCCTGAAAACTGAATATTTAAGACAAATAGCTGTCTCAGCAAGAAAATGTGTCTAATAAGCACCTGATTTCTAACAAGCAACTTCACAGAGCAGAACTGTAGAAGTATATTGTAGAAGTCAGGTGGGAAAATTGTTTAATTCTGAGACAGTGAATGCCCTTGAAGGCAACCTGGATAGAAATTAGACCTATCTGAAACCTATGGAGTAACTCCAAAAACCATGGTTACAAAATAACTCCTCACCTTACACATTTTCTTTTTTATGAGCCAAAAAGCTTTTTTTTGTTAAATGTACAGGTTCAATCCAAGTTACATTTAGTTGCATTTCACTTTCAGGTTTTGAATGTTTTTAAAAGTGCATGGATAGCAGTAATTGTTTATTTTTCTTTTTAGTACATCTTTAATCATGTATTTTTAGCTATAAGCAAATGAACAGTAGCAGCAGCTATTACTGTAGACAGACACTTTGAAAAGCTAATTATTTTTATTGATGCTGTTTTAAAGGTTATACCCTCTTATCAGTTCCTGTTGTATAAGACTCAAGTGCAAGTCTGAATTATACCAACTTCTTCAGGTTTTGGGTGGTTTTTTCATGTCCTTAGAGCACGACTCAGCAAACTTTTGTTTTAAACATTTCTGGCCTGCTTTCCTGCCATAGTGCTCTCCTAATTGTGGGAAACTCAAACTGGTGTCATCGTCCATAATAGATACTTGTATATAGTATATTTGTGTAGCTGATAATGGCTACCTGGCCACAAATGTAGCCAGTAATCACATGGACATCCAGTCACTATTTCCTTTAGAATCAACAAGTTCTCTGCTTTTAATTTACATTAATTCCTCCTGAATTTCCTTCTGAAACTCTCTAGTTTCAGGTGTTCTAGTGCAGACAGCTCGACTAAGGATAATCAGGTTTTAGCCCTTCTTTGATCTAATTTGGCATCCTCTGTCGTGCTAGAGTTTGATTTCTGCTAGATCTGACCATGTACAGCATAACCTCACACTACTGAATCTTTTGGGGCAGGGCTACAATAGAGCCCTGTTACAGGTTGACAGGAATACTGTGAAGCTGCTCCAGCTGCCTGCCTCCAAGGCCAGTTTGGACACTGGAAGCAGGCTAACAGGCAGCATGAAAGTTTTGGGCATTCTGTTTGAGACAGTAGAATGATTTGGGTTAGAAGGAGCCTTTAAAGATCATCTAGTCTAACCCAAGATGTTGCAAGTAAAGTTCTGAGGGATATCTGCACAGGCGTGCAGCTGCAGTGTGCACGTACAGCTGCTGAACCAGTTGAACACAGGCATGTGCAGGGGTTGTTCAGCTCTCAACAGTCCGTAATGTAGGAGTGGCACTGTCAGCCGTTGCTATTACACATCAGATAAATGAATTATGTCATTGCTTTCAGTAGCTGCATTCCATGGTTCTTGGCTTGCAGTGGTGCCAAATAGACTCGGCTGAAATAGGTATTTACTTTCAAAGAAGCCCACTCTACTGTGCAACCTGTAAAAAGGTTTGTTCAACACCTATCTGTACTATTCCCCAAAACCTTTTGCCTAGGACTCATGTTGGCTAGGGAAATATTAGGCAAGTTTCTATTTCAATAACAGCTTTATACCACCCCAAATATTGTGCCCTTTTGGGGAAGTATTTACTCTAATGCACCTGCCTTTTGAATATGAATTGTTTCAGCTTAACTGAAGTTACAGATAAAGTAGTAGGTTCTGGTTCCAGCCTTCCATACCAAATACTTGACTGGGAGGTAGAAGTCCCACATTCCAAGCGACAGGCTACCTTCAACTGAATTGACTGGGTTGTGCATTTTTGAATGAAATGAAAATACTCATTCCAAATATTCTGGGGTGAGTATTTTTCCTTAGCAAACTGGGAGGTTTGGGAGCACAATATGCTTCGTTTCCTACACAAATACACTTTGTAGAAGTTAAGTATCATTCCCCCTTTGTGCTAACACCCAACCTAAAGGCAAAACAGCACTGCAATTGCGATTTATAGTAAATCAAACCTCTCTAATGTGCATTAGTCATGTTCCAAAAATAGTGTTGGATATGGCTTGGGAAGATAGCCTGATTTTTTGAACTTGAACCAGGGCAAATGTAAGGAAATGAAGTAGTGCAGCCTTAACAACCTGGGGAACCTGGTGAAAACCTGGTAAAATGATGCACTTGCAGCATAACAGCCAGCACATGAGAGACAGGGACATGTTGTGTTGTTCCATGCTGAAAGCAAATGCATTTGTAATTTTAAGGGTAATACAGGATCGTAGAATGGTTTGGGTTGGAAGGGACCTTAAAGGTGATCCAGCCCCAACCGCCCTGCCGAGGGCAGGGACACCTTCCACTCGACCAGGCTGCTCAGAGCCCCATCCAGCCTGGCCTTGAACACTGCCAGGGGTGGGGCAGCTACAGCTTCTCAGGGCAAACCTGTTCAGTGCCTCATCACCCATTCCCATATATAAGGGGGGAAAAAAAATCACTCGTTCACCTTCTCAAAAAAATGCAATACCATTTCTGAGTGCATTATTCCTAGAGTAAATCTGAATCTCTCACTGTACCTGTCACAGAAGTTGGAAGGGTGTTTGACTTCTTCAGCTGCTCCCTTCTTTCCAGTCTTGAAACAGCGGTCTCAATTTTCTTCTCCCCTTCCTGAGTTGTAGATTTCTGCAGTGTACTTGTTTTGCTGCTGCTGCTTTTATTTTCTGACTGATTACTTACAGCAGCCTGGAACAGAGAAGGAGAAGTGCTAAATGAGAAACTGTCATGCAATGGCTACAAGTAAGAGATGTCACACATGATGCTTTCATTCATTGCCTGTCCTTTCCTTAACCTTCCTTTTTGGCAAAGGATCAAAACAGTCTGATATTTCTAGAACTAACAGTCAATAGAGACTGTAAAAAACCCCACAACTCATAAATTTGTGATGTTTTCATTTCAGTCAAAATGTTGAACAATTTGAGCCAGCCCTACCTGTTAAATAACAGCACTGAAACAGTGTGCACTTCACACCCACTGCTGTCTTCTGCCAATTATCTATGTCTGTAGTTATGCATGTGTTCATCAGAAAATTTAGGTCTCATAACAAACATCAAAATATTATCTCCCTTTTTTACCATCTGTGGTATCTAAATACAGCATCACTGTTTGTGTAGCATCACTTCTGCAGTGTTTAAGAAATGTTTTCCTTACTAATAGAAAACCGTAGATAGTAAATAGCTATTCATCCTGCTTTAGGCATTTGGATGTTTCACGTGGTGGTTCATTTCTTTCATCTGCATTTTATCCAAATAATACATGTTACAATAAAAATAAATTCAAACTCACTAATATTCACCTATATTCACCTGTAAGTGAGCATGCCAGCTGTTATTCCTCAAGCATTAAGGATTAACATCTTAACTTACTCAAGCTTTGAAAGAGCCATATTGCATACAATATGTGCAGTGGTCATGCTTATGATTGCCGTTAACTACCACATGATATTAAGGCATCAGAGTTTACACAACAATTGTCACACTATTGCACACTATTTTCTCCTGAAGGCCTCATTTTTGCAAAAGGGAACTCCAAACTTTCAGACTACTACTACCAAACATTTTAAAAAAAAACCCAACAAACCAACCAAAAAAACCTTTCTCATAATAAAACTAGCTAACAGTTATAATTAGGTTATCAGCAGTAATAATGGGCAGGTTTCTAAAGATTGTTCACATTTTCTTTCGCCAGCTTCTCTGCTTGCTTCGCCTCTCTGGCTTGTCTCCGCTCTTCCCTTGTAGCTTGCTGCTCTCGAAATCCCTTTTGCTTTTGCAGTGCTAATGTAATCCAAAGCGGTTGTGAAGTTTCGACTTTTTCCATCAATTTAGAGCCATCTAAAGAATGCCTGCTCTGGAGGACAGGCTTTTCTGAAAGAAAACATGACAAGAATTGGTTGAGTAATGTATATCTCTTCGCTAAAGCAAACCCATACAACTTCCCTGCCTTGTGAAAACTCTGGAGCTGAGCCCATTGACTGCCGTGCCATTCACAGACCTTGTGGACCGTATGTCAAATCCCGAAACAGTTTTTATGCCTGAAGAATAAGACCTAATTCAACATAAGACCTAATTCAACACATTCATACAGCTGTCCAAATTTATCCTTTTTTTACCCCAAACACTTATAGCTTTATTTACTACAAATATTTACACTGTCTGAGATATTTAAGTGAAAGTGATACATACGCATTGATTGTTTATAACTGTGATGAAAAGGGATCCAGCCACTACATACTGCAGTTCCCTGGTTTTCCAGCCGGAATTAAGGCAAGAGGAGTGTCCAAACTTTGGCCAAAAGAAGGGGGCTGAAATGATGTACTCCTGTAAATGCAGCCCCTCTTAATTCTTTTTTTTTTTTTTAAATATATTGTCATTTGAGCGTTTCACTTTCTGTACCCTGCATGAAATCGGGGCTAGCACCCAGTATAGAGCTGTGAGTGGCAGGGAGCAGCACCAAGCTGCAGAGGTAGTGAGCACAGAGACCCCCAACTGGCCCAGGCTCTGCTGGGCTGGCAGCTGTGCCTCCAACTGGTTTTCATAAATTCTCATTTAAAAATGGACGTGAAAGGGAAAAGTGTAAAAAAATGGAAAAAATGAGGAGCAGTTCCACTGAGATGTGGTTTTAGAAGTCTCTTGATGCTTGCAAAATTCAAGAATGGAAAAAAATTGGGATTTCCTAATAAAATGCTGAATTCCTGCCTTGCTCTTTTGAGTGTCCTTACACCGAAAGGGGAATTTTTCCTCTTGTACAGAATACTGTTTTAGTACACGGGGGCTTTCAACCCTCCTCTGAAGAGCCACTGTGGCTACTGTAATTGTTTCTGTTACTGAAGAGTGCCTCTGAAATGCAGACTCCTGTGTCCAGCTGTATTGGGTTAGACAGAGAATTTGGCCAGGATAGGCACTATAAGGGAACCTAGGTCTTAGTATTTTTTTAAGCTAGATAATATTGCCTAAAAAAAGAAACAACATAATGTAAATTATAAAAACTACTCCCTCTGCTCTGATGACACCATTACACAAGAGTCCATCCTCTGACTAGCTAGGTAACATCTCTACCAAGGAAAACACACACAGACTTCAGCTACCTCCTTGAAATTAACTTTTTAAAGCAGGTCGCACTGGTCACCCTGTTTGTGTGTTTCCGGATCAAGTTGTGGGGGTGGGAAGTCCCATTCATTCAGAAAACCCTAAACAAAGTAGTGGTACTCCACAAATACAATGTCAGATAAAAATTATAGCTGAAGACCAAATGTCTTCCTCTGGACCTCCAGTATTTCATTTTAGAAATGCAGACAGGAGCTAAAAATGACCTTTGAAAAATATATACCTTTCTTCAGTGGCTCAGGCTTTTTGTCATTTTTTTCTCTCCACGGAATACTTATAGATGGGAAAAACGACTTCTTTTCTCTGATTTCTTCCTCTTCATTTTTGTACTCATTGGATGGTGTGGGGTGCACTGCATTTACTCTGTCTTCTTTTCTCCAGCCACCCTCTGATTCAGCTTTCGCCAGCCTTTGCCCTAACTTATCGGCGAGGTGTGATCTGTTCACTTTAGAGAGAGGAGATGGTGGTGGTGTCTGGCTGGTGGGCTTTGGAGCTAAAGCAGGTTTCTGTGGGAACAGTGACTTGCAGGCTGATTTTTCATGAGGGGGTAAAGCGCTCTGGCTGGTGGCTGGTAGGACCACTGGCATGCCCGCTTGTTGGGAAATCTCCACCACAGTAACTGAAGAGTCTTTTGAGTCTTTGAAATTGCCAGGGATGTTGGCTCTCCCCATGCCAGGGGGTGTACTTTCTTGTGGAGCAAAAACAGAGGATTCTTTCTCACCTTCTGTTGTCACCAGTGGGTCTGGCACGCCATCAAAACTATCTCCTGCACTGTATCTTTTCTTTTTCCTTTGCTCTGCCTGTTGATCGTAATGGAAACGTAAAGAGTAGTTTGTCCTCCGTAACTTTATCCCAAAAGGAGAAACGTTTTCTTCTCCATTTGGTGCTTGTTTGTCTGATTTTTTTGTGCTGTTATTCTGCTGATTTTCCGGAGCACCAGGAGATTCTGGCTGGGGTAATTGTTTACTTGGAGAATGAGGAAAACTTGGAACAAGGAAAGATGGAAGGTCTTTTGCAAATTTACAGCCTTCTGTGTTGTCTGTCATTTCGCTACGGGTTTCCATTTTCTCTTTAGCCCTTTCAGCTAAGTTATCCTTAAAAGTGGAAGTCACATCTTCCTTTGAATCAGCAGATGAGCCAGCGATTCTCCCCACAGCCACTGTTTCATTGCCTTTTGCCGCACTTACATTCTCAGCATCTGAATTGCTTCTTGAGGCTTCTGAAAATTTCTGCCATGCTGGTGTTATGGAGAACTTGGCATTTGCAGAGAGGGTTTTCCTCAAGTTGCCGTGGGGAGCACTTCGTCCTCGGGGTGTCCAGTCATCACTGTGTCTGCAGACACTTACTCGGTCTCTCTCGTTATATTTGCTGTTTTCTGCGTTCTTTAGGATTCTGGAGCGGATAGAGGCCCACTCAGCTAGCACGGCCTGGTTGTTCAGTGCCTCTTGGGCGTATTTCATTTTACTGCTACTGTGTTTGGGATCCTGTTTCTTTTTCTGGGCCTTCTCTGGTGAAGGAATATCCAAATTTTTTCTTTCCTCTGTTAAGCCAAGTAACGATTTACAAGCCGTGTCCTTTATCTGGTTCAAGTTAACTGCTGTGCCACACAGCTGTGCTCCGGTAACCAAAATAGCTGTATGGGGTACACACACAGATGACGGCAGTGTGTGAGAACCCTTGGTGCCAGTGTGCATCCTGCAGTCTTTCATGGATGGAGAAGAGAGTCCTGCTCCTTTGACGGGCATGACCGGACTCAGATTCACCTTCTGAAATATGATCTGTTTATCTCCAGAAGACACTTGAAATGTGAAGGGTCTGGATGCAGTTTGTCTTTCATCTACCTCTTGCCACCGAAGTTCTTCCCCTATTCGCTTTTGTTCCTGAGCCTCAACTTCTCTCTTCAGTTTCTGGGCTAGAACTTCTTCTGCTGTTCTATTTCCTTTTTCTGGCTGGCTCATTTTTGGGGATCTTGATCCTCCTTGGAGTTTCTCCTCTACTGGATGCCTATCAGCCCCTCCTGAACACAACTGATCCTTGTCCTGTTGCTGTTCCAGGGATTTTTCTTGTTGGTTTTGCTGAAGATTTTGTCCCTCTATGTCTAGCTTCTGCTCTTCCAGTTTGTTCCATTCTTGTTCATTTTGTTCCTTTTGCTGCTTCAGTTCATCTTGTTGCACACCATCTGCACTTTCCAAGTGCATTTGTTTTGTGAGCTTGTGTTTTCTCTGCTCTTCCCATCTCTTTTTCTTATCCATTACTTGCTGGGGTTGTTCCTGCTCTGTCTTTTCTCCTTTCTCGTTCAAACGCTGCCTTTGTTCCTCCTGTTTCTTCTGTTGTTGGAGGCTCTCAGCTTCTTTCTCCTGCTTCAGTTTTATTTCAGCTTCTTGAAGCTCTTCTAGCTCTTGTCTATGTTTTTCTTCCTTATTTTGTTCCTTAAGTTCTTTTTGTTCCACCAGCCCATTCATTTCTTCTTCCTTTTGACACCATTTTTCAACATCACGTTGCCTTAATTCTTCCAGCTTTAGCCTCTTCGGCTCCTCCAGCTCTCGACTCTTTTTCTCCTTCAGCTCCTTGTGCCTCTGTTCTTCGCATTCCTGATGCTTCTGCTCCTCCAACTTCTGACGTCTCTGCTCTTCCTGTTCCTGGTGCGTCTGCTCTTCCAGTTGTCTCTGTTGCTCCTCCTGTTCCTGGTGCTTCTGCTCCTCCAGCTCTCGTCTCTGTTGCTCCTCCTGTGCCTGGCGCCTCTGCTCCTCCAGCTCTCGTCTCTGTTGCTCCTCCTGTTCCTGGCGCCTCTGCTCCTCCAGCTCTCGTCTCTGTTGCTCCTCCTGTTCCTGGCGCCTCTGCTCCTCCAGCTCTCGTCTCTGTTGCTCCTCCTGTTCCTGGCGCCTCTGCTCCTCCAGCTCTCGTCTCTGTTGCTCCTCCTGTTCCTGGCGCCTCTGCTCCTCCAGCTCTCGTCTCTGTTGCTCCTCCTGTTCCTGGCGCCTCTGCTCCTCCAGCTCTCGTCTCTGTTGCTCCTCTTGTACCTGGCGCCTCTGCTCCTCCAGCTCTCGTCTCTGTTGCTCCTCTTGTACCTGGCGCTTCTGCTTTTCCAGGTCTTGTCTCTGTTGTTCCTCCAACTCCTTCTGCCTCTGCTTCTCCAGTTCCTGGCGCCTCTGCTCCTTCAGCTCTTGCCTCTTTTCAGCCTCCAGCAGTCTTCTCTCCTCTTTATGGCATGTTTGCTCTTCTATTTTCAAAGATTTCTCTCCTTCAGGGAGATACTGCCTCCTCTCTTCTTCACGCCGTCTCTCCTGCTCTTTCTGCATCTGCTCAAGTTCTTGGGATCTTTGTTCTTCCATTTCTCTTTGTTCTTCCATTTCTACAATCTGTCTTATCCTTTCAGCCTCCAAGATCCCCCAGTGATCTTCAATTCTTTTCTCCTCTGCCAGCTGAAGCTGCTTCTGCTCGTCTCTGTTCTGGATTAGCTTGTCTGCTATGATGTGTCCATTATAACCTGGGTGTATGTCTCCATACAGCTGAGTTTCTAGGTCCTCTGGTTCAAATTCTGTTATTGTTAAACTTTGTGATCCCTAAAATTGGAAGACAAGTTTGGAGTTACTGAATATTGCTATTGGCTTGTTATTCTCTACAGTGAACAATCAGTTGCAACTACAAAACAACTTTTTTTTTTTTTTAATAATTATTTAGATCCAGAGCCAACACCTCCACCCTGATTTATGGATCACATCGTCATAGATCCCATGCCTCTCACCTATTCAGATTATAGCCTTTAAAAGAAATCAAACATCCCAACAGTGATAACAGTATAATGCTGAATACTGAATTGCCATTCAGTGTACATGAGCTTACCTAGATCGAGACCTGCCGTTTCAAATTTACAGAAGCCCAAGGAACAGAGCACAAGTTTCATATGCCTGTTCTACTACTTAAAACTCTATCCTTTAAGCTTGAAATAATTAGCACCTGCTTAAGGACACTGTTTTGCCAGTTCTGTTGTGGCAAATCTAGCTGTTACTTGCAGAGACAGAAGCTGTTGCCTGCAGAGGGGAGCTCTGCAGTGCTAGCCAGGAAAGAACATTGCTCAGGGAAACACAATTTGGTTGCTTTTCACAAATCCTGAGCCAGGGTATTGTCCTCATTAGCTGGGTTGAGATTCCAGTTCTACTGCAGGAACTGTGGGACCACGCACGGACAGAGTACCCAGAGCTCCCCAGCAGCACTGCACTGCGCCGTGCCAGGGACGTGCTGACGGCTGACTGGTTTGCCCTACAGCCCTGGCAGGTGGGTGCAACACCTGCAACAAACTGAATTCACACCTTCTTCACAGCTTACTCCTTGTCTCTGTAGCAACGCAGTCTGAAGATGAGCTGCACCTGAAGAGCACTTCCCAGCACCTTCCTTGAGGAAAACAGCTCACCTAATGCCCAGTCCAGCTATCATTTGTTGAGCCATCATTTGGCTCCAGTTAAACATTCTGTATAAACAAGAAGTTTAAATTTAATTTCCTCACTGCAAGAGTAATAAATGCAAATACAATAGTGTGGAAGAAAAGACAGTGGCCTCTCCTGAACCCTGTATTAGTTGAGTAGCCTTGTCCCATTTATAAGCACTAGTAAGATGTCAGGATCGAAACCAAAACAGCCACGCAGTAAGTGTACAAAGCTAGATTCTGATAATTCTCTCTACAGCTGTAGCAAGAGCTGTGTCACCTAAGTCTTATTCTTTCTTATAAGACAATAATATTATCACTGTCAGAACCCATGACAGTTTTAGACAATCTAATTTTTTTCCCCGACAAATTTTGCACTATCTGATTGCCTATACCAGAGCAGCATTAACAGTGGCAGATATTCTTCCGACCTTTGCAGCCTAAATATCTTTACTAGGAAAACTAGGATCAGAAAACTCTCCCAATGTAAAATTCTAGTGGAAGTACCTCAGGTGTAAGTAGCATTTGTCTCAACTGGCTATATGAAAACTTCTTTGCATCTTTTCTCCAGCTAGGGATTCATCTTTAGGTCTCTATCTCAATTTCAAGACAAAATGAAAGAAGCATGCATTATTATTTATTTTTTACTTTAAGACATGAGATTTGTTGAAGAAGCTTGCAATATCTATCTTTAACAGTGTTAATCACATCTTAAGACATTCCTCTGTCTATAGTTATTGCTGGTGCACTCAGTTATTTTGCACCCAGCTTCAAAAGTGACCCCCCTCCTCTCACTGTTCGACCCGTGATTCAATACCTTTGTTAATCTCTTGTGCTTTCTTGACATCCTCTGCTTTTTTGGCTTCACTGAAAGCTTGTGTTTAGCTGCACTGTTGTCTAGACGAGCAACAGCCTGGGGAACTGCATCCAAATTGATTGTTTCAATTGTGCCAGAACAGGAAAATTGTCTTTTAGGCCGAGATGATTTGACTGGAGGGACCTGCTTGTATCACAAACACAAGGAACTATTATTAAGGTATTTGTTCCATTTAAATAAATAAATAAATAAATAATACATACACCGAGGGTGGGGGTGGTGGGCTGGGGGCTGGTGGGGAGGGGCAGGGAAGGTGCCTTTCCAGGTTTGAATTCAAAGGAGTTATTTGCTGAAAAGATTTGAAATCTTACTTTGCCATTATACAAATTATGAACTTTGGACATTGAAGGTTACAGTTGTAATATTTTCCTTTTGCCAGTGCTACGTGTTTTTATACTTTTCACTTACAAAATAGTTAGACCATTCTAACTGAAGTTTTTCCACAGTTTAGCTCCACTCTGAAGTTGTTGGGAATGGGAAGGGCAGAGGCAGAGATTTAAGCAACAGCAAACACTGGGACATTTTAAAGCTTGCTTACTGTGAAAAAAATAACTACATCTTTAAATAACTTAGATTATACACTTTAGGCCAGAGCAAATCAGATTGACTTATCTAATCATTATAATAGAACAGGTACAGAGCTGTGCTGTCTGCATGGGAGATGACTATGGTATTGGATCTCAGACTGGCACAGTGCCTGTGGAAAACCTTCCCTCCACAGTCACATGGAGTTGTCCAAGCTAGAACCAAAGAACAGCAACAAATGAAATAAGACAATACTGGCTTTGACTGGTGCTTTTTTCTCTTGTTCAGAAAAGTGCAAATAGAAACAAAGTGATTTAGTGAGACTCCTCTCATGAATAAATACAGTGGAACTGTATGTCTAGATGTGTAAGAGTGAGCCTGTCATCAGTCTCTCCTGTAAGTCACCAAGCTATCATCCTGAGACTGGTACTTGGCACAATCCAAGTGGAAAAAGAAGACAGGAAAAAAAAAGAAGGGAGAAAACATCTTCTGTAAGGAAAGAAAATCACACACATTGTTTTCAGGGCAGCTCTGTAATCTTACGAGGTTAAACACATGCTAATCAGGGAACCAATTACTTAAAAGCTGATGGAACATTATGCATATGCTTATTGAATTACATGAAGGCATAACAACGTAGTAGAAGTACTTATGAAAATTATGGCTCTATGATTAATACATCAAATGCAGGAATGCTGCTAGACTGGCAGAGACCGAATTCTGCCGTTTCCTGCAATCATCTCTTACAGATTTCTCAGTCTTAGTTATTGCTTATTTACTAGCCCCAGAACTGCACAATGTTCACAAAATCTTGGACGATCAATGAAACAACAAAATGTGTATTAAAGCAAAAACTGATTTTCAGGCTTCTAATAACTAAAATCAGAAAGCAACTCAGTGCAAACTGTAATAAAAAAAAAGTGTAAAAGTATGAAAGCTTTTTTACCTTCTCTTCCACTTCATGTCCTGTTCCAGGCAAATTCATTGTTCTCAACAAATCTGGAGAGTCAGTGGACTAGAAAACAGGAAGATTATGACAGATAGATATTAAAATGTACAGGATCTAATAGATATGGTTCAAAGGACTTGTGAAACCATGCATGTTACGGTAGCATTTTTACCCTGCTTCCTGTCACTGCACGACTGAGCGATAAAATATTTTTGTTCCTAAATGCTGTTTCTCTTTGCTGCTCCTTGAATCACTGCTATCTATACAGAAGCAGTTGCTGCTACAGGACACTACAAAAGGCAAAACATTTATGCTTCCTTAACAAGATAACTAGGTTTCAAATCAAAAGAAAGAGCACAGCTTTGCAGGATTTCAATCAGTTCTTAACAACTTTATTATCTCCTGACCTACGCCTAAGGAAAAAACACATGAACCTGATCAAGCATTACCTCTGCTGCAAGGAGTTTCAACTCCATGTTCTTGGCAGCTCTTCTTCTCACAAAGCAAACCACCTGCCCAGAACAATCGAAACCCATCCGTCACTAGGACTCCTTAGCTATTCCCCTCTCCAAGCCATCTCACAGGGAGGGATTTTTAAGGTGCAGGGCTTGAAGCAGAATTCATCACACCCGGAAACATTGTTTTTAATCATTATATCACAGTATTACTTTATAACCGAATAAATGCTGGAATCCCCTTACGCCGGGTACACATGATTGCTAGTGCTAGCCTGAAAAACGAGCTTTACAAATACAGGTTAAATGAATCCCAGAACTCTTGCCATCCATCCAAGTTACTCAGCCAGGAAAATCAGAAGTCACAAAGCCACACAGGAAACCTGCTCAAAGCAGAGCAGCACTATGTGGTCCTGGCCACCAGCTCCTGACAAAAGCCACCCTGTCCCCCAGGACCTATGCAGATAGACATACAGAGGAGTTACAACGTCAACAGCGGAGACAGAAGCAGAAACCAGGCAATCTGCCGTGCACCAAAAATCTCCGATAAAGCAGGTAATAAATAGTGCACAGAAAGAAAAAAGGTACGTACCTAGTGGTCTGGCTGACCCTGTGCATGTAGCATTGGTTTGTTTATGTCTGCAATATCCTCTGAGCAGGGATGTTTGCTCCTTCAGTATTTGGAAAAAGAATTACGCAAAGGGGCATTCATTGTGTTTTCAAAAATTATTATTTAAAAGAGTAGGTGGTAAGGACTGAATCCCTCTTTATTACACAAAGATACTCTAGTGGTTTTTTTAAGTGCTTGAATTATTTTCTCCTTCAAGCTGGAGGTCATGAGGTGACATTTGGGTCTCCTGAAGGACGAAGCAAGAAGGCTGTGCGAAGAGAATCTATGTTGGCCTCAGCCTCGGCTAGTACCACAGTGCATAGCCAAAGCCTGTCCACAGTCCCACTGCAGTCTTTGTGCTCTGAAGCATGCAGGATGCTCTTGATTCACTTTGACTGCTTCAGAAAGGAGCATTTGTGAAGCAGAAAAAATGTACCTTACTTCGGCTTCATTTTTATCCTTCCAGACTGCAGAAGGACAGGTGCGAGTGTGCAGGTCCTACCTAAACGCCTGGCTCCCTGACAGATCCAACCACAGCCACGAAGGAAGCGGTCACAGAGAAGCTATGTTGCTCTTTACAGACTGAAGAATTTGGGCCACCTCAGCCATAAATCTCCTCTCTGTGTGTCTGGCTGAATATAGGCATGAGCTGCAGAAGACACTTACTGCCTTTGCATTTCACACAGCTAGTGCTAGAGTTAATCAACGCGAGCAGAGGCTCATGCCCCGGTGTCCCTCCAGGATCTTAAGGGCTGCATGTGCACGGTGGGTTGCTGCAAGCCTTCCCCAAGGGCTCCCCGGCACAAAGTCAGCTTCTGCCAGGCAGGGGAGGATGTCCCTCTGTCCCCCACGCTCCCTTCAGCCATCCCAGCTACACACAGAACCAGTCTCGCCTTAGGGAATTTCCAAAGAGCTTCCGTCACTCACTGTGTTTCTTCACTGTCTGAAGAAGACCCTTCTGGACACCTGAATGCCCACAGTTCCTGGTGTCTAATTATTCAAATTATCCATGAAGATTTATCTGAATTATACTGGCCATTTAGATTTAGGGAGTATTCTCAAAATGCTTCTCCCCCTTCTATGGCTTTGGTTCCTCTACATGAGAAATATGGATATTTACCTTCAAAACCCAGGATTTTACAGATTTAGGCTCCAGACTCCTCTCATTTTGCAATTACTTTCCTTTTTCCCATTTAATGCCATGTTTCCATGTTGGGAAGTCCATATTTCAAGTCATTTTCTGTCTCAGAAAATTTTCCTGTCTTCTTGCAAGTGACGTCTGCGCTGCTGGAAGTTCAGAGCAAGCATTCACACTGGTAATTCTGTGGGACATGGCTCAGCATGCCAGGAGCACACGCTTCTCACCAGTCCGAGAAGCACAAGCTGAGAGATCCCACACACATAACCCTGCCTGCTGAGCTCAGCTACGCCTCACTTGAGACACCTGCTACGCCCCAGTGAACTAGTACTGCTGTAATGCCATGAATACATCAATTTAAAGTGCTTACTTTATTGCTACTGTCTGAGATCACTGCGTCCTGTTGAGTCTCAGTCTCCATGGGGCCACTGAGCAACACATCCTCTTCTACACTGCCGTTTGCCTCCCCCATGGTCCTCACAGAAACTGTCATTTGCGGAGGCTGCCCAAATTTTATATTCTTGGCCAACTGTTGCTGAAAAACAAGAAAAGAAAAACCAAAAAAGAGGTATTTATATCATGAGCAAAACAAGCCAAATCTAGCGTGTGCCACTTCTCCACCTGAAAGCTGCACAGAAGCATCTAGGGCAACTTCTGACTCTGGACAATAAAAATCAACTTGAGGCTCATGTTGCTGCAATATGGTGGGCACTCCTTTTCCTTCTCCCTGCAAAGTGATCAAGGTCAGGAATTAACACATGATTTCTGATTTTGGATGATCAACTTGAGTTCTTGTCAGTGTTGCCAACTTTTGCAGACTTACTGTGAATTTCAAAACATTCCTTCTCTTTTTTTAATCTATGTCCTAGGTTAAGACTTATTTATAGAACCAAAGCCTTACTGTTGCAAAGAAATAAGATGATGAGCCGAGCATACACTGAGAAACTAAAACTGCCCCAGTAGGCAACATTTTTCTGCTTCAGCCCCCAAACCCTGCATCTCACGCATCCAGAGTTCTTAAAGATATCCTTACTGTAATGTTTAGTCATAAGGTTTATGCCTTAGAGGAAGCAAATCCACAAAGGAGAGGAAGCCCAGCTTCTTTTTGATGCTTGGTTTCGTAGGAACAATACACAACCTCCTGTCTGCCCATGCTCACGTGCACTGCCACATCACTGCTTTTGCACAAAGAAGTTTATGCAGGGGACACGCAGTAGATGAATGGATAAAAGAGATTTCCCACCATTTATTTTCCTTGTTGAAGTAATCTCCTCTCAAGGGTTACAAGAAAGTAATCTCGAATTATATCAAGCGTAAGATGAGTAAAGTAAGTAGTATACAATATCTGTCCTCTGACAGGGTGAATTAGGGAAATTGCAGCCCTGGCTAATGCAGAGACATATACCAGACATATACCATGCAGTCTTTGGAAGTGAACTTTTTGCAAAAGAGTTAGAAGAAATTCTCTAGAAGGAACAAATGGAGTAAGGAACATTTATTGATAGATTTTTGACATGAAATACTTCAGGAAATCATTCTCAGGAAGGAAGACACCATGGAGTTATTTTCCTGCTTTACTCTGTCAAGCACAGAAGATTTTCCAAAGGAGATCTCCCACTTCTAACCTACCTTATTATGAACATCTACAGCTCAGTGATACTCAGTTCAACTGTGAAGCTTCTATTCAGTGGGGATATCAGGCATGTACACGGACCCCTGACACAAGTTTGCTGCTGAGAACTGCAGAAGATTGGAGTAGACAGCACGTAGAACAAAAGAGTATTTTTTTTTCCCCATAGCACAGAATCAGTAGTGCGGCTTAGGTGGGCAGTTGGCAAGGGAAGGAAAGCTTTAGTAGCAACAGATGGACCTCTAAAAGTGTCCAGGTCAGATCAGTCTCGCTGGCCATCACTGCCCAGTGGACTAGACTCTTACACAAAGTTTATCCACATTACCACAAAATATTACCAGATTTCTGTGTTGAACTATTAAGACAAAAAGTACATGCAGAGACACCTCATTAGAACAGTTTCTCGGCCTCCTCATCAAGTTATGCATTATTTATGCCCATTTGGGTTTTGGCAGAAAGTAATGAAATTGATCTAGTACATCATTTTGGCATAGAGGGCAGTTCTGCATGGCAGAGTTTTATTCCTGCCTAGATTACTGGCAGTGCATCCATTGTCTAAAGGCAAGGGTTTCACCAAGTCCTTCCAGGCTTTCATGTTAGTAGTGCAGCTCTCTGACTTGCAATGTTACGTGTTTCCATTGCATAAATGGGAGCTGGAGAGAGCAAATGGGTCTGTATTAGATCATGTGAAGGCTGTAATTCTGCTTTATTCCTGCAGGTCCTCTGATGATAGTAGCAAATTACTTCAGAACAGTTTCTTAATCTGATAATGTGGTTTTTAAGTTAAGGCTGTTCCTTTATTCTTCCTAAAGTCATATTCCTAGACAAATAGTTCTCCCAGGCAGAAAACTGGAACCACCAGCATTACCTGAGCAACTAGCCAAGAAACAAAGGATTTGTACATCTGTCCTATGGTGAGAACATGTGTGCCTGTACATATATGGCTTGCAGTGTGTGTTGGAGGAAGGGCTGGTGTGCTATTCTCTTGATCTTCTGATTAAGTTCTTGATCTAGTGAGAGTGCAATGCACAGTGACATTTGTCTAGTGATGGAGCTGTTGTGGGAATGGTCTATGCTTGGGAAAGAATGGCCTTTTTAATTGTCATCAAGGATGCTTGAGGGCTCTGCTGTAAAAATGTATATTTGTGTATATAAAAGTTTAAAATGTTATTTTCCTGATATTTCCAGGAAACAGACCATCCTCAATATTTATGGACTGTACACAGTTTTGGGGTTTTGGGGTTTTGTTTGTTTGTTTGTTTTGGGGTTTTTTTAATTAATTCAAAGTTTTAAAAGTTTGTTTTTTCAGACTTGCATAAATGAGTTTGAAAATTGAAGAAGAAATTCTAGTAGCCCTCTCATTCCTTCCAGGACATAAGGCTCTTCTCTGTGTTATTTATTTATTGGCCTTTTTTGAACAAATTTACCTCAAAAAAAAGCTCCACTAATAGTTCTCCACTGGCCAGTTTCTTTCAGTGCATTCTAATCTCCAAAAGTGATGTTGAATACCAAGTGTCAAAATCTCAGATAGCTTAGAGTTACCACTGAGCAAATTTATTCTTATTGCTTTCAAAGACCAATGTTAAACCTGCTCCTTGTTCTTTTTAAAATGTGCTTATACTGTAACTACAATGCAAGTATCCTCTCTCAGAAGAATTCATACAGATATATTCTCTACCAATCATAAAAACCCTAAAAGTGCATCACCCATGAAAGAAAAAACCTACAACTTTTACCTGGAAGAACACACAGAGATAGTCTAACCCAGAGATGGAGAGAGGCATCAATTTAAGCTGCAAGGCCATTGAGAAGGGGTCCTATTCCTTGACAAGGAGCATCTGCTTTAAATTTCTCAAGAGTGTTGGTTAGACACATATTCCTGAACACAAATCTATAAATCCTCTGTACTTGAGAATTCCTTGAGCTGACAGCATGTGGGTGATGGTTGCTTAAGGAGGATTATCTGCCACGCTGGTCATTAGAAGTTGCAGGCATGACATTTTGTACTTCTACCATTGCACAGTCATGTGTTTAAATGTCTTTGTGGAAATCTGCATAGATGCATATCGGTGACCCTGGTCTCTTTTGGTTTGTGCAAGACAACTTGGAATTTACCAGCCAGAAATCACCACCTTGCTCTGAAATCTAGGTGTCAGCTAGAAACAGAAGGAAAGAGATGACCATTTGCTGCTTGCACCTTCCACTTCCAGCCTTATCAACTCCAAAGGGCTTTCCCAGCCCTCCAGTCTGCAGCCAGTGGATGGGTATTTCCACAGGACTTACTGACCGCTCTCAGCACAGCTACCACGTATGACAATTATACCATGAAACAGCAGCTGGAGGGACCACACGCACATCACCAAACTGTGCTCCAGACCAGTTTTACCTCATCCCCCATTTTTTTCTGTAAGATTTAAGACATACATGAGAGTTTGTCTATTCGCACCCAACCCAGGTGGCTGTCTGTGCGGTACCATTAAAGCGAGGTGAAGGGCAGGGCTGCACATCTAATAAAAGCAAAGAAATACTGGGAATTTTGCAAAAAATTTTAAAAGTTTGTAGTCATCTGATTTTTTATATCTTCCTCAGTAAGCGGACCACGACACAGGCCCACTTTAATTTCATGCAAAATAATTTGCTAAAATAGGATGCTATTTAACTGAACCTTGAGCCCAGCTTACCATTAGTAACTTCAGAAATAAAACTCGTAAGTTAAATTGCTCTGCATTGGTTGGCTCCTGCAGCAAATTAAAAAGCTTAGACTTTCAAGGCAGTCTTTGTGTTTGCATAGGAAATGCCACAGAACAAACTTTCCATATTAATCGGCAGAGAGCCCAGGCTGGGCTGTACATCTCCTCTTTCACTCCAGTTTGGCTCCTCTTCTGTGTACATGCCTGCTCGCATGCATGTTGGATTCAACCCCTCAAAACCACATCGTTCTTACAGCTCTATGCCTGGAGTGAATCCAAAACTGGATCCACTGAGCTGTTTGCTCTGTTCAGTAAAAAATCACTAAAAAAAAAGTGGATTAATTCAGCTGATTCCATTCAAACAAGTCTTACAAGAAATGCTTGTCATATTTTGCCTTCAACTCAAGTACCTATTTTTCAGGTCTGTCTGCAATGCCCAGGTATATAAATAAATGGAATTATGTTCTCTAGTAATATATAATTGTGAAATAATGAAGTAATCAATAATACACATCCTAAGAATAGCCATACTGTTGAAATTCCACTTGGTCCTGTACAGTCTCTCACAGCGGCTCAAAAATCCAACATCTTGGGAATATTTAAGAACAGGGTGAGCACATACAGAGATTTTCCTTGTAAATGCTCCAGTGACTTGTGACATCTGAGGAATCTGCGGGTCAATAGCCAGTTGGGAACTTTTCTTGTATGAATTTGTTACATTGCTCTTTGAACTTTTGTAAATATTTCATTAATAACAGTGCTGTATGACAATGAGTTCTGCAGTCCAGCTATGCATAAAGAAATATTTGTTTTTTGGTTTGAAAGTGCTACTGTTTTCAACTGATACTCACACGTTCTCATGCTGTGAAAGACTGAATAATTGTCCTCTATTCATTTTCTCAATTCCACACATGATTTCATGTATCTCTACCATATTCTGCCTCTTATAATTTCTTTTTTAGACTAAAAAAACAGTTTACATTAATTGTTCTTTCTATGGAAGTGAGTCCACTTCTTTATCCAAACAGGAAAATCTGCAGCATATCTAAACAAGCAAAACACTTCACATAAGCAATTACAAAATAATTAAAAAATTAATAGAGCAAAACTGGAAAGCATCATGTAAGGTTATATTGGTATAGCTGGAAGCTTTAGAAAGTAAACTAGATGTAAAATTAACATGTAAACCTACTGAAAAAGAGGAAAATAAGTATTACCACAGATATTTTGTACATAAGATGCAGGAAGGGAACTATTCCACTTGCCATTGCTGGAGCAGCGTGTGATTTAGGGCACTATACTTCAAGAAAGATTTTGGGAGAATCCAGAATAGAAGGATGGTGAAGAAACAAACTGTACATGATCTAAAGAGATACATATTTACAGCAAATCCAGATGCAAATGAAGATTTCAGATACAGTGGCAATAGACCATTTACACGCTTATGTGTTAAGAACAAGACTTTCTGGAGCAGCCTGAAGATATGTACAGGATCCGTGGCATTTGTCACCCGAGTGTCTCCTTGCAGAGTACCGAAAGCAAAGCAGATGTAAGGAAGGAAAATGGAAACTCATTTCCAGGGCTTACTATGATCATAGGAAAAAGGTCTGCTCTGGAAATGCTAGAATGATTAAGAAAAAAGTGATAAATTCTGTTTATAAAGTGAAAACAATTGTCAAATATAAAGAAAACAATTAGGCTGCAGTGGCACTAGAAAATATTGGCAACAAAGAAATTAATTGTACAAAGCTGGGCAATCATGCAGTGAAAATTCACTCCTGATTCTACAAAATGCAGAGCATCAAGTTGAAAGTTAATAGCTTTGAGGTTCAGCAAAGACTTTGTAGCCTTGTTGAGATCTGGGCAATATCAAACAGAAATAACAATGGGAATGGCTGGTAGAATACAGATGTGCAATGCACAATAGGGGAAGCACCAGCTTGATAATTAGTTAAAGTACGTTAACTAACCTAAAAGAAGTAGCATCCAAAACTAAACTGTCCTTAGGTCTGACAGGAAAAAAATAACTGGGGACATTTGTCATTACAAAGCCAGGGAAATGTGAATTTAAAAAGTGGCCCTTTAGAATTTGACCAAGAAGTCTGGATTCCCAAGACGTGTTTTATCGTAATTAAAATCTGTTTAATAAATGGGTGTTTTACAAATTTACAGAGCAGAGGGTTTATTTGTTTTAAACCACATGGCCACATGAAACAGTAGCCCAGTGGTTCCTCAATGCAATAAGCCATACGCCATAGCCAACCTTTAATATTTCTTGCAGCTGAGTGCCACAGCCTCATGGATGCCAGATGACCTCGTATACTTTTGGTGACGTCAAGAGGCAGAGAACAGGCTATCGTCCTGCCCGCAGAGGCAGCAGCAGTGCCACACCACAGCGTTGTCGCAGCAAAAGGGGGATAATGGCTTCGATGCATCAAGATACTAACACTCAAAACAAGTTTCCATTTTACTCGCTACAGTTTTTGTGGGTCTGAAACAAAACCTGTCTTCTGTTCATTTCCTGACCGTTTCTGACAAAAATCAGTAGTATGAAGAAGAGTCACAGCTGCAAAATGTGAGGAAATGTATCTAACACATTGATGCAGGAAAAAAACAACCCACTTACCTATGAAAGGGAAGGGTGTAAAAACAAGCTCCCTGACTTTCTTTTGGGTTTCTTCTGACACAGCGCTAGACTTAGATTTTAAACATTTCTTGTGTCTCATTCACAGTCCTGTACGAGAAGTAAAGCACTAGATCCAAGAAACTAAATGAGTTCAGTGTTAAGAGTACCAGTGCCCAGGTATCATCTCTTTGTAGGAGAAGGTTCAGGCTGGCTTTCTACACTGGATCTTAAAAACTAGGTAATGATAAATCTTGGCAGATCCAAAGGGCAAGGAAAAGATTGCTTTTACAACAGCAGATGGCTTGAGCCAACACAAAATAACTCCAGGGTACACAAGGGCTATAGGAGGTTAACAAGGAGTCAGGCCTTTCTCAGCCTGACTTCTAGCACACAATAAAACCTTTGAACATGACCAAATCCATTTACAGAAAGCCTGATAAGATGAATGCTGCCAATCTGAAAATCAATAAAAAGAAATTAGAGCTATTCCAGAAAGAACTAATTTACTTTGCACGCATAATCAGAAAGGAAGAATTCTTACAATAAGAAGCTGAACCAGTTCATATGCTGGCCAGCTGCCCAGGCTGCTACAGAGTTTTGCACCATGACACAACATTTTTTGTGGGTTTATCAACACACCAAAGTCAGCAGAAATGCAAGACAAAAAGAGGGAAACACTTTGGTGGTCAGCAGAATGAGATCCAGCACCATCAGTATTAAATGGCTTGTGTTTCTATTCTGATTTCAAAACCCTTTCCATCATGTTTTCAGTTGGGCTTGTAAGCAGTGCCTCTTCCAAAAAAGATTTAGGTTTTCCAGGAATGTTCTCTGTACCACCCCCAAAAAAATCCTGAAAAAGGTTAAAATTTGCAAAGCTTTTGATCTCCATTTGGAATACAGGAAGCTCAGAGCCAGCACAGGGCTCTGAATCCTGGCAACACTTCTTTACTAAGGGGAATCTTGCCAGACAAATAGAAGCTGGAAATGTTGTGCTTCCACCATGACATACAAGCCTGGGCAAAACCCACAGTAATGCTGGTGGCATAGCAATGACTTGAGACCAGGAGCTGGCCATAGCATTGGTTTTAAGGAGTGGAGCACTCTTCAGAAGAGATGACTGCCTCCTCTTGTTCCACCACTTGAAGAAATACAGAAGTTCCCAGTGGGAGTGAGCTTGCAGAAAGGGATTTTGAAGTAGATACAAGCTTCTCATAACTGTTTTTTCTGTGCTTTCTGTGACTGCAAAATCACACAGCAAACACAGTATCCTTTTAGAGTACTACAGCAGAAAAAAAAGGATGGGCTATGGAGTGCATAAAACCTTCAGACAGGAATGACAGTCCCTCCCAATAACTAGTCAGACCTGAGACTCAACTGTAAGGTCAACCTAAAATGTGCAGTGGGATTTTGGCATGATCTTTTCCTAAAATTCACGGAACAGTTGCAGAAATCATGACTAGGGAAATGGGGACAGTTACATGATGGGCATCAAGTTTTGCAGATGAAAGAACTGGCCCTGGGCATGGTATAAGGAGCCTTTCTGTGGCATTATTAAAAAAAAAATAATCGATGGACATTTAGATGAATATGTAACTTTTGTGTAAACATGTATATAGAAGTGTCATTTACAGTCTATTATGCATTGCCTTTCTGATCGAACAAGTTGCTCTGGATATCACCATTAGCAGCAGAGTGGGAAAAGCTGAGTTGGGGATGTTGTAACAGGTTGGGTTGCAGCTATACTAAAATTATAAAACTAGTGTCCTTCAATTTTAAATAAAAAGGCAAGCACCCTTTTGACATCAAGCAGCTGAAACAACATTTCCCCTTAAAATACATGCAGGTTAACCACACCAAAAAAAGGCTTATGCAGAGTTCACACAAGCAAGAGCATTATCACTGGCTGTTTATTTTGTGACTTCCAAGTTGTCACCAAGTTGTGACTATTTTTGCTTTTTCTTGAGTTACCATTTACTGTGTGAAGATGGTTGTTAGCAACTGCAGTGACTGTACTTTTTATCATGTCTCTGAGTTTAGTGAAGGCAATAATTTCCATTGGGAATTATAAGGTGAGTTAGGAGTGGCTTCTCCCATTTCCTACAAAGTGAAAAATTATTCAGAGGAAAGCTTAGGTACTGAAGCCAAGACAACAGATCCAACAGATAGGAAGGGCACAGCTCCCTGCAGAAGTCAGTGGGCTTTGTATCCAAACGAGACTCAAGCATTCTGCAAGACGGGTCCAACTACATCTTTGCCCAGAGTCAGCAGTCAGTTAAAATATAATGGTCTCCAGTCTGGAAAGTAGCATGCATCAAATCTACCTGACCCAGGGAAATTTAAGGTGTAAAACCAGCACAGAGAAATTGGAGCTGTCCTAGTGTGGTTTCTGCTTCAAAGTTCATCCACAGTCAGCACAGCTAATGCTGTTCAGGTGCTCTGTGTGCTGACAGCACCAGGTAGGAAAAAGGAATAATTTCATCCTGAAGGTCAGATCTGTCTACTGTGCATGACCTCTCACTCTCCAGAAAAGATGGACTGGGAGTTTATTTCGGATGTACAAGAAATCAATTAAATTTTACTAGTTAGCTATAGGGTAACGGCACTTGCACAGCATCAAAAAATTATCAGCATTTGGACAGGACATGTCAGCATCCTGAGCAATAAACTGAGACATGTTTCTGAAGGACAGCTCTTTCAAGGTCTAGAACACAGCTGGGAATCTTACAGATGTACAAGAAGTAAACCGAAGCATTAGTAAGAGCACTAATGGGACAGAGTTCTAGAAAAGAAGGGAAAGCAGGTCACATCAAACTCTTCAGAAGAAAATACCCAAATGTGTTGTTTCTGTAGTTACTTATGTGCTGTTTGCTTTGGAGAGATAAGCATTTCCACCTGTCACGAGAACGACCAAAAGGACAGGCAGAAAATGAAGGAGAAAAAAAATGCAATACATATAAAAGGATAATTAAATCAGCTTTGCAAAGAAGTCTCACTCTGCATGCCATTCCCTGCCACCAACACCACCCTCATTTTTTCACTCAATGCCATGTCTGTAGGTCTTGGGCATCAAGATCAGGACATGCCAAAACCAGGAGTTCAATTCCAGAGAGTTCCACAAGATGCAGACATTTCTGTAGATTTGCTTGCAGCATCACTTCCATACCTTTCAAGACCAAAATCTAGATCTTCTGCAGATTATCTGATTTATTCATATGTCTTTTGGCAAGACAACTTACATTGCTGAGAAACTGCCCCAAGGCTATTGGAAAAGCAATCTACCTTTATCCATATTTAACACATTCTAGAGACCATTTCCCACCACATTTTAAGTATTTTTCCCACTTACAATTTCTTACCTGAAGAGTTTTGACTTTTCCTAAAACGTTCTCCTGTGACATTGCTTGGATGGCCTGTTCACTCTCCGTTCTCCCATCAGGTATAAAAATACTGTCATGGGAAAAAGCTCGACTGCCCATAGAATAATGGGAGGACCTGTAAAACACAGTTAAAAAGTAAATGAGCACGGCAATTAATTTATGAGAGTTACCCTTCGTGTCATAGCTGCCCTGCTGTATAGATTTTCCCACTCTTTTGCCTTCTATGTAAAAAATTTGAACATTCTCAGCAGAGATGCATCCAAACATATTCTGTTATAAAAAGTTTAACAGAGGTATACGATTCCTTCAGGCACAATTTTCCTCCTTGGAAGGAGATAGAGCGGGGTGTTTTTAATAGGCGCATTGAGAAGTTCAATTGATTTTCCTTAGAAGTCTCAAATCTAAATGTTATTTTTAGGATACAGAGTAGATGATGATGATGTACACATTACCAGCTGCATATTTAAGAAAGCCTGCATTTGTGCTTAGTCCCAATGCTTGGGACCTGCTGTCATTCTTAGTCAAAGACAGCAGGTCCCAAGCAAAGGCAGCCCTATAACACAGAAAGAGGTAAAACATTCTAGCAATCTATTTCTAAAGAGCTAGCTTTAGCTCTTTTTGGCTGATTGCTTAGCTGTTTCTATCACCAGTATGATCACACTGACAATAAAATGTTATCATCAAACCCCTAAACTGATAAGAAGCATATTACACCAACCCATGTGGGTTTGAGTGTGGGTTTGAGTAGCTACAAAGAGTGAGATGCCCACATGTTACTGTTCAACTAGGTACGGGTGCCAAGGATGAGGCTGCATCGCAATTGACCTAGTTATATGGCTCTGCTCAAAATCCACAGGTAAAGGGATTCAACAAAAAGTGATTTAATTTCTTGGAGATTTTAAAGGCTTATCAAAAAACCTAAGAACTAAAAAAAAAAAAAAGGTTTGTGGGTTGCAGCTTTGGTGTTTTGGGGGCATTCTGGGGGGGGAAATGTTAGAGTTTGAAAGTCATGTTTTGTGTCACCTGGAATATTTCATGGTAAGCAGAAAGCTGGTAAAATACAAATATGTTAAAAGCCACGGTAGAAGAAAACTGAACAACCCAGAAGTCTTAAATCTCTCCTTTTAATAACCTATTGGCAACTCTATAGAACCCATTTATAGCTTCAGTAAATAAACAATCTGGAGGAAAAAAAATAGATATTTTTTTTTTATACCAATCTAACCAACACAATTTTCTATCTGTGATAAAAACATTCTAAACAAATGCAAAAGCAAGGAAGATGATACTTCCAGAGAGAGGGTTAAGTAACACAAGAAAAATGAAAACCTTACATATTTAAGAAAATCAATATCTTATCTTTTTCTCCCTTGCAAAATGTGCTAATTGTTTATAAAGTGTTCAAGATATTTCTATTCATGCATTGGAAAAAAAATATCTGTTTGGAATGTACTTTTTTTCCTGGTTATTAACATAATCTTTTAAAGCAAAACCAGCAATATTTTCTTACCATGAAAGAATGTTATATAGGACTACATTAATCTTTTATAACTGATTAAATGATTGACTATTCTTGACTTTTATTACAAAATTTATTACAGGTAACCTGAAAAGAATAGGAAAAAAGCCCCGCACAACCTCTCTCTCTCTCTCTCTCGTTATAAAATACATTTGCACTCACAAAATGATCAATCCAAGCTTTTGGGGAGAACACACACCGCTCTCTGTACCGTTTCATCCTCCATGCAATCACAGACTCACTGAAAAACTATTTTTTATCCAGAATTAATATTTGAACAACATGCTTCATTTGAAACAAACCAGCACACAATCAAGTGAAAAGCTGGTCAATATTTCACAGCCATCAGTTTTAGCCGTCAAAGAGAAGGAACTTTTAACTGATGCTATATTCCATTTTAGATTTATTTTTTTTAAAGCAAAACCCACAACTAGATTGCCTTTGGCTGCTAAAGGTAAAACACATTCTTTTAGAAACCTTTTATTAGAGAAATCATAAATTATATTTTTAAATCCTCTTCTAAAAAGGTTTGTGTCCTGAATCCACACCATGATTCAGCCTGTACACAGAGCTGTGGTAAAATTGCGTGGCATAGGAATATATCTGCCTTCTTTAGCCATCCAGGAATCAGCCCATGAACCACAGTTTGAGAAATGCCCCTTAAACAGAGATGAATCCCTAGCAGGCCTGGCTTGCAGAATGAGTACTTTGACATGAAGCAGAGGGAAAGCTGGCTTTTTTCATTTAACCACTTAGGTCCGGTTGAATTGAAAGTGCCAGCATTGCATTCAGCAAGGGGCCAAAAAAGTCTGAATTCACAACCAAAACTGCACAGCACATGCAAAATTTGACAAACCAGCCCATGCCAACCCCTCCTACATTTGCATGGTTCAATATGTGAAACTGCTGCAGGTGCAGAAGGCAAGGCCAGTGGGAGTTTATTGTTTATTATTTACCTTTGAGTTGAGAGAGCTGCTGAGGATGCATAACCCAGGCCATATTGCGCTCCAGAGAAGATCCTCTCCCAAAGATTTTTCCAGCAGTTCTGTGGCCCAGATGCTTGTGGCTTTGTCTCACAGCTATTCACCATGCACATGACACCATTCTCCCCTTTTACTGTCCAGTGTGATGGCGTCCTTATACTTAACATTAGACAGCTCATGTTTATTCCTATTGTTACAGCTAATTAGTAGGCAAGGTTTGCAATTCAGGCACCAAAGAGTTCAGTGACTTGTTTGCAAGTCATTCGCGACCTTCCTGATGAGTCTGTTAATATTCAAGTTGGGAACAGCAACCTGCAGCTTTTGAACTGAACAGGGTTTGCTAGCAGCTCAAACCTCAAAACTCCAGCTGACCAGCAGCAGGGATGCTCTGGCAGCGGGAACTGCCCAATAATCTGAGTCCCTGAAATGGGATAAAAGAGCAACTGCTGAGGTCAGTGCTAGTGGACTGCCTGGGACATGGCTGCAGATGAAAAATCTTCCCCATCATGCTACTGAGCCGAGGATGCCATCAGTGAGATGGTCTCACCTCCTGACTGAACTAATCCAATTAATCTCCTGACTGAGATACACAGTACACCAGCTTTTGGCTATGTGCAGATTTGGGTTTATGGCTAGCGTGATCAGACCTGTTAAAATGTTATTGAAAGCTTCCCTTGGGACAGCAGGTGATGTGAAACAGCTTGGGAGTACCTACGTACATCACCACTGAAATTCCGATCCTACCTTTGACAAGTGCTCACAATGGTACCAATGGCAGGTTAGGACCATGCTAAGCACGTACAGCATCTCTCTGGTGTTCTCCCATACACCAGCTGCTTTCGGTTTAGGCACTTGCTCATTACATGGCATCACACGTTTTTGGTTCATAGAGCTGAGGCCAAGTATTTGAAAGCTCTTGTCCACTTTTGTTTTTCTATTAACTTGCGACCGAAACAAACACGCTCCAAATTGTCAGAACACATGAAACATTCACAAGAAACCCTGTGGTGAATTAACCCAAGACTTCTCACTACCTTATCCCCTCAAAATTCTTTGCAGATGTACTGGATATTTCAGAACTGGGTGACGGAGCGATTTTACTAGCCACATGTCCAATAACCAGTAAAAATGTTTTAAGAATTTTGCTTAAATGTCTATGTAGCCTAAAGTACATTGAAAAATTCACACATTGTAGTAACCTAGTTTCTTTTATGGGTGAGTTTAAATAGCATTTAAGGTGCTTTCCAGGGTACTTGAACTTTCTGAAAGGTCTTATTTTTACTCACTTGGAGCCCACCACCCTTTCAAATCCTCGCAGCTGAGTTTGACAGATTATATCAGAAAGATCCTTTTTCCACCTCTTTTTTTCACTTTCCTCATGTTCTACTTTCAGAAAGACTGAATTTCTTTTAAATCACAACACAGTATGAATAGTTGAGTTTCCTTCACTGCTACTACCATTCCCACCTCTGAAGTTTTCCTCAGAAGCCTATATATAATATCCTCACAATCCACATCCACAGGCTGTGCTTCAGAAAGTCCTCCCCTCAATTAAAAGTCTTGTGGACATCAAAAATGGCTTTCAATAGATACATGGTATGACAGAAACCTGGGCTGCAGTTTCAAACTGCCATATCACTTCCAAAAGAAGTGGGAAAACAGTGGCATCAGTTTATGAGCATTTCTGTTGATAATATCAACGATGACACTTCAGAGGCTGTTTGTGCTGAAAATAATTGAATCATCATCTGACTCACTTCCAGAAACCTGACTAAATTAAATGAATTATGGATGTGCTATACCAAAATACAAAGCACTTCTAGCAAACCCTTAAAGATGTTCTCTCTGAAGATGTGTTGCAACCTAAGTATCATGTTCCAGTTTCAGTTCCAAACCACAAATTTTCAAAACTAATTTTCTCATACTTGAAGCAAACTTAATTCCGTTCGTTGTCGGAGTTCTCTTTGCCACACCTGTATCCTCCTTCAGATTCCTGAAGATAGGACAGAATACTTGGTTTCTTAGCAAAACTAACATACTTTTCACCTTCTTTGATTAGGACAAAATTCTTAAGAATTACTGTTTTTGAGAATGTATGAGGTGTTCTTTGATACACATGGGCTTTAGCACAAAAAGAATGCACCAGGACATGTCTTTATCTTGAGGGCACCTCAAGAGCATAAAAGTACAGCAGACCCACCATCCCACAGGTTTTTCACAAATAACAAAAACCAGTAGTGTCAAATGGGTGTGAAATAGAGCAAGACACGGAGTACAAGGACCGTATCACATCTTGACCACGTACATGATGTAGACACATAGTCCAGGTTTAACTGTTCAGCTGTAAAGAGTTGCCTCAAATACATCTCGTGCCTAGATATGTGCCTAAATAGCTTTTTTCTGCACAAAATAAGTTTGTTTCTCAGACTCTTTGTTTAACTCAGTGCTGATAAATTCGTTCCCCTGGCAAGGGAGAACATCTTCTGTTGTATTCCAGACTTCTGGAAGATTCCCACAAAGCCACAGGTAAAACAGATTACATAGATATCGGAAGTATCATAGTTCTAATGTATCTATGTATGGATTTGGCTTGCAAAAATGTCTGTGCAGTAATTCCTCTTTCCATTACTCATTCTTGCTGAGGTGTCTGCATATGCTAGGAAACTAGGAAATGTGAAACAAATCACTCACAGCAGAATGGGACCCTCCTGAGACTTCAAGAAAAATCTTACTTCTCTCCCATGATGACCAGCAAACTGATGGGTCTTTGGACCCCCATCAGCCATCCACTGCTGTGCATCATCATCTGTTTAGGATGTGATTTTCCGTCAGGTCTAGATACTCCAAGTCAGGACTGGATGAGATATCACACTTTCTCCCTTTGTCCTCTTCCCTGCATGTTGCCATCGCTTATTTTGTGCCTGCCTAATGCTTATGGTTCACATGAAACAATTCAGAGAGCTGTTCTGACTGAGTAACTACAAATAAAAACCCCAAACCAACAAAACTCAAAACCTCACACAGCTTCCTGGTTTGGCTGAGCAAACACTGACACAAGCTTCCCTGCCAGCTACATCTCCAGAATGCTGCTGGAAAGAGTCAGAGAACTACAGTTCAGACTTCCATCAGCATATACTGCTGGGGGACTGCACCCCTAAGTACATGTGCAGGGGTAATGCTGCGCAGATACAAGGCTAAGTCTACCTCAGTACTGGTGGCTATTACATTTTAGACCCTGCTTTTCTCCAGAGCTATTTCTCCTCTCAAAGATAAATGTGGTGTCTTTAGAAAGGGGATGTTTTGCTAGCAGGGAACACTAAGGTCTCAGCTTTTGCGTGATCCCATATCGGTGCCTTACTGTAGTACAGAAAAGTACCACCAATTGCCTCTTCAATGTGTCATAAATGTTCCTCCCACTCTGATATTAAAGAGTTCGAAATAGAAACTGGAAAATAAAGGGAAAGAATGAGTTGTTCTGCTCTTTCATGCTTGTAGAGACTGACTCCAAAAACATACCCGTCTCATGATCTTCACTCTTTTAGATTTCCATTAGAAACCAATTCTGTAATTATTAAAGTCAACTTTTTAACATAAACCCATTTTAACACTAAAAAAAATCACAAAGCATGCAAAGTAGGAATGAATTTGTTTTACCCAGGTATTGACCCTTAGTATAATCCCTTCAAGGACATCTGAGAATCACCTCCCAGAATAGTGTCCAAGGGAAATGACAAGTGCAGTGATAAGTTGCCTTTACTTAATTTTTTGTTTTAAAATAGATACATGATTCCAGCTCTTTGCATCTCCCATTAATGTCCCCAGGGCAGCTAGAGATGAAAAACATAATTTGTATTTTCTAGTCATTCCAGAGATGCATTAATACTGTAAGAGAGGAAAATGGATCATAATCCTGAGCTGTATTTTTAGTGTCCTCTCTTTCATCTGTCATGCTGGAATGTGAGTTTTGGTTCTAACTCATGCCTGAATGGGGAATGTTGTCCATGCTGCAATATAACTCTGAGTTACAGCTGTGCTCTGACAGTGTGTCACTTCATTCCATTAACAAACCCATGAACACAGTCCTTGCAAGCTAAACAGGCAAAAGGGAGACTTTTTCAGCAGGGTAGTTGAAGGATTCTTTTGTATAAAGTAAACTTAGAGATCGTTTCTGTGCTCAGTCCAAAGATATATCCATATCACCTTCAGGGACTGCTGCACCTCAGGGCACTAACTCTAGCAAAACGTCACAGTCCTATTGTTACAACCCACCAGAGCCCCTCTGATGCCAATGACCTGTTTTGCAGCCTCTCTGTTAGTAATCCTGCTCATTTCAAAGACATCATACAACGTTATCTCATAAAAAGCTCCCATTTGGTGTCATCATGGGTTCTGTAACCTATGAACTTACCGTAAAGTTCCTGATGCATTTTGAATACATGCTAATAATCTAACTAAAATCGTGTTAATTAAGGGCATAAGAAGTAATCATGGGAAGTATCAAGGCCCTGAGTGCACTAATAAGCTGTAACATCCCTGACTAGCCTTATCTAGGGACCTCTACCCGCACGCATGTGTCCACAAGCTTTATTTAAGATCACAGTTGAGGCTTTGGTCCCTGCCTGAGCTATGCTGGAGGAGTTCTGGACTCTCACAACTGTGCCTGGTCACGAAGCATCTCGATCCAGCCTTCAATTTGCAGACGGATTTCCTGGCCTGCCCTTGCTCCTACCTTCGCAAATGTGGACCTGCTGTGTGATCAGTGGATCTGATCCTGACCTACAGAATGACTTTCTTTCTCAGTCTCAGACCTGCCTTATCATCCAGGTATCACCTTATCTGTGCTTCTGGTTGGACCTGGCCAGCATCTGTCCTTCTTGCCTTGTGTAGATACTGTGTGACTGGGCCCTGGGCAGCAAAGCCTCTACGCTGCTGTGGGATACCCCTTGGTGCTCCCCTTGCCTTCCTTCAGGGAGCAGCCCTGCCCTTGCTGCTGTCAGTCAAGAAGGTAATGATGTGGGACTAGACAGTTCTTGGCACATTAATTTTATGTAATTATTCACCACATTGTCTGATTTCAGAAAGCCTCAGTATGCAGAGCAAAGAAAAGCATCTTTCTAGCTTCCAGTGATTCTGCAAGTGAATCCCTAACGCAGTTTGAGGACTGTGGTCAATTCACCAGTTATCATAGAAATATGTAGACTAGCCTAAATAGTAGTAGACTAGTAGTAGACTCTAGATGGTCAAACTTTCACACTTGACCCGGCAATCCATTGCATGCGTCACTATTCTATGAAATAGCAGCAAATGTTTGTGAAAAGTCTAAGTTAGCCTTGGCAGGAAGAAGTGCTATGTAGCTTATAAGGAAGGAAAGGAAGAGGAAATAAGACAGTACATTATACTACAGGTGACAATTCTGCTTGCCCTAGACCTCACCAGCTGCTGAAAAGACAGTTGCCATGCAGTATCTGGAAGGAAATAAAGTATGTGATCATTAGAGGGGGAATGCAATGAAAACATCTGAAACAGAGGCAAGGGGGAGGACAAGTGGACAGTAAGGCAACCTAACCTTTCATGGAGACTAAAGCAAGACAGCATATGTGGTGGAAGAAGTGAAGACCGGAGTATAAAAAGTTCTGGGATTACTGGAGCGAAAATGAAGTTAGTCATGATCAGGGCCAAGGACAAGAATGAAAAAGGAGACATAAAAGGAGAGTGGGACCTGGCATAAAAGGTTGAAGAGTTGCAGAGACAAACCCTGTTGAAGACTTCTCAGGATCATATGCAAACTACAACATACCTACATACAGCATATATATTGAGGCATCTTTGCACTCCGGTAGCGTGTTTTTTTTTAAAAAGCAAACCAAAAAATGGCAAGCTGATGGCATTTAGTGCAAATTTGTAGTAAGTGATAAAATTGCAACAAGCAGTGAAAAGTCCTAGCTCACATACCTGAGAAGAGAGCTTTTGGAGCACAAAGGCTTAAGCAAGTTGCTAATAAGAGGGAGAAAGGCAAGAGCTGAGGTATCAAGAAAGGGTCAGATCACCAAAAGCCCTGAGCATGGTGCTAGTCTTATGTCTTCTGTTCTGTCAAGACACCCGGGACCTTTTCAGAAAAGCTTTGCCCACTCCTCCACCCTAACCACAAGCCACTCGGGACACAGCAGGAATGGCCACTCCTAAGGTGGTTGTGGCTCCTATTGCTGTGCTGCTCAGCTGCAGTGTGAATTACAGAAAAGGTGAAACAACTCTAATTTCACCAAAACCTGTACTGAATCCTATAAAAAGATCCAGGCAAATAAACTGAAGAGAGCAAAGCTGCTCTTTGCTACAACCTTTTCCATCCTGGAATACCCCGTTGTTCCCACAACAGACCTCACTACCCAGAAATAAGAAACTTGTTCTACACAGATCCGTGTCAATCCAAGCATGCTTTGTTTCTAAAAGTCTTACAATGGACATATGTTGCTTTGCTGTGCTTGGGCTTGAAGAGCTATTTACTGAAATCAGGGTGCTGCCGAGATGAAGTCCCTAGGAGAAGGTGGACACTGAGAACCACTGCACCAAGGTGGTCCCACTGGAGTCAGGAAGGTGCTCAAAATGAGGCACTTACAAAGGAAATTGGGAGACTGACAAAAGCCAATTACAGAAATCAGGCTAATAAGGCAAAAGGAAAAAAATAAAATGCCCAGCATATAAAAATTGGATGTGACAGAGAGAAGACATCTTGGGAGCTCCTTGAAGCTGCAAGCGGGTAGACGGATCACTTTTATACTCTTGGTCTAGATTACTTCATACAGAACTGCCCGATGCTGCAAATAAAGGGGTCCCATTTCATGGACAGGGACATTCAAGAGGCTGAAGTTTGCTGAGAGACTTTTCCCTGGAAGAAGATCAGTGTTGTCACACTTGAGTCTTAAAGACCTGGCAGGTCTGATTCCAGGTCCTTTGAAATATTGCATTCAGCCCAAGTACAGGCACTCTACTGTACCCTCTGCACGAAAAATCTAATTCCCTGCTGCCTCTGCACATCAACCCAGAATGACAAACTTCTCACAGGGCACTACACAGGTGCCCTTTCAGGTATATCCTCACAATACTTGCTTAGTGTCAACTGTGACAAATAAAACAAATATAAAATCTTATAAAGTGCCAAATCATAGCCTCAGAACAGAAGCTTCTGGAGACTTTAGCGAAGCTCCACAAACACAACTTGTCTTGTAATAAGCACTTCTGTCTTCCAGCTCATAAAGTTAGACAGAAAGTTAATGAATACAGTTTTAACTTTGTAAAGTCAAGAAGGGCAATATAAAAGTGGGAAAAGGAATTCCAGTCTCTCATAAGGCAGGGCGAGACAAATTGCAGTAGGAAACCTCCCACCTGGGAATTGCAAAACAACATGGATGAATAAATAGGTTGAAGCGTGCATACATCAGGATACTGAGCAAGTTATTTGCATCTGATGAGTCCAGGAGTAAGAAAGGATGGACAGGCAGATCTCTCAAGCTGCTTCCAACTCAGCTAGTCAATCTACACCATATGCAGATTACCTAAATTGCTCCACCAGATGTATATCTGCATCACCCGGTTGGCACAGTCTCCATTAGAGATTCAGGCATTAGCGCTGATCAGGCTTGTAAGCCAATACAGCACACAGTGAAATACTAGCTTAGGTCTTGGAAGCAATACAGATGTCTTATTTAGCCTAAACTCATTTATTTGCTTGCCTCTGCCTCCCTGAAGCAGAATCCTCCCTTAATATCTTTAAAAATAACAACATCCTCTCCCTCAAACAAAACAAAGAGTCCACATGAAACATCTACAGATAACAAATTAATGTACTTTACAGGTTGCTGAAGAAATATAGCTCTGTTAAAGGGACAGGAGCACCCCTGAACTTTTGCTGCAAAAATTTATTAAGCTTCTATAAATATACAGTCCTTGTACATTCTTGAAGAGTTTGAAGCAAATGGTTTGAAACTACTTGGGATGTTGGTTATATAAATATACTACTAGTTATTGGTATTTGCTCTATTCTATTTCTATATGAGTAGTGGAAGGTATGGAAATATATCTGCTGTTAGACAACTTGTAAATAGCTACGTATATTATTTTACTTAGCCTATTTCACATTCAATTCATAAACATTTGAAATTATACTAAAGGCAAAAAAATATAATGGACAGAAGTCATGCTGCTGAAAACATAAAGGAGTGGCAAAACTAAGCTCCCCAAAGCAATCTAATGCACTGCACGGAACATCCATGTTTGTTGTAAGATGAGCAACATGATAAACACTACCTGCAAACTGGAAATTATTATCAAATCCCAACCACGTTTGCACCATGAAGCCTGACAGGACAAACAGAGTTTTGACTGAGTATTTCTACCAGGCTAAAACAGAAGAACCTCTCACAAATCACAGGCACAGAAAGAAATGTTCCACTTGAGAGGAGATGTGGGACCCTTCACGTTTGCTAATCCCCTGTGACTTAAATTGTATAGCCTGATTTATTCTACCACAGGCTTACATTTAATGACTTTATTAAATAGAAAAATTAATACGTTTAAAAATGCAAGTGTTTAACAGTCTCACAAGGGTCTGCTTCACCGTTAGAAGAACAGCAGAAGTTCCCGTATCACTGTTTCTGGGCACAGCACTGCACTTTCAGTTACTCTGAATGGGAAACCCCTGAGAGTGAGATGATGCCCTTTGTTTTGCTCTTGTTCATCAGTTTACTCCTAAGGCAAAAGGCACTGTAACTTCCTACAGTCTCAGCATCATGCACACAGGTAATGCAATGCAATAGCAGTCAGTCACAGCTCCATTTACAGTGTGGCTATGCTCAGTCTTGATTTTCTGAAAAGCTGGGACAGGCAAAAGAGGTGTACAAGATTGCACTGCAGAAACCAAAGATGGAACCTGGAACTTACAGAATTTCAACAAACAAACAATCCAAAAACAAAAAAATCCAGAAGCTTACAAAAAAATATATCTTTTTTAAAAAAAAATCACATATTCACAGCTACGATTTTGCACCACTGAAAATACTGTGCAGTGTGATGTTTCTGATAGATTTCTTTCTTGGGCAGAGGGATTTGGTATGTTTTTTTGATACCCTCAGATTTCTTAGTTACTTTCAGATACTCACTCCCCAGCGCAAACAGGTCCTTTTTTCCCAAAGAAGCAGGCTTTGACCAGAAGTCAACTAATCTCTCTGAGACTTTCAGTCAGAAAGTGAAATAAGTATTACTGACCCAATTAGTTTGTGCATCTGGTCTTGTTTTTTTTTGTTGTTGTTGGGGTGGTTTGTTTTTTTTATTTTTGTTTTGGATTTTTGTTTGCTTGGTTTTTTGTTTTTCTTCTGTTCTGTTCCTAGTTAAGAGATTGCTGACGATAACTCTGCAGTTCCTTTCTCCCACCATTTCTACACAAAATTCTCATGCTGTCTTTCTGTCATCCTCTCTTGCCACTGGAATATGATCTGATTTCCAGGTGCCTCTCTCCCCTCTCTTCCTTCTTCTACTATACATTCAAATCAGATCAGAATAAAAGCAGCCTGTTTGTTGACCCCAATTACAATGCAAAAAGTATCCCTTTTTGATTGATTTGAGACACTGAAAGAGGATGTGTCTGTCCTGACCCAGAGATAGCACCTCAGAGGGAAAAGTACACAAGAAAGTATCTGTAGCAGCCAGTTCAAGTTTCCCTTTTCCCAGTTTTAAAAACACATCTGCCATTAATACCTCTGCTCAGGTGATCGCCATGGAGTTCTGTTAAATCACTGAGCCGGATTCAAATTCATTTCTGCTTCACCCTGGGATTTCTTTTTTTGCAGACCGGCACACGTACCCAATTAGTGACGCATGCAAGAAGCAAGACCTTGAGGTCTATGGCAGCAGGTGTCACATTCAAAGGAGGGACTGAGATGCACATGCTTCCTAAAAAGCAGTGTACAACTTGATACCACTCAGCAGAAGCCGAATTTAAATTTAATTCCGTTAGAAGCAGGGAGGACAAGCCTTGTGTTCGCATGGGCTGGCAGCAGCCCCGCGTGCGCTTACCTCAGACCACCGTTTGGCTCTTCGTCAGAGGAGAAGGTGCCATTGCAGACGTTGCCGAAGGAGTGGCTGGGCTTCAGTTTGGCTTCCTCGCAGTCTGAAATGGGCTCTCTTTTCTTCCTCTTGCTGAAGAGCTTCTTGAAAGGCTGGAATTTGCCTGCTTTTTTCTTGTCTGCGGATTACAAGACAAACAGGCGCAGGGCTGAGGGACGCGGCTCGCGAGCGTGCACCGCAGCAGCAGGTTCAAAGGAAGAATGAGGTCAAAGAGCAAGTCACCAGCCTGAAGCAGCCCGGCGCTTGCAATGTAAATGCAGGGCTGCCACTTGCTGTTGACACGTCATACTGACAGAGCAAAGGTAAGAGCATTAAAACATCTGCTCGTGGGTTTAAGGATCTGCTTGGAGGTGTCAGTGCAAGCCAAATGTTTGGATGAAGAGAAAGGATAATTTTCCAGAGCCAGAATATAATGCTGAGGTTCATTTTTTGGCTTTATACCACACACTTTTGACCTTTTCACCAAAAGACAAGCACTGCTTTGGTCACCCCACTTTGGTAGGTGCTGGATCCGTTGCCTTGAATTAAAAGCATTTGAACACAACCAGCTGTATTTCACTTATGTAGCCTCATAAACAGACAAGTCAATTTACATATGAACAAAGAGAACAGGATAAAGTTCTGTTGGTTTGCTGGTGGGTTACTTCAATAAACATCCAGCTTTATATCAGCAAAGTCAGTACATTGTTCTGACTTTTTTTTTCCCCCAAGTAACTGAGATCAGAATTTGACCAAGCATTTCTTCCTTGAGACACTTAAATTTTAAAAGCTCCGCCAAAAAAAGCACAGCAAAAAGACAAAACAGACATGAGACAGGAACAAAAAATAAAAGTTAACCAGAAAAAAAAACATTAACTTTTTTTTCCACCAAAGGCTGAAGAAAATAAAAGTAGCGTCAAACTACTTTCCCCACATCTACTGAAAAGTACCAAGAGTTTCCTGTTAACTATTGCCAAGAAAGGGTTTTCTGAGGGCTGTGATGCACCAAAGAATTTCTAAAACACCATAACTGTCAAAGAACTTAATTTCTTTTCTGCTTCTACTTAATTTTTGCATTGAATCTACTGAAAACTGGCTTTTTTTTTTTTAAGAAAAGAACCACACAACTTTTCTCTTCCTATCACAACCCAGTTTGAGAAGCATCATATTGTACTGGTGACAAATATCTTCATAAGCTATTTAAATCCCTGTATGTGCTTTTCTTGCAGGCTGTGTGTATACGCACCGCCTCAGCACGCTCTACTCTTCTACGAGCCGTTGCTGAGCTGAAAGCAGAAATTCTGGTTGCAAAGTATGTAGAGGCCTGTGTAGGAACACTTGCCCAGGAAACATGAAAAACCTTCTGTAGGCCAACAGTACTTTTCAATACCACATCAGGTTTTACACTCTACTCTGCTATAGCTGTATATGGCAAGGCCACATCGGGGTAACACCTCTTTGTAGTTGCTAGAGGCATAACTACAGGGTAGTTAGAGAGAGAAAATGTACCCAAGCACAACGTGATCTGGCTGCTTCCAGTGACAAGTGGTTTCCAAACTAGCATGGCGCCAATGAGCCCGAATTGAACCCAGGGGTGGAATCAAACTTACACAAAGAGCCAGAAAGCTACATTTTGTGAATCCATCTGTACCTGATTGTGGATGAAGTAGAAAACCTAGCCTGAAATTATAATGTCAAAGATGCAACAGATAGCAATTCTGCATTTCCTTTACAGATCCCTGAGAAGTTTACACCGCTGTCATTCTTCTCATTGGGCTGTCAAGATACACAGCATTTCTGCTACTTCATTAAGACAACCAGGCATCCCAGTAGCAGCATGAAAATAAAAAGCTGAATTATGAACCTCAAATTCAGGCCCAGCATTAGACTTTTTTGATCCAGATCACTGACCCACAATGAGCAGATAAGAAAATCAACAACCACGGAGACAGCAGTTTTACCAGCACAGAAGAAAAAGGGGTACAGGGGTCTGCGCTCCCTGTCCCCTAGCTCTGCTTTCTATAAGCTGACCAACTTGCATCTCCAGCCACACCAATTGCTTGCTGCTCAATTCTGACTTTAGAGAAATATGTTCTTACACAAAGCCCCCAACAGACAGTCAGGCAGTCGTGCAGAGAAAGAGAGGAATTATTGCTCTAGGCCACAGCTGCCCCAACACTTCATGCACTTCAGAGACTGCCTGTAAAAACTCATAAATCAAACGACAGAGCATACAGGAGAGAAAGCATCAGTACCAGACACAAGACTGGGTGCAAGAGCTGTTTCTCCACAGTTCCCACCTTGCCTTCTTCCTCAGTCTTCTTTGAAAAGGAAGGCTGCGTGATGCCATTTCTGCTGGTTAATCCAATTTACTGCATAAATCAATTCAACTACAGCTTTTTAAAAAAAGGTTCTCACTGTGTCATTCATCCACACTGCTCTTGCCTCCTCCTCTTTTGGAGGTCTTCAGATATAACTGTGAATTACTTCAACTCAAAATCTACTGCACTGATTCACCAACTATGAATCTAGGTGTTGGACAAATAAGACAGGTCAACACAGCTGTCATTTCATCAAAATGGGTGAGAGCCAACATGGTTATCTCCAGCCAAGATCTGCTTTTCTCCATGTGATTTAATATACCCCTTAGCTGTTTCCCCGCTCCATACCCCATCATCACAGTTGTCACATTACTAAGTGTGAATTCTTTAAATCAGGCTTCGTGACTCATTGCAAAACTGATGAACAACCTTCCCTGTACAGGCTGTACACGCTATTCCACATCCTACCAGTGCAGAGAAAAGGAGCAGCCAGCCCTTCCAGGTTTCTAAGGAGGCAATGCCTGACCACTAAGACAAAAATCTATTTATGTAAATTTTTTGCAAGATGTTATGGAGGAAGATGTGGGATGATAGCACCTACAGGGTAAAATGCTTCCTATAACAGTAAAACAAGTACAAAAAGGAACCCAAACATTGGCAATACAACAGACAATGCCCTGCACAGAAGCTTTTTGAGTCTCTAATGCTAGAGCTCAAACATGACTCATCCCCCCTGTCTGCCTATACTGCTGAAAGAAAAAAAAATAGGATAGGATAGGCTGAAGGCTGGAGCACCCAGTGCTGTCAACTTGTGTCAAGGACAATTGCTGAGATAGCCAGGAAGCAAGTCTGCTTACATGGGCCATTTGCTTCTCTCCTTAATCACTCAAATGGGAACCCTACAGATCCAGCCCCAGGAGAACACGGGGAATCAGCAATTAAAGTATTTTCCTGTCTGCTTGGCAAGCCTCTCTTTTTCAAATCGCTGTAAACAGTTACCAGGAAATCAGTATTGAATCACAGAAAAACATGAGGTGTGAAGGCGACAGATAAACAAGGTTGGATACGCTAGCTAGAATAACACAGCACATATGGTAAACGCTCCCTTCTCAGCTTATTCCAGAAGAGTAGCTGAGCAGATTAGAATAATCTTTAACCTGTCATGTAATTTGTCAGCTGCATAAAGACATGCAGTGCCTAACACAGAGCCAGTTAAAGTGGAGAGCATCGGCATCGTGAAGGCAGCACATGGTCCCTCCACTCCCAATGACAGCGGGGAGACCGATAGGAGCAGCTACTCCTCTCACACTCTCTTTCACTCTAGGGTGCTTCCCAAGAAAGATAAAAGGTGGGTGCAATGGGCTTCATTGCTGGTAAATCAGGCACAGCCTTCGGACTCCAGCTGGCAAAGTCTTAGCAACGCACCAGCTGACGAATTCCCATAAAATAGCTTGCAGTTAAATTGCTCAAATGTCACCCAAATCCATATGGATTCCTAGGCTGTAATGCCTTCAAAAACTGCACAAAACCCTCAACAGAAGCACAGGTCAAATAAAGATTTAACTATTACGCTTACATAGGGAAGAGATCTAAATGACTGGAAAGAAAGTGAGTAATGTATCCTAAGCAACAGGCACAATGTGGGTGTGTGTGAGGCTATGCTGCTGGATGGGACCACACCACTGGAAACATCTGAAAAATAATTTTCAAGCAAAGCAAGCTTCACACAAGAAACAGAAAGTCTCAAATAATTATCAAAGAGACACCTAAATATCTAACTAGGTTTTGGTTCCTTGCAGCTTTTACTCCTTGCTGGGGTGCTGGGGGCGCTCACAGTCACGTGGGTGAGAAAACCTTCAGGGAGAAACCTCTCCAAGCAGAGGTGACCAAGAAAATGCTGGTGGGTAGGAAGATGATCGTTGAGGGAAAAAATAAATAAAAGCAGGATTTATAGTGACTTCTTAAAGTTGAAGTTACATTTGGCCAAGATTGTTCAAAACCTCGGGTTTTCAATGGGATTTGCGGAGATTTAACAGACATTTGCTCATTATGTAAAATGCAGCACCCGTCTGTATTACTGTATTATCTGTAGTATGAGATATTGCACAGGAGTTGTCTGCAAAATAATGTGTTCCTTGTTAGTGAATTTAATGGGTATAAAATATGGTGTAATAGGCTAGATTAATGAGGATATGAATTATTAAATCAAACAGGAATTTCTATAAAGAATTTAGAGAATGGAAATCCACACGCACACAGCATTAAGAACTGCATGGCAGGGAGAGGGCAGGCGGGTTACTGGGCTGCAGGCACAATACAGCAGCCAAGTCAGAAAAGGGAATTAAAGAACACTGTTAAGAGGGCAAATTGACTGACATCTCTAATCACATCTCTACAGCAGAAAAAGGCTGTTATGATGTACATTGCCAGTATCAGTAATAAAACACTCTGCCTTGATTTTAAGCTAATGGTATGCTTATTCATGCTCTTTTTAAAATAACAGGATAGCCACTACCACTGCCCTGTTGAGCCCTGGACTGGCCGTGCATTTGCACAAACAACTTTGCTGTTCAGCTCCTCACCAAAAAAAGCCGTTCTGGCTCCCCCTGCCCAGTCTTTTCTCATAGGGCAGAGCTTACCCAGTAAACTGGGATCCGCACTTGCCTCCAGCTTTCCCACCCACTCCACATCTTAGTATATCTATTTCTGTGAGTCCCCAGAGATGTTCAGTTATTACTGATACATTTATGTTCAGAGCTGGGAGCAATGCTCCCCAGAGAGGTGTCTCCACTCCTCCAGGAAAGGGAAACAAATTGTTTGGGAGTGAGAAGGAAGGCAAACTTTGCTCTGCCTAACCACATTCCCACAATTCAGAATAGGTGTGAGCTCCTGTAGCTATTGTAGCTCATCAGATTTCACAGGGGAAGTTGGTCTCTGAACGTTTTCTGCCTCCATGACCCACCCTCAGTCCATTGCCCTCCCTTCCATAGGCAGCTAAAAAGAAAGCTGGGGCTGATAGATGGACATGGGGCAGATACACAAAGGAGGCACAAACACCAAAGAACCTAAGGAAACATTTAACATAACAACAAAGATTGATATTAAAAAAGATTGATGCTCAGATTCAATAACGTAACCTCCCAGCAATGAGTTCAACTGTGTGAGACAGTTAGTGACAGCACATAACGCTCGTAAAGTAGGCAGTATGCAATAGTCCCATGCTGACAGAGATAAGACGAAATAATATGACCAGAGATGAAATCAATACCTGAGAAACAGTAAATGAAAACAAGATTGAGAGAGATCAAGGGCAACAAATTGGTGCAGCCACAATAGCCTCATGAAACACCTAGGCAAAGCAAAGGAAAAATAGCATGCCAATGCTTGCCTGTTTTTCCAAGGGTATCAAGTGATCTTATAAGAGATACAATTTCTTGCAAACCTTGTCCCACAGAGATGATGAGGCATTCTTGGATTACCTGATATAAACTAGTAATACTACCTAAAGTATCCATAACACAGCCAGAACCAATCTTACTTTTCAGAAACGTCTATTTTCCCTTGCCACCTGCAGAAGCAAAAACATTTCCATAAACAACAGCCCATTTTCTGATTTTTCTTTCTCCCAAAGACTGTACCTTTCAAAGAAACCATACATAGCTGAGACAGTCAGCTTTTAGGAAATATATATGAATCAGCATAATAGAGTTTATTGATGTTCGGACACCATATAATATGCTTTTATCATCCAGAGCAAGGCAAGAACTATTTCAACACTTCTCTTGACACAACAAGGAAGTAACAGGGAAAGTAAAACCTTATTTAACTCACTTGAAGGCAAAAGGACTTAACCTCCGCTGAATAAGGATTAGTACGGTGGTCTTTAGTGGCAGGAAAGGGATATTCATGGAGACAAGGAGTAAAAGGCAGTTTTAAAGCATTTAGGTGACATTAAACAGAAGAACCAGAGCCAGGTAAATACCTCTCCCATCCCATCTTCAGTCTCATTTACTTGGGCAAGAGTCTCACCTTCCTTCCTTTCTGAGACCCCGTTTTCCTCTTTTTCCCGTCTATGAATTAAAGCCTTCTCAGCCATTCTTAGTATTTCTGTGCCTGTTATTTTTATTAAGTATCACAATGAGTGGTCCTAGAGGTCATAAAGCCTCATGTTCCTTACCCAACCCTTCTTTTCAGCACCAGCATCCTGCCTCCCTAATCCATCCCACTGCCAGCCTTGGGCAGCACCTTTGGCATGGGGAAGACACCGCTCTCTGAAAAACACAGCCAAACCAAGAGCAGGCAAGTCACTTTAGGAACACGTGGGATAGGCTAGGGATAGTGGGGACTCCCGGCAGGGAAGACAGTATGAGAAGGTCAGTACAAACTTCAGCAGCAAACCTTATTGTAGCCAGGGAGTGTCCTCCTTTCCCAGCTTCCAGGGGGAAGGTGACATAGAAAATAGTTTAAAACAACTTGGGATATGCATCTTGAGCACAGTGACAGCACCTTGCAAAGTTCATACATATAAGGACATTTGCGAAAGGGTTAAGTAAATGTGAAAGATATTACTGAGGTGCTGGGCTGCATTGCAGAACATATGGGCTAAGACAAAACCTGCTTATAATAGCTCTGGGCTCAGTGATGCATGTGAGACTTTTAGAAAGGAAGAGACTGCAATAGCTTCTGATTCACCAACAAAACATTCACCCATTATGTAACAGAAGGGAGAAAGTTTTATTTTACTAGGGCAAGACTTATTAACTCAAGTTATTCATGATGGAAGACCCTTTTGGTATGCTGGGGTTTATCTCAGTTTTCCAGATCTGCATTAAACACTTCAGGTCAATGCAGTAAAGAGATGTTCGCTTATTATTCCCTTCTCTGAGTAAAAAAAAATTGTATAATATGGGATTCCCTCAGCAGATTCGTTTCTTACATGGCACAATTCCTGCTTGAAAGCATTTAAAACCTGAACTACTGGCTAGGCCGCAGATGGAAGGCTAAACCTCCCAGAGGCAAAGTGACTTGCCTAAGGCCCCACGGCAGAGCAGTCCAAAGTCCAAGGAACACAACTTGACGTGGCCAAACGCCTCGAGCTGCCCCTCCCCATGGCACAGGCTGCCAACAGACAAGGATTCTGCACCCAAATCACTTCTACTAAGATTATTCTTGCAGGGGATTGTGTTACATGAACTGATTTTTCTGCCCCTCCAGCCCCTAGAAGAATTCCTGTGTTGAACAGGTCAGTGCTTTTGGATCATACCACCTCCCACTTTTTCACCAGTGAGAGAAGGAGCAATCATTCTCACAGAAACTACTGGCTTACCATAGAAAATGTTAATTTTCATGAGGCGAGCGTGAAACTCATAGAGCAAACCTCTTCAGCGATTAAGGCACAAGTGCTAACAGCATGCTGCTGACATCTATCGATAAGACAAAGTTGAGAAGTATCCTGAACTCAGAGGAGAGTCAGAGCGTTACGCCAGAAAGACTGGATGGCTGGAGAACTGGGATAACAGAAATGAGAGGCGATGTTGAAATATTACGTACATACTCATTCATTTAGGGCATATTGCTGAGACATTCTTCCAGTAAATTGGCCTCAAACAGCTAGAAATGGCAAGAAGACAGACCTGGCCACACCAGCTGGTCACAGGATAGTTATAAGCCAGAACTGTGTTGCAGCTATAAAAAAAGTAAATGTCATCCTTGGAAGGGGGTTGTGAAGCTGATAGGGGTTACTACCTGAGCAAGGGGAAGGAGACCCAGCTGGCTAATACATCACCAGGTGCTAACAAACCAAGGCTGAGATCAAGCAGGTACCTCCAATGTATTTTGGATTGGGATTCGGAACTTTTTCCTTCTTTTATAAGGGAACAAACAAACTAATACATTGCTGAGGTGTTTTGTTTCTTTCCTGAATGTCACATAAGGGCAGTCTTATTGGATAAAAATTTCTTGTTGTGGTGCAAAACCAGACAGAGTCTCTGCTTTTACTGCCTGACAGACTGAAACCGGCAAAGACATATTGTGATGTACAGCAGCCGCAGGCACTAAAACTAGCAATTTATGGAGCACTTTCAAAGCGGTGTCACTACTCAGAACAATAATAACCAATTAATGAAGAAAATCAGCAGATAAAAATGTTTTTTTGATTCATTGTGACTGGTGCCCTGGTTTTGGCTGGGGTGGGTGCATGGCTGTGTGGTGTTTAGCTGCCTGCTGGGTGAAACCATGACAACTAGCAAGCGTCAAAGAATGGCTTCAAGTGATTTTTTTCATTTTTCAGTTTCCATTTAATATACTTTTACAATGACAAATAAATAGATGAATATTACCCTTAAAATTCACATGAACTGATAAAATGTTTTGGATAAATCAGATTAAATGAAGAGTCCATTTTTCATTTTACAAACTTAGCCCCCAGTCATAAGGGATGTCTGATTGGTGGAGGGTTTTTTTGGAAACTATCAATATACCTTTTGAGTTAGAGCAGTTCCACAGATCACAAGGAAAACTACCATGTGTCTTCTGTGATGTAAAAATTTTTAAAAGTTCAGGCATAGTTCTACATGTAACTCTAAACAGGGAGTGGGGGGAACCCCAAACCGATTACTTTATGCCTGTGTGTTGTCTTTCAAAGTTCTAGAGAATTATAAAGTGATATAGAAAAGCCAAGAGTAAAAGGGGTCTTATTCCAAGCAAATTACCAACCACTGCAGTAGAAACTCTATTTTAATAATTTCCTCATTAAATTTTATAAAGAGAAAGCTGAACAGGAGGCAGCAAAACCATCTCCCCTCCCCAAATTTAGGAGGCTGATATCTCAGAACCAGCTCTAAATTTTGCAATGAGTCACAAAAACCCCATAACTGAGTAACCTGGAAGCCAAGTCTAAGCTAAACTCAGGCTGAATGTGTCTAAAAACTAAAATACTTATGACCATCTCTGATTTCACAGAATTAAAATCATGCTGTTGTGGTTTACAGCTGGGTAGCAAAATAAAGAAAATAAAATATTTCTTAAGAAAAGAGCTGCACGAACCATGGCATTCAGAAATTTGCCAGCCAATTCTGGTAAAAAGATCAAGACCAAAGTGAATGCTTGCATGGTGATAACCAGAGTGAAGTAGGGACCTGGGAAGGTTTTTGTTTTGTTTAGGCTTTTTTTTTCCTGAAGAAAGTCAAACCTCAGCCACTTTAGCCTGTTGGGCAAGGTGTTCAGAAGGAATCATGGCACTCATTTCCCAGACTGGCACATCACCAAAACATCATGGGAAATAACATTAGCCAGCAGCACAGGAGGTAAAGAACCTGCTCTTGTGTTCCCCTCCAAAGCCTGGGAATGCCATTGCCCCTGGAAGGAGCCACCGCTTCTCCTGGAGCTCTGCAGAGCCAGGGCAGGAGACACCTTCACCTCCTCACTGCTCCTTCCCCACCTTTCTGCTGCACGCTCTCCTTTCCCAACCACTCCTCCAGGCTCACTTACCTCTTCTGATAAGCAAATCCTTTTTGCATAAATTGACAATAACAGTGACCAGATTAAGACTAGGGACAGCTGGCCTGAGTCTGTGAGTTTGCCTATACATCCAACACCTGTTTTTTCACTGCCCGACCAGCTTTCACTACTTACACAGGCCCAGATTATCCCACTCTTCAAGAAGCAGGCGCTGCATGGAGACATTCTCTATTCTATCCAGGGATGAGGCTTGCCTCCTTGGCATGCAACCAGGAGACCCAGCCGCAAGTCCTCAGAACACTGAAATATGCCAGACCTGGCTAGATCTTCACAACAAGATAGAGACTTCTTCTCTATTCACAGGTGGCTTACAGCTCCTGTTCCTCTGCATCTTCAGCATCACAGCCTCCCCTCCATGCCGCACAGAGAACAGCACCGTACCACCCTTTTACCTCCCCTGCTGACACATTGGTATTCCAGTCTGCAGGGGATCTCCCTCCCGAGTGCCAAGGATAGATGGCCATTCCCACCTTTTTCTGAAATTGACAGGTTTTGTAACGCAGGCTACTATCAGCTTAAGGATGAAATTGGTATCTCAGTATTGACTTGAATGCTCTCAAGAGAAAAGCTCCACCTGAGCCAGCGCTTAACCAACACTGCTACCAGCAATTTCAGAAACAAGATTTTGAAAAAATCTTGAACAAGCTGACCATGAGGACAAAACCGCAAATTTGATCATTAGCATTAATCTCTATATTAGTATTGTATTTCAAACTCCAAAGCATTTTACAGCCCTTACCTAATTGTTCCTCATTCACCTATCCCTATACGGCAAGCAGGCAACAGGCTGAACCCCAGATCCAAATCTTGAACCATTTTTGCACAGAGCGGAGTCAGAGACAGGACAGGAAACTTTTCCACATCTGCACTGGAGCCCTCAGCCTGGGTTGCCTTCACCACCCAGGCCAAGCACTGACACAAGCATTGCGTAAGACATCCTCGTTATAGGAAGATGACTGTAAATCTTTGGGCTGAAATTCTGGCAATTTTCTCAAACACTAGATCTGCTTTAGAAAAGGAGCTTAAAATTGACTCAATTCCTCATCTTGTCAGCAACATGATAAAAGATACAGAATATAAAGATATTTCCCTTTGTTATTTATTAAAAACAAGTAAAAAGTCAGAACACACACCAAAATTTGTATATTTTCAGTGAAGCTCTTGCTATTTGCAGGCAACTGAAGAATTGAGGCAATCGTTGTTTGCCTTTGTTTTCCAGAATTACAACAGAGAAACAGGACATCACTTGAAACACTTATCTGACTGGAAAACTCAGAGAAATCTGCTGAAATTTGACAGCTTAGACTTGCCTAAAAATATCTAAGAATTAAAAACCTCTCGTATGTTTTTCTTCTGATCTTTGCAAAACTAACAATATTCACTTCATAAAACACTCAAATAGGTGTCTGTTGTCATCAAATTTATTCGGCTAACTCTGAGTATATTTTTTAACACAAAACACTATTAAGTTGAAGCAGTGTCATTTTAAATGTCAGCCAAGTAAGGTACCTGCATGAACACTGCAAACAGAAATATCACGAAAGGGTTCTTTGTAAGGTCTCTACCATTAAAATGGAAAACCCCAAGCTACTACTGTGATGCTAAGGGAAATCTCCCCCTACCCATTCTATTTTATGGTGACAGAAGAAAATTAATTACTCATGAAGAGGCAAATTCAGAGAGGAGAAGCAGCCATAAAGAAATGATACTCAAGCATTTGTAAACCTAAACATTTTAGAAATATCAAAAGAATTCAAATATAAAAAGGCCTTTGCACAAATGAACTACTCTTTCTGCCCCTGAACTAGGCCAACCAGACATTTTCTTTTAAAACATCTTCTTTCCTTTAGGCAGTGGGAACAAAGAGAAAAAAACTATTTCCTATTTTCATGCTGTTTCATTTCCAGGCGAGGATTTGCCATGCCAGGATGTGACTGATGATGCTTATTCACACACTACCTCACTGTGCTGGGATAACGAAGCACTATTGCCACTAAACTGGTGAAAAGCATCAATTCTAGCCACAAGTCAGACACAATAAAACTTCACAGAGAAAGGAAATGGCGCTTTCTCTCCAACATCACTTGCTCACACTGGAATTTATTTATCATTTACTATGTCCCAGAATGAAACATAATGGAAGGGACTCAGGTGGCCAGGCAAAGTATGAGATTTCCTGCGCTAGTGAGGATGATTAAACACAACTAGCACCAAGGGAAATTAATGCATTGTAGATTCTAGGATATAACATCAACTTGATCCCTAGAATGAAAAATATTCAAGTCTGCAGCTTACAAGCCTTGGAAGGACGTTGGGAGCACAGGCTATGTCTGTCATACTCTGCGGGGGTACAGCAGCCATAAAAGCCCAGGGGACCAGCCAAGCGCAACATCTCCTGACACAGCATCATTCCAGAAGACGTCACTTGTACAGGGTGCCTTCTGGCAGATCAGGTACCCTCCAGCTGTTCCAGTTATAGCAACAAGAGCAAGAAACAGAAATTCTGCTCCTGGTACTGATCAATGCCAAAGTCTGACTGTCAAGCATGGATGGAAGCTTTTCCAAGCATTTCAGCAGCTCTGAACACTCGTTTCCCAGTTGCCAAAGCACATTTTGGACCCCTGCAAGCAGCTTGGTACAGGAATTGGTACCCTGCCTGCCCAGTTAAGGGAAGTCACAACGAGATCCAGGGGAAGCCTGTGGTGACCATACTGTATGTCGCCCCCTTCCCCAGCTGTTCCTCTGACACCGTAGGCTTCCTGCCACCCTGCATAAACAAGCTTCCAACTGATACCTCTGCTCCACTTGTAAAACTGAAGGCTCAAGAGCAATCACCGTAAAACAAATTGCAGAGAGCAAATGGGGGAAAGGGGTGGGAGCAGAGGTCAGAGGTGAGTACTCATCTAGTTTTAACCTTTTTTACTTCCCTCATACCTATTCTTAAATTATCAAGACTGCAGTAGCTGAAACAGTTTTTCCGTCTGTGTAAAGCACCACCCAGGGTAACAGCAGCACATGCAAGTTTGAAAGAATTCTAACAGTAAAAAAATATTAAACAAGCTGAAAGAAAAGTTTATAAAGATAATCAGTTTCCATTATGTGACTAACCAGCCTCAAGAGATGCCCACATCTCTGTCCTTGACACATTTTGAAGCTGAGATACTGCAAAGCATCTCAAAGCACTCAAAGGCTGCACTTCTTCAAGCCTTCCTCACATGATCATTTCTGAAAGAGCTGTCGAGTGTGAGTATGGAAACAACAGTGGCTTCATATGGTGGGCAGTCTTTTTAGTCATGGCCTAGAGAGGGGCAAAATCAACATTTATAGCCGAAAGTCCTAGGTGAAGAGAACAGTCATTCCACTGCCCTGTGTTGGCCCTCTGTCAGAGCCCCACATCCCAATACCAGGTTTTCTATGGCATTTTCAGAAAAATCCTGATGCTTTAAATGATTGTGCTAACCTTGATACTTCTTTAAACAGCAGAGCTAAAGCCCAAAAGCCATATGTGCAGTAAGCCCCATCCAGGGCAGTCAGAGGAAAGAACCATTTAAATTCATGTATAAGAAATGACAGTGCTGTCAGCTATACAATGGTAACTTTGCACAATATACAAAGTAAGCTGAGGCTTCTCCCACACCTTCATCCCCAATTCTTCACTATTTAAAACTAAGTCTTATGTTTTACCTGGAAGAAAGAAAAATGCCAGTCGCCACTTATAGGGCAGGAATGCATTGTAATGCCAATGCAGAGCGACATTTCTCCAGGATTTTTCCACAGAGGGAATGTCTCAATCGCAAGAGAAACACCACTCCTTCCTTTTTCTTTTCCTACTTTTCTGCTGTGAATTATTTGGAGCCAAACCATAAATTGTACAACCACACTCACTGAGTCAGAACAAAACAGGAGACTCTCCAAATTTTCTGGTTTTCAGTATGACTTGATTTATGAGGTATGTCCCTACCTGATGGTAGAGAGATGACATATATGACAGGATATGGATTGCTCATAATTTTTTTCTGTAGAAAGCATTACTCTGAGCATATGCAATTTAACTGTTTTAGTCACAGTTAATATTACATATACCTGCTCTCTGGCTGACTCACACAAATAGGTTTAAGTACTTCAGACTGTAAATTGAAAATTAACTAATGACAGCTAAACTGGTGTACCACCTGAGAATTCACTGCTTTATTAACATTCAAACAAATGCTAAATGAAGATGAGCACAGACACTTAGCATTTCTGTACATGAAGTTTATCATGTACTTACAAATTGCAGATCACTGACGAATCTGGAAAAAAAACCAAACCTGCAAAGAATACATACAGCTACCTGGCATTAGATATCCGCATTCATTAATAGGAGGGCAGCTGCTACTTACTTCAAAGGTGCCAGTTTGGAAACCACAGTCAAACATGTGACTGAAAGGTGTTCAAATTTGTGTACTTAATTTTGATAAACAGACTCCTATAAGGCCATCACCCACACTATATCCTAAAGCTCCAGTAATGGTAGGGCAATGCAGATAGCATCTGGATTATCGCAACAGGAAATAAAGACAGCTTTGACATTCCTCTACTTTTAGCAAAAGCTATTTGAACATCTTTTAAAAATACAAAAATATTTTTACCAAGTTATTCCAAAAGCTGAGGGAAGTGTTTTCCTTAATTTTACTCAAATAAAACATTCAGAATGAAGTGGAAGCGGACACTGGATAGAAGCTGAAACAGCTTATCTACCTGTAACTGTTCCTCTTCGAGGTGCCTTGTGTACATCCATGCAACTGATACCTACCTGCAAGCCTCGCTGCCTGTCAAGGGTTTCAGCCTGGCAGCACTTTAGCGCAGCCCACTGCTGCGTGGGCACCACATGCACTGCATGTCATTATAAACGAGGCCAAAAGCCTCCTAAAGGATTTGAAATTTAACCAGGACCAAGGAAGAGGGCAGAAAGGAGGGGTGTGAAAATGCGTGCAGGATCTTACATCTCAGGAAGGACAAGAAGGCAGCAGCAATCCGTATTACTTCCTTGTAACATCAAATGTTTGTGTACTTAGACTGTCTGCCACAAAAACCGCCTGTAGAAAAGTCCTCAGAACCTCCAATGAAACAAACCCTCTGAAAGCCAGCATCACCCTTTGCAGCTGTTGTGGAAACATAGCACTCACAGCACAACAGGAACCCAAGCAGCAGCTCCGGAGACCTTGGTTCTGGGTAACTGATGCAAAGTCATCACCAGCATTATTTGGTCTCTGGCAGAATGAGCCCAAATTGAAGGGGGAAGGAGATTTATTTTGCTCTGGTTTTCTTTACTGAAAACATCTTAGTTTTTATTCCAAGAACGACAGTGGGGAAAAACAAGGTGGCTGTAAGCCCCTCATGGTGCTGGTAGGCAAGGGCACAGCTGCCGAGGCCACCTTGCAGGACTGCTCGCTTCTGCTGGAACAAGGTTTGTGCCAGAGCTAGTAAATCTTGAGGACCTGACCTCACTATGAATAGATGTGCTTCTCTCCCCTGCCCTCCTGGACCATGCCATCAGACTGGTAAGGTTTGTTTGTACCTGTTCTTCAGGATAAGCCAGCACTCTCTGCAGACTCAGCCCCTTATTATCCTCCAGCACCTGAGTAGTCAGCTGGGGCAAACGTAGCCACAGAGCACTGGTCACCCCTGCTTTAGGCTGGATTGTGAAATGCCACAAGTGCTCTGCTCTGTAGGCTTAAAAGGAGGCATCATTTAGGGAAACAGCATTCCAGAATAAGAATTGAATGTAGTCTGCCATAGAAGAAGAACATAAAGAGATTGCATCTTTGGAGTAAGGAGACAAGATTTTAATCTGACTATTTAATAAGAAACCAGTAAACTAAAGGACAGAAGTTGCCCAACTACTGGGCTGAGATCTCTAATTAGTTCATGAAACATTTTACTGAAAGTATAATTTTATATGTGCAACAAAGCCAAAGGTACTGATTAATTGCAACTCATTAAGTGTAAGTTGTTTAGTAATTAAGAAAAATTAATGCAGGCATGGCAAGGTTGGTGCAGGCAAGAATTCCACCTAGACAAGCATCACATTGCCAATAGCAGCCAGTCTGCTCAAAGCAGCAAAGGAGTAATTTAAAAACCAGTCCTGACCCATAGGGACAGGCAGTCAGACCACTCATTCCAACTCTTCTGAATGAAATCTTATAAAATAAAGATAACGGTTATCATCTTTTAGAGTTCTGCCAGGACTTGTGCAGAAGTAAGGTAAGTCAGTCACACTTTTCTCTTACGTAAATTATACACTTTAGGGAATCAGAAACAATCAAATATCCCAAGAAAGATATTACCAACAAGATATTAATAACACAGTGTTTTCAAAATTTGCTCTTTATCCATTTTGGGAGAGCAAATTTGCTGTGGGTGAGAGAGTTCAGAAATCATTGCACATACTAGGATAGAACAGGGACTGAAAGCAAAGGCAAAATATAGCCTTGGCACAGAAGCATGTTCTGGGAACAAGAGCACCAAGGCATGCAAAATCGTCATCACTCACCTCAGCTGGAAGGCTGGTAAACTGTAGATAATCTCCGTCTTTCTACTTTTAATCCTATCCATGGAACACAAGTACCCTCAGAGAAACCAAATATATTTTAGCCAATCCTTTTCCTATGAAAGGAGGCAGCGGCCATGGACACAGCTTCCTAGAACAGCAACTTTCAGAGAAGACTGGCATGACATTGAATCAGATTTGTCCCCCACAGCTGGCTGCCAGGGGTTTTAAAGTCTTTACATTAGTACTGTACAGTGATCAACCACAAACCCCAATATAAGACAGTGATGCACAGTTTCATTTGGTGGTAATCGTGTAGCAAATGCTTTTCTTCAAAAGCAGGCACAAATTCTGGGGAAGCCTGAGCCTGGAATTTGTCACTCAGTTATGACTTAACTAATAGCAGCTAACACAAGTGTAAAAGTCACATGAGAAAGAGAGTTTCCCTCCCATAACTGGTGAAGTTGTCTACAAAAAGAAAACTAAAAAAGTCTGAAAACTTCACACAAGTAAATTCTTTTCTTTGTACTGAATGAACACGCTATACCCCCACGACTTCACAAAGGAAGTTACGAACTTCTTTATATTTCAAGCCTACTCTGTTTTTCTCAACGAATACAAACGAAAGGGCCATGTGAATTATTAACAGATGACAACAGAGAGCTAGCCAGGTACTTCAAATACTTCTGTCTCTTCTTCCTACATGAATTCCTCAACAGTGCATGCAAAGTAAGTCTTCTTACTACTTCAATCCTTCAAATCCATAATTAGAGCTGATTAAATAACTTGTTGAGAAGTAAAGGCTTTTTTACATTCCTTCCTCTCCCCTTTCTTTCCCTGGGAGAGCATTTGACCTGACCCTTAGTGACAGGGGGACATCACACCTTCTTCCGAAGAATCAAGTGAGAGCGTTTTCCCCTCTTAATACCTTTTCAGCAGCGCAAGCTTGTGCAGAACATCATGCAATCCAGTGGAAACAGATACTATTTATTTCTGAACTGGAATAGACATATAATCAGGAAACCTGAAAACAGACTAAAGCTTTTGTCATGTTAAGAAGTTAACCATCATCTCGTGTTGAAAGCAGGTCCTGTTTATTATAAACACTTGGGCCAATGCCTCCTCCCCCATCCCCCCCAACAGCCCACCAACAAAGAGGTGAACAGAAGGACACCACATGGATCCATCACTACTGCTTGACAGCATGCTTGGTATTTAAACATAAGTACAAACTATACTGCTTCAGTCCATTCACATAATTTAACTCAAATAAATGCTGAATTTGCCAAATAATCCCTGCAAATCCGTTACAAGAAATAAAAGTGAAATAATGTAAGTTGGTGTCAGTGCAACTGAAAGACAGTATTTGACAACTAACATAGGAAAACCTATTGAAATTAGAACCACAGTAGTAAGCTTTAAAAATAGCAAACTTTTTGACAACTTTGAAAAATAATCCAGATGATCCTAAATGAGCACATACTTTTCTATTTGCTTCAAATTTAAATCCATAAATTCTAAAATTTCATTAATTAAAAGGACCATTTCAAAAGGTACGGTAAAACACAGCATCTAACATAAAACACAAGCTGGGGGATTCAAGTTTCCCACAGTGGTGCAGGTAGCTCCCAGTGATGCCACAGGGAATTACCTGCAAAACCATAAACCAGAATGACCTTTTTGGTTTGCATTTGACTCTGCTTCACACAAACACTGTTCATTACAACTGCCATAAAAATGAACAAAAGCAGCACATACATGAGCAGCAGCTCCTGCTTAAAAACAATAAGCACAGCACATTCCCCCCTCAGCCAGCTCCCCATGGAAAGTATTCCAGACTAAGCCACAAAAACTTAACAGTGAGCTTTTGAATGACAGGACATCATGTGCTCTGTAATCTACAGAATCAGTCAAGTACTTACAAGGTTTCTTAAACAAATTGATCATGCCTACAATTTCAGTCGAAGTCAGAGAAACGGCAGACTTGATCTTCTCTGAGGAAGAAACAAAAGCCATGAAATCACCAAAGAGAAGGGGTTTTTTGGCTTTTTTTCTTGTTGCTTTTTAGACAACTCTGAAGGACATACTATAATGTGATAGGAAGCTTGTAGGAACAGCCTTACAAATCAAACTGAGCATGTACTTCAGCACTCTTTATTTAGCACCCTCCCTGTGGAAAATGCTAAGGGAGGTTTTAACTAGCAAGAGCCAAGGTGATTTCAGATTGATAGCTAAGACCTCCTGACTGATCTTTCATGCCATATTAATTTGATACATTAGTTTATGTAACCGCTTTTTGCTCAGTCTTTCCCAGCTACAAAGCCAAAAATAGCTTACCTTTTCTACAAGGGCAGTAAGGCATACCTGGAATACTAGACAACTTTTTATAAGTGCTATGAATAAGAGCAGTGGTTTTTAAAAAGTCAAAAAACCCACTGTCATTATATTATCATACATGTTTTCACCTTTACGAGAACAGTTTAATGTCAATAACTACCATGAAATCTGGAGGCTGTGGTTTCCAAGAAAAACTGTGCCAGACACTCGTATTTTCTGACGCATCCTATAGTACCATGAAATGGAGACAAGCATTAGGCAGTCTATGTTATCATCATAAAAGAATCAACAGTGATGCAAAACCCTCTTAGAAAGCAATAAAGTTTTGAATATAAAACCTAAAAAAAGACTTCATTATGCAGTTTTCAGTCAACACAGGCTGAGCCAAAGCCTACTACAGTACTTCTCTGTGCTTGGGATAAAACTTTCCATGGCTCCAGTAGCAGCTTTCGCAGAAGTGCCAGTCTTCCATAATGCATCTTTGCAACCAGGATTTAAGGGAAAATATACCCAGTAAAGCTAGGCTCCAGATAGGTAGTTTAGCACACAAATGGGTGGTCTAATTTTCAAATCTCCCAGGAACCAGGTAGCTTATAGAGCAGTAAAATCGTCTACAGGAAAGTCATATTTTAAATGCCATCTTTTCGATTCTTGCAAACTGTTCAAAGGAATGTTTTACAGGTTTTACCCAAAGACCAGCAACAAGTGGCTAAGCTTGGACCTTCACATCCCAAAGGTGTTCAGACCAAAAAGTGCTTCCCATAAAACTCAAGATCTAGAGAAAGATTGTACTTTCTTAATGTGAAACCAACGAGATCGATGGTTATCATCTGGTTTAAATGGAGGTCCTTAGCCCTTGCATATCAATCACAGAGACTTTTGAAGTCAGTAAGATAAAGCTTTTAACAGAGGAAAATTTTAATTAATCCATTGTACATAGTGCATTTTATAATCTGGTTTCTTAAATCTCCCTCTGTCAAGTCAATCAAACCCACAGTCTATTTGGAGAAACGTTGAAGAATCTCAGGCTGTTCAGCAGCCTCATTTTGCTATGCACTGGAAATACAAATGCATAGAATCATTTATCCAAAACATAGGCAAATGGGTTCAAACTGAAAATGTGAGAAGACAAAATAAAAAGCTTGAGAGTAATATCCTCCTGTTGCTCTCTCCTCTGAGGTATCTCACGCTGATTTTTTTCCAGTAGATATAGCAAGATTTATGTGTAATAATGACTTTAGCAACTTCTTTCTTTAGGGACACATTTTATTTCATTAATGAAAGATTCTCAGGAGCCAAGAGAATGACTTTCACCCACTTTCATTTTTAATTAAAAAGACCTAAAAAAAAATAATAAAAGAAGATCAGAGAAATTAAACTACTCTGGCCTGACAAAATGTATGGCTTTTTGACCCATCTAAAAGGGCTGCTTCCTCCACTGCAGCAGCTGGCAGACCAAGATTTCCTGCACCAAATAAACCACTTCACCCAGCCCCCTCAAGCCTTCCTCCTACAGCACTACACTAGATCTAGCATCCCTCCTAATAGCCAGCAAGCCGGGATTAATTCAGACCATGAGAGCTTACAATAGGCCTCAGGACCGTCAGAAAGGCTGCGTAGCTACTGGAGCAAACACCCTGTGGATTATAGCTGTGGTCACGCCCTGGGCACATTCCTCAGCTATTCAAGTCCTTTGCAGTTTTATCACTTCAGACCTCATGGTTGAGATCCACCTTGGAGACCAACAGATGAACATTACAATACGGAAAAGCATAGGTGTCAAGAGGTACCTCTTAGAGGCACTACCTAAACTAGCATCAAAGTTGCAGATGCATGAATGACCATGAAAAAATGTCCAAGCCCAGGACAATTCACAGTGTTTAATCATCACACGGGGTTATCAAAGGACTTTTTGTAACATCAAAACATCACTCAGATGTTTTGAGGAACAGCATCACTCAGACACCATGCATGAAGACAAGTGGTGGACAACCCTGTGATGAAGAGGTAGAAACCACTCTCCCTATAACTTCCTAATATCAGCTTTATCTCAGTCACACCCAAACTGCCTGCCATCAGTGCCACAGCCTTTCTCTGTGTAAGCAGGGATGAAAATTGAAACCCAAGTTTTTCTTACACATCAAAACATTAAATGAAAGAGAGAGTTAAATGGTGGTGAACTGACAAAATTAAACTGTGCAAAGCTTAGAGAGAAAAATAAAGTGGTTTTTTTTTAACTAACTTACATGACAGTAGGTTTTGATTATTGAAGAGTGTAATGCAGTAGACATTTAAAAGGTCCTAGTTATTCCCCAAACAATTCCAGTTCATGTAAAATAATTTTAAAAAATGTAGACACGTGGAGTGGTTTGCTTTTACATTTTCTTCTGTGGAAAGTAGTTAAATAATTCACATCACTGAATGGGCAGTGATGCCAACCACCGATGCCAAACTGAAATTTTTGTCCCATCTCACCAGCTTAGCTGACTTCATTTTTCATCTTGACCTATTTCAGATGTGGCAGGAAATCGAGACAGTGGGATTGCTAAAACCTTGTCATTGTAGTTATTGGAGGTTATTAATGCTACCATAGATTTGGCATAGGCACTAGAACTTTAACTCAGGAAACGTACTTGGTCAGAAAACTTACCTGCTGGTTTGAAACCCCACAGATGACTAACTCACTCAAGTGGTCCAAACTACATGCAGTCAGTGGAGAATATTGAAGCTAGTAAGAGAAATCAAACGAGAGTGGCAGGCAGTTAACCAGGCGAAAACCTCTTCACTGGAAGCCAGGAAGTGTCTGAAGGGTGATTAATGATACAAAAGATGGGATGCATTATTTAGACAAAACAGGTCCCACTGGAACTACTTGGGAGTCAATGAAGAGAGCTCTCAAGCAGCGTAGTCAGACTCTCGTCTCTCATTTGTTCCTTGAATGCTGGTGGTCCAAAAGGAAAAACTCTCAAGTTATCATAAGAAATTTGACAATATATGGCATTTGCAAAGGTACATACAGTCATCCACCTCCAACCCGCTTCTTCAAACAAGCTCTACTTGATAATGACCAATACCCCCTGAGTGTAGTCTTGAGAAATATTTTTTTTCATTTTCTTGCAAGCGGGCAGGTGCTCCATTTCCAGATAAACAGTCCCAAAGGCATGGTCCTTAGCAGCAGCAAAAGCACAAAGTGCCGAAGGGAGCAGTGTCTCCCTGGAGATGGGCATCTCTACCCCGGAGTGGGCACTGATTGCAGAGCGCCTACCAGCGCTCTCCACGACAAGCTCTTCTGAAGGCAGGCAGGGAGCACCAATTTACCAGTTTTCAACCCAACACCTTTCTAAAACCCTGACTTTGTGCAAGCAAAGACAAAATGTTACCTTTTAGATTACCAGAACTCTTGGTTGGAAAGAAGCATCCCTTGTATTAATCAACATCCTTGCAGCAAAATAAAACCTGGCAAGTGTTGCTTCTTATCTTACTAAGCCACAAACCCTGTTTAATCTTGCTCCATTATTGTCTTATCTATGAGCAGCTAAATTTCTACCAGGTTGGCATAACTAACCAACTTATGTTGCTGTGATTTTGACATTTAAAAAAAAAAAAAAAATCTGTTACACAACCAGAGCAGAAATAAAAACACTCGAGCAGCTGAAAGAGTAGAGCCGAATAAGAAGTGCTACAAAACAGGAACAGATTTAGGAATAATGAGGTCACCTCACACCTCAACACGCATGAAGTTATTCTGTTCACTCAAATAACTTCACATTCAGTAGTAGTCACAGCACAAAATGCCACACTATTTTAAAGAGACAGAAGCATTTTCTATATTTTGGCCGACTGGAAAAAATGAACACAGAACAATATTATCATGTGTTAACCTTCCAGGCTTCTCCTGGCTTTAGAGATGACAAGAGAAGTGAGGAGGGAGAAAAATGTTCCCTCCTTCCTCAGCCCTTCTAAGTGAGACACCCCTAATCTGACCATGTGGTTGCAGCTCCCGAGCATGGAGCAACTGGGGCATCTACGGTGCTTCAGAAGCATCTTAGATGTGCCTGCTCGAGCACTCAGGTGCTGCCATGCTGACAGCATGAAAGACCTCCTTCTCACCAGGTGTTCTGACTTTTCAGCCTTCCTTATTCCAGAACCTACAGCCTCTTCTCTATTTAGCATGGGAGAGATACAGTATTAGCTTCCCACCAAACTGTCAGATCACACAAAAGCAACATTCGGTGCCCTGTGGTCTGGTAGTGCTGGTGTTAGGGGTTCCCTGGGAGTGTGGAGGAGGAGAAGACTGGTGGGAGGCAGGAAGGCGAGGAGATAGGCATTCAGGTGACCGAAGATGAACAACAACTGGTGAGCGGACAAGAAAGGAAAGTGAGGGATCAACACAAGATTAAACCAGTCTAAATCTTCATTGGATTGGTAACATCTGAGCAGCCAAGAACTGAGTGGTTTGGGGTTTTTTTTCTTTTTTTAAGAAGACTGCAGAGACCACGCTTTCCTGAAACAGAGAGGAGTGCAGCAGTCCGTATCTAAAGAAAGAAAGTTCTAGACATAAAGGTCACTCAAAAAGAATGACTACCTACTAAGCTAAAGCCTGACATTGCTATCCCTAAAAGGGAGTTGGTATCTAAGCAGATCCAGATTGGAATCACTGACTCATCCACCCTGGGCCTTTAAGGCAAACTGGTGAAGGATGAAGGGCTGACAAAAGGAAAAGAAGGGGGGAGGAAAATAAGGAGGCAGAGAGGATTTAAACAAGATTAGCTACATGTGAATCCTAAATAAAGATTAAAATCACTGCCTCGTGGATTTTGGGATTTCTGAAGTCAAGGTCATGAAATCAGCAGAGAACTGGTAGATCATGAGTTTGTATGCTGACTTCTCTGGGGACAACTTTCAGCAGTGTTTTGACTCTTCAGAGCTACCATTGCACAGCTCTTCCAAGCTTTTTAAAACCATAAGGAAAAAATGGTGTTTAGTGGAGGCATCTAAAAGTCTCCACTCCCATTCCCTAATTAGCTCAACCATCTATTTTAATACAAAGTCCTTCCCTAAAAGTCTTTCTATTGTTTATACACCCTGCTGCCCCCAATGGAATCAAGCACGCGTAAGAGGTGAATAGCCTGGGTCTGCTCTGATGCACTAATATGACGAACATCATTGTGGAATGAGCTTGGACGATCTTGCTCATCTAGTTGTTAGTTGATATATATATCATTTTATATATATATATATAAAATATATATATCATTAGTTGATATAGATTACAAATCTTTAAAGCCAGAGAAAGCAGTGTTAACTTCTGTTTCTCTAACTAGTGCTCAACATAGGTCAGATTTCTTAGCAGTTTACCAGGCATTTCAGTCTTCTTAGTAAATGTTTTATGTTTTTTAGAATTAAGACTTCCATAAGAAAGTTCAGTATCTCTTCACTTATTTCCTCCTACTCTCAACTGACTGAAATGTAGGCTTGTCCATTTACAACTTTGTATAGACATCACAAAGACTATATAAATTTCCCTTATGTACTTAATATGAATTAAAATCTAGTAAGCTACTGGTGATGATGAATGCCTTTCATTTTCATTTGAAAAATTTTTAAACTGTATTATTTGGTCTGTTAATTCTAAAATTGCTGGGCCAGTTTCCTTGGAAGGGTGCTAGTTTCTATGAGGGCAGTTGGAATATGACTAGGGAAAATAAGTAAGATGTCTTCAGCCTATTTAACATTTAATAACACTTCAGCAGAAGTAAAATATACAGATGGTATTGTTTTAACTAAGACGCATTCAACTAAGACACCAAAACCCCAACTGAGGAATTCAGTTAAATTTTCCTCAAGCAAATTCGTGAATGGGAACCTTAAAGAATTGTTTTCTTTATGATCTAGTTTTCTATAATTCCTTCCTATGTTTCCGTCACTGGAGATTTCCTTACGGTGGCTTTCTTTTTATAGCTTAAGGGAGGAAACCCCATAAGTCTGGGAATAAAAAAGATTATATTTTGAAACCTTAAAGATAGTTTCATCTTTCAGTAATAAACTTTGATTTTTGCTGTGAGACTATAGAATGAAAGGAGTAGGGTTATTTAGGAGTCTCTAAGTGTTTTCTAGGACAAAACGTTGCCAAAGAAAGTTCAGATTCAATATCAGGAAAAGTTTCTGAATAAAGTATATTAAACAACTGGACACATACATGGAGTGTAAGAACATGCACCTTGACAAGGCACTCAGAAATATAATTAAATTAACAGTCCTACAATTAAAAGAGGAAAACCAAGATAAACTGAATACAGTATTGCTTCTCAGAGCAAGCTTCTAGGACCCTTTTTGTTCACCAGATACTAGAACTAAGCTGAACACTGCTACAGCTTGAAATAATGGGGAAAAGGAAAAAAAAGAAAGGGAAGCAAGGAAGAAAACACGAAATCAAATCCTGCTGTAAAAACCTGTAACTTAAACTTCCTATACAAATACTTGAATCTTGCTAGCCCAAGCATTCAAATATGCTCCAGACCATGTAGAAGGACACTGGGAGACACATCTGCAGTAAGAAGGAACTGCAAAACCAGCCTGGTCAACTCTACAGTTTTCAGACACAGGCACAGGCACAAACAGATCTTTGCAGTAATTTATGAGGAAGGAAGAAGCTTCCCCTGTAAATAAACTGAAAATGTGTTCTGTCTCTTTAATTTGCAACCGAAAACCCGGGGGTTTTTTACAGTACCTGAATCATCTGTACCCAGTACCTCAGAGTTAACATTTGGGTTAGTATTGCTTTCAGCTGCAGCCATTTTTTTTTGTGGGTGTTTTTGTTTTGTTTTATTTTTCAAATGTTACTGAAACAAGAAGTATAGCAGAAGACATTTATATAGCCACTGAGATTTTGAAATCAAACACAAGGCTAAGTTTCCCTTATTTCTAAATCATTGTTCATGCACTAAATTGTCTTACGTTTTAGGTTGCTTTAACTGTGCAGTAGCAGTATTGTGAGGGTACATCAGTCATTACATTATGAAATCTTTAATACGTGAACATTATAGCTGTGCTTCATAACAAAATGCAGCAGTACCAGTAAGTCACACCTCCAAGGAGTCGCAGAGCCCTGTAATAAGAAAGGCACATTGTGCAGAACACATTTTCCATCTTACTGTCTATATTCCTTCCTCTGATCACTGATGGAAGCAACTAATAGTTTTATATAATTTTATAATAGATACCTTAAATAATATTTGTAGTATTTCTATTTAACACAATAAGCAAATAGTGCCATACATGAACACTATATTAAAGAGTTTAACTGTGTTAAACAGTATTATAGTATAAAGCACTATATCAGCTACCTGGATACTGTAGAAGGAAATATTTTTACAGAACATTATTTTCTTCAAATTACATTATCTAGTTGCATGTTTTCCATACTTTAAGTTTCACCAAGGAGTAAACAACTACATTAACAGGCTCAATAAATGGTGCTTTTACTGCCTACGTTACATAGGAGTATTATAACAGTGCATTATATCTTCCAGATCTAAAAAGATGGTAGTCATTAAAAATTACAGCATTTGCCCTTCTGTAAAACATATAGCAAGATTATAATAACAGTTTAAAAGGCCTTGAAGGGTTTTTCTAGTGACGCTTGCCTGTGGGTTATATAACTTTCATACTCTTGCTTCATCTCCAGAACCATTCTTTTTGGGGAAAAAGTGTTACTTGTAGACAAAAACACATGCAATATGGAAAAAGAGTAAGATACAAAACAGCACTATATGGCATTGTTTTATCCTAAGATATATCAACAAAAATTGGCAACTCAGCAGGACCCTGCAGTGGGAAACATTACCCAGCCATGACAGTTCAGCTCCCCTTTCTACTCAAAGATAGAGATGATGGAACTGAAGAAGGACCTTGTCTTGTATACACCTCAGAGGTGCCTACTGCCAGCTCAGGACATCACAGATCTCTGAGAAGATCAAGGAGTGCAGTGATACATGAAGTAAAAATAATGAAGTACGCACGCGCAGATTTTTAAAAGCAGTATAAGTTTCTGTCTGAGCTGCATTTCAGCTAAGAGACTGATTCACATGGAGAGGAAGGCCACAGGGAATTTTAAATATTTGAATACAGACCAGATAGTCAGTCCATTGCCAGTACTGAATTTAACATGCCATATCATAATTAGCTGTGATATCTACATGGGCATCTTATTCTTTCAGAATTTTCTGAATATCTTTACCTCCCTCCACCCTAGTCAGCTGCTAAAGCCCAGGACTGTAGTGAGCTTCCAGCTCAAGAAAGCACTAAACCTTATTAAGCATGAGATTTTCTTTGCCCCAAATTAGGGCTTCTAAGATTATTTAGCTGCTGCTGGACACTTATGGCAGGACATCACAAACACAAAAGCCACTTTAGCAAAGTCAGGTCAGGATTTATGTCAGTTTTTGCCTGTCCCAAACCTACAAACCTGAATTGCTGACTACTCTTAAGGTCCAAATTTGGACTTTAAAACTCTAAAGTAGGGGCAGCCATACAAAATATAACTATAGGGGCTCCTTTAACTGACCCAGTTCTAAAAGGACTACAGGGAGCATAAATCACCTTTTGCCCTCAGATAATTTTGCTTACAGTAATCTTCATTGATACTGTCTCAGAATTTCGCATAGAAGAAATCAAAAGACCACAACTTACAGATTAACTAAATATAACTATTAAATATAGATTATAAATATATATTAAATTAAATATGTATTAAATATAGTTTATAATATATAATAAAACTAAATATAACAATTAAACTCTGGTTCAATTGCATAAGTTTCTGTCATCAGTGGGACCACAAAACATAAAAACCCAAACAGAACCTGATCTAAATTTTGTCAACATGGCTCCTGGCCTTGTGAAAAAATTGACTTGACACAAGAAATTTTGAACACATTGAAAAAACTCAAGAACCAGTCAGACTTCATAGTATGGGCCCCATTTTGAGATATAAGCTACACCAAAATACTTCTGGTGAGTATGGAAATCTTGCTTGGAACTCCTGAATTAACTGGGAACAAAAACCTCAATTCCTATTATAACTTGGTATTTAAAATAAAGAAACAAATTTATTTAGAACCAAACAAAACTATTGCAACCAAATAATTTAAAAAAAATTAGCTCTGCCTTAGAAACTAATATATTCATTTTTCTAAAACTTTTAATCTATATTAAGCACAAAGATTCAAAAAAATATAGGCATCTAGAGGCTGAATGTAAATACTGCTCTGATTTTAACATAGATATAGTATCCATCTTATACAAGGGAAGTAAAAGCGTAAAAAACTATTGCAAAATTATCAAGACAAGTTTTTGCATATTGGGTAGCTTCCTGGGGAAAGAGAGCAGATGCAAAAGTAGTTAAGTTAAATATTGAGAGGCTTAAGGAACATGAAAAATATCACATGGCAACTTGTTCTGTTCATTTGTTGTTTTATTTATAGTTGTCTTTCCATTATTTCAAAGCAAGTTGATCAAGATCAACTCTTCTTCAGCATGACAGTTATTACCTTTCAGAGGAAGCTACTGTTCAGGATCTTGTGCCATTCAGCCTCTCCAGGCTCTCTTGGAGATCCCCAAATTGTGCAGCTTTCACTTTATAACAGATCTACCCACTGCCTCCCACTTCCCTGCCAGTAATAATTAAAAACCCTAACCCTCTCAACTTCCAAAAGCTTACAGGTTGCCAGCCTGGTAGATATTAGGCATGGATCTCACAACTCTTCGAAAGAGAAGCACTGAACACCTAGACTCAGAAGCTGGGAGCCTCCAATTCCCTATATGTTGGCCACAGAGAGAAATACACATAACCCCCTAATGATATATGAAACAAGTATTTGATATTTACAGCATAGTTTTCAGACCATCAAAATCTTAAATTTTTTTACTGTAATTACTACTCTACAAGGATCAGCAGATGGGCTTAACCACACAAGTTTTCAACTCCTGCTGCAAAGTTCTGTGCAGTTCTGCAGACAGGGGGATTCAGTCAATTGCATATCAGAAAATGTTTTGCATGGAACTGTGAACATAATTCCAAATTGCTGAGACTTTCAGGTCATCTCCTTGGTTGTTCTTCTTTGGTCGTGGAGGAGACAAAGAAGTTAGTCCTTTCTAAGTAGGACACACCTTGGGGAGGCCGCACAGTGGGCAGACGTAGCTCTGGTAAGCACAGATGAGGTTTTTAGGGGGGATTTCTGCATGGTGCAAGCACAGAGCTACCCAGCTGAGCTCTGCAGCTCACTACCCCAGGTCCCAGCCCTGCACGGCCAGAGGCACCAGGTGAGCAAACCACGGATTAAACGAGCAGCTTTTGCTGGTGCATGGGGTCACTCCTGCACTGGGTTAGAATGAGGACACGACTGTTCTGCACGAAAGCAAGCTAAGGTTAAGTTGCAGAAGAGCATGAAATCAGAGTCCATTTACAGTGAAAGAATTCCTTGCTGTTTTTGTGATATTAAATTTGAGAAGACAACCAATTCATTCACACAAATAATATGTAGAGGCTCCACCAATTAAGGGACTTTTCACATTGAGGATTATTCTAACCATCACTAAAATTCATGGCAAGTGTAACACAAAGAAGTCTACAAATCTAGAAAATCAGTCATGAACAAATGCTACAACATAATGTTGATTAAACCAAGGTCTCTGTCTTCTTGGCAGGTCCTCTTCTTCATTAAAATAAGGAAATAGATTATTTGCATAGCTAGTTACTGCACAGTGATTCATTTCATAAAATCTTTGTTGTTCGTACTTCCACTAAATTGACTGAAAGAACACAATCAAATGTATCCATAGTCATCAGTTATTGTAAGAAAGAGATCTGAATTGGGTAAATATGAAGAACAAGAGAAGCAAAAGAAGGAGAACAAGAAATTATGGAATAAAAGTGGAAAAAAACAGCTTTGGGTGATACAAACAAAATCAGAAACTTTAACGGAATATAAAGAACAAAGGTTTTCCTATTCTTCCACTTTTTTTGAGGAATGAAAACCAAAAGTGTGCCTTAAAGGAAAACCGAAGCCTCTGGATGAAGCAGGATAAGGTCACCAATAAATATGAGTCTCAAGCAGTAAGCATTTTAACCTAGAAAATGCAAAATGGTAGAATGAGCTAGAAATAGGAGTATGTATTAGACAAAATAAAATATTGGACTTCAGTAAACTTGTTCAAAAATTGACTAACACAACATTTACAAATGATTTACAACAAAGAGAGTCTTTTGCATGTAGCAAAATCTTTACTCATAGTACAAATTACTTCCTATTAAATTTTTGTTCCTATTTTTTTCAGTAAAAAGCAGAATATTCTAACAACAGGATACGGGGGTGGGTTACGAAAGAACACTGGCTACACTGTCACAGAAAAAGCTAGCCTTAATTCTCTTGGAAGAAAAATGCTATGTAAGATTTATACAGAAATGTATGTCCTGCATACTTTATGAAATTAATATTAGCTAATCTGGAGATGATATTGTAACTGACCACTCTCATAGAGTGCTCTTTGAATATTTGTATTTTAAGCCAACAGGTATTGTATTTTACTTGGCAAAGTATAAAATGTGCTATTTGAAAACTGCTGTATTGCATGCAAAAATGAAATCTATTAAAAGGAAACAGAAGTTAGCTCAGAATCTGTAAACCTTACACACAAGTGGCATGGAAATAGGAGGTTAGAGAGAGAGGTAAGAAGTATCCTGCCTTCACAGAGCACTTTCCATTGGTGGTGGCATACTTTGTATCTTCCTGCTTTGAAAAAGTAGGAATGCATCCTACCTATAATAGATTAACAGAGAACATCTTGCAAATTGGTATTTCAAAAACATCTCTGTGTGTTTGGCTGAGGTGTAGTTGGTTTTATGGCAGAAAAATATCCTCATGGCTACAACCATCTCAAGAAAACAGAACCTTTTTCTTAAAAGTAGCCAATGTATTCCAGCTGACCATTTCAGAAGAGTTGTCGATGTTACTTGCTTATCATTCATTCTCTTGCCACATAACACACCAGTCAAACATACATTTTGGCAAGACAGTCACAAGTAAGGCAGGACTTTTAGTTAACTAATAGTCTTTGTTAACTTACAGGCTGATATTTGTTAGGTAGGACAGACTCTCTAAACCACATAAATAACTTTGAACAACAGAGCCGTATTGGCTTGTGCAAAAGCACAGACAGCATTTCTGCATTAGATAGACACTGAACCAAACGTGATAGAAATGTAGTGTAGAGTGGGGTGTTCGCAGAGAAAGTGATTGGTGAACACATTTTCCCTGGGACTACATTCCAGAAGAGCGACTCTAGGAAGAAATTATTACCTATCATTCACAATTCTGACATCCTTCCCAGGCCAAAAAAAGGGAGGGAGAGAGAGAGAGAGGAAAGAAAAGAAAATCTGAATGGAAAAACTTCTCTGCTCCTGCCGTTCCACTCTCAGAGGAAACACGCACAGTGCAGTATGTTTTAACAGTTTTCAGCTTCTTACAATACTTTTTAGAACTGAAGCGTCTAAGGAAGTAGAGTTGTAAATATTTTACAAATAACAAATCAATCCAACACTTGGCAGAAAGGAAAATAGTGCAGATGTGTTCTGATAAAAGCCTAAATGGTGGACTATTACTTAGCACAAATTCCCAGAGGCAGCATTCTACAAACATATATCTGTCTCGGCAAAATGAGAGACCAGAGACTACATAAATCTTTGCATGGCTAAGAATACCTTCAGTGGCTGAAAGGAAAGAAAATATTTGCTATTGTACGCAGTTCTTGTTTTCTTTTTTTCCAAAATATACACAAAAGATATACCAAAAATAGTTTTAAGTACAGTAACACATGCATTACATCCTTCCTTTAATATAAAGAAGCTCCTTTTTTCTCTTTATAAGTTAAAACATGCAGGTTAAAATAAGTAACTTCAGTATTAAATTATTACCTAAATTTTCACTTCTGCCATCAACTTAATGAATTTTTAAATGAAGACACCACTTATAGTGTCAAAGGATCAGCAGAAAAACGTTTCCTTACCTTTTTTTAAGATGCGGTGTGGCACTTCCACACAGTCTTGCACCCTCTCTGAAATGGGGATTTTTCTTTGATATAAGTGATCAGAAATCTGGATACACTGCTAGGGACCAGTGGTTAACATTCTTCTCCCAGACTGCCTAGGTATAAGGGGAAAAGAAAGAATTTAATTCACCTTTTTTAAGCTAGCCTAGGAGTATTTTTTTGGTTTCCCTGTTTTGAGAGGTGCTTATAAACTGAGCAATTTCTGTCTGCCACAGGTCTTGTAAATGGTCTGAGATGTGAGATGTTTGCAGTCTTAAAAAAAAAAAAAAAAAAGAAAAAAAAAAGAAAAAAAGATATTGCAACCTGAGAAATTTTCATTAGCTTCAGATTTCCCTCTGAGACTTTCATACAAAATGGTCTTTCTTTACTCTTTCTAACTAGTGAAATAGAAACACTTTCTTATTTTTCCTTCCAAACAGCCACATCCTGCACTTCTAAATCAATTATAGCTCAAGACAAATATGTCACTGTTTTTACTGTAGTTTTGGCTGAAATAAAAATGCAGGTTTTGACTCTAGTTTCTCAATAGGAAAAACCAACAATTCTAAAAATTGAAATGAGAGCTTATAATAACTTTTATTTTACTTCTACCAGAGTATGTGAAAATGTTTTAACTATTTTTCTAGCAACAAAGCATGAAATGCCTTTTAAAATAAAAAACCTATCTTATTACAAAAAACTCAAATTATAGTAATTGATTTGAAAATACTGCAAAATAGGAAAAATTTAAACAGGTGAAAAAACCTTGTAAAATTGCACAGAACAACTGAACCACTTTTTGAACAGTTTTTTTTCATCTGGCTTCACTAGTTACTACTTTTACATTGAAAAAATTGAAACTAATTTTGCAATTTTGAACAAAAGCAGGATGTAAAAGTTCCCTCAAAAGTTTTTGACTCTTAGGAATTTTCATGCTTCATTTTGCATATAACTAAAAGTAAGTATCAGATAGGGATATTGTAGCAAGTATCCTATTCCCGCACAGTTATTAAATAGCATTTGCTGTATTCATTCACAATTATATCCTCAGGCAGCTACAAAGAAGAGTCTTTTGTCCAAACAATGTAATCAGGGTATTGGCTAAATCACGCTCCATTTGAAGACACAAGGATAAGTGTGTTTTTCGACCATGGTCAATCAAACAGAACAGCTTGCAGGCATTTAATTGTGGGGTTATTAGCACCAACATTCAGCTACTGCTGAAGTTCAAGGGCTAAGTGTTGGTGGGCACTCTCAGGCTGCCAGAACAGATAATCTAGATCAGCGCTGATCCTAGCAGAGGCACCTGGAAGGAGGCAAAGTCTGTTTAAACTGAGAAATGAGAAATTAGCACCCAGTTAAATCTGCGCCACTGATAATGTTCAGTATATCTTCAAGTTGTGAACGAAACACAAGAAGGCAATATGAAAATACCCTGAGCTTGTCAGGCCAATTTTTAAAAAAATAAAATAATAAAAAAGGTACTCCTAATGCATATGGCAAACTGTGGTCTTGAACAACTTATTCTTGTGTGTAACTGGGAACTCCAGATGTTTAGCATCTCATACACACACACATCAACCTCAAACAGAATTTTCACATGTAGACTCAGCACTACCCTCTTGTTTATGGGCACAAGGTGCAGTACTGAAAACAGCATGTGCAGTAGTGGTTTGAGCATGGAAAGTCTGTGGCATGCAAAGGATATTGGGTTAGTGTCGTTCTAGCAAAACCAAGCAGGAATGTATTTGCTTTTTCACCAAAAAGCACTCCCAGTAAGCAAATGCAAAGGTCTCTGTTAGTTCACAGCTGTAAGCCCTGCCTGCAGCCAAAAGCCGTTCCCCGCACAGCCTCTCCGACAGCCCTTACCCAGCAGACATTGTGTTGTTAACTGGCAGAGCAGAGAGCATCTCTCAGTGGGACAGGCTGCTAATTTTCACGTGTTTCCCTGCCCTTCCTGCACCTGACTGACTTATGCTGATGGCCGTGGCACCAGCAGACACCGGGAGTTCAATGCACCTGCAATAGCAAGCCTCCTGTAACTGAGAGACTCCAGGTCTATTACCTTGTGTGCATCCCAAGGGGAGCAGTAAATCTACCGGTGGCTGCCGTTATGGAGAGTCAATTTTCATTCTGCTGGTTAAGGTTTTGAAGTATGTGAGCAATAGGCCAAGCTCTGAATTAGTTTATTGTTCTTGAAAATCAGAATCTAAAGGACTTTGAACTCCTGGCTTTAATACAGACTTCCATTGTTCAAGGTGAAAGAAAAACAAACTTAAAGCACAGTCAGTGTTGACAACTAAGCTCAAGAAGCATGCATGGAGCTGCCCTGGCAGCAGCAAACAGAAAAGGTCTTCTTTCTATTTACTAACACCCTTTTTCTTCTCAGGGGAAGAAGCGGAGACAGGTGGATAGGGAAACATCTCAATGAAAAGGAAATCCCTGCAGGCAGGCAGGACAGCATGGAAGATTGGACCTTGAAAGATTATTTCAGGAAACTATTCTATATGGTCCCTTTCCAATGCCTCCATAAAACTCAATGCAAAATTAGAAATATGTATTTCCAGCATAGAAAGCTAAGCAGACACATACTCTGCATACACTTAGGGAAAATTACTGTACCCCACAGTAATAAGTAGCAGACAGAGGCAATGATACCAAACCTCAGAGCCCAAGAAAATCTGACCAAAATGGAAAACAGGAAGCAAAACGTTGTCTCTGCTTCTGAAAGTTTTGTGAGAGGACACAGAACTCTCTATTCTGCACTTCACCTTTTCATAATCAACACTTCCCTCAAGACATAATAATAGTACAAAACTTCAGAACAGAAAAAGGCCATTATAAAAGCAGGTTGCTGAAAATACCTACCTAATGCTAGAGTTACAAGTGGTAAATTGATCAACTGGTCTATTTTCAGTGCCTCAGACAACAGTTGTTCTTGTACATAGTCCACATGGTTGTTATTTTGCCATACAACACAAGACTGGTGGGTAATTAAGCATGGCCAACCATCAAATATTTGTCCACTAAAGGACCCTGCTACATCTTTTCCCTCTGTCTGTTAACTCCCTGTTTTTCTAAGGGCATGTCTCAACTTCTCAGGATAGCTGAGTAACACTCCAAAAGGAAAATATTATGTTCAGCATCGCACAGATAAGTATAACCAATATTACTCACATTATACTTTTTTTCATATGTAAAGAAAGATTCTGATTTAAAGGGGGGGAAAAATTGTTTCTCATCAGACAGAGAAAGCCAACAACTGAAAAAAGCAATAGAGTGTAGAGATATCTTTCAGTTAAAATACTGAAAGCTGTGATTCAGTGTTTTGTTATCACGAGCAGGAAGATGATCCCTCTGTGAATTGTATTGTTTCTTTAGAACCTGGTAGATCATTCTGCACTAGAAGCAGTGTTAGCTCTCATTAATTTTAATAACACCTATAATTTAATGTATTTGGCACACGTACAAAAATATACAGAATATCACATGAATACATTTTTTTCCAGACTAACTGACAAAAGCTTGCGATTAGTTATTAGTTATGGATAGTACAGTTCAGAAAAGCGCTTTTGGCATTGTCAGGCTTAGGAGACGAGTTAGTACTAAGATAGAAGTTGTTTTACTAACAAGCAATAATATGTTGTGATACCAAAGTTCAGCTGTTAAATTCAAACCAAAACCAAAAGAACCCTCATGCACTTCCTTGGTGGCCACTAAAACACACATTTCTCTGTACTAGAGGCTGAGACGGCTCCGTGTTGTGCATCATACAATTCCATTACTTTGGGTTATCATCACTGACAACGCATCACATGGTGTCCACAACTGTTCAAAGCTAAGAAAATAAACAATCTCCAGAGATCATATTAGATCATATTAACAATTTATCATGGTGCTAAACCTGAGTTTTACTCTCTAGCCCCTGCAGGGAGCACAATCCCTAAACATACATGTGCATGTGTGCTTGTGTACACACACACAGCGTGCCGTGGAACAACAGGTTAAGTTTATCTAACACTACTTCCCTCCCAAAGTTTGGACTGTTCAAGGGGAAGGAACACCATCACTGCAATTGCCAGGACTCATTAAGAGAAAAAAAAAAATAAATGCCAGCAGATATGATCTGACCTGCCTTTTCCTAGGCTTTTGCAAGATACACAGTTTTTAACAAAATGCATAGCAAAAGCATCAGAGATTTTTTCAAAAGGGGCTACCATCATATTAATAAGCGCACTTCTCCTCTCATGCAAATATAGTGAGCAAATCACGTTCTTGATCCATATGCAGAAAACAATAACCAAACATGGTGGGCAAAGTGTGTTCTCACTCCTCAGCCAAAATTAAATTTCTTATATGCTTTCTTGAGAGATAAATAAGAAGCTAAACATTCAGAACTAGTAACTAAGAGAACTGCAAATAAAAGAAAGTGTAAAAATCACAGTTAATAAATAATATCTCAAAAAGAAGCACATGAATCCTGGGATAAGAAAAGCTTTGGTAACTTAGCATATCTATTATCATTGACATCTATTGCGTCCTGGAGCTCTAGGATATCATGAAATGTTATTTAATTCATACAGCTGTTTGGTGTTTGAGGGAAAAACACCTGGTAAAAGTATTCAGCTCCCAGTTTTCAGTAGTGGTAGAGGTAGGAGTGGAGACTTCTCCCAGATCTCCTTACACAGCTATTTGCATCCATGCCTTGCAAGGAATCCTCTTCTGAGGTGCAAACCCAAGTAAGAAAATTAAGATGAAAAAAAAAAGACCACAAAACTGAAAAATATCTGAGCTGACTCTCAGCAGTATTCTACGTGCCCATACTTCTGAACAATACCTGTAATAAATGTAACAAGCTAGAAGGATGTAAAGGATGCAAAGAAGACCATGCCAAGCTCTTCCCAGTGATACCCAGTGACAAGGGGCAATGGGTGAAAACCGAAACACTGGAGGCTCCCTCTGAACATCAGCAACCACTTTTTTACTGTGAGGGTGACCAAGCACTGCCATGGGTTGCCCAGAGAGGTTGTGGAGTCTCCCTCCTTGGAGATACCCAAAACCCAACTGGGCAGAATCCTGGGCAACCAGCTCTAGGTGACCCAGCTTGAGCAGACGGGTTGGACCAGATGACTTCCAGAGGTGCCTCCCAACCTCAGCCAGACTGTGCTTCTGTGAAAATGGAAAAGAAGAAACCAGGAAAGTAATTTCTGTGTGTAGGAAATAAAATATTGGAAAACGTTCATATTTTTGTAAAATGTACAAACCTATTTATCATCAGCCAAACAATGACATGAGTAAATAGGATAAAATTGGTTTAATTAATCTTGACAGACTTACAGAGCAATTGCTGCTGACATCGTAATTTTCCTGGGCCAGGGTTACACAATTAAAAAGTCATCTCTCCAGTCAAGGTTGTATCGATAAAATTCAAATGCACGCAAAAGACTGAGGAAGAAGGAAGCTTTGATCTCCCACACTGAAAGACAGGAATAGCCTTCTCAGGAAAACCTGCCAGGTCTTAATATGAACCAAGTAGACTTCACAGGGCCAGCCACCCCCCTGCATGCACAGACACTGCAGCTGTGCACGCCGCTCGCCTCTGCATTCCCTCACTTCCACCCAGCGCAGCCAAGGGCACTGAAGGTTAATTACATTTGCACAGAAGAACGGCAAAGCTGCATCAAAAGACACGGGGGACATACAGACGGGTAAATAAGACTGGGCCCGCACAATATTACTGCTGATGAGGTACAGAAAAGGGAAAACACTCACTTGGGCTTAGAGGGGAGCTTGATGGCACTGCAGTAGGAAAACGGGTGTATTCTTGCAAAGCACCAGCACACCGCAGGACTGTAGCGTAGCCAGAGCATGCTGTAGTTTTACGTTCACTGATGCTGAACAGCAACTAAACCAAAATAAACCTGTCGTTTTCCCTGTGTTGTGGGGTGTTAGAACTTCTTCTATCAGACTATCCCATCCAGCTCCTCAGTCATCCTTGGCTAATCTCAACCCGCCCGAGCCACGGGGAGCTTGCTCAAGTGTGAATTGAAGTGCACTTGATCGCAGTATTTAGTTATACTTACAGTGGCGGAATTTAAGTGTAAAGTGGCAAGGAATAAATGAGAACACAACCTCTCCCTGGGGTTAGGCTTCTCTTCCTCACAGTTTATATGTAACACTGCCTTCAGAAGAGGTAGGGGGTTTTGTTTCTTTTAAAACAATATATCATGTTCTTTCGCAAGGACTACAAACATCTTCAATTAGAAATGCTTCTAATACACTCTGAAAGAGAAAAATGTGAAATAATACCATTTCATTTCATTGCCAAGATCTAAGGTTTTGCTTCTGTATTTATTGTGCCAATTATAGCCTCTAGTGCCCAGAAAAAGATATGTTACTGCTCCCCTTGCAGTACCTTCAGTGATAAGGCAGGTCACCCACTGTTCCAATATTCTTTTATGATGGTAAAAATCCTCCAGTTATTTTCTGTCCAGTTAAAGCACAATTTAAAAACACTGTTCTGTGGTTACAAGTGTCATTCCTGACTATATACCCACACTATTTTCAAACATAGATAGAAGAACTATTTGCAATGTTACATGACCAGCTTCCATGCCCTTTATTTGATCTAAATTGAATTCCGTCCTACAGGCTGACTTAAATGAGCTGTAAAATTGCTCGTGGAGTAGGATCCTGCTCTACAAAAGTAAAAGTAAAAAAAAACTGTCAGAAGAACTTGAAAGAAAAAGAAAAAAAGGAACAGAAAAGCCTGAGAAATTCTCCTTGAGGAATGTCATATCACAAAGTGCACAGGCAGCACAAGCCTCATGGAGTAATGATGCCTAACCCTAGTGTGTATCCAAAAATAGAAGGGAAAGGGAACTTCTCATAACTACCTCCTCAGCCTGTGGAGAAATCCCTAACAATTTGTTTCAGGTACTTGTTCATGTAGAAATAAATTTACCTGCTGCCTGAAGAAAGGCACTATATAAACATAAATCATTAATGAACCAAGTGACCTCACCCTTGGGTAACTAGAGAAGCATAAAACCAACATGCTGTATAGGTAGAAAGTCTTCTAGTCAGCACTGCCACGCACCAGCAGGCAGCCAACACAAGAGCATCCATCCTGATGCAGTAGTAGATTCCTTTTGACAGGCTTTGTGTTTTTATCTCAACCACCACAGGTCACTGGTGGCAAAAAGCAGAAGCTTCTGGGGACAAACAAGTGCACAGTTCAATAATTAACACAGGGATCCCTGTCACATCTTTGGTTCGTCCAAGGCTTTCCTGAAGTGAAGCATTTGACAGAAGTAAGATACATTTTGCTACATTTAAGAACACAGAAATAGTCATTGCATCTAAGCTGGTAAATGATGCAAAATTGTTAACACAGACCACGGTGGTCCAACCTGTGGCTTGCAGCAGCATCTTGGGGAAGATGGGGACCAAAGGTAGAAACAGAAGCTCTGCTGAAGTAAGCACCCAGCTCCTCCAGCCTCACAGAGTGATGGGAACTATCCCCACACACACGGCAGTGGGATCAGTGCAGCTTTTGGGGGTCCTGTTCTTGCTTCTCAGCTTTGTTCCCTCACCTTTCAACACCTGTGACTGCAGCTGCTCCAGCCCAACTCGCTTCCCGGTCCATTCACATGGTAGTAGCATGGAAGACACAGGAGGCAAAGGCTGCCAGGAAAAGGCAGGAGAGAGGGTAGCTGCTGGCACAAAGTCGAACAAGGAAAATGCTTCTCGCACAGTGGTAAAGCTGCTGCTACATGAAATAAGGAGTGATCATAGCTCCCCATCCAGTACCTGTGAGTTCAAGGTTGTGGTGTTTGACAGAGACTTTTGTAGTCTCTAACACTAAAAATTCAGTTACTCCAAAATGCCCTGATAATGACAGGTTTCTTAATGACATCATGAGGACAGCACTCCTTTAAAGGGAATTTGAATGAGACAGGATGGTGATTTTGCAAGACCTTCCAATGACGTTGTTCAAGGCACAAGCATCACCCTTGAGGGACAACAAAAAAAGGCAAAGATTTCTGTGGAAAAAAAAATATTTTAAAAAAAGGAGGAAAAAAAAAAAAAAGGAGAGGTGCCTGCTCTGGCAGAGCAGAAGCAATGTTGTCTCTCGTTAAGTTAGCCAAATGCACCAGTGCCTCACTGGATGATTCTTTGTGGCCAGCAGCTCTGTGACTGACATGCCTTTTTTTTTTTCTTCTTTGTAGAGAGAAGTGACAGAGGGAGCACTTCACTGACGATCTTCATCCTACTAACATGGAGAGGAAACTCAGCTGAGTGTCATGCCTGCTGCATGCAATAATTTTAGCTGACAACTGGTCTAAGCCACCTTTGCTGTACATGTAAGAACTTGTTTTCCATCTAGCTGTACAAGCACCTCAAGTGTCGTATTTTTCCAGCTTGTTCTAGATAGTTTTTCAGCCTGTTCTAACATGACAATTTGACTCTGAAACTGGGGTTGATGGTTACTGGCAGCCCAGTATCTTCATCTTGGTAAGTGTTTTTGCTTGCTATCACATTGTGACTCACATCTACTTCTCCCATACTGATGTATTGTTGCCTAAGTGGTAAAAATGGCACAGAAGGGTTTGTGCTTTCCCCCTCTCTTGTACTTCTGTTATCTGGAAATTAAGAAGTGGGTTTGCACAGAGATTTGGCACTCTTTCCCTGCAAGGAATCTATATGCAAAAAGCTGTGTTGTCCAGACAAGATTAATATTACTTAGTGATAATCAATAGTTCCATCCCTGAAGAGCTTCTAAATTTTGTCTCTCACATATAAAAAGAGAAAAGGCAGAAAACTGAGTGGTGAGGGACAATAATTTCCCTAATTGCTTCTAGATATCTTAAGGATATCAATGCGAATTATGCAAACCTCAAGAGATAGGAAGGGATGAGGGAAGGAAATAAATTGCTGTATGAAGATATGACAGTCTTCTATCAAATACAAGGATATATTGTTTCTTGCTTAGGACTTTCAATGTTTGTTGTGTTTATCTAATGAAGTGCCACATGTAGTGAAAGACAGAAATTGCATGGGTATTTATGAAAAAACAGCTCTGTAAAACTATAATAAAATGAAAAGCCCCAAAGGAAATAAGAAAAATCACTGGAAAGTACTTGAGAGCATTAATTGTATTAAAACTCTCATTTGTGCATATCACGGCTCTGTAGTTTACCCTCGTCTTGGAATAACCCACACAGAGTACCGTGGAACAATTTTTCTTTCAATTCCATGACACTTGTATGAAAAAAATATATAGCTTTTCCAGAAAGCACATGAATACCTGTCCATGTGACAGGTAGAACTGCCCCATATCAGCAGCAAAGTTTCCAAGACTTTTACCAGCAGTGATAAGTACTACCCAATCTAAAATATCTGTGTGCATAAATATGTGTATACACACCCACTCAGGCACACACACACTATCAGTCTTCAGGTTTTTACAACACATTGGGGAAAGCTTCAAAACTCAAAGAATTTTTACTTGCCCTTCACAACTTGATCTAACCTGAAAATAAATACAAACTCCTCAGCATTAATGAGCAGACTTAAATAAAACGGTTAATTGGGCAAGAGACTCTTTACACAGCTTAAAACTAATTAATATCTATTTAACTATCAAATGATGACTTAAAAGGATTAACAGCTCTGTTAGAAACTCTTTTTCCCCCTTCATCTAAGTAGGGGACATATCTTGGAACACACTAGGAAAATGCCAGTTTGGTGTTTGTGGTTATGTTGAATTAAAGAACAGAATAAACAAAAAATATTTTTAAAATCATCTTCTCCCTTCCCCCCCAACTGTAAAACCTTCCTGCTAAGTCTTTTTTCATCTTAAGCAAACATACTGAATTTTCTACAGTTATTCAAAATGTCAGTTTCTGGTAATTGTAGTGAGCTACAACTCCAGTTCCTAGAAAAGATGAATGTGCACTGCTTATTATTCAGTGTCATGCTTTTTCTTCACTTAAATCGCTCTGTCTCCCAGCAAAGTGAAGCAATAGATGAATATCTTTACTGTGTTTATTTTTCAAATTGAAAAATGCATCTTTGCAGAGGCTATTCTCACAAAAAGGAAGGTCTATCAGATGTAAAAACCTTTTTTAAAAACAACTAATTGTAAAATGAGTTATTCTTTATTTTAATAGGAATTTATTAATAGAATAGATACCATAGCATTTAATGGATTCTTATCAGATGCTTTTTCTAATCATAAATTATCAGAAAAAATCCTCTGGTTGAAGTTTGTTGTGAACACCACACATTCTATTGAGACAGTGACATTTTAAAGCAGTTTAGATAGCCCTTTTCAGGTATGGCTGGTGGTGAAACCTGTCACCACCTCCAGTGTGACAGACAGAAAATATATGTAGAGTGAAAGAAATGTAGCTGTGAAAGTATAGCATAGCAACAGCAGTACACGTTCGTCTTTGCTTTCTGCATTTTGATACACTGAACAAGTTTCCACCCTGGCAGATATTTTGGCTTACCTGGAAACTTTCATGTTTTCTCTCTCCACATGAAAAGTAGTATGGATTAGGAAGCCTTCCTATGTTATTTTTCAATGTCCTAGGTTACGATTGCTCTAATTATATGGTTTGTATGGGATAATCATGAAATCTTTTTGTAAGTTTGAGAAGCACTCGACATGTTTTTGGAACTGCTGCTATCCCAGCAATAAGAAGTTGTGACAATCCTATGGATCAGTGCCGTATTTCTCATACTTTTCTGCAACAACCTCAGAAGGGCATCTTTTCCAATGAGATAGTAGAAGGTAAATACGTCGGCTGTCAGCAGCAGAGACACTTAAATCCTCTCACTTTCCCTCAGTGAGAAAGTGCCTAGGGCATGAGAATGGGCAGAAATTTGGAAAAGAACCCATTCAGGTAGCATGTCCTGAAGGGAGATGAAAGGAGATGGGAACAAAGACTGTTGTGATAATTCCATCAACCCTTGTGCCCTACCTGGCATTTCCAGCAAGACAACAAGAGACCACTGCTTCTCTGGAGGAGCAGGTTCTCCTGGTAGAGCTCAAAGACCTCAGGGAAGCGCAGCATCAGCTCCATCCCCACTGTTACAGGGCCAGGTCACATCTCGCAGAGTGTGAGGTGGAATACGAAGCAGGATGTTTTTTGAGGAATTGGGACCTCATTTAGTTGTTGTATCAGGATGCTTTTTGTGTAATTAAGAAGCAAGATAAATTTGTGTGAAGCAACCAAAATCCTGAGAGTTTTGAAATGTTTATTGGATGGCTGTTTGTGTATTGGATGAGCCTGGGAAGAAAGGGTTGGGAGGAAGGTGGTTTAGGTTTTGTCTGTCTTTCTCACCATCAAACTCTATTTTTAATTGGTAACACATTAAATTAATCTTCCTTAAGTCACGACTGTGTTGCCTGTGACAGTAATTGGTAAGGGATCTTCCTATCTTTACCTTGATCCACCAGCTTGGTTTTTTCCCCTTGTTTTCTCCCCCTGTCCTGTTGAGGAGGGGGAGTGAGAGAGTGGCTGGGTGGGCAGCTGGCTGAGGTCAGCCCACCACAGTTTTTTATTGATGGGCAAAAGGTTCTTCACTGCCAAGGAAGTATTCCAAGTGTAGATTTGCTTTTAGTTCTGCCCTTTTAAACCCAGAGATCCCAATTCTCTCTCATAAGACTTCCAGTGCATGGATCTAGTATTTGTCTCTGTCTTCTTTTCTGCCCTTTTCTGAAAGCAACACAGGGATTATTCGGTGCTATCTTTTCTCTAGGTCAGTATAGCAAAATTAAAGTGATACTGGGCACCAAAAAGGACCCAATTACAAAGCGTTCTGCTAGATGTTCAGAAAGAGTTCAACAGTTTGGTATTTGCGATACCAGTAAGTTTTCACATCAAAAAATTAAAATTGTTGCAATTACTTCCTGCATTTATTTCACTTCACTATTTCAGCATATTGCCCAATGCTAAATAATTTCTTGGTGGTGCTGGAATGACCAAATGCTTACTATGCTTCTAGGAATTAAGAAATCCAGCTGATGTAAGTAGTTAGATTTGAGAGAACTCTATAGGAAATAAAAAGTTAGAGGAGCTTTAAAAAAAAAATGAGGAGGGAGCCAATGGCAGCTACAGAGACCTCAATGGCAGCTGCAGAAGCTGCATGTATATACTGACAATGGGAAACATGGGGGGTCTGCCATGGAAACAAAAGCAGGTGAGCTAATGTAGTAGCAATGCTGATACCCTGCGGCAAGCAGATAAATCATTTGGCTAAAATTGGGAATGTTCTTTTCAACATCTATTTTTAAATAAAATGTCTAAGAAGCTTTCACAAGATATTTGTATTCTCTATTTCAGTTCCCAAGAAGGACCAAAATACTACCAGAAATGTTGGTCCCAGAATATTGCTGCCAGGATCTCAGAATAGAATTCCAGAAAATTTTACATGAAAGCATGGAGTGAATGGTTCCAGCTTGTTCCATCTTTGGTTTAGGTTCAATAAGCCTAAATAGCCAGTCTAGCATGCATGCCTAAGGCAAATGCAACTTCAAATCTTTGATGAGTCCATCTGCCCTTGAAATTAAAAAAAAAACTATTCTCTGCACTGGAAAAAAAAAAAAAAAAGTGTTGGAAAATACTCAAAATGTTACCAAAAGACAGCTTGAGAGGGTCTCATTCATTCATTTGTTTGAAACAAAAAAAAAAGCCATCTTAGAACTCCTAAGTTTCAATAGCAACACAGATAGTTTAAGAAAAGATATGCTGACAAATGAAAAGAATATGGTCTTCCCCGACTGTTAGTGTGGCTGTTCTCCACTTAGATGTAAAAGCCTAAGAATTTGTCCACAGCTTACAATACTAGTAAACCAAACCAGATAATACTGTTTGACATAGCAGGAACAGAGTCAAACTCTTAGTTTACATAAACAGCTCTGTGTATTCCTATAGAATGCTACAGCCTGTGTCATACAAAACCTAAGAATTACTGAATTGCATCCATCCACCCTAATTTACTGCATTAATTTTCTGTCAGATAGCATCACATTAAATTGTGGGAAACTGCAGTAACATTTCCATGGTCTGGTTTGAATGGAACCAGTGGACGTGCTCTGTGCCAGTCATAGGCAAGCAAAGCATGCTTTGCTTGCTTGGTCTAACCAGAATCATCACACTTCCCTCTACCCAACATGACAGTACTCATCTTCATTTTTCACCATGCATCCGTGGCATAGTTTTTTCCCCACATTGCTAGGGACTTACTGTTCAGTCAATGATGCCAGTATCTGTGATTAGTTGGCATAAAAATGACAGATCCAGAAGGCTGCAATTCCTTTTTCCACAAAATGGACGTGACAGGTAGTGGCAGCAGGACCCACACTGCACTTAAGACATCTGGGACTTCTCCACTTATTATAGCAATTTGTTTCACAATTCTGTAACCTTCCTTGCTCGGGACACTGCTGAGAGGAGTGCTGACTCCACACTGTACAGCAATGATATTCCAACACTCATCTTCCAAGATCTGAACAAAACCAGCAAATCATGTCACACTGACTGAATATATTATTGTATAAAAGAAATTGGGATGCAACTTTTCCAGGTAAGCGCCAGTATATTCCATGCAGAGTTGTTAGGATTTTTTCTTGCACTTTAATAGATAATCTTCTAGAAAACAAGCAATTGGAGAGAGTGCTAGATTCTCTTAAATTTAACAAGCCTTCAAGCAACTTGTACAGAAGCTTAATACATTTCTATAGAGGTCTGTTTCGTGCTATTAAATTAATACATTTTTACCTAGAAAAGGAGGGTACTTCACTGAATTGCATTTTAATCAGGAAAATACAAGATTTCTCAATTCTATTACAAAGGCAAAACTTTCCTGCCAGGTTTCCTCTTGCACCTGAAAGAAAGATTCTCTGCTGATTTTATGAGTGAAGTTTCTTCCTACAGAGGTCAAAAGTTTCATTTAGTCAAAGTCAATCATCACTGAATGACCACACTGCTCTAAATTCATATTTAGTGCTTCATTAAGGTGTTAATTTCCTCACAGAGAGTGAGCCTGCCATGGTTTAAGTATACCTGTGGAAACAGGGATTTATTCATAGACCACAAAGGTGAAACCCAACAAATGTTCGTTAAACCTGGAGCATGTGAAGACTTCTGATTTGAAGAAAAATGGTGAAATAGTATGAATTCTAGGGACAGACACATCCTCAGGTGACAAACCCCAATCTGCCCTGCAGCACTGAGAGCTGGGATTCAAAGGCCAGACCTTCAGCCTCGTTTGCTAATTATAATGGGACAAAAAAGTCCCCTCCAGAATGCACAAGGTTTATACACAAGTTACAGGGCTTTAAGATTTTTCACTAATAATTTGACTTGAATCAAAAGAGAAGAGGAAGAAACATAAAGATACATGCACCGGTGTTAATGTACTCATAGAGTTCAGGTGGTGGCTGGATTGGACAAGTCCATTGCAGTAGTCTGATTTGAAGCTAATACGTGAAAGCGTATGTTTATGCCTTAATAGCATGGGGGCTCAGTTTTAGCCTTTTGTTGCTTAAAAAAACCTAAACAAAATCCCTCATGCTTTTTCTGAAATGGATCTAGAAGATTTCTCTTTTATAAAATTCAAAATGCCCACATGCGCAAGGTACACAGCTGTACCTTTTAACTGAATGACAAGTTACTCCTTTAGGTGTCTTTACTTTAGAAATTGCACCCTCCTGGCGGTACGGAGTATCTTCGCTTGGCACGAAGTTATTCATGGAGACCAAACTTTGAAGAAGTGCATTAAAAAGCTTTCTTTCCCCTGGAGACTTGTCCAAAGGGATTACATCCATCAAATGCATTAAGGAACAGTCAAATATGTTCCAAACATAAGCTGCATCTTTCCAAAGAGTTTAGCTGCAGCCAGGTTATTTTAGCTCAAGTTCCTTGTGCCAGAAAAGCTTCGTCTCCTTGTCAGAATTAGCCACCTAATTTTGGAAAGTTCACCACAAAAACAAAGGGAACGTGTGAAATTGCAAAGGAGGTGTTATCACCTCTATTCAACAACAACAGGCTGGGATAGTTCCCTTCTTGTCAAATTACTGTAGCTTCACACAGAATTTTAATTTAGAAGCAGCTATTTGGATCCTACAGGCAAGTAGGACTTAGAATTGTAAATCCATGAAACCCTGAGCAAGTCTCAAATGTCAGCAAGCCACAAGTAAATTACTTCTCTCTGCTAAGGCTAGTCTTGATAGACAATTTTTATTGTTTTATCTCATCAAAATACATATTATAGATGCCTTTTAGAGTGCAAGGAAATAACCCTGAACAAGGGTAGTAATATAAGAGCAAATAGTTGCAACTCCTAAACCTAGGTTGTTACAATGTAGGCTAATTATTACCTATTCTGACAAATGGTAATTGTTCAATCTTTTTTCTTTCCTTCAGTGGATCCATTCTCTTCTCCTTCACCAGCTGCTCACCTTGCCCCTGGCAGACTTGGTGCCTCCCCTCCACTGGCATACGACCAAACAGGTAGAAAACCTCCAGTAACGAAACCAAAAACGGCAACAAGCCATGGGGTAGGATGGAGCCAGGGAAAAAAACATGCACATTCAAGTTTTTAAAATGCTTCCCTGCCTTGCTTCCAAACCAGTTACCATAGTGCTTACCAGGCAAATTAAACAAACCTTATTTAATTGGAGACTTGCATTGTTATTTCTTAGCAGATGAGTGAGGCACAGAAATGAGCTGTTCCATGGACACAGAGCTGTTCTCACAGAAAAATTATTCTTCAACAGTTAACTGTGTTATTTTATGCTATATTAGTTAGAATAACTTTTTATCTGTGGCTTTGGTAATAAAATGCCATTAAAATATTTTGTACATTGACTACAGTCTGAAAAGAGAAGGGGGAAAAAAGTCTGGAAGGTGTAGGAAGCAAATTTCAATGCTAGAGCATAAAGCAGTATTGGGAGACAGCTCTGCTGAGGCCTCTGCTTCAGTGCAGCCCATGCACAGCTGCACTCACGCACCATGAGAACTCCGAGGAAGCAACTGCGGATCTTGTCTCTGGCGAGTATCACAAGTACTATCTAGTAAATCCTAACTGAACGTGCACAAGCTGCAATCTCCAGATTTGGAAAGGGAATGAGCATCTTGCTAGGTTTTTTTGAGGGCAGTAGAAAGAGGCACAACACCACATCATGCCCCTTACCATATTTGACATCCTGGCTCCAGAGCACATAGGCTTTCCAGTTTAAATTATGAAGCATCTAAAAAAAAGGCAAAAACAACTCCCCGATACCCAGATTCAATTCCTCAAAAGTGAGCAGTCAGTTTCTTCAGAAACATTTCAAAATAATCCTCAGGACTGAACAGGCTGGGTGGAAAACGTCAACCAGGGCAAGCAAAGTTGTATGGAACCTTCTTGTCATGACAGCTTATGCAAAATTAAGTGCGTACCTGTCAGGACAGGAGCAGCCAGAATATTGCAGACTTCCAGGAAGAAAAGAAACCTCTTTGAGTCTTGCATCCAGTGTTCAGACATAGCTTGGTTACACTGAACCAAGTTCTGAAGTGATCCTTCTCTTCTGGTTTTTAAATGAAGAGCTAACATTAGGATAGGTTTTTGTTGTTTTTTTTTTATTTAAAAGAAAAAAAACCAACAACCTCCAACCTAGATCCATATTTCATTTTACCAGACCCCTGGAGACCACTGGGGAGGAAGGGTCAAGAGGAAGGAAGAGGAGACTACAGTTAACAGTTTCTGTATTGGACCGTACTGGATGAACCCTTCTCTGCTCTCTGAGCCAAATCTTTTCAAAAACATTTACTGTTGCTAAAACACTTACCTTTTTCAACTATTTTCCTAAGTGCTTTAAGTTTGACTTGTTTCCAGTTCTAAGTAAGAGTAATTAAATTTTTCATACCAAACATTTCCCAGGAGTTTCCACTACCTTCAGCTCCAGAGGCTACAAGCTCGCCTTGGCAGGCACGAGATATTATCAGTGCTCCTTACTTGGGCTGATAGCAAGCTACTTCTGTCACCTCATCTTGAATTAATTCTAGCTATCATGACAGCAGCACCTGGAAACAGCTCTCCCCACAGAAATCCCCAAATGTACCCTCAACAGTAAGGGTTTAGCACAAGCACATTCATCTTCATTACTGGAAACATCATAGGAACTGCGGCACTTAAAGACACTATGGTAGGGTATTTTAAACAAGAATAGCTCCTGGGTGCAATAAATACTTCATGCTCACATGAGCTGCGTGCCTACAAATCAGATGCGGCCCACTGAACCATCTGCTTTCACAACAGCTTCCAGCCGGTCTTTCTCACCGTGGCGCAGCGCGGGCTGTGCCACTCCCCAAAAGATTTGGGATTGAGCTAGATCCCATAAAGAGAGCCCTTAGCAGCTGGTACGTTTAAGACCCTTTCTGAACTCTATGTCAAATACTCGACAAATTACTGCGTCCTGTAACTGAAATTACTGAAGTGGAAAAGACATTGGGTAAACTGTTAGGATAGCGTTTGTAGGTACCTCTAAAGTTTACTTCTGATGAGAAAGTCAGTTCTTCCTGCAACTGAAATAAACTGTCCTCCTGTCTTTATTCCCGATGTGATGTTGCACAGCTCAGACAAGAACGGGGCTTTCATTCCATCACCTCTCAGATAACACTGCAGGAAATGTGACACAAACACCTCTGTGCTGACTCACTCATGCACTGTGTCAGATGTAGGGATGCACCCAGCTGCCTTCAGCTTCCACGGAGCCTAGCAGAGGGCTAACGAAACTTCACAACATTACAAGGCACCTGCCTGCTCTCTCTAAGAGGGTCATGGCCAAGAACTGTCCCCAGTCCCAAGCTGTGACATTGGCAATGGCTGCAAAAGGCTGTTTACAATGTGATGAGATCACCTGAGAAGTTGTCTGTGAGAACAGAGACTAACCTTACACACCTCTGAGCGGCTCTGTCAGATGATGCGTCACTCTGGTATAACACTGCTAGTATGAGAAGCTGAATGGCAATGACAGGACATCAAGGACAGGGTGTGTACCATGACAGAGGCAGGAAGGCAGACAGCAGTCATGGCAGCACAAACAGCGAAACATAAAGGTAAAATTCTTCTAGCTCCCAATATTCAGCTAAGTCATATGTGAACTTAGGTACTGTCTCAAAACTTCCTTCAGGTCAGAAAACTCAGGGAAATTTGTCTCAGGTGAGTTTAAACATCTAAAACATCACAAATGACTGTTCAAACCTAATTACAACCTAGGTAGAATTACGAGCTAGATATCCGCTTCCGCTAGATTCTGAGCTAACTTGTAGCGAAGTTGCGGGACTTCTCACTGGAATAGAATACACCCTGTTATTTCTCCTCTCTTAATACTCCAGATACCCTCTGGTGTCTGAAGGATCTGCTATCAAGACAGAATTAGACTGACAAACCTTTGACCCTTTAACATTAAATATTAAAAGTGGACTAGAATGCCACCTTAGATGCCTTCAGTGCTATGAATAGATTAATAATTATTTTGTACAAGAAAGCCTAGCTATTTCAGCAACAAACCATTTCTAGAGGTAACTATATTTTCTTCTTCTGTATCAACTATCAACTAGATAACTATTCAATTAGAAGATTCAGCACTTCCTCCTAGGTGAAATCAAATCTCTTATATAAAGCCAGCAAGCAGCAATTCTACCAGAGCATCATACAAGTAAAACTAGAACAGGTACCATTAATGGCTCCACTACAGTGCATAAAAGAGAAAATATTTTTCATCTAGGTGCTGCATTTTGGATTACATCTATGCTATGAAGTTTGCCAGTTTTAAGAAATAAGAGTAACATCTACTTCTCTAAGCCATAAAACCATACAGCTAAAGCCTTTCCTCGCTGTAGTATCACCATTAATTTTGGAGGGGGACAAAACCTGTATTTCCCAATAGTTCCACCCAGTATTTTCCAACTACCTACACATAGCTGATGAAATTCAAAAGACCCCTTACTCTCAAAAAGGACTCAACTACCCTGGTGGCTACCAACCAGAAAACAGGCAGTTTAAATAATATTTCAAAATAGGAAGGTCTTTTCAGAATGCTAGACAGGTTCTTAACCACTTGGCCAAAAGATATCAAAAGAAACTGTATACCCAGATCTCCACATCTTACAATGATGATCAGGATTTTTCCTTTTTGGCAAACCATTACTTTGTTTAACCCATTAAATGTGAAAACTAGCACACTACCTTCTGCCGACAGCAAGAAGAATAGGTTTTAGGTGTTATAATTTTTTTGATACATTATACTGCTTCTATACCAAGACCTAGAAAATGTTTGCACTCATGTACATACCTGCATCTTTACTCACCTACTAATATCTCAATTTTTAAAACAGAACAGTGTTCCTAAACAGTGGTCCCTAAGTAATAGCATTTTGATGGTGTCTGTCGCCAAAGAAAGTTGCAGACAGCAAGTAAAGGAATGTAAAGCATGTTTAGCAATACTGAGCTGCTTTGCTCACAAATGTGCCACAAGTGTCTGTGTCAGCACTTCAGACTTTTCAACGAAACAGTTGTTTGACAATATTGCCAATTTTCCCCTGCACAAACAATTTGAAAAGCGAAATGCCCAAACTGTCCTTATTACATGCCTCATCACAGCCTGCTGGACAACAGGCTATATTATTTAGCACTCAATGACAGCACTTTAAAATACTCCGTAGCAGCTCTATTTTCTAAAATTCTTTTAAGAAATTTCAGTAGTATTTCTTAGTATAACAGCATGTAATTCCTATATGACAGACCTGTGTTTTTCTACATAAAGCAATCTAGTATGTTGCTGAGAAGAAACAAGTCAGCCTTTTCTAGGCTACCCAAGCCTTTCAAGGTCTGAGGGCTTGCTATACCACCGCTGGGCAAATAGCAATAGGGGAACCCTACATTAAAATTTGGAAAAAAACCCTAAATAACTTTTCAAGCAAAGAGATAGTTATGTAGGAGGTCTATTGTTTTTCAGGCATTCAAACGCATCCTCCTTTGCCCCCTTGAGCAAACGGATTTTGCACATTCCCTGTGATATGTGTAAATTCTCTGAGCAAACAATGCTGAACCCTTGTCTGGTACAATGAACAACCCTTTTAAAGAGTAATGCGTTTTCATTTATCTTGGGATTCTAAATGGAGTGAGGTTATAATATCTTAAATATTTCTACTACCCAAATGAATGAACTTCAGGAAATTGTCAGCTATGCAGCTACATCTATTACAGGCAAAGGCTGAACACCCCAGTCTGGAGAAGGCTTGAGAGTCTGGGATTTGCTCATTAGAAGAATCAAAGACTGTGATCCAGAAATTGGGGATGAACCAAAACTTTGTATCAAACTTCACCACTCTCTTAAGCAGGCCCCTCTAGCTGAAAGAGTTTCATTTGTTAACCTGTGTTGAAACAGCCATTGACAGGGCACATTCACAAGTGGCAGACACAGTGTTTTAAAAGAGAAAGAAGGAAAAAAAACAAATGCCAGAGGAACAGATTCCTAGCTGAGTGGGTGGCAGCACACAAGCAGCACAAGCCTCTGCTGTGGAAGAGAACAGAGCGATCTCATGGTAGCTAAAGATGTTCTTATATGCGTTGCCATGAGTAGCAAGAACACGTAAGATTTGATCTGCAAATTCGAGGCCTATACAAGAGCTTTAAGTGCTTGTCTGCTCCCAGCTCTAAGCACTCCTCAGTGCATCAGCCAGGTTATCACCAGTCCAGAGTCAGTTATGAAACTCCAATCTGGCCGCACCACTAATCCTTAAATTGCAGGGAAGGATTACTACCACAATGTATCTAAGCATTTAAAAGGTGATGCAGCAAGAAAGGAAGCAAACCTAATCCTCATGTTAGCGGCTTAATTATTTTTAGAACATACCCTCATGCTGCTGCTCTGTCTCCTGCATGGAGGTACCATCTCACATCTTAAAAGAAGTGGAGTTACATTAGCACGACCATATGCTTTGAGGAAGGCTTGTCAGCTGAGGCAGAAAACTGCTGCTTTGGGTTCTGGAGGAGGATTAAGTCTGTGCCAACCAAAATCTTTGTGTATGTGTCTGTTCTGCACCACACAGTGGGACAACAGAAGAGAAACCCCAGATTCTGTAGTGCGGTAAAACTAAAGCAAAAAAGGGAAGGGCAGGGAGGTTCTCTAGAAATACATCAGTCGTAAGAGAAATGTCTTAATAAAAAAGTTAATTTAAGATAATGGCCAGCTTGGATGAGAACCACTATGTATCCACTGGTCATGGGGAAAAAAAAAAACACCACAAAACTTCCCCACCAATACCCCCCCCAACATAAAAAAACAAGAATCTGGGGGGGGGAGGGGGGGGGAACCAAAACCACAATATCTGGAAGCAAAAAACTTGCAACCTGTTTTAAAGATGGAGTGTGATAAGTTCATGAAAGCAATACATGGCATAATTGCCCATGACAGGAGTGAACTACAGTGCAAAGGCTAAGGCAGGCAAAATGCCACACACTGAAACCCCAATTATTCCTACATAGTACCATCCAAGTTGTGTATTGAAAACATATGAAAACTGAAGAAAAAAAACCCCACCACCCCAAAACCTCAACAAATCAACCAGAAAGTAGGAGTATAGACATTCTTTAGAAAACGATGGTATTTGAGCAGTGTCCTAAAGGAACCACCAGTAATCCCAACTATACTGAATAGACGCATGCCATCTTTCTTGGCAAACACTCTGTGCACAGCAAAGTGGTGGCTCATGATGCCAATACTATGGCAAGGCAAAAGGCTGAAGCTTCTCTGTGCACAGCAGCCAAACGCCTTCCCCAGCAGCAAGAGAAACCCTTCTGCAGTCAACCACTCTGCCTTTATGCTTTTACTGGTAATTGCCTCACACTAAAATAATTCATATTCTGCATGTACTGACTGCATTGTAGAATGTTTAAGGCATGATCTTGCTCTGATGCTTATTTCAAGCCTCAAAGTAACTTACTCAGACAGTTTTTCTGTGCTGTTGCCAACTAGGCTAAGCAACAGGATTCTTAGCTGGTCCTGCAGAGCCTGTTTAGGCAAAAGGAGACTCTTGCCATCTCCTGGGGCTCTGCACCAAAACAGTATAGCATTCCCTATATCATTCTGTTATTTGCCATAATAACATGAAAGAAAGCAAACGCATGCAGGAGAAAGAATTTCACAGAGTATAGTCATCATGCGCAAATTCTATATTCTTCTCTATTTGTTTGAAGGCTAGAAAGTCAAGCTATTTTAGAGTGATAATTGACTTCTATTTCAGCACTGTAAAGAAAAGAAAATGTCATCCACTGCGGGTAATTAATTGTATTACATATTCACATACACCCACATTCGTTTGGAGCAGGAAAATACAACTCTCTGACAGCTATGTTCTCCTAAAAAATAAACCCCCAACAGATATATTTAGAGATTCCAGATGATCCTAAAGAAACCAGATCCTAATTTCAAGTTACTGACTAGTACTGGACACAATAACCTTTAACAGTTTTCTTTATAGACATTTGTCGATAAGCACACCAGTTTTTGCTTCCTCACTTCATATAGCTCAGCCCTTCAATGTCCTTGAGGTCCCTGAGTCAAGAAGAATATGGCCTGTTCTGTGTTTTGGGGGATTGTGGTCTCCAGTTCATTTGCAAGAACCCCTTAGGAGTTTTTCACATCCAGAGGGAAGCAGCTCTTGATGTTTCTTATGGTTAGAAAAGAAGGCTTGGAAATAGAAATATTACTTAAAAGGTAAGCAAATAAACAATGATGTCAACTGTTGTTACAAAGCTAAACTGTCATGCTATATCCTCTTTATCTTTCTTTTTTTTTTTTTTTTTGGATGGGGGTAAAATGTGTTTGGTATGCAAATTTTAAGAGAGTAAAATTGATACTATACCTGCAGCTTAGATTTCTTACCAGACTTTCCATAATATTGTATGAGATTCTGAGACTCCTGGCATTAACCTCCATTCTCATTAACACTAATGTTAACTATGTTTCCCCCCATCCCCTCAACAGCTCAATATCACAACAGTAAGTTATGATACTGCAAATGAAGAGCAAAGGCCCTGCCTGCTCCTCTAATGAGCTGCCAGCTCCCCAGACTCAGCGTGATGTTCTGCAGTCTCTGCAGCACACTGGGTCACCGGGCTTTCATGCATGGAATAAACCTTTGTCTGTACAGCCAACACCAAACAGCATCTTACCTACTAAGGGGCCAGGAGTTTTACTACTATTAGTTTATCATGAAAGATAAGGCAAAACACAATGACAAGTTCCACTTTTTAACACAGAGAAATGATTATTTTTAAAGTTCTCAGCCTTGGTCTGCTCTCCACTATTTGCAAAGACACTGGTGCGTAAAGGCCACCCCTTACCTCTGCCTAGGAGCAGAAGTTACCATTTTCCTTTTCTCTAGGTGAAGAGCCAGAGCACCTTTCCCCAGGTCCTTAATTTAGCAAGTCCAGCTATTTCCTTTGGAGCCACGAGACAGACACTCTGTCTAAAAAATAACATTTAAAGTGACAGTAAATTTATAGCATTGAAATATAAGTAAAAATCTGTTCTCGAGGCAGCCCAAATACATGATCCTGCATAGTTTTTTTCTGTCCTGCTTTCACCACACATTGCTATCCAGTGGAGACAGCTCCAAACGGGAGCACTTGGAAAGGCCACAGCCCTGGAAATAGGCACACACGGCAGTCCTTATCTTCCTCCTGGTTGCCTCCCACTCCTTCCAAGACCCTCAAGTTCCTGGAAGCGCAAGGAGGAACCAACCTGGTCACTGAATAGCAGAAGAGCAAAAGGGCACTAAATTCTCCATTTTGTGCACAGACCCAGTGCACATGTTCTTTTCTTTCTGTAGGGTCAGCAGCAAACAGCAGCAGGTTCTCCGTGCCCGCCGTTGTGGGTACCCAAGAGATACTGTAAGATTTACATGGATGGGTAGCAGCATCCAAACCTTTCTAACACTACTTCTTCAAAATTCTTTCTTTCTATAAATCAGGAAAATCTATGGTTTAAATTGAAGGAAAATATTAAAGCCAAGAATCATGCTAAAATTTCACACAACAAATCAATCTTTCCTTCAAGGAAAGCCATCTGGTCTTTAATCTCACCACCACTGCAGCCGGACCTCAGAAGGTATCACAGATCCAGACGGCATTCTTCAGTGTGGCAGAGCTGGGCAACGTTCTGGGCAATACTAACACATACATCACTGTTTGCTGCCCAGCTTCTCTTTCACTGAACCTCTGTGCTGCGTTTCCCAAGCCTGCTACAGCACAGATCATGCTTTGTTTGCCTGCCTAAAGAAACCCATCATGCCAGCTGACATATAGAGCCCCCCTTCTCTAATTCCTGGAAGTCCACAGTGCATTCTATGAGAATAAAGTAGAACGTTAAGGATAAGAAAGGCAGTAAATTCCTGTGTCCCAATAAAATGAGGCCCACAGAATTACATTCTTGAAAAAGATACACAGATCTATTTACTGCTCAGAGACCAGTGCTTTAGGGAAATTCATAAAATCATCATATACTAACAAGGCTCAGTGTTCAACACAAGGAATACAGCATAGTTTGGAAGAACTACCTTGAGAAGCTGGAAAGGAATCTGTCACCAAGATAGATGCATTTATAAAATGCATCTCAGGAGACAGCTTTGTGTAGATTGAAAGTGTCAGATTTGAATCAAAATTGTGAGATCTGAACAGAAGCCCAACACAAGAGTTAAAGGGATACTTGTTCACTCACCTATTTATTATTTTATATTTGTTGCTACTGAAATGAATTGCAGAGCTTCCACCAGAGCAGAACTTGGAGAAAGTTCTGGAGCAGTTTAAGACATAGTAACTAGGATCAAAGCATCACATTTAGAGAGATGCAATGATTGTCGCTTGCCTAAAACCATCTGTGGGTATAGCCTTGTGAGCAAATGAATGCTGGCTGGGAAAGCAGAGGGGAAATGGAGAATATTTAGGATTCATTTAGTTGCTGGCCACAATTGGTTTATGATGGCTTTTACATAAGCCCAGGAATTTTAAGGACAGAGCTACAGGAAGGTATAATCTTTGTCTATTTCTGAAATAGAAAAAGAGCCCTACATTTTGTATCTATTTAAATACACAGTTAATTATTGCTACACAATGTCCCTAGCAAAATGCACCTCCATTTAGATGATTTTTTTTTTGTTCATAGTGTTCCATTTAAGCAGCAGTCATTTCCATTCAGTCTCAGCCTAAAGTTTCTCTGGAAGGCATCCCAATTAAACAGATTTTCTTATTAAGCATGCCCCAATTCAGTTATGTACATCACTATCGCTCACTTTCTATATGACTTTTACACACTGAGCAGAGTACAGGGAACATTTCACACTGGTTTTAAGCTGGTCGGTCCTTGTGTGAAGAAAGTACATTTTTACATTAATTTAAACAAAGCAATATCAAAGGTATGAAACCTAACCTAAATAAGATGACTTCTATTGTAGTTCTTGTGGAGTTTTGGGAAGAAACTACCCAATCCTTCCTTTTAAGCATTTTATTGAAGCAAATCTCTGAAGAGAAACTGACTTCTGGTATCCCAGCCCTCTGAGTAGTGCATCTCTATCGAGGTGGGAAGGGGCTGTGCTTTCCCTGGTGTCTGGCAATCAACTTCATAACTCTGTGCTCCAGTACTACATAATTTTTTAAAATATTCTATTTAATTTAATTAAGTTTAATTAAATTCAATTAATTAATGTATTTATTTCCTGTGGGGAAAAGATTAAATGACAGCCCCAGAGTCATTTATTAAGGTTAAATTTCTGGCGCTTGGCAAGGAATCTGAAACAAGTATTGGACATGTGTCTTACTTTTACAAGATGATTACACTTAAAATCAACAACCCTTGTGCATTTTATTAGATTAGGTACTAGTTCATCTGAGGTAATAAAAATAAATGCTGAAAAGATATATTAATTCAAAGCTGTCACATCTGTTAAAGAGTGTCAAGGTGTGCGCTGAGCATGACTCAATATTGACCTTCAGCCCTCACTTGCTGTTTGAGTACCAAACATCACTTTCTAAATCCATTGCAGTCAAACAACTGGCATCATTTTACAATCACAGCTTGCTGCTTTGTTTTTTTTCTTTCAAAAAGTCCCAGACATTGGAAATGCTAGATCAGTTACCCCATAAAACAATCTTCTGACTTGGTTTTTCTGTCAACTGCCAGTAACATGGTGCTGGGGAACAAAACCTGACTGTCACTGTGAGTTGTCATTGTTTCCTGAAGGAGATGGTAGTTTCCAATTTAATATCATTATGTTGCTATATTAGTCCACTTTCCCCATTTTATTATAATAGTTCAAGCTTTTAACTCCAAACATTATTTCCCAGTTTGAAAAGATACAGGCCTTGTGCCAAAAAGTTAAATGAATTACTTTTATACCATCAGAGGTTGAAACACAACCATCTGGTCCACCAAAATTGCTCTGAATTTTTCAGTATTCTTTAAACGGCACATGCTGAGAAAATTCCTGGTCCAACTGAAGTAAATGGCACAACTCCCACTAACTTATATGAAGCCAGGATTTCATCCAGCATATCCTAGTGAGAACATTTTGCATTTCTGGACTATGCACAGATTTTGTACTGGCTATAACTGTGTTGGTGGGGTGAGAGACTTTTTTTCTTTCCACAGAAACAATAAAATCAGCATTACAGTTTGTGAAGAAACAAATATTCAAGAAGGACAGAAACAAACACTAGCAAGCATCACACTTTCTTACTGGTGTTTGCATAGCAGGAGATGGAGAATTATTCCCTTGAAAGTACAGTGAAAGGAATACATGTGGGGTATTTTTATTTTTGCCAAGTCCAAAGTATTGACAAAACATGGAGAAAAAACTTTTCCTGGTGTAATATATTATCTCATTGACTGCCAGCAATACATGAACTTCATGTTTCCTGAACTGGACAATTAATATACCACCCTTCTGGTAATACATTTATTTTAAAATGTATACACAGGCACCCACACATCACCAAAGGCTCACAGTCTATGAAAGCAAATTTTATACTCTAGAGTAAAACAGTGAAATTTTCACAAGAAATACTTTGCTAAAAATTAATGCTTGCAGTTGTTTCAGGTCATTTAATTTGGCTTTACTTTATTTACAGAGAAAATGCTCTAACTCAGATATCAAAGAGGTTGCATGAGCGATGGTTTCACATGCAGTGCCACCATTTCCAGAGATTTTACCCTGTGCTTCACAGTGAGATGACATAGTCAGGCAGCCAACTTGGCACAAAATTCTGTTTGTGGTATGGCAATAAATAGATGAAAAGAGAAACCTGTGCTTTCCATGGCCAGCTATGGTTTATTGGCCTAATGTATAGGCTATTTTAAAATTGTTTATTTTACTGTTTGTAGTAGAAATAAGGTAGCAGCTGCTTTAATGTATATAAGCATGCACACAAGCACTTAAAAGTATATTTACACAAGTGTGTTTGCTTTGTAAATAAGGTTACTCTGAATATTTTTAGATGCAAATCAATTCTGTTTTCCACTCTGCCACTAGGATTAAATTTCTGATATTGGTGGAATCCAAAGATGCTAAGTTTAACTTGGTAACTTGAGAATGATTAATAACGAAACCCTTCTTTTTCATAGCAGTGGGATGCCACCTATTTTTATTCTGGTTTGTTCTGAAGACAGACGTAAGGGTGTACCCATGATAAGTGGTAATAACAATCAGATTTTAGCAAGCCAACCAGATAATGATACTCCAGCTATGCTCTGGGGGAGGTAGAAAAGCTAAAACTTGTGGCCACAGGATTCCATATCTATTGAAACAGTACGACACTAAAAAGGTTATTTTAACACATGTACCTTCTTGGCATTGCCAGTTTCTAAAGCAACAGATCAGTGAATTTGTCAGAGAAGACAAAAATAAATATAAGGTCTTTATGCATCAAAGAGCTACGGAATAATATTTTCCCTCAAGGGAAAAAATAATGCTAAGTTTTGAGGAGTAATCTGACTTCTCCTTACAGTACTTTTTTTCTTCAAATAAAGATTTCTAGTTCCTGTTGTAGGTCAAAAATCCCAAGCATGCATTTAACATAGTGCCATGGGTCTGTAAGCTTTGGTGGAGTGTCCTGTAATGAATATGCCTACTGTTGCCTAGCAAGTATAAAAAATGCGGAACATCTGTAATGTCATCAACAAACACATAAAAGTGTTAATTATTTTAATTTTCTGTTATCATATTTTAAATATTTTTATTTAGGGCTTTTTATACACTAGCATTAAACCTTTATTGTAATTTTTACTTCACTGCTAAAGATTAAAAACAAATGAATTTTCCTCAACAAGCCAGCTAAACCCTGGATCAAGCTGTTTAGCTTGAGAAAAAAAGTTGAAATCAAGTTAAACAGAGATATTTCCATAAACTTGTTTAATTAAAATAGCCAACAGTTATTTTTCCTGACAGTTTTACATTTTAGCAGCATCATATTTCTCTGCAGTTAGTCTTCACGTACCTTAGGTGATGTTTCTGGTACTAGAAAATTCAGCCTGTAATCATGGAAACTAAGGGTTTCCAGTCTTCCCCTCTCAATAATTCCTTCATAGAAATAAACTTTACAGTTATTTATAACATATAGAAAGGTCTCTATATATAATCATATATATACCACAGTCCTTTTTTAGGATCTGAAGTTCTACAAATTAATGCATACTATATTAGACCAGTTTCCTATCCTTAATCAAGATACACAAGAATATCTTCTCATGTAAAATATATGACAATCCTGAATAATTTAAAAAGGCTCAAACGCTCCGCTCCCTTTGATATCTAGATATTCCCTGGCAGAGGAAAATACAAAGAATACTTCCTTCACTCTTTGAAATAATAACAATAAAATAATAAAATCTTCTGTGGAATCTTAATTTAGACCACGTACAAGCAATTTGAGGGGGAGACGAAAAGGGGAGCTGCTCAGGCATGTTGTAATTATTCCCAAAACGAACATTACACTCCCAGAATTCTAAAATAGCAGAGACCTTTGGTAATGGTCCAGCCACACTAAGACAAAGATACAGATAACTCTGCCCGGAAATGACACAGTAGCAGGAAAATGAAGATGTATTTAAATTAGTACTTGATTTAAAGTAGTATATATTTTCCTTTTCACAGTATTGCACAGCATTCTATCCATTTCACAGTTTTCATTTAAATCTCAATTTCTAAGTTATCTTGAATCTACTGCTACAATTTTCATGACTGAAGATCATTAGTATTTTAAAGGAATTAATAATTTGGGATGTGTGTATTACACTTGTAAGAATAAATTGCCCAATCATTTATGGTTTATTGGCAGTTAATAATACATCATCCTCCAGAAAACTTCAGACCTTAAAGAGATGAAAACCATTTAAATGAAGGGTTTTACACAATTTTGAAATACTGTTGCCTTCAAACCCATTTTGCTCTCTCACTCTTTGTTTTATTTGCAGATCAAAATGGAAAAACATGATTGAAGCCAATTTGGTCCCAATTAGTTCTTTACCAAGATGAAGGAAAGGGAATTTAGAGAGTCATTGCAAGCCTGAAACAGAAGTGGAAGCAATCAGCATTGCTGTGCCATGAGATGCCACATACTGTTTCATTTGAGGGTTTTTCATGTAGATAGTGGGCTGTTTGAAGCCTTATGTTGACAAGATCAATTAATTTGTATTCATCAAAAGTAATGGTTTTGAAGCACCAGCATAACAGAATCTGTATTATTCACTTTTCTAACGGGGAGAGTGCTTTTAGTCATTCAGTGTTTATATCAGTCTCTTGCCCTTCATACACCAATCTAAAGAGAGCTGCAGTGGCCATATAACATTCAGGAATGTTAGATAATCAACTAGAATAAGCGTGAATAAATGTCTGTTAAATTAAACATTTAATCACAGCTTAAAAAGGCACAAGACAAAAATATTGTTACTGGCTCAAAAAAAAAAAAGCGGCAGATTTATTCTTACACTTATGAGTGTTTTGTTTTGAAACAGAGACTCTCAGAAGAATCAGGATCTGACACTGAAGCGACATTAAAGTTCAGTTTAAGGATGATGAGAAACTGGGCGAGCATTGCTTGGTGACGAGGCACATCCAGACAACCTTCAAAACCAATTACAGCATTATCTGCATAAGCCTTTAGATCACTGATTCATAATATTTCTTGGAGAGAAAAAGCAACAAAGCTCTTCATACACATCTGTCAACAGTCAGTGGAGACTTCTTAAGGAAACACTCAGAAAAGAAATGCACAGAAAGAAAAAATTACACACAACCCGTGGGTCTGAATCTTCCTGCAACACATTCTAGTGTTGGCAGGCTGTCCACATCCATTACATTGTGGCTTTTAGGTTTGGAGGGTACCCGAAAACCAGAACCAAGCTTCTCCTTCATTACAATTAATCTCTACCAGGGAGTTTGGTACCAGGCAAGTCAGAACTATACCCAGCATCAACAACATCTGTACATGATGGTAACTTCAATGGTAAAAGGACACACACATCATTTCTATTCATGTCACTATTGGACCTGGACAAAGTCAGAGCTGCTGTTCCAGCAGCGCTTCCAGAATTGTAAGAAAAATCCTATGTACAAGCAGAAGCAAAAGTCATTTATTTGTAACTATTTTCAAGCTAAATATTTTTAAGCATTTCAGCACTAAATATTCCCAAGCAAACATCACCTGGATTACCACACCATTCAAATCTTGCTCCTGAGTGGAAGTTCTACACACCCTGTTGATCTCCAAACTCCTTTCCCACCTCCCCCGCTGTCAGTCAGCTGATGGAGCACAAGCAGGGACCCAGGCTGTGTCACAGGGGTTCCCACTGCCTCCCAGCGCTGACCCTCCCAGCATCACCCAGCAAGGCAGAAGTCAAAATTTCCCAAGAACAGGCTCTTGTGTCACCTGCTGGGATTATAATCCAAGGGAAGCCATTAGAGGCAGCAGCTCCTGGCCTGGCCTGCTCCAACTGGGTTGGCTCTCAACAGGTTCCCCCATGGGCTTTTGGAAAACTCCCCTTTCTCCCATGAAGAAATGGGTGTGCCAATTCTTAAAAACCCTACAGGATCCTGTCCCACCTAGTGGGAGCACCACTGTCCTCCCCTCTGCTTCCCAGGCAAAACAGAAGAACTTGCTATAAAGACACATCGTGTATTTCTAGTAGAGTTTGTAAAAGTTTTTAAAACATGCTGAGACACAGATGTGGGAAAGATTCCATAAGTGCTTTAAATTCAAACATACTGAGAACCTAAAAGCTTAGAAAAGCCTATACTGGAGGTGAAAAACATTCAATAAATGCTTCCTACATCTTAACTGTTATCATGTACAAATACTAACTGGTTATTTATTAAATTATGTTAAGCAGATGTAATTGGAGAGGGACCTGCACATTTATTGGCTAGAAACCAGATGCATTCTCATGTATATCATAAATTCCAGTTAAAAACATCTTATTTAGCTATTTGAGTTGGGAACTTTTACATGTTCCAAGCTTTCATAAATTTTCATAAAAGTCCTGCTGAAAATCCAAGACCAAAAGTTTGTCAGTTCTGTGCAAGTAATAAAGAGGTAAAATGAAAATGTATCTGACTCCAATGTCTCATTTTCACCTCCCAGCTGTATCCAATGCCAAACCTATTACTTGCGTGGCTGCACTCTCAGGGTAATGGGAACTAGGTATTTTTTCCCCACATTTCATCTGCTTCCAACTTTTTTCTTTCAAAAAAACCCACAAAACCTCCACAGTTGTTGATGTCTGAAAGTCAAAACTGATAGCTGGTTTAAAGCCAAAATCTCACTAACCATTCTACCTCACACAGTGGACCTGGAATGTCACTGACTGCAACTGCTTAATATCCTTCACATCTGAACAGAAATTAGTTCCATGTCCAGTTCAGGTCTTTTTGGACACTTTCAATTCAGCTGCCATATTCTTCAAAACCTATACACCTTTTATTTAAGAGTCAGTCTTAGGAACATCCTCAAAACTGATAAATGTTGGAATTTTGCAAAGCAAGTCCTTAACCGTCTGCTTTATTCTCCCAGAATGACAGCACAGCTTATAGAGAGGGACACACTCCCTTCAGATACTCAAGGGTATGACAGGTCTCTGATGCAATCCTCCAACACAAGAAATCTTACAACAACAACAAAATCCGAAAATGAGAATCCAGCCTTTTGAATCCAGCCTTTCAGTTCTAAAGTCCCCCAATCAAAAAGCTACATCAAGGACTATTAAGCTTACCTAAGTGTACCTCAACAGCTAAAATGTTAAATGCAATTCAATCACTCAGCAATCAGGGTCACCTGACAGCTTAACTAAATCAATTTAATTAAAAAAAAAAACACCTTTCAGTAGAAGATGCTATGGAAGTTCAAGCATTTACTATCCTAAACTAACAAAAGTAATAAGTACTTCTCCTCAAGAAAAGATTGATCTTGGTCAGCTCAACGCCTGTCTAGCCCCAGTGATCACTTTCCCAGCATATGGAAATAGACCGCTGGTGTGATCTCTCCTGGACTTCCCCAGCCATGCTGATATACGTGTATGGCTGGGGAAGTCCAGGGGAGGCAACACCCAAGGTATATACCACCTCCTGGTATAGTCTTCCAGCTTTTAACGACCAAGGATTTACTGAACCAGAAACAGTATCTTCATACTTAAGAGCTTGTGACAAATTAATCCTCCACTTGTCTAACTAGCGTGTGAACCTATATAAAATCTTAGCATTTTTTCATATTCGGTGTAGTAAACAAACCAGCACATAGGAAGGAGGCACAACTGCAATGGTTTGGTGGCACACCAACAGCGAGGTAGGTTACAGGAGTTGATAAGACATAGCCACCCTCTTCTGCAAGCCAGCACCCCACCCAAAACCCCCTCTAGTAATTCCGAGTACAATAAGACAAAACTGTAATTGGAGTCAGACATAGAATTTCAGACTTAATGCAGTGTGCAAGGTTAAAAGCCTGTTGATGCCAAAATAAAGCCCACCTACAGAACTTCAACAGTTTTGAGCTGCCTTCCAAAATACAGCCATTTCCAAAGCAGCCTGGAGTTTGTGTGCCACAAACCTGCACCCGTATTGTACCCTGGCTATCACGTATTCCTCTAAATTGATGTTCAGTGTTTGTATTGGGTCTGGCTGAGATGGAGTTAATTTTCCCGCAGCAGCCCTGGCAGCGCTGTGCTTTGTACTCATAGCTAGAAAGGTGCTGGTAACACACCAGCGATTTGGCTACTGCTGAGCCGCGCTCTACCGCATCCAGGCTGGCTCTCCAGCATTCCCCCACCAACAGCCGGCTGGGGGTGGGCAACATATTGGGGAGGGGGCACAGCCAGGACAGCTCATCCAAACTGACCAAGGGATATTCCACACCGTATGATGTCTGCTCAGCAATAACAGCTAAGAGAAAGGGGGGAGAGTATTCAATATTAAGATATTTGTCTTCCATAACTACTACTACTACATGTACTGAAGCCCTGCTTCCTGGGAAGTGGCCAAACACCACCTGCTGATAGGAAGTAGAGAATAAATCTTTTGTTTTCCTTTGCTTCCATGCACGACCTTTGCTTTTTTTTATTAAACTGCCTTTATCTTGACCCATGAGTTATTTTCATCTTATTTTCTTCCCACCCTGTCCTGCTGAGGAGGGGAGTGATAGAGCATCTTGATGGGCACCTGGCATCCAGCCAAGGTCAACCCACCACATTCTTTTTTGGCACTCAATGTGGGTTGTGAGGAATTCAAGATAAGGGTAATAACTGGGAGACGTAACAGGCAAAACGTGGACTGAACACCACTAGAGAGTGAAAAGTGGCATGATCGTGGGAATTTTTCTTGTAATCATGGTAAAGGGATGAGAGGTGGATTGTGTGTAAATTGTCCACTTCACTTCGGTGCTGTGATGGTGTCATTTTGAATTTAGTGTGGGGAATTCTTTTTTGTTGATGTGAGTGAAGTTTGTGAAGATTGTGCAATGAATGTGGCCTTTAATGATAATTCTTAAATATGTGATTCACAGAAGCGAAGGGCAGAATGTATTGAGTTTGCGTGGCAAGGTGAAGGTGAAGTATGGCTCTTCATGCAAAAGTCTGGTGAGGAAAATAAACTCTTTTTTTTTTTTTTTTTTTTGCTTGCTTTTTTGATCAGTATTCCAAACATAATACATGCTTTGTGCAAGAGCCATGGAGGATTGAGATGGCACCTGGACATAGAATAGACTCTCGCACTTGGCTGGAAAATCTGCTTCAATTTAGAGAAGCTTGGATGATCCAAGCCTTGTGATTTTCATGAGGAGCTAAATTCTTGGTGTGCTGTTCCCAGCACGGTGTCTCAGAACACAAGGTAGTGCACCAAGCTGAGAAACCATGAATCAGAACAAAGCAACCTGCCCTGGAAATACACGGATTTGGAATGGTGACCTGCAGATATTAATGGTACATTTTGTAAGCTGACTGTTAGCAATGCCCAGCTGCAGGTCAAAATCAACAAGGACGTACATTTGACAGCTCACCTCATCCAGGGACAAGGGTAAATGCAGAATGGATCCATCACCTTGGCCCATATTCCAGAAGCCAAATGGCTGCCAGGAAACAGGAGGCCTTCACATATTAAATATGACAGATAGCCAAGAGCAAAAGACACATTAAGCCTAACATATGATCCCAAGGTGTGGAACATTGTCGGCTCCCTCAGTGACAGAACCCCTCACCAGGGACAACTTTGTTAAGGAGAGCATGTAAAGACTTCGTTCTGCTTCCAACAGGAAGATACTTTCCAGAAGTGACAGCTATTCAAGCTATAATGAATGAAGTATTACATATGTATTAAAAAAATACTAGTCTAGTAGATGGGGATTGACCAAAGCAAACTCAACAAGAGCCAGACAAACACAGTGAAGGGTCTATGTAGAATGTCAGATCTTAAAGAAAAATCCAGAGTGGGCTTACTGGCCCCTGACAAACTGCAAGTAAATGCAAGCGCACCCGTTCATTCTGCTCCGCAGGATTCCAGCAAAGGATTTCCCCTTCACTTGCCAGAGACATCACTAAGGGAAGTATTGCATTTTGCCTCTGTGTTTTCAAGTTACTGAGTCTTAAGACTTTTTCCTTTCACAAAGCACCCCAAACCGACACGCAAAGAGCCTGTTCACTCTACCTACGAAGACACTGAGACCACATAGTACAAAATTCTTAAAACCTGTGAGATCTTGTCATCACCAGAGCACAGACTTTTCCAGGATGTGGCTGTCAGTAAGTGTTGGAACCACTAACTCCAAATAAAATCCACTGAAGCTCTCCAGTCTCCAAAGCACACTCTGACAACTGGCTGGCTTTAGGGAGCTCAGTCCTCCAGAGCTGTGTTTGCAGACTTGTGAAGGACCTAGAGGGTTACAACGGCTATGTTAGCCAGGTTTTCCAGTAGTGGGAGAACGTATGGGCTGGACCTATCCCTCTCTAGTTGTGATGAGAGCCAGGGGCAGGTGGGCTTTGATACTGCTCTGGGATGGGAAAGTAAGAGAGAGGAGCGTGAGAAGAATGGCACCCTGTACACAACTTTCCAGAAAAGTTTATAATGGAATTCTGCTAGCAGGAATACAAGACCATTCAAAGACTGTCACTGAGTAGGATCCGAAGATGGACTTTGCTAGGGCATCCAATTAGTCTCGCACCAACTTATAATTATATAATTACAAAAGATGCTAACTTAGATAGCCCAACTGCACAACTTGCTTGGCTGCACAAACTGCATCTCCCTTTTGAGTCGTCATTCTTCAATTGAAGACAGACATTTTGGGCAAAGTAAAAGCAATGTTAACCGTTCGTGACCATGTAAACAACCTTCAAATCAGGCCTTTGGAATATGGTCCGATAGATTGTTTTGTTTATATTCTGCATTTTCTACAAATAAAGGATTGTTTCTTTGAGCTGAATAGATTTCTGGGCAGTTAACGGATCTTCCTGTAATCATTACTGTTATAAGATTCTGTTTCCAGAAAAGGGAACAGCGCCACAACTCTAAAACATTTCGAAGTATAAACAGATAGATTCCCATGTACTCAGTCTGATTGCACCTCTGAATTGCTTAACCTGTAAGCTTCCAGGTTTGTTCTGTATCCTACAGTGTAGACATAAATGATGACTGCTGTTGCAGGTAATTGAAACTAACAGTGTGATACGACCAGGTAGCATGACATCCTGTATATATTTATTATCTTGGTGAGAACCTATCACTCTAATAAATACATTTCACTTTCGGGTACAAAATCGGATATGACTTTGGACACGATCGTAACGACTTCATAAATCTTCCAAAGACAAACTTCCCTAGTGAATAGGAAATAATCTGCTTTTTCTAACCCAAAAGACAAATATGCAACACAGCGCTTGTTTAAGTACAGGATTCTCTACTTGGGACTCCTTGTGTGTGCAAGGATGTAGTGCAATAATAAAAGGCAAAGAAGAGGCAAGAATGATCAGCACAGAACAATATACAAACTAGATACTTCTGCTGCACATTTGTTTTAAATGGGTTTTAAAGCTTTCATAAATGTTCAGTAGTTTGTTATGCTGGAAGTGCATCATTCTGACACTTTGATTAACAAAATAAAGAAATAAAATACTCCTTTAAGGATTTGTTGTGGTTGTTTCATCATGCATTCAAAAAAAACCTATATGCACTGATAGTGTTACCTGGAGTTAGTACATCCTAGCATCCCTCAAGCATAAGAAAAAGCAAGAAGTTGTTTCAAGAACAGTGCCAGTTTTGGAACTAGGCATAACCTAAGTGCAGACATTGTCTTTTAATTATTAAATTCACTGAGCACTGTATTGAAAAATCTCCCACAGCACAGACATGAACTCTGATGACAACAACTCACTGCCTATGGAAAGGGAGTCACAGCAGCATGCAGCAATATTCTACAAGATGATCTGAAAGTACATGATGCCTGTGGTCTGGAAAAGGACTCTCACATCCTGATTGTACCACTGACTGCCTAACAACATGGGGCAAGTCTTATGTTATTCTCTTTCATTTTTACTGTTGACGGTTACGTGGATAAAAATACTTGTGATTAAATATTCCTACCCATGATAATATACCAAGAGCATGTTACTTATCACTTATATAACACCAGGATTATCTTTTTTTCTTTTTTAAGAGGATTGTGTAATAAAAAGGATTAACATTCTTCAAAACAGAAAGTATATCCAGTACAGCAGCAGTTAGGGGCAGACTGACGGACTGATCAAACGCTTCTTTTTCTGGCTAAAGTGCCATTATAAATCACTTTAACACAGTCAACACCGAGTAAACTGAGACTAAAGGCAAGTGCACAAAACAGCAACTATGAAAGACTGAAAATCTACTCACTCTGCTAAAACAAATGTTTAAATCATAACAATAATAACTATAATAATAAATCAATGAAACATTTAAACTGCTGTGTTTTGTTTTGTTTTTAACTGCCACTGATGCCACTTAAATATTCTGCTGTGGAAAAGGGGTTTGGTTAAATAAAACATTAGAAATCGACTTCTCCCCTCACGTTGTGCGTGGTTATTTCAACATCCTTCCTCTCTGCCCAGGCAGCTGGCAGCTCTGTGCCTGTGCCTCTCTGGAACTTCAGGAATTTTAGCTGACAGAGAGCGTTACAGTGAACAGGGCTTTATAACCTCGCTGAATTCTTCCACTTTCTAGCAAAAGCTTTGCACTCACCCACCTTTATTTTTGTCACAGTTGCTAGGATGCCTTGGCAACAGGCACCAGAAATATCTATGATTTGGAGACAAAGACGGAGGCAGGTGTAATCCACACCAGCCCCAAAGGCGGGCGGAAGGCTCACGCCACCGATCCCCGCACCAGCGCGGCGGATCCCTTGAGCGAGCCAGGATAGAGCAAATCTGCTCGCTGCCACCTCAGCCTCTTTGCATCTTACCTGCCTCCCCGGCTGGATGCAAAGAACAGATCTCAGCCTCCCACCACTGGGGAGGGAGGCAGTGTGTCTCTCGTAATTCGGGCACCCACCCCAGCCAAGCGTGAGGAGCACTGGATCTGCCCTGTAGGGAATTCCCCTCCTCACTGGGGGTCAGCATACCGAAGAAGTAAAAACAGATACTGCACCTTTACTGCTCAGGACTGGGCTTGCTTCGTGTGCAAAATCTGGCTTCTGCATGGACTTTTGCAACAGAACACCCAAAGGCTTTACAGAGGAGCAGAGGTGGCCAGAATCGGCTTCCAAACACCACAGTGATGCTTCCTCGGTGAAGCTCACACAGATGCTGGCAGAGACTGTGCTAGAAACAAAGCACAAACGATGTATGCACTTGTTTAAAAAGCACATACAAAGATGACTTTTTCTTTTAAATGCTGCTGATAGACTTCTGCATTTTCAAAGGCAACCACAGTAAGGCAATTATTTAGAATAAAAAATCATTTTTCAGGGTGATAAAGTAGTTTCATTAAGTATTAAACATCTGTTCTGAAGGAACTGCCCCTTATTTACATAAAATCTGTGTGTCGTTCTACAAAATGAATGCTTTCTGTGCTAACAGCATTGTGGAGGAAGAGCTCTGTCATGTTGGATTCATACAACCAATCTTACTTGCTTTACTTTCTTCTTGAAAAGTTTCATTGCCAGACTGGCTGTAGTAGGAAAATTACAATGTAGTGCTACACCATAGTTAAAAATCCTTTTGGCCTCTAATGTTTGATGGAAAAAATTGTTTCTGAGCATAAAGAACAGATGCTGACAGCCATAGCAATTCTCAATGTTCATGCCAGTGAGCCATATTTACTTGAAAAGGCTATTCATGACATGAATAGTGCTTCATCTGAAGAGAACTATTATACAAGCTAGTATATATTTGCAGCAAAAGGGACCCCCCAACACACACCCCCATTGATTTTTTTCCCCTTTATCCAGCTTTTACTGTTTTGCAGCCTCTTTTTGTTACATTAGCTGCTTCACTGCTCTGAATGCTCTATGTTTACACATGTTGCCTAAAACAACAAATGCTAAGCAATTCATAATATAAACGGGAAATGTATTAGCAGACTGATATAGAATCCACAGAATGTGAAATCTGACCTGTATGTCATTTTATGATCTGGTTTTCTCCTAAGAAAGCATCCACAGTTGCTGACCCCACCATGCCCAGCAGCAGAAGCACAGGAGCACTGATGTGTAGCACTAGTGTAGACAGGACCACTGGAGCCTTGACCAGTGTCCTCAGTCACAGTGTTCAGCTAGACTAGGCACCAATGACAAAAATATCAGATTTGCCCAATCTACAAAGAAAACAACATTTCCAAATACCTTCTCATTAGGCAGGGTATCCTGCACTCTCTGCAAGTAGGACCTTCCTCTGTTATCAGGTATGCCAGCTTCATCTCTGCCATAGAAAGCGTTCCTCCTGCCCATGCCCGTGCTCCTGGCCACAGAAGCAGCCGTTCAAAACTTCTGGCACCACCCAGACCCTGACAACAGGCTGGTACAGAGCAGAGCACACAGAGGTAGCAGTTCAGCCCAAGTTTCCTACCCAAGCAGCACGAGGAGGTTCACCTCCTTGCTGAAAGGAAGGGGAACATCCCTGTTATACTAACAGTGAAAATGTCCTGCAACCCTATATTCCCCTCAGCTGGAACCTGCACAGGCGACCATGGAGCAAACCAGCTGTGCTTGGTCATCGCTGCATGCACGCATTGGTTTATAGAAGTTTCAGTTGTTTAGGAGGGTAGCTCCAAGCCTTGTCTGCTCCCGGCATCCTTCTCCAGCCAAAGCAGCATGAACCCCCTTGTTTCCCACAGCCAACCAAGCAGAGCAAAAGGCCCTTTTACCCCCTTGCAGCCCTTGGAGCTGCACCTGCAAGCTTCCACTCACGGTGACAGTGCTGAACAAGACTCACAGCTAAACCAACTGCTGAAAAAGGGCTCCTGTGTATAAAGTACTAACAACTTCATAAGGACTGACTAATGACAGCTGAGACAGATTAAAACGTCTATTTAAAAGAAAGCAGTGGTCATGTTAAGGCAACGGTTTTGAAAAGAATCATGAACCGAGCTGAAATGTATACATATTAAAAATTCACACAAAAGTCGTCTTTTATCTTCTCCAGGAAACCCGTTTCCTTCTTTACTTCCACACATAACTTTCCCTTAGCAGTTTCTACAAATCTTTTGACATGTATAATGTAAATTATAGAATTAGATTTATATCATAGTATCCAGAAAAGAAAAAAAAAATCTTCATCTTTAAAATAAAGTTTAAAACTTATGTTCTAAATAACTGTTGGTTAACATGTTCCTGAATCAACCACAACTGTATTCCCATGCTGAATTCTGTTCCTCTGCTTCCTGAGCTTAAGAACCGCTATAAAACCTGAAATGCACAGGATAACCTAATTAAATCTTTGTCCTTCTGCACTTGTTCAAGGTTTCTATCCTACTCCTTACGAAAGTACACAGGAGATTTACTAGAAGGATTTTCCCCAAGAAAAGTAAAGTTTTCACAAACATTTGTTATTTTCTTGCATTTTGATGTCTGTTTCACTGCACATAAAAGGTGCAACACCGATGTTTTGGTTTTAAGAAGGTTAGATTAGGAACTGGTCTTAAATTTGACTACCAGCAACATGTCATGGGTCTAGTCCATTCCATCACATGTAATAATCTGTTTTGATGCAGGTATGATGAAAGGAGGAATGAAGAGGCAGATTACAATATCAGCTCTAAAACACTGCTATGACACTATGTGGCTCTATTAAACAACTTTTTAAAAGCCAGGAACTTCCACATTTGCTGAAGCATGTTACTGCTGGAATAATTCTTGACAGATATTTGGTTTGCAACATAGATATTGACTTATTGTGTCCTTACCGAAGGCTGGTAGCTTGGCAATCAAGGACAGAAAAGCAATTTTCTTTTCCCACTCCTGTTTTCATCCTACTCTTAAAATGTGCTTACCAGCACTCAAACTAACCATACTGCAATCAAGGCAGCAAAAAGCCCAGTTACATTTATCTTCGAAGTGCCTGGTTCCTGATAAATGACTTCAGTTGCATACATGGTGAAACTCATGCAAATAGCAACTCTAAGACGAGGACATTCCCTTTTCTCTATCATATAAGCAGGCATTTTCAACGGAACTCTGAGATACCATATCCACTGCAAAATAGACAGCATGCTTCCTTTGTAAAAAGTCCTTTTGTGGAAGAATAGCCATTTCAGTCTATTAATCTGCACCCGAATGTAACATCTTAAAAATAATTTATGAAAATTGTCTTGTATTTCTCTGGATAGAAAACTGACAATATTGGTAAATTCTTGAGTAAGTCTGATTGCCTTTTAAAAGTCTTACACAAATATAAGGTTTGAACAACCTAATTGACCACCAAGAGGAAAACACTCATTTTTATATCATACATGTTTGATGCCTGTACTGATTTCCCACTCAAGTCTGCAGTCCATATGAACGGCACAGTGACTTTTTCCTTGGGGTTGCAGAATGTATTTATTTAGATTCCAGCCTGTCATACAGCGCAGAGTCTCATGCCCCAGAGTAACTTGACTTACTCTGTTGTCTAGAGTAGCACAATAGCCGCTTTCAACACCCAGACTGGTTTCTGACATTATATATTGTCAACTCCATTTGCAAACAGCCACTGCCAGATTTGGGAGTTTGCCACATACAGTATGTAAAGTGCATTGCAACTCACTTAAACACAAAAACTGTCATATAAACCCAGTAACAGCTCATGATGCAAGTTACAAAGTCTGCTGATTCTCCCCACCGTTTTGAAAGCTCTGCATTTGCAACGGGCAGCTGAGCTTCTGTGACTCTGCTTGTTTGTTGTCTTGCGCCATTTTCTTTTCACATTTTTGTCTTACGCATTACATACTTTAAAAGATGGTTGTCTCCTGCATTAAAAAGCAAAAAGGAGTGTTTCACTAGTCCAGCCACACTTAGATGCATCATACTGGGAGAAGATTCTCTTTATACTAGACAGCAACGCAGCTCCACTGAAGTGCTGGGGAGCATTGCAAACCATTTCAGGGCAGAAAGAGGTCTGTGGAGATCAAGCTAAAGCACAGATGTTTGAATTAACCTTCCATTGACTGGAAATTCTTGAGCAAAAAATAAATAAATTACTGTTATTACTGTTAAAAATAGAAGGCAAAGACTCACCGACCCTTAAATTATCACAGAATATTGTATAGGTGGGAAAATGTACCAGGCTTGTTACAAAGATATGAAGAGGGAATGCCTGCTCCCATACAGACATTAATTTATAAGTGAGCTAGGGATTAGTTTTCACAAATTCTGATGCTCTTCTGAGTTTAAGGCCCAAAGTTGGTGCTCCAAGTTTTCTGCCTTAATCTAGATTTGTTTACTTAACTCATGAATCCTTCAGCAGGGCAAGAAAATAGCTTCTACACAGTTGGCTCTTCTGTGTCCTTTTTGTAGAGACAAATTCAGCCTGAGGTCAGCATAACTAAAACTGACTTCTTGCTCCCAGGCATATCGTTGTGACCTCCTGTTTATCTTAGACAGTAAATTTAACTTCAGTTTTGGACTGTCATAACTAAGTCATCACTTCTTGCAGGTCCTAGCAAGGATCAGATCCCTTTTAATCTACAAACACAGAATTCTTATCTGAGTCAAGCCTCTTTATCTTTCATACTGATCAGAGAAACCTGTGTTTTCCTGGTCTAGCACACTGCATTTCTAACCTCATTGTTATTAGTGGCCACGCTGGTGGCTTTGGACAGCACCAGAACAAATCTGTCACGCATATTAAACACGTGCATACACAGACATATGCAAACATATAACCCAAGATACAAGCACATCTTCAGGATCTGCTCTGCTTCTACATAGGTCTTCAAGAGAAATTTATTTCTGGGGATGCCATTTATACACCACTGACATATAGGTTTTTCGGGTCTAGAAGCACAAAGGCATTAAACAATGTAATCAAACTGTTGAGTAACCAGCTGAAGTAGTACAGATATCGCTGCATATATTTTCATAGATAATCAAGCAGAAGAACACAGTGGTTAACTGCTTAAGTTATATGAGTGTGAAAAAGCTAGAACTACATAAAAAAGCATTCGACTCTAACCCACAGTTCTGCATTTGTCAGTCCTTGGTCATGGCCAGCCTGGTATTCCTCATCTGTTAACTTAATGTCCCAGAGGCATTTGCCATTCCCCACTGGGCATTAAGTCTGTTGCATTGCTGTTCTTCAGTCTACACATAGATAGGCTTTGTCTGCATGAAAGGGAAAAACGTAACAAACAGTGTATGGACCTTTGGTGTAACTTAGATCTGTTATAAAACAACTTCAATAAGTTGAGCTAAAGGAGAAATAAAAATATTCATGATACCTTTCAATTAAATCAGCTTTAAAGTATCTTCTTAGATCAAACTGTCACCAACTTTTCTGAAAGGCTTTTTCTAAAGCAGGAGAAGACAGATCTGGGTGAGCATTATTCTTCAGGGTGCTTTAGCAATTAGTAGTTACAGAAAAAGTTACAACTCCTGCCTGAGACAGCAGACCTATTTCATGTGATAACGGTTTCACTTTTCCCTTTCTTAATGAGAATTTGGCTTTTTCAAGAAGCCCACTGCTACCAGGAGATCTACATCTCACCTTTAAAAAAACTAAATATTCTTCCCAGTTAATAATAAGAAAGAAAAAAGGCAATGTTTAGAAAACAGCTCTTTATGCACACACACACACAAGCATAGGAGGACTCCAGCTCTTCTGTCAATAGTATATAATAGAATTCTATACTATGTTTTATTTTCCAATGCACCGGAAAACTCTCTCCTTGACTCCAGATGTCAACAACCTCCATGATTACCCTTCCTTATTCCATACCTAAATCACTAGCTCTTGCCAGCGGGAGACCTGCCAGTTCAGGGAAAGCAGAGCACTGCCTTGCAAATGTGCCAGCTGAAGAAGTGGTGTATGCTTTTCAGCAATGATGTGCACTGTATTTCAGGCACACAGTGTGACCAGAACCCCTACGGCAATGAAATGCCCATTACTTTCACTCCAGAGGAGGTTAGTTACAAAAAGGACTTTTACGTACATAAGCATGTATGTAAGTGGCTGTTCCTAGGGTAAACTTGCCACACAAGAGCCAAGACTGCCATTTTGCAATGAGTATCAGCCTGCATCCGAACATCAAAGCCACCCCCAGTGACTCAGGGAGGGCGTGCAAACGAGAGGTTGTGCTCAGAGCCCGCAGAGCCTGGCTATGGGGCACATAGCACCCCTCACACCGCACCCGCCAACCTGACAAGCCATCAGATAAACAGAGAAAGGTTCTCTTTTTTGGACAGATCAGGACAAATTTTCTGTATTTGTTCTGCGGAACAGAGGTCTTTGATCAAAAAATGTTTCCATCGGGTGGTGTGAATGACACAGGTCCAAATTCCTCCACCCTTTGATGCAGTTTCTAAACAGATCCAAACTTCAGACAATCACAAAAGCGCTACCCCAAAAATGTCTACATAGCCTTTAAGATCAGTTACCCGTAAGCGGGGGTGGCACAACGCCAGCCAGCTGTGAACTGAGCAGCGTGTGCCCCTCCTAGCACAGCGCCCACAGCCTGGAGCTGTGAGCCCAGGTCCTCAGCGAGACTCCAGAGCAGTCATCTGATTTTTGGACTGGATTTTTTTTTTTCTTTCTTTTTTTTTTTCCTTTTTGGTGTTCTGCCAACTTGGAGACCAGCTAGAGTTTACATTTACCTACAGAAAACTGCAAATAATCTGAAAGGTTTAATTATCGTCTCACCTACACCAGCAATGAAAACATAGTTTATATTGCTGGGGAAAATATTCCTGTGTTGTTTCTTATCTTGCACAATGACAATAACTGGTATGACACTAATGCTATATTCAATAGTTCATAGTTAAAAACAGGCACAAATGTAGGACAAATAAGCACAGAGCAAAACCCCATCTGTTACTTTTGGGAAAAAGAGGGAAGAATCTGATAGGTAGAGTCTACTTGATTTTCTAATTAAGTTTATGAACCTTGGCAGAAAAGGTTTTCATACATTGCAAAAGAAAAAAGCTTTGAGGAACAGATGTACCTAAACAGATGAAAAAAATACATATTTAGCTGTTTTACAGAACACGGTAATAGTTTAGGCGATCAGGAAACTATGCCTGGAAAGCAATGCTGGCTAGTGCCTTTGGTTATCCTGACATTATCCTAACAATTATCCGAGCCTACTAAAGCCAAGCGTGTGTCTTAAATAGCCTAATGCTGATGGGAGAATGCCCTGCATGTCCTTCAGACATGAAAACAGTGTGTCAAGGACTCATTGTAAATGGCGTTATGAATAGGAAGATGTGTCACAGTACACGAAATAATAAAATGTTAATTTAGTATCTCTTTAACAGGCATTAGAGTTTATAGAGAAAAACATTATTCTCTACATTCTATATTATTTTCTGCATATTCCATGCAGATAATTCTCTCTATTGTAACATCCCCTTAGCAGACATTAGAATTTATAGAGAAAAAATATTTTTCCTGAGGTGAAATATTCTTCTCTACTAAACTGTTACCTGATATAATGTACTAGAGGTAGAAACATCAAATCACTGTAGCATGTATTAACCTACAGATTATTTCTTGTTACAATATTAAAAAGCCATACTACCAGTGTATTAAGTATCGTATTAATGCATTAAAAAATAGTTGAGCAAAAACTACAGGCACTAGACAGATAATCAATGAGACTTAGATTTGCCTTAGGCACTAAATACACTTTATTACACCATCTTCCGAAGTGTTTTCATATGAAGAAAAAGAACAAATAACCCATATAAAAGAACAAGTAACCTATAGAGCGAAAACATTCCTTTCATACATGAACCAGTTTTGCATTCCCCCTTTAGATGTGTTTTACATTAAAAAAACCCAAAAAGTATCCACTTTCTAAATAGATGCATGTTTTTATTGGCCTTAATCCTTGCTGTGAAGTCTGCTGTGAGGTGCAGCACTTATTTACACTCCAAAGCATTGGAAAGAACCTGAGTGTCACAGCATCAGCCCAGAGTTTCCTCCATTAGAAAAATGATTTGGTTTTAAGTCAACTCATCTCCCTAGGCATAGAACAGATGTGCATATCAACAATACAAAATACTAATGAATGAGTTTGAATGGCAGAATTAAAGACTGTTGATAATGTTCTTTAAATATTTAGAAAATAAATAATATTTTGCAAGGCAAATTAAGGACTGTTATTTGTTGCTAAATAAAAATTATTAATAACGTTGAACATTATGACACTGCAATCCCAGAGAAGATTCAAAATATTAGTGCAGCTTGTAGAAGATAGAAATATTGAATACCAATTATTTTTTGAGAAGACTCCATGCCAAGTAAGACTAGATTGTATGAAAGCTGAAAGAATGAGGCAGTATGTATTGCACATTAGCAAAATCTTAGGCATTCCTTCATCAGAAAAATGAAAAAATAGAAATTAGGTGCAAGTTACAAGAATAGCAGCAACTCAGAGAAAGAACAGAAGTACCATGGTCAGTCAGGTGGAGACAACATACGTGGCTGACAAGAAAGCAAATATATGTGCAGCACGGTGCTGCTTCTCCTTTTAATCTTTTATAAACTTAACAGAGCATTTCACAGGCAGGATAAAACCTGCTGACCGGTGGAGCCATCCCAGCAGTGGCGTTCGCTCATGCTCGGCAGGGCTTTTCTGCCTTTTTATCAGACAGTGTATCAGGGAACTGGGCCAGCAGCTGCCTGTGCCAGGACCCAGGATCTACATAGGGACAGAAATGTATCCCATACCTTAGATCAGAATTTTTGCCATTTTAAGTGTGAAAGCTATCATGTCATTTACTGGTAACTGCATGCATTTTTCCCCATGTGTAAAATAAAGATAGATTTATCTGGGGGATCCAGGCTCAGCAGCACAGACTAAGAGGGTTACCTTGAGAATCACCTAAGTGGCAAACTGCTATTTTAACAGCCCAGCCTCTGTGCCTGCACTCTCTTTACTCCCCAGCCTGACCACATACACCAAAATACATGGCTATCCACTGCACGAGAAGCCCACGTACTTCTCTCTCTATGGGAAAGATGAAGGAGGTGACAGAACATCCAAACCTGACAGCCTCTTTCTCGTCCATCACCTTGCACAGTGAGGTTGTCCTCCCTATTTTTTAAACCTACTAACCAGCTGCAATTTCATTTATTTACTTTGGGCATTATATTTTAACAAAACTGACCGAGCAGACTTCCAGATCTTGGTGAAGGATAAGAAAGTCCAGCAAAAATTACCTAGAGGCCAGACCTCCACGCAAGTGGAAAATGCCCTTCTAACCAGGTTCCTGCAGCACCTGATGAGGAATTCAGCTAAAGGTCACCATTGCTGCCACCATCACCCACGTCTAGGATCTGTGCATGCAAGCTGTCACACTTGACACCAGTATTATCCCTGACAGATGATTTATACAAAAATAAGAAATAATAAAACATTAGCAGAAGTAATTACAGGGGGAAAAAAGTCGCTGCACAGCTTATGAGACACTCAGATTTCTTTGGGAAAGGATGAAAGGGTCAAAAGGGAAGCTGGAAAGTGATGCTGAAATAATTAATGAACTGGTTAGTTTGAGTCTTCTTATATTCTTAAGTTTAACACTATTCTGCAAAATTCACATTACTCAAATATCCTTCCTGGCAACATCACTGGCAGTGCATGACAGTAGTGTTTTGCTTTCCCGAAGCTCAAAGCTGCCATAAGACATTAATTCCTCTACTAAAATCCAAAACCTCACAAAGACAGAAAATGCACTTAAGCTATAGATTCACTCATGCAGCTATTTCAATGTATCGGTGCGACTCCATCCCTGCTCTAAAAACCATCAGGAGTCAAGAGCTGACTCCTGGATACCTGCAGTTGCCTGCAGCCATCTGCATCTGCTTCCCACTTCATGGGGGTCTCTGGTCGTGCTTAACAGTTGTATCAAAGGTAAACATCACTGGAATGTTTTTGGAGGGCAACCTTTGAACAGTAAAAGAAGAGCAGAGCTCACTTTCTTCAGTTACCAACTCCAGAAGATTACAAGGTGTCAGCACACAGTGTAATCAGTCTCTTTTTTTCTGATTTAAATCACCCAATGAGAAGCCTGAAAATAGTCTTTGAGCTTTTGTTCCTCATGTTTTTGTATTGAAACAGAAGACAGCTTCCCATCCCCATATAGTGAAAGATTAAAAAATACAATATATGGATATGTTTCACCAAGAAATTAATGTCTTCGGCTTCTTACCTCCCTGGGAAAAGTCCGACATCAGTTATTTGCTTCCCTTCTCACATTAACTGCAATACTAAACAATGCAGCACTTGCGACACACCACTAAATACATGTTATTATATTATTAATATTATAAATTACTGAAAATTAATAGTTTAATTATTGAAATTTGATAACTCTTTATACCAAGGAGTTTTTTCTGCAAATTTAAAAGATGGTTTGGAAAAAAAAGCCCAAGCTGCCTCCTTTCTGCTAGCTGAGACCAACAATGCGTGGTCCTACAAATACAGTTAACAGGGCTTAAAAAAATAAATATCACACTCGCAGTCAGGAAAGTGCATAAAGCAGAAATCCAGGTGGCCTCTTTGTTTGGAGGCTGACAGGTTAACAAAACCTTCTGGCCTTAAAATCACAGGAAAGAGTTGAAAATTTCAAGTGATAAGAGGACAATGGGTAATTGCAATTAATTGCTGAGAAGTGCAAAGCTGGCACCACTGCCCCCAAGGGCACAAAGAGCAGAGGCAGAATTCAGCACAAGCTCCATCCACCCGAGCACCGAGACCAAAAGCAAACACATACAAAACGCACACGTGAAGGTCACCAGATAATTCTTTGAATGATTAAACACTGCTAGAGACCATCCCGGCACCGGTCCCCAAGCACGCTTGCCTTGCCACCATTTGCAGGTCTACGCATGATGGTACAGCTACCTATTTCTTGAAACTCTGGCACCAGCAGCTTTCCCTGCTGGACCAAATCTCTCAGGTGTGAGAGCACTGAGGCTCTCCAAGAAACAGCAGTGGAAACATACATAGAAGAGTAACTCACGGGTCGCCAGGTGCTGTGCTGACCCCACCACCTCTTAGCAGACCTCACTTCGGAGGTATGTAACAGAGATACACACTCCTTTTGCCTCTTTCCTCAAGCAAATCTGGCACACCTCCTGCAAGCACCGATGACCATGTAGTGAAACCTTGCACCTGCTGCCTCTGCTCCCACACTGGTGCATCTCTCTCCCTGACAAAATCTCCTTTCCCAGCGCTAGCAGTGTGGGGTGGCAGCGCAGTGAGGTGCCTTTTAAGCAGGTGTTGTAAGGCTGGTATTTGCACAGGGACGGCAGAACCAGGAATAGGCAGGCTAGCGGCAGCATGTGAAATTTTGGTCTGTGAAGTGATTTCCCTAACATGTTATTCCAGATAATCGTTATTTATATTATTCATTAAATTATATTTAACAATACACTTGTGTATTTATATATACACACCTGTTTACTGTGTTATAATATTTGAATAATACATTATTATATAATTTAAAAGGTCCTAAATAATTAGAACCACAGATGTAGACTCTACATTTGAAAAAAAAATATATTAGTGCTAGAATTCCTTTTGTGTTTGTATCTTTGAAGTTAAAAAGAACAAAAAAAAAAAACAAAGGAAAAAGGCAGGACTTTGGGAAGTGTGCGTTGTTTGTTCATTTGGAAGACAGGATAGAAGGGAATTCAATTGATTTACTAAATGACAAGAGTTAAAGCCAAACCAAAGAGTTTCCTGGGGTGTTTCCCCTATTATCCCCATTTTCCTTCTGCTTCACTGTGGGCAAAGCAACTTCATAGTCTGCAAGTGCTGAACTTATAATGCTCTAGAGCTTTAAATTATGAGCTCAGTATTGTATACTACATCATAGAGTACTGCCAAGCTGGAGTGAGTATTGAAAAAAGGCCTTGTCAATAGTGTTCTTGGATTATTTTTTTTCTTTGCCTCCTGGCAAAGAAGGTTGGGATTCCGGTTTTGTTTTAGGAAATCCATTTTTCTTTAGGAATCTAGTACAATTTCCTTAAAATTCAGTTAGGGTTATCTTAAATTTAAAAAAAAAAACATTTTATTTTAAAATGAAGTTTTTCTGAAAATCCTAAATGTGTCAGTTCAGGTATTTAGAATATTAGCTGTCTCTCAAAAATAAAAATGTTCATATTTTGGCTAACTTTGAGGCCTTCACCGCCGAAGTAAAGAAAACACATAAGACGAAGAGTAAAGTGAATTACAGACAGCAGCTATAAAGACCAGGAGACATCTACCTGACAGCCTCAGATTGACCAAAAAAGGGAAAACACTGCACGAATTTGCCCAATGATACCCAAACACACATGATACTGTACCCACAGCATTACTTAAAATCATCATTATTGCTCATAAGATAAGTACTAACAGGTTAGAGAACAGAAAAACTGAAGCTGACAGTGGGCAGGATTTTTTCTTCTTGTTTAGAAACGAAGGCTTGATTTGTCACAGAGTGGTTATGCTCTGCTCTGAAGATCAAATGATTCAGTTCCTCACCAACCTTTCTAGTGCAGCCAGTAGCGTACCATCAGTATGCTTCAGGTGCAGATGCAGATCTAGATGCAGACCTACAGTACATAAATATTTATAATTTATAGGACATATTTTTCTCCATACAGAAAAATAGATAAAATTATGTTAATTGCTATAGCTGTGCAACTGAAGCAGGGGCAAGATAAGCATGACACCTTCTGACAGCTACATAACATGAAAAGACTTAATGGTGCTACTAATGCAGGGAACTTGCATCAGTAGTTTGCACATGGCAAAAGTGTTCAACTGAAATTTGTAAGAGCTACACAATAAAAGATCATAACCAGCAGCAGAGTCCATGATACAACCTGTAAAGAGCCGATTGCGTATAACTGAGAGACATTGCTTGGGCTTTTGTAGGTTGGACGCTTGGACTCCGTTGCCCATTATAGGATATGTTTGCCACATGCAATAAAGTTCTGCAAAAAGGAATGTGCATGACAAATTCAATACGCAATTCAGTGTGGCTGGGCAACACTGAGTGAGGCTGGTCCCCAGGAGAAGTGCCATTAGACGCCCACAGTCAGTTGTGCCCTGTGCCACCAGCAGCACTACCACATAGCGTAAATCTCAGAGAGCTAAAGGCTCCCAAAGATCAAAAGGAGCCAGTAAGACAGACTGACCCCTGGGACAAACAAATCTTGATGGGAAGAGTCAACACTGCAGAACACCCTGGAAGCAAGAGGGATGTTCTTGTGCTATTTGGCAGAAGTAGAGACACACATGAAACTATGGTAAAAACATAGTCACTAATTATGGGTGTGCAATTTAAAATATCCGTGCTTGCTTTTTTGAGCCAACTTAACGCTATGTGGATATTGACATATTTAAAACATAACTGTCAACTCCAGTCAGTCATAATGTTAAGCAGTTCTATTAATTGGATTTAATTAAAATTAGTTAAAACTCCTAACTGAAGAACACAGAATTTAGGACCCCATGTGAACATATTAAACACAGACAATCCATGGAGATGGAAAGGAAAGTTGCTCACCAGCAACTAGAGTTTCTTCAGGGTATAGAGTCTTCTATGCACATTCACATACTCAGTGCACTTATGTAAATAAACTCTGGTTAAAAATAGAACCTTTGACTCCAACATTATTCGTGGGCAGCACACTCCTTATCCCACTGTGTCTCCATGGAAAACAAGACTGACTTTAAAATTTCAGTTCCAAAAATCAGTTCTTAAAATGCTGTCTGACTCGTGGCCCATTGGCTTGAAGTGATTCAGATCGTCTGCTGGACCACACAGAGCCTGTGAGACAAAAATCGCTGTTTGATGATCTGATGAGTCTCAATAATTTCCTGACAAGAGAAGAGATGAGGGTGAGGGATGAAGAAGCATTCCTACCAACATTGGACAGGACTTCCCGTAATCAAAACAAGAGTTCAAATCTGACTGCAAAATTGTGATCATCCTTCCACCACAACACTTTCTGAGCCATGACAGTACAAAGCCAAATGTAACACTGGCAAATCTGTTTACATGGCAAAGTTCACCTAAGTATGCAGTCACGTTTGCATAAGCATAAACTCCTGTCTTGTCCAGTGCTGACAAAACATCAAGCGTAAGCGAAGTAAAGTAAGCAGAGTATGTCCTTTGGTCCTCAGTGGACCTATCTCCAGGTCAGCTGCCAGTCATCAAGCCTAGGACAATACTTGGAAAGCCTGGCCTGCAGTGCACCACGAGACGAGGTGTTCCTTATGTTTGGTGTGACCATAAGAATCAAAGAACCAAAGCCACAGACTGTTCCAGCCCAGAAGAACTGCCTGTCGCTGATCAGTCACTGCTGTAAGAGTGAAGAGCCACCCCGCATGCTTGAAAATGGACAGCCATTGTCACAGATACCCTGGAAGACAATCTGAGAGCCACCTAGAGCTGAAATGGCATCACGCTGTACTGGTTTTGGATCTGGACTACAGCAAATGGAGGGTGGTTTCTCAAACCAGTCAAGCTGCAATTTGTAAACAGGCACGCTGCAGGTAAAATGGCGCAAAATGTGGTCTAGCAACAAATGCCACTGCCACCATTCTGTTTGACAAACAAAAGCATTAGGCATTCTGTCAGAGTCACAAATGCATCTTCATCTTGTCTTTCATTCTGACAATGTAAAATAGTTCCTGGGCTGAGAAAAAAGTTATTTCAGTGGCACTGCTGGCTTACAGCGCATCCGCCTCTTACTGACCCAGCCTCTGGCTGGGAAGGCTCCTGATGCATGTGCTCTAGCTTTGACTGGGACAGAGATAATTTTCTTCACAGTAGCTAATACGGGGCTATGTTTGGGATTTGTGCTGAAAACAGTGTTGATAATTCAGGGATGTTTTCATTACTGCTGAGTGGTGCTGACACAGAGCCAAGGGCTTTCTGCCCCTCACCTCTGCCTGCTCACTGCTGGGGGGGCACAAGGAGCTGGGAGGGGGCACAGCTGGGACAGCTGACCCCAGCTGACCAAAGGAATGTTCTGTACTGTATGGCGTCATGCTCAGCATGTAAAGCTGGGGAAGAAGGAAGGGGGAGATGTTTGGAATGATGCAGTTTGTCTTCCCAGGTAACTATTACGCATGATGGAGCCCTGCCTTCCTGGACATCTCCAGGCTGGTGGGAGGTGATGAATGGATTCTTTGTTTTCCTTTGCTCGTGTGCACAGCTTTGGCTTTACCTATTAAACTGTCTTTATCTCAACCCACAAGTTTTCTCACTTTCACCCCTCTGATTCTCTCCCCATCCCATCAGGCAGGGGAGTGAGCGGGCACCTGTGTGGGGCTTAGTTGCTGGCTGGCGTTAACCCATCACAAGCGTGCCAGGAAAGGTGAGCGGGAATCCATCGTTTAACTGCTGGAAAGGGTGTTCCGGCAGGCAGGTGTCCGAAGGGATGTAACCCCAGGCTAAACAGAGCCTTTGCTTCACATCTGAAGAAACGCTTGTGTGTTCCAAAGCTTACCTACTTCTTTTTCCCCTCACCTTATCTGAGGAAACACAATCACCCAAAGCATGCAGTTTGTCAAATATCAGGTGTTGGTATCGGGATACCAGACCCCAGTAACTTGTGACAGTATCCAGCAGGCTGTGTGGGTGGTTGAAAGATTAATCTACTCACCAGAAAAAACACAGCAGGGTTGTTTAATACAATCCACCCTTGCACTGTCAACAGGGGATGTTAGAACAGGGTGGTTGCAAAGAACATCGAAACCCACACATACGAGCTGAGGGTGCCTGTCCTTCCTCCAAACACGAGCACCGGAGGAAGCAATGACTGCCAAAGCTTCTGGGCTGAGAGCAGTATGGCACCGTTCATCATTATAGCCCCCAGATGGGCCAGCGTAGGCTACTGCAAAATATCTAACAAGCTTGGAACAGGATCCTGAAAGAACAAGAAAAATCAGGCTCGTTTTCTTTCTCTAGCAATTTACGTACTCTGATAGTTCTGTGAAGTCCAAGTACAAGATTTCTCCTAAAGTAAAGTATGAAAAAGTGCCTTATTTGCCACTAGAAGCAGCATGGGAAGCAAAAGTTTGTATTTCGATCTTGCCATAAACAGCAGCTCGTTTTCATGTCATTTGCAAGGGTTGGGGAGGTCCTAACGCTTCACACTGGGCTAGATGGGAATTAGGACCTGGTCTTTTATGTACATCACTATTACCCACTGAAGCAAAACCCCAAACATTTTAAAAAGTGAGAATAGCAATAGCAAGCCTTAATGAGTTTTTGGTGCCTTTAGCTAAGCTTTTCATTTGAGTGCGTGAAAAATATTTTAATTAAGCCACCTCCTGCTTCGATTTCACCAGATATCTTCCTGCTTCCGCAAGAAATGCCACAGATGCCAGAGATCATAGCTTCCTTCACACACAGCTGTGATTCACACTGAGGGCAGATCCACTCTCTGCACTTGGTAAAGCTTGGGTTATGTGAGCAAAAGAAAATTCAGTAATAACGTTAAAGATTGAGTTAAAATAAATACATACAAAAAGGCTAAAGGAAACTTCAGTCCCAGCATTGCTTTCTTTCACTTGCAAACTTGGCAATCCTCTTTGCCAAAAAAAAAAAAAAAAAAAAAAATAAATTTGAAAAATGCAGGAAAATATTGAAAAAAAAACCAGGAGCACCAAGGTGCAGTATGGTCTTTACAACCCAGGCACTGATCTCTGTTATCTGGGATTACAGAACAGCTGATGCAGTAACAGGTGGTCATTCTCTACTTGAAAAGACCAAGAAGCCACTTATAATGGATCTCCCAAAGCCCAAATGCTAAGACAACTGTAGGTTCTCAGCTAAGGTTTAGAAGACCATTTAATCTTCAGAAGAAAGTCTTTGCCATTTTCTTCCAACCTTTAATTACTTCTGCCCCATAGTCTCCAACGTGACTTTCCCAGTTGTGTGATCTCCTCTGTCTTGGCTCTTTGTCATCTTCTTACTTTCACAATCCCAATTTGCACTTTTCAAGGCTTCTGGTATATTGAGAGTCTCTGCCAGCAACCAGACTTTCCAACTACTAGTTAACTCTATATCGTACTCCAGGGGTCCTCAAACTACGGCCCGCGGTATTTACAGACGCACCCCCCCACCCCCCCCCTGCCGGGGGTTGGGGGGGGAACCAAGCAGCCGCAGATGGCTGCCTGCCACTGCATCCGTGCGCCGGCCCCCTGGTTAAAAAGTTTGAGGACCCCTGGCCTACTCTTTACCAAGTCCCAGTCATCTGCCATGAAGTCTTAGCTCCCCTTCACATTCATGTCCTGTGTTCGTGTACTATCCTACTCATCACATAGCGCAATTTCTAGTGAAATGTGTACCCATGCCCTCCATTCGTCCCCTTCCCTATGTTGCCTGGATCTCAGCTTCCTCCCAAAGCCACCTAGCCCTTTGACCCTCATACTTTCTGCCCAAGACCAGCAGAGGAACCACTATGAAAGAAGAGAGGAGTGGATATCAGCCTTGATCCTAAGCAAGAGATTATAGAGAAAATTCTGAACCTCTCTGGTCACACCCCTGCCCACTTTGGAGACATCACATACAAGCAATCCTGCCAGCCACGACATTTGTGTGGAGACAAGGTACGATTGATCAACACCAGAGAGCAGAGATGTTGAGGATTCGTAAAGGCTAGAAGAGACCCCAGAGTAAGGTGTTCCACCACACTGCTCTAGAAAGAATTCAACCGTATTTATGTTGTTCCTGACTAATATTCAAACAACTTATAATTATGTCAAAATCCTGAGGATCCCAATTCAGTAATCCATTCCATTGCTTCAGTTTCATTAATGCTGAACCCATTATGCATCATCTGGTTGAGCACAGGCATGAATTGCTTCACAATAGCTTTGTGACATTACAAAGTTAACATGCCTTGTCACCCTGCCACTCTTCTTTCATTGGAGCTGAAACAACTCCAGGCTTTTCAACCTTCCTTCAGAGGTCATATTTTCCTAAAGCTTTAATTATTTTCATTCCTTTTCTCTGGATTCTCTCCAATTCATCCACATCTTTCCTGAAGTGTACACCCCAGCTGGATGGTGTTACAGCTGAGGAGGACTGTTACACAGTGTGGAAGTATCACATCTCGTGTCTTCCACGCTGGCGTGCTATATATATATCACAATACAGTGTTTGTCTGTATTACAGCAACTCTTCAAGTAATCTACTGTAAACCACAGCTCTTCTAAAGAATTACCACCCAAACCCTTCCTTATACAGTTGATAACTACAATTATTTTTGTCCTGTTGAACAACTTAATTTTAATTCCATCTCCAGTATATTCACAGTTCCTCCCCAATCAGATGTCAACTGCAGATATAGCCAGCACCACCGAGATCACTGTCTGAAATACTCTGCAGTACCGAGTACTGGATAAACATGTAATCTCCCATTCTGTTTGCTAAAGTTTGCACAGGTGAATGTGTAAAAACTACAGTACTCTAAAGATATAAGACATCTTTAAAGAAAAATTGAGCAGGTTTTCATAAAGACAGTAAAAATGCAGATCTTTGACAATAGTACGCTGCCTTAGCAGGATCTGGAGCCTAGATACAAACCAGAAGGACAATACCCTGGTTCCAAAAGGTCTTAGAATTTTTATTATTTTTTTGTAAGGAGTATTAATTCTCAATTAACCATTTGGGTGAATTAAAACAAAAATTATCCTGAGTCATAAGGATATGTGATGAACTACAGCCCACATGCTTAAAACTTGGCAAAGTTATAAGCAACAGAAAAGAGCCTTTACAATGGGGAAGACATTTCAATTTTGTTGGCAGATGGTGGCACCCAACCCAACAATATCATGTGTGCAACAACAGATACTATGGATTCACAGGGCTTTCTATCACTATTTTTCTCTTCTGGGCCAAACTGTTCCCCAGACCACTGCTGTACCTCTTTTTTTTTTTTCTTTTTTTTTTTCCCTTCTTTCCCCCCCTATGCTAAAATGTTTCAAATGTGTCTTTATCAAAGGCCACAGAGAAAGATAGCATGTTACTTTGAAGAAAACGAACTTTCTCTGAAGAGTGACATGAAAGTCACTATCTTGTACGGTTCAGTTCACTTTAATTCTTTCATTACACTCCCTCCACATTTCAACTTTAGCAATAAACGTAATCTCTTGCGTGCAGCATCCTCCTACAGAAGTCTCACCACAAATCACTAGATTAAGCTGCTTTATGAAGCTGCCCAAGTCTGACTGCTGACTTTCAAAACATACTGACTAATGAAAAAGATGTTCAAGCAGGTCAGCAACATGCACAACATTTTGCACGCTCAGACCCTAAAGCACAAAGAAAGCTTTTACCTATTCAGAGCACTTTCACATCGTTTTTCTTAAGGCAATAAACATGAAGAAATTAAAGCTTGCATATGTGTTGGTATTAAAATTATAAGCTTACCCCTTTCAAAGCATCATTGGGATGTGAAGTGTTTGACTTAACAGGTTTGACTGTATGTTTTGGTTATTGCAAATGAAGATAGTCAACAAAAAAGTTGTAACTACCCTTACTTAGATACATCACTTGGTCCCATGAACTAAAATCAGCTGAATATGACAGTATTTTCTCAAATGGCCTTATTAGAGGCCTGAAACTTGTATTTCTGTAACTTGGCATACAGCATGCGTATATACAGGAGAAACTGAACTATGTTTAAAAATGTATTTATATACTTCATACATTTATAGCGGCATCTGAATCATCTTCATTTAATGTGTAGTGCAACTGCAGCATAAGCCACTTACCCAGGAAAATATGCAGCAAGATCTTTACATTTTTCTTCCCACCAAACTTAATTAACAAATCACTGTCATTCAGCCCACGTGACATGCTGGCTCTTGAAGAGTATTAATTAAATATTATTTGTTACAAGTCAAATTTATTTCTTTGTAAGACTTCATCAATATAAGTGTAAATGCTGAATGTAAAGTGTAAATGCTGCATGTTTCTGACAAAACATATTCTAGTTCTAAAACAAGAAAATCATGTGGTACGCAACCCAGAGAATCAAAGGAGTGAAAGTAGCTTCAGGAAGTAATGGGAAACAAAAAGCATACGACCTACACAGCATCTCATTGTTTCCTAAAGACAGAACTCACAGTGTCTCCATTGAAACAAACACACTTGTTATTCATCACTAATTGATTTAAATAATAGATTGTAAAAAAGAGCAGAATTTGGCCCTTCCAGTGGAAGCACTAATGTAAAGTTGAGACTGTAACTTTAGGTTGCCTTCTATCACGTTATTTGAAACCAATTAATTCTATTCTAATGTGCACTTCATACAACGTTATTAAATCTTACTCCAGTACATGGGATCAATGACAATATATGGGTCTTTAGAGCATCTCAACATTTACATCACACTGATGGAAGCTGTTATGCAACTTCATTTGCCCTGAATCTCTTAATTCTAAAGAAATCAGTTGTACTTTTCTAGCATGCCAGTGGTAGGCTTATCCATATTTGCTATAAGGCTTTTATCTGGGCTTTTACGGAATAAAGGTTGTGCATTGATTTTGTGCAAGGGAAGAAAAAAAATCCCTCCTAACAATCAGTCAGCTATTTCAAACATGAATAATTCAGAAAATGGAAAAGAAAAAAATTCGTCTTTTGGCTTGAGAGGAAAAAACGCCAGAACGCAGTCATTTAAGCTTACGCTCTCTAAATAAAAATTCTGTTTGTTAGACTTCATTGTAAAACAACAAGCAAATATATTCATGTTCATAAACTCATCATGACATTTCATCCAACACTGATTATGCCATGTACTCCTTAGTTAAAAAGAGCTTACCTGACATGTCTCCAGCAGGAATGTAGGTATAAATTGAAATAACCCTAAGCTACATTACTCACACAGATATGTCAATTTTCAGCGACTGAGGTACCTGGCAAAATAGTATTCAGAGTGACTAAGAAACAAAGCAGGAGAAACCATGAAAGTTATTCTGACAGCTGTAATCAGAAGTGTGAAACTAAAAAGGCTGCCTTTAGTATCTGCAACTAAAATGAGATACTATTACCAAAGCAACAGTCCCTTTAAAAAGTAAATAAATATTGTTCAAGTTTTCAGGAAGTGGATGTTAAAAAAAAAATAAATTTACCTGATGCATTACCAATTCATCACTGCTACTACCTGCATAACCCTTGCAAGAAAACAGACCAAAGTAAGACCTATAATAGTAAGACCTGTAAGGAACAAACTTTGGGGCGGGGAAGTCAATGTCTTAGCACAGAACACAGCAAGACATTCACACTTTACACCAACTGTGTCTGACACCAGTGCACTTTCAAAAATCCCATTATACAGCATATAGGAAAAAAACCCAATCATCGCTCGTGTGTGAAGCACTTCTCTCTAAAATCCAGGATTGCCCAAATGGATATTTAAAAAGCGTCCTTAATTCTAGAACAGGATGCTCTGAGATACATTTTCCTATTGGAGAAAAATGACCCAATACCAACCAGCAGCGACCTCCTTGCTCCGTGCCATATTAATTAATAAAGATTTCAAATCAATTCTTGTAACTATCATCAAACTTGGACATAAATAAATATACAGATCACTTTGATACAAAGTTTTGATACACTTCAGAGTGTTAAATTCAAGTTCATTGTTGCAATGAAATATTCAAAACCAAACACGATCTCTAATCTGATAAATGGATAGCAGCCAAGCAGAGTTGGATTTGTCACTTTGATAATTCCTGACCTGGACTCAAACCACGTAAAGTAAGCTATATGCAGAACTGCTCACTATTGCCTGGACTAAAATATATTGTTGGCTTTGTTGAAGAAATTCACAATAACACTAATGCCCAACGATTAGTATTTTGATATCAATAAAAGACTTAATTGTCTATGCAAGACACAATTAGAATTATTTCGGTGATGGGAATTTCTCTAGCATGCATTACTAAATACTGAATAAAAGTCAGTTCTGGTTCCAGTTCATCTTCTTTAATCTGTTAAAATATAGGACCTGCTACATGTTACTGCTATCGGGTAGCTTAAACAGCTCAGATTCTTGGAAAAGAGCTCTTCTCGTGCAATTGCTATACACTGTTCAAGGTATGTACAGAAAATCTCTTCAGGGATAAACTAACTTGTATTATCTATATATCTATTATTGACAGAATATCTGTTATTAGGCCTGTGGTTGCAAATTACTCTTCCCTTTCTCCATGCCCCCATCCCCCACCCCACCACCCAGCAGATCACTTTCACTGCCATTATTATCAGGCATATTAAATTTTCAGGATGCACAGTTGTGGTTTCCAGGTCTCTATCTCTTGAACTGTGTTCTTAACTGGGCATTTTTACAGTTAAAATGACAGAGTAGAAGCATAATAATGTTTCTTGTACTACAGCAACAGAGAAGCAGATTTGTAATCGACTCACAGCAATACCAGCAAATTTAATTAAAAAAAAAAAAAAAAGACAAACAAACACCAAGCCTTCAGTCATTAAAAATCTCTTAATGACATAGGGAAAAAAATGTGTTACACGTATCTCTAGTCCTAAACCAGACGTTTTCTAACTGAAGAGACTGTGCAAGGCAGCAATTTCCCATGCAGAATAATGCCACCCCTATAGCTTACCTGCTCCGGCTGTGAAGGTGCAGGGTGAGGAAGAGCACGATGTGCCGCTGCCCTTCAGCCGTGGAAAGCAGCAGGTTTATTTCATCGCTCACTAAAACGCGCCGGCCGCTGTGCGATCAATGGCTTACGGGAGCGCAAACAAAGCGATGCCGCTCTGGAGAAGCATCGTGTAAACCAGTCATCCTTGACAGCTCCTGCTTTTCGGCAAAGCCGGAAGGATGCAGGACTCCCCGGGAAAACGCTAACAAAGGAAAACCGGGAGGAATTGGACGGAGCCGGGTCCAGCCGTTGGATTCCCCGGCGGCGGTCGAGCAGCCCCTTCGGAAAACCGCCCGCACGGCCCCTCGCACCTTCGGCGGAACAAAGGCGGCGGGCAGGAGCCGGTGGCGGCTCCCGTGCGGGGGTGTGCGGCCGCCCGCGCAGCCCCCGCCCCGCCGCGCAGCCCCCGCGCCCGCAGGCGGCACAAGCGCCCGCAGCCCCAGCGGCACGGCCGGCCAGGGGCAGGGCAGCGCGGCCCGGGAGCGGCCCCGCACCCGCACCCGCCGCACGCCCCCGCCCTCCGCGCAACAGCGGCGGCCCCGCACGGCCGGCGCCCCCCAGGTGCGGCCGGCGCCGAGCGAAGCGGAGCGCGAGCGCCGGGCTGGGGGCGCAGGGGCTGGGGGCGCAGAGGGCGCGGGGCTGCGGCGCGGCTCCCTCCCGCTGCCGGCTCCGCAACGGCGTTTGCGCGGGGACACCGCGCGCGGCAGGGTCCTACCTGTCCGCCCTCCGCGTGCCGCCGGAGGGGACGCGCCGGTGCCGGTGCCGCAGCCGCCGCCCAGCCCGTCGGAGGCGGCCGCCGCCGCTCACGGGCGCCCCGCAGCGCCGCGCCCCGGCCCGCGCCGGCGCCTCTCCCGCATCCCGGCCGGCGCCCGCCGACTGGTACCGTTCGGCTTCTTTGTCGGCGAGGACGGGGCACGGCTGGGTTTAGCCGGGTTCACCGGGGTCCCGCGCCCCCGCCCCCGCCGCGGGGGGACCCGCCGCCCCGGGGACTCGGCTCACAGCGAGACCAGCGCCGGGGCGCGGCGCCTGGCGGGTGCTGCAGCCAGCCAAGCGCTTATCCCCTTCGTTCACCAAAAAATGGGAGGAACTACAAGGAACAAAACGAACATCAGCGGCTGCCCAGCACAGCAGCGCAGAGAGCAGCCTCCCTTCTCCCCCGCACCTCCAAATCCGGCGGCTGCATCGGCTCTGCTGGGTCCCGCTCCCCCAGTTCAGCTGCCTACGCCAAGATGTTACGGTGCTGGACACTGGTCTCCCCAGTTTCCCAAGAGAATGCGGTAAAATTGGACACTGCTCTTAATTCCGTCCAGACTCTGCCACTTTATTTGAACCAAATTGATCGTGTGATTAACCATCTTCCACTGCTGAGAAAGCTGTTTTGCCAGCCGGTTCTTCAGGTCCAGATGCTCCCTGGACAAAAGGGCCGTACAGCTTTGGATCCTGCCTGTCTGTAACTTTTTGGCCCAGCCATGACCAGTCCACCTGGCATTCTCAAAAGGAACTGGGTCTTACGGAAAAAGAACACCCACGCTGGGTCAACCCTAAAAGCCATCTCACACGTTTTATACCAATAGTTGGTAGTTTAAAGGAAGAATGTAAGTTTAGGCAAGCATTTATTGATACTCTTCCACTCCTTAGTGATTTCCAGCTCAGTGAATTCCTGAGTGAGACGTGATTTGTGCAAAAAAACTAGCTCTGTGACTCTGGAAAGAATATTAATCGCTAGGGATCACTTTTTCACCTGCAGTATTCTAGAGGTGACCAGAGGTTCAGTCCGTTCCCTTTTCAGTCCCTTCAAGACTAACGCCATAGTGTACAGGGCACAGATGACTCAGAAATGAAGCTTATGCACCAGATCTGGCACGTAGATGGCTGTTAACTATATCGGCTACCTTTGCATTAGCAATGACACATATAGGTTTTTATATCCAAAATATATGGATCCAAACCACCTCAATTACCAGAGCTGAATTTTGCAGCACTCCTTCGAAGGATTCAGGGGGGTTCCTGTGTTTTGCTTTGCTGCTGTCCCAGCACTTACACGTCTCAGGCAGGAGAACTGCGTGATACAGATGGAAAACTTCAAAAGTAGCCACCAGGAAGGAGCTGAATCCAGCCTTTGCCAATTCCTTCAAAGCGGTCAAATGCTCAATTGTATCAGACCTTTCGTGACAAAGGTCGATCTTTTCATTTTCCTGGAGGAATATATAAGCTAAAATGAGAATTTTTTTTTTTTTTTTTCCACCTTAAGAACTAACAATTTCTGGGAAGTGTGCAGCCACAAACCTCAATAGCAAAGTGATGGATGGGCTTCAGGAACACGTGGCCTTATTAGCAATTCTTTCACTTTGAGTTCATGAGCTGTATCTAGAAGTTCCATGGAGAAACCCGAACCTGTGAAGTATGTGCCACGGTCGCTAGAAAAAATAGGGTCCACTAGGTTGGCACAAGACACCGTTTAAAAGCAAGGAGCAAGCCAGCAGGTGCCTATTGAACATTTTTATTTATGCAAAGGAAATGAGTACAAATAAAGAATCGGCGCATACAGGTACAGTCCAGTAACCCACACATCTCTTCTCAAACAAAACCAAAGCTCAATGTCAACGTGCTCCTTTGGACTTAGAGGCTCAACGAAAACCTCCTCCAAGAGCAGTACCTGCTCTGCCGAACTTAGAGCTGACTAACCACGCTTTTGTTTGCATTCAGGAAAAACGGCTGTCCCTGCCCAGCAGTATTAAAACCGAGGAGAAGCTGCCACTGCCATTCTCATTTTTATCACTTTATTTGCCATCATACCGTACTAGTTAAAGCAAACAGTCTAATCCCTGCACCGCCACCTTGAAATGGTAAAGGACCACTGCGGACAAACCTGGTGGAGCAGCTCTGCTCAGATGATGTTGAGCTAGCAGCACACACAGGTGGGACAGGCAACTCTCATGTCATAACTTCCAAAACTCACCATCTACCTGAGCTGTAACGTACACATCGAATATTGAGCAAAACAATGACAATACAATTATTTTTTATACTCACAGTCTTAAAAAAAGTCAGAGATCATAGTATAGATGATAAGGGTCGATTTCACTACAGCTGGATAGGCACTTACCTAATCACACTACTGCTGGCGTGATTAGGTAAAATGTCCCAGTCACAGAATTGGTGCCCCTCTGGAGACCATCTAGTCCAGCCCCTTGCTCAGACCAGGGTCATCTACAGCAGGCTATCCAGGACTGTCCCCCACCGGGTTTTGAATACCTCCATGGATGGGGACTCCACAACGGGCAGCCCGTTCCACTGTTTCACCACCCTCACAGGGAAAAAAAAAAAAACCAAAACAAAAACAAAAACCACAAAACAATTTTTCTTCTGTTTAAATGGAAATCCCTGTATTTCGATTTGCATTTTCAATTTGCCTGTTGTACCTCCCCTGGACACCACTGAGCAGAGCCTGTCTTAATCTTTTTGCTCCACCCATCAGGTATTTATGTATACGGAGATGTTCCCTGCTGAGCCTTCTGTTCAAGGCTGAACACCCCCAGCTTGCTCAGCCTCCCCTCATGTGTGAGATGCTCCAATCCCTCAATCACCTCCGGGGTCCTTTGCTGGACTCACGGAGAACGCCCACGTCACGCTGGGAGCCTTGCAGATGACACTGTGCCCTTGGGTAAACCGTGCCTGCCCTACCAGGTGGGAGCAGCCGGTACCCAAGCATAGGGCAGCCACTGTGCAAGGAGCGCCCCACGCACTGGTGGATGTCGTGACAGAGAGAACACTGCAGCCTGCCAGAAGATAGAAGGGTGGGTTTTTTTCCCCTTTGTTACTAAAACAGTGCCGGTAACACACCAGTGTTTCAGCTGTTGCTGAAGAGTGCTTGCACAGCATCAAGGCTTCCTGTCTCGCCCCATTTATACTGGGGGATGGATGGTAAGACTTCAGGTCCAGGAATCGATACTGCTGCAGCTATTATCTTTGTGCTGCCCAGGAAGGCTCAGAGGATGAAATGAAACTGGGACATCTGTATACATAAAGCTGAAAGACCTGAGTACCAAACCTGTGCACAACTGGTTTCTTACACTGTTAAGAGCGAAAAGGAGAGAGTATTAAAATTCTGTCCCAAAGGATGGTTTAAAAAATACAAGTCTGTGGTCATCTGGTTTCATTTAGGAATAACAGCATTTAAATAGCTCAGGCTTGCCACATACAATATTTTATACAGAAAACAGTGTGTAAATTGAAAGACTGAGGCCCTAATCTTAACCTTCCTTAATTAGCATCACACAGGAATCTCAGTGTTTCCCAGATTTAGGGCCACAGAACAGTTAAAACTGGGTTTTTCCAACTGAACCCTAGAATTGCTTATTTAACTATTAGGTTAATTATCTAAATTTTAGGGACATCCTACTAGAAAAAAATTCTAAGAATTTCTTAAAGACACATTATGATAATTTTAATTGAACAATTTAGATTTTACTATAAAACCCGTTCTTCTATTCTCTCCAGATTTGTTTCTGACAATACAGTTTCTTTGTTGTGTAAAGAAACAACCCCAATGATTATTGCTTTTCCTTTTATTTTTCTAACATTCTTTTTCCTCTGTCCCAACTGCAGATAACAACATAAGACTGGCAACTTGAGTAGTCAAGACTCTTCCCATGATTTCATGTCTGCCCCACTCTGCTTTCAACTCACCCCAGCTAAGGACTGAACAGGTCATGAGATTTCCAGGATTCCTTTGATCTTCCAGAAGGCAAGGAGAGCACAGAAGCTTCTTGGAGCCAAGTCCAGGAGAGTCATCTTAATATCCTGACCCATAAAAGGCTTGTTTCATTTGTTTCACACATGATATATATGGCAATCCACAGATTTAAATCTTCCACAAATTTGTGCTTGTTTTATACTTCATAAAACAAAATACTCAATTTTAAAGCAAAGCGGTGTAACTACTACTTTTATTCTACTTGCTTACAAAAATGCATACAAAATAACAGTAAGAGAAGGTAAAATGACAGCTTTACTAAAGTCTGAATATTGGTAGTGTTTTAGTTTTAGAAAGCCTCACAGGCTTTGGTCACCAAAATGATAACAGTTTTGCTACCACCTGCCCTCAGCGATCCACTAGCTCTTCCTAATTAATATTAATGTAAGAATTATTTAATTGAATTGCTATGATTTTAATTGTAATGTCAAAGTATCTATGTTTTGGTAAGATGAAATACAGTATTTTCAATCAAATAGAACACTTATTTTTTTCTTAATTTAGGTTCCAACTTAGAAGAGTTTATATAAAAAAATAAGGTATTTAGAAGTCACCCCTGAAGCCCTCGAGAACAGAACATGAGTTCTTTCCTCATTCATACTGAACTGCTTCATCCTGAATAATTAACATCAATTAGCATCAGTAGAAACTACTGACTTAATTACAAACAGTATTAACGCATAACTAACATTTAGAAATGACAGCCTCCCCATTCCTGTAACTGGCAAATAAGAGACCTAAAAAGTATGGGATGCACCCATGTTATTTAAAACATTTTTACTTAAAACAATTTCTTCCAATGGCTCAGAAGCCTAATGTGGTACGAATATTTTCAGGTACTTCTCAATTGGTGTTCTAAGTTGTTTTTAATTAGTAAAATTTAATACATATAGACACATACGAGATAACTGACAAAACACAATATATGAAAAAATATATCTATACACCTTGCAACAGTAATTATTTATCTATGGATATATGAGACAGTACTTCCAGTTAACACAATATTCTTTTTAATTTCTAACTGTAATAATCAGTGTAAAATAGACAAAATCTGAAAACAAAACAAATATCTTTTTCCCGTGTCATTTAAGATGTTGTTTACACCTTAGAGATGCTTGCAATGCCAGCTAGAGATCACAGGGGTTTTATTCAGTGTCAGGCAAGCAGAACACTACCTGTCGGCCAGTGCAAGGATGTACAATAATACATCCTCCCACTTCTAGTCCTCTGCATGATACCTATGAATACACATCACGTCAACCTGAGTGGTCAGTAACTATTACAAAACTGTGTATGTTCTTGAATAGAAGAATGATTTGATACACAATTATCTGCACAGATGGACTTCAAGAACATATCATTAGATAGTGATTGCTAATCACATCTTACCCCATAGCCCAAATTTGAAATGCCCCTCTGCTAAACAGACCAGATATTTTAAAGATTAGTTCTCACTGTACTTACCTCATAAGTGTGTCACAACATAAAGGTCTGTGTCACCTTTCCAAAAGCTTGACATGAACTGTGTGAAGGAGTCCAGGTTTTTTCTGATCTCTTAAAGAACAGAATTTGAAAAAACTCCAGATATGATCAAAAAATTTGAATATAAAATATTTTAGAATTAATTTTATGATATTTAAAGGACTTCAATACACCTTTAAAAATATAATTTCTCTCTTCACTTTTTATTTAATATTGGGATAATATTTAAAATGCAATTTCACACAAAGATTAAACAAAAGGAGATGAGTAGTTATTAAAGGACAAAATTTAATACAGAATAACTGATACATTTTTTTATTAAGAAAAGGTACAGTAAACAAAATGCATTCACAAAATAGATAATCAATACTTTTAACTATCATGAAAAATTTCCTGTAAACAAAAAACACTTGTTAAAAGACCAAGCACAGGAAATCATCCTAAGTATAAAACATACACTGGCTCAGCATTTTTAAGACAATCACGCATGTTATTCAATGTTAGCTCACACCAAGATGAACAAATTTCTGTAATCATATGAAATAAGTAAACAGAAATAAAATAGTAAAATGAAAACAAGAGATTGGCATATCAAGTACTCATTTCCTTCCTATAATAATTATGTTTGCAAAATAGTAACAAAACTTTGCCAGTCTTGAAACAAAACCCACCAACCAGCCAGTAAAAAAAGTCACCCCAGCCAGTGGGGAAAGCAGAATTTTGCAAAGTTTATTACTTCATCAATTCTCAGAAATGTCAAAGGCAATCACCGCTTTGAAGAAAACAGAGGTAGAATACAAGTCAGCCTTCATAACTAAAAATAAAAAAAGTTCTTGTAACAAGGTAATGCTTCAGTTGCTCACATACTGGTTATTCCTTGAAGGTCACATTTCTAGTGGAGAAAGAAAATATTTGAGAATAAAAGGTATCTATTACATTTTACTACTAAATATTAGCATAAAAAGTAATAATTAGATTTGGCCTCCTAGTATTCTCTTCTGTTATTCCTGAATATCAACTATTAGCATATCACCTAAAACTCTACATTCAGCTTATTGACACATTGTACAAATGCTTAACAAAGTAAATGTGACATGGAGGAAGATAATGTTTTTTCATATTTAATCAGAGTAGAGAAAAAGACAGTTGTAACATGACAAAACAGTAATTACAGAGCACACTTTACTGTGGTAAGCTCCCAGGAAGCAATAAATCAGTCGGGTGGAAGATGCTGATAGTACTACTGAGATCATTCTAATGTAATAATCCACTGATAGGTTTAAAAGTCAAGATAGTAAAGAAAAAAAAAACTGTATGCAAATTCAGTTGTTAAAAGCCGTTTTCTTTAAAAATACATACTTCATGAAAATGGGCTATTTTCTGATAAGATATGGTACAGAGCTGTCATTGTTAAAACTAAGGATGCAAATAGTAGGATAAAAAGAGTTCACTATATGGTATTCTTCAAGTATAGCGACTGAACTATTTTTATCGCTCTTGCGACTTCATGTAAAGCAAGGAAGACTAAAGACTGTTTCATTCCCGCTATCAAGATCTCATTTGCTACAGTTTCCTTTTTTTTCGCTTTATCCAAAAACTGGCAGAAGAAGAAAAAAATTACTGACAATGTGGATCATGCCATGCTGACCTCAGTTCTCAGGAAACCTGTGGTTTTGTTAAAGTAAGCTTAAGAATAAGCTGTATGTATTTACCAACAAAAATAAAGTTTAAAATCTTATTAGTTTGGAATTCTGTTTCTTGGAGTTTAATAGTTTTTATTAATGAGCTTTTATAGTATACGATATAGCTGTTACAGCACACATTTCCTGAACAAATCACTGTTTATTTTTACCTGTCCTTCCACCCTTCACTGCAGTTTATTACGCAGTATAGGACAGACAGGATATGAAATCAATAATCAGACCTGTCGCATAATGGACATCATCTAAAACAACAATGATCTCTAAAAGGACAAAAATGTCAGTGAAAATGAACAGGTGAAAGGTTGATTTTGGTTTCTTTTATATGGACTCTAGTGATCACAATCTTAGACATTCATAACATTCAATCAGCTACAATGAAAAACGCATTAATTATTTTTATGCACTTGTTTTGGAGACATTTTCATCTAACATGTAGGGTTCAAATGCATTTTAGTTAGACGCTCTCCTATGGAGTGCCTTTCCTTCATTGTTGTATCTGAGAGAATTTCATGGCATTTCTCTTAATATGAGCCACTCACTGTTTGGAGATTAACTATTTACAACAATAAATCGGCAATATATATTTGATATAATTAATGGTAATAATAAGCAGGCAATATATATTTGGAAGCTGACAGCTGGTGCAAGGCCATTAACAAAAACAGGAAGAGGAATACATTACATTATATAGTCTTTGGAGAGCATATGCATCTATTACTTCCAATCGGTATTTCATAGCAAGAGAGTCAACAAAAGAACTCAGAACCACCTAAAGAGTGTAAGAATTTCATATAACTAAAAAAGCATTATTTACAAGCAGTTTAAACTTAACTCTTAAACCGAAGCAATCTGCTAAAATCAAATTGCTTACTTTTCAGCTGCTGCTTGATCAGCTGTCCTTAAAACAGTACGTTCTGGAGAATGTGAGGGAGACCTCAATGTTGAGCTGAGAGGAGATGAAGCACGTAACGATGATGTAGAGAGACCATGTCGACGCATTTCTTGAATTGCACGCTCTCTACCAACAGATAGCAATTTCAGTTACATAACACTTTGGTACTACAGGATGTTAAAGGACGAAAACAATTCCTCCCCCCCCCCCCCCCCCCCCCATTTTTATTTGGCGATTTTCACAATACTTTGCAAAAAGCCTGGTTTTCTCTTAACGTCACCCAACTTCTTGTTTTCATAAGAAGGAATTATTTTTTTAGATGCAATGGTAAACTCACAAAATGTATAAGGGAATTCAGAATTGAAATTCAATATTGAAAAAAGCACAGTTTTAAAGGGAGAAAGAAGAAATGAGCAGTCACCTCACTGAAAAAAAAAGCATCTTACCGTTCAAATCGTTCAGTTGTCAGTTGCCTTTTTAAAACATCACAGTCAGTCTGTAGCTGTGCAACTTTACTTCGAAGTATGGGAACCTCTCTATTACAGCTGCTTCTAAAAAAAAAATCATGAGAAGCAACAGTTTCTTTTGAACACTGTCAGCTAGGAGTATAGACAAATTAGAGCAAGATAAAACAAAAATAGATACTGAACATGTCTTCACACAGAACCAAATCAAAGACAAATTACAGTGAAAACCAAGTGAACCCAACAGAATGTTTCTGGAAGAACATAAGCCGAGAAAGAAGTGAGAAGCTGTTGAGCCTCTCACTACATCCTTACTACAATATATAATGTTCTTTCCTGGAAAGATAAACACAGACAAAATAAGTAAATCCTTAGTTTATTGATTTACTCTCCTTTGTTGCAATACAAGATCCTTTTCATATGTAGACTTAAAAAAAGAAGAAACAAGCAGGAATTATCCACAAAAAAATACAAATATATACAGCTTCAGTAAAAACTGTATCAAGTAGGCTGGAACTATCTGGGTAGCAATGAACACAACTGAAGTGTATCTAAGTAAAAGCTGTACTAATGCAAGCTCAGACCAACAAAAGCCAGAGTCTGAAAGTTTATCAACTACACCCTTGATGTTCCGGCCCAACTGTTTTAACTGCAAGAATCAAAATAAAAGGCTGCCTTGAAAAAAATCTGAAGTGAGATAATTAAATATACATCTTAGAAAACCATCAGCTTGGATGACTCAATGTTTGTTTGCAAAAAACATTAATTGCATTATAAAGCAAGCAAAAAAACCAACAACAAAAAAAAGTAATTGAGTGTAAAATAAGTTGTCTAAACCAGAATCTAGACAGCTATGTTATTCCATAGATTCTTCAAAGCCAATATGAGGTGGAGTGTTCCAAAGTCAGCTCTGGAGAAGCAAAGATGTACTAGTTTATGGCTAAAGCACTGGAGTTGAATTCTGAAAAATGAGTTCCATTCCTAGCTCAGTCACAGACTTCCTTGTCTGGTACCCGCTGACCTCTGACTCTGGGAAGATGCAGACTACTCAAGAAATTTGATCCAAAAAGAACCACAGAATGTTTTTTCCTTTGTTTCCTATTAATCAGTAAAATTCCTAGAACGGCATCTTGATCCAGTATGTTGAGAACAGACGCAGAAGGCAAGTGGTCTCGACGATACATTATTCTAAGTCCTTCAGAGACAGGCATATGCTTTCAGGATGGAGGCAAGAATTCAGGGTCAAATATCATTATTGTAAAATAAAGAAAGCAAGCAAACAATTTTGTGAGTTCTGAGGTTATTCCACGTCAATGACATTTAAACAAAATTATGATCATGAAGTAGATTACTCCAAAAATAAGAAATATTTTGATTTGGAACCCCTATGCACAGCACTCATCATATAATAAGATTACGTGATGATACACAGTATTTTCACAGGACATCTGGCTCTTTCACAGATAGACACAGATAGCTCTCAAGAAGTGGTTTAGCTATTCAATATTCTCTGTTTATTTAATACTTAATCACAGTAAAGCCTCAAGTTCTCACTTACTGCATTATCACCCAAATAGCGCTCCCAGTAACACAACTACTCACTCTTCACAGAGCTCGAAATTACAACACTGGAGAACTTCACAAGTCAAACTTAACTTTGAGAATCCTTCTGAAGTCAGAGGTTATCAGTACCATTTTATAGAGTGGAAGCACAAGCACAATAAGGCCAAAACTGTAAATAATGTTCAAAAATATTGACACACGATTTTTGTCAGTTAGAACTGAAATTTTGCTAAGTCAAATGATTTTTTATACTTCGCAAAACACAAACATAATTGTCACATACTTCAGTCACAGCTGTGAGCATTTAAAGTTCCTGTTCTTTACACTGCAGCTACCAGAAACCTAATAGTCAGAATACTCTCCAATATAAGAACGTAAAATGTAGTTCAAGAGTAAGAAATTTTGTGTTCTCTTAATAATTAAATACTTCAAAGCCAAATAAAAATAAGTCTTGCTTAAAACACAGCTGAATTAGGTTGCTTCCTGAAGCCAAGAAAAAAAATCAGAACCTGGGAGAGAGGTGGTTATATATTTTGACGATTGATTATACTCTGATGCAAAGGTTAAATATCCAAATCACACTGTAATGCATACATATATTTATAGATGTACTCAACAGATAAAAAAAATTTACAAGTTATCATGGGTTGGCTGGTTGTGTAGTGGAAATAATGTCTGCAACAGATCAGCTACCTTGCCATTAGGTAGTTATATCCATTAAGAGGTTCAGAAAGAAAGGATTTCAGTGATTGCACTAAGACAGCAGAGTTGTATCAGACAAGTGAACTTCAGGAGAAGCATCACCTCCTGTGCCTCACTGATGTGAGAAAGTCATGACCAGCAGAGAAAGTGAAGCGACTTTTCTGGAGTCAGACAGGACAAATCCAGAGAAACTGAGTGCTTATTCTCAAGACTTTGAAAACTCAGCAAAGGCTCCTTCCTTTTCGAGTAGATTTCCTTTGGAACCCCTGTGTAAGGTTTACTGATTGTATTAAACTATGTCCACCAGAGTGCTGATTAATGAAAGTGGTATGAAAAATCTGTACAGAAACTAAGTAGACGATGCCATGAAAGGCCAAATAACACTGCTGCAAAAATCTGCTCAACCATACTAAACACCAAGAATTTGACATTCTGACTAAGTGTTGCCACACAGAAAAATTTTCTTTGTAAACCACGTAACACATACATACATACACTTGCTAAAACTTACAGTTTGCTCTCAGCCAGTGTTAGCTTGTCTTTCAGTAACTGAATTTCAGAATCTTTCTCATGGGATGTTAAACGGTTCTGAAATTCTTTGTCTCTACTAGTAGCCAGCAACATTTCAAGGTTCTGAACAGTAAGTCTCTCACTGGATAACTGCTTTTTCAGCAATTCAGCTTCTGATTTTATATCTTCTAATTCACCTAGAACCTAGGGCACAATTTTATACATTATTAATACACTGGTTTATAAACACACAGTTCTCTTTCGTGAAGGTTATTATCAAAACTGTAATGATTAGAAGTTTCATAAAAACTAATAGGAAACTGAGCTCGCACAACAAATTAAAGCCTACAATTATTTAAAACTATACTTAGTTAAAAACTATTCAAGCTGTACATCTGTCAAACGTTTTACTGGGAGATGGAAAAGCTCAGGTAAGTACCCAGAACACTAATTGGCTTTTAACAGCAGTAGGTTTTGGCACAAGTACAAAAATAGTATTTACTGTATTTCAGTCTCTGACTAGTTTAGCTCACAATTAGCTTTTTGGCTTTTGCTGAAAATGTAGCAATGCTTGTTTTCCTCATCAGTTCTATGAAAATAAACAGATGTTGTGGGGATGAAAACGACTGTTCTCAAAGTCTTTAATATTACAGTAACAGAAAGCCTGACCAAGTTACTAAGTAAAGATACAACAATCAGCTGTAAAGAAAAAAGTTGAGAAATGACAGGTATTTAGAACTGTTTAAAATATTTCAAAATGTTTAATGAACTTCAGCGGAATCTAAATTTCAATTTAACTAAAAAAAAATCCATGAGGGAAAACTATTTAATATCTAAATAAGAAGGGCACTATTCACTTGTTATGAAAATTTGAGCAACAGTACATAAACCCCCAAAAATATAATTAGTCTTTGTGGCATTGCAAAAACTACTGAAGCCACATTTTATAGAAATAATGAATGAAAAACTCCCTGGTTTTGTAAAAAAATCATGGATATAGATCTGTGTACTGCAAAATTTATAATTTATACACAAATGCAAAACAAGTGATGCAAATTGACTTATATTGCTCTCAGAAGTAATTCTGTTCTCCAAAACCATTAAAAGCAAAGGAAAATATTGTATTATAGCAAATTGAATTTGCCTTTGCTGCTTACCCTTTCATAATCCATGCTTTTGGATGTCAGCTGTCGAGACAGAAGTTCTTTGTTAGACTCAAGTTTCACACAGAGTTCCCTTACGGAAGCCAGGTCCGCCAACACAGAAGACTTATCCTGATTTTCACGTTTAATATCCTCTTCCAATACGGACATATTTTTTGTAATGGAGGAGATCTGAGATTCATATGCTTGATGCGCAACGATATGCTAAACAAAGACAAATATGGATACCCATTCAATGTTAAATGTGGAGTTAACAGTTTTCTGTTGAGTAACAGGGTTTTAATACTTTTTTCCCCCCTTCAAAATTAACTTTCCCTATAAAATTGACTTTATATCACATTCCTTTCCTCTTTTCTACCTAAATCAAAGCTAAGAACAACTAATAAACCACTTACGCAATTTTTAATCACCATCATCTTAAAAAAATTATACAAGTACCGTGTAAGAGTGGAATAAGGCTGGACTCCAGCTTCAGAAGAGAATTAGAAGCTTAAAACCCCCAAAACACAATCTGTCTTTCACTCAGCTTAAAATATTAAACTCTAACTTTTTTTAGGCTAATTAAAAGCATGAGACAATATATGGTCAATCCACAACTATTTAACTCCAAAACTTCCTTGATCTCCATGAAGTTATTGCTTCTAAAATATAAACCTCATTATTTTTTATGCTATTGGTTGAGTTTTCAGAATTATGGAATCCTGATTCTGAATTTGGACTACTACACCAGATTTACTTCAGCCAACAATGCTTCAAATACATTTCTTAGAAGCTTTGAATGAAGTAAGAACCAAGCTTACAAAATACCCATAAAGCTAGCTGACAAAAATATTCATAAAGCTATATGCTAATATTTTGAAGCAAGTAAACTAAAGGTTCTTACAGAGATAATAATATAACAGCAATTATCACCCAACAGAAGAGATCTAAGTATTAAAATATATGCTGCGATTCTAATTTTGAGAAAGCAGGGAAAGGAGAAGCAAAGTACATATAACCAACATCAGTTACAGTTTCAAAAAAAGCAGCGTTCACATTTGAAGCATTCACACATAGAAATTAATTTCCCATTAAAGCATTAAAAAGAGTATGTTGACTTCATTAAAGCACCACTTTCCTTGACAGAATTTCATTGCACAAGTTATTACCCCTTGAATCTCTTTTTCCAGAAGTTCAACTCTCTCCTGAAGATGTCTCCGATCTGTGTCTACAGAAAGGAGTTCAAGTCGTATTGAGCTGCTTTCTCCTTCAGCTTGATGAGCCTTCATTTCCCAGTCTTCAGCTTGTGTATGGAGCATTCGGAACTTCTCTAACAATTCTTGGTTTTCTTTTTCCTAGATGAAACAAAGTCACTCTGCAGTGATGAACTGACCTTTAAGTTGCTTGATCTTATTTCATGCCTACTCCCTACAAAATCTCCACCCCACCCACCCCCACCCCAAAAGTAGACCTTTCTCCATTTTATTAATCCCAGTATCTGGCAATTCCTGAAGGGCGTCATCACTTTTGTCAGTCCAAATAATAAATAAATAGTGATGGCATTCCGTTTTATTAAGTGGAAGTATTCACACTTAGCAGTTGTTAATGAGTTTCAAAGCTCCCAGGAGAGTGGTTATTTTGGATCTCTCTGCACTGTCAAGGGTCACACTACTGAGATGTACTGATCCTAGTGCTGTTTTTTCCAAGAAATTCCAGAAAGAGTAAATTGTCAGCTCTTTTACTTACTGCTATCTTACAAATACTTATGTTACAGTAACGCCTGAAAGACTGACAACCTATTTGGGCATATACACCTAAGTAGTGTATTGTAAAAGTACAAAATTGCAAGCTTTAATGCTTACAAGTTATGCTGTGATAGAGTAAGTGTTATCTGTGAAGGCAGTGATTTTTATTTATTTTTTTCTTTATTTAGCTTCATTCCCTTCTTCCTCTGTTCATGTAATGCACAGTGGGATAAGCATGTTGCTAGTATGAATCACATTTATTTAATGAGGAAGGCTACTGTTTTTGAAATTCCTTCTGTGTTTCCTGCAGCACTTGGAAGGTGCAGACAGAATGAGGCAGAGCATTAAGAAGCAGAAATTCATGATTAAGCAAGTGAACACTGTGCAGAAAAGTAAATCCTTGTTCCCACAGGCAACATCTGGATGCAAAAGTAGACAAATTCCTGAAACCAACCTTTTGTAATTGATTGGTCACTGGCTGTACATGCTACAGTTTCTTGGTACCTGACATGAATAACTGGATTCTTATTTTCCAAAGATCCACATCTTTAGCTGAAGTGCTTTAGACATATGTTATAAAATTCTTAAACACTAAACTTCAAGTGCCTCAAATTGAGAGTTCTAAGCTAATACACTACTGACCTTGATTTTTTTGCTATGCTTTAGCCTCTGCTTGTAAAAAGTTGAATTTACATGCATTCATCTAGACATGCAAGTCGAAGTCAGATCAAAACTCATTCTTTCCTATTCAAAGTCACATAATAAATTTGCCAGTTCATGTCTTGACATATAATCATTTAAAACAAATAGATTTAAGTTTTAATTCACACACATCACACTTCTGAATCAAAGTATCAGGACAAAACACAATTTAACAAGAGCACTGTTTTGTCGGTACGGCAAAAACTCTGAACTCTACATTCATAGAGAACACATTCCTCCCATGTGCTATTTTTACACTTTTCTGCAGAACTACATACAAAATTTCTGGTTTTAAAAAGTGCAAAATATTTAAAACCATCATATAAGCTGCTTGATGCCTACAACTGTGAAAGAGTACCAGATATGTACTAGTTGCCTTATTGAAACTCAAAGCAAAACAACATTCAAACATGATTTGTTTGTCATTCTCGAGTGTTATGGCCAACTGAAAATAATCAATGAAATTGTGATGTGCCAGAATTTATTAGTGCTTCAGGTATAATAAGGTTTTATATGAATGCACTAGTAGCTTGAAACACTGCACAGGAAAGAAGGAAAAAAAGAAGGAAATGGGACAGGCAGGTAGAACGGGACCCAACCCATACATTTCTTACTTTGACTATTGTATCCTAATGATAACGTGCTATACTCTAAAATTAATGGATTTATTGAAAGCAGTAATAACTGCCTACAGATTATAGTTTTACCTTTGAAGCCATCAAGGTCTCAAATCTGGAAACTTCAGTTATATAATTATGAACCCTGGTTTTCATTTCTTCTTTTTCACGTATCGCATCTTCAAGCTCAGTACTGATAGCCTAAAAAGATTACATAAAGGCAAAACAGTGCATTGGAATAAATTAATCACGATATATTACTGTATCAGACTAAACCAAAGTAATGGCATATGCTCTAGATTTTATTATCTTCTACTTTTTAAGTAATTTAGTCAAATCCCTTTGGGATTTATAGGGTTCAAAAATATCCTCTATTACCTCATATACACCAAAGAATTTCCCAGGCAAGAATAAACACAGAAAACAATGATTATCATACCAATTCCTAAAATCTGTAGCTTCCCTGATGACACACCCTACTGATCTTTGGAAAATTCAACATATAGATGTTTGGGAGCTGGGATTCTTCTAGCCTTAAGACTCACTGTCCCTGAGCAAATGAAAGTTTTGTGTCACTAGAAAATCAACTTTATAACAAAAGAACATTTATTTTAAAGAAGAATTGCAAGATAAAATAAGTAAATACATTATTAAGATCATATTCAGACATCAAAAATGCACCATAGAATTTGTTTGAAATGTTGGAACTGCTAACTCTGGCCTTCTCAGGTTCAGCTCTCATCTTTCTCCGAGTCCTCTAGCCCACAGAGCCAAAAAGGCAAGTATCACCTTCTATCCTCACTATCAAATGTGGGAGAAATAGAGGATATTGTCTCATTTCTTTCTCTTCTTTCTGTAATATATTAATATTCATTAACACAGCCTTTTCACTTTGTCCCCGATTTGGCATATGCTGAAATCAGTCTGTTTGTCTTTGTGGTAGCCTTCCCAAGCACACTGGGAAAACTTTAGTCAGCACATTATGATAATATTTATTATGGTGCACAAAACCAACTCATTATTCCCCAAATGACATGAGGGATTAACAAGACCGAATGGCTTTCCAATCACTTCAGGCTCTCCAAGCCATGTGTCCCAGACCCAGAGAATTCCGAGGAAGAAGAGATGGAGCAATGATGATTGCGAAGAGTACAAATGGACATACACAATATAAGCCCCTTATGCTGCTGAAAGAACGAGCCTTACACACCAGCAGTTGGTTTAACTTGTGAACTCCCGGAGAACATCTCAAGATGAAGATGTCACAATAATAATAATAATGATACTCAGTTTATTTCACTGAATCTCTCAACTATTTCTGTCTGGCAAAATTTTAATTTAACACACACCATCAACTTGAAAGAGCTCATCTTTCCATAAAATAGTCAATGATACCCTATGGAAACAGGTAGTTCCCCAAGGCATTAAAGATTTTATTTCAATTTTGATTCCATAAGTAATGTAAATTCAAGTCATGCCTTTATAGCATGCACTTCACAAGGAAACTTATTTAGCCATCAGCAGCTGAGAGGGAAGGTAAACCTCCGAACTGGAAAGCCGACTATGAACGAATACATGAATCTACTCAGAGTCCACTGGGCAATCATAACCTACTTCCCACCTGCTTCTTGGTCTAAAGCTACTGACTGGTAGCTGTTAGCAGGGAGGTATATTATGACTCTAAACTGGCAGAGAGCTAACGAAAGATGAAATCATATAAAACTAATACAAACAGAAATAAACAACATAAAACTCTGCAAGCAGTCAAATAAAGTACCTGAAGAGAATGTCAAAAAAAAAAAAAACAAAAAACCCCACACCCAACCCAAAAAACCAACCCCCCCCCCAAAAAAAAAGCTGCACTATACAGCTGAACTCTAAGACACCACCCTCACCATGACACCTACTTTACCAATGCAAAGACAATCCAATAAGAACATTTCTCCAGGGAAATAGAAGGCACCTTTGAATTCACCATCTAAAAACCCCATACAACCTTGACACAATGGAAAGGGAACCCCTCCTATTCCCATTGACTGTGCATCCTTACCCATTCCTGAAATCAGGAAACAAATCCAGACTATTCAGGGCTATCATACCTTAAAAATAAGTTTTCTTCAGTCCCTCTGTCTTGTAGTTTTTAAGCCCTCTTATATTTTCTCATCCAACATTAACCTTTCCAAATTCATCAGTGAAAGCAAAGTTCCTGCAGAGCAACACACATGAATGGCAACTGACCTTGCCAGAACTGGAAATTAAAAGCCTGCCAATACCTCTTGACAGCTACCATTGCCAAGGCTCACAGAACACTAACATTAAAACCTACGTTCCAAAACATTCTAATTTCAAAACATGGCATACCTCACTCAATACATCCAAGCTTCATGGAAACTAGATGGATGACACTAATGAATCCACTATGCAACAGAACAACTTCAGACGTGCTAGTAATCTCCACCCTCTCCCTTTCACCTGACTAACAAATGGTATCTGCTTTTGCAGTTTCTTGCACTCTCTCAATAATACCTGATTCACAGATACTAAAACCCAATTTTTACCAAGTACATACCAACTACGAACTGATATAACCAATTAACATAATTTCATTATAGTATAAACAATTATATCCTAGATTTACCTTATTTAGATTTCTTTTTTAACCTGGGGAAGGGTGACTAAACCTTTCAAAAGCTTGTCTGTTTCTCCCCTGCTGTATTGATAATGCTTAAATAATTACTTCTACAATTTCTGCCCAGTTTCTTTTAATATCCCAGTGTTCAAGAAATACCAATAATTAAACATACCGAATCAAAATTAGGGATATAGTAGTTTTGATGTACCACTATATGTAAACAAGCAATAAATAGTTTAATACTTTAGTGTTATGTACTGGCTTCATACCTGGTTTTCTCTAGCCATTGTAGCTAGGTCATCTTGCAATCTTCTGTTTTCTTTCAGAGCTATTTCCTTTACTCTTCCTGTTTCTGCAAGCTCTACATGGAACGTATCAAGCTGGCGATGTAAGCTAGATATCTCACGGTCTCTGTTGCTCAGCATGTCCTTCATCTGGCTATTAAAAGAAAATCTTATTTGTTTCTTCTTATACTATACCACATACTGCTGAAAATGATCAGACATGGATTCTGGATATGCAAAAGCTTATTTATTTTTTTTTTAAAAAGGGTAGTTCATGCTCTCTGAAGGCTGACAAACTGACTGAACAATCTAAAGATGTAAAATGTTAATATGCACAAATAAAGTGGAATGTATCTTCAGCTTCGAAGATGTATCTGATAAGCCGTATCTTATTTTGCAAACGGGAATTAGATACTTGCATTCATCTGTGTTTGGTAGTGGTTACAGTACGTTAGCCATTGTATATTTTATAAACTATAAGAGATGACAGCTTACTCTTGAAAGACAACAATCAAAAGAGTAAGGAAGAGATTAACAGAAAAGTAGAAATATGTGTGAATTTAAGCGAACTTGTGTTAGTGTTCTGCTCCAGATAATTCATGTATCAATGTACCAAATATTCAGTTACATTGGTTGGTCTTCAGATGCTTAAATATTGATGTTTAAATATTTTCTTTTAAAGAGCTATAATTTTAAAAGTCATACTTAAAAAGATGCAAGAAGGAGAGATCAGACGAAGGTCAGCATAAAACTACATAAATATATTTTAATTAAAGCTGGAAGAATTAGCTTGCCTATAATTAATAAGTGTTCAGCTCTAGGTTTTACCTGGGTCAGTCTCATAATATCTAGTGGAGTACTTAGAATGCTAAAACGCTACTTCTTAACTGAGAATTAAGAAATATTACCAATTTAGGAAAATAAATATAGCCAAACAATTGTTAATAGCTGTCTTAACAGTATCTTAGCAGCCTGCAGTATTATTGCAGGGAAAGTTTCTTCAAAAGGTGTGTACATCTTTCTCGACATAGTACATTACTTGACTTAAACAGAATTAACTTAATTTCACCAAAATAACTAAAACAGCCATCTACTTTAACTTTAAAATGACTAGATAAAAAACCCACTAAAGACGACATCCTAGTCTTTACTTACTCTGTTGAGGATTCCAGCTCAGAGAGAGTTAAACATAAATGAGCAATTGTTTTTTCCTAATAATAACAATAAAAAAGTTGTATTAGATATTATTACATTGCAGCATAACAGGATACTTTGTTAAATAACTTTACATTTAAACCTTTATTTTAACCCTTCACCAATAAGTAATTGCATCTTTATACATTCAAATCTCCAAGCATCTTTTCTTTTCTGAGAAAGGATCATCTTGTCATCAAAAAAGCTGGAAGTCAGGTCTAGATTTTGTCACCTCAGTCTAGAACCTTACAACTCAATAAACACCTCCAAGTGCAAACACAAAAAATCCTTCTTCATTTTCTTGGAAGTGTTTAGGGAATACACTAACAATCATAATTAAATGCTAATGAGTTGGCAAACAAGCCTTTATATTGCCTAGGTCCAAATGTTAATGTTTGTGTGATGCCTAGAGCTCTGCACACACTTTGTCATCAAGGCAAAATGTCTTCCTAAAATGTAACTGTTTTAAAAATCCCCAGACGGACTATAAAGTGGTACTTTTACTGCACATACCTTGTTAGCTAAGTTGTCATCTAAGCATGCAATTCTTTCTGTTTTTTCATCTACAGTTTCTTGAAGACTGTCCTTTTCTTTGTCCAAAACAGTAATAGTACTTCTAAGCACATTGACTGCTTCATCCTGGGAAGTGCTCCTCTGGTTTAACCTATCTACAAATCAAAGAATAAGTACTTTCTATTTTATAAAGAGGAAATAAGCAGAAAAATCACTAGCGATTACCTATTTTCTCCTCTAGCTTTACAATTTCTTCTTGAGCTGACTGCAGTTCATCCTTTTTTATGGACAATCGGTGCTGTAAATCTTCAACAGACCTCTGGAGTTGGTCATTTAAGAGTCTGGAAAATCAGTTGAAAGAAGTTTGGGACCTATTCAGGGTCATCAACTTATGGTTCTTAAGCTGCTTGAAGTGCTGGAACAGTTCCAGTGTAACCTCATGATAGGGTTGTGTCATACCAACCAGCAGCATGAGGCTGTGTCATACTAACCAGTCCTGTCCCTCCCTCTCTGGGAGAGAGAGGGCTATTAAGGATCGCTGAGGCCAACACCACTTGGTTGCTCCGGCCTCCTGGAGCAAGTACACCTCAACACCATTCCAAAGCGGAGCAACTGAACCTCAGTGGAACCACTGTGATCATCTGAAACATTCTCTTCCTCTGATTTCGGTTATTCCTCATCATGTAGCTCTTGCTACTTACATCTTTTGACTCTGCATTATAAAGGTTTTGATATGCAGCTCATAGCAGTGAGTATCAGCCACACCACATTTTAAGCAGCAATCAAATTGACAGCTACAGTTCTGATCCTACTTTTAAGACATACAGAGCCCGAAAGATATATGAAACCATCTACCTACATGGTTGTTTTGCTTGGCAAGAAATATCAATGACCTAGGGGAAAAAATTCAAAACAAAACTCCTATGTAATTAAATAGATTAGTTACAAAACAGGTCAGAAAATAAAAATGCCTCTGAAGTGGGATCGCACAAAAGCTAGAAAAGCTTTTCATTTTACAAACCCCCACCAATTTGGAATACAGCATTATCTGCAGATAAACATTGCTCTCACTCAATTTTAGACTGAAAATTTAGGGGAGGGGTGGTGGAAAGCAGCTATAACAAATTGCTACGATGCAAAAAGAAGAACCAAATGCTGACATGACTGTAGCCCTACTCCTTATCTCCTCATTTTTACAATATCAATGCTTTCTAAAATTATAAGGAAGCTAACAAAATCTTTCACTTTTATGAATGTTGTCACAATTTTATCAACAAATACACTAACTGATTTATTATCAGCCTTCTCCATGCCATTGGGAGCATTAGATGAACTCCAAGGCCTGTTTCTCAGCTTTGGTTCTTCATGGTTATCCACCCTGCTATTTTACTGTTACACAGTGCAGTACATTACTGTTTGGGGGCGGGGGGGAGGGTGGCCAGTGAGCCACAGACCCTGGTTTCCCTTGTAAAACATACAAAAGATCTCATCTACAGCATTACCTATCCTGTAGTGCTCTCTTGCATCAAAGGCACTCATTTCCACCTAAACCAAATACCAGATCTCCAAATTTCTGCCCAGATTTATTCAATACTCTGTTTCCACTTTCTCTAAGCCTTCTTGTTCCATCACATTTAGAACAACTTTAAAAGAGTGCAGCAATGATCCTGCAAGTCTAAATAGTCCTTAAAAATACATGGGTATACTTAATCCTCCAGTTCTAAGCAAGTTGGTCAAATCCCCACAGACTATGTCTATGGATCGTAAGATGTCACCTCTCAAAACTGTAGTATGTGTGTGCATATGTATTAGTGTATGAAAGAGTGACACAAGGAAACCAGCTCAGGTAAAACGCCATTACAGAATGACTCCATGAACCACTCAGCTGTGGAATATCAATGCCTAATGCTTGGCATAAAATTTTCAGTATCACTGACAACTCTGTAAAATTGGCAGAGTTTGCTCCTACTGCTGCAGTTTGCAAAGGCATCTGTCTTCCTTTTAACAACAAGCCGTTGGAAATCCTTTTAGAAATCTTCTGTTCTGTTACATTCATGAGCAGAAAACATGTTTGTTAGAGGAAACAATTCTAGAAGGAGGAGAAAATTTTCATTCACAATTAGCCATAAAAATTACCAGTATATGTGGTCATCAAATAAGTCCAAGAGGAGCTTGCCCTGAAAAGCCAACCACAGCACTTTCCTTACTCCTATTTACTTTTCGTTAAGACAAAAACGGCACCAAGTGGTTTTTAAAATACTTCATGGTCTTTCCCAGGAACTCAACTCTGCTATACATACAGTTATAGAACAAACAGAATTATGTTAGCATCTGTGAAAGGCCACCACATTTTGTATTAGACTTACTGAAGTGAGCAAATCTCAGCCTTAAATTGAGAGGAATCATCAGATGTTTGGGCAAGTTTACCGGACTTCAATTTTAATTCATTTTCCAAAGAGTTTATTCTTTCTTTCAGGATAGAAACTGTAGTCTTTAGTTCACACCTTTCCATCTCAAACTGCAATTTAAAAAAAATAACCACATATGTTATTGTTGTAGAAAGCTATCACAACTTTGGCAAATTTAAGCTGAAAATAGTTAACAAAATTAATTGCTTGGAAAGTGTATCCTATTTTAGAAGTAGTAAAAGCTTATTCCTAAAAATGAACTTACTCCTTGAATATTATTCTCCAGTTCTAAAATATCATGCTGCATCTTTGATTTTTCAAGGTTAGCTGCTTCTTGCTGAATCTGAGACAGAAATATAGAATTACATGTGATAAGATACATGTTTGACAAACATTTTTAGATTTAACCATAGAAATTTAAGCTTAATATTTAAGAAAACATTGCTCTACATTCTTAGTTGGATGACCAAATGCCAAGTTCTTTCCATAAAACCACAAAGCATTAGCTGAATACACATCACTGAGTTTGGCTTTGGTTGTTTGAGGGGGTTTTGTTTGTTTTAAAGAAAAAGCGTATTTATATCACAAATTAATATTTGTGAGTTACTGTAGAAAAGCTACTGAGCTACAGGTCAATATGAAAGTTGCTAGCATATATACCTTAGTGTTCTAAACTGTTTGAAAATAATTTATGAGATTATCATTAATATGAAATATAAAACAGACTGCAAAGATAACTGGTCTTTCCCCAAGTCTACGAAGAAACTTTTGTTAAATGATTTTTCTCTGACTTCTATGCATACATGCAGTGAAACTATTAAACCAACTCTCAAAACTTCCTAGAAATGCCCGAGGTAAGTGTTTTTGTACAGGTATTTCAAAGTGGCACATACACAAAATGTTGGTAGTCACCTACGAGAAGAAAGGATGGAGCTGGAAACATTTCTTCCACTGCATGCACATGCTTTAAGCAAAGAGGTCAGAGTTACCACCACTGCATTCAGATACACTGCAGTTCTCTTACTGCGGCAGTAAATCAAACTATGGAAACGTTTATCATACAATCACCTTGACTTATGTTGTCTTTGGATCAGTCCATTAATAAGATTTTAAATGTCTGAATTTTCAAGACATTTTAAAAACCTGTATGTATTATATTAATGAGCCAATAAAGAAGTCAAGGAAACCCCCCTGAAATCATATGCTCTTGATTACACCAAATAAGACATTAATGCACATTAATACCAGACATCAAAATGTCAGAGTAACAGGAAAATTATTGCATTAACAAATACTGTTTTAAAGGGTAAAAATAATGAAGCTTAGATTGCTATGAATTTATGTTTGATGGTTCAGTTATGACATTTAAAAAATACTCTGCTACAAAAATGCAACAGTAAGTAAAGATTAGTGAATATGAAAAAGTCCATAAAGTCCCCAGTTTGCAGGATGAGAACCGTATGTAACTGTGTTCTCCCCCCTATTTTTATTTTTTTTTTCGCTCAAGCAATAGCCACTCATGGCGGTCACGATGGCTGCATCCAGCTTAAGCTGGACTCTGGGGAGACAGATAACATAATAGCTAAGGGCTATAAATCTTGCTCAACAGCTGAGGCTAGTTGAATGCGCACCAAACAAAATGCAGTTGGTATCCAAATATGATCTTACTCCATAACTAGGGAACAGCCCAGGGCCCACTGAGGTCTCCTGCATGGCAACAGGCTGCATGCCAGGATCTCACCTTGAGTAAGGATGCCTCTCAAGGTTACTCCTTGAGGCTGAGAGAATCCTTATCACATCAGATACTCAGTAAGAGAATTGGGAATAAGAGCGCTGAAACGTTGATATCCAAGTGATATAAAGGATTGATTGCAGGTATATAATCCTTTAGTCATAAACTGTTGACAGAGTCTGGTTCCAGCCATGTCTAAACTCCTCTCCGAGAAGTTTAGAATGCAAGGGGGTCCTTTTTGAACCCCACAACTCAAGAGGCACAGGGACACACAAGCATCTTTGAAGTACTGCATACAGACAAAAATATTCTGTGGTTGGGGTTTCATAGTTAGGTTCTTCACACAAGGTGATGCCACGGTTGCCCTCAGACACTTGAAGCAGGTTCCTACCCCGCCATCACCACCTAGGAACTCAGTTTACAAGGATAATTTTGACAATTCATCAAGTTCTTTCAAATGAGTTTGAAGCTGGTTAAGTTCAAAAGTTACTGAAAAGGAGAACTGACAGACAGCTAGACACAAACATGGCATTACTGTGTAAGCTTTCCATATAGCCACCTCACTACAAGCAACAAAGCTACAAAAGCTCACCTTTAGTTTTTCTCTGAGGCTTTCTTTTTCTGCCATTAGTCTTCTAAAGTCAGTCAGTGCAACATCTCTTTCTTCTTCCACATGACGTTGAGAAACTAAATTATGTTTTGCTTCTTTTCTCATCCTGTTCAATTCATCCTGAGACTTTAAAAGATTATTTGTCAGCATACATGGATTGCAATTAATATAGTATATACACTAACAAAAACCCCACATTTCAATGCTGTTATTACAATAGAAGTGCTATTATAGCCTTATTTTTCCCTAGATAACTAAAATATATTCCCTAAATCATGCAGTGGCATGACAACTTATGCTGCCAACATACTCATCATCCTTTTACTGTTCCAAGTATAGCCTGTATCCTTACCCAACTTTCTCATGCATTCTGTAGATCATTTCCCCAATCTTTCTCATTTCCAAATGCCAGTACAGTAAGTTATAATGGCTTTGAAGTTCATACACTAACTTAATACTACAATTTAATTTTATTAAACAAGTAATAAAAAAATAGATATTTTATTATTATTGGTTGTATTCTAGTAGGTCTATACTCCTTAAGTTCTATTAGAAAGAGAAGTTTTCACACTGTAAATAAGCCACAGTATAACAAGTGTTAATCGGTTTTTTCAATGCCAATTATAACCAATCTCTTCTTACCTGCTCATAAAGAACATTTAACCTATCTCTTTCTGCAGTCAATAATTTAACATTGGATTGAATTTCTATCATGTGTTTTTCAAATCTGTCTAACATGGAACGCAGCTCGTCTCTTTCTCTGATGATCAATTTAAGATCTTCACTCTGCAAAGTGATCAATAAAATTTATGTTAAAATATGCTAATTAAAATAGTTGGATAATTAACATCAAAAAAGAACAAACTCACACTATCAGTAATACATGAAAAATACATACATAATAAACTTCAATTGCAAGAAAAAGCCTGACATTGGTGGTATAATTGAAACAATAAGAACTAACCATTAAGGAGAAAAAGCAAAACAGCCAACAATAAGATTTCAACTTTTTTCTGTTCATCATCTAGTTTTATTTATTTCAAACAAACTGATCTATAATTAATCAATATGTTCCTGTAAAATGCGAATAGGAAAATAAAACACAAGGTCACAGTTAATTTTTTTATTTCAAGAATGTAATTTAAAACACTAGTACAATAACTTACTGCTTCAGAATTTGAAAATACATTTGATAGCTCCTTCAATGGTGCTACAGTATTTCCATTATTTTTTCAGCTTGTCTTGACAGCAGGAACTTTACCTTCTCTGGAATCCTACGGCTTGGGCTAGGCCTTCGTTTTATCATTTCCTGAAGATATTCTAATTCTCGCTTATAATAATCTCTGTCGTCTTCTAAAGTCTTTACAAATGCATCTAGACGAGATGGAGATTTGTCTCCTAGGGCTATACCATATTCTAATCTCATTCTTTCTATTTCTAGGACAAGTTCTCGTTCTGCAGAAAATAAAAATAAAAACAACTGTATAGGAACCTCATGAATTTCCACAAAGACATGTGCATTTGGGAGGGACTGACTCCCAGTAACCATCTGGGCAGCCAATCTGCTGAAAAGGATGTAGGAGTCCTGGACGACAGTAGGCAAAACGAGCGAGTAGCATGCTTTGGAACCAATAGAGGACTAACAGCATATTGGCTACATCAATGGAAACACAGTCCAAGGGATGCAATTATTCCCCTTTTCTTAGCACTTATTAGGTCATATTTACAATACTGTGTTCAGTTCCTGCCCTGCCCCCCCCCCCCCCCCAGTACAAGAAAGATGTTGATAAACTTGAGTGAGTCCAGGGGAGGCCCTTCAAGCTGGTCAGGGACCAGAATAGTTGCCCTGTGGGGAAATGGTTGAGGGAACTGGGCTTGTTCAGCCTGGAGAAGAGCTGGGGACCCAAAAGCAGACTGACAATACCAAGAAGGGGTTAGATAACACGGAGTCCGTTTCATCACAGAGGTGCACAGTAGGTTAAAAAGGAACAGTAACTGCTACAGGCAATGACAAGCAATATAGGGAAAAAAAATTTTTACTCTGAGAATAAACGAACACTGGAATGGGTTGCTTAAGAGATGTTGTGGAATCTCCATCCCTGGAAGTTTTCAAGATCAACTGTATAAAGCTTTTAAGAAACACAGTCTGAATTCACTCAGAAAGACAGAGAATAAAAACAGTTTTGGACAAAATAAATAATTTGGTACGAAACTGCCACAGCATTAGTATTAGGATGCCCTGTGGGATCCCAGTAAAAAGTCAACTTTCAGTTCTAACATACAGAATGAAAACATTTCTGTGACAAGTTTTCCCTTCAATTCTGACTGAAGACCTATGGTCTCCTTTTAATTCACATGTATCAAGTCTTTTAGTATTATTGACTGTATCTTAAATAGGTAAGGTTTTCTCTTTCAAAAATTATAGGAGGATAATTTACAGGAACCTACATTTGATGATTTACCTTTTATTTCTAAGTTCTCTGTTTTTTCTGTCAGTCTTTGTTTTTCTTGCCCAAGCTGGTTTAACAACAGTTCAAGATTCTCTTTATCATCTGCTTTTCTAAAGAGCTCCTCACTCAGTCTCTCGTTCTCCCTATGACATGAGCACAACTCCTGAAGTAACAAGTATTATTACAAAAATTAGAAGTGCCAATAGAGACATTTGGAAAAAAATATTTAACATTTTGTTAAAACTTTTAATACTTAACACTGTTTACTTCTGTTCAATCTGGACATTTTGTGCTTGAACATTTGTTAAAGGCCATCATTTTTATATTACTTTTTATTACACCGAAGTAAGCATTACTTTAGACATAGTTTGCGATCAGTAACAAAACAAGACCAACCCTTGTTTAAATGAAAACAACAACCAGAAGGATAGTGGGATACAAACATGGAAAAAAGTAATACTTAAAGCAAGAAATAATTTTTAATGGCATTTAGTTACACTGTTGGTGTGGGAGTACATCACAATACGGCATTTCAGTCAAGCCAGCGCTGCAGCTAATCAAATGCTATTTGGCATGTCTTTCCTATAATCAGATGTGCTGAAAATGAAATATTTTTGTATTTTCAAGTTCACTAGAAAAACTAAAACACTCAACTAATACACAACTTGCTGTATGCTGGAAAGAGTTTGGTTTTCAAGGAATTGATAATCCTGATGTTCTTCATCTAGGCTACTATGTTTTGTTTCTGAGTGTGCCAATTAGTGCATAATTATTCACATGCTGATTAAGAGACAAAGTAGTTTCTAAATCAAGAAAATCCTCTAGGATGTCATAACTCATTTGACAATTTGGCAAAAAAGATTATGTCATGGAAATTACAACTTCAGATAGCAGAAATAAGGAAGTGTACAATAAGGATGTAGTCAACCACACTGTCTACTGAGGTTTCTTTCAGTTTATTTTTGCAAGAACACAACGTAGCTTCTCTAGCTCTTTCTTTTATTAATTGGTAATTACAGTAGAGTTTTGGGATACTATAGAAGTTCTATTGTTAAATTGTTAATTTTAATAATAAATGAAAGAATCACGTGGATGACAGTAAAAATGCTACAAACAAGATCTGAAAGTATTTTTACTTACTGATTTAAGCCTTATTATTGTTTCTTCAAGTTCCTGTGTTTCACCCTGTCTTCTTTCAATTTCTTTCTGTGAAACAAAATTAACCTGTATGTTAAAAGTTACATATTCAAAGTAACAATTCATTTGTTACAAAAAAATTAAGGAAACAGACTATCTTTGTAAGAAATAAAGTCTAATTAATTTCTTGTAATCTGCTGAATTTTAAGTAGTAAAGCTCCTATGAACTGAAAGCACGAAAATGCGGTAGTATACACACCCATGCTCTTTGAAGCACAATAATTACATAAATCACTGCATGACTCCTCATAGAAAAAAAAACAACCTTCAAACTCAGGCATCACTGTTGCAAACATCCATTTCCTATCATTAGTTTAGTATCTCAGAATTTTATTTCATAGCAAGCTAACAGAAGGAAGACAGATTACCTTTTAACTAAACTCATCTCACCTAATACAGTAAAGAGAAAAAATTGCTGTGATAAATCATTTTTAGTGAGAAATTCTGTATTAGATTAAGTACACTGGGAAAAATACCTTTTAAACCTTCCTTTACAAGCCAATAGGTCATTTGTTAGAATTAAAGCGTTTAAAGCCACCTAAAAGTTGAGCAGATCCTTCACACTGTTAGTGATTACCTTTGCTTCTCCTATTTCCTTATCTGCAGTTTTGAGCACAATTTCCTTGTGTCTTTCCAACTGCTGTGCCAAGTGGTCTATTTCATTCAGTTCTTGACACAGTTCTTCATTTTTATTGCTTAAATGCACTACCTCACTAGTCACATTTTGTTTAGTGTCCAAGAGGTCTTGAATGCGCTTTTCAAGTTCTTTGTTTGTTTGCTGAAGATATTCAACCTGAAAGATAGTTTTCACTAAAATATTAATATGTATTGTTAAACTAGGTAGCAAAAGTTCCTCTCAATCTTCTGAAATACAGTATCTTTGTATCTATGGTAAAAAAGGGACAACTTCTTAAAAATGGAAAGATTTTCTGGCTTTAGGACTTAATGCTTATCAACATGAAAAAATATGATTTTATAAAGATGCAAGGTGAAGACTACACTGTTCATTATCTAGTCTCCAAAACCTGAGGTTTATTCTGAAAACAAAGTACTGAAAAGCAGAGATCTGTATAGAAACCTTTCTTGGGCATCAGTATGGTAGACCCAGCGTACTCAAGAGTGTCCCTAAATTTCACAAAATACAAGGACACATTCTTTTCTCCACCTTTGTAGTATGTTTGCTAGGCTTAGTCTCACTGTTACTCCTTCATGGAAGTGAAGATTTACAAGTTAGATTCCCAAAACCTATCTCGCCCCCAACATATCTCAGCACCTTAAACACATCCTCAGAAATCCTGCTCTACATTGTTTTTTCTAGTACACCTTTCCCTCAAAGTAAAGAGAGGCAGGGAGCTTGGAGTATCTTGAAAGAATCAAGGTAACAGAGGTGTTCCACTTCTCTCCACACGACTTTCCCCAAAACTCCAGAAAGGAGTATTACTGTAGAGCCCTCTCATAGTCATGAAGACAGAGATATTCATCCATTTATTGTGATAGAATAAAAGTGGTAAACTGGTACTGAGCCTGAGCAAATAGTCTTGGTGGCCCAAACCCAGCTTTATGCAGTTCTGGGCTCACTGTCTACAATCAATCTGTGTTCAGCACAAATTCCTAGTTCAGGATCACTGAACACAGCTGTGCTGCTTCCAAGATATCGCTCATTCTGTATTTTTGCAAAATGAAATTTTGAACCTAACCTACTAGGTTCTATAACATGGCTCTCATGCCACTGTACCTCATGCACAATCATTACACAAAACATCTAACTCAGCTGGAAAAAACAGAGAATTGATGGTACAAATCCAGAGATTGATTTATCCATCTTCATAATTTTTTTACTTAATCTGTACTCAAGCCTGTCCTGTATTATTTTTTTAAAATCCTCATTCTGAGACCAATACTGAATGCATGCTAATATACGCAGTAAACACATACATCTTTATCCTGAGCTTATCCTTTCCTTGCAAGTCTATGCAGGAGTAAATGTGGGGACCATTTGAATTCAATGAGATAGATTCCCAACTATATGATGAGATTACCTTCAGGACTACTCCTTACCCTAAGTACATACATCATTGTTAGTTCCTAAAACAGAAATGGGGTATGTACCAAAAAAAAAGAGAAAGTATTCAAACTTGGTGAATACAGTGTAAGGTACAGAAATTTTCTGAATACTCTCAGATTAACATTACTGTGTGCAGATATGACTTCACAGAATTCTTTACCAAAACCACTCCAATAGTCTTAAAACAAGAAACAAAATTTCCTTACACAAGAAACACTGCCACCTAAAAAGCAAAGCAAGTTAAATTGATTGGGTTTATACCTAATAGCGATTTTTTTAAAGACTTAGAAGTTTTTTTAGATTGCTAGTATTTTTAGTTTTGACTAAACAACAGTAACAAATCCATTACCTGCAAATGCAAATCAGCAATAAGCTTCTCATTACTTTTAGTTCTCGATTCCAGAGAAAGAGCCTCATGAGAACGCCCACCATCCAATGCTAGCACTAGGCGCTCTATTTCTTTGTCTCTTAGCTCAACCTTTGAGGAGAAAAAAAAAAAGGTCTTTGGTATCTTCTACACCATTTAATAGAACTTTCGTTCAAATAAACATCTGTATAACATTCAGTAAAAGTATATGCACCTAATAATGCAATTTTTATCCTTAAAATCTATTTTTTTTAATTCAGGATTTTTCTGAAAAAAGTGATTTCTTTGAAAGAAAAATAAGTTAATCAAATAGAATTTGTGGGGAAAAAACCTGAAACGATTCCTTCTAGACTGTTTTATTGAAGAGAAACCAACAATTTTCATTTAAAGTTCATTTACTGAATGTTGCAAATTAGCTGTCTTTAGACTAGCATTTAAACTTAGGGAAAAAACTTTTAAATCAGCTAATTTAGTGACTATTTCAGTCACCAAAAAAGAGGGAGTACTAGAAGAGGGAAACCAAGATGTGAAGTGAAAAAAAAAAAAAAAAAAAAGAGGATGGTGCCCACTAATCCCCAGTGATACATATAATAACATATCAACAATTGATGCAATTCCCTCACTTAAAGACTATATATATCTTCTCAATCCACTCAAATTATTGTAAAATCTGTTGTTCATAAATTAATTTTCAAAAACTAAAAATTTTAAAAATATAACCAGATGAAACAGTGAAAAAACTTATCTTTATGTAGATCAAATTACTATTTTGGACTAGTTAATCCTTCTGCACTAAAAAACTATAGGCATACACAAATTCTACTTATGATCACAAAGTTTAGCTTATTTAAGGTAATTTTAATACACAAAATATATCAGCAAAAGCAGTGGGCAAGTATTTTATTGTGGCTGCTGTCTCTAAAAGCTGAGGAGAGGAATAGCTCAATGTAGACCAGTTTGAATATTGTATTTCAGAAGCCACACAATGCTTTCCCAACAAGGTTAAAACACAAATTATAATCGAGGCCACTGCAATGGCTATTGCAGCCAAATAATAATAATAAAAAAATCTGTAAACATACCTGTTTGCTATAATTTTTCATTTCACGTTCAGATAGCTCCAGTTTTTCCTGTAGCTCTGTTACTTCTGACTGAAGTTCATGAATTCTGAAATATAGCAATATACTCTTTATGTGGATTCATGGGGGAACCATATGTACACAAGTCAATATTAGTATTTTCTCTTTGCTCCTAACAAATATTTCACAAAAAAAAGTTTTGTTCATCCAAAGTATTAATGCATAAGTCAAGCTGTTTAAGCTATTGTAGTGGGTTGACCTTGGCTGGTTGCCAGACCCCCACTCAGGTGCTCTCTCAGTCCCCCTCCTCAACAGGATGTGGGAGAAAATAAGATGAAAAAGTTAATAGGTCAAGATAAAGACATGAAGATCATTTACCAATTACTGTCACAAGCAACACAGACTCAACTTGGGGAAGATTAATTTATTGTCAATGAAAAAGAGTATGATGGTGAGAAGCAAAGACAAACTAAAACCACTTTCCTCCCACCCTCCACTTTTTTCAAGTTCAACTTCACTGCTTATCTTGCGATTCTTATACCTCTTATACCTCCCCCCACACCAAGCAGTGCAGGGATGGGGAATGGGAGATGCAGTCAATTCAAAACACTTCGTAACACTTTGGCATTGCTACTCTTTCCCCCTCACACTGTTCCCCTGTCCCAGCATGGAGTTCCCTCCCATGGGATGCAGTCCTTCATGAACTGCTCCAGCATGGGTCATCTCCACGTGGTACAGTCCTTCAGAAACAGACTGCTCCAGCATGGGTCCCTCATGGGCCACAGCTCCTGCCAGGAAACCTGCTCCTGCATAGGCTTCTCTCCACAAGCTGCAGTTCCTACCAGGAGCCTGCTCTATGGGCTGCAGCTTCCTTCAGGGCATATCCACTTGCTCCAGCATGAGGTCCTCCATGGGCTGCAGCATGAATATCCGTTCTGATGTGCTCTCCAGAGGCTGCACAGACAACCTGCATCACCATAGTCTTCTCCACAGGCTTCAGGGGAATTTCTGCTCCAGTGCCTGAGACACCTCCTCTTCCCCCCGCTTTACTGACCTTGTGTCTGCAGGGTTGTTTCCCTCTTATTTTTCTTACTCCTCCCTCTCACTGCTGCTGCTGTGCAGTATTGTTTTCTACACTTGCTTAAATTTTCCCAGGGGAGCCAGCAGCTTGGCTGATGGGCTCAGCTGTGACCCACGCTGGGTCTGTTTTGAAGCCAGGTGGAACTGGCTGTGTCCAGCACAGGGCAGCCACTGGTCTCTTCCCAGAGAGGCCACCTTTACAGTCCCCCCACTGCCAACACCTTGCCATGTAAACTCTCTATATATTCTAAGTAAGAAAAAAGAATTTACTTGAACCTTGCATAACACAGGCTCCCAAGCAAAAAAACAGTATTACACAAATTAAGAATATTTTAGTCTTGAAAAATAAATAGGAAAAATTAGTTTACTCCTATGCAATTACACCTAGCTTTTTTCCAGAATATTCAATCTAAAATTAGGTGTAACAGTAAAACTAGTATAGAAATCTTAAAAGAGAAATCCTTTAAGGAAGTAGGCAGCTTATTAAATATCCATTGCAACTTTGTCACAGGCAGCACTGTCAATCACTAAACAAAAATGCTTTTTAAGAACTACAGTGCTCTTAAAACATCATGAAATATCATTTTGTTTGAGGCAAAACTGAAAGGCAGAAGGTGGGTGGGAGCTGGAAAAAACAATGCAAATATTTAACACCTATACTTCAAAATTTAAAAATTCTTTAGATTACCGATTATCAGCCACCTGAAGAAGGTCTGCGATGTAAGGGTCTGCTGGCTGAGGAACCGGATAGGCACTAACACCTGATGGGGGGACAAGCTGGTCTATCTGCATGCGTTGACGTCTGAAGGGAATGCTTCTTTTTCTGCCACCTAAAAGCCCAAACCCAAATGCCTGTTACTTCGAGTTAAAGCAAGGGAGTCTTCTGCTTTAATACAAAATGAAATTTCCCATTTATTCCAATGCTGCCACATTTCACCATTTTAACCTTATTCTAAGAAGTTGATAAAATTAGTACATTTTAGACAACACTGTTCTTACAGGTTAGTATTAGCCTGTCAAAGTTCAGTTTTAGAATAACAAAACATGCAAAGTTCAGTATAAGTAATTTTCCCCACCGTTTAAGACTCTAAACATTCTAGAGTTCAAACTTGTTGAATCTGTCAGTGATTTAACTTACTAAAAAAGCTAAATTAAAACACCACAAAAGACATTTTGTTTTCACATTTAAGAACTATTTTTGACTGAACTAACCTTCACATTATTTAGTAATATTTTTTTTCCTTCTATCCTATTGTCATTTCAGTGAATGACTATCATAAGTATATTGCAAAATAGGTTGTTTGATTGCATAGTAACATTATATAAAAAACAAAGCAAACCACAGTATTATTTCCAGATGGAACAATTACTCTTCATCACACAATTAAATAAGAACATGCAACATTTGATGACATAGTATAGAAAAATCCCCAAAGCCTGGTGACCATGGGGCAAGTATGCAGAAAAACAAAAATCTAACATTGCATCTTTGAAGCAACGGACATGAAATGCAGAAACATGTGGAAACTGAGAGGGATTTTAAGTTCACCTAACTACCTATTAATTTCCCTCAGATGCCAAAAATACCTAAGTAATTCAGTGACTTGGAAAGAAAATATTATTTCAAAATTTTCAAAATAATAGCTGTTGATTAGCAGTGCTTTCCGATCACATTTTAACTTGTTTTCTATTGAATCTAAGTTTGTATTCAAATTTGTCCCTAACACAAGTGATGCGCTTAATGAAACTTTCTTCCATACAAAGACTCAATTTAGAGCCAAAACTTTCAAAGGGTAATGTTATTCTACTGTATAGTTATTTTACTGTAGTACTTCTCTTCCGAGAAGAAAAAAAAAAAAAAAAAAGATTATGTTCTGAAGGGTCAAAAAAAGCCCACAGAAAACTTAAAATACCTGTGATTATTTACACTCACCAGGTGTTTCCACTACTGCTTGCAGATTCTTCTCCTGAAGCTGCTCAATTTTTTCAGTCCTGGCTTTATTCTCTTTTTCCAGCATTTTAATTTTATGTCCATATTGGTTATTTAGAAATTTCAAGTCAGCATTTTCACGTTCAACCCTCCTTAAGGAGGCTTTCAAATCTTCAAGGGAGAGAAAAGCAATATTATCTTTCTTATTCATTATTATTTTTCCTAGTAGCACCAAAATAAACATAAGGAGAATCCTACATTCTTTTTCCAGAACATGATATTTTCAAATACACATACATATATGTATGTGTATATATAAAAACACAGAAAAATACATATTTATATAAGTTGTACAAATAAAACGCCTTTGTAGAATAAAGGCACATTTAAGAGCAGTATTTAAATTTAAAAGTAGCATTTCAAGGTATGAAAGTATATGTTAAAAAGTTCTACCATTTTCATGTTTGATTATGGACCTCAGAAGCTTTTCAACTACAAAAGAACCACTGTGCACAAGTCTTAATTTATCAAAGGTACCAAAGTCAATGACCACTCAAGTTCACTTAATAAGTAAACATAAATGAATCTGCAGATCAAGGATTTGGCCTCAGGTTTATTGTGGCACAGAAATATTTTTTTAAAGTATCACAATCTTTACATTACCTTGAACATGACGATCAGATTGCTCTTTCAGTTTTAATAATTCTAAATGTAGTTCATTATTTTCCCTGGTAAGTTTAGCATTCTCTGTTTTATAAGGTTCCAAAATAGCATCATAATCGCTGCATTCTTTTTCATTTTTCCCAGCAGATAGCTTTGCACTGCGCAAGCTCTCAGTTGTATGAACTAGGTCACTAGAATAAAGGAGCATCAGACATGTCAAAAATGTTTGCAGTCTTTACATCACAGGTGCAAATATTTATTATGACCTGAGAAACAAACTCCCTTCCCTGAGACAATGTCAAGTGTAGAACAAATGGGTTCAGAGAGGCAAAGAGAACATTCACAACAGAAAAAACCAAAGACAGGAGTCATTCACTTGGAAAAAAGTAAATAGGAAAGGGCAGGACAAATATAAAAAATTAAGGTATTTAGAAAGCATCAGGAGTTTACATCTGATAATTCAATAAACTCTCTTTTCTACATAAAGTGAGATATTCAAAATTGGCAAAATTATTCTTTCCTCCAAGCACTACATAAATTGTAGCACTACTTGCCACAGAAGAAGCTTGAAATAAAGATTTTTAAAAGCCCAGAGGTTGCTAGTATTTATATGGAGATCAGAAGCTCCATAAGAGAGACTAGTGGTAAGCAGCTATAAATATTTCTGTGAAAATAGTATCAGAGATTGAGAGATTAAGCCTATCTGTTAGGCACCAAAATGAGACTTAATGTTGAGGGAAGATTACTCCACATCTGCCTACCTATCATTCTTCCATCTGTATGAGATGCTAGAGAGCAACAGAACCAAAATACCTACATTTAGATATTTAGCCAAATATAACTGGATTACTATGGAAATTACTATGTTCGTAACCACATCAAAGCCATGAAATGGCAGATATCTTAAGAAAGTCACCAGAAAAATCTGTTTTTCTTCTATTATGTGTCCTGAAAAAACTGCAGAAAGAGCAAATGTAAACCTCTCCAAATGAGATCCCAAAAAATCAGAGCTGTGAATGTTTTAAGTCACAGCACAGACAACAGGGATTATTTTTTATATGATCAGTTATAAGAGTGCGTCCTTTAAGCACATATCAATTGCAACTATTCTTGGCTCTCTTATGGGTTAGAAAAGTTCAATTTTCCTAGACTACAGATCTTTAGAAGCAATTCTGCTGAATTAAATGAAATCTTAAGATGTTTTCATCATTTAAGCAAACCCATTTGACTTCATCATAGACAGGAACTGAACATTAGTTCTGAAATAACAACGCTTGAAAATAAATCTTCAGACTAAGCATTCTCACTTATATGCCAAAAATGAAACAATATCTACTACATGATTACTATGGTTTTTAATGAATCTCCTTTTGAATACCTAAAAAGCTTTTCCACCAAAGGTAAACTCTCCACTCCCAACGGCTGCCGATAGCCCAGTTGATCTAGACGTTTCCTGAGATTAACGAACCTTCGCTCTGCAGTTGTAGTCATTGTAAACACACCTCCAAAGTGGCTTTTGTCACAGTCAAGGAAAAAAGGACACCTGCAAAGGCTTGTCTGTTACAGTGTTTGTCCTTTAAAGAAGGAATAATACAGAAAAAAAGTAATGGAAAATCCATTTTTTGTGTAGAAAACACAGTGCATAAACTTGTCCTTAAAATTTAAGTAAACCAAAAGAAAATCATAGAGCAACTAAAAATTTACATATTTCTTTAAAATAAATATTTGCTTTGGCAATTAGTTTTCTCTTTCCTAACATCTTAGAATAAAACATACATTTTTCATCCCAGCATGTAGGAAGCGAACTCTAAAAAGATCTTTCTGTGGGAAGACCAAGTAGAGTATGATTCTAAGAAGCAGAGTATGATTTTTTGAATCCTGGTTATTTTAATTTTTTTCATTCAATTTTTTAATTATTTAAATTCAATTGAATTTATTCACATTAAAAATCAAAATTTATTTTGAATCATCACGGTTATTTTCCACAATGCAAACTGACAGATCATTCTCAAAAACTCCATATACTTTTTTCTTTCAGATATAAATGTTACTTTCAAAATTCACAAGGCAGTACTTAACTTCAACCAACCACCTGTAAAATTGCATAAAATGTGTAAAATTTTAAGGACAGATTAACTTTGAACACCTTTTTTCTATGAGTGAAAACAGGAAAGAAAAAAACCAAACATCAGTGTACTATAGTCCTACCTGCATAATTTTCTGGAAAGTACAGTTCAAGGACCTGAATTTTAGGTTTTTTTCTTCTTTTGACTGATTAGTTACCTTTTTCTAACTAACCTGATATAAAAGGGATCAACACCACTGTATCTGAAATCAGTTGAGAACTTTGGTTTTGCCATGTACCTTTGAGGGAGGTACAATTTTTATGTTGTTATGTCCTTCTGGATTTAGAAATAGAACAAGAAAAGAAATGGAATGCTAAAGTTGATGCTCCTCAACTATTGAAGAGATGCTTTCACATATTAAGAAATATTTTTGAAAAACACTTATTTCTGTAAAACATTTTCCCTCACATTTCTTCAGAAGTTTCAGTATTAACCTACTGGCTAAAAAGACCTCAGCAGCCAAACTACCAATCTGAAGAAGCACTGTTTGCATCTCATATAAAGTGGACAGAATATAGATGTTATTTACACCGTGCTGTTTCACAATCCCCTGATCTTAAAAAGATATTAAAGAAACACATCCAGGTATTTGAAAGTAAAATTATTTATTAATAATAAAACTAGTAAACATGCAAGTTTCTCTCATGTCTGAAGCTGGAAAGATTTAATCTTATCATACCAAAACACTACAGGTAAGTCTAGCAATGGGACTGTGGTTGCCAGGTACTGCTCCACAGATGAGAGAAAAATCACCGGTCTTCTGAGCACAGCATCTGTTCCAAGCACTGCCAAAATATTTGTTTGGAGAGATTCAGAATATCACAATATTAAATAAGCAACAGCATGGAGAACAATCCTTTACATATTGCACTGGGACGGTTAACGGCGGAGGAGGTGCCTTCCTTCCACTGAATGCTACCTGTCAATGTACCAAGTGGAGGTCAATGTACTAATGTGTACTAAATGCTCTTCATTCTCCTTTGGCAGCCAAAGATTAAAGCTAGAAGTGACGAGACCTTGGTATTTCTGCATTAATGTTGAGGATTTGGTGTTGAATTCAGGAAAATAGTCACTGTGTTACTATGTTTAAATTTAGTCCCAGGAATACACCTTATATTGTCACAGAAGTACGCTGGTAACTCCTGAGCCCATCTCCTCCTTAAGAACAACCATATCAGTTAAAAAGATTGAATTAATTTTAAATCATTCATCAGGCTTGTTTTTTGGAAAGAGAAAGGATTTTTCCACAAATCACATTGAGAAAATTTAACAAAAGAAACATCAAGAACAAAACTGTGTCTCAGCTCGTTAAGGAGTAAGTTTTTCTACAGTAACTGTGGAGAAAATAAATGGACAGACGTTAGCACTCCAGCAACTGTGGCTAGGAAGTATACAGGATCTTGCTAAATCACTGCAATGGATGTTTAAATGAGGTGTAGTTACCAAAACTTACTCCAATATTGAGAGATACCAACAGCTTTCTGGTTGAAGACTGGGTATTTTTAGTTCAAGACATTATTGCCACCAGAACCAAATAAGAAAAACTAATATACTCCCTAGAGCCACATCCGAGTCAAAATTAGCCCAGGAAGCTAGTAGCTGGAGTATAGGTATACATAATATCCAGAAATGAAAGTAAGAATAATAATTAGGGAACATTATTTCAGACAGCTTAACACAGATATTTTAGTCTTCAAAGACTTGTACAGTCTTTGTTGGAAAGAAATTGTATGTCAGTAATTCCAGGCATCTGTCATGACAGACAGCCATAGCATGAATTTGATATCCTAAAGTCTATCAGTAGTCCCATCATGACATCAGAAAGTATCTAGTATCCTCTCCATCAGGAAAATTTGGGGTTCTGGAGACAAAAAATGAATATATGAACTGCTGTACCGATTCAGTTGAATCCAAGATCAGTCTGACCCAATACCCCAGATCTCTGACAGTTGCCACAGCAAGAGCGTAAAAAGATAAAAAACCACGAGCCAAACCTTACTCCTACATACCTTCTCTTTCTATAACCCTACAGCGCAGGGACTCGATGGGCCTAATGTTGAACTTAAATCATTATAATACTACCTGACATACCTTTCTTAGACATGTCTAATTATTTTCTTCAGTCTTTTCACTCTTACATTGAAAAACCCTGTGGCAATGAATTCCTGGGTTTAACTGAATCTCTAGAAAAGTATAACAGAAATTCATGGGTGCCCCACCTCCCCCCTTTTTTCTTTTTTTTGGTAAGACATGGTAAATAATCATTCCTTATTCATGCTTTCATTCAGTCATGAGGGCAAATCTATTTTCCAAAATTTTCTATTAACTTGTACAGCGTGTCCCTTTTCCATGCTTTTTCCTGAGACTGAGATTGCTCCAAGCAGCCATAGATTCTTTGTTGTAGTCTACAGTATTCGTAATGATTCCTAACTTATAATTTGCATTCCTGATTGCTCCAAAGCATCAATTAGATGCATTCGTAGTGACACTAATGTCTCTTTTTCTGAGCAAAACCTGCTACTTCAGAGCCCATGACGTGCATTACTTTGCCTTTACTAACACTGTTCCTTAACTCCCACTTTATTACCCAGTCCAGTAACACTCTTCTGCAACCCTTGGACTGCTCTTAACATATCCATATAACATCCACATAATGAGCAGATTTTGTCTGTCATGGTTTAACCCATTCTTTCAGATCACCAATCAGAGTTAAACAGCAGAAAATATTCTGCACATTCACTGTAAGGTAGTACATTCTACCCTTTAAGGGGGTTGGTGAGCCATTAAAAGACCTTTTCTCCATTCCTGACAGACCTGCTTTCTTAAAAGCCTTCGGTAAGGAACCTTCTCAAAAGTTTTTTGGAAATTCAAGTTTTCTACATCATTCTTAGCCAGTCAACTCAATCCAGAACATCCTTTTCTTTACAGAAACTTAATAGCCTTGTGAATCATGACTGAGTTATGCTGAAAGGTACGCTGAACTTACTAGATTTGTCTGTAAATTTGTGAAGTACTGGAAAGCACTCTTGACAATTTCAGTATTTCCCATGAGATAGGCTACATTAGCTGCATAAATAGTTCACATCATTCATTATCTAAATATTTCATGTGATTTCGTGCTGCAAGGAAGAAAATGTAATTTCCATTTTAGATGAAAAACAGAAAAATCAGATAAACAAACAAAAAGGGAAAATTAAATGGTACTTTAAATCAGGCATTTCCAGACAAGGATTTATCAAGATGTCTAAATGACTGCATCTTTCAGTTATTCACAGAAGAGATATTCAGAGCTAATAGCCTCATAGTTTTGTTCCTCCTTTGTTCGTGAGCACTGCTAGAGATGACAACTTTCACGTGCTTCATTTTGTGATTTGCCTGGATGGTTGTAAGCCCTCTTCTGAAGGCCTGTGTTTATGAAATAGACATATATAGCACTTATGAACTGTTTCCTATTGTTCTAAGTCACCAACAACTGAAATTGAACACTGACATGAAAGACAGGCAGTAATGAAACTTCAAATCCAGTTCCTTCAGGCTATAAGTATAGAATCATTTTGCATAAAATTGTGTGAAAGAAGAATGTATTAGACTAACTGTTACAGGTAGAACATGAAACTGAAAAGTTTTAGCACACTGAAGCCCTTCTTTCGAAAGTCTGAAAACAATGCAGCAAAATTCACGATGAATATAGATTAAAAACTGTTCCAGATGCAATACTTGTATTATCAATAGAAAGTTTAAGAATACACCTTTGCTCTGCTTTTTTATCTTGGCCATGGAAAACATAATAGGGTCACTGAGCTGTGTAGAGGAAAGATAAAGCCACACAGCTGACAACAGAACACAAAGAAATCAGCACAAACAAGTTTACATGCTATGAAATCACTTTCTTTACTGAGTCTATAACAATAACACTAAAGACAATTATGAACTGGAGTTTCCAGTCTCAGTTCTGGGAAATACCAAAATGTGTTCTTCATTCATCAGAACAGACATGACAAAGGCTTTCATTTCTGGGGGCTGTGTGTGTGAAATATGTTTGCAAAACATCTGCTCCTGTCACGTAATCGCTGCTTATGTACCTCATTCTGCTATAAAAAGCTGATTTTGTTTTTATACAGGTAAAAAAAGTCACATAGGAGACCAACCATTTGACTACAGTAATGCTAAAACACACCTCTATACAGTCCACGGACACTGAAGGCCATTTGTGGAACGCTGTTCCTGCAAGATCATTTTCAAGATGCACTGAATGTGCCTGCACTTGTCTTGGCAAAGTCTGTTTCCAAGTTGATTTGCTGGAAGTTCACTTCCGACTAGATACTCATACGCCACGTTTGCTGCAAAGCGTTGCCTCTTTGCCAACAGAAAGACAACCCATGCTCTAGGAAAACAGATTTCTTCTTTAGAGTCACTAAAATCTTCATGTTTACACCGAGTACAAGGAAGGCCTATCGATTATGAGCCTGCTCACTCCCTGAACTGGAAGCCTCATAGACCTTTCAGCAACCTGTCTGTACCCACAGAAAGCCAGTCAGTCCCTTGTCAAACAGGTTTATTTTTCCTTTCCCTCCTCCCTCCGAGTCGGTCTTACCAGACCTACCGTTAAAAGCAAATTCTCGCAGGGCGAGCGGCCGAGGAGTAGCCGAGGCGTTTCAGCGAGGCTGCGGCAGGTGCGGCTCCGGCGGGGCCGCAGAGCCCCGAGGGCGCGGAGGCGGCCGCGGAGGCCGGGTGCTGCTGGAGGCCGCCCGGGCCACCCTGCGCCACCCAGGGGCACAACGGGCGGAGGCGGCCCAGAGCCCCGCCGCCCTCGGGGCTGCCACAGCGGCCGCTGCGGGACGGCGGGAGCCTAAGCCAGCCGCTGAGCGCCGCCGCCCGCCCGGAGCCCCGGTCCCCCGGCAGCACCCTCCCCCTCCCCCACAGGAGGCCCTGCCCGCCCGCCGCGCTCCCCGGGGCCGGGGCTGGCGCTGCCGCCCCGCAGCCCCGCGCGCGGCCACCCAAGGCCCCACCGGCGGTTTGAAAATGGCGCGCGGAGCAGCCGCCGCTTCCGACCCGTCACCTCAGCAACGGGGCACGCGCCCGCACCCGCGGGCGGCCGAGCCAACCACCGCCCGCCCCGCCCCTTCCCGCGCGACCTGGAGCTCTCGCGCTGAGGGGCGGGGAGGGTGACGCAGTGCGGCTGCGCGGCTGAGCGGCGGCGGGAGTCGCGTCCGGGCAGCGCCGGCAAAACGGGCGGGCGTGAGGGGCTGCGCGCACCGTCGGGGCCCGCTGCACCCCGGAGCGAAATAGGCGGGCTAGGCACAGAGCGGGGCCGGCAGCTGGCGCCCCCCGGCTGCCTCGGGAGCTGCCTCCCGGTGCAAGCTGCGGGCTCCGTGCGGAGGCAGAGCCCGCGGTGACAGCGGGGGGACACAGATGCAACCGCTGCATGCGAGCCTTTCCTGGAGGGCCTTGCTTGCATTTGCTGCCTGTAGTATAGTCGCCAGTTGCGTAGTTGCTATGGCCAGACTGCAGGGACTGCGGTGTCTGATGTAGAAGCGAGAGGTACTCCTCTTTTGTAAGCTGTCTGTGTAGTTGAAGGGAATTACACTCGGTGTGTAGTCGACCGGCTCACAGATTCACGATTAATAAAAGGCCAGTCTGTTACTTCACTGGAAATTTACACAATATATGTAAATATCGACAAAGAAAAGCAAAATTTGAAAAAAGCTAATCCTTAAGAGACAGTGGAGCATGGCCTTGGGGGAAAGAACAGACGCTATACAATGTCAACATAAATATAACAAGAAATAACAACATAATCTCAAGGAAAACCAAATTATTAATGAGACCAAACAGAAAATTACTTGAGCTATGTGTGAGCTATCCTAATCGGCACACTAAAAAAATCCACCTTGAGCAAAGAAAGCCCCCTACTAATAAACCCCCCTATCACAGAACATGCAAGGTGGGGAAAAAGGGAATGCTGTGTCTTGATGGAGACAAGGCCTGTAGCAACCAATGAGAGCTATGTGTGACTAAACCTGATTGTAAACAATTGCGCAAAGTGTATGAAAAGTTTAACTATGTGTTAAGAGGTGAGCTAGTTTTTGTGGATTACCACCTAGCTCCCTACTTCGTGCAAACTGGAACAAAAAGAGAGAAACACCTCGATTCTGTATGAATTGGTGCTGCGCGTGGAGTAACAGATTCCCATGTTACAAATCTATTATTAGTTAGAATTAACAACCATATTTGATTATATTGAAACACATTTGATCTTACAGAGTTATTTTAATAGGAATACAGAATTATAAGAAATATTTTAGTGGAGTTTGTGTTTGCACAACAACCAACAGCTACTATGAAATCCTTTGTACAGCACTGTACCAAGGCTGAAAGAATAGGTCAGAATCACCTAATAGGAATGATTAGAACTTAGATAACAGACTTAAGATTAAAGATGATTGGATACAGTATTTACGTATTTACATAGGAGAATGCATTGAGATGCAAAATTAGAATTAATGGGAACTTTGGGGGGGGGGGGGGGTGTAGACTGGAACAACCCATAGATACCTGCCAAGAAACAGTTACCTTAAGTAAAAGGTAATTCCGGCAGGGGGAGGTCGCAACCACTGACTCATGTACCACCTACCCATATAATACCCCAGACCCATTTCTAGATCTTTCCAATCTTTACTGCGCAGAATCAGATATGGGAGGAGAATATGTTGATGATTTTCGGGAAATACGATGTTTATGTATGAGTAAGTTCTATAGATGGTGTATGATTTTGAAGCCTGGTGTGCGTTGATCGTGAGAGGACTCACTCACGCACCCAGCCATCAATAAAGAAGTGTCTGCTTATCTGCATCCCATTGGTGTCGATAAATTCTTCATTCCAAGATTTCGGTAACACCCTTATGGGACAAGTGTAACCTTTACACCACCCCTTGGTCTTGGTTTGGCTACCTGTTGTCACATGCAAAGACACTGTAAGCAGGTCATATACAACCTGGATCAAGTATTTTGTTAGCAAACAAAAGACAAGTAGGATTTAGTGATCTATAATACATGTTACTATGCTCATCTACATCCAGGTGTCTCAGTGTTGCCAAGCTGGCATCAGGTTAGTTTTTCCTTCTGAGTTTTGTAACATTCACCTTCATATTACTGTTGGTTTTTATTCTTGCATCTGCATCTCTGTCTACATGTTTATCTTTATTGTACCTGTTTTTATTCTATATACACCTCAGCTCTATCCAACAACTCAGCAATTTCCTCAAGCTGTACAGAAAAACTAGGTCCTGAATCACAGGCAGCTGAGGCTCCAGGAGAAGGAACGGGTTACATGATGTGGGAGTATACTGATGCTACATCACACTTACTAAAAGGAAGGGGGGGGGCGGGGGGGGGGGGGAAGCGTTGAAGTAGAATTGCCCTATTTCTCAATGTCCAGAGCCAAAACAATGGAAACAACGCCACATTTTCACCTTTGTGAAAAAACACTCCTTCGAAATAAAGAATGATGAACGCGGTTTTATTAAGAATTATAGCCATAATCACATTACATCTCAGAACACAAATGCAGTATTCACACTGCATTACGTTCCATATCAGCTTTCTCATTCAAGAAGCTATGGAACAATTTGATAGTCTTTAATGCTTAGATGCAAAATACTAGTGAAAACAGTAGTATCCTTTTTACATACTATGAAGGTAGTGCTTACTGCTTTTAGCAAGAGAAGGGATTATAAATAAAAAGTATAAGAACATTAGGGTAAGGGAAAACTATATCCAAAGTGTTTCACAGAATTAATGCTTTCAAACAGTACTTCAACCCAGCAGAAGAGCAACAAATCCCCTAAGGTTTCATTTTGCCCTGAAAGACATTTGAAGCAGGAGTGTAACTTGACATACATGGCAGTTAGCTACACATACACATGGAAATCCACATTTTAAAAACAAATAGCATTTATAGTGTTTGATTTCCTTATACACAGGCACAAACTTTGCTAGCTTCTCTTCCCCCTTCAAGAACTTAATGAGACTGTGCAATACTGGAGCAGTAGTCTAAAATATCCTGTATAGTAAATTCCATAGTAATTCCTGATCCAGGATAGCAGCGAGCTATCAGCCCTTCAAAGTGCTTGTATTGTCGTATAAACTCATCTTGCATGGAATGCCACACAACCTGCCAAAGAAAGTAAACTTCAGAAAATGTCAACTGGGACAATACACTATACATGAACTACAAAACACTGGCTTATTAGTTGATTCTCAGTTCAGATGTCATCTTAGAACTACAGCTGGCTGACAAAGTTCAGTAAATTGAGTTGCTGCATTCAAAAAAAACACAATTGAAGTTTTTTACCCATTAAGTTTAAGATCTTTAAAGTTTATGTGTCTCCTACCAGATCTGCAAAGCAGAACATAGTAAAGATGATGAGGAAGTTGCCCTAAAAAAGGTATTGCTTTTGTCTAAAAAAAATAAACAAAACAGTCCGAACCAGAACAGTGCTACTAATTGCCATTTCAGACTTTAAAAAGCTGTTAATACATACTTAACTCTTAAATCTACTTATCATTTACTCCAGTGAGAAAGTTTACAGATTATAAGAAAAAACTTAGATAATAAAACTATGAGAACAGGTGTAATTGGAAGTATATTCTGCCATAGCGTACCAGCTAAATTTCCTATCCGGTTAACGGTTCATTTAAATCTAGTTCTCTACTTCCAGTATATTTTGCAGAACAGAGATCACCCATTAATGGTCAGCTGGGGAATCATAAAGAGAGTTTCTTTCTGAACTCTTACCTCTACTACCACCATTCAAATCAACGTTACAACAAACAGAATCAGAATGGAATTATAAAAACTTCCACTCAGAAGTCATGGTTTTTCAGTTACTCTGAAGCCAGGCACTTCTCGCAGGATATATATACAAAAGCAATAATAAAAAGCCTTTCTGTAAACATTACAAGGCTCTTAAGCCATGATTTAGTTTACCTGAAGTAAGTTTTCTTCTTCACAGAGATGCTTATCTACCTTCTTGTAGAGATTATCCAATCCCTTCTTTACTTCCTTACCAGGATATTCCTTTATAACTTTACGAAGCTCTTGTTTATTAAAAGCCAGTTGATAACTTACTTCTTCTTCTCGTACCCCTTGTGCCACACGAGCTTCAACACCTTCAAAAAAATGCTAACGAACAATAACAGCATTAATGATTATCATAAATCTATATATATGCTTGTCAAATTAAGTCTTGGTTCTACTTAACAACTGTTGTGTGTTACCCCATGCCTTAAACTTTGAAGCACAAGCCCAACAATACAGCGCTCCGTAACTACTAGCATAAGACTGAATCATTTCCAGGAGCAATCAAGCTATGTTTTGCAACCTTATAGCTAATACTGAATCAGCCTCAAAATCCTCAACTAATGAGGCCAATAACCTGGGAAAATACAAGATCGTTCAGATAAACTGTATAAACACCTGAATAGGAATTTCTCTACTTAAACCATAATTACAGCACTATTTGTTCATAATTGCCCTCTCTTTTCACTGCTCCACACCAGTTGGCTCAACGTAACAAAAATGGATGGAAGTACACCTATGAACATGCATGTAAAGCCACAACATCATTTGAAACAGTGCACCGGGTCTGGCCGAGATGGAGTTAACTTTCTTCACAGCAGCCCATATAGAGCTGTGGTTTAGATTTGTGGTGAAAACAGGGCTGATAACACAATAAAAAATTTTGGTTATTGCTGAACAGTTCAAACTTGGCCAGAGTTTTTTCCACAGCATGTAACATCATGCTCAGCTATAAAAATCAGGGTCAAAGGAATGGGCAAGGGCACTGTTTGTCTTCAAAGTGGCTGTTGCTCTGAACTGGCTAGACATCAGCCTGCTTGTGAGAGGTAGTGCCGGCCTGCCTTTGCATCACTATTTTTCTTCCTTGCTTTCTCCCCTTCACTGATTAAACTGTCCTTATCTCCCACCCCCAGGTTTTCTCACTTTTGCTCTTCCTATCGGAGAGGGGAGTGAGCAAGAAGTTAATTATGTGGCAGCTTAGGTGCTGGTCAGCATCAACCCACAACAAGCAAGAAGCAGCAATAAAGCATTTAAATTTTCAAAAAGAGAATACATCTTAAGACTTATCAGGGAGTGAGCGGCTTAAATCCTGCTTATAGGAAAAGCAATGAACAGGAACACTCAGTGGACAGAACTGAGTGTGAACCTGTCAGCAGTTTAATGTTTAGTTCAACTTCAGACATATGGAACTTCCCTAAAACTTTTTACTGTTGAACAATGCAGGAACTACAGTAATTTTCTCTGCAGTTGAGGTGGGGAAAATTGTCCCAAAGCTCCTGATTATTTTCCCCTTGCTTCTTCCTTCCTCAGGACCATTTGCTTAAGACACAACTGATGTTCAGTCAGTACTGTCAATTGCCATGAAAAATTTGGTTGTTTTCATCCAAGACTGTTACCCTCACACGTAGAGTACTCTTGGCAGGCACGCTCAGGTCTAAATAAAATAGTGATTATGATAGGTGCAGTGTAAAAGAGATCAGATGGTACCGCCTAAACACTTGAGAAAGACTACTCACATATAAACTCATATACACTTACATTTAATTTCTCAAGAGGCTGTCCAAGTGAGTAGATTACATAAGACTGAAGATGATCAGTGTATTTCTGTTTGGCTTCTTTTTTCTCAGCCTCTAGACAAGAGATTTTCAAGCGAGAAAGTGTTGCAAAAATATGATGGAAGTTCTCCATCATGACCACATCTCTGGGGGTTTTCTGGCTTTCGTTAGCTACCTTCTCAACTGAAAGAAAAAGCAAACAAAATACTTAGAATACCAAAAGGCAACCAAATTCAAAACAACATAACCAACAACCATAATACTGTCAGAAAAGGAATTCTGGATTTTATGTCAATAACCATTTGTATGAATGATTGTCATAATTGCCACTAAATAAATCGGTATCTGAGAGCCTTCTAAAGTAGTAGCAGATATGTACAGGCTCTAAGACCATGAAAATTTGTATGCCTAAAAAAAGTCACTTATAAAAAGATATAAAGTAGCGACTACATATGGTCTCATTTACCTACGTGAGAAACAATCCACACTCTGTGGAGGCTTGCAAGCATGCTCTCATTACCCCTAATACATTTCACATGATAGATTTTCTTAAATAGTTCTATTTCTTAAACAATTTAAGAAAAATAAAAGAAAACTGATTCCACTCTTTGCTAGAACAAAAGTCCTCAATAAGGTGGTGGTTTTTTTTTAAAAAACGTACTCAATCTCTCAATTTTTGCTTATTAGTTTTAGTTAGTGTCAATCGCCAAATTTAGTAATAAAACCAGATAATCCTGCACAGGTCTCTTACTTTCATCCTCCTCAAAAAAAAAGTAGGGCAGGCAAAGAAATTCTACCTATCACTCTCTTACTGCACCTACAAGAAGGCTAGAAGAAGATGGCTTCAACCAAAAGTGCAGTTAAGTGTTTATACATTGTCATCCATCAATCGTTTTGCCAAGACTACCAGGATGCCCACCATGAAAGTGACCATGGGCACCAGAATATCAATAAAGATCACAAATTCATTTCAGTCAGAACACTGAACTGCCAAGTAGGAAGAGTCTGCTACAGCCAACGGGGTGCTTCTATATAATTTTCTACACCCCTACCCCCCAATTCTGCCTGAAGTACTACATCTTTCTGACCCATTTCGAATATCACTCGTAAATTTAATATCCTACTGCATTAAACATACTGCTTGCATGGATTTTGTACATAATTTTGTTTCATCTTCATTCTTTACTTCTATCCCTTATCCTCCCTCATCATAATTCTTTGTTCTATAAGTTTGCTTTGTACTTGTCTGAAACATTATTTTTCTTCTTCAGTGTTTGACTGGCATAATTCTGAAACCCTTTTAAAAATGCTTTTCTAAGCTCTAGTTATTGCAGAGTTTTGCCTGTCTACTGGTGTTTGCTTAGTTTTAGCACTTAAGTAAATACTTAAGTTCAGAAAAGTTGGTGCAATCCAATAAACTTTTTCAAAATTTACTGTCCTGCCAGCTGGGATGCTCCTGTGGACTACATATGGACTATAGTCTACTACTAAGTAATGTCTCTTCACAATTTCTTAATGCGTTCAGGACTACTATGTTGCAATTTCCTCAAACTAGCTTTATCGCTTCTACTTCCTCCTCTTGCCCAATCTTCCCCTTAAGAAGAGGTAAGTCTCAGTGGTTGGGCACTACTATAGGTGGAGTTGTTTGAAAGTTTGCAGGTAAATCAGCATGGAGAGGTCCATCCATCTGTGTCCTCCTCATTTTAAAAGGGAAGGACAATTTTTCCAGAGTTCATTGGCTTGCATATCTTCCTCCCACCTTTTTTTTGTTAAATGTTAAATAAAACCAGTAGAACAAAGGGATTGCTGCTGTTTTTCCCGACCATACCTGGGAAAATAAGGAGGACTAGAGAAACATTCTGCTGTGTCAGACTAGGACACAAAGGACCTGATTTGCCAAGAAAGGTTCAAATTCATAACCAGAACTCAAGTGATTTACTTTAGACAAGGCTGTGAGGATGAACAGTATTAGAGCCAAATGCCAGGGATCCCCATATCGATTCATCTCCTAATTTAAGATAGACTGGGGGAGAAAAGACAGGAAACCACTTCAGACTGAGCTTGTTGTGTTGCTGCCATCACATCTCTCCCTCCAGAGTCTTAACTACTTCCCTTGGTCATAACTGAAAGTTACTTTACAGATATGTACAAAGGGAAATACCTACCGTTTGCTCTTAAAAAGTGTTTTACAATCAAAAGGTCTATACTTGCTCTCCTACTGATAACGGAGGTAACACAATTTCAGCACAATATTGGTCACAGGGCTTGCAATAGAGTCTTAAAATCATAGAAAAACTGTTGCTCGGAGCAAAATTATATATAAATAGGAGGAAACAATCATTTTAGTAACTGTGACAACCTCAGAAGACCCACCACTGACAAAAACAGCTCTAATAAGTTTTATGTAGGCTTTATCAAGATCTCCTCGTCGTTCTGCATTTTTGAAAATTGATTCAGCAAGTGCTGCAAACTCTTCAAATTCAGCAACAAATGGAAGGATCCCAACTTTACTCTTCTTGGAGATTTTTACTTCATCCATCTGCTTCATTTGATTACTCTTAAATTTGAAACAAGAACAGATGTTAGCCTCTAATATATGACTCCAGACCATGTAACAACTAGTAAAAGAAAACACAAACATACTGAAAAATTGACATTTATTCAAACATGGAAATAATTTTACCTTTCCACTAGTAAGCCTACTTAGTCTTCCTCCCTTTTTGCCCTCAAAAACTTAAGAAATAAAATAATTGGAAAGAAAAAAGGAAGACGGGCAAGTAAAAGCTTACAGCTTTTATTCTGCTTTTGTTTACTTACTATTAAAAAAAAAACACCAAGAAAGAGACCCGAAACTTATTTACCAGAGACAATTAACAATTTTAATTGTATAATCTAACAAGGGACTTCACTTTTCTGATTCAGTCAAGCTAGCAATTCCTTTTGCTGAAGGAAGTTTCTTTAATCTTCTACTGTCATTTTATTTCCGAGTATAATTGGAAAAAAAAAATCAGTTTCAAAATATTTTAAGCATTAAACTGACCAAGAATGGTCAGTCTTCTTATGTTGGCCTAGAGCCAAATCACATTTATGACAATAAAAAGAAAATTATACCAGCAACTATGTTTTCACTGAATCTGCCATATTTCATATAATGGTCATACTGTATTAGCAAAAGGAAGTTTCTGGCAGTAGAAGCTGCCTCTGCTGCTGCCAAAAGATTTGCCATTTTATCTAAACCAATTTTTTCTTAGAGGTAAGATACAAATACTTGCCATTTTATCTAAACCAAGTTTTTGTTAGAGGTAAGATAGAAATAACCGAACACATGGAAGAGGTGTCTGTCTATTTGGCACATTATGGTCAAAGGGGAAAAGCAAAACATTGTAAGTCCATGAGGTTTTATTTTGTTAAGTAAAAAACGCAGAGAGCTACAGTTTACTTAACTGACTTCAGTACTCTCCATGAAAGTACAAGTTTAAACAAACAACTAAAATGTCAGCTAGCTTATATCAGTGAATGCGTGGCCATATTTGTTACAAATAGCTAATTATTGAAGAAAACTGGAGAGGAAGAAGAAACAACCACCAAATTGTTTATCTTTTTTGAAAGCTTGGCCTTTGGGAACAATACCGTTACTCATTTTCACTTCCAATTAAAAGCAAAAAAATCAACTATAAAGAAATGCAAAATCAGACTTGGCAGGAGTGGGCTTCCTATAATATTATAGTTAGCTTAATCAGAATAACTGCAGAACTTACAATGCATTTATCAAAGTTCCTTTTGACAGTCACCAAAACATTTCCAAGCGTCGTGCTGAGAAAGGAAGCTGGGTCCACATTTTGTGCTGTCCATACATGATGGCTCATCTTAACTAACATATAAAGCGAATTAAAGCTATCAATCTTGTCCCCCAGCGCTATAAGATTATTCAGCTCAGGTTCAATACAACGAAATATTTTTGTCATCATTTGTCGGATCATGTCCTTCCTATTAAAAAGGCATAAGATAAAAATATTACTCTTGACAGTTTACCAGGCTATTTTACACACTCTTTGATAACATTTCTAGGATACATTTATTTGCTATAGTAGTCTCATTTGCATTCAGCAAGTCTCACTTATTTCAGACTGCTACTAAGGGAAGAAACGCCAGTGCCACACAGTAAAAAAACAACAAACAAAAAACCAAAACAATAGTTACAGATATAAACTATTCCAAAAAGCATTTCCTGCGTGGAGGCTACCACGCAGTCAAATTCAGAACTTTGCTAAACGTATTTTCCAACACATATTTTATATACTACAGTGGCTAGTTTCACTTTGACAACTATTAGAGAATTAAGCATCTTTTTTATACTACTATAGACAAAAACATCCAACCTATCTACAGAAGTTTTTATATTTACTAATACATTCAGTGTTTAGGTACAAATGAAGAGTTCACTATTCACTTTCACTAAAAGAGAACAATTTCTGATTATAGAGAAAATAGTTTTATATGCCAAATAAATTCACATGTAGGCTTAAGAATCAGTAACAAACAACAGCAGCACATACTCAGATGATATTGTTTGTGGAACACCAGAAGTGTATGAACGAACTAAAACTCCTCCATCCATTTCCTCCACTTCACTCTGTAAGAACAACAAATGTATATAAAGGAAGCTGAAAGCTTCTCTCCAGTTCTATATCAAAGTGATAAGTATATTTGACAAAACAATAACAGTAAGCTTCACCCGCTCCCCAAAGCTGCAAATACAGTGGTTTGTGAGGTTCTAGTAGTTTTCTGGTCATGTTCCACCAAATACAATGCTATTGACAATTAGTCCCCATTGCTTTCCTGGGTAGCATGATGAAGAATTCATTGCGATCATATGTGGAAACAAAGCCATGGCAAAAGCAGCGTGTCAGTTCTTATTTAATAGTTTTTGTGTTGGTCAACCAAAAATAAAGATTCTGCCAGCTCATGGAGAAAAACTAATTGATCACCTGGACCACATAACTTCCAGATAAATTCAGAAGTTGTCTTTCAAACAGGTCTCTTATGAGGCCCTATTCAGTACTTTTTACTTCAGTGAGAGAATAAAGTCATACCGCTGTTCCCGAGATGCTCTGATGCTGCTGTAGTTTGAAAAATTTACTAATGAAGTCCTGTTCTGCCAGACACAGAGGCTCCAGTTCACTTAATACTTGCTCGAAAATCTAAAGAAAGCCAAATATTTTATCAACACACCAAATACTATGAACAGTTAGTAAATACTAATGTTAATTGTTTGTTGCATAGGATGTTATATTTTCTATCTTCAATAAGCTTTAAAAGGCTTATTTCTATTTAATAGAAATGGAAACAGCTTGTACTTGTATCTTTTGAAGTGACAGCTGCATCTTTAACATAGTCCCTTCTCATCCATGTAACACTGGGGGACAAAAAGAAAAATCTGTGGTTTTCCACAACTAGAAGTTTTCTAGTCACAGTCTGAGGAAGGACCTCAGTGCTATAGTGAAAACATATGCATTGTGATAGGAAGTCATGGGTTCTGCCACCCTCTTCTCTGCCTGGATTGCTGAGAGGAAGGCGACAAAATTAAGCACCTCAGGGAAGAAAACCTGTTATCCTCTACATACACAGTTTACCTGCTCTGCACAAAAAGCTTCTACTTAGCTGCTAGAGTAACCAGCAGCAGGCTTTGTACTGAAATAGAAGTATTCATAATGATTTTTAGATTTAATCTAAAATGAAACACTGTTTTCCCAATAATTCATTAAAATAATGTACTTTTAGTAATAAAAACTACTGAAATTGTAAGTCAGGTGTTACACATACTTCTAATCTGTAATCTTCACACAACACAGAATTTTCTCCGCAAGTATTTAAGGACTAATATACGCGCCATATAGTAAATCCACACTATGGAAAATTCCCATAGGAAAACAAAATTGAAAAAAACCTACTAAGGCAGCTCAATAGCTTACAACTCTGTATATATTAGTTACACTCATATGTCCCCAGTGGGTGTGAGATAAAAGAACAAATTGAAAAATTTAGCACAATACTTGTATAAATTTGTTTTTAAAAGCTATCACTTTAATTCTAGACAAGTTGCCGCTACAGGTGTGTAATAACTTAATATGGTTTCAGGCACACAATATTTCCTCCCAGAAAAAGACTGAGCAAGGATTTGAAGAAGTCAGAAGAAAAATACTCATCTTCATCAAATAATTCAATAGAGAACAGGAAAATTACTTTTATCGCTCACTGTGGTAACAGCACCTTCTCCCTCCACAGTAAAAAAACCAAGCCACCAGATGCTGAGGACAGCAGGTTTTTAAAAAGATGTTGAGGACATTCCAATAACTTTAGTGCCATTGGTTAAAGCTGAAAACTGATGGTAACCTGGATGTGAAACCAGTGTAAGTAAATTTTAGGGTCACGCTCAAGTCCTAGCTAAGAGAAGATTATGCTTTCTTATCTTTCATTTTGCTTACATACTGGCAAAATGCAACACAACACGTGAACGTTTGTATTGAGAAAAATAAAAACAGCTGAAGAATCTATCTATTCAATTCCTATTTGCTTAAAAAAGCATACTGGGCTTAAACTTAATAGATCATTTTTTGATTGATGTTCTTTAAAGATCACATTCAACATGTAAAAGAACTAAGGGGAATCTTAGAATCAGAGAATACTACTCTGATCTATGTATTTCTTTGAAGCTGTCTTTATTAGGTGCATACAGAATTTGACACTGGCATGTGTTAAGATTTAAACAGTATAGATTTTTGAACTATACAAGAAGGACATGTAAGACGCTTCTCATACAAAACTAAGCAGGAATCCTATGCAACATTTTGGCTTTACCTTATCAAATTTTGTTCTATCAGCTACATCAAGGTCAGAGGCAGACATGTTTCCCATATCCAACAGCGAGGATGACTGAGACCTACGGTTTCCTGAACTCTGAACAGAGAGTTTATTTAGGCTAGAAGTAGACCCAGTCAATTTTCCAGAACTTCCATGAAGACCTGTGAAATAAAAGACACTATGAAGGAGGGAAGCAAAGGCAGAATAAAATACTCAAGAAGAACAGGTTCCTTACAGAATATATGAGATCAAGAGTTGCTAGTAGTCCTATACTGAGATCACACAACTCATTTTTTGTCTAATCTGCAAATGCTTTTGCTATAAACGCATTCTTTTCTCATTACAAGGTAACTGAAATACTCCAGCAAGTTTCAAGTACAATGTAGCTATATAAGCCCTTTAAAGTAGGGGGAAAAGATATAAAAGGAACAAAACCATGAAATACAGGAACACTGTGATAGATACTCTCCTTAAATACTCAGAAGCAAAGACCAGTTATGATCTTTGTGAATGTACTTTGGGCCAAGGCTGCCACAAGCAAAAAACTTAATCCACAAAAGGGCAAAAATTAAAAAGCTTTATATACACAGATGCACTTTTTCATCTTGAACTTGATCTTTCCACTGTTAACATCCTTTTGTCTACATAGTTTGCTCCAGCTATATTGCTGGATCTACAGCCCCACAGCAACTCTACTGCTAACACTTCCCCCCACTGTGATCATAATTCACATTCAGACATTTCTTCCTGATATTGTGGGGCCTTCTCCTAGGTGAGGAGCATATCTTTTTATTTTTTCCCAAATTTTCAGAAGCATTAGAACAGTACGGAGAAAGCTAGTAACAAAACAAGACCAAGAAATCATCAGTATTTGACCCCCCACATAAAGTTCTCACACCTCAATGACAAACTTAAATGAAATTTGCAGGACTGCTTTTAGCTGCTTTGTTGGTATCTAGTCTAGGGACACAAGACAAAGTATACGGATCTAATAAAAGTTGTTACCTCAACCTACTAGAAGAGTTGGAAAACTACAACAAGCTCTCAGACACAAACATATTTTTAATATCAACTAGTAGCATGGGAAAAACCAGAAGATGTTGCCTTTACCTGCAAACCTTCTCAACTTTTATGTTGGACCATTTTAGCTGTGCTTCATTTTTGCTTTGCAAAAACAATGGTTCTGCTAATGCTTATTTCACTCTGAACAGAGTTCTGTACTTCATTGTTAGGTACATTTTTCCATGATGCAGCACTACATCTTTACATTGACACACATGCATTGACAATACCAACTAATGCAACTAGTTATACTCACTCTCAGTTTCCTGTTTGACAGCACTTTCTTTTCGAGGCAGTGTAGCTGGGATGGATTAGGTTGCAAGCATCAAAGACAAAGACAAGTTAAAATGCAGTTTGCACAAACCATGCACAAGATGCAAGTTAAGCTCTAACTGGAAAGAAACATGCGGAGAACTATAAGCAGCAAGTAACTACATTGCAAACACATTTAGTTGGAGAGGTACTATTCTAGAAGTTCAGTGTCTAAGCTACATGGAAAACAGAGTAAGTTTCTAGGTATTAAACTTTACTTTGTCTTATATAGTGTGTTCAAAAAACATTTTTGGTAACACATATTTACATTCTCCCAAACTGAGGAGTCCATTAAATTAGGGTTTTATTTGTCAGAGTTAATACTGCAAAAGACTCAGTTTCCATGATCAATCATCATAATAATAGACATGAAGAAATTAAAATGTACTTCTGTAATTTTGTACTGAGTCATAGATATTGTCCACCTTTTCAATTTAGAAAACACATGCCAATACTGCAAAACCATTCATATTGACAGTAAGACTGGCTAAACTTTTCTGTTGTTTGCAAATCAGGATGTTTACATAGAGAATACATCTTTTGTATTCATGTTGCACAAAAATTTATGACTACAAATTCAGAGAGGATGAAAACAACAAACATAGGGTAAAAAAATTTACGAGTTTTTTTTTCATTTTTCCTGTTTCTTTGCAGAATAAAACAGTTTCCTCAAGTGGACTTCAGTATGCAATTTAGAGTAAATGGGCATTTGTAGTAAACAGAGAATCCCTAACCAGTAAAAGGCATTTGCATACATACACTAAAAGCAGTATGTGGTATTAAAAAGATCTTGATGAGGATGGATGCTACAAGCCCCTCAAAATGGAGCAGGCAAGCAGAACCTATTGTAATAGAAAATGAGTAAATACTTTTAAATGCCACAAACATGTCTTAAATACCAGATGTTCTCAAGTAGGCAACACTACTGACAATTATAACGTCAAATGCAAATTTTTAATTCCAGCCTAGTTTTTAGACCTTGGGGGTTTTGGCAGGTTTTGAATAAAATGTTTAGGCCTGATATAGTCAGCATATGCATCTGTCATGCATTAGTCCCACTTCTTCATTGTCCTCAATTTACAAAGGCAAAGGACTGTATTGCAGAATGTGAAGAACTACAGGCAAAGACCAGGCCCTGAACAATCAGGGGAGCCAAAGTGGCTTTTCAGAAGCCCCGTCATAGAAACATATGACAGTAGTAGCCCTCTTTCCCACATTGATTTTATGGTATTTAAGTATCAAAGTCTTGGCTTCATCAGAAAAGAAGGGGAAAAAAAAAAAAAAAAAAAAAAAAAGACTACTTAAGACAAGTGTGAATGCTGACGACCCAGATTTTTTTTTGCCATAAAAATGCAGACAAAGAACCTTGCACTTGCACAGAATGCCAGAATTCTCCCAGCATCCCCCCTGCGTTTGAGGCATTCAAATAGCAGTGCTATTCCCAAAGCACAAAAAAAAGGCAAGAACACACACCAACACAGCTTGGAAACAGGTCATCTTTATGTCCAAGTACAACTGCAGCATTATGCACCTACACTATTCCTTAAATAAGTTTACTATTAAGAACCAATGGATTTTGAATTAACGTGCAACTAGTAATAGAACAACCACTACCTTCAACATAGAAGCCTTTGAAAATACACAGTGTTATAAGCTCTTACAAAATAAATACATTTTTACAAATACACCACAGAAGCCTTCTCAAGGTGCAGCTCTTAATGCTGGTGAATTGAAGGACCTCTTTCTCCAAAATGCTTGATCACTCCGTAACATTTACAGAAGCTAGGAAATTGCTACAAAAACTGTCTCTTCACAAATGCCAATCACAAAAGAAGTGCCAAGATAATAAAGTGTTTAGAATGCTTTAGAAATCAATTTCTATTAGGATAAAGTGGGTTTTTTCTTGCAATGAGATAGCTTTTCAGGATTTATGAATTTTACTGTTCTGACAACACCACATGATGACACCACTTGCTCTCCATGTCCAACAACTTGCCAAGACTTATCTTTCCAGTTTCCCCCTCCCTCAACCAAGCCTCACCACTCTCATGCTTTCTTCCTTTCGTTACTTTTTTCTGTTCTCTACCATCAACCTTCAAAGCATAAGTTCAGGACCCAAAATCCATTTGACAGAACTTACTAGTTAAAGCTGCAAGTAATTTCTGAATTTACAATTTGGAAACTGGTGAACTGTGGCAAATACAAATATTTTTGAAGAAGTTTTGAAACAATGCATTTTAAAATGTAGAATAGCCAATATATAAATATACCTATAACACTGTTGCTTTCTAAGTATTCAGGTTATTTTTTAAAAAGCTTCACTTCCATACTCACACAAGAGTATTTAATCCTAGCAGGAATACATACTCCCTTAAACAGAAAAACCTACAAGCTAACAAAGTACGATTTCTAGTCTCGAACTACATAGGTAAATCCCACTGAAAACACAATGAAATACATGTTTCCTTAGGCAGAATTATTAAAACTAGGTTCTTCAAAATCCACCCAAAACTTATCAAAAGCAGAAATAGTAGCAGAAGGAACACACGCATGCTGCCCAAACTTTCTTTAATTATGAGCTGATTTTTCAAATCTGTTCCAGTAATAAAAATGTTTAAGTAATAAAATATTTTTGTTTGTTAAAAAGTGAAAATCTGAGAAATCTTGGAAATACCGTATTTTATCCTTCTGTCTTGACCAATTTCACAAGATTTCAGTTGTGCTACTTTTGCCTTGTGGAAATCAGAAGTTTTACCAATCATATTTTTCATCCAACTTCTACCTTACCAGAACTCAACAATTCTACACCATTAAAAAATTTGCCCTAAGTGTTGTAATGAGTATTCTATAAACAAATAATAAGATTCAAAGCAAGATATGCGCCTCCTGGAAGCTTACCAAACTTTTTTCCTTCTCTGGTTGTGCCTGTCATCTTGATCTTGGCAACTTCAAAGAAATCTTTTATTTCCCTTTCATATAGCCGTGATAAATAATCCATATAATTCTTAAAAGAAAAATATAAAGTTAGTAAACAGGTGTACATATTAACTTTGTTCTATTACAGGCAAATAGTTTTTTAGAAAGTATGTAAGTTATACTAAATAACAAACTGTTTTGGACTATAAATATATTAATGATATTTAAGAAGTTTATATTCATTTTCCTAGAGAGTTCATTGAGCATCAGTCAGAAACTGCTACTTCCTTCTCTGTAAGGAGAGAAATGCAATATGGTACATACAAATATGATTACTAGTGGTAAACTATCACAGAATTTCAATTCAAGAGTAGAATGGAGAGAATTCAGCACCATTCTCTGTAGCTTCTTTTACCAGTCTCTTACTATGCCCCAAAAAAAGCAAATAGGATGCCATTGCTAAGCATCTTCCTGAATATGTGACCTCCTTTTACTGTAAGATTCAATCAATCCCAAAATAATGTGTTTGTAACACCGCCAAAAATAAGCTCAAATTTTAAAGAGGCACAATAATAAGTTCGTGATTGAATGAAATAAGTTTGAAGATTATGTGGTTTCTTTAGATTTTTTTAGTACAAAGGTTATAAGGATAATCATTGACAAAGATCACCAAAAACTTCCCTATGTTCTTCAGAATTTTGTTACTTAGCACACATAATACATAAATATGTGTCTCGATTTATCAGAGGATCACGAAGATGTTAGCCATTCACTGACTATTTGCCTTACATTGAAGGCCAAAGAACAACTACTTCTAAGCCATTTTAAGAGTCTAATTTAAATCTTCCATGTCTGAGGTTTTAAGAATGACAGTACTTTATTAAAGAAAGACTTTTTCTGTAAGGACTAACTCTCCCTTGACTTCTAGGTAAACATTTTCTATACTTCTGTAGTACTTTTTTTCCACTCCATGCCAGTTCTAAACAAGGTAATTAAGTTACATATATACAAAGCCAATATGTTTCTATTTAATCTAATTTACAAAAGACATTGATGGTTTTTGATATTCCCAAGTGAAATGAAGGTCTGTTGAAATAAGTGTCACACAGACAATAAGTACATCAACATGAAAGCCAGCTTAATTATTTTTCTTACTAGACTGTAAAATAGCAAACTTTTTAAACATAAATATTAACATTAATATCCTATGATACTTCAGAACATAGACACAGAATCTTGGGAGGGGAAAAAAAACCCCAGGATACAACAAATACCAAAAATATGAAGTTTCCTATTCCAAAGAAGAACAAGAAAAGAGGAGAAGTGAATTAAATTTAATATAAAGGAATATTAAAAGGACAGGCACATACACACAGGTCATTATTTCGACTCTCAAAACCAGTATATTATGTACATTCTCTATCATCATTTGAGCACTTCACACACCTTTGTTAGCCCTTCGTATTTTCCATAATCTGTGTTCTTGAGCCATTCCATCAATTTAGCATATCGAAGTAAATCTCTGTGAAATGGATGGTGATTGGGTAATGTCAGTTCAACAGAGTGCTGGGCAAGAGTAGAACTCTGATCATGACCCTTGATAAAAGAAAGTATTAAAGTAAATCTGAAAGCACTATACAGATGTACTAGAAGTTTCCTGCAAAATTTAAGATTAAGACAGCACCCCATTCAGACAAATAGAAAAGCATCGAAATACCTTGCATAGAAACAATGTCTAGAGACACAGACTGAAAAGACACCTAACATAACAGGGACACTGAGATATTGCAGTTGTGGCAGGTAATGCATCTTAGGAAGCTTGTTTGCTGTAAAGCTCTTGTTGTCTACCACCTTGCCTTTACAGTGTGTCAATTTGGCATTTTTTGCACAAGAATGTAAGGTACATCTGAGTGAAGATTTAATAATATGTTCAATTGTTTCTGAAAAATTCTAAGATATTATTCAACTATTCCTCTATACAAAACAAAAAAATCCGTAGTTGCTTCTTTTGAAGGATGTTGTTCCCATGTACCTTAAGACATTTCAAGTCCCCAGTCAACAGGCAGCCTGGGTGTTAGTGATGAACTTCATGCTGTGCCTCCAAGTCTGTTCCAATTCAACCTACTTCAGTCCACTTTGGCCAAGCCTTGGCCATCTTAAAAACATCAGTTCACACACATTCTCTCCCTCCTCACAAACGTAAACACACACTTTCAGTAAACATTTACTAAACAGTTTACAACATGCAGCATAAACCAATCCATTTAACAGCAAGCTACTAATTTCATGCTCCTCCTTTTCTCTGGCTTATCTCCTGAAAAAACACACTATCCTTTTAAGTGAACATCATATCATATTGCTTGAACAACATATGACTTAGCTTTCGTAAGTTTTCACTTGCTTGAAACCACAAGCTTCCTAGGCAATTCAGGAAGCAAGGTAACACCACAGTTCAGCCACGTAACAGAACACACAACCATTAGCCCTGGCTTAACAGAGGGGAGGATGGGACTTAATTTTGAAGTGGCTTTAATATTTTCTGTAAAGTCTTTTTTACCAGGCTTTTACCAGGCTTGCAGTAAGTACAGCAACAGAACTTGATCTTAAGTATAGTTTGTGCCATGGCAGCACAAAAAGATTGTCCTAATTGGTCTCCAGTTCCTGTAGCATAACATGCAGGTGGTTTATGCACGTAAGTCAATGTCAGTCCTTGACAGAGGAAGCATTCCTGGACAGTTCCATCTTGGATATGACAAGTTGGCAGAATATAATTTATACAGTTTAAAAAATGCCTTTGCATGTCATTTAAGTTGGAACAGAAGCCAGTTCAGATCACAGAGTCAAAACTAAAGGAACTTTGGTTCACCCTTCTCTATTGTATTGGGTACTTAGCAGTTCAAGTCTTTGGTTTAAAAAGCCCTAAAAGCTTCCACAATACATTCACAGAAGATAAAAGTCTTGACATTATTTGTAAAAGACTAACCTTCACTAAGCAACACAATGCAAACATGCCAGCTTCTCAATAAAGCTGGACTACTCCATAGAATGGTTTAGGTTGGAAGGGACCTTAAACATTGTCCAGTTCCAACCCCCCTGCCATGGGCAGGGACACCTTCCACCAGACCAGGTTGCTCAAAGCCCCATCCAGCCTGGCCTTGAACACTGCCAGGGATGGGACATCCACACCTTCTCTGGGCAACTGTTCCAGAACTTTTTTGTATCCAGCATGAACATGCACTTACTTTAAGTCCTGTTCTCTTAACTACAGAAACCGAGACACAAATGGGCTCAAAGAAACCAGTCCTAGACAACTTTATTTATCCTCACAATCTAAATCTCCCTTCTAAAAACAATCTTGTAGTCTGACTCCAACAAAAAGCTAACTTTATGAAGTATAATTGTTGCTACATATAGATTGGAATTGGAATCCAGCCATTATTAGCCACACAGCTACTGAGGTCAGACTCGGTGCCGTGTGTATTTCTGGGCTGCATATAGTAAATGTTTTCAACAGATCTTCGATATGCTTTTATAAAAAGTAGATACAGAAAACCATTTATGTTTCTTTTTCCTATCCCCTGGTGTGCAACCATCCCTACAGCATGCATTTTAACATTCCAGTTCATTAGAGTTCAAGATAATTTACTAGTGGCTTTCACAGTTTCCTTCAACTGAAGTCAGCCCAAAGCCTAGTTCACATTACTGCTAGGAAATACTCGGTGATCCAAATTTTTATTGCTTCATCAAACACTTTTATTCATGTCTTGTCCCTTTGTTACAGACAACTTTTTATTTTTGCTTAGTAGGTACATTCTTTGTAAAACTAGATAACAAATCCCCTCTCCAAGATAAATTTATCTTGAACCCAACTTTTCCACAATGCTAATCATTCTGGCATTCTGGTTGTCCTAAATTATGTCCTGTTCAATTCAGCTGCAAAACATTAGATGGAGAAGGTACACCTATAAACTCTATAATTAACAGACTTCCTCTCACTACATATACATTTATACCAACTGTTACCAAATAATACGGCAAGTTTGTTATTCCCTATTTCATAGTTTCAAAGCTTCAAGCTATTTCATATTTCAAAGGCAGAAGGCCCAGTGTTGCCTTTTAATTGAATGTTGAACCTGGTTGCTAACAAAAAATAATCTTAGATGTTATAGTCACACAGTAAGGTTAATCAAACATAATTAGGACACAATAAAGACAACATTTACTGCTAGTAACAGTTACTGCAAATAGTTTTTAAACATGGCAGTGAATGGCAATCCAAAGTTGCATTTCTGTTTAAAACTTTTAAGATTCATTATATGCTCATAGCAAATATTATATGAAACAAATATTCTCATTTTTATGTAAAGGAGATGAAGCACCTTAGTATCTTACAACAGCAGTTTGAATCACAACATTGGGTTTGTTAGCTTTTTAAAAAAACCCAACAATTTCATGCTTCCAAGATAATATATATTTAGGCCAAAATGTCAATGCAACTTTGGTATTCCATCTAACAAGTTCCAAATCACACTATGTCTTGCTCGTATTAACAACTGCCTAGACATCATCATGATTTTGTGTTTTCATTTGCCATTTTAATTGAGAAATCTTTATCTGCCTTAGTTTTTTCTGGAGTGCTTTATTTTTTCTACAGAAACATTCTAATCAAATAATGCAACTCTTCAGATGCTAAAGGTAACAAACTATTCCAGTTAGAATTTTAAAAAACATGGGACTTAGAAATTGATACATCCTGTTAATAAGACTAAAAAAACCAAGGCCATTTTAGTAAGATAACACAAAAATCTGTTACACGTCTCACACTTGAATCCATACCTCAAAATGAAGTATGCAGACTTCTTTTATTTACAACAAGCAAAAAGGCTTAGCAGAAGCTCATCTCTTCCAGTTAATGAACTCTCCCTGCTTAACCTTACATATTTTTTAGCTGCGGATTAATAAGTCACAGCTAACAGCAGGCCAAAACTTTTCAGAGGGTGAGTTCATATGAAAGAAAATGTGAGGCCACTATTAGTACCAGAATTTTAAAAACATTTAAAAAAAATTAAATTGCGAATTGGTAATAGCATTCTTAATAATATTGAAAAGTCTCTAGAGTATTTCATCTAATAAACATAGTATTACATAGTAATAATAATATTTTAGCATTTTTTTAAATAAAATCCTCAGAACAGAACATCAGAAAAGGCATTCTGTAAACAGCCACTTTCATACACAAGTCCAACATTCAAACTTCGTGAATGCATTTACACAGGACTTCCACAACACAACTTCTACTTGCTCGTTTGGAGACCAGGACACGGTCTGTGCCCAGTTTTTCAAAATATGAAAAGTTACAGGAGAAACATACCTTCTTAAGAACAGAAGCTAAAAGCAAGAAAATTTAACACGCTGTAGAACTGGAATTCTGCAAAGTGACCAAAATGTAGGAGGCTCTTAGCTTTGCCATAAAAAGCCAGGCTTGTACTCTCAAATGCAACTTTCTACGCAATTATCCACCATAACTCTATTCCACTTTCTGCACACAGTGCAATACCGAACTAAAACTTCTAAAAACTTTAATTGTGTTAATTATGTATTATTACAAATATTACAATTTTACTTGCTGTATCTGTACAGTTGTACACATTACAATTTCCTATTTTTCCTCCATACATCTCAATCTGTCTCTTAGCAATTTCTGGAGATCAGATCAGAGGAATGTTAGCTCAAACAGACAAACAAAGCTTAAGAGCTGATAAAAATAATGTAAGTAAGAAGGGGCATAAGTCCAATGCTCTGCAATGGGTAGGGACAAATTTCTTTTGTAAAGCCAAAGATGCAGCTGCTAGTTAGATAAGTCAAGCTCAAAAAAATTAGTTAGAAAAGCTTGTATCAAACCCGATGTACTCACTGGAACTGAAAGAGAGTGGGACCTGTTATAGAGCCGAAGGAGAGTCTGAGTTAACTAATTGGAGATAAAAAAATACAGAAATTAAAAAACTGATGCTAAAAAAAGCCATCCAGCCTTTAGGAAACAAGTCTCAGGTCAGTGATTTCTGAATATTTCAAGTTAAGGCTCAAAAATCAAGGTTTAGATATTTTACTTTGTATATTTGGGGTTTTTATGGCCCTTGAAGTTTGGACAGCAAGAACTCCAATGTTCCCAGCCTCTGACACCCTTAAAAAAAGTCAGTGCTTTTTCTCCTCAATTATCAAGCCTTACAATTAAAATACTTATATATTCCACTATGTGTTTAAGTTAGACAGCACGCACACTGAAGAGGGGTGGGGTTTGTTCACATGTAAGAGACTTCTGTAGGCAACTATAGTTTGGTATGCTTAGTAGTATCTCTGCTTGAAGCACCTCTAGCAGTCCATTCATTTTCTGATTACACGACAGAACATGTCCAATTCTAGGTGGATTGTTTTTCGTTTTAGAAGTTTGTGACTGAAAATTTCATATTAGATAGTAAGAAGTAATACCTGCTGAACAAATACGCTGTTCAAATGACTCGCAAGTCTCCGTGCAAACTGCTCACGCAAGTCACTAAACCGCTGCTGTTGCTGTTTCACTGCATGAAGCATATCATGTCCTAAAAGCAAAAAGAACTTCACAGAGTACAAAATATATAGTAATATATTGTATATTGGAACGAAGAGAACCTGAGGTCACAATTCCCTCAATCTACAGAAACAAAATCTGAGACTAGTTGGAAAGGCACATACAGAATTTATTATGGTAGTGCCTTTGCTGTATGTCAGACTGTAGTCTTAACAGAAACATTACCTGGACGAAGAGCTACATTCATACACTGCAGAAGAGCATCTGCTGCGTTAGTGCAAGCCTCAATGCCTCGAGAAGATGTCAGATCTCCCTCCTGAAGGGCCTTTATATGCCCTTTAGCCAAATCCATGTGATTCTACAAAACAATGGATAGTACCGTCCATAAGCCAGAAACAGGCAAGTTGCCTATGCTCCTGAACTAAGAATGGTAAATACAATTCCATCATTATAAAAACTTACTGTAGTGCAATAATAAAACAGAAAAACAAACTCATATGAGGTTCATTTAAAATATGATTAATAGAGAGCAGCAACTCTTTTAAGTTTTTACACCTGACGTGAACAACCACAGTAAACAATAAAAATGCTTACCACTAAAAACTCTATCTCTGACAATAGTTTCACATTATTGGTGTTGCTGAGATGGATTAGGTGGTTGCTTTCTGAAATTTGATCCATTTGCTCTTTTACACTCTGAAGCATTTCTTCATAACTGCTCAGCTTTAGCTCAATTTGGTCAACTTCCTTTAGAGCTTCATCCAGCAACTTCATCAGAATATTCACCTGTTTCTCTGAGGCCATAATGGACTGGATATTTGCCTGTACAGAAAATTAAGCCACAACATTTTAAGAGATTTTTTATATCTCAAGCATTCCAGTATCTCCTTCTGTCTCTATTACTGTCAAACACTTTCTAAAACTTGTGATGAAACTGACAAATCAGTATCAGCTTGTAGTACTTATTTAAAGTGTTATTGAACACAGCAGTTCCTCAGTCTGTGGCCCTTCTTTATTTCATAAAGAAAAGATAGAAAACCAAAACTCTGCTCCAGTTCTTAGAATTAGGTATTGATTGGCACAAAAATAAAAACCGAACAATAAACACTACTATACTGCAACATTTTTAGTTCCAGAAAAACAGTTTAGGTGATAAGGTCATAAGTCTGTTGCACAGTAAGTTATCTCTACGGTAACAGCCATGTTCAAAATATAAGAGAAACATTCAGCTTCACAATCTGAGGAGGCTCTTGACTGTTCCCTCAAGACTGTATTCCCTGTATCTCTGTAAGTTTTAAGTGACACCTAGAATGCTGGATTGTTTAAAAAGCAAAATAGCAAACAATATGGACCTGTTACACGCACCCAAATACTGCGATGTTATTAGACTAAACGAGTTTCCTAATTGCACTGAGTAGTATTTTAGGCGTAAGAGATGACATCCGTGCACATGAACGTCTGTTCTCTCTCTCCTTGCACCCCTGCCTTCAAGAAAGGTATATGCAGAACGCCTCCCTTTTTTCTTCTCAACTCCTGATCTGAAAGCCTGCGACTCACCCCAGAAGGTCTGGAAAGTAAAGAGTAGAGCTGAAGATCTTTAAAATATGATAATAGACAGGATGTAGCTCTGCCTAGGAACAGATACACATTTACACTTAAATACCTGGCAGAACATGTTAGCTACCTTTTCAAAAAATGCTACATAGTATCAATGAAAACAGTTCAACATGCTAACACACTGTACATTAGAAGAAATGTTTACCCCATCTAGCACTTGCAGCTCTCTTGACAACTTCTCTGCAAAAGCTTCAGCATTAGAAATAGCATATTCACAACCTTCCATCATTATTTCAATATCTTGCTCCTCTCTTGCATTTAACTCCTGGTATTCATCCACAGCTTCTTCATCACCTCCTGCTACACTTTGATTCTCTCCACTTGGAACAGATTCTTACATAGAGAATGGAAATAAAACCCATTATCAAGCACAGAAAGTCACAAGCATTTTAAGAACACTTAAGTATGTTTCACTATCTTCAAGTAAATGAATCCACTAAACAACTTTTACCTATGTACACTTTTTTCAGGTCTCAGTCTTCCATGGGCTTCATTACAATTTCCAGAACTGGTTCCCCACAAGTGATGTTTTCCAAATTATGCAACATAAGCAAAATGCAAATAGCCACCTTATTTTACTGCACATACAAAGGGACATACCATCCCAGTTTATTCAACTCTCACACTGGTAATCGACATCAAAATATAGTAACAGTATTAAGCTGTTAGCAGAAGATCAGAAGAAGTTGGATTCTCTTTTTTGGTAGACAGAGCATAAGGGAAACATACTAAAGTCGATTAAGAAATATATCACTGAAGAAATAAAAATTATCTTGATGCTCAAGATCAGTTTCGCAGCAGAAAAATCAGTACTGATGTAAGTGCAAATTATATAATAATGTTTTCATGAACTATGATTTCTCATAGCAGTGCTTCCTTAATTCAACAAGCCATTCAAAAGCTGACAAACAGAACATCAATGCAGTCCAGCCAGAAAGTGTTTAGAAACATCTGTCTTATCTCTAGCAACTTGATAAGCTATCCAAAGCACTATTTTAAACAAAAAAAAAAAAACAAAAAAAAGAAAAAAAAGAAAAACATTATTTAAGAAAAATTTCTTACAAAGAGAAATAAAGGAAAACGGTGTTACGCACCTTCTGCAACTTTAGGCAGTTCTGAAGAATTAAAAGGTATGGAAAAGCAGAGGAAAGGAAGCAGAGAATGTTAGCTAGACAAAGCATTAACAGTGTGTATACTTTAAGTGGCAGTATGAATGTTTTAACATTGCACAAACCTGAAAAGTTATGAGGTTGGTAGAAACCAAATTTCAGTCAACACCAAAATACAGACATGTTATCCTCCCTGTTTTTGATTTCTAGTTCAAGTTCTTCTGCACAAGCCTGAACATATTAAATATCAACAGTTTAACCAATTCTGACAGACTCAACATGAAGTATGCTTACTCACTAGGCTTTACTAAAAAATTTCAACTATTAAAAGATGACGTGACTAAAAGTATTTTAATGATATGGCATGAGTGAAGAAGATATAAAGCCTTCCAGCAACCAGTCACATGAACTGTAATAGGGTCCAGAAGAATTTAACACATGCTTCATAGTTTGTAAACTAGAAATCTCATACAAAACCTCATATAATCTTTAGCATATGACTGAAGCATCTCTTTTTAAAGCATTTTTCTAATTCAGGGGAAATGAAAACAGGAACAAAAGCAGATTTGTTACACATTTAGATGTACCAGATCTTGCACGTAGATTTTTGTTCAAGAAACAGAATGTCTTAGAAATACAATAAGCTTATCAGTATTTAGAACTTCATTAATGAAGTTTTCTAGCAGAAAATATGTTATCTAGTCACCTTGTTCATCTGAAGACATAGAAAATGTAAGTGAACAGGAAAAAAACATCAGCATTGGGATTATTTTTTTAGTATGTTTTACATCAGTAATTTTCAAACTTTATGCTTAACATACAGTTCTAGAAGTTTACCTTCCAAGAGCTGTGAACTAACATTAATGAAGTCAATTTTCTTTCTAAGATATCTCTGATTGAGTTTCCAGATACATGAAATGAAGGTGTTCTTTTCCACTGTGCTGCTTGCAACCCATTTATACACTTTGTCAAAATGCAAGTCAAATTCAGGATTGTCCTGCAAAAGATGAGATATGTTATGGACTCAACAATCAAATGATTCTCTGAGCAGCAAAGATTGTTTACACATTTAATTATTGAGATGACAGGATAAAAATGAAATCACACACATGCTATCCTTAAGCTAACACACCAGCTCTGGTGCCCTGCTGCATGTTACTGAATGCGCTAAAACACTGAAAGTGAAAAAACAGAATCCACACCATGAAGATAGTATTTTGTCAAGCCAGATAAGGAAACAATAACACATAATACAGAGATCTGTAGGAGTTTAAACAAACATTTACAGTGCTGTCTGCCCTGAAACACTTGTCTTCAGAATGACTAACGCCTTGTATTAGCCTTCTGAAACTACAAACGGTAGCTGAATTACTGTCAACATATATACAACACAATTCAAGGAGACAGTGTAATAGGCAAGGGAAAAAATTATAAGCACTTTATACATTTTATAGATATGATAGTATTTGACAGCACTGAACAGAATAGCAAAGACTTGGAATTTTGATGGTAAAAAACTACTACAGAAGTATTTTCAACTAGATTTACTGCCTGATGAGAATATTACCTTGATAACAATTAAATACTTTCTACAGCCACTGACAAACTCAGTATGAACTGTAACTGGCAACAGTCTGTTTTAAAGATCATATTACAAGCATTTTACAAGGTCCAGCCTCCATCTGATGAAAAATGTTTTTGCATCAGATACATACTAAATTCTTGCTTAGTTTGTAAAAACTACTATTGCTGTTACTTACTACTTATATTGTCACTGCTATCTGTAGAAGCAGGCCACCCATGAAACTGCACATGATAGGAAATGGTATTTCCTGTACAAGTGCAAAAAAAGCCGTTCTTTTTTTCTGTAGCTTATATTGATAAATATAATTACCATACATTTCTAAACAAACAGTATTACTACATAAAATTTGAGTTCTCACAACTAGTGCAGGAAAGGCTTGTGTCAAGAGTTGCACAGGATCACATTTGAAAACCAAAACATGATGCATCTATCAACTTTAATTCTTTTTTTTAATATGAGATAGTTTAGCATTCAACATTTGTTTTCTGAAAGAAAATTTCAAAGTCACTCATTAGAGTGGTATATACATTACAGCATACTTCTGAAACTAGTTACTAAATTCTGTTTTACGAAAAAAAGCCCCAGAAGATGGTATAATTTTAAGTGGAACCTTAAACTAAAAGAACAAATTCTCCAACATGCTATTTCGGAATAGCAAGGAAAATCTAAAACCTAGCCAACAAGTAGGTGGATAACTGAAATAATGTATTTAAGCTACACCTGAGGATGGTGAAATCAAAGAATTTTCAGCTGAAATCAAAGAATTTTCAGCTTCAGTTTTCTGCACTGTTCTTCCAAACCACCAGATAACAGAACATAAAACTGGACATCACAGGAAGAATAATTTTCACCTCTGTCTGTTTGTACATCTACGTTTATGACAGCAGGTGAATTTAAATGGCCAAAAATAGGTTGCTCTTGTTGTTCTATGGAAAACACCACCACCTCAGGACTGTATGCTGTCCAACAAATGGCCAATGTCATGATTTAGAGAACAGATTATAGCAGCTCACCTTCGAGCTTAAATACTGCTCATTAAGAATGTTTTAAGTGTCCTAGCAAAAAAAATTACATGTAGCTGAATATCATCAGTAAGATGGTCATCAATTTTTTTTAAGGGGATACTAAGCTTGAAGTAAAAATCTGTGTAAGACTTGAAACAAACAAGTACTGAGCACAAGTACTGTACAGTCACTGAGAGATCACTAAAATAAACAGGGCAGATATTCAAAATATTGCTACACAGGCATATCTAGACTACTTTTACTCAGTTTACCAGGGTTATATTCTTGGAAAGGCTAAAACAAAATGCAGGCATAAGCAGCACAGGAACTTATCATCCTAATTAAATGTGTTCTCATTCTAAGCTTTAAAGCAGTCAGTATCCAGGAAGTTAAACTCTAACTTGGAACCAAGATGGTGTTCTGAGCAAAGCACTAAACCAAAAAAAAGTTACACATACTTTAACAGCATCTTTAGCATCGACAACAGCCAGATCTCGAAGTGCCCATGCAGTCTGCCTTTTGTAGAAATCTCCCTTGTCAGATTTTTTCACTTTTACCACATTTACTTGCACTGGTCGTTCCGTTGTCACTGTTAAATGAAGTAAAAGGGTAATTTCAAGATGCAAAAATTACTTTTAACATCTGTTTCTGCTGTGCTTCAGCTTCAGAAATTAATTCTCTGCGGGGGAGATTTCGTAACATTTATTTAATGAAAAGAGACCCTTTAAAACATTTTCATTCACAATACCTACAGCTCAGTTTAAATCTCAGTCAACCAGATATGTATCTCCACACAGCTTGTGAAGTAATGAACCCAATTTACAGTTATTTCTTTGACACAGCAGACCTCAGACCGTGGCCACCTAACTGAAAAGCACAGAGGTAACTGGATGCTACAGTCAGAATAAAAACATTTTCTGATATTTGTCAGTCAAAAAATATTCTATCAAGCTAATATATTGACAGATCAACCCAAAGCACCTGATATTTTTAAGAGATGTAATATAATACACACACACTTAAAGGAATGTTAGAACTCGCTTCAGTTACTGTGTCTTTCCAGAGCCCTCTGCTTTGGACTGTAACCCGTACTCTTTTTTGCATTTTATTTAGGCTGATCAGCCTCGATGCCTACTAAATCCCCTTTTGAGCACTATATAAAGCCTCCTTCAAAATCCCACCAGTCCCACACAAATAATTTTGATTCTTTCATTTCAAATTACAGTGAGATCTGGGAATAAAAGTACTGGGTTTTGTTTCTTTCTTAGTAGAAGCAATAATGGAAGTATAAGCTACAACTGATTTTCTCCTTTAGAAATGGAAAGCACCTGCTTTATATGGGGCAAGAATAAATACTGTAAATAAAGGTGAGACAAATAAAACCAAATAAAAATCAAAAGCGAAGACAAGAAATATGATGGCATTACTACTTACCCGTGGCACACAAAAAGCAGTTTCTCTTCTTTTTGCCTGCTTTGCACACATTCACAATGCTCAACAAGCGTTCATCATTGGGAGTGAAAATATCCCTCTGTAAAGCATGCTTGATTGCAGTCATTTTCTCTCACCTGAAATATTTTAAGAAGTCATAATACATTCACATACATTTAACACACACAAAAAAAACCCCAACAGTCATTTACTTATAGCAACTACAGTTTTTTGAAATTAAATTTCACACATAACTGAATGAATCATATAGACAAGCACAACCTAGGTGGAAAACTAGCCCACCTTAGGAATAAGTCCAAGATAAAGCCTATTATCTTATCTGTTACACAACTGTAATTTTTCAACACTGGAATGATCCTTCTGCTTAATTTAATAGAGAACAAAAAGCTTCTTAGTAGTAAAGGGGAATGTGAGGCATTAACAAAAGAAGCTGAAATGGGAATCAAGAAAAAAACCCCAAAACCAACAAGACTGTCTGACTAAGTAGTGGAATTCTAGAATGGGTATGAATGCCACGGATCCAGTAAAAATCTGTATGAAGACAGGTGAACAAAAAAAACCCACAAAATTTGACAGGCTGGAGAATGTGAAACTAAAGTCAGCACAGTGATGACCTTAAATGAAACTTAAAAGTCCAGAATCCTTGAAATATACCTAACCCTTCAATTAAATTGTCAGGACTTTTTCACTAAATTAAGGTTATACATTGGGCAGACCAAACCAAAAATAATGTTCCATTGAGAGGGACAAAAAGTGTCTCTGGCTCCCTGCTTCACAGGATGATTTTTTAAAATATATTCCGGATACAGTATGTCTTACAGTCATTCAATCCACCACTTAGATGCCACAACTTCAAATCCAACAAATTACTATTGAGTTTTGGTGTACCACATACACACCCTAACTCTCTTCTGGTAGAAGGAAAAATCGTCCTGATTCAGGATCAGTGTCTCTGCATGCTTAGTCACTCATGCCTCCCTTGGTACCATGAGAGAAATTCTACCTTAGTACCTGATCCCATGTTATGAGAACATTCTCAAGTATCCTGCGCGGCTTTCTTAAAGCTGAATAAGTACATCACATTCTACATGGTGGCAAAAAAGCACTCCAAACCAACCAAATGAAAAAAAATCCAGTGTACTAGAGTTTTCCCAGATTTGATACCTCTGTAAAGAACATGTCCCACTATGCCTCAGCTCAGTTGCCCACATCTTAGGCAACACAGTAGTTTTAAAGATTAGTAACCCAAGGGCTTTGGGAAAACAAGGGCAAACATACCAAGCTGGAATCAGTATTGTCAAGTGTACAGAGCTTGGGGCATCCCAAGAAATGCTGTTTATATGACAACCCTATGGCAATGTAACACTCCGCAGCTAACAATTTCCCCCCCCTTTCATCAAATGCCTGGCACATCTTTTGTTCCCCAAATTGCATCAGGTTGTCATTCCTGTTACTCTCCAACATGTGCGTAAGATGAACACACAAAATACCAACAACTTGCTGCAGTTCAGAAACATCCCCTTTCCTTCTCAATTTACGATTTTACTTTCTGCTCTAAGTCACATTCAGACTGCTGCAACTTGCTAACTCTCCCATTACAGGGCTAACACAAGTTGTCCAGGTTGTGCAGAATACCCCTTTCCCATAAAACAGAACATGCTAAACCCGAGAACAGACTCGAGCTGACACATAGTCCAATTTCTGTTACAAACTCACCCCCTTAGTCACAGCCACCAAACCCTTCACAATGTGCAAGGCAGGACCAAGCACATCATTAAGTTCTTAATGAATCCTGCTATCCCAAAGGAACACAGAATCAAACTCAAGGAGCTAGATACAAAGCTGCTTCCTCAGAAAAATGCTTCAAGACAGCTGAGACCACACCAGTCTCTAATAAATCCCTTTAGACACTGCATTTTTTTCCCCCAGTAATGACACAGAAAAAGCCTCGGCGACATGAGATCCATCAAACACATCACATCATGGATATGGCCTGCCCAGGAAATACAGGGGAAAAAATGAACAGAGCAATTTGCTAAGGCTGCATAGCGAGCACTTTGTCTCTCTAAGCGTGTGAACAAGAAAACACGCTATCCCTGCATCCTCTCGGTTCAAAGAGAAACACGAGGGGGTACCCTAACCGTGACACCCCCCGGAATCAGCCAGTCACAAAGTGACTTAACAGGGACACTCGGAAGAGTTACTGACAGCAGCGGCGGCCTCCCAGGGGCCGGCCTGACACCCGCTCTGCCGCCTCCCACCTGCCAGCCCCGCAGAAATCGGCCGCAGACACCCCTCAGTGCAACGGCCGGCGGGACACGGCCGCAGCCGCGCCGCCCCGCCTCCGCTCCCTCAGCCCGCCGGCCCGGGGCGGCCGCCAGGGCCCGGCCTGCGGGGGAAAGCGCGGCCCACCGAGCACCGCGGCAGGCCCCGCACCCGAGGCAAAAGGAAGGGGCGGGGAGTGCCAGGGCCACGTCGCTCTTACCGCAGAGCCAGGGCCGGCGGGACGTGGCGGGACAGGGCCGGAAAGCAGGCGCCTCCGGCCGCTGCGGCTCCGGCTGCAAACCCGCCCCGCTGCGCACCGCCCACGGCGGGCCGCTTCCGCCCACGTGACGCTAGCAGCGAGGCGGCGGGCTAGGGAGCCGCACGGCCCGCGCAGCGCCCCCCGGCGGAGGAGGCCGTAACGGCCCTAACACCCGCCCGCGGAGCGGCGGCGGGGCAGGCAGGGGCGCAGGGGGGCTCTGCCCCCGCCCTGAGGGCAGGTCCGGCGCTGTAGCCCTGAGCGCGGTGCGCAGCAGGCCCAGGCCACGGAAGGCCTATGTGGGGAGCGGGCGGGCGGTGTTGCTGGGCTGGAGCGGTAACTGCGCGGTGGCTTCCGCGAGTGCGGCCGGGCCGAGGCGGGCCGTGCGGCTCCGGGGCGCCCTGAGGGCGGCGGGCTCTGCAGGCTGTCCCATGCCGCGGGGAACGGTGGTCCCGCTTCGTGCCCCTGTGTGTGTGTCCTCCTGAGGCGGCTCCTGCCCGGGTCGGAGCTGGGTTGCCTCAGGCAGGGGAAAAACACCGGAAAAAAGGGCCTGGAAAACCTCCCCGGGCTCGAAAATGTGGGGGTGGGGGGGGGTGGGGGGTGGTGTCAGAAGAAGCTCCCTCCAGTGGCTGTGAACTAGGTAAAACCCCGCTGTGTAATTACAAGGCATTAAACGGCCAGAAAAAACAATGCCAACACTTATCTTTCTGTATTACAACGGGCAAGAGGTGTTCTCTGGGCCGGCATGATGTGAGGTGGCTTGCCACCAGTTTGTAACAGAATAGCAAAATGCCAAGGGAGAAATAACGTAGGTTATTTATTTATTACAACAGAAAACATCTTTTCCAAGTGGTTGTTACGCATTACCAAAATGTAGGTTTTTAACATGTAAAACTGGGATTTCATCATTCCTGTATCACTTTTCCACTTGACTGAAAGCATTAAACATGATGGACCAATAGAGTCTTTTTGAATGTACTTCTGTTTTCTGACTTGCAAAACATGCTGTGCACTTCTATAATGTATCATTCATGAGGGCCAAGGTTAAAAAGAGTTCTGTAATTTCTCAGTTCAGCCACAAAATGTAACTGTCTGGCTAGATCTATAAAGACTGGATAAGGCAGCCATAAAAGATTGGACAAGGTTTCATAAAGCTGTTGTTATTAGCAAGAACCCTTCTAGTTTTCTGGTTTTAGTGGTTCATTCTGCTAAAGGGCAAAAAAAAAACCACTCCAAAACACGGTTTGTTAATGCTAAAATGTGGTTACACATGGTACAACTGACATGAGATCATCTTCTAGGATGCACAGTGCCATCCGCCATCCTCTCCCCTCCTGTCTCAGCTTCCCACAGATGCTCTTCAGAAAAGGCCTTTGATCTTCCAACACTGACTTTAACACATGACAAAATGTTCTTCAATTACATATTACAAATCATGTAATACAATCCCCTGCTTTACTGGAAGAAGATAGATTTATATGCTGAAAGTATTGAGGAATAGGTAGGTAGATGACAGGAAAGGCAGTATAGGCTTTCATTGGGAGGAGGTGGGTTACTTTATGTATGACTCCAAAACACAAAGGAGGAGAAAAATGAGAAAAAAACCCAGAAGGCACAATCCAAAACAAGCTCGCTACTCTTTCAAAATGATTTTTAAAACTCTGCATTGATCTGTATTTACTTAATTTAAGATGCAGGAAAAGATCCATTGTCAATGAAAGATAAACACATGGGAAACGTCCTTCTATTTTAAATATAAGGTCATGGGTCTTAGATGGTGAAAATTGTCATAAATCTGTGAACTGCAGTTCAAGAACTTCACCCATGTATTTTTTGTTGATGTGGAACTATCTTACCTGAATGAAGATAAATGCTTTTTATCGCATGGTGCTGCAGAAAACTGATGTTTTGTTTAAGTATAGAATAAGACAAATATGGTATTGATAAATGCTACAAACAAAATATTCTCAAATTCTTTTGTCACAGGTTTGCCCATATTCTTAACTGATGCTGGTGAAAGAGTTTTAAAAAAATACACTTAGGAAAAAACATCATGTCTTTTATGACAGCCTCTATTCCCTTTCTGACTCTTAAACAAATGAGCATGAAGTTGCTCATTATCATGCTTCTTCATTTTCAGGCTGCCATATTTTTCCTCTTCTCTGGAACAGATATGCTGGTAACAATTCCTGTTTTCTGGAGAAATGCCACACTATATACAGAATATCAAGTATTAATTCGCTCCATCATCTGGTTGAAACCTTTTATAAGAATACTACAAATGCATTTGTGATAATCCTTTACTGCTGTAAGTTTCTTCCTATTAAATTTTGGAGAAGTCTTCCAGAAGAAGCAGATGAATCCCTAGATACTGTATTTCAAACTACATTCTGTACATCCAAGGTCAGGAAATGTGATGCAAGAAACAACTCTGCATTAATTGAAAGATTGGCTATTCAGCTTGTCAGGTCTTGCCCACTTATAATTTAGCATATTCTGTTATCTTCTGTGGCACAGCTGTGCTTTACTAACTGCAAAGTGACAGTCTCCCACACCTCAGGACAAAGACCATCTATAGTGCGACCAGCCCCATCTAGCAATTACAATGTCTTGGTATTTGACACCTTATAAAGAACTGTCTAAATGTAACAAGTCCCTAGATTAGGTCAGAAAAGATCTTCTAAAATATTTTTCCTTTTGATAATAACTGAAATAATTTACATGGACAATGTCCCTTTTTCTCCTTCCCTTTTGTTTAGTCTGATCGCTTGGTGAAGATGTCTGAAATACTACATTATCAGAAGAAATGCCAACAGATTTAATTGCGTATTATTCCACATAAATGCAGGCTTATTCTTATTTCTAATATAGTCCGCTTAATGTTTATACAAGAATAGAAAGATATAAACTAGTGATGCAAAGTCTATTAAATATGGTGGAACATTATATTTATTTTAGCTTACCCGTTTCTAACGTATACAGACAATCATTGGTCAGGAATTCACTATACCTGTAATTTATTTCAAAACAACGCTCTGAAGTGCTTATTATTAGAGGCTCTATGTTTTCATTACAATTACAAGATGAATGATGGGAGCTTTTCCACTCAGAAAATATTTCCTTGTGCCATTAAGCAAAGAATTTGTGAACATTACAGAAAACATTGTGACCTCTAAAATTAATACACAGTCCAAACGAAACACTGTATCACAGAAAATAGTAGTCTGAATCATACTTGCTATTGAAGATGGGTTTGTGGAACCTGGATGTTGGGCAAATAGTTCTTGTAGCTGTGGATCAAATGTTACAACACACATACTTGCACCGGATTATCCCAAAGACATTCTGAAAAGAACAACTGCATTTCACAATTACTATACATACAGTCCTTCTCTCTAATGAGATTTAGGTGACAAAAATAAGACTGAAGTCCTTACAAATTCCAGAAGATTTGTGTTACCCACATAAAATGCCTTCACAACTGTCGAGACACATAATTACTAAGATTTGGGTTAGAATGAATGTAATTTACAACGTATGCCTAGAATAAATTTATAGTCTTGGAAGATTAGCTGAACAAAGGTATAGAATTTCCTATATACAAGCAACAGGATACCATTTAAAAAGTAAAGTAAAAAGCTGTATGTTTTCACACAGTTTTTCTAGTATATTCTCACTTATTTGATGTTTCTTCAGTTTTGAATCCAAAGTACATTTATGTGAACGTTCTTAAAGATGGGAGTTCATGTGAAAGGCAACGGTGAAGTACAAGCTACATACCCTTGCATGACTATCCCATTTTACAGAAGGCACGTACTGAGAGGGGACATTAACCAGCTCGTGATTTCCTCGGAGCTATTTACATTAGTCAGCTTTAGGTACATAGCTGGTTTAGTCCACAGCTAGTCTCCCTGTACTCTCTTGGCTGTCGAAAGAGAAAGCAAATTTTCTCCTGCAGGATGTTCTGACCAGAAGCTTCTCTGAATGACCTTTTGGGTTGACATTTCTTTATTGACTGTGGGAAGAGCAGTCAACTAACTTAGCTGATTGACACTGGGTAATATCACTGTGTTTATGGTCAACACTATTCCTCTTCAGCTCTTGCTCAATACAGCTTTAATTCATCCCGTTTCTACTGTAATACAACACTGTCACCAGTCCAGCCATTATTTTTTGTTACGGGTGAGATACTCCAAACCACTCAGTAGACTCCACGTTGTGTTAAATGTTACTCTAAATACTAATACGCATTTAAGTAGTGCACTGATTATGCTAACACATAGCTAGAAACTGGTGAAAATTACTCTCTTAATTCTATGAATTTTGAAAGGTCTATCACTTGCCTATAAGGTTAACTGTAGTAGCCAACAACTGCGGTTTACATAGTATTGTGTTAATTCTTGGTCCAGAGGTGGAGAAGAGATAAACAAACAGTTTCTGTTCCCTAATTAGCCCTGATCATATAAATAAGCAATATAGCACCAGAAAGAAGATGTTAACGATACAAAAGAAAAAAGGACCTTCTGACAGGTCTGACAAATAAAGCAATTCTGCTTAAGGACATTCATTTTCGGTTTTGAAGACAGTACAACAAATAATGGGAAGGCCAAAGGGAGTGCTAAACATTCTGAGGAAAACATATTGTAACTGCATAGGTGAAAACTTGGTCCCGTGGTACCTGAATGCAGAACTCCGATTCGTCAGGATAAGAGTTTGATACTTGTATTGATGTAGGTGTGATCTCTTTAATGGAGTTCTGTATTTCAACACATCTGAAAATGGAAATGTGCATCATTCTCATACAGAACTCATTTGGTTGCTTTTTTTCCCACTCCCAGGATATAATTTAACCATTAATGCACTTAACGCTTTAAAAATATTTCCAGCTATTAATGAAAGGTAATTCATACCTCCGTGACCATATAAGCAAATGCTGAACTCTACTTACATAAACAATCACCACTGACCATGAGATTTATTGGTCCTATGTTGAAAGCCTCATATATTTGTGAGTATTTGCCAGAGTGAGGCCCTCCTAATATATATAAATGAATGGTCAATCATTTATGTAAAAAGTGTGTTGGTTTTTACTGATACGTAAAATTAAAAAGCAGATACTGCATATCACTATCTTTTTGATCAGATGATTTATGAAATGCTGGTCAGTGAAAGTCAACCAGTCACCTTAATGTTAGAAAATGCATCTTTAGGACAAAGGACAGAGGGAGAGACATAAAAGATTGGAAGCATAGAAGCATATCCTCATAAGTACTAAGCAATCCCTGTTGTTGGATGACCAGATTGAATCATCATTTAGGTATGTGTCATCAAAGTTCACAATCTTCAAGTCCTTCTTAAGGTACATTTCATTCAGTTTGTTCAGTGTTCGAGCAAATGTATATTTAGATGCACAACTATATGCTTCCAGATTGTAGACTTTGTGGAAGTGCATATCAAAATATGGATTATCCTAAAAAAGTGGAGAGAGAATGAAATTATTACATGCATCACAGATGTTAGAATGGCAATCTGTTGTTCTCTGCTCAGGTACCTTCGGGGCTTTTTCTTAGTTTGATGGTCCCTGAAGGACTTTGCATATTTCTGCTATTCAAGCTAAAGGGTCTTTAAAGTCTTTACAAAGTAGCAGTTTGTAATTAGCTGCAATTCTTTGCCATCAGGAGTTTTGCCTGAGTAAAAGTTTCAGACTTTGGCCAAGCAATATACTGCACTTTATAAGGATTATACAATCTTGTTTTGAAATGAACCAATTTGTCATTTTGCCTAAAACACACTATATGAAAAGCACTTGCCTTGGACTATAACTATATATGCCTGTCAGAAGAAGAATATTGATTGCCCTTCCTGCCTAAATTGTAATTATCTGTGCTTTCTGGCTTTTTGGCACAATTAATCCTAGCAGCAGCTAGGATGTTAAATAGCTGTTAAATTCTGTGGATATGAATAACTATTATGAATATTTATAGCAGTGTTAATCACCTTATAATTATGAGTTTGAGGTTCATTTAGGCTTTTCTTTAACCAAAAATGAAACAGATTTTGATCATCCCAGTTGTGGAAGGCTGAATCATCTCTGAAGATACTCAAGCACAGCACTTCAGAAAAAAAGCTGAAGTAAATTCATGCAGGCAAGTGATAAGGAAATCCTCTGGCTGCCTTGGCTGGGGAAGGGGCAGGAATATCTCTAGAAGCAAGAAAACTTGGAGAGGGGATGTAAAGGATTATTAGTTTTTACTTTTTTCCCTCTCTGGCCTAAACTGCAAAGAGCTTTCAGGGTGCAGGGATGCTCTGAAGCGGAGCTTCCTCTGTTTCCCAGGATCCTAGTTTTAGACTTGAGAGCAATGTGCACAGGACAGAATGAGAACAACCACAGTTTGACATTTTCCTGGGAACAAGGCTCTGAAACCTTTCTTGTGATTTAATTTCTCTTTCACTAGGATAATGTAATCTGAATTCTATTTTATGTTCACTTGAAAGCACTTTTCAAAGGGGAAAAAAGTCATTATTTCCTGGACTACATTTATCATGCAAGGACAACTGTTAAAAAGTCTTCTCATACATGCAGTAAGATATTCACCTCAGCATATTCTTCTAGCTTTTGTAAAACAGGATTTAATTCTGCTTTTGGTGTTGTTCTGTGTTGTACTACTGCAGACTCATTTTACCTTTCTGAAGTTGTATCTGAGAGATTAGGACTTTTTTTAGCAGTAATGTATTTTGGATTTAGTATGCTGTGTTTTGGATTTAGTACGAGAATAATGTTGATAACGCACTGATGTTTTAGTTGTTGCTAAGTACAGCTTGCTCTAAATGAAGGACTTTTCAAGTCTCCCATGCTCTGCCAGCGAGGAGGTTCACAAGGAGCCAGGAAGGAGCTGACCCAAACTACCCAAAGGGATAATTCCATACCATAGAACATCATGCTCTGTGTATAAACTGGAAGGAGTTGGCCAGGGCCAACTGATCACTGCTGGGGGACTGGCTGGGCATTGATCAGTGGGTGGTGAGCAGTTGTATTGTGCATCACCTTTTTTTTTTTCTCTTGGGTTTTATTGCTTTCTCTCCCACTGCTCTCCACTACAATTGTTGGGGTTTTTTTGTTAATATTTTCAATTATTATTTATTTCCATTATTAAACTGTTCTTATCTCAACCCATGGGTTCTACTTTTTTCTGATTCTCCTCCCCATCCCACTGGGGTTGCAGGTGGAGGAGAGTGAGTGAGCAGCTGTGTGGGGATGCTGGCTGGGGTTAAACCAGAACGTAAGGTCAGCCACATCTAGCCAAAGCTGTTTCATATTTACACACACAAGTACACCAATATATAATGGATCCAAGTAATGTGATATTAAGCTATGTGAAACAGTCACAATTTCCTGAGCTGGTACACCAAACGATGCACTTGCATATTTTACACATTGACTTTGTCACACAGAGAACAGGTTCATACATTCAAATGACAGGGTCACAGTCTCCATAAAAATATTTAATGAAATTTTAGTTTCAAATACACATTAAAATCTACAGGATTAACTCCAGTTTACACTGGGAGCTGTAAGTGCAGAGCTTTTATTCCCACTTATGCTAAACAAATTAGGAAACATCCATCTTCTCCCTCAGATCTCAACTAGAGGGAAGAAGATTACAACAAACAAGAAAATCTGTCCTTCCTCCTCCCTCGCCAACAGTACAAATGCAATGTAGAGCCTCTCACAGGCAATAAAACCAAAATTCCTTGGAGGTTTGGTTTGGGTTTTACATAACTTTCTTTTTCAGATAATGCATTTTAATTGCAGTTTAATACTTGTATCCCAAACTGCAACATAAGAAAAGTATACTCTAATATATATATTTAATAATACATAAGACTTACAGTATCTGCTTCTTTTCCATCAATCATCTCTAGATCTCTCAAAAACCACTTCTCAACTATTTCGTATTTCTCCTCTCGATCCACCCGCAAGTGTTTAACCATACATATTTCTACTTCTTCACTTTTAGTCACTGCAAGAAAAGAATAGTTTAGATATGCAAGCAAGTACTTTCCAAAAGTTCCAATAATAAAAGACTTAATCAAACTACATTCTAGATAATAACTTAAATGATGATGAGCAGGGCTGTATAGGGCTATACTGGACTTAATAGTTTTATTTTGCCCAGGTAGTATGGATAGCACTATGGTCTCAGTCTATGAAACTGACAACTTTTAGTAGATTTAGGATTTACCTAATGCTGTGAAAAGAGAACCTTGTCTGTGCAAAAGCCTTTCATTTGAATTCACTAGCAGTGCAATGAAAGCCTAACTCTGGCACAGGATCTGTATGGATAATCCACTTACCCTACTTACTTTTGAGAGGGAATCTTCTGGGGTCCTAGAGTCAGAAAATTGCAAAACCACTACCAAGGCTCTGTATTTATGAGACTTGTGCTACACTTTCCATTCTGTGGATGAAGTTCTCTTACGAAGCCATTGCTTTTCTGAAGCAAAACTCTCATTTCCCTATTAAATATGTAAGTAGGCCACTTAACAAAAATAACATATCTCTCAAAGCTTCAAGTTGGCAGTGCTGTCTCTGTAGAAATTACTATTTTCTGACTTAGGCAGGAAATGAGAGAAAAAAAGAGCATGAAGACACTCTTTGCAATAACTGCCATTATTAATTGATAATATTGAGTGCTGGGTAGGAGACTAGATTTCTTTAACGCACAACAACCCGTGTGAAAAGCACTGGAGCCTGAACAAGCTCCTGCACACCCAGCATGACAACTGCAGGGCAGGCCACCTCCCCAAGCCATCCACTAGTCTAAGGTAAGGGCAAGATGTCACCTGCTTCTGTGGGGAGCATTTCGACATCACAGCACAAGGCTACAGATGCAGGAGCAAAATTCTTTTATTTCCGAATACTGACTGCCTGAGTTTTTGAAACTATCTTTTTTTTAAAGATTTTAAAGGTAAAAGACTAATTTTATCTTATTCCTGTTAAAACATCTCCTACTTCTCACCTGTTTATAAGAAAATGGTTGTTAAATAAAGACAAAGGATATATGTCGGATATATGCTTGCTTTTCATTGCAAAGAAAAACAGTGGGAATATATAAATGTATTATAATTTCTCTCAGCCTATAGCTTCCCTACCTGGGAAATACAAATCACTGTTGATTTTTTTTTTTAATGGTCCTATCAGTCATAGTTGTTCAATGATTTTTAACCAAAGGACCACCACTGTGTTTTCTTCTATGGAGAAGTTACAAGGGTTTTTCATTTGCAAGCAGAGCTGCTAGACTAATCTTAGAAAATTCTCTTCATACTTTCAGCTTCTCCCTTTTTTTTTTTTTTTTTTTTTTGCTTGCTTGCTTGGGAGGGAATATGTTGTCTCCCTCAGAGTTAAAAAGAAACAAGCTCAAGCCCAAAAGCCCCCAGTCCTGTCAGAAATACAAGGGGATATCCTACTGGCCCCCAGGTCCCACACACTGCTATTTCTTTATCCCTCATGCAGGAGCAGAAATTGTATGACATAAGGATGGAGCATGGATGCGTTAGGAATAACAAAATCAGAAGCATGTCCCACCTGTCTAGTGGTGAAACTTGGGCGGACTATTTTCAACTAAAAAAAAACCCCAAACCTCATTTTTTCTTTACTTTTCCTGCATTTTACATATTGCTTGTTCTTGCACCCAGTTAGCAGATTTAAATGAAATTGAGTTTTTTATACAGAATGTGCACTTAAATCTACCATGTAATTCTATTAAACTCTAAAAGCTTTTCTTGGGGAGGGCACAGCTATAGCAGTGCCTTCATAGAGCACAAACTGTTTCTTAAGGTCTTTCATGGACTGAACACATTTTTCAGAGTCTCTGTTGGACAATATGATGTTAGTCCTACCATTATTGTCAGGCATACCAATACTGGGTTGTGAAAATCCCTAAATGTGGTTGCATTTCAGCTTTACGTTCTTCCAGGGTTTAAAAACCACTTAGTGAAAGGATACTATTGCCTTCACGCACAAACTGAGAGTAGCTATTGTGAAGAGGAAGGAAAATAATTTTGTGCACATGGCACAAAAATAAGATTGTTCAGTTATCCACATCAAGATTTTGTTGTAATATAGAACTCAAAAGGCATAGTTTTACCTATAGTCTGACTGATTTAGGTTTTTTGTTACGGTAATTTGAAATCAACAGGAATATACTGAGGTTCCATTGCAGTGATAAGATTTTAGATAATGTGTTTTGCTCCCACAGAATCACAGCAGATTACAGTAGCTGCTGGCAGACAGATGCAACCCATCTTTCAGAATCAGATTTCCACTCACCACTTACTTGACTATGCCTGAATATATTAAGGGAGTTTAATATTGGATACTGGAAAGATCCCAGTCTTCATACTCCACATAAATTTCCTTTTATGTCTTCAGAGAGTTCCAATCAGTTAATCTGATTAGAGGCTTTCTCTAGTGGCTTGTTCTCCTCTACCTTGGAAAGAAATTTTTAGTAAAGATTTTAAAGGTGCATTGTACTGTTTCTCCTGTTCGGATGTTTCATAACAGTGAACTGTTTAGATCTACCACATGCAACTAAAAATACTTCTCTACCAGATAGTTTTATGAACTATGATCAGGTTGGTATTTTGGTTGGTACATTTAGAAGCTTTATGACGTTCAGGAATTCATTTCTTAAAACTATTTTTACAGCTCTAAAATACAAAGCCTCTTCTACTAAAATTACATGTGCATGGAGAACACAGCTTGCTTAGTATTTCCAGTAATCTGTAAAACAACTGAATTGTCCTGAAGACTTCCGATGTTTAGAAAGATAACGATCACAGAATATGGGTGACATCATCCCATATTGGTTATTAACCCAATATGTCTCCAGTATATAGCTTATTTCTACCTGTTACATGGACTTTGAGCCTAAAGAGGAAACAGACTGGAAGAAGCATCCACTTCAACCTAAATACTTAGGGGTGACAGCATTTTTTTTAGTATCTTTCAGTGTCGGGAAATAAAATGTAACAAAACCTCAAACCTTTCTGCAACCTTGTTCTAAAAACATCGTGAAACTTGAAATCAAGTTTAGTAAGCAGTCACATGATTAAGTTAATCACTCACAGCAATCTTGTTTTACCCATGGTTTGTGCTAATTGGTAACTTAAATATGCATTTATTTGAACGACAAGTCTGGTTTATTGTTCCCCAAGCAACTGGACATTAGACCAAGACAAGGGATAGTGCAAAAGCTCTAGAAATTAGATGTTTTCCGCAGTGTTAATGTACGTTTTATGCTTTCTTATGGAAAATCTAATTGGAACTGCAGCAAGGCGTTGCTGTTGTAAGCGCGGGGCAGGCACTGGCAGCGCTGCCGCGGCCCGCACGCCGTCAGCGGCTGCGTTGCAGGTGTCACGTCCCCCCGCCGCCACCAGCGCTCAATCCCGCACGGATCAGAGAGGGGAGAAAACGCCGTTCGCGCCGGCTGCCGGCAGCGCGGGGCCGCCGGGCTTCGGCCGTGCTGGCGCCGGGGACCCCGGATGCCGGTGCCGCTGCCCTGCCCGCCCCGCTGCCCCGCACACCCCGCACGGGCGCCCTCGCAGCCCTCGGCGCCCCCCGGCACAACCCACCACCACCACCACCACCACCACCACCACCACCACCACCACCACCACCACCACCACCCCACCACCCCCGGCCGGCTGCCCCCGTACCTGCGGCGCACAGGTAGCAGCGCCCGGCGCCCGCGCCCTCCACCTCGATGAACTCGTGCAGCCGCTGCCGCCGGGGGCCGAAGAGCCTCCTCGCCAGGTCCTCCTTCACCAGCGAGGACATCGCCTCCCCCCCGCCGCGCAGCTGCTCAGCGGCGGGTACCGGCTCCCCGCGCCCCGCAGCCGCCGCGCCGCGCCGAGCACCCGCTGGGCACCGCGACGGAGGCAGCCCCCCGGCCGCGCCGGGCCGCCGGGCGCGGGGGAGGCATGGCTAGCAGCGGCCCCCGGCGGGACCCCGCGCCCTGCCGGCCAGCCCCTGCGCCGCCGCGGCCCGCCGCCGTTAAGTGTCCGGCCGCCGGCGCGGAGGGAGGCCGGGTCGCGGATCTCCCCGCCCCACGCGTGTCCGCCCGCCCCCGCTGCGTGGCGCGGCCTCCCCTGGCGGGCCGGGGCCGCGTTGCTCCCCGCGGGTGCGGCGCTGGCGGCCGCGGCGGGGCGGAGGTGCCGTCGGGGCGCCCGCCCGGGGCCGCCTCCCGGCCGCAGGAGCAGCGAATGAGCGAGACAACCGGCGAAGTGCTCACGGCGGGGGCAGCTTACCCACAACAAGAGCTGTCAGTGCAGTCCTGTCAGTCGGTCCAAGAGTCGGTAGACTTTACAAAAGGAATGCGGTGGCCCTCGGCCTATTAACTACGGTTGCCAGGCTAACAGCTTTGTGGCTGTCGGTAGCCAAGGGACCGCTCCCGCATGGAGGGCGCCGCCGCTGCCGTGCCGCAGGAGCCCGCGGCGGGCAGGGGCAGCCCGAGCGCCGGGGGAGCCGCCGTCCCCCCTGTGTCCCTATCCCGGAGGGGCCTTGCGCACCGGCGGGAGCGCATCTGCGGGAATTTGGCCTGTTCCTGCATCTCTGCAGGTGTGTGGGTGAGGTTCTGGGGGCGAGTGCCCTTCTGATTTCAGTAGCTGCAGTAGCCTGTGTTAGAACTTTCCCTTTGGACTCGTTTCTGGCTGCTTGCAGAAGCTGGAGGTTCTCTTCTAATTCTTATGCTCAAGCTTATTATGCCTAAAGACCTTATTGGGGTTTTTATTCTTACAGTCTCCATGCAGCTTCAAAAGGAATCTAACCTCGCAATAAAACCGAGTACTAAAGTGAAGATTTAGAAGATGAGGTAAAAGATCTGAGGATTTTTTTTTTTTTAAATTTACAATATTATTAGAATTAATTTAGTGCCATCGGTCTACATGGTGCTTTGCTGATGTGAAGCATCACTGGCATCTTGGAGGTGATGGAGTTGAGACAAGAGCAGTGCATAGCTCTGTTCTTGAGTTAGATTTTTATTTTCCACAGTTCAATCAAACTGTAAATCATTCTGCCTCAGTGTTCACAAGGGTGTTTTGAGGTCTGATATATTAACACTCTTAAACTTTTTATCTTTTCAGATATTCTTGCGTATTAATATTGTGTCACTCTGGTCAGTCGTAGTGGCTAGAGTGCATAGCAGAGCCTTACACTGAAAGCCATGATTGGGCTTTAGGTGGTGCTTTAGGGCTGTGTAGCTGCTGTCTGAGCTGTACTCATGAATGTTCAGCTGCTCCTCTACCTCCTACCTTCTTCTGTCCATGCCTACTTAGATTTCGTTGTATGGAAAGAGCACTGCCTCCATACTGACTTGACCATCTGTGTGGTACATGCAAACACATTCATAAATATCTGCATATTATGTCCCAAACCACGTACTAAGTCTTAAAGCACAGACACAGATAAATTACAGTTTTCATATTTAGAGATCTTTTGGAAAAGGAGCAAAAGGTTTTGATAACTGATATAATAATCTAACCATTTCTACCTGTTAGATGCAGCAGTCAAGAAACAAAAAAAAAAAAAAAAAAAAGGAAAGAAAAAACCTGTGACTTTGGTAAAAGATTCGTCTGGATTTATTTCTGAGCTGTTGCATATGCAGACAGTGCTCAGAAGATCCTATCCTGTGATGTAGTTATTTTCTTCACATCTCCTTTTAAATCAAATTATATTTTAAAAAGTATTGTAGAGATTAAATTTATAAATTAAATTACTTCTGCAATATCCTTTAATGCATTCTCAAATGCTACATTAAACAACCACTGAGTATATACGTAGAAAGGTATGATGGTGATTTTAACGTTGAATGTTTTAATGAGAAACAGAAAAATTTGTAATTTACTATTGCTCTTGATCCTTTTGATTCTTTATTCCCCCATCCTGTGTTAGAATGTAGCAGGACAGTTCTGGTGCAGCTGGTATCAGGACTACCTGTAGCATTTGGAATAATGCCCTTAAAGTTTTTTTGGTTTTTTGTTTTTTGGTTTTTTTTTTTTTATATCTACCCTATTCTTCATAGTCTTTTCTCCCTTATTTAGATGACAGTGGGGAGAAATGGCCATTCCATTTTGGAGATTACTCATAATTTTCTTCCTCTCTGTTTCACTACTACTTTGCTTACTTGGGTGGACCAGAAATAAGGCTTGACAGGCTTTAGAATCTTCTTCCTGTGCAGCATACATAAAGCTAATTTTTATGTCTCCTTGCTTAGTTGTCAGTAAATTAAAAATTTTGAAGGGTGAATCTTACAGTAGGTAAAGAGCATCTGCAGTGTCTGCCCAGAACTTCTCACCTCCTTACACCTTCCTCTGTTGTCTGTTTCCTCGCTCTGTTTCTGTTTTTCCTGTTGCTTTTCTACTGATATTCTACCTCCTCTTTCTTTTTTCTTGCATCTTCTGCAACATAAGCCTTAGGGAGTCCCTCTTAGGGACTTAGAGGCTCTTTTTAGATGACTCATGCAAAGAATAACACAGATTTCATGTAGAAAACTAGACTTTCACTGAGAGCAGATAAGCACCGTGTAGGCACAGGTGTAAGCATACTTTCACTCGAAAAGCACCATACGCAATTCAAGGCTATGATGGGAAATCCTGGTGGTTTGTAATTTGAAGCTCTCCAGGTCACTCTAATTTCATCCCACTCAAAACCTGCCATTATGAGCTTCTGCTTTAATATTTCATGAAGCTGTACCTGGAATACTCCATTCAGTGTTGGGCCCCTCTCTACAAGACAGACGCTGAGGTGCTGGAGCATGTCCAGAGAAGGGCAACGAAACTGGGGAAGTGTCTGGAGCACAAGTCCTATGAGGAGCAGCTGAGGGAACTGGGGGTGTTTAGTCTGGAGAAGAGGAGGCCTGAGGGGAGACCTTATCACTCTCCACAGCTACCTGGAAGGGGGTTGTACTGAGGTGGGTGTTGGTCTCTTCTCCCAGGTAACAAGTGATAGGACAAGAGGAAATGGCCTCAAGATGTACCAGGGGAGGTTTAGACTGGTTTCAAGGAAAAATTTCTTCACCAAAAGGGTTGTCAAGCACTGAAACAGGCTGCCCAGGGAAGTGGCTGAGCCACCATCCCTGGAGGTGTTTGAAAGGTCTGTAGACGTGGCACTTAGGGACATGGTTTAGTGACAGGCTTAGAAGTGCTAGGTTAATGGTTGGACTCGATCTTAATGGTCTTTTCCAACCTAAACCATTCTATATTTCTTCTTGCTGGTATTATTAGTGCTGAATGAAAAAAGAAACAGTTTCCTAGAAGCTGAGTGGATGTTTTAAGTGATGACAATCCAGATCCACCTTACCTGCAACACTGTGACCCCAGATCCTAACAGTTCATAACTGAAAACCAACAGCTGGGCAGTAACTTACCCAGCCAGCAAGGACACACTAACCATGGACCAGGATCAACTTCCCATTCTGGCATCCAACACCCCAGCCAGCCATCTCTACCTCACCTAATCCTGCCCACGAATGGGGGTTGTATAGACATAAACCAGAATAAACTAAACTCCTTGTTACCAGGGCCACAAACAAATTTAAATCCAAATTTAATTGGGATTTACCTGTAACTGTCCAAACAGATGAATTACAGATGATTGTGAAAGCTGCACAACCCCTAACCCGGGGTCACAGCGGTCTACAGCCTGAAGTAGTCACCAGGGGAGTGTCTTAGACCATTCTGCTAAATTTTAATAACTTCTGTTCATTTTTTTATGCCTTGTCTTTTCCCTGCAAACTTTTCCCATGTCCATACTCAGTTTTCCTTACTGTACCCAGGACATTAACTTTAACAGATGTAGTAGCAGGTCCTAAAAGGATAAATCTCTCTAATCCTTATTGTTTCTCAGTCACATTGTTCTGTTCACCAGCTTTAGAAAGAATATTTATGGTGGGTCCCTAAACTCCTTTGGAACTACTAATGTGCATTAGAATATACATGTAACTGATAACCTGGGGCTTCATCCAAACCCCATTGTCAGTTAGAAAATTTCCTTTGACTTTGGTGGGCTTCAGAGTAGTCATTACTGGTACAGTAGAACAGTCACCATGTTTAGGTGGGACTTCACCGTGTTCTGCACGTTGAAGCCCTCCAGAGGATGTACATTTGATCTCTCTCTCTCAAATTCCTGGCAAGAAGAACACCCTTACAAAGCAGTCTTCGCTGGAAGCGTCTTTCCCATTGCTCCTTGCTTGACAATGTTATGAAATAAAAGGACGGGAAATGCAACATTCAGGATAATCTCTCAGAGCTGCAAAGAATTCCTGTAGGCTGAAAAACAATTCAGCATTTTATTTAAATTATTAGGCTTTACTTTCCTATAACTATGGGTTCTGTTTGAGGTTTCAGGCAGACATGGTTTTCTCTGTTAACACTTAGTTTGTTGTCTGTAAGGGTTCTTCACAGCTTTAGGGCTCCAGACCACTTTTTGAACATCATAGTTGTGATTTTAGAGTATAAGCTAGAAATCATGACAGACGTTCTACAGTCAGTTGGATGTATAGAGAGGCTTCCAAAGCTGACTTCAGCAAACTAATTGTGAAAGATCATTGTGGGGTTTTTTTTCCCTCTTGTTAGCAATGATTTACTTTTCTGAGGTCTCTTTTCCCACTGACATTTATAGATGATCTGGCTCCTACTTATGGCTAGTTATTCACGTGTTTTGATAGCTATACCAATAAAATTAGATCCCTGTGCAGTGGAAGCGTAACTGAAGCAGCAGAGAGAATTTTTTTACGCAGAAGTGCTATTCAGTGAGGTATGGCTTGAGTCACTCAGTTTTAAAATAGAAGCATAGAAATACATGCTGGAGAAGACATCATTTGGTTAAAATGTTTTTGTAGAACTATTTTCCTCCTCAATTCCTTTTGGGATCCCGTTAAAAGAGTTTTTACCAACCTCAAGATATATGGGTGCTCAATCAGAGGATGACTCAAGATTGCATCAGTTCTGGTAAAGAACACTAAACCCCAAATGTGATTGGTTTCTCTAATGGTATGATGTAATTACTCAGTTTAAAAAAGTAGTAATGTTCTCTTTTCTTGGAAAAAAGGAGATAAAAGAGTTTCTTTGAGGTTTTATTTAACTGAAGCTCAGATGTGTCAAGTTTATATCGAATTTGTACTGGTTTGTCATCATCAGATTGCAATCATGACTGTCACTGGGATAAATGATGCCACACCATACCAACATCCCGTCCAAAGCTTTCCTGTCAACAGAAAATACATACTTGTTCTTCATAGAATAGTAACCAGATGCTGTTTTATGGATGAAATTTCAAAGTGTATTTTGAAACATAAGTAAGAAGTATCCAATTCTTCTATGAAGAATTTACACATGTTGAATTTTACACATGTATGAGCTAAAAATTAGGGCCTTAAGTAAGTTAACTTATGTCATAAGATTTTAGGCTCCTGTTCAGCAAAGCACATAATAACACATTGATGAATTGGAGCCACATTTAATTAACATCATAAAATCCTGGCATGATGGATTCAGCACTTTGTCATTCAAATATAACCCATTCAGTGTCATACAGTTTTCTTTGTGGAGGTAAAACCCTAAAGAAAGTAGTAAAGTTAAAAAAAAGTAGTAAAAAAAGAAAGTAAAAAAACCAATCCTGTGAGTTTTTAGGCTTACAAATGACTGTTAATCTTCTGACAGCTGGGAGCTTTTGAAAGCTTTAGCTCAGGATTTTGACAGCTGTGTTTAAAACAGCAACTCTTGTAGTATGTTCTATAAAAACACAGGGGAGGAAGCAGAGCAGAGAGTTATGTTGACCAAGGTCAAGAAATATCTTCATAATTACATTTGAAATAAATTAGGGTGTGATGCCAACCAAACTGCCCTTTTATGTTCTCATTTGCTTGTCAATTTTTTAATAAACCCAGTTTTTCTTCAAGAGTTACCCAGAGCAACTTTAACAGATATTCTGTCAAAAGCCTCTTTATACTTTTTAATAATGATTTTCATCTCTGCCGCTGTAGTCTCTAGTACTAAATTTCATTTGCCTTGGCACAAGAACCATTCTCTTCCCTCATGAAAATTGAACATTATTATTAATGTAGATAGTCAATTACTTCATATTAATGTGGATTTATATTTAAAATCAATACATCAACGTGATGCAAAGCACTCTTAAAACACTATAAACTTCTGCTGGATATCTGATCCATTTTTAAAAAATTCATAAAGAGTCAGGAATCTATACAACTGCATAACTTGTATGGGTATTGTATTTAGGGGATGAGCACATAGCTGACAGTTGTGTGACTTAAAATACATTTTATTGTATATAGATCTTTATAAGTTCTTATTCTGCCAGTTACTCAAAAAGGTTAACATCAAACACATTTAGAGAAGAAATAAAAATAAAATATAAAAATATTGAGAGTTAATTTAATTCATCAGGGGAAAAAGTTAGTAAGGGAACGGTGGACATGTCTCCAAATGCTTTCAAAGGTGGCTGGCATTGTCAAAGAGAAACTTGAGTCCATTACAAAGTACAGGGCTCTGTATAAGGATAATTAACTGAAATGTTATGACCCAGCATTTGCAGATTATGTGATCTGATCTTAAACTAGTTTCTAGCTTCCTCTTCACGGAGCCAGAAGGAATTGTTGCAATGGAGACAAATGGTCATTCTGCATTGTCCAGTTTAGTTGTAGTCCTGGACATGGAAGAAACTACTTGAAGCTGAGACTACTCACAAGACTGGTAGGCTATTTGCCTTGCTCAAGGCAGGATCAGCCCAATCTAGCTAATTTCTCTGGTCTGCTCCTAATCAGAGCCATAACTCCTACAGTGGTCATAAAGTCTTATATCTTGCATACCAAACTGCAGCACTTAAAGAACTCTGATTCCTCATTTGCCTTCCTCACCTGACATCCTTGCCCCCCCTGGGTGCATAAAATGAGCATGATTTGATGCAGGGCATTTGAAAAAAAAGAGTGGGTGTCCAGGGCAAACTTCTGTTTTTTGACTTGGGACTTCCTTAACGTTTGGTGATGAAAACCTGGATTCATTATGGTTTTTTCTTGGTCTTTATTCAATTCTTACATTTTACCCCATAACTTAAAAAAAAAAAAATAATAATTACATATTAGTGTAAGTTCAAGAAAATAAAACTACAGGGTGCTTCATCTTTTTTCTTGTCTGAATTATGAATTAGAACGAGAGAGTATTGCACAAAGATGGGAAAAGTGTGGGTCAACCTCTTTTTGTCTCTGCCAGGCCTCAGCTCATAACATGGATTACACTTGCATCATCTGTTCACCATTGCCTTCTCATGGTAGCAAAAGGCCCTGACTGTCGGAGCAATGCTGTGCAGCCAGCTAATGTTACTTACATGTATGGCTAGTATTTTCCTACAGTTACATTTCATAGTTTCCCTTTCTCGTCTTCTGTAGACAGACTTACAATACATCAATTGTTTTCCTCCTCATTAGCATCCTGGTAAAGAACTGGGTGAAGATAAAGAAAAATCCTTATCCCGTGAGAGTGTAGAACCAGGACCCTGCACCTGGTTTGGCATAGCTGATCTGTACCCGTGAGGGGACACTGCTGATGGCGCTGAACCAAATCAGTCGACAATGGACTGATGGCTTGGGACTGTGTAATCAGAAAATGATGAGTCCTGTCCAGGAAGATCTGTTCCACTTGCAGCATTCGCTATGTGAAGTAGATATATGTGTAAAGTCATTATTAAAGAGGAAATTCTTTTCTCCAGACAGATCTTATACTGCTTTCGGAAAAGCTGCTGCAATCAATGAGATACAGAGCTTCAAAGAGATCTGCCCTTCAGGAACCACACCAAAGAGCTGCAGCTACAGCTCTGAATTCTTTGGCAAAGACCTTTGAATCCCTTTTTTTTTTTTTTTTTCCAAAAAACTCTTAAAGAAAGCTCAACCAGCTAGTTTCATCTACATGGAAGTTGTTAATTATGCTGTAATTATTTTTATTTCATTGAAACAAGTACATCTGTGTTAATTAAAATTCAAAAATACTCTCAGACAAGGCCTTCTTTTGAGTGAGAAGCTTGAAATTCCAATGTGATCATTAAGTAGTTATCTCAGTTCTATAGTCTTTATTTCAAGTATACTCAAGTTATTATAGATAGATGCAGACTTGTTGGCTTTACTAGTTTGAACCACTGGGTCAAGTTTTCTAGCTTTTTCCTCTAGTGTGCGCAAGTCTCGTTCGATGCTATATGTTAACCTGCTCAAATTCAGATCCTTAATATTGTTGCTAATGTCCCATCATTTGTTGCCTAAAGCCAGTCATGCAGAATAACACCAGCAAAATCTTTCTTGTGTTGCAGGCTGTCCATGTTTGGTGAACTGAAGTGCTCCCTGTTCAGCTACTGGAGAATGAAAGCCTGAAAAAGTTCTGTGCTTTTCCACTCACTCACTTATACACTAAATCCTGGAATAAGCATAGGCTTATTTTCATTACACTGGCAGCGGGAAATTCAGGTGGGGCAGTGACACCTTGCTGTGGTTTAACCCCAGCCGGTAACTAAGTACCGTGTAGCCACTCACTCACTCCCCGCTTTCCCTGGTGGGATGGGGAGGAGAATCGGGGGAAAAAAGGTAAAACCCCTGGGTTGAGATAAGAACAGTGTAATAATTGAAATAAAACAAAATATAATGCTCATACTATTAGTAATGATAATAATTGTAATGGAAAGGGAGATAACAAAAAGCAAAAGAGAAATCAAACTCAAGAGGAAAAAAAACCCAAAACAAGTGATGCACAATACAGCTGCTCGCCACCTGCTGACTGATGCCCAGCCAGTCCGCCAGCAGAGATCTTTCCCTGCCCCCCAGCTAACTGCCCCCAGTTTATATACTGAGCATGACGCTCTATGGTATGGAATATCCCTTTGGCCAGTTGGGGTCAGTTGTCCTGGCTGGGTCCCCTCCCAACCTCTTGTGTCCCTCCAGCCTTCTTGCTGGCCGGGCATAAGAAGCTGAAAATTTCTTGACTTAGTATAAACACTGTTTAACAACTAAAAAGTTGGTGTGCCATCAACATTGTTCTTACACCAAATCCAAAACACAGCACCACAACAGCTACTAAGAAGAAAATTAACTCTGTCCCAACCAAAACCAGGGCACACCCCTACTTCTATCATGAGCAATATATGCTGAAAGTCAGGTAGCTGGACTTATGCAAAAGTCTTTACTAAACACTGGATTACATTTTTTGAATTAGTTGTTATCTAAATGAAATGTTAGAGAAAATGACTATGGTTCTTTGAAGTTGAAAATACGCTGTCCAAAGTGACACAGCAAAATATTATTTGAAAATTGTAAACAAATGGCTAATATTTTATTGTATAAAAAGCCATGATTGAGTCATGAGTCAATAGGGTGAAGTCTACACACTGTGACCATGTGAGTGTGGCAATAACTTATATCCACAATGAATTAAGCATATAAATACATTTTTTCTGCTACTTTGCCTCTTGGGACTCAAAAATGTTTTTGCTAAAGGATAACTGAGTTAAAAGAGCAAATAGTATCTTTCATTCCAGCTCAGTACTTTATGGTTTTTGCAGTCTTCATGAATAAAGACGTCACTTAAATTTGTCATAAAGTATAAAATATATACACATTTGTCATTTTGATCAGAAGGTTCATTCAATTCCACTGTTCAGTCAGTCTAAGCTAGATTGTCAAATTTTTTTTTCAATTTTTGGTAAATTTTGCTGAGAGCCTGGAAGTGATACTGAAGAGAAGTAGCACAAATGCATTCTCCATAAACACACAGACACACATGACAATTTAAGCATAGTGCAACAGGATAGTGGTTTAATTGTGTCTGCCAAATATAAAAACATTTCAGAATCAAACCCTTCTGTTGAACTAATTAAATAATTAATTTATTCTGAAACTAATTCAGCTTGGCTTCCAACAAATTTCTGCCTGGTGGCTGGTTGATTTTGTAGCAGAGTTGCACTATGGCCATGTGAGAGCTATTCCTTGCTTAGACATCAGCCCGAGCTGGTGAAAGCTGCTGTGAATGTCCTGACCACAGGAAAAGTTTTGATTGCAATTGATGTCTTATTGGACACCAGAGAATCCACATCACCTCAGTTTCAGTTTCTTTTGGAGTGGGTGCTCTGGCAGAGCATGGAGTCCTGCTGAAGCACTTACTGGTCTGGACACGCTCCCTCTCGTGTAGGTGTTCAAATGTTTATCAATAATATTAACCAAGAGATGGAAAAATTGGGTAAGTGGCAACAGTGATTCATGCACTTGCACATGCGCATTTTGTACAGTTGCCGATGCCACATTTTCTAGGCTAGGATATTGCAGATGATTGTGATGGTTTGAATTATAAATGTACATTTTAAAAAAGGTACACATAGTGACATGTGTGTCACCGTTTCCTTGGTGTATATTATTTTTTCATTGCATTGCTTTGCTGCTCTCCAGCTGCTTACCCTTGAAGCAAATGAATAATCTTATTGAATTAACTGTTCACATTTAAAACAAAGCACACACAAACATTTCAGCCGCTTTGGAGTGTTTTTCTTTCATTCAAGTAATAACTTTTTGTACACCTTTTTTTTTTTTTCTGAATACATTGGCAGGAGTCCCTCAGTGCAGTGGGCATGTTTGGCTTAGGCTGTCTCATGTTGGAAGAGCTGGGTTATTCAGAACCAGTGATAGTTTTGCGGGTAACTTGGTTGATATTTTTAATGTCTGTGTATTCTCCATAGAAAGAGAACACAGGAAAAGTAGCTCTGATACCAGGAAGGTAAACCAGTTGTATTAGGCCAAAAGGGAGCTTTCTACTGCTTCTCAGCACCCTGCCGTGACTCTGACATGGAGTATTGGTATGGAAAGCATCCAGGCTGGGCCCATGCTGTGTGGTCTTTCCCAAACTCAGTCAGTTCCTGGCAACCAGTGTCTTAGGGACTTTCTAAGCCTGAGGTTGTGTTCAGTCCATTATGTTTAGTACCCATGAGTAGACCTATCTTCTATGAAATTATCTGATTTAATTTTTGAATGCTTTATACTTTTGTCCTTCTTCGCATCCTGTGGCAGCGAGTTTCATAATTCACTTAATATGTTGGATAAATAGTATTCCCTTTTGTTCATTTTAAGCCTTCTGTCTGATAATATCTTTGGACATCTCCTAGTACTTGTGTTGTAAGAAATAGTGAATGGTTATTTTCTATTTCCAAACTCCTTGCAATTTCATAGGCTTTTTTCGTACCCTCCCTCTTCATCATTTAATTTGTAAATTGAAAGACCCTAACCTGTATCTCTGTATCTCTGATCAGTCTTGCTACCTTTGCCTCAAGGTTTTTCTTGTTCCAATTTTGGAGAGGATCTCTCAGCTATGTGTAGCAGCCCATCAAAATGCCACTTATTTGTCACTCACTGTCAGCTCTAGATTTGACCAACCTGAAAGATTTCATATTCTCAGTAAATTTTGTTACCTCACTACTTCCTCTCTTCTTTCGTTGTTCGCTTGTCTGCATATTGGACAGTTTAGGTCCCAATGCAGATCCCTGAAGGACCTGAAGTAATTTTTTTCACAGTAAAAATGAACCATTTGTTTCTGCCTTTTTTCCCCTCTCTTTTCACTACTCACAAGTTGATGGGAGGAATTTCCTTTTTACCCTATATCAGCCTTAGCTATGTCAGTCTCTTTATTTCTCGGTCGCTCCAGAGACTTTTATGAGATCTTGTAAAAATCTCTTGGAAATCTAAGCATCCTCCATCAGCTGGACAATGTGTCAGTATGATTGTCAGCTCTTTTGGGCAGTTTAATACATGTACAACCACAACTTATCTCTGAAAGCATATGATTTCTTCCCTAATAGTTTGTTCCACCTGTGTTACTTTTTATCCTGTTAATTATTACAATTCCTAATAATTTTTGTGATATGCAATGTCAGACACAAGATGTTGTCAGGATGTTGTCTACTTGAGGAGGCTTATTCTTCATTTTACTCATTCAGTCCTCAACTTTGCTGTAGTGTGCCTGTGTGTGTTGACCCTGAGTACATGTACAGCCTTCTTCACTTATAAGAGATCTGACCAGATGTAATGATCTGCTTGGACAAATCACAACAGGTTCTTTCTACTTTTTCCTATATTCTTGAAGCAGCAGTAAGAAAATAAATCAGCCCAGCAAGCCCAACACCCTTCAGACCTGAACTCTGTAAGTGGACTGAGCAGGCAGCAGATTAGCTATTGCACAAAGCTGAAACTCAAAATAGAAGGCTGTAGCTGTTGGCTGAGGTTTTATTTATGCAGTAGAAAGCATTCAAATAAAACTATTTTCTGTTAAGTATTTCACAACCTGTACATATTTGTATTTTATGATAATTGATTGTTTAGATGAAGATGTAATTCAGTACATTTTCTGAAGAAAAATAAATTCATATCTCAGATGTTTCCCCATGTGTCCGTGGGGAAAAGTGGGATACAATCCACATAGTTGCAGAGACCAATATTTGCATATTCCCCTTGTTTCAGAACAAAGATTTTGAAAAGCTTGAGTATTTACTGAACAGTTGCTCCGAGCAAAAAAGCCAGCAACACTGCAGACAGGTAAGTAGATTTCTGCTGATAAATAATTAATCCAGTAATGCTGGTGCCCTGTATACATAGCCATTGCATTTATGCAAATATCATTTAGAAGGAGAAAGAGCATTTGCTTGGAGTGTGCAACATTATTGATGGTTCTGACGTTTTAGAGTATTTCACTTAAAGCTGTCATTGCTGCCTTGAGTATAGGAGTGCTAATCTAGCTGATACCTGTTTTCCAGTCCTGAGGGACCCGCACTTGGCAGTCTTTGCTGTGGTATGAAAGAAGAGCAGATGACAGTATCGAACACTGGCAATGTGTATACTCTGGGGAAACTTGGCCCTTCAATATATATTATTAGACATAAATACTAGAGCACTAAATATGCTGGGACGTTGAGAGAACTGTGACTATTTCTTATACTGAAGTAGCAATTTGGGTTGAGATTTTGCTGTCATTTTACTGGGGAAAATATTCTGCAGAGGGGAGAGAGAAAGAACAAGGGTGAAATGAGGTAATTAAGGATGCATGAAAACAGTTCTTTGATACCAGGGCAATGAATATTCAAGATGGAAGATGTATTTCTGAATACATGAGGGGTTTTTTAGACTTTCAAACTAGTTCAAAGACAATCTCTATAGGATTATTGAGTTTTTTCTCACAGTTAAGCACAACAAGAAGGACATAGAGGGACAAGATGTTGTTCTGCACTCTAAGTTTTCATATCCTTACGTAAATAAAGTAATCCTCTTACATACAATAATGAGAAAAGAAATTTAGATTCCATTTATTTAGTGGATACAAAATAAATAGGCTTCTTGGAGTTACTAGGTTTTTGTTTAGTTGCATTAATAGGATAAACCTTTTCTGTAAGCACAAGGCTTGGTCTATAGCATTTGGCAAATATTGACAAATATTGCCTCTAAGAGACTGCAGCTGTCTCATTCATCAGGAAGGTGACTGACAAACTAGACATAATTTCTGTAATGCTTCCAGTTAAAATTTTTGCAAGCCTTCTATTTGTCACTTCATGTAATTAACAGTATAATCAGTGTTCTAGTCTACTAAACATTTCCTAATTTGGCAAATGTGTTAATGAGTCGAAGTCTCATGGCCCACACTGATGACGTAATTTCCAGTTCAGCTCTTGGAGTGTTAGTGGTAGGTTGCTTTAGGGACTATTTAAGCTTTTGGACCCACAACCACCCTTCTGACTTCTTTACTATCAGTAACCTGTACCGCAAAATGCCTTCATTCCTATAGTAGCACCCCTACCAGTTTCTTTCTCAGACCTTGGAAAGGCTGAGCCTTACTCCACTTTCTTCTCCCAACAGGCAGACAGGGCTGGCTTCACCTCTTGTTCCTCTGCAACCCTCTCCCTTCTTTTTTTATCAGAAGGTGGTGAGATGAGGTAGTCCTGCATGCACTTTGTTGAGGGACAGCAAATTGTAGGCCAGGTGGCAATGAAGTGGGCATGGCGACAGCTGGTGCAACTGGTTCCCCTGTCCCCTTTCCCTTCAGATGCAAGAGAAGCCCACCCATGGGACCCGGAATTGAGGATGGTCAAAAGTGAATAATTTCACTGGAAGAACTAGACAAATGGGACATATAAGGGGGCAGTAGACATGTTATTCAAGGAAGGTGAGGGAATATACAGCAAAAGAGACTTTCAATTAAGGAGAATGGTTTATTATTTTTATGTAGCGGTTGACCTAATGAGAAAAAAGAATAAGATATGGAATGACAGAACCAGATAAGCCAAACTAGCACTAACTTTGCAATGGAAATCAAGTACTGCTGAGACTGAACCAACAAAAGCATTGTTTGCAAACTTTTTGCCAGTGATTAATTTCCAGCAGGGTTCAACTTCACCTTCACCACAATGAACCTTCAGGTGGCTCTTGTGTGTTCTGCCAGCTTTCACAAGCCATTTATGAACAAAAATTTGAGGCGTTCTTTTTTTAAAGATACAAATGATTTTGAAGAACAAAACATTTCAGTATTTATCTAGTAAATCACACCTTCAACGTTGCCAAGCTGTAGTTTATCAAAAGTTAAAGGAAAGACTGTTGTGTCATTCTTTGAACAAGCAGTATTTTCAAATAAAACCAAAACCAAAGTCTCATCAAAAGATGTTAAGCATATCTCAAACTCTTGACCTTGCAAAATAAAACATTGACAAGTGTCTTTCTGACATTTTGCTATTTAAGCCACAGTCCCATCAAACTGTGTCCAACGTAGTTAAGAAGTGAATGTCCGCTATAGCAAAACCAGTGTCACTCAACAGAGCAATATCAGCTATATAGGATACTCTTTAAAATGTTAAAGATGATTATTTACTTTTTAAGTCCTTGAAACCTTTTAAGACATTTCCCAGCCTCAAGTAGGTTATCCTACTGTCTCCCACTTTCCTCCAAAACTTTCTCTAACTTCCAGGGGGTTGCCCTGTTCAAGGCTTATGATGTGGACAAAAGCCCATAAATATGGGGCAAAAGCGAGTCTCGCAGTGCAAAACTGGTGTATTGATAAGCGCTGGGAACATGCTAATAAGTGTTCAGATCTCTTCTGTGCTCCTTCCTCTTGCATGGTGGGATAACATAACACATTTATGCCTAAGTCGTGGTGAGGATAGATGAAAGCTGTATGAGACTGAGCTAGCAGTGTGAAACTGTTAGACTCATCGTACCTTCAGACCTAGTAAGTTATTTACCATTTGACATTTTGAATAGCATTCATGAGCCAAGGCGTTGTAGGGAAAGTCGTGGGGAGCACACACCTGCTTTTGCTGCAGACAAGTCACTTCCTATTTCCACCCAGTTCTGCAGATGGATCCCAGCTGCATCGCTGTGCAACCCCCACCCCACCAGCTATTAACAAATGGCTGTTGGTAGTATTTCCTGTGTCATAAGCACATATAATCACATAATTAATATTAATGAGTCAGCCTATATCTAGCATTCCAGGATTTATTATGAAAATAAAGATACTGCTATATGTTTTTAAAGGGTGCATGTGTGCCTGTCTACTGATGAGATCAAAAGGAACTGAGGTGCTCAACTCCTTTGGAAAACTAGAGTGCCTCCATGGTTTTGAGGACCTACTACACTGGAAAATTTGCTCCTTTGTAAACATTTCTGAAAGGATGGCCTGCATGTGCAACATCTCAAGACAGCATAAGTGAATTTTGCAATTACTTTGCTATTTCCCTTTTTAGGTCTTTGAAAGACCTTGCAGATCTACACCCTAGTACAAAAAAAAAAAATATCAATCAGACTTTTAGAACGCTGCGTGCAAAGGCTTTGTGCGAAAATTGGTATTTATGTGTCTAATGTAATAAGCATGACTGATGTGTTGGAGAACTGCTGAAGTAAGAATGCATGCAAGTTACTAATCAGTTTTTTTGGTATTGATTTGATAGTAATTGTACAGGAGAGGTGTATATGTCAGTGACTTTGTGGTTGCTCTGACACTAGTATGATGCAAAAATAGTCTTGATAGACAAACACCACTTCATAAAGTGCCAGTGAGGGAATCTTATGCTTGATTTTCTAAGAAGTGTTCTGATGTCTACATTTTGCTGCCAAAATTTTATAATTATTTACTGATGACATTGCATCATGTTTAATTTTCTGCTTTTATATATGCGCCTTTTAGGTGTGAAGTTGGAACCATTATTATAAGGCAAGGACATGCACCAGGTGAATGCTACTTCATACTGTTCAGAAAATTCAGAGACAGTGAAAATTTCAAAGCTCATACTTTTGCCTCTGAAATACTATGTGAAGCTGAAGAAGGAGACTTCATAGCTCCAGGTGTGTACCTTCAAATTAAAAAAAAATTAATTAAAAAGCTCTTAAAATATTTAAAGTTGTATTTTCAAAGAAGGGTCAGTGCTTTGACAATTATTTGCTATCCTTTTTGTTAAGACTTGAATAATACAGTGTCAAAATAATGAAATCTACACTTTTGTACACATTAGCGTATATTGATGATGAATGCTGATGAATGGTGTCTGATGATTTTGGTGTGCATAGCTTATATAACATTGATAAACGGGAAAACTCATGGAGATGACATTACTGCTCCTGGGACAACAAAATTTATTCTGGATCTGCAGAAAGAATGCGTATACAGGAAAAAAACTGTAAGCTGGGGCAGACTTCATGCCTGGAGAAAAAGTTCTGAGTTTTTCCCATGACAGGATGAGGTGGTATATAAATAACTGATCTTAGAGCAGACAAGATCTAATTTGTATGCCAAGTGCATTACAATTTGACACAGGAGTCTTTTTAGAGATAAAGCTGAAGATTTAAATTATTTCTTTAAGATTATAAATAAGGAACAATTTTTATTGTCCATTCTAGGGTTCTTTTTATATTACTAAACTGTTTACTGAAAGCATTTGGAAGTGACCTAGTCTTCATTCAAATGATAAGTCCCTGAGGCTAGAAGTTTCTCTAAGTAGTTTTCTAATGCTATTTGCCCGGTGTATTCCTGTCTAATGAAAGCAGTAGTTTTTCTATCTTGATGTGCCAGGTACTAGAGTTAATTGATTATGTTCTCGGTAGGGAACTTTGAAGTAATAAACTTGATGCATCTCTGTTGAGAATGTAGAAATGGGGGAACTTACTGACCCTGTTAGAACATTGCAGTGTGTTTGTAGGATGTTTTGTGGTCTTCAGTGATAGTGCTTTTGGTTATTGGTGTGTTTAATGACGTACACAGGAAAGCAAGGAGAGACTTCACAGAATTATTTAATGGAATCAAATAATGGTTCTAGATGGGTATAAAAGGTTAAGTATTTTTAAGCAGACTCTTCTGTCACTACTAAGAAAACAAGTCAATATGCAATATTCACAGAGATAAATCAAGCTCTGAATAATGGCCAAGCTACGCTAAAATAATGCAACTCAATTTGAAAATGTCAAAGGAAACATGCAGTATGCTTTAGCAAAGTGTATTGGTTTTTGATGGTTATAGTTTTGTGGATTTTTTTTTTTAAAAAATATTTAGCCGAAACATTGAAATCTAGTTTCCTGTTCTTCCAAAAGCTGTGAAGGTAGTAAATATGATATAATAATCTCATGTGCTGGAGAACACCCATCAAAGAAATTATGCATGTGAAATGTTGTTCCATATGTAAATATTGTAAAGGGGAATGGAGAAAGGGAACACAATTAACCCACTGACCTTTTTCCCTAAGAAGAATAATCAACTACTATGGAAAAAATGAATGAAATGGTGCTGATGTGGACTGTGTGTATGATTTTTCCAGAGTGTTATTACTTGGCCTTATCCAGAGATTTTCACTGAGTTTGAATGGACATTTATAGGCACAAACAGTTAGCATCCCGTATAAAGAATTCATTTTTTTAACATTGGGAGACTTTATAGTATTCCTATAAGTAAACGTTCATACAGCCTCTCAATGTATCAGTGTTTCTTCTGTTTTCATTCTTCATCTTAGCAGTAGAATTCACATTTTTCAGTGCTGTTAGTTTGCATGTCAGTGTGAGTATGTATGGGAAGGAAAGGAACAAGTAGATGCAGAAACAGAAAAGTAAGCTGCCTCCAGGGAGTGGAAGAGCTTAAGGAGAACTCAAAAGAAATGGAAATTTTGTGAGACCTTCAGGCACAAAGTAAGCAAACTATCTTTTCCCTTCCCTCCCTTTTTTAAAAAAAGTACATTTGCATTTTGGAGAATATCATACTTACTAAACCAGAAGAAAATTTTCAGTTTTTTGCTCTAAGATTAATCCAAAGTTTTTTGGATTAATTTCTGATTTGAAAGGGCTGTCTGAGACAGAGGTGTGCAAAGGAGCAGAGGATAAGACTCGTCCCATTTCACCATGTGATAGGAATGAGCATGGGAGAGCGTCCTGTGTCCTGAGACAGAGAATCATATTTTTATTAATTCACTCCCTTAGTATTAGCTGTTTCAAAAGTGGGTAACATTTCTGATTGTACAACCAGAATGCCAAAATCTTTGTGTGATCAGCCATGGAAATAAGCATCTCATATACCTTGGGAAACTGGAGGGTAAAGGAGAAGCTAATCCAGAAGACAACAGTACTTGTACAGCTTTCCTTTACAGATGAAAAGGGTGGATAAACACCTAGTCTCTAGTAATGTACCACACTGAAAATGCCTGGTGGCCCATCTTCTCCTCCAGGCCAACACAATCTTTCACCAGTCTTGTAACACTGTAGCTCCCAGAATGAAGCTGCCTTGGTTAGTTTGAGAGCCACCTAATAGCTCAAAAGTCAGATGTTGGCCCACATAGAACCATAAATCACTTTCCAGAACAGACAAACTAGGTCTGTATATTTGGATTTTATGTCTGCAGAATTCTGTTTTGCACTAAATATATCCAGGAGGAAACCCATCTTCTCAACGTCTCCATCGCTACTACCCACCCAGTTATTTCATGTCTGGGTCTAAAAGGCATCTGTGCTTTGAGTGGTGCACTTGGGGACAGTGGCCATCTTCCAGAACTGCTAAGTCCTCTGTCTTCTTTGCAACTCCCATTGTGACAGTTACATTTTAAGTGGCCCTGAGAAAACCATAACTTTTTACAGTAACTCTTTTGTTACATTTGCAGATATTTAGTATGTCCATAGTTAGATAGCAGTAGTCTAGTCAGTTTTAAAGGTATGCTGCTTCTGCTTTTCTTTGCTCCTTATGTATTTCACTATACATATTTTGATGGTGGAAATGCCCTCCAAAACAGAGAATAGCTCCCACTCACATGGTAGTTATCCAGGTACATTTTTATGCATTATTAATATCATAGAGTCAGCAGGGCTTGAGGTTCAATGTTTTATAAAGAGATTGAAGTTTAAACTCTGTAAGCATTCATCTACTTAAGGTGAACTAGGTAATGGAATACAGAAAAAAGGTTTAAAAGCCTTGTCAGATCTTGGGGTTTGGAGGTCCAGTATGGGGTAGCTCTTGTAAATGTTTTCTTTTTTCACCTCTTGCATACATAAACAGTGGCACAGAAATAAAAAGCACGGATAAAATTCAGTATTGTAACAATGGCAATTACAGTCAACAGATATATTGTAGAGATCTCGAAGTAGTGTCATTTGCTGTAAATTCCCCCTTTTGAGATATTTTGCTACATAATGTTCAGCATTGGCCAGTAAGAGCTCATACCAATTGCAACGAAGATTCTGTAATATTCAGGCAAAGATCAAATTTGCTTTCTTTTACACTAAGTCTCTGTGAAACAATTGATATAGATCATTATCACAGAATCACAGAGCAGTTGAGGTTGAAAGGCACCCCTGCAGGTCACCTGGTCCAGCCCCCCCATTCAAGCAGGGCCACTGACAGCCGGTTGCCCAGGACCGTGTCCAGAGACCCTTTGGTTATCTCCAAGGATGGAGACTCCACAACCCTGTGAGCAACTTGTGCCAGCGCTCAGTCACCCTCACGGTGATAAAGTGTTTCCTGATGTTCAGAGGGAATCTGCTGTGTTTCCATTTATGCCCACTGCCTCTGGTCCTGTCCCTGGGTGCAACTGAAAAGAGCCTGGATCAGCCTTTGCACCCTCCCTTCAGGTATTTGTACACATTGACAAGATGCCCCTGAGCCTTCTCTTCTCGAGGCTAAACAGTCCCAGCTCTCTCAGCCTTTCCTCATAGAAGAGATGCTCCAGTCTCTTAATCATGTTCATGGCCCTTTACTGGACTCTCTCCAGTACATCCTCATCTCTTTTGTACTAAAGATCCCAGAACTGGACACAGGACCCCAGGTGTGGCCTCATCCATGCTGACTGGAGGGGGCAGATTACCTCCCCTGACCTGCTGGCAATACTTTTTCTAACACAGTCCAGGACACCACTTGCCTTCTTTGTGGCAAGGGCACATTGCTGGCTCATGCTCATCCTTAAGCACTGCAAGAACACCCTTTCCTCAACTGTGGTACACAAATCCTGAAGGCATTCCTGGAGATTACAGCTGCCTGGAGCACACCTGGTTTGGGATCCACATTTGAATAACAGGGAGGGATCCCAAGGGTCCACAAAAGTATCATCAGAGATTTAGAAAATCAGATTGTGGAGGAGAAAATTTGCTTCACCCTCTCATTGGTTTTCCTCTATAGACTAAATGAAACTTTCAGTGTATAGAAGCTTTCTGTGAAGAGGAGGATGATCAAATTGTTCTTCACGTCATACCTACAACAGACAAAATGAAATGTGCAGCAAGAAGGTTTTCATTAGATCTCAAGAACTCATTATAAAGATAGTGAAGCACAAGAACTTGATCCTAGGAAGGATTTTAGAACCACTTTCACTGGATATTTTTTCATAAGCGATAAGACAAATCTGTCAGGATGGGCAACTAATTTGGTGTCGGAGTCGTGGTACTGACCACATCGTGATTGTGTGGTAATTTTCTACCCTCTGGGCCAACACCAAGTGCTGTATCTTTCATGACTCTAAGTACCTAAGTACTGATTGATCCCTAAACCCCGTCAGAGCCACTACCCTCTAAGGCAGCCCTTTTACTCCTGGCCAAAGCAGGCATCCAGGGTGTAGGAGAGCCCTCTAAAGGGATTTCCAAACCTATATGAAATCCCTTTGCGGTCCAAATAGGCTATTTCTTAATCCTATTTTGACTCCAAATGTTCTTTAAAGAAATTCCATGCCTAGCTTAGGCTCTGGGTTCTCCTACAGTCAGTCACATGAAGGTCAGACAGTGTCCGCCTCTAACGCTAAATGCCAATCTTCTTTAGCTCTGATTTACTAATCATCCTTCCTGCTTTTAAATGTAGTAAGGTATAAGTATAATGGGATTGCATTAACAGTTAGTTAATGCAGTAAATATTGTGGCAGTTTATTAATCAGCTGTGTAGATTGCTGATGTGAATTCTTCAGGAATTCAATGAAAAAAATTCACCCATGTCTTATCATGCTGAATTAAAGTGTAGCTGTGTTTTAAAGACATATTACAAACATGGAATTTGTAACTCTTGCATTTTTAATCTCTGTTGTAAAGCCATTCCTGGGCCACACGGTCACCATTACATATAGTGAGTGTTACTTATCTGTTGACTGGGTTAGTAACTAGATAACAGCCTACATAAGCAATTCTAGCCGTTCAGTTTTGCTGTTAATAAGAGGCATCAGCACTCAGCTAAGTTTCTGAATGAAAATGTATTATTTTTTACTGTCAGTCTTGAAAGTTAAATTACAGTTTAAATATACAAAATTACTTTTTTTCTTTGCTATAACTGTTCCAAATTAAGTTATGTCAGTTATAATTATGATAAATATCTAGCTACATATCTTACAGGCATACACATCTTACAGTAAAAAACATGTTTGGAATTTATTTTAAAATATAAACAGGTTGACTCAAAAAATAATCTTTTATATCCTTCTGTAACTGGATTCATTCCGTGGTGCTAAAAGTAGTCAAAACATGGTGCCTTTGCATTTTTACTGGTAAGATAAACAAACGTGATGTAGCAGCTTACACCAGTAAGTAAGATCAGTATCGTGTGATATGAGGGTGTTATTCCTACAAGGCCACTTTTCTGGCCATAACCACACTTTACACAGTTCCCCACTTGCTGGAAGTGCTGTGGTAATGCGCTTTCATCAAGGGGCTTTGAGTTAGACAGTGCATTACTACATCTGCCTTCGTCAAAATTACCTCTGATGCGAGGTTCTTGCTGCTGTTAGCAAGTGAAATGTTAAGTCATTACAGGAAGTCTTTTGGTTATGTTCTCAGGTGCCTCTTTTGTGGAGAAGGAATTTCTCCTGCGCTGCTTTCTGGGCCTGACTCTGCAAGGGAGGGATGTGCACAGTATTTTTCAACCATCACTAATTTCAGTGGGAACTGAGATTTCAGCGTTTTACAATGCTGGCAAGCTTTTCTCAAACCATCGCAGAACTCAACCTCATACTTTTGCAGAAAAGGATGTAAACAGGATTCAAAAATCCAACCCACTGTATGCATAATTGGAAAAAATTACATATTTACTGCAGTATACTAGCAGTGATTGATTAATGGATATGCTAAGGGATAAAAAAAAGATGCTATAGCTTTTAGCTGGTTAGATAATAGCCAAGAACCAATAATGGTAAAGTCTGCACTTGAGACATGTAAGATATGGGTGGTCCATAAAACATAGGACAACAGCAGCAGTATGTGAGCTGAAGAACTGGATCTTAAAATACTGGATCAGTATTTGAACATGGTGATTATTTTCAAAAGTGGAATTTTCACTATATGCCTTCTAAGTCAAGGCATTTACTTCCTATAACGTCAAGATTTCTCTTTCCAGCTTGGATTAAGTAGTATAATACAGCTGCAACTGCTTCAGTTACTTTTTACCCAGATGCTAAGTCATCTGTTGTTTTTTAAAGATTACCATTTTGAGAAAGAATGACAGGTAGCTTGCAATTTCTGCATATTTGGCTGCAGAGCCAGAAACAGCAAGATTCAAGCGCTCTTTCTTTAAACATCTAGCTTTTCTTTCATCTGCAAAATGCTACTGATTACTCTTGCTCTGGAAAGAAGTGTTCAAGTGCAGAAGGAATTGGATAATCTGTGAATCTGTGAATTTATAAACTTCAGCCAAACCCTACTGGAGAGGAAAAAAAAACCCAAAAGAATCCATCAACGATGAATCTTGACATATATCACCCTAAAACCAAACTTAAGCAAAATAGGAAATGAATGCAATTTAGAAACTTAAACCCCAAAATCACAGAAGAACAGTTTTCACTCTACCACGTGAGAAATGCCCCAATCTCCATAAAGTTGGGGTGTTTTTTTGTTATTGCTGTTGATTTAATGTGGAAGATACTTAAGTGCTACCACCTCTGACCAAAAGATATGCTGTGAAACTGTGTCTACCTGTTTTACTTTGGTGAGTTTGGAGACACAAAATAGGGCTCTCTTTTGAGTTCTTAGGCTGCTTTTACTTAATTTTGCCTAGCCCAGAAATGAATTTAACCAACGGCATATCTAACTCAAAATACTTAAATTTAAGAGTATAAACTTTGCTATGAAATCTAACATTCTGTAATAAGTTTGAAGAGAGGATGCCAGAGAGCATTTTCTCTCTTACAAAGTAGGAACCTTCAATAATACATTTTTAAGAGAGTAATTTGTTTAATCCTGAGAGACAGCCACAATAATCTAAGGTCATTTAAGTGAAAAGAAGCTGCAGAGAAAGTCAGAGCAGCGCCACCTGGGTCAGAACAAACATTTAAAGAAGTAGCGTGTTAATACTTAAAGAATTTATTCATGCATTTTTCATAACTTCTAGCTTTTGTAGTTGAATGTAATGAATGGATCTCCAAGAGGTTGAGTCATCATGCCCGTAGCTGATGCCAGTTTCCAGGCATTAACTTTAATTATTGATGCTTTCCCTAATAGACCTGATGGCACATTTTTAAAGTAAAGGTTCTGTCTTACTAAAGGCATGCCCTGCTGCCGGGCACACTGGCTGTCCCCGGCAGAGGTAAATGCGGAGCTTCCACTTGCTCTTTAAATTAAGGCTTTGTTTCTCAGTTTTTGTTCTTTAATTACTTGGTGCGGTGTTTTCACCTCTAGGCTAGGTTGTCTTTGAAGAAGTTCATAACTGGAGAAGTAAACCAAGTGTGAAGGACCTAAGGGCTCTTTCAAAACCTGTGAAGCTGCTTCAGAAGGCAGCATGATGCTCTGTTTGTGGTTTCATGAGATTATTGAGCTGTAGTTTCCAGACTGATACGTAAGCCCCAAGAATTTTCAATGACAATGTTTTGTGCTTCATAGTACCTCGCATCTTCAGTATATGTTTTGGCATTTTTTTAAACAGTACCTTTTTAGGCAGGTATCTGGTTGTTCCTTTCATTAGAGGAAAAAATGTACAGAGAAAGGTGCAATGACTTGGATATCAGATTTAGAGGTAAATTTTGAGTTAAAGAATTCCTGGCGCAAGCTGAAACTACTTAATTTATAATTTTTCTTAAGTCAGTGCAAACTCATCTGTAAATCCTTTGTTCTTCACCAGCAGCAGAGATGGAGAGGTGAGAAGACATTGTAGCATGCTTTCTGGATCTCAGTAAGAAATGCCTGGCAACAAATGACTTAATAAAATAGCTCTTTAAAAAAAAAAACACCCACATAATAAAAAAAGGAATATGGATAGGGAGTAAATCCCCTTCAGGTGCTGGGCACCCCACATTTGTGCAGCATCAGGCAGACCCCAGATGGATTTTCCCATGACGTGCCGTGCAGATCCCCTCCACGGAAAGCGGTTCCTTCGTTCTAGACGTTCGAGCTATTATATACTTACAAGAAAACAACTCTATTCATAAAGGTTATTCACATGAGAACTTCTTCCTGTACTTTCAGGCAAAGGGCAAGGCTGTGCAGGTGGGGTAGCTGCTCGAACTGAGTGGGAGCTGCCCACAGGCTCCAGTGTTGCAGTGAGGTGGCTGAGGTTGTCCTGTGGCCAAGGGACGTGCGTTGCCACAGCCCAGCCTGAAGACCACATGGGACATACAGCCCATTAACTGATTACTCAGGTTAACTGTCATGTGGAGTGCCAACTCCTCAACATGAGTGGTCTCCTGGTCCGGATGGATACACCTTCCTGTCTGGAATAGGTCCCTTTTTGATTTGAGAGTGAATGATCACATGCAAGTTTCCACCAGCAAGGGTCAGTCTGAGTCACGTGTTTTGACTAGAAAATGAAGATAAAAGGCAAGGTAGTGAAATGTGCATCAAATAAATGATAAATATAATAATAGAAACATGAAAGAAAAGTGTAACAGGAAAAACAGTAGAGATTTTTTTAAAAGCTTCATAATTTTATGTTATGCTTGGCTATTATACCTGTTTCTTGTATCAAGCAGTTTTTTGGAGTTTCTTTGTGTCAATGTCATGGTAGCTGCCTTTCGGCTATAAATGAAAGCACTCAATAGCCATGATGTGAGGCTTAATGCATGACACCCAGGGGCATGTTCATTAGTAATTTAAACTGTGCTGCTGGCTGGCTGCAAATAAATCATAGAATCATAGAATGGTCTGGGTTGGAAGGGACCTTAAAGATCATCTAGTTCCAACACCCCTGCCATGGGCAGGGACACCTTCCACCAGACCAGGCTGCTCAAAGCCCCATCCAGCCTGGCCTTGGGCACTGCCAGGGATGGGGCACCCACAGCTGCTCTGGGCAACCTGTTCCAGCATCTTGCCAGATCTTCCATCTCTCATAGTAAGGAATTTCTTCCTAATATCAAATCTAAATCTCCCCTCTTCCAGTTTAAAGCCATTACCCCTTGTCCTATCACTACATGCCCTTGTAAAAAGTCCCATTGAACAGTTAAAATTTGGTTTAATTACACTTTGATTAAACTGGTACAAACTATTGGAAGAGAAACTTTTATTGTTTTTAAAATGTGCTTATGCCTCTAAAGTTACCAAAAGAAGAGAATCCAATTTTAAACTGAATGAAGGTTGTTGTTATGGTTTAACCCCAGCCAGCAACTAAACACCACGAAGCTGCTCACTCAGCTTCCCTCCAGCCCAAAGAGATGGTGAGGAGAACCAGGAAAAGATAAAACTCGTGGGCTGAGATGAGAAAAAATTAATAAATAATAACAGTAATAATAATAACAACAAAACCAATAATCAATAAGGGTAATAATAATAATAGTAGTAACTTTAATGAAGGATAGAGGGAGAGAGAAAGCAATAAAACCCAAGGGAAAAAAACAAGTGATGCGCAGTACAACTGCTCACCACCCACTGACTGATGCCCAGCCAGTCCCCCAGCAGTGATCAGCGGCCCCCAGCCAACTCTTCCCAGTTTATATACTGAGCATGGCATTTTATGGTATGGAACACCCCTTTGGCTAGTCTGGTTCAGCTGTCCTGGCTCTGCTCCCTCCTGGCTTCTTGTGCACAGCCTCACACATGCAGAGCATGGGAAACTTGAAAAGTCCTTCATTCAGACTAAAAATTATTCAGCAACAACTAAACCATCAGTGTGTCATCAACATTATTCTAATACTAAATGCAAAACACAGCACTGAACCAACAACTAAGAAGAAAATTAATTCCATCCCAGCTGAAACAGGGCAGTTGGCAAGACAACAATTTTTGTATTTTTGTCAGATGAAAATCCCAATTTTACTTTTCCTTAGAGCACAAAGTGTATGGTAAGAAAGCAGTCTGTTCTGCACTGATCTACATTCAGAAGTCTTCAGAACTGGCTGAATTAATATTAAGCCTGTCAACCCCTGATTTCTGACCTCTGCCATCACTGAAGTCGCTGCTTTCTTTTACTGGTTGTGTGAGGGACTGTCAATTAGTAACAGCACATCTTATTTTTATAGTAATTGTAGGGAAAAATATTTTTTTCTTTTTATCTGGATAAAGTTCACCACACGCCTCCAGTTCTGCTAACTGGGGGTGTGTGGTCTTTTTTACCATAACATCCCAACCCCATCAAAACTTTGTAAGTGGAACAGTACTTAAGACCTCCCATCCTTCGTGTCCTTGGCTGCATCACAAAGGATGGTGCCATTAGCTAGAGATGGCCACAAAAATCTGGTGCTAAGGAGCATAGGATTTAAACTACAGGAAATACATGGACTCCAAATCTGTATAGAAAAAGCAATGCATCTCAAAAAAGTATGTGGCTACCTTGGGGTTAATAATTGTTCTTTCTATCTGCTGAATGATTTCATTCTGGGTTTATTTTTTTTTTTTCATCTTTCAATTTTTTTGTTCTATATCCCCATGTACTTCTCTGGCTTGCCTAGCAGCTGCCACAGGTGGCTAAGGCTCTGGTGCCAAACCAGGTTTCCCTGTTGTGAGGGCTTTGGGCTGTGAGTCTAATGGCAAGGTCAATAAAGCCAGATCAGCAACAAGGTATCGAATTAATGAAACTGAGGAGATGATATTTTCTGAACAACTTCCATGGCCCAGCTTCTTGCTCCAACCTTCAGCTCCCGCAGGTGGTTGCTGCTCCTGTAGGTCCCCAAGCACCTCCCTTCACCTAGGGAACCGCATCAGCAAGTTCCTGGGATGCTTTTATATCCTATAGCCTATGTTATAAATCAGAAAGAATTCTGTAATCTCTGAAGGTGTGAGACCATTCAGAACATTGTTCAAGAACTAATTTCTGATGATTTTCCTTTTTCTGAATCTGCCTTCTCTTTTTATATGACTGACCTTCTCTCAGCCTTCTTGAAGTCCAAAATGTGTTCTGGGGCTTCTTTTGGCAACCTCAAGTAGAAACATGGCTGCTGAGGAGCATAAATCATGTCCATCCATAATGCTTAATGTTCCATTACCACATTTGCTGTTTAGTTTTGCTTTTAGATTTAAGCACATAATTGATGTATGCTTGTAGTTAGAGCCCCAATGTGATGTGGCCTTACTTTTACAGCAACTCAGCAACCTTGGCTGAGAGAAATGGATTTGCTCCCAGCATTATTTTTAGAAATGTGATGTGTTGAAACCTATCTTTAGAATTTTTCTTTTTAAACTTTTTTTCTAAAATATTTTCCTTTTTCTTAAGAAGGTTGGAATATGTCAGGCATTTTTGTGCAGCAACTTCTGACTAAGCTTACGTAATTTTTTTTTAAAGCAAAAGATATTATCAAATAATATTTTTGTTTCATGCATATAATATAATAAATGCACATCTAGTATTAGAAGTAAACTTCTGAAGTAGAAGCTTTAAACTTCTATTCTTGGAATAGGTTTGGGTTTTTTTGGTGTGTGATGAAAGAGATGAGGAGAGACCAGAAAGAGAGATGCTCAGATGCTCGGTTGCTACCATTACTGATCCATGTCATCCTGTCCAAATATCTTATGTCCGCTGGAGTGTTACCAATATATTATCCATGTGCAGGGAACTGCTTGTCCTGTCCCTGCAATCTCCCCTGTGCCAGCAGGATTTGTGTTGGCTGTGCAGGAAGCTAAACTGGGGACTTAATCCAAGCTGAAAACAATCCAACAGCAGCAGGAAGCAATAAACCCCCCAGACCCGTTTGGCTTCATCATTGCTTTTGCCAGCAGAAGGAGAAGTTGGTGTAGACGCAGGAATGAGCAGCATCAGAGGGAGGTGAAATAACTTCTGGCTTGTTGGATCTTAAACTAAAGCACTGGTGCACACCCAAGCCCCTGGAAAATGTGGGTTTGGGGGCAGAATCTTCGTTGTCGATTTGCATAGTACCCCAAACAGAAGAATCTTGATGCTTTTAGTTCCTTCTCATTAATGCAAATGGATTACATCTGTTGATGGTTTACTATTTCTAACCACTTTTTCAACATGTTGCCAACTCTCCCGTCCTGTTCCCTTCTAGACTGTATTAGGTTTATTCTCCTTAATACTGTTGAAAGATTAAAATGATATTAAAGGGATTTGGTGCGCACTGAATATTCTCCCTTGTGAGTAGCAAAACAACATTTAGTTTAGGCTCTTTACTACCGCTAAACACGTGTGGAGTTCCCCAGAGTTGAGCGGTTTCTTTCCATGAAGTTGCAGTTTTCAGTTAGGCAGTCAATGACATCTGGTGCCAAGGTGACAGAAAGGCTTTCCCATGGCACATGGAAGCTGGTCTCTGATTCATGGTGAGTAGATGGTGGAAAAAGTCTGGGATTATGCTTACGTGTTACAGAACAGAGCCATGCCCTGCTGAAAAGTTCTCTGCTCGTTTCTTACCTTGTACATGTGGCTAACTTTTGAGATGCAATGTCCTGTAAACCGTACGAGGAACTACTCCACTTCCTCCCCCGTAATTGCAACAAACAGCCAAACACCGCCCTGCACGCCTGTACCTCATTGCAGGAAGCAAAGCCTATTATTTTAAGTCAATGTAATTATTTTGAAATAATTCTGTGAAACCGAACAAAAATTATCTTTCACTTAATTAATTTTAAATATGTAAATCCAGGCAAAGAATTTAAGTAACTGTCGGAGAGATGCTAGTCCAAGGGAACTAGTATCCACCCGGATTAGAGCTCAACAGAACCCTCGATCTCACACAGACCTCAGCAAATTCTGCTCTGCCTTCAGCTAGTAGTTAAATTATTTCAGGGGGAAAAAAAAAAAAAAAAAAAAAAAAAAGAAGAAAAAAAAAAGGAGCAAGGCAGTGTCATAGGGAGGGAAAGATGTCCACCAGATGGTGCTGGATGATAGCGAATGGGCCCAGCCCCAGGCAGCGGGGAGGAAAGGGATCCACCCCGCGGCATCCTCTCCAAAGGATTACTGATAAGAAAATTATCATGTAATTGGAGCAGGAACCGAAACAATTGCTGAAATGACAACTTTTTTCTTAGAATTGGTATGGTATTTTATAAGCAAATAATTCAGTCTTCTGTGTTTTTTCTCCGCTGTCATAAGTCTGCTGAAAGTAGATGTAAACAAAAATGGGAACTCTAGTGAATAATATATTTTAAAGACATTTGCATGTTATACAAGCACATAAAAACCTACATTCACGAATACATCTCACATCTAGTAACTGTAGTTACGTACTCATACTTTAGCAGGAGACAGTTCCTTTCAAAAAAAATTGGCTTGTACATGTTTGTATATATTTCTCGCATGGTTTAGCCTTTAGCCATTTCAGTACGATAATTTGGACTTGTTAAATCCTAATGACTTCGTATTTAAACACATATGTTTATGTCAACAGCAGAAACCGCTGTTGTTGCTGAAAGAAATCTGGTGTAATATATGATCTTGGCATGAACCTTTTGATGTTGCATTTTGTACCTGGCTTGGCTTGACAGATGAATGATGCCAACTCATGTGGCATGTGCTACAGTAAGCTTACAAGGACAGGAATCAAAAAAAGAAAGGCTTGTGGCTTCATAGCTTGATCAAAATGAAGGGATGCTGCCCAGTCTGTTACTGGGACCATTCAGCGGTAACTCAGCAGCTGCAAAGACAACCTGCCTCCAGGGTTTTGAGTGGGGGTGAACTCAAACACCCATTAAGACACATGTCCGATCTCATCTTCTGCTTGAACTTCCTAGCTCACCACGCTTCCTGGTGTTGGGCACATGGGTTTTGAAGGACTTTAGCTGAGGCACTCTTACTGACCTGTGTGAGGCTCAGACCTCTGCTGATTCATCCAGTGCCATGTCACCTGCCCAAGAGGTGGGTACCCTTCCCAGGGCAGGTGCCCCTCAGGCTTCCCCTGCAGCAATGCTGGAGGGGGCAGGGTGACCTGTCTCTGGGCAACCTCGTTTAATGTCTTATAATGAACCTTGGGCAGCCTCTGGTTAGAAATACAGTCATTCTTCCCGAAGGAAGTGAGAAGGAAGTTGTCTGAGGGGATTTTCTATACATTCGTCCCTTCCAGATTTCCACGCACGCTTATCTGTGCCCTGGTGCTTCAAACAGGCAGTCATGTAATGATTTTACAAAGCTTCAATGTGAAAAGCCAGGCTTAGGTAGCCTTACAAATCCCACTAAAAGCCAGGTTGTTGAATTTTTCCCTGTATGTAAAGGTCTCATGAAGGAATACTAAAACCTTGAATGTTTTGTTATCTCCTGACAGTAATGAGACTAGAAATTTGTAGGCTCATGGATCCTTTTTTGTTGTTGTTCCAGAGAAGCTGGGAGTAACCTTCTCAGCTTAAGTTAAACTGGAACATTTTAAAATCAATGGTGCAAAATTTTCTCCTTTTCCCAATATAAATTCATTGTTCCATGATTAATTCCTTCAGTTTTTTGGATTCCCAAATAGTTTCTCTTGCTGAAAGTCATACATATATCTTTATGTCATTTTGTCAAGGATTTTTCAAGTCATCTGCTCATCACTGGTTTTTCTCGTGAGGAGAGACATTTTCATTTCATGATGACACTCTTTGGCCTTTTCTCAAATCCCATTGCTATGCAGTCAGGCGTTCTTTGTATCTTTGCCTGCTTTCACCAACATTTTTCTGCCAATTGATATCTTCCACTTCTATCAACACACACACAAAAAAGGAAAGATTTTGAAAGTAAGAGCCTTTGTCCTGATTAATTCACCAATTCTTCCTATCCTACCAAACAAAAAGGCTACAAAGTTTATCCTTCATATAGTATATCTATATTTGAGTGCTACTGCCTCCCAAGGTTTAATTTTCTCTGGTCCAAAACTTGATCTTCACTTCATAATACATGTGAGAAAAGACTGTCATAAATTAAGGATTTGTTTTGTATATATCCCAAGACTGTATCTGTCCTTTCTCCAACCCAAATATGTTTTTTTTGTGAGGTTGTTAATTTTTAAAATATTATAAAATAAAGAATTAAGGAGGAAATCTCACAAAACAGAATTTATTTTTGAAGTAAATCTGTTGGCTTTAAATAAGTTGAAGCGAGGATTCAGCTTAGTTCAATTTTGTTTCTCTGAGATGTTGTGCTTCTTGGCCAGTCACTACAGAAACAGTTATTCACACTCTTTGTTATATCTTTCTGCTTTTAGTGCTCTTACGTTCCCTCCGCTTTCTTATTTACAATGCATCTTTGGCTTCCTCATCATCTGCAACTATTTCATTCTTTACCACTAGGCATCAGCATTGCTTTCACTATTTTTAGAGTATTTCCTAGCTAAAAAATGTTGTTGTTTAACTTCAGCCCCAGCAAGGAAATGATTCACCGGTGGACTCTAAGGCTTCAGTCTGCTTTTCTCATCCTGAACACTCTTAGACCAAAGTTTTAGAGAAAATTCAAGATGCATAATTAGCTGGTGTCTACTATATCTGTGTACTATATTCATATGAACTGTGCAATGAACATACCAAAGAACAGTTGTACTTGATGGTTTACAAAGAACAGTTCTCAAAAGCTCCAAAACCAAATGTAAGCGAATTCAGGTGGAGAGAGGATTGCAACCGAACAATGAAAATAACAATTAGGAGCCATTCAAGTGCATTTTACAAGATGCCAAGCCCACGATTCAGTGATAAAAAAAAAAGGGGGGGGTGGATGTCTCTTGAAATATTGTGGAAGATCATAATGTAAGAATTAGGAAACAATCAGAAAAATTAGAGAACATTTTCGGGAAGGCAAAAGACAAAGGGAAAAAAACTGGAAAGACCAGAAGGAATTCTAGTTATCTGAATTGTCTGACAATGGTACTGGACCACTTTAGGTGCAATGAGTTGAATACTTGACTTTAATCTGGAAAAGACAGAATTGCTTAGTGCATATTTCTCCTTTTGAGGAGTTTAGTGAAATGGAGATCATATTTGCTGTGACGATGCAGGAACATTTTTCATTCTTGGAGCAATTAGGAGGAATTTTGATAAGAACATGGTCTTGTATCCTCACTTTAGAGGTCTTTGTACAACTAGTGTTGGCTGAGCAAATGTTAGGATTCCAACCAAGTCTAAAGATGTTGGAAAAAAGCAAAGAGTAACTGAATTGTTTGGTGATTTGGTACAAGTTTTTGTATTTTTGTTATAGTTACGCAAACAGGCATGGAGAGCTGGTGGGGCATATTTACAGGTCATTGCATAGCATCCCAGGAAACAGGAAACCTGGAAGTGCTGCAGCTTTATGATGGAAAGCCAACTGACCATGCAGAAATCCCACTGCAACCTACCAGGCAAGTAGCCACAAGAGCTAATATTAATCTGCAAATCTATAAAAAAGAGGAATATCAAGTAAGACTTGAATTAAAGAATATGAAAATTTGGGAAGATTGGGAGAAGAGCTGAAAGAATGGTTAAAGAATAGGAAAACCTAGTCTGCCTGCTGTTGTCTGAAATCACAGGTGAGCAGGGTTCCCCAGAGATGTGGAGAAATGAGGTGAGCCCTTGAAGCAGCGGTCTGAGCAGCTCCGGCTGGCTTCCTGCAGAGCCTGGTTTGGTCCCGCAGCATCCACCTCTCAGCTAACCTGCACCTGGGCAAACCAGTGACAGGCAGGTGGGACCTGCCCATGTGAAACGTTCCCGTGAGCAGGAACTGAAACTGGACAAGTTCAAATCAAAATAAGATGTGTTCCTAAAAAATGAGTGCTATTAACCATTGAAACTATGTCCTTGAGCTCACTTCTTTGCAAGTGGAAATACTCTTAGCAGAGACAGATTTTTTTTCTTTTTAAAGCTAAGTGTTAATTGAGGCAGGAATTAATTACTCCTGGTTTCTCGATGCAGGTGTTTGTCCATTGCAGCTTTTGTTCATTTTGAAAAACAATAAAAGCGCTTCAAGTAATTATTTGAAAATTTTAAATACTTGCTCTGTAATGCATTTCTAAATGAAAAAGGCTTTGCTTTCAAAAAATTAGTATGTTTATTGTTTTACTAGATAAAACCAATGAGTACAAAAATGTAGACAGATTCTCACAAGATATCTGTTTTTAATTAAATTTATTCTACTGTGTTTATGCTAAGGTTTTATATTCATTCCACTGCATTATTTATATAAATTAAAGTGTAAGGCTTCATGTAATAGCGTATTTAACAACTTTAATAAATATTTTACTAAGAAACCAATACCTCATATGATTGTTCTATTCTGTCATGTTGATTAATTTTTAGCAATGTAAACAAGATGATTTCTCATTTAAAAAGATAGAATAACTTTAAGTATAGAAACACTTTAAAATCCTTGACTGTGCTTAGGCAGAAATCTACCTATGTATTAAAACTGACCAAGACCAAGCGTCGTTCCCTGGTACATATGCAGCCACCAAATACATTTTGCCTGGAAAGAACCTCAACACTTGAACGGACTTTGGAGCACTTAGTGGAGCAAAATGATAATCACATTTATAAAAAAATTATGACTTGTGGCACATTTAGCCTTAGTGAATAATGAGCCTGTCTGGAGGAACCAACGCAGGAACTTGTACTTTCAGACCAACACACCCTCCACGTTGCTCTAACATGTTCTTCTGAAGGATGGCAGCTGCCGGCGATGGCACAGCCCTGGCCCTCAGTGCGTATGTTCCTTGCAGGCACAGCAATTGCTAATGCAGTTACGTGGCTTCTGGACTGCGGTTTGCACACAGCTGGCTCGAAGCGTAGGCAGAGCAAACCCACAGTTGCATCCATCTGGATAGATGCACCCTGTGGTACTGGGAAGGGAGGCACCAGAGCAGCCTCCCAGCAGCAGCAGGTATGGCCAACCCTCCCCAAACACACGGCGTTGCTCTGGTTCATATGAAACTTGTTGAGCTGATGACTGGAATTAGATGGTATTGCTTCCTGATCTCGACCATGGGAAACATTCCCTACCTTTTGTCCTACAGAATTTGTTCCTATGACTTAGCCAAAGTCAATGGGTTCAAATAAAGTGAGAAGAAAGCCTTGGTATTTTTGTGGCATCAGTGCACATCACAGACTCCCTGCTGCATGATCAAACACAGCCTTGAGCATGCTGTTGTCTTGCTGGCAGTTAGGAAGCTCTTTCAGGATAAACTCACAGTGGCTTATCAAGGATGTGCAAACCTCCAAATAGCTGCAGTTACGCACCTAATTGAATAGAACAGGTGTCATTTAATTTCTGTGTTACAGGAGAAACCGGGGGTGGGGGGTGGGGGGTGAGAAAGAAAATCAACCTTGCGGCAAAGGTATGCCTTGAGCTATTCTTTCACAGCAAACGCTTCACATTTGCCTGGTCCACTTACTACCAAACTGGCTATGACAGTCAAAACAAGAAATTACTTCATTTCGGAAGTCTTGCGGACATAATGGCCTCCTCCAAGGCTGGCTCTGCATCCCTTTTCCACGGCCTGTGAACAGTGCCTCAGTGCACCCTCTCTCCACATGCTATTTGAAAATCCTTCTCTCTTCTTCATGCCAAAGCCAGAAGCTTCCCTGATGTTCTTTCCCACTCTCTCCTGGATTTTATCTCACTTTTAGGAGAAAACTGATTGACTGGAAGGGATGGGAGCTTTTCTCACCCAGCATTTTGGAGCTTCTGATGGTGAGACCTCCAAAAAAGTCATAGGCTCACTCCTTGCTCTCTCCAGTGCCACTGTTCCCCCCAGTCTCCCTTTTTACCCTATATATATATATATATGTATGGGGGAGGGACTGCCATGGCATCAGCTTTTGCTGATTCTCTTTTGTTTTAAAGGCCCTTACATACTGCCACCAAGATAAAGTCGTTTTTGAGGAATGACACCAGGAAAATTACCAGATTGAGTTGTCATCGCTTTGCAGTGTAATTCATTTTTGTTTACTTGCAGCAGATGTATCATGAAATTAGACTTCATAAAGCGTTTAGCAGGTCATTTCTAATGTTACTCCATATTTGTCTAATCTTTACAGGGAGATTTCCTTCCTTTCCCTGGGTCCAATTTAATTTAGAACAAAAATAGCCTGGATTTTACAGGACAGAAGCCCTAAAAAATTTAATTTTTTAGGGCTTCTGGATATGACAAAAAATTCAGTCAGGCACCTTGTGAGCACATTGGTCCTTCCTCTGCAGATCTCCTTTGCCATATGACAGTATAATTTCCAGATACTCCTGCTTGGTTGGAAAGGAGTGAATCACATGGAAAACCAATGTAATTATTAACATACAGAATTTTATTGTGACACCATTAAAAAACTTTAACCTTTTATAAATATTATATATATATTTGCATTTATTATATATAAATACAAATTTAAAATTAATAAAAAATAAGTATATAAAAGTATATAAACAATAAAATGAAGCCATTATAAAATGGATAGGCTTAGCAAATGCAGGCAGTGGAATGTGTATGTTATGCACACAAACTTTCTGCTGTCATCTCCCCCTTTCCCTGCCTCATCTTCCCACTCCCCCCTTTGTCCCAGTGGGGCTGGTTTCAGCAGCAGGCAGCCATCAGCCCCCCAAGTCCTGTGCAGGAGAAGAGTACATCAGTGGTGATTTCTTCCTTCTCACTTTAGGATCTGCTTGGCATCATTTCTGTATGTGCTGTACGCCTCACTTTCTTCGTCAGTTCACAAGGCTAATTAGCATCTGAATAAGCTCTATATGGTGTGTTTTACAAGGTGGATACTTGGTGGCCCACATCTGCACTCCTCCAGGCTGCATTTTTATTCTACAATCACAGATAGTTCACTCTGCACAGAATAACCTCCTGTCACTATCAGCTACAGAATTATGTAAAAGCTAAGGAAAAGCTAAAAAGCAGCAGGTTGTAGTTACCTGGTCATTAGATATTTGCAGCTACAGCTGGCACAAGTTAAAACAGAACCCCAGGTGGGCTGAGATGAATCTGCAGAAAGCCAGGGGTCTGGAGGACTGTGCAAACGCTTCTCACATCTCTGAGCAAAAGCTAACTGAAGGTGTGCTAAGAGGCATGGTATTGCCTCTGCATTTCAAGCTCAGCTTTCATAGTTAACTTGTTTTATGTATTTACAGAAAGACCTGAAAATCCCAATTAAAAAGAGTAATTCACTTCTATTTCAGTAAAAATGTAATTTCATCCAAATGGTTTGGAGCAGAGTAAGAGGTTTATTAACAAGCATAAAACCCTGTTTCATTTTTCAATAGGAGATCTGCAGTGCCCTTTTCAGAAAAAAGAGGCTATCTTGTTCACGGCTCCCTGTGAAGATATTAGACTCTTGCTAGCAAAATGTAACATAAGCACATATTAAAAAAGAAAACTTTTTCTTAAAACAGGAGAATTTGTTAATAACTAGGTGCAAATGTAGCCAGTTCTAATAGCTCATAAAATCATTGCTTTGTAGCATTATTACTGTATTTATCTACTTGATATGCTACCATTATATTGCTAGTATTTTCCTGGATTTATGCTGCAGTTTGCAGCTTTTCAAGTGCAGTGACGCTGTTCCTGATTTACATTGCTCAGAGCAACTGGAGAACAGGCTTTTAAAAACTCTCCCTGTAACTAAACGTATACCACATGGCTTCTAACACTGCTACATGAGTGAGCAATGGTATGTTTCTACTCACGAGGCTTCAAATTTCTCCATAAACTGAAAACGATGTTACAAAAAATGTTTTCAAGTAAGCTTTTTGCAGTTGGCAAAGCCCAAATTTCTTCCACTTCTATGGCATGAGATTGCCCTAAGAAGTTTTAGAGATTGCTTTGCATCCAAGAATTTGTGCTTTTTCTGCTTTCTTTAGGACAGGAACAAGAATTATCCCAGAAAGCTCAAATATTCACTGTAATACCAGTAAGTGTGTTAAAGATGCTTGCTTTCCAAAACGTACATTTAGGATGTTACAAGGCATGGCACTGAGAGTTGTGAGGATGCTCATGAAAAGTCTGACAGCCATGAAACCGAAGCAAATAGTGTGTGAACACAGGAAGCAGCAGAATAGTTGCATATTTCAAGGGCAACTGCAGTCCTTGTTGGAGAGCTTTGCCTCTGCTGGGAAAGCAGTGATAAAGCGCTGTATTCTTGTTCTGGAGTTTAGGCTCTGAGCACAATAGGCTTAGAGGAGAAGTGTGGTGAGTTTTCTACTCACCTTTCAGGCCTGATAATGAATTACACACTATTTTCAGGCACCACAGACTCAGCAAAGCCTTCACTCACCTGTTCTGTTCCTGGGTGGGCTTCTTAAGTTGTGGCTTTCATTCTGCAATAGACCTAAAGCTCCTGCAGGTGTGAGGAATATTCATGGACCATGGTTCATGCACCCACGGTGGTCAGCTATTCCCCTTCCCTCTGTCTCTCCCTCCTCCCCTGCACAAATACCTGTTGCATTGCTATTGCAGGGAACCAAAACCTAGGTGAGCCCCCCAGTGTCATGTAATTCAGACTGCCCTGGGAAGTGTGGTTTGGATGCTCTCCTAGTAGGAGATATGGGTTTCTCAGCCTGAAAGGATCTCCCCCATCTCCATGTTAGGGCTTTCATATAAAGCAGCCCCTGCACAGCTTTGTGCAGTCAGGTTGCAGGTTTTTGCTTATCTGTCCAAAAGCAAAACCACAGATACTTAGAAGTGTCAGCACATGGCTACATCTCGCTACTCAGAATTGAAGCACTCGCTGAAAACTGGAAGTAGATTGAACATCTCAGTAATCAATCATCAGAGGTTTGTTAACTATGAAGAGTCTTTCAAGGATGGGAAGATGATTGATGTTACCTCAAGAGCCATCTGGGAAGCACTGTAGGCTTCTAGAGCCAAGAACTATGGCTAAGATTTCATATTTTGATTAAAGACTGATTAAAGAGCCCAGAGAACATGAAAGGAAGAGCATCCTCTACAAACATAATTGTTCTGGGTAATCAGAGCAGCCTCAGAATTTATTGCTGGTATTTGCATGCTAGTACTGTAACTAATACTGTACCTTTATTTTCTTCTTCATTTAATTTGTTGGGAAAATACATCTATATTTCTCAAAGTAAAACCGTATAGATACCTGCAGCTGTCAGGTGAATTCCTTCCCCTCACAAAGCAGATGGTCTCATGCAATTTTTTAGACTGGAGACAAACACAAATCAGAAAATTGTGTGTTTTTTTAATTCCTAGTGAGTGCTAGCTTGACCTGCTTGTATGTTGCTGCATAAATGCTGATAGAATCCATAATTATAAAAAATCTGTTTTACTAAGCTCTAGCCTGGTACTAGTGTGAGTGATTTGATTGATTTGGACAGGGAGCTGGTCCAGTCAGTTATTACTGAAATAATGGCTCTTTATTATGATGATTGCTTTTTATTAGGGGTTTTTTTTTTTCTGTATTCAGGTAGTGCTGATGTTGTGTATATGGCCACAATACATATACAGTGAAAATGAGAGTGAAAATGTCTAAGAAATAATATTAATTAAGAAATTCTTGAGCATATTTTAGGTTGGTATGGAAGAATTGTAAGTATGCTAAAGTTGCTAACAAACCTTTAGCCAAAACCAAACAAATGCAAAATTTTAGAAAAGAAATGCTTGACTTCAGAAGTCACACAATTATTTGGAATTAATCACACAAATTTTGTGCTCAAATGTAGTCATCCTATCCTGGTGTTCAAGCTACAGTATTGCACCATGTGAGACAAGGGCATCATGTCTAATTGGAAAACTCTTGTCAGAATTCATTTTATTAGAAGGGAATTCAAAAAGTCAGAGAAAATGAATCATTTCCTAAATTAATGTATCACTTACTGTCATTAAAACCTTGTTAATCTGATCCAGTGACAAAGCTAATTAAGAAGATATACGTGCTTCTAAAAACTAATCAATGTTTTAAGCACTTTGCTCTGTTAACATCTTCCACTATTGTTTTAATAGACAGCAGCAGCATCATGTCACCCTGTGCTGGCCAGAGAAGCCTTCGGTGACCCAGCACGGAGCGGTAATGAGGTGCCGCCGGCAGATCTGGTAGCAGGCAGCCCTTCTTGGAAGTGACAGCTCTGTTGGCAAGCCAAAGGGGGAAAGCAGGACTCCTGAGCTAGGGCAGATCTTCCTCATCATTGGCACATGGCTGAAGCCAGAGACTAGTAATAAGTTTGCTAACTTAAATGCAATAAAGCAGCTACGGAAACAGGAGAAGTCTTGTCTCCCCGTTTACCTATTTAAAATGTTTTTGTTAGAGGATTTGTTCTGTTGCCAGCAACAATTTCAACAGCCATGTTTTCCTATGGGATACAGGTCCCTCTCGGGTGCCCAGCCTTATGCTCTTCGATTGCCTTGTAAAATATTTCTTTTACCTGTCAAACCGTACAGTCTAATTTGGGATGTTTTGTCAGAAATGTAGGTGGAGATTTTACTCTAACAGTCTCTCTATGTGATTATTTTCATAAGAATTTAAATATATTTATAAACACAAAAATACATGCGACTAGCAAAATCTCATATGCAGTTTTGCAGTGCAGCCATGTAGAAATAATACAACTATTAAAACAAAAAAATTCCCTTACTACATTTCCACAATAATTTAAAAGCCCATTCTACTATTATTCTCCTCTTCTCCTTTGCCTACTCTTTTTCCACCACCCCCCCCCCAAAAAAAGTAATGCAACTCCACTCTCATCAGTCTTACAGGTATTACTTATTGCTTCCTGAACCATTTTTTTGGGAGATTTGATATTATTTTGAGCCTGATGGTCAAATTGCAGATAGTCTTCACAAAATTTTACGTACCTAGAATAGCTAAGAGATTATTTTTATACCACATGCCTTCCATCTTGCTAACATCTTCAGGCTTTTAGTCCAAATGTCTTCATCGCCACTGGCTGAAAATGCTTTTTAGCTGGTGAAGGTCTCTCCACAAAACTCTGAGTGCGTGAATGTATTGTGAAGTGGATGTTTAAGAGAACAGCCTAACACTAAGCAGAAGTGTAGGCTGTTTGTTATCAAGACAATAACAAGAAATTAGTGTAACTGTTACACACTGAAACCAAGAGAATTTGGCCATTACCTTATTAAGGAAGTCTTAGAGGAAGAAGTGAATGTACAACAAGGAGGATATCCCCGTGATATAGATAAAATGCGATAGTGAATGGGTCACTTCGTTGTTTGTGCCATATGGCTGGGGGATGGAAAGGTCTGGCAAATTGAAGTTCCTTGACACTTTTCAAGGTGTCTCACCAGGTAACCCTAGAAGTCAAAGATGTAACTGGTCTCCTTGAGCTCTAAATCAAGAAGGTGAGAGAATGGCCTACAAAGCCAAGAGTAACACCCAGCCAGACTTTGATCCAAGCGCGGTGGCACTCCTGTGCTCTCCCAAGAGCCTTCCACCACTCTGCACACAGGTAGGGGCAGACAGGTCACGAGCAACCTTGCAGTCAGGGCTTGACCTGTAGGAGCATTTGAGGTCTGCTGCTGCTGCAGCATGAACTGCAACGTGGGCCACAAGCTATTTCTGCACTTAGTCATCAATTTCTGAAAGCAGTGGATTCTACCCCGCTAACTTTCTATATGCCACTGCAGAGCATTTTATAAGACTCTAGAGCATTACAGAGATAGCTGCAAGCCAGAATCTGTAGAGTTTTTAGGTTGAAAGCAATTGTGTTTTATTGAGAAGTAAAATAATAAAATGCTTTCCCCTGTGAAGCTTGTCAACATGCATTTAGGCAAATTAGTTTTAAAACTTCTTTGCTCATTAATGGAATGGAGAAATTGTTTTTAAGTGCTCAGCTTTTCATTAATCTGGGGAGTGTTTTATTTTCATGTCATTGTTAGATTTAATGCTGAAATCCCACAGACAACTTTAGAGGAATTTACATTCTTCATCTAACTTCTTTTTTTCCTTAGTAGCTGTTACTGCTGAAATGAAAGTTGTTTTAACTTCACTCATCCTAGCACAGCAATAGCAAAATGAAGATGGCAGGGTGCTTCAGAAATACCACTTGGGAAAATGTTCCCAACTGTTCATGTGTCTTTAAAAGTCTTCAGTACTTTACGCATCTTCTATATATTTACTGATTCTGCTGATTAATACTTTTGTGAGTCTGATTCTTATTGACCACATAAATCACTACATTCCACTGTGCAGCATTTTATAAGTCTCTAGAATGTTACCAAGAGAGTAACTGAAAACATTTTTGCTTTATTGAAGAGTAAAGTAAGAAAATCCTTTTCCCTGTGAAGCCTGTCAACATGCATTTAGGCAAATTAGTTCAGAAACATCTTTGTTCATTAATGGAATAGAGAAATTATTTTTAAATGTTCAGCTTTTCATTAATCTGGGGAATGTTTTGTTTTCATGTCGTCATGACTGCTTTCACAAAAACAAATACAGGCTTGACAGACAGGATTTTTAGAGATGTCTGTACAGTCCCTGGTGGCTTTAGATGGGAATGTGGCTGTTTGGTGTAGCTGAGACTTCACCCAGCTTCAGAGACTAACACTTCTGCAGGAAAGTGAAGAAAAGAGGCTGGGGTCTTACTATTTACTAGTGAAAACCCCTAGGCTCTTCACAGCACCCGTGCGCACACACACAAATATCCTCAATGTACAAAGACTGAAGTAAAAACTAGTAGTATAGTCCTTCTTTTAGTAAGTATAAAATAGCGGAGAACAAGCACTTTAATTAGAGACAAAGATTGTAAACAAAATGAATATTTACTAAGTTATTAACATTGCACATATACAAATCTAAAAAACAACTTGATGCCAGGCTTCTATTATATGACTGCTGTGTCAACCAGTATTATATCTTAGCTTCCTTGTTCTCCCCGAGTGTTTTTTTATTTTGTTTCTTTGTAATTTTTCCACTTTCAAAGTGGAAGTGTTTCACTTGCCACAAATCAGCCCTTTCCAATCAAAACAAATATTCCAGACAAAAATAATTGCTTCCTTTCTGATTGTCAGCATTTCAACTATGGACCTTGTTTGTTTGGCACTTGTACGAGGTCTTGGAAAATGGATCAATTGACAAACCGAACAAGAATTACTGCACACATTGAGACACTTTCCTAGGTCCTCCGGCATGGGTTGTGGAGTGACTGCAGCTTCTCACCATGGCTTCTGCTACCAGTTTTCTCAGCAGATGATGCTTTGTGTTGTATTGTTCAAATGACTGACACGTTCAACACTGACTTCAAACTTGCACTACTGCATGTCTTAGTTCACTATATCATTATGCCAATTTGTGCTAAATACCAAAACCAAGTTTTGCAAACAATCCAAATGCTCCAATCTAAAAAAATTAAAATGCACAAAAACATTTGTGTAATTTATTTTTTTGTTTTAGCTAACAAATGTGATTGGTATAACTCCCTGGAAAATAAAAGTTGCACTATTTTCAACATTCCCACCTTCCCAAAACAAGGCAACATTAATAGATGTTTAAATACAGATTTTGTCTAGTTAGCTTTAAATTAACAACAAATCATTTATAAATTAAATTACTGAATATTTTAAGGACTTCACGAGAAGTAAAGGAGAAAGAGGATTTACCACACATGAGTTTCTTACTGGTGATGGCTGATAGCTGGGCATACATGTCACAAGGCAAGAGCAGACCATCTCTGGTTTGTGTTTCTCTGAGCTAGCAGCATGGCAGAAGTATAAGGTAAGCTTGAACAACAGGTTTTTTTTCCTTGAAAAAGTCATTTTAATTCTTTGTTTCCATTAAGAATGTTTCCATTGACTTGTCTTAGCAGTTCAGCCAGGTTGGACAGTTATCCCTTGGAAGCTGTGAGATGCAATGTGTATGTTGAGCAGTGCTGATATCTGCAAGGTCTGAATATGGAACATAAATAATGTAGCATGAGACACGGACTGAACAGCAGAGGGCAAAGGGGTTAATAACCTGGTGGCTGTCATTCTCCAAGACACAGCTGATCAGTATGTGCTAGTGGTTCCTGGGGATCTGCAGCTGGAATCAGTGAAAGAGCAAGCAGGAAGCTGATTTCTGAAACCAGCAATTCCCATCACAACACTACTGTTTTAACCCTCCCATCCCTGCAGCTGAGAGGTTGCAGAGTGCACCAAGAGGGTGCTGGATGGCTGGCCTGGCCTCTTGCTCTCAGTCCCCAAGTGTCCAAGAGAGTCCGTCTGAAGGCTCGCACAGCACAGCAACCACAAACCAGGTGTGAATCGTGACTTCTAGATTCCTGTTGTACCAGTCTACATCTCTTTAAGTACCCTTGAGGCTCCTTTTTCCTCCTCTGCACTGTGAATAAATAACAGCTCATCCAATTAATGTGTGAAAGAAAATTAGGAACCATCCTACTTCAAAATAACATTTTCTTTGTTTCCACTCCATCTAGCATTAGCTTAGCCTACCTCTGTAGGGAGCCATAATACCTTCCTAACCACCACACTTAAAGCACCTTGCTGTGCTGGTTTAGCATCTCAGATGTTTCACATGCAGTTGGAGACATATCTAATGCCATGTGATGGATTTCTGAGTTAATTGCTGTTTGGCAGGTAAAAATTATTTTTCAGTTATATCCCATTCACTATTTTATATTGTCAGGTGCAAAACCATCATGTAAGTGCATCATAGCCTCTGTCTTCACTGCCTTAGGTTCAGACTCTGTACGTTATGTCTTTATTTCAAAGCAGTGCTGTGGGTATCTGCTTCAGGCAATCACTGGGCTATCCCACCAGTGCAAATTGTCATCCTAACTGGGGAAGAATCTGACTTGCTGAGGTCAGCAACATTTGGGGTGGATCAGCATTTGACTACACTAGTGGTTTGCTGAAGTTACTGTAAATGAACCTACAGAAGCATAGTAGTTATAAACGGTGATGTTTATATATGAACTACAGGAAAAATAGTAGATTTTGTCCCAGAACATCTGTGCTATGTGAAAATACTCATAAAATATCAGTAACTGGAAACAGGCAATTTCTTCCAACTTATGAAGTGAATATTTCTAAAAAAGGACTTGTGTGATTTTCTGGGAGAACACAAAGAAAACTGAAGAGACTTGGAGAAGAATTTGATGTTACTAACAGTCCCCATAATAATACAACAAAGATGGAAATAATGAAAAAATACACATAAAGGTCACCATTTTGAGGAAACATTTTTAGAGCTGGTGAGCTAAGCTAAGACACTGACTTTTCTTGTTCTAGGTGGAAAAGTGCTTTGATTCATTTTGTTTGTGCACCTTGGTTGTATTAAGCACTGGAAATTTCACATTGAAGGATGAGAGATAACCAAGGAATTTATGCACCACTCTGCAGAGATGCCCTTTTCCTTCTCATGTTGAGCCTACAGTCAGCCCACTCTAGCTTTTGTCTGTATTAATACCATGGATCAGGCTTCAAGGATTATCAGGAGTGGGGAAAGAAAAATTTCATAAACCTACAAATATTTCAAAAGCCTTTAGAACAAGGACAGGAATCCTCATGCCCCACAGTTGTAGCAATCCTGTAAGCAGAGGGAACGGTCACTTGTCTCCTGTAAGCCAAAGACCTATGAAAGGGAGGTCTGTGAAGAAGCTCCTGGCTCCTACAGGTTGCTTTCCCTGGGGCTGCTCCATGGGATATATTGCTGTAGAGACAACTGATACATAATTCAAGAAGTCAGAAGTGATTAAAAAGACACCCCACAACAAAACACCAACAGTTCCCACATGTCACATGATTGCCAGGTATCCCAAGAACTGGCCGATATAATTGACTTGAAGAATGATAGAATAAAGTTGCAATTTGAGTTAAGATGGACAACAAATATTGCAATACACCCATATCAATTAGTTGTCAACAGCTCACCTCTCATGGCGCCTGCTATGGATTGCAGGTTCTCCCACTTGTCTCAGCTACATTGGACACCAGTTGTTGTAGTTGGAGTCCAACCAATTGTTGCAGCACAAACTAGTAGGCTGCAACAAGGCCTTTACCATCAGTCAGATTCTACCCATCTGTGCTGTTTCTCCTTCCTCCAGAGGCCAGACCACACTACTCCTCCTCCATCCAACCACCTCTCCTACTATCCTTAGGGCTATTTAACTACTTGGTGGAACAAGCTACACCTGCACATCATCCATGTCAATCAACCCACTGCCTTCGAGGCAAGGCCACAGCTGCATGTTATCAATGCTAATCAACCCACTGCCTTCATTCCTCTACAGAATAAGACACTGAAGACCTTCTGATGGCCATAGCGCTGGGCTTCTGGTGTACTGCCCTGAAATCCCACGGAGCCTTGAGCTCCTTGCAGGTAATCCTGGAAATGAAATGCAATCCAGTGGTGTTGGCTCATTTGTGAGCAAAGCCTGGCTCTGCTTTCCCCTCTGTTTGCTGAAATGCGTAATGTGCATGTGGGACTTGTTCTATATGTTCCGGTAAATATATCTTTTCATTGTCTGGCTGCTTCTTGCACTGCATGGGCTTGTAGTTTGGCTGCAGACTGTAGGTCAAAGTTGTATGTGTGAGCTTGGCTTTAAGTAAGGTCAATGTATCTTCCAGTGCAGGGTGGGAGAGGTTTCTGTTCCATCATGGTGAATGTGAGTGCCCACTTCAGATCAGCCAAGGCTGAATCCTTCACTGCAGCTGTCCACTCTCTGCCCCCAAGCCATGGTCGATAGCAGTACTGATCTGCTAAGGGATCATATAGCAAGCATAACTCTCGAAATTGTATTTGTCTTGCAAAAGCACTGGAAAACCTATCTGTTTAATTTGCTACAAAATATTTTTTGTCTCTCTCAGGATACTGCAGATGCAAAAAGTTAAGGTCCTAGATACATGAAGTTGTTTGTCTTCCTGTTTGTGTATTGCCAGTCACAGTCTGAATTAAGTTTTTATTTTGGAGGAGATTTCTGTCCTTATTTACAACTCAAATTCTACTAAGACCAGAGGTTCATGTTTTGAAACACGTTATATCTGGGAAGGATGTAATGAAACAGGTTGAATCTGCAGGAAGAGAAAAGAAGAAGAGTCACATACATGCTCTAGTTGTAAATTGGAAGGACTTGGAAGAGCACTACATATTTAGTCTCAGGTAGAGATTTCCAGAATGTTATTTTCATTATAGTTATGATTCTAAGGACAAACAAATATTCTGGGGTTTTTAGATGTGAAGGACATGGGGAAGGTAGAAACTCGAATCTTTTTCCAAAACAGGAAACCAGAGCTTTATATTAAAATCAATTGTCATACAGATAAAGTAATACTATGATTAGAATTTGTTGTATAATCTAGGTGCACTAGGAAGTTGTGCATACTCCTATTTTATTGTCTATTTATGCTATTTTTGTGGTTTATATATGTTTGTGTGTGTTTTTTATTTGCTTTACTGTCTTATTTGAGCAAACCATCTGCAGCTTGTTTTTCCTATTGTCAGCAGCTTGAATTGGACTATAAAAATTCCCATACTTGGCAGTTGTCTACACATATATATTCAATGCAACATGCAGGTTATGGTTATAGTAAGATGAGAATATATCCTCGTGAATCGTCAGCAAACAAGCTGTGTGGAGTTCCTCTACTATATTTTGCTTAAGCTGTTATTTTACAAACTTGTATGTGTGCTCTCCACACACTGCCCAAATACCATATGCCTTTTTGGAAATAATTTTTCAGATCTACTGAACTCCTGTGGGTGCATGTGTATGGAAATACAGTTTATGCTAAACTAAGATACAGTTAACAGACCATCATACTTAACTTAAAGCACGGCATGCTTAAACCTGAATAACCTCTTTAAGGAGCTAAAGAAAATAGATTTTTTTTTTTTTTTTTAGTTATTAACTTTAAGCCAACACATGATTTGGAAATGGGTGCTGACATAATGTTTGCAGGTTGTTTGCACAATTACACCTTCTCTAAAATGCACTCTTCATAAAATATGGCCTCAAGCACCATGGCTGGAGTCTCAAAGGCACGTACATGAAGATCCTTCCTGGGTTAGGAAGGTACACATGACTTCCAGTTTTCTAATATCTTCAGAAAGAGTGAGATAAACTGCTACCCCAGAGACAGGAATCATGTGAAACCAAGGCTTTTTTATGAGAGCCAGGAAAGATCCTGGGAAATTAAAAATCCATTTTCTTCACTGTGAATCAGTCCGTAAAGGTTATTTACCCCTTCAGGAAGGTGAGTGAACTTCTTAACAATGTGTAGCTGTTAACAGCTACTTTACTGTCATCTCTTGTGTCATGAAATGAGGACTACCGAGGCTGGAAATGAAGATTCCCTTGATTCCTACTCAAAGAATAGAGCTGCAGTTTCAGGATTTTTAGGCAAGTCCACTATGAGAGCTAGGGCAAGAGAAAAATTACATTCAGGATCCGCTAATGTGCCCCTAAAGATAATAGTACCACTGAAAAAGAGAGAACTAAATAAAGCCAAATAATTTTTTTTCCGATGAGGCCTTTAAAGAGGCACTTGAAGACATAGACTTAAGGAGTCTAATTCTTTTACAACATGCCTCTAGAAATACAAGGTGCCTCTTGAGACTTGTACAATTTAAAAAATTATTATTAAAGTATCCCACAGGATCATGCCTGCAGTAACAATCAGGAGAGACTGATTGATTAGTGCTATAGCTACTGTACTTGCTATGTATGTTCAATGCCCACAGGTGTCTACAGAGAAGATGACCCTAGAGAAAACTGTATTAACAAACCCAGCCTGCCTGATGGTTTCATGGTGTATTTGTATCTTGCGTGCATGCGTGTTTTGGGAAGACATGAGCCATCTCTTTTGTTACTGTTGCTGTTGAAGTCTCGCTGCATGCTTCTGTCACAGTACATCCTCCTGTAGTCACCCTCCTGCAGCCCTCCCCTGTGTCAGAAGTTCAACCAGCAGTGAGGTCCTTCTCTTCAGCTGGAGACCAGCACTGCCACATCTAGGGAGGTGCAACAGCTGTGATGATGCTTGCTGCGCTTCGGCATACAACAGGAGCAGAATTTGCATGGGAACTCACCCATTCTTGCATCTTTCCACCTTCTGCATGCTCGGCTCCCTTAACAGTTAGGGTTTTCAGGGATATCATACCTCGTTACCTACAACATGTCCTCACATTGTCCTGCGTGTGCTTTTAATGCGAACTTTCAGTTTACTGTCTTCAATGAGGGAATATTAACAGAAGTTGATCTTTAAACAAGATGCTGCGGAAGGTACCGCGAGAGAGGCTTACCTCTTACACAGGGTACTTGTGACTGTGCTGTAGTTATTGTACACCATGGTAGGACAAGGGAAATTATATTTTAAGTTCATGACTTTATTCCTTCCCAGCTCCCCAGATTAGACAGGTATCCCCGCTGTGTCTTGAGCCCACAAGGAAAGCTAAACCTGCACTGATCCTCCGTTTCTGCTGCCTGAGAGCTGTGACCTAAGCGAGGCCAAGCCAGGGAGACTGGCGCAGACCCAGGGCCCCATAGCCAGGACCAGAACTCCAGTACTCAGTGGGGTAGAGACTGCTTTACACAGTTCAGATGCCAAAATCTCAAGATCTACCTGGGGAAAGTCTCCCAACAGCTGGCTGCACCTTTTTACTCAGCGAATGCTAATAAAAGCTCTAGGTTTTGACCTTAGGATAGGGATTACATAGCAGTTGATTTTAAGAAAGCCCAGGTTTTTTTTAATTTAAATACCCTGCTGAAGTAAAGCTAACAGCTCCATGGCTATGCTTGAGTGTGTTCATTATGTGAAATCAATTTTACTCAGGGTCAGAAGGACACTGAGCAGGCAGGCATGGGAGTTGTGCTACAGTGAGCTGCCGTGATGAGGCTTTCTGAGCTCTGGGGAAACACTGGAGTAGTGGGGAAGCATTACAGGAACTTCACTTATTTTGCATGTTATGCTGTAATTAGTATTCATGTAATTAGTAAAAGCTTATGCCAGCAGAGCTACTGAAGCGCTGGGGTGTGATGAGTGAGCAGTGACAGGAGTGACAGAGGTCCCCCATGTGAAGACTTAGTGCTGGGGCAGCTGGTCTGGTTCTGGGCTCCTGCCATGAAGGGTGCTATGGGTCGCTCTTCTGGCACTCCCCAGTGGTGCTCCCACCTGGTCAAACACTCCCAGTATGAGCACAGCATGAGGGAAAGCGTGGAAGCAGCTCCCCCAGGCTGGGCAAATGGAAAGCCAGCAACACAACAGGTCTCCTCTGGGACCTCTGAACAACAAACGGGCAGGCGGCTGGGTAGTACTGAAGCACAGGCTTTGGGAGAAAGCTTTCTGAACTTGAACGCTTTAATGCTGGTGTCACTTGTTTTACATGTTTTACTAGTTTACTGAATGTAAGTTTATTAGAAGTGACACAGTGTGAACATGTGAGTGCAACAACAAGAGTAAAGGAAAAGCTGCAAGTGCAAATAGTTCAGGACAACTTTCATACCCTGGTATGAACCAAACTCTGTTTTCTCCCATGTCATCTTTCTGATTTTTATTCTACAACAGGCTGAGGGCCATGTTCTGCTCTTTGTTGTAGCAAGTTAAAAAAAAAATAATCACCAAACCAAGCATGGGCTGAACTGAAGGCAGAGAATTTGCTCTGGATCCTTCATGCTGTGGTTAGACCCAGGGTTTGGGTATAATTCAGCAGAAACTGGCTTTTTGTATTCTGTTGTTCAAGGCACTTCATTTCACGTGGAAGGCACTCTTTCAGAGTTCACTGTATGGGCGTGTGTGTGTGGGGGAGCACTCCTAGGACACTCCTGGGTTATCCTGCAAGGTGCAGGCCTGGTCAGGTCCTTTCATCACAGATTTCTATGCTAATTGTACTACAGGCTTTTCTAAATCCTCTAAAGCCAGTGGCTTTTCCAGGGAGCCTGGCCCAGGATCTTTGGGCCCTGAGCCAAAAGCTTTCCGAGACATCAGCCACACGGACATCTCTAGCAATGCACCACGAGAGACCATCTCCAGGGTTAGCAGAGCTCTCGTGCCCCTAGCAGCACATTAGCTGTACGCTGTTTCCAACTGCTCTGCCCCAGGAGAGCCCTCTGCTCGCTGACTCCAGCAGCTCCTCTCCCTCCTGTGTTTTTTCAGGCTGTCTGGTGAGGTTTAGAGGCAGTTTTAGGATTTACCATTGCAGTTTTAGGGTTACTTTTGCAGTCTGACAGTGACCTTGCACCAAAGCCTGAAATCTTAGTGGAAATTAATACCTATTGCAGACTGTCTCGTGAAGTATTAAGTATAGGGTTGATGAGGCCTTATAGAGCATCTCAGGATGTTCAGTGGACAGTTTGCCTCCAAAACGCTGTCTCACATAGTATATCAAATTTTCCCTAGGCCTGTAGGGGAACGGGACTTTATTACACTTTCCTCTCTGTGTAAATCTGGAGGTCGTTTCATCATCTATAACTTAGAACATTCTTATCATCATTAAAAACATGTCTGATTATGGCATAATTTATTTACAGCTTTCAGTGTGGGACTATATTTGTAGATGGAAAATTCCTCATGTTCCTCTCATAAATCAAGTAATGCCCAATTTCTATTCCTTTTTAACTGCTTGCCACCTCCAGGGTAAAGGGGAAGAGGTGTGAAAGAGAAGCCCATCAGAATCAGTTGAGGAGCATCACACTCCCAGGTTTGCTAAAGCCCGTTGTCGCCTTAGGATCAAATGGCTCGTTGCTGTATGTGTGACTTGTGGGTGAGTGCATTTAATTTGTTCTCATACTGGGAAAGAGGAGTACAAGATCAAATGATACAGGCTAGATGATGAGCTACACCAGAGCTGGTCCAAAAAGACTACTTTTTCTACAAGGCTCTGGGTGATAATTAAGGTATTAGGTCTCACTTGTAGTGTCACTGCTTCATATATATTATCGTTAGACTGCTTGAAGTAATTTATTAGTAAGCTCAATCAGTTTAGGGGAGGCAAAATTTAAGTACTGGCTCATCTCAGACACCTGGGTGTGAGATGCTCGTGGCACAGCAAATTGCAGGAAGATGGTTCATAACTGCCTAGTTATCCTTGAAGCCAAATTGTACTTAACTAGCTGGGGGGGAAAAAACATCACAAAGAGAATTTAGAAAAAGGTTCTTAAGCAAACCTGACATCTGTTGTCCTCCATTTGAGAAAACTATTGGAAAGAAACTTGGCCTTTAGAGCTGTACGAAAACCAGCTATTGGAGTAATGTGCTGATGAACTTGTTAGCTGCTGTTCTGCTAACGATACACAACTGCTACCGCCACGTACACAGGATACCAAAAAAGCCATCTTAGCCAAGTGAAGAGAAATTAAATTGACCCATTCTATATTCCTAGTCATTATACTGTTAAATATTTAGCAGTTTGCTTAGGTGTCATAAAAGGGGAGAACATCGGTCTGGGGAATCATAATGATAGTTTTGAGCTGTTCTTTAGTGTCCTGCAGTTCCAGCTCCAACAACTGAAATCGTTAAAAATGTAAATGGGTTATTGTTAAAATCTAAATGTGTTGTTGATATTATGAAATAAAGGGATTTAAAGCAGGCTGAAGATGGCTTTTGCTTCTATTTAGATCCCTTATTAGCACCACTAAATCCTACCAACAGCCATATTGACAGTGTTTCTGCTGCCATACCAGCTTTGTAAATCTTCACCTAACTAAGTACGGTAAAGCACAACTACTTTTCCTTGGAAGTCAACCAAAAGCCAGCATGAAGCCTTGTAATGGATAATTCTTGCTTGCAGCATATAATTTTGTGATATTTGGTTAGAAAAGAGAGGGAAAACAAGGTTTGCTGTAGGACAAAGAAAGCTGTCTTAGCAGCTTGGAGTTACTCACTTTTAAAGCATCTTTTGCCAGCACAATGTGAGCAGTGTAGGCCGATGCTTCAATGTCCTCCATTTACATGCCAATTAACATGAAGTAACTACTGCAGTACCAAGGTACCAGAAAAACAGTGCAGTAACCTAGTCTTTGCTGCACAGTCAGAGTTGATACGCATTGGTCTTGTACTGGTGACCAGTATAACCATTTAATTTCTTAGCAGGGAGAGAGAGGGGCTCACCTTGCAACTTCATCTGCCTCTGTTTTCCTGTTCTGACAACAGTAACTGAACGTATGATTTTGAACTCAAATGGTTATTCACCAACAAATATACCCCTCTAATTGCAGAGATTCTACATCTCTCTCTCTGCCCAATTTCTACTGCCAGTGTAAAAACCAGAGTGCAGGTACCTATGCTGTTCAGTTCCAGTTTGTTTGATTTGACCTTCTACAGTCCAGAGCATTCACTCCTATTGCTAGCGTCACACCAACTGGTGTCCTTGGAAATTATTTGGTGTGAAAATGCAAGATTACAGGGCAGATTTAATTTAAAAAAAAGCTTTTGTTTTGACAGTGGACTACACTTGGATTTGGTATAAAGGTGTGAAAACAAATATTGAGGTATCCACGCTTCTCCATGCATAAATTTAGACCAATGGCTCAAGTTTTTTATAATCTTTTTTTTCAATAATATTTTTCTTTTCAATAATAATGCAGCCTCCTTGAAGTCAGAGACTTTCACATCCTGCTGTTGTAAACATTGTTACCTAATAAGTGTTTTCATAATATCTTAAACATTTATTGGTTATTTCAACAGTAAAAATGGGCAAAATGTTGAGGTTTTCCAACATCCACCTGATTTTGGAGGGAGCAGCAGGGAAACTTGTAGAATTAATTCAAGTTCACAAGCTTTTGCAAAAAAAACCAAGAATGCTTTTTGTCATTTTCTTCCTTCTCAAAAGTGTTTCCTATTCCCTAGAATTCATTTGCTTTTTAGGAAAAAAATCTTGTTTCTAAGGTATTAGCAATAAAAATATGCATAAGACACGTTATTTTTTTGAAAGCTCACTGAATTGTTCCCTTAGGACTATATTGAAAATATAAAAGAAAACATCTTTTTGTTTGTAATAGGTGTGTGGGGTGGTTCTCCAGACTGAAATAAGGAGATCACGCTTCTTCTACAACATATCGGTGCATATTGTCGTAACCCAAATTTCCAACTATTTCTTCCCACAGGTATTACTCACATATCTGAAAATACAGCTGAGGCTGAAAAGCTCAGTTTAGAGCCCCAGTGCACATCACAAGCCTACAGATCTCGCTTTTTAAATGGCTTGAACACAACATTATATTCCAGTTCCTTGGGTTTGAACTGTTAACATCCCACTATCTCCTTGACCACACAAGGGATCTTAAGCAATATCCTGCATTCAGAAATGAGAGCTGCAGTGGCAAAGGCTGCAGCCCTTATAAAAGGTGTTTCAAACACTTAGCTCTGCCCAGAGAAGCAACATCAATTCATGCTTGACTTTTAGGATCAGCTGAGTTCAGAGGCATTGTTTTTTAAACTTTTTTGTGGGATGGAGATGATGCACAAATAACCTGACCACTCCATGTGTCTGCAGTAGCAAAAGAAAAAAGATGTGCTTTTACATTGTTACTGCAAGATCGAGAAATGCTCATGAGTATCACAGATTGAGAGAAAATAAGAGATCTGTTAGAAAACCTAACCTAATTTTTCAGATTCCTGGGTATATTTATTTCTAAGACCATTTTTTTTCTAAACAAAATTTGTCTTCAGATAGTGAAAAATTTTATGTAATGCCTATTGTAGAATGCATTACAATTCACAGTTAATCAGGACATGTAAACTGAAACAGGTAAAAAGGTTGTACAAATCTCTCTCTTACAGGTACTCCCTACAATCTATGGAAAATGTTTTGCAGCTACAGAATCATAGAATCATTTAGGTTGGAAAAGTTCTTTAAGATCACCGAGTCCAACAATAAACTGTAGCTGAGGACATATCAAAGAATCTCACAGAGACAGCTTATATGCTTGGGACTGCAGAAAGGGATGCTGCCAAAACAGGGGATTAGGTGGGAATCAAAAAAATTTTCTAAGGAAGGAACCTTTATTCTCAAATAATGAATGTATTATAAAACAGTATTCCTAGTGTTAGGTACTCCACCTGTTGCACAGGTATAACGTACCTATTGCAGTTGCTTTATGACAGTTATCAGTACATATATTTTAAAACCGGAAAAAATAATAAGAGTTTGAGTCATCCACAGTATATGGAATTAAGCCCATTTTGAGCATTAAGACTTTCTAAGTGTCCTTCAGCTACAGAAGGTTGTAAGTCTGTTTAACATAAAGAGGTATTTATAATTTTTCAGAACTTTAATCTGGAAATGTGCAATGTGATATGAATCAATTCAAAATGTCTGGAGTGTGTCAATTATTGTGGAAGTTAATATCCCAATGCCACTTCTGAATGAAACTTTAAAAATATAGAAAAAGTAGCACTTCGATCCCAAAACAGACCAAAAGATTAAGACCGGCAGTCATGAAATCATGCCCTCCAAAAGAGGAAAATTGCAAATGATAGTGAGCAGTTGTTCTGCAGAGGCAGCCAGGGCATATCAATCACTTGATATTACCAGGAGTTTCTTGTAAGTGCTGCCTGCCCTTCAAACGCTCTTGGAAGCAGCAAAAAGAAGTGTCTGCTCCGATTCCCGGGGCAGGAACCTCCTGGCTGCATACAGAGCCTTGTACCAGTGGAAGGAAGGAGCTTTTCATCCCTTACCTCTTTTTTGCCTCTCTGTTAGCTATAGCTAACTAGAGTGTGTTATGATTCATGTCTTCTCTTTTTGTCAGCTGGGGAAAGGCTATATGCTTGCACGTTTTGAAACAAGAGCCAAGGAATTCAAACCTGACATGGCTGTCCTGGTTGGCCTTTGATGAATAATTTCTAGCTTCGTTTTCCATATTTGAGAAAAGCAGGTAATATGTATTCTGTTTACCTTCCTTCTTGGGGAAGACCAGGAGTAATTACCCTTTTTAAGTACCTGTTGCTGTAAAATTACTATCCTGTTTGTCCATAAATTTTCAGGAAAACGTAGTTCAGAGAAGGAAGCGGGTCATGGCAATGTCTTTACTCTTTCTTTGAGAGTGTTTGGGTTAAAACAGCACTGCTACTTAAGTAATACATTGTTAATAAAGCTTATAAAACCACCAAATGTGTGACCATGATTACTTTATAAAGGGCTGTTCTTAGTCTTCCCTCAAATACACGCCATCGTCATTACCCTGTTCCCCGTGTTTGGCTGCTCTCTATAGGCTGATCCCAACTTCCTCCTGCTTCAGCTGGAGTTTAACAAGTTACATCTTCATTGGAAAGAGAGACTGAATTAATCTGCACCTTCCTGCAAGGGCCCACCACCACTTTGTAGGGTGGAGGAAAAGAAGAGTCTTGTCACCACGTTATGGGTGAGTGAGTAGAAGTTTGCAAACACTGGGGGCATATGGCCCAGTACTGCACCAGTGCGGGGGATGAGCATGCAGGAGGTGGGACATCAGTTGACTTTCTGCTGTGCATCCCCCTTTGGGGCTCAAACACCAGCCTATGGGTAGACAGCCCTGTAAATATCTCTTGAGCTGCTTCAGCTAGTGCATTAGTATTGAGTCTTAACTGTGTGTGTAATCTTTTAATTAAAAGATTAGATTTACAAATTAACAAGAATTTAAGGACAACAGCCCGTTGCCCAGGCAATTAGGCTCAGGAATATTTCCATGCAGCTTCTATGACATTTCACTGTTACTTTTGCCAGTGAAAAATAGTAATTTTGACTTCAGCTTCACAAGTTTGGGTTGTTATCATGTTATATCATTCTGCACATGGTGATCACTGCGTAACTAAAGGCTGGTTTCATAATACAGGGCAGTTTACCCCATAGCTGTCCTTGCCCTCAGCTATCTGGCCCAGCACCTTGGTCAGCTTTGAGTCGCCTGCTGCAAATTCCAGCCTGAGATGTCAGAGCTGGTGTTGGCCACTAAGGAAAGTCACTGCTGGTGCTCCTTTACTTTGCTGCGTCAGCTCAAAAATTTCTGTGGCTACTTGGGAGAAAGATGGAGCAAAATTCTATATGCAGATGCAATATTCTATGTACAAAATTCTACAAAACCTCTACCATACAAAAAAAAATAAAATACAAACCCTCTATATGCAGCATGAAATATTGCATACGCATATAGAGATAACTCTACATAGATTATTGTATACAAAGCTCAGCCCTGAGCCACCAGGAATTGAGATAGTCTGGAGCAAAACTTCAGCTAATATAAATTCAGATAACTCCACTGATACCTCTCCTCAGCATAACTGTGTGGTTCATGCCAACAGAGCTCCTGAAAAATCTTTCACTTTTAAATATTTTCAAAAGTCAGAAGCTGTCTCTAGATTCAGAATGTTTAACACAAGGGATCAACGTTGGGAGCTGTCAGGTCATGTATGTCTGGTGAAATGTTAGCTCTCCAGCCCTGACACACACTGAAGAATAGCTTAAAAATAAAAATTTCCAGATCAGAATATGTTAACAACCGATTGGGCCTCATCATCTGTTATATCAGCTTAAAGTTAGTGTAGCTCCATTATTTTGCTGCTCCACCTGTGTCAAACCAGAGTAACAGGGCAATAGCTGCTCTTTCACCAGGGACTAATCAACTGATACAGCGGTGCACATAATTCTGCACATCTCTCTTCTTTTAAATTCAACTATTCGACTGGAAATTGCATTTCCATTGAAAAGTCTATTACTATATTGTAGTGCAATGAATGTATTTTCATTAATTGTGATCCTCAGTCTCTCACTTCCGTTGCCTTTTCTTTGGTGACATTTTTTCTTGTCATGGAAAGGTCATGACATTTCAAGGTGTTCACTTCCCGAAGCATGACTCCTTGAAGTAATGAGATTCAGTTGATCTGTCAGTAAAAATCTGCCACAAGTGAAAACAAGCCCAGCAAAAGCGAAGCTCAGAAGCATCAACTCATGGTCACTCCCGATGGGGCTGATGGTTGCTCACAGTGTTATTATGTGTTATTACAAGATTGCCCAGAAAGGACAAAAGAAACATGATTATATGTCACTGAGCACTGTTATTATTTGAACTCCTATTTTCAAGCATCCCATTAATTTACATAGTGATTCAAGCTCAGATAAACTTTGCTGTGCTTTAACCTTGAATGATGTTGCATCAAAAATTATTGGAAAGAGATTGTCGGTTCCTTAATAAGTATACATAGATTTCAGACAGCATACATAAGTTTGAATTTTCCTGACTGAAATTTTTATGGCTTTTTATGGGTGGTTGTAACTAAGAAGAGTAATACTGAGGACTTTAATCTCAAAGGTAGGTCCTTTTAATGCTGGTATCTCCAGAATGTAAAACCATAGTACAGTAATTTAAAAGTAGATTTGGGCCTGATTCAAAAAGTTCGCTGTTTTCTGTCCCAATTTTCTTACTGCAGAAAAATTGCATAGGGTTTCCATTTTGATTTAGCAGTGTTTTGTATTCACTTTTTCACTTGGGAAAGGCTGCATCACTTTATTTTGCAAAACTGTGCTCAGCCCAGGGCAAGCCTGAAACTAACCTTTACATCTCCCTTTTGTGCCAATGTACGCAGAAGTGGTAAGCCATCTTCTGCAGAGAGAAGTGTGCTGTAGTCTTTTAACTCCTACACAGATTCCTATCTAGTAATATTTGTTAAATAATCCTTGCTGAGAATTCCATTGTCTTATTTCTTGAGTTTTGAGATTTGGAGGGCGAAGTCTCTACTGATGGTTTTGAGCATTCTTCTGCATTCAGTGGACAGTATAATAAAAAAATTGCAGGCTCTGTCCAGAAATAACATCCCATCAGGTAAGCTGCCTCGATGATTAACCTAGAGTAAGAGCAGCTTTGTGGTGCTGGAAGAAAAACGAAGAAATTGCTAGAATTTATTTTTGTTTACCATTATTTTGACATAACAAAATCTATTAATTCTTTTGCTTTCTCCATTAACAAGTATTATTTCTAAGTAAAATTGACACGTGCTGAGTGCTCTGGTCTTAGAAGGACAGTGAACAGGTATATAGGGCAAGCAGCAGATCACTGAGAACCCATTGCTTAACGCTTTAGACAGAGAATCTCTGAACGATTCAGGCTGGAAGAGATTCAGGGGTTTTTAGTGCATTTTTCTAAATGATTTCCTTAGGGTCTTTTCCTTCAGACTTCCAAGCAAATGCATACATTTTAGATCTATGCAAAGAAATTTCCTGCAGCTGGAATTAGCTATACCTCATTAGCAAGCTGGGAGGAAACCTATGGTTTTAGACAATATATCAAATTTAGCCCTGCACTATATTTTTTTCTAGAAGCCAATGGGAGTTCAAAACTTCTGGCAAAATATATTGGCATTTTACAAGCAAAATTTTCAGATTGCCTTACTTCCAGTTGGATTTATGTACATACTGTGAATAAATTAGACTAAACCATTGCAAGGTCACATTAGTTTGCCTTTTTTTTAAAAGAGAAGTGATCCCATTGCAAAACCAAGTCATCTCACAGCCATGGGAAGGCAGGATGACATTTTCTAAGTGTCACTACTCATCCATCTTTGCTTCTTTCTTGCTTAAGGTCTTTTTAGTTAAAAGACCTGTAGATTCTGAAAGTGATGTTGAGATGTTATTATTTTATTAATTGTGTGTGAATAATTGACAGGGTGCTCAAAATCTTGTTTCCCCAGATAAATGTAAACATCACAGCCACTGATATATTTTCATGTGTTTTAGAGAAAAGTGAGATGGAAGTATCTTGAAGATTAGCCTTTTTAAAAGCAATTTATGTGACCACACTTCCTATATAGTAATGATAGTAGACGATTATTGCTTTCCTTTGAACAGAAATTTACATTTTTAGTACAATTGTCAGGACTTCGTAAAGGAAATAAACCATTCTGGTTCCAGGCCCATGTTTTGTATAGAATTAATGAGGAACGTTGGTGGAAAATTTGGAAAATGGTGTGAATGACATGGGAAAGATTTATTATCTGTGACCAGTTCCACCTATAAAACAAACGCAAGTCCATAAAAATGACACCATTCTGCTAAGTGTATTTCTTATGAAATCTGCTTACTTCAAAGATAGAGATTAAATACTATGGACTAGGCAAAGGGTGTCTAATGGAACACAGAGATTTTTATTTCCCTGGGACTGACTCAGGAACAACTCAGGATATAATAAATGAGATGAGGAGTCATGGCTTCTAGGTCTTATTGCAAGACTTAGTTACAGTAATTCTGTAAAAATTCTGTAAATTCTGTGTGTAAACTTTTTTTCAACTTTTTTCACATTGTTCACATCTACATATATGTTTATAGACCTATATTGCATCCCTCTCTAAGTTTCAGATTTCCATGCTGAAGAGTCCCAAACTTTTCAAACTTGCACTGAACTTACTACAATTCTCTGCATTTTCATCTGGAAGGAACGATGGGATTACAATTGCAGTAATCCACATTGAAAGCACTAGAGCCTTGTGCAAAGGCTGAGAAGTTAGTGTTTTTTATCATAAGGTTTTCCTCTTTTTTTTTTTCTTTTTTTTTTTTTTGCCACATCTTTATGATTATAGTAGTAGTAATAGTATTTTTTTCCCAGTAATTCATAACATCCTATTTCACTGTTTTTAACTTGGCTGAGAAATGAGCTGGTATCTGTGTAGAACGGTCTATGATGATTCTGGTATCTCTTTTCTATATGACGGTGGATAGCATACTGCCTGTTGCTGCATAGGTACAATAAGGGTTATTTTCTTCCACGTGCATTACTTTTCACATAGGAAAATGGATCTTTTGCTGAGACTACAAGAAATGCAGAGATTAAATTCAGAGAGCTCCTATCCTATCTCTAAGGGTTCCTTGCAAGCTAAAGGTATGAGGACAGTTAGTGCCCATGCTGTGTGTCTGAGACAAGGAGACATCAGCCTCCCTATACAGTGAGCCAAATTCAGCCCGCATGTAAATAGGTACCTACCATTCTGGAAAGATTATTATGTTTTTGCTGAGTTTGGTCACTGTCATCTTGAGCAAATTTTCTTTAGTCATTAAAGGGCTCAAACATGTCTCTTGCATACCAGGGCTTTTTATACAAAACATTCTGGGACTTTTGAAGGGAGTCCTGAACATCTGCTGCAACCAGTCCCATCGCTGTTCCCTCGTGGAGTCTCTCTTAGCCCGGGGCTGAGGTTTCTGTGCTCATTTCCAGTAGTTCACGTAAGTTCCCTCACTAGTTCATTAGAGGCTCCTAAGGTCATTTAAATTTTACTTATTCATAAAGGAGGAGCTGAGGCATTGTCTGGGATAAAACACAAAAAGAATATTCTGAGAAAATACAGGACCTATCATGCCTTATACAGCCTGGGTTTTATTATTTAATTCCTATTTGTAGGGAGATATCCCTAAAGGCTTCTACTGAGTGAGTATCTTTTTGTGTTAAGTCAACGCTGGAATAAAAGCCTGTTCAGAGATGCTGATTCTTTAATTGACTCTCCAGTCACTTTTCTTTTGTGGATCTTTTTGTGTTCTGATATAAACTTTACGTGCACTATTGGTCAGTAACATATGTGGAGAATGTCTTGAAGAAGTGCAATATCTGAGCAGGCGTTAATTAATTATTGATGCTTTTCTCCACAAAGTTTAATTCCCTAGAACATAAACAAGTAAGAAGAAAATCCATGTACGCAACTTCTTAATTGCACAGAAGGAGGAGAGATCTGAAGTTGTGAGAGACATCAGCGTGCTTGCACACACCGATCCATTTCAAGCATTCTCCAGGAAGTCTGGAATATATCAGTGAAGAAAGTGCAGTACAGATAAAGGCTTTCCTAGTGCTTACATTCAGATATACATGGAATGATTTCTCATCATTTTTATTAAAGTCATAGAAAAAACATATGCATTGACCTCTTCACAGGCTGTGTGTGCGTCTACACAGCAAGTGAATTCAGTGACATACCTCCTGACCTTGCCTTTGCTGAAGATGGAGAAGATGGTGTTTTCACATACTCAGCTGTTTGATTTCCTTTCCACTAGCCATAATTAACATTTATTGAAGCAACATTAGGAAGAATATAAATATTTCAAAGAAGCTAATTGCAGCATCCAAAACATCCTCCAAGCTATTCGTTTAATGAGGATGTGCTTTGTTCCTGCAATAGTGTAACATTAATTTCATCAAGCAATTAAAACAAAACAAAAACAGATACAGTGGAGAAAGATGTGGTTTTTCTCCTGTTTACAAGAACGCTTACTTGCGTTTCAGTGAGTTCCTTGTGCAAAGGTAACCACCATAAGCTATGTAAACCTATAAACTGAGATTCAAGCTTTTGCAAGAGAATTCGCTCTTTCAAAATTCACACAGATTTCAGTTGAAATATTGTCTTCGTATAAACTTGAGATCAGGCTTAGTGCAAATGTACTTTTTTGTTTAAAGTTATATTGTTTTTTCTAGTATATGGCTAGGAGGATTACAGTTATGCCCAAATCGGTTTACTGATATATCAGAAAATACAAAATTACACTGATACTCTTACTAAAAAGGCATAATCTAAAATGAAATGCCTTTCATACTGGGTTGGAAGCACTGGAAGACAGTAACCTGCTTCAGTCAGAATTCAGATAATGCAACTCATGGCACAAAAAGCACTGCATGTTTAATGGCTACTGCTTTTGCCCATTAACAGGAATCTGCTGAAAACAAAATTCAGGTTTCAGATGAAAGACTATGGAGCAATACAAATCCAAGCCTAGAAAAAATTATTAAATGGTGTTTGTTGGTTTTGTTTGGTTTTTTTTCTAGTAAACAGAAGACCAAAATTTTTCTACCTGCAAAATTTTCTCACCATCCTAAAAATATCTTTTAATATATTTTTGTGTGAGCAGACTCAGCAAAATCTTTCAGTCTGCAGTATTAAAACACACTGCACAAAAATGCAATTTCTGGGCTAACCAGAACTCTTTCAACTGAGAAGAAAGCTCAAGATATATCTTTTTTTCAATATTCTTAAAGCACTGTACTATTTAACAGGTGCAGAATGTTTACAGGTATCTCACTCTCAAATTATAAAAGACTCTAATTTATCTTATGTCACAATCTATTAAATATTTAACAGGAAGATAGTAATTACAATGCATAACAAATTAAATCCTTAGGCCAAGGCTCAGGACACCGATTCATGCATTTGAATCAAGACAGATTAGGGAGATACCTTTCAGTACTGATGACCTCCCATTTATAATAATGTCTTCTGAATAAATGTCTTCTCTTTTTATTAATAGAAACCAGAACCAAATGCTGTTCTTTGATTTGGATTGTTTTGAAACAACTCTTTTAATTAGGTAGATATAAATACAATAAAATATACAAAATACAGGCTGCTTTAATTTATGTACTGGTCTGATAACTGGCTTTCCATTGGCACAAGGGTTAGCTCTATTCCCGGTCGTGTTAAGGAAAGCTTTGCTACTGAATCTGGTAGAGAAGATACTTCTATTACTAAAAGAATTTTATAGCATCTTATCATGCTGCTTGGTAAAGCTTTCAAAATTTTGATGGCCTGTCAAAGCATCAGGGTGGCAGAGCACAATTTGTAGCACATACAACTGATAAGGGTAAAGGCAAAGAGCAGACAGCAACGCTGTGGTTATAAATTAAATTTATCTTTTGTTTCACAGTAACAGCCACTGCTTTTGTCAGGCAGCTTTATTCTACCACCCATCGTTCACCCCGCAGCCAAAACCCACTGAAATGGTCAAAAAGAACTGAATGTTGTTTTGGAAAATAACAATCTCTAATATTTTACCATTGTCTCACTGCTGGACCATGGATGTAATATTTCCTTTGAAAGTCAGAAAAAAAGCAACCAAGCGAAAAAATAGGAGTGAATAGAAAAAGAGGAAACAAATCATAAAGACAGACTGTAAATTGGGAGATGCTGGCCTGAAGTGCTCTCCGTAGCATCTTGGCATTGGAGCAGCACCTCAGTTGGGCAGGATCCCTCTGGAGAAAATGGTCAAAGAGCAGAGACAGTTGGACACACACCTTTGGAGAAAGTTGGATCCTGCTACTGGGCTGGGTGTGGGGAGCAGGTCAGCACCAGCCCGAGCATTCTGTGGGCAGTGAGAGGCACCGGCAGACGAGGGTACCAGGTCTGGTGGGCCAGGGCTCGCTGTGTTTCAGGGATGGCTGGACTAAGCTGCCCAAGAGTCTTTACAGATTTGGGGTCTGTGTGCTTTTGAATATCTTATAATATCATGTAGTTGCTTTGCTTATCTACAGGCATAACACCTGGGAGCAAGGTCTGCAGCTGTATTTTAAGTAAAATGCCTTGCTAAGCAGAGCATTAGGATTTTAATCACCCAATACCACCACATTACTGAGTTCTATTTCATGGTGTGGCATTTTGTGTTTGTGTTTTCAGGGCATAGGGAAAGTCGGGAAGCAGGCACACCCCTGCAGCGGGGCTCCTTCGGAAAACTCAGCGATCGGCGGGTCCCAGGGCAGGCAGGTGCATGTCCGCAGAGCCCCACATCCCAGCCACCGATGCCTTCTCCCGCATGCGAGCTCAATGCGTTTTTACTCCCAGGCTCAGCTAGTTGGGGGCAAATCTCTGTGAGATGTCCCCATTTTAAATCGTGCCTCTGTTCCCCCCCACGCTGGGCTAGGACAGTCTCTGAACGCTCCCCTTGGCCACCCCCATTCCATTGCCCTGGGCCGCCGGGGCTGGCAGGGCGGAGCAGCCCCTCCTGCTGCCGGGCGCTGGGTGTCTGAGACACGCGTGTTTTCACACACGGCCTTTTTCTTAAGGAGGGGGTTTAACGACGGGCTGGGCAGGCTGCAGGCTCTCTCCTCGGTGTCCCACCCGCCGCCCCAGCCGGGGTTACAGCCCGTGTGCCCCCCGGGGGAGCGGGGCCGAGCTGCCCGGCGGAGGAGGAGCCGGGTCTGCCCGGGGGGGGCCGCCGGGAGGGGGCAGGGCGGCTGTCGCGCCCTCCCCGAGGCGAGGTGATGCTCGTCCACGTGTCAGGGAGATTTAAAAAGTTTGGGCAGGGAGCGAGGGCATGCCCAGAAGAGTGGCTGGCAGGCAGCGCGGGGGACACCGCGGGCATGGCCGGCCTCTGCCAGCAGCCGCCCGCAGCCACCCCCCGGCGCAGCCCGAGGAAGGCAGGGGACGGCGGGGCGCTGCCGGGGTCCCCGCTGCTGCTGCTGCTTCTCCTCGCCTCCTCCATGTCTGCTTGCAAAGGTGAGAAGCACCCTCCCCGCCGCCCCTTCCTGCACCGCCAGCTCTGCAGATTTTGTTTGGGGGGGGGGGAGGGGGGGGCTGCAAAGCGAGCCGCTGCCGCTGGGCCGGGGTCCCGTGCGGGGCTGGCACAGGAGGTTGGAGCTGCTGGGCACGGTTTCGGGGATTGGTCTGGGGGGGGCTTCTTCCTCTGTCCCGGGAAGATTACCCTGTCCTGGCAAAATACACACCAGCAACTCGGCGAAGTAGCTCTTCTTAAAAGCGATTTAATTTTAAATGTAGTCTACTTTGATTTAAAAGCTAAGAGAAGGGAAATGAGATATATCACAGGCTTGTACTAAAATTTAGGACCCTCTGGAAGTCACCTAGTCTGACCCGAAATAATATTTATTGCATGAAGAATCCCTGGGGGTGGGGTTGAGTGGGAAAGGGTAGAGCTGCTGAGTTGCTTTAGGCTTAGAGCTTGATTATCTTGATTTAGTTTAAAATGTCTCACACCTGAAAGTTGCTATTTTTGTAGCAGGGGGCGATTGCGACAGGAGCGTAGCTAATGGGCTTTCTAACAAAACACTCTCTTTTCTTTTCTGTTCTGTTTTCCCACTCCAGATAGATTAGCTACTTGCAGCTTGTGAAGTAACATTACAAAATCAGTTCCTGTGCAAGGAATATTGTTTTGTTGTATTATATGTGTGTAAATTGCTTTCATCAGGAGTTTTTGTTCTGATCTGTTTTGGGTTTTTGATATCACGAATCAGACAAATCTAAATACAGTATACTTAATATTCTGTTAAAAATAAATTTTGGGGATGTGGAAGAGTGGAGGGAAGGAAAAGGAGGGCAAGGAAAGGCCATGGCACACAGTATTTCGGCGTTGTTCTTATAGAAATGATTGCCAGGAGCTTGTGCATTGGAGGGAAGAAGATATAAGAAGTGAATCCCAGGTTGAAAAGTGACTGAAACTGTGCGTCTGGAATTCTGCTGCCTTGGAAGTTTAGGTTTTAGAAGTTGGCTGAATTGAAGGATAAGAGACGAACATGTCATGGACAGTGTCAATTTTGTAGGAGGATTTCCTCTTCCATGTTCCTTTCCTCAATAACACTCTTTTTTTCCCTTTTTTTTTTTTCTCCCTGCTATGGTTCTTTTGTGTATATTACAAAATAACTTACTTTTTCCCTGTGCATGCTGGTGTGTGTGTATGTAAATGAATGAAGCCCTGTAAGGACTGCAGCACTGTTCTGGATGGGGTGATGAAGGGGACACCACTTGGCACTGGGAGGAGCATAGTCCTAAGTTTGAGCACAAAACAGATGAGACTGCACACGGAATAAGAGTGTTGTGAATAAGTGGAGAAGGGTTAAGGATACTTAGGTAGGAGCTAGTGAAATAATTGCATCTCCTCTGTCCAAAAGTATACACTTCAGGTGAAATAAACCTCAAAACCAAACCCAAGCAAACTGTAATATTCAGGGTTTCTTGCCTGCTGCCCTAAGCTTTACAGACTATTGGATTTCTTCTACTGGAAGCTTTGTGAGCCAGGCAATGGCAGAAGCAGCACTCAGAGATGGGTGAGCAAAGGTTTAATGGGGAAAGTGTGTTAATTTGAAGTGTCGCCCAGTTCCTTTCTTTGCAACCAAGATGCCAGTCCCAGGCATACTTTGCTTTCTATTCTTAAACTAGTATATTCAGATTGGAGTAAGAGAATTTTAACACCTTTAATTTATTTAGTGTTTTTCCTTGAACTAAAACAAACATCTGAAGAAGCAAATTTTTCTTTAGAAAGCAGTTTTTTTGTTATGTGAACGTCTCAGAGATGTAAAAAATACCTCACTTCTACACAGTGTGAAAATAATCTGATTATTTTTTGGGGAAAACAAGCATCCAGAATAATTAGTTACCTTAAGTTTGTACCAGTACCACAATAACAGTTTTGAAATGAACCCCTTAATGCCTGGAACTAACTAGTGTTGCAATTATTGTTATTAGTGATATATGTAAAACAAATGGAGATGAGGGGTATTCATACCTTGCTTACTTGGCCATTCTAGCTAAGTCTACCTTCACTTTTGTGGTTTTGGTGGGGGTTTTTTGTTTTGTTTTTTTTTGTTGTTGTTGTTTGATTTGGTTCAATTCTTTGAAAAAATGTGACAACAGGTAATTATAGATTGTCTGGGAGGTTATAAAATATCTATTAATCTGAGGTCTTTAAGAACAGTGTATAAACTGGTTAGGAATGGCTCGTGGGCAGCAGCTTTGGGCAGGAGGATAAATAGATGACTTCGTAGGGTTTCCTGCAGTGCTAGGAGTGTACAGGTAAAGCACCAGCCTCTCCAGCACCTGTCTCCCTCCCAGGTGAGTTACATGTCCCTTCACTGATACACTTGCGTCGTGTCTAGTGTACTCACGATTCAGTTATGCTTATTTCTATTATTTACAGAAACTCTAATAATACATCACCATTAGAAATATACTGCCAGATAAAATAATAATGTGGAAAGGTGGATATTCTGGGTGTTGAATTGAGAGGGACCCAGAGACACTGGCTTCCAGGTCTGCAGCCTGGGTGGGCAGAGATGGAGAAAGGAGCTGCCCCCAAGCCAAGCATGGCATCTCTGCAGCATTATGCAATTAATACCATGTTTTGTCCCCTAAGAGACTGATCTCCATCACATCACATATGCCAAACAGAGGAAATAAAGCCAGTTACACATGTAGTGTCTTACTACTTTCTCAAAACCACCATCTTCATATCACAGGCATCATTCATGTGCAAGTGTACATTACAATCAAAGAGTTAAACATGTGCTATGTAAATACAAGAAAGCAAGAGGTAGAATCCAGATCCTCAACTTGCAATACATGTGCTGGAGGCGAGTCAAGTTCTCAGAAAACTTGAGGTTGTGGGTGCTGGAATGTGTTTTGCTGAGCAGATCTTAACGTTCAAGAGCTGCCATGCAAAATTTCTTGCCTGCACTTAACTACCGAGAACAGACTAATGGTAGTCTGACCCTCGGTGAAACCTGAGTAACTTCCACACTGTCTATTGCTAAGAGGTGTGAGCGTCCGTATCTGCTGTGAACTTGTGATGAAGCCTCCTGCTGTGTTGCTAACTTAGAGCAGGCAGAAACGATTGGACAAACCCCACAACATGCAGGGCAGCAGACTTCCTTGAACGACGCAGCTCTCAGACTTCACAGTTAATAAGCGTACTAGGTGGTATATTGTATTCAGAGTGTTTATTTAAATGACTGACACAGCATGGTTACACAAGTTACCTTTGTTGGGCAGTGTTGCTAAGCACGGTTTGTGCTTCTAGGTGCACCAATGCCATCTCAGGCACTTGAGGCAGATGAGGATTTGCAGCTGTGGAAAGAGGTAAGCATCATCTGCCCTAGTGTATGCTCCCATTTCTTCTGTGCCCATCCTTGCTACGGTCACATCTCACTCTTCAGTATTTCCCTTGCATGGAGTTCAGGTGCTGCTTCTTCCAGTCCTTCTTCTCCTGTATGTCTCCTATCCTGACATCAGCGATGAGGTGAAACATCTTGTTTTCCAGATTTTCTGAATGGTTGTTCCAGCAGGAAGTTGAGGCTAGGTGTTGACGTGTCATTCCAGGAAAAGACTGCTGTGGTTCAATGGAGAGCTATGTTTGATAACACTTGTCATTTAACTGTCAATGACCACGCAGTTACTGTCCCTGGAAGCAACACAGGGTCCCATCCGGTAGTTTTATAGTCTGTACGTGATATGCAGGAATTATTTCAGTTCATCCAGTCCTACCTCTTGCTGCTTCTGTTCTGCACACAGGGCTGGGACACTGTATTTAATCCTATTCCAGCCTCTCTTTTACTAGTTAAAGGATAATGTACCGTGTCAGTTAGCCCCTCTAACATTTTGCTACTGTTTGCTATCATAACTTCCATTCCCATCTTTGAAATGAACATTTGTTTTGACTGTAGGATATGACACAGGTTAACGTGGGGTCTTCCCTGTCCTTTTGGAACAAATGGAGTGGCAGGACATAACACAGAGAGGATTTAGCCTGCAATTCACATGCTTTAGTGTTGCTGTAACCAAGTATTCTGTTGACATTTAATTTTGTAGCTTCTGATAACATTAGAAAGCAAGTGACAAACTAAGGGTACAGATGCAGGGAGTAAATTTCTTCCTATTGAGGCCATTACAGGAGACACTTCCCTACTGTCAGCTCCCCTGAGTTCATATTGGAAGTATCGACTCAAAACCTAATATATTTCTAGACTGGCATTTGAATAAGTCCTGGTAATATTTACCTCCTGGGAGAAAGTAGTCTCTTGGGAAGTAAGATCCTGATAGTTATAAGGAATTTTTGGAAACAAGTTATTTACATTCTGGATTAGTAATGCTGTTTTATACATTTCTGCATTTATTGCTGAGATTTACTAGTTGTAACAGAATTTGGCCCTAGGGCGACTGGAAAGAAAGGCAAAGTTCATGTTGGTTTTGGTCAAGAAAAAATGCAGATACTAAATTCTGTGTAAAATTATGTAATATAAGTGATATAAAACTTACTATTACAGGAGGAATGATGCAGGACTGGAGATAGTCTCAGGAAAGAGAATTAGATGCATAGCTATATACCCTAAACCAACCTGACTACAAAATCGTACTGGTTCACCACAGTTTCTTGGAGTGAAAAGAATCGGTTCTTCCCTGTTCATTACTTTACTAGTGGATCATTCAGGAGAAGCCCTGCCTCTAAATGAAGGTAGTATTTTCCAGGAATGACTCTCGATTTTCTAAATATGGGAACTTTGTAACTAAGTATAATGTTCCTTTACTTGACTCACAATCCTTTGTTTCTTTGTTACTTAAGCAACCCCAAACACTACGCAAGCTCCTACCTTCAAGCCACGTTTCTGAGAGAGGAGAGGAAACTACGGAGATGATGCATCAAGAAGGATAGAAACCGCTCTTCTTTTTAATTCCTTTTAAAAAATAAATTAACAGAAGCTGTGGCTTTTCCTCAGCCCTTGCTTTGCCCATGCAGGTTTTAGCTGAGAGAAGCTTTGCCTTGTGTTGTGTTGAACACAAAGCAATCTCTGGCTTGTCCTGCTACGGATTTATGGTAGTTCTCTGAGAGTCGCCACCAACTAAAACCCAAGCAAATAAACCAATAAAAATCAAAACCAAAAAAATCCCTCATTAAGAAGGAACAGTAAATTTTTAATGTAGGCTTCCAAAATTACTTCAGCGTAGTGTATCTCGTTCACTGCTGATTTCTCCCTCTACGTTTCCTTACTCTGAAAGCAGTGTAGCTGAAATAATACACCCAGAGACAAACAAACGCAAGATGAAGTGAATAAGGAGGATGTGTTACCAATAAAAACTGTTTGAAAGGGTAATTCTGTGAGCTTATACCTTTCCCGCTGTCTCTGCTAATGCTTTCTCATAGATTGTCTCTAGAGAAATAAATCATTTCTTGTCCTGAAGTACTCAGATAGATAAATGTTATTGTTTATTGCTTTTTTTTATGTAATGTTTTCATCGTAAAGAGCACTGTTTAGGGCTTTTAACCTATAGTAAAATCATAAGACCCATTGCATTGCCTACTCTTTATTCCAAAAAAAACCGCAGAAGACACTTTTTTTTTTTTTTTTTAATGCAGTTTGTGAACAAGATGACTGGCAAAGCTTTTTGGCAACTGGACTAACAGTGTCAAATATTTAATGGGAAAAACCCCAACGGTGCATACCAATGGAGGTTACTCTTGATACAATTTTAAATTTATATAATGAAAAGTTAAGCCTCTTTTTTTTCATTATTATTAAACTTTCGTTGAAATACTGAGGATTTTTTTTTCCTCACAGAATACTTCAGGCTTTCAGCACTGGTAATATTACTTCCATTAATTCAAATACCCTTTATTCCATTTCTTCTCCCTTCTCAATTAATAACACCAATAAAAATGATTCAGTATTATGTGATTCTTTCATCTTGGAAAAGAGACAACAGAAGAAGATTGTGATCAACTGTCCATACAAGGTTATGGGCAGTACGGAGAGGATGGGTAGCAATCATTTACTCATTACTTCTTCGAAGACAAGGTTATGCTAGCACGGAATGAAGACAGCCTTGAAAAGGCTGCTTAAGACAAACAGAGAGGGTATTTCATGCAGTATTTAGGAAAACCTTGCCACAGTGGTTCAGAGAGAGATTGGTGACATTCACAGCACATAATCCACTGAGCTTTGTTACAAAGATCTACTTCCAACTACGGAATGCTTGCACTACAGATTGCTGGTGGTTGGAGAGCATGGGTTTACTCGGGTGCCTGATCTTGTCTTAGGCTCTTCCCTGGGTGTTGACATTTGGTGGTTTTTGGAGATAAGATGTAGAGCTAAATGGACATGAGTTTGATCCAGATGAAATGGGAGTTGGGACTTCTTGGTTTGTGGATTTGTTTGTTTTGGGTTTGTGTCTCTGTGTGTCACGTTCCATTCTGTGCTGACACATCTAAGTTCACCAGCAATGGCTTCTTCCACAGTTCCTTTTAAGTTCCCTTGAAATATATTTTATATGTCTCTTACTAGTACTGTGATCTGGGAACCACCTCCTTTAAACAAAACCTTGTAAGGCTCTCCGTTTGACAAAGAAATTAGTGCAAAACTTGGGTGTTGGTTGCTTGGTGACTCACACAAAAGGACTGACATACATAAGATGTGCTGGCACCTCTCATAATCACTCAAGATGCTGGAATACAGTTGGAAGAGTTGTGTTTGAGGACAGCTCATTGAATCACTTCCTTTAGTTTTGTCATTTTCTTCACAGTTTTGTATAATCCAAAAATATCACAGAAGAGATTTACGTTTATAGTCCATACCCCAGGTGCTTAAAACCATAATTTAAAATATGACTTAGTCTGAGAAGGTTACAAATAAGAGGGGCATGAGGCAGGTAAGACAATAAAGGACACAGATATATAGGTGTTTGTTCAGATTAAGCAAGTGTAATTTTTTATGTGGTTAAGGCCTTTTTTTTCCTCCTTGAATGCGAAGTATTTCCTGAATGTATCTATAAGGATTCCTTATGGTGGACAAGCTTACCATGCTTTTAGCTGCACTGAACTGTTTCTGAAAATATAAATAGTTCACTTGTTTTTATTAATCTGACTTCTTAAAAAAGGACTGTGTGAACTTTTACAGATAGACGATGCATGTTCTGCCTACCTGTCCACAGATTCTCAGCCTCAGGTGAGTCAGACAGAGGTTACTTGATTATTTTGATACTGTTTGTTGTATGTAGTAGGGTTGGAAGCGTGATGCCTGAGTTCGTGTTTTTCTTTGCATTAGACATCCAGTATACTGGAAGAACTCTGCTTTCTGGTAATCGGATTTCTCCAGAAACCACAGGTAACACACATGAAAGACCAGTAGCATTTCTGAAGCCTGATCTCTCAGTGTGCTAGTGTCTACAATGAATTCTGAGGACCCAGTATCTGAAGTGTCACTCAGTCCTGGAAGTAAAACTATAATTTTTTTACTTTGAAATGCTATGTGTCTTAATCCAACACCTATTAAAGATAACAGGGAGACTCCAATATTTGGAAAATAATCTCCAGGCTGGATACAAGGTTTTAGGTGGTTTTATTGCTCTGGGTTAGAAAAACTATGAGCTCTCAATGGAGAAAGAAATCTACTTAGGAGAGTCTAGGGATATACAAAAGAGCATCTACTAAACACAACTGCTCTTCTAGTGGAGAGTAATCAATGCTCTCTACAGAGTTTTTTCTGTAACTCTGTTAGTTCTGTAAATTCTTTTAATTATAGAAAAGAGTAATTACATTGACAAGTAAATGTCAATATTAGACAAACAGACAAATGTAATATGTCTATTAAGGGAGGATGATATTCCAATCCATTACTGAAAAGTTTATAAAGTAATCAAAATTGTTCATTGTTCTTTTTTTTTTAAAAAAACCAAACAAATAAAAGCCTCTCTACTGATTATTCCCACAGGATTTAGATGAAAAAGACAACACCAAAAGGGTAAGATTTCTATGTATGTTTTTACGATCACACTAAAATTGTCAAGAAAACCATAACACCCTCGCCCTGTTTTGTAGTAAAATGACACTTTTAATTTTTTTGAACAGTTCTTATTTCATTATTCTAAGACTCATGACTCAGGCAACTCAGACATCATGGTAAGTGGCATAGCACCTCCTTGTAGTACATGTATGCTTGTACATAAAACGAAGGTGATGTTCCTTTTTGCAGTAGTCTCTCCAAATGAATAGCAAGCTCAGAACTGGAGATTCATGTTTAAGTTACAGAACATCTCTTAAGAATGTGGGAGAGGATCATCAGTACTGTCAAGGTGGTAAAAAAACCCAACCAAACCTTAATGGGATCCCAGTTGCATCTTAATCTTGTAGTTTCAACATTTAAGAATAAGATCAAATGCTTTTTTTCTGGTACTAGAACATTAACATGTGCAGTGAACAATGCAGATTTATAGAAGCTGAGAACATGACCATAAATGCTAAGAACCCTCAATGACTTTTTTATTAATTAATTAATTGTATCTATTTGTGCATGCCATAAATATGTATCAGGCAAAATAGTATTTGTCTCACTCAGACTTTGGATTGTATTTTTAAATGAAAAATATGATTTTAAAAATAGTCCAATATTGTTGCTATAAAAACATTCTCATAAACCAACAAATAAACTACATGTGATCCATTCCTGCTTCTAAAGTGCAAGTATAATCTGTTATTTCTGTGCATCTACGTGCTTTTTCTGTGCATCATAGGATTTTGAGAAAGTTAAATATATTCATGTTTTCTCATTTTCTTAACAGTCATTAATTATATGTTAATATCCATTTTTGCCTTGGTCTTTACATTTAATCAGAAATACGTGATATATTTCCTAGAAAGTGACATTGCTGATAATGGTGTCAGTCTTTTCATGACACAGCTGCTCTGGAAGTTTTAATGGTAATCAGGGCACAGTGAAATGAGTGATTTCTGCTGCTGCTCCTGCTGAAGAGATTACTGCACCCCGCTTTGTCCCTATGCTGAATACCTTTTTGCCTCTGCCTGCCTGCAGTGATTACCACTTTCTCACTCCCTCTAGTTTAGCTGTTTAGTTGACTATTTTCTAGCCCAGTTCTCAGATACTAACCTAGGTGAGATCCATAATTTCCTGTCTTTATTAACCTCTCTCCACTGACTGCAAGACAGAGCCCAAGTGGCCAGCTGGGATGCCTTTTAACTCCTCCACTCATGTCAGACTTACACTTTTTTATATATTATGTCATATTGCCTATCTTAGGCTGACAGAGCAAAATTAGCTCCAAGTTGGCAAGTTCATTTTACTTATTAAGTACATTAACACTTTAATTAGTTATTCCGTATTTTAAAATTCTCTTCATTGTGCTACTTTTCTAAGAAGTACTGTATCAAAAATGCATTATTTTTTAAATTATGTTTACATGAGTTGAAGGTTTAAATTGGTTGAGCAAACTTAGATTGTTCTACTTTGTTTCTTGCTTGGACCTCTCTCCGCAAGCCCACGTGGTTGTGTTTTACCAGAGGGGTACTTAACACTGTACACGATGCCACTGTGCTTAACAAGGCTGTCTGCAAGTTTAAAGTCTTGTTGAACACAAGGAATTTCATGATTGTGGCTTGTTTTTTAGGTAGAATGACCAGTGCCATGGTTACAAATTTTACTTGAGAATGGATCCCTTCTGCACAGTATTTTCTAGAAGAAAAAAAAAACACATTAATTTTTTCTTGCTGTGATTTATTTTGAAGACAAATGAACTTTTCAGTACAATGGAGACTGAAGCTGCTAAGTTCCATTGTAGACAATCGTAGAAATGTCAGTAGGAGTACTGTATGGAAATATTCTCTCTACCACACACAGAGGCTGATCAGAGTCTGAATAATTGCATTTGCCTGGGCAAAAAGTCTGTAAACAGTTCTGAACTTTCAGTGAGTAAAGGTGAGGCTGCATAGCTTTTCCCTCCATCACTCTGTGCATCACATTCATAGTGTAAATACAAATGTTGGTACCTGTTTGTCGTCAAGTCAGAATGTTAAAAAAATAACTTTCTTAATTAACATATTCAGTCCTTTTTTGTCTTGTTTGGTCTATAAGCCAATACTGCAGGAAGAGACTTTTTTTGCATCATAAGGTCTGAATTTCATTGTTGCTCATGTGTGTGTGTTCGTGTCCTCTCAGTCGTCTGTCCTGCATCCTTTACTGCAACTCGTTCCCCAGCTTAATGAGAGAAGACTGAAGAGATACAAAGTGGACGTATGTAATCTTAAACTCTGCATGCTTGCATTCTCACACTTTGTGATTCATTAGCTCTTCTAAAAATGTCCTTGTGGGCCTTTCTGCTCATAATACTTTTATTTTCATGATTTAATATCACACTAGTGTATTTTCATTAGAAACATGAGGGGTTTCTATTATTTAATTAGTGAAAAATAATCCTGCTGATATTTAACATTTAAACCAAGAAAACACTGAAGTAATATACCTTAAAACAGAACAGTGGTAGAACACAGAGCGTATGTATCAAAATGGATCTGTTAATTATTTCATAAAAATAAAAATACATTGAAATTTATTTGTACCATTATATTGCAGTTGAGTTATATCTTCTAGGGAGTTCCTTGTTTTCCCTGTTTGGAATTCAAACCATATTTACTCCCTAAATGCATATTATTTATGACTTATTAAAGTAATTTATAAGCAATTTTACCGTTTAACAAGGTGCAGATGAAGTTCTCAATGGAATTAATTTTCAATAGAACAGTAGTGTGTTTTGGAACAAAAGTTTTGCATAGAGAGAAACAGCACCATTATTTCTAAGCTATCATAAAAAACTTGGTATATTTGCTGCAAATGCAACTTAGAAGTTCAAAAATAAAAAAGCAGATGGCTACTAATGTCCACTTCCTTAATACAGCTATGGAGAGAAAAATGCAGTCTGAGATATAAGAATCCTTCTCTATAAGAACACCGAAGATTCCTGTATAATATAGTATACTACAGTCTAAGACCCAGATTCTTGCTGTTTCACATTGACTTCGGCTTGGTTGTTCCTTAGATACGTTGATGTGATTTCTTATCTGATTCTTATCAATATCTTAATATTCACTGACACACAAGTTCAATTAGGTCTACAAATGCGATACTTAAAACTCGGATATTAGCATCCCCATAAGTAGGATTTTTCCTTTTTCAATCCAGATAAAGGCTGTGTTGTTAACTCCCAAATTTTCACTGAACTCTTAATCCTATGATTATTTATGCCAGCTTTCTGCCCTTCTCTTTGGATCATTGCATAATCCCAACTATATGCCCTGAATCACATTTTTCTTATCCAGTGACAGAACCTGGCCACATATAAGAACTTAAAGAGTTTGTACTTCTTCTCATGGACTAAAATTGTTAAGAAAATGTAACCTGCTACATATCTGAAAGGAAAATATGGGGTAAAATTTACCTCGTGATGAATTTGATGTGAACTGTATTTATGCTATTGGACCTATATGCAGGCAAAAGATAGGCATTTAGACCTACAAAGTGAAGAGCTCATTAAATCCCAATGAAGACATGCATAATATTAAATATGTACTTGCATACATTTTCTTCTATACAGCTGAAGCCAAGAAAAGTAATGGCATGGCTGTCACTTACGGAATATAGCCATTTAAAAATATTCATGTAGATCTAAAGAAACAATGAAAACAGCTCTAAATTGAATTGCATTTTATAGAAAGCAACTTTTTTGATTTCCTGTTGTCAATTCCTGCTGTGAATGCCAGTCACCTTGTTAAAGATGTTATTTATTCCTGTATAGCCCATAAACACCAGACCTTTACAAAGCGCTCACATCTTGTGGACTCAGTTGCCTTTGCAGACTCTTTTGGGTTTTGTATTTTTGCATGCACCTTATTTATTTTAATGTTATAATAAATCTTTGAAATTCATCCCTATTACACTTATCATATTTGTTTATATGGCAGATTTCAGTATATTTTAGTATGAGTTTAAAACCCTATCCAAATGTTATTGCTGAGGGCCATAGATAATTACAAAACCACTGAAATACTTTTATTATTGATGGCAGATTATTGCAATTATTCCATGACTGTGAGAAAGCTATAAATATTTCTTTCCAAGAGACTCTACCAGATGGGCTGATAGGGAGATAGCATGGGTAAACTTTAAAGCCAGCAGAGGACCGGAGCAACCCTGCCTGAGATGTGCAGAGGAACTCCGATCCCCCATGGAGCAGGAAGCCCCTATGTTCCTGTGGGCTGCCCACCTTTGGTTGGACTATCTGACTCTGGTGTCACAGAACGTGCTTTAGAAATGGTTAGCTTGCTGATTTATTTTTTTTTTTTTCTCACTGGGAAGAAAACCAGAACCTGTTGTACATAAACACACCCACCTCTTTCCAATCAGATAAGGAATTGAAAAGGTGGATAGGTGAAGAAGGAAATGCGTTTTATTAAATTTATTCACTCAGCCCAGTTTGGGCTGACACCAGATTTTGTCATGAATTTGATTCCTCTTGAGTTGCATCTTGACTGATAAAATAGGATCTAAGAAAGAAGACACGAGCATTTTGTTAGCAAGTCCACCCAAGAGACTGAACAAGATAACTTGTAGAGGACAGGCATTAAAATAAACTTTAAATAACCATACTTCTTCAAGAATATGTATGTCTGTGTGTATATATATATATATATATATATACACACACATGCAGATTTGTGAATATACATGCACATATATTACAGCATGTATTTTTTTTAACATCTCCAAACCCTTGGAAGTTTAGAAGGTGGGTGTAACAATGAATACAGATTTTAGCTTCAGTTGTTTTCTAATACCAACCTGTCATAAAATCAAACAAGAAAACTATGTAGTCTTTAAGAAGTGCTTAGCTGTAAGCAGAGAATAACATATTAACATAAATCACAATTCCATATTAGTAATTGCACACTTGATTTCCTTTTATGCTCTAGATCAATTCCTTTAACTTGCAACAGCTGCCTGTTTTGGTCCTGGTTTTATTTTTGTTCATGTATTGAATAGAAAAAGTAGAAAAATAATGAAATATAAATACCATAAGACACTCCAATGGCAATGTATTTCTGATATTTAAGCTTTGCATTGTTGTCCTTCCGTGAGGTGCAGACCAACTCTACTTTGTAGAGATTCTGCTACCATGAAGACACTCTGGTTGTGTCTGGGTTGTGTCTTGTTAAGGGGCAAGACTGTGTGGTAGTACTGAAGTAATACTTTTAATATGTATATAAAAAATGCATTATCTATATGCATTAATTTACAAGAGTAGATATGATGAAACTGAAATAGGGTAGATTTAGATTAATTATTAGGAAGAAATTCTTTACTGTGAGGGTGGTGAGACACTGCAACAAGTTGCCCAGAGCAGCTGTGGATGCCCCATCCCTGGCAGTGTTCAAGGCCAGGCTGGATGGGGCTCTGAGCAGCCTGGTCTGGTGGAAGGTGTCCCTGCCTGTAGCAGGGGGGGTTGGAACTGGATGATCTTTAAGGTCCCTTCCGACCCAAACCATTCTATGATTTAAAATACTTTTTTTCAGGAAGAACTTCAAGGGCCTGGAGGGATTCAAAGCAGAGGCTACTTTTTCTACAGGGTATGGTTTGTTTAACACTTTTTTTTTTCTTTTTGTGGTGTTACAAAACAAAAAGTAGAGAAAAGAGTGAATTATGTTAAGAATTACTGTGATGGAGGAAACATTTTCAGTAAGAGCATTCCACCATATAGTACTACTCAAGATCTGCTCCATTTTCTTAGATTAAAATAAAGTAATAGTAGGGAGTCTTTGTACATATATTAATATTTATTAATATGTACAACATTATTATGTACAACAAATAATGTACATTAATATGTACAACAAATAATGTATACATGATACCATGCAATGCCTTAATAAGTTATTATGTCTGTAATTCTCAGAGAAAGTTATAGAAAACACAGCATCTTGGACAATTGTTCTAAAGCATTGTTCAACACGGTACATTTGCATGTGATATAAATACAATGCCATGCTTACACACTGTATCAAAACTGCTACTGAGCCTGCGTTCCCCATTTTCCTTGTAATTTGACCAGTAGGGTTAGAAACTAGATAAAAATTCTCATGAGAACAAAACTACTGTGTTCATCTTTTATGTCATAGAGCCTTTTTACTCCATTTTAGCACAATTTAGCAAGTTAAAGATGGCAAGTCACACTTAATAATAACTCTCTTGGTTTTGGTTAATGTTTTTTTCTATTTAAATAAGAAAGTGGCTAATGGCTTTGAATAAGAAAGTTACTACGGTTGGACTCGATGATCTTAAAGGTCTTTTCCAACCTAAATGATTCTGTGATTCTAATGAAAAGACTGCAAGTTTGTGTAGTTAAATTTCTTATGTATCATGCTTGAATCTTTAAAGTTGGGTAATACTAACATCGGTGCATTCACAATGACAGAGTAAAAAGCAAATCCTTATTAAGCTCAGTAAGAAATTTTTTATCAGATTTAGTAGAAATTGTATTAAGTCCAAGTAGTCTAAAATATTTCTGAAAATGACCACAGTGAAAACGGAGAAACTCCTTGCCTATGTTAAAGCACACAGTCAAAAAATAAAACTGAGAGTGACATATATTGGTTTATGAATTGCAACAAACACTTACAATGCAATAACAGCAAACCTGAAACCACATGTTAAGAAAATGCAGAAAGAATGAGGGATAATGGCTTCTTAGAGTGACTTCTTGTGGCTTTCTCCTCTTATAAAATCATACAAGATAGGCATAATGCATTCTTCAGTCTATATGTAGTAAATTTTACTGTATGTTCTCCAGAGGTGGATATGCATTAAACAATAAGTGGTCTCAGGTTTATCTTTAAGGAAGATGACATTGACAGAACTCGGAAGTTTACCAATTTCTACACGTACCAAGCTGTGTGGGGCTTTGTTACTGAATCGAGTTAGTTTTATAGAGCTCTATTGAATATTTGTCTTTCAGCCACGCAATGGAAGGAGATCAGTGGATTTTCGCTAAGGAGGTATTTATTTAATATTTTTAATCATTATCTACATCTAAATTAGTTTACTTTTATACAAATAGGCCACAATATTTTTGTTGAGAAGTAGTTTCAGAAAGCTGTTAACAGTGTAGCCAACTTAGATTTCCACAGACAAGCTTCTCCCAGATGTGTTAAATAAATGCAACTTCAGATGAAGTGAATAGAAGTAGGTACTCAGTTCCTAGAACAGAGAACACTGAGGTGTTTCAGGCAGCAAGAAATGGAGAATATCCCAGATTTGTAAACAGTTTGGAAAGTTTCCAATGATGATAAGTATATGTCAGGAAGAATTGATTCAACTACCTGTCAAATAGATACTGAGACGTAAACTGAATTCCTGGGGGAAATCCCTTAATCTCACATAGAAAAAAACCTCTCAGTGAAACTAAGGACAGACTTCAGGATTTAATTTCAAAGCATTCAACTATTTTGAAAGATATTAAAAAGTATAGCAACATAATAATATCTGTTTTCTAATATATTTTATACCTTTTCCATATTTTAAGTATTTAATGTTATATCATACCAACAGCTAATTCTTTTTCTTACTTTTCAGGATTTCGGATTCCTGACCTAGAGCTAATACTGTACGAGTGCCGAGTACATGGACATACTGTTTTCCTTAGAAAAAATAATCACTACCAATGTACAATTAAAAAACACTAGTATGTAAACATTCTTAAACTAGATTGTTAAGGATTCAAAAGTTTCTTTACTTTCTTGATTATATTAAAAACATATTAAAATTATTTGTTTCTTAGTGTTATGATGTTTACAATTGTGTAATGTATTTGTAAAAATGTGCATGCAGCAGATATTGCCTCTAACAACCGTTATGTACATTTATTTTCCCTTATAAATAAAGGCACTCAGAGAGTTGTTTTAATGAGAATGTTTGCAATGTAGATGATTGCATTTTTTCAAAATATGTTGTTAAGTGATTTGTGCAGTCTTTAAAATCACAGGTTATCTAGGAAGGCTAAACAAAAGGTGTGGTTTGGTTTTCAAGACGATGTTCTCTACCTCTGTATGTCATTCACTGAGGCCTGTGGACTTCTGGCAGTCTGCAGGGTCAGTCAAGATAAGTGCTCTGCAGGTGATCTACAGAACTAGGTTGATGATAAAGGGGTTTGGCAGTCATTAATGAGCCTTAAGGTTAACAGTTGTTCACTGGATAAAAAAATTAGAATCTCTATTACCTTAAGAAAAGGAAATTGAACAAGTTGCATTTTTTTAAGAAGTATCTCAATTTCAATTCAACTGAAATTGAATACAATGGCATAATTTTTTTTAGCTATTAAGAATGCAGGTGCAGCATGGTTCTCATTTAGAAGAGCACTTAATTGCATTATTTACATTCTTCCAGAATTAGTTTTCCCTTGAAAACTCAACTGGGTTTGAGTGTAATTAAAGAAACTCTACCAAAAGCATGTTAGCCTCACAACTTTCCTAGCTTCTCTCTCTTGAGCTTGTTTTCATACCAGGATTGTGTTAAAATACAAATTTTTAATTATGTTGAAAGTAACTAATCATTCAGTGTAGAAGGGAATTATTAACGTATTGGCTGGTCACGGTCTGAATTGATCTCAGCATTACTAATCCAGCTTCTGCAAGCTTGGATAAGCAGCTGAACTTCAGAAGATAGCTGCGAAAAGGGATGGCCTCAGAGGTGGAAACCAGCTGAAGTTCTTTCCCCTCTTCTTACCTGCTTCTTTTCCCCTCTGCTGTGTCTCCAGTTGGACTGGTGCAATTATTTGTGAACTGAGGATCTAGTTATATATGACCCCCGGTCAAAACTAATGCGAGGCCTGCCACAAAACGCTCATTGTATTGTATTGTATTAAATTAGGTGATTTGTTTCAGTTCTTCCCACAACTGCCTTACAAGCAGGCAGCGGGAGGCACAGGCCGCGGCTGGAGGGCGAGGCGGGGACCAGGGCTGCCCTTCAGGCACACCCGCGCCCCGCCGCCGCCTCGGGGGGCCCAGGCGGAAAGTGCCTCCGGTTTGAGGTTTTGTTTGGATTTTTTTTTAATTTTGCTTGGTTTCTGTTGTGGGTTTTTTTTTTTGTCTTCCTGAAATTCTTGTAAACGGGATCAGTTTTCTCAGCAATAACTTAAGACCGCTGGCTGGAACGGCCGGGCCGGCCACCCCGCCCCTCCCCGCGCTCCCGCCTCCCGCCGTTAGAACCGGTGAGGCCGGGGCGGCCCTGTCACCATCGGGTGAGATGGCGGCCGCCGCGGGGAGAGTCAGCGCCCCGGCGGCAGCCGTGCAGGTGGGCGGGAGGGTCACCCCAGTCCCGAGCTGTCCGAGTGGGGCAGCAGCTGAGGCCGAGGGCAATGAGGGACTTGAGGTGGGGCCGTCAAGGAAATGGGGCAGACTGCAGGCGGGTAGTGGGGGGAGGTGCCGAGCGAGCGCTACAGAGCCACGTCGTGCCGGCCGGGGCAACCGCCTCAACGGAGGCAGCCGGAGAGAGAAGGGGCCCGCGCCGCGGCGGGTGGCAGCGAGGTGGCACCGAGGTGGCAGCTGGCGCAGGGCCCCGCAGGGCAGAGAGCCGGGCGGCCGCCTGAGGCCACCTCAGACCTGGCGGGCGGGAGGGCAGATTGTGGGGGGTGCCTGGTGCAAACACACCAGGAAACCTGTGAGTTTAACTGTCGTTACAGCCCTGTAAGAATAATGAAATATTACACCCTGCTAGCTTGACAATTATAGGTGTAGCATATTTTAAAAACATTGAGAATTTGTTTCATGTCATTCGCCAAAAAAACCACCCCCCCTGCAAATCAAGTTTATTTGAAGAGTTAGGATTGGCATTACCCAGCCTGTGGGTTTCCCGACTTTCTATGTGCATCACCACTGGCAAAGCTGGTGGTAATTAACGTTATCATTGGCAACAGTGACAAGTTTTGTGAGTTTTTTTGCTTGAGATTGTGGCCTGCTATTAGAGTAATACTGCTTCAGCGCTCTACCTTCAAACTCCAGTTTACATGGGATCACTTCTGTCACTGCCTGGCTTCTTTGCACTCTTCCCATCAAATATCTTATGAATTTTTTGACACATATTTTCATATATTTCATATATTACTACAACCTTGAGCTAAACACTTAACACCAACTTTTTAAACATTGATTTAATTAAATCTGTTTAAAAAATGATAAAAGGTTTGCTGGTTTCTGATCTTCTCTTCCTTGACACTGGAGTTCAGATTTATGAGACGCCATCTCCTGTTACATTTACTGTGATATAGGATTCTTGATTTTTTTTTTTTTTGCTTTTACATTTGGTAGATCTAACAGCATCTAGAAAATGTCTAACGTACAACTGGTTACACAAACCTATTGAATGTTGCAAACATTAAATAGAAATAGTATAAAATAGCCCATTTATGTGAAATACTATGGAAAGATTTTATGTAGGACCTACATATACAGAAAAACACAAAGTGTCAAAATCATCCCTGGCAAAAACTGGCTAGAGCTTATCTTCTAAGTTACCTACATTCAAATTGTGTTTCAGTAGTCCTTTTTGTTGCATGGTTTTGAAATTATATGTCCAGTTATGATTATGTTTTTTATTATGTTTTATAATGCCTTGTGATTCTTCATAATCCTTCTACTGTGGAGAAAGATTTGCATTCTGTGAAGTGAGGAAATCTGATCTTGATTTAAGTCAAGACATCATACACTAAAGCACTTCTGAGGGTGGCAGAGTGCCTATCACTCGTGTTTCTTCAGTGTTTCCCTTGGGGGAGTAGGGCTCTTAGTTCTGTGGATTTTTTGATACCCTGGCTGTACCTAAGTAAAAATTTGGCTTTGGTGAAGGGTTGAAAACTTGCAGTAAGACTCAGTGTAGGACTTTTTTATGTCCTATTTATCACAAGGCATTATAAAACATAATAAAAAACATAATCGTAACTGGACATATAATTTCAAAACCATGCAACAAAAAGTAAACCCTAAGGAATTACAGTGTAACAAAATCTGCATTTGGGTTTTTCCTATTCTAGACCCATTAGTGACCATGTAATTAATTAGAATATATATGGAGCTTCTCTTCTATTCTTTCCAGTGGATTATATAAATTACTTTTCAGTCAAAGAAGGGGAAAACATAACTTATTTTTAGTTCTTCATCTATGTTTTCATATGTGGATAAAGTAAGTTTGCTAGTATATTTGAAAGACTTGGTGATGAAATAACCATGTTCTTAGAGGTAGAATGATACAGAAAGTAATTTTCCAAATAGTATAACTATTTACAATGGAGTTGTCATCTGTAGTCCAAAATCTGGATACTGGAGCTTTGTAGAAGGAACCAAAGTTTTAAGCTATGAAAACTCTTCCTTACCATAGCAATAAGGCACTAGATGTTTGCAAAGCTGGAGTGCTCTGCTAGTAGTGAATATTGGTAGCAGTACCCTTGCCTGCAGTCTGCTGAGCACATGTAGTAGGAGCGTTGGAGGAACTACTGCCACTTCCTTCCCACTCCAAATCCTGCCAAGCCCCGCTTTCTTCCTCATGGCAGAGAAACTGGCAGAGCCAAGTCTTCTTGCAAACCCACTGTACTTCCGTGGGAGTGATAGCGTGATTCCATTTACTCTCTTTGTGGATTTCCCAAGTATGTTTTCATCTACAGCACTCTTTTTAGCTTTGTGAAATTCCTGAGGCATGTGTAGCACTTGATCTTCATTAGAATTTGTTTTCATTCAAATTCTGTACAAGATCTTTGTTGGATAAAAACGAGTTAGCTGTAAGCTTGAAAGGCCAATGCAGTTCTCATGGGCATGGTAGTAATCCAATGGAAATCTTGGATGATTCCTTAGGTAAAATTATTGTAATATACTTCTTTTTCATTTGATGCTGCATTATTATGGAGTTATGAATAACACTAAATATTTCTGATACATACGTATTTATACAGAGATTTCTTTATGGAGGTTTTCAAACAAGTCATTATTTCAGGGCCAAAAATACCACACTTTTTGATTAACAACCTGTTTTAAATTAAATCTGCATTACTACTTCTAATCCATATTTGAGGCCTCCTAATGTGTTGCTATTCTACCATTCTGACGGCAGTCCAGTTGCAATAAACAGATTCTTTTAATGTAATTTCAGTAGAAATGCAGTCTTATAAATAGCATGCAGTTCCTTTATCTTAACTGTTTAATTAAAATTACCACAAATGTAGACTTAACACCTACAGAAGTCCTGTGCTACAAATTTGGTGTATGAAGTAGCCTATGTTGACACATTAATATTAATAATTTGTATAAAAATATTTTTCTTCTTATTCTAGGCATTGTTTTACATGTTTATTCACAGTGTCAATACCTTGTTCATAGTAGAAGCATAAAAATACTGATACAAAAATCTTGCCTGTATAATGCTGTATTTCTTTAAGTATGTTTGACTAAGCAGCATATAGTTTTGAGTTTCTAAAGTAGGTTTCCATATATCTTTTAGACAATTTTTTAGCTGATATTTTGGAGACAGATTATTTTATCTATGCTTACATTTTGAGTTTTCTTTCTCTCTTATTATCTTGCTGTTTTCTGTTAATAAGTGAAAAATTACAAATGAATATTCATAAGAGAATGATTGTGGTGAGTTAACCTTGGTTGGACACCAGGTGCCCACCAAAGCAGCTCTACCACTCCCCTCCTCAAACTGGGCAAGGGAGAGAAAATGCAACGAAGAGCTTGTGGGTTGACATAAGGACAGGGAGATCACTCAGCAGTTACTGTCATGGGCAAAACAGACTCAGCTTGGGGAAATTAAGTTTAATTTATTACCATTCAAATCAGAATAGGATAATGAGAAAGAAACAAAAACTTAAAAACCCCTTCCCCACCCCCTCCCTTCTTCCTAGGCTGAACTTCACTCCCAGTTTCTCTGCCTTCTCGCCACCAGTGGCACAAGGGAACGGGGGTTCTAGTCACTTCATTACAGTTGTCTGCTGCTCCTTCCTCCTCCAGTGCAGGACTCGCACACTCTTCCCCTGCCTCAGCATGGGGTCCCTCTCATAGAAGACAGTCCTCCACAAACTTCTCCAACATAAGTCATTCTGATGGGCTGTAGTTCTTCATGAACTGCTCCAGTGTGGGTCCCTTCCACAGGGGGCAGTCCTTCAGGAACAGGCTGATCTGGTGCAGGTGCCCCCCAGGGCCGTAAGTCCTGCAGCAAACCTGCTCCAGTATGGGCTCCTCTCTCCTTGGGTCTACAGGTCCTGCCAGGAGCCTGCTCCAACATGGGCTTCCCATGGGGTCACAGCTTCCTTTGGGCATCCACCTATGCCAGTGTGGGGTCCTCCATGGGCTGCAGGTTGATATCTGGTCCACCATTAACCTCCATGGGCTGAGTGGCACAGCCTGCCTCACCACGGTCCTCACCATGGGCAGCAGGGGAATCTCTGTTCTGACACGTGGAACACCTCGTCCTCCTCCTCCTCCTCCTCCTCCTCCTCCTTCTTCACTGACCTTGGTGTCTGCAGAGTGACTGCTCTTACACAGTCTCACTCCTCTCTTCTGACTGCAGTTGCACAGGGTTTTTTTCCCCCCTTCTTAAATATATTATCCCAGAGGTGCTACCACCGTCCGGTGCTGATGGGCTTGGCCTTGGCCAGCAGCAGCTCTGGCTTGGAGCCGGCTGGCATTGGCTCTGTTGGACATAGGGGAAACTTCTTGCAGCTTCTCACAGAAGCCACCCCTGCAGCCCTCTGCTACCAAAGCCTTGCCGTGCAAACCCAATACAATGAAGGTCCGTGAAGGTACTGAAGCCTTTAAGTAATGGTGTTTTGTTATATTCTTACTATATTCCAAAGTGAAAAAGGGCTGGTTTTGATTTTAAAAAAGGTGCATAAGACTGATTTGTTGATTTAGTTTCATAATATCAAAACAGGATCCAAATGAAGATACTGAATGGAATGACACACTGAGAAATTTTGGAATTTTTCCTTCAAAAGAAAAACCGAAAGATGAAATTGGAGAAATGGTTTTACACTTGCAGAAAGAAGCAGAAGGCAAGTAAAATTAAAAATACATGCCATTATTATGACAAAATTTTAAAAGTGGAGTTATTTTCAATAATGCTTTTTGTAACCACCATCGTACAGTAATTTTATGTTATTTTAACTATTTTCGTTTTGTTATTTTAAAAAGAATTCTGAATTAAACATACAACACAGTGACAAACTTTATGGCAGGTAACATATGGATAACAGGTTTTTAAAATTTCATAAAGAAACCGGTCAGTATAGGCAAGATTCACATTCTTAACAATTGGTAGTAATCTGCTCCTGTATTTTGTGTTTTCCTGTATAGTTATAGCTAAATAAATTTCATTTTTTTCTGTCTCTTACCCAGAGCTATGCCAAAGTTGACTAATTTCTGAAATTAGTAGATCTTTATCTGTCATTAGTTCCATGTCTATATAATACTTTTCATACATTTAAAATGTTTGCAGACACTTTGGAGAACTTCCTAGTGAAACCATATGAAAGAATGAATCTTGAAGAATTGAAGGAAGCTGAAGATGACTGATGACAATGATGATAGAAAAGCTTTTGAAATGTACAGGTATAGTAAGATACTTCTATCCAGATTAATAGTGCATGTCACTATTGTATGTGTACATGCTCCTGAAAAGTAAACTCAGAATCTTTTGAATAATAATGTTGGCTGACTGACACAAGGGCCTTTTTTCACCTTCTGCTCCTTTGCCAGCAGATAGAGGGCACCAACATTCCTGTCCTACTTCTTTCTGATTGCCAGTGGCAAAGAGAAGCAGTTTACACCGTATTTTATCTTGACATTTTGTTAGAACAGAATTATTTATTCTGAAAGCTGGATATTTGAGAGAGAAAGAATAGAAGGGGCCACAGTGGAAACCAGTGTTATACATCCTCAGTTCTGCTGAAGAAATAGTACGGTACTGTATGTTGAGAGGCATTGTATGTCCGAAGGGTTTATCTAAGTTACACAAGTACAGTTCATTCTCTGTTTGCTTGATTAAACTGTACTCCTCACTTTGCCACTCTGAAGATATTCTCTACCAGTCTTTAGGAGTCAGAACAACGATGATTAACGCTCAAAGGAGGAAGTTCTGTATCACATTTTCTCTCTCCTCTTCTGGATAGCAGTTTCTGTGGATTTCAAGCCAGGAAGAAATGGACAGAGGGTTGATCGAGAGTATCCTTTCTCTCTCATGTTGCACAAGAACACTAGAAAAAACAGGGTCCCAACATACATGGTTCCAACTTTGTGAAAGATACTGTTGTGTGTGTGGAATGCATGCCACCTATATCAGGATGGCATGCCATTAAAGAAGAAAACTGTATTGCAGTGCTGGAATCAAACTGTTTAGTATTTTTAATTGATAATTAAATAATTAATCTCAGTATTATGAGCAAAATACATCTTTTGTATAATTTTGTGTAAAGCAAAAATACTGCCTTTTGGATAGCACTTATTTCTGGCACAATATGCTTTCTAAATATATTATTGAAATAAAAATGCAATATAAAATGTGTTACGAATTACAGTTTCACTATGTCATTCACTGCAGTTTCTCTGCTAGAATGGTGGTAGTTGATAAACTTGTGTGGTTTTGAAATGTGTTTATCAAGTCAACCGAGGACTCCTAATACACAATTATTGTGTTTATTTTGCTTCTTATCCAAGATTAATTTTAATGGCTTTTATATTTCTGACTCCATGAAAATAGTCATTTTAAGTTTATATTGAAGGAAGGCTCAGGGGAGATCTAATCAATGTCTATAAATACCTGAGTGGAGCGCATAAAGCAGCCAGAGCCAGGGTGTTGCCAGTAGGGCCCAGTGACAGGACAAGAAGGGCACAATCTGAAACATGGGAGGTGTCCTCTGAACATCAGGAACACTTTTTTACTATGAGGGTAACTGAACACTGGCACAGGCTGCCCAAGGAGGTTGTGGAGTCTCCATCCTTGGAGATGTTCAGAAGCCATCTGGACATGTTCCTGGGGAGCCTGCTCAGTGCACACCCTGCTTGAGCAGAGGGGGTTGAATCGACCTCCAGAGGCCCCTTGCAACATCAGCCATGCTGTGATTCTGTAGTTCTGTGATCTATCATATCCTGTTCTTAGGCAAAACTTTACTTAGCTATTTATTAGGCGTACACCAATCATTTTACTTACAATACCATGCAGGGTCAATATGTTTTCTGAATTCAGGTTCAGAAAAATTTGACACCTTGTATGGAGACTTAGTAATTTTAGCTACACTGGACATACACATGTATATTTTTGTAGGCGTTTTACAAAGTCCTCTGCTGAGTTCTGCAGAGCTTTGTACTGTAAATAAGAAAAATGAGACATGCAGTTTACACAGAATAAAAAAGTTAATGTGATCAAAACTTTTCCTCTGCCTAGAATCTACCTGTACTTACTGCTCTTGCATTATTAAAATGACTAAAATAATTCTAATGCTAATGCTGTATATCTAGTGCTGTATTCTCACAGGAAGACAATAATTCACATAATTATGTGGAAGTTGTGAACCTAAATTGTCATGCATTGTTGTTAGAGTGTAAAACCATTGCACATATATTATTTAATCTTTTTTTGAAAAGCCACTTTTATAGTGGCTTTCGGTTAGTAAAATTAATAGTTGCTTTTAGTTCAACAAATCTCAGTAAGGCATTTCCCTTTTCTACCTTGCAAGTATTTTTATAGATGAATACTGCCATCTACTGTTTTTACATTCCAATTTTCTTGAATATTTTAAAAATTGTCTGGTGTAAGTACTAGTAGTTCTTCCTCAAACTAATCTCATTTTCAGAATCATAAAAACAAATAGTACCTGCTTTATTTTTTCTTGCTTTGTCTGAAATGATAAACCCTTGTGCAATGTTACTTGTTTTCCGTATCTGATACTGATGAACTAAGAAAATGTATTTTAATGTTATCTTAATTTATATAGATTAGCATAGAAGCCTTTCTAGCTCTGAAATTATGTTAGAAGACCTTGAGCTAAAGGGTTACTCGAAGTGCTTTTTAAGGTAATCGAGAGAAATGCACTAGATATTACTTTAAAATGCATTTTAAATGTTCCAAAATGCTTATTGTTATAATTATGTTTTAATTATGCAGAAACGCATGCAGGAATGGAAGTGTCTTCAGAGGAGGCCAAAGTATGGGGAGCTAAGATAAATTTGTGGAGAGCAGTATGTAAAGGAAGTTAAAAATGCTCCAGGCGATGTTTGGGTTATAATTCATCTTTATTGGTCAAGGTAATTACATTCTTGTTTGTGTTGTTGAATTCTTCAATATAGAGAATTGGACTGGTAAGTAAAAAGCAATACCAAGAAAAATGAAATACAGTAAACTAATGAAAAAATTGTTTGGAGGCAATGGAATCACAGAGCATGGGACCTCCTTGATTTGTTGATTTACTAACTTGCAATAGTTAATCACTTTCGTTCAGTTATATGAAAGATTTCTTTGCTGCGTGTGCTTATCACCATGCACTTAACCTCACTGAGATTTCTGAATTTCACTGAGTGTTGTCCACTATCTGTGTTAAAGAAAGTTTGCAGATTCTTTTCTCAGCAGGAGTGCTCTAAAGGGATTATTCTACCTTTATTTCCCCTTCAACTCAAACAAAGCAAAAGCCCAATAGGAAAACTCTCAGTTATGAAAACTGAGCAAAGCTAGGGAATTTGTTAGTTTATCAGTTCCCCAATAAATTCTCTAATGATAGCAGAAGTTGTGACAGGATCCAGCAGAATGTCAAAGCAAGTCCATTAGTTTTTGAAAAGCACAGAGAATTATTATGGAATGTTGAATGCAGTTTTTAGATCCAGAATAGATTTGTCTTTTCCTTCTTTTTAAGCCTGCAGGGAGAAAGCATCTTTGATTCTTCTCAGTTGTCAGGAATTGAGTGTTATTTCCAGAGGCAATAGAACAATCAAATGAGATTGCTTAAATCACAATAATTTAAACTTACAGGTCTGAAGAAAGAAAAAAGCAGCTTTTCTTGCTTTTGCTTTTGTTTACTGGAGAACTAATTCTATACTTTACCATTGCATAAGTAAGAGTCTGTGAGGAAAATCGTAATTTCTTAGGAATGAATAGGAGATCTCTAAAGTCTCATATGGCTTGTAACAAAACTGCCTGCCCTGTCTTTGCCAACGAGAGGGTACTGCTGGGAGTCACCGAGGGTCCATAGGCTAAATCAGCTTCTCGAGCTTCAGTTAACAGTAAAGATCCGCACTTCTCAAAGGTTAACGGGATGCAGGGGATCAAAAAAATTCCATTGTTTTGGAGCGTGTGTTTCTTTTTTGCTGAAGTTGATACAGTGATCGTATTGCAAATAGTAGCTATGAAAGTAATGAACAAGCCTATGGTAGTAGTACGACTATATTGGTTTCCCCAATGTTACTTTTTTACTAAAAAATTCACAATTTCACTAAAAGAATGAAGTAAATAAATGTTAAACTGAAAGCCAGTTCAAATAAATTGAAGTAAAATGTATATTACAGATTAAAAGATCTCATTTGAACTCTACAATAAATGGGACGGAATGAGCTGAGGCACAACACTCGAAGCATCTAGTAGCGATACTCACATATTTGATAGATTGTGTCCATTATGTATCTGTACTTGGACAGCTCTTTAAATCACGATTTTAGAAGCAGTTAAATAAAACTTGTGGTGCAATTCTTGTAACAAATTAAAGGCAGACTATAAGAAAAGGTATATTTATTCTTCAAAGGCTTTATTTTTAATAACTTCCATTATTTTACAAATAATGTACAGCAGAAGTGTCATCATACTTTCTTATTCTTTTCTAGCATCCTGATGTGTTTGCTGGTTAATGAACATCTCAGCCTGCTAGCCATAAAGTTTCCAGAAGTCAAGTTTCTCAAAGCCATTGTGAACAGCTGTGTTCAGAATTACCATAACAGATATTTGCCCACAATACTTGTATATAAAACTGGTGAAATAAAAGGCAGCTTCACTGGAGTAGCTGAATGTGGGGGAATACGTCTTAAGGTGGAAGGTATAAGAAATATTTTAAAACAATTCATGTTATAGAAATTTTATGTTTGTAATCATTAGATCTAAAGATCATTGTTTAAAGGTGGAGAAGTTTTTTGATTACATTTGCAGAAAAAAAAGTCTACAAACCCCAAAGAATTCATGTAATTCTGCAGTAGGAATACTGGATAAGCATGGATATTTTGCAGTTTCATGGTTATAGATATTTTACTGAGATAAATAAGTTGTCGCAAGGGTGGCTCCATTTTTTGTTGTTGTTGAGATGGATCTTGGCCTTAATAGAAGTCTTTTTCCTCTTTTGTAATTATCAGAACAAATTGTAATTTGTTGTTACAGAGCTCGAGTCAAAACTAGCAGAAGTTGAAGCAGTAGAAACCGACTTAGAAGAAACCCCCCAAAGACATTATGAGTAAGATGACACTATCAGCACAAAATATTTTTGCTCATGAAAACACCAATACAAAAAGCTGTGATACGAAACGCTGTGTTGCTTGAGAAAAATTGAATGCAGATCATTTTTTCTGACATAAATTAACTGAAATACTTTTTTTTTTTCTCCTTTGGCAAGTCTGAAACAATAAAATTTTTTTGTTTCCATTGTGGGTTTTTTTGTGAAAGAAATTGACATAGTGAATGAAAGCCATATTTACCTTTAGATATGTATAGATGGCTGTCACTGACACAGAGAATCTGGATTCTTCATTTCATACAAACTCTGCTTAAATGGAATGGGATAAGGAGGGTAGTAACTGGTAGGTTCCAATTCATACTTTATTATTCCTTTTAGCCAGCATAAGTAGAAGATACTCCTTTAATTCACAGTGAAATGACTAGTGGAACTCTGCTCAAAGTACCTTCCGAGTTCCACCCAGTGAAAAGGTGACAAAGACAATAATGTGTATAGTGATATAAAATCAGGATTTGGCTCTGAATCCATTGACTAACAGTTCCGTTTGTTTGACATGTGTTCAAGAATTTTCTCCAGTGTCTAGGATGATCTTCCCACTCTTTTAAAACACTGACAGTTGGATCAGTTTTTCCTTCCTAATAAAAATAAGTATATTCTTAACAAAACTGTTTACAACTGTAGATAAGCAAAACTACAAGAAAGCATGCTCCCGATTCAGGTAGGTGTTACGCTCCCATGCATGCAAGGTGTGAAGAGAGACAACACGCTATCTCTACTTTGTTTTTCTGAAGAATTACTACTAGTTACTAAAGATCTTGTGGCAAATTTGATATATGCAGCATGATGTTATTTTTAGCCTCCTGGCTTCTTGACTATATTCTAGTTCTGATAATTATGCATTTTTATTGAAAATATTCCTGCATTTTCTCCTGGATTTTTCCATTCCTGCTGTATCCTATTATCTTTACTACATTTCATCATAGGAACATTATCTATGCTTTGCATGAGTAATGAAATGATTAGTTTTGTTTGTATCACATTTTCCTCAATTGAAAGCTAGAAATAGAGTATGAATCAGTAACTAAGAAAGTGTTTTTATCCTAATGCTTTTTAAAATTCCTCCAGCGGAAAAACTGAGCTCATGGTTCGCTCTTTAGCAGCGTTACTGTTAAAGAGGTTCCTATCCCTACAATACCTCTGCATAAGACTTCAGTCACAAGGTGACTCAAATGGGGAAACTGACCCACCTGAAAAGTAACCCAGAAAAAAAAATCCATGAGATTTTTGCAGCCAAGTCAAATTCCTTCATTCCAGACACAAACACTAATGAGGCTTCTACAGATACACATTTGTAACTACACTTTTAGATATATTGCTGTTTAGGAGATGAACTGAAAAATAAACAGCCTTGTCACTGAGAAAGAAAACTCAGAGTATTTACATACTATTACCACTGAGCAATGTTTTATTTTACAGAAAACAGTTCGCTGCAATGTCTGCTGCATGCAGAGCAGGTTTATGCAAACATAACTGCTGCATATTTAAGCATATTCCACTTCTGTAGTAGGCAGTGTGGCTGGAATCTGTTACAGCTGTACATAAAGACCTTGCAGTATCAGTTAGTCGTCTCTGAGTAACATTTACGATACCTGATGTTTGTATTTATTAGCTGGGCTTTTTCACAACTTTCTCCACAAAGTCGGTAATATGGGCTCATCTTACAGTTTTTGTAAGCTTTAATATCACACAAACACAGTAACACTTTTATTATCAGAGACAGTCTTGCAAACTCCTATGATAGCTATGATGCTGAAATGATACATTTTTCCAAACAGATCTACATCTCGTCACTGTGTAGCGACATAGCCTGCCTAAAAAATCCTTCAACCCCCCATACAGGGCACTTCAGTCAATCGAGTTCACAATTACTTTTACCATGCCACCACCCCCCCAAACTGTAAGCAAATGAGAAGCACTGACTTAAATCACGGCTTTTCAGTCAGAAAGCAGCAAACTCATTTGCTGTGAGCCTTCCATCAGCTTGGTGGTCCAGAAACCTCTCAGACCGCAACAGCCAATGTTAGTACTGTACAAAATAAATTGTGCAAACCGTGTAGTATTAGTACAGTGTCTTAGAGATGCCAGAGTTTTATTAGGTGCTGAGATTTTAAATTCAGCTAGAGTCATTACTTATTTTTAACGTTAGTAAGACTATTCTATAAAATTGGTATCAACAGCATTGCACGCTAACAAAAGGCCCGAGACGGTCAAGTCTGCTCTCTGCCACTCTGTTAGTTTTACCCTTTGTGCACACCGATAAAAGAAACCACCGACCGCCGTCAGGGTTATTCGTATCCCTGAATGACTCGTGCTGGCACGTCCGTTCCCCGCGAGCACCCGAGCTGCTGCCGGCTGCCCTCTGGGAACGAGCGAACGCGCCGCGCCAAGCGCTCAGGCGCTGCCCGGAACGGCCGTTCGCACCGGGTTTACCGTTCGGGCAGGGAGGCCCCGCCGAGGGCTCGGCCCCGAGCTCTGCGCCCGCCCGCAAACCCAGCCCCGCAACACCCTGGCTGGCGGCGGCCGCCCCGCCTGTGCCGCAAGGCGGCCTCGCTCGCAGCCTCCCGCGGCGCCGCTGCCCGGAGGCGGAGCGCGGCCGGGCGACGACCCCGCTCGCCGGCTCCCCACCTCGCAGCCCGGCTACCGTCGGCCCGGTGAGCCCCGGGGCTCCGAGCCGGAGACGCGGCGCTACCAGGTCCGGCCGAGTCGGGCTTCCTCGATCCCGAGGCGCCCGGACGCGACCCCGCGGGAGCGCCGCCCCCGCGGCCGATGACCGATGGCCCACGCCCCGCCCGGCAGCGCGGCCGCCGCCATTTCCTCCTCGAGCGGAGCGGAGCAGCAGGGAACCGGGTGAGGTGAGCCGAGGTGAGCCGAGGTCAGGCAGGCGCGGCGCCCACTGCGCCTGCGCGCCCCCCCGCGCCCGGCCCCTCCCCTCCCCGCCTCGCCCCGCCCAGCCGGCCGCGGGCGGGCGGGCGCGCACGCGTGGAGGGCAGGCGGCGGGCCCGGGCTCGCCTCTCCGCCCGCCGCCGCCGCGCCGCGCCTGCGCCCTGGCGGGGCCCCGCGCGCGGGCCGGGGCGCTCCGGCTTGCAGTGCGCCTCGGCGCACGCGCGGTGGCGCGAGGCGCCGCGGCTGCCGGCGGTGGGCTCGGCGGCGCAGGCGCGGTGGCGGGGGACTCCCGGGCCCGGCTGCTGGCGCTGCCGCTGGAGGAGGCTCTGTGCCGGCGGCGGGCTCGGGGCAGCGCGCAGGGAGCGGCTTTCGCCGGGAGAGGTCGGGCGGGCAGCGGCCGCGCGCGGCCGGGTAAGGAGAGCGCCGCGGGGCGGGGCGGGCGGCTCCGCCGGGCCCGGCTGCGGCGGGGGGGGAAGGCGGGGGACGCCGCGGCGCGGGGCCGTTGAAGTTTGACAGCGCTGGCGGGTCCCCCGCCGCCGGGGCAGCGGCGGCCCGCGGGGAGGGCAGCGGCTGCCCTTGGGCAGGGCGCGGGCCGGGGCGGCCGCCGCCGGAGACGGGGGGCGCTCGCGGGGCACCCGCTAGGCCCGGTGACCCACTTTGCTCCTGTCACAACTCCCGGGCACGTTTGGAGTCCTGCCCGCCTGGCCCTGCGCCCGCCCGGGCCGCTCCCGCCCCCGCCGCCCGGGCTGCTCCCTGGCATCCCCCGCCGCCGGGCCGAGCCGTGCCGAGCCGAGCCGAGTCCCCGGCCCCTCGGCGGTGGGGCGGGCAGAGCCGCGGGCGGCGCCTCCCCCCGGGGCACGTCCGTCGCTCCCCTCCGTGGGGCGGCTCGTCTAGCGGGTGCCGGAGGGGCTCGCCCGGCCCCGCTGCCCCACGTGCGGGGGAGCTGCTCCGTGCAGCGCGGTGAGCGGGGAGGGTGTTTACCGGGCGGGCGGCCGCCGAGGGACCGCGGCGGCGGGTGCGGGCCCGGGCCCTCCCTGCGGCGGGACGGCGGTGCGGGGCCTCCGGCGGCGCCGAGTGCCGCTGCGGCAGGTGGGCTGGCGCTGCGGGGCTCAGTACGCACCACGCTGGATTATGTTTTTCGCTCCGATAACTTTATTGCCGTGCCTGCAGCGGGTTCATGCTGTTAAATGGAAGGATTTCTCAGTAGCTCCCGGTCCTCTCCCGGCTTACGTGCATCCTTGGGATCAGTGTGTCAGACACTCCGTGTGTGAAATATGACGAGCGAGGGGCTGGAAATCCGTGGCACTTCGGTTTTGTCTTTCTGTTAAGGTAGATTCGGATTCTCGGTTGGCTTCACTTTCAAATTCCTGGTACTTCAGGCCTGGATTTGAAATGTATTTTTCATGAGGAAGAGTGGCCGTGTACTAATCAAATGTATTTGTAGCAAGGTATTTTTATAAGGCCGTTGTGTTCATGTTTGTGTTAAAAGTTGACCTACTAAGGCACAAAGAAAGATACAGCTCTGGCTGGGGTATGAAGTGGCATGGAGAGGCTGATCGTAGAGCATGATCCTCTGAATACTTAAAGTATTTTTTTTATTGTTTTTTTCCCTTTTATTTTATTACATGGCTTGACAGGCGGTGCTTTCGGGGGCAGTGTTGCACCCAGCTCGCACCTCTGCTGCCCCCCTCAGCTGCACCGGCACAACGGTTCGTGGAACCCTGTCCCGTAATCGAGTTGGGGAAATGATCCAGGTTAAAATTAACTACCTTTTTTTTTTTTTTTTTTTTTTTTTTCTTTTTTTAAATGCAGTTATATTTAACCCAGATCATTTCTCCGGGTGACAGGTGTGCCAGAAGGCAAGAGGATTGTTTAAGCAAATACTCTAATGGAAGAAGTACTTGAGAAATACACCTGGCAAAGTTCAGTATGAGCAGTTAGTTTTGTTTCACACTGTTCAGTCTTACAGGAATAAAATAAAATTGATTTTGTCTATACTTATCTGTGGGGTTTGGGCCATTATTTGAAATTAGACAGGATTTGACTGTTGTAATAGAGAAATTCTGCTTGACAGGACAAGTAACTGCATTTTTTTTCTTAATAAACTATTGATTTGCATACATGTCCATTTAAGATACTTTCTCAAATGTGTTACAGAGACTGCTTTCAGATTACCAAACATTACGTATTTGGGGTAGGGTTTTTTTACTTGAATGTGAATGCTAGCGTTTTTAACATCTGAGAATTCTGTTGGTAAGGCAAGAGTTACCTCTTAAGAAACAGTCCAAACAGGAAAAAAATAACTCCTGGGTTGATATTTAATAGCTTAAGATGTCATTCAGCCATGTCTTGTTTTTTATTTCTTCCGCTTCATGTTCTTACATAGGAAAGTTTAATACACATAGGTAAAATAAAAGGATGTGAGGAAACAGAGAATGTTTTCTTTATTAATGCACTAAGGACCCCATAAACTGTATTGTAGCTAATTTTACTCTTTTTGTACTCCGTAATTTAAAAAATGAATGGTAATTATTTTAAGTTTAATTTATAGTATCGGGTAATTATCTTGTTAGTATAGAATTTCACTGAAGTCATGAATCTTCGTGGATGGATTGGTCTTGCCAAGGAAATTGCTGCTTTCAAGAGCTTTCAGCTTTGGCTATGTTTTTGCCCCTATTCTAAATCTGTGCAGAAAGTTGTAGTAGTACAGATACAGACCCCCACATTCCCCATGTGTTCTTTGTATGAAATGTTCTATATCAGTTTGAAAAGTTGTGAAATTTTTACTACAAATTATAGACTTGTGTTGAAAATAGTTGTGAATCAAAAATGCAGTTTGCTTCTCTAGGTAATTTCATCTTTGAAAACAGCTCCCTTCTTAGCTGTGCACCCCTTCAGGAGATATGTGTAGTTTGCTGTCTGAAGCCTCACAGCTTCAGCCTAATTTTGTAGATTGAAAACTATGAATAGTTCTCCTCTTACAATAGAAAATCAGTACCCTAATACAGTTTTTAATACAAAACACACTATAATCAGGAAGAAATGGAATTACAGCTAAGGTGCCTTCCTTTTTATCATATTGTAATGAGTTAGTTTTTCTTGAGGAAAAGACTTTGGTAGATGTTTGAAGTAAGGAAAAATACATTTTAATGTTTCAGTATTTCTAAAGTACTAGTTTCCATATGAATGCTAGAAATTGTAAAGGCCAGATGATAAAGCAGACCTAGAGATGTTTCCAAGGTTAGGTGGTATTAGTAGTTGGTTGTGTAGCAAAGACAATAGTAGCTGTTTCTGCCATTCTTACCTTCTATTTACTTGTTTTGCAAAGTATTTTGAGTTGGTTCACCCTGTAGAAAGCTGTACTGGCACTGCTGTAGGGGAGGCAGGAACAGGAGAGAGTCAACAGGCTGCTGGGAGAGCAGTAGCTGTTCTAAGGTAAATTTATCTCTGGAGGGGAAAAAAAATAATCAGTGGGACTACAGACAGACAGTGGCCAAACCATTCAGCTGTCTCTCTGATCTTCTACTAATACTGAATTATTATTAGTAGTATTGGTATTAGTATTTTGAATTTAGTGATCTTTCAGAATACAAAGAGGTGTAGGAAGCACACCTTCAGTCATGTAACAGAGTCTGAAATGAAAGATTCCAGTGTCTGAAATGTAACTTTGGCACAAGCAAATTTGGCCGTATCAGTTGGGAGGATATCTCACTCGCTTCTGTGGGTGATCCACCTGGGGAAAACAGTTTACTGCTGCAGTTGGTTGTTTTGTTAATTCAGTTAATGGGGATCTGTAATAATTTGAAACTGTTTGTTGGACATTTCCCCCATTCATTTGCTGCAGGAGTTAAAGATGTGAAACGCAAAATCAGAGAAGAGGAAGGAGACTCATGGTTAATGCAGCTGTGTGCTGCCCTGAAGGATGGAATTCTCAGCCCTTACTGTTGCCACAAAATTACTTTGTAATGCAAAAGCCACTTTAATTTTGGCATACCTCATGCCTGAGTGTTTAATTTTATAGTCTTAATATTCTCTTACCATACTGTTTGTGTATAATATAAATTCTTAATTATAGCCGCTTTCAGAATATATAATCATATATGTAAAAAGTTTCGGTGCTCTGCATTTGTCATATTTAGTATTATGTGGAAGCAACAAGGCTTCTCAGATTCTTTCAACACTTCAGCGTTATAACTTTGGACTCTTTCCAGTTGTTACATTTTGTCATTAAAATCACTGAATTAGTTTTCTTACTCTGCACTGATGATCTGAGGAGCATTGCTGAGTATATTATAAAATCATCATTAATAGTATTAATATTTTATTTAATATAGATCCTTAAAAATTAGATATACCCACAAAATTCAAGACCGATAAAGACTTATATTTAGAGGGTGAAGCTTATGAAGCTTAGTAGATACGATGGGCATTCCTCATCTTCGTGATAAAAATGTAGTCAAGTTAGGCATTAAGATGGCTACTTCAGTGCTTTGTCCTTAAAACTGTGTGTTTAATAATCTCAGCGTATGTGAGAAAGCTTCAGTTTTGCAGTTTATATCATTTTACCCATAATGACAGCCTGGTACCACAAGAGAAATGGCACTAGGCTATTATCCTTATGTTAAAACAGAAGAAAATTGTTCCTGCAGTAAGACAGCTCCATTCAAAGTGAATTTAAAAACAAGTATGTGTGGCCTTGTTCTCCTCTCAGAAGTTTTTGATGTATGTTAGTTTGGTGTATGGCCAGATCCATAAAATAATATAGAGGAGTCAAAACTATGTTTTAGATGAATTTTGGGTGTCTAGCCCCAAATAAAATTGTAGCCACATGTTGTTTAAATTTTATGGATCTCCTAGGTTTTCACTAGTAAAGTTTTCTAAACACCTTGAAGTTTTGTTCTCACTGAGCTCTTCCATAATCTTGTCGCAACTGAGCATCTTGGCATCTAAACCTGTTTACTATTCATAAATTAGGCAAGCTGTAAATTAGGCATTCATTTGTCCAAAGGCATGTTCAAACCACGCCTTGGGCACGCCTATGGGACTGGACTCGGACCAAAACCCTGTGGTGACTATCCCTTTTGTTCAGAAACACAAAAGAGGTGAGGAGGAAGAGGTTTTATTGATGGCTTCTTTAAAAAAAACCACAAAAGCAAACAACAAATCAGCAAAACCCCAAACCCTAAAAATCCATTTTTCCTTGCGTACAAGATGATTAAAGTCTAATTGGGCCAAAGAGAGATACTAGACCAGTTATTTTTTTGGAGAAAAAGGAATTGAGTACCTGTGTTTCTGGCCTATGCTCCGTAACCTATTTTGTATTTTATTGCATTTAAAATTTTAAATGCCATTAGGAGCTGGAAACCAGCACTTGTCCTCTTGTTTGGGTGCCCTTCTCTGTAGACAGGCAGGCACACTGCTGGTTCCGCCCTGTCCAGCAAAGCTTTGCTTTTTATTTTTTCTTCCATGTTCTGAAGATTGCCACTGAAATGAGAAGTTATGAGTTCATTCATCTTCCTAGTGCAGCATGGATTCTGCTGAGAGATTATGGTTTGAACCCCTTCTGGCAGAGTAGAGGCTGGCTTTCAGATTTCTCTGTTCCAGGTTACTGTGCTGTAACCCTGTGCTGCTGGGCAAAATGAGCGCACATCTTTTTCCTCCTGCTCGCATATTAAAGGGAATATATTACTCCTGTTTTATGGGAAGAGCTTACCTATATACATCAAGGACGAGGACCAGGATTGTGAGTACTAATCATACCTGTGTCCTAGGCCTTCAGAAACAGGTGAAGGCATAATAATTGTGTTCACTCGTTACTGTTATGGTTTGCATCTCTACTAACTTTTTCAGAAGTCTTGCTGAGTGATGCAACTCTCCCTGGCTTTAGTGCTTTAGAATTGCGGATCCCGTTGTATGAAATTCTCTTTTTGTGCCCTGCTGATAGTCTCTTCTAGTGAAGGCTATACTTTAGGATAGTATTGCCTATTACAGCCAGAGCAGGCAGGAGAACTTAATTAGTAACTCATGATGTGGTAGTGATGTTGTTGTGGGACACTTAGAAGGGAAGGAGTATCTGGGAATGGGCTGATCATTCAGCAGGATGTCTGAATTTTAAGTGCTTTGTAGTATGGTATAGTATTGCTAACAACATAATCTACAAGAGTTTTTAGGTTCAGCTCCACAAGTTTGTGAGTGTATTGCTCAGTTGCTTGCAGAAGGATGGTCTCAGATCCCATAAGCATCTCATAATCTGCTGAGCTGGTAGATACCCAGAAAGTTCCAGCATTTTCTTTTAAATACCATCGGAGCAAGTATTTGTGAACATACAGGAGGCAGGCTGGCCTGTTAAAAGTGGCTCTTGTAGGAGGGAAGAGGTTAATGTGTGAATTTCCTAGCATGTACGTTACAAATCTTGAAGAAAGACGTATTTTTACTTACTAAATTATTATCTTAGAGAATGTGATGTGTTAAGCTACCTAATAAAAAAAACCACTCAAATTGTATTAATATAGCTAATTTTATATTTCCAATTCTGAAAATGCTGGTGCTGTTGTAAATAAAACATAAATCACCATTTTTACATTTGACTAAAGTTTTTAATGACATAGTAAATATTAGTTTCTGGCATTTAAGAGCATTTGATGTTTGGTGGCTATTTCATTGCATATTTAATGTAATATCAGAGATTGGCTCTTGTATTTTGAGTTGTGGCTGTCACTGACGTGCACCCTGATAGAATAATATTCCATCAGTTTGATGGCTGCTGGTGAGGAGGTGGTTGTGAATTCTGAGAGGGTAAACTTCTACTGTTGTGGTAAGGTAGAAGTTTGTAGTTTTTCAGATGAATCAGGGTAGAGAAATGCCAAAGGTTTGGATTTTCATCAGTCATCTGAAAGCTTCAAGATATATTAGGGGAAAAACTGCCTTGTTACATGGAGCAGTCCTTAGTCCTCTAAAGGTATATTGGAAACCTAGGCATGAAGTTGTAAACTGTCAGAGAAATTGGAAAATGTTTTGCCAAAATCTGTGTATTTCCTTTGGCTCAGTAAACAATCAAGAAATTTTCTCCGTTAAAAAGCTGTAGGGAGTTGCCTTTTTTCCTTAAGCCTGATTCCCTAAGAAAACGTGATTTATGCTTTTTCCTTGTTTTCTCTCATCCTTTCCGTATGTATTCACCGATTGCTTTTGAAGTCATTGACCAATTGCAACCATGTTTGTAGGAGGGATAGAAATCTCAAAGAGTAATGTTCCCTCAGGTTTTGGGAAAATAGGCAAGCTGGGTAGAGAGAAATGTGTCACTACACACACACCCCCACACACACACCCAGAGAGAGGGAGAGAATACAATGCCAGTTTGGCACTGACCTGTTTTTTTTTCCAGCACGTGCTGGGTCTGTGTTGGGTAGGAGAACAGGGGGTGGTTGTGCCAGTGGGGCTTGAGGAGACAGGCAGAACACTGGGGTGTTTTGGAAGGGGCTACAGGGACTGAGAATATCGTGCTGTGTCAGAGGGATGATGTGGCAGGAACTGGCTTCGGAGGGTGGGGGAAAGGGGAATAGTGCTATCAGGATTGTGCTTTACTGCCTGCTGAAGAGCTCGCTTGTTGATAAGCTGCTAAAAGATATTTTGACCCTTAACCAGGCAATTATTGTCCTGATCAGAATTACATGATAGTGTTTCATTGACTGGAGGGTTGCCTGACTCAGTTTGGTCTTTCTGAATTTATAATAGCTTTAAGCTGTGATTAAATTACTATTTTCCCATTGTTTCAGGGGGGAAATGGTTTTTATGTGCTTTTCTTTGACAAGACTAGAACTTAGACCTCACTTTCAGTAGTAAAGAGGAAAAGAAAGTATAACCTGAGCCTAAGAAATTGGACTTTTTCATTTAAAGGCCATCGCAAGTAAGTGCTTTTAATAGTGGAGAGATAAAACTGGAAGGGTGCTGTCTGAAATTGCTGTTTGTACCAGGTATTGTATGAAATATGTCCATTAATAGCCAAAAAATAGGATTTTTCTTTCAGCGTAATAACAAAAGGTAGTACCTCCCAAATGGGATTTCCTGTAAACCCATTCTTCTTTTAGTTGGATATGATGTATATAGTAGAATAGCTCATCTGGAGTTGTTAGTTGAAAAGCAGAAGGAGCTGGACTTGTGTCTAGAAGGACGTTTCTCTGGTTCTTTCCCATCTAGCATATATTTGCGTTACCTATGAATCATGATAAACAGTAGACTGAACTTTACCTCGTTATGTTGAATTTGTACAATTTTTACCAAGTCTTGGTGGAGAATTGTAGTGTGTGCTGCTGATAGGTTTAGAGAAATTTCTCATAGACTTAGTAATGGTAAAAGAAAAGAAAACTTCATTAGCTTGCTCCTTTGTTTTCTGGAGAATTCCCTGCTCAATAGTGTCAAATATACTTTTCAAGCCTTCCATAACCAATACAATCTTCACAAATTTTATAGTACTCACAAATTTTAATTCATTAATTCTGAGTATTAAAATACTTCAGTTTTAAAATATCTGGACTGCAGAATAGTTAGGTGACTTTGGCTTGTGCTTATTTTAAAGTAGTTTTCATAGTAACAAATAGTCAAAAGGAAACCAGATTTTCCTCTGACTATGAGTAGAAAGCAAGTAGCAGCATGAATCACAGCTTCCAAGAACTGTCAGAATAGGAATGCAGATTCTCACACACACACACATACACTTTCCTCACTGTCAATTTTAATGTAGTAATGTGATTTAATAAAGTTTTTCTTGCCACCCACAGCAGCAACATTCCTTATATGTAATCAAGCTACTACTAGCAGTTGTGTGGTTGAGGACAAAACTAGAGTGTGGAATTAGTATGGTACTTCCAATGGTAATCTTGGCAATTTTGCTTACAATGTTTTCTGAAAAAAATTCTTTTTTTTTTTTCAAATACTGTATTTCAGGGTTTTTTCAAAATGTTTTTCCAACTCATAAGCATTACTTAAACATCTTGTGCTGCACTAAAGCTTTTCATGATGTTTCATAGATAATAAGATACCATTCCAGCCTTGAAGAGCTTGTGATCTGAATTTCACTGACATAGAAAATGAGGAGAATGACCTCAGAAAGGGGAGGACAAGGGTTCAAATGAATAAGTGAGTCATAGTGAGTGAATTAAACAGAGTAAGGTAGATCAGCAGGGAGAAAGATGAGAATATAGAAGCAAAAGACAGCATAAAGCAAGCCTGAATAGTACAAGGATTTGAAGGAAAAGAAGGGAAATGGTTTGTTTTGCAGGCTCTGGAAGGCATAGTAAAATCAGAAGAGTAGTCTGAATCAAGACGAAGAGTAACTAGAAGGTGTTAGGAAATGGGGCAGGAAAACATAGAAACTTAAAAATTATGTTGAGTGGTTTGGCTTTTATGAACAAAAAGATGAGACAGGAAAAGGACTTGAGATTGTGCTGGTTTGATTGGTTTTGCAGGTGAGTCAGGACACAAATTCTAGTGCTAAGAGGTTTTTTTAACCCCTTAAGAAGTGTAGCTGTCTCTGACTCACTTTTAAAGTGAGTGGCAAAACAACAGGCAGCTGTGCCTGAAAATTCAGTGTTGAGCATTCATGTTGCTCTGTCACTACCTTCTATTACACGCAGTTTTTGTGTAAGCTGGAGGACTTTTTGTGAGTTTCAGTGTAACTGACATGGAGCTATAGAAACTTTGAACATCAAAGACAATTGAAGCACTACCACTTTCAGTCAAAAGGATCACGATTTTTTTTCATTAAATAACTGAAATTGCTTTTCAAAGTTACTTCAGTTAAACTGGTACTACCTTTATATAGACAATTTGAACAAATTTATGGCTGATTTATATTGAGTAATGTTAATGTTTGTATTGCTGGCGTAAGAAACTAAAAATAATCTCTTACAAAATTGTATAGATTGTCCTTTAAAATGGCATCTAGATGCTTGTCTTGCCCCACAGAGTATAGTTTGCCATTTCTTATCTATATACTGGTATTTGATTCAAAACTGGTTTCTAACATCAGAATATTTCATTGTATTGTATAGAAAGTAAATAAGAGAGGTAGGTTGTAATGGTCTACTTCTCTTTCCCTATTAGGCTTGTCCGGTAGACCACCTTCAAACATTACCCACCTTCTTCCCCAGCTTGACGCCGCCTTCTTTCTGTGTTGTATGTACTGGGGGACAAGGTGGTAAAGAACAGGGGATTTGAAGTTCCTGGGTTTTGTTATCTTACGTCAAAGAAATCTGCCTGTCTTTGCATATGATGGAAGGAAATAGATTTGTGTATACCTTCAAGGATGTACTTTGCCACATGGGAGTGCTGGATAGAAAACATCAATAGTGATAAATAGCAGTAGTTTTCCCAGCAGGATTGTAGTCAGTGAGATTATATTACCAAATTGGTGCATGTGTATTTAAAAGACAGCACTGTATGTAGGAATACAGAATTTGTGTAGTAGATTGGAAGCTATTTCCTTGTGTAATAAGTAGGGTGTGTCTAGAAATCTCTATTGCTTAGTTAGCTTCTGCTCAGTACAGCTTACTGGAATTAGTTTTTCATTAGTGAGAGGAAGATGGTTGAGTCTTTCTGACGCTGTTGTTCTGCGAGAGTTTTACACTATGTTCTGAGGTAGATTTCTAAAGTTGTGTCTGTGTTTGAACCGTAATACACACAGAGTTAAGACTGATGTATTTACTGTCCAGAAATTTGCATGTTGTATTATTGCAAGGTCATAACACACCCCAAAGCAATTTTAATATAGTAATTGTAGTATTAATATTTTGTAGACAGTGTTAGAACTGTAACTTTAATGTCAACCGTTAGGCTGTTGCATTTGTCTCGCAGATTTGGATTTCAGGCAGAGCCACAGCTACGTAAAAGGTGGTATATGGTTGATTTTCAACTTCTTCATGTGTATTTACTTCATCATGTTGAATAGAGGAATTGGAAAATGAAATTGTGGACAGTTCAGGGATGGTAATAAAGTGACTGAAATGACAGGAGAGAAAACAGAGCAGCAATCAAGGGCTCACCTCTAAATGTTGTTTTGAATGGGTTCATCTTTATAAAACTGTGGGGGTTTTTTTTGTTGTTGTTTTTCAGAAGACTGTGCCAAAGAAGACTTTTGCTCAGATGACATCACATTTGGACTACTAACGCTATCCACCCACTCTACCAAGGCGCAATGCATTTCTAGGTAATTTAAGTCAGTATTTAGATTTTGTTGCTACTAGGACAGTAATGCTTTAAACAGAGGTGTCTCTTATTCAACCTCAGGCAAGGTAGACGTTCCATTTCAATTTGAGATTGAAATTAATGTCATGTGGGGCCAAGAATAAACTTCAAATAAGCTTTTAATAAGCTTTCATCCTGTACACTGGAGCATGGAATGAAACAATTGAACTAACTGTACCTAAGCTGCCTTGGAAACTAGAAGAAAAAAACCAAAAAAACCAACCCCATGATGGCACTGTCCACAGCAGTGAAGTGTGCTAATGTGGCCCTGTGGTTTCTGGAGACTGAATTAATATCTCTCCTAGGGATGTGTTGCAGTGAATGAGCATATGTATTGCCATGCTTACAGCTTTTTTGGATGTGGGTTTCTTTTTTTGTTTTGTTTTGTGTTTTTTTTACAGATGCTTTTGTTAAAGTGGAGATGGGCTTAATACCCCATTAATGTAAGAATATACAGAAAGCAACAGAATGCATCTTAATAGGCTCAAGTAACAGTATTCCTGTTCACATGTAGTTTTACTTGTGAAAACATTGTATCTCCCCTCTTCCTTGATTGGATACCATGTACTATCCAGCTGAAGATGGACCGGGAGATGCACAATTCCATCTTTGCAAGATTCATTCATTTCTTACCTTGTAGTAACGTTACTGATTGCTTTGCACATCCATGGTCACACAGAGAAGCAGAAAACAGGCAGGGTACTTTGTTTAAGGTTCACCTCATGAGTGGCTGAGGGGTTTTGATTTGACATATCATGAGTATCACAGCCATGGCACTCTGTAGCCTCCATGTATGTGTTTATGTGCTTTTTCTTTCTATGTAGATGTTATTGTTAATTTTTTTCAGATGTTCTCATTTTTTGACTGAGTCAGAAAAACCTGAGAAACTGACCTATTTAAGTAGATCTGACATTGTGCCCATCTTGCTGAAACTGGATTATTTTGTCTTGCTGGCAGAAAGCCTTTCTGTATTCCTAATGGTTTATCGTGCATTGGAGATGTTTGGTCATGCATGAAGTTTGGTCGTGAATGGAGTTCCAGGTAGCAGTGCTTGTAGTTAATGATGCTTGACACTTTCTATTCTAAGACCCTGGTTTTAGTTGTTTGTAGTTAGCAAGACTTATTGAGCAGTAATTCTTTGCATTATGTATCTGCTACAGCTAAAACTATATCAAAAGTCAGCCTGCATCTGAGAATGAGATGAGGGGGAGGAACGTACTGTTCTCTTGATTCAAAATGCAGTGCAAATCTTACCACTGAAAAGATGAAGCACCTGCGTATGTTAGAGCAAGCACTCATTTTAGGAGAAAACCTAAACTGTTACACAGCACTATCAGGCTATTTATTTTTTTTTGTTCCATCCCAAACTCTTGCATTAGGCGGCATGATAGAATTCTGGAAATACGGCTTGTACCAGTTCAATGATTTGTCTAAATCCATTTCATCTATCCAAATCGGATGAGGTAGATATATTCCAAATCCTTTTAGTCATAACCAGACAGAGCTACTGAGCATGTTCTAGCTGGACTGTGAGAAGTAAACAGGCCTAATCTCCTCCATTGCATTTAATGTCAAGTACAAACACTGAGTAAGGAGACTCACTTTGCACTCCTTGTGCTTTTCCTTAACCCTGTCCCCAACCTGCTGTTGATTCTGTCCTTCAAATGCTGCTTCAGTAATATATTTCCGTAACTGTTGTGCATTTTTGATTCAACTTTTCTGTATTATTTGATTTTTCTTCTTTTTTGCTGCTCTTGTGCTCAGAACAGATCATAGTAAAATATTGTTTTGAACAGTGCATACTGTGTGGTTAAAAGTGACAAAAGACTTCTTTCTGAGCAGCCTGAAAACTTACATATGCTGTATATCTTTGGTGTTGCTTTTCAAGTAACCATTTTAGACCACGAGGACCTGCTTTGTTTTATAAAGAATTTGTGTTTTCCAGGTTGTAGTTCTGTGTTCTTTACTGCTTGTGTCTCTGTGGGCTGTTTTCCTTCATCTTTACGTTTTCATTAGTCCTTTTGGGTTTATTCCTCAGTGCTTTTTTTTTTTAACTTTTGCTGAAAATCCTCAGTTTAAAACTGTTCTTAAGTTGCAGAAATTTTGTATTTACTTATATAAAAACATTTTCCCACACATATTTTTTCTTAATGTTTTTCGTAGAAGCATGAAAAGCAAATAACTAGAGAGAAAATACTTTTGACACTGATTTGCAGAAATAGAAGAGAGATTTGAAAGTTGTACCCTTTATCACTGACTTGTGTGCATGTGTGAGTGCTTGCAGCAGTGCCTTTGTGCTTCTCTGGAAGCGTGCCCATGTCACTAGTTGTGCAAAAACACATTTACTCAGGAGAACAGTGAAGTCAAACTATTCTCTAACTCAGATTTGTTTTTATACACCTGCTGTAGAAGTGCAATGAGTAAGGAATAGCAGCAGCACAATCAGAACCCATCCACAAGGAATGGGAAACATAGTATTGTAGAGCAGTTGGTTATTTTGCTCATAATCATTGGGGCTGCTCTGCCCGTAAGAGTGAAGAAAAACTGAAGCTCATTAAATTAAAATTTGTTAAATAGGGTATGGAGAGCTAATGATCTGAAAATCGTCTCTTGGATCCTAACTGAGATTTAAGGGAAAAAGAGAGATTGTTTCTGAGCAAGCCTAAGAGATTACCCTAGGTTTTTACATTTGGATCAGAGGAGTTGGTTTAAATTAATGACATGCAGTGGTAGAGTTCACCGAAACACAGGTATGCCCTCGGCCAGGCAGTGAGGAGAGAGAGAGATGCTGCGTGGGAGAAATCAGTGCCCTGTTTGTCTAAAGATTCAAATTATGAAAGAAATGAAGACAGACTTACAAGACAGGCTGGAGACTTCTATTTCCACTTTTGCTGAAACTAGAATTTATATTGTGGAGGATGATCTTAATATTTCCACCCCTCTCATTTGCTTATTATAGGACTGCACTGAACTTCCTTTTCAAATATTTTGGGGTTTTTGTGTTGAAGTGACCCAAGAGCATCTGGTGTTCATGAGTTACAGGAAGATGGAATCTGTGTTTAGTATAGGAGTAAATTGAATGATTTATTGTTTCTTAGATTTTCATGGATTAAAAATGTAGTATTGAATTCATATTAAAATTATGTAATTGCATCATAGGATTTTAAAAAAAATCAGTGGAATAAGTTGTGGTGAAATTGTTGCTAACTTTTTTTTTGTTATTAAAACCAGAATTACTTACAAACACTGGATTTTGCTTTTGAGCCCAGGTCCACGCAGAAGGAGGCTTCTGAAATTAAAAGGATTGTCGTTATAGTTAAATTTTTCAATTTATGTATATGTGAAATTTTGTATAGCGTTATTTTGTGGCTTGTTTTTGTGTTTTTCTTAAAGAACAATTTTTCTTTGGGAATCGTTTTAAAGAAATCTGATTTTCATCTAAATTTTAGGAAATGCAGAGTGAAGCCCCTTCTTTCATTTGCAAAAACCTCCTGGAAAATTACTTGGATATTGTATATTGAATGTCAGTGAAACTAGGTGAGTCTCTGAATATTTTAATTATTCTAAGCAACTAATGAGTTAATCATGTGTGACAAAATCCTGTTTATGACTTAAGAGAAACTGGCATTTAACCTAAAATCCAGAAGATTATATTATTATATAAACAAATGACATAGCTCAGAAAGGCGGGGGGGGGGGGGGGGGGGAAGGCAAAGATTAAGCAATATGTTCCTGGCTTTAATCCTAAGGTAAAAAGCTGTGTATGTGCCAAATATATTTTTGTCTAGTGTTTTTGTAATGAAATTCTTCCATAACATAAGTTGCTTGATTGGTTTCCCTTAGCATTTCGGTGTTCTGTGTTTCTGTGGGTGTACTCTGAGATGACGTTTAGAACTGGGCTAATTTCAGTCTTACAGTAGACTAATATTCCTGTGTCATTAATCTGATTTTTCTCAGTTCACATAGTTGCTTAGCACTGGATTTAGAGATCAATTTGAATGATTGAAGCAAACACATGTTCATCTTTAACTCTTCTAAATTTTGAGTTAGGGCAGGTTAAATCATGGAGGTGGTGCTTCCATACATGCCTGTCTCAGTCTGCACCATCTGAATTTCTAAAGAAAAAACAACACTGACAGCTCTGTCTTAAAGTTCAGAGATGCTGGAATATTCAGTTTTCTCTTGCTGTATTTAATATCACAGGTAATAGGAGGGAATTAAATAAATAGGGAGAAAAAATCTGAAATAAATAAGGAGGAAATAAGAAAAGGGGTGAAATATTTAAAGGCGGGGAGGACGTGAAAGATGGAGTGAAGAAACAAAAGAAGGGGAGAAGAGAAATGAAGCTAAAGTGATAGGGATATCCATTTTTATGTATTCTGCTGAATTCTGGCATAGGGTAAATAAATGCTTTTTGTGGTAGCTGGTAGATTGCCATGTACCATGATGTTTCTCTCTTTTTTCTTTTTTTTTTTTTTTTTTTTTTTTTTTATTGTGGTGAGGCATTATAAAGAAAAGCTTACATGAATTTTCTAGAGTCTTTCAGTATCCTTAAGTATTCTGTTTTGGGACATGACACCTATTTTGGTTAGTCTGGTTTGGAAAGATAGGATGTAATTCCAGTGTATGCGTTTTGATTTGTGTCATTAATACCGTTTTGGATAAAATCTCTCGATTATCTCCCCTTACCACATACTTGATCAGGGTGTTCAAACTACGTTTGTTTCCCAGAAAACTGGGAAATTCTATTCTAAAAAAGTTCTGCTGCAGGTGCAAAGTGCTCTTCTGTCCCTACTGGCAACATGCAGGTCTGAATCAGTTATTAAATCCCTGGCAAACTTTGAATGGCCTGTGAGGTGGTGACGTTTGCTTCTGGAGAACAGGTGAAATCTGATCCAAGATAAACCCTCTTGAACAGCTAGCATGGGAGTGTCAGCACCAGCTGCTTTGATGTACTGATCCATTTCTGCTATTGCAGATGACTTGCTAATAGAGACATAGCCAAAATTTTTCACTTTGGTTTTAGGTTAGTAGATGAGGGCAATGAACATCTGTGATATGTATCTGTTTTACAAATCCAGCTGTGCTAATATCTACAGCTTTCAAAGTGGCAGAATGTTCTTTGCAACTATTATTAATACAAACTGTCAAGGAAACAAATAAATACAAGTGACAGTGAATCAAATTATTAAATCATAACTGCCTTTTGAAATTCTGATCGCTTAGTCTGTTTTACTTCTGTGCTTATATTCCTAAATCATTGCAAACAGGAGTCTTCTGATTTCTTTCAATTCATAATTTTTATATAGAATTCTAAAATTTGTATACTTCCCATCCCAAATATTTTGCTTGAGCTGCTCATCTGCATTGAAAAATCCCCAAGTCCAGTGTTTTATTGCACTTGGTGTTTTGGTTTTTTTTGCACATTATTAAGTAGGAGCAAGACAAAAAATGGAAAAGCGATGATCTTCACCGATGTTTCCAGTTATTGCCATCTTTCTCTGCACTGAGCTGTCTTGAGTCAAGATAGACCTGGCCCAGACTGAGTTCCTCAGTTTGACTTTGTAGATGGTAGTTGTTAAGGTTTTGAAAGTTTTAAGTAATATTTGGTTGCCAGTGTTAAATCACTGTATCTTGAAGTAACAGTTGCAAGAGTTCTCCCTATCTGTCCCATATAATTTGAAGTTCAGAGATTTCCAGTAATTTTGCATGCTTACTGCTAGTGTAACATCCCACATGCCAAAGCCAATGATTAGGACTAAACTTGGTTATCTTTCCTGTTTATTAGGTCTCTGCAGAATCTAGGCCTTAGCTTTCAGCATTTTTTCCAGAAAATTTCCAAGATTCAAGTAAGATTCCTATTGATAGGGACATTAAAACAACCACCCTTCAATATAATCCTTCAAAAAAAAAAAATCTAAGTTTGTAGCAGCACATGTATCAGCAGCATTTTGGAGAACTTGAATAAAAAAGAAAGCCAGTTATTTTTTTCAAACAGTTATTTGCAACATTATTTAAATTGGTTTTATACAGTCTATCCCCTCATGTTTTAACTAGCATAAACATATAAAAGTTAGCATATCTTATTTTCCTAGGCTTAAGCATCTTTCCATTCAATTTGTATAATCCTTTCTAAAAGAGTGATTATTACAGCCACGTGTGTATGTGGCATTTTAGCTAAGGGGAGTGATTGAGTCACCACCCCTGGAGGAATTTAAAAGACATGTAGATGTGGTGCTTGGAGACATGGTTTAGTGGTGGACTTGGCAGTGCTGGGTTGACAGTTGGATTTGCTCTTAAAGGTCTTTTCCAACCTGAATGATTTGATTCTATTCTAAAAAAACATTGCATTAAGTAAAAATCAAAATTTAGTATTTAGATGCTTCATATAGCAACTTTGGGAGGAGGCCTCATTGAGGAAGGTGCAAGCCTCAATTTAAAATGAAGAAAAATGTTGAGTCAAAACATGGAAATTGTAAGTAAAAATTAAGTTGTACAAAAGAAATTGTAACTCTTCTTTATGAAGAGTCCTCATAATTTTAAGTAATCTTGTCTTATGAATATTGCACTTTTATGTTGAAGTGTGTGCTTCATTCTCTGTTTGCATATTTGTTAATGTGTTAGGCATCAACTAAACTGTTTCAAGCCTTAATGTATGCTTAAATACAATACAGCTTTTTTCATTAGCCTGTTAGCATGTGACCTCAACATACAATTTATATTTGTTTTAAGACTTCCTGTGAATATTGATAGCTTTTGGAATCCCATTCCTCAATACTGGTGTTAAATAGCAAGACCCTAGGTCATTGAAACTATGTTCACAATGTTCTGAGCAGAAGAGAATTGCTGTTGAAAGTAAAACTTGATTATAGTTTTACTTTTTCATAACTGATATATTAACTGAAAGTTGGAATAGCTCTAATGACTTCATAAATACCTTCTTAATGTTACTTTTCAGGACTTTTGCTGAATGATCTAAGTCAGATTCTGTTAACAAAGTGGGAAAAGAGCCTATAAGGCATGGATTACCATGTTTGCTTTCATTTAAAATATTGTAAAATACATCTCGTGCAACTTTATTTTTAAATAGGTCCTACTTGCTCGTTGAGATGGAAGCCTTTTAAGCAGTGCTAATTTTAGCATCTTCAGTAACAATCTGGAAGGAAAGGTTCTAAATGTTTGCAAATAAAATATGGTGATACTAATTTGGGACGTGTTGAGAACTTAAGAATGCAGTGGAGGCTTTGAGGGGCAAAGAGTATGCATACAGAGACATGTGTTTTGGTAGATAATGTGGCCTGATAATTCTGTGGAAGTAAAGCTTGAGAAATGGTAGAAGAGAAAAAGAAAAAAGCTGAGAAAAGTTTAAAGTTACGTAAACGTAGTGACTATGGTCCCAAGTAGTTGATATCATTTTTGTAATATGATTTTGTGTTGAGTGTTGTAGATGGTAAAAAGGACTAATAGTTCTTATATAAATAAATTTGATGACTCATTTGAAACTTTATTTAAAGTTTATATGGAAGTATCAGGCCAGAATCTGAATTTCCAAAAATACAAAAAGGAGCTGAATTTGTGATCCTTTTTCCCCCCATAACCTAATCTTGAAGATTCTTCTCTCAAATACGGTAGCAGCAAAGCTTAAAAAAGATTGGCTTAGAAATTCTTCAGTTACATTCAGTGTTTTATGTCTTTTAATCAATGTCATGATCTTAAAATATTTTTGAAAGAGCTGGGGGAATGGGAAATAATTGGCAGAATTTTTGCCATGAGTGTTGAATTAGTCTGCAAGGTTCTGAAAGTCTTTATTACAGAAATTCCCAGTGCTTGAAGAGTAATATTGTGTCATAATTGATCAATTTAATTTACATTTAAATTGACTGGACCCAACATTTTGAAGGTCGTACTGATCTATGGGAACAAGGTATTTGTTGGTCGTCTTTAGCTGCTTCTCTGGTGACCCTCAGGTGGTGAATTCAGTAGGTTTTCTGGAGTTGCTTAGTCAGCACAAGCCCTGAAAGTTTCTTCTCATGTCAGTAGCAAGCCGCAAAGGAGGAAAGCATGCTGCTGCTCCTCAGGAGAATGAAGAAAGAATGCTTGCAAATTTGATATCTACATAAAATGACAATGTTTTGGAAACACAGAATGCTAAAAGACAGTTGGTTAAATATTACAGTGCTACTTCAAACTATGGCTTTCCTTTCAACAGTGTTTACTGAACATTCAGAAATTCCGTTGTGTTCAGTGCTCTCATATTTGAATGCTTAAGTAAAGGTGGTGTTCTTTGTTTATTTCCATTTATATAAGAATATATATGCAGAATAATTACAGTAAAATTACATTAAATTTAGAGTTGACTTTATGTGCTTTTTTCTCTTGATGCATTGCTGTTTCTGCAGAGTTCATGCAATGCTGTCCCTCTTGCTAAAATAATGCACCATCTTTCCAGCCTCAGCAAGTCCAATTATTGACTAAATATTGGATGATGTTCCATTTCCTTTTGATTCTTGCTTATAGCAGGGTGGCAAAATGATATCTAACGTCTATCCCCAAAGTGGTTGCAACAAGCTTTGCAAAGAGTTTCCAGGAACAAGAAAACTAAAGGTGTTCTGCCTTAGTTTTGTCCATTCTTTAGCTGAGACAACAGTTAAGACATTTCCTCTCTGTACCAATTACAAAATTTTATTTTGTTTTGTTTTTTCCCTTTCCTGTTAAGGCACTTCCTGCCTATGTAATATGAAGGACTTGTCCTATATCTCAGGTTTTGCAATCACTGTAATTCCAGTTGAGGCTGGATTGTTACATTGAAAGTTAATTGCAAGAGTAACTGTAGTGTTTGGTTTAATGAAATTAAGTAGTGCAATGCAGGGGTTTGTAATTCCATAACAGTAGTGTTGAGTTTTCATATAATGTGTAAACTTGCTTTTTCTGTAACAGGTAGTTGTATTGGGGGAAAAACTGAAGGAGCTACTGGCAGACACCAGAAATTAGAAAAGTAAGTCTTTACTTTTGTTAAATCTTGTTAATCTTATGAACATAACAGTAAGCATGCTAATACAGAAGTGTATTTTGCCACATCTTTTTTTAATACACTGAAGTTAGCATCCCCTAGCATTTCCCTTGTTTTATTTTTTTTGTTGTTCTGTTTTTCTACTACCTCATTCTTTCTTCTGTTATCATTTTCTGGTCCTCAGGATGATGTGCAGGACTTCTACATGAAAGGGGTTGGGGGAGGCAGGAAGAGGAGCTGCTTGTTTGTTAATATGTGACTTGGACCGTGCTTCAGTGTTGGAGCTTAAAATGTTCCTACTCTCTCATTTTATGGAAATGTGAATTCTCACTTCTTTCCTTTTGAAGACGCTTTCCAGTGAAATGCACTGCGTATTCCATTCTTCAGGCAGTCAAACAGTCCACTCTTGACAAAAGATTTACAGAGTAATTTAGCTGTGCATGAGTCACCCGTGCTGGGAAATCTAAGCATCAGAAGCACTTCCACAGCTGCACAAATCGAGGATTGTGCAATCAACTTGGAAGAAAAAAATTATGCTTATCGCTAAATATTTTTATAGTGTTTTATTTCCATGTTTGCATTTCTACATTAGATGGATAATTAAGCTTCAGAGTAAATATTAACTTTCTGAAACACCTGTCACTTGTTCTCGGACATTGCTGTTCACAACTGTCCTAATCTTTTTATATAGGTCCATTTGGTACACTTGTACAATTCTAACTAAGAGTTGCAAATGGCTGCTGCTGGTATAAATCATTCTTTCATTAAATTTTCTTAGTTTCATATTGTTAATCTAGGTGAATGCCCTTGTACAAGTATCCATACAGAGTATCATCTTAAACCAGTCACAGTTCATGCTAATTAACATGGTACTTAATAAGTATGTTAACTACTTAGCAACACATCAGGTATATATACTGCTGTGCTTTTACATTTTGCTTGAGTTTCCCATTGACTTTAAAGCTGAGTTCTGGGTTTGTCTTCATATTCCAAACCTGATCCATGAGTCTGGATCAATGTATATAAACCTCATTCTGTCCAGAAATTTCATTTTTTACAGGTTGCCACATGAGATGCAGCAATGCATGGGAGAGTACAGATATTTCATTTAAATATGAAGCAGACTTCTCGAGTAGTAGCTACAATGCTGCTCTTTGACAACAAATTTGAATCTCATTTTTCTCAGTTTTGTTCTCTGGTTGTAATTTAACACATGGTGTTAGGTCAGCATGAAATGGCATTGTTGCCAAAAGCTGTCTAACCTGGTGATTCACTGCTTCCCCTTCCCTTGTGCCAACACAGCTTTTGAGCAGCCATATGGTGAAACAAATGCAGTTGATTTAGCTGAATGAAACAATATTTGGGTTAGTTTTAGGCTGGACCAATTTTCAGCTGTGTTGACTGTGTGATTACAGATACTGATGGTAGCAGAAGAGAGGGAGTTTAATATGGGTGTGGAAATGAGTGGTCAAAGTAATGATCACAGGCTAACATGAAAACTTTTGTTTGACCAAGGAGTTTGGTAAAAGTGCTTACAAATGTAAGTAACTGTTAGGCTATGAAGTAGTAGAATCTGTATCCTAGCGTCTGTAGCCATATATGTATGTAGACCTGCATCATCTCTTATATATTGATCTTGCTATCCTACATGTCTAATTCTTTTACCTGTGGACTGATTCAGAGGAAGTACTTGGTCTGTTTCTCCTGCATTCTAGGTGAGTACCCTGTCCATGAGTTAGGAATAAGTTTTTGTCTCCTGTTTAAAAAAAAACAACCAACAAAAAAACAAAACTTGAGTTCATTTCATTAGGATGGCTGGCGTGGCATTCTGCTTTCCCTCTGCCTCCTCCACCCCTTTTTAATGTGTGCATAACTGAGAAGCGATAAGATGTTTCTGAATGTGCTAGGTAATGGTATCTTAAAGGAATTAAGCTGTTGATATGAAATACGTGGTTGCCCCTTAAAAGGTAAAGTGAATTATAAATCAAACAAAACTGATTTAAGGCCTATAGCTATATGATTAAGTTTCTCCTAAATAGACTGTAAAGGCATTGGGTGCAGAAATAACTTGCATAACTTAACTTCTTACAGGCTGTATTGGACATTTGTTGACGACTTGGATTTCTGACGATTTTAGAATGCAATAGTGAGAACAAAACAAGAAATTGTGACTGAAGGTTTTTCTAGATTAGTCAGTACTGTATGTAAAAGGTATTAGTGTTCATTTGGATATAAAAACCGATAAATCTTCATTGAGCAGATTTTTCTGGTCTAGGATAGAGTTTTGGAAAGAGTCATTTGTATGAATTTAAAAAACAGCTTTGTAGGTACCTTTTCTACCTTGCAACACACATGCGTACTAACTGGTTAAGGTGCTCACCTAGTATGTAGCTTCATGTTTTTCTGCAAGATTAATTGTAGTGGAGAACTGAGTGTTGTTGTAGTAATAATAATTGTAAAGCCTCCTTTTCTAAATTTAAAAATGAGTTTATATCAACACTCAGCAGAAATTTTTTTATGGAATGGAAGAAGAATTTACCTTGCTTTGAATGTGTAATAATTGCATCTGTTGAATTTGATAATGAATTTTCTCCAGGACAGTTTTCAAAAGTTAGTTTACTTTCTGTATCTAGACATTCTTCCCTCTTATTATTGGGGTGGATGAAAGGCAATGTTTAACACTCTTATGTGTCTCATAATTTTCATGAATAGTTTACAGTGTAGGAATAAAGTGTTTAATAAATTTTTCCTCTTTGGTTAGCTTTATTAGTATTCTTGGCATTATTTATGCTCTGAGGAAAGTGTGACAATCAATTTTAGACAAATTGTTTAAACTAGCATCCGTATCTGATCTAAAACATTTAAAATTTCTAATGCTCTGTTTCATTAATATGCATATTTGTAATTGGATAAATAATTTCAAAGTGTTGTTAACTCCAGGATAGATATCTTGGTACACTGTTTTAAATTTTTTTCCTTTAATTTCTGTTAATATTGAGAAATTATCGATTTTTTTTTTTTTTTTTTTTTTTGGTCTGGTAACTGTTCTGTTGAAAGTCATTATTTTGTGTGTAGTAGATAATTTTCAGGGATAATTGGTAATATTTGGTGGGAATTTAAACTTTTGAGCATATGTGTGGCATTTTTTCTCCTTTTGAACTTCTGAAAAAACTTTTGTTCTTGGCTCTGTTTAAGAGGCTGGAAGAAGGATGCTGGGATTTTACTTGTTCATTGTAAAATATACCAAGTTTAGATGCCTCCATTGAGAGACTAGCAGACTCTCCAGATTCTACTCAACGTGTAACGCTTTTTCCATAGCACAGTGAGCATTAATTGAGGATCTGTTCTTGAGCTGGCTGGCTGCAGGTCCCATTAAAGGAAGTGGAGATTTAGAGACGTGAACGTTTTCACTTTTGAATTGTAACACCGACAGGCTAGCTTATCTTGATTAAAAGTCATGCTGTGAAGTACTGCTTTTTTTGTTAAGTCCCTCAGCCGTGCCCATTTTCAAAGGTACATGAAGTCACACTTTTTTACTAAGAGCATGATAATAAAGACTGTATTTAAAACTGTGATATGTGGATTCTTTTGGACACATCATTTCACAAATCTGCTTTGGTGTGTTGCCAGAGCTGAAGGGGTGCACACCTCCAGTGGGAGCCAAGGGAAGGGTGGCAAGAAGGAGGCTGGAGCTTTATAACAACTGGTGCAAGTGGAATCAGTAACATGTAGCCACAGTCTTTCTCTTGTACAGGCTAGTGGCACACAGCATTTACCAGCATTATCTCTGCCACACTTTACAGCTTTGTTATTGAAGGAGAGGTATCTCCAGTAAGGAGCTGTGAATACGAAGGACTGAGAAAATACTTCAAAGGAGAATATGGAAGAATAGCAGTTGTTTCTGATGGCCATGTCATTAAACACTGTCTTTTGAATTTATCTTATAAACTTAGCTAGGTCTGTACTATTTTTTTGTTTTCCTTTATGATTTTCTGAGAAAGGGAGTGTCCTCACTAACAAACTCTGAAAATCAGTATTCTAATCACTTTGTTAACAATTTGAAGGGGACACATACTCAACACCTCAGGTATCTCCAAGTGTAGTTAATTCGGATCTTAGAAGGCAAAGTTAATACAGGCAACCTGGAAAGTGATGGAGGGGAGAAAAGCCTGGTAAGTGCTTCAGCACCCCAAAGCCAAGGACCAGTTATTAGAAGCCTGGCAATTTGCTGAGTACTTTCCTGGGATGGGCGGCCAGGCTCAGGGAAGAGCCCAGATGGCCAGCAAGTTCCTGATGAGGAGGCAGGTCTGAGGAAAAGTCAGAAAGAAATGGGTGAGTCACAGGCCAGATCAGTGGGTTATATGGCTGGGCAGCAGTGTAGCCCAGGCGAAGAGTCTGAGGCTTCTTACGGCTTTCTTGCACATACCTTTACTGTAGTCTGAACCAAGATGGGAGTGCTGCACTGTGTCGGGGAGGGAGCTGTGGGCCCATCTCTGTGGTGAGGAAGGGGAAGGAGATGCAGACTCCAGGTGAGAGTGGCAGCAGAACAGCCGGTCAAACAGAGATCAGACCAAATGACCTGGAGGGGAGGAATGGTGGGCTGGCGTATTTTCTGCAACCAGAAATTGCAAATTGTGTCCAGTCCCAAGTTACACAGCAAAGTTCTCTCTTGATGGCAGCACATGAAGAACATAGGAGAGGATTGCTTTTTCCTCTAATCCTCATCATCCGTGTTTCTATGAAGATATTATTTACAGTGACTCTTAGCCAGACTTGTCAGAGCAACTTTCTTAGGTCCCTTTCTTTTGCAGGAGTAGACAAGGACACATCTGTGTTAAAAACCGTTTTTAAGAACTTAACCTCTTTTTACCTCTGTGGTGTTTATGTTGTCTCCCACTCATGGTGATCTGTAGGCTCTTCCAACTGCTGCTGTTTGTTTGGACTATGTACAAACAGGTCTGTGGGCAGGTAGTATGCACTCTTTCAAGTGCCATTATAACTTGACTAAAGGTGTGATATCTCTAACCACTACCACAACAGGCCTCCTGTCAGGCAGGTCGTCTCTCCAGGAGATTGCTTGGGCTTAATCTCTTTCTCAAAAGTCCCTCAGGAACAGACTTGACTGGGTGAGTTATTCTGATAATGGCAATCCGCACCACCAGTCATCTGTCCTACTGCCCTTTCTTCATTATGTTGCACAGATGTGTCCTTTTCTACCCCCTGCAAAGGTAGTGGCCCTAAGCAAGCTGCTCTACCAGACCAGGATATTCTGGGATCAAGTTGTGTGGATGTCTGTGCTAGAAGCAGCCCTCTCATACTCTGTTTTCCTGTGAAGCAGGTGAAGATGTACACCTGCTGTTACAGCGTGTTTATCTACAGCAAATGACATTTCTGGATTATGTCAGATCTTCTGCACAAGTACAGGCCAAGACTACAGTTGATTTGTTGACATGATGGAGAGGAGTTTACAATATGAAGCTATTTCCAGCTATTAGAATAACCTTTTCAGCTGCAAAGTTTGGACAGCATTTCTTGAAGTTCCTGTCAGCCCTGCCTTCTGATATTTTTGTTTGGTTGCCTTTTTTTTTTTGTGGTTGTGTGTTTTTTTTTGTTTTGTTCAATTTTGAGGTAGAAGATAAAAGGGATGTATGTCAGTTTTAAAAACATATTTTAACAGATAGCCTTTGTTTAGCAAGAAGGGATCAATCCGTTGTTATCCTAATTTGCTTTCTGTTGGTGTTTATAGCACTGCAAGCAGAGGAGCAAGTATTTTGAAACCTGCTAGCTTGTTCTATTAGGCCAAACTATATCTGATTAGAGAGCAGGTTATGGTTTACCTGCCTAAAAATCTATTGCTCTCTAAAAAGTCGGGTTACTATAGAGGAACAAAACCAAAGCAAATTCTTTCCCTTTTCCTTCCCTCTATTCCACCTCCAAAAAACAAAAGCTGAACAGAAAAGTGGTTGGGCTGGAGGTAAACCTATGAAGCAAAGAGCAAAATGGAGAACATTAGCGATAGTGGTGTGCTATTCTGGGCATGAGATAATGGATCTCTGCTTGCCCATGGTGTAATGCCTTAGTAGACTGAAACACCAGAAGTTCATAATCCAAGTTACCAGAAGGAAACGCTTCTTTCCTCCTGGAAAAAAGTATCAAGAAGGTCTATAATTATCCCCAGAATCCATATAATCAATAGGGCTTTTGGTGCTGTGCTTACTTTGAGGGCTAGGTTCTGGCTCAGCTGTTTGCTCGCAGTGTGGTTTTTCTGCTCCTTGGCTGGCTTACCCTGGTACATAACTGGCGTTAGAGCTCTGCTGGGGCATCAGGTGCTGTGGAGGTGCGGGCTGGTGTGCTGTGATTTTGATTCTTTAGACAAGATCTTCTTTAAAGCTTATCCTCTGTGATTATAATAACTAGTTTGTTCCCCTGGCAAAATAGGATTATGGCACAGAGATCAGGTTGTATTAAAGAAGTTAATCTATTTCTGTTTGAAGAAACCGTAGCGTTGGAAAACTGCATTGTTTCCTGTATTTTTCCTGTGATCTTTCCTGGGTGAAATTACTTGTCTTAATAATACCTATCACCTTGCATTAATTCTGTCTGAGGGCTGCAATCTGTAAAGTCATGAAAATATTACTTATAAAATCAAGACATTTTTTAAAAAAACTTTTTTAAAATATAAGAGCAGTATTGATTCTTCCTCAAAAATATTTGACAATGTTACCATTAAGGTGAAGTACTGGAGGCGTAGGGGTTTCAGTCACTGATGATGTACAAAATTAAGTACAGGCAGAGCATTGACTATTGTCCCATCCATTTTTAGTCCAGTCATGACAGAAATCTGTCATGAGCAAGACTGTAGTGTAATATCACAGTTTGCTCTTTGAATTTGTTTCTAAGATTTAATATCACCAGTGTGCATACCGGTATTGATGATAAAAATGGACTGAAGTTACTGAAATTCTTTCATTCGAAAACATTGAATATTTATCAGATGGTGTGAACTTTTCACTGTTACCTTCGATTGGATTGTGGCTTTTTACCTATGACTTAATCAGAACCTCGTTTCTTTGGCCAAGCAATAACTTGGCACCCAGTAACTTACTGCCTCGCCATGACTGGTAAGTCAGCATTGTGTAGAAGTGACAGTGTTGCTAGTTTTTGTGGTTTTGCTACAGATTGAGAAATGTTATGTATTAATAGTTTGTATATCCATGGCAGCAGCTAAGGTTTGAGATTGAGGACCTCAGCTTTCTTAAAGATTGTAAGTTTCTGCCTTCTTGGTTGCAGAAAAGTTTAAAACCATGCACTGAATGTGTACAAAAGACACAGTATCTAGAGACAAGTACACATAATTCATTGCATTTAAAAAACCCTCATGAATTGTGGAGACAGACCCATGACCTTTGAACACTTGTGGCTGACAGTGCTGGTGTGTAGGCGTCTTAACCTTTCTGCTGGCTTTTGCATGCATGCCATTTCTACTGAGTTAGAGATCTATGTGGTTTTGGCTACAAAAGCTTTTCCGCTGTGATTAGCTTTCCTTTTGGTCTGATTTAAGCTTGCTTATGTGTATTTGTGACATAAACATATTCCTTTCCTTGTCATCTTAAAATCCCTTTTTGAAATACCCTTAAAAACTTCTTTTTTTAAAATTCTGTTTTAGACTTTATCGCATAAGGTTATCATATAGATATAAGTCCTGTGGTATTTTTCTGAAGTGTTTCATTGTGATTTTTTTTAAAAATACACCTCTACAAAATACATGCTGCAGAGATGAGGTCTAAAATTTTCCTCATTAGAACTCTGTTCGAAGCTGGGTGAGAGTTGGCAGAGTTGTTCGAGTCCAAGCAGTTTAAAAACACAGGTTTCATGTTGCAGACTCTCTAACCTAGACTTCATGGGACTCTTTGTCACTATTAATGTTAGCACTTGTCAAACGGAACAAAACAGAATAGGAGAGGAGGCTGTAAGCACCTAAAAAAGTAGGTCAATGGGCCAGCAGGTTATTTGGCCAGACAAGAGCAAGTGGCTTCATTGAATCATGCTGTAATTGTTTTTCTCCTGTTGGCAGATTGTTCTGTGCTTTAACTTCCTATGTTAATATTTACATCTGTGTTTTAACCACTTAAGAGCCTCTGTTAGGTACAGGGGAAGGAGAAACTTAACTTTTCTAATCAAATAAGAGGTAATTCTGGTGTTTTCCATTAAGCGCATTAATAAATTTAAGAGTAGCATAGCTTAGTTTTTAGATCCCAGCTTCCTTTTTAGAATTTAATATGCTTTAAAATAAAAATTTTCAGAAATGGTACAAGTACATTATTGTATAGTGAATACATTTTATTTTAAGAACCGTAAGCAAGGCAGATAGAAGCACAATAAAGATGAGAAAACTGATTTCATGTAACTTAAAAATGTGGAAAGTAGCATGGCTCAAGGGAAGAAACTATAAATGAAATGTAATGGTATAAAGAGACTGGAAATTGGTGGTCACATACTCATGCAGAGTTTTTTTATGGAAGAGCTGGATTTGTGAGGTTCATTTGGAATACATTCTTGGAAATGTTAATGAAGTGGGTTTTGAAAGAAGGGGTTAATGGCTGTGTCTGAGAGAGTAGCAGTAATGCAGCTGGGTGACTTTGCTAGTTGCAGCAGCATTCTACACATTCTGGAGTCTTGAGGGTGGCAATTCTGGAGATTTGGAGAGAAGACTTAACTCAGAAAGCCAAGAGAGGCCCAAGTAAGAAAGAGTTTCAGCAGAAAAGGTGTTAAAATAATGGTGTAAAGATATACTTTGAAGGTAGCAAGTGGAAATAAGGACGTAGATGGTGTGGGATGATACTGAATTTGAAATTAAGAATGACATCAAGGTTAAAGGTAAGCATAAAGTGATAGTTTAAAGCAGAAACTAAATTGTGTCAGAATATCCTGCTTATCAAGGAGAAGAGCTTTAAAACGAGGTGAATTCAGATAGTGAAATACTCAGGATATTTTTAATAAGCAGAATGTTGCGTTTATAAATTATTTTTGTTGAAATTACAACTTCTCTTTTATTAAAAGAAGTGATTATTTTACATCTCATTGATTTTAAAACACTCCTTTTTAATTTTTTTACAGTTCAGAATTCAATGCTTTTCTGCAGAAGAGGATACATCTAACTCCATATTGTTCTTCAGAGGAACCAGGTTTCATTCCTAAACCTCACACTTTAACAAGTCCCAAAGTGTAAAAGGTAAAGTTATATTCTTATTATTCCTATGGCTTTCTGTTATCAACACTGAAGGGCTGAGTAGCAATGTTAAGTAGTGTCTTTTGATCTCCAGAGTGCGACTGAATTTGAATCTTAGAAATAGGTGTACTCCTTGATTTCTGTAGTGTTTGCTTTAAACTTGACTGGTTTCATTGGCCTTATCTCTGCAGCCTTACCCATTGGCTTGTCTAAGCACTGAGAATGTTCAGTGTCTTGCAGATTCGGATGCAAAGACAGAAGGGTCAGACCTTGAAAAGTGAGAAATAAATGCACTACAAGTGCATTTCCTGTGGGCTTTCAGTTCTTTTAACTGTTTGTCTTGGATAGCAAAGCTAGGTTGCCAGTTCTGACATATAGGATCTGTATACTGTAACAAGTGAATGTTTTGTTGAATTCTAGAAATTGAGTGCTTTGTTAAAGTGAAAATACTGACTTTCAAATTCTGATTCTGCATAATGAAGATGTCAGTTATGTCACAGATGAAAGTCTTCTGTATTTGGCTGTACATGTATTTTTCTTTTGCAGATTAAGAGAACAAAATATCATTTTTCCTACAGATTTTTGTATTACTCTTCATCCCTATAATGTTAGGTATCAAATACATTTAAAAATTTAACACAGGGCTGAAAGTGTATTTAGTGCATACATGTATTAGTGCATACTGTGTAAGCTTAAATGAAAACAAGTTTCTAGCTGGTGTCTTGATTTTAAACTAATTCCATGCCAGCAATGGTAGTTTGCTTTTACTGCTGAGCAGCTGGTTTGCTGTGTGCTTTTGAGAAAAGTCCAAACAAACACTTCTTCATAATTTACTTACATCTTGCCATTTCTGGCTGGTTTTCAAATAGTGCAGCTCCATTACTTTATAAAACTTGGCCAACTAATTTGAGGAATTTAAGTTGTCAGTATGGTCAGTGTAATTCTTATTTTGAAGAATTGAAGTAAAGGAATGGTTTGCTTCCAGTGTGTTTTCAGAGCACTAGATTTTGGAGAATAAAGGCAAGATGAAGAGGTAGGTAAGAGGGCTCATGGGCATTTGGGCAAAACTGCACGCAAACCTTGTGATGAACCTTTAAAAAGGTAGTGCTGCAGCACAGCTCTCCCATTTACTTTCCTGCTACATTCAAGTTATGAAACTGTGGGGAGAAATACTAGTTTCGTGGAGCAAACCTGCATAGTATGTGGCTGTTGTAGACTGTGACAGTTTTGTTGAAACAGAAGCTTTCTTCCTCAGTTTCCCCATATATTAAAAACTGGGATAAGATTTTCATGGAACACTTTGCAGACTGGGTCATGGAGTTGCTGCCATATTTCTTTGTCGTATTAACACTGCAAGTTCCACTGGATTTGGCACTCTCAGAAACAAATCCTTCCTTCTCAGAAACTATTAGTCACTAAAATTATTAAACCTAGCTCAGGGTTCCTCAAACTACGGCCCGTGGGCTGGATACGTGCCCCCAGGGTCCTCAGTCCGGCCCCTGCTATTTACAGAACCCCCCTGCCTCCCTGTGGGGGGTTGGGGGGGAACCAAGCAGCCACAGATGGCTGCCTGCCACTGCATCTGCGCCCCGGCCCCCTGGTTAAAAAGTTTGAGGACCCCTGACCTAGCTCCTTTGAAATAAATGTAATGCCTTTTTACTATTAAGTTTGTAACATAGAAGAATTCCCAAATACCTGCAAGTTCAGCTCATATAAAACTTCTTCCTGCATGCAGTTGTTCCTTAATCACTGAAAAAGTTACAATTTTGATGCTCCATTTGAGCAGCCTCTGACAACTGACTTTTCTATATCAAAGGAAAAGATTGAATTTGATTGGTTTATGTTTGACTTTCAGCCTTTCTGTAATCTGTGTAGTTTTATAATTTTTGAATACCTAAAAGTAGGTACTTGTTGAATTAAATACTACTTTTAATTTTACGTTCCTTCTGTCACTCTTAATACATCATGCATGTTCTTTGTTCAAAATATGTACAGCTGGAAAACCAAAGGTTCCTGCTGAAACTTTGTAATGAGTAAGTGACTGCTTTAAGAAACAGCCAGGTTAAATAACTTTCTCACAGGAGATCACGTTCTAATAGGTATCTTAATTGTTACTGTTTTGTGTGTCTGTTATAACAATGTGCTCAAGAATAAAATATAGTAAGAAATAAATTATAGCTGTAAATTACTATATGCCAAATGCCTTCTGTTTGCATAAATTTCTAGATAGAATGTGTTATACTACTGAGAAGTCTATTTTACATCTGTTCCACCTTCAAATTTACGAGAGCCTTTTAGGTAGAAGTTAAAATAAAAATGAAAAGCTGAATCTGAATTCAGAGTCAGAAAAAGGGTTGTATTGGTTTAGTCCAGACTTATTTATCATGGCATTTAATAAAACAATGTTCTTTTGAACTTTCTGTCATGTAAAATGAGATATTAAGTCCAGGTTATGACGTTAATGGAGACTGCATTAGAGAAGGTAGGAGGGCAGAGCAGTAGGTTGGAAGAGAGTGGAAGATTAAGAGCAGCTTATAGAGAAGTGGAAGCTCGAGTATGCTCTAATGAAGAACCTGTTTATTCCTCCAGAGTCACGTTTTGATACTTTTTTCTTCTCTTATAGGCAAACGTACAAATGTCTACCACAAGACTAAAGTGTGATATGTTATGTTTTTTACCATAAGCACTCATAAAATGAGCTCCATTGCAGACAGGTATGTTAATAAATACTGAGAGTTTTGAAGGAATTACTGTTCAATGCTTTCTTTACTAGTCTTTTTCTATAGCTCACATACACAGAATATTAAATTTATGCAAGAAATAAGAGGAGTGAATTTTCGGCTATTTTTGACAACGTTAACTTTGGTAGTTGTTAGATGTGTTATTTTGTATTGGAAATACTGAGTTTTGTTTGTGTACTGTAATACTAAAAAATTTCATTTTCAGCTATGGAACAGCATCTGTGCAAGTTGAGCTGGTTTATAATGTTTATTTGGATTTATTTTTTTTAGTACTTCACTATTTGATTAAGGAAAACTAATACATTTAAACAATTAGTGATGCAGCATATGAGAGTAAAGTGACCTGCTAACCTATTTCAAGAGAAAAGTAATAGCTGAGACACGTTTTCTATTTGGTTCCTTGAGCAGGACTTTCTTAGCAGCTTAGGTGAACATCTGTCCTTAGTATTCTGTGAATTACCATTTTTGAGACTTCAGGCAATGAAACTTGCATCAAATTTATAGAAAGTTAAACCATATCAAAATATATAACAATAAATGCAAAGGGTAAAACTTCTGAAATGCTTCTTTGACTTGTCAGTTCTTTTAGTGAAGTTTTGTGGCATTTCACTGAGTCTTCAGCCTTTTGAATATATTAATTCCTTTTAAAAGCTTTATGTAGTAGCATACAAAATAACTACTTGCTAACATCATTGCTTATCATAATGTACAATTGATGATTTATCAGTTATAAATCAGAGAGATGAGGTAAGCTTTTTAGAAATATGGTTACTTGGCTTAAGGGAAGGAAACAGGATTATAAAAAAGGTGGGCATAGAGATCAATGTGAACAGCACTAAACAGACTGAAAGCAGACAGAAGTTGTTAAAGGAATAAAATGTGAATGTCCATTATACAGCAGTTTTGGAAAACAGGAACAGTTTTGACTTGACTTCTAAAACAAAAGGAAATGGAATAAAGGGCTTTTATGAAGTATACTGAGGCATCTTCAAAGGAAAACACGTTCTCATTTTCATATTTTAATACCTCTTCAGCAGTATGCAGACAGGTGTCAAGTTGAGGAAAAGTTATGTGATACTTGTTGAGAAAGCAAATATAATGAAGTAATCACTGGTTTTATTGATATTAATTGTATATTTATAAAATTACATATGTGGATGAGGTATGAGCATATTCCTCAGCCCTCTTCCATTAATAATACTACACTATTTAAGAAAAAATGTACTTTCTTACTATAAATACTTCCAATAATTGGAATAGAAGTTTTCAGTAGGTAAAAATAAGTTATATATGTTCTCTGTCATGTTTTCAAAAGGGTAAGGTAATGCAAATAATCCAGAAGAGACAGGAAAATAAAACAGTGTTCAATTCAGTGTTTGCATAGGGTTGTAAGTTCTCATTAGAAATAGTCTCAAAATCCTTTGAGTTGTTTCAGAAACGTAAGGGGTTTTGCTTTCTTTCTAGTAAAAGTTCTACACGGAGAACTTACAGCAGAGTTGGCTTCAGGTTATTGGTGATGGTCCTTGTTAGACATCTCAGTAAAACAGTGCTTTGGTTTCTTGATGTAATGGAGATGATGATTAATGAGCTCTGCCCCCCACCCCCTTCATTATGATTGGACTCCACAAGAGAGAAATTTTATACTCTCAACATTTATTTCTCTTCGGGTTTTTTTTCAGAAATGATGGAAGCATTTTTGATGGGCTGGTGGAAGAAGATGACAAAGATAAAGCAAAAAGGTAAGTTTTAAAGTTATTATTTAAAGCTAAGAAATGTCCTGTACTTGTACACTTCAACTTATGGGGGTGATCTCTAAACAATAAAAACGTGATTCTTTTATAAATAGTCATATTACTGAACAGCTTTCTTTTACTGTTATTCTTCAGATATATTGTGTATTTATAACTGTGGTTCAATGATTTGTATTTTTGTAAAAGAGTGCTTTATTCCAAAGACTTAGCTATACCGCTCTGTGAGAAGGAGGAAGCCACCCTTCAAAAAATGGTGTCTGAGATACAGAATAAGTGTGCTTGTGACACTCCTCACAGCAGGAATTCTTAAGGGGCTGTTAGCATCAGGAACCTGGCAGTAGTATGCAACTTACTGTAAGAAAGTTTCATAGGTGTTATAAAATGTTTCCTGTTCTGTTCTTCAGAGTGTCTAGGAACAAGTCTGAAAAGAAACGTCGAGATCAGTTCAATGTACTTATCAAAGAGCTGGGTTCCATGCTTCCAGGTAATGCTCGGAAGATGGATAAATCCACTGTACTGCAGAAGAGCATTGACTTTTTACGGAAGCACAAAGGTAATTATTTCTAATAATTAAAAAATATTTGTAAATTCTTTATTTTTTTAAATGATATTCACTTAGTACATAAAACATTAACAATTTTGCGGCTTCTTTAAGGAAATTGTAAAACAAATGTAAATAGCTCCTGAAGAAAGATGTTTAATATCACAATTTAGGTAGCACAGATATAATTTGACTTGTATCTTGCAAAAGCCAGTACTAAATTTTGTTTTGTCCCATAGTTGTCAAAGTCGTCTGTTTCATAAAACAAATAATTTATTTTTGAAATAACCTTGAAGTTTTTTGTTCTGGGCAGATGGAGACCTTTAGGATTAGTTGCTTCATAGCGTGCAGATTGTCAAAATTTTACTTCACAAGAAAACTGCTGATCCATTTCAGTGGAAGTACTTGCTGGAAGGACTTTGATGTTTAGATAAGACTGGTTTGAACAGTTGGTTTGTCTCTCCAAGGTCCACATAAAGCAAGATAAATCACTGGAAAACATAGTCTGAGGGAACTTAATGCTCCCTCTCATCATGCCAGGTATCTACACAACTGGCTGCTTTAAAAAAGATGATAAGGCGGGAGAGCATTGTAGTCTCCAGCAAGCATTACTAGGTAGGTTGTTTGATGAGAGAGGGTGGCATGCAGTGGGCATACAGGCAAGCAGCATAGGCGTCTTATTTTTTCCTATTAGCTAGAAGAAAACGCCAGAAAATCTATACTTTTAGCTGAACTTTCTAATATCAAGACATATCCACTGATGTATAAACCAATGAGTGTGTGTGTTTGTTGTTTTGTAAACTGTCATATGAAATGTCAAAATGATGAATGTCTTTGAATATCCTTCCTATGTTTTGTTTCTCTGGTTGTTTGCATCAGCTGGTGCTGGGATACACCCAGATATGTTGCACTGAAGTTCGTTACAGATCATTAGTTCTGTCATGAAAAAATTACTCCACCAAGTGTACATTTTTTATGGCTGTTTGATATTTATGTATTTTAAAAAATCCCTGTTTCTGTGCCTACACTTGTTCTTAATATGGCACCTTGTGGCTCACAATGCTAAAAACAAGATTAAAAATTGAAGAAAATTAACTCTTTTGCTAGTTAACCCATTTCCGCCAGTAATTTCTGAGCATCCATACTAACTCAAAAGCAGTAGGGACAAAAGAAGCAGCTATAAGTTTAGAAAATAAAGTAAGTTAATCTATTAAGTGGATTAGTAGGTATGTATTTATCAACAGTATGTGTGCTAATTTAAAGTATGTTAAGGTATGATAAATATTTTTCCATACCCTAGCGTGTTTCTTCCATTAGTGTTATGGTTCAAGTAGCACCAGATGGGTACTGAATAGTGCCATTAAAAGGGTAAACCTAACAATTAAAATGGAAAGGGAGGTGGGGTAATTTGTGTGAGAACTCATAAATTAGGGTTTTTTTTGCCAATTAAATTTTGATTATGCTGTTTCAATATTCTGAGACACGTTTGTCTCATAAGAGAAAATAAAGCAGTGTGCAAGCTCCTTTTCTGTAAAAGTCAGTTCTGTGGGTTCTAAGGCCTTTGTAAAAATTGGTTCTGTTTCAGAATCATGCTATCATGTATTGATGATTCCTATCATAAAATGTAGAGTGAAGAAAGAACACGTAGTCAGCAAGCAGCGCCGGTCATACTTTATTTTTCAAAGTGCTTTCTGAGAGTATTTTTTAAAATTATTATTATTATTTTTAGGATAAAGGGGCAAAAAGCAGCTCTGCAGATGGATGTCTGTTAGGTCATGGTGCATTTGTCCTTCACCTGGTGGGACTTTGTGTGACTGCACGTATCATATTAAGGACTCTAAAGCTCTGGCTGCCAGTGTTTACTAGCATTGCTCTGCACTGGTTTACATTAAAGTGTTTTGGACAAAATGTTGACAAAGTTCAGAAACATATTTTGCCTCCTGGGCTGCCTGGATCTGTTGCAATAAAGCAGAATGACCCTAGCAGTAAATGAATTGTTCAGTGCTGATTAGCTGCTTTATTGTTGAAAATCCTACTGTGTTCAGCCACCAGGTTTTGATTAACAGCATTGCTTCTGGTTCTTTCTGGACCATTTCCATGTTGGCCAGACTTGGTACTCTGGTGGCAGCTCCAGATTGGCCAGTGTGGGTTCTGTTTCTCATTGGGAAAAACCAGCAGGCTAAACACACTGAAATTCTATTACTGAGAGCTTGTCCTTGGCTAATGCTGCCTATCATCTTCCTTTGAATTTTTAAACAAGAAATTTTTGAAAATGATGAAATACTGAAGAATTTAGCTGTTTATAATTACAACTAGTAGATTGATACTCATACAACCCACAGATAAATACTACAGATCTTGGCCCAGCTGGCAATTTCTTTTGAGGATACTCAGTGCTGATGCAGAGTTGCTTCAGATGCTGGATCTGAAGATGGAGTTTAATGTGCAAGTTTTGTTATCCTCTGTCTGGTATCTGTCTCAGGAACGTGGCCTCCGTGCCCTTTATCTTTGAATGCAACCTTCTGCCAGAATTTTTAGGCATTTCACTGAAGTTACACATGTGAAACAAGTTCTTTCTATGTTACTTGGGCTTTGTTTTCAATATCATACTCGTTCTAATTACCGGAAATGTAAAAGGACACCTGTACTTGTGGTAAGATAATTCAGAATGGTTTGTTAAAGGCATGAACTTAAGCTTTTATTTAGTATAAATTCCTTCGACTGCAGAAGCCAGACTGACTTTTTCTTTAATTCTGAAGTAGGATGGTTATATGGACCAGAATGAGCCAGTGAATCAAACTTTTCCAGTTTTGAAGTGGAGATTATCTGTTTCCTGTGGACCAAGTGCATTAAGTTCCTTGAATTTTGCCTCTGCTTTGGTGGCAGATCTTTTCATTTCTGTGTCCTTTGACTTGCCCCTCAGCATTCAGTATTTATTCTGACTGACAAGTTAAATTTGGTGTAATACTTAGGCTGTCCTTATTCTCCAGCCCACTCTTAGTGCTTTGTGATGCCATTTCAAAATAAATAGCAAAAGCCTGATTGGTTTATGTTTTTTGTGAGATCTGATCATTCAAAGTTCTGGTCCATCTTATTTGTTGATATTTCTTTTCCCCTGTTGTTGCAACTTTCCACTTCTTGCCAGTTTCTTGCATGAAGTTGCTGCTGGTTTACTTACTTTTATTTAAGTCTAAAGCTTTTTTGTAGTTTTCCTCCTTCAGTCTGGGAACCAAAATTCTGGACTGTTCCAGCCCTTTGCATATTTCACTCAGTTGCAGGTTTTCTGTATTCTTTGAGCCATCTGAACTAACAAACTAGCTTACAGCTTTGTACAGACTTGTCCTTGAGAAATCATAAACCTTAAAGACGTGGTTTGGTTCTTTCGATTTGTCTAAATGCTTTATTCATGATTACTTGTTCAAGGTTGTTCTTACAACCAGCACTTCTGTAATGCGGTTGTTACTCATCAAAACTGCAAATACTACGTGGTTTTGCTTCTTGTTTCAGTTATCAGTTGATAAGGATGCATCAGCTTTCAGAACCTGGGATTTTTTTATTAATAATTTTTTTTATTTAGCAGCTGTTATTTCTCTTACCTATGTATGGCATGTTAATCTATATATTTCTCTTAAGTCCTACAGTAATCTCTGTTCAAAATTAATCTCTGTGTATGAATCGGACTGTAATTCTGCAGTAGAGTCTGTTACACAGCTCTTAACAGTCTTTGTTGAAACTCTACTCTTTTTGTAATGTAGCCTTATGTCTTTACAGAAAAGAGTGGGAAGAAGAGAAAGGACAGCAACAGCTTTTAGTGAAAAGGTTAGAATGACCAGGATTGGCCAAGATACTTGAAGATTAGGCATTTTAATGTTCTAAACTGATCAGGAATTTCGGCTTTCTAAATCTTTGAAAACAACACTCAATGATACATTTTATTATGGTCTCAGAGGAAAGAGTATTTTTCCATTGTCAAAATCCATTACTTACTGTCATAAACTTCAGCATTACCTTGAAATTTGGCAGGACTGTAGCACAAACTGGTAGAAGGAAAGAGAAGACAAATCTGATTATGACATAGAGGAGAAGACTTTTCTTTTTAAGGAACATCTATATGTAATGCGTTAACAACAGAGGAGACTGGAGAACCTTCTGCTATTTCCTACTGTGTGTATGTAGCTTAGTGGGACAATAATGGCTTTTGGGAGTGTGAACCCTTATATTGTATTTATGTTTCATTGTAGAAATTACTGCACAGTCAGATGCCAGTGAAATTCGACAGGACTGGAAGCCGACATTCCTTAGTAATGAAGAGTTCACACAGTTAATGTTAGAGGTATATTATTCCTGTTTTTCTGGGAGTAGAGTATTTCCTTACAGAGAGCCATTCCTTGATGAAATTTTTCAGTTTGATGGTATAGCTTTTTATTTTCTTATTTCAGTTGTAACTGCATGTTTTTATTAAAATTAAGTCAAAATTCCTAATGCATGCATTGTAATGCAAAACAATTTTTCTTCTAACTGCATTTTCGATTACATAAAACATTATAACAAAGCAAGTCCACAAATGAACATACTTACTGTCAAAGTGGATATTTTAAATGATCACCTTAAGGAGGGTACTAGTTAAATAAAGAATTGTTATGCATAAATTAAAATCTTAACCATAAAAAAGGCTCAACACATCCACGTAACTTGTAAGCAATAAAGTGTTTAATTTCTTTGCTTTTTGCACTTTCCAAAAATGGTGTGTGAACATTACTTTGCTAAAGATGATTACATGAATAGTTGGGATTACTACTACAAATAAACTTCCAGTATAAGCTATCATTTCCTTGGAAATAAGGATAAGTCATTTGTATCTTGATAGTGAAACAATTTTTAGTAACAGTTAAATTATTAAACTAAATGAACAAGCACTTTCTATTTTTATTCTTTAGTTAAAGCTTTTGTTTGAGGCAGATTTAAAAAGCAAAAAGTTCTGATTTTCTGTACTTATTTTTTCCAATAATTCTCTGTGATGAATTTGCATATTTTTTTCCAACGAGTTAGTAAGTTGCTTCTGTTTTTCAAGGGGTTTTTTAGCTGGTTTTGGCATTTCCTAAGTCCTCTTACAAAATACGTGTTCACAACTAGTGTCTGTAAAGCTAGAACTGTATGATACAAGAAATATTTTCAAAGATGTGAGCTTTAAAATTTCCTATTTAGAAATACAGTTCTGTCATGCTTTTATGTTTGGTAGCGTTCAGCTACAAGGTAGGTTGTTATGTTCAGTGGGAATAAGTTTGAGGTAAGCAGAAGATGAGGCAGGCAGAGCTGTATCGCACAATTTTCAAGTCTCTATAAATTGTTGCTACAAGTTTCTTTTGAGATTGGGAAGACTGAGATTTTAAACTTCCACCTTTTTTGCTTTTTTCTCTGGCTCATTTTTCTGAGTTTTGTGATGTTTGAAATGATGATGGAGTTGAAGATAACATGCAGGCATAGTGGGAGTGGGGAAACAGTGGCTAGCTGTATACAGGCTTGCTTCTGAAACCATAGATTATTTAAGAACAGAACAGCATGGGAATTATAAAGCTCATAGTGTAAAAGCAGACTTAAGAAGTAGTAATGAAAGGCATTCTCGTTTTTATAGTAAACTAAAATTGATGTAAATTGTTCTCCATGTTGAATATAGCTTAACATTTTTAATATGCTCTGTTTCTTTTTATTTAACTGCCTATTATGTTTAATTTCAGGCTCTTGATGGTTTTTTTTTAGCAATTATGACAGATGGAAATATAATATATGTGTCTGAAAGTGTAACTCCCTTACTTGAACATTTGCCAGTAAGTACAAATTGCTTTCTATAATGTATCAGTTTGTCTGTGGATGGTGTTCTGCTATGGGTACTAATGAATCGTTAGCCTTTTTGGCATTATAGAGGATATGTATGCTTTGTTTTAATGCTTTTGCCTTTTCTTCAGCACAACTTCTTTCTACTGGTCTGTCTCCTATATTAAACATTTACTTTGGAAATACAGAATACAGTCAGCACTATGTTAGGCAGGATTATGAAGTGCCAGACTAGCATCGGTTTCTCTTTAACATAGCTGAAATAACAGTTGACAGCAGGACACCCTTTAGAGTTCACACCTATCACAGCCTCTACGTGAGTCAGAGGGTTATTGCTAAAAAGTGATATCCTTGGAATTTTTTTAAACTACTTTTTTACTCCTTTCTTGCCAAAGAACTCGTAAGACATGCATTGCTGCCGGTTCTGCTTTTTAAGCTAGATACATACTTTGGGTTATATCACATTCACTCATCTTTAATCTTAGTGGCATTGCTCACTGGTAAATTTAACATTGTAGTTTTTAAAGTTACCTTTGAATAATGTTGTTCTGAAATGAAGCAGATTAGTACTCAAAAACGCAAACAATTGATGAGTGAAACAGTGAGTTCTTTTCCAGAAGAGAAGGACAAATGACTGTTAAAGGCTAGGTGCCTTGCTGTGTTTTTGTAAATATCTGAGTTATTTACATGCTGAGTATTTTGTTAAACTTGGAGTGGCGTATTTAAAAAATGATTCTGCAGAACATGAATACCCCTAAGGTATGCATGGTATCAGCCTGCAAATTTTGAAAAATGTACCGGTAATTATGATTAGTTTTTTTTAAAAAAAGTCGAATTTATCAAGTTCTCGGAGGCACATTTGTACTTTGCTTTTAGGTGTGATTTATATGTTGCAACCATACATTCTGTGATCACTGTTTTCTGAATACTTAATCAAATGCATTTGTGCACATGATTAGTTGTTCCATTGTTCAATTTTATTGCATTCATCTCTGTTGTTCCCAGTTTTGTGTACATAGTTGTGGAACTAATTATGAAATAATGTTGTGGGTTGACCCCAGCTGTCAACTAAGCACTGCACCAGTGCTTGCTTGCTCACTCCCACCTGAAGGGATGGGGGAGAAAATTGGAAAAGTAAGAAAACTCCTGGGCTGAGATAAAAGCAAAAGTCATGCACAGAAGCAAAGCAAAACAAGGAATTCATTCACCACTGCCCATCAGCAGCCCGGTGTTCAGCCACCTCCAGGAAGGCAGGGCTCCATAATGCCTAACAGTTACTTGGGAAGACAAAAGGCATCAGTCCAAACATCTCCCCCTTCCTTCTTCTTCCCCCAGCTTTGTATGCTGAGCATGACGCCTTATGGTTTGGAATATCCCTTTGGTCAGCTGGGGTCAGCTGTCCTGGCTGTGTCCCCTCCCAACTTCTTGTGCACCCCCAGCCGGCTCGCTGGTGGGGTTGTGTGAGGAGCAGAAAAGCCATTGGCTCTGTGTAAGCATCGCTCTGCAGTAACTAAAACATTCCTGTATTATCAATACTTTTCAGCACAAATCCAAAACAGCACCATACTGTCTACTATGAAGAAAATTACCCCAGCCAAAGCCAGCAATTGTATTTATAAAATCAATTGCAATTGGATATAATTATTGGTAACATGATAACCTATATGATGTAGGGAGGGTCTGTCTTTTGTTCCAAGAAATTATTTCAGTGTAGAGGATGCCACTGACAGGTTACAGTGCCCTAGAACAACTCCCTATAATTTCTAATTAAAATGCTTCTTTACATGGAATTTTTGCATCCCAGGGAAGTTAATACAAGACTCCATTGTACTTCAATATGTATTTTTATCTGCTTTTCATTTAGTGTTTTTCATTAAAGGTTTTGCAGTGCCGAAATTAAGACATAAAAGTGAGATTTTTTTCATGCAGAATATTCATGTGTATTCCAGCAGGTGGCTTTGTTGAGTCAGTAATGTTCTTCTGAATTGTGGAATTGTTTTGCATTTAAATAGTAGGCTTTGTGACATTATACATCTTGCACTAGTTTAATGCTTATGAAATCTTTTTCTTTCAGTCTGATCTTGTGGATCAGAGTGTATTTAATTTTATCCCAGAGGGGGAACATTCAGAAATTTATAAAATACTGTCTTCTCATCTGCTGGAAAGTGGTTCATTGACACCAGAATACTTAAAATGTAAGTAGTTACTGCAGGTTAACCTGTGTAGGCAGCTCAGACCCCACAGCCACTCACTCGCTCTCCCTAGTGGGATGGGGAAACAGTCAGAAGGGTAAAAGTGACAGAACTTGTGGGTTGAGATAAAGATGGCTTAACAGGTAAAACAAAAGCCATGTACGCAAGCAAAGCGAAATAAGGAATTAATTTGCTACTTCCTATCAGCAGGCAGGTGTTTAGCCATTTCCAGGAAGGCAGGACTCCATCGTGTGTAATGGTTACTTGGGAAGACAAATGCTGTAAGCAGAAATGTCTCCCCCCTTCCTCCTCCTTTTCTCCCCCCTCCCTCCTCCTTTTCTCCCCCCTCCCTCCTCCTTTTCTCCCCCCTCCCTCCTCCTTTTCTCCCCCCTCCCTCCTCCTTTTCTCCCCCCTCCCTCCTCCTTTTCTCCCCCCCCTCCTCCTTTTCTCCCCCTCCCTCTCTTTTCTCCCCCCTCCCTCCTCCTTTTCTCCCCCCTCCCTCCTCCTTTTCTCCCCCCTCCCTCCTCCTTTTCTCCCCCCTCCCTCCTCCTTTTCTCCCCCCTCCCTCCTCCTTTTCTCCCCCCTCCCTCCTCCTTTTCTCCCCCCTCCCTCCTCCTTTTCTCCCCCCTTCCTCCTCCTTTTCTCCCCCCTCCCTCCTCCTTTTCTTCCCCCTTCCTCCTCCTTTCCCCAACTTTTATTGCTGAGCACAGTGTCATATATGGTATGGGATATCCCTTAGGCCAGGGGTCCTCAAACTTTTTAACCAGGGGGCCGGCGTGCGGATGCAGTGGCAGGCAGCCATCTGTGGCTGCTTGGTTCCCCCCCCAACCCCCGGCGGGGGGGGTGTCTGTAAATACTGGGGGCCGGATTGAGGGCCCTGGGGGGCTGTATCTGGCCCGCGGGCCGTAGTTTGAGGACCCCTGCCTTAGGTCAACTGTCCTGGCTGTGTCCCCTCCCAGCTTCTTGTGCACCCCCAGCCTGCTCGCTGGCAGGGCAGTGTGCGAAGCAGAAAAGGCCTTTGCACTGGGTAAGCACTGCTCAGCAATAGCTAAAACATCCCTGTTATCAATGCTGGTTTAGTCACAAACCCAAACCACAGCAACATATGAGCTGCTATGAAGAAAATTAACTCTATCCCAGATAAAACCATTACAGTAGTTATGTTAAAAATAATCTGCAGTGTGTTAACATGATCAGTTCTTTTTCTTCTAAACAGAAAAAGGGTGAGCCTTGAAGAACAAAAGTGCTTTTTGTTGTTTCCCCCCTGCTGAAGAGTAGAATTTTCAGCATTCCATTGCATTTCACTCTGTGACTTTCCCATGTATAAGAAAGTTTCATCTTGTTTATATAGCTTCTATTTAGACAGTTGTAGCAGTTGGCAAGAATAAAAACATAGCAGCCTAATGAGTTTTGGAAGTGCACGCTTTAGTAAACAAGTTCAGGGCAGCTGCTGCTTTAAAATAGCTCTAGTTTTTCGGGGGGTTCTGTCACTAGCATTCAGACCCTTCATGCACAAATTCTAAAGGAGTTCTTTTCTTTAGGTTAGTTAATATCACGGTGGTTAAAAGCAGAGGCTGTAGTCATTTGTAATCACAACACTTACTGTATCTCGATAAGTGTGCAGCTTAATTATTCCTGCTTTTCATTTCATGTTGTCTGTGCATTTCATCAAGCGTATAACCTATTAATTTGTTTATTCTTTTCTCAGCGAAAAATCAACTAGAATTCTGTTGCCATATGCTGCGAGGAACAATAGATCCAAAAGAGCAACCTACGTATGAATACGTAAAATTTATAGGAAATTTCAAGTGTTTGAATAACGGTAAGTAATTTCAGTAATGTTAGCGTGGAACATCTAGGCAGCTTCAGAACTAAACAGGCTTGGGACCATTGTGCAAACCTTAATGATGAACTAAAATCAGTCTTTCAAAAGAAGATTTTGAAGCAGAGTTATATCACTTCTTCATTGGTTTAGTGAAAAAAAAGAAAAGCTGCCTATCAGGTATTGCAGGTCTGTGTGTTTGAATGTGAAATGTAGTAATTATGGTTAATGCTTTCAATTAAAGAAAACTAGTATCTTGTAAAATATTTTTACAAGAATGTAAGAGAAATTTAAGCAAAGACTTTAAAATAAAAAGCCTGGATTTAGCGTATGGATTGAAGCATAATCCATACTTACTTAAGCAGGTGACCAAGTAACTTGAAGATCAGTGGTACTGAGTACCTGCAGTTCTCGTTATGCAGTGAGCTGGGAAGTAAAATGTGCTTTCAGTTCTGTGCTTTCACCAACAGGAGTTACCACTCAGATAAGTGGGTGGGCCAGTACAGTTTTCTGCACTGAGTTCCTTCTCCCTTCCATTGAAGTTATTTTTATTAGTTATATACTCGTATTATTTCTCTGTACTACGTCTCCAATCTGTTTGGCCAGCCTGTGAAGCCTGTTTACTTGAGAGGCATTTCGTCAGCCAGACAAACGGCTTGTGCGACGTGGTCAGTAGTATATCTTCATAAAGATCGACCCCCAAAATGTTATCAAAAACAGTATCTTGTAAATAAACCTGTAGGGTTTTTATGTGGTGTCAGTATTTTTCTCACAAAACAGGGAGAGGTTGGGTCTTAGTGCCAAATGCAGGTATGTAATATTATAGGAAAGACAAGAAACAGGCCTGAAAAGGCCAAATATGGTGCTAGTCTTGGAAAGAGGAGGGTTTGGGAAACTGCAGACCTATCAATTGCATTTCAATATTGGGAAATACTCTAGAACAAATAATTAAACTACACGTGAATTTCAGGAAGGCCAGCAAGGAACTGAATAGCAACCATTGTGGATTTTTCAGGTAAAGATAGCAGCAAATCAAGTCAGTTACCTCTGCCAAAGATAAGTTACCTCTGTGGATAAGAGGACAAAGCACAAATAAATGACAGATTTTTTAATATGCTTTAGGCAGTTACCATAATCTGTTCTTGCAAACACGTAAGGGGATCACATGTTAATTGAAATTGCTGGAGAGTAGCTGCAGAAACTGGTTGGAAAGGTTACCAGTGTTCATTGTCAAAATGGAGTTTTAATGAACGTCTGGATTTAAACAGTATTTTCATTAACATAGTTTGCAGTCATGAAATGATGCAAGAACACTAAAAACAAGATAAGAATTCAGCCCCAAGTTTAGAAAATAAATTATTTTTTGAGAAAAAACCCAGACAAATTGACTAAGTAATCAAATGCAAGTTACTCCATGTAGGAATAACAAACTATATGACCAGGACAAAAGGTTATAGTCAGCTAGATACCAGTCCTTTAGAAAAAGGAATTAACTGGGGAATGTAAACTGAACATGACCAAATCACCATGACCAACCACCAAGCTGTGAAATGCCAAAAGGCCCTTTTAAAGGATAGTCTGAACCATATGAAATAATCCCACTGCAATTCTTAGCACCTGTATGTCCTTATCCAGTTTTTGACACTTACTTGTTGGAAGTAAAGCAGTTGAAGGGAGTTCAGAGTAGAGCAGTGAAAGCAATCAGAAATTTAAAAGTCTTAACTTACAAGGCAAGATAAATTCTGAAGACCAAAGGAGAAGGGATAAGATAAAGAGGAAGGAATTTACCTGTTCTCTTTCTGATGGAAAGAGCAAGGAGCTGTAAGTTTAAATTGCATGAAGAAACTTCAGTAGAAGTTCTCATCTGGAGTTGAACTTGAACCAGTTAGGCTTGGAAGGGCTTGACAGCAGTTTGGAGTCACCATCTCTAGAGCTTAGTAAAGATAAACTAAATTGATATCTGCTGGAAATGAAAGGTAAGGTTAATCTGTTTTGAGGTCTAGTCCATCCCTTGCCCCCTTGTGATTCCATCCACCTCTGTGATTCAGTATGTGGAATCTGTTTGTTCTCAGCTCAGTGTCCTGATTTGTTCACATACGTATTACATAATTATGTCTTTGATAGTTGTTACTTAGTATGTCTTCAGCTTGTGTCATTTGAATGTGATGGAAGCCTAGAAAAAAATAGTTACCTCAAAATCTAAAAGAAAAAGTTAGCAAAACCTGATAAAAAGAGAAGTTTTACAAGATATTTTTGAAGCAAGTATATTCCAGTCATTTTCAGTAGTTACCAAGAAGGATTAGAATTGCTATTATTTTCTTAGAAGTGCTCTGTCAGGTAATATCATATTAACTGTAATTTTCATTCCTTGAGAAAGTTACCTGGTGGCTGTGTACCCATTACTACTCTACAACTACTATTCCTGTGCGTATTTGTGTATATGTAGCATTTTTCTTAATGCATGTTGTTATAAACAAAGCACATTAGATAAATATTGGGCCATTTGTCTTGTGATCTTATTGCCGTATTCCTCCACGCTTATATTGTAGTGTGTTGACCTCCTCTCCTCTATCTTCCCTCAGTTCCCAACTCAGCGCACAATGGTTTTGAAGGAACTATTCAGCGATCTCACCGACCTTCATACGAAGACAAAGTTTGCTTTGTAGCCACAGTTAGATTAGCTACACCTCAATTTATCAAGGTATTATGCACAAATGAAACCACTTTTGTATCATTTTTACATGGACTCTGAACAGGAAAGCTTCAGAGAGAATGCACACATTTCAAATATTATTAATGAAAACCATAAAGGATTTTATTACATGAAACTGAAAGTGTGTTTTTTTCTTCACACATAGATAGGTTAAACATTGTGCAAAAGGCTAAATGTTATGCACAGCATCAAATGAAGTTATGGTGAATACAATTTCTAAATAATCACATAAAATAGTAATATGCAAGAAATAAATTTAGAAGTCCATAGGAATATAAATTAGCAAGTTTAACATAAACAAAGATAGCAGTGAGATTACATGGAGAAATTAATATTTTAGTTGAAATTTGGATGTGAGTTTTATGCTGATGGTCTTGCTGTACCTTGACACAGAAGCAGATCTGGTAGGGCTTAATGAAAGCTTGCATTACTTGTCAGTAACAGAGAGTTGGTTTTGAGGTAACAGAACTCTTTTTGTTTTGTTTCAGTGCTGTTATTCAGTAACTTGGTCGTTTAAAAAGAACATTTTGCTTAACTGCAACTATGCAGTGAAGGTATCTTTCCAAGTTTAGAATTGATTGTGGATGAAGTTAGTAGTTTACTAAGTATAATCCTGTTCCTCACCAAAATCAGTCAAATACTCAAGATACAGTACAGGATAGTCCGTGGTGGTGACTCAGATTATATGTTTTATACAAATATATTAATCAAGGTACAAGATAGTCTACTATCTAACGCTTGTTCTTGCAATTCAGTTGTAAAAAATGCCATGAAATGTATATATGGCACATCGGTAAGCTGCTGTCCGCCATGCAGAACCCTTTGACCATTTAAATTTTCTGCCCATAAGTTGAATGCACTGGTGTCTTAAGCTGAAGATCGGTGGTGGTAGCCTCTGAAGATGTGATATATACTTTGCACTTTGACAGCATAGTAGGGAGCCTGTGGAGAAATCAAACTTCTTCAATTCTGGCAGGCTGAATAGGAACTGGATCTCTCCAAACTGCATGCCAGAGAAAGTTTGTTGTCTATTTTTTCCTCAAGCCATGGAAATCTTTCATCTGACACTTTTCTTCCCATGTGGGTCTAAATAATGTTCTTCCTGTTATACCTACAGTTTGTAGAGATGTTACATGTGTACTTTTTGCTGCATGAAATGCTTGGGGGAATAAAGACCAACCGGGCATTATTTGCAAATATTTTTGTCTTTTAGTCTGACAGGAATATGCTATAGTAAAACTGGTTTTCCTACTTCTGGAACGGGACATTTGGAAGTTGAGGAACATCTGTTTATGATCTTTTCAGGTCTGTCAGTCTCCTGAGGGTAAAAGCATTACAGATTATATGGCCAAAGTTTCATTCCTCTACCTGAACTTCTGAGCCCCTACTGCCTAAGGAAGCTTTCATGTTACAGAGGTGTTAAGATCCTCTCAAGGGTTTCAGTTAGTGCTGTTCATCTGGGGAATCTTCTTGTGAAGAAGACCAACATGAGAGTGAAGACTTTTAATCTGAAAATTACTTGCTTATACTCTTTGGATACCTTCTGTTAGCATTGAATAGACTACAGCAAATAAGTGTAACTTCAGGAGCTTCACCATCTCAGTAACTTTACTACCAGATGTGTGGTGCAGCCAGTAATGAGATGCGCATTTTAGTACTGGATTGCCTTATTTAAGGTAGAACCTGCCTGCTCATCTGCCACTTTTTGTCTTTATTTCAGATGGTATATGGTTCTGGATTTTTTTTAACCTAGAATGTAATTTCTCAAGGATATACAGTGCTTTTGCAGAAGGCCATAGTATTATTGAGAATAATCTCAGAAAGTTCACATTTTTGTTTTCTGCATATGACCCCACCACTTTTGTGACAAAATACGCCACAGATTTTGTTTCCTCAGTGAAGGGATTTGGCTCTACACATTCTTTAAAAATTTGTCTTGCATTTTAGCTGATAGATGGTTGAATCCTGTCAAGCAGGTAGGCTTAATCCAGCCAAAAGGATTCTACCAGAATAGTTTTTGTTATAAATTAAAGTCCTTTCTTTTCTAGATGCCTTGTTGAACAAGATAGCTTCTGCCCAGGAGTATTTTACAGTGGAATATCTGCAAATCATTAATACAAATACATTGAGTAATTGGATGCTAACTGGCTGCCAGCTCCTCTTTAACAATGATGTTTTTACTGTGATTTTACTCCCTGCACTACGTTATTTTTACTTTTGTTCTGAATCTTAGGAAAGTAGATGAACTTTAGGGTTTAGGGGTAGTTTCAGTTTTGAAGGTTAAGTCTTACTAACTGGAAGTCACACCAAGAATCATAAATTTGTGCGCAGGATGATTTTGTTCATTACCTTCATCATATAACTCACTTTCTAGTCACTGCCTTTAGATTTTACATGATGAAGGTGAGGAAAAAATATTGCCTAGGTATGTTCAATTTTTTTTTTCATAGAAAGAAAACTTAGAAATATCTATTTAAAGAACTGCAAAATATGCACTTAAACTCTCTGTGTTGTAATGTGGAAGAATGTAAAGGAAGGTGGTCTCTTTGTAGGAACAACAGTTAGTCTACTGTATTTTTTCTGTAGGACTATTTTAGTTACAGATGTTTGCAGGGCAGCAGGGTGCTTGTCTGTCCACATCTGTCATGAATATTATGTCACTGCAGCAGCAGCTTCCATAGTGTGGTCTGCAGGAAACTGTTGTGGTATCTGATCATCAATAGATTCTACTGTGTTCCTGGCAATGGGAATACCGTTGCAAGTTCCTACAAGTATGACACAGTGTGCAGGTGTTCAAAAAAGGATTTACTGATCTGTAATTTTATTATAATTCTTTGACGGGTGTATGCATGCATGCATGCATTCTATCATCCATCTTTCTTTTTGTAAGGCAGTACTAGAGGAGTTTGCAAAAGAACTGATTGCCTTGGGGTACTTGGCTCTGTTACTGTCTCAGCATCAGGCACAGTACTTGGGGCATCTTTACCTGTCTGGAAGGGGATGATAGAAATTGACTGACATGCACTGATTGCACGTGTCTGAGCAGAATACATTTAAAACGATGTACAGAATATCTTGAGGATTTGTTGTAATAGTGGAGATGCAATCATTCTTGTACTTTTCACGAGTTCTAAACATAAGAATAGGGTGTTCTTTGTAGTATGTCTGTGCCTTCAAGCCAAAGTGATTCAGATTACTCTGTATTTACAAAAAGGTAGAATCGTATTCCTAAACTCAAAATAACATGACCATCTTGCTAATGTTGGGTTTTACACATTATAAGCATAAATTGTAATCGGAGTGTCTGGTGGGAGTGTTTCATGTCATCTTTTGCTTGTTAGAAGTTAAAAGCTTAAGTGCAGGAACTATGGATTTCTGCTTGTACTGCTGTGGTTGTAGATAACTGAGTTTGAGTTTCATCTCACACCAGGGTTGTTCCATTTAAATCAACTTAATGTCAACCTCGCACAGCTGAGATTAGATTCTACCTCATACTATGCATCTAAACAAGCAAAACCAATGAAGCTGTCTAAAAATAATAACTATTGTAGACTTACCTACTAACTTTAGGCAAGTCTGAATTTCAAAAGAGTTTATGAATTAGAATAGAGCAGTTTTGAGAGAGTGTTGGTTTTTGTGTGTTTTTTTTTCTTCTTTTTAGGAAATGTGCACTGTTGAAGAACCCAATGAAGAGTTCACATCTAGACATAGCTTAGAATGGAAGTTCCTATTCTTGGATCACAGGTGCAATTCCTTCTATGTATAGCAGTAATAGTAGCTGAATCACAGTGGTGGCTATAGTATTTAGAGTTCGCTAATCAGCATTAACTACTCATAGCTTGTGTTGGGTTAATTTTTAATTTTTTTCAGAGCACATGCTGTAATCAAGAAAACTTAAATAATGAAATACTTTTGTTTGGCTTTTTTGTGTGAAAATAAAATGACATTAATTTTTGTATTAATTAGGGCACCTCCAATAATAGGTTATCTTCCATTTGAAGTTTTGGGAACATCAGGCTATGATTATTATCACGTGGATGATCTAGATAATCTGGCAAAATGTCACGAACATTGTGAGTACGACTAAGTTGCTAAAACAAACAAGTTTGTTTTATAGATGTTTCGTGTAAAGTTTGTTAAATTGTACAACTGTCATAGAGAAATTTTGTGATATATTTGAGTGAAGCATCTTTACTCCTGTTTGACATTATTGCACTGCTGATCTTCATCTTTTTTCTTTTGATAACAGAACTACAAAAACATTTAACTTTATCTTATTATTTGGAGTTTTCATGGTGGTAAATTGAGTGCACAGCACTATCACAAATACTTCTTCAGTTCTTCCATTAGCATTTAAAAGGCTTGTTTAATACATGCAAAAGTTGTTTGAACATTTAATAGAATAAGCTTTCTGTTTAGCTATGTTTTTCTTTATAAAGCTGTATTTAAGTTTTTTGCACGTAAATTTTTCAGAATATGTTAAAAAACCCCACAAAAACGGAAGTTTGAATTCTGCAGTTCTCTGAAAAATGCAGTGTAAATTTTTTTTTATAGAAAGCTACAGTTTAAAATCTGTTCTTTATCATTGTCATAATACTGGATTTAGACATGGTTTGGGACCATATGAAGCTGGGAAATAATGTTTATTATGCAATTGCAATATTTACAGCCTGGAAAGACAGTAAACTTTATTCTTTACTTCTATAGTAATGCAATATGGGAAAGGGAAGTCATGTTACTACAGATTCCTTACAAAGGGACAACAATGGATTTGGCTGCAAACACATTACTATATCACGTATCACCAGTGGAACTCCAGGCCAGAGTTTATTGTCTGTACGCACACTGTTGTAAGGTAAGTTATTTTAAAAAAATCTGTATTAAGAGATTCTAATGTCATGGGAGCTCTATTGTTAGTCTTTTTGGAGGTAGAGGAATCATAGCAGTTTAAAGAATCATTGGAACACTTCCTGAGATACTTTGTAAGCAAGGTAGCTCTGAGGAGTTTGGTTTTTGAGGTATGTTTTTTAAATCATTCAAGATAATAGTAAATTTTTGGTTTGTCTTCTAGTTATGCGGAAGTTAGAGCAGAAAGACGACGAGAACTTGGTATTGAGGAGTCTCTTCCAGAGATTACAGCAGATAAAGTGAGTGGCTGATATAATTTTATTTTACTTATTCTCTCATACTAAAAATAATATGTAAGCAAATACATAGCCGCAAGAAGTGTTTTGTCCTGTTATAGATAAAGTAATTATTTTGATCTCTAAATAATATGACTGTTCAAAATGATCAAAGAAGTCTAGGAAGGGTGTTTGTTTAACTATGTTCTGCCCTGAACACTCACTCTCCTCTTTTCAGGGCTTCATGTGCATGTAGTTACAGCATGGCAGCACCCAGCAGTCCTTATTAAGATCTGATTCCTGCAGAGTTTGATTGATTAATAAATGTTCTTCCTTACTGGAAGCACCTATAATCTGAAATACCAAGGTCAACTCACAAAGATGGCTTAAAGGAATTCACAAGAGGAAAGCAGGAGCTGTTGCATTGTCTGACTGTCCCACTTCTTAGAAGTATACAAAATTCGTTTTGACTTAATGTCCTTGGAAGCCCAGTGAGTCATAGATAAGCCAGTTTATGCAGATGCTTTGTCACATTTTCCCCTGGCAGTTCAGAAATGTTCTCCCTTGGCAGTTCAGCAAGTTTCATCTGTCAGTGCTCCTTCTAGTGGAATTAACTCGTCCTTTTTCAAAAGAATAAGCAGTTGACTTATTACACTGGTGTTCAGACTGAACTGAGTTGCTCGAGAAGGAGGACAGCTCAGTAGTCAGTTTATGGTGTGTGTCTCCGTGCATTTTGGTTTCTAAGCTTACATGGCTTTGGTTTGGTTTCTTTTCTAACGATAAAAGCCACAAATGGAAACTAAGCTTACAGGTATCAAACAGGCCGCTACTTCTGCACAGTCACCTGTGTAAGTGGGTTGATTAGACACAGCATGTTCTTAGATGTTTGCTAACAGAAATGTACTTCGTGTGCTGAATCAGATAATAATTATTGTTTGTATGTATGTGTCTCTTCAGAGTCAGGACTCTGGGTCTGACAATCACATAAACACAGTGAGTCTCAAAGAAGCACTGGAAAGATTTGATACCAGCCCCACACCTTCTGCTTCCTCCAGGAGTTCAAGAAAATCTTCACATACTGCAGTATCAGATCATTCATGTAAGCACCAACTGTTGAAAATATAATTGCCTTCCTAGTGAAGGCTTTCTCTGCTTACTTCAATCAAATGCATAACTAGCAGTTATTCATCATTTTATGAAGAGTGTGCAAATGAAAATGTCCTTTTTGATGGTTCAGAGATCTGCTGACCTCTCAGATTTTCAGAGGTTGTGTAGTGACTTCTAAAAGTTCAATAGCAGACCCTAGAACACTCCATTTCAGTCGATCAGATTCCATTATTGTTGGATAGTCAGGGTAAAAAAAGAGTCCAAGCCTTAAGCTTTTTTTTGTTAATGCAAAGTTTCCTGTGGTTTGATTATTGCATTGCAGAATTGAGATTACTATTAATATGTATCTTTCTGTTGTAACTCTGAACATTGTCAGCAACACCAACTAAAATGACGGTGGACACTAGCACTCCTCCAAGGCAAAGCTTACCGGGTCATGAAAAGACTGCGCAAAGAAGATCATCTCTGAGTAGCCAGGTAACTCGTCAGAGAAAAATTTTGTATTTAATGAGTGTAATTCACCTTTAAAAGGTATTATTAAATCCATATAGTCTTTGTTCCATTTCTTCTGAAAACACATAATTTAGACTCTTAACAGTTTCACTTGGAATACATGACTATCAGAACTGTATCATCAATATGCAGCTTCATTATACTACATTTTATGGAAATACAATAATTAAGCATAGAAGGTTTTTTTGATGTTAAAGTTTGCAAGATTTTGTATGAATCTTACCACTCACACAGAACTTCTTTCTGTGATTCTGCATTTTGAAGATAGATAGATAGATATGTATATAAGCTATTACATACATCTATATATCTATACAGTTGCCAACATGATGCTGTCTGTGTCCCTATAGAGAATTCATATAAACTCAGGGCTCTAAGAATATTAGTGAATACTTTCATATAGTTTCTGAAATCTTAGTTACAGGAGAAAATGTCATGTTTCATGTACTTGGTGCCCATGTTCCAAGCGAACTAATACATTCATTTCAGAAATAGTATGTTATTACAATACGTATTTTTAAAAATTATTAGTTTAAGAATAAATCAAAGGTGTCAACTTCCAAACTTGTTAAAAAAGCTTTTCCTTTACTATAAATAATACTTCTAAACTAGCTGTAATTTCTGATTTTCCTGTTTTATACCTATTGTTTTCATACAGTTTTAGCAGTGGAAAAATTACATATATATATATATATAATGTATATAATCAATTACTCTTATGTTCTTAATTCTCTAATATTTGAGGTTAGATATTTCAGGAAACATTTACTTGGTTTTATCATATGTTCAGATGATGCTGTTTCAGAATTGACACTTAATGTAAAGAAATATTTCATGTCAAGTATGAAGTTCATTCTCTTCCAGTTATGGAACAATTTTTTAAATCCTAGTCTTTAAGCTCCCAGTCTCTTGGACAACCAGTAGCACAGCCAGCGATGTCTCAGCCTGCAACTTTACAGCTCCAGTCGGGCATGTCCCAGGTATGGTTTAAGTTGGTTTATTGTTTATTAAGTCTTGTGCTTATGGAGAACAGCATTGTTTCAGAGAAACTGGCTGCTAATGACTTGGACAGGTGTCCTTTTCCAGGTAAAAAATGTGCTGGCTGGCTGAGCCCCGAGACTGATGGTGAATAGAGTTAAATCCAGCTGGAGGCTGGTCACAGGTGGTGTTCCCCAGGGCTCAGTACTGGGGCCAGCTCTGTTTAATAACTGTATCAATGATCTGGATGAGGGGATCAAGTGCACCCAGTGTTGATCTGCTGGAGGGCAGGAAGGCTCTGCAGAGGGATCAGGACAGGCTGGACCGATGGGCCAAGGCCAGTGGATGAGGTTCAACAAGGTTCAGTGCCAGGTCCTGCTCTTCGGTCACACCAACCCCGTGCAGCACTACAGGCATGGGGAAGAGCGGCTGGAAACTGCCTGGGAGGAAAGGACTTGAGGGTGCTGGCTGACAGCCAGCTGAACATGAGCCAGCCGTGTGCCCAGGTGGCCAAGAAGGCCAAGAGCATCCTGGCTTGTACCAGAAATGGTGTGGCCAGCAGGACAAGGGCAGTGATCGTCCCCCTGTGCTCAGCAGCACTGGTGAGGCCGCACCTCGAACACTGTGTTCGGTTTTGGGGCCCTTATGACAAGACAGACACTGAGGTGCTGGAGCGTGTCCAGAGAAGGGGAACGGAGCTGGTGAAGGGTCTGGAGCACAAGTCCTATGAGGAGCAGCTGAGGGAACTGGCGGTGTTCAGCCTGGAGAGGAGGAGGCCTGAGGGGAGACATTATGGCTCTCTACAACTACCTGGTTGTACTAAGTGGGTTGTACAACTGGGTTGTACTGAGGTGGTTGTTGGTCTCTTCTCCCAAGTAGCAAGTGATAGGACAAGAGCAAATGGCCTCAAGTTGCACCAGGGGAGGTTTAGATTGGATATTAGGAAAAACTTCTTTGAAAGGATTGTCAAGCATCAGAACAGGCTGCCCAGGGAAGTAGTTGAGTCACCATCCCTGGGGGTGTTTGAAAGGTGTGTAGATGTGATGCTTAGGGACATGGTGTAGTGACGGACTCGGCAGTCCTGGATTAACAGTTGGACTTGATGATCTTAAAGGTCTTTTTCCAACCAAAATGATTTTATTCTGTGTTCTGAATGTAAGATTAATTTCTCTTTCAGAAATTGAATTCTTTGGTGCCAGTGGCACCTTTAACATTCTCTTGAAATGAGAAAATTCCCCAATTTGACACTTTTCCTTTATTTTTTTATTTTCCCATGTTTTGTGTGGATATAGTTGTAAGCTTTGGCCGTTAGAAACATAAACACAATTTAAGAGAAGATATTTTAGGACATGAATTTGAAAGTCCATCAGCTATGCTGTAACTTCCTACACATATGCCTGTAACAAAAGGCAGTTTGGTCTATGAAACACTTCTGTCAAATAAGAAAAGTGGTATCAGGCCCAACCAAATATCTATGTCCTATATACGGGATAATAAGTATCAAAAGGTTATATTGACTTGTGACCCATAGCAGATGTCTGGGGAAGAATAGAAGTGGCAAACAGTTTATCTGTGAGCACAGCCCCCAATAGTTAGTGACTGAGAATATTCCCAAGTTATTTGCATATGTTTTAGCTTTGGGTTAGTTTTTTTGGTAAACTGGTACAATTTGAATTTTTAACCTGAGAGACCTTTAACATCCACAGGACCACTTAAATTACTAAGGCTTTTTTACAGTCTTAGTGATTTGAACACTAGTGAATTTCTTTTGCTATGGGATTTTTCTTTTTTTTAGTTCCCCAGTTCTGATGTATCAATTAACTGTGACATCAATTAAATGTGAGTTCTGTGAGATTTTCACACTAATGAATTTGTCCTCAGAATATGGTTATTAGCAGTTTAAAAAGCAGTGCTTGATTTCTTTGCTGCTATGGAGGAGTGTATTTATTGCTTGTAAATAAAGTACCATTATTTCTGCTCAGCTTTTAATTATTCATTGCACTACAGCCTGTGTTTCAGTTTTCAGCTCAATTAGGAGCTATGCAGCACTTAAAGGACCAGCTAGAGCAAAGAACACGGATGATAGAGGCCAATATTCATCGGCAGCAGGAGGAGTTGCGTAAGATTCAAGAGCAGCTTCAAATTGTCCACGGTCAAGGACTCCAGGTGAGTTAGTGTAGCTCTCACAGGTTTGATCTGTAGAGGATTTAGGCATCTAAAATGAGACTTGGGCACTTAATTCCACAAGGTGATCCTCCCTACCCCTGTCAGCTCCAGCTGGACCTAATGTGCCTAAAATCCATTGCATCTGCTGCTGTTCCTGAGGTGCCTGCCATTTTGCTTCTGAATGTATCTGGAAGTGCCCCAGTGTATCTTTTCGATGTTGAGCAGCTCAAGCCTAGCTTATACCCAAACCTAAATGTAAAAGGATGCAGCGCTTGTTAGTTCCTGCAAAGTTGTGCGGCCATTAGGATATTAATCCAAAATGTGCAAGATAAGCATTTGTTTCCTCTTAGCTTGTGGGTGTCAGATTCATACCTGTTGTTTCTTAAACTGTCCTAACTATCAGGCTGTGGTCCTCCTACACACCCTCCTGGTGAAGTGGTTCTACTTTGCGTGGTATACTGAAGTAGTTACTGAGCCAGAAAGACGAGAAGTCCAGAGGATGCATTACTCAGTCTAGCAGATGACTACTTGACTTCTGTATTTTAACCAGTATAGTTTTTTCTAATTTCGTCATTCCCTTCTCAGCAGCTGTCTTTGGAAAAGAATGACCCTATTGGGTTTTGCCAGTTAAAAAACCAAAACCAACCAACCAAACCCCACCTAAAACTAAAATACACCTTAAGGAAATAATCAAAATATTTTCACTGTGGATTGTGAATGAAGAGTAGAAAAAAATATTTCCTGGAAGTATTGAGTATGTTGCTTAAATCTCGTTGAAGTGTAGGAGTTTCTGGCATGTGCCATTTTCAGTGTTTTATCATGTCTAGCGTAAGCCTGCCAGCAGTAGTCTGCCTTATAGATGCCTCAAAAGGAGAGATTCACAGCTTTCTTCCCTGTGCACTGTGGAGGGACCTTATTCAGGACTGTGGAAACTAGGGAAGATATCTAAGTGCTGCACATTTGAAATTATTACCCTGTCTTGTTCTAGTCCTGGGCCTAACTTTCTGTAAAGACTCAAATATTTTGTGCTGAATTCAATTTATTACAACCATTTTGGAAAGCTCAGTATAATCGTCATGATTTCTTGATTGCCAAGGAAGATCACATTCTTGGTGCCATGCCTGGATCTGTTCGTTCTGAGATTTTCTTCATTTGAATTTGTTTCACTGTTGGGGAACCTACAAATAGAAATGTGATCTCAAGTATGTTTTGTCTTCTGACAGTCATAGACTTTATTACAAGTTAGTCTCTAAATAGTACTTTTTCTTTTAAGAACAAATATTAAGCCTGAACGTTTAGGGCTCTAGAAATCAGGATTCTGATTTTTATCAGTTACAGTAGAGTCTCTGAATACTGACCCTGCGTGGGAGTTGGGCCTTTTGCTCTTGGTGGATGTAATGCTTTTCAAACACTTGTAATAACTAAGATGAAACTTCATCTTGCATTGATTTAAAATAATTAAGCTTACTTTCTCTGAAACATCTTGAACAATTAACAGATTTTTCTTAAAAGCTAACTTGCAGATTTATGGGGTTTTTTTAAGATGTTCTTGCAGCAGTCGGCTTCAGGACTCAACTTCAGTTCTGTGCAGCTTGCTTCTGGAAGTTCTTCAAATGTTCAGCAGCTTACACCAATAAACATGCAAGGTCAAGTTGTTCAGAGTAATCAGACTCAAAGTGGGATGAACACAGGCCATATAAGTACTCCACACATGATACAACAGCCGCCTTTGCAGAGTACTGCAACACAGGTAAAGTTCTTATTGACTTTGCTGGATAGAATATATGCTCAAAACCATAGCTGAAATACAATAGCTTTCCTGACGTCCCTCTCCCAAATTTTTTTTTTAACAATATCCTTTGAGTCATGTTAATTTCTTCATGTTCCCATTTGAAATGCATTTAAGTTCTTGATAATGTAATTTCAGATCTTGTTTTTATTTTAAAACTTAGACATGTGAATAATTAACAAGTAGCTTTTTTGAAAGACCGGTATTAAGAAAACTTATAGCCTGCCTTTTTTTGAATGTCTGAATTTTCTGTTGACAGAACATGTAACATGAGATTTGTACTAGGTGAGCTTGAAATCCAGTGTCCAGACAGCAAATAACTAGAAAACCCTAGGAACAGGACAAGCGTATATTGGTGCTTCTGCAGTTGGCTTTTCTACTCCTCAGCAATTTCGGTCAGATGCCGTAGGGGAATGACATCTGTGATGTAATAGCCTTTTTCTTCTTTTGAGTTTATTCAGTTTCTTGCAAGTCCACGTAAACTTGAAAACCACAGTGTCTGGTACTGAGTTCTACAACTTTACTTTCTGCAAAATGTGATTACGTTCGCTTTTTAAACTTGCCACCCAGCTCATATATTGGGAAACACAGTGTGCAGCTATTCGCTTTTCATCTTGTCAGTCATACGTGATTTCAAAGTCCTCTGTCACATGTATCTCCATAGAAGCCTGTTCTGCAAGCTGAACACTTCTAATGGGTTTGACCATTTTGTGTATGGAGGCTTTTTAATACCTCCCATCTCTGGGGTCACCCTTCTCTGTACCTTTATCCAAATTCCGTAGTTACTTTTTGAGATTGTGACGAGACAGACTAGTGGTGGACAGTGTTACCATCTCAGCAGTAAGCTAGTTGCAGAATTTCAAGTAAGAAATGGATTGACATGGTGTGCACATTTTAGTCTTACATCTGGCACAGAGATGCTAAAGGAGTGGGAAATAGCATCTTGGGCAAACAGTATGCAAGTAGCTCAAAAATTCGGGGAAAAAAATAACCTGAACAGGGGAAGAGCTTAATCTAAGAGATTTTCAGATGTCCAAGGGCCCGTCCCACCTCCAAATCCTCAGTCAGTAGGAATACATGTGTACTTTAAGTATTAATTTGTAATGGAAAACCATTGACAGTTGTGAAGTATGGGCAATGACAGTGAGGAGGACAGCTGTAATACCTGGCTATTTACGAATTACTGTCTGAGAAAAGTATTTTTTCTTTTCAGCATAATCAACAAAATGTACTTGGTGGCCATAATCAACAGTCTTCTCTTGCCAGTCAGTCACAGAACGCAGTCTCGGCGCCTTTGTATAACACTATGGTGATTTCTCAGCCCACAACAGGAAATGTGGTCCAGGTTCCTTCTAGTGTACCACAGAACAACAACCAGAATGCTGCAGCAGTAACCACTTTTACACAGGATAGACAAATCAGGTAAATCTTCAAGACCAGTATTCAGCAGATGACTTGCTGTGATGATGTGCTTACACAGCTACATCATACACAAAAGGAACTAACACAGCGTTAAATAATTATGTGATTTATCGTTTTAACTATATATGGATGGAACTGTTAAACTAAACTTTGCCCAAAATAATGTTTGCAAGCTTATCAAAACTCACGTTGTTATAGCAAAGTATGAACCTGAAAAAGCTGCATTTCTCAAGAGCACGTGATGCTAGATTTATTTTTTTCCTGAAGGGACTCCAAATGTCTTTTTCTATTAACAGATTTTCTCAAGGTCAGCAACTTGTAACAAAACTTGTTACGGCCCCAGTAGCATGTGGAGCAGTAATGGTACCAAGTACTATGTTTATGGGACAGGTGGTGACAGCTTATCCCACTTTTGCTGCCCAACAGCAGCAGCCACAGACTTTGTCAATAACACAACAGCAACAGCAGCAGCAAAGTCAGCAAGACCATCAGCAGCAGCTCACCACAGTTCAGCAACCAGCTCAGCCACAGCTGACCCAGCACCCCCAACAGTTTCTACAGGTAATGCAGCATTCTCTATAAATTTTTCTAGAGCCCTGACACTGCCAGCGTTGCTAGCTTATCCTACGGGTGCTTTATCTGAAAACAGAGCACTTGAAATGGTAACCTACAAACAAGCCTGATGCATGTAAGTTTATTCTGTAGCCATTCTCTAAAATCTTTCAATTTAAAGGAGCAGTAGTCTTTCCTGCAGTTTTACTCTGTGCTTTGTCCTACCCTTTGTCTTCTTCCCTTTGAATTGCTGCTCTTGATTGAGCATGGGATGAAGAAACAGATGTTTCCCTTTGAAACAGCTTGTGTTTTCTTTGCATTCACATATTAGTGCAAGAAGGTATGAGAGATGATCTCAAACAGAATTGGTTGGTCTGGAAAGCAGAATGCAGCCCAGAGCAAGACTTGTCCCTGTAACATGAGGCATGAACATCTGTCTCGGCTACAGGGGAGGCCAAGCAGCAAGTAACCTTGTAAACAGAGAGAGTGGAGAAGAACCTTGTTTTAGTGGAGAAAGAAGAGAGATTGGATCAAAAGAGAAGGAAGGCAAAACCCAAGGAGTTTAGAAATAGAAAATCTCAACAAGAAAAGAAAGGAGAACCAGAAGGTAGAAAGAATTGATGGGGAAATAGCTTGCCATTTGTTGATTCCATTTAATCGCTGCCACGTAGCTCACCCAGCAGGTGATGTTGGTGAGGGAGTGGTAGCTGGAACACTAGAGAGAAAGTGCCTCCAAGAAGACATGGATAAAAAAAACCTTAATTTGGTCTCTGATGTTGCCTTATCCAAAGAAAGATAAAGTCCATGTAACAATCACGATGTACTTTGTGCACAATCTTAACATTCTTTGCTCTGGGCATGTCAATGTATTTATTTTTTAAGAGTATACATAATTAAAAAATCCTTATTTTGCAAGTATTTCTTACTATGTGTAGTGTCCCATTTGCACTGTTTGGGATCCTGTGCATAGGTGGAACATATACAAATACAGTAAGTAATCGGAAGCTTAACCTACATTTCTGTGCACAAGGAATGGTCATAGTTCTATTTAGGGCTGCGTAAAATTTTCTTTCACTAGGTCATTGACAAAATATTTACTTGTTGAAGAAAGTCTTTCATGGGAAAATAACAGTTTTGGTCGTATGTCAGGCAAAGGCTTTTCAGCTGCAAGTTGACTCAAACCAGAGCACAGATTTGAATGTACTCTCTTGACAAGTCAGATAAATGCTTAGCAGGCTGGTTATGTCCATGTCTCTGTTTCTATATTTCAAAGTTGTTACAGTTTTGACTTCATTCTCACAAAGCAGATTTGTGAAAAATGAAGATCTCCAAAGGTCTGTTTTGGTCTAGGCAAAAGTTTAGTATTTTTAACACAAACTGTTAAAGTGCTAGAATTTGAAGTGCAGCCAGTGCTTTTTAAAAAGGGAGAAAAGTGCTTTTCCTTCCTCTGCTCACTGGTGCTTCTGACAGTCCGATTCGGCAGGTGCAGCCGTCGATGTAACTTACTTTCTGCTGCAGAACACGTTTAAGGATTGAGACGTTCAAGTGCATTTGTACCCATCCTTTTGTTGCTTTCCTTTAGTAACGATCATCTTTTGGTTGTAAGAAGTTAAAAATAATTACTATTTCCAATAGTAATAAATCTTCAAAGGGGATGTTCGGGTCTGCAAATGCAGTGGTTTCTTTGACTGTTCATTTGGGCTGTGGAGGATAAATGGGATCTGTGCCAAGTCATGCACTGTTTTTTCATTTGACTGCGATGACAGCCACCTGCACTTGTTCAAATAGATTCCTTAAGCCCTGTTATGCTCTTACGGTTTGATATGGAGACAAATTGCCATATGTTCCTACCCATTGTCACGGGAAATTATGAAGCCCAGTTACAGCTGCTTTAATAATTGGTCAGATGCTCTAATTAACTTTATTAGTATGAACTAATCTTTGCATTGTTTGCTCCGCTTAAATGACCAAATCAGAAGTTTATTTTGGTTGAACCCTTATGAAAAGTTAAAAAGCAGCTAGGCCTGTGTTTCTCAGCACAGCAGGAAAAATGAACTTGTTCTGTTACCATGTTTTAGACATCCAGGTTACTTCATGGAAATCAGTCAGCGCAGCTTATCCTCTCTGCTGCTTTCCCACTACAACAAAGCACTTTCACTCAGTCCCACCACCAGCAGCATCAGTCTCAGCAGCAGCAGCAGCAGCTTCCGCGGCACAGAACTGACAAGATGACTGATCCTTCCAAAGGTCAGCCACAATAGCGGGGGGGTCTGCCTCTTTTTGAAGAGAACTACCAGGAAGGGGCTGCTCCACAAACAGTTGCACTGAGGCTACAGAAGTAGCAGTACAAAGGCTTTCCAGCACACAAGGCTGAGATCTACTTCTAACTTCTGGAATCTGTTAAGCCACAAGATGATGATGGGGACATGGCCAACTTTGATAGTTGCCCCGGTTTCTGTGTTCTAAAGGATTTGCTGCCATGTGTTAATTTGTCCAGGTGAAATCTCAAAATGTGACTGAAATGAGAGAGATGCTGAAAATATTGGTATTTTTATCAGTCCTGTACATTTTTAAAGTATTAAAATGGACATGGAGCAATTGTTTGAATTAGCAGAAAAAAATGCCACAATATAGTCCAAAAACCATCTAATTTTTTTTCAGATGATTATGGGACAGTAAATATTTTGAAAATGTTGTGTGAAATCCAGTTCTCTGTTGTACAGATGATGTAAAATATTGTGTATATGTCTGCATAAAAGGAGAAAGAGCATAATATTTTATATGATGCATGAAAATGTAATCTGTTATTTGTAGGTTTGAATATGTTGCCCTAAATTCTCACGCCATACTCAGACTAATGTTTTCCTCTGTTCTACCCTATTGTTTACAACATGATGCATCATTATTTTCACCCTTAATGTGGGCACAAGTCTCTTGTTTGTGCTTTGTCTGTGATGTCAGGGTTTGTTCGATGAGGTATAGTGTGTTGGTTAGTTGACTTCTTGAGGTTAAATTATTGATGAAGCTGTTTGAACTGGTGATCATGCATCAGGGTTCAGGACATTCAGATTCATTAATATCATCCATCATTTCATAATTAATTCATTGTTTTATTTGAAAAAAAATAGGAATTTGCACTGCTTTCTTGTGGATGGTTTGGAATTTTATTCCCCAAAGCTATCTTTTGATATAGTTCATAGTTGGAAATATTTATGTAAAAGGTTTAAAAAAAAATGACAGTAATTTTCAAGAATGTTTCAGTTATAGGAGTAATTTGCACAAAAATATTTACATTTAATAACCTTTTGGGCACTTTTTAACCACTTTCTCTGTGGTGAGAATTGTAACTTGTTAAAATATGTTGGAATCTTTTTATTCTCCTTCAAAAATTAGTCAGAACTAATTCAGGGTCATTTTAACAACAACAACAGAACCCATAGTGCCTTGATTTTAATTCAGGTGATAATGTTGAACATCTTGAATTACAATGTCTTGAATCTGTAACCATTTTCAATTTTTGAAGTCTTAGTACATTGTCAGCCAAACTTGTGTATCTATCTACTTCATAGATATTTCTGTACTGTGTTGATTTTAATAATGGTCTGAGTTGATAACCATGAACATTTTTGACTGGTACTCCCCCTCAAACACTAGCCAAAAACAGAGGAGACTCTGAAATCTCAGACCTTGAAGGTAATACTCCTAAAAGATAAAAAAAATCTAAAAGTAAAGAACTCTTTTTGCAGGAGGAGGAATAGTAAGCTGATTTTTTTGTTGTTGCTGTTTTTTGTGGGGGTTTTCTAATAATTTTTGTAGCATTTAAAGCGTGTTTTGGGGGAGATCATGATTGCATTTAACACTACCAGGCTATTGATTTAAGCGATATCACTGAACTAAGACTTCAGAAGGCAACTTCACTTTATAAAGAAAATAAAAAGTTCCAACAGATACGATGTGCTATTTCAAGTAAATGTTCAGTAGGTTTTTATGGTACTAGTTTGTGGAAACCAGAACTTCACAGGAAAATTAATAAATGCTGATAGATCTGATAATTTAAAACAGTAAAAGCAGTTAAAATTAGTACTAGGGAGAGAAAGCTGGATTAATCTTGAATTCTGAGGAAGAGTTGAATGAATGTAACCAAATGGTGATGGACTGTTTTGTACTATGAAACAGTTTGATTGTATTACTGGATGAACCAAACCTGCAGGAAGGTAACACCAGTTTAGCCAAGCGTTTGACACGGTTCTGTTTTGAGGCTGGCCTTTGCCTCGGCACATGTCCCGCCGTTAGATCTTTGTTATTCCCCAGTTACAAAGCGAGTTTGGCGCCAGAAAGCACAGTGGTGAACAAGGAAGGAGAGCGTGCAAAACATAGTACCAAAGAGAATCGGATCGCTTTCTGCTCCAAGAAGCCTCTTGCAACCTGGAGCAAGGAACAGATGCCAATACCAAACATAGCAAGGAACGCTTCCCTTTCTTTAAAGGGATTTCTGGCATTCTCTGGGCTAGAATAATTGTCAGAAACCTGTTTCTGTAAAGTTCTATCTAGAGAAATCCTGCCTTGCTCCACTGTCCCTACCATGCCATTCCACCTGTTTCTGAATTAAGCTGCGTTGACTGGAGGTCTGTGCTATCAGTACTTTTGCTTAATGGAAAATAGGTTAAAACAATTTTTTTAACCTATTACAATAATAATATAGCACTAAAAAAGAAAACTGGGAGAGCTTTAATAGTGTTGTTAGAACTATTGAATAGTGGTAAAATAGGTTTATTAAACTATTCTACTGAGAATTACAAAAAAATAGAGATACCAGCCAGACGGTTCATGAGGCAGCTTTTTTTATAAAGCTTCGTTTAAACTTCTCTTCCCCTTTCCCCCTTCCCAAATGCTCTGGTGCGCTGCTATAGGTCTGTCGGTAAAAAAGGCTAACCCAGGTGAGAGAGAAATTAGATGATGACAATAGCAATGGCTACTGAAAGAGAACTATAGAGATGTATGCTTTGATCAAGAAGCTTTTTGTAACTAACCTCAGAGGGAGGTCATTCGATTGCAGAACTACCAGCTAGTAGAAAAAGTATAAAGATGGAAAAATTTAAAAAAAACTGGAAAAATATAGCACACATTTGAAAAGTTCCTGCTGCGAATCAGGCAGACTTTTTACAAAAGCGAGTCTCGGTCCAGATTCTGTGCAAGTATGCAGATGCTTTGTTTCACAGCTAGTGACTAAAAAGCGTATATTTAAAGGGTCTGCAGCTTCCCCTGTTGCTGAATCAGTTGCTGAACTGTCTTTGATTTTTAGTGGGAAGAGAACCAGGCTATCGCCTCTTTCTTAATCAGCCTTTTGCTTCTGCCCGACTCATTTACTACAGTCATAGACCTACTTGCAACATCCTAATACATAGCACGGTAATGGATGCTGTGATGCTGCAGGTTCTGGAGGGTAAACGTTACGGAATGGCTCTGACAGAAGGGAAGGAGTCTGTTAAGGAGAGGACTGCATTATGAAGAAATGGGCTGGTGATGGGCAATACAGTGAAAGAGACGGCATAGTTGCATGGAGTTTGGGAAACAGACATGGTTTGCCTGCGATGGGTGAGGGTTTGAAGAAAAGCTTCTAGGATAACTTCAGAGAAAAAGAATATAGCTATTTTTATATTGTATTTAATATATATTATATTTGTATATAAATATGAAAGGATTCTAGTAGGAGCTCTCCATATGCCTTCCATTTCATCTAGAAGGTTTACCTTCTGCACTACGGTTCCAGTGTGTCACCACCTTCTGTGGGCATCTTGCCTACTGCCAAACACCAAAATTAGTAACCCAGTATCCTTACAAGAGGTAGGTTTCATTTCAGCTTTATGTAAAAATGAATAAAATAAAGCTATATCAGGCAGTTTTTCACAGGAAGAGAAATCCTCTTTAAGATTCAAATAGCACTTTCTCTTTTTTTTTTTTTTTTTTTTTTTTTTGAGTAATAACAAGCACTTTACTGAAAAGACTATTTGAAAAACAGATTATTTCTTTAGTCAGTGAAACTGTTAAAAAGTGGGAGGGCGTCAAGGGATAACATGATGCATAAAACTGTCAAGAGAGACATTTCTGGAAAATGTTTCTTTAATATGGTGATCCTTTGAGGCTCGAAGTGCAAGATTAAAAAGGCTTCTAAAACCAGTTGGCTTTGTGTTTTATATGGCCAGGGGAAGGGATTAATGATGATAGCTTCCTTGGAAGGAGACTTTTTAGGTTGCACAGTTGCCTATGAGAGAGAATCATCTGGAGGCTCAGTTGCCTGCTCAGTAATTCTAAGTGTTCCTTAGGATTATCATCTGTGTGAAAACGTTCTGAAGGTTTAAAGATGTGGCCTTTTTCAACTGTTGAAATCGATTGAAGAACCATTTATATTTTCAGAGATTTAACCCAGGTATTGTTAATATGAGTGTTTTAGATGTGGCATCAGGAGATGTCAAACATGTCAGATTCGTAAGTTTCTCTATTTGAAATCGTTACTAAAATTAGATGTACAGTCAGAGGGCTGGAAAATGGTTATTTTGATTAAAAGGGAAAAAGAGACTAGTTTTAATAATTAACCTTTTATTTTTTTACTTATCCCTGGTGGAAAAAGTTGAAGAGAATGAAGTGAATTTGGATTAAAAAAGACGTATTTAAACAAATTATAGTAGATGAGACAACTGTGAGAGAACATGTGAGATTGTCTTGGTTGTTCACGAGACTGGATAGTTGCTTTTTCACTATCATGATTTTTAACACTACATTCCTTGTCTTCTTTTTTTTTTTTCTTCAACAGGTGATTTTAAGCTCTGCTATGCTTCATGCTGCTATGTCATCTGCATGAATTTTGTCCAGTGTGATATGCTATATTCAAAGAAATTGAACCTAAATAAACAGGAGGGAGGGGGGAAAAACCACAAAACACTGTGTCTGAACAAAATACTGTATGGCCTAATATAGAGACCCCAGCTAAGACTGAGAGATGCTGCATTAATAGACAATCAAAGGGTAATTATTTTTGAAACACTTTCAGGAATGGTCTTAAAGATGTTACTGCTTTGAAAGCTGTTGGCGAGTTGTCTTTTTTTAATGAGAATGGTAAAAATTATTTATTTTCAAATATATCAGATTGAATTTTGAGTTTTTAAGCAGTGTTGATTTCACAGTGTCTTGGGTTTCAATTTTGTTTTGTATTTTTTTTAACTGGCGTTAGATTTGTATACATAAAAGAAAACAGAAAAACCCTAGTGCCGCTCATATTGACGTCAGGAAATGTAGATACAGTTCCCTGGTGTTCATGTGACCATTACTAACTGTCAATTTTTTAACTGAATAAATGTAACTCATTTAAAATTTTGCTTTTTGTAGCTTCTAAGGTTCTAGAAGGTTTTTTTCTGAGTTGCTTGATGTCAGTTTCATCCCAAGTTTCACAGTGAAGCGCTCTTACCCTTCCCAGGACTGTAACGAAGGCACTCTCTCTCCCCCACCCACAGAACCGACTTGTGAGAAGTTGCTCGATGTTGATTTTATCTTCTCTCCCCTACCCAAACAAATGACTTGTAAGATTTCAGTAAAAACGCATAATGTATTTTTTTTTGTCTTCTCTCTGTATCGCTATAAATCGATGCCCCACTCTAAGGGCTAGAGATCTCTGATTTGTGTATTACATGACTGCCTTGGAATTTACTCACGCAGCACTTGTTTGAATGGGCACAACTTAAAACTACTTTTTTACCTTCACGTGTGCAGTCCCTGTTCTTGCCAAACAACGGAGCAGCACTGCAGTGATGGGGTGTGCACGGACGGGAGGGCTTATCAAGCCTCGCCCTTCTCTCCGTTTCTGGCATGGGCAAAATACCCTCCTCTAATTCTTTCGCCTCCCCTCCCCAGGTATTTCTTCTGCGGGTGAGCTGTCAAAGAACACCATTTATAAAGGAGTAGAGATGTTCTGAAATGTCAGCTCTGCCACTGAAAAAGGAAGCAGAGACTTGCATTTAGTTGAGCACAACTCCTGTAGAGCACGCAGCCCTGGCTTTGAAGAGCTGTGTGGTAACAGGTAACCTATCAGGGTGGTCTAACCCTTTCTCCCTTTTGCACTAACCAAAGCGTAAACATTAATGACTTAGAAGTAAATGTTCAAGGGAGGGAGGGAAGGAAATCCCATACTTGAAGCTGAATGCCTGGATAAAATGATAACTACGCTTAGCTATTTTTACGGTCTGCAGTTCTTTCTGTAATTCCACACTAGATGCCTATATGCGCAGGTGCTGATCTTTTGCCTTTGGGAATTACACGGGCAAGTTTTATATCGCTCCTATATGCTGTAAGCCTGCGCCCCAGGAGTCAAAACAAGATCAGCTATAGAAGTGCTGCAGTTGTAGTGAAAAACTGTCAACGCCCACCCATAATAAGACCAATAGCATGTATCAAGCAAGATTATCAGTCTTCTTAAAATTGAACTTTGGAAATATCAATACATTTTTCCATAAACTTATCAAGAAGAAGAGCTGTGATTATAACTGCTGCCTCACCTGCCATGCTGTTCAATGGCATTTTGCTGTCGTGCAAAGTGAAAAACAAAAATCATGCTTACAGAGAATGCAACTGTAAATCGCTTGTAAAGATTAGCGATCCAAAGGTTAGGTGCACTTCCAAGTCTCAGGCATTAGTGATATAAATTCCAGAAGATTTCAGCTGTTCAAGGGTAACATGAAGTAGGAACAAAAATTTCCAGTCTTCCTCGCATTCTTTGCAGCACATAGTCTCTCGCTGTCAGACCCTTTGGCAACGTATTTTCACTTGGGAAATGAATTTAAATCACCTGGAAGAAACACACACCTGTCAAGTGCATGCCACATAGAGATGGAAGAATGTTACATGTAACCTGTACCTGTGTTAGCAAAGGCTCGTAGCTGTAACTTGCCAAGGGAGCTGACTTCAGGGGCTGTTCAAGGTCATCTTAGGGGGAAAAAAAAATCCGTTGGTACAACTGCCACTACATCATTATTTCACATCTCTGGAAATAAGGATAACTCAGGTTATATTACATTGAAACTGCCAGATCCTCTTAATTCAGGATCAGAAATACTTTAATAGACAGTATCTGGGACTAACACGTAGGGAGGCTCAACCAGCAACCCCTTTCTAGAAATGTGTTGTAAAACTGCTCACGTGAAAGCGGTGGCAGCGCTCCAGCGGCTGCGCAGCCTGCCCCGAGCCGGAGGCGCAGGGATGCTGTACAGCAGCGGGCTGCCTCTTGCAGCCCCTCTTCCACATTTCCAGACGCAGAACAGCAAGCCCAAGCACCAGCCCAGCTTACACATACCTGGCTGCGCTCCCCTGGGAAGAGTGGGCTCAGCTGGACCTGGACTTGTACCTTGGTTCAGTAGGTTTCCTTTGAAAAACTTTGTCCTGCCGGGGTGGAAGATTAGCAGCTTACTGTAATCTGCCCTTACTGCCCTTTGCCACATACGGTGTAATGAGACGGGCTTTACCCAAGGGCTGGGAATACGCACCTTCGAAAATAACAAGGACAAGCCTTTCTCACTTCAAACATCTCAGCTGATGGTCAGTTCTACTGGGATATATATAAAAAAAAAACCAAAACACTCGCATCCTCTCACTTTGTTTCTGGTGCCTGGAAATGAGCAGTGGCAGGCAGTGTGCGCTTTTAAACTCCCGCTGTGTGCGCAGGCAGTCAGAAATGCCATTTCCTGCTTTAGATGCTGTTTTCAAGGTTCCCTTGGCAGTGACTGAGGTTGGCTGCATCTGGCCCCAGCAGGGAGAGCTGCAGGACGGATGGGAAAGCCGCAGTGGACAGCTGCCTGTTTTCCATGTCGCAATTGCAACGGTGTGCACAGCCTTCCCTGCAGCGCTTAAACACTCGCTCGCTGTAACTCGCATTCTCCAGCTACAGAAGAACAAGAAATTTCATAGGACTGTGGCAATTAAAACTGCAGCTAGTTACCTCAGGTGTTCCTTTTGTATTCTAAAATTCAAGGCAACCCCCAAACTCGCCTTCATTTAAAAGGATACAAGCACTATTAAACTTTTTCTATATTTTCTTCCCCAAAACCCCGGACTTGGCTGGCTAATACACTAACCAGCTCTTTCCCCAGAAGCACCGCCATGTAGGAACCTGCTGTACATAACACCTCAGAAGCATTTACAATGCCACATGGCACGTACTGCCCCATCAGTTCAGCATCAAGCCTGCTCTGTCATTCTGAACCTTGGTGTTTTGCAATTCCCAGCCCGAGCAGCTCAAACACTGCCACTGCAGGCCTGAACTACAGGTACAGTTGTATTTTTTTCCACATGAACAAGCTGATGCAGCCAAAAGCACCAGCCCGCCCTCCCCAAGAGCTCGGCCACAATTTCACTGCTTGAACATCTCTATAAAGATCACATCTCCCCCGACCTGATCACACGCAGATGCTGCGCAGCGCTGGCGCTTTAGCACACAGGCTCAGTGCTCCTGCAAGTTGGCGAAGAACTTGTCAGGACACCGTCTCGGAGGAGAGGAAGCCGGTGCTACAGCTGGCTGCTGAAAAGACAAAGCGATCTGTTCCCGTATGCCCAGCTCCCCTGTTAAACACGTTTCAGCTCACTGAGGATCTTAAAGACGTTCGATGAAGGTGCAGCAGACGAGCCCACTGAACTGCACAGCTCATTCGATCAGGTATGACACGCCCCATGGTTCCCACTAGGTCTCTCGGTATCGGGGCACGTAGAGAGACAGAGCTTTTCTTGCACTTCAGGCACAGGGTGGGGAAAGGAGGGGCAGGAATGAATTATTGCTGACATCCATCAACATCCCAAGTGTCCAAACACTGGCTTTCAGCTCCCCACCCTCAGAATTCGGAGGGCACCACAAGTCACTGCAGCATCAGCCCACACCTTCTCACGTTCTGCCTTCAACATCTCCTGCACAGGCTGTTTTAGCCCAGGGGCCAAGGACCCAGCTCGCACATTCTCCCAAAATGTTTTAGCTCTAGTAAGCAGGCTTGCTTCATCTCACCAACATACCTGCCTCTTCAATTAAGACCTGCTGCTTGGAAAGTATGTGCAAAGGGAAGGCGTTAAAAAAATCTGGAAGTTTTTGATGCAAACTCACCCGAAAGGGTAAGGCTTTTTGGGGGGTTTAAATACATAGACCTGTGTGTATGCATGCACCCACACAGCCCCTTACTACCTTTACCTCAAGTCTCCAGGTTATTTCCAGACAGAGCAGTGCCACACACCTCTCCAATGGCAACGCACTAGAAACACAAGAAAGAAGCATGATGAAAGGTGCTGAAATCCCAACCCCTGGATCAGCCAGCAGGGGAGAGACGGCCAGGGTGCGAGTGCTTTGAGAGGCTGTGGAAGGACACCATTTGTGCTACCAACAGCGCAGCAGACGCAGTGCTGCTAAAAATAGGCCAGTGAAGTCCCCCCATCACCTTCAACGGGCTTTGGTTACATCCCAGCTAGATTCTTTAAATTGTGACAAATTCCAACAGGCACTTGACAACATTAAATCACTGTAACTAGCAGCAACTATTAAAGCACCTTTCAAAGCTTTTACTAAAATTTCATGAGCTAATTTTATAATAGCTTTCCAAGGAGAAATCAACATTTCTGCTTTAATTATAAAAAAAAAAGAAGGAAAAAAAACCCCAACCCACCACTATTCAAACTCACCCCTACCTGCCTAGCTAGCTATTACAGCGCATCCAAGCTGGTCAAAAGCAGTACTAAGCATCATGTATGACTTTGTAATAGTAAAACATAAACGTGAAAGTTGCAGAAATTTGTTCTCAACTTCACACTTGGCCTCTACAAACAACATGTTTAATAGGTGCATTTTTCTCTTGATCCTAATCGGTTTTGTACCAGAACAGCTTTAAGCAGCACACAGAAAGTTTGAAAAGCTTCAATGTTTGAGTACGGCCAACTGGTTTGGCTTTTTTGATTTTGAGCAAGAATTTTCAGGAGGATGAACTGTGGCACCAGAGTTAGTTCACCCAGGACACATCTGCATGAACATACTGTAGTCCACCAGCACCACTTTTCAATAACACAACATGCAGTTGTCCAGTAAATAGTTAAAAGTTTAGGCTCTTCCCTATTTTGGGTTTCCTATTCCTGTTCTGTTTTAACATGACCTCTGCTACAAATCCCCTCCACGCTGAGGCCAAAACACACAAGGGACACAGAGCGTGTGTTTCCAGGCTGTGGGAAAGAAGAGGTTTTGACTACGTTTAGTTCAAAAGCAGAACAGAAAAAAACCGCAACAAAAAAAAAAAAAAACAACAAAAAAAACGAACCAAAAAAAAACCCTCAAACCCCCCAAAAACCCACACCACACCAACCGCAGTGCCTCACCTAGTAATTAGCAACGGTACTGCCAGCAGCACCCTTCTTTCAGGCCAAGACATGAACATTTAGGTCTGGAGCCCAAAATTGTAGCCTGTTTTCATACCACTGCACATGAAGTGCATTGCGCTGCTGCAGTCTTGAGGAAATTTGGCATTAAGGGGGTTTCTGGGCAAAGAAACTTCAGACAAGAATTAGGGACTGCTCTGTTTGTGAGCTACTAATGGAATGGTCAGATTTGTCATGCTCCCTATTACGTCAGCTTCAATATAAGGCAGATTCATAATACCAGAAACCATACATTCTATTGTACTAGACTGCTCCTGAGTAGATCTCAGAGGGCTATTTAAGCCATTAGCTCAGAATCCAAATCATCACTGGAGAGCAGAGAAAAGCATGTATTTCTGCAACCTGCTATCTTCAGTGGTCAACATTTTCAAAGTCCTTATAACACTGGCATTTATCAGTATCCAAAATAAATTTAGTAAACTTTTCTCACCTTGAGTACACAGTCACTAGGTAAACTTCTGTGGCAAAAATTACGGGAATCATCAAAAACAATACCGAAAATAACTCACATGGAGACACTGTGTTTTATTAATTATCTTCCAGATTACATTTCTATTCCTAAAAAGAAAAACGGGAACACATCTAAATCTAAGAATTCCATTACTGTTCAGTCCTGGGAATGGAATACTGTTAAGTTGGACTGTTTTATTACTTTCCATATACTTTAACATTTCAAAAAAATTTTTTTTAAAAAAAGGTCAAATAATGGTAGCTCCAGACAGATTGCATATTGAACATGGTAGAGGTTGTTAATCACCACACATCAATTTCATGATAAAAATCCCTGATTTCTTTAAGAACTCTTCCCTCCAAATGAAGTTTGTAAAATTATCTGTCAGTGGCTCAGCCACTCAATGGTATAGAAACTGCTCCCAGGTTTCTTGTTGCTTAGATTATCCAGCCTTGGGTGCACCCTGGAACCAAAGTCCTTGAAGGTGGGAGCCAGCAGTTTCCTCCTTAACACCTTCTGTTGAGCAACATGGAACAAGGCAGAGTCTTCCCTCTTGAAGAAACAGGAAAGGCGGCCATGTGTAACAGGAAGAAAAGAGGAAGCCTCAATACTTATGAGTAGATCCTCAAAACTCAGCTGAGCCAGGTCCAGCAAGCAAGAAGACCACGCAAATCCCACCAAGGGAGCAGGCACCACAGAATAAACAAACCGGACAATAAGCGTATCTCCACTGCAGAAGCTGCCATAAATGTATCAGTTCCATGAATCATTCGCTATAAAAAGTTCAGTGTCTCATCTTCAGTGCTTGTTTATATAATTCTGTACATTATATACACAAATGCACAAGGATAGCTGCTTGACACTTCCAATCCTTGTTCTTTTGCAGTGATGAAAAATTTTAAAACCCAGAGTCTGGACTTATAAATAGTGCAGAAAATGCAAACGCTAAGAAGACAATGCCTCCTATGATCGTCACTGAAAAAAATGCAGAAACAAAAAAAATTAGATACTGAAAGTTAAATATCTGCCATGACACATTACAGATTTTTATCTTTTTTTCTAATGTCTGATTCCCAAACAACCTTGATATTTCTGCTGCAAACAGCGGACGTTGTTTCTAGCTCAGTATCACAATGTGCAAATACCATCCCACTGTCTAATGGCAACTACAACAATATAGTCTGTTCATTAGAAGGAATGGTTTTACTGCTTTAGGTAGTATGAAACTGAAGTTGACACCTGCTGTTGAACATTTGGTTGTGGGGGAAAATCAGATACAATATCCTCATGCTGGAGCAAGCCATCAGTTAAGGGGGACATAATAATCAGCATTTTTTGCATAGTTTAGGTAACTATATTGAAAGAGACAGTTTCAAAAACATTAACTGCTTGCAGTGGCCACAATCTGCTAAAGGCTGGGACAGTATTCTGGGAAAACACCACTGTACATGTTCTCCTGCTCTTCCCTAAATAAACTAACAGGCTAGATGGATCTTTGGTCTAACCTAATAAGGCTATTCCTGTGGCCAAAGGTTCACACTGAGCTTATTAGGAACATATTAAATCATTAGATTAGCATTTCATCACCAATTTCTTCAGCAAACAAACAGAACAGAATGCATGTTTTACTTTTTGCAGAGAAGCTGATTTTTTTACAACCTCTGCAACTACAGAACAAATATTCTGAATGAACATTTATTGGAAGCAGCTTCACAGAATCCTTCCTGGGAGCAAGAAATCTCACTACATCACAGGATGGGCAGCTGAAGGAAGCTGCAACCTAATCTAAGGAAAAACAAACAACCCAATGTAACCTTACTGGCCCTTCCTGTTACAGATAGCAGGTTATGATAAAAAAAAAACCAACAACACACACACATTTATGCCACCCACAGAGTAGCTTTGAAGGCTTTTATATGCGTGGCATAACTTGTAAATATGCAGTTCTCTTGCTCACCTGAAGGTCTGTACTCAGAATTGTGACAAAATTTCTATTATTCACTATCAAATCATACTGACTGTTAAAAATACTGTATTTCCTTCCTCTGGTCTCCCACAAGCTAGCCAATAGTGAAGCAAAACATGCTTCACCTGTGTCCATCTTTAAACCTGGAGCTACAATACCCATTTTGATTCCTTAAATCTGAGTCAGTAAAGCATTATGTTCAATTAAGGACAGACCCCTTAGAAGCACCGTGCGCAAGGTGGTGGCACATGCTCGGACTCTGCTTGGCAGGAGGGACATGCGGTCCTGGGAACAGCCCAGGGTCACCGCTGCGAGGGGAGCTGACTACAGGGTGGGGTGGGGCAGTAGGTTGGAAGACACAGGCTCAAATTAAAAAACACACAACAATATTTTGGGGTCTTCCAAGTTTTAAAAAACATAACATCATTTACACCACAGACATTACCAGCATTAATGCATTTTTTTTGTTGAAGTTTCCACTTACCAGTCCTAACAGAAATTTTTTGTGCTATCATTCTCCCTCCAATAACTGCTAAACCAGTGCATAGGCAATGTCCCACCGTTCCTCCTACTGCCACACCATAGGGGTCCTGAGGAAAAAACACAGAAGGGAAACATCAGCACAGTTGAAAACCCTAGTCCTACAATCTCCTGCCACGAAGGAGCAAAGCCTTGATTCCCTGGTCGCACACTGTCAAGTGTGGAAGATACTCTCTGGTGTTAGCTCTGCTCTACATCACTGCCTTGCAGACCAGTAACAGTGTACGTCAGCTAGCGAGAGACTTAATCTAAACCTGACTAATACAGGAGCACATGGCATGTTTCAACTAAGAAGCATCTTCAAGTCGTTAAATGTAGATTCAGAAATCACTCTGCTGTACTTAAACAATTTAGCAGCCTCTAGAGGGAAGGTGGCAGCTGTTGAGAAACAACACACATCAGCTGGAAGAACACCAACATAATTATAAAGAAAGAGAAAAATAAATCCGTGAACTGCAAATGAAGGCTTTCAGCAGCTAAAACATTCTTGACTCCTTTGTTCAGCTTCACAAGCTTGTGCTCTACACTGCCTGCCCTCCTCAATCGTCTAAAGGGGGAAGTATGAAAGAATAAAGTCCAGAGGATAGCGAATAAAACTTTATAGTTTTCAAAGTTTGTCAATGACAGCTTTCACATCACTGCATAACAAGCAGCTACTCAATAGGTGAACAACTCTTACTACGTAAAGAAGGTTTCTCAGATCTACTTACAAATTACACCGTTAAGGGCAGCATATGTATGGAACACCTTATAAAATTGAAGTCTTCAGCGTCAGAAACAGAAAATAAATCTTTTAATGACGGGTAACAAAGGCAAGGTAGTAGCACAACTTTTTCCTGTACGAAGATGAATGAGGGAAAGTGGAGTTAAGTCCCCTGCACATCTCTTAAATGAGGCTCAGCCCTGAGAGGAAAAATGCTGTGGCCGTCACATGAGGTACACATGAAGTCTCTAACAGGCAAAGAGCAAAACTGTCTAAGAAATTATATGATACGAAAAAAGACAACACTAGCCAATATTCTGGCCAATAGAACCAAAATCACAAGCCAGTGAAAAATGGTGGCAAGCACCAAGCAGAGGACAGGTAGGAAACCACCAAGAAGCACAGGTTGGAAGCAGGGCTGTGCCAGCAGAACACATCCACCTCCAGGATCAGGATCAGGATCCAAAGTTCCTAGAAATCCCTGTTTCCCTGCAGTCAGCAGTTATGCACAGCCCCTATGGGCAGAGGGTGGACACCAGCCCCCATGCCGTTCCCCAGAGCCACCCTGGAAGGTAACAAGTTTCCACAGCTTCCCTCAGTATAGTGTCTCCAGAAGCGGAAGTGCTCAGGCACAGCAGCTGAGGCAAAGCCAGTCTAGCAGAACACTACAGAGCTTCCTTTTCTGTTTCCTTAAACAGATGAACAATTCTTATACACAGTAAAACTATTAGGTGTGAAATCAAGTTCTTTGTCTGGACTAGGTTCATGAGGACAATCTTAATTCATTCCCCTAGTACACCAAGACATTCACGCACTGAGATAGCCCTCTTTTTCCTCCAAAGGAGCCCTGTTTGTTGTGACAGGATGGACACTACTTAATGAACAGTCATGTAGGATTTTATGCTCTCGTCACTGAAGAATGTATGGTCACAGCTGACTTACCACATTGCTCAAATGTAACTTAGTACTTCACAGACAAGGATTTATCTAAATATATCATGAAACAAAGGGGGATAAAACAATCCTACAGGTAAAATGACAAAAGATCCAGATCATAGTAATTTGCTGATTTTGAAAGCCAGGACTGAGATACTTACAATTAATTTTTTTGTAGTATTTGGTTTTGTAGCACTTACACAAACACTTCATATGCTAAAGGAACAACATCCCACAGCCTTTAGCTGCAATGCTCAGCACTTCACAAACCAGACCACAAGGTCTAATGGACACTTCCTAATGGGACACTCAGAAAAAGCAAACCAAAGTCAACAACCACCTGTGAAAAGATGAGCTTAAGCAACTTGCCTAGCACCACATAAAAAAACCTGGGCAGACGCAGTAATAACTCCTCATTTTCCAAGATGGCATGTAACTGCCTCAACAAAGAGATCAACCTCTCCATCTGCTGTTCCCTGCTTTGTTAGCTCCGAGCACTTTCCCTGTGCTGTAATAGAGACAAGAGGTTCCTACAGATTATAGCCTCCTTCATTAGACAGACTTGATTTATCCCTAGGAAAGTCTGAAAGTGCACTGAAAGAAGCATGGGTTCTACGGAAAAAATGTAAATTATCTCAATGCATGAAAAAGCACAGGGGCAAGCTACTTATGTTTATTAAAAGGCTGGCTAGAAGTCTTAATTTTCCTTTAAATACAGTTAAACAAATTTCAATCATGCTGGATATGATTGTATTTCCAGTTTACAGTTTATTTTAGTTCTATATGCTGTACCATACTATACACTTAGGTTTTTAAAAAGAGGTATCTTTTTAACAGCTTTAAGTTTGCTGGGATGAAGGTCTCTCTCTCTCTTTTTTTTTTTTTCTTTTTTTTTTTTTTTTAAGCTATGTGTTAAAACTGCATGACCACACAGATCAAAGAAACATCTGGTCTGTAACATCTCTTAACACTGTAACAAAAAAACCCCTGCATTCAGCTGCATGATATAAAACAACTATTTCCAGAAATGCCTGTGCAGACCCAATCATTCAACAACAGTTTTAATACTATGCAGAGCTTCAGTGCATTTATTTTCAGGTCTCAATACAGCTGTAATGCGAAGTAAGGCACACCAAGGCAGCAGGCGTGAATCTGATACCACCCTCCAAGACTATTTTCTCTCCCACTTCTCTGCAGGCCACCCAGAGACAGCAAAAGAACAGTGGGCATTCTGCAACACTCACCTCTCTGGCAGCCAAGACTATGGTTGTTAACTGGGAACGATCACCCCATTCTGCTAGAAATGTTAAAGTAAAAGCTTGAACAAAGATTGGAGAAATGAAATGTAGCCACTTCTTCTGAGGTATAGTGGTGCCTGGCCCTGATTCCACATCTCCTGGCCCATTTAACAGTTTGGTTCTCTGAAGCTGTGGAACACAAAGGAAAAAAAAAAAACCACAAACCAACCAACCATAAGATTAGAAAAGTTATCTAAACAACTCAGATGAAATACACAGTAAAGCCAGCCATTTAGCATCTGGAATGCTATTAGCCACCGACTGCTGCATTATCAATGTATTATTTATATTAGACATCATTTAAAAAAACTAGCTTCATATTATGTACACACATATGTCTGTATGTATACTTGTAATCACCTCTAACCTCCAGTTATTGTCCATCTTGTACTGCCTGCACTTACGCAGCAGTTTCAGTAGGAATTACACCTGTTTTTAACCACAGACTTCCTTCTATTTTTAAAAGCATGGATCCCCCTCTTCCGAACTGGTGGCTCTCAAATTAGGGTTTGATAAAAATAGTAATAATAATAAAAAAATTAATCTTAGAAGAAATAAGATTAATACTCCACACTATTCCTTAGAAGCGGACCAGTATATTTAGTAAGTTATTATAATAGAGACCTTTGCTGCAACACTACAAACCTCAGCATTAATCTGCCTGACCATAAAAACAAGTAAAAGTAAAGACAAGAGTAAACTGTTGATGTCTTCTTTGCTAGTAACGCATTTTAAAAAACCAAGAAAAACACAAACAACCCCCCCCAACACCACCCCACTCTGTGGAGAAAATCCCTTTTCTCCTGAGAAGCCAGGCTTGCCACAGAACTGGAACAACCTGTTGAAACGGCCTCCAGAGGCCACCTCTGTCCCATTTACCATACAAAGTTATCAACCACAGCCACAGCTGAACACCCCAAACACAATGCCATTCTGCAGCCTCATGGCTTTAACTATTTCATCACCTATAATTCACAGCAAGTTTATGACTTACTTCCTCGTCTTTTTTTTTAATTTCTGCTTGAACTTCCTCCAGCTCTTCCTGACCCTCATCTGGACTCATTTTCAAGCCTTCCCGAAGCATTCGGATGCCAAAAATTGCAAACAGTGCTGTTGATACATAGTATGTGTACACACGAGGAATAACTGTGGTGGCATAGCCAAACAAAACTGTAAAGAAAACAAATGCATCATTTAAAAAAATAAGCATGAGGATCATAATTGTTTTTCCCACATCTAAGAAATGCTTGCTAGCAAAGTCTGCAATTCAAACACCCACCGATAAAGAAATATTGTTGTCTTTTTTTAGTCTTATATAATTTTATATTCTTGTTTTTGCAACATAACAACACTCTAAACTCCAGCCATTACTGGTCATGCCAGAGACTGAAGTCCATTAACATGCAGACAAGGCACACCAGGCAAAGCTGATGTGCTGCTGCTCCCAAGAGCAAATCCAAGCAACATTATCTTTCCCATCAAGGACTACGCAAGTCCTGCCTTTCTCCAAGCACGCCACGAAACTATCATCTGTAATCATGTTAGATTAGTCACTGTGTATATTAGTTAATTTGACTGTATGTTGGATAGCATCTCTTTCTAATCATTTATCAGATAAAGTTACAGTAAGATTTTCTACAAGGTAAATCTACTAGACATACCCACAAATCATCCAGCTGCATGAAACCATGTCTGTCTTCTTTTGCCAAGTACAAATGCCTGCATTACTATTCCCTTCTCCCCCACACTCCCCACAATCACACAATGTGACCAACTTAGATCTTCCTTTAATTTAAAAGCACTGATCCCACTCAAAGACCAAAAATCTACTTCCACGGTGAATGTACTTTTTATAGGTATTGAAGGCAATCAAACTAAGCCAAAACTAGTTCTCAAATAATAGGAAGAATCATGTATCCAGGACAAAGTACTTCTTCGCAAATTAAGACTAGTTAGCATTTTTGGACAAAAAAGGCCTGTAACAATTAAGAGAAAATGAAAGTTTCACATCTAACATTCAAGGCTGCTTGGACCACGCACTCACAACTGTCTCTGTTGTTTCACTCCACATGCAATTAGCTAAAAGGAAGCATATTACCATGTATGTTTTCTTGCACATGCTTTCTTAGTTGAAAACTGCCCTCCTAAGTTACTACATAACCTGGAAATTAATCCACACTGCCACTACCAAAAATAAAGACTACAAGACCAAAATTAATGACACTGCATTACTAGTAAACATACATACATAAACAACAGTATTAATTGCACTGCTAAATAAATCAGGAGTTAAACTAAACTTCTTTTTGAAGACTGAAAATACTGAAGTAAAGCAATGCAAGAAACTGCAAGCAGAAAAGAAAGCCTTTATGAAGAAGCATCAAGAAAGATTCGAAGAAAGACTTGGTATAGAAAAAGGGAGAGCAGAAGAGGTCATAAGACTTACAGAATACTGCATCACCTATGGTACTAAGTAACATTACACGAAGCAAGCAGTACAGAAGTGGGAGAAGAGACAAAGACTGTTATATTAAGTGATTAATAGCAGAAACTCATACAATACTATCGTTAGACACAGTGCAAATGGAAACTACTCTAAGACTGCAATAATTGCAGCCTTATATACAGCAATAGCTACACACCCAAAACAGATGCATAGAAACACTCGCCAAGAAGCCCGACGCCGGTTAACTGGCTGTCTCCAGCGTGTATAAACCAGTGAACACTATTTCGATCATTTCTGAAACAGGCATGGTTAGAAATGAGCACATAGATGAGGTGCAGCACAAATGTTGTTTTGTATCTAAAGACTTTATGATGACAGCTAAGTAAGCACAGCTACAGGTTCCTCAAGTGCCACCTGACACCTCGCTTCTCACCCCCAGCTCTTGGCTCTGTCAGTACCACCCATCCCAAAGGATAGTGGCAGGACATCATCTTCAACTTACGTGGCTCAGCACAAACCCAAACTGCTACGCAATCCAGGGATACAAGTCAGACAAGGTACATTTGTCATCATACTAAGAATCTTTTGCCTTAGGAGGAAAACGAGAAGTCACTCCCACATTCCCTTTAGGCACACTAATTTAACAGGAGCTAAAAATAAAAAGTGCCCCAAAAATCAAATAAAGTGCTTAGGCTCCCAATCTCATTCCTCTTCCTTAAACTTGTATCGAGCTCTAGGGAGCACATGCACCTCATTAGAGGTAAGAGCCTAAATATTCAATCTGGGCCATGGTCCCCAGGAAAACCTTCACACTCTCCTCAAAACAGAAATCTGCATATACCTACTACCTTCATTTGAATTTCAATTAAAATGTATTGATTAATACGCATCTAGCACATTTTAAGTGATGAAACAAAAAGAAAAGAATGCTAACCTGATAAACATGTCATCAGTCCCAAAGCAAGCATAGCACCAGCCAGTACAGTCAAACGGTTGTACCGCATTGCCATGATGGCTGCAATGAAGAAGGTCTTATCCCCCAGTTCCGATACGATGATGACTGATATAGCAGCCACAAATGCATGAATAAAGCCCAAATTAGTCTTCTCAGCTGACTCTTCATTGACAATGTGAACTGGAGCAACTGGTGAGGATACCTCCTGTAAGGGGCCGGGGGGGGAAGCAACAACAAAAACACTAGTTAATTAGCTTGAATAGTTAGTTCACAGAAATACTAAGCCTAGTATTTCACCTATCATACCATACTGCGTAGTGTGACACTAATCACATACCTCTCACGCAGCATTAATGATCATTAACTAGTTACTGGCTGCCACCTACCTCAAGTTCCTAGTTAGGCACTTAGCAAGAAGATCAGATCGTGCACTGATTTTTGAAACAGTACTTGCCATGCACATTATTTCCAGAATGTGAGAACCACTATTACAATAAAATGTGGGGAAGGCTGCTTTAGTTCAGCTCTAATATTGCTGTCTTTACAATCCCTAGCTATTTACTTCATGACCTTGACCAAACAAGCAATTTTCTGATATAAGTATTAAGAATTAAACTCTTCAAACTAAAATTGGGTGACTAGGATAACTCAGAAGAAATACAAAGTCCTTTCAAAAATTGTCAGGACCACTTTCTTCCCTTGCAGGATCTCTGCATCCCAGCTGCATCAAAATTTTGCACAAGCTTTCATCAGCTTTTTTTCTCCATGCTCTGTTGAAAACTAGCTTTAAGACTTTCCAGTGGTCAAACCGGACCGGCATACTCCAGATCTCACTCGCTCACTGAAGTGTTTACTTTTACAGAGATTAAGATATCTACAATCCAAAGCAAGACCCAAACCAATTAAATCGATGTTCACATGCTTGAGCAAGGATGGCTAGGAAAGCTTGCTTCATCCCATCTACCAGAGGAGACATGAGTGCAACGTGTTTTAACACGGCGGCTTCCCAGCATTCCACTTCTAGCAGTGCTGCAAGTTTTCGGGTTTGGTATTTAAAAGTTTCCATGTTCTGTATGATACACATTGACTTCCCACAGTTTCTTCACGTTTAGCACTGCTATGAATTTTTGGGTTTGATACTTGGAACCTGGCATGCTCTACCTGACACCTCAAAGCCATACATTAATCATTTTTTCATCCCTCCGTGCGCACGATGACCTGACGCTAGACCCCCCTAACCAAGAACACCATTTAAAAAGTTTTCATGTAAAGCAATCTTAAATGCTGAGGAAAAACCGGCAGGTTTTGCGTCGCAACAAAGTCTGCTTTCATATGCTTCTGTGAGGATGATCTGGAGAGGCCGGCTGCCCCCCAGCATGCAAGTGGAGCACAAAAATACTTATCGGGTGAAAAAGAAAAAAAAAAGCATTAGCCCATTTTCCACGTCGGACCTAAATTCCCCTCTTACAGCAGAAACGGGGAAGATGCAGGGCCATGAGGTGATCCCGCCGCTTCCCCTTCTCCTGTTACAAGATGGGGAAATGCAGGAGTCCGGCGGCCTCCGAAAGGCGAGGCGCCCGGGAGGCCGGGCCCGCCCCGCCGGCACGGAGCTGCCGCCGCGGGGGTGGGGGTGGGGGGGCGCTCCCGCCCCGCGGCCCGGCTGAGGGAAGGGGCCGTTACGCAGGCAGCCGGCGCGGCGCGGCCCGTCCCCGCCTCACCTCACCTCACCTCAGCCCGCGGCTCGGCTCCCTGCGCCGCCGGCGGTGGCGGAGGCTCCTTCTTCCTGGCGGGCTCTTCCTCGGGAGCGGCGCGCAGCCCCGCCGGGGCCGCCAGCAGCAGCGACGCCGCCAGCAGCAGCGCGGCGGCCCGCGGGAGCGGCGGCGAGGCCATGGCGGCCGAGCGCGGTGCTGAGGGGGGCGGCACGGCACGAGGCCCCTCTTAAAGGCGCCGCGTCACCGCCCCGCCCGCAGCGCCCCAGCCGCGCAGCCCCGCGACCGCCCGCCGACCGCTTCCTGCAACGGCCCGGAGGGGCGGGGCCGGCCGCGCCGATTGGCTGCGGCTGCCGCTGACGGACAGACGCCCCGCCCCGCCCGAACGAGCCGGGGACCCGCGGCCTGTGGCAGCCCCCTGCGCTCCGCCGCGCTCGGGAGGGGGCCCGGGCGCTGGTCCCTGCCCCTGCCCGCGGCTCCCGGCGTTCGGAGGGGCCGGGCGGCGCGACTGTGGCTTCCTCGGGGGAGCGTCCCTCCTCCGCGCGGAGTTGCCTACGGACAGGGAAAGGGCGCCGAGGGGCGGGGAGCGGAGCGGCTACGTAAGGAGGCGAAAAAACTGCACGGGAAGGGCCCGGGCACAGCCATCCCCTGCCCGGGCAGGGACAGGGATGTGCGCCCGGGGAAGCCACGAACAGCCCTGTAAGGAGGAGCAAGAACAGCAGATGCCGCAGGCAACTCCCGAGAATCACTAAAAAAAAACAAACCAAAAAAACCACACACAAAAAACAAACAAACAAAAAAAAAACCCAGAAGGATGCGGTCCCCAGCCGGGACCACGTTCCACAGTGAACTGAAGCTGTGGAATCGTCGATGGAGAGAGGGGCTGCGAGACCCCAGAGAGGCACAACATTCTGTGCAAAGTAATTGCTCATGTTTTGCTAACTGGTGTCTCAGTTTTGAAAAATGATACAAAATGGAAATAGGTGTAATAAACAATTTTAATTAATTTGCAATATATACTTTGGTATATAAAAATTATTCTCATGTATAAAATAATATATGCATGTAAGTAGAAAACACACTGAAACACCAGCATCCATATGCTCCATCATGCAAACCGATCATTCACTCCAGTATCATGAAAAGGACCAAAACATTCAATAGTTAAGTGCCAAAAACCCCCAAAACCCTAGGCTGAGTGACATCATCTCCCCAGTAAAGAATTTCTTTGCAACACTGGTCAGGTACTGGTTTCTGTGTGTTCTCTGCCTTGGCAGTTCATTATATCTGCTCTCACAGGCTGCTCAAAACCTACTGTAGATGTGATTACAGCCATCCTGCATAACTGCCCCCTATAACACACAAGGGATGTCAGTAACGCATGAGGGACTCTAATAACCCACTATAAGAATAACAGAACTGTAACAAAGAACATTAATTTTCTGCAAATTCTCTTCTACAGTCTTTCTAGACAGAGAACCTTCAATGATTTTCCCAGTTTAGGGATAAACAAGGAGTTTTCATCAATGAATGAAAACACTTTGCTGCAAAAGAGATAATGCAGAGAACGGGCCTGTTTATCTATGCTGCTGAGCATGAGTCATTCCTCCACCACAGCTTTCTCCACAGGTTTTTGTGCTTGCAGTTACAAAGCAGTGGCTGGTTTTAATTATCAACAGGGAAGCACAGAAAGATACACAATTTGCCTCCCTCTGAAGTGATTCAGTGAAAAGAAACTAGGAAAAAAAAAATTACACTTAAATATTAGACAAGCCATGAAATACAGTAGTTCAAATTATTCCCTGTACCCTTCTTTCACCACACAGTTTTCATGTAAATGCATTTGTGCTTGCTGTACAACAGCAAGTGTTTTATGCATAATATATAAACCAGAAAGGAGCCAATTAACATCTCCTCAGTTTGAATTAAGGTCTTCAGTAAACTTTGTTTTAGCTTGTATAATACGTAGAGACTTTACATTTCCCCACGTAAACTTGTAACACGGATGAGATTATCATTAAAATTATGAGGTTTTAAGCTAGAGATAAAACGTGCAATTTTACCTTGGCTTTGATACACTGTTCTTACTCCCTTATAGAAAACATTTCCCAGTTTGCATTAAAGATACTTTAGAAGAAGTATTCTAAAAAACAAATGGTATAAATGCTTTTCGATGCTTTGGGTAGGAGCTAAAGTTTTTATGATAAAACTCGTGACACAAAACAGCAGCCAGTGCTTGGTTAAAAAGAACATACAACACTACACACCACCACGTCACGTTGTGAAATCCAAGCATGATAGCCATAGATACATATATGAGGAGCTCTGCAAAATAATGAGGGCAAGAAACTCTCTCAAACCAATCTCCAAAAGGTACATTGTGGCTCAGACTTACAACATTTCCTGTAAGCAAACAGAAAGAAATTAGTTAAGAACAACATGCACTAAACAAAATTTTCTCTTCTACTCACAACTACAGAAGAACACGCCTATTAAAGTTACCACCACGGTCCACCTCCGTCTGATCTGGGAGCTTTGCACTTTTTAATGAAGTAAAATGCCATCTCTGGCTGTTAGCAGAAACACAGAGTAAGGAAACCTATTAGCCCACAGGGAGATACAAGTGAGGTCCCCAAGGAGCAGCACAAGTCCTAAGCATTAGCATGTGTCTGCCCTTAGAACACTAGAAGCTAGACTTTCATTTTAAGTTATGTAAAACTATATATATATAGACAGACAACTCTCTGCATTCAGCCATGTGATCTTTTCCAAAAAAAAACATTTGATCTACTAGAAGTCTTCCAGAGCACTATGCTACAGAACCTAAAAAATACTCATGTTTTCAGGTATTAGAAGCTACGGAAGCCTATTGAAACATCAGGAAAAAATTACCAGAGTAAATTGTTGAGAAATGAAATATCTTACCTGATTTACTTTTTCTAAGATTAGCTAGAATTACAAGACATCTGTGTTGGTGAAGAGAGGCCCAAATGTACATCATAACTCCCACAATGTGATACCAGGAGATCTGCACAGAAAGCTCTTTTCCTGAATAAAATAAGTATCATTAATATATAGCCAGGAAATACCTCCCCAAGGATCACCCCAAAACACTGCATGCATTTTTTAAATGTTACTGTCTTACAAACTTTTAGTAGTGAGTCTCTAATCCCTTGAAAGATGCTTTTGAAACTTACATCATTTAAGTGCTCAGCTGGTAGTTAATTTCCCTTAACCACTCTATACTGTAAATACCTAGGTTTTAATGCAGTAGCTTGAGGTACAGCATTGATGTACAACTGATACATAATTGATAGTCTAAGACCTCATTAATCAATGCTGTTTGTAATTCTTACCATCCTAATTAAAGACATTGTCATGGCTCAGGTCAACCTGTCAGTGCACTGTTGTTTTGCCTTGTTCACAGTGAGCGAGATACATACACACATACACACACGCACACACATGCACAGCGTGAACTGTTTAGGCCTCAGACCTTCAAAAAAATGTTAATTGTATTAAGGATGATTTCCAATATACAAGCCAATACACCATCTCTAAGAATCTGCAAGATGTGAGAAGTAGGAGAGTGGTCCAGAAAGATAAAGGTTTTATCTACGCTTAGAAGATCTGAGGGCTCTTTTAAATAAAATAATTTAAAAAAAAAAATCACTAAACTACAGCTGATACGGTTGGAAGTGGTTAAAAACTTCACTAAAGTTACATACTTAGTAATGACCACTTTACAAAAATTAGTCATAGGAGAAGTGCTACAACCAGCTCATGGTTCATCTGCGCAGGGGAACAGCAGCTCACTTGTGAGACTCAGTGGAAAGCGTTGTGGAAACAAGTCATGTAATTCAAATTTCTGCTGTATTAATGGAGACATTACAGTTAGGAGGGAAAGAAGAAACTGACTGATGCAAAGCAGAGCAGTGGCAAGTCCTCAGTGGAAAACAAAGCAGGAGGCCAAGACAGCCTTGCCGACCCACCTTACAGGAAAGCTTACAACAAAAAACCAAACTCCAGTCTGAGATGTGAAGTTGCATAGTAGCATTTGAGAACTGGTACCTACTACTGTCCTTCATAAAGCATGTTTCACAATGCAAAACTGATCGGTAATGATCCTGGAAGTAAATATGTGAGATGGTTTTCAGGACGTAACAGTAATGGTTAACATGAAAGTGTGTGTGTGTGTGTTTGTGTATCTGTGTTTGTGTATAATGCTGGTTGATCATGTGACATACTGAAATGTAGTTACTTTGAACTATCACTCATCGGTTAACACACTTCTCACACAAGCAGCCCTCTACAAAACCATTTGCCACAATGGAAACAATTGGGAGCAAAACTGCATCTTTGGCAATAAACAGGCACTTACCATTCCTGACATTAGTAGGCACTTGACATAGCACAGTTGAGCCAACAGCAACGTAGTAAACAAGTCCAAAGCAATACTGCACGATATTAATGACACCATTGGAAAACACACTGGTCCAGAGGCATTCTGCCAGTCTTCGACAGCTATGCAGCCAAAGCAGCAGGAGAACCAGCAGCGCAGAGAAGTGCTCGCTATCTGATTGCAGATAAAAAATAGCAACTTTGAGGCAGACAGGAACAATGTAACCCTGAGAGTGCTTCCAAAAGACTGTTGTTTCCCCTCCCCACAGCAAAATTTCACCCTCACTTTAAATTCACTGAGCGCTGGGGAAAATACTTGTATGTGGTGAGGCACTGCTGACCACAGCAAGATTACTTCTGGAAAGTGCTAATGGCTCGTTTTTCTAAAAGGACTGCTGAAAGCCATCACATCCACAAATTAGAATGATTTCTACCTTGAAAAATGACAAAAGTACTTGGTATTCCAGGAAAGTCACTTGGAACCTAGTTTAAAAGCAGCTCATGAAGGAGCACTTGAGGAAAACACAATCAACACAGGATGGTAGTGCAGCTTTCTAGTATTTATATGACTGCATCATAGTAGCTGGAATACTTGCCAATGTCCTCACTCTGAGAATCTCTGCCAAGAGCACGGTGCACGCACTGAATCCATGATGGGAGCAACCCTCCGAGGAACTTGGCTTGGAAAAGACAGATCAGCAGAAAGCCGTTCCAGAACACAGAAACCACATAAAAGTGAGTAAACCACCTGTGGAAACAAAAAGGGTCTTCATTAATGTTCTCACTGTTCCTTAGTTAGAAATGTACTGCAGGACATGCTTGCCTGATGGTGAGTACATTCCCTTTTGGTCTCCACAGCAATAAGTAGAGAACTTGGGACTCCAGTGGTACCAAGCAGGAATAACCCTATTGCCTTCTTTCTGCAGTGAAATGCTGCCTGGAGTAACCTCTAATTTAGCTTACTTTACTAATTGTAGCTGCACTAAAAAGGAGAAAGTGTAACCCACACATTACAAAGGTATTCCTCAACTATTATAACTAATCATGATGTGCACAATTTTTTCTTTATAATGTACACCACCAAAAGCACATCCAAATTAATTTTCTGGGCATTTCCAGGCTGTTGTGCCTAGCAGCACTCCCACTTCCCTCAGTTCTAGTGGATGCATTACATGATGGGTTAAAGTTCATAAATGACAAATGCAGATGGTAAAAGGCACCAGGATTAATTACTCAGCTGTACACTGAAATACCTTACCCCCCTGCAAAGTCAAGGTCTGCAACAGTCATATAGAAAAAAAGGAGAGACTACCAATACCATTGGGTGATTTCAAGGTTAGACCACATGGTTTTTTTTAAGAAATCAAAGAATACCCCAACCCCGTAATGCACTTATGCATTATGCATTACTGAAATGCAAGACATTACAGCCAAGACAGGTAACTGGATAGAATTAAACAGCCCACGATATCCAGCTCAAACTAGGTGATGCTGTATTCCCTTTTGTTTTTAAAACAAAAAGCCCTTCTGGCTATGAATAAAAATCAGGACCTCTGGAAACACCTGCAAAGAGACAAAATTTGTACCATGGGAAGATGCTGATGACCTTGTGTTGACAATGTAACTATTAGTACAAAACTAGAATATAACTGGATAGTTAGAGAAGACCATATTTCTCTGGAACACGCAAACTTTTCTTTTGGGCAAGTGTAGGGGTACTAACACCCTTGCTTAGTGAAACCAAATAAAATGACTCCCTCCCAAAGCAGCTTGGGTACATCTCAAAAGTAATACAGAGGCCAAGTCAGAACCACAGAAGCAGCAAGCATCCCTGCATATTCCAGAGCACCTTGCCCATTAGCAGCTGGTAGCCCCTTCAGAAAATCACTTCTCCACAGTTCCTTCTCCTATCAAGCAGGGACAGCAACATTTGCTCTGCTGATTTGCAACAACTGAAGTAAAATTTAGCCCCTCTCCCTCATTTTCTGCTTAGAGGACAAACAGAAGCTCGTACATTGATAAAAACTCATCTCCGCCTCCAAGCTTCAAGCTCCTTCCCTGCTGTCCCGTTACTTAGTTGACTTTTTTTGTCTCATCCCCCACCAGGAACTTTCTCCACAAGTGCTGCTTCTTACTACCAGCACACAAGCCCTGCCAGCTTAGCAGAGACATGCTCTGCAAGTTTTCAGCAATCCCAACTATGCTGGAGATGTATCTGACCTACAGAAAAATACAGCACTGCAGCAAGTACGTGTTACCCCTCAAGGAGAGGAATGTTCACTATCTGCCAAACCAACCTGAAATTAATCACAATATTTGACAAGATGGAATGACAAAGTTAAAAACAAGCACAGGCTAGTGAAAATACAATGCTTGTTTGGAAACAAGATGCAGATGAATGGAAATGGAAAAATGCCTCAACAGCTGCAGTCGGGATCTTCTCTATTCTTTCAGCTAGCAGGTTTACGGGCCAGCTACTCAAGTAACAGAATCGCTTTGTAGATACTGAAAGCTTAAGACCAACTGCCTGAAAAAGCACGTTCTTCAGACACTATCTCCCCTAAGACAGGGTGGTGGGAAACTTCTGCTGAAGAAAGGTCAACTCAAATGATAACCTACCTTAAGAATGTGGCATTTTGCGGTACACTGCAATTAAGACAAAGCCTTTACGAGCCCCTGTTCTGGCTGAGGGTATCGCAGAGCTTAAGCACACCCCTGGATATTTTCTGTAACCAGAAGCCTGATAACCAAAATACTACATTAGAACCTTTCCATGAATACCATGCTGCATCACAAAACCTTTTTTTAACATTTGGTTTGAAAGCTACGTATATAAAACACGTTGGTGCCCACAGGACCGTTACCTGGGGGGCCATCAGGCCTCTGGGTTAAGCAGCCTCCCAGGCCGGCCCGGCAAGAGCCCCTCGCGCCTGGGTTCAAGTCAGAGGCCAGTTTGTCATGAACCTTGGCTGATCAAAACCGATGAAATCCCAATAACGTATAAAAAGCTGTAAATGGGGTTCCCCCCCTTTTCCCCTTTTTCATCCTATTAAACATCTATTAAGAGATATGTTTGAATAACACTGCGGTTCTTTTACGTTATTAAAGACTGTTCAAGCCGGGTCCAGACCATTATGTTAACAGGCTGTTACTACTGTCCCAAGGCACATTTTAAAAAGAAACCTTGAAGGAAGGAGATGACAACTGAGAATCCGTTTAAGGAAACAAACCTACAGTATGTTTGACACTCGGGAACCCACAGCCCCAAGACCCCGGGCTGAGCCCTGCGGGAAGGTTTGTTCTGCAGATACCACATGGCACTGGGATTCACGGGATGAGGCTTTTGTTCCAGTTTGGCACATATGGCCTCTGTATGACTGCAGCATCTACGCTCCTCCATTCCCCATCTGTAACGCCAGAATAACACTTCTGCCAAAAAAAAAAAAAAAAGGAGAAAAAAATCGAGCCCAACCCTACAACAATACACAACGCTATTTGCACATGCTATTTATTTTCTACATCTTCGGCTGAACTAATGGAAGCGCATGTATCGTTACCCCTATGGCTCCGCGGCCCGAGGCCGGCAGCACCGGGCACAGCACCGGGCACAGCACCGGGCACAGCACCGGGCACAGCACCGGGCACAGCACCGGGCACAGCACCGGCCCTCACCTCTTGGGCAGCTGGCGGAGGCGCGGCCCGGCCGTGCGCGGCCCGCAGCCCCGCTTCGTCTTCCCGTACCGAACGAGGTCCTGGAAGAGGCCACAGACGAAGCTGCTGCTGCTGCTGCCGCTGCCGCTGCCGCCGCCGCCGCCGCGGGGCCGCCGCAGCACCAGCAGCAGCAGCAGCGCCGCCAGGAAGGCGCAGGCCAGCAGGGCCCAGGCAGCGGCCAGCAGCGCCGCCATGGCCTCCTCGGCCGGCGGGCGGGGCCTGGGGGCGGCCGCGCATTCGCTTCCTCTCCCCGCCCTCGGGAAAGGCGGGTCCGCCCAGCCGGGGGCGGTGAGGGGCCGCGGCGCGGCCGTGTGTCCCCGCAGCTGCCGGGGGCGGGCACCTGCCTCTGTCGCGTTACCTTGCGCGTCTTCCCGCATTTGCGCTGTCCCCATCGTGTCTCTCGGTTTATGTTCCGAGGCGGTAGGAAGCTGCCGCAGGTTTAACCAGGCTGGGGAGGGGACACAGCCCCCGGTTGGGCCGTGCTCCCCGCTGGCGACCCAGAAGCAGCTCCCGCCGCTGCCGGTACGCTGCCCGTCCCCCTGCCGGGGCCCGTCCCGCCTGCGGGCTGACCCGCAGCCACCGCCCGCACGCTGCCTGTGCGTGGGGCCCCGCACTCGGAATGCCATTCTAGTAACGTTACAGGTTCCGCCGCGACGTGAAAGGAGAGCTTTGCTTTGCCTTTCCTTCGCCTTGAGAAAGCAAGAAGCCAAACCCGCTTGGCACCGAAGGGAGGCGGTTCCCCCCAGGTACCGGGACACCGGAGGCAGAGCCCTCCCGCCGCGGCCGGGAGCCCGGACAGCAGGCACGATGGATTTTCGGTGCCAGGTGCACGGGGGATAAGTTCCACCCAGCGTGCACACCGATTTTGTTCACTGTTTATATAGCCAATCTATACATATTAATGACATTTCTGAGAAATTACTACCATATTCATTACAGTTCAAAGAGCTACTTATCATATCTACGCTCTTACTACACATGTGTGGCCTGATGGGTCGAGGGTCCTCTGGTGGTCGTTTGGGACATCTTCCTTTCTCCATCCTCTTTGTCATCTTCCTCTTCTTCTTCATGGCCCTCTCCTGGCCCTGTTTCAGCACTCTTGGCTCATGTCTTGGTTTCAGACCGCTTCTTACCTGCTTAGGAGCTAAACTATACAATGCAGTGTCCTACTAGAAGCTAAACTGCATAATGCCGTGCTGTACAGCTCAGCCATGGCATGGATACAGTTGCAGCATTTACAATGAAGCACACTGGTAGAATCCCTCCGATATCACCGTGACCCCCAGTGAAACACGTGCTGCCCACATCCCTTCTGTGTGCGTGGGGGCATGGGGCGAGCATCCCCTTCCTGAGAGCAACCTATGTGTTACTTGGCAGCTGTTCGGTGTTGGTTTATCTGACCAGGCATCACTGAGCCGATTAGCTGACTCACTGCCTCCAAGGAGATGCTAAAAAAATACTTCAAGCTTTTCATAATATAGATGAGACAAGTAACCATGTTTAGTGTGGGCATAGTTATGCTAGCACTTACTAATGCTCCACAGTAAAATAAGATTTAAAGCCAGGATCCTCAGGAGAAAAATAGACTGTATTTCCAAGTCTTTAAATACAGAACAACCTAGTTTTGTTAGTCTCTAGTGCTACTTCATCATGAAATCAAGAGATTAAGAGAATAAAGCAATGGCTACCACCTTGCAGCTCACTGAGATTCAGGCCTGAAGTACACTTGGGTTTTTCACTGTAGGAAGAACTTCTGTTGATACCCACATGCTCCCACGATGCTGGTGTGGCTGCCTTTGTAGTGCTACCTCCCAAGGTATCTTTAAAGGTATGGATGACTTTTTCCCACATGGGTTTGAATTACATCATAAGCACTTTCATTGCATCCCTACCAGCAACCAAATCTGTATTAGCATCTTTTTTTTTGGTGTAGGTCAGGCTTGGTCAAAAGAAAACTTTTGAATTTTACCAATGTACTTTCCTAAACAGAGGTACAAAGCCTTGCAAAATTATTTTGACATAGGTAACCGTATTAATTCATCCTATCCGCACATGCTCAGCTGAAGCACTCGTGGCTTCAATAACATTGCTTCAGGAAAAATCATCGTAGTTCACATTTTCTGCTAAAACGTGTTGGTAGCTCTCCAGTTATATCTGTGTAATGTGTTATAATAAATATTTTAAAGTCAATGTAATTTATGTCAAGGTTTGGAGCTCAGTCTAATTCTCTTGTCAATTCAGTATAACTGAATCCTAAATCTGGTTCAGGGCTTTCATGGCTAATTGTTTTAGTTAATTAGCAGGAGATGAAGACACCAGGCAGGTGGGGGATATTTTGGGGGAGTGAGAGGGAGAAGCAGGCGATGTCCAGGTAATCCCACAGCTGGTGAGGGCAGGGGCAAGGAGAGCATGCCTGGGCAGTGTTGGGGTGAGGGAGGGGTGCTGCCATTGCTGCTCCCCAGCATCCTGCCCTGGGGAGCATCTTCCATGGCTGCCCTTGTCCCAGGGAGCGTGCAGGCAGGTGCTTATTCCTGTGTCCCACACAGCCATGTTTTGGAAGCATGGCTGTGGTGACTGGTTTGGGCAGAGCAGGCTGTGCGTAAGCAGGGAGCAGCCGTGTCTGCTTTGCGAGCAGTGATGTCAGGGCTGCGGGCACAACCTGCAGGTCACAGCAGCGATATGCTTCTGCACGTCCTGACTCAAGGCACTGTGTCCTCTTGTGCTGCACATTCGCTATAGCTGGAGGTTGTCCACTTTTGCAGCATGTCTTTCTGAAGCACGGCAGACGTAACTCTTTCTTTTCAGCCTGAGCTCCTCTCTAAAACATGAAAGTGACACACTGCAGCCTTGTCTCTGCAGCTGGTCCTTTCATGGCTTTCACAAGACAGATAAGGCAGGGGGAGCAATGGCCTGGCCCATAAAGAGGGTCCTTCCTCTGTCTGAACAGCAAACTTTTAAAACTTACAATAGCTTTGCTCAGCAATTTTGGTGGCCAGTGCAGCTGCTGTTTTCATGAAATCATGATCTGAAGACTCCTGGCTGGGTGCATGGCACGGCCCTGCAGCACACTGAGCAAGGTCCTTGGCTTCCACTGCACTCAAGTTATATTTTTCTGTGCAGTTTGGGCTTTGGGGGTGTTTGTAAAGTGAAGGATAAGGAGTGTGGCCATTACAGTGGAGGCCAGAGGGCATGCCACTGGGGGATGGAGCTGATGAGCAGCAGCAGGACTCTAGCAGAACAGTCACATGCACCCAAAGACACACAGTGCATCATGTTGTGTTCCCCTTTAGGGTGAAAGGTACCCAACTTTTTGGCACTTCAGTCATCTAAATTTAACTAACCCAGCGCCTCGGAGGTACAGCTCTCATAGAGGTCAGTGAAATAGCAAATGTTTGATATCAAATACTCTTCAATCAATTCACCTTTATTAGGGAATAGAGAATAGGAATCCTCTATGTGTGGGTCCGTAGCGCACAGTAGGACCGAGGCACAATTCCTACATGCCACCCTGCATCCACAGCCACGATGTATTGATTGCAATGTTACTAGCAGCAAAGCCAAGCAAGGAGGGATTCAGTAGGCATGAGCCAAGACTTGCTCTGCACTCTACCAGGATGTATAGGTGGGGAGAGAAATTAGTGTCTGAGGAAAACTACAGCTGTAACAGACAGATGCTAGACTTCAGGTGGGTCATTTGGAAAAGCTGCTGATCAGCAGAGGGCTGTGAAGTTGCATCCCTGAGGCTTTCTTGGCTGCACAGTCGGTGCTTCCTGGATGCCCAAGGCACCTGCCAGCTGGCTCCAGCCACGGCCGGTGCTCCGGCAGCACAGGGAAGTGGGATCCCGCTTCCAGATGTGGTCAGTTTGTCAGCTATTTCCTCAAAGTTCAGATAATTGGAGGAAGAAGGGAAGAAGTACAGCTGTGAGGCTGGGAGGTGGTTAGAAGGGGAGAGGAATCAGCAGCTGTTAATCTTAAATATACCTTCTACATTTATATTTGCATTTATTCATTTTTATAAATTGATATTTATTATACAGTGTTATAAATTATATAGATATATATTAAACATCTAAATATATATATTTAGATGTTGAGAAGAAGATGCAAGTTGTACGCTGCTACTTCTCGTAATTGTGTATACTGTTTGCACATCAGGAAGAGCCCTTCTCTCTGAGATATCTTTCCCCAGTGCTGTACCGCCGTAGCACGTACCACCCACGTGCAGGAAGGATTTTCCCACTTTTTAGGCGAACAGTCCCCTCTAGATGGCGCCAGCACTCTTCGGTTCCCCGGGCCCGCCCGCCCTGCGCTGGGCTCCGGCTCCTGCTGCCCGGGGCGGCCCCGAGCATCCTTCGAGCATCCTTCTACCAGCAGCGCTGCGGGGCTCTCACCTCGCAATCCCTCCTGGCGTTAGCTGTTTGTAATAGTTGATCTACTGATAGCATTTCTAGGCTTTGTAATTTGACAATTACAAATGCTTGTGGTTGCACGTTAGCTTTTCGCAGCAAATATTTGTTCTCAGCTCTGTGATGCTTATTCCATCGTGATGGGTGGAGTTCAACTTACCTAACTTTAACCACCTAAAAATTAGGTATCTAGCTGAAACTAGTTTGGTTTGTTCCTAATATAATTGATGGAGACAGGTACTTCCAGAGTGCCAGTTTTTTTCTTCCTAAACACAGATGTTGTCCTGTCTGGTGAAGAACCTCCTGATGGAAAGAGAATCTTAAAGAATCCAGAATAAAAATGGGTATAAATTATTTATGCTCCTGGATCTAGAGTTGGTTCAATGAGCATCTCACGCAAAGAGGCTCTCAGTGAGATTAAAAAAAAGCACTTTTTCACAAAGACCTGGGCCACACAAGAGAGTTATCTGTGAATATAACTGTTTTGTGTTTCCTGCCTGTTAAAGGAGACCGACCCAGACAGTTTATAGGCTGCTGTGAGACATCACTTATAACAAAACGTGTTCACTGAGACAAATGGAGGGAGCCTGAAAAGATATTGTGCAAAAGGTGGGAATGAGGGTCAAGGCTTGGCTGAATTGTATAGAAAATGCTGGAGAGAACAAATGAGACCTCAGATTTATGTATCGCAAAGCTGAACTTGTGTGGGCCATTATGGACCATAATGTCTGATAGCACTTCATGAAATACCTGTAGGGGTGGGAGAGCAAAGATCTGCTTGGAGATTTCTAACTCAGACCATCATATTATTCAAAGGAATTTGTCTGTGTGTGGGACAAAAATCAGCATTGTTTACTGGCCAGCCCACAGCAGGGTTCACTGCAACTCCAGACCTAATAGACTTACTCACTGACTTTATGTAGTGATTTAGGGTTTATTAATTTATAAGGGAGAATAGGGAAATTATTCAGTTACTCAGATACCTTTTGCTGGTTGCTGTGTTCAGATTTTTTTTTCCAATTAAGATTTTAATTTGCTAATGAAACCCAAAAAAAGCTTTGTGAGTAAAATAGCTGTAGGTGGGTTTCTTGGTAATCTCTGTGAGACAGGATTCAACGCAAATTTAGCACAAGGGCAAACTTGAAAGTATGAATAGAGGCCATGTTCCTTCAGACCTTTGTGAACATGCTTAAAGCCAATATGGGTGAGGACCCTAAAATCTAGATAACTGGTTATGGGACATGATAATCTATGTTAATTAAGTTGGTCAGTACCAGTGGGTCTAGAAACTTCAATTATCAAAGCATTCCTTGATTCAGCTAATTAGCATAACGGCACAAAGTCACACACTTCTGTGATTTGTGGAAAAATAAACCAAGAAAGCCAACAGATTGCTATGTCTCGAAGGTTAAAACACTAGCCTGTGCTCTACTGGTTGTAATCATTGGAAGATAATATCAAGATCCTGGGGCCAAGAAAACATAAATCACAGAGCACAAAAAAAGCATACTTAGAGATGTGAGAAACTTGTGCTGAAATGCACTTCCCACCGTTCAAGGATCACTGTGTGCCCTTGGCTTTCAAATTAGAAAATGTGTTTCCACTGGCTGATGGAAAGCAGGGATTACTTTCTGATAAGATGAGAGCTCCAGCGTAGGATTCGTGCTGTGCTCCTGGGATGTTTGTTAGGTTTGCATAGCTCTTAATGCATAATTCATACACGTGAATTCGTAGACTTCAAGTTGTCAGTTCTACATCTCTTAGAGCCATGATACTAGGATATATGATTTATTCACTATTCATCTATACTATTTGCTCAGTTTTCACTGATCACAGCTAGCAACTCTCTTGCCCATGTAGTCAACTTGGAATCTGAGACAGTTTGGAGTTTCACCCTGGGAATAAAACCAGCTTTATTCCAGCTTGTACGACGTGGTATTGACTGTGGGTTGGTCATGCGCTGTGAAGGACAAGTCTAGGCAAGCTATTTTTTAATGTATGAACCTGCTTTTAGATTTTTAAAAAACTATCTTCGTTTAAGGAAGTTTGTAAGGGAGAAAACTACCTAAAGCTCATAATTATCACTTGAATCATTTTGGTTTGCAGAATAGTTTAATAAAAAATAAATACACCTTTACTTAAGATTATAGGTAAGTTATGGTTTAAATGAGAGCAGGGAAGATAACTTAAAGTTCTCAGGGATGAATCATTAATACTTTCTTTGTGAAAGGGCACTGGTCCATGATACAACCAAAGGGGCTTCACAGGAGCAGAATTCAGACCCTTAACAGTAGCAAATAATTGTCTAACTTTGTGTACCAAAATCCTTAAAGGACATACTCACCTGTCTCTGTCTCTTGTATATTATTTTATGGTATTTTAGAAATACGCCAGAACATAATTTGCTTGCAAAATGATCAGGGTTTTCCTGGAATAGACAGACTGAGTTCAGGCACAGGTTCAAAAGTAAAGGTTTTTCCATGAGATTCCTGTTGAAACTTTCAGACTCAAAAAGAAGAGTTGAGAGTTCAGGGACACTAACTGCCTGCCAGAGGAGAAAGACCACTGCTGATACAAGCTATGGGCTATGAGCAGAAGAGGGAAAGCTCTAAGCAAACTTGGCAGGCAATGAGAAAGTTAATAACAACATTTGTAGCTCACAATTGGGAAGGGTCAAAATTTCCTCAAGGAAACAAAGACTGTTTGTGTGCTGCTTTATGCACTCCATGGAAATGGGTGGCATTAGTGACCCTTTCCTACACTCTCTGGGACTGTCAATGGAAAGTATTTTAATGCTGGCACCTGTTTTCTAAGAATCAGCTGGGAAACAGAAGGGAGTTTGGGACATATCTCCTGTTTTCTGGGATGGTAGAAGTTGTTCCAGGAGGATAAAAGTTGCTTCAAACTATCTGAAGAGAAATATGTTGTCTACACCACATCTTGTGGATCTCTCTATGTCTTCTTTCCATTTTGAGGTTGCTTTTCATTCGGAGGGCTAGCTTGAAAGCATGGCCTATGTGTGGCCAAACTCCAGAGCAGCCAGGCTGTAATGTGCATGAGCATGGTCAGCAGCTTATTTGACTTACGCAGTCTGGAGAAGGTCTGCAGTGGCTGTTGTAAGGAGCCTGCAGATGCTCCATAGAGGTCATAGAGAGCACAGTTAGGGCAGTTGCTCTTCTACCTACCACTCACTAGCTAAGGGAGTCATTCACAGCAGCAAGTACTGAAAACTACCTTTTTTTTTTTTTTTTCTAGAATGTGTTATAGAATAATCTTGGCTATAAATTGCTCTTTATTATGCCGAACATGTTCTAAATCTGAGATTTCATCTGCCATGGGGAAAAAGGGAAAAAAAAGTCCTTATGCTTTGGTGTTCCTAGATAGAGACAGGTTCAAGAGGTGGCCGTGGACCTGGCCACATCTCAAATATCCACGTGGCCCCATTTGGAAAGCAGGCTCCCCATTTTGTATTGCAATGTTGTAAACACAGGGAATTGTGAATGTAACTGAATTCATTTTAGATACCTAGTCTATACATAAAATACCTTACCACGACATTGGAAGAACATCACCCACATCTATCCCGGACTACGAGAATGCTACTACTGAGTAGCAGAAGCACCTTCTCAACTGGGCATCATCGAGAGTGGGCACCTCTCCCCTGGTATGGGAAGGTAAAGAAAGCACCTGTGTTCCAGAAATACTGTCTGCTTCAATAAGGCAAACACTAGGTTTGAAAATGTTGGGCTATTGCCCTGTTCCAGAATCTAGATGTGTATTTTTTTCTATATGTTATCAGTGTTCTGCTGAGTTGTACCATAACATGAAGACATAAGCTTATTTCATGTATCAATGAATCAATGAAGCCTTACCGTCCATGACCTGTGACTAGAAAGAAGTCCAGGTTTTCAACTACTAAGCACAGTTAACAGCTGTAAAAACAGCTGTAGAGAATCATTTGTGTTGCTAAACTTAAACATGTCACAGGGGAAATGAAAGCTGTTTATGAATATTCAAAATTTTCCATTTATCCTTATTGTATAAACATGACTCTGGCAAATTAACTCTTCCTGATTAACTCAGTGCAATATTGGAAAGATAATGTAACATCTTTGTTTTCTTATTAATATTAAGTATTCACACATTGTAATAAAGGGCAAAGAAGGTGATAGCACAGATAACATGTCAGCTCTATGATAATAGTATATGATTTTTGCTTCAAACTGCGAAGTTATTTTAGCAGGACTTGATCCTAACTACATCTGAGCTCAAACTTTCAGTCTAATGTTGGAAATCAGACAAATTAGTGCTGGCTTTGCAGTATTTCTTATTCAGAGGAAATTAATTTTATCTGTAACTTTTGGTTACAAATAGTAGTCTAGTTCTGAATGAAACTGGGTGCGGGAAGGCAGTCAGCTCCACTTTAGCTCACACATCTTCTTTAATTCTGGAAAACCTCTATTTTGCTGTGTACTTCCTTTGTTGGCATACGTTTAATATTGTGCACCCCTTTTTGCCAGCTGTTTGATTATTTTTTATTTTGGCTTGCTTTTCTAATTGATTTTTTTTGCAGTAACAGAGTCTTAAAGGAATTTTTTTTCCTCCGGTGTGCTTCCTGACAGAAAATCTCTAGTAAATATTTATCAGGAAATCTATTAGGAAAGTGTTACATTAGTAATTTTCTCAAAAAATATTTATTAGAGGCTTAATAGTACAAACCCCATTAGAATTGTGATAAATATTGACTACAGCCAAGAGAAAAACAGTGCCTGAAGAGCACTGCATGCTGCAAGCGTGTTCAGATGCAGCTAATCAGTGATAAATATTTGGTGATTTTCAGGTAGGAGATCTGAGCTTTTCGTACCTACTAGATCGGTCAAATGCATGATGGCACAGGATTAGCTCCTGAGCTGGGGGCACAGAACTAAGAGGCAAATCTTTTAAGATGGCAGCAACCAAACCACGGGAGCTGGGGGCTGACACTGGTTTTAAAGCACTTTTAAAAATATGCTCCATCTTCTCCTGGTGGAAATAGTCTTCTCAGTTTGATAGACACATGAGAAGCCAGAAGGGCTCCTTGTGATACAGATAGGCAGGCATGCCGGTACCTGCTTCATTCACGTCTGTGTGCATGGCTGCGCAAAATAATTTAAAAAAATAGTTTATAAGTGGTAAAAGCAAACAAAAGGTCACCCGCAAGTTAATTACTTGTAGTGCCTTACCTACAGATTTGCACTGACATAGGCTGCTCTGCTGCTCTCTGAACTGGAGGCTAGAAAAATAAACAGTTATGAGCGGTTAGATATGATTGAGGCGTGTGGGGTCTGCGACAATAAATAATCTCAGCCCTTGTGTCCAGATACTGCAAGCAGCTTTGGCTAACGTCATGACTTACTTGCCAGATTCATTGTGTGCTGTTCAGCAATTGAGACAGCAGTTAATAAATATTCTTATTGTCTGGACTCAAAACAAAGCTAAGGTCACATAGGGCTGGCACTGTTACCTAGGAAGAGATGCAGGCTGTACTCTACAGACTGCCGATTTCTGGGCTGTTTTAATGAAATCTTACCCTGACAGGCTTCAAATCCCTTGAAATGAGAGCATGACAACTGTCAGAGCAGTAGGGATGTACTGCTTGCCTGTGTCTCTGCTCTTTGTGCCAGGAGCATAAACCAATGTGCTGGCTCTGCCATACCTATAGCTCTGCTGTGCTTTATGTACAGAATACTATTCCTACTGAAATTACTCCCAGTCCTGAAGTAGTAAAAGCAAGAAAAAAGGGGGAGATGAAAACAGCAGCAATTTGGACCAGTATGTAAAAGATTTAGGTTTTTCTTTCCAACCACGCAGCCCACAGGTAGGAGAAGAAATATAGCTAAGGTAGGACCATGAAACCTGCTAGGATGGCTTGTTTGAGCCAATGCCCAGGGTAGACAGGGCACAGGGCAATAAGTGATAAAAACCTCTCCTGCACTGCTAGTCATTTACACCGATTCAGAAGGGTGGCCCTGTCTCCTGCTCTCATTGACAGGGACATAGGGACAAAAGCACTGGGCATCCTGCATGGAAGGGTCTGTGCCTGGTGGGCTGGCCTGGAGAGGTGCGTGAGTGCTGCTGGCCAAAACAATAGACCATGGCATGTCACAGCTCTAACTGGGCAAGACAGATTCTCCCTGATACTTCAGATAATTCAGTTATCTTGTGGCCGACTGAGGTGTCATTTCAGGAGCTTCTCAATTCAGCAAAGGATTAAACCCAAGTTTAAGTGGCTTTGCTGAAACAGGGATAGAATTAACCTCAGGACCTTCCTCATATTTATTAGCACCACAATCAGTGGTGCGGCTGTCATGAGCAGTGTATGTAAGAATTGCGAAGGCCCTCTGAATGGTCAGTCTGCTGCTCGGTGCTCCTGCATTTTGATGGAACCATCTCTGGAACACTCACGCCGAGTGCCTCTGCTTGCCCTCAGCCCCTGCCTGACCTGGTGTCTGGGGGGCAATGGCACTTGCTTCCTCCCTGCCTCTGCAAAAATCAGTTTTTACACTATTTCCTCTGCCTACCAGTTCTCAGTGATCAGAAGGTCTGGTGAAAACCTTTGGATTTGGTATTTCCTACCAATGCCACTGCTCTGGTTAAATTCAACTCCTGACCTGCTCAATGAGCTCCTCTGAAAATCCATCCTGTCTGAGGAAACAGGAATCTAATGTTTAGTTTTTCATTTCATCCCAATACGGACAGTTTTAGCCCACTGTCCTGCCTAATTCACCTCCTAATGGAATCAACATCTTCCAGCTTGTTTGAGGACTTCAGGAAAAGCGTAGTTTAATTCCTAGCAATCTGTGCTGGAGCGATGTCCGCACTGGAGAGGCAGCTTCAGTGTTCATCACACCTAAAAATGCAATGACAGTGGATGTTTTCCTCTGCTCAGTTCCTTCCTTTTATCTGTGTGCAGCATTTGTTTCCACTTACATCTAAAGAGACTTGGAAAGTGATCTGATGAATTAGAAGAGGCTACTTAGGAGAAAATGAAAATAACTACGCAGCACTCTGTTACTTCCTCAAGCCTTTCTGTGACTAGTACTAAGCTGTTATGATACAGGATTTTTGAGATGCCAGGGAGGGAAAAACAAAGGATTTTCTGTGTAGCACTAAGTTTTCCACCCTGGGGTTTTGGATTCCTGTTTGTGGGACTGCCACGGAGCTCTCCCACAGCTGCCCAGCAGCAGTGCCGAGCCCTTGCTCCGGGGCTGGCTCCTTGCACCTCACCTTGCAGGGGCTCCAGCTGGTCTGTACCGAAACCCTCGTATGCTCCCAGAGAAACAAAAGGCAATTCTTTCTTCGGTTCTCTTTGGAAATAAAGAACAGGCGTAATTCTTAGCAAGAAATACCACTGCTTCTTACTTAGCTCCATTCCTCCTGCTTTGGAAATCAGATGTGGTTGGTGGGTCCTGCAGCCAGCCTGGCCTGTATGGGAGGACAGTGGGGCTAGTCTGAACGTGCTACTGCTGAGGATCCAACAAATTCTGCTATTATAGATTTTTTAAAAATATTGAACTGTATTTCATGTCTTTCTTGTGTAAAACATCTCCGTCTCTCTTTCTCTCTCTTTTCCTCTCCCTGTCTTTTTTTTTTTTTTAAGCCATGCAGGAAATGTTTTGGAAGGGAGAGTCAAGAGACTTAAGTCTGGAATTTTTATGTACACCAGAAACTTAAATGTGTGGTTCAAGCTGATAAACTTACCACACCTCTTTCTGTTTTCTTTATAGACTTATTACAAATATCTGGCTTGGAACCTAGATTTATGGTGAGAACAAAAGAAATATAGACCATAGAGACATGAAAAGATAAATCTCAGGAGGAGACATAAAAGGGTTTGTTCAACTTTTAAACTGTTTCTTAATGAAACAAAATAACGAAAAAGATCAGAACACTAATTTTTTAAAATGTTCATGTTTAAAGAAGCTGTTGAACTTTAGTGATGCCACATATAAAATATCACCTCTGTTGTTTTATGCCTGAGTTAAAGTTGCCTGCAGAGTCCAGCCCTGAGTTTCTCATAGCATCACAGTTTGCATTGGTCTCAACTGGAGGTTTGTACAGAAAAAGGAACAGCAAGCACAGAGCACTCAAGCTATACCTTGAAACTAGAGCTGGCCAAGATTTCCCAATGGTACATTTAGGAACACTGTTTGGGATTAATTTCAGGTGGAATGTTTTGTGAAAATGTGTACGCTTCCATGATATTTGATTGAAAAGTGAATAAACAGGTAATTTCTGTTTCTGCTTTTACATTTTCCTTATATGGTATCATAAATAATTCTAATCAAAATGAGTCTTTCTGACTTCAGTTTTAACAGTGCCATGGATTCTGAAGCTGCTGTGAGCACACAGGCCCCCTCCTTCCCCAGCAAAGATGTAAGACTTACATGAAAGTTTGACCTAGAAAATCTATTAGGAAGAAGAAGGACATTTACTCTGGACTTGCAAATATTCAGCGGTGGGGAATTCCCACAACCTTTGGTAAGTTGTTCCAGAGATTAGTTATCCTCACAGGCAAAGAGCTTGCACTTCCTTGGTCTCCTACAGGTTTAAAAATCCGCCTTGTAGACTCAACACAAGTGCATGCACTTACTATCAAATCATCCCTGTTCTCATTTATTAATTTAGATGAGAACCACCACTTGTGTCTGTCCATTAAACACATACTTCCTTTACGGCTGTTCTTTAAATATCTTTCAATCAAGCAGAGGTGCTCTTTGATTGCAAGCACCAGAATGAATCCCAACGTGCTGGCAGCAATTTCGTCCATGCCAGATAAAGAAGAAAACTAACTTTCCTATTCAGTTTATATTACATGACCAGTAACTGCACAAGCCATCCTATTGCAATAGGAGTTCACGTTTAAATGGTTATCAACCAGTACCCCATTAACACCTGTGTACAGTTTAGTTTGAATAAGACAATGTGCTCATTTGGTCCACCTAATTGTTTGACAGTTGTATTGAAACCTCAAAAATTTTGCATGTCAACATCAATACACCGCTACAAATGTATGAGGATAATTTTGTGAAGTCAGTGGGTTTCTACTGTGTTTACATATAACTGGGTTATATCCTAGGTCTGCTTTTAGGGGTGTCTTTGTCTGGAGTGGAGCTCTTTTGCCTTTGGAAAAAGGGGATTTTAGGAAATAAAGATCCATATAAGATATAGACTCAAGGTAACATTTTTGAAAATTTGTGTGCTCTGAGTCTATGTAATTCAGTCATCTAATTGCCCAGGTAAATAAGTAAGGGTTTACTTTCCACTAGGGAACTAGAAGATCTTGGACGAGGAATTTAATTGTAGGTTTAGTCTATCCTCAAAGTCACTGGTAAGTGAGTTATTGACCTTTAATGGTTGCTTGCTGTCCCCTGTAAAAGGAATTCTTGATTCTCATAACCACAAGTAGCCACAGTATGGTACTGCCACTATGGCTGTTCTTAGCAAGCATCTTGCCCAAAGGCTAGTAGATGTTCCAAGGCCAAAATGTCTATAAAGACAGACCTACCCATTCAGCCCCATCAGGATGCCTCTCAGAAAAAGAAATAAGGCACTTCAATAGGAACAGGTGGGGAGTTTATGCTGCTTCTACCCGAGCTGTCATTTCCCTGTGGCTAAATAAGATATTCACTCCCAAGCCTTTCAAGAACACTAACTTAAAAGAAAATCAGGTCTGTATCCAAATGTAAACAGATTGTCTCTGAGCCCTAACAAATGAGATTGCTGTGGAGAATTATGTAATTCTCACATTTGACTTCCAGTCAGTGCAAACCTTCAAGGGCAGCCTCATCTTTATGGGGATCTACTCCAAACTTTAAAGCATCTATGGCTCTGCGATTTTGTCATGAGCACATAGTAAATGTGTCTAAACATAGCTACTGCAAATGTCTGGAAGTTACCCGCTAAGACATAAGCAGCTAATTGGATACAGCACCAGCAGGCGTAATAAATGTATATAAATTTTAATGTTATGTGGAAGAATTAATATTCCAGTGACTAGATTACTATTAATTGCATTGCTTAGTCTAAAAATGCAAAACATAAACAATTACTAAAATCTGTATGTCAATTTGGCTCAAATGAAGTGATTAAAAGTAGAAGGAAAAAATGAAAAGAAAGCATTACCAAATTCTTTTACTCGCTTTTTTTAGTAAACAAGATCCTTCTGCGATAGAACTGCTGTTCAACTGAAAAAAAACATTGATAATTATAACGTATTAGGAGACAAGCAAGTATTTTCCATTGGAACAATTATTTTCATTTAGCACGTTAATGTTGACAGAAAAAGACCAAAGGCACCCTTGTGACTTTACCAGCATGTCATAACAAAATGAAGGCTTAACCTGTTTCTGAAGGATTGACTTTCAAGCAGGAAACTGGGCTATTTTGGAAACTTAGCTAATGACACTGTTATTTTTTCTCCTGAGTGATAAGGTTGATGGATACATACCACTTGTATTTTTCTCAATCCTTTTTCTCCCATGCTCAGGACTATCATTTACACCATAGTGTGGATCAATCAATTTATATTAGTATCTAGCTCTGCTGACAAATGCTCTTGCTCTGCCATTTGCAGCTATAAATTTATTTTGACAAAATTATCTGACACAGAGTATCCTTTTTCCTTTGGAGAACAGTAAAGACAAAAATTTTCAGAGTGACCTAGGAGAAGTTGGTGTCCACCTCTTACTGAAATCTCAGAGGCTCCGAGCACCTATGTGCCCCAGGAGTCCTGGAAAACCCGTCCAAAGGCTCATTGGGATCTTTCTTATGCTCCAGAATCATGTCACAGTACATCTAACATGATAGATTAAGTTTCTATAAAAGGTGGAGATGTAAAGGGCAATAAATACACAGACTTACGAGATTTAGAAAGGGTACCAGTAACAGTAGCTACCACAGGTGTTCAGACAATCACTTTTTTCACCAATGTGAACATTTTCAAGCTAGCTTCCCAAAATAACTTCTTACCTCAAGCACACAGTATAGGATATAACAGGATTACAGAGCTCTGCAATATCAGCGCTTGGCTTCCTTATAGAATTTAAAATACATTTTAACTGATGGCAAAGAGTTTGCATTTTAAGAGATGCTCAATAAAAACATGGTTTTACCATCGCCCAACACTTCTGCAAGGTCACAAGGGCAGATAAACAACTTCCTGCAGCTGTGGCTACATCTGGCACACGACTGAGGCAGAAAGCGTGCTTCACAAAGATAAACATATCAGGTTGTATCTCCATAGTCTCCTACACTTCTGGATAAAGCTTGGAGAACTGAACTTGGCCCTGCAGGGCCAGTGGTAATTAATATCCGAAACTGCTTTGCCACTAATAAATCGAAGCAGCCCTGCAGTGAGTTTAAAACCACCCCAGTCCAATAATGTATGGTGACCATGGGCATCTTGGTGCTGCTGCACTGCCCCTGAAGCCCCCAGGGTTTTTTCTCGCCTGGAAACTATAGCTACCATCAATCTGTCGGTGAGATGAGGGCAGACAGCTGAAAGAGGAGAAATGAACTGGGAATCTGCACGAGGTGGACAGTGTGTGCTGAGAGCCAGGTAGCAGACCTGCTCCCAAAATTGTCAAATAATCCATACCTGGGCTGGGGAATGGGTTCCTTGTGGCCTGGTGTTAGGGGCTCTCTCTATGTCCATAATACACGTTTTATTAGCCATTCCAGAAGATGATCCATCCTTGGATAGCTTAAACTGAGCAAACTTGGTTGGTGTGTATTTCTGGCATACTGACACACAGGTGATTGGGTTTTTTTCTCAAAAGCTATCACAGTGCTTTTGTGTGTAGGGTGGGATAGTTTTTGTTTGCAATCTGAACAAACTGAAATCAATAAATCATTTTTGACTGATCCCAGGTTGAAACTTTTTGGCATATGCAATGAGACAAGCTGAGTTAGCTTCAACCTGTAATGGTAATAGCAAAAAGCAATTACATTTTGAATTGGATTTGTATTTGGACAGCAGAATAGTGTTGCACAGCTGAAGAGGCATCTCCTTTGTAGCCCCTTGGACAAATTGTATGCAGGTGCCTCTGCAGGTTTCTGGAGGGAGATTCAGTCCTGAGAGGTTGTCTTCCTCTCTCCCTGGACTATCTCAGGAACCCAGTTGCCCCCAGAGGACAATCCAGACCCTCCTCTGAGGCTGGAGAGGAGCAGAACACCCACTCCTTTGCTGACGCTGGCCACCCTGCAGAGTGGGCATGGGCATCTGAAAAGGAAGGGCAGGCAGTGCCCAGCATTTAGATTGTTTTATGTATTCTTTTTCCGATATTGGTTCAATGAGGGTTACATTGATACGGTCAGAGCACTTGCCCACAACTGGGAGCTGCAACCCTCTGAGCTTGACGGAAAGCCTGGAAAGTACCCCACAAGCTCTGTGCAAGAAGTCCTTGGAGAGCCTGCATTCCAGGTGATGCCTGCACAAGTCTATCCATAAACGCACCACAGAAGCAGCCCCTGGCGGATGCAACACGGCTGAAGTGCTGGGCAGACGCAGAGCTCCTGAGGCAGCCTTTGGCCACCCTCGGTTCCAAGACTGCTCGGACAGCAGCTGGTGACGGAAGGATCACACTTATACCTCTTCTACCAGCCAGATCCCTATCACAAGGAGCTTTGCCCTCAAGAGGAGAAGCAAAATTCTTCCTCTGCCCTTAGCTTGGCAGTTTGCGCTGAGGAAAAGCTGTTTGGCTGCGTAGCTGTGTTGGTAGGAGCACTGCTTCCTTGCTTGATTATGTGTTGGGAAATTGCTAGCCTGTTGCCTGTAGATGCTTACAATATCTTCCATGAGAAAACTAAAGTTGCTAGGACCTTGGCTCCAAGTTTATCCTATCTGGAAACAGTGTAGGGTTTGGCTGAATTTAATTCAGTTTAGCAAAAAAACCCCAAAACCCAACAAATTCATAAGTTATAAAACATCTCTTTTCTTTGCAAAAGCCCCAATTCTGTAATAAGCCATGTCAGGTAAGTATTCGTCCACACTTTGACGCATCACAGGGAGAACTGTAGGAGCTGACAATATACAAACCATTTGATGTTGTGTTTCCACCCTGCTTCCTGGCAGACACCTCTCGGAGATGACAAGGGAGTATCATTTTTACATGACGGTGTTTCTACCAAACTGCTGATAGAGCCCTTCACAAGATCACAGAAAGGTCCGTATCATCTGATTAGCATTTAGAGAAGCTGGTCGTCCGGGAGGGAACTGCAGGAGACCAGAGACTGCCACCCTCAAGGGCTGAGAGAGGAAAGACTCAATCAGTGGTTGATAAGGCTTAGGAATGATAAATCACAAACAAAACTCCAGGCTTAGGAATTCACAGCACAATCTGTCATGAATTTCCTTCCCTTCCCTCCCTCCCCAATATCTGATGAAAATTTGCCTTTTAAAATGGTCTCTGGCAGTACAAGGAACCAAGTCAGTGAGAACTGCTGAGCTGTGCCTGCCTTTTGTTAGTTTTCTTAATGCTCTATTTTTTTTTTTATAACTGTATCTTTGTGCGTATGTGTGTCTCTAAGTATATTTATGCAAATTTGACTGCTAGTAGGTGATAGCAGGAGGAATTTTAAAGTTCAAGGATTTTTTTTTTAATGTCAAAATGCAAAATTGTCGTGTGAAAAACACTTGGTGCCAGGCTATCAACACTTTAAAAGAGGGAGATCTGAAACCTGCCTAGAGGTCTCAGTTCCCCACTGAAGCAGACTGCAAAATCCTTCAAAAAATCATTTTAGAACTGACTTCAAATAAAAAGACCTTCTCTACAGGAGGTACTTTTGCTGGGAAGAGTGCTCTCCACGTCAGATTTCCCACCAGTTCTGAGAGGCTGTAACACCTTAGCTTGCTAGTTGCACATGTATGCAGTATATAGAAATGATGGTGTAGGGCAATGCATGGGCTGGAGATCATCTTCCCACACTGTGGCTGTGGAGGAGAAGGAGCACTGCGGTGTCAGCATAATGGGACAACACATTTACTGAATGCACATCGCGGCACTCAGCTGTTACGAATGAAAACATTGCTATAGGTCTGCCCAGGACACTTGGCATCGTCCCCTCTTCCCCTTGTTAACCAGTGCATTGATGCAAAGGGAAGACACAGAGATCTTTAGGTCTCCCGTTGGCTAAGGATTGTATGAATAAGACTTAGCAGAGTATTTTCCCTGATTATAGCACTTACAGTCACATGCATACATTCTCTCACTTTTAGTGTACGGTGAGCAGGGATGGAAGCGGGTCCTTGTTTTTCCTCTGGGCAGAGGAGAACTCCTGTGCGTTGTGAATTCCCTCCCCAGTGCCTTTTCCATGCTGCCCCTCACATGAGGGATGGAGGCAGATGAGTGCTATTACACATCTTTCAGACAAGCCAGTTCCATCTCTTCAGAGAGACACCGGAGGAGCAAAGCACGGCCAAATGACATGCCTGCCCGCTGCCCCTCACTTCTCAGACACATGCACGTGTGGGCTCAGAAGTGGGGTCAAATAATCCACATCTACCTCGTTAAGAAGCTAAAAACAAGAAAGAAAAATACTGTTAGAATGGACCGAGTGCAGAGGAAAAAAATAGAGATTTGAGGGGGAATGATGGCAAAAAGAATGCCAGAGACCACAATAAAGCAGGAAAGAAGAAAAGAAGGCTCTTGGAGAAAGATCCACTGTGCTAATCATATAGAAATTGCACATACACTGCTGCCTAGTTTGAGGGATGGATGGTAGGAGCTGCATTGAGCCTCTCACGGAACTGCGCTTTAAAAATACCTTAAAATGTTGGCTCGTGTGCTTGCAATTAAGCCTGTGGGTTTTAACTTAAACATCAATGTGATCCTCCTCCTCTTCCATGAAGGGGATATTTTGGGGAAGTTGCACTGATTTTCTGTAGCAGCTGGTAGGCTGAACTGAAAAAAGCATAAATGTTCTTTCCAAACTGATGTGAGAGAGAAAACTGTTATCTGAGGGGAACACGGAGGATCTATTTTTAATTTTTACCTTGTTAAAAATCATTGTATGATTGCGATAGCCTGCTTTTTACATCTGTAACAACTTCTGCCCCGTAAGAGCAGCAGGATTCCTCCAAGGGATGCCCAAGGATGCAGAAACGCTGACGCTAGCCTGATGCTGGTGCTAACAGTGTGCACTGCTTACTCTTATTAGACAATAACACATACCCTGGGGTGTCTTCTGGCTTTTGATTAAGCTCCCTGGGATTCCAGCTTTGTAGATTGGCCATTGTAAATGCAGAGGCAGAAGAAAGATGTGATCGCCTCTGCTCCAAGGGTGGTACAACCACCTCTCCCAGCAGGAAGTGTTCAGATGCCCTTGATGACAATGGGCAAACAGACATTGTTTTTGTTTATTTTCTCATAAAGTGCTGATGAACAAATGAGGCAGAGGCATTAAGAAGCTCATGCTGTGAAGAGAGATTTGAGTTTATCAGCTGCTTCTTGGCAGGGTAAATTTTACATACAGTGAGAATATAAAGTGATCCCTCCCTGAGGGGTGAGGCTCTAGAGTGTTATTTCATAAATAAAAGGGGAGGAGTGCTTTCCTTAGAGATTTGCTCTTTTCTTGAGTCAAGTTTGAATTAATACCGTTTATTTTCTCTGACCTTCTTTGGTGTAACATGATCATGAAACACATCACAGCTAGCTAGTCTATAGCTGAGGGGCAGTAGAGGATGAGAGGAAACATCTATGGATAAAGCACAGCCTGTGAAATACTGAGGATCTACTCTGACTAGCAAGCCAAACTCTGCTGCTAAACTTTGTTCATTTGATGGTCTAAGCCCTACGATGAAAGGTGCTGTTCAGTACTCGGGCTGGTATCTGCTCTCCCTGAAGTCATCACAAATGGCTCAAAATACTACGTACAGAACCTTACCCAGCAAAAAGAGGCAATAATGAGAAGCAATCACACAGATCACATGCAGAGCTCCATCCTGCCAAGTGGCAAGGGCTGAAGATACAGAACCTCACAGCTAGCACACACGAGTCTTCCTTCTCCCTCTACCCTTACCTAGGACATCTTTATACATTTCAGCAGAGAACTCATAGTACGTGGCAGATTTGGAAAACATGTTGGAATTTACCTTGTGAAGCAAAGTGGGATCTTCCCTCCAAAGCACCTAGGGGCCAGTGGCAAGGTCCACATGATCTCTTGTGAAAAGTCGATGCCATATGGCAGGAAGCCATTTATCTGGCTTCATTGCTGTAGGGAGTGAAAATTGACAGGACAATGCTATCTGCAGGGCTCACAGGGCTGGGTCAAATCCTGCTTACCTTACTTATGTAAATAGTTCCCCGCATCTCAATAGCTCAGTGTTGTTACAAACTGTCCTGATTTGCACTTTGCAAACTGAGAACAGAAATTGCTTCCAAACTTTCCAAATGGAGCTTTTCCCTCGAACAGAAAAAAGCTTTGTCCTGCCCGACAGAGTCGTCCGCATGACTGCAGAAACCCAGTAGCGTTTCACAGGGAGTTTTCTTTTGAAGTTTGATTGTGTAAGACAGGAGGAAAATCTTCCCTCCCAAGCATAATCCTGTAGTGTAAAATCAGCTTTATATTTATTTATTTTGACATTCAAACTAATCTTTTTAATGCATATATATAAGCTCTTGGGGATTTAGGTCTTCATCTCTTGGTGATTTGCCCAGTATTTCTCATAGTCCCCTATATAAGGAAATTATTTTTAAGAAACTCTGCAGTTTGGGCTTTGCTATTCCTTTATAATGGTTGGAGAGGGCAGGCTGGGGTGGGTGGGGGATGTTTAAACAAAATGTGGTGATTTTACAGACTCAGTGGACTCCACAACCGGGAACTCCAACCTTTTGAATTACTGCCAAGTCTTCCTCTCAGATCCACCTGAAGCGACTTAGAACTGGTGCAGGTCAGGTCTGAGCTTTGGCAGGAGCCATGCTGTGTTACCCCTAGGGAGACCCCACCATGCTGCACCTGCCTTTGAAAAATAGAAGATCTGCATGGTGAAGAAGCACTAAAAACAGTAAAGGAGAGTGCAATAATTAGGAAATTATCCTTGAGCACAGGCTCTGCATGTGCAATAACCTTCTCCGCTGCAGTCTTCCTGTGCAGCTGCGGCTGAGCGCACAGGACTGCAGTGTGTAAATTGTGAGGGGCCCTACAACTTAATGGGATTGCCAGCCCCCATGCCCAGGAGCGTGGTGCTCAGACCACCCCAGCTATCAAACTGCACTTCCACAGGTTTCCAGAGCTGGAAGTGGCTGGAAGGGTCCCACGCCTGGCAGTGCTGTGGTACCCACGTCTCACCCATGAGTGTGACCTGCAGTCACTTTCTTCCACGGCCTGACACTGTTGGAGCCCAGTTCCTTAACTTCCCCTTGCACCAGATAACACTGACTGGGAGAGGGGGAGAGGACTCACGCATAGTCTTGGATTCAGGAACAGAGATGTGATCTACAAATTGATTTTGAAATGTTTCGCTTAGTTATTTAAGTATGCAATCATTTATTCTGAATAAGATGCAAAATATTATCATAAGATGGAGCAATTCAGGTATGCTCATCTGGAATTAAATGGAATCTTGAATTGTTAATTTTGGCATTTGTGAGCGTGTGCGAAGCTGGAAGAAGAGGGATTCCTGCAGACTTGTGTATTGGCCTGGCAGGAGACTAAAGAAATCAAAATAGCATAAAACCTGGGATAGGATTTGGTCTGCCTAAATCCCGCAGTGATCCTACTTTCTTGGACCAGCTAATCTCTCTACCAAAGCCAGAAATTATAAGCATAGTGTTAGCAACCCACACCCACATTTTTAGGCCTGTCCCCCCCCCTTTCTCCAATAATGAAATTGCTAAAGAACCCCCCAAAAATAGGGTCTATGTCTGCCGCACTCTGAAGGAGTCCCTTCACCTGCATCCAACTGGGACGTGCAGCCACCCAGCTGCCTGCTGAGCAGCCAGGGGAGCGCAGCCCGCAGCAGCCCTTCAAGGCTGGTCCTCTTCCTCTGGGCAGGGGCTTCCTCTAGCTCATGCTTCCCCTTTCAGGGGCACCATGGCAGAGGGATGGACATCAAATTTGGCCTTAGTAGTCACCCTTTGGGCAGGTGTGCTTTCCCCATACAGGTGAGAGGTCTGGTTCACCAGACAGGATCTGCTTTGGGGGTTGTCAGAAGCACTTTCCTTCTGCCATGGCCTTTATAGTGAATTTAAGAGCTTACTTCAGAGGACTAGATTACCCCTTCCTTCTTCATATGTGCAACTTCATTGAAGTAACTATCCACATTTGGAAGACGTGGTTTTGCCACCATGTAGGTAAGCTAGGCACCCAAATTAGGCAATAAGCTAAAACATGGCCATGACTCCATCTTTCCCACCAGCTGAAGAGGTGCCACACAAAGTCTTTTGCTCTCGGTAGGTGTCCACTTTGTCTCCTCTGGGCTTCCAGTCACATTTCTGACACACGGCGCGGCTTTGAGGGAAGGCTAGGAACAAGTTAGAGCAAGTACACCCCTCCATCTCCTATCTACCTCAATGAAGACGGCACAAGTTAGTTCCACACATTGATGTACCTGCATGGATGGGGCTCAGGATTTATGTTTTGGAGGTCAGTTTGCTACTGACATACATTTCCAAATATCCGTAAATCCACACTTACATATATAAGGAATATGACCATAATACCTTGGCATCAGTTTCCACGTCAATTTAATCTTCTGTATTCATAATGATAAAGTCTAACATTTTTCAGGTCTTAAAAATTAAGCTCCAGATTAAAAAAAAAATTCCTTCTTTACGGCTTTGTTCACATAATACAATGATCTTAAAGTGGATGCTAAGGGCTTGATTGAGTTTCCTATGCTCAGGTATAAGGTGCCATTTGAAATGCCCTGGGGTACCCAGGGTGTCCCAATGGGTGGACAGCTATGACAAGTGGTCTTCAAAAGACTTACCTCTTCCTGGAGGAGACTAGTGGTATATGCCAGAGCATGCCCAGAGGTACTAAATGCAATTTATAGACAGCTAAGTCAAGCCTGCACCAACTTTATCTGTGTCCTCTCTGCTACAGTTTTAACTATTTGCTGTGAAGACTTGGAAAGCTTTGGCTCCTGAGCCACTCAGCTCCCTTTGTATATTTTTATATATATATATATATATATACATGTATATGTATATGTGTGTGTATATATATCTATGCTTATTTTGTAAAAGGCAATTTAGAATAGAGACACAGAATGGTAGTAATTGAGGGAGCCTGCTTTTACTACTAACATTTTGGTTTAATTAAGTTACTCTGCAGAAAGGTCTATCATAACTTGTTTTTCTAGAAAAATTGCTATGAATAATGAAGGAAAAACATATTCAAAGGGATGAAATTTCTAAATGATAATTTATGTCATTTTCATTACACTTTGTAACTGTTTGAAAAAAGTTCCATTGTTTGGTGTTATCAGGAATTTCAGTGGGAACTCCCTAGAGAAAGGTGCAGTTGGCTCACTAAAAAGCTTTTCATTTAAAACATTACTATAGATGGCCCTGTACATGAGATAAGAAGGAGGGGGCGGTTAAGAGGAAACAATAAAATATGTCAAAATGTTCTGAAATGATGGTGCTGAGTTGATAATATTTTTTTCATTTCCCCTTTTTTTCCTCCTGCATTGTCATATGAAGAACACGTCTCGTATTTTCATATTTTCATCAAGTGGACAATACAGCTTCAAAGCTCTGGAGGAAGGGGAAGTCTTTCTTCCAAACTTTTCAAAACCTATGATCTGTCAGTAAAAGCAAATATGTTTATACTAGAGCAACTAGTTGAAATTTTATTTACTGCAGAGACTTGCATTTTGGTTGCTTGCAGGTAATTCCTTCTTTGGAGTGTGTACCCTGCGGAGCAGCAAGAGTTTTCAACTTGGTCAGGGCATGTTCCTGATTTCAAGGAAAAACAATATGTACAATTAGTGATACCTCTTCTGATCCAAACTGTCTGTTTTGTGGTGGTTTTGTTGGTCCTGCCTTTCTATCACTTACTTTAGAAACCCATTTAGACATAAGCAGCCCATCTCCATTGCCCCAAACAAGACAAAACAGAACAAAAAAATCTCAGCGTTTTCCTGCTCCATTTTCAGCTCAGTCAGACCCTGTAACTGTGCAGCTCAATCCCAGTCCTTGCAGGTAACTCCTATTTTAAGAAAGAGTTTCTATTTCTAACCCATCCCGTTCCTTCAAGAGCGTAAATATTTTGTGCATTCACCCTGTATAAAGGAGAGTGGGTCTTATGCCCCCCGCCTTCAGTTTGATTTTCCCCAAGTCTCCGCATATCTGTGTGTTACAGAGCTGAAGGGATAAAAAAAAGCTTGTGTTATAAATTCCCTGTTTAATGTATTCTTTGATGTACACCTCTTTTGCATTGAAATTTTCAATTCTTGGTTTCTGTTCAAGACGGCTCTGCTCTTCCCCCTTGCTGCCTGAAAGATTGAAGCTTAAATGCAGTGATATTAAGGTCAATGTCACTTATGCTGAAAACTCAGAGAAAAAAATCCAGTGGAGTTTTCAAATTATGGCAGGCTTTGTATAATTTTACAGAACATACAAGCATACTACTAGTCTTCATATTTCTGCAGCAAGAGAAGCATTTCAGGATTCTCCACCATACTTGCCCTTTTACAAGTAAGAGCAATGCAGGTTTATTTGCTTGGTACTACTATTGTTAAAGTTAATTGCTATTTCTTGTTGCAGATGTCAGCTTTTTGTATTGATATTGCTCATGACTGTTGTCCACTTCAGGGTGCTTTAAAAAAAATGGCGTGGCTAGAAACAGTTTAGTTGTTTTCAAAGCTAAGACATAAGAATATTCTGCTTTCCAATCTTAAAAACGGTGGGTTTTGATTGGAAAACTATCACTCAACTTAATTAAATTTAAGATGTGTATTAGTCCTGAAAAAATCTACGCAATTTTTAAAAAGTATAAAACTTTGGAAAAGTAGCCACGATCTGAATATTTGATCTAGGATTTATTGCCAAGGTCTCAGAAGAGCCTTTCCTCGCTGAACCACCTCTGCTTCGGCTCTTGCCGCACAGCACCTCCACTCAGCACCTGTGCCACTTGACAGCAGGGAGCCAGGGCAAAGATTGCACCCAGTACATTGACTGTCAGCTCCTGAGGTTTAGGAAGTAAGACAGCAGTGTGAAGAAGTGCAAAATGCTGTTCCCCATTTAGGCCACCATCATCTCTCCTTGCCTGTGGACTCCATCCTTCTGAATAAGAGAAAGAATTTAACATTGACTTTGTGTCTTGCTACTCATGCATGGAGTAGTGCTTAGGGGTGTCACCAGATCAGACAGTGGGAATCAGTATTTGTTCATCGCAAGATCCTCTGGTGAAGAAGATAATTTTATTCCTTAGCTTTGCATTAAAATGAATGTTCACTGTACCGGTTATGCTCTTTCTGTGTAAAGCAAGTCTTCACTCCCTAGAGGTTAATACTCTTGGGGCTTTACTTTTTCAGTATTGGTAACCCTGCTTCCTTCTTAAACTCAAGAAGAAAAATGTAAATGGGAAGGTCAAAGATCACTGGAAAATGCAGGTTGAAAAAGCATGATTTTCTTTTCCAAATTGCCATTTCTCATCTGATTCCCCAGGATTTCTTTTCCCAAGCTGTTCCTTGGAACAGCCCTCACCTGCATCAAAGACAGCTTCCTTGGGTGTTGCTCCCCAGAAAAGCCTAAGTATTTCTTTCGCAATTTCTTTGAGGTAAAATTAGTGAGACAGATGGAAAATGCTGAATGGGAGGGACAAATCTGGCATTCAACCAGTGTACATGCCACAGTCTAACAGCGGTCAAATAGTAGGGGTAAGTAGGAAAAACAGGAAGGGAAATAAATTCACTTTCATTAGGAGAACTGCAGGATTTCACCTGTAATACTATCTTCTTTCCCGGTGTTTGTGTAACTAACAGGCTCCATGTGAGCAAACAGCCCAGCTGATACTTCTCTTGTCGGGTGTTTGCAGCAAGGCTTTTTCTCCCTAAGTACACATCTTACATGCTAATTGATTCCACCTTCTGAGAACGGCAGGATTTCACGACGCGGCACGTCTTTGGCGCGTGTCTGCAGCATGCTGCGGGGACCTGCAAATAGCAGGGAGGAATTTTTAGAGTGCATCTAATGGCCTTTGCTTGTCATTAAGCTGATAAGTGTAAAAATCAGTCTCCAGACTACTTGTGACGTTTTATGCCTTTCACACGGTACTTCTGTAACATAATCATCCCCACATCATCTCCCTGCAGACTCAGCCTGAATATCTAAGCTACAAGGCAGATCCTCTACTTGATGGACCTCTGTGGTTTTATGTTAGCTGAAGGGGTTTGTGATGCTAGAGGATAACGCTCTTTCTGATTGTGTTTGTGTGCTTATATCCCATAAAATATTATCTAAAAATATTAAATGCTGAGAGCTGAAACCGTGAATTTGACGTAGGACTGAAGGAATGAGCAAATCTACTGTTTGTGATAAAGATGTACCTCGAATGCCTTGATTTCATAGGGATTTAAGTATATTTTTTACTGGGATTGAGAGAGATCCCTCACGTCCTTCTGATTTAACCTAAATGCCAGCACACCAGCTCTCCTATACTGCAATCTGCTTTGTGACTTGACTGCAGTAAAGCTAGGACAATGCTAAGACTAACTGTCTCTGCCTTCATCTGGAGCTGGGTGTTCAATGACTAGGACAGCCCTAGCAGTCTGTGGTGAGAGTGATGGAGATCCAGGCAAGGTAAGTTGCACAGGTCCAGAGGAAAAGCTAATTTGGGGGTCAACGGTACTGACCTTGGGATCTGCCTAGTTGCCTCTTCAAAATGAGAAAGAGAAAAGTAGATGGAGCACAAGATCTGGACAGAAGTAGCAGGCTGATAGGAAAATGGAGCAAATGCATTACCATTTAGTTCAAGTCTCGTTCTTCAGCTTTATTCCACCACTGGTGCTTTTCACTCAAGATGTGACATCACTTGCACACGGATGGAGTTTTACTGGCTATACTTGCAGTGACTTTTCTCTGGGAGCTGCCCCAAGCAGCCTTAGTCCAGGCAGAGGGACACGGCAGCCTGGGAGCATGATCGGAGCAGAAGATGCAGACCTGTGGTGCCTGGGGAGTCAGTGGGGTGAGGAATGAGCTAGAGCTGAGCAAGGAGCGAGCAAGGAGTGAGCAAGGAGCAAGCCCCTCTCCATGCTCTCAGGGCTGGGTGCTCCTGGGCTGCTTCCTTCCTCGCCTGCTGCACAGGCAGGTGTTTCCTGAAAAAGACTTTTGCATTTTTCCTTCTCTTGTCACACCTTTCTGCAATAATATCTACGAGTTGAACAGAAGAAAAAATTAGTTGTACTATATTTGTTCTGAAATAACCCCCCTGTCTCCAATCTTTTTTTAAATTACTCTAAATCCCAGGCTTTGTGCCACTCCATGCTCTTTTTTGCAGTACCTGTTCTTCCTGGACTAGCAGTTGGCCATACCATAACCAAATCTGATTTTTTGTTCTTTTTAAGTGATGGCTGGATGCTAAATTATAAGAATCTGATTTTTTGTTCTTTTTAAGTGATGGCTGGATGCTAAATTATAAGAAATTCCTTTACGTTTGCTTGCCAGTACTTTTCTCTTAAGCACCAGCTTCCAGATTTCCTGCAGAATTCAGCTAATACCAAATACTGCTTCCCTGCCTATTAACCCAGAAAACATGGCCAAGTCTCAGCTCTAAACGATACTGCTGTTGGCAGTGCACTGCTCAAGGTGGTGAACTCGGGAGGGGGTTTCTCTTTCTGTTATTTGTACATTACCTAGCTGAAGGAGGATTTAATCCCCGCTTGGACTCTTTATACACCATCACATTAGAAGCAGTAGTTCAACTGCTTACTCAGCCTGAACTTGCCGTTATCTGTGCAAATTGTCAGACATTGTTCAGTGTCTTATTAACTACGTGCATGAAGTCTGTATGTAATTAGCATGTTGTGCTTTCTGACAGAATTGCAGTAACACTAAGATCAACTGCTTCTTCACCCAGCAGTGCATACCACAGAGCAGAAAGCATGGGGCTGGGTGCTCACTTCTGATAGCTGTAGGCAACGTGTGATTGCCCGTGGCTGCCAGTGTTCCATACACCACATACACCTGCATGCTGATCAGGTGTTTGCTTCTGAAATCTTGAACTTCAGGAACAATCAAAACGGGACTTGTGTGAATGGCGCTGCTGGTCCATCACTGGTCTTCAGCCTGTGTCTGCTATGTAAGGATTTTTCTTTCCTCAACAACAGGATAATTCAATTGCTTTTCTGGCACTTTTCCTTCTTAAAGCATTGTTTTATATTTGTAAATTGGTAGACTAGGGGTCTGCTGTGCTTACAGAAGAGCTTATTTTCTCTGAAGCTAGTAATGACAGTTTATTTTGTCACTAACAATGGAGATAAGGTTCTGTGATCCTGTTCAGCTGTACCACATTCCACATCTTGCAAAGGAAAGAGCTAATTCTTTTCTAGAAACCTAAAAAAACTGTAAGCAGCCAGAAGGTCAAACTTGTGGCATGGCATATGAAAACCAGAGTGCTAGGATTGTGCAAGTAAAAATAGCTCAGAAAAAGTGACAGAGCACTGGTTAAATTACAAGATCATGTGAAGGATGACATTTAACCTCTCAGTAAGGTCACCTTGAAGTGGATATGACCTCATCTTTTACATCATCTCCACTATGAGATTGCTTGAGATTCTAAATGAGACTACATACGTCCCATCTGAAGATGAGTGTGTGAGTACGTTTTTACCTCCGAATTTCATATGTTCATATCTTTGATGCTGTTTGACCATGTTACTCTATGCTTAACTGATTTTGAAGGATTCATAGAAGTCTGAAATGAGTATGTCTAAAGATTACATTTACTCTGCTGTGTATTACTCTTTGTTGCACAAGCAAGTATAGCTCTTATTATTCATCACAGCATTGAGAAATAATGAACAATAAGTACGAGGAAAATCCATCTGGAAAATTGTAACTACAAAAACTAGAATAAAAATCAGAAGTTAAAACTACTATTTTCAGCTAAGCTAAAACTGAACTGTTTTGTTTTTCTGGAATATCACATCCTAAAGCTCTTTTCTGTTAAAGAGGAGAGGAAGATTTGTTAATGTACTTTTGGTCTTCCAAATATTACTGCTGGAGACCGTAAATTTCATTCTCACAAGTATTTGACTGGATCAAAAGAGCCATCAAGAAGAACAGAACCATGAGTATGAGCTAAATAACCTTTTCTTTTTTTAATTATAAAAACTATGGTTCTGTGCTACTGACAATGCTAAATTTCCCATTTGAGGCCTTTGGCATTGATGCATTCTTGAGGAGGTAAAAAGCTTTTATTTTTCATATAGCACCAAATGGTTTATTTCTATTTAAATCTTTGTTATACTTAGTTCAAGCAATTTTCCAATTTTTCACTAGGTGGCTAATCAGACACTTGAACAGGTTGGCCAGAAAGGCCACGTAATTAATCTCTGTCCTCAAAGACATTAAACACTGGACTAAAAAGGCCCTGAGCAACCTGATGTAATGTTCATGTTAGATCTAACCTAGAAGCTAACCCTGCCATGAGCAAGGGACTAGATCATCTCCAGAGGTCCCTTCTAAACTTAAATTATTCAATGTTTTTGTGCTTCTATGAGATAGTTTTAATAATCACAACAAAATATTGAAAGCAGATTAACAAACTGTGCTGTCAAACAAGGTATATCTGTGTTCAGAGGAAGGAAGAGACTTCTTCCTAAGTTTTTTGATCACTGGAGCTAATTATTCTTTTCTTGCCTTCCTTCTGCCTTTGGAATGACTTTCAAGGTGGGATATGTTTTGTAGTTGTCCACAGCATGATGAACACTCAAGGGATCTGGAAATACACTCAGCTGTACACAAAAGGAAAATATTCTAAATATAGACTCTTCTATAGTTAAGCTCTTCCTGTGGGACCTAAATTAATATTGTTTCAAAAAGAGAAGGATCCTGTACACTTCCCATCATCAGATCCAAGCATTGATGCAGTTCACATAAAATGCAGAAGAGCAGAAATCCCAATGGAAATTGGAGCATTTTCTTGAGAAAACATTGCCAGTTTCTAATTCAAATTGAGTGTGACACAGAGATGAAACTGCATTGTTAAGCAGCCAATGCCACTTAGCAGCGACCTTGATGGTTGCCAATGTAAGCAGCCGGGTAGAAAAAAAAAGGCGTCTCTGCATGTGGATTTGACATCATACTGTACTTGGGGTGTAAGTTTTCCACCGTAGACAGCAAGCTGCAAAATGCTGGCAGGCAAAACTCTCCCCGTGGAGCATCATGAGGCAGCAGCCAGTACGTGGAGCAGGAAGAAAATGGGTTGCAGATACCAGGGGATACATGACCTCTCCTTACTTTTTAACTTTTCTTTTTCCTCTTTTTTCCCCCCCCCCTTTGTCTTGGTACTCGTCATGTAGAAGTATCTAAAGCTCAATGTTTCTAGTCCCTGTGCTGAGCTGAGGAGCCTGGCTCAGCCTCTGCTGCTGTGGTGAGCTCCGTGGTCCTCACGGGATGCCCCACGTCACCGTGCTCTGACACCTAGTGGCCACAAAACAAAAAATATGGTGGTGTTTTGAGCGCTACAGCATGTATCGAACCATCTATCTACGTCAGTAAATTGTTCCCTAGAAAAAAAAGGCATAAAGCCTTCGTTTCATGAGCTGCAAAGTGTAACTGGCCAGGCTTCAAGGACCTGAATATTCCCCCTGAGCAAGACATGTCATTAGATATTTTTAAAGATAAATTCCCTGTTCAATGGGAAATACTGTCCCAGTGGAAAATGGTTTGGGAACATAAGGGAGCCACACAAAAATTAAAAAAACATCCCTGAGTAAAGTTCATTCCATGTTGTGCTGTGGCACTTGAATTTTGGGACTGGCTGCTGTCCGGGGTTGGAGACAGAACAAAGTCATATAAGAAAAACCTGTTTCCTTTTGCACTTTCCAAGATAAAAGTCTCTATCTCTGCTGGGTAAACACGATGTTTGAATCGTAGCTCTCTGCAGATTTGCCTCATAAAAAAGAAGTCACTCTACACAGGCGCAAGTGAAAAGCTTGAATTCCCAACCCTGGAAACCGATGCTCACCATCCACTACAGATTATTATCACAGTGAGCACTGACCTTTTTCATGTGCCAAAACCACGCTGACTTATATGCTACGGACTCTCCGTTTTGCCAGATCCACGATGAATGAATCCAACTGAGGAAAGCCTCCTGCTAATTCGGTTTTCTCCCACCCAATGCCATGCTATGGTAAATGCTTACATCTGAGGCACAGTTAACCACACAAAGGCTTTCTGCTGGGAACACGTGAATTGAAACAACGCTTTCTAGCTCTGCTGCCATCTCATCTCATCTTAGGAGGAGCTAAGTAAGAAAAGTCTCATTCTCAGCTGCCTTTTTGCATTCCCAGATACTCTGGAAGTGAAGGTGTTTTTTTCAAGTACAACTGGATGTACGTCAGTCTCTTCTACTCACTAGGCTGGAAAGGCACCCACTGCTGTATAACAAGGTTAAAAAATTTATATATCTAGCATACACATGTATTTTCTATGAAAAAGGCAGGTAATTCAGGGATACATCCCAAAGAACTGTAAATCCCCAATCCTTTACTGGCCATGTGCAGAATGAGGAGGTAGTAAGGAACTTCATTATTGAGCAGGAACCGATTAGGGAGTTGCTAAGGATCGTTTCATAGGATCCCATTCTGATGGCTTTAGATCAGCTTTTGTCCAGACACTTTCTCCTACTCTTCTCCCTTAGCAAGTGCTGCGTTGATGAGTGATACAGGTTTTTCTCATTTTCTGAAAGTCCTCATTGTTGCTGTCAGGCAAATCAATAATTTCTTCAATCCATTGGAAAGAAAAGAAAGAACAGTTGCAACTTAAGTTCATGTTGTATTGAGTTTGTAAATAAAATTAGTAAGTTTTAAAACTGATGTGTCTATTTTTTCCTTCTTTCCTCTTCTGTTTCATGTGTGAAAGGATAAAAAGGTAATGTTTGCCCTTTTCTTTGGAGATGCTTCTGTACTGCCACCAACCTTTCCTCTGCCAAGTATATTGTCCAGCTCTTTTTTCAGATTTTGTTGAAGGGATCTTTGTGATTTCTCTCTTCAGCCTCTGTATTGCTCAGCATTTATTGTCTTGAAAAATCTCATCTCATATCAAAGTCAGAAACATTAACATGATTAAAGAGATCATAGTCCTGCTGCCATTCAGGTGTGTAGATCTGAAGGTTCTTTTTCATAGAGCTGGGTGTGCACCAGCACTCTTGCTTTGCAGGCAGGGAGTGTGAGGCAGGGAGCTGTGTGTCCGAGCACACGGGGAGGTGAGATCCCTGAGCTGCAGTCCCATGCCCTGACTGCTCCCGGAGCCCCAGCCTGCCCTCAGCTAGCTTGCCCCACTTCTGGGGAAATAAAAAGAAAAAAAGAAGTTGGGCAAACTATTCTCCTTGAACTTGCCCTCTCTGGTTTTGGATGAGTGAGGGCCAACCACAGGCAGGTCTGCAGGAGCTGCTGATGCTCATGTTATGCCTCTACAGTAAACAGGAGTAACTTGCTCTGTTTTGGAGTTGCCACAGGGAGAGAGCAAGATGCTGCAGTGAGATGGGTCAATGCCCTGCCTTGACAATGTTTTGGAGTCACATTTGCTTTCTCTATGTCACACCTTGCTTGGGAGTGCACGCATACTCTCAGTATGGTGCTGGCAATAGTTAGGACATCTAGAAAATTTTCTGTCAGGAAAATCTACTGATGAAAATGATATTCTTAAAAAAATACTGGACATGTCCTTTACAAAAGATGGCAATGGTAATTTAAGACTGGGGCCAAATGACAATGAATGCGAAGGGAATGTCCAGTCTGGCTACCTGCCAGAGCTGCAATACCTGCAACAGCACTTCCTTGCGAAAACAGCTGAAATAGTTTATCTAGGACAACTTCTCTGCCTCAAACCAGCAGATTTTATGGTCTGTAATTCTCTTCTGGATGTGTGAAAGGTTTGCATGTCCAAGTAGTTCAAGGTGAGTGGATGTTAAAGCTCATTGAGAAGAAGAGAGAGAAGTTTTGTGCAATTTTATCTTTTCCACTATCTTGCTGCTCATTTTTCATTTATCTCCATTCTTCAAGGGAGCACCTCTCAGCATCTCCCAGGTTGCTGATAGCTCAGGGAGCTGATCCAAGGTCTGCACCCAAGCTGTCTCCTTTATAATGCTGGTGGCCCACTGGATTCAGTTTGATAATGGGAGAAATGCTAACTCACCTTTACCTGGGAGAACAATGCAATTACCCATTTTTGTGATGGTCTCAGTGAAGATGATATAGAAACATCTGAAGTAAATGAGAGCTGCAGAATGCACAGAGTTAATGCATACAGTATCATCACTGTGGGTTTCCAAGGTTATCCTATTTACCTGGAATAAACATTTACATCTGAGCAAATATAGTGTATAACGATGCTAATAATACATAAATAAGAGGCAGCAGGGTTCTGGGGTCTTTAACTTCTATTACAAAGGCTTATTTGAAGTGTATCTTCAAATCAAGATCAATGCACCTAACAAAACCACATCCAGAATCTGAAAGCTGATTATCTGTCTGGTTTCGGTGAAGACAAACTCCTAAGGCTAAGCCTTTACAGGAGCTGCATCCACAAAACCAGAGCTGATTTGAGTGCACTTTACCTCAGCTCGTACAGAGACATTTGCTCTAAGCTGCTCCTATTTAGTCTTCAAGTCACTTCTTTCCATTGCTGAGACATCTTCAGAAAGCTTTTCTAGGTAATAACACCACTTTTTTGCTCATCTTTCATTGCAACAGTTCTTCTGTTACAGTGCTTACAGACTCCATACAGTCCATACTTTGACACCCAATTTTATTTTCAAGTCTTTCAAAGATTCATTGTGGTTAAAGCCAAAAGATCCTGATTACTTTTAAGCTCTGTCCTGCTTTACACAATGTAGCCATGCATCTGGCTATAGTGATAGGGCTAGAAACCCCTAAAAATTATAATACTAGCAACTTGTGTCTTTTCTAAGCACTCCCTCACTCACTTCAACCCTACATTTATGCAGACAGAGGTATTGTCTTACTCAGCTATCACCCAAAACCACAGGTGATGTTTTAATTTCAAAGAAATTAAAGCTGTATGTTATCCTCCCAAGTCTCCATTAGCATGTGTAATAGAGCATTAGCAATTTGGAGGTGTAAGAAATTTACTGTCATATCACTGTTCTGCCATACAAATTAGATGCTTCTTGTTGCCACAAATATATTTGTCCAGTTGTATCTTTACAGTTAGCCAATTTTTAACAGCATTTCTAATGAAAAGATAACAAGATTATTAAAGGAAATTTTTACTAATTCAAGGTGACATAATTACTTTCCAAGAATGTAAAATATTAAAAGCTAATTGTTTTTTTTTAGTGCAAGAGAAGCTCTTTCCAACTGCATTGACTCTCGGTCTTTTCAAACCTGAAGCCCAGGGCTCTACACTGCTCCTGCCCTGTCCCACAAATTTGTCTGGCATTTCTACCAACCTGCTCCAGGGGTGCCTTTTTTCAAAGCCAGCTGGTTCAGTTCCTCCTGGTTTAGCATCAGTCTGTGTGCAAAGTCAGTGGTGACTCCCGGAGCCCGTGTAGGTTATTTTGTGTTTGCTTGCATGTTTGTGTGTGCATGTACATACACTATGCATGGATCATCAGTTAAATATGTATACAGTGCAGAGCTTAAATCTTGTCCCTGAATTTCTCTTTCTCCTCCTGTGTTGTAGTCCCTGCTGGTTTTTATTTTTACTTTTTTTTTTTTTTTTTTTTTTTTTTTTACAGTTTACTGCAGGAAGTGTACACTAATCAGCCTGTAAAATGCTGCTCTGGGGGAGATGGTGATCCCAGCCTCAGGCTGGGGCAGATAATAGACTTGCCTCACTTGACAGAGAGATAAAAGAGGGCATCTTGTTCCTCATTATTGCACTGGTTTTGGGAGGTGGGTTCTTTGCCTCTCTTGTTTAAACAACATAAACAACACCAAGTGTCATTACAGGAGTGGGAGCCTGTTGATGCAGAGCTATAATTAGAAAATTTCCACACATGAGGCAAAAGGGGTGTCTTCAGGCCACTTCCTGACACAGTCACCCATAGATCAAAAACCTGAGTGAGATAAGAAAATGCGCAGGAAACAAAACATGCTCCATACTGCTAATTCAGACAGCCTTCGTTTTTGCTGTGGGCAGGGGCTGCCTGGTGTGGTACTTCTGCCTGGGCATCTCATAGCATCTTCAGTGAATTTGAAAGGGTAGCAAGGCAAAAGCCTGTTGTCCTGTTGGCCCCAAACATTCCTTCCTTTGCTCTTCCTTCTTAACCAGACTGTAACTCTATGGATGCAGTGTAACACTGTGGGAGACAACAGACTTGTACTCATATTGCAAAGTCCAGAACGTGCCTCTCCTCTCCTCTCCTCTCCTCTCCTCTCCTCTCCTCTCCTCTCCTCTCCTCTCCTCTCCTCTCCTCTCCTCTCCTCTCCTCTCCTCTCCTCTCCTCTCCTCTCCTCTCCTCTCCTCTCCTCTCCTCTCCTCTCCTCTCCTCTCCTCTCCTCTCCTCTCCTCTCCTCTCCTCTCCTCTCCTCTCCTCTCCTCTCCTCTCCTCTCCTCTCCTCTCCTCTCCTCTCCTCTCCTCTCCTCATTATTCTGCCCAAATTAACAGCAGTAGAAAAATATGCTAACCATCCCAATGAAATATTATCCCAGTTTAACTTTTCAACCCAACTACATGCTTGCTGGCACAATCCCACCAGATAAGCACCTCGCTTTTTGCAAGTACCTCTGCTGTACTCTCCAACTTGTCCCCATATGCTACAAATGCAAAACATGTAAACTCAAATAGCTGTCAGCAATACCAACCATGTGGCCACTTTTTGATACTAAAGGCAAACCAATGCCAAGCTGTTTTAAAGTCTGATTGCTTGGGGCAGAAGTGAGGCAGACCGGTTCACTGCAGCTGTTTATAGGTGCCCAGGGAGGATAGGGAAGATGGCATTGGCATCTGATCTGATCTGATCTGATCTGATCTGATCTGATCTGATCTGACTGAGCCTCACATCTTAATTCTTGTGAAAAGCACCACAGGCTCTTCAGCAAGAATGTGAGACCAAGACCTTGGTCCTGCAGCTCGGCTGAGTGTGTGTACAAACTCACAAACGAAAGTTAAGATCATCTGTCAACAGCTCTGTCCCATAATGTGCTGAGAAGTCTGGCCTGGCTCCAGGGCTAATTTTAAGCATATGAGGAGCTTCTTTCAAGTCAGTGAGAGTGGCAGGGTGAGCTGCTGGCTCCAGGGGAAGGACGCTTGGGTGCTGGTACTGCTGGACCCCGAGGAGGCAGGGACAGTGCCACCACAAAGCATGAGCCTATGGGTTAGCAACCCAGGCTCAGCCACCCCTTTCCCTCTATACACGCTCCCAAGACCCATTAGCTACCGCCAGGGTTGCTGGGCTGCTTATATTGCGTAGCATTTCCTGTACTGCATGGTCAAATCTCATGCGCCATATGACAAGCATATGGGATATATCTTTTCCTGTATTTTTGCAGTAACCAGCCACTTTTCCAGATGCTTGGGAGTCCAGGCTGGAGGCTGTCAGGAAAACCAGCTATTGCACACCTACAGATAAACTACACTGTACATGCCAGACTTACTGTGCCTGTGCTGTGCTGTTTGTCTGGCTGTGCACAGGGCTGTGCAGTTGTGTTGTGCACAGGGCTGTGCAGTTGTGTCTTCCTGAGAGGAAAACACAGTCAGAACCATGATCAGGGCCTCTAAAAGCCTGAATATAATGAACCTGGGCAATAGTAACATCTTCACTTGTGTGGGAAGCTCCTAACCTTTACCAATGAAAATACCCAAAGCAATGCCAAAATGTTTTACAACATTATGGCCTCTTTTTGCTTGGCATGAATGATGTGTGTTTGTAATTTTACATAGATGTCGTGTAGATCACATTTTTAGCAGCCAAGGAGTTTAACAGCTTTCAGCTGTTCCTGTTGCACTTATCTATCGAAATGTTCCTGGAGTTGTGCAATTATTGGAAGAGTAGTTTAGTTTCAGTTTGCAGAATTTCCTAATGAAGATTGTACCTTCAAAGTCAATACAGTATGCCCGTCTTTTATCCAAATCACTCATTATCTCAGCGAAGGGCATGTCTATAAGAGAGCAGCACTTACATGCAAAACTCTTGTTATCTGAACACATTTAACTACTTAAATTCCATGTTTCCAATGTCAGACAGATAAAGAAGACTACTATATATTTAGGGCACAGCCTGCAGAAAAATTCTTACCAAAATGCAGTAACACATGGGACTCTGCTTTATTAAAAATGACACATTCTTACCCAGCTTTCAAATTCCCATCTAACCTAGTGATTTTTTTTGTTTTAGAGTAAGCCTCTCCAGCTTTCTATCTTTGTTTCTCTTCTTCCTAACTCATTTCCAGAAGATGTAGCCTCTTTCCTTTCCTGGCTGAACAGCAGTATTAACATTGTAAACCAGTCAAATGCACCAGAAGGGTATTGGTAAATGACTGTATGATGTGTGCCCTGTATTATGTTGAGCCAGGAAACTATTGTGCTTATCAAGTTCATCAATTAAAATGATCCATTTTTGCTTGCGTTCCTTTCCTTTTAACTAAGCTGATAAACATGTTGGCTACATCGAAAACATCCCTTGAGAAGCACCTTGCTCTCTTCTTCCAAACAGTGATGTGGGGCTACGCATCTTTCAAAACTGAAGGGTCCTCTGGGCAAACACATGGGTTTGCTGGTTGCTTTTGTTTTGGCGTTTTCTCCTTGAGAGGTGCTCTATAATGTTGCCTGAAGAGGTTTGCTTAAACCAATCCATACAGATTACAGTCAGAAAACTTTGAAAGTCATGAATCAGAACCAAATGCTTTGTACAGAGGTGTTTTCTTTAATTTACAACAAGCAGAAATTCAGGAACTTCTGTTATTGATGAGGAAGCTCAGGAACAATAGCTCTTTCCAGCAAGTATCAGTAAGGTGATGGCTAAACAGGCACTCAATAGCCAGGCACTAAGCAAGGCTACCTCCAGCAGGCATGCACTGAAGTTAAGGATGGCAGCTAAGAAAGATGGTGAAATTAGACTCTATTTATTAAAATTTCCTGCCATATTCCAAGAAAGCGGCTACAGAGCCAACAACAGACAGTAACTGCTGGGTAAAGTGCAGCAAGTTTATTTGGTAATAAAATACACCCCCACACAGTCCAAGCCTTCTGTGCAGCTGTGTCACAGCTGCATGTCAAATTATGGTTGAGAAAAACAACTGTCACCTTCTGCACTGGGCTTGGGGACAGCTGGAGGCACCAGTTGTCTCGTTCATCCAGACCCTTCCTTGGCCCATCAGTTGACCTCCTCACGTTGTCCCATCAGCACCCCAGGCTTCAGGGACTCAGTGCTGGGTGCCCTACCAGAGGTGACTCGCACCACGAGTGTGAAAGCATCAGTTGCTTTAACTTAGTAAAATGAATGCAAGATTACGAGTACTATGCCTAGAAAATATCATCTTGCCAAGTGCTTAATGGGCCCATGCTGACTCATGAAGGCCTCTTTCTCTCCAGGCAGGAGAGAATACGGGCTGTTACCGTGGGATGGAGACAGTAGTGTCCTGTTGTTTGTGAGGAAAGCAAGTCTCAAAGGCCATGGGAGCTGCTCAGCGGGGATGCAGCTAGTGCGAGAAGGGAAGCAGGACCTTTGGGCTGTGGTGCAGGTGATGTTTCTCAAGAGCAGCATGAGGTGAATTTGGGCAAGCCTGTGTTTGTGCACTGCGGGGAGGGGGGGGGGGGGGGGGGGAAGGATTTTAGTAGAATATGTGTTGGAGTAAAAGCCTAATTAGAATAACTACAGTTAAATGACTACAATTAGTTCAGTCAAGATCAGTTGAATAAAATACTCTTTTGGTGTCACAAAGGGTGGTTAGGTAAAATAACAAACCCCAAATTTATTTCAGCCCTCTGAATCTTGCCTTTTCATCATGACTTTTCTCAGTTCTTGATGATTTTATTGCTGATTAAATCTTTCCACGGGTTCTGAGGATCTCCTGTCCCAGCCCACGATTCTGCTTATACTCAACCCTGCGTGCACATGTACACATGTGCTCTGGCCCCTGCTCTGACATTCCCAGCATGACAGCAAGCAGCTTTTTTTTCAGAAACAAACCTATATGAATTCATTTGGAAGACTTGTTGAACTTGGCCCCTTATTTCCCAGAGAAATGACTGGTAAACAGATTTATTTGCCATAAATTCTTAGCTGAGTGGTTTCTGCAGATAACTTTTGGCTGCAGATCGTTTGCAAATAGTTTGGCTATTTGAGATGATTTGCTGTAGGTTGCATGAGAAATTCCTGCTGTCTTGGCTGGATGAATATAACGCCTATAATCAGGTTTCTTGGATAAATCATTGTGTGTATAAAATCTATATATACTTTCTGCAGCTTCTTTCTAGTGGATGGTTGATCCTGCCAGGGTCTTAGCACACTGTGTCTGCTTCAAAAAAACACTTACACCTATGTGTATTTTTAAGGACAAGATTAGTTCCCCAGAAGTCAAGCCAAAGTTAATTTGAGCACATGTAACAGAAAGACCAGTAAAGCTGGCTGAAGATTATATGATCACGAAAAAATGTGTGTCCCTTCTTTGTCCTGAAAGTGATGCCACAGCACTAGTCTTGTGCCTGACCTGGCCTTGTGCTTGTGGCATCTCTACCCCTGCCTGGCCAGCCCCTGCCCCAGTGCTGCCTGCCCCACTTCTCTGACAAAACCACAGTGGCTCTGGGAGGGCTGTGCTCCCTGACCCCTGAGGCCTCTTCACCTTCTCCATCACTCCTAAAACATTGTGTCCCACCTCGACCTCCAGTCAGCATGAGACAAGCATCCTCCTGGTTGGGTCCAAGCGGAGTAATTTTGAGATGTTTGAAACACAACTTCATTCTCATACCAAGACAAAGGAAAGTGCACACTACAGTGACAAATGTCCTTTATTTGTAATAGCCTTTACCAGAATATTTTCTTCTCTTGGTGCAGGATCACACCACACAGCAGCTTTTTTTTCATAACATGAAATATGACTTTATTTTTCTGGAGCTGGTAGAAAACAATTAACAAAGCAACAACCTGAAGAGGGCTGTGGCTTGTCCTAAGGACAGTGACATTATGAAGTCCCTAAGGTCTGAGGCAGTTGAAGAGACAAGATTATCAATTTGAAATGCCAAATATCTACAAAACCTCTGTGAGAGCTTCTGCAACTCTCTAGAATGAATGAGTCACACCTTTCAGAAATGCTTCTTGCTTTGCAAAAGTCTCATAGTAGAAAGGAGCCTCTGTAGAATGGGCAGAGCTCTCCAGGGACTTGCTTTGCATCGCACACACCAGACCTTGCTTCTCCTCTCTGCGTTATAGCATAGCTAGGACCAAGGATAATGCTTGTCAACACTGTCACCTTATGAGATGTTTTTCATTAATGTTGGAGAATTGTTGGGAGAATTTCATAAAGACCATCCCATAAACAGCTAAGTATTCTGCCTTCCATTTACCTCTTCTAATTGAGCTGCCCACTGGCTAACCTATTCTCTCATCCCTCAAAGGCCAAATCGGTTGGTATAAATGGAGGTGATTTCAGTAACTTTGAAGAAATGACACCAGTTTGTATCAGCTCCAGCTTTCTCCCACAACACTCCTCTTCCTTCAGTATAAGTGAAAACTTGACCCTTTCTAAAACTGATTACCTCAGGAAGGCGTTTGATGATGCACATTATAAAACCATGTAGGAGCATGCTGTGCTCTGGAACTCGGTAAAGAAATACCCAGGCTAGGTGTGACCAGCCTGGGAATGAGGATGAGTCTGGGAATCCCTTGCCTCTGGCAGAGTATTTTGCATCCTACTTCATCCACTACACAGCCTCAAGATGTTGAGTCCTCCCTAACTGCCACCTGTGGCTCCTAATTCCAGAGCTATAGGCTAAACATTTCCATACTCTTCCAACATCTTAACTTTCTACTTCTGGGCAAAACTCATTGCTGCAGTGAATCATCCTCCATACTGTGTGAGAATGATGGTCACACATGGTGATGTCATGCATTCACAGATATGCTTCCCCGTTACAGCCATTACAGCAGGACAGATGGCCACAAATTCTGCTATGATGGCTGGTGCAGCAAGAGACCATGTGCCATTTTGTTTGAGTTTGGGGGACGAGGTGTCCTGTGTTGGTGTAGGTAGTCCTGATGTACAGGAACTTTCACAACCCTTCAACAATAGGCTTTGCGCTCCTATCTTGTCTTCATGATTCACAGGGATGCAGGATTTTCCTGGTCTCTCCCTTTTGAGCTGCAGCCCTGGGAACTCATCGTTCATCACGCTGCTGCAGGGAAGTAAGGAACAGGGGATGCCCTGCTCCTGCCTGGTGTGGTAGCAGGAGCATGGCTTCGAGCAGGAGAGATCCCCATTTCCTCTTTGTCCTCTTTTCAAAAGAAACCTAATCCAACAGCAAATAAAAACCCTCTTGCTAAGAACTTTAGATTTAGGACTGACTTACTAAGCAGAACTTAATCTTCACTTTCCAAATGTAGGCACTTGGATGATGACTGAAAATGCTGGTGTGGCAATAGAGAAAGGCTGCCGCGGTCTTTTCTCTGTTAGCAATCAGAGAGCTTTGGACTTTGAAGTTCAAGAGTGTTAGCCTATACCCTTCTGCAAAAACTGTTTCTACAAATAAATACATAAAATTAAGGGAGAGCTTGGGATCCCATCATTCCACCTCAGCGTGCAACAACAGTTGTGGGTAAGCCCCATGTGAGACCTCACAGCTGCTATCCTGTTAACTTTAGCTATTTTATTATTTTGGCTAAGTTGTCAAAACGTTCATTTCCTGATGTCTGGGAAACTGGCTGAGCAGCACCTACAGCGCGGGGCTCTGCTGCTTGCTCCTGAGATAGAAGGAGGCTGGATGTGAGAATGCAGGCAAGTGGTAATGCAAAGAAAGGACGGCTCCAGGTTCCTCAGCAGCAATTTTATCTTATCTGTGCACATTGCTCTTTCCAAATCAAGACCCGCCTTTTCATTATTATAAACAACTGGAGAGTGGGAAAATATTCCCTGAGGCAAGAAACAGCACTTGAAGTAAAGCGCTTTAATGGAAGCTGCAGCATGCAGCAAAATTAATCACTCCTTAAGACATATTCCTGCTCAGTGCAAAAGTCACTTGTGCCTCAAATGATACAGAGCCTAGTGTCAACTCCCCAAGTCCAATGAGACCATATTAGAAGGACAACAGGTTAGGTCACAGGTTTTAATCATGTAAGGGTCCATCTCATGAGGTGCTGCAGCTGAGTGTCCAGGCTGTGGTCCCGCAGTGCATGTCAGCCTCAAAACACTCTCCCTGTTCGTGGAAGGCTCAGGAGACATGTATATGCTTAAAATCGAGCACACATGCTGAAACCTTTTCAGGAGCAGTAAGGGCAGGACCTTGCAAGACTAAGCTGAAAGAAACCATTAGTAACTGGACCTGCGTGGGGCCAGAGCACAGCTCTTGTTAGAGGTGATGTCCAAATTCAATTCCATTCCTCAGGGAAGAAAGTTGCTTATTGAAAAAACAAGCTTTTTGTCAATGAACGCTATTAAATTTTATGACCTCTCCCACCTCTTCTTGCTGCACCGTGATGCTGCTGCTTTTATTAGTGGTTACGAAAATCCTCATTGTTATTACTCTTACCGTGGATCTGCTTGTTGCTAACTGCTATATGCAGAGCGGGTGGGTGTTTTGCAGTGCTGGTGTATCATTTCACCCAGTATTTTCTCCAGAAAAGTGACTGAGCCTGCCTGTAATCGGAAGACAGTGTTTGTGAGAGCGCGGTCAAAGTGCACCACGCAGCACAGGATGACAGCCTCAAAGCCAGCCCTGCAGCTGTTGTGCTTCTTTGAAAAAGGCCTCAGTCAGCTCTTACAAATTTGCTGATGTTATTTCATTTCCATCAAACAGGCCAGGAGCCCCAGAGCTGTGTCTTTACCCATCTGCTCTTGCCTTCCCTGCACACCTTGGTGAGAGCTTGCTGAAAAGGTCTCCTCTTTGTTTCAGAGCCTGCTGGCACTTGGAACCAGGTCACTGTAATGAGGTGCTTGCAAGCAGCCAAATCTTACAGAATGATAGAATCATTTAGGTTGCAAAAGACCTCTGAGATCATCAAGTCCAACCGTTGGCATGGTCTTGAAATGTGATTGTATCAAATCAAGACTTTGCTTCTTAGTAGTGTATGAACTTATTTAGGTAAACAGCTTGAAAAAGGGAGAAAGAAAAGCAAAACTTATATGAAGTCAAGGTTGGTGAAAGCTGATGCAGAGCACTCCTCCAGACTCAGTGCCCTCAGGAAGGGAGAGTACAAAGAGGGAATCATGAATGTGATTCAGTCTGGAAAGGCAAGTCACACTGCTGCTTTTGCCAGCTCTGGAGGTGATTCTTTGGAAAACAGGAAGCTTTGTAGGGAAAATGAACCACTAGACTCAGTTGAGACAGGAGTATTACAGTGCAATTACATGATTTACCAAATCTGACCTAACAGCTCACTGCCAACAAGGGGGTGATCTCTGCTTCCCAGTTTTTGTCATGCATTCCCTAACCTCTAGCAATTGCATGGTTATGGGTTGCATTGGTCCGTTGAGCTGACTGATGGAAAACTGTTTCTTGAAAGTGGGTTTGTGTTCTGTCAGATGAGTTCAATGCACCAACTCACTGTGACTGTGTGATTAGGGCTGTAAAGACAAGCAATGACAACTTATGCCTGTGGATGTAGCACGGGATTCACCCCTTTCAGTGCAGTCTGGATCATGCTGGAGCATGTGAAATATTCAGCTTAATTTTCAGGCGCCATATCTGAGCCATCAGTTGGACCACCGGTGGTCAGATCAGCCCCAAGACCAGGACTAAGGACACCAATGTTGAGGGTGGGAGTGATCTGTGCTTCCTCTAGGGCTGTAGCACTAATGCTGGCCCCAAGAAAGGTACAGGGATGCATGGCTGAGGCTGGGGGAGAAGCTGGGACCATCTTTCCTAGGAGCAGTCTCCGCTCACCCCACTTGTGAAGCCACCACACCAGGGCCTGAAACTGTTGCTGTTTGTGGGTAATGTAGGTGAAAGCTTCTGTGTCCAGTTGAGATGAATACTACTAGCAAAACACAGGTCTTAAACCAATGTTGTTCCATTAATGTCAGTACAAGTATGTCATGGTGAATGTTTCAAGCACAAGATTTTGAAGGCTGACCATCTAGAAGATTTGGCTCTTACTTCAGCTATGTGGTCAAAAATCTTTTTAACTGCCAAAAGATGTAAATTCATACTGATGTGTGGTTCCCTTCATGACAGGGAGCAAAGTGGCCCATATTACATATACAAGGAAGATGAGGGACCAAGCCATGGCATCACCAGCACACCGCTGAGTGAATGCAAAGGTCTTGTGCCCATGTTGGCAGTGACTGATTGTTCGGTACTTTTTGTTAGCAAATTGCGAGCATGGCTTGGTATCAGCAACATGTAAGAAAGTGGAAGGGGAAGCTCCAAAACCACTTCTGTGTTCAGTGATTCTTCATCTTCCTTTGGAGGTGTTTATCTGGATGTGACTTTCACGTGGACAGAAGGTCTCTGGCTAAGTCCATGTTGTGAAAGACCTCAGGAGCAGGATACATATCTGGTAAGATGTGATGGATTTAGGTGTCCAGGTCCCAATCTGTTTAGTCTTCTTTCCCAAAGGGTCTTGCCCTTACTGAACCATTGCAATTTATAATCTTGTCACAAAATAGGCACTCATTCTGAGATATTTTATTTTGCTGGATTGTAAAATGCAAGGATCCAAAAGCTGTCGCAGGAGCTGGTGTGATGTCTTACAGAAAAAGCAGCAGCTTCTGAGAAACAAGTGACAGAGACCACCAGAAACTTCTCAACCATGAATCAGACCTTCTTTCAAAGAAATAGCACCACTTCCCGTTTTTCTTATTTTTCACATTTCTTTTAATACAAGACTATGCGTAAAATGTACTGGAGTACTGTGTTGAGCTCTGGAGCCCCAAACATAAGAAGGACATGGATCTGTTAGAGAGAGTCCAGAGGAGGGCCACAAAGGGGATCACAGGGCTGGAGCATCTCTCCTATGAGGAAAGGCTGAGAGAGTTGGGGTTGTTCAGCCCAGGGAAGAGAAGGCTCCAGGGAGACCTTATTGCAACCTTCCAGTATCTCGCAGGGGGGCTACAAGAAAGCTGGAGAGGGACTTTTTACAGGGGCATGTAGTGATAGGACAAGGGGTAATGGCTTTAAACTGAAGGAGGGGAGATTTCAATTAGACATTAGGAAGAAATTCTTTCCTGTGCGGGTGGTGAGGCACTGGAACAGGTTGCCCAGAGCAGCTGTGGGTGCCCCATCCCTGGCAGTGCCCAAGGCCAGGCTGGATGGGGCTTTGAGCAACCTGGTCTGATGGAAGGTGTCCCTGCCCATGGCAGGGGGGTTGAAAATGGATGGCCTTTAAGGTCCCTTACAACCCAAACCATTCTATGATTCTGTGATGAAAATTTGGGGTATATGTGGACAGATTTCCCTCAAGTAAAGATACTGAAAGAAACTTGTTCAAAAGGAATTAAATGTTTACAGTTTCCTCTAATGGTTTTTTTTGTCAGATAGTGAGTACTTGCACAGTAGGCAAAACAGAGGAAGCAATAATTTCAAACTGCAGGAAAAAATGACAAAGTTTTGTGCATAATTTTTGCCCAGACTGAGCATTAGGGATGTATCAGAACCATTGAAATGAAAGGCAAGATTGCAGCTTTTTTCACCATCAAAAGAATTGAGCCCCAAATAGGTGTAACTGGTCCATGAAATTTAATTATGTACCATGTTTAAACAGGTACAGTTGTGCAGTGTGCTGGGTTATCTGTGAAGAACCTGGTATTTTCTGTAAGTCTAGTTCTACTTCAAAGCCTTGCAATGCTTTAACTTACGTTACATCTTATTAATTGCTCTCTGATGACTAGAAATGCAATAGGTTGGCAACTCTTACTGAATATCCAGCTGAGGGAAAATTATATGAGCCTTCCTGGATTTTTCTTTCTTTACTTTTACTCAGAGTTGAAAAGTTCAGAAATTTTGCCATAAATTATGTTTTCACTTTCCCCTTACTTAATCTTTAGTCTTGAAAGTGCTGTGTGCTTTGTATGATAGTGCAGAAATGTGTGGTAACCTTCACTGATGTGGGATATAGAGCAGTCCCTTCTTTAAAATGCACTATAGGAAGTGGGATGGGGTGGAACTGCGTACAAAATAAAAGCTCTGCTTCCTGGCAGCTTATTTTCCATCATTTCTGGGGCTTGCCACTTTCACTGGAAATCCATGTTTGACTCTGAGTTTTAAGAAAGGATTCAAGAAGTAAAAATCAAATGGAAATACCCCCCATAATGAAGGGGGCTATCAAAGCCTTTTGCTATGAGTGAAATATTTATGTGTGAAATATTTGTTAGTCCTTGCCTGTTCATTATTTGAAGGGATATCTGAACTGGTGTATCCTTAGGGAATCACAAGGGGAGCAGAGGGAATGTTTACAATGAAAATGGTGGTTAATCTCCATGAATGACAGGAAAAGATTAAGCAAACTACAGATAAACCATCTTATCATTCAAAAGTATACACGCTGAATGCATTGTAAAATAAATACACAGCTGCTCTTTAAATCCTTTGTGCATCAAAGGACCAGAAGCACAAAAAGGACTTATGCACCTCAAACAGGATTTACATGGATTCTCCATCCAAAGATTTAAAAGAACTTCCACTGATCAGCCACCTCAGTCTGGCATCTGAGCTGGGTCGAAGGTGCCTGTTGGACCTGGACATCAGGCCAGGCTGGCTTGTTGTGCTGCCTCCATAGTCAGGGCAATGCTGGCTTCAGCAGCTCCATACTCCTCTCCTCCAGTGTGATTCAGAAACCAGGCAGAGTGGTCTCTGTTCCCATGCTGGCTTCACTGGGCTATTAAATGACTATAGAGCCTTTATTTTAGGGAAGGTCACCCATGGTAGCCCATTTTATGTATGATGCAGTAGTCAACTCACATACCCAAGAAGTGGGTGGCTTGGGTTTTATGCCCTTTCTGGTTAATGGTAATTCAAACCTGTAGTTGCTAACACTGGATTATTACTGTCAGGCTCTAACTGAACCCATGAAAAACCTAAATATTTAAAGAACATGACCTCTTGATTGACTAGTGGCATTTTGAGAAGAGTTTCATGAAGAGTTTCATAGAGGGAAAAATTTCTGTGCCTATAAGACTTTTGCCAATAAGATGAGAGGTCATGAGAGATTTTTCTCACTACCATGTTCAGAATGTTGTCTAACTGTTCAGATACTGTGTTATTTTCCCCCATAACATCCTCTCTCACAACTCGACCATTTTTCTACCACTAAAATTAACAATACCAATCCCAGAGGTTCCCAGCCTTCATAAAAGTTCATTTTGCAGAGCCTTTCCTGGTGCCTGACACTGAGTTGAAAGCTCCTCCTCACATAGACCATTCCAATTCCTCCAAAGTTTAAAGGCTGCATTTTATATAATTATATATATATATAAAGCACAGGAAAGTGCTATATGGCTACCACTAAAGATGATTGCAGTGACTGTGCTAAAGACAGGGGCAGTTTCACCTACCCCCGGAGGAGGTAAATGTACAAAACCTTCAGTGGAATGGGTGAAGTGTGGAACTGCCTGATTTGCTTTTGTGCCATGTCATCTCCCAAAGTAAATCTCTTCCAGGTTAAGGCTGTCCCCAAATATCACCTCCAAAATTGGAGACGAGGATTTTCCTGCATCAGAAACTCACCCGTCTATCACTAAGTGTTGTTGATGTTCACTTGGAAGACAATGATGTCTCTGTTCCTACTGTATAAAAAGCCCCACCACACTTCCAGTAGAGGATTACATCTTTCTCTACTCCAATTGATAAAAGTAATGACTTCTTGTAGATACTTGATGAAAGTCAATCATTAAGAATGGAATCTAACCTGTTCATACTGAAGAAATCTAGATTAACTCCACCAGTGGAAATAACCTTAAAATATATTCAAACCAGTTGTAGCTGAATTCTAAATATGTGTTCCTGCCCTGAGAAAACAACGTTTTAAGTGGTGATTCTTCTTTTTATGAAACCAACATATTTCTACAGGCTGTGCAAACACTTCATGATAGATGAAAGTCAGTATCCTTTGCATAGGTCCTTTCTCAGATTTAACACTGACCATTGTCTTTAAGAAAATAGATCTGACGTCAGCTCAAGGGTGAAATTCCTTTTACTAGTTGGTGGAAGTGTCTGTGTGAGGACTCTGGACACTGCAACCAGAAGATCATATTTCAGATGAAGAATTACTTGGCATTTCTTCTTTCATCACACTGTGCCAAATTCATTATCGACTTCAAAGAAATTAAAGGTTACTGAATTTGGGTTACTGTCAAAAGGATTATAGAGCAGAATAAGTCTATCAGAAATGTTGGGGATTTTTTCTGTGTCTTTTGGCACTCTCGGGGAGTTAGTTTTAAGTGTCATTTTACACATGCCAACATTAACCAATGAAGGATACTCATGCAGAGTTTTTCCAGCCTGCATTAGCACAAAGGTCAGAACTGGACTGACAGAAGTGTAGTTCCTTTAGAAGCACTGTGGTTTCTTTTTGGAAGGCACGGGCCTTTCATTTGGCTATGACGTGTGATAAATAAATCCAATGCGCTTTGGCATCTGAAGTACATCTGAACATAGTAACGCATTAACCCATCAGGGTTTTGAGCAGCAGAACTAGCAAGGCTTAGCTTCCCGTGGACTTGTGTCCTCTCAGCAGCCCCTGCAGCATGACCCCAGCTCCCATGCCTGTTCCCATGCCCACTGGGATGGAGCTGTACCTGTGCTGCAGGCGGCCAGGAGCTAGGAATAAGTCGACTGGCAGGCTGGTATGTGTATGCCCTTTAGCTCTCTGGCTGCTGTCAAAGAGATTACCTGTTCCCTAGAGGGATAGTGAACTGAGCCTTTCTACTCCGTCTAGCTGCCAGTTCCCACAAACACAATTATCTGTGCTATTTCTAACTGCCTTTCAACTTTAACAGAAATTGGCCAATCAATCCAAAAGCTCGTAAGGAGAGTGGGACTTACAGATGGACAAACAATGTCATGGCACAGTTTTTTTCCTTAGGACAACAGGTTAAGTCTCTGTAAGTGCGGAAATCTCTTCCAACAGCTTGTGCTATTTTGTTTCTTTCCCAGTTTGAACTGGGCATGGAAGAAACAGCAAGTCAGCACATAGTAGTCCACTTCCAGTTCTGCCTGGGGGAGAGATCCAGCTGTGAGCAGCAGGATTTCTCACAGTGGTGAGGATGGGTTGTACGGCCTAAAAGAGATAAGGAATGATCTCTAATTTGAGAGTATTCTCGATGCTTAATTTTGATTCCTCCTGAGTTCAGTTGCTTCATTTATGAAACTCAGTTTGTCCACATGTAGCCACAAGTGCTCTGAAGATGACCTCAGCATCGAAAGAGGTGCAGTCCTAGTCCTAGTGCCTTGGTGATAAGATTGGAGGGACTGAAATTAGTAACTATTGCAAAGGAGCGTTTTGTGGTGAAGCCCTCATTGAATATTCTGGGCTCCTGTGGCTTTCCAAAGTTGCTGTGCAGCCAGAGGGTTTTGCACTACTCCTTAGCCTGTCTTATTCTCTTGGGGAACGCAGGACTGGGGACTCATCTGGAGGGACTCGTCTCCACTGCTCAGTCATGGTCCTTCAATGGTGCAGCCTGAACAACAGCAAATGGGCAGTAACTTCATTTGCTGTAGCACCAGGATAGCAGCCATCCTGTGAGCTGGATCACTAAAGGTAAGAAAAAGATCAGGTTGAACTCTAATGGGACTGAATAGACGTTTTTTTCTTCCAAGTCTGAACATTTGGGGACAGATACATTTCTTCTCCTGGCCCTGCCTTTTAAAGCTGGTGTATCTCTGTTAAACTACCTCCTTGATGATGTCTCCTGCTCACCCTCCAGCTGTTTTCTCAGAAGAAGCATCTCATAAGGAGAGATGCTTATCCTGGAAAAATGACCAGATAAAAAAATTGGGGGGAAAAAATGGGATTTGGAATATTGGAGAAAGTGCAAATGACTTATTTTTTTTTTCTGGCACTCATGGCAACTTCTCCCTTGGAAGAAGAGGACAGAAGCATTTGGAGAACCGAAGCTCTGCTTTTTTACAGGTACTGTCACCACTGTGTGTAATTTTGCAAAGGCCAAGGTCCCCATCCCCATGAGGCATTCATCATCCTACCCAAAGAGGCAGAAAGCATGATGCCATGTGCTTTTTGGTCCCTTTTTTACCATTCAGTTATCTCTGCTGCACGTCGCAGTGGAAACACTGCTTTGTTTTCCCATCGCAAGGATGGTTTGAACCCAAATACATTCCTATCTCACAGCTATCGTACGGGACGGTGCAAATAATGAACCCTGGACACAGGGAAGGTACAGGATGTGGTTGTGCTAGCAGAGCTGGTGTGCAGGTGGCAAGCCCTCTCAGCAGAGGAGCCAAGGGTCAGGAAACATGTGGAGCTAAAGGGGCGGAAGAGAAAGTAGTAAGCCTGGACTCAGTTTTCCTGATGACATGCATATCCAAGAGGAAGGCTAGAGGCTACAGAAAGTGACTTTCGCTGATTGCACCATGCGACTGTGGTAAAACTGCCTACTTATCTGTGCTCTCCTGGCCAGCTGGGACCATACTTAGTAGGTCAAATGGATTAAGGAAGTAAAGCAGAATGCAAAGTGCTTTAAAAGCTTTTAATCGGGACCTGTAATTTTTTCCCCCTACTAGCTAGAAACTATATATCTATATTTTCCCACTCACTTCCTTTAATAATTGGATAATGTTATTAGATATTAGTAGATGCATTCTCCTAGCATATGTTGACATCCATACCTTGGGTTTGCCTGAAATATTTTTGCACCAGTTCAATCAAAATATTTTCACAGGTTCACACGAAGAAAATAATCTCGTGACTGATATGATGACAAGAAGGTAGCCAATCCACAGTTAAACTGTGTGAATAAGGTAAATGGCATGGATGAGTCAAAGGGAAGAAAATGAGGAGACAGAGAGCATTGACAGAGTGACTGTTCATACATCTGGATGTTAGAGCTTTGTTCTTCACAGACACCAGCTGCTACATTTTCTGGGTGAAAAAAAATATTATTGCAATTTTTAAAAATTTAGAAACGGCGATTCTATGGTTTAATTCTCACCCTTCATAAAACAAATATTGCCGTATTTCTGAGTCTAAAATAAATTAAGTCTTGTTGGCAGGTATCAGTGACCCTGAGCTCAATGTCTTCCTTCCTTGAACTGCTCAGTTACCTTTTTCTTGGCACACGACAGTCAGCAGATGTCAAAGAATAAGGAGGTGTGTGGTGCCAACACTTCAGTGCTGGCATAGTATTTCCTGCAATAAAGGGTCTAATTTCAGGCTTATGGAGAATTCCTGCTGACTCTCATCCTGTGGCTTTTCATGGACAAAAATCCAAAAACAGATAATCTGAGGTCTGTGACCATCCTATGAAGTTTTCACCCTAAATGGTTGCTTGCACCACGCATTTCTAATGGTGATAGTTGTGGCTTCAGGAGAAAAGTCGTTCCCACCAATTTAAGCCTGGAGATTTGGCCTCCCTGTCTACTTTTGCACCTGTGTAGCTTGTACCATGTCATTCTCGGCTTCACAATTCCCATCTCACCTCTTCTCCATTGCCCAGCATTACTGTGCTAGTCTCAGATGGAAATGCTACCACTGAATCACAACTTCTGCGGAGAAAGCAACATCCCAGAGGACAGCCTGGCTGTGCTCCACCACGTGGCCTCCTGTGTATAGTTTTCCTGGTCTGTGGTGTTTTGTATCCAGGGCTCGCCTGGAAAATATGATCCCGACAATGGAAAGGAACAGAGCTGGGCTCTCCCCGGGCTGCTCCCTCAGCTGCAGGATGGGTCTCTGGGAAACCCTCCAGACTCTCCCAAGGGTCTGGGCTTTCCTTAGCGCTACTTTGACCTTATTAGCTTTAATCAGCTCACTCTGAGTCTGGGCAGGAGGAAAGGAGTGTCCTCATTGCTGGCTATGAACGTTACTGGGAAGGGTCACCTTGTCTGCTCCTACAACTGAAAGGATGGGACTGGTAATGGATTTCTTACAAGCACTGAATCAGCAATTCAGTGAAATTAAATAATTCCAAAATACTTATCAGCTATGTTTACTGTGCAGTCAATAAATGCTATACTGTTAAATTCCAGAAATATTCCTGACCTCCCACAAAGTACATGCATATGTATATATTATAGCCCCCATATGTATGAGTGTACAGTTATTGTTTGTCTTTTAAAACGATCTCAACACAGTGCTCAAGTTGCTATTATATATGATCCTAAAATCCTCCTGGATAATGTGCAGGCTCTGAGCCCTTCACCAACTATTCACCATCTGGCTCTAACTTCGGCTAGGCTCAAGCTGCTAGTAAATATTCCTTTTTTCTTCTAACAGAATTTGCACTTAAATAATGAAGAATGGTGTCCCAGTGGGCTCTCTGTATTGCCTGTAGTTTTCAAAGGTCAGACTACATGTCCTTATATTTCCTTTTGGCCTTAATGATGATTCTATGAATTTTGTGCATGGCTTATTTGGGTGTCCCCCTCCAGAAAACAAAGTGGAATGTATTTTTTAACTTTTGGTTGGTGACAGCCTTTGGCAAGACAAACTCAGTGGGGAATACAGCCAGTGCCTGGTCACTTCCTTTCCTTTCCTGTTGATGCTTTTCTCCTGGGAGCCACACTGCCACGTATCAGCTACATGTTCAGAGGACTCGTGTAGCTACAGCTACAGCAGAAGACAGTGAGAAGGTGGTGTGATATTTGCTATGATGCTTCTGCTTGGATGAGATGTGTGAGAAAATAGTCAGGTGGTTAAAGTCTAATAAAACAGTTAACGTGTTTGTAGAAAACAGAGTATTGGGTTAGGGTTTCTGGTTTTGGAGTGAAGACTCCGGCTGCGAGAACTGAGGTAGTCTGCTTCCCCAGACTGCTGAAAGGTGATTTGAACCTCTGTAAATAGAAGAATTTGATCAGCAAATAAGCTGAGATATTCACCCTGTTCCTTTCCAAACCTGAACGATTAGTGTCCTGGAAGGGGAGTCTGAACAGAATCTGAACTTGCCACTAGAGGAACAGTTCTTTTCTTTGGGACGAATGATGGCCCCTATCTCATGAAAGTGAGTATGAGGTAAAACAAGTAAAAAGATTAACAGGCAAATAGACAATTAGTTGTGATGAACTTTTACATTTTTGTCCTGGTTTCAGCTGGGATGGAGTTAGCTTTCTTCTTAGTAGTTAGTACAGTGCTGTGTTTTGGCTATGCTGTGAGAACAATGTTGATAACACACTGACAGTTTTAGTTGTTGCTGGGTGATGTTCATACTAAGTCAAGGACTTTTCCATTTCTTGGGCCTTGCCAGCCAGAGTGCTGGAGCAGCACAAGAGACTGGGAGGGGACATAGCCAGGACAGGTGACTTGAACCAGCCAAAGAGGTATTCCACACCATGGGACTTCATTCTTGGTACATAAACTTGGAGGGTTAACTGGGGAGGGATCGTTGCTTGGGGACTGGCTGGGCATCAGTCAGCAGGTGGTGAGCAGTGGTACTGTGCATCATTTGTTTTTCCTTTTCCCTTTTCCTTTGGATTTTACCCTCTTCTCCCACCTTTCCATTATAATTGTTATTATTATTATTGTTATTGCTATCATTACTGTTCTTACCTCTTTATTCTGTTTAAATTATTAAATTGTTCTTATCTCAACCCTCAAGTTTTTCATTCCTTTCTGATTCTCCTCCCCACCCCTGCAGGTGGGGGGAAGTGAGCAAGTGGCTGCATGATGCTTGGATGCTGGCTGGGGTTAAACCACAACAACTTTGTAAGAAAAAGGCTTTTGGGACATGGGTGTTAAAAATCAACTTGTGTATTACAATTTTAAAGCGGTTAATTACATTTAAGATATCTGCTGTGCAAATAAATTTTGACCATAAAGTACTGGAAACAAGGCTTCCTCACTGCTGTGATAAAGGTAGTTCTTCAGAGGGACTGTGTGAGCCAGGTGTGCTCCCAGAAAGTCTTTAGAAGAATGGTAGAGTGATGGAGATATCTCCTGTGTCTGTAGCAGCCCTTGCTGTGCCCTTTGCTGGATCTCATGGTTCTTTATGTTCTTACACACCTACATCGTGGGGAGCCTACATTAAGTCCTATAAAACTATTCAGTTACCATCCAGTTATTCCAGCTATGAAAATATTTGCAAAGAAAATTAATTACCTGGAAGGAACCAGTCTGGATATTTCCCTAAATGCTGTTTAAATGGACTGGCAAGTGTTAGTTGAGAAAGAGGTCATGCGCTATTGACACATGCACTGTAAACTGCCATGGGCACTGATTTCAGAAAGATGTTGAACATCGTTTCGAGCCACCACTATAAAGTGCTGCTTGTACTTTGGCAACTGTTGACACGTTTCAGAAGTGCCCATCAACCTGTGCCCTGAGGTCTCTCCCAGGAGTTCCCAGCTGGAACTATGGCTGTGTGAATAATGGTTTGGAGGTTGGGTGGGGGTTTTTTAGTTTTGTTGCTGAACACAAAAAAATGACAACAAATCCACTCACCCCAAGATACCTTCCAGAAAAAAGAAGCAGAAGAGGCATCAGCTCAGACTGATCATGTTAGTTTTCCCAACTGAAAAGAAATACTGAAATATTGTTGTAGGCTGCATGAAATGTTGCACTTGACCCAAGAAAGAAGTGCTTCATTTTGGGGATGTTTTATGAAAGAACAGGAAACCACAAATTGTATTGCTATCAATCATGAATACACAGGACACGAATGAACCTGAGAAGACTATCTAATACCTACTTCTATTGTAAACCAGAATTAAATTTCATCCCTGACAGATCTGTCAGACCTGATCTTAAACACCTCAATTGATGCCAGTCCCAGACTCCCCAGACAACCTCATTCAGTGCTTAACTGCCCTGAAAGTCAGAAAATGTTCCACATTATCTGAGATAAATCTCCTGTCCAGAAAATTAGACTGATTATTTCCTCCTACCCTTGGTGGCTATGAGGATAATTGATCAGGGACCTCCAGCCCTTCCCCACTGGAAAGCTGTTATCACACTCATCTGTCTGATCTCTGCTTCTTCTAGATTGAACAGTCTCAAATCTCTCAGCTTTCCCTTGTAGGCTGGGTTTTCACAATCCCTGACAGCACTTTGCTCTCCTTTGAGTTGCCTCCGGATTCAGCTTCTAATCCTGTCCTGTGAAGTGCTGGTGGTTTTTTCCAGTTGGGGTTACCTGTAAATTTTAAGCTGGTTTCCTAGGGAAATGGGACTTACCTAATCATGTTTTATGTCTGTCCGTTTATTTTTTCTATCTACTTGGCTCATAATTTTTTAACCCTTCTGCCACTTTCAAGCAAACATGACAGTGGTCAAATATCTCTAAGATATTAAGTCCATATATATTTCATTTAAGAAGTGGTAGGATGTAGGAGACGCATCTCATTAGAGCCCTCACCAGTGAAAGGCTGCGACATGATAAAATCCTCTGCAGACACGAAGGCACCTCCATGGATGAAAGGTGCTACAAACATCCCAAAACCCTTCAGCTAGAGATTGTTCCTTATGTGATATGGGGACACAAACACCCTGGGAGCTAGGGTGCATCGCTTCTACTCCTAACGCAATGTCTGGCTGTAAGAATATGTTGGATAGGCTAGTTCCCTGTCAGATACATTCATTATTTTTCTTTATTTCATAACAAACCAGTAACATGTATTTTTGGCAGACTGTTTCCCAAGCAGTTAGACTTCCACCACTGTGGAAATTCACCGGTGGAAGGTGTGGCTTCAAGTCAGCAGAAAGCCTTAGGTACCACACTATAGCGGACGGGCACTTCAGGTTTGCTGCTGGAGCTGTTCCACATCAATAAAAATCCTTCAACATTCGTAGGCATGAGGGCCAGAATGCAGGTTTCTCCTCCAGGACCCTCTTTGTGAATAGTGTGACATTTGCTCCCTTGTTCTCCTTCTCCTTCAGTGAATATTAAAGGAATTGGCATAAAAACACAGCCACATGGATGAAGCAACTATGGATGCTGCTTTCCATTCCTGCAGCATGGAGGTGAGGGTACCCTTTTGAGATGCAAATCTTTTCACCAGAGAGGATGCAGTGAGAGCACATGGCACTGGTGAACTATTAAAAAAAAAAGATATTGTCCTTTACCCAGAAGTTTTGTCGACTAGTCTTTGAGACTTTTTTCACAGACTATCAACTTCAAGCCCCCTCCAAAAAAAAGGGAAAAAGACATCAAAAAAAAAAGGAAAAAAAAGGAAGAAAAAAAAAAGGAGAAAAAAATAATATTGCATGCCACTTCTGTGTAAGAATCCGTAGCTTGTCCTTGTCAGCAGTTGCCCATCCATCAGCTTGACAGACCACACGTCCAGGGGCCCAGACACTGAATTACCCTCTGCTTCCTGCTCAGAAAGTGATGCTTCAGAGGTGCTTCCTGCCTTCCTGCTGCAAGCGGGAGAGAAATTTCCAGGGACTTCAACCACATAAACAAGTAAAGGCAATTGTCTCTTCCCCACAATGCCCTTGCCCCACAGAGGGTTTAGTGGTGAACACCAGCCTGGTGGGGAAAAAATCAATAGCTCCCTGAATGGAGGGTACACAGGACCCTATCTTGGCATAAGCAGTTATACAGGGTTTTTGGACATGATGGGGGCAAGCAAATAAACAGTGAAAGAAACTGTATTTTTCAGAGGTGTGTCCCTAAAATTCCACATGCCTCCAACCATAAATAAGTGCCTTGGAGTGGAGAGACGTATCCTAGGCAAGTTAACTAGTCTGGGCCTTGACAGCAATGAACCTGCTCCTCCAGTTTTACCATCAGCATCCAGCCAAGTTAGAATAAAGGTGCTCTGGAGATGTCCACACATGCCGAACTCACACCTCCTGTTTATAACTGGACATAGCCAAATACAAGTGACATGTCCACAGATTCCAGCAAAGGTCTTAACATTTTTGGCATACTCTGAAAAGAGGGTTATTCACATCTCTACCTTTAGGCAATTCTGTCTGAAAATGAATGATTTTATGGTTTCTCATGATTGCTTCCATGCCTGTTCTCACCTGGGGCAGTTGTTAATTTCATTTCTAGCTGGAGGGATAGATTTTCTGCTTTGCAATGTCACTTGCAAACCAACACATTTTCTGGGGGCTACACATGGAGTACATGTCATGCTAAATGTATTTCCGATTTTACATGTGGTTTATATGAAAAGTGATGGCTTTCAATGTTAAATGAATGCCTTCTCATTTTCTTCTTGTAGCAGCATCTTGAATGTGCTTCCACATCTGCCTTAGGAAGGTTTATGGGCATACTAGTGAAGCATGCCTGATGAAAGCCACACTAAGGCCATACTGCCTGGCTCCAGTGGTTGTTGCAAGGGTGCAGGCTGTTGCAACAGTGCAACCTGCAATGTAGACAGAGCTGAAGGTAGCTTCCACCTTTGCATTAGATGCTGAGGTGCTTACAGCCCCAGCTGTGGCACAGAGGTGTGACCTGAGCGGGTTCAGCTGCTGGCTGCAGCATCCCAGATGTATTCTATTCTGTATGGGAGGTTGACCACTTGCAAACTTACTGAGCTACACGAGCAAAGCAGCACATAATCATGGCTCCCAGTGCCAGCCCTTATCTCCCTCCAGGTTGTTATTTGAATAATTAAGCAAACAAAAGGCAGCCTGGCTGCTCCTTTGGCCTGGCTTCTCCAGCCCGGGAGGCGCTGACAGAGCTGGTGAGCACGGGGGAGTCGTGACAGGTCGGGGAGGAGAGCGGAGGGGGGTTGTCCAGTTCCTCTGCTGCTTCTTTGTGTCTTGTTTTTAATGAGCTGTTGGCGACCAGAGAAGCAGATGGATAAACAAAAGCTTGCTGGCCCTGTTTGGCCAAGGCAAGCCTTGGTGCTCCTCCCGTTGCACAGACCGTTCCCAGGGACCATCCACGGACACAGTTTCCCCTGCCCCGGGGATGCAGCAGAAAGAGGCTGCAGGGAAGGAGAGTAACCCCATGGGCTGGGAACACACTGATTTCAGGATGGTCGCTGCTTTCTGAGGGGCTCTGGGAGATGCTGTGAGAGCAGGGAATTGATCTGATGAAACACAGTGATGCATGTGATCTGGTTGTATCCTCTCTGTCAGCTACCAGCTCTCCTGCAGATCTCCAGGTCCGGTCCCACAGTGGGCTGAGATCTGCTCAGTGTAGCAAGAGGGCTGAACGTTGGTGGAGCTCCTTCCAGCCCCTTGTTTCTTAACTGGTATTGTCTGGCCAAGGCAGGGGCAGTTTTCTGAACAAAGCTGAATTTGAAATGTCTTGACAGGATTGCCTGTTATTTAAAGCAGGTGAGGGTGCTGAGACAGAGGGTGGCGTAGCTTTAGAAGGTTTTGCACGTTGTTGTCAGGACCCCAGGACGTTTCCCAGGTTGAAACTGTCTCTAGGGAGGGAGGAAATCCCACCCCGTGCTCACTCAATGACATGAATATATTTGGCTTCTCCAAGTAGCTCCCCATGGTTCAGCACTGATGGTCTCTGGTACAGGCTGAGCTATGTGAGATACTCTACAAGCCTAAAGGATGACACAAAGGCTGTGCAGAGACTACTGCCTAAACGGCTGGATAAGAAAGCTGCCGTCACTTTAAGCACTGCAGTTTTGGTTTTGTAAACACACATCTGTTGTCCATAGCTATCATGGTAGCAGTGTATTTAGAGGAATCTTTCTTTTGGACTTTAGGCAACTCTCTTTCTACTGCGCTTAGGTTGATTTTTCTCTCAGAGGTTCCTCATGGCATCCTTCAGTGCCAATCCACTACTGAAAGCTCCACCAAAGCTCAAAACAGACAAATCAGTGTAGCAAACATGTATATTACCATACATCCTGTGTCAGTAAAGTCACCTTGCATCTCTTCTAGCTCTCACTTTTCCCAGACACCTACCATTCCCAATGACTCTTGGTTATAGTTTTTACCTGATCTTACTAGAGGATCAGTCCCACCAACACCAGGTGTATAAGCAATTTGATTCAGATAAAAAGCCCTGCGTCTAGGATGACTCTCCATAGTAGTTATTCTTGTGCTTAAATGTTTACAGGGTCAGGTCCCCGTTCAGGTACCTGAAGTGTAAAGCAGTTATCTTCCGATTTGCTCATTGGTATCACAAATGTCCCTGGTACTATAGGGATGGCAATTCATACAGTGAAGCAGCAGTTCCTGCAGCATTATTCTAGTTAACAAGATTAGACTGACAGCCAGGCAAAGTACTGAAGGATTGTGTCCCATTTAGGAAACACAATGTAAAGACTGAGATCTCACTGGAATCACACAGGGAGATAAAAACACTTCGTGCTTTTGAAATGTGCACTTCCTTGTGGATGCCCAACATTCACAATGTGCAAGCTTCTTGCTGCCGGCTGCTCGGTTTGATGTGTGCACTGACCAGCCAGGAAGTATATGTGTTTGTGGGGTCAGCCCCCTCCTTTCCTTCTCTTCCTTTCCTCAGGACACTGCAGGGGAGAAGGAAGCAGGGGCCATGGCAAACACCAAAGGGCCTGGGGAGGGCTAGCATTCGTCTATCTTTGCTTAGATATGCTCAGGGCAAACAGTGGGTATTTGTTCCCATAAAGCTCAGGCACCAAAATAATTTTCAGCAATGACAACGACCACACCCCTCCAAACCACTCACTTAATAGCACCAACTGTGCATGAAAACAGAGCCTGGTTGGCATTGCAGTAAGCTTGAGTTGCACATCTTCCGACTACATTTCAGAAAAGTCACTTGCTAAAATCAATATATTTTCTACAGATTGCATCTTTGGAAACTCGTGCAGGAATGCAGAAAGTACTATAGTGAGCTACTAGTGATTTTACTGTGTTCTATGGATCCTGTAATAATTTCATGTGAATATTTTTCAATTTACCTCTATAACGGCATTTGCTTTGTTCACTAGCTAAACTGCTCTGGAGGCAAACAATTCTTGCAGGGCATCCGTCCCTCATCAAAACTTTTCTGTTGTAGTCAAGGCCAGCAAAACCAGCACCACCACAAATAAAGTTATAAAAAGTGGCTCTTCAGCCGCAGGTACCCTTGGTTCTCACTAGGTATTTATTACTGCCTCCTAACCCTATGTGCAGCCTAGTCTCAGCAAGGGTCAGTTGTTTAGTAATTGCTGCCAGAGTTCCCAAAATCACTTAGAAATACCAGTGACCTGACCTGCAGCATGATGGAGGTGGGGATATTAATGAGGGCTACCAATTTTCTGGTTTAAAAGCTCATAAGAATAGCAAGAACACATTTTATTTGCACAGTGCCGAATTGCTGCCCCTTGAATCACATGAGTCTTCTTTGACTTTCCCTGGATTTTATTGGATCTCTGGGAAAAATCAGTATAGAAATTTGGCTTCTACTGTTCCCTGTATCTTTCTGTGAGCAACAGGGGTGTAATTTCAAAGGAAATTACACTCATCCCCCAGTACAGTAAAACAGCTGGAACTGCATAGCGTGCAAAATAAAATCACTGCTTCATTAACTTAGTCATTTGTGGACAAGCTCGAATGCAGTTTTGCAGGGAAAGAGAAAAATGTAGCATGTACAAGTACATATATGTATATGCATGCATAGTTACGTACATAGCCGCATGTTTCCATCTATTTGATTATCTATGTATTTTTCTACGTATGTGTCTAGGCAAATGTATTTATTTCCCCCAGAGGCTTTATGGTTATGTGTATGGATAAAGCATTAAAAAGCGTGTGTTTGCTTTTCTCAAAGTGCTACCTCACAAACTTCTCTTTCAACAGTAACTGGTTAACACTTTTGATTAAAAGGTATCGTTCTGGTTGGAGGTGTGTGTCATTTTTGGAAAAAAACCAAACCTTTGGTGTGAGCAGGGAATGGTTGCTGCCCCTGGGTAGCATCCCGCAGAGAGCAGGATGGGGCTGTTGGGGGGTGGGAAGGGTGACCCTCACAGGCAGCTGCTGGATCCTGTTGGATGTGATGTGGCCACTTAGACTGGTGGGTACCTGCTGCATTGGGGGACCCCCATGCTGTGAACTCAGCACCGATGCCGCCGGACGCTTCACACCCAGCAGAAGGATGGCTGCGTCTCATGGCACGTGCCCCACAGGGCTGGTTTTTGGGGCCTTTTCTGTTGAGGGGCTTTTAAGAAACCCCAAACGCACGCCGAAGCGCCAGGCGACGCTGAATGTCAGCGCCGCCGTCCCCTCCGGCCGAGGGCCTCCTGCCGCCGAGCGGGGCGGAGAGCCCCCGGGCCCGCCCCCCCGGGCCACGGCATCCCCGGCGGGCTGCGCTGCGGGGCCCCGGGCGGGGCGGGGGGCGGTGCTTCGGCGAGGGGGGCGGGGTATCGGTGACAAGCCCCGCCCCCGGACACAAGAGGGGCGGTGCTGCTCTCCGGGGTCCCGCATCCCTGCGGTGCGGTGCGGTGCGGTGCGGCGCGGCGCGGCGCGGCGCGGCTCGGCTCGGCTCGGCTCGGCTCGGCTCGGCTCGGCTCGGCTCGGCTCGGCTCGGCTGCTGGCCCGACGGCGCCGTCGGGCAGAGGGTTCGCTTCGCGCCCCGCAGCGCCCGGCGGCCGCGGGATGGAGCTCGGTGCGGCGCAGCTGCTGGCGCTCCTGCTTTGCCTGGCTCCCGGTAAGCCTTCGGGGAGCCCCGGGCGCCCGGCGTCCGACCTGTCGGGGAGCCGTCGGGCTCCGGCAGCCCCACGGGGCCCCGAGGAGTGGGGGCGAGGGGGTGCTCGGGTGCCGGAAGCGACGCGGGTGGGATTCCCTTGGGGCTGTCGGGGCTCGTAGGGCGGGTGGGGCAGGAGCCCCGGTGGGACGGGGCACCCCGCGCTGCGGGATTGCTGTCCCCTCCTGTCCTGTCCACTCCGGCCTCCTGCCCTCTCCCGTCTGGCCGGCCGGTGCTGGCCTGTGGGGCAGGGCTGCCTGCCGTGACATGCTGTTCTGCTCGCTTGGCTCCAGCAGCAGCCACCCCTCCCGAGAGCGAACTGTCCCTGGAGCCAAATCCGGGAAACCCGTCATCAGCGAAGTACCTGCTTGGGATTGCCAGGGAAATATTAGCGAAAGGGGGAAGGTCCCAGTTGGGCCATGCTTTCTTGTTGCCCATTGTAGCTGGCCGAGCTGTCCCAGTTGGGGCTGCTGGCTTGTCCCGGTGAGGCGGGATTCCTGATGGTGATGGGAGCGTCCAGGGGGAACTGAAAACCTCTCCCTGTGGTACTCCCAAAAGTTGCACAACTGGTCTGGAGCCTCAGAGCAAGCAGGGGCACCCAGATGGCAGCCCTCATAAGCATGGGTGGCTTGGGCGGGCGTGATGCAAGCCTTCGTGCGAATAAAGTCTGATAGCAATAGATTTTTGCCTAACTGCTTCGAAGGAAAGAGATAACCTTAAAAAATAATGGGATAAAATACATTTTTGGGATCTCAAATATGTGACAAACTGTAAAAGAGTTTCTTCACGTAATTCATTGATAGGCGGTCTTGAAGAACAGAAGTATATTGAATTTATTATAAGAGAAGCTGGTAATCCCTTTCCCCAGGGAGTGAGATCATCTGATGAAGGTTCACTTTGTTTCAATGTCCTACATCCTCTTGTTAGACCTTGAAGTTGGCAACACAAGAAAACAGGAACTCCACCCTGGCTGGCTGAATTGTAGTGCTTTGCAGCTAGCTCCTGACCATCTGCCTTTGCTTCCTGTTATGACAGAGTTTTTGAACTTTCTGGGATGTGTGAAAAGTCATTATTTACCCGTCGCTGCTAAGTAGGTGATGTGAAATCATCTGCTTAAAACATGCAACATATTCCTGTATATAATGCTTTTCTGGTTCAGTAGCATTTACTTTGTCTATTGAGTTGATATGAGGGGTTTTATATGTGTTTTCACAGGTTTATTTATTTGTCTGGATCAGCCAACTCTTAGCATCCAAAAAGATGTCCTCACAATAACTGCAAATGACACTCTAAATATTACTTGCAGGTAAGGGCAAGTCTGTCCAGCATGATTTTGATGGGGATAATTTGTGTAGTGAGTTTTTGTACAGAAACGCAGGTGATTCGTTCTCTCTCCCATGATCACTCTTGTTCTCCCCACTCCCTTTGTACCCTCTGCCTTGCTTTTCCCTGACAGACTTTAGAAATGACCATAGAGGGTTGCAGCAAGGGAGAGCTGGGGAGCGCATGGTGGCCAGGAGGAGGAAGCGTTAGCCGGGTCCTTGTGGAGCCCGCTGGTGAGCTGTGCTGTTGGTGCTCCCTTTTGTGTTCTGTGTCACTTAGATTCAGCAGAACATAAATCTCAAGTAGCTTCCTTATAGGTATTAGCAACAGGTTGATTTACGTGAGTTTATCCTATGTGGCTTGATGTCCCATTTGACTGAATGAAGCCTGTTCCTCTCCATAGCCATAGAGACTAGCCAGGTTGAGGTTCACCGCCTTGGCATCAGTGTTGGTGCTCATCACATGCTCACGGTCCTCTTAACGTTTGCTTTCACAGCGGTCAGAGACCTCTGGAGTGGTCCTGGCCAAGCAACCAGAGCAGTGCTGAGAAGCGTATCTCTGTGACAGACTGCAGCAATGGCCCCTACTGCAAGACACTTACTCTCCTCAGAGTCATCGGCAATGACACGGGGGACTACAGGTGCCTTTACAGGGACAACCAGGCAGCTACAACCATTTATGTCTACGTTCAAGGTAAGTGCTTACACAGCTCTTGGGTGGCTCTTCCCCTAGCCTCAAGAGAATAAAGGGATATCAAGTATCTCAAAATGTTTTTGACATTAAATTTTATTAATCTTAGAATTCTGGATTCTGCGAAACTGTTATTTTTCTTGTTTTCACATTGAGTAACTACATGCCAGTGTGGTAGCTGCCATCAACAGAAAAGCCTTTGTACCTGTAATTTTGAACTGACCTGCCGTATGCCGTACTCGGTCTGCCATTCTCCTCCAGCCAGAACTTAGCATACGTGTCTCCGCTGTGCTCTGAGCCTGTACTCACGAATGCAGAGCTATTACTGACCTCAGCAGGAGTTTCATACGAGGGAGGATTACAGAGACTGTGTATTTATTAAAAGGGCAGATCCAATCCCTTTTACAATTTGTACTATCTGATACCATTTAAAAAACCCCAAAAACAACAACCCAAAAACATAAACTGTCATACATTTGCTGACTGTGATGGTAAAATCTATTTAGAATGTAAGAGCTAAGTTTTCAAACTCAGGTTGTCAGTTGCATTGGCAACACAGGCACTGTAAATCCTCCTAGTGTATGCTCAGTTTAAGGAAGTGCATTCATTGAGGAATCTGCCTTTTTGCACTGATGGCTTCATACTCCTTTCTTGTGCACCCTGTTTCCTTATTATTATTAATGTATAGCTATGATTTTGAAAAATGAAATGTTATGATGTACCTGGGTTAGCTTGTTCTATAAGATCATGAACTTTTTTTTTGTTTGTTCTGACTTTGTAAAGGATGCTGCCATTGGAGGAGCCAATGTAGCATGTCACTACTTTTAACTGGTATTTCCTGTAATACTTATGCAAGGAAAGTCACACTAGGGTAAATCACATTTTTGTCAGCACAAAGACTGCGGTGGCAGGAAGCTGTTCTCCGAAGTGTGCACTGCTGCTGAAAACTGTTTTGAGAATAATGATATTGTAAAGCTGGGGGGTGTCTGTCAAAATATGTACCCCCTATTTAGTCTCATCGTTAAAGTGCTTTACCACATAGAAAAGAATAAAACTGATTTGAGAAGAAACAAACAGGGAAAGGACAAAATTGGAAAAGTTTCCTCCAGAATCACATGACAAATAACATCCACTTACTGATTGAATATTCTTCTAGATTACAGATCTCCATTTGTGACTTCAGTTAGTGATCAGCTTGGCATTGTATACATCACTAAGAATAAAACTGTGGTAGTGCCGTGCCTTGGAACTGTATCAAATCTCAATGTATCTCTACATGCGGTAAGGAAAAACCCCATTATTATTTTAAGAGTTAGTTGAAATCACTGTGACATAAATACATTGCTTGAAGTATAAGTACATTTCTTAAAAACTTCTTTCCATTCTTGGGAATTTTACAGCCTGTGATTACAAGGTGAGTGCTGTAATTGCACTTGTCCATGATCCTGCTCTCTCAAAGTGTGGAGTGATTGCTTGTGAAAGGGAGATTGCCTGAGTTAGGACATTAAAACTGGGACCCTGTAGTTATGGAAAATGTTGGACTTGAAAATTCAGAGTAGTTTACTTTTTGAAATCTGACTATGTATTTTATCAACATTTCAAACAGAAATATCCAGAAAAGATATTTGTTCCTGATGGTAAATCAATTTCGTGGAATAATAAAAAAGGCTTCACGATACCCAGTCATTTAATCAACTATGCGGGCATGGTCTTCTGTGAAGCTAAAATAGATGATGAAAGCTACCAGTCTGTGATATACATAGTTGCAGTTGTAGGTAAGCCAAAGTTTTTCTTTTTCTCTAAAGGCAATGTTATTTCGCTCACTACAACATACTGAACCAATTACATTTGGTTGGACTCTAGGTTATTCAATACTGACAATATAGCTAATGCAAAATGGATGTTGTGATATATATTACTTTTCTATTAAATGCAACATATTGTGTTCTTTCTGGTTGATCACTGGGTTAAGTGCTTTAGTGTTTTGCATAGATGCCAGGGATTTTTATTTTTTTTCCTGACAATGCAAGCCTTTTTCCTAAGATCACTCTCTTCTGTACTTTATTCCCATAGCCAGGATTCAAGTCATAGTTGAAGGGATTTAGAGGCAGACACCCATCAGCAGCAGAAGGAAGGGAATTGCTCTGAGGGCGTACCAAGGGAATGGGGTATCTGAAGGTCTCACTAGGAGCTTGGTTGTCTTGTCTCCTTCGGACCTATGTCCTGACTCTCACAGGGGTTTATGCTTTCCTGGTATATTTTGTTAGTTGTTCATCAGAACCCAGAAATAGCATGATGATTCTGTGGAAGCTCAAGCCTGAGCTGAAACTGCAGCTGTTTCTCTTCTGGCTAAGGACATGGTGACCACTTCAAGTGGCACCAAGGCAGTCTCACCTTGCTTAGCAGGAAGGCATAGCAGCCCTCCACCTTTTAATCTGTGCAGCAGGCTCTTGCTTCTCTACCAAAGTCATGAGTCCTCTGATTCAGAATTTCTGCATTCAGAATATTCTGTTTGGGAATATTTAAAATATTTTATTGCACAAAGTAAACTTTGCATAATTTTGCCAATGCCAGGTTGTTATTCTTAAGAAAGTTCCCACTTACTGCTGGGGAGGGGGATATACCTCCTTCTGTTTCAGGTCTACAGGGGTAAGAAGTAGGTGTCTAAGGCAGAGGAACTGTGTGGGGTCCCCGTCTCCTGCCTGCTCCCACCGCCTGGGGGCTCAGATCGAGTGCATACATCCTGCTGCGCCGCTCTGGTGCGGCTGTCAGGTGGGAAGTGCTCAGGGCAGGCACATCTCTTCCCTCCAGCCTCCTTTGTATGCCAGTCTTCATGCTGCACTGGGACATCTAGGGGCTTCTTTGTAGCTGGGGATTTGGTGGGAATTCAGTGAATTCACTTGGGAAATTTGGTGCTGAGTCCGGTAAAGAAACCTCTTCTTACCCCAATGTTTTGTGTGTTTTTTCCTTCCTCTAGGATACCAAATTTATGACCTGACAATGAACCCACACGACCAAGTAGAGCTGGCAGTGGGAGAAAAACTTGTTCTCAATTGCACTGTAAGGACAGAGCTGAATGTAGGAATTGATTTTAAATGGGACTACCCTTCCATCAAGGTAAATCCCTAATAACTTCAAGGCACCAACATCACAGTGAAATTTGATTTGGGTATAATGTCACTTCCCCCTTTATAATATTGATAAAGCAGATGATAATACACAAAGAAATTGTTAGTATATATGGGTGTGCAAAAGGTTACAGCAGGAATAACAATAGAATTCCCAGACACCTCTGTCTCTTATCTATTACAGGAAAAACGTGCCACCATAAGGGATTTAAAAACCACTGCAGGAGAAGTAAAGAAGTTTGTAAGCACTCTTACCATCGACAGTGTGTCCTTAAGTGACAAAGGTCGATATACTTGCGCAGCATCCAGTGGTCGTATGAACATGAAAAACAGCAGTTACTTCATTATCCATGGTATGGCATCTTCCACTTCAGTTTTGTTTTTGCCTCAGGTTTGGGATTGATTACTGGGCTGCAGGAGGCACCTTAGTGATGAATCAAATGACAGAAATTAACCAAATTGCAGCTGCAGTATTTCTCCTGCACCCACTATAGGATTATTTTTGTACCACAAGGTTAGTTAATGATAAGATTTTAAAGGATCCGGTATGTTAATGAAAGCTGTAGAATCCCATAGGGAAATGGGCAGTAAAATAAACTGAGGTAAGCCTGCAGTCCTCTTCTGTGTTGACCTCCTTGAGGTGTTGTAAAACCGATTTTGTGTAGATGACTTTCTGTAAGGCTTGCCTGTTCTCACTCCAGGTGAACTCAGGCTAGATTCTGGTGGCTTTGTGGGGTTCTGGGTCAGCATGAATGAAGCTAGGAAAATAAAACTTTCAGCTTTTACATTATGAATAGATGAATCAAGTGGAGTTTTTGTTGTACAGAAGTGATGCAAAGGAAACATGGCTAAGTGCATAGATAAGTATGAGGCCACATCCTACAGCCTTTTCTCAAGCCCCTCTTGGGCACAGTCCCAGCAGCTCCACTGGCTTACTTCTAGAAAAAATTGCCAGCATGAGAATGGCCCATTTTTAATCACTGGGTCAGACAAAGGGGTTTGTATTTCGAAGGAGGCTGGTTTTCCCAAGGTCTGATTTTAGGGGCCAGAATATTAATGTTTTTTTTTAAAAAAAAACCAAAAAAACACCAAACATTCAGACTTTATTATGTGGCACAGTGATTCAAGACAACTCAATTTGCTCCTGGGTTCTTTCTGTTTCCTTTCAGAAGCCAAAACAAAATCATGTGCTATAGTGAGCGTACCAGATATTAAGTCTATACCATCCTAAATCTTAAATCAAAAGGCTAATAGCTGTCTTAGTCTGAATGCAAGTTTATAACTTATAGCAAGTAATGCAAATCATTTCAAAGTATTCTGTGACTGCAACGGTTCAAATACATACTTCAGAAGAGGCTGAAAGGATCGGATCTAACTTTATTACATGCATACTATTATTTCCTGGACTGAGTAGATCTGGTCAGTTTTATGATATGTGTGTGTGTATATATATGTATGTGAATATATATAGATCTGACAGTTGGCACACCATCCAGAGAGCTAAGCATTGTTTCTGCTTTCCAGAGCTCCTTAGTGGGGCAACTGGTCCATTCCTCTGTGCAAGAAAAAGGACTGGGTTTTCATGGTGTTTCCATCTCTCCAGAGCCTGATTTGGAGCCAACTGTGCTTTACTAGTGGTGTCCTGTCACTGGGCCCTATTTGTCATCTGCTGTTAAGTGGTAACTCAAATGGAGAGCACTTCCACCTTTGTCCACATGGAAAGAACATTTAGTTTAATTCTTTTTTTTTTTTTTCTTTTTTTTTTTTTTCCAGAAAGTCCTTTTATACATCTGGAGAGAATGGAGAACTTGGTTGAGACAAGACTAGGTGATACAGTCAAAATTCCTGTCAAGTTTAAAGGATATCCTCCACCAGAGGTGAAATGGTAAGAATTGGGACATAATGGGTTTGAAAAACTGAGCTATTCTTAGTTCAGGTAAACCTCTAAAGTATTCAAAGTGCTCTATATTTTCTTCAGGTATAAAAATGTAAAGGCCATCAATGCAAATCATACAGTTAAACTTGGCTACACGTTAGTGATTACTGAAGCAACTGAAAAGGATGCTGGAAATTACACTGTTGTCCTTACAAACCCTACTAACAAGATGCAGAGGAGGCATACATTTACGCTGCTTGTGAATGGTAAGTGGCATTTCAAAGGGGTGCCTTTCTTTCACACGTGGATGTGATGTGTTACCATTCTTAGGATGAAATTAATCCCAGAGCTGTGAAGATTTAAGTGGGAGTGGTGGCCAGGAGAAGAGGGCAGAAGTGGCCTGTCTCTCCTGGCTCCAGGATGTGCCGGTTGAGAGGCTGCAAGCTCCTGGGGTTGTTGTTGTGATGATACCTTGTGTGTGTAGGGGTTTTTTTGTTTGTTTGTTTTCTGTATATTATTTCTTTGCCTCTGTGTCCTGCTCTTTTCCTGCTCTCCTTGCTTGGCTGTGCTGCCTGAGTCCTCCCCCATCCTGCTCCATCCTGGCCCTGTCCCACCTCGCACATCCTTCCTACCCCATGCAGGCTGTCCCTCCTCTTCTGCCCTGCCCTATGCAACCCTCCTCCTCTTCCCCTTTCTCTTCTTCCTCCTCTTCCTCCACCCCTTTGCTCCTCAGGAAACAGCCTAGCCCCATGCTTTGAAGACAGCAGGTCTTGGACAGGGCAGCAAGGCTACGTGCAGTGGGATGCATGGTTGGACATAGTGGTGGGAGTCTAAAGGCTGCATTTTAAACCAGGGGGTAATGAAGGGAGATTTTATAGGAGATCCTAAGCATTGTATCTTGAGGGCCTGATCCTCAAGGTGTTGGGCAGGTTCACCCCTTTCCAACATATCCTTGGAGACAGTGCTTGCACCTGGACACGAGGCACAGTGTGAATTAGTTGCTGTGGGTGTAATGCATGCATGCGGTGTGTTGGGCAGCTGTTAGCAGGAGGTGTAACCTGCTGCTTTCTCCTCCAGTCCCTCCCCAGATTGGCGAGAACGCGCTGCTGGCCCCTGTCGACTCCTACAAGTACGGTTCGACGCAGGCGCTCACCTGCACCATCTATGCTGTCCCACCACCCGCCACTGTCCTCTGGCACTGGCAGCTGGAGGAGGAGTGCACTTTCAACCCCCAGTGAGTGCTAAGCCCTCACCATCTTCTGCAGTTTATGTAGCTCTTGAGGGATGTTTGGATCGAGGGTTTTTTTGGGTGCATCCCCTGCCCAGGCTCATCACCGAGTGCAAACCCAATGGCCAATGAAGAAAAACTGTTGTACTAACAGGCAGATTGTTGCAGGAAGGCTGTGCCAAAGTCATTATTGGCAGAGGCAAGGGCCACCACAGCGAGGAGCTGGCAGCACTTGCATGTTGCTGTCTTGCTTTCTTGAAGGGCATCTTGACTTGCATGGAATCCCAAATGCATCTGTCTGTGTGACCTCCCCTCAGATCTCCCCATGGGCTGCAGGCCCAAAACCCCATCCCAAACAAAGAAAATTTGTTGTTTATGCGAGTTATGGATCCTGGTGGTGGTTTTTTTCTTACGCTCAAGTGCTGAGTGTGATGGTGCTCTTTATCTGTGTGAAAGTGTATCTCAGAGGAAGTGCACTGATTGATGTTGGGGAATGATAGAGAGAGTGCCTGACTGAGATTCACACAGCTTCCCTTATCTGGGCCTGCCATAAGCCCAGATTTCCTTTAAAAAAAAAAAAGCCACGGTAAAAAAAAAAAAAAAAGTCCTTCTTCTTTCCTGTTGTTGTTTTTAAAATGATTTCCACTAGTTTCTTCCTTTGGTGCCTGGTTGCTTCCTACGCAATGGCTACTGTCCTCAAGAAGTTCTTGTAGGGAGTTCAGTGATTTCTATGTCTCTCTGTCTTCCTTTGAACTAAATTAACTTGAATCATCTATTTATGAATGGAGGTTTGTTCCCAGAATAGCTGCTTCCCTCCAAGCATCCTGATTGAGCTGACACAGGCAGATTAATTAGGAAATTCACCTTTAGGCCTGGGGTTTCTTATTTTACAGTGCACAAAGGTCTCAGAAGGGTATAGAGTGCAATCTAATAGAAATATTTGCAGAAACTCTTCCCTCCCAGATACAGGCTGTAGCTGGTGTTGCATCTGATTTATAGACAAATATCTTCATATTATAAAGAGAACAAAAAACCCCACTGTATTGAAGGACGAATATTCATCTTATCTAATGCATGTGTCTTTACATATATCTCAGGAAAGTTCGCTCAGGAGCCAATCCGTATGCATGCAGGAAATGGAAAGCCATCTCGGAGAGAAAGGGTGGGAATCAGGTTGAAATTAAGCACCGAGTTGTTACCATTGCTGGGAAAACAAAGGTGAGCAGGTTTTCTTTTCTGTTGGTTGGGGTTGATTAGCCCTGTTCAGCAGTCCACGTATCTGGAAATTTATCAATAGAGATGAGACTCCTTTCACCTATCATTAAACTTGGTGATATACGCTCATCTAGTTGTGCTCCTACTGAAGCCAATAGGCAGTGGTACACACTTTCAAGACACTGACCCAAAGTAAATCTCTGTTGAGCAGCATAACTTAGACTTCAGTGGTCTGAATTTAGGTGAGTTAATCTTGCTGATTAACTGTAATAGGAAGAAGCTGGAGAGACCAAAGAGCAGAAGAAGTTGTGGGTGCTGTATTTATTAACACATATATCAAAGTCTGCCTTCTGGCAGGCTCCTTTCTCTTGTTTTCTTTTGCCTGATTGTTAGAGTTAAGGACAAAAATGTGAATGTCAGGAGGGGACTGTGCCCCTGCGGTGCCATGGATTTGTGCTTTGGAGGGAGTTTTGGTTGTGCAGATACCTGCAGAGCCTATGGTTAGGCTCACATACATACTTCAGCACTTGACGTGGTATGAAATTGCTTGATTGTTCTTTTGCAGACTGTGAGCACCCTTGTGATTCAAGCAGCGAATGTATCTGCTTTGTATAGATGTATGGCTATGAACAGAGCTGGGTCAAGCGAGAGAGTTATCTCCTTTCATGTGACCAGTAAGTACACCCTGCTGAGGGCAGCCATGTTAAATTAATGTTATTTCATCTGTTTCACTAATGATAGGCACACCAATGCCACTGTCTAATTGCTGTCCTTTATAAAATCCTTTAATCCTTTAGAATTTTAAGTTTACCTAAGCTTTTTGGAAGTCAGCCTCTAAAGACACCACCTAACTTCAGCCAAGTGATTAGTTCTGCTGGCTCGGTGCAGTGGTGGTCCCAAGAAAGTGATGCAGAATGGGCACTGTTGTCCCTGAGAGTGATTACTGTTGGGCTTTCACAGTGATTTGAAAGAGCTACAGAAAGATTATGGTGGTGTCACAAAATGAGTAAAGATGTACCATAGAAGCTGGGAAACTAGTGGGAAAGAACTTCTGTCTTCTTAAAAATCAGTCCCCATATTCACATGCTGAAATACTATTTTAACTGAAATCTAAAAATGAACTAACTATAAGATAATGCTAAGAATCATCTTAGGTTGCTGTAAGTTTCTACAGGAAGAGGACCTGTGTCCACGTAGGCATTCCTTTGGTCCATTTTAAATGTATTGCTTTTAATGAGATTGTACTTTTTAGATTGATTGATTGATTTTTTTTCAGTGTTTTGTTTCCTTATTTGCAGCTGGATGAGGATAAGGCTATATTTGTAAAATGGCTTTTTCAAGTTAATGTTGGCAATAAAATATGCAACCTAATAGGATTTTTTTTATTATTTTTTTAAATCACAGGGGGTCTTGAAATTAATCTCCAGCCTCGGAATCAACTCACAGAGAAGGATAACATGTCCTTGCAGTGCACAGCAGACAAATTCACCTTTGAGAAGCTATCATGGTACAAACTCAGCACTCATGCTTCACAGACTCCCTTTGGAGGGCTGCCCATGCCTGTTTGCAAGAACCTCAATGCTCTCCAGAAGCTGAATGCGACAGTTTCAAATATCAATGGTGAAAATATCACCTTAGAGCTCATCCTCCGTAACATCTCCCTCCAGGATGGAGGGGACTATGTTTGCATTGCCCAGGACAAGAAGGCTAAAACACAGCACTGCCTGGTGAAGCATCTCACTGTTCAAGGTACAGATCTCTTACTGTGATCCAAAATGGGTGGTTGCTTATGACAGTAACTGCAGTAGTGTCAGGTTTTGGTATCTTCAGGCCTTGCATGTGTTGGGTTAATGGTGCAGTCAGTTCGTTAAATAGATTTAGACCATTTGTTGTAACATGCAGGTCTGGGGCTTGTCCTGGTAGCAAGGACTTACCATTTCATCAGTAACAGTGAGGAAACATTGACCAAGCCACTGTGCTATGCAAGGAGATGAGTTTGGCTTTTGCACAAATAATGGCATGTTTAGCACAATAACTTCTCAATTTTACTTTTCAAAACATATTTTTCCTTGTAGCTGTATATGCATGTGTGTACTCATAGCATTAATGTTACTGCCTTGTGTCACTGACTCTAGAGTTTGAAGTAGTGTCTGTAATTTAAAAGTCATCAAGTGGTGCTGGTATTCAGGTGCAAGCAATGCAAGCTGATAATCAGTCAGCTTTTCACACAAATAATGATGACTGCTTTGAGACTTAGATGTCTAGACTGATAGGCAGATTCAGGAAAATATCTACCCTGTCCTGAATGGATGTTTGATGGACCAGCCATATCAGACTTCTCGTAATAACCCTGGAAATAGAAATGTGAGGGAAGCAATTTCTCCTCTATTCCCTCTTCCCCCAGCAGCCTAAGCAGTTACAAAATGAACCATCTAAAACAGGTTACATCAATACTGTTAACATTTTCTTGGCTATTATAATTTTTTCACGTCGTGGGAGTTTAACTATGATCTTAGCATGAATGCTGTGGCTGTTGGTGTTGTAAAAGGATTTGAGACTTCGCTACTGGGCCATCAGCTGCTATTACTGCAAAAATGCATGTTTTCTTTAACGGTCAGTAATTTTGCTATATTTTCAAACCACCAGAGCCCATGGCACCCACACTTGTAGGAAATCTGGAAAATCAAACAACAAACATTGGTGAAACCATAGAAGTGTCATGCACAGCGAATGGCATTCCTCCCCCAAACATCATGTGGTTCAAAAATAACGAAACCCTCGTTGAAGATTCAGGTGAGGACTGCTACTTTGCCATGAATTTTCTGTCACTTAAGGGCTTTCTTTCATGGGACTCACTGCTGATTTTCACCATGAAAGGTTTAATTTTTAACACATAGTGGCATAAAAATAGTGGAACTAAGAATCATGATTTTTCCAGGTATTGTTTTGAAAGATGGAAACAAAACACTAACCATACGTCGAGTGAGGAAAGAGGATGGAGGGCTATACACCTGCCTTGCCTGCAATGTCATTGGATGCAGAAAAGCAGTGGCTTTTTTTTCAGTAGAAGGTTAGTGTCAGCTTCTTTCCAGATTGTGCCTGAAATCTTTATAATCACTAAAAGGAAAATCTACTGACTATGGTGATCAGAGATCTGAAAATACACCATAAGATTTGTGAAAAGTCCTGACCATTCCTATCAAGCTCAAATTGTGTGCTGTGATAGCCATCATAATCCCAGCTGTTGAGGCTGACACTCTTCTCCACAATGCTGTTTAGTGCTTTTCAACGAAAGCTGAATCTACCTTATTTGTAGTTACAAATAAACAGAGCCTGTCTAAACCTGCAGATATCCTGGGACATCTCTACTATGTTTATTAACGGTTGTAACTTTTGAAACTATGTCATTGCTGTCACAGCATCTAAGAAAAGCAGAGTGAAGACTTTGTGCAGTCTGTTATGATTGCCGTCCCATTTCAGTGATAGGAACAGGTAGTAGTTTTGGGTTAGGGGACTCTGGTTCACCAAGCTCTGGAAGTATCATTTGTGAGACCCATCTCTCACTTGTTCAAGTCCTATTGTGGCACACAATAATTCAGTTTGCAGTGATGAACAATAAATTCTAGCAAGAATTAGTCTGAAGTCTGAGTAGCTGGAACCATGATGGACTTTCCACCAAGAATTTCAATGAGAAGCCTCAAACTAAAAGCTCCCTGCCCTTGATATTAGTACATTTGCAAAATTTAGTCACTGACTCCTTCAGGAACCTCCGTCTCACAAGTCAGGGTGATGGTCTGATCTGTTCCGTTAAGGTAATTAAAGCAGTATCCTGTTATTCTTACAGGTCCCATTAGGATATGAAGAGGTTGAGCAGTATTTTTACATGGGGTGGAAATTATCTGCAGCTGACATCAGTGTAGATTTCAGCTGATGTGGTAAATGTGGTTGGGGCATGTCTCTAAAGTTGGACATCTGTGTAGGACATATTATTTCACTCCAAGAAATTCATAGTGCAGCTCTTTGGGGTCATGTAATGGAGTGTGTTACTGTGTAGGAAAATCTGTATGGTGCAGAGGATGAAATATAGGAGCATGATCTGGCCAACAGGAGCTGAAGAAGAGAGCTGCTCCTGGACATTAATAGATGTATTGGCTATATCTGCTGGAGGCGATTTTACTGGAAAAGAGATGTTGTAAATAAGACCTTATTTTCACATGTTCTTGTAGAACCATGTTTTTTCGTGCCCCAGCTGAAGCGTGTAAAGAGACAAGACAGAGATTGTTCTCTGCGTTGTTCTCATAGCACTTTATTTACTATATGATGGAATTTTTTTGGTTTCTGGAGAAAGAGTCATTCATTTTGGATATTCCAAAACAGTGATTTGTTTTTCAAATGTGAGATTTTACTTTTTTATATTTCCCAAAGGTCCAGACATTGTCCTTGGAACAAAGCTGATGCTAAGAAATTGTGTGGTGTGTAAAACAGCACGAAACTAAGTGCAATATTCCAACATAAAGCCCCAAGCTTTTTGTTTTGTTTTGCTTTCATTTCCTTGCTCCATGTTACACTTTTAAAACGAACCTTCAGAACAAGGACCTCCATTCTCTACTTTAATGAATGAACAAAACAAATACGCTTCCAACTATCACTCATATATTCATTTATTTCTTCCCAGGCGCTGAAGAGAAAACAAATCTGGAGCTCATTATCCTCGTTGGCACTGCAGTGATTGCCATGTTCTTCTGGTTGCTTCTTGTAATCATCCTCCGAACCGTTAAGCGGGTAATGACAAAATTCTCTTACTGCCCTATCAGCACTGGTCTAGCATGACAAATGAGAGTTGGCTTGAGGACTTTTGTGTTGCTTCTTTCCATTGTTCTTAAATCAACAGACACATTTTTTCTCTCCATGCCATAACATTCTTGCCTGGAACCAGGGGCACAGAAATTTGTTTTTAATTGAACAGGCCCTTGCAAGAGAAAAAGTGTTTCAGCTGGTTTTGTTTATTAAAAAAAAGAAGAAAAAAAAGTGCAAGTAATTAACGATGATCATACTCACAATGACATGGTGTAGGGAAATGGTAGCCTGGCATTTCTGGGAACTAGTGAAACACTACAGAGTGAAAAAGTGGCACTTCGCCTGCACATCACCAGTGAAAAATCCATGCAACTACAACTAATACCATTTTCCAGGCCAATGGAGGGGACATGAAGACTGGCTACTTGTCAATCATCATGGATCCTGATGAAGTCCCTATAGACGAGCACTGCGAACGGCTCCCATATGATGCCAGCAAGTGGGAGTTTCCCAGAGACCGGCTAAAGCTAGGTGTGTCTTCACTGCATGAGCTGTTTAGTGATACTGCAGCCAGCTCTGTGCTGGGGGGTGTTTCAGGTCCTGGCTTGCCGTGAGGCTGCCCTGATGCAGGACCTCCGGGTGGGCTCTGTGGTCCTGTAGGATATAACACAACCTCTCCCTGTTATCAGCCCTCTGTTAATTTCTGATACATAAACTCAGTTTAGAGCTGCTGTTTATTCTGTATCTTTTGCCCACTGTGCCAGGCAAATAAATTGGAATATGTTCATCTTCTCACTTCAAGGTAAACCTCTTGGGCGTGGAGCTTTTGGCCAGGTCATAGAAGCAGATGCGTTTGGGATTGACAAAACTGCTACCTGCAAAACAGTGGCAGTCAAAATGCTTAAAGGTAAAAACGATGACTAGAACTTCACCTTGAATACACAATATAGGGATAATTACCAGTACCATAGCCATTAGATAGGAAAAAATCAAAATGTTTGTACCAATGGTGTATACAAGTTTAGCTAAACAGTTGGTGTCATGAAGCAATGATTAGGGAAAGTACATGCCTTTCCCTCATGGATAACTGGAGCAGTGCAGTTGTGGTTTCTCAGCCATTGCTTGTAGATCTATGCAGGTTCAGAATATAAACTTGCTCCTGCAAGCAGTTTGCATGTGTCCATTTCTGTCTTATGCAGCCTGGTAGGGAGCTTTCTGCAAGCGTCAGACAACAGCTTAGGCATGCTCCAATGGGAGTAGTTTTGTAAAACTTCCTTCTCACTTTAAATCATATTACAGTGCCTCACATTCACCACAGAAGTAAAAACTGAGGTTCACAGACACATTGTTTCTGAAGTGAATGTAGCTGGGGCAGCAAAATGGGATTACCAGCAGCTGGGGGCTGTATCCTACCCTGTGCTGTACTGGAGGAAGGGTGGGAAAGCTGGGGGATTTCTGACAGTACGCTGTGAGCAATTGCAAGCGCAGGCAAGACCTGTTGCAAACTCATTGCAATGGGATGAGCATGCAGGAATGACAATAAAAACTGGAAAGCCCAGTCCCTCCAGCTTCCTAGTGCTCAGGCAGCCTGCAGAGAGCTGCTTCTGCTGCCAGTCTCTTCCCACTGCTTCAGCCCTTTCCTCCTCCCCTTCTACACCTATGGGATGAGGACACCAGCCACATCTCCAGGTTTTTGGTGCAGTTTGGCTCTGGTCTTATCTCCCACAGTCCGTGGACTCATTGGACCCTTAGCATGAACTCCAGCAACAGTGACTGTGGGCTATTCTTGGTTAGGAGGATCAAATGGCAGAGCACAAACTGCTCAAAAAGTGTGTAGGAAAAAAGATGTTTGCTAATTTGTTTGTGTCCCTGTTCTGATGTACTGCCCTTGCCAAACTTTGGAAAATGTTTAAAAGCAGAGCAAACCCAATCCTGTCATGCATGTGCCTAGCTTTCATCAATGTCCTGCAGTACACCTGACCCAGGCTACCAAGGAGCAAGATTTCTCACTAGATGGTCTGGAAAATTAACAGAAGGGAATGCAGAGGGGAAAACCCCTCTGTCTGTGATGCTCCTGATCTGTGTTGTTTTACCTCTGCAGAAGGTGCAACTCATAGTGAGCACAGAGCACTTATGTCAGAGCTGAAGATCCTCATTCATATTGGCCATCATCTCAATGTTGTCAATTTACTTGGAGCCTGCACAAAGCCGGGAGGTGAGTAACTTCTCAGCAGGTGGGAAGCCGCTAATGAAAACCCTATTTCTGCCTTTTCTGCTGCATAGAAAATGGAGTTTCAAAATCAAATGTTGGAAGAAATTCTTACTTTAAAAAAAATAAATTTCTGGTAAGTGTGAGCAGGTCCAGAGGTTGAATAAGGGCTCAGAAGCCCTGAGTTCTACATCCAGCTCCATCCCTTAGTTGTTCTATCACTTTGCTTTTCTGTACCTCAGATCCACTTTTATAGTGGACACCCCGCATGTGACAGACTTTGGGTCTGAGTCTAGCACCAGATTTAACAAACTGGCCTTATTCTTGTCTAACAAATGGCTACATTGCAACTGCAAGTTGTGACTTCCCTCACTCTCTTTGGATGGGCTGGGGGTGCCTCTGTGTGTGTGTGTAGGAGGGAAGACTGCACTTTGGAGTCCAGCTCTAGGTGGATGAACCTATTTTACTTTATAATCAGGGACAGATGTTTTGTTTAACAAATCCAGCACTGCACATTAATTTGGAAGAAATTCAATGTAAAGTAGTTCAGTAATGATTTTTCAGGGAAGCTGACTTGTTGGCTTGTTCTGGGATCAGAATTTAATTTGTCAAGTTCCTTAACAGAAGTGCAGTAGTTGAGGGAAACATAATCCATAAAATATTTCTTTCTTTGTTTATTCCACAATAAGATAGGGATGGCCAGTATCTGGAAGCTAGGATGGAAGTGTATCATTGTAGCGTATGCCTATATGAAGCAACCTGAGCATGAAATCCCACATTTGGACTGTACGTCAAGGAATCTGTGTCTGAAACCAAGATTCTTGTTTCAAATTTTTAGGACTTAAGCTGCATTTTAGGACTTAAAGTGCATTGATAATCTTGTGTGTACTTCATTGCAGATGAGGGGTTAATTGCACTGAAGTTCATTCAGATATGTATGTCACATCCTTACAATGTCAATTAGTGTGGGCAGTTATTAGCACTTTAAATATAAGCATACCAGTATACATTTTCACATATGAAATTAGGCCTGTGATTTTCAAATGTGCTTTCTTTTCCTTGCTTATACAGCAGAAAAGGAATTATTTCCCTGGTTTGATTAGGTATTTTTTTATTACCAGTATTTAAAAAAACCCTTGGATAGTAGAATGCTTTTTGAAACGTATGTATTTCTAGCCAAAAATTATGCTGTGAGATAAGGCGGGATATAAATGGTCTTTCTAAAGAATTGCTTTATGTGTTGTGCAGGCCCACTCATGGTGATTGTGGAATATTGCAAGTTCGGAAATCTGTCAGCTTACCTACGGAGCAAGAGGAGTGAATTTGTCCCGTACAAGGTAAGGAGTCAAGGCTGAGGCTGACAGTGTAACGTTTGATTCGGTGGGGTTTTTCTGTACACGATGTTTCTGTTTCTAGTGCAGACTGAAGTGTCAATCCTTGGGGACGTGGAATAGCTAGTACTTCTCACGGGAATAAGAGATGGCAAAGACATCAGAGGTCATCTAGTCTTTCCCCTGGCCCCTGCAATGTAGCTATTTTGTTATTGTTAGCTTAAAATGTGCAAAGGAACTGGGCTTCCACTATTTCCCTTGGCAGGTTATTCTATACTTGGCTGTATCTGTCAGGAAGTTTTTTCTGATTATCAGCCTGAATTTTTTCCTTTCTTAGTTAAGCTCCAGACCACCTTAAATAACTGCGCTCCCTGTTTAGTGTATACATCTATCAGATATCCATAAGCATCTTCTATCGTGTGATTATCCTTCCCACTGTCCCCTTGGCTCATTGCTGAACCAGGCTATACATTTTATTTGCTGTTAGTCATTTTGTATAATTGGTGTATCTCATGAGTTTAAGTTCAGCTTTTCACCTCCCAAACTTCTGCAAGGAGGAGCTCCATCACAGCACCCCCTTTCTGCACCCAGGTTTGAAAGGAGGGGGAGGATGGAGGCCGGCATTTTCAAATTCATTTCTGGACACCTTTGAGAGGGGGCCTGTTTTCTGGAGGGGGTTGTGAGGATCCATCCCCTCCAAGGATTGGATTGCTGAATGAGGATCATGGCTGTGTGTACCCAGTGCTGAGCATCATGCTCAGGACCCTACCTGTTTTCACCCACAGCCAAGAGGGAGGCCCCTGGGCTATGCTCCACCATGCTGGTAGACCTGAGTCTTCCCGCAGCTGCTTTGTTTAGATCAGAGCTCCTTCCAACTGCTTGTCAGTTCTCCAGGGGGTTATTTTTCCTTATTCTTGGAGTCATTGTTTACTATTTTATATTGGCAAAGACAACTTGCTGCATCTTCTTGTGAGGTACAAAGGATGAACAAATATTTGAGAGGCCTTGAAGGAAGAGGCAGGGTTTCATGAGGGTGCTGACCCTTGCTTATACAAGCAGTGAGGATGAGAATCAGTGACAGAAAAAACCAGCCCTGCCGGGGGAGAAAAGTCACCAAACTGAAGCAGGAGAAAATGGAAACACAGTGGAGGAAGCTTGTGGGGCTGGCATCCTCCCTAGAGGCATTCGGTGGCATAGAGGAAGAAGGAAATAAATCAGATTTTGAGGGCTGCTAGTGTTTTAGCCAAGCTAGAGGTTTAGCAGAAGGGCCTTTGCAGCAGCAAGATGGAAAGCCATAGTAGTACAGAGGGGCTTGAGTGTATGAGAGGGGGCTCAGCAGCATCCACGTGTGCTTCATGAGTGGGTGGGTACCAGGGGGCTGAGAAGGCCAGCTTCTCAGTGTGCATTTATTCCCCAGCATGTGGAGATGTTGCTGGGGGGTGGCTGGGAGGATGCTGGACTAGGCTAAAGCTGTGCTGTGGAGTGGCAACGGGTACTGGAGCTGGTGAGCACATGTGGCCATGGGTTGGGGTTTGCCAGTGCTGTCACCATGCCAGCCTGGTGCCCCAGCCAGAGCTGGCCTGGAGCAGAGTGGCCGATCATGCCAGTACTGGGCTGCCCTCCCTGCCTTCAGAGGGGCCCATGGCACAGACCATGCGGAGCGCCATTGCCTCTCCCAGGGAAGCTCCTGGCATGCTTTCTGCTTCTGATTTCTCCCACCCTCCCCTCACATTCCTAGACTAAAAGTGCCAGGTGTCGGCAGGGGAAGGAGAACTACGTCGGAGATGTCTCCGCAGACTTGAAGCGACGGTTGGACAGCATCACAAGCAGCCAGAGCTCAGCAAGCTCTGGCTTTGTGGAGGAGCGCTCCTTGAGTGACGTGGAAGAGGAGGATGGTAGGATATGTCTTTTCTTGGTATTAGAACAGCTGTCATTGGTGGCAGTGGCAGCTGATGAGGGACATTGGGGACTGTGTGATTGCCAAAGCTCCCTCAAAGCTTGTGCAGGGTGTTTCCTAGATAACCAAAGTTCCTAAGCTATGGTTATGTAGTTCACATCCCTAAACACTCAGCTGAGTCCCAGGTAATGTCCTATCTGAAAAGGTGGTATTTCTAGTGCACCGCCTTTTGGAGATCCCTCTGTTTAAATGTCCCAGTGTCTTCAGGGAAAATCGAAGAGCACAAACTCCAAAGGCAGTGCAGAGAGGGATGCGCCAGGGTGCTACCTGTATTTCCTCAGTGTTTATGCAGAAGTTAAATATCATGAAACCCCATCTGCTTCACTGCTTATTAGCAGAGAGGTTTATCTACCTTCCCTCTGTACAGGTGGTGTGTCAGGAACAGGAAACCTGAATTACCCAAAGCCTCTCTTGGATATACACACCATCTGCAGTAGTTTCACAGATGCATTTGCTGTGTTCTCCTTTGGCAGAGGTAGCACAAAGTGCTCAGTGCTGCCAACGTGTTTCAGAGACCACTAATTTCATCAAGCAGTGGGATCAGACAGGTCAGGAGGGAGGCTGTAGCTTAGTCGTCTGTACCTTGACTTCTACTAAAAATCATTTAATGCAAAGAAAAACATCAGTATGTTAGCAGGGAGGATGATGCGGTTTCAATGCGCTCCTAATAGGTAATGTCAGGCATGCACTTTATGCATTTCCACACCATTTTGGTCCTTTTCAGACCTCTCTAGTGTAAACACTGACCTTCTGAGCTGGCATGACGTAATAAGTATGTAGACCTAAAGCAGGTCTTGAGATGAGGGTTTTAGCCACCAGTGTTGTAGCTTGCAGTAGATTTCTTCTGAAAATCAAGAGCTAAGCAAAGTCATTGAGTTGTTTATTTCGGCAGGAACTAAATGCCTAGGTATCTTTGTTGGATACTTGAGTACATTATTCCTCCAGGTCACTAGAGGATGAGGGAAGGCTTCTTCTACCCTAAATTAGCAGGGCTTTTTGCCAAATTCAAGTCTTTCTCCCCATGACATATTCTTCCCCAACAAGGACTAGGTGGGGCCTCACTCTCATTGGTTTCCAAATTCATCTGCTGAAACCACAGCAAGCCTTTCCTGGCCTAGGAACTTGTGAGCTGAGGTTTGGTTGTTTTTCTTTCGTGACTGTTTTTCAAATCTTTCCACTGGTGAGAACTCTGGAAATAAGCAATGAGGCCTGAGGTATAACCCATCATCTTGAAGTTTATTTTGCACAGGGCTGATTTGGTGTAAAATGGGTTGTTAGTGATAATTATACAGCCAAAAAGGGACTCAGTTTGCTCCTCCAGTTCAATGTAGCATAAAATCAAGATGGACTTCTACCTAAGAAGCACTTATGGGTGAAATCAGTTTCAAAGGGCATGTTTGACCATCATCTGATTTTTTTCAGCTGGTTCTGAAGACCTTTGCAAGAACCCTTTGACCATGGAGGACCTCATCTGTTATAGTTTCCAGGTGGCGAGGGGGATGGAGTTTTTGGCTTCACGCAAAGTAAGGAACTTCTCTGGAAGAGTGGCATGTTATTTATTTGACTGTAGGAAATAGTGCTGTAGGTCTATAGAAGGAAACAGCATGTTCATCTCTGGACTAGCAGCCATCTGCAACACTTTCTTTTTGCCCTAAGACATAACAAATCATTAATACTGTAGAGTGAAACAGTCCATGCACTTATTGACACAAATGTTGGTGATCTGTATAGCGTTTGTGGGTCACCCTGGTTCATAGAAGAATGAGTAAGTAGTTGGAGGAGAGGAGCTGACTTACAAAGATGATTAAAGGAATTAAGGACAAATCCCTAGAAAGCAGAGCTAAACGAGAGTAAAGAAGTTTACTCTGAGGAGGGTGCCTATGTCTTGTGCAGTGGAATTGGAAGGGCAGTGTAAGGAGATGCAGTGTTCACCTGTGAAACTTCATGGATGACTCCTTGGAGAGTCCCTTGCCAAGGACACTCTGGCAGTCAATAGCAGCTCACCTGAACTTGGCCTTCGAGGAGTGCTTTTCTGCAGTTTGATCCTAAATATGTATAGCACATTTTTCAAAGGATGTAAATTCCAGCAAGAGCGAGGAATAGGTTGCAGTTGTAGAGAAACAAAAAGTACTTAGAAATGGGAAAAGGAAATAGAAGCGAGGAATACAACTGTGCTCTAGAGTGCAGGCGAGGTGTTCAAGAGCAGATTCCAGAGTCTTTTCTAAAAACATGCATTTGTCTGCATTTCATACATCCTGGTTGGTGTGTGTATGTATAAATATGTCTTCCCAGGTTCTGCACTTCCAGTCCGTACTAGAAGCAAATCTTCAGCCAGTTTCAGAGCCTGGCTTTTTACTTGAGTTTTGAGTCTTTGGGTTTTGGCTAAACTGTTGTTGTGAATAGGTAAAGGCATGAACTTTTCTGTCTGTAGTCAAGATTAGTTTGTGTTGGATCAAATCAGCATTTTAGCATGGTATGTTTTTCAGAGAGTGGAGTACACAGATTTGAATGAAGCTAAGTAAATCTAAAGGTAATCAGATCTGAACTTGTTTTGTGTCAGCTTCTTAGGATAATTAATTAGCTAACTTCAAAGGCCCTCTCTGCACAGTGGATAAACAGATGTATGTTTAGACTTGGGAACGCAAGTCTCCCTGAGCCAAATCAGTTGTGACCATCAAAAAAGCACTTAAAATCAGTAACTGTTGATGCTGAGGTTCCTTTTTCTTAAAAGGTTTTAAGAATTATCTGGCCTTTGGGCGTAGGAGAGCACATATGTGAAAGAGATCAGCCCTGTGGACAGAGCTGTGACGACAGGCGGCATATGAAGTTGTTTACTTCTCTTTGCAGTGCATCCACAGGGACCTGGCTGCTCGTAATATCCTCTTGTCAGACAATAACGTGGTCAAAATCTGTGATTTTGGCTTGGCTCGAGACATCTACAAAGACCCAGATTATGTCAGAAAAGGAGATGTAAGTTTCAGATTCTCTATTTGAGAGAGAATTAAGATGAAGTCATGACACGTTTTTGTTTGTTTGTTTTTTCACCTTAAATCACTTTGTGGAAACTCAGTGTTTTGCTAAACTATGATACCTTTTTGTTTATGGAAATGCTTTCAGGCCAGACTACCCCTGAAATGGATGGCACCAGAAACCATTTTTGATAGAGTATATACTATTCAGAGTGACGTATGGTCCTTTGGAGTTCTGCTATGGGAAATATTTTCATTAGGTGAGTCACCATAATTCTACCAAGCCATCTTAAATTTTAAACAACAAAGTCTGAAGAAAACAGTCACAGTGTTCTTGGATCCTCTAGCATATCTTTTTTTCACTTCTTGAAAATTTCCTGTTTATTTTCTCTATCAAAATAAAATAAATTTCCTTAAAAATGCAAATGTACGAACATGGACTTGAAACGCTTCTTCATACAATTTCAGTATGTGATGATGTGCCTCATTTACTCAATCAGTTGCTGTTTCCATCATAAATATAAATTGTTTGCACATCCAAATGTACTAAATTACCTTATTAACTCAGGCCATAGCGAATTATTTGTTTGAAAACCAATCCCAGAATTCAAGAGTCTAATGCATTACAGTTGCTGTTGCTGTCATTTTAGGCGCGTCGCCGTACCCTGGTGTGAAAATTGATGAGGAATTTTGCAGAAGACTGAAAGAAGGAACAAGAATGAGAGCACCAGACTATACAACACCAGAAATGTGAGAAATTGTTCTTCCAGCTGCACTCATTTACCCCACAATAATAGCGGATGCTGGAGCAAGCACCTGCTCGCACCTTGCTGGTATTTTACTGGGGTTTGTCCTTCCTAGGTACCAAACAATGCTGGATTGCTGGCATGGAGATCCTAAGCAGAGACCAACTTTTTCAGAGCTGGTGGAGCACCTGGGGAATTTACTGCAAGCCAATGTCCGTCAGGTACATGAGATGTATTCTCTGCTGAAACCCTCCTGTTTCGCCAGCCACCACAAAGTCTTGTAGTCAGGTACTGCCTGCTGGAGCTGTGAGGAGCCTGGGCTTCTGACACCACTCCCGTTACTGACTGGCAGTCGGGGCAACTTGCAGAGAAGGATGACTTGGTGGGCAGAAGAATGCAGAGGTCTGTTGTAAAAAAAAAAAGCCACTTTGCCCTGCCAGCAAGGGCTTCCCCTGACACCACTGATGAGCTTACTTAGCTGTCTTGCTGGGGAGTTGTTGGCACAGGCTCAGTTCCCTGCGGTGCTGATGATTTCTCTGCATACTGCAGAGGCATTTGGCAGGTAGCTCCTGTTGATCTTACTGTGCCAAAGACAGATACCTTAACATATGTGAGGACGTGGGTTGCAATGCCTTTAATGACTTCTGGAAAATGAGGATAAAGGCAGTTCGCTGCCTGTCAGCAGCTCCATGCAGAGAAGTATAAGATTTGTGTTGTGTGCAAGCACTATAGTAAGAGAGCCCACTGCATGCAGGTGGGGTACATGGGCCTCCCCCCCAGGTTCTCCATCTTGTGGCTCCCTCTTCATGTAGCATGGAGGTGGCCAAGGCCAGGGCAATAGATGTGAGCACACTGGGGGAAGGAGGCTGGATTTGGCCATGTGCTCTCCTATTAAACGAGTTGTCCCTTTCTGAGCTATTTGGTAATGATGGGAATTACCTGCCCTTCCAAACTATGTGTACATAAGGAAACTCAGAAAGGATAGCGTTTCTTCACTTTCCTAAAGAGCAGCTTGAATCTTATGTGTCACAGAATCACAGTCTGGCTGAGTTTGGAAGTGACCTCTGGAAGTCATCTGGTCCAACCTCACTGCTCAAGAAGGGCCACCTAGAGCTGGTTGCCCACTACCATGCCCATGCGGCTTTTGAGTATCTCCAAGTATGGAGACTCCACAACCTCTCTGGGCAACCCGTGCCAGCACTTGATCACCATCACAGCAAAAAAGTGTTTCCGTGTATGTTCAGAACATACTTTGTTTATATTTGCTCATAATCTAGTACGGTTGGATTTTTAGACCCTCTTGTCATGAATGGTAGTGTACTGTGACTATAAAAGACAAAACATGATTTGCTGTCTGATAACTAATAGCTAATTATGCATGTGTCATATTGTAATCTGAAAGGGGTAGATGAAAAAAATTAAATAAGAGGTGGAATCTACTAAAGATTTTCCTTTGGGACTGTAAATACATATGCAGTACCTAAGGATGCGTAATCCATTTTTTCTCTTTATACCTTAGAGCAAAAAGCAAACAAGTAGAAGAAATTTCTAAAAATGGTGTCCTTGTTATTCACATCAAATTAGATGCCAAAGTACAATAGAAATTTTCCTTTTCTGCTATCTTAATTTCATTTTTTTTCATTTACTTCTTATACTTAATTTAGCCTTTCTTACTCATACACTGTAGTCTAATTCAGTCTCAGTTTCAGTTTAAGTTAAAACTTTCAGTTTAAAGTTTCAGTTTATTTTTTTTCCTCAGGTTCATATTCTTTGTTTCATTGGGTTTTAAACATTACTAAAACCTACATTTTTTATTTCAAAGACATCAATAAAAAGTTCCATTTATACGTTATGCTACAATATGTCATATAAAAAAAAATCTCATTTTTTTTATCTAAAACTACTTGGCAGTGGTTCTTCTTAAGTTTCCTTCTTTTGGCGTAGCTGCTCCTGCAAAGGTGGTATAAGGTTTTATAGTTTAATGAAACTATAACTCAAGGTAGCACTGTGAGACTGATGCATTCTCCACATATGTATGTGTAGCTGTTTATTTATCTCAGCAGCCTAAATAATTTTTGTATTTTTTCACTGCATTTACAGGATGGTAAAGACTACGTTGTCCTTCCTTTGTCAGTATCACTGAATATGGAAGAGGATTCGGGTCTCTCTCTCCCAACTTCACCTGCTTCCTGTAGGGAGGAAGAGGAAGTCTGTGATCCTAAATTCCATTATGACAACACAGCAGGAATTAGGTATTTTATATGGTGGACATCCTACTGGGGCCTCTGGGCAGGTTTTGTTCATGCTGGGGGCAGGGAAAATGAAAGGAAGAGACTTCAGCTGCCTGGTCCATATTTAAATTTCTCCATAGGGATAAGAAGGAATCTGTAGTTTTTATAGGAAAAAAATAGTTTCTTACCTCCCCAAACACTAGTGGGTTTTTTGGGTCTTTTTTTTTGCTACCCTTTCAAGATTTGGTACTCTCACTCAAAAAAACCCCACAAGTTTGTTATTTAGTTCTCAAGAACCAGAATGAATAAAAAGTTTAACTGATCCAGTTCAGTTGTGTTCACACTCTTGTATTGCAGCTCCCTAAAATATTAATGGAGATAGATCTGTCATTGGATCGATTAGATCTGGCATTTCCCCTCCTGAAGTGAAATGTTGGTAAATAGGTCATGAATTGATAGCCAAGGGGAATGCAATCTAAATAGTGTTGTCACTGGTTTTTGTCCACTGCTTGCTTCTGGTGGGCTGCTGGTGCATCCACAATGGACCAATAGTGGTAGATGCTGCTGGGTGTCATGGCAGAAGTGACTTCCCTGATGAGGAAGGAATTTTTTTTTTTAAGTAGTGCTTATGTTGGACCTTGTGAGGACCTCAAGCAACATGAAAAAGAAGTATTTTCTCACCCAGTGCTGCCCAAGATCAAATTCAGCCACTTAGATGCTGGGAGCCCTGTGTTGCTTGTTGCAATTGTGGAAGAAGGAGTAGGATAGAAAGAGATGGATCCAGCCATCAGTGCAGAGATGGACTCTGCTGGCAGGTTTCATGTGGTTTCCACAAAGTGGAGCTCTCTCCCTCGCTGCTTGCATTATATCCACCAAACACAAAGAAAGTTCCCAATGATTTTGGGTACTGGAGCATGACATTTTTATGTGGTCCTGGCAAAGGCTAGGTAGGCACAGTGCATTTCACACTTCAGTTGAACTATGGTCCTAGAGCTGAACTCTCAACCCCATGTTTTAGTAGCGGGGCAGTCCAAAATATGAATATTTAGAAGACAAAAAAGCATGACGTAACACTGAAAACATCACAGTTATTTTCCACTTCTAATACTTCCTATTTGGCTTTCTTGGACCCCATTCCTGTTATGAACAAAAGTAAAATCTGTCAGCCTTTTAAAGAGACTTTGAACCTCTTCTGTCTTACAGTGTGACAGGGTTGTGAAAGCACTTGGGGAAACCATGCTAGGAGAGGCAAAGTGGGGAGCTTACGGCATACTTAGGGGCTTTGTTCTTCCGTCCTGGTAGCTGAAAATTATTTTGTAGGCATGGATCTTGCTATACATGTAGTAAAGATTGATTGATCTGTTCAGTAATGTCTTTTTCAGTCTTCATAAAAGTACTAAATACAATCTCTAAATCAAAACTGGAGGAGGAAAAGCAAGCCCAGGGAAATCGCAGAGAATATTAAAGAGTATTTAGATTATGAAGTAAATTAAAATCAGCAGAACCTCCTAATATCTGCCATATTTGACTTAGGAAACAGACAGACAGTTTCTGAACCTATAAAGGTTGTCATTAAGAACAGTCAGGTGAGGTAAAGAAGATTTAAGGAGGTGTGACGATAATGCCTTTTTCAGAAAGAACTAACCCTTAAATCAGGTTAACTTGAATCCTAGGAATGGTCCCAGAATAAACAATCAGATAAATAATGGTAAATGCCTGCAGGAAAATGAAGTAACTAAAAACGTCTGGCATGGATTTGTCAAGAGCAAATCAAGTCACACCAACCTAAGTTTCATTTTTAGGGAGGATAATTGGTCTGATGGATAGCAGGGAAGGTGGATTTTGATCTTCTGGGGGGTATTTTGGGGCCTTTTTTAATGGGACAGTCTGTTAGAAAATGTGAATGCGTGTCAGGAAATACTGTCAGGGTGGCATCAGCTGAGCCCTCACCACCACCAGGCAGGACGTGGGCTCCACGTGTGGCCTCTCTCTGCCTGCACACTCTTTCTGGTCGTGTTTGCAAGTAGCTTGGCTTAACCGGGAGGATCTAATTCATTGTAGCCTATGTAGGCTGACTCTTATCTGGGCTGAGCGAAGGCAGGACTCCCATACCCAGGAGGTCGTTCAGATCCACACCACCCTGGTAACTGTAGTCCTGGCCATGCAGTTCTGTGCCTGTGTGGGCAATTACATGCAAGCACATGGGGAGCTTTCAGACTAAGAAGGCAAGTTGTGGAATGAACTGCTCATTGTTCAAGGTCAGGTTGTCCAGGCGGGTAAGTGGGCTAGATTTTCCATTAGATGTTTTTGGCCCTGGAAGGGTTGCGGGGGGAAGTGAATACTCGCAGAGTAACAGGAGCAGAAGACATGGTCAGTGCAGACAGAGATCTTGAAAGAACTGGTTTTGTTAAGTCTAGGAAGAGAAAATTGAGAGGGAACATAGCAGCAGTTTTTGGTATAAGCAAAGTTGCTCGAAAGAGCGCGATAATTAAATATTCTGTGTCCCCAGCAACAGAAGAAATTTTATTTGCAGAAAATACTTGGGTTTAATATTTGAAAACCATTCTAAAGTGTGGTTGATCACCTGAGCAGGATACACAGGGAAATTGTAAAATTCCCGCCAGTTTAAGTAAATGTGGATTGGAGACAGGCAGGACTCAACATAGCTAGACTCAAATGCGAAATGGGATGAATAATGTTCTTAATTGCCTCCAGCTTTGAGCTTCAAGTGGATGCAGGTTTCTCTTCTAACTCCATGGCTTTTTCTTCAATAGCTGTTAGGAACAGAAATTTGTCCTGTTTAACTGGGGCAACATCCTTTTCATTCTGTATCCACTTAGACAGAAAGCTGAGGGTAGCTGTTTTGTTTACTGTATTGGTACCTCCATGAAAGTCAATTTTATTTCTTTGTCCAATTTTTTTTATGGATGTCATCCTGACCAGGCGGCTTCCTTTGGAGAAGAGCCTTCAACAGAGATGTAGCACTCCCTGTCCTGATCCCCATGGTTTAAGGGCAGCAGGCTGCTGAGTCTGCTGTTGTTGTCTTAAGTCCAACCAGGGGTCTCAGAAGTACAGTCCAAAGGAAGAGACACATGTCTGTGCTCCAGAATTCTCTGTGTATTATACTTCTAAGCAAAGCTTGCAGGAAGTGAAGCCCTCCAGTGTAACTGAGGAAAGGAACTGTTTTCTCAAAGCCATTTCTTAGGATTTGCTCAGAGATCACGGTTGTCAGGAGCAGAAGGTCAGAAACATGTCACTTTCTAGGCTGTTTGTCCTTTTCAATAAATAGATATTCTGAGGTTTGCATAATATGTTTTGACAAAGGGATTAACTTCTCTGCAGAGAGATAAAAGGATTCTGATATCATTGCACTGTTTGCAGCCAAGCTGTGGATAGTGGACACAAACCTTTTTTTGTTTTCTTTTCTTTTCAGTCAGTACCGGCAAGGTAGCAAAAGAAAAAGCCGCCCTGTGAGTGTGAAAACATTTGAAGATGTCCCTTTGGTAACCACAGTAAAAGTTGTTCAGGAGGTGAATTTGTTGTTTGTATGTCTTCTCCTTCTGTTTATGTCTTCCTTTCTTGGGTTTTGTTTTTATCCCTTGCCATTTAATGCATTTCTAACACCTTTGCAGGAAAACCAGACAGATAGTGGGATGGTTCTTGCATCTGAAGAGCTGAAGACATTGGAAGAGAGCGATAAACAAGTGAAAATACCTTTTAGGTAAGGCTCAGGCTGTGTGTATTGAATATGACCTTTTGCTTGCAGTATGTCAAAAGATTGATTGGTTTGTAAAAGTTTTTAGAAGAAAAAAATCTTTTCTTACTCTGTTTTTAAAAACACAAAGAAAAATTGTGCACTGTATGCCTGGTCATCGTCATTTAGTACCAGGGGAGGAGAAGTAATGCAGCTGTTGGAAGCATCAGCCAGCACTGTAGGAGGGACTTGTATTTATCAGCTGCAAAAGCATCAACCACCCCTTGAAGGAGCTGAACGGGTGCACACAATTGAGCATATTTGTGAAGGCCTGTCTGCAATGACAAAGAGCTCTTTTTTTTCCTTTTTCTTAAGCTGACTCTTGAGTCTTCAGGATGTACCTGGGTGTATTTTCAGAGCATTGTACAGGGGTTTCATTGTGCAGTTCACAGGAAGCACAGTGGCATTGGTGGAGCTGAAACCTCACGTATGCTCTCTGAGAGCTTCTCAGGATATATTTTTTCCAGGATAACTCCAGTGCAAAGAAAGGTATACTGCAGTTACAATTGCACCACAGCTGAAATCTGTGAAGCCTCTCAAATTTTTCTTTCCATTTAATCTGTGGTCACAGTCTTAACTCTTTGTATTGTCATAAGATTAAATATCCTTTTCATGCATTACTAAAGTTAGGGCATATGAACAGGTCTCTACTTACTATCAAATGCATGTTTAAAAAGGCTTGAAGGCAGTTTTGCTAAGTGCACCATTTTGCTTTGGTTGTTGCTGTGATGGAAAGCAGCTGCCGACCAGGAATCACCCACCTGCCCTCCAGAAGACCGTCTGTCTCCACAGCTCTCAGTCCTGTTTCTGCTTCTTTTTCACAGCACGCTGGTGCCCAGCAAGAGTAACGAGTCCGTCATGTCCGAAGCCTCCAACCAGACAAGCGGGTATCAGTCAGGGTACCATTCGGACGATATGGACACCACCGTCTACTCCAGCGAGGAGACTGAACTCTTGTGCGCCCGGGAGGCTTCGCCCCCATTCTGCCGCGCACACGGGCTGGCCTACGACGGGGCTGTGCCGCTTGCCTCCCCACCGCTCTAGGGCAAAGCCAGTGGCCCCGGGTCCCCCCGGGTTGTGCCTTCCTTGCCTGGGCTGGTGGTATTCAGGTTTGATGTATAGAAAGACGGCATCTGTGAGACTAAGACAAGATGTTTATTTTTCCTGAAGAGGATGTAGAAGCGTCTGGTAGCAAAACTATGCCGTGCCAGGCTGCAGGGCGCCTTCCTCGAGAGACACTGGGCGGCTGAGGGTGCAAAGCCCTGGCCGCAGCATGTGGTCTGTGCCGACCCGATGGCGGTGTGGTGGCCTTTGGGACCCCAGTGACATGCTAGGCATCTGCTTGATGCAGGCAGCAGCACGACGTTCAACTTAACTCTTTCCAGTTGTACGAAATAATGGCACAGCCTTGCTCTTTTTTCATTGTTTTTCCCCTTGTGGCTGGACTCCAGGAAGGAAACAGCACGGCACTGGCTTCTTGTTTCTCAGAGTTAGCCCCTGCTTGCACCTCTACAAACAAAAAAAGGAACCTCCAGCTCAAGGCTCTGGCACTTGCCAACAGCCTGAGACTAAATATAGGCTGGGCTAAATATAGGTGGGAGTGATGGTCTCTGTCCTTGGCAGAGAAGAGAAGCTGCTGTACCAGACCTCAGGAGCTGCATTTGCTTGCAAGACTTGTGCGGTGAGGCTGGTTAGTAGGAAGAAGGCAGAGCACCAAGCCAAGTGACAGGACATGGGTGCCAGGGGCATGCCTCACCTCTGAGGGTGGCTCTGGCCCTGTCCTCCCCAGCACCCTCGACCCATGCCAGGTGCCTACCTCCTTCTGAGCTAGCCTGAAACGGCTGCAGAAAATACACCCCTGCTCTGAATCACCACTGGGGCAGCCTCTACAACAGGTAGAAAAGGCAATGTAATCTACCTTAGGACTACGGGGAGCCCTGTGGTCCTGGTGGGACATCCTAAGGGCACCCTACCTTCTCATCTCATCCCCCTCCCTCAGATGTAGGTCTGACTCTTTCACTTTGCAAACTCAAAGTCTGTTTGCAATGGCAGAGATCTCCGTTGATGTGTTCTTGGGAATCCGTGACTGGTTTCATGGCAGCTCTGATCTTCTCTGAGTGGTGAGATTGTGCCTAGTTGTTGGACAACTTCTTACCTGTGTCCTTGTAGTCCCAGAGCTCTATTGATAGACACAGCACAGGCTACAAGATTTGAAAATGTAAAGCTATTTCTACTGAGTTCTTTTTTGTATTTTTATAATTATTATTTTTTTGTTTGTACTTACTATAATGTCAAATGCTGGGAACCATGAATATAAGGCATATACAGTATTTATAGCCTCTTTATGTAGAAATAAATGTAATATATTAAAATACAAATATATATATTATATAATGGATATTGTACTATTCACATTTTGTATCAGTGTTCTGTAGCATTACAAGGGTCACAATTTTTAATAGCTAAAACTTCACTTTATTAAAAGGGACTGGAAATTTAGAGGTGGGGGCTACAAGTGGATCTGTTTGCTTTTCTTGCATGTATTTTCTTATATCCTTTCTGTTGACAGGGAAGCTTATCATGTGCTACTTATTTGAAGTAATTGCATAAATAACTAGTTATTTATACCACTGTACAGGTCTATGAACATTTCTGTGGGTACTTATAGTAAACTTCAGTGATTTTTAGCAGTTCGCAGTAAGTGCCTTTAGAGAAATGGTCAGAGGAACAGACTGATCGTACAGACTGAATCTCCTCTGAAAGAGTTTATTATGTTCAGTTCGGGAATGGCTGATCTAATTGAACTGTGGCTTTTGCCTTGGAGGACCAGTTTCCCTCAAAGCTTTATTCAGCTTTTCCCACTTGCATCTCTTCCATCTTACTTCTAATAGCTGAAATGTTTTCCCTGCTCTTGTGTAGCAATGTCTTCCTTTTTTTAATTCTGTACTTCAAGTTCCCACGTTTTCACTCTGTTGTCCACTTTCTTGCTTTCTCTTCTGTACTCTGTAGGCCTTCGTTCTCAGTGCAAGGCTGGCCATCCTTGGGGTATCAGGTCTCAAAGAATCATAACAGCTTATGCTAAAAAAAAAGGCAAGGGAAGTTGAACCACAAACTGCAGACTTTAATTCAACTCTTCATAGCAGTTTGAAATGAGACCTTCGTGAGCTACTGCATAGTGAGAGCACTTTTGTAGGACGTGGGAGATCTCATCGCTAAACTCTTCTCAGGCTGAATATGGGACGTAATTCCTTCTACACAATGCATGCATGCCCCAACTACAAGGCTGTGGGAGGTCAAGCTTCAATGTTTCTCCATTTCTCTCCCTGAATCTAAAGCATTTTACAGCCAGGAAAGCAGGAGCTGGGAGGTCAGGTAGAAAAAGAAAGGAGAGGCTTTGTGGCTTCCTAGACCTACTGTAAGGGATTCTAGGAAAGACTTGTATTTTCATGTATGTATTTGACATTTATCTTGCTTCCCAAGGAAGAGTCTAGCCAGTAGGGTATGCTCAACAGACAATGCCTCATTCTTTAACATACCCCTTCCCCAATATTCTTCAATGAAAATGTTCTTCTATGTATTATTATACAATGGATGTAAAATACTGGCACTGGCAGAAGCTTGGTGGGTACCCTGCTGAGCCACATATTGGGAGAGCCCTGACAGAGGTGGAGATGGAGATCTGTCATTGAGATCTGTCCTAGATCTGGAGCTCCCCAAGGTTTAGAATGTTCAGTTTAGACATCTCATTTTGTAGGGTTTTTTTGCTCTCAAGCTTGGTGTAACACACAATATGTGCTACATTCCTGTAGTCAGATGCTTCCTCATGTGTTTGTAGTATCTCTAAAACAGTCATCCACCATAATGCACACTGATGAAGTTGCAAAACAGCCTTTTCAGCTAATGAGTTCTCACCTATAATCTTTGTCAGCCAATGAAACTCTCTTGTGGGCCCAAATCATTTTAAATATGCCTGGGTAATGTGGGAACTAGCACACATCTGCTTTAGGAAAGGGGATTAGCCTCTTAAAAAACAAACCCAAATAACCAACAACCCAAAAATCCCCATATATTCAGCTTCAGGAGCAAGCAAAGTTTCTATAAATGGGTTCATATACTTGGCATCCAGTAATACAATTCTTTTCTTAGACCATGGCCATTACATCCTTTAAAACACCTGGACTTTTTGTTGCATACTGAACGCAGTACATGCAGCTAAACCCCAGTCAAGCCACATCTGTCTCGGTAGATGCTGTAAATTCCAAAAAGGATATTCTCAATGAAACAACAGGCACGTAGTGCACAGGTATACAAATACTTTGCAAACCAGTCCTGGCTTTATCTCCATTCTGCAGCCATGCAGCAAAGTGTCAGCATTTGGATCAGCATCCTTATCCATGAAATCCAGCCTGGATCTGAGCCCAGTGAGCTGCAAACAGAAGGGACACTCAGGAGATTAGGCATCCAAACATATCACGGTGAGCACCTGGGTAGGAGTGGGGAGAAGTAGTGATGGGGTTGAATTCTCTTGTTCAGAAGAACTGCCAGAACAAACTGTAATTGCTGATGGGTTTGGACGTGGGGAATCAGTCAGAACCATGCCTGAAACAGGCAGTTTCAGGGCTCAAAGATGGCTCATGTCAGCTCTTATCAGTGTAAACACAGCCCATCTGAAGAATGCACAGGTCATTCAAGCATAGTAGATAGGTCTTTCTCCCTGAAAAAGATACTGTAAAATGTATCTCATTCTTTGCATGGCAATGTCTTGGCAAATCCAGTCCTTGCCTAAGCTTTTATTAACACATCTCCAATAACAAGCAACTTTATTTCACACAAGCATAAAAAGTGTTATGATGGTCCCTCCATGTCTTCTTCTGATGTGATCGTCCCCAGGCACCATGCCTGGGGACTTTTGGGACAGAGTGCTTGTTAATTCTAAAAGCAGCTTGTGACTAAAAAAAGACTACAATCACAGAGCTGCTGAAATTAGGGACTAAAATTTCCTGCTAATTGCATCTCTTTTTGATGGTTCTAAGGCTTGAAAACATGGTTGGGTAGCATGGACAGCCTCCAGATATAAAGCTGGAATTTGCTATTTTTATGTGAAACATTCCCAAACCATGAATCATCTGAGGTTTCCCCTCATAGCTGATACTTGAGTACACACCCTGTGTTACCTCACAGTATGGGACCTCACAAAGCAACAGCAAAGGCAAGGAAAACAAAGTTAACGTTTGTTCTTCCTAATTGACAAATTTATTAGGGACAGAAGTTAACCAACAAAGACCTTTTTTTGGACTTTAGCCCTGGATTTTCATTATGCCTGGCTGAGTATTGCTTTCTGTGTCGTAATATACGTCCTCAGCTTCTCAACTCCTGACATACAGGCTGATTAAGTCCTAGAAGGTCATTGGGAAACATGGTGGGAGCTTGTAACATATGGTGCCGATAAACATCTCAGCATCAGAGATAAGAAGCCGGTCAATGTAATCTCAGGAAGCTCAGGTTTTGTTGCCATAAAACTGTACAATGTAAAGCCTAATCCCTGCACAGATTTCATTAGCTGTTAAACATATCAGGTTCATGATGAAGGGTGTTCTGGTTACATAGATGTTATTCGCTACCTGCCACCAGTTGGTTCAAATGTGAAGTATCTCTCCCTTGCAGCTTGTTAGGATGACGTGTTATGGTGAATGATGGCTGCTCTGTGAGTTTTCGGGGGGGGGGAGCAAGTGAATTCAATTTCCAGACGCAGCTGTAGTGTCAGACACAGCCTGTGGTGCCAGGAAAAATGGCAGTGCCATGTGGTTTCCTATGTCTTGGTCAAAAAAGACGTTCTTAAAAGGTGGAATATGTGAACTGAGATTTAATTCTGTTTTCCAAGGGGGAGCCAAAGCTGTTCAGCATCCCACAGAGCTGTTTCTCTGAGTTTCATGCTTCTCCCTCAGTATAGTCACGTTCAGTAGCATCATTAGCAAAGGTTTCACAGGAGTGGGAATGTAGCTACTTCTATTTGTCTTGCTCTGTTTTTACACTGCAGTCAGAAGCATGATTGCAACATGTTCTAGATAGACATAAGGTAGTATTCATCCTGCCAGACTAAGCAGAAGCACCAATAAGGGTTCAGCAGCCTGGCCTTCTGCTTGGCGTAGCGTTGCCCATTGCTGCTGGCACCAAGCTCACTAGCAGAAAGTTGGCCGCAGGATAACCTCTGTATGTGGCAAAGTCACAACTTCAACTGCAGTGCATCCACATTTAGGAATAACTGCAGGGGTGCAAGTCATGTTTGGTTATCAGAGTTTCTTGCACTTCTGGGTGAACTGCACTAACCCGTGATCATTTCCATGTCACGCACCACAGTGGCAAAGATTATCTGTGATGTTTCATTTCTTTGGTTTCATAATGCCATTCTTACAATCTCTTCCCAGACCCAGTTGAGGTTGGAGGTTGCAGTCTGTTTTCCACCACCTCTTCCTGGTGTACCAGACCCCAGCTCCGTGGACCCTCTCTAACCCTGCAGCTGATGGGGACCAGCAGGCAGCAGTGGGCTTAGGTTGGGACTGACACTCTGCCTGGACTCAGTAGTGCTGCATTGTCACGGAGCAGGGGAGAGCAGCAAAAGGTTGGAAAAGGTTTTAATAATTTTAAGTCCTTTTCAAATATGCATAGTTCCTTATACTGGAGAGTTGTAGAGTTGTACTTCAGCACCAGGAACCAAGGAAGAGAAAAGGGGTTTTGCTCATTAGAGTCCATCAGGTTGCACTGTCGGACTGGCAGACCAGCCCTGCTTGCTGCTAGTCATCTGGAGGCTGCTATGCAGTGCATATTTCATGCAGAAATAGGACCCCTTTATCCCTAAAGTTTTCTAGAGTTTCCCTTGCACACTTGCAGAGTTTATTACCCTGTTCACTATGTTCAGGCCATACGATTTAAGAGCTGATCAGTTTGGCAAGGCATTTGAACCAGCAACGTACCCTTATGGTTAATAACCTTTAAAGGATTTTCCGCTTGCTTTTTAAACCCACGTAAAACCCTTGGCATCTGCAACATCCTGCAGCAAGGACTTCTTGCATGCAGATTTTCACTTGATGTCCCACTCTGTTTTCCAGTACATTGACCAAATATTCCTTACTTGTTTTCTCTGTCTTATTTAGGATTTTATGGACAGCTATCCCCTCAGTCCTTCTATTTCAAGTCAGAATATTCCTCTCCCATAGCAAAATCTGTTTGCATCTCCCCTAACCTGCAAATAGGATCCCTCGGTGAGAAGGTGACATCTGCTTGGCATGATTCCCAAGCAGGTCTCCACAAGATAGCCCGCTTCCATCAGGAGGAAGGAGGGTGTGGGACAGTCAGCAGAGGATGGCATTATGTCAACTGATTTGCATGACGGATGTACCACAGCATCGGCAAACATCCGTCAATGTCAAGATCTGACTGACTCTGCTGGCATCTTCTCGGCATTGCTATTTTTGGCCGGTGACATGTTTCCAGGGGCTGGGCTGGACTTGCCTCCTGTGCATGCAGTGTCGCCCGTTCCCAGGCTGTTTGCGCTGGCTCCGGCCTGGCTGCGGGGAGGGATAAGACGCAGAAAGCAGAGGCTGAATGGCTCAAATGCGGCATAAAAAGGGGCACCGTTTACCACCACCAAGTAGCAGAACAGAGTGAAAGCAGGGCCTATCTTATCAGTTACTTACCGAGTTAAGACTTGAGGGTATAAAAACTCTCTTTAAACTCTGGGTAATACCCATAAACAGAGCCCTTAGGAGATAACTTCACAAGGGGAACTTTCTGGGTGCACTTATGTGTAGTTTTAAATTACAATCACAAAGACATCTTTATATTGTCTGATAAATGTCTTAAACTGGCAACAACTATTTAACGTTACGGTTTAGTTAAGTACTAAAACGGCAGGGAGCGTGCAGCTAAAGCGATATGATTATTAACGTATGGTTCGGTAACGCTATCAAAACAATAGCTTTAGGCATTTCAAGCCTGCTTTCAGGCTAATGTTCCTAATTTTTCAGGAGGATTATTAAGTTTTATTAGCAATTGCATCTCAGTATAATTATATGGATATTAGAGAAATCAATATTGTATAATGTAGAGCCCGTTAATGGATATACAGTTTGTTAAGTCTGTTATGGGACCAGCTCTGAAGTCAATTTAAGAAGGAATCTTTATAATTCTGCTGGAATTAGTCTTTGCATGATGAGCTAGATACCTTAGACATTGAAGAGAAGATTGAAAAATCTGTCTTCAGTCTTGAATCTTTGCATTCAAGTGACAGTTCTACAAGTAGACTACAGAAAATCATTGTTGTATGCTTAAAATCTTCCCCTTATTCTGACTTCTAAACGTCATTAAAATTCCTGACCACTACATAGCTTTCAAGCAAATTGATATATTCATATAAAAATGTATATTCAAATCACCCTGCTGTAAACACCCATTAAAAATTCACTGATTTAAGGTGATCTAAGGTGGAGAAATGTCTGTCACAGAAGTATCTTGACAGATTTCTCATCTGAATTGATGAAGTGCATTCTATTTTCATCACAGAGGTTTTTACTTTTTAAAGAACGTTTCTTTAGGTCTGGGCATGTGTCCGTTTATCAGAGCTTAAATATCATGACTTTCTTTTGTGTAAAATCCCCAAGGTGTATTTCAGGCACCTTTCATCTCATGAGCTATATTTGCAGTATATATACTTTCAGTATAGATCAGCCCAGTGTTCTCTGACACCTAGTCTGACATAAGGCGGCAACATCACGAGAAGAAACTGCCCAACCTTTCCTCAGGACCCTCAGGCTTCACCCTCACAGGATGCTGCATGGGTTTTTGTGCTAGCAAAGCAGCTGCCTGACCACAGAGTGAATCCAGCCAAAGGACAGAGCTGACTGAAAACAAATGGCGCTTTCGTTGTTTATTTGGCTGGTTTTCTCAGGTTACTTTGAACTCAAATAAGTCTCAGGATGCAGTTTGCTAAGCACAGCAGCTACAAAGGGACATGGTAGCCACAGGAGGGAAAGCAGTGGGTCCTGGCAGTGGTGGAGAGGCACAGCTCTGTTCCTTCCTCCAGCTAGCACTGCCTGTGAAACAAGCTGTTGTGGCCTTTTCCATAGGCAACATGGTGTGTCCGTGCGTCTGTAAGCAGGTACCAGCAGAGCTGCAAAGGGGGAGGGTGACCCACTGCTCCATCTGGAGTATTTGTTAAAACGGCAAGAAAGGCATCTTTCCTTCTCCGCTATGTACTGGCTTCTTCTCCACTAGCTGAAAGGATTTCAAGTTGGAGATACTCCTGCAGGTACTTAAAGTCCTCAGCAAAAAAAGTTCTCTGCATTTCTTTTATTTGTGTTAAAGATAAGGACGATGATACTTTGCTAGTTCCTTACATAAGCTGTAAGTATCTGAGAGAAGGAGAAGAGCTGTAGGGAAAAGCTGTTTTCTGTCTCCTGCAGCACAAGAACTAGTGAGCATCAGCTGAGAGTAACAGGGAAAAAGTTCAAAACAAACACAAGAATATAGTTTTCATTTGTGCTCAGTGAACCTGTGAAATCCTTTTCCACAGGCTGCTAATATGTACAGCAGTTCAGAGAATTATGGAGCAACTTAATGGAAGAAGAAAGCATTCAGAGGTACTAAATATAAAGATGCCATCACAAGTTCAAAAATCTCTGAGCTGCAAGTCATGGGAAACTGAGATAGGGTATTTGGGAAAAGTTTTCTACATGTGTGTCCTGCTGTTTTCCTTAGGCTTCCACTATCCGCCGTGAAAGCTCCTAGGTGCTTTGGCATACTGTGGTATGACCCCCCTGAAATTTCTGCAAACTAACTTGTAAGCTCTTACAGCTAACTAAAACATTGACTTAACACATTAATTCTCTGCAGGAGTTACAGTTTTCAGGCTGCACGTAAAAGTTCCTAAGTGTGTGTTTTTCAATACACAAGCTGCTGTACACTGAGCACCGTATGGATTAGTAAAGGGGATTCTGCTAAAAGTGCTCCAAGTGGTCCCAAGCCCTTGGAAAATGAGAGTCTCTGAGAGAGGATGAAGGGGCAGCGGATCAGGCACTGCACCTCACATGTGTGGCTGCAGCCTGCAGTTTGATTTCAGTGATGCCTCACTGCTACTGTGTACCAGTTGCACAGCTTATACCTCATCTCAGCAGCTTATTGAAGAGTCATGCAACCCCTGAGTGAGAGACTTTAGACCCTGATTTTCAGCCTGATTGCTGGAAATAAACAATGCATTCCTGACATTTCAAGTACACAGTCAGAATATCCTCAGCTCCAGCAGGCTGCTGACAAGTTGTACAGAGGAAATCTACTACAGCCTCAGGAACTGATGGGTTTCCTACTCATTCTCTACAGATTGACTAGTGCTAAATATATATATCCCGTATTTCCACACAATCTTGGTAAAGAAGTCAACCTGTTTAGTCTTTTTTTTAAGACATAGAAAAACATAAGGTGAATGTAAAGCAGTAATTAATAACGGAAAAACTAAACCACATTTTTTTACCACTCCATGCTTCTAGCTCAAAGTTCGCTGAACACTACATCAGACCATGCTTATCAATGCAGAGAGGGAAAACTCATTGACATCATTGGGAAACGTGAAATTAATTAGTAATTTTACAAGGAAAAACTCATTGGAGACTAAAGCATGGAAGTGCTAAACAACTGAAACATGCTGAAAAGGCCGTGAGATGTAAACACTGTTTATTTCAGTGTCTTTGGATGTTGTCTTGCTGTATTAACTCATTAAGAGACACTCAGATATTCTGGCCTTGGAAAATTCTCCAGCGATAAAACATAGACAGATACAGCAAGCTCAGTCCTGAAGCTGCTGGGACTTGCACACCCACAGCTTCTCTGCAGACAAATAATTGCCCTGACTATGAGCCTGAGCAGAAAAGCCCCATCAGATTTGAAGTTTGGTATACCTGGCAGTATTGCTACAGCTTTGTCACCCTGTGCACAGCACTGGAGTGAGAGATCTGGATCCAGGGATTATACAAGCCACATGTGATGTTATGGGTAAGAGACACAGAACTGGGACAGAGCAGTTAACCTGTCTGTATGCTTCCAAGCCTTTTCCATAAGGCTGAAGAAACCGAGCAGACAGCCTGATAAAGCTGCACTCTGGGAAATCCAGCTCACTGTTTCAACTTACATCTCACTATCTGTGTGCCTCTCCAGCAAGCCACTGTCTCACTTTAACTCTTCTCCTGTGTGAGAGATACGATATGAGCTTCTAAACAAGCTGCTTCTGCAGATATTGCTGTAAGCCTGGAATGGGGCCCCCGGAAATTTCAGAAACAACTTACTTTGCTCCCCCTTTAATAAAGACTCTACCTTAAAGTTTAAGATCAGCCCTTAGGTGTTAACTATTCAAATAGGTTTTTTCTTGCTTACTCCCTTGCTTCACATACACACTGACACCTTAACGTTTCAGTCATCCTCCCCACTGTCTTTAGAGCAAGGTTGTATAAACTTGGTCTACCTTTCCTTAGTTATTGCTGGGGTAGATGGAGATGCAAGCAAGGCTGTGAGTGACACTGTCAAAGCAGGAGCTAATCAGCCCCTGGGAACAAACGTTTACTGCTCTGCTAGGAAAGCAGTAGGGAAAACTCAAGTTACAGCTGGATTTCTCTAAACTGAGCCCTTCCCAGGTAAGGGTGTTTTAAAATCAGACTTGTTAGAGGAAGAATATGTTAATATTAGCTGAGATTGGAATAAAAGGGGCAAGCAGACAGGTTTGCCCTCTGAGCCTGGAACCAGCAAAGCTGAACTGGCTGTGGCTCCTGCTCTCGTGGTCAGATTTCTTAGTGCCTAATAAGTCACAAACTCTATTTGAAGCTTTTCCCCAGTACTGGAGTGCACAGAAAATAATAAAATGGAAACCTAATGGATTAAAATGTTCACTGGACTAAAAAGTTACTGCAGGGGACAGGCAGACTGTGATTACATGAGAGTGATTTCCTACCCAAGGTCTGCGAGAACCATCAGTGATATTCTGCAAAGTTAAATGCTATACGTAACATGTCACAGCCATTAATACTTTTTTTTAGACAGTCCAGGGAAAACTTAAAGAGTTTTCTCTGAAGTCCACTGGGCTTTTGCCCCCATGCAAACCTCCTCCCTGTGAGGAACATCATCCTGCGAAAGCAACTGGGTGAAACTTGGTCCTCATTGAAATCCAGGAGTGTTTCACCTTTGATTTTAATCCAGCCAAGATTTTACTTGCTGCTGTCTCTGCAAGATCTCACAAACTGTGCATAGAAAAACCACCTTTCACTGGTCTCACAGTTTCTGAAGCCCAAGGGACAGTATCTGTGGAAAAAAAACAACAAGGCAGATCAGACAACAATAACCCAGGCTTTTCCCTACAAAACAGCACTCCCCTCCCAGTGCAGCTAAAGGAAACAACAAGCCAGATGAGGAAGGTAAACTTGGGATCTGAAAGGAAAGAGTCTCTGGTATTCATAAATGTCAGAGGTTCACACGGAAACTTAGTTACAGCACTGATCCTCCGCAGTCTATTTCAGGAGACGCAGCCGTTTTTCAGCGATAGTATTTGAACTCATTGGTGTTAGAATATTTCTTCTCTTTTTAGCTCTCTGAGTGGAAAACCTTGTTCTGATTTGAAACCGTATTGACAGCTAGAGAATACAGCGAGAGCTGAGCACTGAAATTCATTGCCTGAGTAAGAACAGAGGGGAAACTAAATCACAGCTTCAGCATGTGATCTGTAACAGACTCGTTTGACCCATCATGGCCTTTGTCTTCTGTGATTAACAAACCTACGGTATAGAAAAAAGAGAAAAGAAAACTGCCTGCATCAGGGACTGTGATGAAGTACAAAGAACGCTGCTGCATACTGAATTTCAAACGTTAATATCCTCTGAAGGAACAGAATGGTCTGCATTTACTGCTTCTCACAGGATGATGGGGTAACTCAGGTTGGAAGGGACTGCAGTCTTTAGTCCAGCCTCCTGCTGAAGCAGGGTCAGCTCTGAGATCAGATGAAAGTGCACTTCACCCCGCGCTTTGGGTCCTTGATGTTAAACACAAGAGATTCAGGTAGACCCCTGTGGCACCCCACTCATTACCAGCCTTTGGGTGGAGGATGACGCATTAACCCTCTAAGCTTGATTATCCAACCAACTTTTAGCCATCTAGTTATCCACCCTTTCAGACCAGAATGTCCTAACCTGGGATACAAGAAAGTCATGGGTGACAATCCCAAAAGCCTCACTGATGTCAAGGCAGATGAAATCCACTGCTCTCCCCTCACCCACAAAGCCAGTTATTTTACCACAGAAGACAATCAGGTTGGTCAGGTCCGACTTACCATTGGTAAATCCATGTTAAGTGTTCCAAATCACCCTCATTCCCTTATATGCCCAGAAATATCTTCCAAGAGGACTTGCTTCAAGATTTTCCCAGGGATCAAAGTGAGACCGAGTAGTCTGAAGTTCCCTGGATTGTCCTTTTGGACTTTTTTGAAGATGCATGTCACATTTGCTTTTTTTCCCAGTCATTAGAGAGAGACCTTTCCCAATTTCCATGACTTTTCAAAGATGATAGAGAGGGACCTTGTGATGACAGTGGCCAGTTCTCCCAGCACCTTCAGATGCAACCCTTCTTGGTGTGTTCATCTTCTATTTGGCAAACATGTAGTTTCTCTATATACTGGTTGTTAGTACTAGCAACCTGCAGTAGCAATAACAGTACAGAGAAACGGCTAAATGGGATGCTAGAGTTGGAAAATCATACACAGAAGGATTTCCATTGTGACAGTAGGTGCATGAGGACAGCTTTATTTATCATCAGAGAAGTCAAACTACAGCAAAGGTTGATTTCATCATCTGTTTCTTCAAATTAAGAATGAATCCACTACCAAGGCTTCACAATGGTATAAATCTGTAGTGGCTCAACATTTTAACCAAAACTTTTTTCATATGTTTTCACTTCATTTAGTGGTATGAGTAACACTGAAATACTCATCTCTATTAAACATAGTTGAGGTTCTGAAATTTTCCTGCAGTATTTCATAAAATCCTTCCTGACCAGTTGAGAACAACATCCATGCATAATCTTTTAGATAAGTCAGCTGCTTTTGATATTGATCTCAGTGCACTGTGGCTACAGCTTCTGGAGGGACCACTGTCACTTTAATCCTTTAACCACAGGATGCCAAGAAAGTATTTGGAGGTAGCTGGTCCTCAGCCTTATGAGATCCTCTGGGGGCTACCACAGCAGTTTAATCTCTTACATTTTCTATTCAATATGACTGTATGATATTAGATGGGAAAATAAAGGCTCTAGCTGTGGTGGAATATAGATATCAAGCTGCATGGTTAGAGGATCAAATTATATATGATACCTGACTCTAGGTTTCTGTTGTTCCTGTTCAGGTGATATATTGACTCAAAGGAGTCAATATTTCCATTTAGAAAGGATTTGGTACTAAAACTTGGAAAAGAGCTACATGCCTCAATCCACAGAAGAGGAAATACACCTTGGTATTGGAAGAGGAATTGCGAAGCGAGTGAGATACCATAATGAAGGTGTATGGCTGCTTATAACCCAAGTGTAAACTGTCTCTAGTTTCTGACTCACGTAGCAGCTCAGGACAGAACTACTCTTTCCATCCATAGATGACTGCAACAATTAATTCTGGATTATTCATTGCTTGCGTTAATGATTATTCATGCTTGGATTGGACTCTGCACTGTTCTCACTCTGGCTTTTGTGAGCTTTCTGCTGCAGTTAGTGCAGAAAACAGCGGCCAGCCAACCCACCATTACATCCTTACGTTCATTACACCATTACACAGATCTTACTGCCTTTTAGATACTGGAAGGACTTCAGTATGTGCAACTTCATCTTTAGGTCCTTGGAAAGCTCAGACCAAGGGCCTGGATCCCGAGAAACACTAAGGCTTCCACATCCAGTTGAGATCCATAGAAGAGATAGGTCTGGTTTTGATTTGGCCCCAAACTATTTCTGAGAGCCTTTTTCCAGTCGTGAGATACCATCCTGGGAAGGACAGGCACTCTAGCTGAAACTCTGCTGTGTGGAGGATACCCTGCCATGCAAATGCATGGTAAAAAAGTTGCAGGCTCATATTTAATCTGTTGGAAGGTGGGTCAGTCTTTTCTAATCCTCGAGAACATTTCTTGGCTTTTTGCCATTGTATCTGGGCAATTTCATGTAAGTACTCTTGGTTGTGTTGACTAACAGATGTTGTCTGTAAGTTTATGTCTGCGTTAGCATCAGTGCAGCTCTCCAGAAGGAATCAGTTGGTGCCAAATACCCACTGTACGTGAGGAAAGGAGGCTGCTTGGAGCTGTTTCTACTCTCGTCTCATAGCCTGAATGCCCATTAGTGGCCAAGGCACGTCAGTTGAGTTTCTAGAGCTCACTGTTCTGCCTGGTGTTATCTGAAGGGATCTCGGTTTGCACACTCTGCGATAGTGCCCCAACATGACCAAAGTGTTTGGTGAGAGGGGAAGATTTGCTTCCAAAATGTTCCTTCTAAAAGGAACAGAAATGCTAATGTTGTTGCAGCTTGAGTTATGCACCATGAATATTGCTCTTGACTACAGGAGCTTCCATATCACTGTTAGTCCAGGCACCACTCCTTGCACAGACCCTTCCTGAGACTTGTTAATGTAAGTCTTTAGCTTTTCTCAACAAATTGGTTTGAACTTTCTAACCTCAAAGGTTAAGCCTGCTACTCAGCGAGTACCTTACATTATCTGCCTTTATAAACTGGAAGAGGGCCTGTGTCATCCCAGCTGTAGATGTTTGCTCCACTCCTGGGAGGATTTTAAAATTGCCTGTTACACCTGTTTGTCATCTGGAATGAGAAAAGCAACATGACTCTCTCTGTCGCAGCCCTGTGTTTATCTGAGAGCTCAAGCTCAGGATCGCGAGATCCTCAGGAGACCACGTTTCAACTTGGTATCCTGATTTGTGGCCTCTAATTGTTTGTTTTGAAAACAGAACTGTCACCAGCATCCCTTGAAAACAGAGCTCTGGCTTTAACAATGTTGTAGTAGTCACTTGATATTGCTGCTAAAATGAGAGTGCATGTTGGTGTTAATTGAGGTCAGCATCAGATGTGTTTTATTGGCTCCTGATTGCTACCATTACAACCGTTATTACTACCGCTTACCTTTCTATAACCTCGTTGCTCATCCATTAGGTAGTATAGCAGTTACACAGGTTTGTACCCATTGTCATAAATGGCAAATGAGAGACAATAAGAAAGTCAGCTTCTGCTCCTTGAGATTAATGGAAGTGTCATCATTTCACCAGCATAATAACAAGCTCACAGTGCTGAAAGAGATATAGCATTTCCTTTGGGGGAAAAAAAAAATAAAAAAAAAAAAGAAAAAAGACAGTATTATGCACTTAAATCAGTTCTAAAACTTAAAAGCCAGAATTCCAAAAAGGAATATAAGGGGGAGGGGAGCACCTGTCAGCACCATCACCTTGAGCAGTCCTGGCTTCTGGTCTAATGATAAGCACTTTTCTGTGCTTTGACTTTGGGAAGAGATCCTAGTTTCTGGATGCCTGAAAGCAGTCATAGGGCACTTGAATTCGCAAGTACGTTCCGGTATGGTTGCGTCTTAGGGAGTTTGATATATAAGCAGTACGATGTGTTGGACAGAAGTGCTGGGGACTGTCAGACCATTCCAGACCATTCCAGACTCTCTCAAGCAAGATCCTGAGACAGTGGAGGAATGAACTAACGTGGGCTAACAGGAACCTCCCAAAGTTCAACAAAGACCCACAAAAACCCAAGATGTCCTGCATCCTGGTGCAGCCCCACACAGCAGCATGGACTGGGACCAGTTTTACAGAAAAAGGGGGACCTGCTGGATGAGAAGTTGAACACAAACCAGCAGTGAGGAGATGCTGAAGGGAGATGGGTTTGCTTATCCTGTGGAAGCAAAGGCTCAGGGGACCTAATTGCTGTCTTCAGCTACCTGTTGTGGCACAGAGAGAAGTTAACTTGAGCCAGGTTCTTCTTGGAGGTACAGTATGAAAGGATAAGAGAAACAGTCACAGGTAAGGGCAGGGGAAAGTTCAGATGGGCAGAAAGAAAAGCTCTTCACCATGATCACTGGAGCAGGTTGCCTGGAGAGGTAACCTTGCAGATTTTACAGATTTGGTGGAGACAAGGTCCTGAATAATCTGATCTAACTTTGAAGTTAACCCTGGTTTGGGCAGACGAATGGACTAGATGATCCCCAGCACTCCCTCCCATCCTAAATCATTCTATGACTTAAAGTGTTAGGTTGTACTGGGAAAATATTTCAGCAGAAAGCTTTCCACAGAACAATTCTGTTCTAGTAAAGACAGAACTATTTCATAGGACCATGTGTGTTTTGACATGGAACTTTAAAAAACCCTCAAAACCACTTTTGAACAACTCCAAACTGAAATAGGACATATTATTTCAGTTGTTACATTATCTGTATACATTTTTTACAAAATCATACTATAAATATATGTGTATATTTCTATTGTAACACTGAATTACTGTGAAAAGGAACTAATTCTACATTATCAAATGGATGTGCTAAGGTCTGGCTGACATTTCCAAATTCACACCATTTGGAATACTTTCTGCAAAAATTTACACACTTTTAGTTATTTTCTGAGGAAAGAAGACAGACTTACCTGAAAAGGAAGAGATAGAAATTCTGTCATCCATAAATCATATACTAACTCACAGAAATGCTAAAATATATCACAGCAAATACATCCTACTTGTATGTTGCCTCACACAGAAGCCACCCATGGTTTTGTTGCAGAGAGAAAACCTGCTGTTATCACTGGTTGCTTTCAATTCCGATCTCTGTATCATCTGAGTGATGAAAGAGATGTATCACCAGACTGAGGCAGGAGTCTTTTTCTGCTTCATGATTCAGACGCTGTGCCACATCCCCTTTTTGAAGGATTTGGTGAATTTCTCCAAAGAAATAGGATCTTCTTTTGCATCAGCTGCTGAAATCCCAGGACTCCATCCTTAAAGGGAATTATGAACTCAGCCCTTTGTAAGCAGGGCAGTTTGAACAGCTCTAGGTTTTGTGCATGGCATTGGCACTCTAGCAGTTGAAAGTTCCCAACACAGAATTCCTCATTTGGTAAACTAGATGATTTCTTCTCTTTCTGCTCCTGCTAGCTTACATTTATCTGATTGTCTGGATTTTCTTCCATTTTTCTAAGTGAAGTTCCTGTTGCTCTTTTTTTACTCCTAGTGGTAATTTTGATTTATTTTGCTTTAGTTTTCAAGATTTTATAAGGGATTATAAGACGAGACAATTTCTGTAATCACCAAGTGCACATTTGCAGGGACATAATGAAGTCAGAAATCATGCTTGGACATTCACTTCTCTGTGCCTGGTAAAGCTGAGAAGTTGCCAACCATGGGCTCAGGGATGGAGACAGCTGGCCTGGGAAAATTATGCCCTTGACCTCCTGGATGAAGTGAGGACGGGTGAAGATGAGCAGGCAGTGTAGCAGATATGTTTCTGCCTGGCTGGCCCTGCTACCCAGAGAGACTGGAGGAGCGCAGTGAAAAGGACCCAGCAATAATAGTGGGGTGAAGGCTGCCTTGTGGCATTGGCCAAGCTGAATGTTATACTCAGGACAATCTCTCCAAGAAGCTTGGGAAGAGATAAAAAAATTGTAAGAGAGAGCGCTCTCACTCCCTTCCCTCCAGCTTATTTGGGTAGTTGGAACCTCATTTCCTTTTGCCTTTACTGTCTTTTCCCACAGAGCACTAGTAGTGAATTAACTGAGAACCATGACCAGGATGGACCTCGCTCTGGCTGGTCAGGGCTTTATGTCCTAAACAGCAGAGACAAGTCCCAGAGGCGGAGGGGTGTGAAAAGAGACGTGCTTGGAGGTGTGAGGTTTTAACACCAAGCCATGTCCAAGCACTTAAAGGGTAAGGGTTCATAGGCATACACATGGACAAATTTTACCATCATCATGTGAATGTTGTTAGTACTAGAATTAAGCTGTTTAAAATAAAACATTGTGTTTACCTTGTTAATAAAATGACTGTCAATGTCCTAATCTTGAGGTGTAATATTTTCACAGAAAAAAAAACAGTTTTACTAATAAAAACTTGTAATTAATGGCAAGAAACAAGCAACTCGTTCATAAAACAACTGAGCGCAACTGAAGAATGGCATCTTAAACTGATCTCTTGAAAGAGGAAGAAGAAGATCTATTGAAAGAAGAAGATCATCATTCATCTTTGCACGTCTTTTGATTGAAGTTACTTTAGGGATCATCTTTCAGAAGGAAAACAACCTTAGCATATAAACACTTTGGCCAATGTTTATCCAAGACAAAGCATGAGGAGACAACTTAGGTGTGTATAAACAGTGAATTTCACGGGGAATTAGTCTGTATTTTACGGATCAACAGTGCAGCAAGGTATAATGTGCTTGAAACTGCTATTGAAACTCCAAAATGTCTTTGGCAGGAGTTTTAGTAGAATATGTAATGTTATTCAGAATATTTATCTTTGTAGTCATTTTTCCACTGTTATATAAGTTTTTATCTGCAATGACACACGGCAACGGCTGAGGTAATAGCAAAAATGAAAAAAACTGAAAGGTGCACTTGTGCAGGCTTCTGTGAAGCTGTTCATGTGAAGGTTTGAAAACATCCTCTTCCCCTTTTACAGGTGGAAAACCGAAGTGCAGAGATTAGAAATGACGGGCTGAGTGTACGGCTGTGCTGGCAGCCGAATCCCACGCTAGGGTCCGTGCTGCTGCTGGGACTAGGTGTATCTCAGTGACTGAAGGAAAAGACTCCCCCAAACTAAAATCCACAGCATCTCTAGTGACATTGGCAGACTCTTGGGTTTTGTAGGCTGGAATGTACTAGGAACTACCGTTGTCTTCAGTGGTGAAAAAAACCTGCACTGCAGAAAAAGCTGCATGAGAAATGTCTTCCTGCTTCCTCACAGGTCTTCTACAGGAGGATCTTACTGGGAGCAGCAGAACCCACCACTGCCCAGTAGCCAGAGGAAAACTCAGAAAATTCACTTTCCTTGCCTTGAAAAACCTGAGAGAGGGACTTGAGTAGAAATTGAAAGAGGAAAAATGTTGAAGTAATACTAGAATGATTTTTTTAAGTGAAATTTTGAAGAAAACCTTATGTTTAAAGAAAACCTGTGTCTCTTCTAGGGAAAAATATCCCTCATTTTAATCCTTCCCAAGTAGAAAACTACAACAGCATTAATAACTTTTATACTGATCTTTTGGCCAAAAAAAAAAAGTGTATTTAAGGTATAATCAGCAGGCAGGATTATGTCTTAAGGGACATAAATTTTAAGCATGTATTTTCTATCTCCACCATTTCAAAGTAACAGAATAAGTTGATGAGAATTAAAACCAAAAGTCACCTCCAGGTTTTGCCTCTAGCTACCTTTTTGTCACTTACAGGTTTGGACCTTGGGAAAGTAAAAATGAGAAGAAAGAGAATGCAATGCAATTGGGAGCACGACTTTGCCTGCTCTCTGCATTTGGGTGACTGTTACTCACTGAGCATTTACCTGCTAGCGTGTAAGTCCTCATATAAGCCTGATTGCCCCATGTTACAGCAAGTCTTTACTGCATTTGTTTGTTGTGTCTATGCAATAGCAATGGACTACTGATGGTGTAGTGGAGCAAAACAGTGGATTTTCCACTTCAGCTGATGCTGAGAGGTAAGCTTTGCCTGCTGGAATCTGCAAGCAAGCTTCACAGCCACAGAGAAAGAGCTGCCTTCCCAGTCTCTGAAGGTGGCCTTTTGCTTCAAGAAAAGTCTGCCAACAGTTTACAAGGACCAGTGAGGGGGCTGTTCCTTGCATTCGAGCTGCAGGGCTGTGAGGTGAAACGGCGCATGCAAACCTGCCTTTTACGGGCTGGGAAATGGATAACAACAATGGAACGAAAGGTTGTTGTGGTCTCAACAGCTTGTGCTAGCTGGCTGCCAGGCTGTAAAACTGTAATGACACCTGACGTGGCCATATGTATTTGGATACTGAACCCTGATGCATGTTTTAAACTGGAGTATAGCCTGTAGGTATATTTAATGTTTTTTTCCTTTTTGCAAATCTCTGCCATTTCCAGCAATATTCCTTGTGGGGAGTTCCCCTGGAAATGCTCAGCTTTTCAGAATGACACTTATTTTCCTGGACATTAATTATCTAGGGGACTATTTATCTTATTCCTACTTACTTATGACTTCTAAGGCTAAGATACTTCTCTGGCGGCTCTGAAGTCAATCTTTCACATAACAGCCTGTAAGACTATAATTTACATAGAAATGTATTAAATAAAAATAAATATAAAGGAACCAAAACAAAGTATAAAATTTACCATATAAATTTTGTGTTTCAGGCTAATTTAAAATAAAATCAGGAGTTTACTAGCTGTGCTTCTTATGGCATTTAACATGAAACAAAACAAGTCAACAAGACCATCAGGGTTCTTACTTCCAGGAAGCAATCTATTTTTAATATTACAAATGCTTTCCTGTTTTCTTTTCTCCAAGATTTCTCCAGTGCATATGAAATTCAAGGGTTTAAACATTTTTTTTTTTCCTTGGCCATGGTATGCAATCAGGGAAAGAGATCAACATTTGTTATTTATTTTAAGAAAGTCTCTGCACTGCATCAGCTGAGCAGGACAACATTGATGGGCTTTAGGGTTCACCAATGTCACCCTTGTTCTAGGCTAAAAGCTACTACTGCTAGAAAACTCATGCACTGCGTGTGCATCTAGTGTACGTGGGATACATGTTCTGAGACTGACAGTGGTCAGGATATCTACTGATCTGCAATTAGATTATCCATGTTATTATTTTTAGTTCTTATTGAGTTGGAAGCAAAGTGAGCTCAGAAAGAAATCATCAAATGGCTCCAACTGAGATCAGTGATAAACAATATTTTTTTTCACACAGCAAAAAGCAGAGTAAACACAGCCCAGGTTTGCTCTGGTAGCAATGCTTATAATACAGCAAGAACATCCTTTTAAAATTCTTGTCCAGACTGCTGCAGCAAGCCGAGCACAGGGTGTGTTTACAGAGGCTTCTCCAGGCTTTATGCAATCTCTGTGTCACCTGCAGCACAGTCTGGGAGTGCCAGGGCAGGAAAGAGAAGTATGGATATGCATGGCTGCACGTACAGCAGATACTCTTCTCATATAGATGGCTGGCCAGTGTGGGGTCCTGCAGATTAAGAGGAAAATCCAGTGATGGAGCTGATTGCCTTTGTTGCATAGTAAATACGTACAGGAATATCACATTCCTAGTTTCAGCTCCACAAGAACTTCAACCACTAAAGCCAGTCAATATGCTGGTGTCAGGATGCAGCTTGATCACTCCCTCATCTTGCTTTGCAAGGTACTTTTCTCAGTGAGCAGATGCTATAACAGTTTCTGAAAGCAGGGTAACTGATTTTGCTTAAAATTGCCCAAACATCACACAAACCACTTTTTAGGAATAATCCTCATGTTTCGATTTTCCAGTGTATTATACTACAATGGTCTTTATTGCGAATCCAGAAGCTGTAATGCTGTCCGAATGGGTTGTTGAGTTCACCTCTACACTGAGTAATGAGATGTCTCATTATGAGATGGGGGTTTTCAGCCCCATTTTTTGTCAGAATCCCTGTCTCCAGTAGATCTTGAACATCTTGTTTTATGACTACAGTGTTTGCTATTCTTAGCATTGTGTACTCGGTAGTGAAAACCCTACGATTGTTCTTTACACATACAGACTTAAGCATAAAGCCAATTTTCATATCCTTAGATGCTTCCCCTTCTGCTCAGTGTCCACTTCAGAGAGTGATTTGTATTTGTGATGCTCCGTCCTCTTCTGCCTTGTGACCATTTCTTTATTTTTGAAACTGAGTGGTTGCCCATTACAAACTGAATCTAATTGTTTTCTGGTTCTTCATGCTTTGTCACAAGTCACACTAGAACTGCTGATTCTCAGCAAGATGCAGAGCTGGAGTTACTAGGCTCACAATGATTTGCACCCATCTTCCTTGCTAGCACCTGCTTCCTTTTCTGATGTACTACTACAACAAAAAATGTAAGTAATATGGTAAATTCCAGAGCCACTCAGAGTCACCTGGCATCCATCCACTGACCTTGGTCCACAAGCTGAAGACCAGCTGAAAGCCTGTGAGTTGGTTCATTGCCAGTGTATCCTGGAAATCCTTGGTAGCTTTCTTATCCGCTACAAATACATGACTTTGGTGGTCCTCCAGCAGCTCAGGTAGAGTCATCCATTTCCCTCCAAACCCTAAGCCCCCATGGCTTTGTCTTCACTCTCAGCTGTTTCCCTGGATTGCTCATATTGCTGCCTGTCTCCAAGCTGCACGCTGATGGTCTGTATGCAATCCAGGTGATTCAGTCTGTCTTCCAGGGAACTGTTCTACAACACCATGAGAGATGCATTGGCAGGCGCTCCTATCTCTGTTAATCTTCCAACGGATTACAGTGTGCAGAAATTAATGGATTTAACATCTTTCAGGAATGGCCTAGATGATGGGACAGAGCACACACTCAGTAAGTTTGCAGGCAGTACAAAATCAGGAGGGGTAGCTGATACACCAGATCATTGTGCTGCCATGCAAAGGGACCTGGACAGGCCAGAGAAATGGGCTGGTGGGAACTTCATGAAGTTCAACAAAAGGAAATACAGAGTCCTGCACCTGGGGAAGAATAACCCCAGACACTGGTACAGGCCGGGGACCAAAGCAGTTCTGCAGAGATGGCCTTGAGGGTCCTGGTGGACACCAAGTTGAAAGTGAGCTAGGAACATGCCCTTGCAGCCAAGAAGTTCAACAGCCTCCTGGACTGCACTGAGAAGAATGTCTCCAGCAGGTTGAAGGGTGGCTCTTTCCCCTCATCATTGGTGGGATAGGTGTGGAGCGCTAGATCCAGTTCTGGGCTCTCCAGTACAAGAAGGGCATGGACATAGTGGGGTGAGTCTGGCAAAGGGCCATGGAAATTAAGGAATTAGAGCATCTCTCATATGAGGAAAGGCTGAGACAGCTGAGATGCTTCATTCAACCTGGAGAAGAGAAGTCTCAGGGGGATTTTAGCTATGTGTATACATACCTGATGGGAAGAGAGTAAAGAAAAGGGAATTAGTCTTTTCTTGGTGGTGCCCAGTGGCAGGCAATGACCAGAGGCAATGAACACAAACTGAAATCCAGGGGACTGAGCATCAGGAAACACTTTTTTACTGTGAGGGTGACTGAGCGCTGGCACAGGTTTCCCAGAGAGGCTGTGGAGTCTCCATCCTTGGAGATATTCAAAACCTGACCGGGCATGGCCGTGAGCAACCCACCCTGAGGAGGGGAGTTAGCTTGGGTGATCTCCAGAGGTCCCTGCCACCCTTTCCCATTCTGTGATTCTGCGATCTTTGCAGTATCTGAAGTGGGATGATTCCGTCTCTCCCCTTTCCGTGGTTGGAAACAGATTGGAAAAAAGTCCTAATGATCAGAAAACTGATCTGATCCTTTATTCTTGTGGATGTCTTCTACAACAGCCTGCAAAACTTCTGGTTTCCTTTGGGAAATATTTTGGTTTGTTTAAGTCCTTGTAGGGGTTCATTCCTGCTTGCAAGAGACAAGTTGGGCAGAGGTTTCCTAGTACCTCCATATTTCTAGTCCATGTCAGCCGGGCTGCTGCCTTTGCCCTTCCAAACTGGGAGTGTTGCAACTGGGCTTCCCATTTCCCCAAGTTTGCTGATTTTATCCATGCTTAGAAAAATCATCCCAGGCAAAATACCTTCTGTGCTATTTTTGTGAAGCCTTCAGATTCTGTTTGAAACTCTTCTGCTAAACGAGTTCTTCTTTAAATTCATACATCATGGACCAATTTTAAGGTATATGAGGATCTTTACTATTTGTTCATTCTTGGTTCAAGAGGACAACAAAGTCCTGTTATCTTACCAGAACAAACTAGTCAGAGTTCGCGACACAAGCTAATACTAGCTGCAGCTTATGGCTCCCCAGGAAGAGAAAACCAGGGGAGGGAGTCAAGTATCAGCTGTAACCTTGGTTTTTCTCAGGGAATGCATTGCCTCTGTTTCCTGAATGTCCCTGAATTCAAATAGGGAAGAAAACAGATCTTTTACCCAGAAGTCCTTCCTCAAGTATAGGGCTTCTCCAATCAACTTAACTGCTTCTGAGGACAGTGATATGAAACGTCAGTGTCTACTGCTCCTGTATCTTTATTATTAGCTCCTCTTGCCTTTCTGCTGCTTATCTCCCAATACCAGTTCAAAGGAGCAATGCCTGGCCCCTGGCATGGCTAAGTGACCTCCTAGGGCAAACAAACATAGGAGGTGAGCCACAGAAATAGGTAAATGCTTCAATTAAAGCCTTCTGTGGCCTCTTGTTTCTGACCGCCTAGAAGAATGTGATGACTTTGATATGTATTTCTTTAGTAAAAATAGAGCAAATTTAGGGATGTTATTCGACATATAATAAGGTGTACTTTACTATCACGGACCTGGGTTTCACAGACTCTGGACTTGGTAAAACTCAGACATCGCAAGCAATGCTCTATTCCCCAGACCTCACTTACCTGTGTAGCATTTGCCATTCTCCAGAGAGACTGCACTTTCAAACAAGAAATCACTGACAACCAGATGTACAAAGCATTAATGATTAACACAGATTCACTCCAAATCAAAATACACTGAAATATCAATTATTAAGCAATAACATGGACTTTTTTATTTTCACTGCTTAGAAACTTACGCTGTAGAAGTAACCCAGGGCTCTAGCTTATTCGAAATTACTAACCTCCTAACTGCAAAAAAACCCCCAAAACTGCAATGGCACAGACCATGGCCATTTAATAAAAAAATACTGCTCTGCACTGGCATTTGCAAGCAAGTTTCTGGCTGACATTCTCTGCTGTATGCATTAATTTTTAATTCCTTCACTTTCATTATCTGCAAGTAGTGATTTTTCCATTATATTTGTAAAGGTGCAGCAAAAAAAAAAAAAAAGTGGATGAAACAACAAATGGTCACTGGGCAGGAAATGAATCACTCTGGCTTTGAGCGTGCTAACTACAGATACTGCAAATATACAGAAACACTTTGAAAACTTTCCAAGGACAATACTCTGTTAAAACTATAACATGTATTCTGGGGATCTGGTTGTATGATTACACAACTCATGAAAACAAAAAACAAATGAAGCACGCAGTAAAAATCCTGGGGATGTGTTTGAATGAGAACTTTTGTTTCAAATGGGCTGACATCTACTACTCGCAAACAGCATTCTATAGCCAGGTCTCTGTTCCCCTTTCTAGGAAGGACTCAGCAGACTACTGAATGAGAGTCAGGTTAACTCCTGCCAGAGAACTGCCTTGTTTTCTGCACATCAGCATCATCCCCAAAGGATGCTGCAGTAACATGTTAACATTTTTTGTAAGAGAATATGTGACTATTTTTTTCCAAAAGGAAAAGTAAGGGGTTTCTCTGTGCTCTGCTGTGACACTTGGCATTTGTGAGAGCATGTCTCTGGTCATTTGCTATCACATTGAGAGTTTATGTAATGTTTCCAATTTGATTTGCTTGATGGGATCTCACTTGCTCAAGAGGGCTGAAGATACACAGTTAAGGTCAAAGGTTGTCTCAGAAGCTTTTCAACCTCCTCTACTTTTACATGGTAACCAGAGCACAATATTTGAAGAACAGTTGCAAGCTATGGGCATATTTCAAGCCTAACTCATCCTCATTGATTCAACTGAAGTGATGGGGAGCACAAGGAGTTCAGATAGGATCCGTTACGTCCCAACACTTGGCACCATGTCATTAGTAGAGAATATGCTTATTTCATGATCTCTTTAGGTATGTGCAAAGGACTATCTAAATATCAAATAAACTATTGACCTTCTTTTGGAGACTTCTTCCTCGTGACTCCTGTTTGAGCTGCCCAGATCTGGCCTGGATAATAGGTGACTCAACCAGGGGATAAAAAAAAAAACAACAAAGTAAAACATCTGTGGTTCATTTGGAAAACATCATAACAAACAATATAAAGTGTGAAAGTTCATGCAGCTTTATTTGAACTGCCTAACTCAGACCAAGCTTGCTGTGTTTCTTTTCCCTCAAATCATAGCACAGAATGAGGTTTGCCATTAGCCACTTGGGCTGCAGCTGCATCAGCTCTCAATTGCGGAGTTTCTTGAGAGTTTGTTGTTTTAAAAAAGGCCAAGGGGAGAAAAACCAGTAAGTAACAGCTGTTACTTACTCAAAAGAAAATTTTAAACTAAGTTATTTTGGCCATGTTTCAGACACAAGCATGGCAGCAAGAGTAAGGAGTATGTAGGTTTGGTTGCTAGTCCAGGATATGGGGCAGTTTCCCTTCCCCACCTGACTGCATGCTCCTCCATCACACAGAGTGAGGAATGTTGTGTACTGTACAGCCTGAGTGGAGATGGACAGCCAGACATCACAAAAAACAGCTCATGTTCTTGAACAGATATGGGATTACTGGAACCTCTATCCAGCTAGCACTGCTCTGCAGGACACTATGGCTATGGTGCCTCAAGGACCTTTAACAACTCCTTGGTAAACAGCCTGGCTCTACTAGTGAGCTAAAGAGGACCATTACTTCTCCATAATGATTTGATACACATATGAGAACCTCTGGTTTCCCTGAGCAGTATTTGCATGGCATCTGATGTTTGGTGTATGGCCGACACGAGGACTGATACACCCATGCAGGTAGGATGTGGCATGCCATCTGCCTCTAGGCGCTGCTGGAGCGCTCCCTCTCACCCACAGCATCCCTCAACACAACCCAGGAGAACAGGGATCTGTCAGGAAGCATGTTCACCTCCACTCTTGCTGCACGGTCATTACTTCTCCCAAGAGTACTCCTGCCTCGGCAGTTCCCAGAAGGGGTCCAGTGCTCATCTAAGTCAGCAAGAGGTGGAGAATTCAACCCTTCCCGGCAGTCTGCTGTCACTGATAGCTGCCCTCGATCAAATGCTGCAATCAGGTATACGTGGCTTGGGCTTCCAGCTGCCAGTTCTTCTATGCCTCTGTGAAGGTAAATTTGCCACAACCAAACCACCTTTCATTTTTCTGTTCTCCCTCTTCCACTGTAACCCTCTTCAGCACTTTCTCCTGAACTGTGATATCCCTCCTAAAATGTGATCACAGACCTGTATGTGGTCTCCACTATCTCTACTTTACACAGAGAAAAGTGCTTCTCTGCTTATTCTTCCTTGTGTATGCCTTCAAAGTTCATACTACACCTCTGTGGCTGCTACAGATCAAGATTTTTTTTTTTTGCACAATAATTCCTATGGTATTCCATGGTACTGAATACTAAGCCCAAGGTACTAAAGCAGTGTCTTTCTTCATCTTATCCCTTAGGTTGTGTTCAGCACACGGAAAAAAAAGCAGTAGCTTCGATCTGATGATGCTGATAGGAAAACAGGCTGGTGTAAAGCTTTTAGATGCAGGGGTGCTCTCTCACTTTCCATTTTGCACAATGCTTGCTTAGCACTGTGGGATCATATCCTGCTTCTGGGCTCTGGCATTAGCACATACACAAAACAATAGAGCCGAGACTTATTAGGGGGACCAACAACTCTCCATCAGCTTTTTCACGTTTGTCTTCCACTGCACCGAGACTGAGGCTTGATGCTGTAATGACAAAACTGCAGTTCCACAGGAGAGCTCAAGAAGCTAACTAAAACCCTTCAAGAAATGTAAAAGTAAATATTATTTCTTGAAATACAGAAATCTTGCCCAGCCCAGGAAAAAGTGCTTAGTGCTATATATAAGACTGTAATTGGGATTTTAGTAGGAAAACAGTGGATATTTACTAACCGATGTAGTCTTTGAGTAACAACATAGTGGAGGTTATTAGTTCAAATCTCATCTCCCAGCAGAGCATGCCCTATAGGCATTCCTGGTGCTCTCAGCAGGGATTTCCCTGCTGGTAATGCAAAAAGAGGAGATGGAAGGTGGATAGAAAGTGACAAATGTGAGCAAATATCTACTAAAGGGGAATCATCTGACATGAAGAGAGGAGACTAAGTACAATTATGTCTCTGCTGTGCTTAAACCCACGTATATGATGCTGAACACTCATATACATGGATTTAAGTATGCACACTCAAATATACATACTCATATACATGAAGGAGACTCCAGAACAGTCATAATGGTCTCATACCATTGCACACAGTGATCTGCTTCTTAGCTTTGTGCAGCCTCGAGTGTCTTCTGCCCTTTCAGAAACCCCTTCTTCACTCAGATTCCTCCTGGACTTTTATTACACATTTCTTCACTCTGGTACATGGCATCAAAACTCCTTCTAAATAAGCCACCAACAACAGATTATTGCAGAATGCAACAGGCAATAGGCATAAAACTAGAAGAAATTCTACCTGGAAGTGGTAATCATAGAGATTTTAAATGCCACATTCTGAAGAAATGTTTCTGTCTCAATCAGATGTCTAAGGAGTGCAATGTGAAAACTTTGATTTGAAAATCACAATGTAAATAACTAATTCAGATATCAGTGAAATGTATCATTCATGTTATTGGCAAATATTAACATCAGAAGTTTTAATGAAAAATAAGCCATTTATGCAAGCCTGAGTAACTCCTATTCATAGAATATGGAACCTGGACACACAGAGATAACAGTAGACAAGACCCTGAAAGTGAGTAAACAGAGATTTGATATGATGCACCAAGAGACAGGAAGTCAGTGACAGCTTTCAGAGTGAGGTGACAAAGGAAGAACAGCGGAAAAGGAAGGTGACCTTCCCTAAAAGCAGTGGTCTGGATAGATTAATGTAGGTGTAGTTCCCTACCAGGAGACCAACAAAAGTACAGAAAGATAACTAGAAAGTGACAAAAATCTGAGGAAGTTTTTAGTGGCTTAATATAGCATGCTAAGATAAGAACGGCCGTCTCTGTGCCAAGTGAAAACAAATTCTTCCAAAACCAAATTACCTTCATGCTAATACTGTTTCCAAGGACTGATGCTTTATAACATAAACTAGAAACCTTTGACTTCAGTGGATCTTCTTCTACCTCTCTAATATAAGTAAAAAACAAAACAAAACAAAAAAACCATGTAATTTTTTTGGCAATTAACGTATTTATTTATGGAGTTGCACTGTTTGCCAGTTAAAAATTTTGTATTGACATGGACTGTGCTATAAGATCCACATCATCACAGAATCATAGAATCATAGAATGATTTGGATTAGAAAGAACATTAAAGATCACCTAGTTCCAACCCCCCTGCCATGGGCAGGGACACCTTCCACCAGACCAGGCTGCTCAAAGCCCCATCCAGCCTGGCCTTGGGCACTGCCAGGGATGGGACATCCACAGCTTCTCCGGGCAACCTGTTCCAGTGTCTCACCACCCGCACAGGAAAGAATTTCTTCCTAATATCTAATCTAAATCTCCCCTCCTTCAGTTTAAAGCCATTACCCCTTGTCCTATCACTACATGCCCTTGTAAAAAGTCCCTCTCCAGCTTTCTTGTAGGCCCCCTTGAGGTACTGGAAGGTTGCAATAAGGTCTCCCCAGTCTTCTTTTCCCCAGACTGAACAACCCAAACTCTCTCAGCCTGTCTTCACAGGGGAGCTGCTCCAGCCCTCTGATCATGCCCATGGCCCTCCTCTGGACTCTCTAACAGGTCCATGTCCTTCTTATGTCGGGGGCCCCAGAGCTGAACACAGTACTGCAGGTGGAGTCTCACAAGAGTGGAGTAGAAAGGAAGAATCACCTCCCTCTGCCTGCTGGCCTCACATCTTGTGATGCAGCCCAGGCTATGGTTGGCTTTCTGGGCTGCAGGTGCACATTTTCAGGTCATGTTGAGCTTCTTGTCAACCAACACCCCCAAGCACTTCTTCTCAGGGCTGCTCTAAATCCATTCTCCACCCAGCCTGCTTGGGTTTCCCTGACCCATGTGCAGGACCTTGCACTTGGCCTTGCTGAACTTCATGAGATTTCCATAGGCCCACCTCTCAAGCTGTCAAGGTCCCTCTGGATGAGAACCCTTCCCTGCAGCATGTTGATCACACCACACAGCTTGGTGTCATCAGCAGACTTGCTGAGGGTGCACTCAATCCCGCTGTCCATGTTGCCAGGAAAGATGTTAAGCAACTCTGGTCTCGGTACAGGCCCCTGAGGAGAACCACTCATCACTGGTCTCCACTTGGACATCAAGCTGCTGACTGCAATTCTCTGAGTGCAACCATCCAGCCAATTCTTTATCCACTGAGTGGTCCATTTGTCAAGTCCATGTCTGTCTGGTTTAGAGACAAGGATGTCATGTGGGACAGTGTCAGATGCTTTGCACAGGTCCAGGTAGATGACATTAGTGTCTCTTCCCTCATCCACCAGTGCTGTAACCCCATCACAGAAGTCCACCAAATTTGTCAGGTATGACTTGCCCTTAGTGAAGCCATGTTAGCTGTCACCAACAACCTCTTTATTTTCCATGTGCATTAGCATGGGTTCTAGGAGGATCTGCTCCATGACCTTGGCAGGCACAGAGGTGAGACTGACTGGCCTTGGGTCGTCCTTATTTCCCTTTTTAAAAATGGGGGTTATGTTTCCCCTTTTCCAGTGTGTGGGCACTTCACTGGATTGCCACAAACTCTCAAATATGAAGGACAGTGGCTTAGCCACTTCATCCACCAGTTCCCTTAAGACCTGTGGAGGGATCTCATCAAGTCCCGTGGACTTGAGCACCTTCAGCTTCCTTAGATGGTCTCAAACCTGATCTTTTCTTACAGCGGGCAGTTCTCCATTTTCCCAGTCGCTGCCTTTGCCTCCTGCGATGTGGGCAGTATGGCTGGAGCTCTTGCCAGTGAAGACCAAGGCAAAAAAGACATTGAGTACCTCAGCCTTCTCCAGACCTGGGTAACCAGGTCTCCCATTTCCTTATGGAGAGGGCCCATGTTTTCCCTAGTCTTCCTTTTATAACCAATGTACCTATAGAAGCTTTTCTTGTTTCCCTGGACATCCCTGGACTTATTTAATTCTACCAAGGCTTTAGCTTTCCTAACCCAATCCCTGGCTGCTTGGAAATTTTTTCTGTATTCCTCCCAGGCTACCTGTGCTTGCTTCCACCCCCTGTAGGCTTCCTTTTTGTGTCTGAGTTTGTCCAGCAGCTCCTTGTTATCCATGCAGGGTTCCTGGTGTTTTTGCCTGAGTTCCTCCTTGCTGGGACACATCACTCCTGACCTTGGAGGTGATCCTTGAACATCAACCAGCTTTCTTGGGCCCCTCTCCCCTCCAGGGCTCTATCCCATGGTACTCTGCCAACCAGATTCCTGCAGAGGCCAGTCTGCTCTCCTGAAGTCCAGGGGAGTGAGTTTGCTGTGCACCCTCCTTGCTGCCCTAAGCATCTTGAACTCCACCATTTCACGGTCAGTGCAGCCAAGGCAGCCCTTCAGCTTCACATTCCCCACCAGGCCTTCCTTGTTGGTGAGAACAGGGTCCAGCACAGCACCTCTCCTCGTTGGCTCCTCTATCACTTGGAGAATAAAGTTATCATCAGCGCATTCCAGGAACCTCCTGGATTGCTTATTCCCTGTTGTGTTTTCCTTCCAACAGATATTGGGGTGGTTGAAGTCCCCCATGAGGGCCAGGGCTTGTGAACATGAGGCTGCTCCTATCTGTCTATAGAGGGCCTCATATGCTTAGTCTCACTGGTCAGGTGGCCTGCAGCAGCCCCCCACTATAATGTCACCTGTCCCTGCCCTCCCTTTAATCCTGACCCATAAACTCTCAGGCTGGCTCTTCACCCATCCCCAGCTGGAGTTCCATGCACTCCAGCTGGTCATTGACATAGAGGGCAACATCCCTTCCTTGTCTGTCCTGCCTGAATTTCCCTGAAAAACCTGTATCCTTCCATTCAACACTCCGGTCACAGAAGCCATCCCAACATCTCTCTGTAATGCCAATAAGATCATCGCCCTGCTACATGCATTTTGCATGGAGGCGTTTAAGTTGCACCCCCGACGAAGCTAACTTACTGGCTGGAGTCGCACCTCAACGCTGTTAAAACGAAGCAGGGGAAGCGGATCACATGTGGAAAAAAAATTACAATACTTAATATTCAAATTATTATGGCATATTTTCAGTAGTTAAACCTTATTTTCTCATGTATTTTAAGTAGTCCAAGTCGATATATATACATATGTAGCAATGCAATGTATACTTTTATGCACTATACCCAATAACATTTAACACAATATTTCAAAGGCTGTTATGAAGCTCTATACCCAATAACATTTAACACAGTATTTCAAAGGCTGTTATGAAGCACGAAGCATATGCAATCAAGATACATTAACATAATTAAACTCCTCAACTTAGAAAAGAAGGTCTGCAGTTGCGGTGTTGCTCCTCTAGTAAAGACGGGCTGGCAGCATTCCCCTCGCCCTTCGCTACCTTTATTTTCCCAAGGGAGGGGAAGGCTGGCCCGCAAGGCAAGCTTTCCTCGGGGCTGCAGAGCCATCTAGTGTCGGAAGGACAGGGCTCCCGCATGCATGATTTCTTTCCATTTACTCTTAATCCCCCAAACGTTTCTCCACTCCACACTTTAAAGATTTTATTATCGTTTCTCAGGCTCCTTTTTTGTCCTCCGCGTTTACCACCTTCTCCTTTTCTTTTGAGTCTTTAGAAACCATCAGGCGCGAAAGGATCGCCCTGTACCTGTACACAAATGACGGTAGGTCCAACTGTCTGTGTTTGGTTCTTCCTTAGGATAGGAGAGCTGAAGCAACATAGATCAGGGAACTATACAGATGGAGCTGAGCAAAGATCCTTTTATTGAATCCTCTGCAGTACCTAAGGTGTCACTTATACCTAGGCTATCCCTAGCAGGTGTTGGTCTATCCTATCACTAAAAACATCCAGAACATCCCTATTCCAAAAGTAGGCATTTCATATTCTCTCTGGCCAGCCTTTCCTCTGCAGTTACTCATTTTTACTGGGGCAGCTTGCTTTCAAGTCTAGCTCCCATCTGTTTCTTGCAAATTTAGGTGGTTTATTTTGTCCTGCCTTGGAAAAAACACAAGCATTTGACCGGTGCTGTCTTTGTTGTAACATTTGCCTACTGGCGGATGTGCTGCCTCAACTGCTTTTTCTCTGTACACAGCAAGTGTAAATCTTACAGCCCTTCCTGCCCAGTGCGGTTTGTGGGACCCCTTTGCCACGCTTTCTGCTCTCCCCTGAGCTATCTTCTTGTCTACCTCTTACTCCACAAGCCATGGCAGAGCTGGATGCTGCTTCAGTCCAGGCTTCACTCATGCAGCCGGAGGGCAGCACAAGGGCTGCTTGTGCCTTATGGGTGATACAGCTGGTGCTGAGCTTGGGTGGCCACCTCAGGTGGGGTAGAAACAGTCTGAAGGGCACCAGAAAACCCAGAGGACAGCAAGTAAGGAGAGGTCTGGGGGCAGGGTGCTGCAGAAAAACAGGACTACAGGGTCAAATGGGAAATATTATTGGCAGTTCCAGCAGCTCATTAACACTGGTGACCTGGGTCAGGAGGAGTAATATATGTTATGTGGCTATGCATGTGCACATTTCCTACTGAGTGTTTCAGTTCACTCTATACATGATAATGCTTAATTGTTATAGAGGTGGGATAAAACTGTGTTATTTGACAGTCTAGCTGGAGAACAGATTAGCTAAGTGTAGGTACATTTTGAGTTTGTGACCACGGTAATTGTTTCAGGCAACATAAAGGGCTTATGTAGATGTCTGGTCTGGGTCTGTTAATCAACAAAATAATAATAATAAAAATATACGTTTGGAGATAAAAAGCTTCCCATTTCAAAACTAGGTTTGACTGTGTGACATCCGGCTAATGTTGGTGCATTTCATTTGTATGTGTGGTGGTATACGTTATCCAATATGACCTGCAAAAGATAGGCAGCACTATCCTAAACAAGATGGGACCTCAAAGAGATGCCTTTTATACTTAACTCCAGCTAGAATAGATTTCAGTGATCCACTTTGGAAATGATGAAGAAATAAACGACAGACAAGCTGCCATCCAAGAAGAGAGGCAAACATAAATACAGAGCTGAAATGGTCTGATGATAGGAGGGATATAGTTACCTAAACATATGAATATCCATGTTAGATAACGAGAGACATTTATCACCCATGCCTCTGTTCAGACATCTGGAAATACCACATCCAAAAAAGAATTTGAAAGCAATCTGGTAGAAGGTGGGTAACCTCAAATTTCCACCGAGGTGGTTTATTTTTAGGCTGGTTTCCTCAGTAACAAAGTGTATGTGATCACACTGTCTGTCTCCTACTAATAACTTCTGAGCCTGCTGGCCAGGTTTGATGGAAAGCTAGCAATCTCAAGGATATGAAATTCCTGTATGTTTCATGAAAATCAGTCCCTGTGTGGAGGAAAGAGACCCAAATGAGCATCTCCATGGAGAGACAAGTCATCAAATGAAGTCAGCTGCTCTCGGTATGGTTTGGTCACAGTTGGGCAATAATTAGGTACTGGGCAGAAAAATGGATAAATGCATGCACATTGCCGGCCCAGGCACAGCACAGCACTGGCTGCTGCCTTTGGGGGTTGTGTTGTGTCCAGCTGCTGGGAAGAAACTGGGTGTCCCAGAGGAAAAGGAGAAATCTGAAACAGATGGTGGCACTAGGAAGTGGAGCTTGTACTCATAGGAGTATGAGCTACTGTTAACGCTGCTGGTGAGTGGAAGATGCTGAATCCTCTGCAGTGATGTAAATAAGACGTCTGCTTTCTCCTCTGCTATTTTACCAAAAGGCATAATTTGTGTAAATAAAATGTCTTAGATTTATGCCAGATACCCATCAGAAAAACCAAGCAACACCCATTTGCCTCATCTTAAAATAAAAACGTGTTTGTAAAAACTTTTCACTCACAACAGCTTTTAGGACATTCTGCCTGCCAGAATACGTTAGCAGAACTCGAAAATGAGAACAATAAGGTGGTACTTTGCACATTTGTCTGCTGGAGGCCTGCCTCCCTCCCTCGGTGCATGGAGGGGCTGCAGGTCACCCCTCGGGAGAGGGGAGGTACTGCAGAGGTGCCAATGACCTGGGTAATAGAAGGCTGTGTGAGTAACTGCCTGACAGCATCCACTGGTACATGAAAGCATCCATTTACTCCAGGCTTTTCTTTAGAGGCTGCAGTTTCACTGGGTTATTGGGACATAAGAAGTCTCTGCCTTGCAGTATTTTTTCGTGGATTCCTGACTTCTCTGGCTAGAGTGAGGTAGAGAAGGTATTGCTCTATCTTCCCCTAGTTTTTCTTTCACCTAACCTTAACCTGTTACTGAAGAAAGATCAGAAAGCAAAGTTGAAGATCAGAAAACAAGGTTAGACCACAGGCTATTCTCTGTAAAACCCTAATGAAAAGCTGCCTGCAATTCTTGGGCAACAAGTGTCTGCGTTATTGCAAGAATATAAAAAAACCAATGTGTTTTCCCCCTTATTCTTTCCTATCCTTGCTGCTGTGACATACCTGAAGGGAAATGCAATTTATCAATGTAAAATCAACGTTTCTGGACATTGTATATAGCACACACACATGGAAACGCCTCAGACTTTCTTTGGGGGCGAGTTCTCTGCATTTATAATGTTGACTATATAATGCCAGATGTGTCACCTGAGCTCTCCCAACCTTCAAAAAAGATGACAGGAGGTCGCTTCATCTTCCTAGACATATCTGCTGGGCAAGGCAGTGGCTGGAAGACCTCTGCAGCCAGCAGCACCACCAGCTTTTGGCTCACTTTTATCCCTCTATGCTGGTGAAGCTGGAAGTTGTTATGGTATCCAAAGTGGAAGAGATATTTGCATCAGCAAGTGAAATGTCTGCAATGATCTGACAGTGTGAGTTATGTTCACTGTACACTCTACCCAGCATGGGTGGTGCAGAAACTGGTGGCACAGGATATGCCTTGGTGGACCCATTACTGGCCAGTCCAAATCCCTCTCTACCTCCCATCTTGCCAAAGCACAATCCTGAGCTCTTGATGGCACTGGCCTTCCCACCCTGCTGGAATGTGCAGCCACTAATTAAAGGCCAATCCTTGAACCCTTCTAGTGACTTCCCTGTGGTCTCATGCTTCCCCTTCTCAGCAGCCTGTATTTCATTTCCCTTTAATAAGCTTCTTAGGCAGTTCTGGTATAGCTCCTCTCTTAATTGATATTTCTTGTATGGCATCATGTCAGATGCTTTACTGAAATCAAAACAGAACAAATCTGCTGGGAAAAATCAGCTGTCTTGTCAAAGAAAGATACTGGGTTAGTGTGGCACTACCTGCCTTTCGATGAACCCACACTACTTCGTCCTTTTTTGTAGCTTACCTTTACATGTTGAATTACACTCTCCTCCCTACCAGGTGACAGCTCTTGGAAGGGAAGAGCCCTGTCCTCAGACCAGGCCAGCATCAGTCATCATCCCTCTCATAAAGAACAGGGTGCTTGAGCAAGAACAAATAGTGTTTCTCAGTAATTACTAGTACCTTTGATCATAAACAGGTATTAATTAATCACAAAAAATCTACACCAGTATCATAGCCTGATAATAGAATAACACACTAGCGTTGTTTTCCTATAAAAGAGAGGCAGGTAGCACTAAGGAATCTTAGTGCCTCTGCTGGCTGGACTAATGCATCAAGTTGTGTGCCAGAAGGGTGTGTAAACATTTTTCTTTCCAGCAAGAATGGTTTGATGAAGAGGTGAGTGAAATGTCTTTTATTCAGAAATTACAAAACATGAGCAGTGCCTGGAACAAGTCATTGAGATGCTACTGGTAACATAACCACCATTCACGCTACGCGGTACCAAATTCCTACCTCTGCAAAGTGGCAGAGTGCATTTGACTTGTCTGCTGTTACCACCAGGTACAGAGAGCCTAGTCTCACCATGATGGGTGCCAGAGTTTCCCAGCAATCATGTTTGCTTTGCAAGCAAATTCTGTTCGGTCCTTACAGACCCACCAGCTCCTGCGAGTCAGCTCTCTTCCGCTCTGCTCACCAAGATACAATTTTCATTCCCGATGTCACACATCTCTGCACAGAGACATGAGCTGGCGTAGCCAGGACAGCAGTTCACTCCGCTGGATGGGTTCCTGAGGTAGAGGATTGTTGTCTTTTCTCTGCACCTGAAGGCTAGGTCACAGCCATGCAATGCAAGGAAGTCTGATTAGATCATATGAGATGGCCAAACAGCATTTGAACAACAGACAAGTCTCGTTTCCCATGAAAAAGAAACAGTGACTGGACTGTGCAGGCTATAGTCTTGTGCCCTTGTTCTCCACAGGGTAGATAGTAGGAGAGAGGATATGGTAGCAGATCACAGCTCATTTTTAGTAAAACACTCAGCACATTGGCAACGTCTTTTGTCTTTCAAACAATGTCAACAGCTCATACAGGAGAAATACTGCAATCCTGCAGCCCCACACAGTGGGTGCTCCCTTCTCCCAGTACACCGGAGTGAAGGGTTTTTTCTGAATAAACACATGTAACCAAAGCCCTGAGCCTCTCGAAAAAAATAAAGAATCATTAGCAGAGTTTCACTGCCATTCTTCTGGAGCTTTTCACTCTTGCAGCACAGGGATAAACACAACCCCCAGGAGTTTCTCACAACTTTCCCACACACTGTACTGTATTTTGGAGATCTAGAATAACACAACAGAGCGCAGTAGAACCAAGCAGCACCACCGAAACTGGGGAACTGGCATCGGGGACTGTCACTGCTTCTGCTACATTGCAAACTGAAGTTGCTTGGTGAGTTTTGCACTGCCCATCAGCATTTTTAAGCAAACAGACAGTTCTCAAGCATTTAAGCAAACTTCAGTAAACACAGCAAGCTACGAGCTCTGATTTTACAAGGTTTGAGTCAGCAATTGGGTGATAGTTATATAAAACAGAGTAATAAGAGAAATGACTCCTACTTGACTTTAGGTGCCTCTGAGGCACATCTACATTCCAACTTAGTGACTAAGCACCCTTTAGAGTCAGCAGAGTTAATGAACTACAGAGAGCAATTACTCTTGCCCAAAGCAGTTGGCTAGATTTGGCTGGATGGATTTCAAGATCTCAGCTGACAAAATCTCCATGGGCAGGATGGGCATCAAGGAGCCAAGTTCAGGTGCAGGCAGCTGCCACTACAGTCAATGTCTAACATTAAGCAAGATGAACATGGTCCAGATATTTAGTCCCTCCTCAAGGTAACCAGGTACATAAGAATATGTAATAGCATAATAATAAAGACGCTATTAACAACAACCAATACAGTGCCAAAGCAAAAGCTTTTCAAAAAGAGCCGATTTCTCCACTGCTTACTGACAGGATAGGAATCAGAGAGCCTGAAAACAGCAAAACTCCCAGAAAGTCTTAAACAGAGGAAGGCAGATAACTTGCCTGAACATCAGAATTCAATTGTTTATAACTCACCGAGAGAGCATGTCTCTCCAACAGCACTCACAGCTCTTAAATAACAACAGCAGCATATGCAGTCTCCACACAGGGACACAGCTCTGGGGGTGGGATGAAGAAGATGATGCTCACTGACCACACCCAACCCCAGGAAGGTTGCCCAGCTTTAGGTGCTTCCCAAACGCCTGCATGCTTCCCAGGAGCAGCTGTACTGATGTGCAGAATCCTCATTAACAGTAAAGAGCAATCAGGTGTTTCTCTTCATAGGGCTGTACTTTTCTTAGTTGCTTGCTAATTAAAGCTCACCCTCCCTTTGCTTGCATCTTCCTTTCACAGGGCTTTCGGGTGTAAGCAGGAATCCTTGCTGCTCTTTCTCAAGATGCTCCTTCTTTTTCATTCTGCCTCTGTGGATGGTGTGACCTGCATGAGCCATGAAGTAGAGGGCTGATTACAAAGCTGCTTCTTTGTAAAAGAACTGCATTTTTTTCTTAGATATTTGTCACTTGTGCCCTCCTTTAAAGAAAAACAAAACAGAAATCAAACCATTTATTATAGGTGAGCTAAATTAACCAAGGACCACCAGTTACATATATATATATGTATATATATATCTGCATGCACCTTTACGTGTACGTTCATATTCTCAATCTGCAAATGTTATTCCTCCGTTTCCTCTCATGAATTTTTTACATCCTGGCAGTTAATAATTTATACATTATTAAACTGTCCATGATCATGGAATCACAATATAATCACTGCTGGCCTGTACAGAATGCAGATACTTACATCACCTTTTTTTTGTATGTGACATACATTAAAAAGTACATGTAAAGCAATATTCAGTTCTGGATGAATTTTATTTTAAGAAACAAGTGGAATCTTACAGAAAGCATTAGCGTGTTTAGGCTGTTGTTTTAAACAATATCAAGAGATTTAATTAAGTAAAATCACCCCATGTTGCGAGTAACGCTGCATGACTGTAGCGTGGACAAACCTAAGCAATTCTTTAATGAATGTTGCCTTATAGGTCACTAATGTCAGATGAACAAATAATGCTGTCCCATGCTCCTGAAGTCTTGTCTCTCAGCAAGGAGCCTCCCTGAGTGAAATGCTAAAGGGGGCAGTTCAAAGATGTACATGGGTCAGGATGTAAATCTTGGGGGAAGTAACAGATTTCTCCAAGCAAAGAAACAGGAAAGGGAAAAACAGCAGCTTTCCTTCTTCCGAGAGAGGAAAACAGATAAAGAGTGCTGGCAGCTGCTGCCAAGTCCTTGTGCCTGCTGTGCCACAGACAGTCCTGCCTTTCATGGGCCATGGAACAGCAGCCATTGATTATTAGCAGAGAATGAACCGCTTTTCCCATTTATTTTTCCTTTCAAAATTATAAAAACTGGCTCATGGGAGGTGCTAACACTTCAGTTTGCTGTATATCCTGCCGATAATGATCAACCAAAAGCAGTAAAAAGCAGCAGCAGTGATACATTTTGTTTGACTGGGCCTTCTTTCCCACCCCCTGGATGATTATCAGTCTCTGTAGTTTGGTAATTGAAGTTAGCGTGCTAGGGACAGTGAGCATGGCCTGCCCGGGAGCCGTGGGTCACGCAGCCTGGTCTCCCCAGAAGGTCCTGAGGCCAGCGGGCAAGAAGTGGTGCGGCACTGACAAAGTGAGATGTCGGAACGGACGCGTTTCCTGAGAAGCCCTTCCATCTTGATGTCGGGGCACTTTCCCATGCGAGACGCTTCGGTGGAAAGTTGATTCATATCTGTTTACAGCTAAACTCATCCCTGTAAGGCAGATGTACGTTAAAAGCCAAAAAAGCTTTGGTTGGTGGGGAGGTTTTCTATTGTAATAGCAAAATGTTGACCCTTTGGTGGCCTAGTTGCTCTGAAATCTTCTGCTGGTGAAATGTGCTGCAGTGGGTGGAGAAAGAAGGCCTCATCCCACCTCAGGGCATCAATGTTTTTTGTGATCTTTGGCTGCCAAAAAACTTTTTCTCAGTTTTATAGCCCCCAAGAGAGGTTCAGGGCTACAGGAAATAAAAAGACTGAAGTGCTCAAAGCAAAGCCTGGAGGGACTTTAATTACCAGACTGAAAGTTCATCTCCCAAACTTTGCTCCCCAATCTTTATACGGCTGGGTTTGGGTTGCACTTCTAAGGCACTACACTTTTGCCCCACACCCCTTGGGAAGGTAGGTACCTAGGTCTGGCCTTTGCATTTCCACTCCGTAAGTCAGCCTCTGCAGGGCAGCGTTGTCCCACAGGGGCATCTCTGCTGCTTGGTTTCTGGAGCAGGCTTGGCTGGTGGCCATGCAGTGCTCCTGCCTCCCTCTCCACCCTGCAGATAGACCATAGCCCTTCCTCTGCTCTTGCCCAAAGTCACTCTCTTCTGTTTGTTTTCAATGCCATGTATGTCTTGATCCCTCTTCATACTTGTGAAGCCCGTGCATGCTGCGTCTTCATGTCAAACACAACGCGAGGCAGTCCTCCTCAGTTAACAACCAGGTGTGAGGCCCTCGGCTCCTCAAAGCACAATGAGGAGTTTCTTACGTGCTTTCCAGTGTTTTGTTGCAAGTTCATGAACACTGTCCAAAGAGCTGACGTCCTCGCACGTTTAACAGGCTGCGGGCAGGGGGATTTTGCAGAACGTCCTTGCATACAGGCTTTTGCCACAGAGAGGCAGCCTCCACCAGGAAGACAGAAAGGAAAAAAACCACAAACCAACAACAGTGCAAGGGAAAAAGGATCTTTGTAGGAAGCACCCGTAAATGGAAAAATAGGGACAGTATAGTCAGGATGTGAGGCTGTGCCTGACCTGCTCCCGAAGTGCCCCGGTGCTTTGTGCCGTGGATGGAGGCAACACTTCAGCGGGGTGTTTTACATACACTAACAAGGTAAGGTTTTCCTAACCTGTGAAGACAAAAAAAAATTTCGTCTGGTGTGAAATGACAGTGGCATCTTTGCAGCAGCTGCTTCTCAGGACCGGGGCAGCAGTGGCACCTATCATGATGGTTTCTGTGCCCTCACTGAATGGCTTGGGGGATTCCTGAGCCCACTTTCTGCAACCCAGGAACCTTGCTGGTGGAGACCACTCTGTTCTAGCACAGTGGGCAGTCTAAAGAGAGCATAAGCAATGATTTACAGCAGGTAGAGATTTACTAAAACCATGAAAACCATATATAAATTTTGTCCCTATGCTAACAGACAAAGTTGAGGACTTGCTGGGTTTTTTTTCCTAACTAAATATGTGGAGCTTTGTTCCTTTTTTTTTTTTTTTGACTGGGAACTCTGTGATATCAACATTCCTGAGGACAAAAGTCCTTAGCTTTCCACCTGCAAGTCAAGGATGTTTTTCTATTAAAATCCTAATTGTATCAATGAGGTTTATTCATTGTTTCAAAGCTACTAGTAACAATTAGCATGCTGATGTTCACTGATTAAGAGAAGGAGGAAAAAAAAGTCTAAGGTAAATAAATCAACTTAAAAATTATCCCTTTTCTGCAAACAACAGCTGCACAGGAAAAGGAAGACTGTTAGCCATCTTTCACTGATGTACTAGGCTGATCCAGTAGATGCGTTTCAAGTACTCTGCGGCTACAAGTTAATATATCCTACACTCCACAGGAAAGAACCATGCAGGAAAACAAAAAAAACAACAACAACAAAAAAAAGGCAGAACAATTGTGTGAACGAAACGCCCCATCTTATTCTGAAAACATCTGGGCCTCCGAACGTTTCATTCATTCATTTAGTTTATTTAGTGCAAAATCTGCCCAAGCATTAGCAGCCTGTCTTGGTTAATAATAGAAAAAGCAAATGGTGGTGTAGAGGTCCTTCGCCTTTTATTTGGTAGGACATGGACTTGGAAAACAGGAAATGCTCAGGGGCTGAGTCTATATGGAGTGTGACAAGATTCAGTACGGGGGAGGACGTGCAACGCTGGGGTTATGGCTGTGATAAGGAATGCTAGGAGTTTTGGAAATACCGGTTTATGGAGAGCCTCAGTCCAGCACAAAATAAAGGGATGCTGGAGGAAAAACTACAGGGGTGAAAGAAATAAATGGAAGGTGAAATGCAGACTCAGAGATTCTGGGATCATTTTGTCACAAAGCTTGCAAAAAGGCAGAATTTTACAAGTCGGGATATCACAGTGTCTGACAACTCCTGCCAAAGCTCAGCATGAGACACTGCTTTGGTGCTGAGGAGTGTCCTGTAACAGGTTAAGTGGTGAAAGAGCAACTGCTTCGTTTTATGTAGATAACACAACAAAGCCTGGAAATGCAAATGCGTTCAGAAAAAGCCTTTGAACAATTTTTTTTTCCCCTCTCAAAGTTGTTACGTTATAGAGGTTTAAGAAAAGTCTTCACTGTTTATTGTCAAGTGTTTATTACAGTGAACGTCAGGAACACCTGACAAGTTTACGTAAAAAATTCCGGATCTTAACATTTTCCCAGTTGTTACTTTTCCTTTTCTACTGCTTCATCTTTACAGAAGAAAGGGATTAAAGTGATGTACTTTGTCACATTTTTTTCCTGCGGTGAATTAACCCCTTGGCCAACAAGGACAAGGAATACTGAGCAGCTATATGGAAATTAACTTGACAGCCCATAAACACGAGAGCCTGTTGTTTGCTGGATTTCATTTTAATAGGCATTAACAAGGCTTTTGGGTTAAGTAAGCAAACAGAACTAGCCCTGAAACTATAATTTAATTTCATAGCCCTTTTCACAGGGATTAGTTATCACTCTGAAAGGCCTGTGAGGCTTCATCTGGCTTTTTAATTCAAATTTTGCTGAATCCATCACAATTCCCTTTTGCTCCCACAATGCTACAAACAAGTAAACATTATCCATTGTGGATCCTTATATTTCTTGCTATGTGTCAGATTTTTAATGGGAAATCTAAGGTTGGAATGGGACAAATCTGCACTGCTCTGCCAAGGGTAGAGCCCACTCATTCCCAGATCTTAAGTTAGTGAGAATTTTCATTCTCCAATGATAATTTTGCTTTGTCAAAAGTACATATAAAGATGTCAAAGGTACATACACGAGCTTAAGGAACAGCTAAGCTTGTTTCCCTTCCTCTCAAACTTTAGGCACAGTTTGTGCCTGGGCTGAACTTGAATTGTCTACAAGGTTGGGGCACCAAGCTTGTGTCACTCTGCAAGTTAATCAAAATTGAAGTGACATCTCACTACAGACCTCAATGCTATCATTCTACTCATCCTCCTTCTCAACTACCTTCCCCTCCCAGAACCAATACAACAATTAACAGCTGGGTAAGAACAGAAGCATACTGTGCATGCTTTATTTGGGGGTAAAAGAGCCCTGAGTAGCCACAGCGCTGAAGAATCAAGATGAGTCATTTTAATAATCACTTCTGACTGAGAGCAGTGTACGGGAAATTAAAATAATGCTTTTATACACGCTTGGGCTGAGCAAGTCTTCCAGTCAAGCGAAACCACAGAGCTTCATAACGGGACAGTCAGGAGCTCACTGTAGGAGTTCCCCATTGGGCCCATGGCTGGTGACGGTGGTACCATGCTGGGTGGCCCCAGCTCTGCACACAGGCACTAAAGATGAACACTTTGGTGATCCTGAGCAACTTAATGGAGCTGTACCACATAGTGCCTGGCATACCAGAGAGCAGCCCCCTAGTTCAAACCAGCCACGTAAGGCGGAGGACTACACTGTAAGTGGCACAGTGATTGCATCTTCCTATTACCAGGAAACAACCACAACCGAACGGTTCTGGGCAGAAGTCTGCTGGTGCTGACACCTAGTGAGGATGATATTGGTGGTTGCTCATGGTGTGCTGCAGGAATACTGCTGAATTCAGGCTGAGGAACAGTGGTCAGAAGGTGCTAATGTTAGAGTATGTGACAGGAGAATAGGTCGTGTAGCACTACTGTGTCCACTGATACACACTTCTCAAAGTATTGAGTGGATGGAGTTGGATGACAAATGGAAAATTGTTTTCCCAGGGGCTCGTGATTCAATCATCCATACTTGCGTCCTTTTCACCTGCCTTCATACAGTTGTTTGTTTGTATACATATTTGCGAAGTCTTTTATTTATATTGTATTATTCACACACAAGTGAATGTATTGACACATGAACAAATAGGTTCCCAGAAACACAACCACACTCTCTCTGGAAGTGATTACCCTGCTGCCCTATACGTACACATTCACTTGATGAGAACGTGACTAGAGAAACCAAATGTAAAACATGCAGGACACCCAATAAATGTCATTTATGTGTCCCAAGCAGGAAGGAAACCAGCTATTTTTAAAACAGGGATTTATAAATACAGCATGCCTTAAAGAGGACAAGCAGGAATTGAAGATGCTCGGTAGCTTTCCTGGAGCACACAGCTTATTCACTATCCCTATTACTGGCCCAGACCCAAGTGGAGCAGAGCCTTTCTAACATCCTGTTAATATGAGTGTCTTCTGCTCTTTTAGCTAATAACATCAGCGTGTCAAAAAAAGTCTGTAGAAATATGCAGGACACGGCTTAGCACTTCTGCGTGGCTCTGCTGCAGATTTCTGACTCATGAGCAGCAGAGGGGTTGAGAGTGGAGTTTTCTGTGCATCTGCCTCACGTTTTCATGCACAGATGCTCAGCCTGTCTTGTGGCACACATGAACCTGAACGTGGTTCTTCACATGTTGGGCCCAAACAGCATCTCTCTACTTTCTTTCCTCTTTTCAAGAATTCAGAAAAACCCAAATGGGTTAAATTGTCCTAGCAAAATCCCAGTGCAAGCACCTGTGCCTTAGGGCTCATTCAACACTCTCAAGTCTCCCTCAATACCTCCCCTGGAGGATCCTGCCATGCAGCTCCTGTGAGAAGGATGTCCTCCTGGGAGGTACATGAACAGGATCCTGAGATAGGGATGTTGTCTGAGACTCAGGAAGCCAAAAGTTCAGTGCCTGGAAAAGTCTGTCTTTCTGTGCTAAAGAACAGGAATGTAAATATTGTATTAAGATCCTGTATTTAACATCTGTGATCTCAGCAAAGAGGACGAGGTCGTCATGAAGAAAACAGCAATGCTGCCCACCCAAAGTTTTCTATTTCAAAGATTTTCAAAAACATTCTATGTTTTATTTGCAAAGTTGTATACTATTTAAAACATGCACTGAAATATTTATTAAGATACTGCATCTCTCTCAGCTCCCTCTCTCAAGCTGACTCAGAACTATTTTATCAGCTTTGGGGGGTTTGTGTACAACAAACAGCCCAGAGGCTTAATTTTGTGCAGCGGTTCTCAAAAAGCTACGACTGCAAGCTGTGCTTCAGCAGAGTGTGAGGTTGAAATGTAGTAAGATATTGCTAGTTTAATATTCCTATCACATAGGTATATAAGGCATGGGAGGTAATTGGTAGCTGGTTATTAAAAATCAATTTACTCCAGTGTTCTTCAGTGCAGACATCCACCACCATAAGTAATGTAAAAAAAAATTAATTCTATCGTGAATCTCCTAATACATGGACTAAATTTTGTCTTTTTTTTCTTGGAACTGCAGTTCCTGGAAAAAAGGGGACTTGGAAAGGTGTTGTGAGACCATTAAAACATACCTGGACTGATAAAAAGGACACAGATGTTGTCTTCTTGATTTCCTGCTATAAAACCATTCTTATGATTTCACAGCCTTTATTGGTGAATTCACTTATTAGTGAATTTTTGAGTTTCCCAGTTCCACCTGCATTGACTATATGCAATTATTAGCAATCAATGTAATACTTACATTTTAAGGTGATTTTTTCCACTCTTCCTAAATTTGAAGACTTGATCTTATTCTCTGAATTACAGTTATAGCCCACAGCAAAAGCTTTTACTGGGGCAGTTCAAGAACTGTATTTTTATTGCCTGTTTTCATTAGCTTAAAAGACTTGAATTTCAGTGAGTTTGGGGGTGTTATTTTCCAGTGTGGGAGTCCACCTTCTCTGAACAAATTCTGAGAGAGTCTGGAGGAAGAGTGGAAATGTTTGCCCTCCTTACTGAAAAGAGACTATGTCCCTCCTCAAGAAAACTTATTGCCTTCATGCTTTGAAACCGTGGCTGACTTTCACACACACAATCGCACCATGTTTACATGGCATTCTTAAGCTGGCAAACTCATGCATGCAAAGGGTCAGATATGCCAGAACTATAACAACATTATTTTCTGGTGGGAGCTCTTTGTGCTTTGTGATGTTGACCCCTATATGGGTAGGATTGTGTGCTGTTTCTCTGTAGATGCTACATCTTGCCTAGCAAGTTGCATTCACATGTCTCAAATGCATTTGATTTAGTTATAAATACTGGAATAGAGGAAGCAAAGCCTCTCTCTTTTGTTCAACAGTGCACTGGACATATCTTTTCATTACTGTTACAAATATCCCATGGAATTAAACCTTTGTGTCTCTCCTACAAGCCCACAGAGTGCTGTGGAGGAACCTTGCATTGTGAAATTACAAGTATTTATTTAACACCAAGAAGGATGTTTGGTATTCTAAGAGCTGGATTATACCAAAGTAAGTGATATTTCTTTCAAAGCTATTCTAGATTCACTTTGGTGATAGTTTGGGGAGAGGTGAGCCCCAGCTACAGGCTTCTTGAGGCATTTCTACAGCCTCAGGGATCCCTGGATTCATGTGCTCTCCACAACCATCTGCTTTAGGCCAGGAGCAGGCACTGTAGCCAGCATCAAGATCTTTTCCCCCTTCCCCTGTGCATCACCAGCCTGGCAGCTGAGCAAGCGCAGCTGCTGCACAGCAAGGGTTCAGTGGTCACATAGCTTCCCCCCCCCCCCCCCCCCCCCCCCCCCCCCCCCTCCAAAAACGGTCTCAGACTGATCACCAGTCTGAATAGCAAATCCAAAGCAGACAAGTATTAACTTGTCTGCAGAAATGGCAGGAAACTCATTCAGAGACAGTTTGAAATGCAATGAGTCCACCACCTCCGGGCTGTGCAGACTGTACTGCTGCATGTGCACACTGGTCCTTAACTGTACTTCACAGAGGACTGCCAAATAAAAGATCATTGCAAAAGGTACCAAAATAAAAGTACTTTCCAAATGCCTTGAGATTAGGACAAGAAATATCAGCAAAGGAAACCGAAGTGAAACTTTATTCCTTACTTTCTACCCATACAGTGAAGTGCTGCAGGACTAATGTGGGAGGCTGTGGAAATGCCATCCTGGAGGGTTTTAAGAACAGGTTAGCAAATACCTCCCAGAAATTGATTAGGAATCGCAGATCATGCATGGGGGTAGAAGAACAGACTGGATGAGCTCTCAGCGTGGTTTTTTTAGCATTCATTTCTATAACCCATTGCACACCAGAAATGGGGCTGTGGATAGCAGCTTAAAAGGGATTCCCAGAGAAACCCGTATGTTCATTGGCACTGTGATGGGTCTTCCAAATCCTGCATTCAGCAGCCTGCTTCACGTGGTCCCCAGCACTTGCTTCTGTTTCACACTGTCACTGAGCCATCAGAGAGAGGAACCTGGCCACCACCACTGGTGAAAGCAGCTGTGTTGGCATGGCGGTCTGGCTCCAGAAAAGCCTTTGCTTGCAGTGGCACAGACAGTCACTCCAGCAGAGCCATTTCAAGGGGCAGATGCATCCTTAGGCCCTCAGTGGCTGCAGATACCTCTCCCTGGTAGAACCACATCAGCTTTCTGCTTCATCGCTTGCACAAGTGATGGCCACCATGTAGCACACCAAAACAGCATAGAGCCAGCTGCGCTTCACTCTAATGTGTTCAAGTGCATCCAATATCCACCACTCTGCATGACTTGACTGAGTCACCACAACTGGAAACTCACCCTTCGGATGAGTGAGAGAAGTCCACCTCACTGTGCCTGCAAACTGGACTGATTGTCTTCTCACAAGGGGAACAAACAAAACTCTCTTTCAGAGACTGAATTTCAGTCCTTCCTCCACCACACTCCATCACCCCCGTTGCCATAGTTGGTGGCCTAAGCAGGCGTAAAAGCTTTAGTTTAACTACTGCATCATGTTAACAGTAGACACTAGGAAAAGAGAATAGCTAAAAGGATTTTTAACTCTTTTAAGATCTCATTTTAAGATTTTAAGTCTCAATAGAAAAAACAGTGCGAGTGTAGCTCACACTGTCTTGAGGGGACAAATGAGCTTAGACAATTCGGCAGCCAACAAGCTGAAGACGGGGAGCTACTGAGCAGGACAGCTTGATGCCAAGAGCAAGCAGGGACCTGATGTGCCACCAGCTTCATCTGAATATTCAGGAAAGTTAGTTAAATCGTGACACCTTGTCCTGGCACAAGTCCCTATCCTCTCCTGTAAAACAAACCCTGGCACACAGCACATGTCGTGTCACTTGCCTTTTTTATTTTGGAGGAAGAGCAAAAAAAATTCTGCACATTTGTGAGACATCTGCATTTAAAGCCACAATAGCAGGGAATATAGATGACTGTGCCCTTCAAAAAATAAATACCAAGGCACATTTTCACAGAGTGCTTTGTGCCCTGCAATCGCTAGACTAGGGAGTCTTAAGACCACAGTCACATGGATTAAGAAGCATTGCATAGATGAAGGTATCCGACACGCTAGGCAGAGATTTCTGGATAAAGATGCATAAAAGCTAGTGGTAACTGAGATAGCAGGGATTTAATAATGCTCCTAAAATTGCCTTTGTGAGTTTCCTGACTGTTCATGGCCTGGAGGAAATGCTTTCTAGGACCAGAGTGGCATGTGTGAATAAGCAGTTCGTACCTGCCAGAGAATTTGTGGGGAGAGCTGTGTAAAACTGGGATGCATTCGGGAAAAGGGGCAAGGTGGCAGGCAGGTCATAGTGAAGCAAGTGTGGACAGAGCAGTGGGCTGTGCAGGCTGGGCAGGACACAGGGAAGCTGGCAGAGGAGCCAGAGTCCTTGCTGGAAATAACTGAGGTGCAAGTCTTGGTGGGGCAAAACAACCGCTTTGCTAGCGTGAAGCGAGGGCTGTGGAGAGGGCGGCAGCTTTAGGGGAGCTCACCCAGAGCTGAGTCCCCTTTCCCCCCTGTTCACCACTTTCTCTTGCAGACCTGGAAAGTGCTTGGCAGTGCTGTTTGGCCCCTCACCCAGCTCACCTGGGAGGAGCCCAGGCAGCAGCCACCGAAGCGCATCCTGAAAATCCTCCCTCCATGCCCATGCACATCCCTCAGTGCTGCTCAGGCTGCCCTGGTGGCTTGCATGGTGGCTGGACCCTGCACAGGACGGTTGGTCAGCGACCAGCAACCAGAGCTTGCCAGCTCTGCAGCAGCAGCTGACGAGTCAGTGTGGCCACCGTTAGCCCAGAAGACTGAGCTCAGGAGCAAAGAGCACGTTTTCCAAGGAGATTATTTGGCACTTACTGGTTTGCCTCCCAGATGACAGTGCCAGTCATCGTAGGGGACTATGTGTTAGCTGGCTTCAAACACAAGGTCTTGCAAATTATAGATGAAACAAGAAAAGGTGACCAGAAAGAAAGACTCTTCAAAACTCAAAGGTCATGTATCTGGCTTGATGAAGACGCAGGTTTTTCTCTAGTAGGGGGTAGTTATTCTTCTGTGGAATATAGATTTTGTGAAATATCATGAAATGCTATCTTAAATCAGAGAAAGCTAAACCCTAAAACCTAATCGGAGACATTGGGTTCAGGCTTCCACTAGGAACTTATCTGTCTGGCTGTTTATCCAGGCCAAATCCAGGCTGAGGAAGTGCCCACATTAATCCATTTAAGAGGGAGGATCACAGCAAACATCTCATGACAGCAGCTGACCTTACAAGAATGCCTCCTCACGATGGCAGAAGCTTAACATAAATGCCTGAACTTGCAAAGCATTTGTCATTTTGAACTGCCACACTGGGACGAGTTCATAACATCCTTGGGATCCCCAAACCTTGCTCTCTCATTGCTCTTCAACCTGAAATACTGTCTTTTCAGAAGAATTCAAGTAAACTTTTTGCAGTATTTATCTTCAAATATCTGAGCTGACCTGGAGAAAGCAGGATCATTTTATCTCCACAGTAGCCATTTCTCAATGGAAACAGAAGGGAATTACTTTTAAGGTAAACCAATAATTGTTTTCAGCTGGTTAGTAATGAAAAGAAATTGGATGCAAGAGTTTGTATTGTCAAATCCTTCTATTAAACACAGACAGAGAAGGGTTGCAGAGCATGGCTCCAGGCTGGGACAGTGATACAGCATTATCCCTGTTCTCCTTTTATTTCAGTCTTAAAGATGATCTTCAGACTGCACCTCAAGTCAGCTCAAGACAAAGGGTCTCACAGCGGCAGAGATAAGCACTATGTTTTATCACTGCAAATTCCTTCAGTCTCCTGCCTGACTCAAATAGATGTAATCTAGGCTGGAGGCCTCATGTTCTTCTACCTTTTGATATCTTACTGACTGTGTAAAGGGACTGCAAATGGGTCGTGAGTATAATTTATACATACCATAACCTCACTTTTCATTGCCCCAGTGGAGACTTGCTAACTATGAGACTGAGGCCAAGAAATTTCACATTAATTCAGGCATCTGTTGTTTCTTCAAAGTGTAAAATGGCAGTTGTACATCTGAAAATCCCAGTGTCAGCGCCCCAGCTTCACAAGAGGAGACAAATAAAGCATTCAGTGTTCAGAAAATACCACAAGGGCCAGTCTCGGTGAATCTGCTGATCTCCACAGCATCCATCAAGCAAAGTCTTCTCAGAGAAAAAGCATCTGTGTTTGAGAGTTCTCATACATCTGACAGCTCAGGAGGTGACTCACACACTGGGGGGGCTGGTGTAGAGTCAAGCTAGCCAACTTTGGTCAAAATCAGCTCTGGGAGCAGAGAGACAAGTGGGAAGAAAGAGAAATGGCCCTGTTGTTACAGCCACACCGCGTGATCCAAGCCCAGGCTGGGGCCAAGGCAGTGGGGAGGCTATCACCGCTTTCTTTGCCTCCCCCTGTGAAAATCTGCGCTTTCAGGCATTTGGATTTTCTTGATCATGGAGCAGCCAGTGCCATTGGGCTGCACGAACATCTGAGTCCACACAGCCAAGGGGTCCATGGTGGGCAAAGGCAGGCAGTGACTGATTACACCCCACAGCTGCTCTGCCAAGTGGTGCCCAAAGGATCTGGGTGTCGGTAGAACTAGGATCTGTGCGCCTTCGCTGTACCCCAAACTGCATCTCCTTAAGTGGGGAAGAGGAGGTTCCATGAGGAAGGGAGGCCCAAGTGGTCAGCACAGAGCAAGGGAGCCTTCTGGGGTCTGATACTGCTCCCCCGAGCACCCACCTCACCCTCCTCTGTCCTCTGCACCAAAAGTGTTGTTCACAATTAAAGGAAGTTCATAAAGGCATACATGCTAACTCTGCTGTTTAACAATAGGTAGTAGCAATGCCTAGATAACTTCTATTTATCTTCTTAATCTTACATTAAGCCAGGAATGTGTGTTTACATTTAGTATTTCTAAGTATCATGCTTCTCATGGGTGCCTGATTCTTAATGATCTCCTGAATAATTCATTCTAAAAGCCTCTTTATTTTCTTCTCTCCAGTTTAATTAACCTCTTGGTGCAGTCAGGATTTTACCATAAAAGCATAATGCATTTTGCATTAGTGTGTAACTCATGCTGGAAGAATCTGAATCCAGCCACTAAAGAGTTAATAGTAGATTCTGACTTAATGCCATTTTATTATGGATGATGAATAATAACAGAACATTTTCTTTATATCCCTGGGTGCTACCTTAGGATACCCAGGAAGGAGTACTCATCTTGCCCAGCACCACTGGCCAGACCTTGGCATACAGCTGCCACCTCACATGGAGGCGAGGGCAGTATCCTGCATTAGTTTTCTATGGAGTTCTCCCAGCCCTTCCCAAAAAGCTGGGGAAGGCTCCCAAATCAATGCTGGTCCTCTGCCAGAGCCTCAGGTGACAAATATTATGGGTGCATTTGTGATTGTTGGGAGGCTCTTGACTGATACCATGCTTTTGGGTTTCCAGGTGGAATGATTCTGGGCTCCTACCAATGGACCCCGTTGACCATCCCACCCAAAGACTTTGACTTCATCAGCAGAAAAAAGCATTTCTCCTTTGTGCTGTAAGTTGGCAGTGATTATCAATAACTGTGTGAGCTAAGACTGCTTTCTGCAGTGAGTATTTTTTGCTTTCCAAATGGAAGCTGCTGTAACATGGTGATGGACAAGCCTTTCGGAATGCTTATATATGAAATATGTTCTTATTTCCAACATGTCTTCTGCTCCAGGGTTTCTGAGTGCCCTTGTCTGCCTGCAAATTCATCTGTCTAATTTCACAGAGTTTGGGGATATTGTTCTCTTTCTCTTACTGAGGCTAGGAAATGGTGATGCAAAAAAAGGTTAATAAAAATATCCTCAGTTCTGTTACCTGGATGGGAACACCAAAGGGAATCTTTCCTTGCTGACCCACTGCGGTGCTTTAACTGCAAAGCCAGCTTTGCTGCAAAACGTCCCCTGTGCCCATACATGCTCTTGGCAGGTGCAGGGGAGCTCATGTCTACAGCTACTTCAGAGGGAATAGACCCTCCTGATGCCTTCTGCCATTTATCATGCCTCTGGGCAAGTTTCTGTATCTCTTTCTTGGTAGAGAGTTGCACTTGACCAAATCATGCTTGGGTCCCTTCAGTGCAATATTTTTACAGTGGACCAGTGGAGCTTCGCTTTGGTCCTGTGGTGAGGGACTGCACCGGGGGGACATCAGGTTGTGCTGGGCCAGGGCCCAGAAGATGTGCGAGAGGTCACAGCAGCAAGGAGACATGTTTTACCCTGGGTTCACAAAGATAACCCATCATTAGATAAAAGCCCATCCCCAAAGATTAGAGGATGAGTCCTTAAATAGGCAAATTATTAAGCCCCAGCTGTTTTGGTCTGGACTAATTAAGGCCGAGTCTTTGGCTGGGAAAAGTGATACGGGATTTAAATCAGCTGCGCACCATTTCAGGAAACAGATTCTCTCGTGCTGTTTTATTTTCCCTGTAACTATTGTCTGGGTTCAGATTGTCAAAACACACAGTGGCAGTTATTCACTGTTAATTATTTGATCCTTTCTTAAGATCCTCTTGAGCAAGTGCTTCATTATGCAATTAAACAGCAGCAGGTTGCCACATGCCAGGCAGGGTACGAGGAAGCTGGCCGTACCTTAGATAAGCGGTGGGGGTTGGCACGGCGGCGGTGGGGACTGGGGTCTGGGGACCAGGGCTCAGGGCGGGGGGGGCAGGGGGAGGGCAGTGCTTCCTATGCACAAGCCGCACCAGTGCCTTGGCTTCCTGAGCATCTGTGGCTCACGGGACAGACGGGCCTCACAGGTTTCCCAGTAAGGGCCTTTTGCTTCCTTTCTGCTGAGACAAAAATATAATAAACCAGCTACGTTTTGCAATGGGGCTAAACTGAAACAGCCTGGGTTGGGGGGTTTCTCTTCTCCCTGTCTCCTCGTGTACACATGTCTGTGTGCACACAAATACGCTCTAAAGTGTGCAGCGTGGTGGTGTTTTTCCTAGTGGCAGTATATAAATTTGAGAAAAGATAGTCCATTTCCTACATTATTTTTCACAGGATTCTCCATTTGAAATCTTTTCTAATTCTCTTTGCCAGTAGACATTTATTCTTTCCTCAGTGCACAACACAGCTCAAGCTTTACTCAGAGAGGCAACCGCTGCCTCCATGAGAGAAGAGATGACTACATTATTTTGCCCTCAATGGTTTCTGAAGACATTTGAGTGGTTTACATCATGGCTTTTTCCGAGTGTGGATGAAAAGTCAACACTTTCAGAATCTTTGATATTGCAGACTGCAAAATATCCCCTCCATGACCACAGGAGCTCAGCAAGGGCCAGCAATGGCACTTGAGCAGATCCATTCCTTGTGATGTGAGGGAGCTCAGAAAGGAGATTTCAGAAAATGAAGCTGGGCTGCCTTTTGCTGCTCAGGCTCTCAACACCAGCATCTTTCACCTAGCCCTGAGCAGTAGCCGGTGGTGGTGCACTGGCTGGAGATGGGAAAAGCCTCATTGCTTTTCATTGGGTGCTCTGTCCTGTCATGTAAAGCCTGGTTTGCAGCTTATTTAAGGAGAAATTTGAGGGACAGATTTTTATCTGTGAAACCTGAAGTGATGTGGTCCCTGGGCACTAGCACCTGCCTTGTTCCTTGTAGGACACCACGGTCAGCCCAGCTCCTCCCGGGAGTCACGTGTTTCATGGGGAAGGTGATGGCAGGTTGCATCTCCAATAGCCCCTGACACTTGCTCACCATGCTAATCTGCCTCAGCCTGAATTTGTGTCTCTCAGCTCCTGGCCTTCTGGGGAGAGAGGAAAGCCTAGTGGGCAGGGGGTTCATTTTAGGCATAGCATTTGTCCAAGTGTATAATGCCAGGATTAGTTTACTAGGATACCCTCATGTATAACAAGGCATTTTATTTTAATCTATTTTAATGTATACCTAAATGCTTCCAGCTCCTAAGATTCCTAACTTAAAACTTTTTTTGTGTTGTCCATGAAGACCATCATACTGCTCCACAGAAGGGAACATAGTCATGAGGATGATATGATAAGCTGTCTCTTGGTGTGTCTCTTTATTAATGTTTGGTAAGACCTTTTCTAATAATACATATTAATTAAAAAAACTAGTATCCTGTATCTAGAGTTCAAAATTAAGGAAGCATTCAAAGACTATTTGCCTCAAGCAAAGACTATAGGGCTTCAGAATGGTTGCAAGCAAGAGTTCTCAGGGAAAAGAAACCAGTTTGTATTTTTAATATTTTAAGTTATTAAAATTTAAGGATGTTTAAAATTTAAGGGATAAACACGTTGACTCAGATCCATTAAAAGCTGAACTGTGCATAGAGAATATATTTCTAAATATTTTTTTCCCCCTGTAATCAAGTAAATATTGTGCAGCCGTAAATTCAGGCTGTTTGTGTCTTTGTCTTGTAATAAGATGCTATTTTTTTCCACAACATCTTAGCATTAGAAACATATACCAAAAGTATCGCTTACATTCAAGCAAATTTAGACTGTTTGAGCCTGGTTGCAAAGCTTCATTCTCAGCTAAGAAAGTTAGATTTCTGTGTCCTAGCAGATTATTATTGCCTACAATTATTTGCACAGAATGAAAACATATAGGAATTGCAGATAATTTGTGGGCTTTACAGATCAATAGGGAAGAAATTCCTTCAACATGCAATCTGTACATTACATACCAGCTGTAACTTGCTATGTGCTGAAACCTTTATATGCTAAACATATGGTATATGGTTTAAGTCTCCTCATGCTATGGACAGCACATCTTTGAAGACATGACTATAAAACGTTCCTTTACTTGTGAGACCTACCAACATGTAGCAGCACTTTTTCGTTGTGCTTGTTGACCCGAGAGCCACCGTCTCTTTACCAGCAAATGAACTGGGAGGGGGGCAGGCTCAAGCCCTGCACTGGCATGGTTGGTGAGCTGCAGGGAAAGCCCTATAGCCCCAACAGGAACTGTTTTATAGAAAACCTCAAAAGCTGAGCAAAGCTGGTGTTTACATACCGAAAGTGTGACTTTTCAAAGGAAAAAAGACACTCAGAAAGTTTCCATTGCTGAGGAGAGTTTTCCTTACTGAGGCATTTGTGCCAGCACATACACTGCCATGTTGTGCCTGTAAAGGTTTTCCAGACCACTCCAACATGAACTTGCTTTCTGAATTTTCTAGCTGGGGATCAGCTTTCCAAAATACCTAACTAGCCCATGCATCTCTTTATGGGACAGCATTGCGATGTTACAAGAAATGTCATCTAAAGAGCATGGCATAATCCTCCACCATAAATTACGTCTTCTGGAAAGCTGAATTGCCAAGGGCAAAACACCACCTCTCTGTGTCTGTCAAATGGGGGTAATAATAATACTTACCTATATCACAAGGGTGTATTTAGGATTAATTACCCCTCCTCATGCCAAGAATGAATTTATCCTATGTCATTCGGTGCTACCACCCATTAGTGGTAATTTGTATAACTAATTATTGTGAGGCCTGCCTGCCAATGTTTTCACACACACACACTCCACATTAACTTCCATTAGCTTCTTTCTAGTAGACTTTCTGGCACTAGCAGAAGTTTTGAGCAGATCTTTCCCAGCTAGTCTTACTCATGTTTTCTTTATCTTTAAACCAATCTTGACTGATGAATTCCCAAGTAATCTGGGCTATTTGTCCATAAGACACAAGTATTTCCTGCTGACATTTTAGGATACACTTTCAACCACCTTTTAGACAAGGAAGCAGAGTAGGATCCAGACAGATTCTGCCCCAAAACCAGATTGTGAACCTTTCTTCCAGCTGATGGCATTAGATATGGTGTGCAGCTCAACGAGAAGACTGTACAGCTTGGTCATGTCAGGGCTAAGGCAACACTCACTTCCCCAAATTAATTGGAAACCTAGTTTCCATTTCCAGAAGTCATTTACAAACTGACTGAAGCTGTTAATGATTAAAGGATTCACCTCCCATAGCTTCAGCAGTATAAATGCCAGCTTTGTAGGCTTGAGTGATTTATCCCATCACAGGGTAAGCATCCAAGACAGGTGAAGCAGACTCTTTGTTGGTTGCAGAAATAAACTAGGGCAGGAGTTTGGCCAGGATGCTTAACTTTCAGACAGCCAAAATTAACTGAAATTAATCCTACTTTAAGATGCTTTTGAAGATGGGAATTAGTTTGTAAAGTCACTGCAGCCCAAAACATCAAAGGTCAGTGAACACCTCACTTGGGCTCTTTTCCCAGTTCTGAAAATGTTCTGTCTGCATCACGTGAATCTCTGGTGCTTGATGAAAAATGCTTGCCCAGGTATATAGCTGAATTTGCAAATACAATGTCCTGTATGTAGCACCGTGTGCTATATGGTTTGCGTTCATTAAATCCTTTTGCACTGGAAAATTGGCTCTCTGGTTTGGGATATGCATGACACATAGGAAGGATGTCTGTAATCACTTACACAAATGTCCATATCCTTCTGTTCTTTCTGCTCCCTCCTTACTGTCGTTCATGCCCAACCAAACTGCATCTTAAACTGAGAAATCACAAGTCACGAAGTATTTTCAATCAGTTAGAATTACGTTTGGGTCTCAAGTATCATAAAAGCCAGAAAACTTGCATTTACTAAAACCTTTTTCTCTGAAAATGTATTAATAATTTATGATCATACTTTGTAGATAATGCAATAATTGCTTGCTTGATTATGTAGCCAAAATAATCATGTTTGATTTTTGCCTGGTGACTACATTTTGTATCATTTTCAGGGCAACAGATGCTCATCTATTTCTTCTGGTTCAAAAAACAGCTCTAAATTTAAAGTGAATTACTATAAACTTTCCACAGGCATCTAATTTTACCTTAAAAATATGTACAGCCTAAATGATCTTATACTCAGGAGGAGAAAATTCACACACAAAGTCCATGTTCAGAGAACTCAGCACAATGCAATTAGCATCACACCCTGCCAAAATGGACAAATTACGCACGCAGAGAATATGCATTCACACACACACACAGAGGCAGAAACGTGTGCTGGCTTTCAAATCTGGTTTTAAAATGTTGATTCTGCTCCTTTGCCCCGGAATGACAGCATTTTATGTAAGTTTTTTAAGTATATGTTTATTTCACTAAATAAATAAAAGCAGATAAATAAACAAATAAAAGTGAATAAATAAACAAAGGTAAATAAATTACTATAAATAAATAAATAAAAGTTATAAATGTAAGTAAATAAATAACTAAATAAAAGTTAATAACTTCAAGTTGTGATCTTCATTAGGCTGAGATGTATTTGAAAACCTGTTTGGTAATGATTTGGAAAGTAACGGACTACACAAAACCTGACCTCCAAAATGGGTCCAATCCAAACACACATCTAGGGATTAAAAAGTACTTTAAAGAACCCAAAAAACCCCAAAAGAGATACATTTATGATCTTTCCTTAAAGAAAGGGGAAAAATCCAACAGAAGAAAGCAGGACAAAGACACAGCTGGTTAGCTTATCTGCCTCACTTTTTGGGCTATTTTAAATGTATCCATGTAAGGTTTACAAAAGCCTTCACCTTTGAGCTGACTGTTCCCACATGCTTCAGTACCAACATGTCCCAGGCTTGGTGAAGGCCCCAGTTTGCAACCTTGTCCAGACCAGTTTTCTTTTTTCAAACGTGTAGGTGTGTTTTTGCTGGTCGAATTCAAGAACAAAGCTCTGTGCAAAAGCTTTCCCACCCCTGGTCTGATGCCGTGCAGCAAGAACATCAAAGAGAGCACACTGCTGGTGGCAAAGCCCACCCAGAGAGGACACCTACCCTCACACCAAGGGCCAGCTTGACCAGTAAGTCACCTGGTGAAGCTGAGCTTCCCACTGTGGGCATTGCTTCCCCAAGGAGGAGGCCATTCGGAAATCACATTGCAGTGTGGTCTGTGACTGATTTTTTATTCTGACAGCTCCTGCTTGGTTTTGCCAGCTACATTTTTTTAAAACAATGGGCAAAGTTCTTTATTTTTTGCATAGATATGGGTATGTTATTTTCTAGTTGTCTTCTCCCTTATTCAAGTGTATTTTCACCATGTCCAGGCCTGAGGTAGGAGGCAATTTAAGGCTTGGAAAGAGAGTTGTGACCAGATGTAGCTGGCAGTGTAAATGGGCTCCCTTCTGCTCAACCCCACTTATTAGATTCTCATTCAGGGTGTTGCAATTAGATGAAGTAATGTCTGAGACTAAAAGAGGGAGAATGACCTTGTTCTAGGACTTTTTTTGTAAATAAGACATTGATATGGAAACAAGGCAATATTATACTGGAGAGGAAAATGCAAGAAAGAAGTGGCCAATCTAGTCAGCAAGAAGGTACTTAAAATCAGTTTCCAAATGGGAACTTGGGGTGGAAAAGGAGAAGGAAACACCCTCAAAGGTATGGCCGATCACGGCATGCAGACTAGAGATAAGAGCATCAAGAAGACCATCGTGCGCAGCAGGTGGAAGGGGTCGGTGCTCAGAAATGACCCCGTATATTTTGGGTGAGAGGCAATGAGGAGCTGCTCTTACCTCTGCTCCTGCGGCCATCTCTCCCAGCGTAGCTGCACCACGGTGCCTCCTCCTTGTGTTGCCTCTGCCTGGTCCCCTGAGACCATGGGAAAATATTTAAATAAAAATGCTAAATGCCAGGAGACAAGCTTAAAAAAAATGAAGAGAAAATAGAGGCAATCTATGCAGTAATTAACCACCCAGTTTAAGAGGTGATTTTTTGCAGTCATTATCCACTTGATTTCAACTCTCAGAATACAATGAAATACAGATTAAAAAAAGCCTTTAAATGATCTGCCTCCAGTCCCAGCCACAGGTTTCTGTTCCCTGAACAATGGGCAAATGTGTGTTAGGAAACAAGAGTGGGAGGCAAGAGCAATGACACTTCTTGATTTCAGCTGGTTCTTCATACCATGCAGCACAAAATCCTACCTGCTAAAGAACCAGATGCTAGTTTGTGCTGTGTCTAAGCGCGAGTTGAAACCTTCTGTAAAAAAAATTTAATGGGAACTAACTCTGTTTCAATAAGGCCCTTAATGGAATATCATAGGCATCAGTATTAGGCCTTTTTTTATTTAATGTATTTCATTATTCATGATATAGAATTTTACAAAGGAGTCAATTAATTACAGTTGCAGAAAAAAACAAAACTGGAAGGTATATTACTATGCTGCTGCCAGTAGTTAAAGTCAACTATTTCTTTGCCAGGAAGCTATTTTTCCTTCTGGCCAAAATTAGCAATGCAATTGCCCAAAATTGCTCAGTCTCCTTGTCCCCAGAGCAACTCCTTCAGGTGGTGGAGCTGGGTGTCACCGACCCTGCGGGGTGCCTCCCAAGGTGGTTGTGTGCCTGATGGTGATGCCTGTGCCAGACTGTCTCAGGAGATACGTGACTGTTTCAAGCTTAGTTGTTCAGACTGTGCAGACAAAATAGCACAGAATCTGTACCTTCTGAGCCCTTAGCACATCTAGCCTATCTACTTTTATCCTTTTTTATATACTTCTTCCCACATACTTCTGGGGCAGTCACGGAGGAGAAGGGGAGCAGATGCACAAGGACTACAGGTGGGTGCTGGAAAGCACTGGTGGGACGTAATGAAGAAGATGTTTTGGCAGAAGCCATCATAGTAACAGAAAGGAACCTCAGAGACAAACAGCAAGTTGCTTCTGCAGGCAGTTGGTAAAACAGTTCTCTTGGTGGACTTCTCAAAGATAATCAAGGATGATGATGATGGATAAAAATGCTGCATGAAGGCTAGGTGGAAGAACATTGTGAATTCTGAAGTATTTCTTCTTGTAAAGTCTCCACAGTAAGTCTGTCATGCATAGTCATGTCATAATATGCATAATGTGCATAAGTCATAATGCACAGACTTATAGCTGGCTGTCATAGCAGCCCTGTACAGACTACTTTCTACACCTAGAGTAAAATGCTAAAATATATTGCGAATGAATTATATTGAGTGTGTGTGCTTGGAAGTGATAGACTTTCTGAAGTGGTACTTATGTTCAGGAATGGTCTTTTCAAGCTCAGCATATACTTAGCCAGGGGAGAGGATTTGGACATTATCAGATAAAATGAACCTTATTTATATGGTGTTTAAAAAATACATTTGGTTGTTATTTCCCACTGCAGCAGATGGTACCCAAAATAAGAAATTACCTGGAACCTCATTAACAACTCCCTCAAGTCTGCACAAAAGTGCTCAGGGAAGTAGGAAATATTTGACTCTTTTTCTTTTGAAGAAGACTTTGCTTGCTTTCGGTCTCTTAGAAAAAAAAAAATTATGGAAGGTAATAATCACAAATATTCACAGTGACACAGGGCAGGATGGAAAGTTATTAAAAATATCTAACCTCACGCTGCAAGTTACCAATCATCAGTCACTACCTTGTGTTCAGAAGACACATCTCGGCCATAAGGCAGCTATTCCCAAGGTACGTGTGATGGGCGACTTGTTTCCAGCCTCCTCTGAAGCAGCTGATGGGGCCGTTTCCCAAGACCGCAATGTTAAATGCCAGCATTCATTTTCCAGGGAAATGGCTGGAGTCTCAGATGTTGCTAAATAAGTGTCCTGGTGTCATACAATGTGACTATCCCTCCTTCCCAGCCACGACGGCTCTCAAGGGATGCAGGTAAGGGTAATTATCCAAAGTTCCAACACTCAAGAGGGTGCCCATCTCTAACACTTCCCTGTTTTTGGTATCTTGCGGCATAGATTGCTGGAATTAGCAGCCAAACGCTTCCCTTGTTTCTGTTTCTGCCACTGTCATGAGTTACGCAGGACGTGGTGCCAAGCCCAGTGCTAAGAGCAGTAGGATACAGCCAGGGAAGAAGCCTGAGCCTTTGTAGCAGTTCTTGAACCTGAATTTCCTAGTGGCCATCTGCAGCTGTGTTTGCCCCTGTAAATGTCGAATGCAGCCTTGCCTGGTTTTGCTTCATTTGCTCTTGCCGGTCGACCCTTCCTGGTGACTGCCCTGAAGGTCAGTGGCTGCTGTCAGCAGGGGCTGGGCCAGCAGTGCCCGGGACACAGGAACCCTGACTTTCTCCCAGATGCTGGGAAAGCTTTTTCCCTTCCCTCTGAGTTTGCTCCCTGTCCTGCAATTGCTGTACCCTGTCTATATAGAAGATAAGCTTTGAGGCTGGATCTCCCCAAGTTTTGGGTCTTTGTTGGCTGTCTGATACCACAGACCCCATTCTCATTATGGCTTTTACAACTCAGCCTTATTGCAGGGCTCTTTCACTGGTGCAAAGCACTGCTGCATTGGCTTCCCCTTCCATGTGAGCTTACAAAAAGTCTGCCCACGCCTCCCCACCCAGTGGGCATGACCTTCAGCTCAACTGGATTTCACAGGAGGCACAACTGCCCCAACCCTGGCTGCTGGCCGGGCTGGCCGGCTGTCTACCCCTCATGGAGGAGCCTGGTGCCCTCTCAGGGAGGCTCAGCCCAGCCCAACCTGTCAGCTCCAATTTTGCAAAATTTGGCTTTCCTCCCTCCTCTTCCTCCCAGTTCTTGATGCATTGCGCAACTTCATATTTTGATGCAAATTTGAGCCTAGACTATTGTGTGCCGGTATGTAATTCAAGTTCAATCAACCACCAGAAAACCTGCTCTTCTTAATTTAAAATAACCCTCTATCTGATGGATGAGCTTTTTAGTAGCTACAATTGGAGAAAGAGCCATCCCAGAGAATAAAGCTTCAGTGTAGGAATGCTGGTTTTAGCCTGTTTTCAAAAACTTCCACTGAGCCCCAGAGGCTCGTTTTTTGTCACAGAGGAGAAAACAAAACAGTTTTTGTTCAAGTTCCTTGTGCAAAGGAGCAGAGTCGTTTCCTTCTCCAGCTGATATGCTGTAGATCAGCTTTAACCATATTTGCAGGTATTGCTGTGGTTAGGGTTGTATGTAACCACAGATTACAATTTGGGTGCCTAACAATCTAGATAGCTCGTCATATGACTGCAACGATCTCACGGCACAGTGCTAGCGGTGTCCACGGCTTTCTGTGTCATCTTCTTTGCTTTCACACTGGCTCCATACAAGTATAAAACTGCAACTTCTTCATATCTGTTCTTCTATTGAAAGGAGAAGGCTTGGGTGGGCAAGCAAGGGGCACTGATACTGATACTCATCCACAGTCCTAATTTGTGCATATCCATGGACTCGGGTGAAAATCAGGCTCTGCTCCAGAGAGGCTTTCGGTATCACAAGAAGAAATCTTGACAAGACGATGAACATCCACGTGATTTCTAGGCTGATGACACTGGCTGCATGTTGCTCTACCAGACTTGCAGACATCAGGCTGGAAAATAGCTTTGGTGATACTGTGATGTTACTCCTGAAGATATTTCACTTGTAATATAAGTGGATGAAGAGATGTCTCATGTAATGTAAGTGGCTCTTTGGACTGTCCAGATGCTAGATGGTAAATGAAGGGGTTGGAATTCTTATTTTCCAACTGGTTAACAGATATTTTCTTCATCATTTGTAATTACATTATTAACGGCCCTGCACTGTACAATGCAAAGTACTTTAACCTCTGCCAGGACCCTAATTTTTCTCTCTCCACTCTGAACTAAGGGTAAAGGGTGAGAAAGCAAGTGTGATGTATTTAGTCCTAAAAAATTTTCTGCCATGAAAAGCATGACAAAACATGGTTCTCCTGCAGTGTTCCCCCTCCCTCCTCCCCTTCCCTTCAGGAACTGATGTTTTAAATGTCTTTGCTTTCAACAGATGACAAGAGCAGGTCCAAATCTCCGTCACATGGCCATTCGCACAGGCGTTGCTTGGGGAAGAACCACCAGCACCGGTCTGGTCCCGAGGAGGTAGATCCTTCTGTTACTTGTGATTAGAGAAGCGCCGGGGTGGTGATCAGCACACATGATCGTCACAAGGCCTGGGGATCCTACGCAATTGCAACAATAGCTTACGAAGATGATCAAAAGGACATTTGTTCCTCGAGCCGTTTAAAGGGGAGGCCAGAGGGGCTTGTGTGAAGCCACGCTGCCCGCCTCAGCAGCCTGCCTGCCTGCAGGACAGCGCTTTCTGCAGCAGCCCTGCGCTAGCAAACACGCGCGCCAAAGTGGGAGCTGGGGTCTCCCCTGCTAAAGAGAGGCCTAGAGCAGTTTGCCTAAAAACAGGGTCTTCCCCAATGTTGTCCTGCTAGGCGTTCACAGAAAAATCAGGAATACTAAACACAGCAAGAGCCAAGGCTGGTGAGGCAACTTTATTAAGGAGCAATAAAAAAATAAATTAAAAAAGCAAAGCATTAAAGATCATAAAATACTTTTTTTTTTCTTTCCAGCTCTTTGTGACAGAGGCTGTGAGGAAGCAGGTAATATGCTTCCTGCTGGGATTAACTGGCAGAGTAACAGAGGCCACCTGGGAGGCAAATCCTCTGGGTTAACTCCTACTGCTCCTAGAGAAATTCCTGTCCCCTGTTAAGTGCTGGTGGCTTCCCTGCCAGTGGCTGCTGAGATATACTGCAGATGTTCTCCTTGACCCTTGGAGTGCTGTACGTGGCCCCAAACAAAAGCTGACTGGTGAGCCCTGGGCCAGCGCTGCTGGGGATGCTCAACCCTGTGCTGGGATGCCAGTACTCCTGCTGCCCTGGATCCTTCTGATGCATCCTTGCAGCGGCCGCACAGTGGAGTGCAGGCAGTGCAGCATGACATGCAGTAGCTGGAGGGATATTACAATATTATTTGTGATAAAAAAATATTGTTTTGTTTTTCCAGTTCATTGGCCAAAAATTAGCTTGGCTCTTTTTGCTGCAACTTTACAAGTGAAACCCAAACAACTGCTGCCATTCAAAGGAGCCTGAGAAATCCTAGGAAGTCTCTAACAAGCTGACAGTCAGTCGATGGCCAGAGGGGATGCAGAAAGGCGCCAGTCATCTGTGTCCTCTGGGCTGCTGCTGGAGGCACCTCCCTGTAACCCAGAGGTCTCTCTACTTCTGCATAGCAGCTCCCCATTGCCAGGTTCAGGCACTCCCCGATAATGCCCAAGGCCTCTGAAATCTCCAGTGGCTTAAGCATGAGCTTTTGAAAAGTAATTATAATCCTGGGATTCTATTAATTTCCTTGGAGGTTTTTTACCAGTACTGCTCGTATTTTTGTATTTTCTCCATGTCCCAAAATGCCGGAAGTTCTAAAAGAATAAAACTTCCGAAATGAGTTAGATAACTAATCGTAGTGATTTTATCCTACTTAATTAGTTTCATCAAGATAGTTCAAAGGATGCTGACAAATGTGCTCTAAAAACATTTATTTTTATTATTAAAAGAGAAAGTATTCTAAAAATACCCACCACCCCCCACCTCGAGTGTCTTAGTTGCCTCAGATTGAATAGCTAAAATGTATTACACCAGTCATTTCCTTCCCTTCCCTCAAAATGAGGGAACTTAGGAACACCGGTATGAGTGAGGACACTTTTGCAGGCCTGGCTTAGGAAGGGATAAACCCATTTTCTTCCTCTGACGCTGCTGGGCTTGGCCGTGTGCTGGTACCCCGTCCCAGAGGCTTGTTGTGCTTCTGCTGCCTTTAGCAATGCAGCAGCTCAAGGCTGTCCTCAGGCAGGCAGGGGGCTGTGCAACTACTTACTGCTTTTGGTGGAGCGATTGCCATTTTTCGTATGTTGTTTCTAGTCCAAGGAGAAGTCTTTCCTTTGGTGCTTTGGTTCAGAGACAACCTGTCTACCAGAATGAGTTGAAACTCAACACATGTTGCACAAGAACTCTGGAAATTTCCAAATAATACTAATTTCTGGAACAACATGACTAGCTGTTTAGTCCAGCAAAAGAAGAAAAATGCAAACAGCTTTTGAATGAAAAATGACTGAAGGGGAAAATACAAAAATGTTTTCATCTGATAAATGAGTTTGAATTGCTTTTGCTATTTTAACTCAAAAGAGAAAAAGCCAAAACTAGCATCTGGGAGGTTGCTATTGCCCTTCTGAAATTTTCTTTTAATGCACTGAATGGGCCAGAGGCATGAGGAATGTTGTTCACTCCTTTCATCCCCAACCCACCAGGGAGTTAGACCTGGGTCAGCTGCTGTGCCCAGCAGCCCTCCTCCCACTCTGAGCAGGCAAGTCAAACATCACATGTTATTTCAGTCATCAAAAGTGATTGCTCAGCTGTGCCACTATGCTAACTTCTTTTTTGATGACCACACCACAAACCTCCCACCCCACAATCACATACTAAGAGCAAGGCCCCCTGCCCCATAATGATACATGGACCAGCCGAAAGCACGTGTGGTATAATTCACAGAAGTGCAGCCAGCCTTTGGTGCTGGTACTTCTCAAAATATACATATCTGGGGGAAGCCAAACATTATTTTGCACTTTCCGCAGCTAGAGAGAGTACTGGAGTAATTTGTACTATTTGTACTACACACTGCTGTATACTGATCTCATGCTGTGCCTTCCCACACGGCGACCTGATGGTGGGATAGCATTAAGCCTACCACACAAACTCCTTGTCTGATGCTGCTGACATTGCTTAGTGAGGAGTGCACAAAGTCCAACAGGTCCTTTGGGGTCAGCTGGCTTCTACTGCCTGTCACAACCTAGCTAAAATGATTTCCAGGGAATGGACAGAAAAATCAAGTCACTGGAGCTATCACTGCTAGTAAATAATCTCTGCTGCCTGGCTGGCAGCTGACAGATAATAGTTCTCATCAAAAAGAGTGATCAATAATCAGTTTATGAAATATGGAATATCTTTCAGAAAACATAGCCTCAGAGCAATTTTTGGACATAAACTTACTAGCTACAGCATAATCTTTTAAGAAATTAGTGCTCAGGAAACAAGGCAACTGAAGGTCATCTATAACCATGATTCATAGTTACAGAATTTTCTGGAAACCACAACAGAACTGCAGAGTAGATTTTCGTATTCTTAGAACTTCAGTTCTAAACCAGGGGCTAACAAGTCTATGCAGCTGCTCCTTGTCCTCTGTTGAGCTCAGACCTCCTCAGAAGGCAAGTGGGAAGTTTCCTAATCCACAGTTTCAGCCTACAAAGCAGTAGAATTAAGGATGCTGTTGTCCAGCCTCTCCAGCAATCACTGTGAACATTTTGGTCCACGGCAGGACTGATCATTCCCTGGTAACTTGGCCAGGACCATCATGTCTCCATTTACAGATAACCTCCCCAATGACCTAAATGGCATACAGATGTGAAGGAGATCCAGAAACAAAAAAATCTGGTGGCAGTGATGCATATGATACTCGTCACTAACTCCATGTATACTGTAGTATATGTAGTGTATATATCCACAAACTTTCTTCTTTCCCACAGAGCCTAGCTAGTAAGAACAGAGAGTCACTATCCAGTGTTCAGTGAGTGGGATCTTCTTTCCTACTTTTGGCCAAGTGACTGTTACAGCTGAGAAAGTCCCCTTGCTGATTGCAGCATCACAGAACAGCTGAGGTTGGAAGGCACCTCTGGAGGTCATATGGCTGACCCACCCTGATCAAGCAGACCCACCTACAGTCAATTGCCCAGGACCATGTCCAGTTGTTTTTTGAGTATCTCCAAGGATGGAGACTCCATAACCTCCCTGGACAACCTGTGCCAGTGCTCAGTCACTCTCAGAGCAAAACTGTTTCCTGATGTTCAGGGGGAACCTCCCGTGTTCCTGTTTGTGCCCACTACCTCCGGTCCTGTCACTGGGCACCACTGAAAAGAGCCTGGATCAGTCGTCTTTCACCATCCCTTCAGGTACTTGGTGCAGGATGGCCCATGGTTCTGATGGTCCATGCTGGTACCATGGTGGTTTCTCTTTACGTCTGGGTACAATAATGCTTTGAAGCAAATAAAATACATATTGAATGCCTTCCTGATGTACTTTTCATATAAGCTATTGCTAAAGGACCAGCACAAGAAAATAATTCAGGGGGAAATGGTCCATGTGACCATGAACAGGAATGGAGGTGGTAATCATTGTAATAAGAAAATAGGAGAAAGATTTTTTCAGAAAGCAGAGATGCCATATCCTAGGTTGCTTCAGAAGGGAAAACATTTCAGGAAAATAAAATTAAAGTTGTGCTAACTGAATAAATACATAAAATAGCTCCTTTGGCTATGCTAAATGAGAATTCACAAATTATTTGTACCTATCCAGCTACTGGGATGCCTCAGTGTGAAGCCTACTTTGCTTAAATGGGGGAGTGAACAAGATGGGAGAAAAAAAGGCTCAGATTCAGCCACAGCCTTGGTATCTTCTGAAGCATTATTAGAAAATGATTATAATGTTAATTGTGACAAAAACTTGTATCTCCTGGATCCTGACAAAAGTAGGTTTTGATTTCCTTAATTAGCAGAGGCAAGAGCTGGCTGGAAGAAAAGGAAAAAAAAATGAAGCTGTTTAAAAAAGGAAACTCTGAAGGAGGGGAAGCTCTTCAAGGAGGTCTGCTGACAGAACAGAAACGTTGAAGGACCAAAACAAGTCAAGGTCTGTTTCTCATTGAAGTTCGCAGAGGTTTTTGGTAAGATAGTTCTAGAAACTTTTGCTTTTTTGCTCTGTACCTACTATTAAACCACACACCACCATGCTGATGCAAACCCTTATGCAGCAAAGGAACACATGGGAACGGGTGAGTCACTGATTTCAAACCTGGAATAAGTTAAACAAAGAGTTTCTCACTAAGATGCAGGGTACCTGCTCAGCGAAGGAAGCAGCTTTATGACCCACCCCTCCCAACCCAAGCAGTGGTAGGTATCTCATGCTGCCTCCTCTGCGGTGCTGCATTTAGCCAGCCCAACACGAGCTCCAGTGCCAGCATGCAGAAGGGGACAAGAGCATGCATGTGTACTTGTGTTTAAATGAAGGGGAAATACTCGGCATCGCTGCAGCCTTTGAATGGCTCCAACTGCCTCTGCAACCATATCCTTAATATCACTGAGATATTTTTGTTCAGTTTTAAATACTATTCAATTTCACATCAAGAGTCTACAGGATCAATCTTCTAGTTGCAATTTTTTCCAGAACAAAGCTGCATCCAAGTTTCCAAATACTTGTCCCATATCTTCACAGGTAAAGAACTTTCAGAACAAATAAACATGAAGGTTTTCTGGCACACGTTTGCAAAAATGTTTCAGAATGCCAAACTTGACCTCTGTGTGGCTGTACACTGAGATTTTGCTTCAACCCAAGAATTTATTAAGACTTGCATGAAAATATTCCATCTTAACATAGTACACATCAGTAGCATTTGAATACATATTTACAGATTTATTTGAACTTTTCTGAACTGCAATTCTACAACCAAGCAACATATCCTTAAGTGTTTCATAAACTTTCAAACACTTACATATTTATACATATAGTTTTTGCATATATATATATAAAAAAATATTTTTGAGACTCAAGGACTGAGAATAGTCAAAAGGACATTATTGCTACATTTCCATATTTACAAAAACAATGCATAAACCCATTCAAAACATCAAGCCATTGCAAAATAAGTTTCAAAAATCCCCCAAATTATAAAAATATAAAATTTCAAGAAAGAAAAACCCCAACCTCTTTCAGCTAAGTGTCCATAAAGTACCGAGACATCTATAATTATAACAACCAGTTTGTCTACAGTTGCTCTGAAAGCCAACAAGTTACAAAAGAGCTTTTATAGCATTAAACTGAAAATGCTCAACAACAACTATGCATTACGAGTGCCTCCAAACAACTGGCTAACTTTGGAAAGGTGCAACAGCCTAAGTAAGTTCAGTGCAAATGGCTAATTTTTGACTTAACTCTGAAAGACAGATTCCTGCAACAATAAACCAAATGCACAGTCATAGAAGGAGCATGGTACTCAACATAACCCAAAATATACCACTAGTGTGTGTATTTACAATTGCCTTGCATTTGGGCAGTTAGTTACACATTTAAATTGCATGTAAACTCAACCAAAATCCTGGTAAAGTATAACTTACAGAGTGCTTAAGTGCATTTTAAATAAATAGGTACTCAGCTAGTACTCTGCTTCTGACAAATGCTTCTCCAATGCCTTTACTAATTTCTAGGGGACAGAAACAAAGGAAGAAAAGAACCAGCAGTGTTTCCAATGGGAAGAAACGGGGTTAGAAGATACTTGAGCACAACCCTGGGCTCAATAGATACTGACACCCCCCCCCCCCCCGCCCAAAGCCTCACGTCTGTCAAACAAGACTGAAGGGATTCTTTCTTTTATCCCATTTACAAATTCAGCGCTTCCCAGTTAAGATTATCTTCGTTATGATCTCTGGACTACTATAGAAAAACAAAACAACTTGAGGTGGGGGAAAACAGCTCTTTCCAGTTAGCACTAACCAAGCCTGCCTATGGAAGAGATTCACCTGAGCAGGACAAGATAAAGAAGGGGCCCCCCAAGAGAGAAATTTTTGCCTCTGCTCTTGCTTAGATAAGATGACTCGTTAAACAGCCTTTCCTCCAGACACACAGTTTGCTGGAAGCAGCCCTCCTCCCCTGTTTTGACCAACTTGGCAGGGCCCACCTATCTTTGGTGAACACTTTTGGACACAACTATTAGCAAAACAAGCATCAAAGCCCTTGGCCTCCCAAGGCAGGAGGGCACAGGAGCAGTTCAGGCTCCATGGTAGGGTGAGACCCAACGATGGGAAGCTCCATCCCTGGTAGGGAACAGGCCAGTGGGCAGTAGTACATATATCCATGGAAACCTCATGACTGGTCTGCAAGGCTGACAGCACAGCTGGGAAATAAAGATGAAGATCCACGCTCTTCTCCCCTCCTCTGCTTCAAACCCCAGAGCTCCCCAGAGGGTTTGCTGCTGTGCAGACCAACTTTGAAAGGGTCTCAGTCCCTTCACCTCTCTAGCCCACGTACATACAGCACCCTTGCTGGCCTCCAACCTACAGTATCTGCCTGGGAAAGCTTTTCTCAGGCTTGGCTGGATGTGGAAAGGTGTTTGCAAAGCCGTTAGCTTCATACATGTTTATTTCTTAAATTCAGCAAAACAAGATTAAGTAGGAAATGACTGTATGCCTTCCAGGCACAGATCCAGAGAAGGATCACTGAAGATTTGGTTTCATCCGCAGTCATCTCATTCCACACCCCAGCTCAGGATTTCTTTTGTTGTTGTTTGTTTGTTTTTTTTTCCTTCAGATCTGGCTCTCTACTGCAAATACACACAATATAGCAAAATATATACAGCTTCAGTTAACATTGCAATGATGCCTGTAACCGTGCTCAGCAGATTAAGTTTATGTGTAACAGTGTGTGGTAAAGGACAGTATTACGACAATGTTTTAACTACACAGTGGTAGTAGTAAGTAAAAGTAAGAGAAATTATTGAAGTTGTCCCTCTCACCCCCTGCACAATACAAACAGCTAATACATCTGGGCTCCTCTTCTTCCAGATGCCACTCAAACATCTTCGCGTACCAGGAGAGGCTGAGTAGATGAAGTACTGCTACCCACCGAGTTAATCCTCACAGAGTGATCTGGAGCATTCCCTTGACTGGAAGGTGGAGTTGAGAAGTTCGCATAAACCTGCAGAAGCCGAAGACCAGTGTCAGTACTCTGCAGACTGCTCCCTTCATGCATACTTGGAGAGCTCTCCTTTCCTAGCCTTTTCCCACTGTGAACTACCTACTGACATGGAAGGGTTCCAGCCCAGGTGTTTCTTTGCAAATCTGAAGAGAGTTTCCAAAGGTCTTGGGCTTAAGCTGCCCATTTAAAGAATCAAGAACCTCAATCTCAGTTATTAACAACAGCACAGCTTCCAACTGCACGCCAAATTTCAACTGAGCTTGAAAAAAATGCAGCTCAGGTTACTACTGAACTCCCCCAGAAATCTCACTAATACTTCCTTCGCATTCTTGCTTTTGTTTTAGTAATGCCTGCACCTGCCAAAAATATGCTACAGGATGCAATCGAACACCAGCAGCTTTCAGTTTCCTCTTTTCTCAAATTGTCAGGAAGCCATGTACTCTGTGCCCAAACAAGGCATCCAGAAGGTAAAAAGGAAGCTTTATTTTTAAACTAGGTTTTAAACTTACTTTTTTAAACCCCAGTAACACAATGTTATTGCAAGAGAAAATCCAAGTTTCAGATGTGTCTCCAAATTTTTCTTTGGACTGTTTTGTTCAGTGACCCTCTCAGAAAAAGCATTTACTAAGGAATAGTTGAAAAAGCAGTGAATACAGTTTGTCACAACATATCTCCAAGGTTATATAAATAGAGCTAGGGCAAGCAAGTGAGAAGAGGTAGAAGAGCATCAAAAGCTCAAGCCCTTCACCCAGAAAGCTTTTCTAATAAAAGTGAAATACACTTCACTTCTGAGGTGTTTTCCAGATTAACAATTTTTTCATAGTTTAAGATAAGATGTATTTATGCAGTACCATTGCATTTTTTAACATCAAAACTGTTGTGCCAGGTCTATCTTGCATGAGAAGCATCAACCATACAAAGTCTTCTCCAGGTGGTATGTTTTGGGTATGGGCTTAGATGGCTACTATCTAATAGCACAACTAAGCAGAAGCAAGTAGCCCAGACATCATTCCTACCACCCAACCTGACAGTGCAAAGCTACATAAGTAATACTGGGAAAATAATGAAGTGCCCAGGGTTTTTGCTCCTCACAGCTCTAGTCTAATGTTTTGCTTCAAACTGCTTCTGACTCCAAAAAACTGATGATCCGTAACTTACCCGGGGGGGCACTATCCGAAAGCTGCTGCTCTATCAGCTGTACAATTTGTTTAAATGTGGGCCTCTGTAAAGGATCAGCATCCCAGCAACTCTTCATTATGTCATACCTGCAAACATACTGAAATTAAGTACTGCTCGGGAAGAAACCCTTAGAGCTCCTCCATCATCATCTGAAAGAAAAGTGACCCAGCCCCACAGTTTACTTCTTTAAGCGATCTTTAAGAATAGAAACAGTGCTGCTAACACTTGTGCTTGTGAAAACAAAGGACTCAATACTAATGAAAGTCTCTGGACAGTTTTCTTCGATAGCTTGCTAAGTGCTAATCCATTTACAAAACAGTGAATCGGGGATGGCTCATAAAGAAGATCAGTAGTGAGTCCTCTTGCTGCGGGGAAGTACAGTACAAATGCAGATGCTGAACAATCTGGTGATACATCTCATTGACTGCTTTATCTAAATTAAAAATGTTTAATTATGTCCTGTGACCTGTCAATAATTTATTGACACAGAGCAGATACCATGATAAAGTGATCAGATGGTACAAGGCATGAGTGTATTTCATTGCTTGCAACAACACATGCATGTATTCTGCTCGTTAGAGTACATGAATTATTTAAAATGTGAAAAGAACTTAAAAATAAAACAATGGGGCAGTGCAATGAGCCTTAATGCAAGAATAGAAGCTTCCCTTCCTTTGCATCATTGCTGACGTTTGGTAATTAATGCTGGTTGCTTGCTTACATTTCAGGGGGTGCACATGCAGGGCTGAACATCCTGTATCCCTCCTTGATCATTTTGTAGAACTTGGAGTCCACCGGCATCCCTGGATATGGGCTGCTTCCTGTTGAGAGAGCACATGAACATGATTTCTACATCTGCGGTAAAACCAAGATGAAACAGAAATCCCCTGAAGTACTGATTTTGAAGGAGTTTACCTAAAGAAAAGAGCTCCCAAAGCAATATCCCGTAAGACCAGACATCACTCTCAAAGGTGTAGACACAATTGAAAATACTTTCAGGTGCCATCCACTTCACAGGAAGACGAGCCTTTCCAGGGAAAAAATTAAAGACAGTGGTCATAAAGCATACAAAATTTACAAGATAAAATTCACTTTTTCTACTTATGTGCTTTAAAAACTCATTAAATCAAGAAAGAGAAGTATGCAACTAAAACAGAAATTTCAGCATTTTAGGGTCTCCAAGTGCTGCATGGTTACTGATCCATCTTTGTGTGGCTCTACCAAACTCGTGTGGTTTCTTGCACTGATTTTCTGTATACTGGTGAGATTCCTTCTGTCTTGTTTATAAGGGACGACAGGAAGTCAGAGCAAAGTAATATATACAACCATGGCATGGTTCCTTACGCAAGGATACAAATCTACTCCCATGGACTGGCTACCATAGGCAGACAAATGAGATTCACACAGTCAAGATGTTTCAAGTCTTCAATCAGCAGTTAAGACACCTGCTTTCACTCCTCAGTGTATCAGAAAAGAAATGAAAGTTCACAAGAAGTAAATATATATCAACATATATTTGGGGGGCGGGGGGGGGGGGTGGGGGGTAGGGAATGTTGATCTGCTGGAGGGCAGGAGGGCTCTGCAGAGGGATCAGGACAGGCTGGACCGATGGGCCAAGGCCAGTGTATGAGGTTCAACAAGGCTCAGTGCTGGGTCCTGCACTTGGGTCACAACAACCCCACGCAATGCTACAGGTTTGGGGAAAAGTGGCTGGAAAGCTGCCTGGAGGGAAAGGACCTGGGGGTGCTGGCTGACAGCCAGCTGAACATGAGCCAGCAGTGTGCCCAGAGGGCCAAGAAAGCCAAGAGCACCCTGGCTCAGCATTGGTGAGGCCGCACCTTGAGCACTGTGTTTGGTTTTGGGCCCCTCACTTCAAGAGGGATGTTAAAGGTGCTGGAGCGTGTCCAGAGATGGGCAACAAAGCTGGGGAATGGTCTGGAGCACAAGTCTTACGAGGAGCAGCTGAGGGAAGTGGGGGTGTTTAGCCTGGAGAAGAGGAGGCTGAGGGGAGACGTTATTGGTCTCCTCAGCTCCCTGAAAGGAGGTTGTACCGAGGTGGGGGTCAGTCCCTTCTCCCAGGTACCAACAGAACAAGAAGAAACAGCCTCAAGTTGCACCAGGGGTGATTTAGATTGGATAGTAGGGGAAAATTTCTTCATGAAAGGGTTGTCAAGCACTGGGACAGGCTGCTCAAGGAAGTGGTTGAGTCACCATCCCTGAAGGTGTGTAAAAGACATGTAGACGTGGTGCTTTGGGACATGGTTTAGTGATAGACTTGGCAGTGTTAGGTTATTGGTTGGACTAGATCTTAAAGGTCTTTTCAAACAAACAATCCTATGATTCTATGATTTTTCATAAGTTTGTGTGGGGACAGACATCCCTTGGGAATGCTGACTGGAGCAGAGGAAAGGACACCAAAAGCATTTGGATTTGCTTTCACCTTCCCCTCCCTGCTTTGCTCTTTCCTTGTCTTGCTGTAGGAGCCAGCCAGGCTTCTCTCCTAAGCGGCATTTGTCCCGCTGTGGGAGCAACCAGACCTCTTCCTTTTAAATGGTCTTGTGACGATGTGTCCAAAGATATATTTCAACCATACTACAGAGAAGAGCCTTGATGTCTTATAAGGAAAGGAGACCCTAACAGAAAAGGAGGTAAATGGAAAAGAGGTGGAGGAAAGGCAGTGTTTGCCACTGGTGGGCTCACCAGAGAGGCAACCCAAGTTGTTTATTTCCTGAACAACACAGCGAACACCCTTCCTGGCCAAGCCCCATCTGCTGTCAGCAGCACTGCCTCCCAGCAGTGTCCACGGCTAGAAATGCCCCAGCGCTCCTGATCTGCTTTAAGATCAGGCCAGATGCAACTAGATGCCTCCTGCAGCTACTGCTGCTTCTCTCCCCAGGCAGATGCAGCCTATCGTCCTCTAACCCCTTCAGGCTACGTGAAATCCTATTCTCGGGCAACTCAGGAAACCTGAAGGGCAACCTCGACAAGAAAACTTGATTACTTACTGCCCACTTCCCTCTCAAGCTGGTGGTCTACACTTCCCACTCCCAGGAGCCTTGATTGATCAAACAGCTCCTGACCTGACCCTGAGCCCAAGAGCAGCCGCCTACTACTAAATTCCACTTAATATTTTGCCACAACAGCCATTCCCGAATCACTTCAGTGCTCTGACTGTTCCCTATCTTCAACTTCTAGGCACCCAGTGGCTGGTACCAACATTGTTTTTGAGGACAATCAATAAGCCTGTCTCTCCCATAGCCTAAAACAGGTATGTTGTAGGTACCTGGGACATCAGGGACTGCAGCGTGACAGCAGAGAGCTAAGATACGTGAGGTGCCATGACCTGACTGAGGTTAACTGAGCATGGCAAGCCACTTCAGTGAGAGATGCCCAGCTGTGGGATTTTCTCTCTTCATCAGCTTGCCCAATGCTAGGATAGGCAAGCTTCAGTTTGCGTGTTGCCAAGTCCCTAACTAATGACCAGCCCCCAGCTGTGAAGCACTCAGCTGGGCTGGGCAAGAGGGCTGTCTTATTGAACATAGATCTTCTCTCCTTTGAAAAATGGTGCAAGTGAAAGCACGTGTACTCTGAAGGCAGTGGCTGGCTGCAATTATCTGCTACAGACTTAAAACACTAATCCATGCAGTGCAAATCAGTTTGAGATGCAAAATACCTATATGTCGTAGCACTCTTCTCCAGCTTAAACACAGACAAGTTTGATTTGTAGTAGGGCTCCTTTTTACTGCAGTAGCACTTTAAAGGGGACTTTGAGTGCTGCCAAGGGAATCTGCATCACTTCAAAGTGTCGTTGTACCCCTCCAGAGGTCTAGTAGGTACTAGTGTGATTGGTACTCTTCTACATGGGAGGTTTTAAACTTTTCTCATCAAAATACACTGTCTTGTTCCAACCCTGTTACAGGCTTTGAATTATAGCTGCAAATTAAAGCTGTATTTGTTACACTTATGAGGTTAAAATCTGTATATGGAATCAGAGAAACCCAAGGCTATTTTGCCTTGCACTATGCCTTAATCAGTAAATTCACACTTTGGAATCCAGTTTCCACTGAGTGATGCTTTACAATAAAGAACAGGATGCAACCCCCTGATTATTGAGATATTTTAAAAATAAACTATTTCAGTAATGCACAAATAGCAATGCCCAGAGGAAAAGTTTCAAAATAATTATATTTAGGATTGGGCTTACCAGAATATTCCAATGGCAAAACTTGCAATTACCCACAGAGCTGTAACTCTTGGTATGTTCAGATATAATGGGAAGACTGAGCATCACATTGATGTAGCAAAAACATCTCCTCCCCTACAACATACATTCAGATACCAGCAAGTTTTTTCCAATATAACACCATGTACATACCAAGCGTTTTGTCAGTAGACACATCTACATAAGGAATTGCCCCTCCTAACTAGCACAGATATATACTAGAATTGAGAAATCTAGATTTCTGTCTAATTAAGACTTTTCTTCACACATCAACAGGAATTCCCCTAACTTAACACAGTATGAAGTATCATATATACTTACGTTTCCTTTGACCACATAATTTGAATCGTTCCTTATATCTCTTGCCAGGCCAAAGTCACAGATTTTTGTTATTCGACCATGAGTTAGAAGAATATTTCTTGCAGCCAGATCCCTATGAATGCACTAAATAACAAACAGACAAATAAACAAAGCTATTTCATGACATCCTTAACAGGTTGTTGCTTGGTTACATGTTTACTTAGCTGTATAACTTACTGCATTATGCATTTTAGGGCAAGTGGGAAGTCATAATGAAGCCATGGGCTAATAAGCTTACTCTGATAATTAAACATTCTGGTGTAGCTTCTTTACTATCATGACATTGATCCACATGGTTAAGGTTGTTTATGCATTTATTCTTTAAAAGACCACTTGCAGTCGCTTTGATTTTTCTAGTGTTTCACATTTGCAGCTAAAGTTTAATGTGCTTTTTCTCTGACTTCTTACCAAAAAAATCACTGGCTTGTTTCCTAACACAGGACAAATAAGGGGAAAATGTGGTTTGTTTCTAAAATAATTCCAGTCTTCTATTAAATAACTGTTGTAATTGAGGGAAAAGTACTGAAAAACTGAAAATAGGGAAAATTATGATAACCACTTCAAAGCACACAAGTATGGAAACTGAATCCCATTTCAGAAATACTCCTCTGGAAGACCTGAATCATTAAGAACCTAGAGAGCTCTGTAAGCAGACCTAAGTATTTGAAAATACTGGAAATTTGTACATGCCTGTATCTTTCAATGAACAGTCATGAGTTCAGTGACCTAGGCAGCTTATATTCCAGTTTTTACTTTAGAAGTCTGCACATATTTGTAACTGCAGCTCCGAAAGTGTGCCCAAGTTTCCCAGCAGTTGTTTCTTTGTATGTAACTGTGGAGGCCATGAAAGTTTGTTAGAGAACAGAGGTGATTCTCTAACAAAATGATCTCTTTTTCCATCTGGAAAGTGTTAAGCTCCTGCTTTACTGGTGGTATATAGTACACACAGGCCACAGCTGTCTAAAGTAGCTGAAGATGGTTCAATTTTTTTTTTCCTCGAAATACAAACTTTAGGAATTCCCTACAAAAAAATAATGTAAAATATCAAGAGTTATGCAAATCAAATTCAGAAAATAACTGTGGGCTACATAAGCAACTTAACCTCTGTCCTTTTTGCATGTTTAGACAAGGAATTATTTTAATGACAATTACTGTCCCAGGGGACTCTCCTTTGCCTCCCAGTTCAACATATTCTGCACTTTGCGTATGTAAAGCTGAGAGCATAATTGCTCTAAAGCAGTAAAGGAATGGCCAAGCATCCAGCATGTCTTTGCCTTCTTCCTCCAAAATCAGTGCAGTTTGCATTGAATAAAGACTTGCCCATGGAAGGAAGCCCTGTCTTGTGATTAAGGCACCATGTGCTTAATAAGGGAATTATCCCCCCAGGACGGGCTCCTATCCTGACTCCAGCACAGAGGCACTTTTATGCCTCTGAGCCTTGACATACCAGCAAGTTGCAGAAGAGCAGCTGGGTACTCTGTGCTGCTGGTCTGTGTGGACCCTCATTCCCAAGGGTGTGAGGCAATCTGATCAGCCCACACTACTCTGCATTTCCTAGCTGGAGCTAAGAGCATGTATGTACACAACAACCAAAGAGGACCAAGCACAGTAAGGTGTTAGAGCAGTGCAATTTTTTTCTGTAATAAAGCCGTTAATTCTGCACTGCCGAAGTGATACTACGTATTACTTCCTAACCTCACTATGAGGTGGTATTGCATTCATCATTGCCTTTGCTACTCAATGCCACAGTGTCTGTCTGTATCAATGGAAAGACTATAAAGAAAACTGTTACCAGGAATGATGTATAGTGAATCCTGGGACTATTCTATAGGATAAGAAGAAGAAATAAAGAATATGTGTGCTAAGGACTGGATGTCCTGAATAGTGAAAGATGCAGGAGCCTGGTGAAAACCACTAAAATCTGTAATACAAGGCTGTCAGGCCTGCTTTGGAGCTGTTGATAGATGAAAAATAAACTAGACTGTTTGGAAGGAGGAACAGCAAGGGAAGAACAAGTATAAAAGCAAGTTTTAATGTGGACATCCTTTGGAGCAGAATTAGAGCTGCATTTCCCACTAAAACAGGATCCCAGGATTACCTTATTTTTCTTAAACTGTTTAATTTTAGTTTTGCACTTTATCCAAGGTGCACCGGTACTATCCTGTGTCTATAATAGTTACATTTGCATTTTAAATGGCATTTTTCCAATAAAATGTAAGAATAACCATAGGAAGGAAGATCATAACTATGCTGTACTTAAGACTTGTGTTCTTTATAATCCCTTTCTGTTATGTAATACCTCTCCTATGAAACCCAAAGAAATGTCTATTATGCTCAGAGTAGCCAGTGAAGATTCTTTGTGGGTCTCTAGGCTGACTCTATCTTTCCAGAAAATCAAAAACCAAGACATACCCTGTGCATTAAGCCACACTACAAAAAAAAAAAAGGCACACAATGTGATAGCTCCCGTTTAAAGGCAGTATTCTGCATGAGAGAAGTAGCAAGTGCAGCATGGTTTAAAACATGCAAAGAGATAACTTTGCAGCTGTCTTCATACTGTTCTTTAGTTTGTAAACTCTTCATCAGTGTCACAGAGAATAAACCTTAAACTCTTGAGATTTAACTGTTTTTGAAGGTATCCACACATTGGGTTTCCAGTTCTTTCCTGAATACCATTTAATTTCCATATACCAAAGAGTCAAGAAGTAGTTTCTCAGGTTTCCTGTGGGTTTCACTGCCTCCAAAGCCATCAGGAGTTCTCATGAAAAATTACCTGTGTGCTCCAGGAAACACAGGTCAGGCTGAAGATCAAACCCATAAGAGGCACCACCCAAGCTAGGCAGGGTTCAGCAGCACCAGCTGTCTCCCAACACATGACACTATTAATCAGTGGAGCTTCAGGGTGCAGCAAACCTACTTCGCTGGAATTCCTCTCCTCTGTCTCTTCTCTTGACATTTATGAGACTAGTTTCTGTTCTTTTGGAAGGCCACTGACTCTACTAGCCTGAATTGCGGATATGCAATAGCGCCGCTTCACATTGACTACTGTGCACCCTATATTCTGTTCTATGGGATATAAACCACCACTTTTGGCCAATGAGCACAGTACAGAACTCCAACATTAACAAAAGCTTCAGGTACAAGAAAGAGCACATCAGTTTGCAGCGCTTGTTGAAAAGAACAGAGAAATAGCCAGCATTTAAACAGTAAAATACTGAAAATGATGCTAAAGGAAAACTGAAATCTACTTGATTCTGTCCAGCTCTGAAAAATTCTTAACTTACATTTTTGGAGGCAAGGAAGCTCATGCCCTTTGCCACCTGGTAAGAAAAGCTTAGTAGATCTTCAACATCTAGAGCAAGTTCATCATCTTCTGACATGGAAAGGGCAACATCCTGATCAGTATAAGATCCTACGCAATGTAAACAACAACAGCTTTTGAGTGGAGCAAGAGTAATCATTTAGAAACAGAGTTGTCTTAATGTTAAACCGAAACAGTGATCTGAGTAAGTACCAGACTAGAGTCATCTAAATAGCCCATCACAAAAAAGCAAAAAATAATCCTGACACTCCATTTAAGTGTGGAGAAATCCAAGACACTGTAATTTAGCATGTTGTTCTTTCTCAAGCCTTCTCATATCAATTAATGACTTTTAACTGTCCACGTCCATGAGAGAAAAGTATGATAAAACTGAAAAAATCCACGAAGTTGCTCTCTCTGCACTCCCACCAGCAAACAGAATTCCTTGTCACTGTACTCACCAGGCTTCACTGGTCGTTTTTTATCAGCTTTTGGTGGGACTGCATATGACACTCCCGGTTTCATGTCCATATACTCATTGGCAACATCACTGCAGAGGCAGCAGATGAAATGAAACATAGTTTAGTGAAAAAGGTCTCAAAAAAAGCCAAGGTTACACCCACCTTCTGAACATGCTTTACAAATTATCAGCAGATTGGAAACTCAAAAGTGTGTAAAAAAATATGAGGAAAGGCCTGTACAGAAAGAGAAAGATTGTCAGTACAGCTAACGATACACCTCAAAGTCTGGAGTCTGGCTCATGTGGCAAACAAAACCTTTCACATGTATATTGTTTATACAGACTTCACTCTCTATAATTTAACATCCAGATGTTTCACAGGATCTGCTAGTGCTTCCTTCTTCTGTTTAGGGCAACTTCAACCAGAATATTTCAGCAACTCAAGTAGCAATTGAAATGCAGAAGACAAATGGTAAGAAACGTTACATTCAGAGAATCCCAAGTTCCATAGGGGATTTGTTTGTATTTGGAAGAATCAGCTGAGGTTTGGGACAGCCATCTGGTACATTTTTTAAGTTTTCTTACTGCTATATAGAATTCAAACGTACAGATTTTCATACTATATGGTTTATAAATACACAGTTAGGCACCTTTAGAAATGATGGATGTACTTTGGCATTTTTCACTTCATTGCCATTAGAATTCATATACACAGCTCTTCCTTAGCCTGAACTATGTTTAGTTTATGAACAATAAATGCTGCCACAGAGCTAACATGGCAAGGAGTAATGAGATCACCAATAGCTTTAGTCATCACCAAACCCACATCTGACGCATTTAGCAGCTGCAGCTTTACAGTATATACTAACACAAGAATATGGTAAATACTCTGCTGTGAATACCTCTATTTACTAAATGTGCTCAGACAGTGAGATTCCTTCACTGAGAAGAGGGCACACCTCCAACGTCAAATCACAGCCTTGTGTTCATCACCTCAGTGCTCCCAGCCTCCCTGGGGCATCACCAGTTATCCATATATTACCACAGCACAAACAGCTTCACCAGTGCTATGTCCCAGAGAGACAAAGGACATTACCACCTCCTAAGGGTCTGTCTGGTCCTTTTGTGCCTGCCAACATAGAGTAATGGGCCCACCGGGGCAATAAACAGACTAAAAATAAAAATGGACAGGTATTGTAACAGCCCCTAGGTTTTGGTAAGTTATACTTTGCAGAGAGAAGGAGTGAGCAGGAAATCTGCTTGGAAATGTACTCGGAAAGTACACTGGTGGGCTGGTACCTAAAGGAGAGTGGTTAAAAATATACAGATGAAAAAAGTTAAAGTACAAGAGCAATCTCAGAATCGTGACACGGGGTCATATCACAAAATCCAGCGAGCTAACGGTGGGAGTTTGCCTCATACTGTAAGGCTCTGGTTTGATTTTCTAAGAACTCATTTCTGAAAGCAGGAACTTAGGAAAGCTCAACAGTACTAACCCCCTGACATTGGGGGAATTGTCATTCAAGCTGCTAAATCAGCACTGCCAATGTTTAACAGGAACGATAAACACAAATACTCAGGAAGACTGAAGCCAAGGAGTTGCATGAACTAACTAAAGGAAATTTGATAAAAAGAGTAAAACAGAGACCATATACAATAAATTGTGCTCTGTTCAATAAACCACCCACTGTACAAATCATCTCTTTAATTAAATTGTTTCCTTGCACAGCAAAGAATTTTCAAAACCTGCTGCCTGAAAGGTTTCTCCACATCTCTTACCCCTAATAAACTTCGATATCTCCTCCTTCCCAATCTTCTAAAAACGTAAGTACATTACAGCAGGTCATACTTACGCTGCAGGCTCTGCCTGATGCAAAAGGTTCTCATAAACTGCTGTTTCTGCATGTTCTTCATGTTTTGGACAAATAAAGGAATCACGTTTCCGTCTTAGAAAATTTAAAAGATCACCATAGCAGCAATATTCTGTAATGACCAGAGTGGGACCTGTAGATGTACGTGAAGTTTAGAAAGCAGGTGAGTATTGTTTTTAAAGCAGAAAACTACACAGAGATAGCATTCAGCCAAGCACACAGGCTGGTCTATTAAAAAAATCACACTGCTTACCACTGTTTAGACTTGAAAAGTTATAGAAAAGTAACCCAGCATCTTCCCTTTCACAGAACAGCAACTATGGTCCAGCTAAAGCAGCGTTGCTCCCAATTAATTTCCCGGTCCCCTCAATAGCATTGCATTGTACAAAAATTAAACAAATAAGTCTTTTTCTCTTTTGCCATGTGATAATGTTTCTGGCCAGACACATCTGTTTGATTTTGCTCACTTCCTGAGGAAGTTAATTTGTTCCAAACGTTAGAGTAATTCAAGCTTCCAACATTAATCCTTTTGATTCACTTCTGTTTACAGTAGAGCTTCACACTCCTTCAGTAATGTTTTGGAAATGATGTAGTGTGTTATATTCTGCAGTATAATAGGAAAAATCATTCAAACAGAACAGCCCGCTCCGACAGAAAACTACATTGCACAAGGTCTTAGAATATTAAAATGAAATCGGAAAGGAGAATCAAGTCATCTCCAGCACGGAGGTTTATATATCAAATATATGTTTTCTGAGTGAATGACTCCAGCTATGGCCCTTGAATATGTAATTGCACTGTGTGTTATTTCATCTGTAAGGTTATTCATTACCACCATTTCTAACCTCACTAGTTTATTTCCATTTTTCTGCAGTTAAAAATTACAGCTTTTGTAATAGCAAAAGTTGTGTTTGTGGTGGGATTTTCTTACAGATGCCACATTTTTTCAGCTGAGACAGACATGCACTCAGGCCAGTAAGTCTGCTTTGTTGACTGCTTAAACAAAACTGTTTCATTTTATTTTTAAATCATTTAATGTGAAAGTAAGAAATGGTTTGCCTCTGTCTAAAACTATGAGTTTTTACAGCTCCTTTTCTTTGACAAATGAGGCAAAAACTGGAAGAGCAAATATTTGTGTAAGAAGCAACACCATTTTTCACATTAAAATGAACATAAATTAAAAATACAGGACTGTATCACTCATAATTGACAATTCAGCTGTTTTGTAACTCTTAACTATGTACGAAATCAAACTTAGAAATACTAAAATGTGAAACATTTGGGTTGTGCAATAGTTTATTTGGAAAATTCTTTTTCTCAACTTTCTGCTGCTTAGAACGTGTAACTTCAGTGGTGCCTAAACAGACACATTTACAGTTTAAACAGAAGGTTGGAAGACTATACAAGACAGGCCTGTTGACTTCCACCTTGGATACCAACAAGGAACCAGTTCACTTATCTTTTCTCATTCATGAGAAACAGCGTGGTGGAGGAAAAAACTTATGGCATGTATTTTGTCATCTCTCATGAAGCAAGGGCACAATGGCTCACATGAAAGAGAACAACAGCAACCTTCCTGTTCAGCTGCAGATAGAGTGGTCTCATTACTTGCTTTTAGGGTGAGCCTAAAATCTAAATTCAGTAATTCCCAGGTGATAGTGACAATGATCTGCAACCTGCCTACACAAGTAACGTATTTAAGATTTCTACACTTAGCAGCACAGCACTCTTCTTAAGGTTCCTCCTTCTAGCAATAAAAAAGGAACAGAAATAATCAATAATCTGTTGATAACCCCACCTCCAATAGTGCAAGCTCCAAGCAGATTCACGATATTAATGTGGTTTCCAAGGTAACTCAGCACTTTAAGCTCTGACATCAAGGCTTCTCTTTCCGTTAAATGGGCACTCGCTGCAAGGCAAAGCACAAAGTTCAATATGTAACACACCAACCAGAAGTGAGAAAAAATTGTTCAGTATATTACAGCAACTTACTTTTCAACATCTTTACTGCTACTGTCATTGCAGCATCAGATTTAAATAGACCATAAGCAGTGGCTTCAACAACTTTTCCAAAAGCTCCAGCACCAAGGGTTTTACCTAATAAAGCAAACCAAAATACTCTGTAATGACTTGGAGCACTTCTTCCTGAAGGGTTCAACATTTTGTTTTATGATATCAAGGAAGCTATTGCAGATATGCCTGCTTGCTTTTTGTCCCAAGGTAAGTATGAACAATTATCACTGTTTGCATTATTAAAGTCTTTTTGACAAAACCCTCCTGTGTTTGACCAAAGTCTCATATGAGACCTAGAGGTTTCATCTTGTAGATGAAGTTAAATAAATCTAAAACTAACCAAAACTCAACCGGTTTCTAGGAAATTCCCATTTGTGATCATAAGGAAGTTGTGTTGGGTCTATGTAAACATAGTTGTTTCCATTTATTTCTTCAACAACTTTCCACTGAACTTCGTATTTGGGTTTCTGGAAAAAAAAAAAAAAAAGAAAAGAAAAGAGAACAGCTGTCACTACTGAAGGCTCCACAGGCAGTTCACACACTTTCCTAACTCAGGCAGAAGGGCTTCTGATTTTACCTGTAAGTATATGTACACCACGATCATGACTATGATGCACATCAGTCCTGCAGCAGCTCCAAACGCAATTAGTAAAGGGGTGAAAAGGGTATGGGTACGGATTTGTTCTGGAAAGAAGCAGAGAAAATTCTGCTTAAATACTGAACAAGAAAAACTATCTTAAAAAGATGCAGGTGAAAACTTTTCCTTGGTCCTTCCTTGTGAAAAACAGTTTGGGGTTTTGACTTTCCCAGATGTGCTCCAAGTATTAGAATGGTTTTCCTGAACAAGCTGTGGGGGACAGAGCTGGCACAGAAGCCATCCACTTTGTTGCCTTGGGAGTCTCAGCTTCAGCAGTTCAGGAGGCATGACACCGAGATCAATTAATGCAAGGGGTTTGCATGATCTCAGTTAGGTTAAAGAACCTTTGTTCTGAAGTCCTAATTTCTTCTATTTTTCCCCCCCAAGGTTGATCTCTACAGCACAGTCTTTACAAGTAGAGGTTGTGCCGAGTAGCAAAGGAATACCACTCCAATAAAACCCATCTGCCCCAAATCTGGCTTATTTGTTTATATCTGGGTGTAACAGAAAAAAGGAAGCAGCAGAACATTTGATTTTGCAGAGAAGAGCACAGATTTACAAACACATTTCAAGCCATCTATGTTCTAGTGTTCCCCGCCCCCCCCCCCCCCCCAACCCACAAATACTTCTACAAAACTCATAAGCACTTTTGCAGTATGTTGTCGTTACTTTGTTTACAACAGGAGGGACTTTAGGCTCCAGGCAAGTTCAGGACCGCATTTTTCCTCAGACATTGTAAAAAAAAAAAAAAAAAAAAAAAAAAAAAAAAAAAAAAACCCACAAAACAAAAAAAATGCAGTATTTCCTTAAAAAAAAAAAGTGATGGCCTAAATAGTTAAAAAGGACAATGACAGGAAAAGAAAAGTGAGAGAGAGGGAAAGCCAGTGTAATACTGCAGGTGGTTTGTCCCTGTGCTGCACAGACAGAAGAAAACCAGCTACTTACTACGCTGCAGATCTGTAGCCGTAAAAAGACAACACCACAATATTCATTGAAAAATTAAAGCAATGCTTTGACAGGCAGAACACACAGCATAATACGTTATCATACACTCAACCCAACCACAGTACCATAAACTTTCTTATGGCAATGGTAAACCATTTAAAATCCTCTTAGAGAGAGCTGAACGGCACCCACGTTTTATGGTCTCACTCGCTCCAGCCATTACCTTTAATAGCAAAGTTGAAGAAAGCAGAGGTCCTGTCCCCATTGCTGGAGGCCTCGCAGCACACTGTGCCAGTGCTCCTGAACATACTGGCGTTAATGGTGCTTTCAACCAGGATTCGCTCAAATGACGGCACTGATGAATTTGTGTAACTGATTTTGACATCCATGGGGGATATTGTCGGTGAATCAAAACACCTGGGAGAAACAATACTGACAGTTACCTGCCAATGACTGCTACCTCTGCCAATGAATGCTCCTGGAATGGATGACAGGTCCTGCTGTTGAGGCAGATAGGCACTGCCAGACCACCAGATAACTGAACGACACTGCTCTACAACGGGGTTCAGCTGAAGATCTTATCCTCAAAACTTAGCCTACTCACAATGTCTCCTTGTCTTCTACATAGTGGGTGGAATGGATACGTACATTTACACCAAGCCTGACCCAGCTGGACACATGAGGTCTTTGTGTTTGCTTTTGGCTAGATACACCTACAGGTCTGTAAGTCCACTGCAGTTTTTGTACCATTCCACCTGCATCTCCAGCTTCAGATTTGAGCAACTGTGGTCTATTACCTCTCTGGAAAACTTTCCCAAGCATCATTTTATTACAGCACAAAAAAAAATAAAAATCCATGATGTACATACACCACCATCAAGATTACATGCAGCCAAAAACCAGGCCGTTCTGTTATCTCAGGATGCTGCCTCTCCTTCATATGTCAAATATTTACTACATGAGCACACAGTTAAGATTAAAAAAGGTACTATTTTAAAAAAATGAGGCAATAACAATTATTTTAGGCATAAAACAAATTATATAGACTCATGACTTGCTAGTATGAGATTTACAACCATGGTGGAAGTCAAACAAAACCTTAAAACATGCTTCACAAATGCTCACTTCACAGTGAAACACGCAGTCTTTTTAGAAATGTGGTAACTAAACATCAGGTTTTATTCATAATAACTCCAGCCTTGTTTACTTATCATATGCTTCATGTGAATAGAAATCTAATTACTTTATGTCTTGAAAAATTATATCACTAGGCAATAAAACAAAAGGTAACAGCCATATTCACAAGTGACTTTGCAATTGTCATTCTGTGAAACTGCATGCAGAATGTGTATCATTTGGGGCCAAACTAACAGGAACCTCAGCTAGCTTGCAGCAGAGAGAAAGTTTGCCTTTTACTTTTCCACAGCAGAAAATATTGCTTATTCCCCACTCAAAGACAGAATGCAAAGCAAAATAATGAATCATATCCCTGCCTTCTCTCAAACCACTGCAAATAATGCAATGCCAAAAATGATTAAAACAGTGATGCAACGTTTGAACATTTTTTAAAAATGTTCAAATTTTTTTTAACCATTAAAAAAAAAAAAACTGAGACTGTTACTGAGTCATTTTATGTTCTTAATTTAATTGGGTGTGTTGCATCTAGACTAACCTTTGGAGACCCTGGTTTACTTAACTCACCTCTGCTCAGTTCCTGGGCAAAAATACCAGTATATGGTAGGGGCTGGGAATCCAGCTGCTACACACTGGAGAACACCATTGCTAAGTATATCCAGAGTTAGAATCTCCGGTTTTGCTGCAATAAACAAAAATGAGTCACGTTAGGGGAACACAGAATTTGCATTGCTATTTGCTGCTCACCCCAGCAACCTGTGTGCATCATCGTCTGTGGAATTACTCAGCTGAACAGAGCTTTGCATGTTCAGGGGTGTCTGGGTCTGAATTGGTGCCCTGCAAGCACTGACCATCTTGTGAAAATACCAGTTCTTACACTGAATGCTTGGGCAGAATTTCAGAAGAATACCCTACCTCCACTGAGTATTCGGTTCCATGAAATATCCTAAACCAGCAAAGCCCAGAGCTTAAACAACCCAAAATGTGCACTTGAAACAACAGTGCAGTTCCTGTTCCTGCACAAGCACGACTTTACCTGCCTTCAAGGACGGTTCCTTCACAGTTATAAGCATACCGAATCTGTCAAACCACATCTCTCTTACATCTGTCATGTATTAAATACTACCACCGCAGCCAGAAAAGGAACTACAGTGCAAGGCAGCCAGTGCAGACCTCCTCCTTCCCACAGAGGACGTAGGTCCCTCCAAGATACTGCTACCGAAATGCCCAACTGCCTGACTCTCAGAAACACTGCACGTACAGGAAGCTAATATTCAGCTGAACGTACAAGCTTTCCAAACGATAATTCATGATGGCTCGGGTAGTTCAGAAAGCAATCCAGTCAGCCAACACCTTCTGCCACATCCTGCACCAGAGCTAGTCCTGCAGGCAGTTCAGGAGCTGCTGCTTCAAGTATGGCTGGTAACCGGCATGATGAGACTGACTTTACCGTTACTAGTCCAATGTCACAGGCTTCAACCAAGGATGCCACCAACACAGCAAGATGTTTTTCTTGGTGAAACTTGAATTAGAGGCCTTATTTCCCATAACTGCCTTAGCTTCCTTGCAAAACCATCCAAGAAGAAATTTATGGAAAAAACAGACTTATTGCAATGAGGCTGCTCACCTGACAGGTACAAGTTAAGACTTTATTATCAGTTAATACAACTTTACAGAATTGTAAGACGAACTTCTAATATTCTAGAAAGTAGTGAAGCTGTATAGACTACAGTGGGAAAAGGCAGATTTATTCAAATAAAATCCACATACAAAGACTGCACAGCATTAGCTTTTAATGAATAATCTACTTGCTGATTAAATTAGAGGCAATAAAGCACATGTATATTCTCAATCACATAGCATCTCCTCCTGACTCATGTTACAGGAACCGAATGTTCTTTCATTTCTAAATCAGCATGTTGTGTTTTATACAAGCCACCAAGAACCAAACATTGTAAGATGCTGAGATGGATTTTCAGCATTACCCATTCGGTGAGGAACTTTTTGAGAGAACACAGCACCTCACCCAGCCTCAGTGCTCATGGAATACACAGAACTCTATCAAAATGGTCGGACTGTGAAATTGTAATTAGCTAATCTACCACCTATATGCAATTTGTTTAGGTATATGCTATGTTTCAAGCAATGTTACAAAGCAACGCAACTCAAGAAATTAGATAAATGAAAAGTCAAATATAAGAGGAATGTGAACATTAAGCCCCAGAAAAAAATATTGTGTCAGTGTTGGGCAGTATCTACCATCTTCTGACTTTGAGTGAGGGAAACAAAAATGCCCACATCAGTCAGGCTTTTTCACTGTAAAAACTTAGTGCAATAAAAGCCTCTCTACACCAGTTCACATGGACTCATCCTGCAGCAGCAGAGGGAGACAAGAGGCGGTGCAGGGCTCGTGCCGCCAGCAGGGTGGTCCAGCCCCGGTGCCACGGGGAGCAGCTTACCTGAGAGCATCACTACCTGTGACTCGCCTGGTGAAGTGCTTTGCTGGTGAAGTGCTTTGATGTGGCCATCCGTGTGATCAGCCTCTCCCCACCATCACAGAGTGCTCCCAAGCCTCCCCGGCTCTGAGACTTGCGGCAGTGAGGAGCCCCCCACAGCCAGTACTGCAAGGGGACTGAGGCTACTGCTGCACCCTGGGCTGTGCCCTTTGCCAGCTTAGGTGCTCCAGGGGACACTGGGGCAAAGATGGACTGGCTTTCACAAAACAATGCCAAGCTATCACCAAACATCTTTTCAAAAGAGATTTTACTGTGTTAGACTTTATGACTTGCACTGCCTAATTACCCCTGGTATCAGACAGGCTCTTAATGACTAGACTTTGCTTACTGTTTTGGCTTTAACCCTTTACATATTACATTGCTCAGCATATATGCATATTGCCTTCCATAATCAGTCATTAGATGTCTTAAACTTCTGATTTCACTAAGACTATTAACTGTTTTTCACCTCTTATTAATGTTGATTCTGAATCTAAGATGACTGAAAAGAGGTCACTCCTATTTTAATTCGATGCTCTGTATAATATTGTTATACATTTAATTTCTTTCTATCATCGATTTCTTTTTCTTCATTGTTAATGAAGTAAGTGTCTAAGAAGTAACACTTAATAGGTATTGTCTGTCATCACACTCAAAGAGAGGGCTTTCCTCCTGGAGCTACATCTTCTGAACTTGAACAAATCTTTATATAATACCATGGTGACCCTTCATTTGTTCACCGTGTAGTCCAACGACAGGAAAACTGCTGAGCTTGGCTTCACGTGATCTATAATACTGTGACCAGTTTTCTCTCTGCAGAATGGGCCCCAACTGCACAGATAATATTTTGTTGACTATAATTAAGCCCAGTTATTATCTTGCACTAAATTCAGATACTAGTTGGAAGATTCTTCTACTAATTACTAGATGCACTGTACCTTGCCACTCTGGAGAGCTCTATGATTTCTTAACTGTAACTCAGCTCAGCACACTGCTTGTCAAGTTGTAATTTTCTTTTTGGCTCCTAATTTCAGAGCTCCTTCCTTACTTGCTTTATGCCACATTCACTATGAATTACTACATTTATTTTTTTTTAAGTAATTTAGTATTGTTTTAGATTAGCATATACAATTGCTAAATGTGTATTTCTGCACTGGATTTTTCAAGTCTTTCAGCAAATGCCTCAGCATCAATTTTTGTTTATGTGAAGACATCCTCCTGATGATGAATCCTGTTCTACCTGTTTGATTACTTTCTGCTGATTACTTGCCCAAGCCAGACATGTAAACATCACAGCTACATCCCAGCAATTTATGTGAATCCCTGCTGACAACAGTGCCAGGTCAAGACACACCATTAGATCAGGATCTGACCCACCCACACATGACTCACCTTTGGCAGTTTCTCTGCGATGTCAAATAACATGGCGTGTTGTCATGCAGTTTGTTTCATAACTAAATGATAAGCATTTTACCAGCTACTGAAAACAGCTTATTATTCTTAAAAACAAACCCCTAGAAGGATCAACCTATTTTACCTCCTCTTTTTGAAATCAATAAGTATTTGCAGGAGCTTTGTCAAAATGCCAAAAGAAACTTTACGAGTGTGTCAAATCCATCTGCTCCAACAACAGCTGCAGCCTGCCCAGGGCCACAGTGCATGGTAACGTGAGCTCTATGAGACTGGTTAAATGTCCTCATTGTATCCCAAGACTGACCTTACCACTTGCAAGACCAGTAGCTGAAGCAAGAGGGAATAACACTTGAATACTGCTGGTTGCATGGGCGAGCCTTTCAGAACTAAACTCTCTATGCTCATCTTGCCTTGGCCATCCTGCTTCACCATGCTCTTCCTAGTCTGGTTTCCTAGCCATCATCTACAGCAGTTTTCAGCTTTTATCAAGTAGCACATTCTTCAAAAGCGGCAACGTGGAGCTCTGCACCGAGACTGACGCTTGATGATGACAAAACTGTGTGTTTATTTTTTTTTTTAGTTCTTATGCCCAGACTGTTCCCAAGCGGCCTGCAGAGCCTGGGAGAACCATGAACAGCCCCTTGCTCCATCTGACATGATGCTGCAAGTCAAAAAATACCATCCAACCTCATATGAACTGACAGTTCCACAGGCAACCTGCAATTTCTCCCATTCCTTCCCAGAAATTAAATTCTGGCTTAACAATTTGCTCCACTAATCTGTAAAACAGTAGAATTGTCCCTCATGACTCTAAGCCGCACTCATCCATGGAGGCAAAGGACATCCGAGATTGCCGGTGCCCTCATCTCAGAAATCACAACCAGGAAACAGAAAAAGCACAGGAATACAAATGACAGCATTCACAGACGAAGGAAGAAATGCCATGTTCTGAAAGGAGCCCAAGTAGTATTTCCAGACCCAAACTATGGCATTGCTAATAGCAACACCACAAATGTTGACTTTCAGTGATAAATGAGAAAAATTCAGAAATTAGTATCTAGGATTTTGTGCATCTGTGGAAGTCTCAACTCTCCTCTGCATAAACCTACAACTGGAGGACACACTGCTGCTAAATCACAGCAGCAACACAGAACTGTACTTGCAGCATATTCACTCACTGTCTATACGGTTCCTCCTGCTAGGCTTGAAGGCATCGGTCAACCTCGCCTTAGTTTCTCCAGTTTGCCTGCAGTCCCCTCCTGGTTTAATTTTCCTTAAGCCTGGCCTTTAGCAGCTGCCAATATTTGTCTGCTGAGTGCATGAAATGCTCTAACAGGATGGCTCTGCTAAGAAAGACAGGGCTTCCTGAAGGTTTCATTGAATTCATTTTGAATTTTAGTTTTTGTCTTGCCTAAGAACACTGTTTGGAACTGAGACTGATGGTGGTCTTTAACAAGCATGTCCTGAAGATGACAGCACATACGTTTGTAAAGTTATGCAGATTTCTCTATAACAATGGTGATCTATATCATTATAAAGGAGTATTTAGATGCCAAAAGGCACAAGTGTATAATTCTCCTGACAAGATTTCAAACTCTGCATCCAACCCAAATGAATTAAAGACAATTAATAGCTTAACTTGGCTGCCAAAAATGCAAATTATAATCCCAGCATATCCTGCTCCACCTGAAATTATCAAAGCTTTATGGTACATGTTTGGTTTTGAGATTGTGTTTCCAGGTGATACAGTTTTTTTCCTATATAAACTATCTAGCTGCTTTCTGGTAACATCTAGCATAGTTTCACTAGAATGGAAGGTCATGCTGGATAGTAGGTGGATTTGTGTAAGTACTCTGCACTTTTATATCTTGACATTTAAATAGTTTTCCAGCATGTGCTTCGCTTCAGAAAGCCTCTCATATACTGAGCCACACTGTGACATCTTGTGCATACATTATTTTGTATAAAATACAATGACTGTGATAATGAAATATTTCAGACTGTTCACTTTACTTACTTTTCACATAGACATTAAATGTTACAGAAGAGCTGGCATCAGAATTGGACACAAAAAATGTGTAAATGCCTCCTTCTGTTCCTTTTAATCGGGTAAGGTGAAGATCACTTGTATAACTGTAAAGAAAAAAAATCAAGCATTACTGATGCTCGCAACTTGCGGTGAACAGGCAATTGCTACGTGGAAGCTAAACAGTGATTATTAACACACCGTCTTCTTCTGCAGACACTGACCACGCAAACATTCTTATCTTGCATTATGACTGCACTTGCACTACAGTGCCCAAAGGTTTTACCACTTCTAACACCCGGATGTGTGCCCGGGTGACAGTTCAGCACCAGGCTCAGACCCTACACACACACACACCACCACCTGCTCCTTTACTCCCCGAGGAGGGAACTCACACACAACCCAGGCTACATCTGCTAGGTGCTTTTGGATTTTTGGAGGACCAGGATTCAGGAGGGAACAGTGCACAGCAGAAATAAAAGCATAAGCTTTTATCCAGAGCATTGGGCTCTGCCGTGGTGGTAGAGGGAGTCACCACACACACAAACAACTTTAAATTCTTATTTTTGCTTATTGGGCAGGAATTGCATCTTGTAGGCGAGTCATGAGTATATGGCACACTGGTCCTCTCTGATGGTGTGGTTAGCTCAATGCTATTCCAAATCAAGGTCAGCAGACTGCACCAGTTACCGTGGTAAGCCATGCGTACTACAAGATCTTTTATAATCATAATTTTCTCACCATCTCCGTTTTCTTCTTTCCAGAGCAGACCCTATCTACTTCACTGTTCCAAAGTGAAACCGATAGCACTTACAGTCATTCGTATTACCTGTTATTGCCCACAGTCTTGAACTTGACATAATGGTCTGATGAATTCTGTAATGTTTCGTTCATGTACATCCAGACTTCTTCCTTTGGTTTTGGATATGCCTCATATTCAACTGTTAAATTTCCATTTTGTCCTGCATTTATATCTATTGTGGTATTCATTGTTGCAAACAAACGGACAAATCCTTTAGCTGATGGCCATAAGAGGAGAACAAAAACAATTTCAGGGCCGTTTAGAAGACTGCCAGTGCTCTAACCACACTTAGACTTCTTCAAGATCAGTGATCAAACATTCAGCTGTGAAACAGGAAACCTTACCTACAAAGAACTTGAACCCTCACCTGCCAAAACCAAGGCCACTAGCTACACACAGCAAAGTGGCACAGGACTTAAAGCAGCCTCGAGTGCCTTGAAAGAAATTCCATCTTCTGGTGATAAATACCCTCTATTTGTGTTTGGAAAAATGCAAGCACATGTTTCATTCTACTCAAGTATTTATATTTTTCCAAAAATCAGAGTTGCTAACTGTCTGGTATGAAAGAAACACTAAGAAAAAAGCAAAATAAATTCATCATTTATGACAATATACTAGAGTACTTAAGGTTTCTTTGTAAAGTGTAATTAAAACTGACATTACACATGAAGCTATTAAAAACTGTAATTAGACAAAAATGTGCTAAGTCCACAGCCCTGGATACCAATTGTTTTAAACTAAGGCATTTCTCTTCATCTGCTGCTGGGTCTTAATCTCTTATTTGGCAGATACCATTTATCATTGTGCAGTTCCGTTCCAAAATATCATGTGGAGCAGCATCCTTACTGCAGTGGTTTTAATTTCATTAATAAACTCATCAGCTTCAGGATTATTCATTTTGAAAAGATGAATTTTTCAGTCCTATTACACAAATTCATACGGGAATTATCAGTTTGACAGGCAGATTGCAATTACAAGGAAACACATTTACTGAGAGTGCCTGAATTTAGACAAAAAGTCAACCTCAGATCACTGCTTCTTCCCACTTCGTAGTAATCAAACTGCTGTGGCCAGCTGGGCACCTGAGCTCAGGAAAACCAGAGCCAGCGGGGCTTGTTGAAAGCATATGGAGCTGCCATAGCACTTGACAGATGCTTTGGAGAAGAAAGGATGAAGTAAACTCACAGCAGGCAGGTATGCTCTAAAATGCTCTCCATCATTAGAAAAGGTAAAAAGGTTTTAAATCTGGAAACTGAAGATTTTTAATTCCTTCACAGAGTTTTTCTATTTTCTACATAAACAGAGGATCCTCTATACAACCTAGATTCAAACTCGGACCCAAGAGCCTGCAAATAAAATCTTATGATTGTGCTATCAGTCCCCAAAATGATGTTCTAGAAACCGTTTAAAGTTAGGTAAATTAACTGTCAAAAAAAGTAATTAGGAAAATTTACCAAAAATAAGTCATTATTTCTTGTAAACCTTTTGGCTAACATTAAAGTCACAGCAATTTAGGTTCTGATACAATCCCAGGATCTCTCCAGTACACACCATACACCACTTCCCAGGACTCTGGGACCTGGCACAGTTCAGGTAAATATAGTCAGTTTGACAATGAATGATGAAAGGCATCCATGAGATAGAGTTTATTTTATTTTAAGTCAAATTTGAGAGGGTGGGGAGAGAAAAGTATCTTGAAAAGGAAAGATTCCTGCTTTTCTCTCACTTTTTAAATTAAATACACACTGCATTTTACTAAATACAAACTTGTTACTTTATTTTCGGCTTTTTATAATGTCATGCTTTCTTTTAGTCCCAAGACCTTCTAAAGTGAATCCTTTCTAAAGCCACATTTGCATACGTAGTAGTCCTAAGAATTTCTGTAGTGAAGAACTTCCCTCTTCTTATAATAAAAGCTTTCATATTGCTCCCCTTTGGGAAAAGATTTTCTTTGGTACTTCACAGTGGTTCACTCTTTAACACATGAATTTAGTCTCTCCTGTAAAAAAATGAGGAAGACATCACTGCTGTTATGAGCCGACCCCCTCAAATGGTGGAGCAAGGTTAAGGGCACTCAAACCTCTGCTGCTCTGCTGAAGATTTGACCCGCATAGGTCAAACACTTCTGTTTTCTTTAAGTTACCAGGGAAAGGAAAACAAGTCATGTTGCAGGAATACTGTGCAACAGAAAAACAGATTTGAAAAGCAAAGAGGATCCAAGGCTATGCTTCCCTCAGTTACTACATCCTTGAATGGCAAGGAACTGAAACAGTTGTAGCCAACTACACAGGCTTCTTCAGAATGATCTTATTAACTATATCAATATGTCCTTAATTGTCCTTAATTTATCAAATTAGCAGGTTTCAGCAGCTTTAAAATTCAAAAGGCACTGTGTGTCACAAAGCTAATATATAGCAGACTAAGCAAGTCGAACAAGAGGAGGGAGGGAGTTTGCTCACTGCTAAGGGACACAATCCGAAACCTGTGGAAGTGATGGATAGTGTGTTTACCACGGGGGCGAGCTCTGGAACAATTTAATGCTGTCTATGCATACTGCCACATACCTCACAGCATTATTTTAAATAGAGGTACATATATAGCTTTATGTAAAAAACACTGACATGCCAATGTCAGCAACATTTCCCATGCTTAGAAGGTAGATATTAAAGATATGCTTTGAGCTTGTACTGTGAAATTACTTAAGCATAGGGATAGTACCAGGCAAAGGTAAACTACTTGCTGAGACTGATCTAAATTTAAAATTAAACTGGGAAGAATGAGATAAACCAGAGAGATGGAAACACTGTTGGATGGTTGTTCTAATATCACATTCCAATACCATGCAAAGGGTTACAGAAATTAAAGTGGTCATACACACCACAATACTTCCTCAGCCATCCCCTATGGTACCAGTCAACAATAATCTTTTAATAAAGCAACTTTACTCACTGAGGTTTATGGGAAAGGAGAGAGATGGAAGGGAAGGCTTCCTAGTGTTCTCACTTTCTACCTCCCACTCTTAAAAAAATTAAGATTTCTACAAGAACCATTTACCTAGTGCTTTCAAGGTTACTGTGGCACTGTTTTTTCCAAAAGGGTTTTCTGCTTGGCATGTGAATTCTCCAGAATCATTAACTCCCACTGAACGGATGTTCAATGTTAATTTCCTTTCGTATCCATAATCACCCAAATTTCTGCTTTTGCTTGTAACAATCTGTCGGTAAAAAACAATTAACATCTAAAACACTGTGTATGCAGCATCTTTCCCAGATAAATTAAAAATAGAAGTAATTATAACTTTGCTATATTAATATTCATAACTTTAAACCGGAATAATAAGCCAGCACGACAAACCTGTCACTAGAATCTCTCCATGCAAAACAAGTGTGTGATCAGCTGTCTTTGGGAGATAATGTCCTCTCCTAAGCCCTATCCCCTCCCCTTATTCCTTTTTTTTTTCCCCTCCTCAAGCTCCACTGTAAGGCAGGAATGTGTGTATGTGTGTGCATGTATGTGTGTTCACCTGCCCTGACAGTGCCAATGGGAGAGACCAGCCCAAGCCACAAAGATTAAACATTTAATTTCTTCAAACGTTTCAGTCATGTGAAGAAAAGGGTGCCTGTGCCAAGGTCAACTGCCTTGTGTCAAGGTCAGACCCAGCTCACTCCGGCTGAATTTCTAATGCTGATGAAGGTAAGGAACCAACCAAAGGTTTTATTTGCACTAACAACACTTCTAGCTGTAGGGCTTGATGCAAAATGACCACCGGGTTTTGACCTTCCTAATGCTCAGAAGCTGCAGCTATTGTACAAAGCCATTGCAACTCTGAAGTGTGGTTCGCCACTCAAGTGGTGCCTAAAAATCACTGCTCTTTAATGGTTGCAATGCTTCTCAGTGAATGACAAGAGAGAATTTAAGGTGCTGGACCTTCATTTTAAACTGGGTTGCTCTGTGCCTTGAGGCCCCAGCATCTCCTGATTGCAGACATACTGCAGAGTGACCTGCTGGCAGCAGGCGTACACTGGAAGCCACTCTGATTCTTGGTCCATAGCAATCTAGATTTATTAACCTTAAGGCAACTAGAAACTTCATTCTCTTTTGAAAGCATTAAGTATATCATGATTCTATGCCTACGTATGCATAGAAAAAATAAATGCTTTGAGATGTTGACTTTAGTTTCTGTGAGAATGCTCTATGTGGTTGAAAAGACTGATAAATTTACATTGATTAATCCAAATGTAGACCTGGACTTGTTATGATTTTCTAGTAGAATGATTTCATTCTTGGAGGTTTCAAGAGCTTCTAGATAAATTTAATCTTCTCAATGTAATTTTGATTCCTCCTGAGCTATAATAATCACAAATAGAAGTCTGGTTTTTTGGATATGCTTGCTTGTAACAAGTCTCCTAATTTTTCAAAAGTGGCGATAACTTCAGTCATACAAGGAAAAAGTATTTTGGGTTTTTTTCCTCTCACCTATTCAGGACAAAATGTAATTCCACACCTATTTAAACATGACTTTTTATGTATTCTATTTCAGTACAACATTTAATTTGATAGTCAATATTTAAAAGATAGCATCCCCTGCTATTTACCAGAAAGGACAGAAAGGTCAAACTTATTTGATCAAAAATATTTTCCTTGTGGCTTTTACTCATCAAATGAAAAGTGATAAAGCACAAAAACTTCAGGGAAAGCCCTGATTTCATCACACTGTAACAAAGAAAAGGGAGAGGAATGAGAAAAGAAATTAAGTTCTCAGATGAAAGACTTGCAGTTGACCTTGGCACAGGACCAGAAGCCCCATATGCATCTCCCATGCTGCCTTCATGTCATTTAGATCTCCACACCTTTGGAGCTGCGAGGTGGGATTTCTGGAGAGCGAGCACTTAGCGAAAGCAGCTCTGCCAGAGCCAGCCGATTAGGTAAGCATGGCATGCCCAGCTCCAGGGAACGGGCCTCCCGTTCGCTATCTGTCTGAGGAGACGTGATTTATCCAAACATCACAGCATCACAGAAGCCCTTTTTTCCATGCAAACGTGGACTGCGAATTTCGTATTCTGGTCACTAACATTAGCAGTAAAAGACCAGCCAATTAGCATGGGAGCGTATACAGCAGGAGTTACTAACAGGTCTTCAGAGGGCTTTTAATTAATTTCCGAGTATACCCGGAAGACCAAGAAGCGTCCTTAAAAACAACCCAGTGCCTGCTGCTTCTTTCAAAGGCAGAGCTGGCAGCACGCTGGCTGACCAGGGGAGGGGATCTCTCTGCCTCTCGTTTGCAGAATAGCTGTGCTGCTGATAATGAACTCTCCTGGAGCACTTAGCCTGCCAATAATTTAATTTGGTGATGCCAGGCAGTAACTTCATCTATCACTAAAGACAGAAGCCAGTTCTCTGGTTCATTTTTCAGAACTTTCCCAGTTAGTGAGGCACACCATGTAATTTAAATGAATTAATCATTCCTGTGAATGCTTACTACTATTCCTGTCACACACAATCCCATGCTAATTAGCAGGTATTTTACTGTTAATGATAACGACTAGAATATGTAATTTGCAGTCCATGTGTTGATATTTGCAGCTCCCATTGATTGCAATGTGATGTGTAGGCACTCCGTGCTTCCGTATTTAGGCAGCCCAACAGAGGTCACCTAAACTTCACATTGAAGAGCCTAACTTTAATTTCTGTTTGGGAAGAGAAGCTCATGCAGATGCTTTTCCTCTCAGCCCTCCACATGGGCACAGGACAGTTGCTGCTGGTTGCTCACTAGTCTGTGGAATGTGGGACCTCTGGAAATGCAACACATCCAAACTGATGTAGCATCAGGTATCCAAGACAAGCATGTGAATGTCTACAGAGAGTTTGTGTACTGTGCCGAGGAATACACGATACAATTAAAAAGGAACTCACCCCACTTTTGTGAGAAATCCAACTAGCTTTTACACTACTATCCACATCCATGATTGTGCATGTAACTTCAAATTCTTCTCCTTCTTTGAGAAGCTCATAGCTCTTGGATAAGGTGATGACAGGAAGAGTTTTGTGAACTGGAAAACAATTTAGAAGTATGTTACTTTTCATTAGCTTCAGAGCTTCCAAGGGGGGATAAAAATCACCAGTCATTAACTTTCCAATAAAGTTTCAGGCCTCCAAGAGCTATTCAAATTTCTTTAACACATTACACAGTTGTTCCTTTGCAATAAGCCCATTTCTGCATCAATCTCCCTTCAAGTTACACAAATAACACAAAGTTAGATAATACTTGTCTGAGTGTAGCAACTTGTGTGAAGAAACCTCAGGGATTAAAAAGTTGACTCTGGAACCAAAAACAGGGTGAGGATCAGCCACTGGGGAAGACCAGCGCAGCATTAACTGCAACTTCTAAATAGAAAATAATACAGCGGACACCAAGTGCTGTCTGACAGGTCCCTGAAAAGCCCCTGATGGACAGCCTAGGAAGTACAGGTACAGCTCAAGGACTTCAGCACATCTGCCCCTAAAAGCGCCACAACCTCTGCTCACAGTAATGGCTTGCAGAGTTGGCTGGAGCCAAGACCATGGACAAGTTTGTCACCCAAGACGTAGTTGGTTACAAGCAGCCATGGGCTATCTGCATCCCTGTTCTGCTTTGAGATGCCTTTTGTCAACAACTGGGTATATTTGAGGAAGGTGTGTCTCTTAGTGCTGCAAAGCTCTTCAGCTCTTTCTCTGTTCCCTCCACAGTTTGTTTTACTGTTTTCTTCATCCTTTCTTCAAATTTTCCTCATTTATGAGACTCCAGTGAACTTCCCACTAGGGCCTTTATGCAGGCTCACTTTCTAACTATGAATGTAACATATATCAGACAAGGTCTCCCAGACTCTCTTCCTGCCTCTGACACAAGCTTTGTAGTTGTCTTTTAGGTAAATTACATGAAACTTAGGAAAACACCACACTTTTCAGCCATTCATACTTTAACAATAACGTTTTCCTCATGTTGCAGTAAGTGGCTACCGGAGGGAACAAAGAAACATGTTTGCTCTTCAGATATAAAGGCTCACATAAAAACCCGCCCCCGGCATTCAGCAGTACCCGGGAGACAGGAGGAAGCCAGTGCAGAAGGCATGCTGTGTTCTCACCCGCCAGAAACATCTATAATAAAAACCCGTAAGGCCATAAAGGCTCTCATTGTTTTGAGAAGGGCTGGACATAAACACTGGCTGTGCTATCGGAGCAGGGCTGGTGTACATCCGAGTATGCCTGCACAGCTCTCTGCTTCATGGGTGCCTCTTCTGTCTTTCTGCACCAGAAGCTCAGGCCTGAGGGTCTGGGTGCCACAGTCGTGATGAAAAAAAAACCACTGCCTACCAAAGGGTCTCCTGTGCACTTAAATCTTCAGCAAAGAAGCAACTGGGAGTTTTACCCAGTGAATTCACTAAGGGCTGAGCACTGCAGCACTGAGGAAGACAACACTGCTTCGCTGCTGATGGCCTTTGGCACATGATCCCGCTTGCCACACACCCACCCCAGGCGGAGAACACAGGCAGAGCACCCGGTCCCACGTCCCACTGACCACCGACAGCTGCCCACCGTCAGTGAGCCGCTGGCGATGGATGCGGGTCAGCACCTTCCCATCTGAAGTCAGTGCTGTATTGCCAAGTACAGAATTTTATCCTGTAAATAATGAAATATTCCAATTCCACAGCATGCACTCTCTTATGTCGGAGAAATGTCAGTTATGTCAATCAACTGCTTGCTTACCTCGGCCACCACCGAAAACACAGTTGAAAAAACCAAGACAGCAAGAACGTCTTGATTTTTGTCATCAAAGAAGAATGCTAGAGATGCCTGTACTGATTAAACTTTTGTTCTCTTCTCATTAACTGAAATTCAGTATCCATTAATACTCACTATATAGAACCATAGAATCAGAGTTTCCAAATAATCAGAAAAAAAAAAAGACTTCTTGAATTTGCCACAACAAACTCCACACCTGAGATGGCCTCTGCTGCCCACCCCCTGCCCACCCACCAACAAGCATGGCACTGGGCAGGTCACAGAGCCCCAGCCATGGACCAAACACTAATGTGTCCCCCTCATCACACCACGGGGTAGCCCTCCTTCACCAACACTCAGGGAGATGCTGGTGGTGGCCTGGCCTCAGCTCCTGGTGCCTGGCACAATACGGGCAGCCAGGGGAAGCACAGCACCCCGACAGCCTGAGCCGTGCACCCCCTGCTCCAGCAGCAGCCTCGGCACCACCACTGCGACGCCATCGCTGCCGGCTGGAGGCCTCGCAAAGCACAAAGCCAACCAAGGCAGCCCCTGCCTGCCGCTCTCCTTCCAACAACAGGAACCCAACGGGACACCTCGGCTGCGCGAACAGCGAACAGCAGCGAGGGGTTGCTTCAAAGAGCCCCACAGCTACAGGCACAACAAACTCACTTACTTGCCCCTGAGGAAACACCCAGGCAGCCTGGCTTGTTCAGCTGCTCCCTCTGCTTCTCTCCTGGGATGTAGACAGCAGACTAACGACACGGGGGGTAACTGCAGGCTCCAAACTGCTCAGACAAAACCAGCCTGCAAAGCACTGCGCAGCCAGGCATCGCATTTCTCCTTCCTCCCAAAGCCACGTAACCACCCAACCATAGGGCACAAGGGCACGTGAAGGTCAGATATAGGGCATTATCATTAAGGGCCTTTTCCAATCTAAATGATTCTATGATTAATCAAGAGGTTTGCAGAGCCAAGTGTTGCATCTGGCAGCTCAGCCACAGTGTACTTCTCATCATGATCTGGGCACATGCCTACTGTTGTGATCATCCTCAATCACGAAGAAAGAGACAAACAAGGGCCCTTTGCTCCCCCAAGCTCTGCCTCTCCAATGAATCCCTCTTCAATGCCATCAATCAGTTCCTTCTGCTGTCACTTGTGGGCAACAGACATATAAGTCAGGCACCTAAATTTCCACCTTGCCTGCACAAACCTGTCCAAACCTCAGTGCACTGGTCTGTCCACAGTTTAATAGCACACCCACATTTCTTAGAATGGTGAAGAAAACACCTGGAAATCACCAGGAACAGAAAATAAAAGTGATCGTGGCCAACTGCTCAGCACAGCCACAAGCCAAGTGTCACGAGATCAAACCGTGCCCCAACACAACTTGCCCAGGACAAGCTTTATAAGCCCCCACCCTCCTTTGAACAGGCTGCAGCAGCCACAGGTGCCACAGAGCAATCTCCAGGTGCACAAGCACCTCTGGCTTTGAGTAGAAGCCTCCAGGAATCCACCACCTCCAGCCTCCCCATGACAAGGTCAGGATGCAAGCTGAGGCTTCACAGCACTTCCCATCAGCTCCTGGGAGGTGAAGGGTAAAATCAGGTGCTCTACAAGAAAACAAAAATCCTGTGTTACCTGGCCTCACATTCAGGAAAATGTGCTCTGATATTTTCTCAACTCCATTGTGCTTGGCCAAGCACTGGTAGCAGCCCTTAAATGACCTCTGTACATTCTTTATAATGATGCCTTTCTGGGGATTGGGAATGAACGTCATATTTCTGGGGAGACGTTTGCCATCACATTTTCTCAGTGTGAAATTTGAAACATCTGGATCTGTTAGCGGGCACACTAGCAGGATGTCACTGTCTTCTTTTCCATAGATCAGAGAATCAACAAGGAAGAGCACATTTGGATCTGTGAAGAAATACAAAGATCTGTCAGAGAAGTTTGCATTGCACAGGGAACTTCTGATGACCCTAACTCTGCAACTGGGCACTTAGATCAAAGAAAATTTTACATTCAGCCAGTAAAACCAAGTATCACCCAATTCATGTTTACCAAGAGACATTAAATTTTGTATTAAAAGAGCAGCACAACAGGAGATGTGCAGTAGGATTCAATACCAGACACGCTAAAGAATCATGTGCACTAAAAATAATCTTACTGCTTTTTTATTTGGAGATGGAGATGATTTATTTTTTTTTCTCCAAAACCTCCACCCTCCAACCCCAAAACAGTAAACAGATTTTCACAGACCATTAAAAGTAATTTGCTTCTAGCCAATGGCAGGACTGTAAGGTTTCATGCCCACAGAAGGATTTTGAAGAAATTTATGAGCAAATGGAAGTTGAAAAGCACCTAAATTACGGTTTTCACTTCTGTAAAATAACTTCTCTCTCTCTCTCCCCTGCTGAAAGCAGGGGGTTTTTTTCAGCCTCCTCAGAAAAAAAAAAAAAAAAAGGGGGGGGGGGGAGGGGATACAAACAGCATATCTGACTGAAAAATCATCATGTAATCTTTCACAAGATAGCTTTTATTGAGCGCTTAATCTCAGCCAACAACAGCACACAAACATACAGTACTTTAAACATTTCTACAGCCAAGGTTGAAGCCCATCATAGGTGACAAACTTGAAATGCTAAGAACCTGGCCATTAGTAGGCAAACACAAAAATAAAGGATAGTAGGCTTTTACAGAGTGCTTGTCACCATATTTCAGCTCCTACCTGCCCTCCCTACAGAGTAGCATGAATCAGAAATGTAGAAACAGAGGGGAAAAGTTTTCTTGGGGTTTTTTTTTTTGGTTGTTGTTTTTTGGGGTTTTTTTATTGCAAACTGGCTTTGTACAACTTGAATGATAAAAGATCAACAAACCACAACTTAACAAGGAAGAGTGAGAGAATTAGGTTAAGATGATGCGCAACGCGCATTTGGTTTAAGATGAGAAGTACCAGGCTGAAAATACAGCAAGGCCATTTACATAAAGAGTTAGGAAATGCCAAGTCAAAGGGTGCTCATCACTGGACAGAGAAGTTACTGGCTGATTTCTAGCTTAGACTGAGAGTATAGTTTTAACCTCAGTTGATACCGCCACCCAAGTAGCCTCCACAAACTAAAAGCTTTGAAGCATCAGTCTAGGACTAGAGGATGGAGACCATTAACAAATGAAAAAATAAAGCGTGTCTGAACAGAACCAAAGTGTCATGCTTTGCACACAGATAGAAAAATGCTATGAATATCTGTCACTCCTGAGCAGGACTAGAAGCACTCATCTAAATGTCCCTCCTGACAAAGACTTAACTGATTGGAGAAAAAGTGGACTGAGAGGAAACCAATATGGACAGAGCCAAGACATCTTCACTATGCAGAAAGTATGGCTTCCCAGGGGAAAAAAAAACAAAAAACCCACACCACACAAAAACAAACCACACACACACACATTTGTGAAAACAGAAGAAAGGAACAAAGACCTGCTTCACTAACAGCTGAAATTGCAGGGGAGGCCTTGGCTGGGGTAAGCAGAATGGCTGAGGTGCTCCCTCTCATCTTTTATCCCTCTCTGGAAGGGAGACATCATGGTGAGAAGACATGAGAGGACTTGCTGTACGGAATCCAGGCACAAACAAGGCTGCTCATGGTCAAGTTCTTCCACCACGGCTTTCCACCCCAGGTAATCTTGGGTAGTACTTGTTTTCTGAGAATACCTCAGGTTTCGAACACAAGTTGTGGTGCTTATCATTGCTTGCGTCTGAAAAGACTTGAGATCAAAATCAAGAGATTTTTTCTCTCCTATGTAAGTGTCTGAACTAGCCTGATCTTCACTAACCTTGCTTGGATAGGGACACAAACTGCTTCTACAGATACAACACAGGCACCCTCTGCCAAAGCAGAAAGGTGAAAGAGGTAAGCACCTATAGTCTGCCAGCACTGTGTCATCCTTGGTCACAGAAGCATAGAAAATTTGCTTTTCATAGATCCAGACAGATGTAAAAGATAAACAGCTGCCACCATTTTATGTGCCACTTGGGACTGCACAGGATCAAGGTTCTTGGTCCTGTTATCTCTGCATTCCCAGCTTCACAAGCAGGAAGTGTATGGGGTGCTTATGGCAACCCCATAAGCAGCTGAGCTCGTGGTAGCATCTTCAAGGTGATGTAAGGTGTCATTAAGCCACAGCCTATTGCAAAATGGTGGCCAACCTCACTTATTTTACTGCCAGGAACTTGTCCAAGTGAAGCTTGCACATTTTTCACACAATTAATACAAAGAAATTAACAACATGTTGCACGAAGGCCACACATCTTCTCTGACACTTTGGTAATCACGCTCAGTTGCAGCGTCACTTGCTATCCTGAGGTGAAGGAGTCACTCGTGATGGAAGGCACAAACATCTCTATGATTGCAGCTCTCTAGGATAATTACCATTACCTTCAGTCTACCAGTCATGGTAGATAAAGTAAACAATGTTTGTCACATATAGGTAAAATACATGCCAGATTTCCTTTAGTCTCAGAGAAAAGCAGGTCAAGAAAAACTTATGCATGGTAGCTGCATGGCTCTTTGAACAATTCAGGAGCAGTTAAAGGAGCACTCTCTAAATTGCGTGACCACTACATCAGGTATCTTCCTTTAGGAAAATACTCTTCACTGTGCTATGCTGCTGTCTCCCTGTCTTGCAGAACAACCTTGCAGTAATTGTCAAAGGATTGGTAGGATTCAGAGGAGGCTCTTTGAGACAACCCCTGCTGAACAACAAACGCTGTCTCTAAGAAAGCGGATGCTGTAGGACTTTTCTCCCTTGACAGGGAAGAAAGGCCACCAGAGCTATGTGAAGGAGAAGCAAAATGCTCTTTTCCATGGAAAGGAAAAGGGAATGCCAGGCATGGTAAACTGTCAGCTTGAGGGCAGCTGATGCAGCCACAGACCAGGAGCCAACAAATGAAGAGATCTGAAAACACTGCAGAAAGAACGGTAATAAAGGATTGTGAAAATGTGTCAGAGCAGAGGCATTTTTTTCCCCCATCTGAGACATTTCTGATCGGTCACAAGGTGGATCAGGAGCTGGAGGCAGAGGAATCATTGTTGCCTGCTGGTGAAGCCTGAGAGCACAGCCTCAAAAAGCCAAATCCTTTAGCTAACTGCCTCAATAAATCAAGAGCTTGGGGCCAAACTTACATGACTCTGTACTGATGGATGGTATGGAATTAAAAAGACATTTCTACATACTGCTTCCTTCCTTACAGTACAACTGACTCATAGAACTGATTCAGGTCACTTGGCTAGCTTCTAGGGAGCTCAGGTATATTTCACCACAAAACAACAGGGATGTAAAGAGAAACTCATCCAGAACTGTGCTGCAGTGACAAAGGCCATTGCAAACAAAGCTGGGAGCAAGTTTTCTTTCTACTGGACAAGGAAGAAGCTATCAGACTGTGTTCTTCCTCTGTACCTCACATTCATTCCCTCCTCCAGCATTTACTGTCCTATTATTTTGCCAAAAAAAAAAAAAAAAAAGGGGGGGGGGGGGAATAATGCCTTCATTGGTATTTACCTTTAACAAAAACGTAAAAAGATGAGACAATACTCCCTTTGCTTTTGCATATGTATCTGCCTATGTCTCTGACTGTTGCATTTTTGGTGTACCACTCTTTCTCATTGGAACTCCTTGCTTTTGCCGATGGGTCTGAGTTCTGGAAATTCCAAGTCACGGGTCCATCCTCATTGCATCTCAGCCTTAATTCCTCGCCTTTATTCACAACCAGTGAAGATTCTTCATGGGGCAGTAAACCACCTGGGGGAAAAAAAAAGTGCAAAATACAATGTCTTTCAATACAACATCATATATTTATCTGCAGTAAAATCATTATTTATAGTTGTATATGTGCAGTTAATATTTCGGGAGTTATTTCTTAAAAATACTAAGCTGCAATGGCACCGTGAAATTCTACAGACACCTTTTGACTTGTAAGACCTTTGGCACACAGAGCAAGTAACAACCGCAGATAGAAACTGGCCTTTAAAAAAACATTTTAAACTAGTTTCACATGTACCAGTTTCTGCGATGGGCTGGCTTTTGAATGGGAACAGACCCAAGCTATTTAAAAATTAAATTCAAGAACATATGAGCCTGATTCTATATGGCAGCACTTTTAATCATTCTTTGTCATTTACTCAGTATGTTGCCAAGAACTAAAGTTTCCTTGCTCAACAGTCATCTTTTTTTAACTGCTCTCTCATGCATTCAAAAGCTAGACTCACACTCCTAGAAGCGTCCAGTTTAATGAAGGCATCAGTACACGCTTTCCATACTTGCTTATTTCTCTAGTTGAAGTGCTAATTCATCATTTCTTACCTCCAAAAAATTTTTAAATTTCATGCAAAATATTCTTCAAGCTTCCATCCCAATGCTAGTTACCAAATTAGTTTCACTGAGGCACTCATCTCCCAGTCACCAAAGCTGCTCTAAACGACCTCTTAGCTTCTTTTTCACTGAACATGCCATAATGCAACTTTTAAAAAGTTCTCAAAAAATAAAGCTGTGTAAAATTAGCAGCTTCAATTCACAATTCCCAACTACTTCCCAACTTAAACTGCATACTTGGCGAAAGAAGCACAAAGAGGCTTCTCTAGATCCACTGTTAAAATAACTCAAGCAGGGGACCGCTAAGTTAGCATATCCCTGATGTGAAAGTCTTAGCGAACCTACAAAATTGAGTTCATAGCCAAAAATGCAGATAAATTCTTACTACTACGGACCTACTTGAACATCAGAAGAATCAATATGCAAATATTGAGGTGGTCTTGCAGGAACAAACCCTTCCCCTTTAGTCCTGCAGGTAACCCTTGGCTTACAATAACTGTGCTGTTAGCTAATGTCCCTCTCGTGTGAAGCACAGTTGTAGAAGATTGTACAACATCCATCTATAGTAGCAGTCATACCACTGAAAATACTATTTGCATTCAAAAACACATTCTGCGGGGCTGGATTTCCCTACCCACACAGATAACAACAGACATCCAAGCAAAACAATCGGATAATTAGTTGGGATTAAGTTATATGCGCCAGACTTAATTCACTCATCTCGCAGCTTTAGTTCTTCTTAAGGTACATACTGGATTAAGACCAGGTCAAGTAACGGCTCCTCTTCCTGACAAATCCACCACAGAGCAGGAAGAAAGGATGGCCAGAACACCTGCAGAGCCTAATCACTTGATTTGTGCTCTGGGTTTTGAAGGGAGCCCTTGTTCTCTACCTATCGCCTTCAAATTAAAATGTATTTTTCAGTGCTAAATCCAACAGGCAGTCATTTTTCCAGTGCTACCAGACATTTTTGATGTGAGGCCCACTAACCCTGCGTACATGGTTCTGTGACTGAAGGCATAAACAACCATCCTAGAAATAGTAATTGCCAGAAAAAGGCAGAAAAAAACCCAGTTCTCATTTCAAATCTGCTACCTCAAAGTGCAGGTGTGAGCCTGAGCCGTGTTACAGCAGCTCAAACAAGAAGAGTGAAAGTCCAAGGTCTCAGGAGAGCAGCTCCCAGCCAACAGTGGCTCAGCAGGCAGGAGACCTGGAAAAACCCTTTGTCCTGGCCATAGAGGTGCCTGACAGCAGGGTACAGGCAAGGAGACCTCCAATTTGCAAACCCCTCAGACCAGAGCCAGCAACTTTTGGCACCTGAGAAGGCTGAGGGCAAAGACCCCTGAGAAGGTCTCATGAAAGACCATGCAGGTCCTTCACGGGGACATCTTTGGAAGACGTCTCTGTTGTTTCCCACAGACCATAGGACAATTCCAGTGACAAACGACATGAGCTGCATAAAATAGCAAAAGTGCAATGTGGTATACCCACTCTGGCACTAGGTCTTCAGACAAGTCAGGGAAGGCTGGGAAAGGAGAGGATCAGGACATCCTTCACTGGCATCAGTCCCTGCCTGCAACCAGCAAGGTCTCAGCTTGGGCCCTGCCAGGGGAGGTTTGTGTGTGGCTGGGCTGGGACGGTCCCCACTGCCCACCTGCGGCCTCATCACCAAGGAGAACAGCGCTGGGCAAGTCACACAGCCTCAGCCACAAAACAAACACCAACAGAATCACAGAATGGTCAGGGTTGGAAGGCACCTCTGGAGATCACCTAGTCCAACCCCCTACTAAAGCAGGTTCACCTACAGCAGGTTGGGCAGAATCCCATCCAGGCAGGTGTTGAACGTCTCCAGAGAAGGAGATTCCACACCCTCTCTGGGCAGCCTCTGCCAGTGCTCTGTAACCCCCAAGGTAAAGAAGTTCTTCCCCATATTCAGATGAAACTTCTTGTGTTGCAATTTGTGACCACTGCCCCTTGTCCTGTCACTGAAAAGAGCCTGGCCCCATCTTCTTGACACTTGCCCTCAAGATATTTGTAGACATTGGTAAGATCCCGTCAGTCTTCTCCAGGCTGAACAAGCCCAGCTCTCTCAGCCTTAAGGGATATCCTCCAGTCCCCTCATCACCTTTTTAGTCCCAGTTCCCTGTCTCTCTTGAGCTGGGAAGCCCAGAGCTGGACACAGCACTCCATGTGCAGCCTCATCAGGGCAGAGCAGAGGGGCAGGATCACCTCCCCTGACCTGCTGGCCACACTCCCCATAACACACCCCAGGGTCCCATTGGCCTTCTTGGCCACTGCTGGCCCATGGGCAACCTTCTGCCCACCAGAACTCCCAGGTCCTTCTCCACAGAGCTGCCTTCCAGCAGGTCAGCCCCAGCCTGTCCTGGTGCATGGGGTTGTTCCTCCTCTGGTGCAGCCTCACACTTGCCTTTGCTGAACCTCATTGGGTTCCTCCCCACCCAGCTCTCCGGCCTGTCCAGGTCTCACTGAATGGCAGCGCAGCCTCCTGGGGTGTCAGCCACTCCTCCCAGTTTTATATCACCTGCAAACTCACTGAGGGTACACTCAGCCCCTTCATCCAGGTCATTAATAAGTGCTGACCCCTGCGGAGCACCGCCAGCTACAGGCCTCCAGCTGGACTCTTTGCCACTGATCACAGCCCTCTGGGCTCTGCCATTCAGCCGGTTCTCAATCCACCTCCCTGTCCGTTCATCTAACACACGCTTCCCGAGCTTACCTACGAGGATGTTATGGGAGACAGTGTCAAAAGCCTGGCTGAGGTCAAAGCGGACAACATCCACTGCCCTCCCCTCATCTACCCAGCCAGTCATTCCATCATAGAAGACTACCAGGTTGGTCAGGCATGACTTTCCCTTGGTGAATCCATAGTGACTATTCCTGATAACCTTCTTTTCCTCCACATGCTTAGAGATGACCTCCAAGATGAGCTGTTCCATCACCTTTCCAGGGATGGAGGTAAGGCTGACCAGCCTGTAGTTTACTAGGTCCTCACTCTTGCCCTTTTTGAAGACTGGAGCGACATTGGCTATCCTCCAGTCCTCAGGCACTTCTCCTGTTCTCCATGACCTTTCAGAGATGATGGGATAGCAGCTTAGTGATAACATCTGCCAGCTCCCTCAGCACTTGGGGGTGCATCAGGGCCCATGGATTTGTGGGTGTCAAGTTTTCTTAAGTGATGTCTGACATGATCCTCCTCAACCAAGGGAAAGTCCTCCTTTCTCCAGACTTCCTCACTTGCCTTCAGGGTCTAGGAACCTAATGGCTGGGCTTGGCAGTGAAGACTGAAGCAAAGGAGGCATTCAGTAACTCTGCCTTCTCTGTGTCCTTGATCACCAAGGCACCTAACTCACACAGCAACAGGCCCACATTTTCCTCAGTCATCCTTTTCCTACTGATGTACTTGAAGAAGCCCTTCTTGTTGTCCTTGACCTCCCCCACCAGTTTTAATTCCCAATGGACCTTAGCCTTCCTTATCACCTCCCTGCATGTTCTGACAGCATATCTATATTCCTCCCAAGTGGCTTGTCCCTTTTTCTACATCCCAAAAACTCTCTTCCCATAAACCTTCCCTCTGTTTGAGGTTTGCCAGAAGCTCCTTACTCATCCATACAGGTCTCCTGTTCCCTTGCTTAATTGCTTACTCATAGGGATGCACCTATCTTGAGCTTAGAAGAGTGATGCTTGAATAGCAGCCAGGTCTCTTGGACCCTCCTACCTTCTAGAGCCCTAACCCATGGGATTTCTTTAAGTAGGTCCTTGAAGACCCCAAAGTTAACTCTCCTGAAGTCCAGGGTTGCCATCCTACTTACTGCCCTGCTTCCTCCACACAGGATCCTGAACACCATCTCATGGTCACTGCAACCAAGACTGCCCGCAAACTTCACATCCCCAACCAGTCCTTCTTTGTTTGAGAGTACAAGGTCCAGGAGCACACCTCGCCTGGTTGGTTCCTCCACCACCTTTGTCAAAAAGTTATCATCAATGTTCTGCAAGAACTGCCTGGCCTGTGTGAGCAGAGCTGTGTTGTTTTACCTGCAGATATCAGGGTGGTTAAAGTCCCCCATGAGGACCAGGGTCTCTGATCATGAGGCTACCTCCAATTGTCCGTAAAAGGCCTCATCGACTTCCTCTTCCTGATCAGGTGGCCTGTAGCAAACACCTACAACAGTATCACCCATGCTGGCCTGTCCCTTAATCTTTACCTGTAAGCTCTCAACTTATTCTGCATCTGCCTCAAGCAGAGCTCGATACATTCCAGTTGTTTCCTCACATAAAGAGCAAGTCCACCAACTCTCCTTGCTGGCCTGTCTTTCCTAAAAACTACATAGCCATACATGACAGCATTCTAGTCACACGAACTATTCTACCCTGTCTCTGTAACTGCAACGAGATCATGGCCCTGAGATCACACACAGAGCTCTAATTCTTCCTGTTTATTCCCCATGCTGCATGTGTTGGTGTACAGGCATTTCAGAGAGGTAATCGAGCATGCAGGTTTCCCAGGAAGGGTGCAAGACGATCCACCATAGCCACCTGTGCCCTTGAGGTGGGCTGGCCTTCTGGTACTCACCTTGGGAGGCAGCTAAGGAACATACATCCCTACTCGGATTGACCTGGGCTTATTCCCAGTTGAATGCAATAGCATTGAGCATTGCCACTTTGGTCCCCTCTCACTGAGTCCATCCTCCCCCTCATCACACCACGGGGTAGCCCTCCTTCACCAGCACTCAGGGAGATGCTGGTGGTGGCCTGGCCTCAGCTCCTGGTGCCTGGCACAATACGGGCAGCCAGGGGAAGCACAGCACCCCGACAGCCTGAGCCGTGCACCCCCTGCTCCAGCAGCAGCCTCAGCACCACCACTGCGACGCCACTGCTGCCGGCTGGAGGCCTCGCAAAGCACAAAGCCAACCAAGGCAGCCCCTGCCTGCCGCTCTCCTTCCAACAACAGGAACCCAACGGGACACCTCGGCTGCGCGAACAGAAACGCACCTGCAGCCAACAGAGGCTCCCGCACCGTAACCCACACGTGTGCGCAGGCAGGGGGCTCCCCCCAGACCCTGCTGCAGCCCCTGCACCGCGTGCACGCCGCAGCGGAGGCGCCTCTCAGCTGCAGCGAGGGGTTGCTTCAAAGAGCCCCACAGCTACAGGCACAACAAACTCACTTACTTGCCCCTGAGGAAACACCCAGGCAGCCTGGCTTGTTCAGCTGCTCCCTCTGCTTCTCTCCTGGGATGTAGACAGCAGACTAACGACACGGGGGGTAACTGCAGGCTCCAAACTGCTCAGACAAAACCAGCCTGCAAAGCACTGCGCAGCCAGGCATCGCATTTCTCCTTCCTCCCAAAGCCACGTAACCACCCAACCATAGGGCACAAGGGCACGTGAAGGTCAAATGCAAGACATTATCAACAGATGTGCCGAGGAAAGGGACACACTGGAGGTAGCAGTGCATTGATTAATGTCATAACTGACCTTCTAAATGAGTGCGGATCTGTCAAACCATACAACATCGCTGTGATGTATGCAAATGCTGACAGGTGCTGCAGCAACGTACCCTTCCCCTTCCAAAGGCCAACTTTTTAGTCCTGCAAACAATCATCACCCCATGCCCCCCTAATGCACAGCACAGTATGTCACAGTTGGGCTGGATATATAATAGCCAGGCCTGAGCTGAGAAGGAACATTTCTCAAAAACCAGCACCACTTGCATTCAAAAACACATTCTGCAGCTCCTCTCAAGGGCTGGATTTCCCTACCCACACAGATAACAGACATTCAAGCAAAACAATCGGATAATTAGTTGGGATGAAGTTATATGCTCCAGACTTAATTCACTCATCTCACAGCTTTAGTTCTTCTTAAGGTATATACTGGATTAAGACCAGGTCAGATAACTGCTCCTCTTCCTGACAAATCCACCACAGAGTAGGAAGTGAAGGACAGTCAGACCACCTGCAGAGCCTAATTATGGTTTGTGCTCTGGGTTTTCATGAGAGCCTTCTTTCTCTCCCCGTCTCCCTGGGATGAAGATTTATTTATCAGTACTAAACCCAACAGGCAGTCCACCAGCGCCTGTTTTTCCAGCGCCACCAGAAATTTTCTACGTGAGGTCAACTAATCCCCTACACAAACTCACATGACTGAACAAATAAACAAGCATCCCACAAATAATAATTGTCAGAAAGATTAAGAAAAGCATAATTCCATATTTTTATGCAACATTTATGACTTTTACCTGCTCTCTCTCCTAGCGCTCATCCTACTTATTCAGGTTAGGGGTTCAAAATTTTGCAACACTTATTATCAGGACTATCTAGCAAGTTGTCAGAGAGTTTTTAAAGGTGGTAAACAACACAGCAGAGCATGACTGTCCAGAGACACAAATACTTCATATACTAGAGCTGGGGAAAGAAAAACAAAGAGGGAACAAGCATACTGTGGCACTCCACAACAAAAGCCATGATATTCCAGTTGATACCATCACTTGTATTTTGAGATAATCTTGCTATGGTTCCTTCTATGTAGCCTACAAATTCTCAGCAAAACAATTTAAGAACTGAATTATGCCTCATGCAAAGGATTCCCACAATGTAAAGGGTTTCTTTGTTGCCTTCCGAAAGTAATGTATCTCCAAGAAAAGTAGAGCAGTCGAAGGACAACAGGTTGTAAATGCAACGACTATCAGATCTGCTCAGTATTATGCACCTAAACAATGCCTGTCTTTAAAAAAGAATAATTAAAACAGTGCTTAGAAAGATGGGAAGACTTTATATCTTCTTTTTGGAGGAATAATTAAGTAACAGAAATCTGAGAGTTTAACCAACAATTTGTAATCCAGTGTACTAATCCCCACAGCGTGTGTCCATCTGCCATCTCTTGATCTTTCCTCAGACTGCTAATGCCTCACATCTTGAGACTGCTCCATTTGTACCACACCTGACACGTGACAGGGCTCTTCCAGGCCCACTGTTGCTCCTGTGCACTCCAGTAACACCAATCATACAGGTAACTACAGCCATGACACCAGTAATTTGGGAATTGCTTGTGTTGGCAGGATATAAATCAGGGATGGTAAGAGATCTCCAAGTGCCAAACCTGAAGGGATACAGCATCCCCTCCCAGGGCTCCATGTTCACCCCAGGCACAACCATGACTTTACAGGATGGAGGAACCCATTGTTACATCTCCAATGAAGGTTTCCAGGTGTAGGTGTGCATCCCTACTCTGTTATCTGACCCAGATGTGGGCATGTCCCCACCCTCTCTCTACCTCCTTATACCTTGGAAAAGGACACGGACTGCTACTTCAATATTCAGCTGAGTGTCCCCACCTCAGTGAAGCCCACCTGACCACAGGGACCCCACAGGACAAGGGGAAGAGAGGAAACCCATCCTCTGCCCCCATGGCTCCTGCGGGGTAGTGGGGGCAGATCATCCCACTCACCGACTGTGGGTCCCACTGCAAACATCAAACACTCCCCATACACTGCACAGCCAGAGTACCACACTGGGGTTCTGGATGACCCTCTAGAGTTGTCCTCAAGGGAAACTAGCAGGTAGTTATTATATGCTAACAAATACGTTGATAATGGCTTATAATTAATAATCAACAATGCAAAAAAAAAATATTGCAAAGTTCAGAGATGGAAAACCCAAGATCCATTTTGGATGTTCTAAATTTGTTTCCCACAGCTGAAAAGAGTCACTTCCACTACCCTAGCTTCTTCTTGTAACATAACAATGTTTAAAACTACAGTGCTAGGATCCCTTGTGAACAGGGCTGTGTACCCGAAAAAAGAAGCAGAATATATTACAAGCAGCTTCCTAAACCCTAAAAATGAACGGAGAGGGAGGAAAGAGGGGGAGTGCAGCAGTTGTGACTTCTGCATGCAGAAGGAACATCTGGAAAACAGGGCTGGAGGAGTTAGAAAAAGAAACAGTTCAGATAATACTGATAGGAAATGCAGGTCAAATTGCAGGGATATGATTAAGGACAGCAGAATGTTCCTGTAACAATTAAGGGATGTGCAAACAAAAAAAAAAGCTTTGGCTAAGGAGTGCACCATCCTGGGGAAAAAAATATGGTTTATGCTGGAGCTTTTCAGCCTCAGCCACAACACTTCTGTAGGACGGAAAAATCACATCAGGTGCAAGTCCACATCACACTCACAAGCAACTGGAAACCATCTCCAGCTGCCAAGCAAACAAAGGATGTGGGAGTGCGATGGAATAAGATGAAGAGTCAAGTGCTGTGGATTTTATTCCCAGCTCTGCCACAGATTTCCTGCACAACCAACCTTAGGCCAACAGGTTAGTCCCTCTGTGGCCGTTTCCTCTTTCAACTCTTATCTAAACATTTAAAAGAACAAGAAGTTTGTGGCAGCTCTATAACACAACAGACTGCTTTCAGAGAAACCAAACAAAAAAATCCCACCCCCTTCCACATTAAATTTATCTCAAACGTCTCCCACGACAGGGTCGCGGCACAGCTTCACAGTGCAGCCACAACCTGCTCACATCTAGTACCAGCCCTTCTGCAGAGCCCAGGGGACTCTGGCAGCAAACTGGGTTCATTGCTACCCAGTAAGAGCAATTCCATCTCCTTGCCTCTCCCAGGGCTGGGATGCACTGTAAGGGCATGGCAGGCTCCTCGGAGCTTCTGCCTCTTCCCCTTGTAGCTGTCCATAACCTTCATAGCCATCAGCAGTCCTCATGTAAGCTGTACAAATGCTGCACAATGAAAACAATGACCTGACCACGACCCGATCCCGACCACAATTTCTAAACCAGTTAACATTTTTTGATGACAAATGCACTGAGAAGCTAAACTTCAAGGGACAAAACGTCCGTGACTTTCATGTAAGATTGTGGTGATTGGATACAATTAGAGAGACTGCTCTCTTTACAGTGTCCCTTCATTCTGGGCACTGGGTTCATTTCAAGGGCTGTCACACAGACCTCACTCACCGCATTTTTCAGTTTCTCATCTACAACAACATAAGAGAGCAGAAACAAGAGATATGTTTTATCAGTTAAAAGTAGCGGCACTGTTGTAGATGCAATGGTCTGAGGATATCAGCAAGACATGGCTTGCAGGGAGGTAATATCCTCCTGCAGCATACCCAGCAAAGCTGGAAAAATGAACATGTTTTCAGATACACAAGTCTCCTGCAGGTCTCAAAGAAAGAGAGAAGCAAAACTGCCTCTTTTACACAAGCGTAGAAGTCCTAGCCAAAAGCCTGCCTGGTCTTCTTTACAGTATTAGTTGGTCTTACTGAAGAGTATCACCTCTCCAACTCCGTCTCTTATTTGTTAAAGCCACTATGAAACCCGACATATGCTATGATGGAGATGAATTTAAGACCTTTCAATTTTATTTTCTTTGTCCTGCCATTTTGTGCCCCAAGGAAACAAATAAAGTGTCAAACTTGCATGTTAATCACACTGAAACAACTTTAATTTACTCCGATATATAAAATCTCCCAGATTTTTCAAAGGAGACATGCTATCATATGCTTACTTGTTTTGTTCTACTTCACTAAACAGACACTCTCCCTTATGCTAGATGAAAAGTTTAGCAATGGCAAATGTCAATTTTAAATGATTTCATCTGAAAGCTACATCAGATTGCATTTCAGCTTGGCTGTGGGGGAAAAGAAGGCTAGCAGTACGGGCTCTTACTTTGCAAAAGAAACCATCCATGACAACACCCAGGCTAGCGTCTTCCTCAAAGATACAGACCAAAAAAAGACCAAAGATGTGATTGTCCCCTGCAAGTGTCATGGGCTCTTGGCATATATGAATGCCACAAATCCTTACTGATAGAAATGCTGACCAGCTTCTCTGCCCCAGCTTCATCTTGGAGACTGAAAAATAAGTTAACTGCCACCGGGCATGTATTACAGGGTCTAGACTGATTAGGCTTCCCTGCAGAAATAAGTGGTTTGCTTCTAACCCATCTAACAGAGTCAGTGCTATCTGCTGACCAACAGACTCTTCCACACTGTGTGTTTCCCAAGCAGCAATGCAGAGCTCCCGTGCTTGCGCTTGCTCTGAAGTTTTGGATCCTCAGAGCTTGTATGTTACTAAGCAGAAAACCACAGGAGAGGATTAGCAGGGGCTTTGATGTTTACCCAGCTGCATGAGGGCAATCAGCATCCTCACCCAGCCTTCCCCTCCCCATAGACCCTTCACCCTGAATGGGAAGGGGGCAGAGGAAGGGCACTGCGAAGGGCAGAAGGCAGAGGCTCACCAGCCCAGCCCTCAAAGGCACAGCCAAACCCACACCATCTGCAAGCAAAATAAAGGAGAAATGGGCATCCCCCAACACAAAGAGCAAGTGTGGAGCCAGCCAGCCAATTCTCACCCGTGGCAAACCCAAGAGAGGAAGTGGAAGGAGGCTGGAACAAAGCTTTTCTTTATCATCTGTGAAGGCATGAGTGTGGGGAACCACAGAGGCAGCTGAACCTTGGCTGTGGCTGCGAGACACCCCCCTTTGCAGTGATGCCCCACAGGAAGCTTTCAGCTCCATGGTTTGGGATCGACCCTACACAGACCTGCTTCCCTAAACACCTTATGCCCCGGGAGGGCACTCACAGGTCAAGTAAAAGCCACTTGGTGCTTACCCCTTGCAGGGAAAACCGCTCAGGTGACTGAAGAGACAGCCAGCTACACCTGAAGAGAGGTTATGCACCCCTCCAAATGAGATGTAGTTAATCAGAAACAGCCAGCATGAGAGGCAGGTGGCAAGATGACAAACCCAGCCAGCTCTCTAGCCCCCCGCACATCCCACTCGCTAAGAGAGACACTCACAGGATCTTCAGGCAGGACAGTGTGAGCACTGGGCTGATCCCCTGCTTGCAGGTGGAAGCCCGCCGATCCTCCTGCAGGAGGTCTTGTCGCAGCAATCTGCAATGTAGCTAGCCATGCTTGGCTTCCTTATTGGAAGCAGGCTTAGCAGGGCAGATTCTCTGCACATGTCCTGCAAAACAAACGGGCGAGAGCTGCCCTATACACGCAAGTGCAACACTCCCTCAAGGCAGGGGCTGTGGCAAGTACCTGCACCTTCCAGAGACAGGGAAGCACCTTCCTCCTCCCCCAGCCGCTTTGCTTACACTTGCTGGGGCGAGGAAACTCCAGCCATGCAAACAGGCTGCTTTTCCTGCCTACCAGGCAGCTTCCCCCTCGGATTGCCATGCCTCACCCTGCTAATACAGCTAATAGAGGCATTTGTCTTTGTCACCGGCAGGCAGGTAGCTGAATGTAACTAGTTTAGCACACAAACTAGATGGCCACAGCAGGATCAAACGCCATGTGTCTTTCCATGGCTGGGTATGGCAACTTTCTGAATTCTCTTCTTCTGGGAAGTCATGGCTTTGGGGCTCTTTCTGTTGTTTTGAGGTTTGTTTTTTGAAGGAGCACCATATGCACTACAGCAGCCCCGTCACCCATCTTGAAGCACTAGGAGCAACAACCTGTTCTAGGGGATTGATTCATTTTATTACAGCACATTGACGCGCTATGGTCTCATACCTCAACTTCCCACCACAGAAGGAATCCACAGGCAATGTACTAATGAACAAAACCAAACGCAAAGCATGACCGACCTACCAGGTTTTTTTAAACTAGAACAGTCTAAGCTTAAAACAATTACCTGCTAATTCTCATTCAAAGAAAAAATACAGAGGACAGATAAATATGTAAATATGTACACACGGAAGTAGGATTTGCATAAAAAGAACAAGTGTTTGCTACAAGACTTGTCAGCATTGAGATTTATATACTTAGACTGATCCTTACTCCTACTGAATTATTGCTGCCTTCTCTCTAATTTCCAAAATTACTTATTAACCAGCTGTTCCCACAGTTAAGTTTTACCAACTGTTAGACACATATATAAACAGATTATATATAAAGTATGGAGAATGAGTAGAAGGAATGAAAAAGCACACTAATGCATAGTGTATTCAAATTCAGCTGTTATGCATCCAGCCTATTCCTTTAATGGCTTTTTCTCTTCACTTCTCTTTGCTGACATTTACATTAAAAGGTGCTGTATCTTTCAACTTCCATTTTGAACACATGTTCCTTGTAAGGAGCAACATGGGCTTGAAAAGCCCACTGCTGAAATGCAGTGAAAGGGTAGTTTTAATGAAGAGAAATGAGAAAACTGGAGAACGGCAAATCATTTTGCAATCTGAATTAATGCCTGTTTGGAAAAGGCTCAACTGAGGAAGGAGATGCTTTTGGCAGTGAGAATTCTAATTATTTCGAGTCTTGGCAGTAATTTCATCAAATAGTAGCAATTTCATTAAAAGGTGCACTGGTAATAATCTACATAAGGCCTCCAGAGGGGAAAATATACCAATAATTGCATAATTATGTTATCATTGCTCTTATGATGGACCACATTAAATACCACAAGAGGAGCACTGCTTTTTACTTTCTCTAGATATTTACTTCAGTACTTTCTCCTAGAAGATTACAGCAATAAGCAAGACTTTCAGATTAATAAACATGTTCACCAAATTTCGCAGAAAAGACACAGCTATCTTTTATGTATATATTACTTTGTATTCTCTTCTCTTTCACTGAAAGAACTGACAGATTCATGAGAAAAATGCTGGGTTTAGTAAGAAGATAGCTAAAGTATTTATATAGCTTTGTTACTGAAATGCAAGTAATAGCATCACATGTCATGTATCCACATGGCATGCAAATCCATTTAAGGAGCAGGTTTTAGAGTATTTCTGTATTTGTCCATATAAATTAACTTCATCTATTCAGTGATTTTCAATAAGCCTGCAATAAGTTAACTTCCCTTGTCTAACTAGCACACAAGCTTTGCTACTAACTAACATGTTGGTAAAAAATTCTTGCAAAAGCATTGTTTTACAGACAATACCAAATTGAATAAACTTATCTTTAATGGGGGGCCCAGTATTAGAGAAGTTATCTTTGCACTTCTGAAACTGTGACTAGGACAACTTCTAGAGGATTCATCAGCATGTTCTTCAGAACCTCCTAGGGTAAACAAATCTCACCTCAGGTAATACCCAGCAAGATCTGTCACTGATGTTGTCCTGGAAGGGCCCTGAATGCTTAGACTTTGATATATTTCCGACAATCCAGCTTCACTTCCCCAGTCTTCTGGCAAGGAAATATGTAACTCCACTGTTGAACTTAATCTCCGATGTCAGTAGAAGTCCCACTTGTATTTTCTGCTTGCAAATTGTACATGATTTCCTAGTTTAGTAATAAGCCCTATCACAAATTGCATATATATATGGCTAGGTAGTTGCTTAATGAAAAAGTGGTCCTCCTTCCCACCCCAGGAGAGATACACAAGAGAGCATCACACCGTGAGCACGGCCCAAGTACCTGCCTAAGCAGGGAATCCCACTTCAGCATCGCTTCTAGTGATATCCAGTTTATGGGACAAGACCAGAAATACAGGGTTTACTTCTGCTCCTTCCATTTGACCTCTTTTATTGTGCTGTGTACCTCAAATCCTAGGTATGATAATATTAGCATTACTGCAAAGTCAGCAATTTTATATATAATACCTGGAAGTCAGACGTGCTATGGAATAGGAAACTTCAACAGCTTGTGTTACAATGAACACTACTGGGAGGAAGCTTTTATTTTGTTGAAGATAACATAATTTCTTTTCAAAGTTAACAAGTTATGCTCATCCAGGCATAGAAAGCACTTCCATGCCATATAAAATAGCAAACAAAGAGGCTGCAAAAGTAAAGAATTGGGTGGCCATGGAGCAGCAGAAAATGAATGCCTCAGAACCAGGTGTTAGTGCAGAAGAGCATCTCAGGCATACAAACAGAACCACTTCAGGTAAAAATACCCTATTAAAATGCTTATTTAATTTAATATTACACAAAGTAAAAATGTAGCGTTTTTATAATGAACATTTTCCTTTTAGTAAGTAAAAATATTCAACAGTTATGTTGAAAATACAACAACATACATTTAAACTTACAACTCCTCTAATCATTAGAAACAATTAAAGGCAAAAAAAATTATTCAGGCTGTACATTTGCTGCCAACATTTAAAAGATAATCTAGATACTGAATGCATAGAAGTCAGTCACTGAGCAACTCTAGGCAGGTTGTGCCACAGCAATAAACGAGCCTTTGGCATCTGGTAGTTTCCTACTAGGTACAGAGAAAATATTTTCTTTATTTCAGTTCATTCACTACAACTCAATTAAGCAACTTGCCCATTCAAAGAGATGCTGCTGATCAAGAGTTGAAAAAAAACAAACATGAATGTTTCTTTCCATTGCCATTCTAAGAATAAAAAGAGGATGAGATGGAAGAGTTTAAATTTTTACAGCATAGTGATTAGAAACCACCAGTTTTGACTACAGATACGTCTTTCAGACATTAATTCTTTATTTCAAAACATTTCTCAATGAGTTTTTTCTTCCGAATTGGCTGGCTTCTATGTAGTGCTATTTATCTAACGGAAGAGCATTTCAGAGTTCTCATTTCCTTCATTGTGATCAATGCAAATCATCAGTAAAAAATCAATTATCTAATACAAGAAATGTCAACACTGTCTATTTTCATACTAAAACATACACATGAAGAATCAGAATAAGTGTATATATAACAAGCTACATAATTGCTTAAATACAGGCACAGTGATTAATCAAAGTAAGTATAACGTTAAGTGCAAAGGCTATATTTAATTAAAATTCTATCTCAATTGTAATAAAGGAGGTTAAACCTTTCTTTACAAAATGATTAAGTACAAATGCAAAACAGTTAAAATGAGGCTTACTGTTGGCTGATTTAAATCATGATTAAAATCAGATTTACAATGCTTTGAATCAAAATTAAACACATAGTACACAGGGAAATAACTATTTTGTTAAACCTGGGAGAGCACTACATTTCTTATCTGAAGTCAAATGGCAATTTTACACATCATATCTGGAGAAAATGCAAAGAAGTTGGAGAGGGCCAAGAAGAACAAGAGGAGGAGGAGTTACAAACAATGAGCCAAAAGAAAAGGCTGAAAAAGGTTTATCATAGAAAAAATAAGTCAAAGATGTCATGTTAATTTTCAATGTGGAAAATGTTACTATAAAAAGGATGGTGACCAGCACTTCACTATACCACCAGAGCAGGGAAAAAAGAAAGGATGAAATTAAGCAACCGGCAAGGGAGATTAGGTTAAGTATCAGGAGAAGCTTTTGATGTTTAAGAACTAGTTATGTACTAGAAAAAATGGGTGGTAGACTCTCAGTCTGCCTTACAGCGGGTTACTCAAAAGTCTGCTTGGGAAGATCTGCTCTGTCTGACCCTGGGGGAGAGCAGAAGACAGTCCAGATGACCTCTGCAGGTCTCCTCCAGCCTTACTCTTACAGTTCTATGAGAGCTTCTCAAGGCTTGCTGTGTCTCTTAGAAACCCAGCTGCAGGAGGCAGGTGAATGGGCAAGAAAGTCAGATTTCACTCAGCAAAGAATGAAGTTTCCAGTCCTGAGGGCTGCAGACAAAGCTTTCAATACATGACATCAGCGCAGCCATTAATTCCCAAACAAAAAACAGACTAAGAAAGCCAAGTGCAAGTTTTTAACCTCATGATACCCTTCAGCAGGAACTCAGGTAGTTCTAAACAGCCTAGGTACGTGAATACCCAAACCGCCTCTATTACACAGCTCATTGGGTCCTTTTCTCCCCTCCTGAAACATACAGGCTCTGAACGTCAGGTTATAACCAACAAGTTTGATTTCTTTTTCTTGTGCAGCTTTTGCACAAAGCCTTTCCTTAAAAGAAGTCCACTCCCACGTCACAAGGAACATGTATACCCACCATAAGCCAAGTAGTGTTCTTCTGCTTAAGACAATCACTGATGGGAAAAGAAAGGAGATATAGGACTAACATGGCATTTGCCAGGCTTCCAAAGAACCTGTAAGATATATATCTCCCTGACTTTCAAATTTCCCTGCCACGGTTTCCATCTCTTAACTTAAATCAGCCCATGCGTCCGCTTTATCACTTAGATTTACAACTGCCAGTGCCTAGTTGACCAGCGACCTCTTCTCTGTATCAGATACTTAATGATTATGTTACATGATTACGGACTCAGCTGCCAAGATGACATTTAAAATCATAGACATTTAATGCTGTCAGCTCCCCAGTGACAAAACCCCTGTAGCTGATAATGTTACTAAATGACGCTTCATTTTAGTTACAATTTCCAGGAATGATCCCTGTGGAGCAGCCCAGGAGCTGCATAGCATGGTAGCAGTGTTAGAAACTTTTCTGTTATTTACATGTCTCTTTGCTATCAAAGATAATATAACCAAGAGCCTTACGTGCTGTACAAGAAAAAAAAAATAATCTGTTGCAACAAGGAAAAGATCATTAAAAATCCATTTAAAGGTATATCTGAAAACTTATGTTTTCAGAATAAATCAATTTAATCCCCAAGAGTAAATCCACTGGCAGATTAACATTTACTGTGCTTACTAATTGGTATACACTAGAAAATAAGAGTCGCGTTCTCCCTTCAAACACAGATGTTTACACTCCCCCTTATGCTTTTATCACTAACGGCAGCAATCTTGGCCAGTGGACAAACAATACACTTCAGTTGTGATTAGGTTTGGCAACCAGCCAACGAGACCGCTCACACGTGTAAAATTACATCCATTTATGACTGTTTGCAGGACTCATTGTCAAAGAGAGTCCTTTCAGAAAAAAGCCCTTCTAGTTTCCTAAAAGTCACTGAAAAAGCCAAGCACAATACTTCTGCAGTAAAATAATATGGAAGAGTAATAATAATTTTAAATTCCTTTTATGCCAAATCCTAGTAATTTGTATGTGCATTCTCTTCAGATTTTTTTTTAAATAAATGTCCGAAAGATGTAACACACTGAAATCCAGATCACAACTTTTATTAGATGCCTTTAGCATCAGCGCTCTCCTTTCACCTAAGGTTACAATGAACACCTTAAGCTCTATCAAGACTGAAGAACCTCAACCAAGGGAGCTGAGTTTCTGAAGGACAGAAAAAACTGCATGTTGTTTCTTGTGCAGGGGAATATTCAGAAGGACATTCAGAAATTAAAAAAAAGGCAAAGTTTTATACTTAAAATGAGAGGGTACTTACAGTAAATGCAATGCATTAGGATATTAGACCTCATTTCCTCTAGCCATTCTCTGAACAGCTGAAAGAGACTTAAGGAAATGAGTCAAAATCCTGGAAGATGTTTGTACTAGATGAAAAAGAAAACAACATCTGTAAAATCATGTGTCACATACATAGAGCAAGACAATGTGCAGCGCTTGCTCTCTGCAACAGCATTCATCTTCAGGGACAGAGAGAAAAAGCTGAAAAGTGGCTTAACCTTGAGCAATTGCTGTCTCTCTTCTGCAAGATTGATATGAGATTAGATCGGTTGTCATGTATTGTAGATAAACATATATGTTGTTAAAACCCTTTGATGTTGCGTGGTTCGTGTTTCATCCAGAATTTGTTATTCCTTACCTTCAGATTACATCAGAGTGTTTACTGAAAGTTCAGGCTAGAAAGCAGCTTTCCTTCAAACTACTAATGCGTAGTATTTGGTATTTAGTTTGACAGCTCCAGATAGGCCTTAAAAATCTTTTGAATAGCTTACACTAACAATGCATTATAGTTCAGACAGAAATACAAAGAATATCATTAGAGTCTCTCACAACAGACCACAGAGAGAGAAAAGGACAAGTTTCACTACAAGAAACTCCTACTGACCGGGAGCATGACTCAGATGTTCCTCCTAAGACCTGTCCTGGCTTGTGTTTACAAGTGCTAACGACATATCCTTCCCAATTCCACCTGTGTCCTGGTGCAACATGTCCCTTCTGGAGGTGACTCAGGATCAAGCCAGGCACCTGCAAAGAAGCGTTACTGTTTGGACAACCGACGATAGGTTTCCGAGAGGGCTGAAGCAAGGTGGGAAGCCCACGGAGAGCCAGCATAGCCCAACAGTACTACAGCTACAGTCATCTGTCGACGAGAGGCTTTCTTGCAAAATGAGCACATGGAAATGCCTCCAGTCTCTATGAATGGTACTTAAAACAGGATGCAAATGGGAGTCTCACTTCTTGCCAAATTTATCACATTCTTTTATAATAAAGCCTGAAGAAAAATCACTTGTGCTTTTGCTGGGAAAGGCTTCCCAGTTGTAATGGAAGGAAAAAGAGTTGAGCATTGAGCAATCTCTGACATTTCCATTCTGCTCCTGGCAGTGGCCTTGGGCCGTGTTTCTGTGCAGCAGTGTGCAGCAGAATCTATACTGCCGCAGGGGAGGGAGGAAAAGGGGAGAGAGCAGAGATGGAAAACGGGAGTAAGGAGGGCACGATACTCAGATGGTTTGAGGGGGTCAAGACAGTGACTGAGTGACAGCAATCAAAACCCTCATCAAGTTCAATCTTCCTCTTTCCAAGCCTCCTCCCTCATGGCTGACAGGTAGCAGGAAAGCATCATGAAAACAGACACTCTTCCCTCTGGGCACAGGGAGAGCCTCCTATTAACTCTGCAGCCTACTGAAAGAAAAAAAAAAAAGGCTGTATTGATGGATGCTGAAAGGAACCATGTCCAGTCTTCCATGACCACAGGATGGAAATGCCACAGAGACTCTGGCAAGAGTACTGGGGAGTGAGGGACAGGGTGAGCCTTGGGGGAGGACAGGAGAGGCACAGATTAAAAATTGTCCCAGACTATTGCATAAAATGGGGACTAGGCAATCCCCAAGTGGAACGAAAAGTAGAAGCATGTTAGGGTGCAAAAAAAAAGTAAGAAGGAGCTGTGGACTGAAGAGATGAATGGTTTGCCCTCTGAGAAGCTACATTAAGCTCTGTTTTCTATATCCTCCTTCCCTATTTGCAACCAAAGGAAGAAGCTGTCGACTAAAGGCCAGAGAAAGATACTTCTTATAAATCTGTACACCAATAAACAACAGGATAGGTCTCAATAGGGACAGTGGGAGATCATCCAGTCCAGGCATCTGCACCGAGGCAAACCCAAAAGTAACTCACAGGGTCACGCTACCTCCAGAAAAAACTACCACTGCAGATCAGCTCTGCCCCATCTGTCACTCCTGATGTCCCCTGTGTTCTTGCCAGGACACGAGCCATCACCCTGACACCTTCTCCAGCACAAAACTAGCCCTGAACACTATACCTGTGTGATACACAGATGATGTGCATACATACCCAAAGACAGTTGTCCTTTGCAACAGCAAGTCGTTTACACCTACTAAATAGTGTGGTTTTGTCAATACAAGCTTGCCCAATGTGCCCCCGAGATGAAGACTCCCACAAGTAACTGTCTGAACCCATAAACAGAGGAAGAATCACAAGAAAGGGTCCTTCCTTGTCTCTCTAGTACTCTGGCATCTACATCTCATGTCTTCCAGGAGACGCTGCCAGTCTGACCAGTTTCTCAAGGTTTCTTTAAGGACAGTCTAACCATATGACAAAGGATAACCTTTCAAGTGCAAGCAAGAAATACGTTAAGTAAAGAAAGTTGGTGGGTATTCATAATTTCAACTGTGGGGGTTTTTTAATATATTTCAAGGAATAACCCATTGGTAGGAGACTTTCCCATCCCTGTGGCCACAGCACTAGCATTTTGCAACATACGTGCGTATTTCTAAATAGGAAAGGCCAAATTGCCAGGTATCACACTCCATTTAGTTCAGATTACCAATAAACAAAAGGGAGCAAAGTCAAAAAGTTACTCCAAACTATGAACAAAAACGTTCATAAATCAACTAACGCCCACTCACATAAAGTAAAGTGCTTACAATGAAAAACCGTAAATCGTTACTCCTGTTAGTTGCTGGTGTTGGGCTTTGCTCGCTCCCAGCTGCGCGGGCAGGGACTGGCAGAGCCCAGCCCGGCCGCCCCCCCGGGCTGCTCCGCGGGGCTGCGCGCTGCTGGGGGCAGCACACGCTGCACACCTAGCGCCGTGCATCGCCTGCTCCATCCATCCCCGGCTCGCTCTTAGGCAAGCGGCAAAATAACCTTTCACGTTATCCGCTTGCAGACTTCGGTGCAGAGGGCCAAATTCCTCCCCGGGTGCAACTCCTCCAACACTAGCAGCTACCTCCTTACAGCACCTTCCTCTGTCGACCTCCAAATGCCCCTCAAGCCTGCAACACGGCGACTCCGAAAGCCATGTGCAAAGTTGGCCAGCGCTACAGCCTGATGCTGTATTCAAAATTACGAGCTCTCCGCGCTAGGACCGTGAGGTTAGGCAAGGAAGTCCCCTGTGATGGAGGGAGTGGAAGGGAACCTTGCAATTTATACCCGACACCCCAAAGGTTAGCACCGACCGACCTCCCAAAGGCCCGAGCGGCACCGCTCGCCCTCCGCTCCAACGCGGAGCGCCGGCAGTGCCCGAGCAGCCCGGGCGATGCCTCGTCCCGCCGGGAGCCGCCTGCGCCGACCCTCCGGGCTGCGGGCACCGACCGCCGGGGCGCGCTGGGGCACCGGGTCGATCGCCCCCCGCCCCGGGAGGCTTCACCTCTGCTGGGGAGCGCTGGACACCTGACGGCAGCGGCTCGCTCCCTGCCTATTGTTCACCCAGCACTGAACCGCGGGGACATTTTGTACTGATTACCGGAGAGTTTATTGCCAAAACACAGCCCGGCCCGCGGTGGTAGGGGTGGTGGTGGGGGGTGGGGGTGCTCCCCGCCGGCCCCGGATAACCGCGCACTGCAAACAAAGGACCTTCCCCCCACGCACCCCCACGGTGGGGCGTCCCGCAGAGGCAGCGCGGGGCGATACCAGGGCAAAGCGCGGGCTGCCGCCGCGACCCCCGGCAGGGCGCTGCCCCCGCGGAAGGGGCCGCCGGCGCCGAAGTTTTTCCCGCAGCCGCCCGCGCCTGCCCCGGCCCCGCCGACCCGCCGGGCTCCGCGCCCGCCCGCGGCTCCCACCTGCGGGGACGACGCTCAGCAGCAGCAGCACGGCGTGCGCCAGCTCCCAGGCGAGGTACGCGCCCTCCATGCCGCCGCCACCCCGAGCCCGGCGCGGCTGCCGCTCGCACCGCCCGGCGCGCGGAGATGCCCGAGCCCCGCGGGCGGGCTGCGGAGTACAGCCGGCCCCGCCCCCGCCGCCCGCCCCGCGGCGGCCCCCGCGCCCCCGCCCCGCCCCGCCGGCGCGGGCGCGGGCGCAGGTGAGAATCTCCCCCTCCCCCCCACCGGGGAAGGAGGGCGTCCCGATGTGCGCGGCGGGGTCACCACGAAGACCCAGACCCACCCCCAGCCCCCAAACGCGACGACTGGAACAAGGAACAGCGCGCTGCCGGCCCGGCCCGGCTGGCACCGGCCCGCGCTGCGGGGCCGCGTGGGGCCGGGGGGGGAGCGGCCAGGCTGCGCCCGGGGCCCCGACCCAGAGGGAGCATCCAGCATCCCTCCATGGGCAGGTTCCCAGCCCTTCGCCTCGCTCTAAAATCCTCCCGGCTGGCTCCGGGGGGTGGCACAGCGGGTTCTACGTGCACCAAAGGTAACGCTGCTGCTCTCGCACCGCCGAGGTCTCAGACTGTGCCCACGCTGGGCTCTCGCCTAGGGAGGGTCACTCGGAGCACCAGAAGTGAGACTTAAAAAGAGTGCTGTGACACAAAAGGAAGAATTGGCTGGTTTGGTATGGGGAAGAGAAAGCTGACAGGGAGCTTAAACATGGAAAAGGTTCTTACAAAGAGGATTGTGAGCAATTGTTTTTCATGTCCCTCAAGGGCAAGATAAAAAGTAATCCATTTGGTTCACGGGAAAAAAAAAATACAGCTTAAATGTTAGGAAAGAACTTGCAAAGAGTAAGGAGAATTTAGTCTACAAATGCATTGCGGAGGAGAGGTTGTGGAATCCCACAGAGGGAGTTTTTTAAGCACCGATGAGACAATTGATGAGGAGGATCTGGAAACACTTGCTTCTGTAGCTGCAGAGCTGGAGTGGGGCTGCTCTTCAGGCAGAAAGAACACAAACTACAGACATGTCTGGTTTAAACACTGCTTTGACAGTGTCACACGCTGCGGAGGTGAAAGAAAGGTATATAGGGGACCCGGGCAAAGGAGCCATGCGTGCATTCACCCGCTGCCCTCTTCCCCGGGTGTGCACGGGCAGCACCCTGGCAGGCAGGTGGGGTAGCACATGCAGACTGTCAGAAAACCCAGACCAGCACTGCCGGATGTGCAGAAAGATGTAGGGGGCACATGGCAAAACCTTCACCCATGCAAAAGCATAAATGCAGACTACTTGAAATGTGTCGGTATAGATCAGAAAAGTTATTGAAGGTAAATTACTCCTTTTTTTTCTTCATCTTCTTTTCTTTTTCACTCCTGTCAGATTTTTCCCAAGGTTAATAGCACTGTCCCATACGGTCCAGCATGAGATGAAAGTCTTGTCTTATATGTTTAAAATGGCTCTCTCTGTTTCTTTACTCTCTTTCATCTATGACAGCCAGTCTCTTTTGATGGGTGATTCTGCTGCAAAATGGAATACATTTTTATTAGCACACCAACAATTTCAAAATCAAACATCATTTTTAAACCGTATTTCTCAGTAGGTGCTAGCCTCATCAAATTAATTCTAGGCAGAGGAAAAAAAATAGCTGAAATACTTAAATTTTTAGTGCACTCCAGATTTTCCAGGTGTCCTTGGGTTTTGTTTTTGTAGGAGAAAAAAAAAAAGAGTTGGAAATTTCTTATATAGATACTTGGAGCATTTACAGTTTAATTTCTTAAAGATGCAAAGGCAGCTCACAATATGCTATGAGAGGCTAACACTGAAACATTATCAAGGAACTTGTGTTGTTATTGTGACAGGTTTCTCCCTGTTCTTCTTGATTAGTGCTCTTTCAGTTAGTGGCCTGCCTTTACGTCCTGCACATCCCTGATCACATGAAGCCAAAGTCCACATGGCCCTGCATCATGTGCCTCATTTTCACGAGCATTAGCTGAATGTTAGATATGTCAAAATCAGAGTGGCAACAATATTCTCCATGCACTTTGCCTTAGCTACAGTAAGTGGGAAGCAAAGCTGAATTGGTTTTAACCTTGCCACTTCATTTGTCTTTAATAATCATAATAACAAATGCAGTTGCCCTTTCCACCTCTGCCCAATGTATAGCTCTGAATGCTCTAAGTTTTCTCATCCATATTCTATTTCCATTATAGAAGCAAAAGAAAGTTTTTTAAGCAGTGGAGGATTTTCTTCGGTCTTTTTTCTACCTTTGTCCAAAATACGTGAGCTTAAGCCAGAACGGGTCTTCTCTGCTTTTGCAGCCAGTCTCACATGCTCCTCTCTTCGGTCGTCACTGTCGTACTGTGGTAGTGTGTTAGGACAGGTAATGCCATCTCTCTTCATCATCTGCTGGAAACAACCTGCCGCAGGCTGACTTTTGTGGGAAGGGGAACAAAAAGAGAAATCTACAGACTTAGGAGACACTGAATACAAATGTGTAGATAAGAATTATAAGCTTGGAGAAATATGTGAAATCCTGTATTCCAAAAGCGCACTTCAGCTTGAAATCCTTGAAATGATTTAACATTTACGGACCAGGTCCTTTGAACAGTCAATTCAAAAGGTTGCTCTTACACATCCATGGGACTACTTACTGGAGTAAACATTGAATAGATCAATAATATTGGTAAGATTAAGCTAAAGTCATTGAACAACTGGTGCCCTAATGAAGGAGTTATGTTATTTCTGTATCTGAATGGAAATGCATTTGGAAATTAGCTAGTTTGATAGTTTCGAGGACTTTATTTTTCAGGACTAAAACCCTTTTTATTCTAAATCTTTACAGATTTCATATATATAATATGATACAAATAATCAGTGGGATCTATTTTATCTATGGCATGACATATCTAATGAGAAGAGAGGAAAATACCCTTCTGATATAGCCAATCAATGCCAGCTAGAATCCCTCCTGATAACCCTGTGGTAACAACTTCTTCTATAAGGTTATACTTTCCTTTTTCTAAATTGCAGATTGATAGATCTTAGTCTGGGGCATCACTGTTCCATATAAACTGTCAGCCCCAGCAAGCCTGAATTAACTCCTCTGTGATTCCTGAAGGCTTTGAGAAATTATGAGGGTTTGAAACATGTATCGATTTACCAATCGTTGTTGTAAAAGCTATCTAATTATTGACATAAAAGTTTGTTAAGCTTTTTAAAAGTGAAAAGTGGTTTCTGTCTTTTGCATTCATCTAAAACAGCATTTCTGAAGAGTGGCTGCCAGGAACGTCATATGACCACCGTGCAAAAATATATACTTGGCACTCCGTTGTATCTTAATTTTAATCAACAAAACCATAGCTGTGAATTTTCTGAGCCTCTTGTTTCTTAATTAAAAAAATAATTTATGAAATGTCTTGGTCTAAACTGTTGGTACAACAAGGTATAATCCAGCTGGACCTATTTTCTAGAAGCCTTGAGATTTTGGGACATCCTGTTGCATTTATTTTTTATCAATTTCCAGTTTTCTACACCCTCATGCTGACACGTAAGGGTGGATAAGTGGAGAAAACTGGTAGTATTTGATAGGCACATGTCTTAAGACTTCATCTGTAGATGGTAGGATTATAATGTCTTGCATACAGTTTAACTGAAAAGCTTCATCTATTTTTATCAGGGATGATACTAAAATAAATGCAGATAAAGCGGGCACCTTTATGTCATTCCCCCTGGGATATGAGCCTTCAAACTGACTCCATTCAGTCTTACTAAAGTGGGAGGTATCTCTTATTCCCTTTTAATCCAATTTTGTAAAATACTCACTAAATCCCATTGTGCCCGTGATCTTAAATCACCATTGCTATCCTAGTTAATTAAAGAGTTTTCCAGCATCGAATGTCAAGAGCCTAGATATGTTCGCCATTGAAACTTGACATATATGCTGTTTTTAAAGACATCTTGTATTATCACATGCATAGCAGACTATTGTAAACTGTTTTATCAGTATACGCTTAAGTGGAAAATAAAGGCTGTAATCTTCTTGATAACATTTTTTGTTAGTTTATAGCCTGCAATCTTACTAAGAAAAGAGATTTGTCTATATGAACTGCCAAGTACAGTTCTTGACTTTATCGCTTGCTGCTTTATTTGTACAGGCCACTTCAAGAACTGACTTCATGCAGCAGCTTAGGTCTTTGCAAGTGTTGTTTTGTCTTATTTCATTCCATTAGTGGTTTCTTCTTTTATTATTATGTTTATGAGTTTAACCTATCAAAATAATTGTGCGTTCTCCTTTCCCAGCTTGCTACCCTTCCCATCCTTCCTTGGCCTTCCCATGCACTGCAGCCTTGGGCTACAGACGTGGAGAGCCTTGTCCTTGCCCTCTCTGCCTGCTCCCAACAGGATATTAATGCCTTGGTTGCTGAAAACATATCCAGGCTCTGCATCTTGTGACAAGAACTAACTTTGCTTTGCAGTTCATAAAGAGTCCTTCTGTGTTTTCTCACAGTGCTTTGGCATATCTGAAATCTGGATAAATGGCTAGAGAGGGGTTTGGTGAGGCATTTTTCTTCTGAGCTGACTAAAGCCACATGAGATCCAGTTGACTCCTTTGGCATTTTTGTTAAACTGCACTATTTTGCATATGAATTTGGGGGTCAAATAACAAGAAAACTGAAACAAAAGCAAAACCTTTCCCTTGATTGAGGTGATATATGTCAAAAGTGTGATATGGAGAACAGGGTGCTCATCTTGCCTGTGGTCTCTGAGTAGATAAACTGAAAAGCTTGTTTGTTTTATCACGTCTTGTTTGTCACTTCACCTCTCAAAGTATCTTTCTTTAACCTATTTTAATGTATCATTATTTAGGTGCGTCATAAATTGCTTGGATCCTTTTTAGCCTTGCAAGGCATCTTCAAAGTTCTTTAGGTCCCATTTTGTTTACATCTTTGTTTAGTTTGCAGAAATGTGCTGGTTCCCCTTTGTTCAGCTTCAGAACTTGTTACTAACCTGGGCTGTACTTTACAGGCCAGCAGCCTCTCTTGACTCCTCCTGCCAGCGCTTCTCTCACATGCCTGGCCTGGAGCACTCGGCCTTTGTCAGGGGAGCATCATATGAGCCTCCTGCTCCCTCCTGGTCCCATCCTCGGTGCCTGCTCTGCCCATCTGCTTCTACAGAGCAAGGCAGATTTGTTACAACCCTGCCACCTTGTCTGGAACAAGGACATCAGTGTCCAGCCTTAAAAGCAACTGTTATTAAAGTCGAAGCATTTCCGAGAAGACTGTTCTTAAAATAGTAAACAGGCTGCACATGTGACCCATTTAGTATTATTTTTCATAGAAGGACCAAGAAGCCTGGTCTCCCTGGCTGCTTCTTTGCAAAGCTTGCTTCAGTTTCTGCTCAGTTTTGTTCAATCCCCAGGATGGCCATGGGCAACCGAACTTCTTAGAGAGCTTTTAGTTAGCACCTCCACTTTCGAGTGGGTAACTTTCATCCTTGGTAAAACAAGGCTTGCAGTTTGCAGCAGATGGATGAAGTATCGGCATAGCTAATAGCTCCTCCATTACCTCTCACTTCTGCCGCTGCAACTTTTTGTAACAATTGATACCCTTTTGTATGGGGTAGGTAACCCTGACCAAGGCAACACTGCGGTTCTTAGGTGAACCACACAGCAGGTATGTATGTATTCACATTTTCATTACAATCTGTCTTCACAGTTCTTGGTAAACAAACATCTCTAAGAGATTATTTTATATCAGTCTTATTCTGTTTTCATACAACTGTCTTGTACTGCCAGAGGCCTTTGGGGCTTTTTTTTTCCAGCAATGTATATTTGTGAATGTGGTGTATATTATAAGCCCCAAGCCCACAGTACTGATAGGTGGCAGGAAAAACATACACACTACGGGAAGAGTAAAAGACAGTCAAAGATGCATCCCCATTAGCAAAGTCATGCCCATCACGTCATCTAATCCTCTATTTTTTTCACCTGTAGAAGTTTTTTCAGTCTTTTTGATAAGTTTTCAAACTGAGGTGGTGCAGTCACCTGTGAAAATTTCCGTTTGTAGCCTGTTACCCAGTGTAAATGATCTTTCGCAGACACTTTGAACTACTTCTCTAATGGATGTTGGCTGCCTGGCGTCCTGGGAAGGCCTGGGATTGCACCTTGATGAATTTGCATTGTGATGACTTAGTATGTCCAGGCTGGATAACCAGAAAGAAAAAATTGCTTAATGAAGGCGCCCAGGACTAAAAATGGTATTTGTCCATGTAAGACAGGTGTTGTAAAGACTGCTGTTATTAATTAAATCATCTAGCTTTAGAAGGCTTGTGAATTTGGACCTTAAGAGGCAGTATTCTATTAAGTAGGATTGGTACTTCTTTTTTCTCCTCCTGTTCTGAGTTTAAGCAGGTTTAGTAGGGCCACATCAGTTCAGTATGCTCAAATGCAGTTAAATGAGTTTCAGGATATGTTTTCTGGGACCCTTTTCCTATTTTATCTCAGTTCTTTTAGGGACTTGATATTGAAATGATGCATTACCCAGATGTGCAATGTTTATCTAGATGTTTCTGCATATTTTTCTGTACATATCTGTCTGATATGGAATATAAACAACTGCACTGGTGTCAAAAATATATTCTAAAGACCTTATCTGGTTTTGTCCTAGTGTGTTCAGATGGTTCCCTCTTGTGTGTTGTCTCTGCTTCTGAATTGAAGAGCACTGCTGGCAAAACCCTTAATCCCAGTTGCTGACCATGCATACGGCAAGGCTCCAACTTGTGTACAGGTTCTCATGGTCAGAGGACTGCTATTAGGAAGTGACATCCGGCGGCTGCACCGAGGTGCATTCTCAGGGCTCACAAGCTCTTTGCACCTGCAGTGGAAAAGCTTTGCCTTCACTTCTGCCTGTTTTAATTTTTACAGAGCAGCACACAGGACCGGTTTGGGACAGGAAAGTGTCCAACTGAAACTGAGGTTTGGGATTCTTTGGGGTTCACACAAGAAATTGTGGAGTGTCCCTTTGCCATCTGCTCCTTGTTGGAAATAATGCAAATGTAAATGTCAGTCTTGCAGCTTACTAGCCCATTATCCCTCTAGGCATAAGGCCTTTCTTGCTCAGGGGTCGTGCATCCACTGGGACTCAGTTTTCACAACCAATAGCATGGTTTCTGTGTCTGCCTCCTTCCTGCACTACTCCTGTGTCATTCAGGCCTGCGTTTGTCACATCAGTTTGCAAGACGCTGGCTGTGAAATAGGCTTAGGAAGGCCCTGACCCTTGTCTCCCTAATTCCATCCCCTGCTGTGGCATTTCAACTTACTAGCTCTTTGTTTTGCTGCCACAGCTATTTTGAGGAACTATAGAAAAGACTATTTTTTCACCCCTAATCTAGCCCATGATCTGGTTTACTGTATGGCTTTGCAAACAGGGCTACTGCCAAATTGTGAGAGGAAAAGCAATGAGAACAAGCAGTAAGAAGGAACTTGCCTGCTAAAGCCAGTACCTTGCAAAAGTAAACCCTTTTATCCTGCAGGACACGGCCTTTAAGTACCAAAGTAAATGCCATGATGCCTCTCTCTGAAGCCAGGTGTGAAAGTACTTACAGGTGATTTCACCATTGTAGATGGACCACTAAATAGCCAGGTGTGAAAGTACTTACAGGTGATTTCACTATTGTAGATGGACCACTAAATAGCCAGGGCAGTTTAAACAATGCGAGGCAGCAGCAGGCTCCTCCTAGGAGCGGATATCTTGGTTATCTCAGAGCCATTTCCCCTGCCTTGTGTCAGCTGGCCAATTGTTCTGTGCCCAGTCCGGGCTGCTGCCGCCGCCTTTATTTATGCTTATATTAAGTGTTATACAAGTTGTCCGTTATAGGTACAATCTGTTAAATGCATGTTCTCTGATGTGTTACCAGCCCTCTCTGTACAGCCCACATATGGCCCATTGTTAACACAGATGTCAGCCCAGGAGCAGCTTGCTTATCTCGATACACCTCAGAGAGCAGGCAGCTCTTCCCTCCCAGCTTTTGCTCTAGTTCACGTGTCAGAAGCGGATCATTTGTTTGGGGCTTTGGGGATGAAATTAGTATAGCAATTAGGATGTGGCTGTGGCAAACATCCACTCATTAATCCATGACAACGGGCACTGGGTTTATGACAGTGACAAGAAGTCAAAATAACATGATAGGGCACCTCTTTTCAAAGGCAAATTTAACAGGGGCTGTTTGCTGAATCTGAATCTGAGTCTCAAGCTGGGGTTAAATCTTGGGGCATTATTATCTGTAGAATCTCGATGCTATATTAATAATTCTCACTATGCCACCACTGTACAGCTGATAAGCAGAAATATGCAGAAAATGTTGTAAATAAAATTTAGAATTCTTCTTTCATCTCTTTCACAGATGATTTCTCAGTTTCTCTAACATGATCATATGATGAGGCATGTGTTATTTTGACCCTTGAAAGCCTGAAAGAACATTAGCATCTTAAGTTCCTTTTCAAACACTTCAGAAATCCTTCATGTAAACAAACACTGGAGATGCCCAGGACGAGCATCACATCACAGCCCTTGGGTTAATGTTTGGCTGGTACTTTCAGCCACTGATAAAATAGAAAACTGCAGCCTGTGTTCAAAGCATTAACAAGGTCCTGGATCAGCACGTCAAATATCCATTCATTTTGTGTTCATGCCATATTGCTGTCTGGCCAGCTACATTGGATCAAACAGTATTGACTGACAGCTAATTGAGTTTTGCTTCTCTTAGTTCTTTGATGAAGACAGGACCCCTACTGAATTGAGCCAGCTGAGGCTAAGATTCACCTGAATCTAAGCTAGATGGTAAGTGTTGTCTATAACGAGTGCAGAAATGCAGGCACTTCTGGAGTGTTACCCAACCTGATGCAGGTGGGATTAATCATCCTCTGGAGACATCTTTCTCCTCCTTGGAGGGAATGTAGACAGATGCCTCACTTTTAGGTGGCTGAAATTATGTGAAAGTTGTATATGCTGTTTAGTCTCAAAGGTTAACAGGCATTTCCTTTAGATGCCTAAAAAAACATTAAGATGAGCAAATACAATCGATGTGTTTCCTCTGTAAATAAATCCAAAGCAGAAAACCCAAAACATTTAGACATGGAGACTCCATCACAAGCGCAGATCTGTCTAGATCTTGCATCACTACCAGCTATGTTTCATGTGAATGGCACAGCCTTAAAGAGGTCTGCAGGTCTCCTTGCTCAGTGGGGAAAAAAGGACCCTGCAGCTGCAATATGGCACTGGGATTTGGAAGCCCCTTTGCACTCCCCCACTGGAGAACTTCAGTGAAGTTTCTCTGTGCCACAGCGTCTCCAGCTATAAAGTGCCCTGACCTCCTCTGCAAAATGCTTTGTGCTCTGTGGCTAATGAGGGCAACATAAGAGCTAGGTATTAGCCTCCCAGAGCAGTTACTGAGCATCTCCAGTATGCGCCACATGCATTTCCAGTGTGCCTCTGGGCCTCGTTAGCTGGCTGGTACATATGCCTCCCTGAAGCTCTTCTCCTTTCTTTGCATCAAAACCAACATAGCACAAAGGCTGCGGGTTGCAGACGCCCTCTTGCTCAGTTTCCCCCTAATATCTTGCCTGAACGGTCATCCTTCCATTAATGATGATGTGGAGCAAAGAATATTTCCTGACGGAGTCAAGAAGCCCAGCAACTGTGTTTCTGGGTGAATTCCTCTATTGGTGTGTGCTGCCACACTTAATTCTCTAAGAGTACTTGTGAGCCACTGAGATAGGGTATAGCTGTGTGTTGGTAAGCTGGACCAGCAGCAGCTGTAGGTACCAGAACCTTCTGCATCCCTGCATTACTGTGATGCCCCAACACCACGTGTTCTCAAAGTGGTTGTGCTGCCCCTGTCTGTCACTTACTCGTGCTTGGCTCTGTCCTCTCCCTCGTGCTAGGCAAAAATCTGTGTGGCCACATCCTGGATCCAGGCAGAGAACTAGCTTAGCTGAAGTATTGCTATAACACAAAAAAAGGAGGTGGAGAACAGGGTTGCTTAAATTAACACCATTGTCAACAAGGTGCATCATGGACTGCTACCCATGCAGTTGTTTTCTAGGTCTTATTTGTCTCCTAGAGCTGACAACTTCTGGCCATTGCCTCCGATAAAGTTTTCAGTCCCTTAGCTAGACTGTGGTTCCACATAGATTTTAAAATTTCCTCCTCCCAAAGACGTTTGAAGCAAATTACAGCTCCTTTTTCACAGACATACTAAAGGATATGCAGGAAATGCTCTTAGCTCGTCTACACTGAACCTACTGCTGGCAGGTGCAGAGCATTGCCAAGCAGGATGCACTTTGGGGCAGGAGAAGGGGAAGGGGTGGAGATGGCCCCCCAGGCAATCAAAAATACTATGGGATTACCTCTCCTACAGCTGCAGCAAGGGTCTGGCCTCAGGAAGCCCTGCACAACAGATGGGCAACGTTGCATGTTTCACAAAGGGACTTCCCCCTAGGACGAGCTCTTGAGTGCGCCCCAACATGCACCCGAAGCTCCCACGTCTGTATGAGCTCCCTGGCGGGGTGGGAGCAGAGCCTTAGTGCTGCTTGTGCCTTGGCCGCATGACCCCTCTGCAGGGGGTATTACCAGAGAGCTGGTACCCCGGGTTGTATGACCTATTGATGGTGATGTCACTACGTTAAATAACATCATCGGAAGGAAACCTGGAAGGATGAAGAAACGAACCATTTGTGCACAAATTGCTGGTAGACTTCAGTACATTCTTAGGTATGATGTTTCTGAAAAGGCTCAACTTACATGTTATGTTTTCCCCAGACAACTTTAATTCATATTCATTCATAGCCTTCTTGCACTATTTGATTGACTGCAGCTCGATTAAAAGGAAAATGATTGCTAACTCCTTTTTAGCCAAGTGTGCAACAGTATCTCAATTTTAACAGCAAGCATATCTTTAGAGGGCATCTTTTTGTTAAGCAAATTATTATAGATTTTGCCCAATCTATAAAAGAGCAGTTTCACTGTTCTTCTGATTCTCATTTACTTTTATGATAATCTGAACATTTATAAGACAAGACATTGTTTAGATGTTCAAAATAGGGTTGTATTTATGGACCGTGACATCAGTTTTTATGCCATTTCACTCTATTTTGAGCTGTAATTAAAAGTTCTTTTTTAAACAAACTGTATCTAATTTCTGTGCTAAATCAAACTAGTTAGTGGGGAATGTTTTTGCTTTTAACTAGAATGTCATTAGAGTAAAGACATGCAAGTACAATCCAGAATTGTAAGACATCTCTGCAAAAAAAAATAAAAATGAATTGACTGCAAAGTCTTTGTCTACACTAGAAGTGGAGGTTTTTTGGTAGGGAAATGATGGCAAACCCTCATGTAGAAACACTGCTTGCACCAAAATAAAGTCCTTTCCCGCTAGATCTTGTTTCAGTTTTCTGAACAGATGCAGCAATACCAAGAACAATTTTGCCAGCCCAGCAGCATTTGTGAACACAACTGTGTTGATGAGAGCTGCGTATTGTCAGCTCCTCCTTGACACCATTATTCCAGCAAAAAATTTTGGACCTAGCTAACATTGCGATTAGGAGCTTGAAGCAACAGAATTAGTGCAGAAGTGACATTCAGTTTTACAAATGGAAATAGTATGCAGAGAATTTTTTTAAAAATATTTTGTCCTTGTAGAATATTGAGTTTGTAAATAGACCAATGCTCCAGTTATTTTTACAAAACTACATGCTGGTCTTAAATTCCTTTACAGTATGCCTTTACAGGGCCACACATTGCATGCATATATATATATATATATATATGTAAAGTTATATATAACTTCACTATTTCTTCAAATATATCATTGTTCTCTGAGAATAAAGCCCATGGCAAAATATGAAGTTTTGAAAAGCAACTTGCTTTTTGGGTTTGCTAACAAAGAAACAGCATATGACCAGTGTCTCTTGCTGTAACTACTGCTGCAGTTTTCACACTCAGCTAGCACAGGAAGGTTCAACTGCATCTAACTAAAATCCTCCAAAAATTGTGTGGATTTCTCACCCATTGATGGATGACCCAGATCAAAATTCATCCCCTGTGGTAGTATTGTCTTCAACATGATGCTTAGACCTCATGGCCGCCCCCCAAAAAGGTTAAGTGTTAAATTCCTCCCCCAGACAGTATTAAAGAACTGGAGCGTTACCTGTGACCCAGGGGAAAGCTGTAGTATCTGAGACTTTGATGTCTCTGGCACTAGTCAGTGTTGATTAAAGACTGGAGACAAGCTAAATGAGAGGCACATGACTGTGCTTGGTTAGCTGTAGACAGAGTCAAATATTCAAAGCCTGAAATAAAGTCTTAGATCTCTACCTTTAATAGTACCCATGACTCACAGGGTAGCTCACAAGGTCATTCAGCTCTCTCTTGCATTACTCTGGGTCTTCACAGCTCCTGCTGTGGGAAGATGTCTCTTCCCAGGTCTGTCCTGGAGAGCCGTGCTCTGTGGTGGGGCAAGAACTGAGCTCAGTCTGTCAGTCATCATGATGGCTAGGACCTACCTATTCCTCTCCTTCACCTGCTGCCTCACTTTTTCTTGTTTTCAGCCTCTCCTTTCTCATGCCCAGCCTCCCACCCACCTCTCCAGCCCCTTCTTCTGCCACACTGCCTCACTGACAATAATAAATTTCAAAAGCTAAAAGTGGTGACAACTTTTCCCAGGTTATTTCAGCTCCTGATAAATATGAAGATCTCTGCAGGCATTCAGGGTGGGATGCTGCCATAAGCTGAATGCCAGAGAGTGCTTCCCATCCTGACTTGGAGTGTACATCCAAGTAGGAGAAAGTAAATCCCTCTATTCCCAGCATGCCTGGCAAATCTGCATCTCTGCTAACCCTAGGAAATCTCTCCCAGACACACATGAATTGCCTTCTTTGTTTGACCTGTTTCCTATGTATTAAGCAGTGGGGACTTCCCCCAGTTTCTTTTTGGTCTCTTTCATCTTTGCTTTTTTCTTTTTTTTTTTTTTTTTTTTTTTCCCTGCTTCTATACCCCATTATAAATAAGAATTTCCTAATTATTTCTGGTCTTTAAAAGTTTCACGTGATGATGGCATACTAAGGAAATGAAAGAGGGAAGATATATTTGTGAATTGATCTGGTCACCCTCAGGCTTTGAAGTGGGAAAATCTTGGGTCTGGGCAATTCATTTCTGATGTAAAAGTTTCAGTTGCATATCTGGGGCACCCATTAGTGCAGGGGCAATCTGTCATAGGGTCTCCCTATACGAAATGCTTGGTGCCCTTGTTCTGTGAAAAAAGAGTTATAAACGCAGGAGGTGACTAATAAATTGAGGGACTGAACACTCCACTAAAAATGTTCATTAACAACAAGATAATTAATTTTTATTTTTTTTTTATGTAAAAGGGAAACAGAGAGATTTGGTTTTATTGATATCTGCAAGATAAAAAAAAACCCCAAAACCAACCAGCTATTAAGTCTCCAGATAAATACATTTCCTTGCAACACAAGACATGTAATTCCATGGAAACAAACACACAGACATAAACTGGGAAATGCTTGGGGGTATTTTTAATTTATCAGCATAGGAAAAAGGGAAAGTAAGTATAAGTGTCACAGAAGCTATAACCAAAATGAAGAGAGCATGCATTGTGTTTAAATCTTACAGATAATGTGCTAAAGATTAAGTTGCCTACTAATAACACACAGCACACATTTTAAAGTGGTAACACACAAATCAGATGAAAAGAACCAAAAAACCCGATTTAGTAACAAAATATAAATTATGATCATATTAATATAAATCTGTATCTGGTGCAATTCCTGCTTGCATTTTTAGGAGGCTGTTAATTAAGAAACTATGACATTAGTCCCATTTTTCTAAATTGCAAGCAAAACCCAAGGCTGCAGTTGAATGTGAGAAGGATTTAACCTCTGCAACATCCCACTGGGCACATTAGACAGACAAAGTTTACTAAAACTGATGTCAGATTATAGAAATAATGATTCTAGCAGCTACTCTTCTTCGCTGATGCACTTTGGCAGCGTTGTTTCATTGTTAATATCACAGGACAGACTTGCAGGAGCTTCCCCATGGGAATCCCCCTCTAACCTCAGATATTAGCATAAACAGCTGACTTTCTGCCAGGTTTGGTGACCCTGCAAAGAGCTGCTGCAAGCTTACTCGAGCTTGGAAAGCAGCGCTGTCCTGTAAATGACTTGCTGATCATTTGTCCTGGCCTTTCGTACCTCTGGTGTGAGGTTAGAATAAAGGAAGCTAATAATTTCATCTCTTCCTCCAAATGTGATGGTGGAGCCTGTGGGCAGGTATACTGCTTGAATCTCATTTGCTCAAATTGATTTAAATTTTATGGGTTCTTTTTAATGAGTTGGACTGGTGGCTGCTGCCAGGAACATAGATGCGTACACGGAAAGGTGGCAGTAATTACTTTGTACGTGTGAACTATGCAGCGTCTTTTCTCATTTTCTCTTAACTCCTGCACCAGAAAGGCCGTGTTTTGAGAGACTTTTCATAATTCCTACATATAAACTAGTGAAGAGAGACTCTTTCCAAAAGCCCTTGTTGGAGCTTCAGCACAGGTGGGTCCATGAGATGCTACACAGGGCTGGACTCTGGCCCCCTGAGCCTTGACAATAAGGCAGCAAGCCCCGAGTTCAGCATTCATTCCAACGCAGGACCTGAGAAGAGCTTGGTTGGCTTCCAGATTCCTGCATTTTCCTGCCTATTAAGCTGTCGTACGTCTGGGGTGGCTTGATTCTGCAGCATCTATTTCCTGCAGTAATTTTTTTAAGAAACTTGAAGTTACCTTTTTCCTCCGCTTGTCTGCAAAAGGCACCGAACTTCTGATTCGAACATGTCCAGCATCATAACATGCTGGGGAAGATCCTCCAGGCATTCATAGCTTCTTCAGGCACTGTCTGTCATATTTGGATTCAGATGTGCTCTAATTTATTAACTTTCCCTCTGCATATCTTGTGTGTCTCCAGCAGACCTAGTTTTGAAGAAAAGCTTTATAATATGGTTTTGCAGAATGCTTTTTGCAAGCATCTCTAAAATAATAAGGGTTTCAGTCAAAGGGAGGTGATTACAAAGGAAAAGGTGGGAGAAAAGTGAAATTTCTGCAAAGTTCAAAATGTTTCCAGCAATTACTAGCAGTTTTCCAATGCATGAGTTACATTTTCAAGCAGTTCTTGAGCCTTCTCAATACAGATTTTCAGATATATCTGTTTATGACTGAGGCTTACTGCATAATACAAATAATGTAGCAATACAGCAAGCATGACATAAACAGTACGATTAATGTCAAGCTCACAGATCCAGTGTCTGCGTGATACGTCCTCAAAGTGCTCTTCACCTCTGAGTTACACATTTGAAATCAGGAAGACATAGCCTAATTTTCATTATCTTTGGATGCTCAGCAGTATTTAATAAGAATGAAACTTATGCATGCATTTTCTCATAAAGATCAAATCTCACTTGGGAAACTTGATAGCTTTTCTTCGTTGGCTTTTAATTCTTTTGGTAAATTAACAACTGAAGAAAACATGATAGTGGTAATTTGAATTAAAAACAGCAACAATGTTTAATACAAAGTCTTACTCTCAAAATTAATTCATGATAGCTTGGGCATAAAAATTGCTATGTAAATTGAAAATTGCAAGCCTTAAGCATAACCAAGCTGGACATCTATAATGTTTTCACAATCAAAAAGCCTTTCCTCCTCCATGGGAAAAACTTGTCAAAACACAGTCATTCTTTGTTTGCAGAGCTGTGTTCCAGACATGAGAACTCAAGACTTTTTAGAGAAGTTTGTAGACTCTGTAACTGTTTTAGACACGCAATCACAGTATGATTTCCTAGACCGATGAATTCAGGCAAATCAATATTGCCTGATCTCTTGGGAGTTCTAGATTTGCCCGGATTCTGTTATTTGGCACACCTTCAGGTCTCTGTCAGACACACATTTATTCATTTTTCTTGCTTTTTCAACATCCCCTATATCAGATTCCTCTACCTGATCCCGTGTGAATTGAATAGAATTCTTACTGGTACCATTTATTATTTTTATATATATATATATATATATATATATATTTTATGCACAGGTTGCCAAGTTTTTAAACATGTTTTTCTCTGTTCCTGTCTGCATGCCTGAAGAAGAGCCCTAATTTCCAAAGGAAGAACCTTTGCAACAACCCCTTTTGAAGTATATCAAAGATGCTTTAGAAATGCAGGTATTGTTAATCACTATTATGTCACTGGACCGCTGAGCATTTTCTGCATCTCCAGAGCCTGTGGAGCATATTTTCTTCCAGTAGCAAGTATACCTTTAGACATATAGATATATTTGTAGTTAAATGTACATTTAACTTTATTATGAACGTATATCAAATTAGAGAAGTATTTTCAGGTGTGTCAGTACAGTGATACATTACAGTGCAGTCATCATGACTTAAGCAAATAAAAGCAATATTCCTCATCTTTGAAATGTTTGCAGAATTACGTACTTCCTTCTGTAATGTAAATAAACAAGGCAAGAGGTTACATGGATAGTCAACACTCCTACCTGGTACAGGATACAATGGGACAGATCTCCCCCACGCCAGGTAAAGGGCAGGTACTTCTAACAAGAGTTGCAATGATTGATGTTAACTGCTTGCAGTTAAAGAGGCTTTACCTAGAGGAAAAGGCGGACTGCTTTGTCTTGAGAGGTGAGAAAACAAACATTATGTTCCTAAATACATATCATCCCAGGAAAAAGAGAGGAAGGGAAGCTGCCAAGAGGACAATACTTTTGCCCTTGTGTTGTAAGGCCGAGACCAAGGGGGTCAACTCTTCCTGAAGCTGGGGACTGACTTTCTGACCTACAGAGGCAGTTCAGTGTTTTAAGCTCATCTGAGGGCCCATCATTCAGATACAGGACAAGTCTGATAGGGCTGGACACGGAGATGCATTTGCCCCTCTGCTCACCTGGAGACCTCACTGTGAGCCAACTCGAACTGCTCAGATTAGAGAGAATGCTCAGGAATGTCTCAGGGATTTGAGATGTCTCAGGAAACGGGAGTTTGCTGTGGCTGAGGGGTTTTTGAATGTGGATGGACACTTCCTAGTACCCCTGTCTGAAGTGAGATCCCACGTGGATAAGAGCCAACTGTGAGAAAAGTTACCAATATGCTTTATCCCTGTTTTTATGGTGTTTGAGACTTGTTTGAATCAAGATCCCACAAACATACAGCCTTGAGTGCTTCCTGTTCCAATTATCTTTGATACAAGGCTTGCAGGAAAGCTCTGAAGATGGATTTTTTCTGTGGCTTTAGCATTCATCTGAAGGGACTCATTGCATTGATGCCCTTTGATGACAATCTGTGAACGTGCCAGCTTGGTGAGGGCAGTCCCGCATTTAGCTATGTCTGCACCCAGAGGACAGAACCAAGCTCAGCTACAGAGGTTGTTAAGCCATCTGCTAGACTCTCAAGTGGACTAATTTGCTCTGGTGCAGCCCTGGCTATGTCCCTAGGGCTCAGCTACTTCCAAGGCTACAAGTGAGAAGCTCATGGGCTGAACCAGCATGTGTGCCAGGAGCCTGGCTGGAGGAGAAGCTTGCTTCGATAAGCCATGGAAAGGCAAAATCGTAAGATGCTTCTTCCCATCCTGCTTCCCACAGCATCTTTGGTGACGTTACTTTTTGGGTCTCTGCAAACACCTTCAGTCACTCTCCACTGATTCCAGTTGATGGTCCTCAGTTCTGTAATATACAGCCTCTTTGATATGATGTGTGGTTGAATGATTTGCAAGCATGGACAGGAATGCAGTACTGCTTCAGAGGAAATGTTCCATAATACTCACTCTCACCAGAATCCAGTTGTCAGACCCACAAATTTACCCACTGCTTATCAGCAACTCCTAAAGCCGGTTCTGTGCTGAAAAACTTTCCATCTAATACTTCAAGTGCTGTTTTCAAACACTGAGTTAGCACTTGACTGTGCTGGCTCTGCCTGAGTGTATTTCCTTAGCTGAGATATACTTGAGGATACTACCTGAAAGACACTCATCCCTCCCATCCCAGCCAACACTCCACCATTGCAAGAGTGTCCCTCTGACCCAGAATTTCTACCCTGGCCCTAAACTACCCTCTTGCCCCATGTGTTTCCATGAAAATGTGTTTCCATGAAAATATGTTTCCACATTTATGAATCCATATTTTCTCATGAGAAACTGCTTCATCAAAATATTTCCTGTCAGCTGCAGAGAAGGTGGGAAGCACAATGCCATCCGAAAGGGTATATGACAGTGAGGTACCCTCTCCAGATCAAGACATTTGAAATTGTTCAGCTATGTCTTCCCAAAGACACAGCTTTGCTGGTAGGTGGCTGGAGACTGTGCCGGAGAAGACAGACCTTTGTGTCAGGTACATTGGGGACATAACTCTTACATGGCTTATCTTCATGGAAAATACTACCAGGATAGTTATATTAACACTCTGACAAAAGTCAGGTGGGACATCCTTTTCCAAAGCAAGTTCATTATCGATGCTGAGATAGGGATTAGTGTCTCTCACCACCACAGTTCACATCTTACTGTGACAGAACAAAATACTTCTGGCTACTCCAAGCAGTTTCCAAGGCTCCCTTCAGCTTCGGGCACACACCCATTGCATGTTCATGGGATTTCCTTTCAGCGCTCGCAGCAAAAGGCTTATTTATTTACAAAAATGAAAAGCAAGCAAGATTTTGAGATGCATGTAATACGCTGCAGATCAGTGTAGCAGCCCAGTCTAAGCTCTCGAAATAGTGCTAAGCCTTTTATCTCAAAACTGGGCTACCTCCGATAAAGCACTTTGGTCCAGTGTGTGTGCAAATTTGTGCTACTTTAAATCTGTGATGATATCACAGCTCCCTCTGTGGACTGTCATTCCAAGCCTGGAACTAGAAGATGTTAAACAGCAGATACAAAGATTTAAACATTTAAATTCAGCAGGTCTGGATAACCTGCACCTGTGATTTTTAAGACAGCTAACTGAAGAGAACCACGGAGCAGAAACGGTGATTTTCAGCACACTGGAAAACTTCCAGCAGTTCCCAGAAGACTGGAAGAAAGTCAATGGCATGTCAGTATTTTAAAAACCTGTAGCAGGAAGCTTGGCTATTACAGGCATATCAGAAGTATTTGGAAGCAAAGCAAAATGTTGAATTGTGAGTATAGAACTTGATTTTAAGGATAGAAATAAAACTTTCAGATCAAAATTGGTTTATGGAAAACAAATCTGATTAAACTAAATTAATAGCTCTTCGTAATGAGACTGGCCATGGCTAGAGACAAGTTATTACAGTAAAGGAAGAAGACACAGTACTACTATTTTTGCAGAAACTCTAAAGCATCAGAAATTCCATGTTTAGACTGAGACTGAAAAAAATAAATATTTAAATTGCTTAGCCAAAACTTACAGAAATAGCTCTTGGGTTCCAAAGTGACTAAACACTTCTAACAAAACCTTCTCTCCTTTGCTATCAATTTTGAAACATAGGAAAAGGTAAGATCAGTATTGCCTACCCATGTAAATGGATTTTTGCATAAATGAGGCAAAAACTAATGACAGCAAAATAGTGATGGCTTTGATTGCTGCTGAGCAGCTCAAGTTATGCAAATATACAAATACTGTTTCAACAAATGAGTAAATGGCAGTGGCAGGTACATTCACCAATAAGCCTTTGTTTGGGATGTTCTTTCTTATATATTCTCTCTTAAATAGTCAGGCTGTGGCATTATGCTCCAAAATAAATACAAGTTAGTCATCTGCTGCACATCAGCAGTATGCACCAGATGTTTGAAAGCTGTGAATGCATTTAAAATGCCATTTTTACAATGTCTGATTATTAAATAGGATGAAAATTTTGGGCTCCATGCAAGAAGCTACAATGACTGTCTTGTCTACGAAGGATTAATTCGATTTGTGGCAGAATGGCTGCATTTCCCCACTGCCTGAGAAAGTGGAGGAAATTAGTATAGTCACACTCTTACTGAAGAGCACAGGAGCAAGCCTGCATGTGTACATTCATGGAGAAATTTGGTTTATGTTGGTCTGAACTCACCAGACCTGTAAATTAAGAAAAGTTAATGAATCCTTGTTAAAATCCTGTGTAGACATTCCCACGTGGAATGAAATACGTCTTATTGCATTTTGATTTAACTCACAGGTAGGTGTAGCAATCACCCCTCAGACTCAGCTGAGAGTTGCTGCTCCTTAGCTGAGAGTTGCCACCATGAAGGTGGGAGATGGGGAATTTATTTCAATTTTCACTGGTCTGAAAAGCCCAGGCTTAGGATGATCACATCTCCAGTTCTCTAACCACTGCCTGCCACCACTTAACACCAGCCAAAGGGTGTGTGTCTGAGATCTACAAAGGTACTTTGACACCTACCTCATATCAGCTTCCCATGGGTGTCGCTGGAGACTGGAGATGGAGCCAAACCACCGTTTGCTGAGAATCGCTCCTTACCTGCGTAGGGAAGGGGTCCCTGACAGAGATGTACAGCCAGCACAGGTGTATTAGTGAACACTAGTAAGAGAGTCACAGCTTATTTTGGAAGAAAAAGAACATTTTCCAGGATAACTTAAATAAATAAAATGGCCTACGCTTGCCACCAGACTCTACTGGTGGTCCCATTAGCCCTGTGTAGAGGTGTCCCCCAAGGCAGCTCAGGGTGCAGCTGCACTAATGTTTCTATTCAGATCAGGAGGGTCCTGTTGAACTGCACGTCCCAGTTTAGTGTGCTTTGTGAAGCTGTGTTGGAAACCACAAGCTGGGTTCTTCTGGGATCAACGTAAACCAGATGGTACAGATCAGGAGCACGCCCATGGGGTTCCACTTACAAAAGGGGGAATGGACCTGCCTAGACCCGATCTGAACTGAACTAAAATCTCCATAAATTTGTAAATCACAAACATCAGATCCTCTGCACCAAAACTGATTTGCTTTGCAGTTCACCCTTAATACACTGCCCTGATGCTACTGCAGATATTGTCCATGGCCCCACACCAGTTTGGTGTATTCATCATGTCTAAATGTCTCTGTGTAAAACAAAATAGCATTTTCTGTCTTTGAGCTGTAACTGAAAGAGCTGCATACCCACACAAACTATTCTGCACCAAAAAAAAAAAAAATCTTCTATTTGGGACCAAAAAACCCTCTTCAAATAAATCTTGAAATAAAATGGGAGAGAGAAAGTAGAGATACGGAAGACAGCAACAGAACAACACAAAGCATTCCTCAGAGAGAAGTCTTGAGTCCCAGCCCATGGAGCATTTTCTGCAATGGGCTTGCTTATTCCTCTCCAAAACCCTCAGTATCTCTGACTAAAGGGAGTAATTTTCTAATGTGCCTGGGTAAGCAGATGACAAACATAACATCCAAATCTTTTTCATCAGGAAAATGGAGTTTTGCATAGAATTCTTTTTGCAAAAGTGGCCGCTTTAAAAAATGCCTACATTTTTTGGAAGACTGTAAGTTGGATAAAACTCATGAGATTTTGATTTTTCAGAAGTTCTCAGGCTATGATCACTTTAGTGCTTAAAATATGGGGGAAATTTTAACCAAGAAGCCTAGCGTGATTTTCTTTTTTGCTTATGCATAAATCTTACTGGGAACAGGATCTGTGTTAAAAGAAAACACAGAAGGTCTTCTCTAAAGTGCTACAGTTTACTACAACTGCCACAAAGTAAAGTTATGGAATTTTTTTTAAGAGAAATGTGTGAATTTAGATCCAGAGGTAAGAGTGAAATGGAGGAAGATGTTGGCAATTTTTATTTCACTTGCAAACTAAAATGGAGTGATTTTTAATTCACATTTTTAACATACCTAGTTTTTAAAAAACATATCCATTGAAAAGCAGAGAGAAAATATGGTGTTCTTCCAGTGTGATAGAGGTAACTAAAACCTAGATACATAAATGCAGAGGTAGATGTAAGAATACTACACTATTTAGAAAAAGCTAGTTGGTGGAAACCTGTGAAAATCTTCAAGTGATGTTTGCTTTCACCTACATGTTATTAGTTAATAGATACATAATGAAAATTCAAATAAGAAGACGGCACTAAAATTACAAACCTGTCGTTTCTGACACTGCTGTCTACCTTTCTAGCAGCCAGGATTTTGCACATGGGCTGTTCCCTTGGCAGACAGGGAGATCCTTTTTGTTATATTTTCTCTCTCGCCTGCTTGCTGCTTCCTGTCTGCATGTGATGACGAGATGTCATTTCAACACACAGCATTGAGGCGGCTGACAACAGCCACCACGGCATCCCAGTATGAGTTGCTTTCAGTGCCAGAACCGGGGCACCTTGAATATGAAAACTCCCAACCCATGGTCTAACACAGAAAAATATTAGCACAGATGCCACAGGTGGGAAAGCAGTGTGCTCGGTCAGGAAAGGACCAGGCACCCAGCTGCCAGCTGGCATTGTCCAAGGAGCTGCACCGATGCCACCAAGCACATAGGTGCTGAGGTCACCCAGCTGTAACATGGAATGAAAAATTCAGAGAGGGTTCTGGTGCCACGTGTACTGCCTCAGAGGGAGGGGATGGCCTGGCACAGAAAGCAAGGTTTCTCTTACTTTTCAGGCCACAAAGGTAACGGCTTCCCCTAGATTCCTTGTCCTGTGTCCATGCACGTTGATGGCAAAGTGCCAGGGTCCTCACCGCAATGGGAAGCAGGGCTGTGGCATTGCAGCTCTGGAGGGGTGAGACTGGGTTGGCTGTGTGAGAGGTGAAACATTCTGTGGAAGGAGCAGGTTGTCACCAGGAAGGGAAAAGGAAAAGTAAAAATTCTTGCAGCCACCCCCTTGCCTGTGTGCCATGCTGCCTGACTGCCACCCATGGCTGCTGCTTGCTGTACCCACCAGTGGTGACACCTCAGCAAAACAAATCTGGCCTCAGGTGACGTACGTGAGTCACATCCATTTTGACATCAACTTGTAGTGGAACCTCAGGAGAGTCCAAGGATGGAGCTTGTCTCCCACTGGACACCAGGGCTGTTCTAACCTGAGAGGCCATTTACACGATCCCAATGTCCTGAGACACTTTTAGCTTTCCCTAAACGATTTGTCAGAGAAGTTTGTCCAGAGCCATTCCTACGGGTCCCCTGCCTCCTTTAGCAATGCCTTGCAACATTTCATCTACTGAGAACCGCTTTCCTGTTGCCTAACATAAATCACTCTTGCTGCTGCCCAAGTCCCTAAACCTCTTGCCCTGTCCATCCAGGATGAGAGGAAGGGTTTGCTCTGTCCTCCTTCCAGCTACTGCTTACATGTCTGAAGACTGTTATTACGTCTCCCTTTCATCTTTGCTTATTGAGGCAACCATGACAATAGCAATGTTCTTCAAGGTTTGTAATCAATAGACATGGAAAGAAAAATCAATCAGATTGACTTCTTGAGGGAAGTGAATTCTTTGGCCTACTTTGTAGCAATGAGATTTCCTGACCAACCAGGATATTGCTCTGTGTGCAGGGGACAGGGGCGGCAGTAGCTCTGGGCTGTGCAAATTGGGAGGGCAAGTGAACTCTGGTGTGAAAATATCCATTTACCTGTGGGGGATTTTTTATGGTACTTTCCTCTGGCAACTGAAGAAACAATTTTCAGAGGTACTTAGCCACTAAGTCTAAAATGAAAGACAAACCCAACATCAGAAAGGAATTAAAAGCTCCTCATCATCTTCAAAAGTCTTTCCCCACATGCTTTTATCAGGGATCCTAGTGTGAAACCACCAGTCCTGCTCATGCAGGACAGTGTGTGAAGGAAAGATGTGGCAATGGCCTGTTTCAAAAGTTCAAATTCCCCTGAGCAAAACCAGCAAAGCAGACTCTGTGTCACCTGGGCCAAGCTTCTGGTGGAGTGGAGGTCCTCTGCATTTCATACACCACATCCGTTCAGCACAGGCTCTGACACAGTCACCCCAAACTCTCAGAGGCAATTTTTCAACAGGAAAAAAGAAAAAGCATCACAGGGTAATTATTAGGTAGTTTTAGTACACACACTCATCATTTGGTGCTCAAATGGAAGAGGGTCAGACTGCAACAAAAGTTAGTGATAGGTGCTACAGCATACTGAGTGTTAGGCTGTATTTGGTTGGATGGTTTTATTGTAAGATCATTGATCAATAACATGTTCAGAGATTTTACACAAATTAAAGCTTCAAAATCTCACTTCAGTACTGGTTTTAGTTTTAAGTCAATCATTGATGAAGATGGCATATGCTGCCATGCTAATCAATTCATTATTCCATGCAAATACAAGCAAATAAATTTAAATGTAATTAATTGAATTATGTTAATATTAACACAGATGCATACACTTCCATTAACTTGAAATGGGATATAATCAAGTCATTAAAAAATAGCCTCTGGGTATTGGGAGATTTTTGAAGAACACAAAGACAGTAAAATTCTGGGGACTGAGTGCTGACTGTACAGCTCACAAGTGCAACAGATCCATTAACAAAACAACCAGCTTTTCAACTTACTGTTGGCTACAACCAGTGTGTTCCTCAACTGTAACGCAAGATAAGAACATGGCAGTTATTAATTTCAATGACTCATTAAATAATAGAGAACAAGTACATATAGCTTTATCTCATCTCTATAACCACCACAATCAATGTTCCCGCAACTTGAAGGAACACTCTGTTGTCATTGACTGTCAAAATAAGCTACAGCTGAGAACTGGCTGGGTTTCTCATTAAAATAATCTGGCAAACTGAAGCAAATTAACCCCATAGTGAAAACGATGCAGTCACTTCAATGGATAAAAGTAGCTTGTCACGTGCAATGCTCTGGTCAGTGCTTAAATAGCATTCTGCAGAGTGATGCAAGGAGGGTCATGGTGTGTCACCTTCCAGATGCTCTGAGGGACTGCAGGGCATGTGCTTCTGTTTGCTTTTTCACACATGCATACACTCACACAAATAATCCAAGAAATACTCACTGAATCTATTTCAAAATAACTTTCATTGCATGCTATAACACTGTTTTCATTGGTTCCACTGAAAAACGTGAATATGCCATAACACAACAAATTCTGTTTGTGTAGCTTATGGCCCGCTAAAGCAATATGTTAGTATGATTTGTCACAACAATAGCCTAATTTGCCTGTTTTAGGAAGGAAAACATAATCCTCTGGCAGCATGCAAAATATTTTATTTTCCCTATGACAATTAAGGCTGTATAATGAAGAAGAAATGTATCCCTACAACCAGGGCTCTAAACAGCTGCAGCAGATTTGTGCTCAGTTTCACCTTTGACGAGTTTTTCCTGTCTTCCCGTATCTGTAAACCCATGGTAATGCTACTTTCTACCACTCTTTTTGCCTCGTGTTTGGACTGTAGCTTTTCAAGGCAAGAGCTGTCTCTTTTTATGTGCAGTACTGCCAACTTAAGATGTTTTTCACATGTCTCATGATATTTGATGTTTACCGCAGCTCTTGTCATTATGTGAGAATCTCAGAATTCGTTTAAAAAAGAAAAGTTCCAGTCTAATAGCTGTAGATAAAAGCTCAAATATGGGCCATGCATATACTGTAAGCCTCAAAGAGCAGAAAAAAGGAGGATAACAAACAACAGGAACCCTCTATTTTTATAGCTGCTGGTAGATCAGTGTTTGTTTGTCCTTTTTAGTTGATTATTTGTGAACCCTCAGTTTTGGTGTTGCATCCTTAGTACATACAGCACAGAAAACAAGGCCATTCCCACCTACTGAGGCTGATGAAGCAGCTGGAGAAATCCCCATGGTGAGACCTCAGTCCTGCCTTTGGACATGTGAATATGGACCCCTCCTCCTGGGACTAAGGCTGCTGGAGTCAGTTCGGCTCCTCATATCTCCACAGCACTTGGGAAAAGCCAATGTTCGTCCTGTGTAACCTAACTCAGTTAGTAAAAAACATATGTTGCTGCTTTGCTGGTACAGGGAACTAAGAAAGAGCATCCTCTCAACACCTCTTCTTTTTCCTTATAGTATTTATTTTTCTCACTGTGTGTGGATTATTTTTTTATTTATTTATTTTGTGTGTGAGTGTGGTAAGGTTTGGCAGCATATACACTGCCTGCAAGCACCTACTTCTGCTGCTGGTCCACCCCTGACAGCTAAGCGGTGTTCAGCTGATAGGAGAGCTGTTTGCCCACGGCTTCTCCTCTGAAGTGAAGCTGATATGTCGAGACTCCCTTGCAATTTTGTTCTTGCAAGGCCAGCATCTCCCTGCTAATCTGTGGCCTTGTTTTCAGGTTGTGCCATCCTACCTGTAGGAAAAAGATGTTTCCCTTTCTACACTTAGAGATTCAAGAGGCATTTCTCCAGTAGCACTGTTTTGAAGAAAAATACCCTGAAATGTGGTGGAAATCCAGGGGGAAAGGAAAACAAGGGAGGAAGGAAAGGAAACAACATTCTTGCTCAAAGAAAAATATTTTTCATAACCTGCCCCATCTGTATGAAATGAGAGGAAAAAATACTATTTTGTTTTCTCTTAAGCTTTACTTTATTCACAGTAGCAGCTTTCTTTTCCCTGTGACAAGAGCATGTATGTGTATGCAACATTTAGACCTTTGTTCAGCTATAGCCAGTATTTTTCAGTATGGATTTCTCTTGTGGTAAGTTACCTTTCTCATTATGCCTCAGTGATGGTGGTTTTGGCAGGAGGTGTGTATTCTTTTCCCTTATGTCCTTCCTGTACAGAGGGGGAAATCCCAAGCAGTTGTAATACCTGTGATACCAGTGATTTTGGACTGCTGTCTGGCAGTTGACTGTGGTCTGCTGAAAAGCGTAGCTATTTCTGCGGTTTCTGCTGTGGGAAAGTAACTTATGTTTTCCTGCAAGTTTCATGGTAGATTTGCACTGACACAACTGAGGAATATGCGTCTGTGACTCCGGAGAAATACTTCTCCAATGCAGTACTCAAGCTGATCCGCTACAGAAATCACATCTTTCACCTCAGTTTCCCTATCTGAAGTTATGCTTAATTTGCTGTTTTAAAGAAGCATAAGATTCTTTGAAAGAATGCACATTATGTCCTAAAAGAAAAATATGGTTGATCTATTTTGATTTAAGCAGCATAAACTCCTTTTTGCCTTTCCTATATTGTCTGTTTCTTTGCTCCAATGTAAAATTTACATTACTACCTGGATGAAGGATAGGAAACTGCGTTGGGTACAATGCACTAACAAATAATGTCATGGTACCTGATGACTTGTATCACATCAATCCTTTTGCAGGAGAAGCAGAAACAGTAGAAAGATCCTGCACAAGTCCTACAGTCTTATTGTTCACAAGGTAGGTAGTGCTGGAGATTATCTGTTGAACAACAATAACTATTCTAGGTTTCCTGAATTTTCAATGAGCTGCAGGCACCAGGATAAGCTAATCTCATGTATCATTACGTCTGCAATACAGATGTGTTCCTTCTGGCTACCAGTTTAGGAACCCCTGAGAGTTGATACAGAAAACCAGGATTTTTTAGGAAGTAATTAATCAGAAACATTGTATACATGTGCTTGAGGATTAAAAGAATCTACCAGAAGTGCTTCTTTTCTTCCAATAAATATGCTTAACAACCAGCTCAGATACAGATGTTTTCATGGTAAACATCTACATCTGATCACATGAAGTCCACACCAGTGGACTCATTTCAGACTGGAAGGTATTTTAAGACCCCATAGATGGGTCTTTCCATCCATAAGCTTCTTTCAAAACAGCCTTCCCATCAAGCTGATTATCTTCCCTAAAATTCACGCTTGGCAGTGCTTCAGGTGGAAGGCATTATCATTCCCATTATATCATTACTGTCTTTATAATGGCTGGGTAAATAAGACATTATAAAAAACAGATAGCAGCTATTCCTTTGAGATTTGAGCTTTGGACTGTGGCTGTGGCCTGCTTAGGTTATCATTTACTGTGATTTATGCTGAAGAAACTTAAGCTTATCTTTTTGCATCAACTTTTGCAACCCCCACCATGTGTGCTTTTAACTACAAGTTACCGACTTGGTTTTGCATCGGTATGTCAGCCAGATCTGACTTTCTCTTGACTGACATAAGGATTGGACTAGACTTCTGAGCCTCACTCTAAGTAACATTCCTAGAAGCAATGCTGGACATTTTCCAAAGTATAATAACGGTTTCCTTATTTTTTAAGAACCCAAACCTCTCGTGCTGTAAGAACATGTTAGCAAAACAGCAGGAGCAAGGAAGGATGATAACAGGAAATCTTCTCAAACATATTTGAACTACCAAGTATCTATCATTTACAGTTCCAGGGGCACTGCCTTGGGATTTTAACAGGGATAGCATACAGCCTCTGCACACACGGTTTTTTTAAACAATGTGAACACTGGCAAAGTAAATGAGGCACTTGGCCAGTCTTTGTGAACATAGTATCAGGCAGCAGGATATAGAGATAGCTGTACAAACAACCTCTTTGCTAGTGTCTTACAGTCAAGAACCTCTTCCTATTCCTTAGTCTAGTGGAAACTTTCATCCCCAAAGTCCCAGACTTGCACAATGGCAGACTGAGCACCAGCACAACTTCTAAAGTGACCAGAAGAGCCTGATACTACAATGTATTGAGTTCTGCATGGTCTTTCATTGGTTCCTGTATAGATACACGTGGCTTGGTAGTAGCATTTTGAGTAAAGGGGTTGTGGTTCTTCCCCCAAGTTTGCAATTTTGCCCTTTAAGTTAAATGAAACCTGGGTGAACTCCTTGTTTTCCCATAATGGACCTTTTTCATTCATAATAACAAATCTCCTTTTTGAGTTACATTAAGACCCAAAAAACCACAAGCACAGGCCAGGGACAAGACTACTCAGAGCTAGATGGCTAGGAGGTTTCCACTGGGGCAGGATGCATGCAGGTGTAGAGGGTGGATATTATTCTGGTGGAGCCAAATGTCTAGCACAGCAGGAGCCAAAATAATCAAGGAAGACTTGCAAAGAAGCCCCACAGACAGCACTTGCTGTGCAACCCTACCAAGAACATTGGGAGAGACCTCTGCACCGGCTGGAGGGAGGACCAGAGCAGCGAGTGCAGAAACTTTCTTCTGCTGTGTGATTCCTCCACATAGGCTCCAGGAAACAGGAACCGTGTGTGATCTTCATGAGTCATACAGCCACAGCAAGGAAATGCCATAGTCCATGGTAAGCTTCTCCATAGGCTAGATTCAACCCTCAAGACTCAGATTACTGTCAAGTAACATGTATGAGAGGAGCTAACTGAATGCTTGCATGCTGTATGCTTGTACCTCATGTCATCCCTGATGAAATGGCTGGACACACAAACCCAAAGCTTTCAAAGTAGAGAGACTGAGGAAAATAACGTCCTGGGTATTTAGGCAGTCACAGGATGAATGCAATTGGTGTGATACAGGCATAAAAATATAGATGTAATTGTGAAGTGTATCAGCTCAGTATTTCTTGTAGCTGGAGAAGTGCTCATGCTGTTGTACAAGTGACCATTAGGATCCAATCGACAGTGCTCTGTACAAGCCCAAACTCAAAAATGTGAATTCCAGGTGGCAGTATGTAGAGGAATGAAGCTGGGCTAATTAGCATTGATAACATACAACTGTGGGTTGGCTTCAGGGGCGGTGGGTTGGCTTCAGGGGCGGTGGGTTGGCTGATGTAGATAAGGTGCAGGTGTGGCTGGTTAAGTGGTTGAGAGCCAACGAAAAAAGAGCACCCGAGGAAGAAGTGGAGAGAGGGAGAAGTGAGAGGAGAGAGAACACGTGCCCTGGATGGGGCAAGGGAAGGAGGCGAGATGAGATGAGGAGAAGGCAGCAGAGGGACTGTATGAAGAGTATGCTGGTATGAGATTGTAAAATATCTTGTTGCAGCCTGATAGTTTGAAAAGTGCTGCGACAGGAGTAGGGCAAAGAGGGGTCATTAAGAAGAGTGAGATGGTGCATTCATTCCCCAAGAGCAGAATAAAAGAGTGTGGATGTCTTAGAGTAGAGCACAGAGTTATGGTTACTCTGTATGCAGCTGTTAAATGGTTAATCACCAGGTGGTCATTAAAGAATTACATATTGGTTAAGTAAGATGGCAGCGCTGGCACAAGGATGAATGAGAGGAAAGTGAAAACAAATAATTTGGAGTGGGAATTAAAAAGCAAGTTCTCATCTTCAGATGCCCTAGAACATATTTGTAGTAAGGAAGGAAGTTGTCTAAGGTTTTTAAGATGGGCTTATTGTGACTGACTGTAGACAGGTGCCTAGTGTATCCTACATTTGCCTTTTTAAAAGAATACAGGAAAAAAATGAAAGCTCAACATTTTGTTGGTAAGGTCTTTGTCAATGGTGGAAAAACTAACCCAAAAGACCAGCCATGCATATTTAGAGCCTCAAGACAAGGACACCTTTCTTCACCTAGACCCCAAAAACTTTTTCTTTTTTCTCAAAGACTATCAAAGAACAGTTTGAAGCCAGACATTTTCTTTCTGGCTTCTCACAGATACTCTTTACCATTTGTAAAATTTGCAGGAACAAATCTAAAGAAATTACTTGATGGCAGGAATACCCAGGGTACAGGAAGGGCTGTGCTGTGTTCAGTAATCTTACTCTATGGATGAAATTCTGACTTCAGTGAAGTCAAGGTGAGTACTGTCCTTGATTTTAAGCTTTTTTTTTTTTTTAGTATTCTGACACGCATGCATTCATGTTTACTGTTAGTCACCATATCTCAGAGAGAGAGGCAGAACCTGGTAGAATGGTCAAGGGGTATTTATGCCCTAAAGAACATAAAACATGCTAAAACCAAAATGATGACATTGGAATGGAGCTCAAGGATTATTTTTTTTCCTCAAAAAAAATTTCCTCCATCTATCCGTGACACTGTAAATGTAATTTCCCTGTGACATACTAAAATGCTCAGTGAACAATGCTTGTTCTCAGAGGTTAGTGTTTTGTGGTTTTTTTTTATTTTTTAGTTCTTCAATCTTCATTTATGCCACTTCTTCAAATGTTCTGCTTGGGTTTTGTTGATGTTTTTTACTTTCTCCCCTCCTCCATTCCTTTCACTCAGCTGGAGTAAGATGCCCTGGAAAGATGAAATACAAAGAAAAACACCTGGCAATTCAGATGAGTCTGAATAGTTCTTTCTAGTTTTAAATTCTTTAGGGTTTAGCTTCCTTCTTAAAAGACATTTCTCAGTCACTTACCTGAGATTATGCAAATCACTGCTGAACTCAAAGCAGCAAGGGTTATTTCCCTGAATAAAATTAGCAGACACCTAATAATATGACACACTTACATTTGTACAGCATATTTTATCTCACTGGATCTCCAAAGCACTGCTGAAATGAAGCAGGATGTTGAAACTGAGAAACATTCCTGAGGCGTTAATTCTGCTCCCATTCCCACTAATTCAGCCTACTGACATTCGTGCAGTTATTCCTACTTCATACCGGTGGAAATAAGAGGCAAACCAATCTGTAATTTCTTCTCTTCATTTACCAGAGTTAATTAATTCATCCTGGACCATGTATTACCTGATCATGGAAGCTTTATGCATGTTTTCTCCAGTTGCCTTCCCCCATATATTCACAAAAAGCTATGATTAAAAAAGTATCCAAAATAGGCGTTTTTCAAAGCCATAGCCATTTTGCATAGAGCTGGCCGGACATAACTGCCCATCCTGGACTTGGTTTGCAGACCTCCTAAAGTGTGTTCTTCTAAAGGCTGTATTTCCTACTATCTCTTCAGATTTTGAATTTGTCTGTCTATATGCGCATTCCTAAGAAGGAAGTAGTTTTTCTCTTCTCTCATTATTTATCCTTTAAAAATTACTGGGACTCTTACAATCTCCCTCCTTGTTTGGTGGATAGGCTTTTAGTGGTCTTTGTATGTTTAAAATTACTGACAAGAACTGCTTTTCTGTCCTTTGCACTCAGCCTGTTGTGTCCCTCTCTGTTTACTCCCTACTTTCATGAGCACAGGCTCATCTGAACCTGTCCTTACCCTAGCCTGATAGTTGATATCCCTGTGGTGGGTTTTTTTCACATTTCAAGTTGAGCCATAGAGAGGCTTATGATGAACACACACACCTACACCTACTAGTTATATATTTGATCCCATCTCATATGTACTTTATGTACATATGCACAAGATTATGATACAGTAAACTTTTAATGTAATTGAAATCCACACCTAAAAAAAAAAGACAACAGAAATATCAGAAGCTGTTGGGCACTTCCCAATGGAGATTGATACTTCCAGCAGACTCTGAGAAGAAAACACTACATCTTGAATAACTATCACCATTTCTTAGTAAGATCTTGCTTTTGGTTTCTAACACCTCATTTCAGATTGAGTGACAACACAGAAGTTTTTTGAGTATTTGACTTTTCTTAAATGCAACAACATTATCCTCTAGCCTGGAAAGAAATAGTAATGCTGTCATGATGTCTAGAACATTAGCCAGATTTTAAACCTGTTTATCAGAGATTTCAGAGAGAAGGCTAAAATCTGGAGTGTCAAATACTCAGCTAAAAAGACTGAAGCTGATTATCGATATACCTGCCTGGTTTCGTTAGCCTGCTTCTCGCAGTTGTCCCTGCATTTGCCTGAATTTGTGCATTGGGCTCAAAAAAACTGGCAGACAGCAAAACCTTTCTGAAAAAAAAAAAGCAGGTCTTGAGCCCCAGCCAAATGTCAGCAGGGGCCTTTTTATGGACTCCAGTAGGAATTGGATCATGCCTCACTGGCATGAAAACCTAATGTATTACCCAGCAAACACAAAGCTCGGCTATTAGAAGCCCTGAATGGAAAAATCACCAAATGGGCTATGTTCTGTGCATCAGATAGTAGTTCTAGATGTGTGGCCTTTGTTGTTAGTGTGTTCATGAGATACCTAATTAGATCAGGAGGGCTTTAAATAAGGCAGTGGCAGTTGGCTGGGAGAGCCCAAGCAGACCGGCCGGCGTGGGGAAACGCACCGTCCCCTACAGTTACCGAGACTACAAGGAGCTTTAGCTGCTGGAATGGAAGAAGCAAAAATCAATGTGCAGAGTTTAGTACCGAGGGGGGAGTCAGTGCCCTGGAGTAATCAACTTGGTTAAAGGAGGCTGTATTCAGGCATTTGGGGAAGGTCTTCAGCACACACAGTGAGGCCATCCGGGTGGCACTGGGGCCATGCGGGACAAATGGTGGACATGGAGCAGAAGAAGCCTACAAGCCTGGTGCCTCTGGATGGGGAGGGAGAAGAAAGGAGAGCATGTCTGAATAGTTTAAATCACTATTTGTCGTAAACACTCTTCATGTTCGGTCATGAAATGAGGCAGCAGATATGAAACAAGAAACTAGAAATGCTAATGCCATTTGCAAAGCATGAGAAAAATAAATATGCTGATATTTGACTGCAGCGAAACATCAGCTCACACACGTCTAATTAATTAACATGGCAGTTAATTAACAGGACAGTTTTGATCTGCCATAGCAAAGCTTTGAAACAGAGTAGCTCACAAAGTCATTTATTTCAGACAAAATTAAAAGCAAATATTTTTTTATTGGCCCATTTGCAGAGCTCTGTATTACCCTAATGGCGTCAGCATGGCATCCCAGTCATCTGAATCCAGTCAGAATTAATCTGAGATTACAAAAGGTAAATAAAGGTTGATCTAGGTCAGGGAGCAGAAAAACAGCCATGAGACGCCCCCTGATAAACTGAGTGCCTGGTAAAGTGCAGTTGGCCTCTCACAGCCTCTTGTTTGCTGGGTTTGGTTATTTCCCTCTCAGAAACCAGAGCAAGACTGAACAAAATAACAACTAGGTCAAGAAGACCTTGAATTAGGGTTTTTTCTCCCTCAGCAATGCATCATCTAACTTGGGATCCTTTATTTTAAAGGAAACACCACTAGTGTAGCCAAAATCCTTCACTAGCCCAAGTTCCCATGACCCTGTTCAATAACACTAGGGTGGCCAGAAAAGTACGGGAAGGACCCTTGCTGCTGATTGCAGCCCCAGGACAAGTGTCAACAGCAGCCATTGAAGTCCCCCTTCAGTGGTGAAGGTACTTCCCTCTTTAGGCATGATCTCAGGCAGACCTGGTCTCCTACAAACCTGGGGACTGGCATCCAGAGGGGAGGAGGAGATACACATCACCACAGGATCTGTAAGGCATTGTAATTTAGAGGCATTTCCAGGGCAGGCCACAAAAAAGTGGTTTAAAAATACCTCTGCCCTTTCAAGGGTTTTGTGTTGCACACACCAGAAGCAGAGAACGGAAGCTCACCTTACATTTTAATCAGTCTTTCCCTCACTTAATTTTAATCTGACCCTGAGTAATGCCCCCTAAGAAGATTCATTTAGAAGCAGATTACAGCATCTAATTTGCTAATGATGAGACATCATCCTCAGAATCACAATCTTCCATCGGGACTTAGCAGACACATCAGGAAATAAGATAAAAATGTCCTGCCCGCCTTGGCATTGTTTTACAGCTGGAGCGCTCATCCCCGGTGCTTGCTGGCTCCAGTCCTGCCTCAGGTGGAAAGGGCCATGCCTTGCCAGAGTGGGCTGCAGGGAATAAGCAGGAAAAGCCTGGATAAGAGTATGTTTGGGTCGAAAACCTGTGGGGAGGAGCAAGGCAGTTCCTGTAGCTCAGTGCTCCAAGACCAACGGGCTCAGGTCAGCATGCAAGTATGGGTTGCAGCTGGCCTGTGCGACTGGGAAATGTGCTGCAGAGAAACGTGATTTCCTACATACAGATGAGAGATCAAGCGCTCCCAATTTACAGCCAGAGGGAAGGATGGAAGGTTTTTCATCAGGTTTCTTGGCCAGGTGTATGGGCAGGATTTTCTGGGAAAAGCAAAGAGGAACCACAGGGCAACCCTGGGGAGTGAAACATGGGGGAGCCTGGACCACTCGTAATGAGGCAAGGAATGGAGGGAAGGGGGTCCAGGGAGATCATCATATTTTTCTCAGGAAATGTGCTTAGATAATAGAGAAGATGTCAGAAAATGAATCGTCCTCATGGTTCATGATTACAACCTGATTCAGCTTAAATTCAGGGAAAGGCTTAAAAGTTTTTCAATTTCTAAAGGGTACTTTTGTGTAATGAAGAAATAGAAGACATGAATGGAAAGAAATGCATTAAAGCCAAAGGTGTCATAGTATCTTCAACTTTTATCCCAAGCAAAAGAAAATCTTTCAGGTCAGCAATGACTTCAGTGTAAGCAAACTGAGTCAGCATCTCAGAAGTCATATTAAAAGTAGCAGAGATCTCTGAACTATTGCAAAAGCATTTGATCAGCAAAGAAATCTGAGTTCAATAAAAGGAGTACTGCCAAAAGTCAAGCTGAGTAAGACCTGTGAAGGATATTAAAAGGCACAGCAAAAGGTTCTCCAGCTACAGGAAAGAAAGAGGAACAGGTGAGGAAGAAAAATAACAGTAAAGCAAAGATCAAGGACTAGCTTCCCAAAATTGCCTGGACCACACTCCGTGCACCCATCCCACATGCAAAGACAGAAGGCAGTTGAGGAGTGAGAGTGGCCTTCCCACCTCATGGCAGAGCCAGCCCATGGACCACGTCACCTGCCCCGGCTCCCTGCCACCCCCAGGCCCCCGCAAGCAGGGAGAGCACATAGCTTTAAGCACAGGCTGAAAGTCTGAACTGGGGGACTCCTACAGTCAAATATAAATGCTCAAACAGAAAAAACTCGGTTTCCTGGGCGCCACTGTAGTCCATAGCTCCTAAAGTCAGGGAGGAGATTTGGAAGGGCAGTGTAGGTTATAAGCTGAGAAACAGGGGGAGAGCTGCCCCTCACACATCCTTGCCAGGCTTTTGCTGGTCTGTCACCATGCGAGCAGGAGCTGCAGGAACAGGCTCCTTTTCTACCTCAGTTTCCCTAGCCTCTCTCCTCCCTCTTTCCTCCTCTGAATCATCATCTCCAGCTCCAGCAATGCTCCCTCCAGGATGGATTCCCAGATGTACCTGCCTCATGCCTGCTCCAGCAGGGGGACTGGACACAGGGAGGTGGAAGAAGGGTTTTTCCAGCCTCCTCTTCATCATAGAGGAGAGAGACACAAACCCAGCAGTCTAGCAAGGATATTTGACATGGTGCCTTTGCCGGCAGCTACCCCCAGTGCAGCCCCAGGTGGTTTTCTGGGTTTTCTGTAAGTTTTTTTGTGAGTTTCACAGTTTTCTGTGAGACAGTTTTCCGTGGGATTACTGGGATACACCTCTTCCTTGTGAGCAGTGGGGGAAAGCCCAACTCTGAAGAAGGCAATGCTCCAGGAACTGGTATGTTTTTTCTATGTCATGGGTGACAAAACTGTCTTCTGCAACCTCTTCTGCACAACAGAGAAGTCAGTGTGAGGCTTGGAATGAAGGGTTGTTTGAGGTTGTCCAGGGAAGGAGAGGAAGCGGAGATCTGGGTCTACATAAGGAGGCCAGAGAGATGCCTCCACAGAAACATTGATCCCTTTTTTTTGGAGTTTGCACTGATGAAGAAGTCAAGAACTTCCTATTGCTTCCAGTGCTGCAAGACAGTTGATGGAGCATCTGAACACAGCAGGGGCACTCTACTAGTGTGCTGTGCACCTCATCCATGCTGTGTTGCTGGTCACCTAGCCTGAGAGCTGGGAATTGTAATACAAAACCACAACAGGCTGCATCTCCAGGCTGCCCCATCACTGGACATCCAGCAAGAATCTTGACTTAAAATGTGCCTATGTGCCTTTTACCCCACACAGAAATATGGCATGACACGGACTAAGTGTTCTTTTAAGTGCAGTGTCTGGTTGGAAAATGTGACAGAGAGTTTTTTTGCTAATTGCAATAAAGAGTCGGTGTCTGGAGGTCAGCAGCAAGTAAACTGCATGTGGCTCTTCGTACTTGGGCTGTAGCACATGCTATAGCTGTCACAGGCATTCTCAGGGACTTATCTCCTAGGGGATCTCATGATGCTGTAGTTCATACATGTACCTTGGACCAATGATGCCCAAGTGTTAGAATGCATACATCTTTCCCATGCATCATTTCCTTCTCATGTTTTTGGTTCCCTTTAGGAACCAAAGCCACACAAATTAAATGGGAACAGTTGGGGTATTCACATTACACTGTTCCTTCAGACCAACTCACTAAAGGCAACCAGTGAAGATGCTAAAAGAGGTGAAGAAAGTTGATTCTCAGCAGAGAGAGGTTCTCCAGCAGCCTCCATCAGCAACTGAGTTGATGGGAAAGAGGAAACTAGTTTTAAGATGGAACTTTGTACATTTCTGAATGTGATTGCATGATTGTAAGAAAACTAAATGGTTCAAGCATTCCTTCCTGTTCTGTGTCCTGCACTGCAATGTATACCAACACTAAATAGTGAGAACTCCTATGATCAACTGATTAAGCCATTACTACCTGCTGGAGATTGTCAGTTTTTCAGTAAGTCATGATGACCATTTATTAAGCCAAAGATTTGGACTAGATGGACAGTGGGTTTAATCTAGTGCCTAAAGTGTGCTTTAACATGGGCTACAATTTGGTTTTTAACCATTTGGGTCAAGTAAATAGCATTCCTATGGAGAAAAGGTGTTGCATAGGTCTCTATGGAAATTATCACGTGGCCGGGAACTGTACTCCATGTAGATAAGAAAATTTGGCTGACTGATGTGAAAATAGGTAGGACAGTTTCTAATGTGAGGGAAGGTGTTGTCTGGGGAATTTAACAGGAGATTAGCAAACACGGTTCAGCTATCCATAAGTGCCATGAATAAACTCTCACAAAGGCCTCAGTTTTCACTTTAACTCTACAGGTGGAACAACAGATATTATAATTATACAGTATAATTTTGCTAAGTAACATAGATTGTGCATGTGCAATAACCTGTTTCTGAAATCGAAGGAGAGAGAGAAAAGGAAAATAAAACTTATTTTAGCGATCCACTTGCAAATAAAAATGGTATTTCATATAATGAACTTCAGGACTGCATTACTGAAAAAAGGTATCCAAAAATATCACGCTTATATTTCACCAAAATAATACATGTGGGTTGATATGGTATCTCTCATACTCAGGAAATTCCTCGTGGGTTCACATGATAACACATGGATGCCTGATCAGTCAGTTTGTAGCAAATCTAGCTATAACACATTCAATTCTACTCACAGAGATATTTCAGTTTTATAGTCTAAAGGAAGAAATACAAAGTTGGGGAGCATATTGGATTTAGAAATCTGCACTTTTTCTTTTGCCTAAAGAAAGTCATGAGCTCTTCAATAATATTTTTTGTGACTTCCTTTTGGAGGAAGAAGGATGTTATGGAACAAGGATTGAGTGAAATGGAAATGGGCTTGAGGAAAGAAGCCAGATGAGTTAGGGCAAGAGGAGAATTTCTCATCTATTGACGTTAATTGAGATGGGCTTCGACTACTAAGAGCTGAATGGAATTTATTTGTAATTTGTGGTAGCTGATAGTCATCTGTCTTAAGGGAAGGACATTCAAAAGGAAGTGCTGAAGAATTTCCAGGAAGATACAAGCACAACATTACATACCTGTATTCAAATCACTCTCTGAGTTCACACAACAACAAGTAAGGTGCAGAGAAGAACTAGTCTAACCCACCAGAGAGATCACAGAATCCAGTGCCTTTTTCTCAAATAATCATAGTGTAACAAGGATCAGTTGTGACCATCTGGCCTGGTGTCCTGTGGAACCTGCCAGACCAAATCGCCAGACATTTTCAAGTCAGTTCTTGTTGGAGCTAGAGCATCCCTTTCAGAAAACAGGTACTCCTCACCAAAAATAAAAATTAAAATCTTATGATTGGTTTCACCGATCCTCTGCCACCGCTTTTTAGTGGTTTTTCACTTTCACTTTTAAAAATCTGAAGATTTCAAGACTTACCAAAGTTGACCATGAATTTCCTGCCACTGGATCTTATTACATGTTTATCTCCTAGTTTGAAGCCTGCTGATGAATGTCAAAAGCCACATTCAGCTTTTGCCAGTGCCACGTTTCCCAGCGGCCATGTACAAATTGCCCAGAGTTGCCCAGAACCAGCTCTAGCTCACAGCAAAGTCTCAAGAAGAGTTTCTGCAAAGCCTCTCCTACCTTGTCTTGGGAGGTTGAAGTGACCCATAAATGACAGCAAGGAATGAACGCAACTTTATCCACACCACCGGGGCGGTGAGGCACTAGCTTCAGAACTCCAGTTTTGGGTGAGAGATGTGTCCACACCTCCCACACTAACCACAAGCAAAGGGTGGCTGGAGCAGGCGTTGCTCAGCCTCTTCCATCGAGAGGACTGTAATTTAACACAGGGGGACGTGTAGCCCTGTGGTGAGGGTGCAGCCCCTGGTGAGGTAGCTGGCTCAGGTCCTAACCTCAAGGATGCAGTAAGTGCAGTTCCCACAACTGCTGAGGGGTGTGCATGCCAAACCTTGCAGCTGCAACTATCATTTCACGTACACTGTGACACTGAGGCAAGCACTGGGAGGTGGTTTGGCTCCTAGATCCTCTTGGCAGTAGCCCTGGGGGGCCCCAGCAATCACTGAAATACATCACCAAGTGAAAAAATGCTAAAACAGGAGAGCAAAAGGAAGGTACTAAACACTATATACAGTAGCTTTACAGAGCTTAGTTGCTCTTTAAGCTTCTAAAGGGGAGTCTGATAAAAGCCACAAGGAAATACATCTTCAGCACTGTAATTTTTTAAAAGCAAGAAGCAGCATGAACTTTCCCAGGATCAGTCTGTGGTGTGTCTGTCTGCCTTCCGCTAATACACTCTTACAGATGGTGTAAATGGTCCTGACACCCTGCAAAGCCTCCAGCCCTCCCACGTCCCCGTGTGCTAATGTCAGGGAGAAGAGGCGGCCCTTCCTTGCAAAGGTCTGGAGGACCACTCCAGGGCTGCCATCACAGTCTAAGAGCAAGATGGGTTGTGGAAACCGTTTACACCCTTGTTCTGGGTCTTGGGAAAAACCTGGCATTTGGTCAGTCATTGCAACACTGAGCATTGGGAAGCTTCAGTCTCTGCATGGATTTAGCCACCTGTTAATTCAATATTAAATTTGCTACAGGAAATGTGCTGCAGGAGAAAAACACTGTGTGCCTTTCGCAGACACTGGCAGGGACCGGGCAGTACATGTGCAGGGATGGTAAAGGAGTTGGGGGAGAAGGGGATCTACGGAGATCCTCTGGCCATTAGACCATATTGCCCTCCTGGACATGGAATTGAATTTTTTCCTGCCTTCGAGATGTGCAGATGGTGGACAAAATCCTTCACCTTAATGTGAAAAAAGAGAGGATAGAGGATTTGCTGTGGATCTAAAAAGGTCCCAGCCCCACTGGTAAGAGTCAAGACTGAGTCACATAATGGAATTAATTTTTTTCTGTGGTTTGTCTGGAATTTTTTTCAGTGAAAATAGGGAATGGCTTTTTTTCTTTCAAATACCACATTACAAAATATTAAGTGAAGAAATTAGGAAATGGGAAAATTAAGAGTTCCTGTACATCCTTCACTTGACTCCCTTTATGCATATACTTTATAGCCTGGTCTCCACAACACCTTCTTTTCACCCGTGGGAGCCATTTCATTCATTTGAAGATACTGGGAAGACACATCGTGAAGGACACAGTGGTTTACAGGCAAAAAGGACAAGCTTATAGCTGAGGCAGTTGAATGTTGCCCTAGAGGACTGGGGACTGAATCTGCAAAGGATTTAAGCCTTGTGCATACTAACCTTGTCCGTCCCCCCCGCACCTGATGTTTGTGGCATCTCAGGGTTCTGCCAGAGCCTTGCAGAACATCTCAGTGCCCAGTGCCAGCAGCAGCAGGGATAACGCAGGGCCACCCATCCCAGGCAGGATCTCCTGTTTTGCCAGGCACAGGCACTTTGGCTTCCTCCTCTCTGCTGATTCATTGCTGCCACTGAGACACTGCACCCCGCCATCTCCAGTTTCCCCGAGGCTCATCCTGCCTTTTAGTACAAGACACATTTTGGACCTAAGGCTAGGCTTTTAGGACTAATCACTTTAATATTAGAAACAGAGATTCCAGGATCAAATCAGCGGCAAAACACAGTTCTGTTCTGCACTTAAAACCACTCTCTGTACCATTTGTACATTGTGTGTCACCGCAAAGTCCTCCAGTGTGTCCGGGCTGCAGAGATGGGAAGCGAGTGTTCCCACAGCCATCCACCTCCTGTCCTCCCCTCTCCCTGCCCACCTCCTCTTGCCTGAATCATTTATCTCCATCCTAGCTCTTACACTGCACTATTTTGTCTTCCCACTCCTAATTTGCTTATGCTGCAAATGTAAACTTAATGACTTGAACTTTATAATCCTCTTTTAATTAGTACCCCTCTCCAGGATAAGGTGATATAACACACCCTTTGAAACTTTTATTGAGTTGCGATAGTACGCGGCATACAACTGAGAAACATATTAATTGGACAAACCTTCTGTTAATCTATGAACTCCAGAGTATTCTCAGCAAGACCCATATGGACACAGCACAGGTGTTTTGTCCACACTGCCTGTCCCTCTTTTCACTTTAAAGATTTTGACATCACAGCTACCACAATAAACTGGGAACTGAGGTAATTTTTTTTTAGGGAGAGGCACTGTAATGTTGTATTCATTAGTATTCATTAATAATTTTCTATGAGGAAATTAATAATTTCATATTCACTTCAGAGTCTGAAAGGTGCACAGTAATGAAAAGATGGAAAGTTTTGCATGAGCATCTACCTTTCGAAGACCGAATCTGACATGGGTTTTGTAGCAGAAATTATCTGATATCCTAAGAACCGTGTCAAGACGCATACTTGCAAGAAGACATGTTAAGACCGCCTGAGGTGCCTTCTTTCAGTAATTTTCTGTTCTGTATTTGATTACACAACTGTACCGTTCCTGTAACTTAGAAGTAGCGTTGAATGGATTCTGAAACGCTTATTTCCAAGAAAGGCACATTTAGAGAGATTCAGGTGCCTAAATATAAGAAGAGCTGTCTAATGTCATTCTAAAAGCTCTGAGAAGCCCGTCTGGCTTGCAGCTGCTGCTCCAGCAGGGCACAAATCCTGCCATAAATCCTGTGTCAAAGCTGCCAACACATTTAGATGACTCCAGCAACTGCCGCCATCTCCAAAGGCATTATGTTTAGGTACCTGAATTCCCCCATTTAAATTACATTTGAACACTGAAAACAGAGAGTCATCAGATAAACTCAGATATAACTTCAGCCAGGATTTCCTAACCACAGTGTACCATTACTCTTATTTCACTCATTCCTGCTTAGTTTTGAGTTTCTTGCCTCTTGGGGTCTCTGGGCAATTTTGGAGAAAAGGCTGACAAATCAGAAGTGGCTGCAGGAGCACAGTCTGAGGAAACGCTTGTCTGCACTCAGAAACCGGCAGACACGGCATTTCCACTCAGCCCACTAATCCCCATGTAGCTGGGGTTAAAGCTGCAAGCATGCAGGTGCTGCCTCTTCTCACTCTGTTTGCTGGTTTATGCTGGGTTGGGGATTGGGTTTTTGCCAGAACTTCATCCCTGAAGGAGGCATGACTTGCAGTGACAGAGAAGGGTAAATGCTTCTGCAGTGTTAGGGCAGGAATGTGAACAGGCAGAAGGGATGCCAGGACTGTGCCAAGGTTATGCAAGTACCTGTGATATTATTCCCACTGGGCTAATCCAGTCTGTGATGCTGTCTTTAACAGGGTGCAAAGAAACCTATGTGGATATGCAAGAATACTGCAAGCTCAAAAGAATATATGTTGTCATAAGAATTAAGGTCTCCTGATGAATTTCCTTTACCTTGTATGTGTTCTGCAATCTCTATTTTAACAGTATTTTCTGGTTGGAGAAATAACCTTTGGCATGCCTCCTTTAATGTCTTTGCAGATAGAAACTACGCTAAACAATTTTCCCATCTAATTTCAATGGAGTTAAGCACCTAGACATCTTTCTGCATTTAGCCTCCAAAGCCTGTTTATATTAGAAAATGTTTAATATTGTTTTATGAGAGCAGTACATCTTCCTTGCTGTGGATCAGCTTATGTTCAGAAAAGAGGTTTTGTGTCAATCCAGGTCATATTATTTTGCCAGCCACAATAAACTGTACTAGCAAAAGGACTGTTTTAATGTGGGCTTATATCTACAGTAGAGTTTTCAGCACCATTCCTAAGTTAGGATACAATTTGTTTTCACATTACTGCCATTCATGCAGGCAACAGCTTTTAAGTGCAGCTTAGACCAAACAAGGTGAACTTTGCTCAGCTCAGTAAAGTCTTAATATCATCAGCAGCAATGGTCATGAGAGAAATATATTCCTTGCTGGTAAACATCAGAAAGCTGGTGAGACAGGCTAAGCTATTGCAGGTACTTACCTGGAGATACATTCAAGCTACTCTAACCATCACTACCTTGTCACAGTCAGTTTTACTTAAGGTGTCTCTGTGTGGATGTTCCAATGCAGAGACAGCACACATTTCCAATCACTTTGGGAAATATGGGTCAAATATATCTTAGAGCGAGAAATACCATGTTCTGACATTACACTGATTTGAAAATTTATTCTCCGTAAATTCACATATATGATGTGAGTAACAATGATGCTTTCTTCCTCCCATGTCCTGGTTGCCTTGTGCATTCAGACAATGGGGTTGTCAGAGTAGAGCTGATCTTTTTAGTTGCATTTCTTTTGTGCAGAGTGACCTTTAAGTTTAGCTGTTGCTATTACACCTCAATGTAAAGCAAACTGCAGACAAGAATATCAGTGTAAACATGACAGACAATCCTTCTGTGTAGGAACTGTGATCTCCCCTTTCCTGTCTCAAGAGCACAATGCATACCTCAGCACATGTAGGCACCAAAGCTGAAAAAGAAAAAAATGCTGAGTTCTAAACTAGTTCTGTTAAAAATTTGTAATTTTGGTTGCCATGGCAATTATACACTTAACAAGGTAAGTTATAGTCTAGAAACTTATGCTGGGGATGAAAACAGCAGCATCCCAAGGTCACAGAATATGGTGCCCAAAGAGACAGGTGCAAAGATTTAATTCCTTTTAATTCCTTTGCTCTGTGATATGTTTTACACTAGCTGCATAAGCTCTCCATTAAGAATATCAAAACATGTTATCTCTCTTTCCTTTGCCTGTCATTGTAGGGTTACCGCTGGAGTTCACAAATTAGGGGAAGGACTTGGGAGCCCCATTGGCCTCATTCCTACTCCAGATGGCGAGACGACAGCAGGAGAAGCAGCTCTGCTCCTCTGGCCACCCTCACAGGACCTCCTGTGACCTCAGAAACTTTGCTCTGCTGCATGAAGCTTAGGTTATTCTCAGAAATGATATAAAAAGATAATTATTTATGTCTGTGCATCAGATAGTGTTATTTGTATATCTGTTATCTGGTATGTTTTCCCCTGTTGCTCTGCGTGGCTCTTTCACACAACAAAAAAGGGAGCTGAAAAGAGACTTTAAAGAAGGAAAATACAGAGCATCGTAATTTAACAGAGGGTTTCAAAAGGAGGTGAGAAGCCAACAAGCTTAAAATCTGTTTGTTTTAATCTCCTTACTGCTTTCATGACACAGGTCTTTAAATAACTGTAGGCTTGGTGACGTTTTTGTTCCAAGATAAGAGCCCAAATTTGGTGATTCCCTGTAAATGGAGCAGAAAGCATTGCACCTAATTCAAGTGGAGCCATCTTTCTCCTCATGTGATCATGAACTAAGTATGTCCTGACCTCAATATTTACAGTACTTCACCATATTTTTTCTTATCACACCTATATCTCCTATCTTTCAGGTCCCAAATTTCAAAGATCACAGCTATGTTTTCATAACAAAAGCTTCAAACCTGAAGCTTCCAGGAGGTGCCTGACCACATGGCAAAATACAGCCCAGTTAACAGTAAGTGACCTCTCTTCTGAGCCTTCAGAAGAGAGCCAGCAAAAAATGACAGATGTATATCAGGGGCCAAATCTGTCACATGCTGTCCTTTTTACTTTATTCATCCCCCACTGAAGGAGAACTTGAATTTTGCTTTTTTATAACTGCTCTCCAAGTGCATTTCTTGTATCATAATTCTGCTTTACCTATACTGTAAGCTTTTGGGAACAAGGATCATGTTAGATCATGTGAAGAAAGTGTTAGGAAGTTAGAGGAAAAGCTCACTGAAAAAATATGGAAGGGGAGGAGAGCAGAAGACCCTCTTTATACTAAGGACATAGGGAAGAAAAGCTTACAGTATCTATATTTGACCTTTAAGAACAAAAAGAAAAAAAAGCAAAAAAATCTGAGATTGTTTGCATGAAGAATCAATGCTGATCTAGAGCAAACCATCTGTTGGAAACCAAGGATTTGACCTCGGTCTGAGATGCCATGGAGAAATTTGCAACACTAACAGTCATTTGACTCTTTTAACCCACTACACTGTGCTCACAGAATAAACCCAGACAGGGGGAAAATCTCCCCCATCTTATTTCTTCTCTTTAATATATTCCTTTCATCTTATCCTTTGCAAATCTCTCTAGCATTCTTGCATATTCCACACTAAATGTGCTTCTACCTTTAATGAAATGGGAAAGGGAGCTGCAAGAAACTGGGACTGGCCTGAAGATGCTGTTTCTGTTACACTCATTTAGCCTTTCTAGGACTGAATGGAATATTCCTATGGCAATGTACTCTAATCTGCATTAATTTCGTCAGTTACATGGTAACGGCTGATGCATTGTAGTAATCACTGACAAATAGACTTGGTTGGAGTAGGCAAATTGGATCTGTAGCAGAAGGAGAAAAGAAATCTCGAATCCAAGGAAAATAAAAGCCTAAATCCTGTCTATGCATTGACAGGATGAACCTGAGCTCAGATCAAAAGCATTTCTCTGAATAAGCCACTTTTGCAAGAACACAGAGCCTCAGATAGAAAAGAGGGAACCAGCTGAGAAATACTTCCAGAATGAAAAAATCCATAACTCCAAGTATTTCTTAAATGGAAAATAAAACTCTGCCCAACTGGTCCTGTGTCACCTGGCCCAAGTACAGAACTGTGCTTCTTGAACTTCTGCTTTCTGACCATCTCAGGTCCTTCCCTTCCAATAGCTTAACATATTAAAGAGGAGGAAAATTGAGAGTTAACTGAAATAAACTGTATGAAAATGTAAAACAAACAACATCTCCGTTGTCATTGCAAATGTTTCTCTTCATTTGCCTATCACAACTGGTTTTGAAGAAGTACCTGTATAACTGATGTATTGTTTTTCATTTGAATAAAGCATAGAATGTCCTTAAAGCTTCAGGAATCAGGCCTCCCAGATCCCCTCAGACTAACCCAAAATCATGAAGCATGCTTAAAATAACACATTTTGGATTCTTTTTATTTGCCTTTTAAATCTGATCCGATCTTCTAGGTGAAATTGCTTCCTATTTTACATTTTTTAAAAAAGCTGGAAATGTTATAGAATCTTTATTCCAAGAATGTAAGTTTTAAGAAATGCATTGAAAATCATGAAACTTGAAATTAAAACATGAGACTTGGCAGCAGTGGTGAGCAGTAATTCACTCTTCCAAGCACTTCCTCACCCTTTCAAATAGAAATTGCTAATCATGAGAGAAAAATTCATAAACGCAACTTTTTAAAGCACAGATCAAGCCAGCAATGTATAATTATTTCTTCTCTTGCCCCATCCCCTCACCCCTCACCCACCCCACCCCCCAACACTGAAGCCAAATGTAACATTAATTTCACTCATCTATCTCCAGTTTCCCAACACTGGTCTGAAAATACACGTAGAGAACAAGCTCAGATTAACACCACGATGCCATAGTCTTGACCAAATCTGTGTAAGTTCAGCAACAACAGATCACTTAGCTGTTTCCATACAAATTGATCCAAGTCTATTGGCTTCCTTTCCGGTAGTTCTCTCCCATATATTATGCAAAATTCAGCAGGCAGATATTATAATTAGCACATTAGTCACCGCGCAGACACCTCCAATTTCCTTGTAGCCTCCCAAAGTCACACTCTGCTGCTGTTCTGAACCTTGAGTATTTCATGGAGTCGACGTCTCAGTGTGGGTACAATGAACCAGGGCAAAATGAACATGCTACGATACCACAGTGGACAACTTCTGCTGATCCGTAGGTGCACAGGTGTTTATTTTTACCCTTTGCCACCTGCATCAGAGGAGAAATTGCAGGAGTCCTGCAAAGACTGGAAGGATTGTTAATAGAAAAACACCCTCTCAAGGCCAGTGCAGTTCAGCCTTTCTAATGAAATCCAGTCTTGCATTAGAAAATCTGGACTATGCCCAGTAGTATCTCTTTCTTGCCTATGTACTCCTAGACTTGCCAGCAATGTGAAAACTCAGAGTCTACCCACATTTTTCACTGAAGAGTTTCATTCTGACAAAGCTTAGGAGTGGCGGTAGCTGAAGCTCCAGTGCTTTTGCTACTGTACGATGCCAGCACAGCACTCACCAGTGACTTCCCAACCACACGCTGCTCCAATAATTTCCTAGAGTAGCCAGGAGAACAGCAGGCTGGTACACTGCAAAGTCAGGGGCTGAGCACTCCTGATATCTGGTAAAGTCTCTTCTTGCCTTCTGGCATCAGCCACTGATGCTTCTCACTGGCACAGCAGACAACTTCACCACATCAGCTGGTTCTGGTACCCACCCAGGGGAAGCCAGTCATCAGACCTACAGCCAGAATTTTTGGCTGTCAGAAGTAAAATATCATCCAGTGGTTGCCACTACTTCTTGCATGAACTTAACTGTTCTTTCCTTTCAGGAGGTACTCTCCAGATGTTGCTGGAATGCTGCTTCCTATGCCCTGGAGATGCTTTTCCTCGTCTCCAGCTATGAGCCTTCCTGCCAAGGAGAGAAGAGCAGAACACTCCCCTCCTTTCTGCTTAGAGAAACATCCTGGGAAATGATGCCATATGCCAGATGAAGGATTTGCCTGGAGGATACTGGGAATATGACTAAGCCCCTCAGGGTGTCTAGGAACACCTCAATTTTCTTTTAAATGTTGCAAAAGCTGCTGTACTTTGAGATCTGTGCTCGGGGTGCATAGATAGCCCGGGGGTGGCTGGCTGCCTCTGCTCCCTCAGCAGTGCTGTGCCTCTGGCTTGGGGTCCGGCAGGGACAGGCAGGAGAGCCAGCAGCCCCCCAGGCAGACCTGCCCATTGTGCTGACACAGGGGCAGCCACCATAACATCTCACCTTTCTCATTAACAGGATAATATTATGTTCTGTTTAAGAATCTCAGTTGATGCGTTATCTCAGCACTCTGTTATGCAAAAGCAGGGAACTTAGGCAATGTTATTAAAATAGCAATAAAGGTACCCTTCATGCTGATTAAGACACTGAGCAGTTTTTTCCAGTGGTTATTCTCCAGTCTAGAGCCCAACCCAAAACAGACCAAAACACTCCATTCAATTTTAATGGATACAGGTTTGACACCTTATCTTTTAAGACAAGCTGAAATACTTATCTTAAGGTTAGCCACACTGGTCTGAAACTTCAAGCTTGACAAATCTGTCTAGAAATCTCTTACATTCAGACTTTATTTTTTATCTAGATTTCTGATACTTCCTGGTCTGTTCTGAGCAAAATACTAGCAAACTCACTTCTCTTCCCACTCAGTAGGCCTTTGCCATTGCTACCCAAAACCTGGAAGTGTAGAAATGAAAAAGGTACAGTGCAGGGACAGTGAAAGGTGAAATTTTTGTGTGTATGTTCTTGTCAAACGTTCAGATTCATTCCTTCATTTCACTTTACTATCATTTAGAAACTTGCAGAAATTTGTTATCAAGAAAACTGGCCCTCAAGAAAACTTGTCCTTGAGAACGATCATATGCCATGTTAAAATGATGCTCTGACATCTTTTATGTAAGCAAGTTAGCTCCCAACAACCTAAGGATGTGTGAACCGCTTTCAATCTGGTTTTCACAGAACTGCAATTACTGCAAATTATATTGGATTATAATAAAGATTTACATACTTTCTTTTGACTTCTGCTATATTTTGATAGCATAGATGGCAAAATGTTTTACTGTAGATAAATGTGACTGTGGGTTTGTGACTTTACTAATGATGAGTCAATAGGTCTCATGATACCTACAGTAGCTTGCTAGATAAAGGAATATACTGATGTTTATCTCTGCAGAAAGACGTAATAGAAAAGCTTAGTAATGCTGACTGTCCATCAGCTGTGCATTTCTTAAACTCATGGCAGGTCAGTTTAAAGCTAAATGCAAGTCCAGCTGCCAGTATCTGCAATTCATTCCGTATCCTCTGCCAAAAAAAGATCATTTCTGAAATGTCCCATGCTACTGTCTCACCAGACTAAATATTGTCTGCTAGCTTAATCCTAGGAAGAAGCAGAAGAGGAGTGCAAAATTACGTTTTCAAAGTGTGTTCCCTTTCAATTTTCAATTTTTAGAGGCAAAATGCTAACTCTGGAAATTTGCAAAAAAGGTACTGCTAAAGAACTACAAGTGTGCTTTGTTTGACGGATTACTGTGAAGAGAATTATCTTCTGGCTGAGAGAGTTTGGAGGAAGCGAGGAGGAGGAGGAGGCATGGGCCATTAAGTAAACCTAAGCAGCTTATGCTACCTTACATTTATTTAGGCATGGGTGGGATTAGCTGCGGGCTGATTAAAGGAGACTATAGAGAAGGAGGCAATGGAGGACAGTGTGGGGTAAAGGAGGAGGTGCTGCAGATCCGGCCATGCTGCAGGAGACTTGAGCAACATGTTGCTGTGGCAAAAGGCTTGTACATTAATAGTCCTGCAGTATTGTGTGGAAGTCCTGGAGGTGGGGTTGTGGTGATTTACGCTTCCTAGGGCTTGGGAATTAGAGCTGAGAGGCTCCTCCATGAGGCAAGGAGACACCCAAGCTTACCTAGTGCATGAGCCAGCTGTGCCCTGGGGAGCAGCCTGGGCTTCCTTGGATTCTCGTAAACAAGGTGAGGGCTAGGACCAGGAAGAGAGCCTGGGAAGGCAGCAGAAAGCTGGAACGTTGGTGGTCCGTAGCTGTGCCACCTTAAAATAACTCACAGGCAACTTACCCCTAAAAAACTACATGAGCAGCAGTTACTCATACCCCTCCTCTGTAATTGGTTCCCAAGGCTGGCGGCCTCCCACAGTATGGGGATTTGCATACAGCCCATTTTTTTCCACAATAACCATCTCTGTAGTTATTATGCAAATCAGATACCCTGAAGCAAAGAGTACACAACTGCTGTTGTGGAATTACAGCTATTGCTATGACTGGGGAAAAGAGCCATTTCTGCATCCAGTGAGGTAACCCCACTGCAGTATGAAGGCAAGGTTTGATGGCAACATCCACAGCCGATCCAGAAGGTGGTCAGCTCGATGTGTAACAGATCTGCAGAGCCAGAGCAGGGATAGTCCCACTTCTGCTGGACCAAACTGTGAATCTCCCAGGAAATTTGGCAGGAATGTGTTGCCAATCAAAAAAAATATTAAGAAGAGAAAAAAGCAAGAAACTTCATTTGAACTGAAAGAAAAGTAGCTGACATTATATGGAGATTTTAAGTGAAATTTTACAAGTATTTGCTGGAAACTCCTTACAGCTGGTTCATTCTTGAAAGCGGTGTCATGATGTTTATTTAAACTGCTCTACCTCAGCACTATTCAAAAGGCTCAGACTGGAGAGCTGAAAGGGATGTGCCATGGTTTTCTTCTTCCTAAGCTGTTTCTTCTTAAAGAAATACAGTTGAAACATGTCAAACGAGAGAAATGTGATTGGCAGCTGAGCTGTTGCACATTTTCTGGGAGCTCTGTTAGTGGCTGTCAAAGAGAAATCAGCTGTGAGACAGAGAAAGTGGGCAGGGGGGAACTACCAGCAGTTTCAGAAAGGAGATCTTTGGGCTTAGCAGGGCCTGAAGACAACCTTTTCTCTTGTCATTTCTTCGGGTTCTGCTTTCTACAGACTGGCCTTGGTTCGGAAAATCAAAGGGATGTAAGAACTGGGTTGGACCTTTTTGTCTGTTTAGAAATCCAGAGGCATTTTCCTCTTGGAGACCACACATCAGTGCATTTCTGAGGAGCTTCAAAACCATCTCAGGAACACCTCTTTGGATGTGGAATGGTGGTTTTCTGCCGCTGACCCTGGTAAATTTTCCAGTGGGAATCCCTTAACAAGATGAGCATGCCCAGATCAATATGTTCCTTGTATGAGCTGGCTTTGCCTGATCACCTTGGAACTATTTTACCAATATCCAAGGTTTCACAGAGCAAAACCCCACTGCCACAGAGTAAGCTCCTCAGCGCAGAAACACAGTCGGTTTGAGTTTGCCAGACAGGAGAGACGGTGATTTTGGCCATGTACCCATATGCAGGCACCCACACCCACCCCAGCACCACCAGCTGCTGCCCGCTCCCCAGAGCTTTCTCCTCGTGAAAACAGAACCCCTGTGATGTTTAATAGGCAGGGTGGGTTTTGAGGAGTGGTTTATTTCCAAAACACTAGATGGAGCTGGGTAATTGAGGTTCGTTTCCAGCCTCCCTGCAGGCTGTGGGTCCTGCGGTGGGGCTAGCAGTCACTCACCCTCGCCACCGCCTAGAATCTGGTGCCAGGGCTCTGTAATAGGGTTTGCTTTTTTTATGAGCAACAATAGCCTTATACAGCAAGGCCAGCCTCATCCTGACATTACATGAAATAGGTCAGTATTTGGATAGACAGATTTACTGTGCAGTTTGCATTTAGACTTAACGGTTAAAATAAATAGTTCTTTTCTTCCCTTGGGAGCTGATGAGCCAGACTCACTTCCAAACAACTGAAGACTTCTGTACTTTTTGACAAACACAGTTCTCCAATTAAGAACAGTAAATAGGATTATACAGTCTGAAAAGGCTCTTTATTGCTAGAAAGTTTGTATGTGGGAAGTGGGGGTCTCTCTTTAGCATTCATTGTAATTCTTTTAAAATACAAACTAATGATTTTGTCACATCCAGCGTTCAGGGTTTTCAAAGGGAAAAGCTGCTTAAAGGCAGCAAGCCTTCTGAGGGAAGAGATCTTCATCCGTATGATTAATTCTGTATAATATATGCAGAATTAATATATATATTTTAATCAAAGTCTTTAAGATGCAATCTTTGCTTTAAACCACATGAAGAAATAAATCGTATTTATTTTTCTTTCAGGAGAGATTTTTATTATGTGAGATACATTTTATATATAGATATATATATACACATACACACACACATATTTGTCTTTAAATCAAAGTGAAATAAATGACATGGGTCAGAAAAGGCCAAATAGTTTAGCACATCGTGAACTTGGTGTGACAGCTGTCTGCCACCTGCTTTAAAGATATTGCAAAAACAGTGCAGAGGAGATAGAAAATAACCTGTTAGTAAGAGAATTTTGATCCAAAACTCCAGCAGTGAATACCTGGGTGATACCACACAACATGAGGGTTTTCATCCTGTATCACATGGCTGCAGATGTTCATATTATGTATACAATCGTCTAATCTCTCTTGACTCTAGAACATCTGTGACATAGATTAATTATGCATTGTGTAAAGACAAAGCATGGTGATTTAATTAGTTTTCTGATTACTGATTTTCAGTTCCATTGGCTCCCTCTCTTGTCCTTGTAAAATGAAACAGGATTTATCAGTTTATTTTCCATATTTTTTTCTTTCTCTACAGCCCAGCTTTCTTACCAGGGTTTTCCCTGTACTTTTCTCATTTTTGTCACTTCCCTACGCCCCTTCCATTTCTGCTATGTTTCTTTGAGATTAGGTGGCTAAAAATGTAAATATTAATCTAGGCGAAGGGCATATCATCTGTTTCCAGTTTGGTATCCTTGGCTTTTTTGCATTCTAGATGCAGAATGATGACATGAACTGCAATATGCAGAGATACAGTGATGATGATATTGTAAGACAGACAAATGATGCCCCGGTCTTGCTGCAGTATAATTTACACTGACACAGATTACATTTATGCTCTTTCTATTGACATCAGATATATCGCTTTTTGTTTTCTTAAGAATTCCTTAAAAGTTCAAGTAGTATTTGCAATTTTGTTGTTTAGCTCCAATTTTGTAAGTTTTCTTTTATCCCCCAGTTCCGTTTTTCTCCAGGGACAGGTACACCTCTTAGAGCCTGTTATTAGCTGATTTTGCAGCCTCCCACACTTCTAATTTACAGCCAGATTTGAACTGCTTTCTTCCACTTCTGAGGTGCCTCAGGTCTGCTGGGCATTGAGATGGCACAGTAATTTCTATCTTTTCCTTACAGCTTGATGCTGAGCTGGCTCATCTGCTCTCCTGGTCCCAATTTCTCCTCTCAAATTGTTTTGGGGACAATCATTCTAGTCAAATGATGAGAAATAAAAAGTGAAAAATAGGGTTTAAAATTTTTTGAAATCCAGTCCCTGTTTAATTTTGGTATTTATGTACTGCTCTTTGCCTTATCTGCTCTTCTGCACAAACAGGGAGGGATCTGATGAAAGATTCTCAGGTCTAAGCGCTATCATGGTTCATCTCACGTGTGGGAATACATAGATTTTCAGCACTGAGTGAAGAACCTGCATATGCTTTAAAGGAGATTGCATTTTGCATTTTTACTATAATTCCCCAACTTGCTTGTACTTGAAACATGCCCACTTTCTTACATAAAGGAGAACTGAGCCAGCCCGGGTAGGAAAGTGGAGCTCAGTGTGGAGCAAAGCACGTTGCAGCTGCAGTTGTTGGAAACAGTCTTTTAACGTCCTGGCTCGATGCCCCTGCTTTCTTGGTGCCCAAGGCAGTTTCACACATTTCCTAGCAATCCATCTGTTAAAGATAGAAATGCAGCAACAATGCTCAATGCACAAGCATCAGCAAAGACAGGGGAAGAGCCTTTCCTCTCAATGGCTGAGCCCAATAAGACACAGAAATTCATTCAGTTCGGTTGACACATGCTGCAAAGCAAAAGGATGTTTAGGAAAATAATCTTTACAACACACTATAAAACACACATCTGCAAGTGACTGTAATCACTAAGGTACCTCTGCACCAACAGTTGTGTAGAAAATTAAGGTTTTAAAAGGAAGGCTGAGGAAAAAAGTGGAGGCTGACTGCAGGACAGTTTTTTGGTTTTAGGGATCAGTTGGGATTAGAAAATTACAAAATTGTGTCTCTTGGAAGGTGAATTTTCAACAAATACATCCTCAGTGACTTTCAATTATAGTATTTCAGTTTTACCTGAAGTCTATGCAGTAAAATATTTATTATCACCCCCAGGAACATAGGATCTTGCTATTTAAAATAAATAAAAAATGTGACCTGTTTGCTTAGCCTCCAATACTTACTTTTATAGATGATATATATCCTTTTCATTTATAATTAATTCCTCCAGTGCCTTTCAGTTTTGAGAAGCATCATCTGTACAAGAGCTGGATGTTTAGTTCAGCTGGGAGATTTCCATGCAAGCAGAGATTAGATTAACCAGCACAAGAATGATCTGAAACTACATGTGTAGGCTATGTATATTTGAAGGCCAGGCTTTTGCTTGTTTTCTACAGGATTTTGGTCTTGTCAAGCTCTACCTCAAAAGCCATTCAAGATACATCTATCTAAAAGAGAATTTACCACCTTTGGAAGAAGGGGCAGGTGACTCAGGGAGACTATAAGAATGTCATGAGGTTATGCCGGGGGAAGATTAGAAAGGTGAAAGCCCAGCTAGAACTTCAAATGGCTGCTGCCACAACAGATAATAAAGACTGTTTTTACAAATACATTAGAAACAAAAGGAGGGCCAAGGATAATCTCCATCCTTTATTGGATGGGGGGGAACATTGCCACAAAGGATGAGGGAAAAGCTGAGGTACTTAACGACTTTTTGCCTCAGTCTTTAATATCCAGAGCAGTTATCCTTGGGGTATCAGTCAGCCCCCTGAGCTGAAAGATAGGGAGGAGGAGGAGCAGCATGAAGTCCCCACAATCCAGGAGGAAACTGTCAGTGACCACTTGGACACGTACAGGTCTATGGGGCCAGATGGGATCCACCCAAGGGTACTGTGTGAGCTGGCAGAGGAGCTCACCAAGCCACTCTCCATCATTTATCAGCAGTCTTGGCTAACCAGGGAGGTCCCAGGGGACTGGAGGTTAGCCACTGTGATGCCCTTCTACAAGAAGGGCAGGAAGGAGGATCTGGGGAACTACAGGCCTGTCAGCCTGACCTCGATGCAGGGAAGGTTATGGAGCAGAACATCCTTAGTGCAACCACACAGCGTGTGCAGCACAACCGGGGTATCAGGCCCAGCCAGCATGGGTCTATGAAAGGCAGGTCCTGCTTGACTAACCTGATCTTCTTCTGTGACCAACTAGTAGATGAGGGAAAGGCTGTAGATGTTGTCTACCTGGACTTTAGTAAAGCCTTTGACACCATTTCCCACAGCATTCTCCTGGAGAAACTGGCTGCTCAGGGCCTGGGTGGGTGTATGCTTTGCTGCGTGGAAAACTGGCTGGGTGGCCAGGCCCAGAGAGCGGCGGTGGATGGAGCTACATCCAGCTGGTGGCCGGTCACAAGTGGTGTTCCCCAGGGCTCAGTACTGGGGCCAGCTCTGTTTATCAGTATTCTGGATGAGGGAATCATGTGCACCCTCAGTAAGTTTGCCGATGACACCAAGTTGGGTGGGACTGCTGATCTGCTGGAGGGCAGGAGGGCTCTGCAGGGGGATCTGGACAGGCTGGACCGATGGGCCAAGGCCAGTGTGTGAGGTTCAACAAGGCTCAGTGCTGGGTCCTGCACCTGGGTCACAACAACCCCATGCAACACTATGGGCTTGGGGAAAATGGCTGGAAAGCTGCCTGGAGGGAAAGGACCTCGGGGTGTTGGTTGACAGCCAGCTGAACATGAGCCAGCAGTGTGCCCAGGTGGCCAAGAAGGCAAGCAGCATCCTGGCTTGTACCAGAAATGGTGTGGCCAGCAGGACAAGGGAAGCGATTGTCCCCCCGTGCTTGGCACTGGTGAGGCCACACCTTGAGCACTGTGTTTGGTTTTGGGCCCCTCACTTCAAGAGGGATGTTAAGGTGCTGGAGAGTGTCCAGAGAAGGGCAACAAAGCTGGGGAAGGGTCTGCAGCACAAGTCTTATGAGGAGCAGCTGAGGGAACTGGGGGTGTTTAGCCTGGAGAAGAAGAAACTTGGGGAGGACCTTATTGGTCTCTACAACTCCCTGAAAAGAGGTTGTAGCAAGGTGGGGATCAGTCTCTCTCCCCAAGTAACAAGCAATAGGACAAGAGGAAACAGCCTCAAATTGCACCAGGGGAAGTCTAGACTGGATGTTAGGAAACATTTCTTCAAGAAAGGGTTGCCAAGCACTGGGACAGGCTGCTCAGGGAGGTGGTAGAATCACCATCCCTGGAAGTGTTCAAAAAATGTGTAGATGTGGTGCTTAGAGGTATAGTTTAATGGTGGACTTTGCAGTCCTGGATTAACAGTTGACTTGATGATCTTAAAGATCTTCTCCAAACTAAACAATTCTATGATTCTATGTTCTCAATGGTACTGACTATTAATTGGGTATTTGGTGTATTCCAGTAGATGCCTACTGAGGCTAAGATCCTGTGTAACAGGGTCAATGGTTACATTGAGCCTTTTTGCCATGTGCAACATGACACAACAACCAAAATCCATTGTCCTCTCTTCCAAAGGGAAAGCTTTGCCAGGAGGGGGGTTCTGCATGAATCACCAGGGCTGTTACTGTAATCAGCTTTATGGTAGATCATGCCCTGGGGTGTAACCCAGCAAAGAGATGCCTCCTGGTACAGCTCGGAAAGGAGATGATACACAGCTGCTGAATCATTTCTCCTGGTGCTTCCCCAGCCCTGCTAACCAGCGCAAAGCCCTGACCTCCCACCCTCACTGCCCTTCTTTGCAGGGTCTGGCTCCCCAGGCTCTGCAAGGACCTGGTGGTTTTTTTCATAGCCAAGAACACTGGAGGGAGGTTTGTGACTGAACAAAGGGACACCCCACTGCAGAGCCATGGGCACCACCAGCCTTCCTTGGCTTGCACTGCTATCTACCTCAAGTTAAGCAGGACTCTTAGTGGAAAGAGCTCACACAGTCAGATGAAAGGCACCTAGACAACCCAAAAGCACGAGCATTTGCCATAAGCCATGTGGCTGGTTTCTGGAAAAAAAAAAAACAACCCCAAAAAACCCACCAAACACCAAAACACAAAACCCCAGACCCTTTTGGCTGAAACAGGCCTGCTGCAATGCACTTCTAACTTCTGAGCTGAGTGGAAAGGAATGCAAAGTGCCTCCCCCCAAAGAGATCCAGATACTGCCTCAAGCTCAAAGTCAGGGTGGTGTCTGAGGGATGCTACTTGCTGTGAGCTAGATGTGCTTCCAGGTAGGATTCAAGAAGTATCTCCATTTCATGCAGAAAAGACACAGTTACATAAATGAAGCAGATTTTGTAGACAGAGTGCCAGACTCTCATCAGGGCTGCAGGTGGCCAAGATGGACCTTGGTTATTTTTAGAGCGGTTTGGTGAAAAGTCTTACTGGGAACAGAGCTAAGCTATACAACTCACATATATTATTTGGGAAAGGCTGCCCTTGTTGATACAAGGATTGTGCTCCATAAACACTGTGTTTCTATAATGCAGAAAAGTTTAAGGCTGGGAGCACATGGAGATGGAGATGTACTCAAGGGTGTACCTCATCCTTGCTACTTTTTCAAATCTGAACAATGTTGATACAGAGGCATATCAGGAGGTTGAAATTGTCAGGACAAACACTCAGAATTCACAAATATTTCATCTGTTTTAATTAAACCAGAAGCTGCTATGTAAGGAGCACCTTCCAAAACAGCTAGCAGCTTTGTGCTGAAAGAATGCAGCAGTTCAGTCAGTGTGGACAAAAGCTCTTATACAGCGTCCAGTGTGAAAACATGACTGAGACTTTGGAGCCATGAGAGGTGGTATTAACATAGGTGCGCAGAATGCGTTTTAATGTTGCTTCACATCAAAGGGCCTTGGTTAGATATTTGCTACTTGACCATGAAGATCCTGGAATTAGCAGAACATTCAAGATTATTAACTCCAGTGAACCCTGAAATGAGGAGATATTACCTAGTTTACAATCTCTTGCTGAGGTGGTAGCTTTCCCTTATAACTCTTTCTCTCTCCTTTTGAATTTCCTTTTTTTCCCTTTTTCACCCCTTCAGGTTTTCCTCATTTAAGCAATCCCACTGTGCTGGTAATTAAAACCGTTCTTGACAAAGGTATTTCCTTATCAAAGTGGTATTATTGATTGTAAATTGTCTGCATTCATATTTTTATACTCACTACAATAGGATGCTTTCAAGCAGAAGTGATAAAGTTATTAACATTGCCACATGGAGTTCCTGAAATATCCATTTGTCTCCCAGTTCAAAAACTCTTTGCCCTCTCGGGAGGGTGGAGAAGGGAGGAACTTCTTTTTTCTCATTTGTGTTTTTAATGGGCTAGAAAACCCAATGGATTTATTATAATTACAGTACATTTAGGGTTTCACAGAATTATGGCTAATGCTACAAAGGACAAAGTTGATTTAAATTAGAGCTGTATGACTCGGCTTTTCATGCATCTCAGACCAGGAATGCATGCAGGTACAGAGCCCCCATCAGAACTGCTAATATTAAACCACTTTAAATTCAAAGTCAATTTGACTGCGAGGGGGAATATCGGACTACAGTGTATCGCATGGATTCCCTGAGCCTGTCTATGCGTTCTGAGTATGTGTGCTGCTGGCTATCATTACAGACAGATCTGCCAATGAAGTCAAAGCAGGATGCCAAACTAACAGCTAACACTGTCATTAACTTGAGCATTTGCTGTGATTTCTTCGTTGACAAACATGTTTGTTAGAACACATAGCAGGCAGCAACATCCTAGGAGGGAAGCAAGAGCAAGGAAAGCAAGACAGTTTGCTTGACATGCAAATTATCATCTCACTTCTAACCAGCTTCTGAAAAAGATACACTATAAAAATGACACACACAAGAGAATACACAGCAGCCTCGTTCTATTTTCAGGCAACTGCTCTTCCATTTTTTCCACAGTATTTAAGGTAAAACCTCTCCTTTCCTAAGTATATTAATCTGGATTCTCTTTAAGCACAGAAGCTTTTCTCTCCGGGACTGCAAGTTTCCGTCTTATTCACCTTTCTTCTCTCGGGCTTTAATTGAATCTGTAAGGCATACTTCTTACGGTACCATAATCTGGTGTCATGGAAACTTTGGAGGCAGCTGAAAGGAAAGCAATTCAGAGGCTGCAGTCGTTAAATAGCAAAGAGGATATTTTCTGAAAACAAAGGTTTTGAAATTTGGGTCTTTCATGAATATATAGAAACAAGTCTCTTTTAAGCAATGCCCAGCACATACACAAGCTCATACACTGGCGTATTACCTTAGAGCTTCGCAATAATGGAGATCTGGACCAAATGTTACCAGCACTGGTAAAAGTGCTCCCATGAACTGAAATTTCATATTATCTAACACTTAAGCAGCCAGGACTATTCAGGGTTAACAAAACTTAGTCTGAAAAATATTTATTTGGGGCTAAACTCTTTGTTACTTAAAAAAAAAAAGTGTGAAAGTTGAATTTCTAAAGTAAATCTATACCTTTTATGAAATGGAGCTGTAATAAAAATTCCATACATGTGTATAAAAGCTATTGTTTCACAAAGAAACTGATTTGATTTGCGTTAATACAATGGATGAGACTACAGCAGAATAAAAGTCACAAATCAATGGCTATGCTTTTCAGCAAATTGACTCTTCCACAGCAGCGATTTTCGTACATACATATTAAGTGTTGAGACTTTCACACCGAGAAGCAAAACTAAACAGAGAAGGAAAAATGCTATACTTTTGCACCATAATCGTAGCATTACATTGCTGCAATTGAATTGCACAAATAAAGCAACAAATATGTGCCTTTAAGAGTAAGAATAACAAATACCAAATACAGGTATGAAATTCATAGGAAATTAATCCATTTTGTGGTGAAAAAAGCCACTGAAAGTTAGTGTGTCAAAGCTAGTTTTTCTGCAAGACTGATTTACACTGAATAAAATTTCAATTGAAGGCCTTTTCTAGCTGAAAAAAACATTCTTAGTTCTTTGTGTTCTGGAAACAGCTGGATCCAACACCACAACTCAGGAATACATCTTAATGTAGATTTCAGCTGCTGAACCCAAGACAGCTTAGCAAAAAGCCTTTTACCAGTCTCACAACCAGGTAGCAGGGGGTGCGGGGGACTCAGACTTGCTCTGGAAATGGCCTCATTTCCACCACACTGGACCTCTGAAGTGGTACCTTAGCCTAATAGCTGAGGACCATCAAATCAAAGTGGGGTTGTGGTGATTTTCCTAGCTTTTACTGTAGCCTTCAAACAGCAACAGCACCAGAGTCATCCCTGACTGCTGCCTGACCAGCCCATGAGATACGGCATGATTCACTGCAGCCCACTGCTGCTCCCATGACATGGAGAGGTCCTGGGAAAGGCAGAGGGACAGCAGCAGCAGCTCCAAGCTTGCCTAACACTCCTGCATCTCCCAAACTCTCCACAGACATCACTCAGCCAAAGCGGAGAGACCAAAATAAAACACATTTCTGTATTCATATGTTTAAAGAAGAAGAAGAAGAGGAAGAAGAAGAAGAAGAAAAACAAAAAAAATACCTGTGGGATTCTCAATCATTTCTGTTCAAAAGGGTTAGTGAAGGGCAAAACCAAATTTTTGTTCTCTCATTTTGCCTTAAAAAAAGGCTTTGCATTTGACAACCAGGAAGACATTGCAAATGGATAGAAAGCAAATCTGAACAGTTTGCTGGTTTTGTATTTGCTAAATATAAATACAGGCTACTGGAAAGCATGTATCTACCCTTGTGGTTTCCATTTTAAAAAAGCCTCATTTTGTTTGTGAGTAAAATGAAAAGCCCAGTTATTCAAATCCATATTGCACAGGCACTCTTATGAAAATGTGGCTAGTGCAGCAGATGAGCAGCAGCTTACCCGATGATCATTTAGTAAGATCAGAGCCACCCCTGTCCAAACAAGGGTAGCACTCAGCTGGGAATAAGGAGCACTTTAGGGATCTGGAAAGCATCCCTAGATATAAGAGCTCACTCTTACAACTTTCAAATTATTATCATTACCTGTGGCCATCATTTTTTGATCCCATCCTTCCCTTAGTGATCTTGGTGTGAGTCTTAACCATAACTCAGTGGAAGCAGCAGGCTTTACGTGATGCTTCGGGCAGCAGATATCACTCCAAAACTCCAGCTCACATTTGGGGGCTTCCGTTTACAGTGTCCTCTTCCTGGTGATGATTTGACCCAAGTCCACTCCAAGCAAGAAACTGGCACTGAACTGATGAGGCGTTTTTCACTTGTAACTCTTTGAAGTATCTGTGGCATGCTATTGGTGCCACCCTGATGTCAGCATCTCCTTCGGTTTTGGCATTTTAAACACCGAGGTGTAATTTTCACAGACAGTGCTTATGACCAGGTGTGATGGATATAAACTAACCATCAATCATCTGGTGGTAGCAACATACCAAGCACTGAAGTGGCTAAATGGAATTAACTCTCCAGTGCTTAATTGTGGACATAATATTTACGCCTGCACTTCGTTTATGTGCAGATTCTGTGAAGGAGGTAGATTCTGGGACTTAAAGATCTGACATTCAGGTTTTTCTCTTTCCTAGTGTTTTCTCCTCAGCTTGCATTTTTGCCTTTCCCTGTTCAGGCTCAGGAGTGTTTTCATAAAGGCAAAACCGGCTTTGCAATCTTTACTCAAGTTAGCCGTTTCTGTGCAGTGTCCCATTTATGTATTACTCACAGGTGCATGGCTTTGCTGGTTTGGGCTCCTTTTCAACAGAAGAAAGGGTACTAGCCAGCCATAATCTTTTTCCAGTGCACATCAAGAAGGAAGAATGTATTTTCTTTGGAATATGAAAAACAAAAAAATGAAATGAATAGGCATAAGGCATCCATGAGAAAACAGCAGGCAAATTTGGGTTTTTTCCCCTCTTTCGAAACATAAAGATGGTGTCCAGGAGAAGCAAAACCATGACGCCAAATGCTCTCTCAGGAAGAGAGCTTGTCTTGCTTGTCTGATGCTGTCATCAACATGAAGGGTGATTTGTTGTAGTAATGGCCTGTGGTTTTGCCACTGATGTTCTATTATAAGCAGTCATATAAAAGAAGAAAAACATCTGTAGAGGAATTGTTAATAAAATAAGGGATTACCTCTCCTACCTACACTATTTAAATTATTCTCTTTTTCTAATAATGACACAGTAGCGTGCTTTGTATTTTTGACATGGATTGAATGTAAATATTTTACCAAAATTGACACAGCTGAATTGCAGGTACGTGCTCAGTATAGTTACTTTGCTTGCCAGTGGATCCACAGCTTCTTTTTAATTCTTTTCCTGCTGTGGCACCATGCACATCCTCTCTCATTTCCCTAGCAAGCAAACCAGGCCCTTAGGGCTCTTAGGGATGGTCCCAGTACTGTGGAACCTGGTTGGCTTTCTTGTCCCCATGTGCTGGCCTAAAGTCACTCTCGTAAGTTACTGTGGAGAGTTTCTGCCAGAACAATGTCACTCTGTCACTGCATTTGAAAGTAATTGTGTCTGCCAAGGGAAGACCATGCAACATGCAAGCTAAAGCTTAGTTTATTTAATATATTTTCTCTAATTATTCTGCACGGCCAAAACTCAGTTACAGATGCTGAAAAGTATTGATTTGTTCCTGCAGTCTGTACACAAACAAAACTAACCGTTCGCTGGTGAGAATGGAATTATTCGGTGCAAATAAATCTGCTGTGAACAACTAATTCCATCTTAAATTAAAGAATAGCTTGTAAATTGATTCCCTGACTTTTGCGAAGACGTTCTGGCATGTAAAGATTTGCCAGGCGCAGCTGCCGTGCTGGCAGGCGGCTCAGCACAGACCCCTTCCACCATCCACCAGCTCTGCCAAGTCACCAGCACCGCTTCTCCTGGGGCCTGGTGGGATGAAGAAGGTGAATTGCTGTGAGAGCTGCAAACGGCAAACTGCTCTCGTCGTTACGAACCTTTAGCACCTGCAAGCACAAAGCATTCAGGGACGATACCCATACCACAAACAGAAGGGACTGCCCTCTGTATATCATAGCGCAGCAACTTTCACCTCTGTCCATGGAAAATATTCACAAATTGGCTCATCTTCTATTTGATTAGCTGAGCTGCTTCTCCTATGCTTGCATGGGGAGACAGGGAGGGAAGGGACAGCAGGCAGATCGCTGAGGAGTTGAAATTAATGAGATCAAATTAGCCCCTGCAAAGCTCTGTGCTGCCATGGGTACCCCACGGCCAGGTACCGTGGACCAGTGCCTACCCCAGCAATAACCTGCCTTCTAGGCAATTAGAAACACCCTGTATCACCTTCTCTATCAAGTTCTCAGTCCTCAGTATAATACTAAAAGAAGTAGCTTCCTACCATTTGAAGAAGAAAGATCTCTCACCAGTGAATAAAGAATGTCTGATACATTCAGATTTGCTTTTTGACCACCTGCAACCTGTCCCAAAGGACAAGTAGCTGCCTAAATTCTTTGGACTTCATGCTGTTCATGGCAATCCTATATTATATAGGATGATAGCTTCAGATTGACTGTGTTGGAGGCAGAGGAATTGCTGGGGACACCGGTGCGGAATGAATTTGTTTGTATTTTGTGTATGCTTGGAGCAATGGCTGAGAAATAAGTGATGAGTAACAAACTGCCTACTCAAGTCAGCCTCTCTGGATCTATCTACCTAACTTTAAATAATGCGGGGGGTGTGGGGGGGTGTGGGGGTGTGGGTGGGGGAAAGAGTTATTCACCAAATACTGTTTCCAAGTAAGTCTCTCTGGTGTATCTACTATTTTACATACACTAAATCATTTGAGGTTTGTTAGGCAATATTATTTTTACTAAAATGATATTTTGCATTCCACAGCTTCCCGTTTCCTGTAAAGAAAAACAGTCTTAAAATATATAGCTAAACCACAGGCAGACAGGAACAAGCTAATGCATAGACCGGCTCCACCTGTATAAGCCAGAGTTTTTAAAAAACAACAGCAAACAAATAAAAAGTTGCAAAGATGAAATTAAAGCGGACAGCCTCCCTTCTTAAGCTTTGAAATTATGTTCACTTCCAAGTGTCAGGAAGCACAAGCCCAAACTCTGTGCAGGCTTGCAAGCTCACTCTTCACTAGAGGTAGTGTTTTATTCCTTCCACAGGCTTCCTGACTTTGAAATAATTTCTCCTGGAGAAGTGGTGTCTGGCACGAGGGTGTAGGGCCAAGGGAAGCTGCAAATTGCACAGTACCAGACAGCTGTTCCGGGGCAGCCATGTGCAGGGACATAGGACTGACCTGCTCTGGCCAGCCCTGAATAAACACAAGTGCCCTTGCTTTGCCTCAGCTGTCGCAGCGAGGTGGCTTTGTCTTTTCCACTGCTGCCACGTTTGTTACCTCCTCTGTGCATCACTGGCTTTGTGTGGGCATGGGCAGGTAAGAAAGACAGAGAAAGCATTTTTACCTGGGTCTGTAGCAACAGGACAAGGGGCAAGAGTTTTTAACTCTTTAAAATTTACCCTCTGGTAAGTTTAGATTGGTTATAAGGCAGAAAATTTTTACAATAAGGCTGGTGAGACACTGGAACAGGTTGCCCAGAGAAGCTGTGGATGCCCCATCCCTGGAAGTGTTCAGGGTCTGGTTGGATGGGGCTTTGAGCAGCCTGGTCTGGTGGAAGGTGTCCCTGCCCATGGCAGGGGGATGGACTAGATGATCTTTGAAGGTCCCTTCCAACCCAAACTCTTTTGCCATTCTGTGATTCTATGTAGGAAAAAGGATAAAGGCCACTCTGACAGTGAAACCAGTTGAGATGGCTCTCACCATCTTGGCTGTACTGGGAGGATCCTACTTTCCACTTGGGTAGATACTCAGTGAAAAAAAAGTTAACAATGCTGCCTAAAATAAAAATTGTACAAAAATTACTGCCACTGCAAGGCAGTCTCTAATTCCCTGAAAAAGCTATGGACAAAGCTATATCAACCCATGCAGGAGCTAGGCTGGTAAAGTGGCAAAGCCCTTGAAGCTCCCTCCTCACTGGGAGCCAGACTGTGACTCCCAACACACTCAGCAGAAGCCGGAGGACATGCATCAGGTGGTGGTGGCATCTCCAAGCCTTTCCCTACCACACTAGGAGTGGTGTTGCAGTGGTGAGTCACACTCGTCACTGGCTCCTGCAGACATTCAGCTACTGGTGTCACATGAGCTGTGCCTGAAAAATCGCTTCTGACTTCTGCTGGTGCTTGGGCTTATTAATCTTGAACTGAAGGTCCTTCAAAGGCTGAGACTAGAGTACCTCAGACATCTCCTCCCCACCTGCGATAACTGAGCTCATCGTCACTGTGGTAGGTGCTGCCGGTAACCAGGAGGGTGGTATTTTCAGTACTAGAGTGTAGGCAAGGAGAAATCCTATTAGAGAACCTGAGAGGCTAGAAGAAAAAATAAAAACCCAGGCACAGGCATATCCCAGAGCACAGGAGTTTGTTTTTGTCTCGTGCCTTCAACTTGCTGTGTCTTCTGCCTTCACTGATTACGGAATCAGCCTCTTGATTTTTCTGACATTTAGATGTTGTTGTCTTTGTTTGCAGCTCCTTGCACATGGTTTCCAGTTCTGCATTTGTCAAGCCAAGCATCTCAGAAATCTTTTTTAATATCAGTTGCAATTCCTACTATGCTGGCAATTCTTCTCTGGGTTTCTTTACTCAATGCTTTTGCCCGTGCCCCAGGATGGCAAGAAACTGCAGTGTCTGCATTTTGCTTCTCTCAGATATTCATTTATGAGGGGTTCTCTCTAGCTGGTAACAACATTTTTCTCATAACAACAAGGTAAAAATATAACATTGTGTTTTCAGAAAGCAGTGAATGCAACAAAAAAGCTTCCATATGAATTGACAATACGGGCTGGTAGACCCCATGAGGTCTCCGAGGCTTTCAGTGTGGTGGCAGTTACCTCTATAACTGCTGCGCTGGGACTGCACATTGCATGAGGTGTGAGGAAAATGACTGAATTCCCTAGAAACACATGAAACCCAGAAAGCGAGTGGTCCTACACCTCTGTTTTTCCAGTGTTCCCCAAAGCCAGTGGGGGCTATGCAAAGTCAGCTGGCTGTGGACCAGGGCCCTGCTACCTTCCTGCTGGTTGGTAAGGAGCAGGAAGGGCCAAGTGGCTACATGAAACCCATCACTCATGGCAGGGCTCTAGATAGGAGAAGCAGGGCTGCACACAGAAATCTGTGTGTGTGTGTGTGAAAGAACTGTTCTGCTGTGGGAAGTTAGCTCAAACTGGCTTTTTTTTTAACAGAATTGAAACCAGAAGGTTTTTCCGACTTCAAATATTTATATGAACGGGAGTACTGTGCTATATCAATCAAACACTCATGGACTGAAGACACTTTGAAATCTATGTACCTGATCTCTCAGAAAGCTCTGTGAGGGGCTTGGAGCTAGTTTATGTTAAAAAAAAGCCCTAGCCCAAATGACAATACCAGAACTTGTTAGTTCTCTGTTTACACTGTGTGAACTTAAGTTACCAGCATGACAGGAGAGGATGTATATTTTAGATAACACAATCTGGTTTCTATCTTTTGTATTTTTAGATTTTAATCCTATCAGTCTCTTAGCCAAGCAACTGCATATCAGGTTTAACTATTGTTGTATAGAGGGAAAAATCCTGGCTTATCTTAAAAAAACAATAGGTTTGAGTATAAAAAAAAGTTAAACCTAATAATTCCACTTGGAAACTGAGTCAAATTGCTCAAACTCCTCTTCCAGTTCATGAACCTTGCAGTGATAAAATAAAAGGAAATGGATTTGCAGGATTTTTGGTTCTGTTGCACGCCTTTCAGTCCCTCGTGAACAGAAATAGACTCTGAGAACTGCCTTCTACAGGCATTATTTCTCAGTGATTTCCATAACATTTCAAGTAAAACATCCACTTTTCCTCTGCCTGCCCTGTAAACACCCATCTGAGAGTGAAGCCAGATCCTCTGCTCTTTCCACGCAGTTGCAGAGCCCGGCCCCATGCCCAGAGGAGCTCCAGGGACTGCTAGACCTTCTGGAAGCATCTGTGCTGCATGAACGGGCCCTCTTCATTTTCTACCTCACTCGCTGCTGCCTTACCTTGCTTTCCTGCTCTCTGAAATAACACTTCAAGCTAAGAAGTCTAATTCTGGTCTAATGAGAAAAAATTGGGGGCCTTGGAAGGTTTATTAGCTGCATACAAGGTAGCTGGGCAATGGTGCTGGAGTTGCAAACTCAAATTTGGGGGAGCCATTTTTTGCAAAGATCTGATTGCTCTTCGCAAGCAGTAGACAGAGGTCGTGGAGCTAATTACCTGTGGAAACCCACTGGTACCGTATGGCAGTAATTATGCCCTGAAACCCGTTGGCATCAAACATGAGGGTAATAAGGAATCAGTGTTGTCTTCAACTGGGGCAATCTGACATATTCACAAGGAAAGATGCATCAGTTACACAAAGCTAAGGCCACCTCTCCACTCTTGAAAGCCATGCTGCCATCCCAGGGCGACAGGCAGGAGCCCAAGACAACCTTACCCAGTTGTGCCCAGATTCAGGAGCTGGCTGTGGCCAGGTGGTTTGCCCAAGCCTTCCCTCACCAATATTTCCATATCTGTTGTGATAACCACTGCCTGCACGGAGCAAGCAAAGATAACTTGGCTAAAGAAGGTTAGTGTCACACTGCATGTGCAGGTCAGGATATCATGCAAGTTGATTTCCACCAAGCAAGCAAAACCAGGATGCAACAGGAGCTAAGTGTCTGGTTAAAATAAATGGGACTTTTGCCTGAGTAAGTTTTGTAGCTCAAGCTCTTACTACAAACCAAGTCAAGAAAAATACACGTGACTCAGCACCAGGCTAGCTACTTTAAAAGCTTTAAAAAACACCTCTGATGAGACTGACCTTGAAGAAATTTTGTATTTATGGTGCCATCAGCCAAAAAGGTTTGAATTCCTATGAAGGCTTTGTAGGCTGGTTTCCTAGGAAATTTATAGCAGTGGTAGCAAAAGCAGCAAAAGCAATTCAGATAAGCAGATAACTAGATCCAGACCTGCAATTTTCAGTGGATATAAAACACAGAGCCAGTGAAAAGGCAGAAAAATTCTGTTTTACCTAAACAAGAGTACTTATTAATAGGTAATATATCATTAACACATGCTTAATTTCCGAAGGATGATAGATAGCTCATAACTATAGTGTGTAACAACAATAGCAGCTTTTACTGATGGGCTTCAACTTGCTAGGAGCACAGACTAGGTATCTGGGTGCTGTGTCGTCTCTCCCTCTGCCAGCACATTCCTCCAGTAGGCCTTCTCCGCTTCCTACAGTGATGCACACTACTGCTCTCCCTCCTGGCCACCACAGCCACCCATGCTCCCCTTCAGCTGCACCACCCATCCCACTGCAAGGTTCGAGCTTCTTTGCTCTGGCTTCTCGCCCTTCTCATCTCACATCACTGTTAATAAAGACCCTGATATAGCATCTTTCAGCCACTTAATGACCTTTTCAAAATGGTGCATTGAACATACCTCTGTGTAAAGAAGAGCAAAGAAATATTTGGGGCTGGGTCCACCTGCAAAGCAATTTTGGAAAAGGTATGCGCAAACACTGACAGGGTCTCCCTCACACTTTCTTTACCCATACTCATTACCATCAGTGTATTTATTCCTGTCACTCCTGCACAAGCATGTCAAGCTTTGGTAATGCCCTAGAAACCACAGGAAGATTTCTGAAGGTTTGCTTTGGCCCCTGTCTTCCTCCTCTTCCTCCTGCAACCACCCCATGAGCCCTGGCACCCGCGGCACCACCTCCAGCCCTGCCTGATGGACTGATAGGCAGCGCAGGAAGCCCTGAGGGAGGCTGAACTCGTACTGATTCTGGGGCTTCTGGGCGCTTCAGATAACCTCACCACAAGTGCAAGATGACTTTTGCTTCAGCGGTGGCAATGCTCTGCCAACCCCATCGCCTGGCTGTTTTCAGTCCTGTTACTTAATCTGTCGGGTGATTTACGATCTTTGCTGTATTCAGCATAAGGAGCACTACTGATAAAAGGACAGAGGGAAGGGTCTTTTAAAGAGACAGATGATTACAGCCCTGTGACAAAAGTCTGAAGACTTTTGAAGACTTCTCTTGAGAACAGATGAAGTATCAGATGTCATCCTAGAAACACACTGACCTACTCATTTTAAGGTAATGCTGTCAAAGAAAATAACCACCTGATGCTTTTCCTTGTGCAGCACTGTAATGCTTCATAGTCACGCTCCCATAGTTTCATATTTTCCCATAACAACATATAGTTCCTTAGCAATAATAAATACAGTACTTGTCCCATCCACAGCTACAGGGCCTCAAGGCATTATCCAAGACCGACGTTTTGGTTGATCTTCAAAATCCACCAGGTACAGGGTCTGCTTGTGGCATCCTTTAGTTGAACATGTCAAATGTGAGGTAAGAGACAGAGAAACTGACTGGAAGCTGGAAACACAACTACCTGGGTGCCCCATTCCCCTTTCAGCATTTTAACAATTCCTGGTTTTCGCAGAAGCTTAGGCACTGCTACCTCACCTCTCCCTGCAAAACCTGCACGCAGCAGCATGCCTGCAGTGGGGGTGCTGTGCAGAGCGTGGAGAGGGCCGTCTCCTCAGGAGGCTCAGCTCATGCCCTATAACCAGGGAGCAAAAGGCTTCCTCTTCAGTAGCCTTCATTTTTTAATACCAACTTTTGTGTGCATTGCTCCCAACGTGTGCCACAGCCTCCCCCTCAATTGCAGCAGGGCCCAAGGGCCAGCACATCCCCGACGCTGTGCTCAGGGAGGTGCCCAAAGCCAGCCCAGACATATCCAAGTGCAGGTATGCCCAAGGCACAGGGTGAAGGAAGCCAGGAGAAATGCCTGAGACACAGGCAGGTTGAAATCCAGAAACAGAAGGGGGTTAGAAGAGGAGGAAAGCAAGACGGAAGAATTATTAAATGAACAGCAGCACGCTGTCTCTCTTTTCATACCCCACTTACAAAAGGATGTGATTTTTGGGTGAGAGATCATGGGACAGATCAGAGGCCAGCCAACAAGTGACTTACATAATAAGCTTACAGTAAAGGATATGATGCCAAAACACCCTGCAACAATGATACTAGAGAACAGTTTTAATAACGTATTCCAAACTTCCTGAGGTTGTTTATACCTTACTTCAAACTGATTAAAAGCTTTTTCTTACGTGTGGACCGGTGTGAAATACCTTTTAGCTAGTGCTAAAAGATCTGGGGGTAGAACACTGCTCATACTTTTTCGGCTAAGGACAGAAAAACTGCTTACCCACCTCAAGAAACAAACAACAGTCACATAATTACAAGATTTGGGGTTTATTCCAAAGCCTTTCCTTCTATAAACCAACATCTCAAACAGGAGATTAGCTGTTATTTTTAGAGTAATTTTATGGTGTAGATGTTATTCTGCAGCTTTTTCTTTCTCAGACATCAGAAGGGCTCTGGGGATTGATGAAGAGCTGTGAAACATCACATGAAAATCATTAGGCTGACCAGAAAGAGGGCCAGATTCACTTCTGCACCCCAGATGTATGCTCATGCAAACCCCATTGACAGTGACTCAAAGCGAGTTACAACCATGAACCAGACCCAAAGTTCATTACAGATTGAAACTAGTTACTAATGAATGGCTTGTTTGGTGAGCCGTATTGAAAAAGATGGTGTTTTCAGTACAGAACCTAGAAGACAGATGTCCACATTTCAGAAATTACTTCCAAACTGGCACTACTTGGCACTCTCAGAAGAGAGAAAAAAAAAAGATTTAAAAGAACACTCTTCATCTAAAAGTATATTTGTGTCTGAACTATATTTACCCACTATGGCCTGTGAGGTTTTGAAGGAAAGACTGAGTTCTGCAGTTGTGTTGTTGATTGTGACAGTCTCTAGACCTTCAGAAATACTTAAATGCATCTCACCTGAATTGGTAAAAGCCAAAAAAGCATGCAGACATTTCTAGTTTTGATTCTGTGGGGTGTTGCACCCCTTTACCCAAGCATCTCTTCCACTTGTTTCCAGCTTTTCTGATTTACTGAAATCCCCCAAAGCTGCCAGGTGAGGACCGCAGCACAAAGGATTTAAAATCTCCCCTGCAAGCTCAGGCTTCTGAAACACTTTTCATGGTCCTTTGCATAGCTCAGAGACTAGGGAAGTCTGCGCACCTGAAGGGGAACCCCACAGAGCCACAGATTCAGGGTGAAGGAAACCTCAATTCTGCCCTGCTTTCCTCTGCCCAAGGTGATGCATACCTGCATCACTTCCCCCAGAGAATGCCTTAGCCTTGCAAACTGGTTGCAGCACCGAAAGGCTTCTGCAGTCTCTCCCCTTGCTGCTTTCTCACTTTGCACATCACATTTGAACATGAATTGCTCCAGAGGGAGCATTATAGCGCAGCGATTAGGGCACCCAGGTGGGAGCTGGAATACACGGGACCACCAGCACTAACAAATATTTGATCTTTGTATGCAAAGTGTAATAGCCTCATCCAGAGAGACTCTGCACCTGCCAGCCCCACTCAACCCAGAGCTTGCTCAACCAGGACTGAAGGAAAACAAGGCTTCAAGCAGATGGCGGAGTTGAACTTGGATCTCCCAAACCATAAGCATGTGCTTTAGTCAATCTGCACATTCAGCCCAATTAGTGAATAGTGCCAGATCCGCCAAAGCCTCATTTTTTCTCACACTAAACGATTGATCAAAACAAAAGCAAACATCTCACCCAGGCTCACCAGTTAGTCTTGCTGCTGATCGCAGCCCCACAGGCAGTGCCAGTGTTTCACAACAGTCGCTTTCTTCAGCTGTCAGCGTGCATCCTTTAAACACCAGCAGGAAATAAGGCATGAAACTGGGGACAGGAAATTGTTTAATGACAGAAATCAGCAAGGACAGGTGTAATCCTCAAGCTACTTTTAACTCATTTTAGGAAATAAGCAGGTATCATTTTGACAGCATGCCTTTAGCAAACAAAGGTAGAGATTCCCACGGTAAGATGTCTTCCTAGAGGACCAAGCCCTCATTCTGTTGATAAATAGAGAGCACCAGCTTTATCACAGCTGGGGTGAGAGTTTTTGTGAAATCAGTCTAGAAAAGTACATTTTAAATTCAGCTTTAGGTGCCATTTAATGTTATCATTAAGTGACAGCTATGGTCTGACAGAAGTTGAAGGAAGTCTATTAGTATCTGCCCTTTATTTCAGGGCTGCTGTGTAAACACCAGCTTTGCCTCTGATACTGCCCTTCCCTTACCTACAGCTGCTCCTTTGCTGCAAACTTTGGGCCCAGTTTAACCTTGGTTCATTTAATCTCTAGCACCTTCCCTACCTGCAGACTTGTCTCTGCTCTTATCCTGCCTTTTCTCATTAGCCTAAAACACACAGTTTTGCTCCTCAGTTCTCCATTCCTCATTATTTTATTTTCCAAGAAACAAAAAGTGAAAATAATATACACATCCAAAACCCCAGGAAGTCCCAAATTTAAACCAGGGAGATGATCTGATTTCCTGGGAAGAGTTTGAGGTCACACTCCTCTACGACTCTCACTGCGACCAAGAGCCCTGTGGCCTCCCTGACAGCTTCCATGCACATAGACAGGGCAGCTGCAGGAGAAAAAGGACACACACCACCTCTATCCAGCTGTGCCCTCACATACACAGACAAATCCTGCTAGGAAATGACAAGGAGCAGCTAAAGGAAGCGGACCTCAGAGATACGAAACGCTCGTTGCTGCCTCCCTGGGAATGGACGAGATGAAAGAGTAAGTGTCGAAACCAAACCAGACCCTGCACGTACACCTGCGACTGTGTACACACAGACAGCTGAACCTGCAGAAAACAAAAAGCAGACGAACAACTCAACATGATAAGGGAATATGGGTATTTATGTTATTACATGCTAATGACTGCGCATAAGCCAGAGTGTAAACTTGGGCTTTGTGAAAATGGGAGAGATAGAAGTTAATTATGGCTTTCTTGCAGTTCTGCTTTATGGATGTGAATATTCAAGACTAAAGGCAGCGCCTGGATCTCCTGTTGAGTATAGCCCTTGAACTTTCTTTCAGTTTTATTCAAATTACTGCTAATTGTTAAAGCTTTTACAGGCTAACACTAGTACTAAATGCTAGTTTAGCAACAGCTTCTAGGATTCTCATTTTTTTAAAGTTACTAGCAAATTGAAAAAAACAAGAGGAAGGAAATGTTTTTCCTGCCAAAACAGGTAACTAACTACACATAATACTACTTAATCAACTGAATGCTGGTGGTTTTCCCAGAGAACGAAGTTCTGGAGAAGGAGCTCTAAAATTTTCTATGAGTTCCTGTGGACTTCTGTGCCGGCAGAAGGAAAGTTAGACTGGCTATGTGCTGTATCAGATTACTTTGCAATGTCTTTACAATGGATGGTGAAGTCCCAGCTGCTGGAATCACAGCTTCTTCACTTTCATTTGCACACAGTGCATCACTGGCTCTCATCATTGCAGATAAACATCACCATGTGAAGCAATCACAACTTGAAAGCCCACCAAGTGGAACTGAAAGAACTCAGTGTGTTTTGCCTTGGTTTTAAATCACGCTTTGAAGGATCAGCCTATAATTTTTTGTTATTGGATACAGCAATGCTTCAGTTTTTTTCCGGGGCACCACCATCATTTTGCTGCCTAGATATCTAGCAGGGCTACTAAGGTCACCCAGTGAGGAGCATATTGTACACTGTGTAATCAAGGCAGACTTTTGAGTCAAAATTTTTCTAAGTCTGTAGGAGTCTTTCCAAACTTGTACCAGCAGATTTTTGAAGCAACATATGAGGACATTTTGGATAACTCCTTGATAATATATCAGAAGCAGAGGTGGGAATGGACCTTCATTTACAAAGGACTGAAGAATCATGATTTCAGGATCTGGAGATGGTACTGGGGGGCTGGTGCATTTTGTCCATTTATTGTTTTGATAATACTGTTTCTCTGCTTTTTATTTCTCCAGTGGGTAGTTCTTGCATCAAAATAGTTATTTTTTTAGAAACAATCTAGCTATGTTCCTGGACAGTCACTCACATGTATGCCTCTTCAGAATCTGTAGGTTTTAAACCCAAGACTGAGCTGTGATTTGCAGTATTGCATGGAGCAAGGCATCTGTCTGTGTCCTCCAGAGCAATGTTCAGGCGAATGAGTCACAGCACCTGCAGGAAAGGAAGAAGGAGTCAGACTGATTTTCCAAAGTACTGACCACTGACATATCGTGGGGCGATGTGGCCTTAAGGGAGACAAAGGGCGAGAAAGGACATCGGTATTGCTAGTTTGTGACTTTCATATGTTTGCAGAATTAAGAGTGTGGGAAGCAGCAAAGGCAAGTATTTATCAGTTGCCACTTTCTGGCTGTTGCATGCTAAGGGGCCTTTCTGCCAATTTCTTTGAGAAAAGAGCTGAGCTTGCTGAAGCCTAAGCTGGGGGGTTTATACTGGGACAGAATACACTGTCAACAGGGCACAGACAAGCCCAGCCCTGCTCCTCTGCTCCCCTAGGACCCTCTTATTACTTAGCATCCTTTGCTTTCATTATTCCGTCCAAAATAATTCCACTTTCAGGCAAAGTTCTCTCTGCAAAGAGAAACTATGGCCCTTTTGAGCAGATGTATAGCTGTACATCTATGTATTTAGCAGAATTTATTCTACAGAATCACTGACAACTAAGGTTGCATGCAAAGGTTGACAAGCTGAAAACGCCTGTCTAGATTTGATAGAAAATTTCAACAGATCCTTTTGATGTAGTCATATTAACATAATGAAAAGTCTGAAAGATGTATAACTTCTGCAATAAACTAATATTCTCTTTTTCTTTGAACTCATACTTGTGTCCAGCCTTTGAGCACTTCCAATCGCAGAACTACTAAAGCCAGAAGAATTCAGATGGTGAGCAAAAACGGTATGTCTTCAAGATGTGCATGCTCTACTGAAAAGATTTAATCTCAGCCTAGGCTGTGGGTCACGTAACATAGATAATAACTGATTTTCCATAGCTATTGTTGAAATGTTTTATATAAATGAGGAGTGTTTACTAAATTAAACCTCTTCTCATCTAGTTTTTTCCAGATTCATAAAAAAAATGAAAAACTTCCAAACATTCCCAAAGCTTTCTGGTAGTATTTTAATGAAATAAAAAAAAAATAATTAGCAAAATGTTTCTTTTCTTTTCATGAAAGATGCAGAGGATATATTTCAATGCACTGGATGACCAATATTCGGAGTGTTTGACCATTCAGAGAGAAGAAGGTATGGTTATGTACATATAAATATAAACAATCCAATCTCATGATACCACATCAGGTTCAACAATATAAGAATACTGTAAAATCATAATTTGTCAGTATCTTAGCTACTGCATGGCTACTTCATGTAAAACTGTAGCCAAAAAGAAGAATGCGTGGTTTAGGGAGCTGGCAGAAGGATCAGATGTCAGCAGTTCAAACCCAGCCCAGGTTGCCAGCCACAGTAATGAAAATAATGCAACTACCACTGATATTACCTTCTGGCAGCTGTTGGACTTAGGTAAAATGAGTCAGTGGGCTGCTCCAATATTTTTAGGTTACCCATCCCTCCGGTATCTAGACAGTGCTAGAAAAGCTCTCAGACCACTCCCTAGAAGAGAGATGTCAATGCACAAAATTCAGCGAGGGTGTCTTCAGTAATAGTAAGCACACCTAGAAGTAAGAAACTTCAAACTGGAACCACAAAAACCTCTGAGCCCCAAAAGTGCCTCCCTCAGTGAAGGGCTGGAACAAAGTTGCTGCTTTTATGGCTTTCTGAAGTTCTCCTAGTGACTTCCTTAAGGCTAAAAAATCGATTGTCCCTCTAGGTGGTCCAGGAGTGTCACACTTTTGGACTTAGGTCTTGGCCAGATCCTTGCTCAATGCTCCTGTGTGAATGAGAACAGAGGTGCTTTGTCCTGGGCAATGGTGAGAGGGTTTGATCCTTGCTAGGACTGTAGAGTGTGTTATATGATGGCATTTACCCTGTCCTAGTGCGTACATGGTCCCATTTCATCTCCCACCACATACAGGGGTCCTTCTACCTCCTTCACCAGCTGCCAATCCAGTGCCACCTCCTGTTGTTGAAGGGTTCTCCTGCTCCAGAGTTACTGTTCCCCCCATGGCAGGAGTCACACAGGTCTCAGCAGTACGGCCAGCAGTATGTGTGTGGCTGGGGCAGACAAGTTGCTGGGGTGAGACACATGGTGTTGGAGGGTGGCTTGGCCCTCTCACAAGCTCCCTGCTCACTCTTCGGTGCAGAAGGAGATGACCTGAGCAATGCTGTGACAAAATTCAGCACTGGAGCTCCCCTAGCTGAGATGATCTCAAGATTAACATGTGCCAGGTTCACAGGCAGGGGTGATGTCTTTTATGAGCCCTGCCCACGAAGCTGGCAAAACCCAGGCAGCACCAGCAAAGTCTCTGACCAGCGTGAAGTTGCACGGCCATGGTGGGGCTCAGACCCCTCCTTCGCATTGCTCCTGGGACATACAGGTGGGCACCTCGTGGGCAGGTGCCAGGTGGCAGGCAGGCACCCGTGTGCCCATACACAAGAGCCACTATGTTCTGGCATGTGAGCCCTTGCATCAGTGATGCTGCTGGGAAAGGAAGCTCTCATCAGCTCCCAGAGCTGACTGCCACAGGGCAGAGCAGGGGAACAAGATGCATCTTTCATGCCCTGGCAGGCATTGCTGGTCCCCTGCCTGCAGCCTGAGCACCACCCTGGCGGGGGCAGCTCTCACACCCCTGTCCTCTGCTGGCATTTTTTTTGGAAGCTGCCAGGATAAGAAATCCTGATAAATACTTCCCTGAACTTGCAAGACACCTTCTAACAGCTGCTCCTAGGAAAGGTCCTTGCAGCGGCACAGTCTTGGTCTCAGCACAAGATGTCATAACACGTGGGATGGGAAGGGATGTCCTTTTCTGGAGGGAGGAGGTAAAAGTGGATTTCAACGGGGGGGGGGGAGGGGAAATCCCAAAGCTTGCTTTCTACATTCTTCATAGCGAACATGGCATTTTAAGGAGAACATTTGAACACCAAAATATTCAAGCCAAAAAATAAAGTTTTTAATTTTTTGGCAGCTCAGGACAGGTTTGGGCTGCTCAGTTTTTGACAGTGAAGCAACATATATTCGCACCATTTTTTTTTCTTCCTCTTTTACAGAATGCTGACATTTTCAAATGCATTTTCTCTCAAAATGCAGTTTCTCTTGAACGTTTTCAACAACGTTCTTTCATGGTATTTAATTCTGAGGGTTTCTCACTGCCAGGGGAACAGCCAAGGATCCAGGGAGGAGTGTGGAAACGCGTTAGCTATGTCGACTCTCGGGAGCAGCTTGAAGTGACATTGGACCCCTTCGACCCTGGCCTTTGGCAGCGACTGGTGTCATCCAAGTCTGAAGCAGGGCAGCGGTGTGGCAGAGCTCCCAGCCCACTTCTCCAGGGGGGAAGCTGAAAAGGGTGGGTGGGAGGAAGAAGAGCCAAGTCGAATGCACCTTTGAATAAATCATGCAATCCTAGGAAGACAGCAGAAAAAAATCAGAATATGCCATACCCCAGCATAGTCTCACTACTCATGCCAAGCCTTGCAGCCAGGGAGAGCATCTCCTGACCAGCTCACAGCTGTAACAGAGCATGGACAGTCCCCTGTGCTTGCAGCCAAAGGCAGCTACAGGCATCTTTCCTCCTTCAGGCCAGTCCACCTCCACTAACTTCCAGCCAGAGGAATTCCTGTTTCATACATGAGCATCAGAGTATTGTACACACATAACCAAAACTGCCAAAGGCAGCCACCAGAAACTATGCTGAAAGTGATTGAAATATGTTGATGAAATCCCACTCCCCTGCTCATCCAGCTGATCAGACTAGAAATGATGGCTAATGGGTTTCTGAGCTCTTCTGAGCAAACAGTGTGGAAGTGTAAGTCTTGGTTTGGTGCATGCCCAGAGTGTTGAACTAATAGCACTTGTCTCACATGTAAGCAGCTGCAAGACCTGATATTTACACAAGGATTCACAGAGATGAGAAAAGACTGCTTTTTCTCTAGATGGCAGGCTCTGGTTCAAATGGGAATTAATTTGGGAAAACCCTCTGGTCTGTATCATACAGCACGCCAGGTTAAATGACGACAGTAGACTTTTTTTTTTCTCAATTAACATTGGCTTTAAAGCATTGACATAGTTCCCACATCAATATAGCAGCATTTTCACCTACCAAAGCACCCATCATTTGGCATGTCAAATAGATTGTGAACAAAACAAAACCCCACCTTTGGAAGCAATCAATCAACAAGCTCACAAATGCACTTGATATAAACCCAAATACACCCAAATACACTTGCTAGTGCAAGCCGCTTTCTCGCAGAGCTGTTGCTGGTAGTGCTTGCATGCTTGGCTCACCTCTGACAAGGTGACTCTAATTCAAAGCCTAGAGCTGCCTTTAAATAGGCATTTCTAAGACTCGGGAATCAGCTGGCACATGCTACTGCTGGCAAGGCAATGACTGTTGTTCTTAGACACCTAGAAGTAATATGCAGAAGATGTCTTTTACGAGGTCCAGTTAGTAGAGGTGGAAAACACAGCCAGTCTTTAGATACCCAAGCCCTACCTCAAGTCCTGACATGAGTTACTTCTCTTTTTTTTCAGCTATATCAGCTGGTCTAATAAATCACAACCCTCTTCTTACAAAGCTTGCATCATTTTTACAAAGAAACGATGAAGCAGGTGGTGCTCCTGATGGCAGAGCACATGGTGGATACCGCAATGTCTGATATGTCAGATCGCTGCAGGGTTTGGAATAGTTTGCAAGCTCGAACTACCTCTTGAGCCTGCATGCCTTCAGGGGGCTAGAGTTTGGAGGTCTGGCTACATTCATTAGATGGGTCCCAACTTTTTTTTTACTACCACGAAGGCACATGAATCTAGCCCTCAGCTCAGGAGTGCTTCCGGCTCCTCATCTAACATCAACCCAACACTAAAACAACAAAAGAATGAATGCAGAGGAAACGGATGCAGTCTCAGCTGAATTTGGGATATCTAAGGTCTCACTCCTCATTATATTTAAAATCATATTTTATTCTAAATCCCTCCCCCTCTCCACTAGAGGTAATTTTTTTGAGGCAAGAGGCAGTGTGTCCTTCAGCACCACCAGGGATTACATAGTGGTTGCCAGTGAAGTTTCCAGCCTTCAGAATCAGAGTTGTATGCTGTAAGACAACATGGATAACTGTGGCCCAGAAAAACCCCAGGCAACTTCCCTGACTTCCATGATGCTGTTTCAGTCTTTCCTTTGGTAAGAGTAGACTTGAGTACATATTTCGTTCTTCCAAAGGAGTGTCATCTTGTGGAAAACTGTGATTATCAGATTCAAAGTTCTTCCAAAAAAAAAACCATTCGGAGCTGACGGATACCGTATGCATTCCTTTACCTTCTATTACTCTAAGGGCTACAGCTGCTCTGCCTCTGCAGTGGCAGCATATCTGTGCTGCTGTGGAAACAAAAACAGAAAAAGCAAGAGGACAAGAACTATTTAACAGATTTTTGTCTGATGCTTCCACCTTGTGGCCAACTTGGAAAAGAAGAGTTTCGTTCTATTAACAAATGTGAGGCAACATTGGCATTTTTAAAGGTCTCCCAAATCCTTGCCTCCAGTTACATGGATGGGTATGAACTGGGCTTGGAAGTTTGAAAGGCATTGAACAGCAATGCTGGCGGAGGAAGGAGCTGGTGCCTCCTCTACCGCCACTGCACTTTGGTTTCATGCCAGCTGGCTGTGCCAAGGGGTGCAGGACAGAGACAGGGCCAGGTGGACAAGACCACAAGTGCTGAGCCCAACCCTTCGCTTTGCTGTAGGCATTGGTGGTGGGACTCCCACAGCTGATGGACCCTGCTTCAGCTGCCAGCTCCGTGGGCCAACCCAGGTCCATGAGGTGACTTTCCTTCTTCCTTGTTTTTGAGCGTACAAAAGACTTTCCTTTGCTTTCCTCTGATCTTTCCCAGGGGTTACGCCAGCACACAGCTCCTGTACCACATAACCTCTAATGATGGGGATAAGGTGATGAAACACAGCCATCTTGCTGAGACAACTGCAAAGCACCGTGCCTCAGGTTCCCAGAGCCACCAGGAGCATCTTGCAGTGGCTGGATGACTTGCTTCTGGCTGATGAACCGGCTGCTCCCCTTTTGCACCACTCATAGCAATCCAGAAGCTTAGCCAAAGGTCTGTTTACCTGCATAAAGTGAAGTCTCCTGCACAGGGCCCACATGGAAAGCCATTTCCTACTTTTCCCTTCCCATCCGGGCCGGGAGTCCACCCCTCTCTGATACCCTGGGCACACTGCCAGTCTCCCCCCAGCTCCTGTCTCCTGGGCAGACTGCCTCTGCCGTGTGCTAGTGCGCTCCCTCGGGTTTGGTTTCCAGCCAAACACTTGCAGAGGCCTTAGGACAGGGAGCAAGAGGATGAGCTGAACTTCTGCTGCACACACTGACTTTGGTTATCAGTGGATTGTTTTACCCCAAATGGATCTACTTCAGCAAGGGGGTGAAGACACTGACTGTCCATACTCCCCACCGTGGACACACGCTCAGCTGTACCCTACACATGGAAGATTGCATTCCCATCTGCGAAGGGGAAGAAGAGAATGGAGAGCTGAACCTGGGCTCTGTACCCAGCTGCCGCCTATTGCATAGAGAGGGATTTTGGCACCACCAGCCTTTACCTTGCACAGAAGGAATAACGAGTCCATCAGTCCTCATGTCTCACACAGCTGCTGAACTTCCAGAACAGCAGGTGCATGGTCGAGAATGACAGACCTAAGGATACAAGCGCTGGCTGCCACCACTCTTTCCCAAACCCCTGGGGTGGCAGGAAGCGTTGCATGTCCGTACAGCGTTACAGGACAAAGATTCTCTTTGACAAGGATGCAAAGGAGACAGAACCTGCTCTAATGCTTATCTAAGGCTAGAACCCAGGCTGCTGCACCCTGTTTGAAGCAAGGAGTTTTGCTTTGTGAGAAAGTGATGAAGGAGAGGGAGATATTAGATGGAGAGCTCATCTCCAAGCTTGTTTAACAACAGTGACTGCTCCATGGAGAGGAGGTTGCTCACCTGCCTGTTCACAGGGCTTTCCCACTGCCAGCCTTGTCTGGCTCCCACGGGCAAACCAGGACAGGATCTAGTGTAGGAAGTGCAGCTGACCAGTTTAACTCTGTTTTCAGGTTGAAATCTTGCAATTCTTCTCAAATTCACTTTCAGTTACATCCACCGTGTAAAAATAATTACTGCAGGAGCACAGAACCATAGAACAAAATCTGGTTTGATTCATAAAGAAGGTGAGCTCAGCATCAGGTTTAAAAAAACCCTGCAGCCAAAGGCAGAGAAACTGGCGATTTCAAGGTGCAGCCACCGAATCCTCTGTAATCACCTAAGGCTTTAGGCTGAAGACTGAGACATGTCACTTTTAGTCCCTTGTTAAAGGCAACCTTTGCATAACATCCTTTATAGTACACTGGTGCTAGTAGCATACATTACAGACACATGGCACAGAACGTCCATTTGCATCCCACGTCCCCCCTTTCCCCGGTGTGTGCAGAGAAGCAGGTTCACCCCAGCACATACGGTGCTGAGGATAAGAAGGGTTTCATCTCATGTGAGAAGCCCAGCACCCACGTCGGGACACATGCTTTACTCTGGGTAACACTCGCTGGAGCAGCACACCTGCCATGTTTTGGGGTGCAGCATGGCTCCCCACAGATGTCGCTCACTATCCAGGCCATCTGCAGCAGGCACTTCCCCACTATGCCCGCGGGAAGGGCTCAGGGACCTGCTTGTCACTTTTGGCTGGTGGTTTTGTAGTGCACTCAATCAAAAACGTTTTGAGGGAAAAGAACCCTAATCAAGACTGATTCTTCATAACTGTCTTTCAATAAGTGAGTATAGACCCCTCACATGTCCTTAAATTATATATCATTTATTGAAATATAGATATCTTAATTTACAGGATTTTTTTCAAAGACAAAATATCAACAGGGGCATTTTTGAAATACATTTTGTGCCTACCATCACTCAGGCCAGTTTGCCCTTCTTCAAACATTTCACAACAGCCACCATTTTGGAAACACTTCCTTTTTTATTATTCTAAAATATAACTTTTGGACATTCAAAGTGCAACAGTTAACGTGCCTGTGGAATATATCACAGTAAAAAAAATATAAACAAAGGCAGTGATATAGCTGTCATAAATGTTTTGGCAGTATTCTAGAAGTCTATATAAAAATACTTATATACATATTGATGTATAACATCACCATATCTCACGTCCTTCATCATGTAATAGGACCATTTTGTACAAGTTGCAGACCACGCTGTAAGGAATTGGTTGGCCATTCCAAATCACAAGCTGTGTTTCATAGGCTAATGTTGATTGTCGTTATACAATTACTGTAGCAAAAAGTTTGGGAATATCTCTTCCAGTGGCTTCTCAAAAATTAAGCCATAAAAGAAAAAGTCTGTAATGCTAATAAAATTGTAAAACTAAACGAATCATCCTCTCACACTTCTCCCTCTTCCTCTGCTTCTCATTCCAGTTTCCAGGCAAGCTTATCTGATTCCAAGCCTGCAGTGAGCTGGGTTTGACTAGACCCCTGTCACAGATGCAGTTCATCTGCACAATGCTCATGACAGGATGGAGAAGCAACCTTACCATGCATCAGAAAGCGAGCCAGCTCTGGTTCACGTCCACCATCTGGGTCTAGCCCCAAGACGCTCTGCGAGATACAGAACGAAACTGGTGAGTGGAAGGGGAGACCGCATGAAGATGTCCTTAGATTCCAGTAACTGGTATAATAAAACATGCTGGGGCTGATTTTCAAACCCTGAAGAACACTAGGCCATGTGCAAAAATGCAGGTGAAATTGCTTGCCTAATTTGACTGTGTAGCTGTAATGACTACACATGCAAATTAAGGCACATGTGGTCTCAGGTGGCCATTGAGATATCTGGGATATCCAATAGATAATTTGTGTTTCCTCAATTCATAGTTCATAGCTGGAGGGAGACTTTGCATCGTCTCATCTGTCGTGGCTATAACGAGAGTCTCTCTGTTTCACAGTTGTCCCTGTACGAGCTCAGTGGCATGTGTTCGGCCAAAGCATGGCTCCCAGGATGACACTCAGTCTTGGTCTGTTGACTGCAAGAAATGGAGGATGTGCCATCACTCACGGCTCCTTCTGATTGTCGGCCTCCACCGGGGCTGAAAATGTGGGTGCCTCGCTTCAGGTCCTGTTTTCACGTTTGCAATATGCTTGTACATGACCTCAGCCAGGTGACATTTTGAAACCCAGACCCAGAATTATTTCCCTGTAACACTGACAGTATTACATTTGCTTTCATTTGATCCACAACTGTCCACAACAAGTGAAGGGGGCTTGTGTAGCTTTTCTTAGGGCCATCTCAAGTGAACCAGTAGTTTAACATGGCAGCATGTTGTCGGTCACTGCTGGTCTGTCTTTCACACTTCCTAGGAAAGTACAGCAACACAGGGATGAGTTTGCACTGCACTTGCATTGGTTGTGTCATGCCAGAGGCTGAGTACGCCCTGCGAGGCGCTCATCACACTGAATTAAATTTAAGTTTGAAAGCTGAGCACCAGAAAGGATGGGGGCCTTTGCAGTGGTGTACCTTTTTCACATGTAAGTCTTCTAAAGCATCATATCTCACATCGTACAGTGATAGCAGTAATTGTAATACTTTGTTCATAAAAGTGGTGTCACAAAACAACTATTGCAGGCTGAAAGCAGATTCATTTTCATGCACCTTCTTCCAAAAAATGCTCTTGAAAGTGATAACTGTTTGTAGTTACAGTCTGCAAAGATAATAGTCAGAGTTCTCTATTCCTGTTTAAACCTGAAAGCTAAGACAAGAATATTTGCTGCAGAATTATTCCTGCTTATTTAAACTTGAATTCCAGGCTGGGAGAGATGTCTTTATTCCTTGAGCAGTTCAAATATCAGATCAATTCTTCACAGCTAACCCCAGGACAGGTTTCCTTTTGACACTAATAATGGAATGTTGCTGGTGGCTTATCATAAACCTCCATTCTCCAGCATCTTGGAAATCCAGCTTAAATTCATTTCTTTTTTAAATTTAAATTTTTAGAACCTCATTTAATCAAGGATAATAATTGTTTCTAGTATACCCGATTAGAAAAGCTACTCCGCTCATAATATAAACCAAAATCTTAAATTTTTCTCCATGTTAAAGTAGTTTTAGCTAACCAGAACAGTTAACATATTGTGTAAAGCCAAAAAAAGAATGGTTTCATAAAATATTTTGGGTCATAAATCTTTTCCTTGTACTTAAAAAGTTTCTTGAGACTGTGCTTTTACTGAAGGACAATGAATTGTAAAATATACATTTAGTGTTACTGAAAACAGTAGTAGTATTATCTTGAAAACAGCTATCTTCTATAGTTAATAAGGACTTACTAGGTTTCTAACACCTATTATAGACTGGTTTATTATTATTATTATCATCATTATTATTATTCCCCTTTACTTGCATTAATGGTTAAAAGTAACATGTTTTGTAGTACCGGTCAGTCCCTTGTGGTTTTAGACCTTTTTGGTCCAAAAGTGGTTTTCGCATGTTCTTCAGTTCACATGATAGTTCAACAGCAGCTGACATTGAGATTGAGGGAGGAAGTACACAAAATTCATAAGCGATCTATTCTAAAACCCATGGCATATGTTCAATGTGCACCTCAAAAGATCCTTGAGTAGACAGTTATTTACATAATTACAATGGTGAAGTATTGCTGCAGTGGAAATTCGATCATCAAAGTCATATGAATGCCCTTGAAACACAAAACTGGTCTGTTTGTGGCCTTTTCCTTCGTCCTCCTACCAGTTCAAATGGCAAACAACACTGAGATGCTACTGAAGTACTGCAAGAAGCAACACTAAAAAAAATCCATCTTGGACGTGTCTCTCATTCATAGTCAGGCTGATTCCTCTGCCCATCGCTGGGAGTTTCTCTATACAAATCCACCTCATCTTCACATCCTTGACATTGCAATAAAGTGGTTTTCTCTGTGGAGCAGAAGTCTGTAGACGACACGGCAAGCTTCCCCGTGTGCAGAGCTGGAAGGTGTCCGTGAGGTTACAGGAAGCTGTCCTCCACCAGGTCTGAGGAGTCAATCCCAATGTCGTCCATCATGTCAATGTCCTCAATGGTCTCATCCTCTCTCTTGATGAAAGTAGAGCTACTGGAACCAGTCTCAATAGCACTTTCTTCAGATGTCTGGGAACTGGAAGAGACAAACATCTCAGAGATAAACTACACGGTGAATGTGACTGCGTAAGTGCTCCAGTCTCTAGCAGAACTAAACACTACCCCCCCACCTGCTTTCTGACCCATGGCACAATCTTAGGTGACTCTGACCGCCCGTTTCTTGGAACACGACACATCTTGTATCTCAAGAGTAACGAACCACCTTGAAATTCAAAGGAAGGGGTTGTTCATATGTTCCTCCAAGCACTTTCTGCCAGGAACTCATTAAGCTTTGGCACTGCTGTGACAGTAGGTCACTTAGGTAAATCTCGGGAGGCCAGGTGAAAGTAAGATAATAACAGACAATAAGATAGGAACAGCAGAGAAGAGGTAACAAATCTGGATAGTGCTTCTTAGAAACTTCATCCATCTCCCTCTTTCAAATTGCACAAAAATATCAAAAAAAAGAAGATTTTAGGTTGATATTTCTATATACTATTAATTAAGTGCTGAATTAAACGCCTGCCATTCACAGTAAGTGTTACAGTGTTGTGCTGTAGTAGAATCAGTCGTGCAAACTGGCAAGGGAGCGGTAAAATGTCCTGCATACCCTGCTGTGAAAGAAAAGACAACCACGGAAGATATTAAACCCACCTTCTCCCAAATTTTAGAGCTGGTCTTGCACAGAACAGATCAATCCCTTGAGATCTCATATGCAGCTCCAAGGCATCGAGCTGTAGGGGCAAGATGTGTCCACAGAGCCACCGCCCAGCCACTGTGGCTTGGCCAAACTAGCAAGGGAGTCCCAGTGACACACAGCACCCTACCTGCAGTCCCCTTCCCCCGGCAGTCACAAAAGAGGCAAAATTATTTTTTTCCCATTGGAAACACTGCGGCCACTTCTACCACTATATTTTCATGTGACCTTCCCAGTGAGCGTTCTCAACAGAGCTAAGGAAACCTTTTGCAGAGTAGGATGCTAACAAGTGTTAATGCACATTGCCAAACATGACCCCGAACGGTGACTATGGGCTACGTGACCTGTAAACTGGACCTACCTGTGCCTGTTCCTTTTGCCAAGCTCATCTTCAGAAACAGGGTCAATGTCGGGCAGGGGGATGATGTACCCGCTGTCAGCACTCAGCCTCTGCTCATCAAATCCGCTCTCCCGGTCCTTTAGCTTGTCTTCGTTCTTGTAGGTGACACCAATGTAAGCATTGTCACAGTCCCCTCTCATGCGGGTGACAGCTGGGTGATCACTTTTCAGGAAGTCCAGGTGAATCTTCTCATAGCTCTGAAAATGTTAATTTCAAACCCCTGGTTGGTTAGATGCTGCTCACTAAGGCTGCCTTTCTGCAGACGGATGGCTGTGATTCATTAACCCAGCAAATATTCTGCCCTATGAGCCAGCAACACTGGATGGAGAAGCCCAGCATCTTAAAATGACTTGAAGGGAGAAGTGACATGTATGTTTTAGACAGCGCAGGAGTAAGTGTGGCAGCACAAAACAGATAAATAGATGTGAGAGGGGCAGGGAGTGAAGGCAGGTGGGAAAAAGAAACACTGAATGATAGAGCAGGCAGAGCTTGTCCAGAGGTATCAGAAGTATGAGGGGAAAACTTGCTGGTGTCAGGGTCCAAAGAGGGAGATAAGAGGGAGATAGAGAGATAAACATGTGGGCCAAGTAGTCCCTTTTCTAGAACTCTTTCAATGCCTTGAAAATGCCATGAAAATATATAAAACCCATTCACCAACAGAAAAATTGTGTTGGTAGGATTTCATTAGAAATGGAAAGCTCTGCTGCCCAGCTAATACTGCAGAACTGCTTCTCTCGGTTAGTCTGCATGCAGAAACCAAACAGGCAATGACCCTGTCTGAATCACATAATCCACATAGGTTAGGATGTGCCAGTTCAGTGGACACGGCTCTCATGGCTGGAACAACACTTGCAATTCCCCCTAAAACAGTATATAGAAAACACAGAAAAAAATTCAAAGAGCAAACCTTTTTGTACTCTCCAGGCAACAAGCTCTCCACAATTTCACTTAAATGGTAAAAAGAAGGTCTTTTCTCTGGTTCACTGTTCCAGCACTTCACCATGATCTCATACCTGCAGTTAAGATGGAAACCAATTTAAGCATCTGTAAATGGAAAATGAGTAACCAAACAGAAACTAAAGCCAAAATTGTCTGGAGACTGGCCAGGTGTGGAAAAGCCGGATGCACACATACACTTCATTGGTAGCATGATCAGGTTTGGCCATTCGGTATCCACTCTTAATCTTATTGTAGAAAGTAGAATCGACCATCATGCCAGGATATGGTGTGCCACCTGCAGATAGAAGAGAAGAAAAAATACTACTCTGTACTTTACTATCCATGCAAACTTCCCAAATACTGTCTTGCTGTTCCTGTCAAAAAGTGTTAACGCTATAATCTGACATGCCATCAAAATTAATCTTTCCTACCCAATGTGTCACGTCAGAGATACTGTCTTGATGACATTAAGCTCTGATGTGAAATGTTGGCTAGGAAAGATTGAAGTAGGTACTAAGAAAAAAACACCTTTACAGTGTTTCTAGAATGCACTGAGTGGGCACAGAGGTTGGATGATACCTGGATCAGGTCATCAGCCTGCATTTGGCAGATCTGAGGTCGTGACTCTGCTCTGCCACTGGCTTTCTGTGTGACTTAGGCAAGTCACTTGCTCCACTGGGTTTTATTGCCTTTGGCACCTGCAGGACAGCTGAGGGTGGCATGGCCTAAGTAACTTGCTTCCTCCCAGCTGTAAAGGCAAAGCCTTAGTGTGAGCCAGTCCCCTCCATACCCAAGTCTTCCCACCTGGGCAGCTAGCTTTAGACCACAGCTAACACGTCAGGAGCATGGGTTGTTGAAAAGTTTGGGCTTGGCCCCTGAGCTGACAGTTGGGCAAACATTTGGGGCTGCAGCATACAGACATCATCACACTCATGCTCAGTTGTCACTGATGTATAAAAAGTATCATTCAAGCTGAAGTCAGCATTGCAGCAAGATGTCAAAGTTGACCTTCTTTAAAAATGTCCCTGAGGACACATTTTCCTTTCTGAGAAAGATCATCTTTCTCAGATGAAGGAAGCATGCAATAATATTGCTCCAGAAACCTCAGCCCTTCAAAAGCAGGATTGTCACATAAAACTGGGCTTCAGAACCTTCCTTGCAGGCAGGGCAGTGAAGCACAGGTGTCTCAGCTCCTGAGCTATTCATTCCCAGGGATGCTGGGGAATGGATCCTATGATGCCGAGAGATTACACTGATCAACACCATAAACAGTGGTGCAACTGCTGTTTTCTGAGCAGCAGCTATATGACAACTTATTCTAGAAAATAACATTAGGTTTGGGGTTGCTGTGGGGCAGTAGTAGGTACCATAGAGGTGTGACTAATCCTACTGAGAGTAAATGTGGGCAATGCACGCTCACTGAAGCAGGCCAGCCATCCGCCTGGGAGGCTAATTAATGAGGCTGAGGAAAGAGCCAGGCTGTTCCCAGCTGGGAACCATACATCGTCTGTAACTGCTATACATTGTCATAACTACTTTACACTGCCATAAACTAACCGTGTGAACCTGGAAATGAGAAATCAGCATCCCAGAAGATTGACACTTGTTTTCATTCTGTAATGGGACTAAGACAGGCTTTTTTGAAACACGTATGAAGAGACTGTTTCAAACCAGCCGCTGAGCTGGCATGCAGCCCCAGGCACCCTGGTGCAAAAGGGAAGCATGTTCCTTCTTGTATTAGCCAGAAAATCCATCCTGGCCTGGCACACCAATACTTTACCACAAAAGCTTTTCACTCAGTGATTTTAGTTTTCTAGAAAAAACAAAAAGTATCTTGCAAAAAGAAATATAATGAGAACTTTGGAAGAGTACGGACATTTCATTTCACACCTGACACTGGAATCTGAAACCCCATATAGAAGAATAACTAACAGTTGATTTCACATGTATATTTTTACTGTAGAATTTGAAATACTTTGTGCAGAACAGTTTGAACTAAAAAAAATAAAAAATCACTACACATAAGAACACATTCACAGTACATACCAAGAGAAAATATTTCCCACAGCAGAATTCCATAAGACCAGACATCACTTAATGTTGTGTACAGATTGTCAAAAATGCTTTCTGGTGCCATCCATTTTACTGGGAGGAAAGTCTGTAGCAAAAAGAAAGAAACCCCAAAATGCACAGATTAGTCGTTAAAGAAATGCTTCCCATTACAATTGTTTGACAGCCAGTGTCAGCTTCTCTCTAATAAGAAAATTGTGTTAACCTGGCTACTGTTTATGTTTAATTGCACAATACACAGAGGTACCAGGTTTATAAGCAATGCTACTATTTGCTCCCCACCAAAACTGATTAAACCATAACTGTATTCATTTTATCACTAGCAAATGACCAGGCTGATTGAAGGTATGATACAAAAGCTGGCATTGCTGATCTAGATCCAATATGTCATTGATTGGTGTATCACTATACTCCATGTCATAGTGACAGTTCCTTAATGATTTGTCTAGTCACAAAACTTGCCAGTTAAAATGTAAACCTGCGAAGTACTACGTGTGGCCAAGTACTTTTTGGCTTTGAAGCAGAATTAGGAAAGTTACGGTAATTAATGAACTGAAGAAAAATTGTTCTCAGGAGTCTTCATCCCAATAGTCAATTAGTGTAACCAATACTGAATGGCAAGAACATTAAATAGCATTTAAAACTGACACCTCTCATTTCAGTTAAAGTAGAACTCAGGAGATTAAGAAGTACATACGCTGCCCTTGGAGACATAATTGGAATCATGCATGATGTCTCTAGCCAGCCCAAAGTCACAGATCTTCACAATTTTTCCTTGAGCCAGGAGGACATTACGAGCTGCCAAGTCACGGTGCACACACTGTATGGAGAAAAATTAAGTTGTTCAAGGATGTGCTAATTCCACAAGGGCTATTCCCCTGCAAAGATCCCTGGAAAAGATCTGTTGACTTTTTGGGCACAGTCTTAACAAGATCTTCTACTGAACAGGCACCTGTATTACCCTACTAACTGGGGCAGGGAAGCACCAGTCCTCAGAAACAGCAAGGGCTCATGCAGATGCACCACAGTGGGGAGGAGACAAAAGTGATGCCACCCTTTCCCCTTCTACCCATCATGTACTAATGACATGTCTATGCTTCTGACCATGCTGGTCTGTGGCCGTATGGACCCTCCACCCAGACCCTGCCTAGATCCACCACCATCTCTGGCACCCTGACTCCATGAATGTCACAGGCTGCGACAGGAGAAGAGGACTGACTGCTGCTTTGATTTTTCCACCCGTGGTGATCTCACTTGCCAGGTAAGTGAGAAAGCTGTCTACAACCCCAAAAAGAATATGATATTGTGTCACGTTTTCAGAATCTAAATGGAAAACCACAGTCAGAGATGAAGACCTTTTTACATTTTCTTTCGTTTTACCGACTTTTTTATTTACTTACATTTTTGGAAGCCAAGAATTCCATTCCCCGTGCAACCTGGTAGGTGAAGCTCAGCAAATCCAGCAGACTGAGGCCCTCTGAACTGTCATCTGAAAGAAGGTTTTTGACTTCTGATTCTATTGGAGAAGAGAGAAAAATGTGTTTGTGCTGTGGAGCATGAAAGCAGCATCCATTTCCTCCTACCCATAATGATTCTGAGCTGATAATTTTAACAGAGTAGCATGACCAAACCAGTTTTTTTATAATAACTAACCACTTTTAATGTCTGCATCAGTCACTGACACATACTGCTTTCTTAAAAACATCCAGTATTAAATATAGGTTTGGGGTTTTCTCCTGTCTGTATTGTTTTCCCCACAGAACTGCAGGAAAAGGTGACGTTTAAAAGGTTCACTTAAGTTTTGTACAGCATGTTTACAATACTCAGTGTGTGGTACAAAAACATTTATTTAGAGGTGGTGCCTTTGTTAGGTTTTTGTACATTCTTATCCGTTTGCTTTTGCTGAACACTGTTATGTTTCCCAGCAAGCATTCACTGGGAGTAATCCAATACCAGCAAAAAGGGTCAGAAATGCTATGGCAAGATTTCTCATTTTTTATGAAAGATGTCAGCAAAAAACCAGTCAAAATTCAGTGATTCATCCACCCCGACTGTCCTAGAGCGCTGTATGAGTACATTAGTCTGCCATGTAAATCTGGGACTGGATATGGTTCAGTTTCTGAGGCCTTCAGGCAAAAGTGATGATGCTTATTTTTAAAGCAAAGCATATTTGGTTTCTGAAAACGGGGCTGGGGAATGGGATGCATTCATTATCTTCATTACATAACCTGGGAAAGTATTTGGGAGTGTTCTGCATTTGGTGTCAGTTAATGTGAAATGTCAGTGGAAACACAGCAATACAAATGGCTACTATTATTGTTCATTGCTATTGCTCAAAATCTTGCAAACTACAAGACTGACAAAGTCTCTGCCCCCCAAGAGTGCCTACAGCCCCGTGGCAGAGCACAGCCTCAGCGCTTCAGCATGGGAGCAAAGGCACAGCCGGACCCCGCTGGTCCCCTTCTGCTCCAGGAGCAGATACTCCTACCCCCAGAGCATCATGAAGAACACAAGCATAAGCTTTTAGCTTATAGCTTGTACTCACACACTTGCACAACACAGCTGAGTAGTTTACGTCCATGCAGAGGGCAAAAATAAGAGATGTATTTATGCAATAATTACTTGTATTAATGATGTATGCAGAAGGGACAATTCTATGTTACCTGACATAGACTTCTTCTTATATGAAGCAGGCCGATCATACACAGATCTCTGAATATCAGAGTATTTGGATCCCTCCTTCCTTTCCAGCATTGGCACATACTGAGTGGTATCAGCTTGTTTCATGTCCATGTATTCTCCAGTGTTTTCAAATGATAATATCACATAACTGAAATTGGAAAAAAATAGGGGTGTATCAGCTGGTATTGCCCAAGTGACTTCCCTGCCACAGCACCCTGTAGATCTAACAGTTCTTTTACAGTGTACAGCTGCATTGCTGTGAAATACAAGAGCTGGCTTCTTGGTAGAGAATACGTAAAGATCATATATTGTAACATAACCATGTATTATCACGTATTAGTACATGTTACCATGTATCACAGTAGTCAAACACAAGTGCTTCAAATTTATCCTTTTGTCAATAGACAGGTATGTAAACATATATTGTCTAACCCCAAAACCACACTGAATCCAAGTATTACTACCTAGGGCTATTAGTTCAAGGTATTCCAAAAGATAGATGTAATTAATTCACCCAAACAGTTTGCATCAAATCCAGTCCTGATGAACAAGTCCATGCTCAGATGAACAGTCCTGGCTGCACTCAGCTACTGAGTCAGTTGTTCTATTTGCCTGAGTGATTTTTTTTAAGGAATCTCTGTTCACCTTCTGAATCCTGACTGATTTTATGACATTGCTTTATTGCTGAATGTATGATGACAAGCTTCCTCCACCATCATCTGGAAAAAGCTATGGGAACATTAACCATAAGGAAACTGTTGAGATGGGCTAAGCCACCAGTAGATAAAGGAGAGTATTGAGCCTGGAGAACAAACACTGCCACATTGTTTGCGGGGAAGGAGGTTTAGGCAGCTGAAATGCCCTAAGCAGGGAAACAAGGAAACCACGTAGTTGTGCTTTACTTTTAAAACTTTAAAAGTACTTTTAAAATGCAAAAGGATGGTTTTACAGAAAAGAGGAACACTGGGTCATGCTTTATTAATAAAAATGTTCTTTGAGACTTCAGGATGTCTGTGGAAAACCCACAGTGGCCCTGGAACTTCAAGCATCTCTACACAGGGAAAACATGGATCTAGGACACACGTCAAGGAGACTGAACAAAAAGTGCTGAAACCTTCCCAGACCTATGAAACCTGACAAATAAAAGCCTAATGATAAGAACTAGGGAGGGCTCTAAACGAATTAATGAGAGGAATGGAGTAAGGGTTAATAATGACATCTGCTTGAGTTGCAGATCATACTTTTTTTTTTCCTGTTTTTTCCCACCTTCTTGTGCTTTCATCAGCTGGGTTCATTCCAAAGATATCCAAATCTTTCTTTGGCTTCTCTGGGTGTCGGTTCAGGAAATTGTCCCTGTTCTTATGCAGATAGTTCACCAAATCACCATAAAAGCAGTATTCAGTAATGATGTAAATAGGACCTGATAAAATAAAGCAAAATAATACATTGATAAGTGAGGTCTTAAGAAAGAAAGAAAGAAAGAGAGAAAGAAAGAAAGAAAGAGAGAAAGAAAGAAAGAAAGAAAGAAAGAAGACTCAAAAAATAGTAGAAATTAGAATATGAAACAAAGAATTTGTGAGTTAATACATTTTTATTTACTAAGTTACGACTGCAACAACCACCAAATATCAAGTAGGTTTGTGAAACCTTTTATTTGTTTATATTTATTGTTAAATCCTTTAATTGAAATTTGTGTGCTTGTTAAACAGTGAATGATGGCTCCACAGCAAACCTCCGTTTTGTCAGCCAAACTCACCTGATTTTGTACAAGCTCCAAGCAGATTCACAATATTCAGGTGGGGGCCAAGGTGTGTCATTATCTTCAGTTCAGACATGAGTGCCTGTTTTTCGCTGGATCTAGCTGTAGCTGTTGAAAAAACACACCAACCACTCAGTGAGAGCAATCACCTTTTTCACAAGAACAAACAATTTCTCCTTGCTTTCCTCATTAAAGTATTGCTACCATGGTTTCCTGAAGAAGACTGTCCTCTTTACTTGACAGTGGGCTTTCTTAGGACTTGGAGAGGAGTCACAAATCACTAATAAAGGACTCACTTAATGCAGCTCAACAGCTGACACAGTCTGGTTTTCCCTCTCCAGGGGTATGGTGTATTGCCCAGGTGGCACAGAGGCATTTTATAAGCTGCTCATTTCAACACAAACAAGCTCTTCATGGCTCCTTCAGAGACACTGCATCACATCCTCAGCTCTCATGAACCTGGAAATCTTCAGTGAACTTAAGATTCTCACACGAAGCCTGCCTATTTCTCTTTTGTTGTGTAGCTTTCATTTGCTCACAGACATTCATGGTTATTTTATCTTTTTCTGAACTTGCAGAGTTACTGTGGCTGCTACAGTCCCTACAGGTAAAACCAAACCCTGGAGACTTTCAGAAGCCTGGATACTCTCCGTCTTGAAAAGCCATGAAGCAATCTAAAGTATAATTTTAAATTTCAGTCATTCCACAGTTCACTTGCAACTTCAGATGTGGAGAATCTATTTATACACAAGCAATGCCTGAGTAACCCTGTGGAAACGTGCCCTCCCCAGCCTGGGAAATGGAACCACAACAACTTACGTTTCAGCATTTTCACAGCTACTTTCATCACCGGTTGAGAGCGACTCAATCCATATGCAGTCCCTTCAACTACTTTTCCAAAGGCACCGGAACCAAGGATTCGACCTGAACACAAAGGAAAGCATTACTTAGTTCTGAAAGTAACAGCAATTCGCCTCATTCCCTGCTGCCATTCCTCTATGAGTTGTGATCCTTGTGTGGAAAGAGCACACTCACTTAGCCAGACCACTGGTATTATTGTTATTACTGTTGTTGTTAAACAGAAAAGGCAAATATAAAATGCCATTATTAAGTACAATCCTTAAATAAAAACAAACAAGCAAACAACAGGAGCACATCTGCACATGGGAGGTCAACTCATTCAAATTCGTCTCCTACTGTGCCCTGCTGCCCTCACTTAATCCTTTCTAATCATTTATTCTCCGATGTTTGAGTTGACTTCTCTACCTCAGTCAGCACCTGATTACAGTGCAGTTGTGTCTTTTACTTAAAAGTCTGAACTGAACTCCTTAGCTGCAGTTTTGGGCTGTAATATCAATCCTGGATACATCTAGCAGCATGATAGACTGAAGTATATCAACAGCACATTTAGAAATAGGCAGGCAGGACCATCAGTGCTCTGCAAGAAGCTGAAATACATGTTGATCACATATGAGGGGAAACTTCTCTGAAGTTTAATGTACAAGTGTGTTTCATATGCTGGAATAAATTTTATTGCAAATTTCCAAGTGCTGTAATGAAACAGCTAATGTTTATACACACTTTACTCTTCCCACAAATCAATTTAGACAAAAATTTTGGATCATCATAACCTGTCTCCTGATATGGATACAGTGTGCAGAAGAATTGTGCACAGATTGAGTGAGATTTTAGAGAAATATGAACTGCACAAACATAATCCAAAATACTATATTTCATAGTTTCCATATTGAAGAGCAAGTTCATCAAGGCAACACTTAGTGAACAAACCCATATATGAGCTCCAGATGCCAGGATATTTTCATATTCCTGACAAGCTCTCTATTTTATTTTATGTTACTTTTTAACTTGCAGCACAGAAAGAAGTAGTGACTTTTACTATGGAGATATATGGCATTTTGTCTTTTGACGTTCATTTACAGTTTGAACCCGCCGCCTTTTACGCTTCTGAAGGTGTTATCTGGCATGCAACACCATATGTTATCCTCTAGCTGCAGCCCTCACTTTTATTGTATACATGCTTTCAAAAGAAAATTTCCAGCCAAATGATATCTACATCATTAATAAGCACAAGAAATGGTTAAAGAACGCTTAGCTGAGTTACCACTGAAGAACCTCTTCAAGACTATGACAGTGTAGTTTGTCATGCATACAAAAACTATGTGATTTCTTTTCAAGATTCTTGTGCTCTGATGGTTATTCTTCCTAATCAGGATGTGAGAAAGCTTCCCACTAAATTTCAGACTAATTCAAACAACCTGAGTCTGAAATTTGGCCCCTGAAACTTTTCAGACCAAAAGTCTGGGAACCATATGGCAGGATGCAGCCCTTCAGAATGCAATGGCATTTGCTGATGCTCCTTGATCTTCTTGTCTTCATAAGCCAGTTCCTCCCCAAACCATATTGTCAGCTGAGCACAAGGTGCACATCTCCCTCTCCATCACCTCTGCTGAGCCAGGGTGCACGTGGAGATGGTGAGAGCGCTTCCGCAGTGGTGGGGAGCGATCACTGCTATTTCCCCTTCTCACCCCTCTCCGCAGACATAGCCCAAGCCCCATGTGTTTTGCACCTGCAATGTGGAACCAGGTGGGAGCTGACTGCTCAAGGGCTGAAGGCATCTGTAACGCCATCACATTCTTGACATCGAGGCCTTCAGTGGAGACCAAAATTATAGCAGGTGTTTATTTTTCTCAGTATAAAGACACTGCTGTGATCTGCTTGCCAGAGGAGCAGCGCTGCTTCTCTGCCACAGAGGGACTGTGCAGACACAGCAAGAGCTCTGGGCTCCTCAGGCCAGCACAGGTACAGCACCTGGGGGGGCTGTTTCAGCCTCTGCACCCATCCGTAGAGCTGGTCTGCAGCGCCTGTCGGAGAGGTGCTTTTTTTCTGCTTGGGGGGCCACAAATACAAAGGTGAAGTCTGTGATTTTTTTCCAGACACAACCTTCTCAACTGTGTGAGAATTTCTTTGGCTAAAATTGAACTGGGATGATCAGCCCACCCCAAATTAAACCAGAATTGTCTTTGCCTACATCAAAAGCCAGTCAAGTGACAAGCTTTGTAACCTACATCCGGCTTCTAGACTCTTGAGAAATTAGGTGCCACATCCCTAAATGCTGTGTAACCTTTCTACAGCCACCCCAGCATCCCAAGAAACAGCAGCACTCAGACCCCACTCCTCAAAAGGCCCTGCCCTCTGCCCCCTCGGCTGAAGGAGGGGGTCCAGGTCCTGCCGGGACCTCGCCACTTCCCAGCAGAACCAGGAGAAGGCAGTGGCATCCAAACAGCTCTCTGCACTACCGCATTCCTCGTTCTGTTACGCATCTCCCAGGCTGGCGCTGGCTGCTAAGAGCTTTAAACAGCAGCGCACTACGTACATTGTGGAGGGGTGATAGCAAAGGAAAACTTGCAGTGTAATCCAAATTTATCAACTGAAGCTCCAGCCAGCCAATGTTCAGAGTTGGCATTTAACGCAGCACTGCACTCCAGGCCCTACTAGCTAGAAAAACAAATAAATGCCAGCTGGCTTACACAGCTAGGATGGGAAATGCTCATCTGGCTGAGCCAAAATGGGTTAGTACCCTGCTTCAGAGCCTCCCTGAGCTGAAGGTGTAATTGCCTTGCTGTCATCTCCCACTTTGATATGAGAAAATCTGCACAAACCAGAATTATCAGCCCCAGGAACAAAAGAGGTCCCCACCAGCAAGCGTTTCATATGGCAAAACTGCCAGTGGGTAGATGTTAACCATGTCAAGAAGAATGCTTGTGCAATCCAGATTGCTAAAAGGACATGTAGCGTTAGTTTTTAAAGCACTATCCCGAATATGCCTGTAAACAGGAAGGCATTGAAGTAGGCTGATGCTCATGAGTCAGATGGAGACAAAGTCACAGTGGTGGTCTGTTAACTCAGATCTGACAAATCCTATTTAGGCATATAATTAAAGTCTGGGTTGTAATAAAATAATTCCATTAATATCCACCCTTCTCTAGCTTTCAATTAGCAACGGGAATTTAATTACAGGGTATCATTCCTGAACAGAAAAATTTGTGCTGCTTCTTTCAAGAATGAACATCAATTCTTTCTCTGCGATGGGGAAGGGGAACTACACTAGGGGAGTATGTGTCTTAAAATATATCAAACAAAAACCATATTTCATCTTCTTATCCTGTATTTTGTGATACAACTTGGCGCACAGATACCTCCAAGAGAGGAAAGCCTTGTATATTTAAAGCACTACCTGGATAGAGCATTAGAATTGCCAAATTGTTATAAATGACAGATTGGGCCAGCCTTGAAGAACTAATTACAGTTGGATTCTGTATGAACTCCAATGCAGGAATAACAAAGCGAGAAAGCAGAAGGAGAAGGAGGAAGGCAGTAGCCTCAAAAATAAGTTATGCAGTTACTCAGCACTGATATGTGCACGATGTGGATTAATAACTTAAAAAATATTTTTAATAAAACTACATAACTACTTGCAGATTTCCCTTGGCCTCTGCACAGAAGTATATAAATGTCTTGCAAATAAAAAACGCTGATGCATTTCTTGTGGGTGGCTTAGCAGGAGTGAGTGTTGAAGAGGTCATTTAATGCTGCGAGAGGCCCCCTAAGCCATGTGGACGTGAGCACTGCATGCAGGGCATGTGGAGGAGAGCTGGAATGGAGGCGCAGGAGACTAACACAAGAAGCTTAAGGCTGACACCAACGTAGGGGAAGAAGAGGATGCAGAAAGAGAACAGACAGGTACAGAGAGGCTCTACACTTCATAGCCATAACTTAGATCGCAACTCCTGGTAGCAGGGACCTCAGAGTTACCCTTAATCGTCTTTCTCCCCGGAGAAGGATGAGATTAGTTCCTTAGAGGAAACTTACCAAGCACTAACCCATCTCGAGGAAACTCCCATCTGGAGTCATAAGGCAGCTGCATTGGGTCCACATAAATGTATTCGTGGCCATCAGGGCTAATGGACTCAATGACTCTCCATCTTATCTCATACCTTGGCTTCTGCAAAGCATATTAAATGCAAAACCAACCATTAGACCTGTGCCGGACTTCAGAGCAGTTCAAAACCCAGCAGGGCTCAGCCTCCAAACCAAAATACTTTTCTACATTACCTGTTTCCATATGATGACCAGGACAATCAATGAAATTATCACAATCACTAACAGCACTAGGACTGCAGCAGCCACCGTTAGTTCTGATCGCAAGGCTGTGGGGTAAAAAGACAGACTCTGTTTTCCTCCTGAGCCACAAGGAACATGACACACACAGAAGACTCCGACCTCCCGTACCACCACAGTCCCCATGTCCTGCAGATGTGGCAGGGGCAGTTGCTGAGGCTGGTGACTGTAAAGTCTTTCCAAGCCCCAGGCTGCTCTGCCTTCCTGTTTCAAAACAAAATGCACAGATTGTCTAGAAGAACATCTCCTAGCCAGTGATATCACAAAATTATAAAATGAATCATGGAACCGTTTAATAAGCGAAAACCCAGATGCACCATGAAGACCTGTAGAATGCCTCATCCTCACATGTCCCAGGGTGGGAAAGAATGTATTTCCATTTATTTTTATCTGCAACAATTCCTATTTTTAAACTATTAAGACTGGACTGGAGTGTGTTATAGAGGGGTCAAACTGGCTGTGGTAACTTCACAGAAGGACAAAGTGAACTCACTGGGAGCCACAAGCTTCAGTTCCCGAGTAACAGCACCAAGGTCATTCCTTGCCACACACCGCACAGCCAGGGTTTCCTCTACCTTCTGGAAGGTCACCTGGCTTTCCACCATGTTTTTCTCATCCAGGTGGACTTCCATGTGTACGTCAGAGATATTGTTAGTCAAAAGAGCCCATGAGGTGTCATTGCTGCACCTGCAGAGAAGAATAACAGGGGAAATGGGCATTGGGCGTAGGTACGGATAACGAAGAGTGAAGAGAACAAGAATCACCTTTCCCTATAACTTTCTTCTGACAATGATCCTTTTAAAGACCAGAAATGCTTAAGACCACCTCTGTGGAAAGCCTGCATCTTTCTCCCCTCAGAATAATTTGCCTTCTGATCCTCATTGCTGCTGCTGCTTTGAGGGCCTGACAACGCAGCCCAGCAGGTCTGGTATAGATAGACCTTGGTGTCACTATGTATCCCATAGAGTTATAGTACTGGATGGATCTCTGTTTCTCCCTGAACCCTTAGTGCTGTACAAGGCTCCCTGGGGCAGGACTAGGAGGACGATCATCCCACCAAGTAGTAAGAGGTTTTAGCACAATGAAAGCAGAACACAGCTGGGAGGTGCCCAGGGCTCCTAGCCCTCTTCCATGCGTCGTCTCCCTCTCCTTGGTAGATAACCTCCCAGGGAAAAACCAGCCTCCCAGTAGCCACAGAAAGAGCCAGTCTAGAGCTAGCAAAAATGGGAGTAATTACTCCACATGTCTAAAATACTTCGAAGGTAAAAACTATAATTAGGCAGAAAATAATTACAAGTGAAAATTTAGAAGCACGCAAGAGCATAAATGAGGCAGATTGAACTATCTGAAATGATAAGAACTCCCTGAAAGGAGGAACAGCTACTTCCCGAGATCTTTACTCAAACCGGGACTATGAAATCTGCTGAGTTTGCTTATTGAACACAAAGCTTTTATGAGAGAAACCTCCTGAACTGATGCACTGTGTCTTCTCCTACAGGATGCAATAGGAAGGGCACTGATAACCTCTCTTGAAACAGAAGCGACATGCCTCCAAAAAGAAAAAAAATTATCTAGACCTCACTGGCTGTTGATGAGGAAAACATGGTATGGTAACTAATAACACTAAGCTGATCAAGGACACAACAAGTCATATCTTAAATAAGAAAGTACCCACTCCTCTTACTTTTTAATGTCCTTGCAAACCAGCCATTCCACATCAGGAAGCGGGGTCCCCTCTGCCAAGCACCTCACCGTCTGCCCACCCGCAGAGCCATGGTGATCGTCCACAAGGTCTAAGATCAGTGCTGGAACTGAAAAGGAGTCAAGAGTTTGTCAGCATATTCATTGGGATCTACAAAAAAACAGCCTGAAATTTCAAATAAAGCAGGAGAGGTGTTGTTTGGCTGGCAGCTTAGCAACTCCTAGAGACCCAGGCTCATCCAGGAGGTCCTCATCTCCTGCAGGACAGAGCAGATCCTAGGCTAAAGCCATGAAAAGGAAGTGCTGCGGTTATGCCACGTCCTCATGTCATACTAAATGAGCTATCATCCCCTCTGTCAGCTGGAATAACTTAGGCGGGAGGATAAAGTTTCTTTTTGGCTCAAGGCCAGCTCAGAAGTGAAAGCCAGGATCGGGGTAGGAGAGCTCCAAGGACTCGACATGCACACACTCCTCTGGACGCTCCAGCTCATGCCTGTCTTATCCTAATACACCAGGCAATCCAATGTGTAAGTGGATCAAGTCTTTGCTGTGTGCCATCAGTTCTGGTGGTCAAGGCTCTGGGCTCCTTACCTTGTATCAGCAAGGAGAAGGTGTATCTTTTAACCTCATCTTCATTTTCAGCAACCAAAGTATAGTATCCGCTGTCTTCTTCCTTGGCCCGGATCAATTTTAATATACTTTGAAACCTGCAGAAATAAGAAGTTTTGTTTGTATTTTTGAAGCGGGCATAAAAAAAAAAAAATCATTTTGGTGCAACATGTAATCTGGGTATGTAAAGATTATAATGTAGTGACATTTAGCATTTCTAGCATGACTTTAATGACAGTCATTACTTGAGCGGTAAATAACTACCAACACACAAGTGAGAAACAAGTGGGCGTAGTTATATTCTGCAGGGATCTGACAAAGCCCCTGATATTACTGGAAATATTACTGGAAATAGCTAGAGATTATTGTTGTGGAGTCATGTTGGCCTCAAGACTTGTCATGTCGGACTCAAGAGGCTTACTGCACAGAAAACAGGATTTCTATGGTTTGGAGAGGTTAATGTTACGAAGGGAATAAGAAGAGGCAGACTAGGCATTGCCCTTTAGAGTAGAAAAAATTATTTTTAAACGCCACTGAGGAAGAAGTAACAAATTGAGGTGGAAAGAGAGAGCAGGAGCAGTGCCCAGGTTTCTGGAAAAGAAACTCAAGTCAGCACGGCAAAGTAAGGGTCAGAAGAATATTTTTACCTTGTTTCCTGCACTCTGTTGGAACTAGTAACAATCTCAGTAAGATTTTCGATCAGAGTCACATTATCCTTCAACCAGTACATTTTTGGTGCTGGGTATGCCTGCACATCGACGACAAAGTTTTTGACTTCGTGTAGATTGACAGCCTCCAGAGGGCTAAACTGGGGCTCCAGGTGAACGAAGCCTTTGTCTGTAAATGAAAAAACCTTGCGTAAACCATGCTGTGCAGCATTTTTCAAGAACAGTGTTTTCCAATGTGTTAATAATTTTTGGACACTAAAAACAGACTATACCATGAACTGTAATGACTACTTTCTTATTTTCCTTAACCTCCTTGGTTGCATGCCGAGCAGTACATTCATAATCCCCTGTGTCTTTCACTGATGCCTCAGGAATGGTCAAGGTGTAAACCAGCTTCTGCGATGGGACTTTGATATCATCAAGCTTTATCAGACCTTTTTCTTTCTGCAGTTTGGAGAAGGAAAAAAAACCTTACTTAAGTAAGCAAGCTGAGCTGAAAGCACACCATTGAGGATCTACGATGCCACTGGAGTAAAAGCAACCATCTAAATCCTGTATGGCAGCAGAAGACTTGTTTACTCAGTCAGGGAGGCATTTTTCAGCCACAGGCACAAAAGGTGTCCCTGTGAAAATACACCCTTCTGGGGTCAGGCACAAAAGGGTGAGGAGGTTGAGAGTATATTTTGTTCACTCAAAACAAATACCATTCAAAGTTTGGGTGAGCAGCCTGAAAAAGCATTTTACTGCTCATGCACTACCTTCTCCTCAGACGTAAAAGCCACCTGAGTTTTCTTTGCTCATTTACCATGAAGTAGGGTGAATTTTTATCCCCTCCACCAAAAAATAAGTAACCAGTTGCTAGATGCTATGTCCTGCCTGCTAGATGCTACGTTCTGCTTCTTAAAAAAAAAAAAATTATTGGCAAGGAGAATACTCCTGTGAGTAAAAAGATTGTGAGAATAGTAGACCATGTTATCACAAGAAGCTGAAACTAAAAATATGCAGGGGCTATTTTTGAAGGGCGGCATACAGAAGAGATTATGATGTGTAACAGGAAAAATAGAACAAAACCTTCTCGAATTATTTTTCCTTTTGGGCTTTTCACTTACTTAAGTAACGAGTGGGATTTGGGGTCACAACCAGGTATGCTACAACTACTCCATTCCTTCAGTTACCAGCCTTTTTGTACGGGACTCTCTGAAATACTCCATTGACCGGGACTGGCTCTAACCAAGTTTCGCTAAATAAAAATTTCCACTGCAGAAGAATGTTACATCAGTTTGAAAATTTTCAAGGTTCTCCAAAAGTTTCAAGGTTTTCTTACCAGACAGTTCTCATTAGTGAGTAATTAAACTGACTGTAAGAGTCATTTTCATTTACACCTGCACAATGAGGAACAATTAAGACTATGGACTTGATTTTGCGTTGTCCCTTATTATGTCCAAGCACCCAGGGTTTAAGAGAGCCATTTTAGAGGGTCAGACCTTCAGCAGCAGAGCTTTATGCAGATGTCCAATACATTCCCAGATCTTTCTGTTTCCACAGCATTTCATTTTTTGAACCAGCACAAGACCTGAAAGCCAGCATTTCTCCCTCGGAGGATGGACTCCCAGTCATACCTCACCTTCCTCTCATGTTTGCATACTTACTAACAGCAAACTCTAATTTTTGAGACTGAATCCTTTTTGTGGTAATCTAAAAATGAAAGAAATTACTTTGTTTTCTCTCCTCAGCTGTCCTTATTCAGAGGAAAGAAGAAAAATTTACAACCCCACCTTCTTCCCCAATAAGTAACTACAAACATTCAAACAAAACAAAACACCTTAAAAAAAGAAAAAGAGATTTACCACTTTCCCAGGATAATTCCACTGTAAATTTACCACCTCATTGTCAAAGACCACACAAGTTACTACGATGGTCTCGCCTGTTTTGTAGACAGTTTTAAGAGCTTCAATTTCAACCGGCAGCTGTGAAGTAGCTGAGAGAAGAGAGAGAGAGCGGATTTAGGTTTTTTAAATATGCAGTTTTCACATAGTGCAATTTCAGGGGGACATTTCCATTTCACTTCCTCTACTGAGAAATTACCTGGAAAATCCAGTGAATATGCTGCTGACTTATACTGATATAAACAATTTGCATTTAAAGCATGAATTGTACAGGCATTGAGTTCAATCCTACAAAGAAATGATCCATGCATAATATTTCAATTAGAAGTTCCTATCTCAAATGCCCCTGTGAAAAGGCACTCAGTATAAAAGCATTTCCCACTTTGCTAATTAGTGACTGTCTTTGAGAATCCCTTGCTGATCAATAAAAACCTGGGGTTTAAAATATTTGAATCATGCTGTTTTTCAGAATATCCAAAATCCTACAGTTTGAAGCTACTGGGAAACACCATGTCTTTTAAGATATGTTTCAGCAAACAGGATGAAAATACATGGATTATGGAAGACTTTTCTTGCAAACATTTGGGAGAGGAGATAAAGTTAAGAACATTTCATTCTCATCAAAATTGTATGCAACTGCTAAATAAAGTAGCAACTAAGTAACTGGCAATACCGCCAGAGGAGCAAGGAGCTCATCATTGGGGAAATATCTGATATATCCCAGTGATGCTGGTGCTAACAGGGCTTTTACAGTGTGAGGAAAGAACTGGGTTGAACATTATTACTTCTTTTTTCTTTTTTTTTTTTATGAACAAAAATAAGTACCTCTTAAAATATAGATGAGGAACTCATCAGACTTGAACTCCACGCCTTTAACCATTGTTTTGCATGTATATGACCCCGCAGGGAAATTCCCTATGAAGCCTTGTTTGCTGTCATAGAAAGCATAGACAGCCTTGTCTAAACTGTTGACTAAAGTCACTGGAGCATTTGGGTCACTTGTCCGACAAGGGATAACGGTGGGATCCCCTTCTTCTACTAGGATGAACTGGTCTTCTGGTATAGAAGGAACAAAAGGCATGTCTGGGTCTGTAAAAAACAAGAGGTAATTTTACACTGTCTCGTTTGTAGTAAGTCCACGTACAAGAATTGGATAACACTGACTGATTATAGATTGTAAAATTTATTACCCCACTTTTTCAGAGCTTGCAGGTAGGGCATGGTAATTGTGTGTGGTATCTCAGTTCTGCTATTTGATGTGACATTTAGCAAGACATTTGACCTAAGCACAAAACAGGAAAGGTCTTGGGCTCCTTTGTGGCAATTCAGGACACAGAGCGAAAAATACAAAAGATCCCCCCACAAAAAATGCAAAGTATTATTAATCCCCTTAGACCTGCTTCTGACATGTTCCTACAGCGAGGGCAAAAGTATGCCAAGTGACAAAAAGCAAGAAAATCACTTTTGGATGTGAAAACATTCATGCAATTGCTGGGGACTAAAGTAGAGATGACTTCACTTTACCATAGAAAACTCTATCAAGATATAAGTACGGCAAAGATTTCAGGGAACAATTTGGACTAAAACACCCTATTTTTATGACACAAGATTTTGTACTTAGGTGTAACATTCACCACCAAAAAAAAATCATTACACATCCTCCCTTTTATTGGCACAAATCACTCTTCTTCAATTAGATGTTTTTTTCTTCCTTTGATAGTAGTAGCTGTCTCCTAACCAATACATAAGCAGGGGGGAAAGTTAAAAAGAAAATAAAACATCTAAACACTTTCCATGTCAAAAATAAGAAATCAGTTGCATGTTGTTTATGCTGAACACTGTTAAAGCCACATTTCATCAAAAATAGTTCAAGGTACTTATCTCCAACATTACATTTATGAGACATAGCTAATTATGGTCACAGTATGTGGTTTTCAAAATATGGTATTTAACCAGAAAAAAAAAGCAAACAAACACCTGGTAGTTTTATTTCTTTTAAAGTCAACAAAATGCATGCCAACTTCCCTACCCAGCCAATCCAAAGTCTGAGTTTAAAACATAATTGCATAACACAGCCAACGTAAAAAGCATAGCCCTCAAATCATCTCCACTTGGCCATTCGGAATAAACAAATAATCCCTGCTAGCCTGAAGCTTCTGTGCAAAGCTTTATAATAAAATTTAATAAATAGCAATCCAAATCCCTCCAACAATAGACTTTCTGCTGCATTGGCAGGCTCTTTGTAGCAATATTCCAAACACAGCGCTCCATGCCAAAGATGCTGCCAACTCCATGTATTCATTTTCCCACTGTAATTTAAAACAGAAACAGGATTCACCTAGTTTGGTTTTCTGTGTGCTGTTAGTGAAAATAGGATACTGTGTGAAGTCTCAATGTAATCCTCCTTGGCTAAAGTGGGTTGCTGCCACCCATTGCCCTCCTAATTCATTGCAGGAAAAACAATTGTAAAGACAAAGTTTATAGTGGGAACAGAAACATTCTCTATAATTTGGAGAAAAGGATATGTTTCTGCATTTATGACATCTTGATGGTTAGCGAGTGGAAAAAATTACAGGGTGTCTCTGCCCTGAAAATCTGGTAGGCTGATGTCTAGAGGCTTTTAAAAACCAAACCAAAAAGCACTCTTGAAGAAATCTTCCATCTCTTGCCTTTATAGTCCTTCACTGATCGAGTTGCAAGACTGCTTAACAGCAACAACATCTTCTGGTGATTTGGTTAGAGCTGTTTGGAAATCAAGATACATGCGCCAAAGCCTGCAGCCTCTGCTGAAACATCTTGCTGCAAGAATGAACACAAACACTTCACATTCGTTGTGGGAAATGGAAATAAAGTCTTGGAAGAATCACTGTCCTCAAATCACATATCGTGAACGTAAAAGACTTAATGCCACTGCTAAATAGCCTTTAAAACAAGTCCTGTTACTGCTTTCTGATGTTTCCCCCTTCCACAGTCTTTCTTGTAGTTGCAGACATCATCTTCTTCACAACATACTACAGTTTTGCAGGATGATTTGCAATTTCTTCTCTCTTTTGTTTCCTGTTCAAAGTATTTACTGCAAATCGACTGGCTCGATCTTTCCTGGCCCTGCCGTTGTGTCACTTATCCCCTGAACCCCAGCCAATGCCAAGGAAACTTCCAGACAGGGCTTTACAAAGGCTGTCGCTTGTGGCTCGGCCTCTGGTGCCTTTCTCAGCTATGACAATAAAGATCTTCATCCCATGGATAGTGTGGAATGCCTTTAAACAGATTTCCAGTTGGAACAAGGAGGTGGGAAGGCAAAGCTGGGGGCAGGTCCTTCCGAAAAGAAGGGATGCCATTTTTTCAAGGTCCAACAGATTTTCCACCACTAAAGAAAAAGGCAGTGCAGGGCCTGGGAAGGCTGTGTTTTGCTTTGAAAATTACAGGGCACTGCATGCTAGCACCATATTTTTAATCTTGTGTCAGACTGGCCAGCAACAACACTTCTCGTTTCACCCTCCCTTGTGACAGCCACCCCCAAGATGTCTCCATTGCTTTGCTCTTCCCGGGCCCTGTGCACACATGAGCTTTTTCCAGTTCTCAGTTCAAGCCTCATTCAGGTTAAGAACGAGATATGGCCTTCCTTATCTTGCAACGGCTTTAGTGTCAGACATGGCACTGCTTTGGTCAGTACACATCCCAAAACATCCACCCAAGTCACCCCTGAAAGGACTGGCATCGACGTTAATCACCCCCTAGAGGCCAGACAAACCTGAAGGCTGGACATGCTCCCACAGCAGAGCTGACCTGGCCACCAAGGTCTGCTACCCAGTCCCTGGTGGTCAGAAGACCTCAGCTCTGAAATTGTGAATTCATCCCTCTTCTTGAGAACTGAAACTCTTACCTAAAATGTGAAAATCAATAGAAAGGAAGAGGAACACATCCATAGGCTCACAGGGGTTGGTCAGGATTTACACGTTAGGAAATGGCCCTGGGGTCATTTATGTTCTTGTGAGAGCAAATTGCCACCACCAATATGCCTCTTCTGACCACCCACTGTTCAGCTTTCCCATCCAAAACTCTGGGTACGGCTGTGGCACCCCCACTTACCAGGCACATAGATGTAGATGTCCTTCCCTTCCACTTCCCCATCCTCCACTTGAGTGTGGTTATAATAGCAAACATACAAGCCCGTATGAGCAGCCGAGGCATTTCCTACTTCGAGCACCGTCACGAAGAGGCCACTGTTGTTTTCTTCATGTCTAATGTCTATCCTGTGGCTTCCCTCGGTCACTGGGTACTGCCAGCTCACTTCACTGTCTCCAGAGCATTTGAGCGTGAAATTGGAATTCAGCTGTACCACCATTTCATTCCTATTGGGAACAATAGTCGGCAGAGGAAGCTGGCAAAATGTTAGGAACGGTCCTGCAAAAAAACACAAATAAATATCATATGAACACACAGAACAGCCTCAGCATGGGGAAGTGAAAGAAAGCACAGAGTATCCAGAGCAGCTTTTTTCCTGACCATTCAGATGTGCCGAGGTCCCAGGAAATTTGCCCTCCTTAAAAGCCAGAGCTTTGCCCAATGGATGCCAAACGGCTTCCCTTTGAAATGTTAAGTGTTTTCTTGCTCACTTGTTTGTCAAATCAATATGTGAAGACAGAGCTGAAGACAGAGGTGGTTCCCAAGACACACCGCAGCTTCCCAGCCCCAAATGTGGGCACGCCTGTGCTGCAGACCGGTGAATCCCACAGGCTGGCTGGCTTCTGGGTCACGGGCATCTCACAGCTCCTTACAGCAATGGTCAGGAAAGCGGGAAAGCGGCAGTTCTGTCAGTATTCTAGTAAGCTCACAACTGAAAGTTAGAAACCAGTTCTCAAAAACAACACCTGCATTTTACCTCTGGCTTCTATTTCTGCAAAGGGCAGCAGCAAGGGCTTAGAACAAAAATTTGTGCATCAGGTCTACCTCTAACCAAAATCTACAAAAATTTTATAGCCAAATAAAACCGTAATTCACCGAACTAGATGTTGTAGGTGGCGGTGGTTTTCAGATGCAATCTCCAGTTACTGCCTCAGATTTGCAAGCCTAAGTAATTTGTAGGTGGGCTGGTGCAGGTCCAACTCCCAGAAGGAAAATTAGAGGATTCACAAGCTAAAAAAAAACCAGGGAATTCACCAGGAAAACAGATTGGCTGTTTCAGTCTATCAAATGACCCGTACAAAACAGATAGGGTAGCTCGTGATAAACAAGCACTTAGGCCCACGGCGTGACAGTGGGCTCTGTGCAATAAACCAGCAGCAGGAACCCAGACTGTCTTTGAAGCCCGTTTCTCAGCCCTGCACGTGCTATCTCAGCCTGCAGGCCCCTGCTGTGTCTGGCGCTCTGTGGCCAGGCCTGCCCTGCCCTCCCCTCCCAACCCACGTGCTCGGCAGATGTTGGGCAGCTGGGCAGGCAGCCGCGGTGCAGGGTGAGCTGGTGGTGTGAAGTGGTGTGAGGTGGTGCCCTGAGGTGGTGCGGCATGGGGGGCTGCAAGGAGCCCACACAGGGGGCTGTGGTGAGCAGTGAGGTGCTGCAGCATGGGGGGCTGCAGGGGGTGAGCACGGTGAAGTGGTGCAGCACGGGGGGCTGCAAGGAGCCCACACAGGGGGCTGTGGTGAGCACGGTGAGGTGGTGTGGCACGGGGGCTGCAGGGGGGCCACAGAAGCAGCCACACCTGCACACGCTGCTGGAGAAACCCTGGCTAGGACAGGGCTGGGACAGCTGGAGGCAGGCAGGGTCACTTTCCCTGCACAGGTGGACAAACCGGGCAGGAGGCTACAGCAGCTGTAGGGGTGACAAAGTGGTCGGCACATGCTAGCGAAAGCACTGCATTCTCAGTAGGTCTTGTAGCCTACTGAAGGGAAGGGCAGAAAAACTGAGTTTGTAGCCAGCCGGCAACCGTTTGGCATTTGTTATTGTGGACACAATGAAAGCAAGCTTAAATAGGAATTTATGAAGGGATAGAGGTGGAGAGGACTATGGAACATTACCTGTGAGAAAGCATGCCAGGATCAGGAACGTCCGTGGGGAAGTACCCATAGCTACCAACAACTGGAACAGAAAGGAGAAGGCAAAAGAGTGCCAGTTAATGGACTGACAATGGCATGAGAGTTTGCAGGACCCCTCTCCTGCAGTGCCCTGGCACAGCTTCCTGACACTCTGCATGGTGCCACAGAGAGAAATGGCCCGGGGAGCCCGGCTCACACCCACAGCTCGCCGAGACACGTGCCACCACCTCCCACGAGGTACATGTGGCCACAGGCACATCACTGGCACAGGGAACACAGCTAAGGCACCACAGCCCCTTCTCTCCACCAGCAGTGTAGGGAGCCAAGTCCCGGTGCATCCCCCTTCCCAACAGCCTGCAAGCAGCTCTGACACCCACTGCAGCCCCCGGCGCCGAGCCCACAGAAACACCCCTGCACAGAGGCAGCACCCTCACAGGCAACCTGCCTTGGCTTTATGCACTAAGATCTGACCTTTCAGCTGCAAGTAGCTTTTGTGGGAGAAAAATCATAATTTAAAGCTACTTTTATTACAAATAGTACAATCCTGAGTGATATTTTTGTTTTGCCATTGTACATATGTATATATATATAGCTTACTGAATACAATGCAATACAATAGTGTTTATTGCTTATTTAGCAAGAATTCCCTTGATCGAGAGACAAGCTATTTGAAACATATGCTGAAATTTTCTAATGGAATAAATCCATGATAGACTGTAGACCAGCACTGCCGTTTGCAGAGCATCTCCTCTCCCAAACAGCATGGAGAGTCATAGATCACATGCGTTAATTTCAGCTTTCAAACACATAATCCTAAAGCATCAGTCTTGAAGAGGCAACAATGGCAGTAAGCATCTGTGCAATTTTTGTACCATCTAATGACATTTCTACTTAAAACCCTCAAGTAGCCTGCTAGATAACTTCCAAAGGACGAGCTCCTACAAGCCCTGTTCCCATTGATATCAATGGACATTTTGTTGGTGGCTTTAATAGTAACTGGATTTGGCCCAAAGCCAATATAGATTAAAAAAAGACTGCATGGAAGAGCCCCTAATCTGAAACATACACCAAGGAGTAAAAGAAAGGATGATGTGCCAAGACAGGGACTACTTTTCCAAGGTTCTGGAGAGTTTCTATTCACCCTCTCGTATTCAGTTCCTGATGCTGAGATGGGAAAGCACGTAGGTGCATCTAGTTATTATGACTATGCCAGTGCCGTATGGGAGTTAAATGCTCACATGCCAAGGACTGTTTCTGAACTATCCCGTTGTCCTTCCGCAACGTGCAGAGCAGACAGTACGCCTTTGCAAAGCAAAAAGTATTTGATACTTGAATCAAACATAATCAAAAAAATGTCTCAGAAGCAGGATTAGAAGACTTACAAACTACCAGCCTCAAAAACATGTACAAACAACTTGGGAAATTCAGCTGACAACATTCCAGCAGAGATGAGGCATTTTGCCTGATTCTTCAATTAGCAATAATTGCCATGTATTTATGTATCTGTCTCACACTGATAACAGACTCTTGGGCATCAAAGAAGTCCCTCGGTTTCAGCATCCTTACTCATTTTTATCACATTTATATCCTGTAATTTTTTCTGATAAAGTAACCCGTTGTAAATCTTTAAAGGCTTACCATGGTCTGCTTTATTGGTCTGACTCCTAGCCTCCCAACATCCACAAGACAATGTTACCCCACTGTCTGCCAAGTTTCCTTCTCTCCCCCTTCCATGTTGTTTTTTCCAGACTATTCAGTGCAAGTGATGCAGCACAGAAGGAGAAAAAACAAAGCTAGCTCATCTTTTGTACACCAGTCTGCAGAAGCTCTGCTGAAGTGGACTTGCACTGTTGCAGAGCTCTGTGTGTGAGGGCCAAACCTGTGCAGGTGAAGACTGAAGCCCCGTGACTACACTGCTGTAAGTACACGTGATGACATTTCCAAAGTGCTACTTTGAATTTGCTGTCTTGGTTAGGCTGCCATAGAAATCAGTAAGAGCTGAGTGCCTCAATCTACCATTGCAGTTTAAAAACACAAGGACCTAACTAAATTTCTTTTCTCCATCTGGCTATTCTTTCACAACCCAAAGCTTTGATCTTTCCTCAATGACCCATTAATCTCATCAACTCCCAGGGCAACACTTCCTCACTGTGACAGACAGAATGTACTAAGGATTCACCATCATCTGTATTCAAAATGTATTTGAACTGGATTTAGTTAGATCATGCATCTGACTTGAGCACGCTGGAGTCCCATCACCAGCATATTCTCACACGTCAGTGCCAGAATCAGGATTTAATACCGGTACAACTTCACACATGTGAGCAAGAGAGAGTTTACTCATTCCCACAACACCAAGCAGGTACAATTCACGTGCTTTTGTTTATTTATAAACAATGAATTTTCTATGCACTTATATTTGGCTTCTCCACCTTCCTTATGGCAGAGCAGTCCTCTTTGTCCTAAACCACCCAAATCTCAGCCCTGAATAAATACATCAGGTTCAATTCCTACCACCGCTCCATCAAACCGTAAGTTGGTGTAACCTCATTGAAGCCAGTAGATTTATGAAAGCTGAAGCCCAGTATTGACAACACACATACAACTTAAGTTTGAGTCAATCTTCATTCCTTGCATACCTTGAACACTGCTAGCTAAAATAGTAACATGGGCATGTATAGTGAAAGCTAGATGATGCCACAAGGGGTTTGCCATACTCTCTGCAGGGAAGGCTGATTGCCCAAGATAAAACAGCCATTGCATCTATTTTAACCCCTGGGGTTTGAAAGATCTGACTGAAATCCTAGTATCTCTCTTGGGTGCATTAGTGGTAAAAAATCAGGAAAATAACACCTGAAGAACTGTTAACAGCAAGGAACCAACCTTCCAAACACTCACTGCCAAGCACTGGCTTCCTACCAAGAAAGGTTTCATTGACTGCACCACAGAAGACAAAGTAAAAACGTATCCAGACATCCAGTGGAAATAGGTGTTCAGAAAATGCTGATGTTCCTAAGGTGATTGCTCTACACGACCTAGAGAGAAAGCACGGCGGTGGACCAAGAAGAGCCAACGGTATATATTTTTTCGTACCGCAATAAATCAAACAAAGACCTCTTTCAAGACAGAAAACTAGCCCATCTGCCAGAAAACTGGAGACTACCAGACTGATTTCCTGCCAGCTACCCGGTCACTGCAGTTCGCCCTCTTGGCCACTGGATGGCAATGTTGATTCACATTAGTGAGCCAAACGTCGAGCAGAAGACAACGCTAGTCTCCAGCGCAGCAGAAGGAATATAGACTGGCTCTCCTGTTACCAACTTAAAATTCCGATTTCTTACATTTTAATTCCATGCGAGTTCACCTATTTAAACAAAACAAAACAAACAAAAAAAAAAAAACCAAACAAACAACAACTGGTCCCTATTGCTCTGTATTTACATATGTGATAAGACACTAGCTGGATTGCAAATACTGGCACGTAGTGATGTGATTATCTTTATTATGAAAGGGCTGGATAATTTCAGTGGTGATTTTGTCAGAGTGGCAGTCTGTCCTTCTGGGAAGACTGATATTTTCCAGGAAGAGCTAAGGCCAGCCCAAGAAAAGAGGGGAACATTTCCTCCTTGCAGCATATGTCGCTAGCTAAACGTAAAAGTTCAGACAGGACCTCCTGAAACATTTCTCGGTTCTCAATTACCAAATTGAAAACTCAGCTCTCCATAAGAACAGAGCTGCCCTGTGGTGCTAACAGATGGGTCTGAAGGTTTCTCTGGGGAAGGGCTCAAACAACAAAACAAACTTTCTTCAATGAAAAAACCTGACAAGTATTCTTCTCAAATAAGGCTTTCTCCACACCCCTTTACAAGTATTTGCATCCATCATAACCTGTACACAGGGATAACCATGCACCAAGACTAGCCCAGTGCTGGGGTCCTGCAGAGCACCTCAGGCTCTGCAGGACACACAGTGATGGCTGCTACCCAATAAGCCTACTAGTCAGCCCCAATTCTGCAGCCTAACCTTCAAGGACAGATTAGGAGCTACAGGTGGGGGGAAATTTGCAAAGTCTGAATTTCCCCTCCTCAGTCCAAAGAGGATTTTCCAGACTGTCTCAGCAAACAGACAGAAGGATTGGCACTTCCAAGGAATAACATCTCACTTAGGTTCTCGGGATCAAATCAAAGAACACCCCAGATCCCAACTCAAGTGCTCAGAAGCACTGCATGGAAAAAACAATCCATCTCTGTTGACCACAAGAGCTGGGAAGCCTAGCTGTTGCAAACTTTTCCCTTGGGTGCCCAAATCTTTATTGGCCTGAAAAAGATGAGTCAAGCAGGAGAGCAAGGCAAGAGGGAGAGAAAGGATTGTTTGCTTGCGTGCTTGCTTTTTCAAAATTATCAGCAATTCTTGCCACCACCAGGAAAAATAACCTCTCAGAAGTAGTTCACTGGTCTTTAAAACAGGCAAAGCAAACATCTTTTATTAAAATTTTCAGGGTTCACTTGCAGAAGTAGTGCCATTGTGGCCATGAATTGAACTAAGGACGCAAGCAAGGTGAGGATTGCATAAGGTTATTCATTTCACCCTCATTTTTAGACCAACCGGTATAGCTGGAAATAACCAGCAAGGTCTGGGGTATGTGAGACTTTTTCTGTCTATATACACTGTACTCTAATCCTAGCTCGATACTGTAGTACTGCCGAGAGGTATTTTATTAAAATATTTATTACTTCCTGCTTTCTTGAAACCGCATACCTATATATTACCCTCACAGCTGCATGAAGATTTCCCATACATCAACAAGCAAATAACAGGGAAGATGGCCCCAGTGCCCAATGGCAGCCGGACTGGCACACCTCCTGCCCCTTGGTGCCGGGAGAGCAGTACCAGAACAAGGGGTCTCATTTTAAAGCAGCAGGAGAGCGCCTGCAGGCTGGGAGAGCAGAGCTGGTTTGCTTGTGGACTCCTAAATCCCAGTGCTTTGTGCGGTCTCATTTTTCTTCAAACTTTTTTTTTTTCCAGCTTCGAGGTTGGCTAAACTGCTGTTTAGCTGAGGGCCTTTCTAAAATGCTCTTTGTTAACTAGAAGCTAAAGCCGAAGACCCTTGCTGGGAGATCTTTCCCTAGCATTTCTAAACCCAGAGTTAAAAGTCGGGACTCCACAGTTCAGATTTTGTTCAGCCAATGACAGAGGAACCTTTGATGCCCGTCTCCTTGCTTTGATCCCGACTCTTGCCCCATCCAGGGACACGGAATTAAGGTAGCCGAGCAGGGATCCCAGCTGGGCCCTGCATCGGCCCTGGGAGATGCCGAGGGTATAACAAGCCTCCCTGCCCCCCTTCCCCTGGTGCGCCCTGTCGGGGAGACAGCAGGCCACCTACAGCCAGCTGGGACCGGGGTGGGAATGGGGGGAGGGGGGTATGTTGACACTCTCCAGTCCCCATCAGGCTGCAGGCGCTTGCCAGACCCTGCCTGCCCGCGGGGAGCCCTGGCGGCAGCCCCCAGGGAGCAGTGAAGTGACACTGCCGGGGCTCCCCCTCGGGCCGCGGCCCCTCAGCGGAGCCCGACGGCTGGAGCCGCTGCGGATCAAAGGCTGCCCGGGACGCGGAGCAAACCTAGCAGAGATGGCAACTCCCAGCCACTTCGCTGTTTGTCTGGGAAACAATAGGAAAGCCTTTGCCAAGCTGGAGCGGTATTATTTGTTGGGTTTTTTTTTAATGCGAGGTAGCCGGGAAAAAGAAAAGCGGGGTAGGTGAGACGGAGGGGGCAGAGCGAAGCCGTGCTCCCCTCCGGGGCTGGCTAATTCTGCTGGCGCTGCCATCCGGGGCTTCTTCTCCAGCCCTCTCCGTCGGGCGAGGCGCGGACCCCGAGGGTGCGGGGTCTGGAGAGGGGGCGGGAGTCTCGGCGGGGGACAGATGTTGTGCCCCTGTTCAGAGCTGTGGGACCAAGGGAAAGCGATGTGCCCGCAGCCCTGGGGACGGGTCCGTCGGTCCCCCTGCGACCAAGGCGATGCCCTTTCCGCCCCGGGCGCGCAGCCTTGGGCCCCGGAGGAGTGCCAGGGAGCTGGAACGTTTGCAAGAGACGCGCCGAAAATGCCGTCGAGGGGAGCTGGAAACGTGCCCCCGGCCCGGGCGGGGGCCAGGGCATCGCCCCCTCCTTTGCGCCGCGGTCGCCCTCCCGGCGGGATGTGGGCAAGCCCCGGGGCTAGCGGCTGCGCCCCGGGGCTGCTGCTGCCTCGCTAGAGCTGTCGCTGCTGGCTCCAGAAAAAGCTGTTCAAGTCCTGTTCTCTGGAACGGCTCCTGGGCCGCGGGGTCCGCGTCCAAAAATGTTGAGCAATGCCGCGGAGAGCCAAAAAGCCATTTCCTACTTGCTCCTAGGACTTTTCCAGGGGACTCCAGCCTGGCAGAGTCTGGCAAGTTTGCAGCCTCCGCGCTTGACAAAATCCAAACGGTGGCCGCGAAGGCTTTGCCCTCCCCCGGGGAAGGGGGCGGTGGGCTCCAGCAGTCCGGCGGGGCATGCGGCAGGGCTGGCGTTCCCGTTGCGAGAAGGAGCTGTAAGCTGGAAGGGCTCCAGGTACCAGTCCTGCTTAAATTCAGCATCTTCCCTTCTGCTGAGACGTTTAAAAAAAGACGGGGCGCGCAGGGATCGCGCTCGGGTTGCCTTGAGGGGGTTGTGTGCGCGCCCCCGCTCGAGATCTCGGGGCGTTTTAGGCTACCCGGTCAGGGGGAGTGAGGTGGGAAGGGGGGTCTGAAGAGGGAAAGGTGGTGAAAAACAAAGGGTGGGGGAAGGGACGGGAGAGCAGCCGGGTGAAGGGAGCGAGGGATGCGAGAAAAGGGGGAGCCGCTTGCTTTGTCGGTGCGCGTCCTCCCGTCCCCCCTGGGCGGACGCCGCCGCTGCCCGCGGAGCCCCGGAGGGTCGCTCCCGCCCCCGCGGCAGGAATGCGGAGCGGTGGCCCCCACCGTCCCAATGTGTTTGTCATTAACGCTGCCCGCGCCGCTCGCCGCCGCGCCCCGACGGCCGGCTCCGCGCTGCCCTCCGCGGGGGCCGCCCGCGCCCGCCGCCCCCCGCCGTCCGCGCCCCGCGGGAGGGAGCTCCCCGCCCGGCTCAGAGCGTCGGGGAAAGAGGGCAAGAAAAGAAACAACCACAAAACCAAACCAACAACAAATAAACGGAGGAGAAAAAGAAAAAGAAATTAAAGAGAGGAAAAAAAGCGGGAGAAAAGGTGAAAAACAGAAAAAGGTGGGGAAACTGCCCCTCACCTCTTACCTTCTCCTTTATAATCCGCAGCCCCAGTCCTGCAGATTGTAAAATATCCAAAATATGTCCACGTCTTTTGTGACTCTCCCCGCTCAGCCGCGCTCTTACCCTCCCGCTCGCCCTCCCTCCCGATCCGACTGTAATGGTCTCACAAACCGCGTCCCGTAATTGATTCAATGTTATAGTCCATCCTTCCAAAACTAATCATTTGCTTTAAGTAAATAGCTGTCAGGAAATGAAGCCCCCCTCCGGCCCCTTCAGAATAAGAGCCGCCCTGGCTCGCCCGGCGCCCCCAGCCCCGCGGCCGGAGGCGGGCGCGCCGACGGGAGGCTCTTACGCAGGCAGGGGGGCGAGCCTCTGCCTCCAGATTTCAGCAGCCTTGCAGGGGAGGGGGGAGGTTAGCCATATGGCAGGGGCGAGGGGGAGGAAAGGGGGGAGCGGGGAGTTTTGCACTGCAGGGGGAGAAAATAAAAAACAAAAACAACCCCCAAAAAAAGCCCAAAAAACTTTCATAAAAACTCCGAGCGCTCCCAATTTCATGAATGAGTCTTCTCTCCTCAGACCCTCCAGGACGGTGGGTCGGGCGCCGGGCTCGGCGTCCACGGTCACATTGTGAGTTTATGGATGGGCAGTTGGATCTGGAAACGAATTCGCGGGTTCCTCGTGTCCTTTGCACACTGCCGAGCTGCGGCTCGGGCTCCAGAGCTGGACGGACGGCCGTGAGGCAGCCCGGAGCGGGAGGCACTGGGAGAGAGGGGGAGAGACGACTCACTAACGTTTATGAATGAAAGACGCAACGAAAGGTAACTTTCGCCAGGAGCCAGCCCCCCCAGCCCCGCTGCTCCGACGGCACCGAGGAAGCTCTTCTCATCCTCTGCCTCCGCTTTGCCCAGCGCGACGCCCAGGAGCGCCCGGGCCGGGGGTGCCTGCGGGGGCCGGGGCAGCGCACGGCCGCGTCCCTCCTGTTTGAACACGCTCCAGACGGAGCTTTGATCCCCGCCGGGGAGCCAGCACCGGCTATCTCTGCTTTGTTGACCGTCGCTATCGGCTGGCGATAAGGGGCGGCCGGGGGAGCTGCCGGGGCGCTGCCAGGAGCCCGGTGCGGCGGGCTCCGCGGCGGGGAGGCGAGCGGGGCCGGCGGGGCGATGCGGCGGCCGCGGGAGAGGGGGCAGTGCAGCCCCAGGAAAGGAGCGGCGGGGAGGCCCTGCCCGCCCGCCGGCCCCTGGGGAGGGCACCGGCCCAGCGCTGCGCCCGGGGCTGCTCCCGCTCCCAGGCTCACACACACACCCCGCACCTCTTCTTTCCTTTCAGTATTAAACAAGAGAGAAGTTCGTTCTCGGAGGCGAGCGCCAGCATACAGTGCCTGTTCTCTTTCCTAAGGAGAATAAACCTCCGAAGCGAAGATGCCCCGGGGGGGCGGGGGCAGAAACCAGAACCGGCTGCCCTGGAAAGCGCTCCCGGGCTGAGGTGCTGCTGGCTGGGCCCGCAGTGTCCCCGGCGGGGCTCCCGGCCCCTTGCACGCCCGCCACCAGCGCATCCCCGGCTCGGCTGAGTGCACAACCCCGCTATTGCTTCCACATGTTCCTCCAGGAAATCATCGGAGTCAAATCTGTGAGCAGCCCCTGGTCGGAATGCTAACAGGATACCGTAATGCTTGTGAATAAACAACAGGCTCCCAGTGAGTCAAAAAGCATGGCCAAACAACAACAAAAAAAACCCACAACCCAACCCAGGGCAAAAAAAAAGCACACCGCAGCCTGGAACACTCTACCTGGAGGAAGGGGGGGAGGGGGGGAGCGAGCGCACGTAGCAGCCTGAATCCCTTAATTTGTGGAGGGAAAAGTACTATCATCACTTGGGTCGGAGCTGCGGGCTCCTGCAGATTTCAGCCCTACGGAGATGTGCTGTTCAGACCGGCGGCAGCAACTGCCCGTGAGTTCCGAGGCGATCCTGCTGGGCTCGGCCCGTAATTTACCGTCGTGAACGTACGTGGTTTAACGTGCGAGGCCGTGGAGGTGATTCCCGACGAAGTACCGTCAGAACGGCATGCAATGCGAGAGTTTCTCTCGCAAAAAGAAGGGAACAAAAGGGGAGGCGGCGCCTTCTGGTTGTAATTACCTGCCTCATTTGAATAATGCCTTTGTCACGATCATTATCGAGCGGTCGTTAACGGCTTCCACGTGGATCTCCTAAGACCCAGCGAAAAATAAAAATTGAGGTTGGGGGGACTGGCAAAGCTGCCTGCCAGGCCAGGCTGGCGCTGCGGGTGCCCGACGGCCTCTGCGGGGACCGGGACGGCGGTGTCCTGTCACCCAGAGCACCCCCGGGGAAGCGGGGACGCTTTCCCCGACGTGGCTTCCCCCTTCCCCACGCCAAGGGCTGGCTCCACGCTGGCCGCCGCGGGGAGCGCCCCGCCAAGGGGCCGGGAGCCGCGGGGCCGATCCCCCTCCGAAGGGTCGCGGTGCCGGGGGGTCGGCCCGCGCAGGGGAGGTGGTAGCTAAAATAAACTCTCCGGGACGGCTGCGGAGCTCTACCCACCGCCCCGCGTGGCGCAGGGGGGTCCCGTCCAGGGAGGCGTGGGGGACTTGGGGTTAGCGAGAGGACAGGCTGGGGGTGGGGGGATTTTTACCGCTGCGGCTCCCCTCTCCTCTCCCCTCTCCTCCCGCCTTCCCCTCCCCCGAAGAGTTGGAGCATGAGGCATCCCGCTAGCGTGTGTTTACGCGGCAACAGATGGGAGCCGCACATCTTAAACAAAACTGCGGCGCCCGGGCTAGAGCCGCTCTCGCCTGTTTATGCTGCCAACCTGCCCCCGGGGGGTGGGGGTCCCTCCCCGGGCCCGCAGCGCCGGCAGGGTCCGAGCAGCGAGCACCGTCGGGGTGTGTTTTTGCAGGGCGGCTCGTTCAGCTTTCGGACGCTTCCAGGCGGGCTGGGAGCCTGCGAGCATCCCCCACCCTCCTCCCCTGGAGAAGTCCCAATTTGCTGCAAGTAATGAGCCCTTTCGGGCGGCTGTCTCCCAAGGGCGAGCCGGGCGGCGCTCAGCTGGCCGGGGCTACGAGGCAGCCCGATAGGTGGCCCATGTGGGGTCCCAGCGGGCTCCTGCGGGGGGCGGCAGGGGTGCCCCGGCTCGGGCCCCGCGCGAAGCCCCGCCGTGGGGCCGCAGCCCTTTGTCTCGGTGGGAAGGCAGGTCTGGTTTTGATTAGCGGTACCCACGTTGCGCGGTGCGGGGGGTCAGCCGCAGCCTGCTCGCCCCTTTTACCTTTCGGAGCAGGAACCCCTGCGCGGTGTGGAGCAGCTACAGCCTGTAGCAGACACCCCTCAGACCCCTGAAAGAGGGAGAAAGCGGAGCGGCCTTTCATCGCTTGTCTCGATACATCTCCGCTCGCATCTATCGCGGAGGGAGGAGAACAACGGCAGAGAGGGCTTCCTGAGGCAGAAAAGGAGCAAGTCAGGGGATCGCCAACACCCACACCCACCCCCCGGCCCCCCGGGAGATGTGCGCTGCCCACAGGAGGGCCCTGTGTGCATTTACAGTCCTAGCAGTTGGGGTTTTGTTCGGTGAGGGTTTTTTTCTTTCCCTCTTTCCACAACACCAGATTCCCTCATTTTGTTTGCTCAACAGAATTTGGCTCTGAATAGCAGGGATCCCGTGTCACCGGCAGGACAGGGAGCCAGACAAAAGAAACTAACGTTGCACAGCCTGCCCTCCCCAACCTTTATTTTGATTCCCCACATGGCTGGTTAAGGTAGTTCCCCGTGCCCGTCGTTTTCCCACTGAGGCCGCTGCTGCCACGTCGGGTTGTTTTGCTTTCATTGTTGCGTTTGGCTCTTGACATTAAAAGATGCCAAAACAGCCGTGGAAGCCTCATTCTATGAAAAACAGGCTTTGTTTTCCCTTCTGCTCCCGCGCTGACTTTTTGACTGGGGCAGGATGAACAGGCTGCTCTGGTCCAGAAGCAGCCCGAACGCCGTGCAGGGGCGAGAAGGCGAGGGGAACACGGGCTGTGCCCCCGGCCAGCCCTCCGCCGGCGCCGCGCCGCTCTGCCCCGGCGCCCCAGATCCCGGGCCGGGGAGCCCCGGGCGCCGCCGCCGCCCCGTCGGGGCGGGGGGTCCCGGAGGTGCCCCTCGCCGGGCCGGCCGTGGTGCGCGGGCAGCGTCGCCGCCGCCCGCGACACTAGAGGGCACCGGAGCCCGCGGGAGCAGCCGGGCCGGCCCCGCCGAGGCCCAGCCCGCCCCGGGGCGGCTCTGGTGTTAACGAAGGGATCGAGCGGGTTTGCGGAGGGTGAGGCTCGGGGCCGCCCGCCCACCCCCGACAGTCTGAGGGCTTCATCCCTGCAGATCCAGCCTGTCCTGCCTCGGGCCGCCGCGAGCAGGGCTCGGCAGCTCGGGGGATGTGGATGCTGCAAGTGAAGCAGGGAGGACCATTCCTCCCGTGCCACAGATGGCAAGCTTTCCCTCTGAAATCAAAGCACCTCCTCTGCTGATTCAGCCCAGGTTTGATTTCAGTTCATAACTCCCGAGACCATTATCGCTGCCTCTCTTCTTTCAAGCTGCAGCAATTAATGGATTACAGCAGGACAAAACCGCAGCCAGACCAGGATGCTTTGGTTCTACATCTATTTACTATTAGTACCAGCTTTGCCCCCTCAGGCTGCTGTGCTTGAGGACCCAGCCCTGAGTTCTGCACGGGGGAGCTGTCTCGGTGTGGAGGCCACCCAGGACATAATAGTCACTGTCACCCTTGACACGATGGGCACGGGCCAGCCCTGGTCTGTGTCAGTGTCAGTCTCTGCCCATGCCTGGGCTGACCACATCCACCACACATCCCTCCCATGGGCACGGAAGAGCCAAGATAGGCTGAGCATCACCAAGTGCCAAATTCAGGGGAGATCCAATGTGTGTGTTTACAGACTACCCTGAATTGCCCTTGCTCCAGATGTTGGATGCCATTTTTCTGCTGCATCCCACAAGAGGTTTTCTTCTGATGCTTAGTGATAAACAATATATCCCTTCCGGATGATTTACTGCAGAATAACAGGAGCTATGGCCAAGGTTTCTGAATTATAATTGGCTTTCTGAAAGGATCCCTCTCCTCCCTGGATGTTTCATGCTCCAAAACACCATCACAAACAAAACACAATCCCTCTGTTTCTGTGGCACAGAGAGATTCTGAGCATGAGTCTCCCCCATCTCAAGGATAAAGGATAAGGAAAGTCATCAATGCCTCTTAGGAGCTTGCAGAATTGGGGTTTGTGTGGAGACAGTGGAGGTTATGAGTTTCACCCGATACTTTCCAAAACAGCTCAAACCCTAATCTACCATTAGGAACTGCAAGGATCAGCACCCATGTTGACACAGTCATCAAAAAGCTCCAGAGCTGGAAACAAATTTAGTCATTCCTCTTAGTCATCTGATTCAGTTACTCACTCTACTTTTATGTACCAGGATTGTGCTGGAGGTGCATTGGCAGGAGGTGTGAATCACATTGTTATTCTTCTTGCAGTGCTGTGTGTTTCTTGTACTCAGACACAAGATCGAGGTTAGTTCTATAACCCTAATCTGTGATGGAAGAAATACAGCTGGTGCCAATCACACCTAAAGCCGTTTCAAGAGTGCCAGTGGCTGAAGCCCACACATTCAGTTTTCTTTCTTTAGTGGAGAGACAGGAGGGACTGACACACTGAAAGGTCAGGGGAAACTGTTCCTCTGTTTTCTGTCACTTAGATGAAAGACTGTTTGGGCTTCCCCTTTTGTCTGAAGTCACCAGGTTTCTTTCTGTATCTCACCCAATTCTGCAGGGAGCAATTTCTGCTTCAGTTCCATGTTCATCTCCCTGTCTGCTGTTGACAATCCTTTAGACTACTCATTTATATGCTTGAGCAAGGTGGTTGGAGAGGGAGGAACAAGAAAGTCAGATGAGAAGAAAATGCAGGTATAGGTCCCTTCCCTGCAGCCATGGATGTGAAGCTACAGCTCAGGCTTAACAGGGAAGCGCTGGTGTAGCTGAAGAACAGGGGATACAGCAGCATGTAGGTAGGTTTTGATCCTTGGACTGCTGGCTGTTCTAGTCAGATACTCTGTTTTTTAACCTAAATTATCTTTTGAGAAAGAGTCTGATGTGGAAACTGGACCAGATTCTGCTTTGTGTAAATCTGGTGTAACTAACTTCAAGGGAAATATTCCAGATTGAATCTGGTACAATTAAGATTAAAAATTGGCTCTGGAAGTCTTTTCTTTGGCAATAAAGTTAGAGAAGTACTGTGAAGAAAAATAATTCAAACCAGGACATTGTTTCAGTGCTCTTTAAAATAACATATGCTATAGGCGCTTTGAAGGCAGTTGCTCTCCATGGCAGCAGTATTTTAAAACTTTCACTTTGGTTCCACTAACCAAGTTAACCCTTGATAACCAACTGTGTTTAAAATATGTTATGTACAGAAACCAATCATTTTGCAGGACATGGTCCAAATAACAAACAAACAAAAAAATCCATTAAAATGATACGATTGCTGATGTGTCAGTAGGAAGCTTCCTCTTGCTGGTGAAGTCATGAATTTTGCTGTTCTAGCCACAACACAGGCATTGCAATGAATCTGAATTCATACTTTACTTGTCAACAGGGTATTTTTTTTTGTGGTGCAAATCTTGTTATCCAACTGCTAAACTCATCACACTAAGAAGGAGCAGTTTTCAGAAGGCAGATGCTTAGTATCCCTGGGAAGGGGAAGCAAACTCTGAAAGGAGTCTCCAAAGGAATGCTGAAAAACTGAAGACCCATAAATATTAGATATTTTTCTGTCTCACATGAATCAAAGGGCAAGATGTCCTTTAACAGTTTCTCTGTCTGATATCGCTTCATTTGTTAGACCCATGTCCTTAATAGAAACTATTTTATCATAATTTAATTGCGATTGATGAGATGTCAGCCAATTTTTTTCCAACTGTGGCATTCAGCCCCAATGAAATCACAAGGATGTTTGTCATTCTCTTGAGTGGTCCTAGACTTTGACTACAGGTTAATCAGATCTTCCTTTAGGGTGTGTAGGAAAAGAAGGGGAAGAAAAGAATCAGCTGTCTTTCATTCCTTGTGGTATATGAAGAATACAGACTTGATAAATGTGTTTTGCTCTTTTTAAGTGGGGTTGGGATGTAGGAGTCATCAAATCTTGTTTGTAATTTTAGAAGTACAGGAATATCAAGCTTTGTCTGCCTTCTTTTTTGCTGGAGGACTCCTTGCTGAATCAGTGAACAAAGGCATCACGGTGAAGCTGACTCTTTCACAAAGCAATCTTTCAAGCCATTTGTTGAGCAGGTTTGTAGAGTCGGGAATCAGTGAGACACACGCTGTGCCCCAAGTTCCTGCTGCGCTGAGCCTACCCCCCATCCTTCCTCCACCCTGTGGGGGTGCCTCGGAGGGACGCAGGAAGCAAACACGGCAGAGCCCAGACTGAAAGGACCTGTGCTGCAAGAGCTGGGAAGATGGGGCCCATTCTGATTTTATACATTTGAGATTTCTTTCAGAGAAAGGAAATTGTGGGGTAATCCCTCACCTTCCTGGCCCCTATTCCCATCCATGTTTTGCTCCCTTTGTCCCATGTTAACAGGCTAAGTGCTGAAGGAATAGCAGTAAGGATACAAAAAACACTCGGATCAGAACAATGCTTTTACCTGGCTCTTTTTGTCCATTGCAAAGAAGGAATAGAGTAGAAACAGGTCACTTGAACCCCATTTTCTATTTTCATAGTCAAAGGGAATAGAAATGTGCTCTCCTCATTGTCAAGAGAATATAGAATTTCCTTTCCTTCTCTCCTTGTGATGGGAGAAAACATTTGTAGAGCCAAAGTAAATCCAAATCAATTCTTGCAATTCCTATCCATCACCAAACTTACAATTCCTCTGCTCAGTTATTTTTCTCCCAAGATGCTTTGTATTACTGTAAGAAAAAGGTATTCTTTGAATCCATGCCTCTACAGAAACTTTGTTGGGAATCTCTCATTAAGATTGCAAGCAGAGTCTCTGGTGGTCTGAATGAATCTATGAAGCCTGCTCCGATTTTCCTTTTCCAAAACATAGTAGGATTTAGTCAACTTGACAAGATGAAGGGTTCGAGGAAATGCTTTACTCCAGAAACATCAGCAGCTGTACAGCTGGGGGCTGATCAAAATCGCGCTCGGAAGTAGAACTGTAGCCTCTGCTGTTAACAGGGAAGTCAGAGGCACGCAGTTCTGCTTACAGGAGGTTAGAATATATAGGTAGTTAGACAGTTTGCATGTACAGAAGCCATTGTAAATATCTGAAGAGTCGAATGGTTTTTTTCCTGGGAGACAAATGGTCCCCCAGCCCACTTAGCACCTGCCAGTGCCTCTCTGCTGCCCTTTGCCCTGTGGGGCTGCTTGTTCTGACAGCTTCTGAAGCTCTCCCAGCTTCAAATTCCTTCTCCGTATGTTGGCTTTTTTCATTGCTGCCTATCCCAATATTGACTTAGGAAAGAAGGAGAGTGAAAAACAGCTAGCTCCCGTACTGTCTACAGACCTTCTGCCTAGCTTTGCTTTAGGCCCGTGAATCACAAACATTGGTTTAAACCATCATTAGCATCCGAATGGAGATAAGGGGGACAAGAGAGGCTAGGGTAGTCAGTCACCTTGTGTAAGTGTCATCCCTCAATTATTCTGAAGGCTAGAAGAGAAGCAGGATCACAGCAGAGGATGTTTGCACCCCCTTTCAGCAGCGGGGATTATTTGGAATTAAGGATGTAACAAATTTACTTTCAAAAAAACATGTTGGATTTCTCAAAGAGTCCACTGGAGCCTGAATGAAACTTGCTGTCATTCATGGGCAGCTTCGTTTCCTTCCTTCTCCTGGTTGCCATCCTTGACCCTAAACTGCTCTGCCTGCAGTAAACCCAGGAGAAGCAAGTTTGAAGTCCCAGGTCACGGGGGTATGCAGTGCAAAGGGGGATGTGTGTGGCATGGAGGGGGGGCTTACTGCCGTGGGTGGCACAGTTTTATGAAGGTCAGTAAACCTGGGCTCCATCAGACCACCACAGAGAGTGGGTTTCCCAGCTGGAATCACTCAAACATGTGGCCCTGCACTGAAAAACACCCTCGCTCCAGTCTCCAGGAATGTATCTCTGCCATGGTTAGTAAAAGTGTCCCAGAATATCTCAGCAACACAGCATTACACAAGAAGAGAGCCAGACCCTGAGAGAGATGCATTCAAACTGGGATTAAAACCAACTGCTGGCTCCCCACCCAGAAGCAAAAATAAAACAAGCAGTGGCTGTAAGCACAGGCACCGTGGGCTCCCTCCGCCCAGCTCCCCAGTTTCGCTGGCTCTGCAACTCCCGTGGCATCTCCAGCAGCCACAGCAGAAAGGAGACACCACAAAAGCCAAACACCAAGTAGGCTGCGGTGAGGTGTCCTTCAAGGAGAAATGCTTTCAGATCTCCACAGAGGTTAAAACATGCCAGGAGTGACTGTTTTGACCCTGTTTGGATTCTGAGAGCAGGTGGTGAATCCAAAATATCCTGGCACCATGGCTTGCTTTGGTAAGGAGTCAGCTCTGAGAAATCTGATGTCATCCTGATGTCAGAGCTTGAATGTGACATCCTGATACGGCAATGTGATGACTAACCCATATGGACTTTGGTTTCTACCATCTGTTGGGGAGACCTGAGGACAAGCTCCACCACACAACAAGCCTGCAGATGTGGCCAGAGGGGCAGGACAGTAACACGCTCGAGGACATGCTTGCTGGCATGTGCTGGCAGCAACCTGGCAGTCCTTGGGGGCAGAATGCAGATGGAAGGCACGCAGCCACCAACCACACTGGTTATGGGCTGCTTGTGAGGCCACTCTTTCCTCGTCAGGTCTTTGTGGTTTTGGAGCCTGGAAAAGAGCATCCCTGTGGCTCTTGCCCTGGAGCATTAGGAGGGTTCAGCTCTGGAGACCACAGGGAGGAGGGAGGAAGAAAGAGGGATTGTACAGAAGCTCTAAAACAGCCAATAAGCAATTTTATATTGATGCTTTGTTTCATTCTTAAGTTAACAGTGGAGGCAGAGCTGAGACAGGGTAATTGTGGGTGGTGCACACGTATGATCCCTCCACAGCAGGCTGCAATGCCACTTTTACACATCTTTTGCAGGAAGAGGGACTGGGTTTCCTCCACACAGTTAAGTGAAATGGGAGCACTAACGAGAGTATGGTAAAAATCCACCCCCCTTGCTCCTGCGTTCATTACTACCTGAAGCTTGTCCCATTCCCAAAACCTGATGTAGTGCCTCTGGTACCAGAAGTGTCCTGTGGCCTGACAGGCATCTCCAAAACCGCACTCTCCTGGGAAAGATCTGGGCACAGTCTGTGGTCTCCTGAATCCGGGAATTACACTGAGACCTGGAACCTGAACCAGACCACAGTGCAAGAAATGCCACGTGCAAAGGGTACAGACAGAACTTGCATCTTCCTAGTCTCTGCAGTGGTGGTGACAGGTCTCCAGGCTTATTGAAATGCATTGATGCCAGTCCTTAAGTTCTTCATTTGGGTGGGAAGTGGTTTTGCTGATGATTAAAGCAGACACAGTGATTAGATCCACATTAGGAGCATGAGTTTGTCTGGGGAAGGGAAAATTCAGGGTAGAAGGAACAGCTAAGCTTGTGGAGAAACCATAGGCAGAGGCTTGTGTCCTCTTGCTGGGATTTAAGTTAATTATGCACTTCACAATTGAGTAAAGCAGCTACAAGGCTACAAAGGTGTAAGCTTAGACTGCCTACCATTTCTGTTCATATTAGCTTGGAAAACTTTAGGCCTGTGTATATCACACATGAAATACCTGTCAAAGTTATGGTCCAGGAGATCGGGTTTGACGAAGTAAATGAAATGGATCCGCTCATGTTTAGTACTAGTTATACTGGAAAAAAATACCAGTCACTTTACAGGTGCAGTGTCTTCACTGGTGTAAACGAGGGATAAGTGCTGAAATCCATGAAGTTACAGTGAGCAAGAAAAAAAAAAGGACTGGATGAGCTTGTTTTCTTTGATGTCACGGTGATCACCCATAATGTTTTTCACTTTTGGAAAACTAAAATGGTAAACCAGAAAATCTATGAGGACAACATTATATGTAACAAGCTGTATCTACAGGGGTCTGTTAGATGTCTTAGAAAAACCGGTGTCCTAAAGGTGGGGTTCTAAGCAAAGTTTCTAGTCTTTTGGTTTCACTCATTCAATCTATGTTAAGAATACCCCCAAAAGGACTTTGTTTTGGAAACACATAAAAACCAGAGCCAACTTTCCATTTCCAGCATCTCCCATTCAGAAGGAATGTGCAAAAGACCTTGATATGATATGAATTAAAAGGACTCCGTCTTTGCCAGCCCTAAATTCCAGGAAGTGAAACACAGCATCCTCATCTGCTCTTGCAGGGAACATTTGTTTTTACTCTAGCCTAAATACCAGACTGTTTCCTAAATCTCAAGAAGTTGACCGTTCACTTAGATTCCTCAACCTCTCACAACAGAGCAGCAGGCTCTACACAGGCATTTCAAGCACTCTTGCATGCTGTACAAAATCAGCTCCTGCCCCTAGGGATTTAGAGGCGCCTCTGGAAGAAACGCAGTGGGATTCCACTGTGTGCAGAGCTGGTGGGACATTGCTGGTGGGGCGCACAGGCTGCCCGGAGGGCCCTCAGCGGCAACATGCAGAGTAATGGGGCCAGGAGATCCTTTGCTGTCTGAAGCCAGGCTACCACAGCTTGCAACCCTGCGGGGGAGTAGATTTCATGAAGTAGATTCAGAGTTTCATGAAATCCTTCCATAGCCCTGCAAGAGCTGCTTTCAGTTACTGCTTCTTTACTCCCTCTCGATAGTATCTTCCATTATTCTGCACAGGCAGTGGGCATCCTACCCATCTAGCACACAAACTCCCAAAAATGTGCAGAAGTTCTCTGGCCCCAGCTTCTGAACTGGCAGATATTACCAAGCCGGTCCCTCACTCCCTGCAGAGTAACTGGGCTGATGCTCTCCGAGTGCGAAGTGCATCACACCAGCACCATCTGACACTCTTCAAAGAGGTTATAAACTGCAGCTGGTGGAGACGATGGATTTGCTGCTGTCATGTAGAGGAAGGATGCAGATAAAGAGGCTTCTGCAATCACCAGACAGCTATTAAAATTCAGAGGTTCTGATCCTAAAGACAATTGGGTCAAAAATTCTTGAATTTGCCAGAATGCTTATGCCTGCTATAGGCTGGCAAACCACCACCCTGCCTGCTTCCCCCTCCCCTCACCAAATTCTGCTGACAATGGCATCCCAGAAGCACAGGACTGGTGCAGAACAAATAGTAAAGCATGCTGAAGTGTGTGGGTTTTCTCCTGGTTTACAATGGTGTAAGATAATTAAAAAAAAAAAAGAAAAGAAAATACTGACAAACAAGCTGTATCATACTAAATATTTTACCAAATATTTTCTGAAGTTGCTGAGGGATTTAAGCAGTGACCAACATTACTGAGAGGTAGTATAGTAGCTTTTAATCTTGAAAAATATTTCATTAGACACAACAGCATATTTTGGCAAGCATTGCTCTTTCCCAAACATAAAAAAAAAAAAAAATTATCCTTGTACTAACTACATAAGAATTAACCAGGGACTCTGCAAGCATTTGGTCAAAATCTGTATCTCTGGATATTGCACATAAAAAGTCTTTCTGCTTGGCCATACTAGCTGGGGCCTGGGTTAAGATCAGTGTTTCCAGAACTCACTGTAAGATGTTTAAAAACCTTCAGTGTGCTATACCTATATGTACATCAGAGGTTCTCTTTCAGCATCGCTATGGGAGAAACTCAGGACAGTGAGTGTAGCTCAGCAGGGGGTCTTCCTTCCAAAACCCCTCTACGAGTAAAAGTGCAAATTCACTGCTCCAAATGGGCTTCTGGCAGCTGCTAACATAAATGCAAAAGCTTCAACTAGCCAAAACAGGTCACTGCTTTTTGCTAAAAAAATTTTAATAGGCACTTGTGGGAGGTTTGGAGGTTTTCTCATTTTCTCCAAAAAATCTCTTCTTTTTTTGACTAAGTTAAGAAGATGCAAATTACTAAATTACTAAACTAGAAAAAATCTTTTTAAAACATTGTCAGGTTTTCATTTTCTACATTTCTTATGTTCCCTAAAACATATAGAAAAAAGAGAAAGATAAAAAGAAAGAGAGAAGAATGACAAATGTCCCTGCTGTGTGGTGACTCTCCCCAGCTCGAGAGCTGACACTGAACACCCGCGTTATCTCAACGCCGTACTCCAGTTGGGCTTGTTTACTACTTTGGGCAACGATGCAGTTGTGCTGGCTCGCTTTCAAGCTATTGCAACAGACAGCCACATCCTGAGACTCTTCCTCCGTCTGTCGGTCTGTCTTCGGACTGAAGCACGTTCCCATTTACCAGATCAGGGACAGAGAAAAATAGGGTCAAGAGAAAGACAGGTCGATTCTTGGTCCTTTGTGGCAAAACCAGCGCTGAGGCTTTGAGCTGCTCTGGCGGCACAGGCAGAGCAGATGCTGGCTCAGTTCCAGACTGCATCAGGGGACATATGCCCTAGAGAGGAGGAGATTGTGATGGGTTTGGCCAGTATAGGGATCCAAGACTTCTCTAAACAATTTCAAGAACAGAGAGTGGTGAAGAACAGGGACAGGATGGAAGAAACCAAACAGTTCCTTCCCAGCTCCTTTTCCTTCTGCCACCGGTATCATCTGGTTAGAACTAGTGTGGCTGGTTATGGGTTCAACAAGTAGAACAACTGTAATCCTAAGTGTTCCTATGGTACATCAAAAGTCAGGCAAATTTGAGAAAATACACAATTTTATGAAAATATCAATAAATGTATGGTATGCTGCCTCAAGAAAATGAGATTTGCAGTATCTTCAGTAACGCACTTAACATTCATACAAGAAAAGCTTAGAAGAATGTGACTACACACAATATTAGGCTGATTTTTACTTTATTTGACAACTGCTTTGAACAAAAAATAACATTTTAGAAAGATTTTTCATTTCCTATACTCATATCAAAAGGATTTTGAGGTGCAAAGGTCACTCATTTTTCTAAAGGGTGTGGTGACAGATCAAAAAGTTATATCATGGCATTAAATTTGCGTCATTACAAACTTTGATCACTATCAGGTTGTTATGATTTCTATTGGAGAAAAATTTTGACAAATTCAACTCTCAATAGCAAAGTTTTGAAATGCTGTCTCTAGCATTGCTTTTGAAATCCCTTTGAAATATTTTTGTCACATTATTTGTTTTTACTAGTTTGTTTTCCTAGTCTTTGAGTTTTATATTTTCACAAAAGTCTTTTAAACACAAAAAATCTGAATAGCTCCCTCATAACAGAGAAAAAATATGCCAAGACTGTTTAGTGTATGATACTTGCCACTTTGATAATTACTGAATTTGCAGGCATGGGCATAATTTCAAATTGGCAGTGCCACCTTACACTTTGATTTCAAGAAAGCTGTTTTATTAACATGACCTGACAGATTCCCATAAACCAGCAAAAGTGCACAATGCTTCTCCTGTGTTTTCATCCCTTAGCACAGATCATTTTTATCAGAATGGCATTGAGGCATTTCTGGAGCAATGTAGATAACTTTACATGACACCTCTTCTAGAGAAAGATTACAATAATCCATTATTTCCTCCTCCAACTAATCCAGGAACTGTTAAAAACAACTTGATTTATTATCTAAAATAAATGTGTGGGAAAATAAAGCATAGGGAACCATATGAATAAGCTACATGCAGAGGCAATTAGTTATTGTACTTTTCTATGCACTTATATATGCAAGCATACTTTTTTTTGGCAACTTTCTGATTTTATCTACATTTTCCTTTCACACTTGGGTTTGTTTCCTATGATTGTTTGTTTGCTTTTAGTATTTTGAGGTTTATTTTTTATTGTAGTAAGTACCAGTCAAGATCAGGGCCCTGCCGTGATGGATGCTTTGTACACACACAAGTACATATGTATGTGCGTGTATATATATATATATATATAAAGAAAAATATACAGCCTGTCCCAGAGCCTCATAAGCGTGACAGACCAAGTTCTTGTCCCTAGCTCCTGTCTCAGACCTCGGCCACAGGGGCAGCCAGCAGAGCTCAGGTGCCGTGTGGAGGTGGAGCTGGCCCTGGTCTTGGCTGAGGTGCAGGAGGTGCCAAGCAGCAAGTGCCACTGGACCGCAAGCACCGAGCGGCTCCGCACACAAAGCGATGCTGGCTCTGTGCTTTGAGCAGACATGCCGGGTTTCACACAGAAAGATTTCGGTTTAATGAGAGGGTTCACGAAGTGTTAGAGTTAAAAGGAAATTAGAAAAGGAAAAAGCCAGGTTTTGTGGTCGAGATAAGACTGTAGGAACAGCTGTGCTGAATCAGAACAAGGGCCCATCTTGTCTCTGGCCATGGGCGGTAGTAAGACAGAAACAGAGGTAAAGACATAATTTTACTTTCTCAGAGTACCAAACTAGCCTGCAAAAATTTGCATCTCAGAAGTTCCTTCATTTTTAATAGTTCCTGATGTCCTTTGTCCATTAATTTTTCCAGTTACTACGTTGTACCCTAGCAGATTTTTAGCCTCTTCACATCAAGCATCACGATGTTCCTTGGAAAGATGTGTCAGCAGAGCCTCAGGAGACATGAGTACCAGTGGCAACAGCATGGACACTGGCAAGGTCAGAGAGACGCAATGACAAAGTCAAAATGGGGAAATCAGATTTTGGGGATGCCAATAACAAACACCATAAATTACAGCAGGTATATAATAGGGAGGAAATTAGGAGGAAGGGTCATCATAAATTTCATAAAGAAAAGTACAAAAAGTTTAAAACAAACAGTAAGGGATTCTTTACCTATATCAGAAAGAGGGTCTCATGGAAAGAACCCGGGGCTCACTGGGTCACAAAGGATAAAAGGAAAAACTCAAAATAAGCACATTGCTAAGCTAAGCAGTCTCCCTTCATCTATGTTTATCACCAGAAATATGGAAGATGCCTGCCCTGAACTTGGTCACTTCCTCGTAGAAACATGAGGCCGTCTTGAAGACGAAAAAGTCAGAAGAAACCAGAGTTTACAATGCAGCAAGTTGCCAGTTCCAGCTATTGTGTATCCAAAGGCTGTGATGAAGCTGAAGGCTGGAGGAGCTGAGCAGCCAGCAACAACACATGGTCTCCGCAGTGGCTCTTCCAGGAGGCCAAAGGACTGCAAATGCTACAGCTGCTCTCCAAAAGCCTCTCCAGAGCAGCACAGCAGGGAAGAGTCTGCCAATAAAGTCTATTGACATCAAGCTGGGAAGCATCACGGGTAGGCAAGAGGACAAGGACAGCAGGCAAAAAGGAAGAAGTTAAGGACTGAAGTGAGAGAAATGAGATTAAATCTGGTGTGAGAAAGTGCAAGAACATGTGCCAATGGGCTGTGAACAGTTTTTGTTGTGGAATAAAGAACGATGTAGACTAATGGGATGGTTTTGAGCCCCTAGATGTGTAATGGAAAAAATAAAAAATAAAAAAAAAGCAAACCGATAATAGGATGGATCAGCATAGGAATTGACACCAGAGAGATGGAGGAACAAGTGCCGTTCTACAAGGCGCTGGGTAAGATCTCAGTTGAAATACCCTGTACAGCTGTATTCAAGCATACCCAGGAAAGGTAAATCCTAGGTACAGGAGAAGGGCTACTTTGAAAGTGAGGGCATAAGAGGACACCTAGAAAGCTTCACTATGTCAGCCTGGCAAACTGAAAACTGAAGAAGTGTAAACTTCCTGTAATTTGTCAATGGAGTAAATACCAGAAAGGAGAAGACTCATTTAAGAAAAAGCAAAAGAATAAACATGCTAACAGATATCAGTAAATAAAATAATAGTAAAGAAAAATATTGAACATACATATATTTAGGCTGGTAATCAAAATGTTTCCAAGCACCAGAGCGACGAGGTTAGAGATGGTCTTCTAACACGGTGGGCTGATCACCAGAAGCCCTGCAGCAGCCTGAAAGCAGTGAGGACAGAGCAGTGCCCAGCTTAACATGGGAGGTGAAAGAGCTCTCATGGCCCTAGTCTCAGGACCAGGCTCCATACAATCCTGAAGAGCATTTGTTTTGCCAGAAGGACGGGACAGCAAAAGCAAATGGACATCGGAAATGCTGTATGCCACCCCCAGCTTGGGGAACCAAGCTATGAGGCAATAGCTCATGTTATGGGGAGGAGGCATCTCCCTCACCAGTAACCTCCACTATATACTCACCAGTTCTTCCCTTGATGGTGGCTGCAGTAACTGCAGTCTGATTTTCCAGAGTTTTTAGATACTTAGAAGAGGCAGAGATTTGCCCACGCTGAGAATTAGAGCTGAATAATGACACTCCACAAGCCACTGCAGTGCAAAGAGGAATGAATCTCTTTATTATAGTGTTTAAAGATCCTAAGTAAAAGGAAACCATTAATTGCATTGATAGTTCATTAACGGGGTTGTGAGAAGCTCAGTGTTTGCTCAAGATTTCCTAGGTTACTGGGCAGGTCATCAGAAAGAGTACACTTTTCTGAAGCTGGCAGTAATTAGCTGGTAGCTACAGTTTCTCTCCAGTACTGAATTAAAATGCTGGGGAAGGAGGCAGAAAAAAGACCGGGAATGGAACAAGACTGCAACCTGTTAACTTCACCGGGAGCTGGCACACTCCTCCGAGAGCAGCTCAGCACGTTGTTAGTGCATCAGTTCGTGAAGACTCCCTTCTCACCACACAACCCTTCAGAAGTTGGCTGGAGATGACAGCATATCGCAAAATACCTTGGCGATGTGCTGAATTGCCTTATTACACTACTGCGAGTAAAGGAACGTTGTAAAGTCAGGCGTTGCTGGAAGCTGTATTTGCAGAGCAACCTGGACCGCATGTTATTTATATCTATGAAACGATTAACCCTTGCACTCTTCTTTCAACACATTGGTTCTATTTTCTTTTAGAAATTATAAAGGGAACAAAATTTGTGGGTATTTTCTTAAGTAACTCTGCACACAGCTGCCATCGTTGCTTGCTCTCAGGGTTTTCTCTCTCTTCAGCGCTGACATCTAAGTTTCTTCAAATAATTGTATATAGAGTCTGGCACTGCGCCAGCTCCCTCTCACTTGTGTATACTTGTTGCCTCTTGGTTGCTGAGAGACACAGAACAGAGATTTCCCCAAGGTGGAGGGAAATATTTCCTTCTGCTTGCTCAGGCTCACAGGGCAAATGCCACCCTTGCTTGGTGAGTTTACCTTGTCCTCTCTCCACCTCCCCTTCTTCTCTGCTGCTTCCAGAAACAAAAAAATTTTGCCTTGGACCAAACTTTCTGCTTTCTACTCGTTATTTTTTTGTGAACTGTGTACAGGAGATGCCTGCTTTTCTTTATTCTAGCAATCAGCCAGCTATTTTTTTCACAAAGCTTTGGGAGTGGTGTACCTGTACAGGGATGCTGGTTCACGTCTGTGGGTCTCTGACACCCTCCACCTCTGGGAACACCATCTGTGACTCAGGCAGCAGAGATCTGTATTTTGAAGGTGAAGAACGATACTTCTGCTTCTACGCCTGCAGCTCATTGAATTTTAGAAATAATTTATGTCAACTGCATCCTGAGTCTGTGCCACATGGCTCTACTAACATACCCACAAAATCTGTTAGAAAAAAACCTGGTCGACTGCATCAATTTAAAATGTTGCATGTTTCCTGCAGAGTGACAAATTCCAGCATTAACCAATGGAAAATGAGGTCTCTGTATCAGCACACATGGAGGCAGGAGGGGATTAGAGCCCTTTCAATAATCAAAAATGTATAAAGTTAAGGCTTGATTCAAAGCCTGAATCAGAACCCATTGAATTTGCTGGAGTAAGTCCAGAGGCTGCAGTAGACTTTGGATCAGTTCCAACCTGCAAAAAAATAAATAGGTGAAATTTAATATCCTGAGATATATGGGAGCCCACATTAGACAAATTAAAAGTTTCATTTTGGGCTTCGACTCTGTGCATCTTGTCAAGGTTGAGGCTTTTTTAGCCTCCTAAAAACAGTTGTAGTATGAATGGCCTGAAGAAAACACAAAGTAGACGTCTACGCTACTCAGCGGGACATGTTACAGAGATCCCAGAGCCACTGCTGACTGCACATTGTCCCCTCAGCTGCATGGCACCATGCCCAGCCTAATAAGACCTGCTGAGTTACAGAGTTTGTTAGCGTCATAGCAGCTTGGCTTTCAGAGTTTCCCATCTCCTCTGCTCCTTGTACTCATCCCCACGTGGAAACTCCACCGGTTTCTCTCCTATCCACTCAGCTGCTTATGGGACTGCTCTCTGAAATGCTTCTCACAGAACGGGTCAGGTTAGCAAAAATCCCCTCTTTAAACTGATTAAGTTAACCTAGTCCATCTCTGTTGACTATCAAAAGGGAAAGGTTTTGTAGAAGCTGCTCGACGGGTAGACACAAGCCATAGGGAGCTGGTGGGAGGGTAAGGGCCAACAGCTGTGCCAGGACATCTTCCACCACCCAGCTGCCACCAAAGAATTTACCCCAAAGAGTTTACCCCGGAAATATAATTAGGGTCTGCCATCTAAAAATGCCTGTGCCTTTTTCTCTCTTTAAAACAGTGTACCAAGTCCTGAACATCTTACTCTAGGCAATGCTTGCAGCCTTCTGCAGCCCATACTGCCAGACTCATATAAGTATTTGATTCTTGAGCAAAGCTGCAGTTCAGCTCACGGTCAGGAATCTGGGATTCACTATGATATTGATAAAAAGCACACATAAAACAAATACAAAGAAAATCAGAAAAATCCTTTACTGATTTCTCTTGTCACACTTCAATTCTTACAGGAGAGAAAGCAAATGTATGAGGAGAATGGTATTGTTCCACCTGCTCTTGGTTTCAAAGCAGAAAAACTTTCTTGTCACTATAAACACACAAACACCAACATGGTAGGATTACATTTTTCCCAGACTTCAGTTTCATCAAATCTTATTCCCTCTTGAGACAGTTGATTATGTTTCTGTGCAAGAAGAAAGGCTGTAATTGCAGGATTCTCATTAGTGTTGCTCTTTCTAAATATTAAAAGGTAGCAGTGGCAATTTTGCTGAAAAGATATTTGTATGTAACATTTTCCCATCATGCTTTAAAGCTGCTTTTAAAGTGGAGCAAATCAGCACTGTTTTCCAAATTATGCCAGGAAGAGGCTATAACTCTTAAGAACTCTGGAGGAATGGAAATAACAGTTGGTCATTTTACTGCAAAAAACAGTATTACTCTAATAATGAATCATATGAAGCTTTCACATAGCCCATTATAACAATATTTTAAATCAAGCTGTAAGGGAGTTAACCCCATAAATCTGAAAACGGGCTAAGCCCTCTGGGAATGACAGTACTTTCGTGGTAGGCCAGATTCTGCACCACTGAAATCACGAAATATTTCTACTTTCCTGGGAAAAGATATGAGAAATTTATGTTGTTGTTGTGTAGTTGATGTAGAAGTTGATGTGTAGTTACCAATATTATGTCATTCTGGTACTATCCCCTCTTCTTTTCTTATAAAGCTGTCAAAATAATGTAGTAGATATAAATCAGACCTCTTTGGTTTGGGCCCAGTCTTTGCCACTTTGCCAAGGCTGCATGAGCAGCGTTCCCTCAGCAGCTCCCAACTCCCCCATGGGCAGAGCAGAAAATCCCACCCGCTGTTCCTTCACCACATACCTGCCACACAACAACCAAGTGTGAGCTGCTCCACTAGCTCGCTCTGAAGCACAGCCCACGCTCTGACAGCAGTGCTGCAGGTTGAATGGGGATGGAGAAACTGTGAGGAGCAAGTAGTCTGACCCTACCTACTCCATGTTTGCTCAGCAGTGGGTTTCATTTCTTGCCTATCAAAGGACTAATGTTAAGTTACTAGCTCAGACTGCCTATGCATCTGCTCATAATTGCTATTTCTAATTCAAAGGTATTTCAGATTTCCTCTGTTAGATCCCCTGAATCAAAATAAAGTCCCTTTGAAAGGCTACTACTCGCTCTAAGGAATAACCTTTCCCAGGAAGAACAGCAAAAAATTCACAAGCAGAGGTGGAGATGAAGATGTGGAATGAGAACAGGGCAGGGCTGGAAATTAGACCTCACACATGAGAAAAAACACCTGAAAATCCTTCCAGCTCTTACTACATCACCACCCTGCCCAAGTGAAGCAGGAAAAATCTAGGAAAATCTAGGGAAATGTAGGTAAATCTCATCTATGCCTTCGTACGTCCCTCTCAAAGACAGGAAAGTTTCTGAACTGGCAGGGAATACATCCACAATTTTTTCTCCCAAATGTTAAATTTCAAGTAAGAAAACAAAGCAGTAAGAAAACAAATAGGAAGGCAGACAGACTTGTGAACAGAAGGCACCTGCTGAAAAGCCTGCTGCAACCTTCAGAGCTATAACATAAAGTGCAGCAGAACTTGCCCAAGAGAGTCTAATGCCAGTTTGAATGAGGTTTTTATGCTGTGAGTCAGAGCTGGAGAAGAAGATGCTGGCTGATAGAGGCTGACATATGTGATCTGGAAATGGGAAACTGTCCAACCTTATTTTAAAGCTATATCCACCGAGAAGGAACTTAGAGCAGCCAGCTCTAGCCATCTACGTGCAGGTACCCAGGCTGAGTGTGTTGCCTCTGTGTGCACAGAAAGAGAGAGGTGTCTCCAGAGAATGATTCAGGAAAACACTTAATCACACACTTAACCTTTGAAGTGTGCTTAAACAACATTGAATTCTCTAATTAAAAGCCTGGGTACATGTCTAGTGTATAGCCATACTGATGAGAGACAAATCAATGGGTACAAAATACTAAGAGCATCAATCTACCGTTCCCTCCTGTTATAAACTATTTGCAAGATTTTTCTTTAAAGCACATGCCTGCAATGCCTTTAGCTGATCTAACCTACTGCAGAAGTGGAAGCAGGATCAGGTCTGTAAAGAAGTCATCAAATAAGAAAGTCTCCTGGTTCAAAGGCTTGTTGGACTTGGTTCCCAAGGGGAAATCCGTGCACGCTGAGTGGGATTAACAATAGCACTGTCAACTCTTCTTGGAAATCCACTACAGCACCTCTAAAACGGTTCACTTGAAACACTATAAACAAGATGGCTCTTTGTGCTCCAAGCAAGAGAAGTGTTTGCTTAGAGTGAAGTGTGTGTCTCTTTCTCTCTGGCTCTGACTCTTTTCTGAGTATTTCAAGCTGCAATCCTCTATACGGTATAATGATTATGTTTCTCAAAGAATTTGAACACAATGCTGGATATTCTAAGCACCTTAAGAAATACAAATAGTCCCTTAACAATGTTGTATACTTAATTTTGGGTTTCAAAAAAATGATATATGTATGTAAATGCCAAAGCATACTTACAGCATTTTATAATCATTATTTAGAGCAGAGGGTGGGAGGTTGTCTTGCCATTAAAAGCTCTCACATTGCTGCAGTCTAAGTAAATGTAAAACAACAGCAAGCTCTGACACCCTGTGAAATATATAGCATAGCCAATTCTTGTATTTTCATTTTCTTCTGGCCTGTGAGGGTTCATTTTGCCTTGCTTCAGGCATCCAAGTCTAAGAATTTATTTCAGCAGGCTGTGATACAGTCCATGGAGGAAAATAAGTGTGCTGAAGTGGCCTGAGCCACATGTATTTTTTACGTATTATTTTATTTTTCCTTGGGCTGTTGTGCTTAGAGTAAAGCTGTTTTCAAAGGGGTACTTTAATTATTACCATTCAGTATTAACAGAAAATAATCTGTGTACACGTTTCAGCCTGGGCAATAAACAAACAAACAAACAGATAACAATGAAGTGATAACTTCAGTGATAGCTTTCCATTTGTTTTTAGCAGAGAACTATTTTGAATAAAGGTGCAGTACTGTTCCTGAGGGTTTGCTCTGCATTGTGAATGCAGCAAAGTAGTTTGGTCTCTTAAGGCTTAACATTGGACTAATAAAACCTTAAAAAATAGAGGAAGAAAGCTGATGAAAAGTCTCCTGCATTGCTCTTACTTTTGGGTTGCCCACAGCATTGCTGGTGACGTGCTGCAATGGTGTTAGCTCCTTCTTCTGCAGGTATCTAAAAGAAATACAAACATCACTCTCTCTTCAGATTTGCATTTGAATATAAACCTTCAGAGAGAATCCATCTCATTTAGACAACAAATTAGCACATCCTGCTATTTTATGACCTGTGTATCTGGAAAATTATTTTTCCTCAGTGTTGCTGAGACACATGAATACATTATGATCCATTCAAATAAACACTTGCATTTATTTCAGTGCATAGCACTTAAAGTCTATTCCTTTTGTTTAAAATCTATTCCTTTTACTCAGAATACTGATAATAAATTTAAGATGAGACCACTGACTGTACATACATGGTGGGTGCTTTCCAAATACCACAATAGCAGAAAGACAATAGAGTCCCAAAAAAGACAGCATTTTTAAACTATTAAGTACCAGAAAGAACTGAAAAATGCAAATGAAGGAAAGCAGCTAATTCCTCTGGCATGGATAATTAGAATAGAATTATACAAATATTTTTGTGTTAGAAGGAAAACCTAATAAAGCCCTAAATGTGAAGCCATCACCAATCCCATCTTCTTATCTGTAGTATGAATCTTTGATTAAAAAAATATAAAGTATGTTATAAACTTAGCCTGGGTGTATTTTCCCCTATAAGTACCTCTCAAAGTTGTCATTTATTTGCTAAACAACACATAATCCTGGGATTTCCTGAGTGTGCTGATAAGATGCCAAGTGTGTATGCATGTGTATGCATGTATGTATGTGTGTATATATATATATATATATATGTCACACAACTTTTAGTCAGGTTTTAACAAATTCTATTAAAGGATTTGAATGTTCTACAAAAAATATACCATGTAACTGGAGAGACTTACCTTTCATCCTGGCCCGTACTTACCCTCAGCCCTCCTCCAGCCCTACTCTGACTTTGGTGTTAAGACTTAACAGCTCTCTTACGGTCCCCAGGGGGGTTCTGTAAGGACCTGTTTGACCCTCACTGGCATTCACTCCTGATTCCTGTCCTGCTTCACTTCTAGCTGGATACAAACCCAGCAACCTGTACCTACAAACCAGCAAAGCCTTCCCAGTCCTTTCCCAGGAGACTGGGAAATGGCTAACAGCACCAAGTGGCCCAGGCAAATATTACCACCCCACTTCACTTTCTAAAAGAATTAAAGCAGCATTTTCATGCTGTTTTCTGCCCCAGCTAGTCAGTGTGTGTAAGCGAACTCCCATTTACACATACATCCGGCTTTGCGTTTGCAACTGTGTGCCTGCACAGACACTTCAAGGTTTGTTTGTGGGTCCACTTGTGTTTGCACGTATCTGAGCCAGGCACACAGTTTGAAACACTTGTCACATAACCTTGTCAGCTGAGAATAAGCACAGCTCATCCTAGGCAAAAAAACTACTTTTTGGAGTGCTCTAAGTGGCTGGAATAGGCTGATACAGCAAGTATTGCCTTAGTCGCTGAAACATGTTTATTGATTAACATTAATGTAATTAAAGTGGAAAGTTCTGTTCAAAGATTAAAATGTATTTGCTAATGCACTGCCCCAGGGCTAGGAGCATGCAGTCATTCTAGCAAACAATCTGGCAAATTGCACAAAATAAAGAGCGAAAGCGTGTTAGGACCACACAAGTGTACCTTGTTAGGACTGGAACAGGTTACCTTTGTGCCATTCCCATTCTCATTTGCAATCGTTGCCCCTAGAATGGATTCATGTTGTGCCATTTTCTCCTCTGGCTACAATAAGAATGAAGTTTTCAAATCCCCATCCCCTTTTTGATTTGATGGTCATTCCTGTTCCCCCTTTTATATAGTCTGGCAGCTTGAACAGTAAAATTGCCAATGAATCAAAATACGTCTTTTCATAGGAAAAACTTTTGTTTTGCACTTTCTCTTTTTAACTTTCACCTTTTGCTTTCACCACACCTTCCACAGAGGGGCCGGGCGGGAACGCCCACCCAGGTCCCCTGAACTGACCCCAGACCTCAATGCTCCCTAGTGCTGCAGCGGTTCCCGCTCTCCATTAGATGGCATTACTTCAAATTCCCTGTTGGAGCGTGTTGCTGCAAGGATTGTGCTCCCCACCAGTCCCCCCTGGAGCTGGCTGGACCATGCCTTCTTTCACTCCCTGTCTCCCGCCTGGATGTTGCCCATTCCCAGAGCTGCTAATTCTGTAGACTTGCCAGCGTCCCCCGCCAAAAACATGCCTTTTGCAAATGTATACCGGTTTTGTGTGTAAATAAACTTTTAAAACACGAGTTTCTATAGCTCATTTCAGTGTGTAGCAAGAACTGCACATGCTCTTACACGTATAATAGAAAGTATGCATATAAAACCAACAAATGAACTATAAACTGCTGTCCAATATTATTCTGCTTGCTTCTAAAGAGTAAAGATGTCAGAAAGTGGAAGGGAAGCGAGTGCTTCCCTATCTCATTCTAAAATGATCCCCAAACCAGAAAAAAGGAATACCACAAATCCAGCAGAACAAGTTGTTTCTGTGTTATTAGCTCTGTGAAAGACAGTGTTATGTAGTAGAAAGACTGGTGTATAATACACCCTGCTTTTCTATGCAAAAAAAAAATCAAAAAAACCCCAAAACCTAAAATATCATCTTTCCACAAAATATGACATAACTGATTTCCAAGTTCCCTCAAGAAAAGCTGAATCCTGAGTAAACTGAAGTAGGAAGGCCAAGGGGGGCCTTGCTGGTTGAGGACTGCAGCTCGCTGCAGAGCCTGGGGAAGCTGAAGCTGGCAGTTCTAAATTAAGGTATAACAGAATTTTCTTTCAAACATTTTTATCTCCTGTTTACTTTTTACACAGAAATTACTGTTTAATTTCAAATGTCAAATTTCTTCAAATGCCCTTGAGCTTGCCAGGGAGGGGGGTGTGGAGAAGACACGGACACCAACAAAAGTTTAAAAACAGTAGATTTCTTCCACTTCCCTTTAGAGTTATGGGAAGAACTAAACACAAGACTAACAAGGGAAAAAACAGTTATGAAAACAGCAGATCAGTACTGTCCTTTGCTCTAAATACACACTATGTTTACTCCCTTCTCTTCCTGCAGTTTTATGCAAGTCTTTTCTTTGCAGGTCAGAACCCCCTAGTTCTTAAGGGCAAAGGACCCCGGAAGCATGTCAGCTTTATGGCTTCAGGCATGGCATGTTCCTGCTGATAGTCCTGTACCTTAAGCACGCTAGAAGTCCTCCTCCAGAGAAACCTCTTTCAAAGGCTGCATTTATACTGAAGATTTTTTAAACCATCTCAGCTTTGACCTAGCAACTATGGGAGTGCAGTTTCTGCCAGCAGCTGATAGTGTAAACCTCATTTTCTAAAGAGATTAAATTTATGAGAGCAATCTGCCTGTCCCTGTCTCTGCCTCTTAAGCTTGTCCCCACCCACTCAGCTGCTCTGTAATTTTGGGATCTGTTAGCCAATATCAATTAGAAAGGAGTACAAGTCTTAAGAGATACTGATGCTGTCTCCTCCCGTGTAGGTGCAGGGCTGTAAACAAGATGACCTGATCACATCCTCTGGTTTTGTGTACTTCTCAAGAAATGGGATGAAGGCAAGGGCAGAAGTTTCCATAGGAAAGAAACAAGTGCAAAAGATGGAAGAGCCGGAGAACAAGAGGCAGGGAATGACAGGAGGCAAAGGCCATCTTTTCCAGCAACAACACTGGCTTCTTTCATGAAACTCCAGCATAAACAAGGCCAATACACATCATCCTCACAGCCTGTGCTTCTCAGGATTCACTTCCATTTACTTTCACAGGGTTTCCCTCTATGCAAAAAAGTAGCATCATCCTTCTTGCTTTTCTGATGGGCACAATGGCCGGTGCCCTCAGGGTGGCAAGCTCCAGCACTGCTGCTCCAATCTCAGCAGCATCAGTGCAGCCACTGAGGTCAGCACCGTGGCAGAAGACAGTGCCTTCACACCCCAAGGACACTTGCATCTGCTGACCCTATTACCTATACTCACAGTATATGCAATAAAGAAGCCCTCCAAGTATCAAGGTGATGATCTCAGTCTTGCTCCTAAATATTTCCACCTGAATCAAGGTGTTTGAAGGACTCAGTACCTGTATTGTAGAAGGTCTTCAACTAACTGGGGTGTTCTTTCTTCTCGCACTCACCTATGATGGCAGCTATCTCGCAAGGTCTGAGTTGTTTCCCTAAAACAGATTTCTAGCTTAAACCCATTCTGAAAGTTAGTTCTGAAGATAAAAACATCTGCTCATTTTATCACAAAGTGGGAGATTTCCTTGAGAGGCAATCCATTGCTGAGGCAGCATGGTGTGGCTGGACATACATTTGGAACTGACTGAATTTTACCTTTGCCTAAGAAAAAACAAAAACTAGAGAGCTAATTTCTATGCATGCCATCACTTACTCACATTTCATAGCAACTGGGAAAGAGAAAAAAACTTTGACAACTCTACACCAATTTGACAACTTATGCTGAAAACCCAGTGGACTGAGCTGCCACAATCTATTAAACTGTACATTACCTAAGCCCACTCAGTCTTGCATTAATTAAAAAAGACAAATCAGATCCTGAAAAATGTTTTTATCAAGAGAAAACAGGCAGTACCAAAAAAAACTAAAAAGCTCTGTCTTTTAATATTTTCTTAATGGCAGCCAAATTTTAATACAATGATTTTAGAGCTGGTATCTTTTGCCTGTGAAAAATTGGTAGATCCTGCTAAAAAAAAAAACAAACCAAAAAACAAACAACCCAAACAAACAAAAAAAACCGCCTCTGATGTCTGTCTGTTCATTAACTCATTAAAATCCATCTTTCATTTGACTGAATAATTAAAAGAAAGGCAATCTCAAAAGAAAACTATGGGAACAGGTGAAAATAGTGACAGTAACATGAAAATTGATGCTGCTGGCATCAAGCAGCATTTTTTTCTGCTACTATCCTAGCTCCCTGTCAGAGGTACTGCGGTTTTTACACCAGCAAGATTGACTCACCCACACAGTTGTCCTGTATTCAGCTGAGTCACTCACATGCCTGAAGACTTTGTGGTGTTTTTACTATTACTAGTTTAATGAAAGTCAGCATAGGATCCCTGTCTATCCACTTCAGAATATGCACCAAAAGCCAGTGCTGGTCTTTCACAGGAACTGAAACAAAAAGCAATGTATCCCTCCTTTGTGGTAGCCAAGCTGAGTGTGTCTACCTGCTTTTCTGTAGCAACACTGAGAGTAGGAGGCAGTGACTGCTCTGACAACTGTTCTAGAAGAAGAGGATAATGGTGGTAGGTTAGTTAAAATTTAAGCATACTGGAGAAAAATCAGAATACCAAGTTTTTGTTCACATGAGTTGCACGTCATGTGCCAAGTATACTTCTTGGCTGACTGCTATTTGCATCTTCAACATGTCTGGTTGACTATGTTCTGGCCTAAACTTCGTGCCATTTTGAGAAGGCTGGGAGCACTTGTAGCATGAAAACAGCTTGAATTTTCTCTGTCATTGTATGCTTCTACAGGAGAAAAGGGAAAGATCTGTGGTTACATCCATGCACTTGTGGTTACAGCTGAAGACTGCATGATCCCAAGCATGGTTCTGTGTGCAGTGGCACGTAGCTCTGAACTAAACCTCATCTGCTGTTATGAGAGTCAGATTATTTAGAGGAAGATGACAATGTCATGCAAGATGTTTCTCCGGCACTTTGGATTTTGGAGTCCGAAACTATATTTTACATACCGACTACAGTCATGCATGTACTATGGGCTGTTGGCTTGGGAAGGTAAAACTGAAAAGCAAATGGATTGTGTAGGTCAATCTTAACATTGGGTCTCCAGTATTTTCTCTTCTTTGGCTGGCCCGCAGTCTGCCCTGGCATTTCGTGCCCCTCGGCCTGTGAAAGCCCTTTGGCAGGCTCATGCTGACCGCTGTTGAGTGACAATTAAAAAATAAAGAGAGAGAGGCTTCTTGAAGAAAACTGGCACCCGCAGCCTGGCCGGCAGCCTCCCTTGCTCTTCTCCGCCAGCACCCGAGGCCGGCGGGGGCTGCTCCGGCGGCTGCCGGCAGGGCCAGGCCGGGCCGGGGGGGCTGCGGCCGGCAGCGCCCCGACGGGCCCGGGGCTTGTGCCCCCCGCGCAGCGCCCCACCCGACCCTCCTCCTCCGCCCACCGCCTCGGCCATCATATACATGCATAAATAACGGGGCTGACACGTAAAAAACCAAACAAACATACCCAACACCCAACCCAGAACCGCAGTTGTTGGTCTTTTTCACCGCCCCTTCGCATAATTAATATATTCGCGTTTCCTCCCACTCTCCCAATGGGCTACCAGCTGCAGAGGTCCTGAATAGCGAGCTTAATTGGGCTTTGTCATGCAGAATACCTCCATTTTCTATAGCAGGTTACAAAGGGGCCCTTGGCAGACGTGGCGGGCTCTCCCGGCGGCCGGCTCTGCCCGCCTGCGCCCATTGCCGCGCAGGTAGCGCTGCCGCCCCCCGGTGCCGGGTCACCTCCGACCCGCCGCCCCTCGGTGCCGGGTCACCTCCAGCCCATCGCCCCCCGGTGCGGGGTCGCAGCTCCCGTCCGCAGCTCCCCGGGTTGCTCCCAAGGGCTTCCCGGGACGCTCCGGCCTGGCTGGGCCCCTTTCCCCTGCCAACACGGGAAAGGCCTCAGCCAGAGTTTATTTGCTACATCATCTAATGTCTTATTAAAACTCGGACCTTGTGAGCAAATGTCGAGGTGATTCGGGTTAATTGGCAAATCCCGGACTCAAAAGAGATCTGCCATTATAGGCTAATCATACATTCTCTATATGATATAAATAGCGTAGAGTGCGGGGTATGGATACTCACCGTGAATTACAGCTAATTATCATCTGGCTACCAGGCTGCTACTTCTGCCCGTCGATTGGCACTGTTGCCTTCAGAGTATCTTTTTTCCCCCCCTTCTTGTTTCTTGTTTTGACAGTTTAAATCCAGGTCTATGTGACATCGAAAGCTAATAAAATCCTCGTTTCATTGTTAATCTGATTTCATCGCAGTATAGGTTTTTACCCTCACACCTGCGTAGCAGGGTGTAATTCCATTAATAGTAATAATAATAACAATAATAATAAAAATCAACATATTCATTGCGTGTCTTTGCCCTGATGATATATTGTGAGCAGTGTGAGTTGAAAAAGAGCCATTTATTCTCACCGTGAATGAGTCTGCCTGGAACTGAAGACTTCACCTGCCTCCTCAGTCAATTAGGAATGTATCGAAAATTCTACCAGAAAACGAGTTAAATTAACCGTTAGCTAATTTCCTTGTGTCCCTCCTACATAATCCCCCCTTTTCAGCTTGCCCCAGAAATTACCACATGTTGCAAGGTTCAAATAGTGCCTAATGAAACAGTGACTAAATGGTTCGCTCAAACCCGCAGCGAAGCCCTTTCGCTGTGCCTTCAAAGCCTGGGGGGGCTGCAGCCGTCGGGGGTCCCCATCTTTAAAAAAAAAAAAAGAAAGAAAATAAAATAAAAAATCTCGGGTTTGGCAGAAAGGCCTCACCCGGAGGGCTGCGCCCTTCTTCCCCCCACCGCACACCCCCGGGCAGGGGCGCGGTGACCCCCCAGCCTGAGTAAGGCCCCGGGGGCGGCGGAGCCGGGGACTTGAGCGGGGGGCGAGACCGGGAGCGGCCTCGCGGGTGGGAGCACGCGTGGGCTGCGGGGGGTTACACGCAGCTTTATTAGCAGCATCCCCCGTGGGTGCCTTCTCCGAGGGTGCAGGAGGCGGTGTGGCGAGGTGGCAGCGTTTCTCCCCGGCGTTGCGCCATCTCCCCGCCGCTCCCTCGCCAGTCACACGGAAGCGGAGCGGTTTTCCGTCTTCTGCACAGCGGTTCCGCGCAAATTGCGAACCTTGATTTTAGCGAGGTTCCTTAGTTTGAAGACGGAAAGAAACAAACAGCCTCGGATCGGCTATCTCCTTTGCAAAACCGGCCCGAAGGGGAGTTTTGCCCCACAGTTACAAGCTCTTGTTCCTGTCTAAAGCGGCTTCACTGAAGTGTCATCTACTAAAACTCGGTGAATTCCGCAAAGAGAGTAGAGTCACTTATTTGAAACGGTGAGGCTAATACAAAGTCATCAAAGCACTATGGTTCTTGTCTTTAAGTGACAACCCTCTTTATTGAACTGTTTGAAATACGCCTCCTGCTTTTCAATGTCTCTCTATCCATCTTTGTCTGCTCTTCAGAAAAGTAGACAATATAAAGCAAAGCCTGGCGAGCTCCCCACGCTCTGGCTTGGGCAGTGCCAACGTTAGCCTTGAAATTGTCACTCCTTCATTAATCTGAAACTAGTTATTTTTCCAGAGCACACAGCACACGCTTCCGATCTCTTGGCGTTGGCTTCCAACAGCTCCAATCCCCTCGACACGCTGGATGGGGTCGGGGCAGGGGGGAGGCGCGGAGGGGCCGGGAGCCGGCGCACCGCCCGGAGCGGGGCCGGCTGGAAGGCGCGCAGTGGGGCGCAGGGGGGCGCGGAGCGGCTCCTGCGTGAAATCGGGGCTTTCACGGCGCGGGCTGGGCTCGCCGCAGCGCGGACACACGCCCCGAGGTTTCCCGAGCGGCACGTCGGGTTTCAGGCTGTTTGTTATTCCTCTGGCATGCGAGACTCCCGGGCAGCTGCCCAGCGCACGGCTTTCCGCCCCGGCGGGGGTCCGGTGGGCGAGGGCGCCTTCCTAGGGCCGGGATCCCTCCCGGCACGCCGGGACCGGCCCGCAAACTGCCCCCGGGTTTCTCCCGCAGAGCGGCACCGCGTTCGGCCGACGGCGGGGCGCGGAGGCTGCGGGATGCGCTTGCCGCGCTCGTACTTAAAACCGTCAGTTTACCCCTGGACCTTTTCGAGCAGCTGCCAGGACTTTAAATAAATAAATAAATAAATAAGTATAGACACACTCCTGGGGTTTTTTTGGCCAGGTCTCTTTCCCGAAGGTCATCTTCGGGCGCCGGACCCAGAAGGGGAGCGCTCCCCGCCCTGTCTGCGTCCTCCGGCCCGGGGTCCCGGGGCGGTGCCAGCCGGACGCGCCCCTTCCTGGCAGCCTTATCCCCGTGGACACGGCAGAAACTCCCGGGTGGGCCTGATCCTTCCGGAGTGGCCTCGTCCCGCGGCTGAGCCGTCGGCTGAACCGTGCAAGAGGGCAAAGGGCCCCGGGCAGCAGCCGAACTCCGGGCAGCGAGGCCGGCCGAGCCCAGCGGCCAGCGCCAGGCACTCGGGAGCCGCTCCCAGGACGTGCCCCGGCGGGGTCGGCTCGGCGGTGGGGCGGGAGTAGGAAGTTCGAGCAAGCTAGACGTGGTGCCTGGGTATGGCTACCAGGGTGCTGGCGCCGTGAGCCCGCCTCTCCCGGCTGACAGGGCCGACCTCGCTCCGCTCACCTCAGGGCGGATCCGCAGCCGGCCGGGACCGCGGAGCCCTCCGGGCTGGGGGTCCCTGTCCCCCAGGCACGGACGCACGACGAGTCCTGCCACGGTGCCCCGGCCACACGGCGGGTGGGAGCAGGGAGCTGCCGCCCCGGGCTGAGCTCCCCTAGGTGCGGGGCGGAGGCGCGGGACGCCGGTGAGGGGCGTTGCGGCAGGAGCCCCGGGGCAGCCCTGGGGGCAGCAGCGGGGAGCGGCGGTGCCCTCGGCACGGCGGGGTGCGGCAGCCCCTGGGCAAACAGGCCTGGTCAGAGCACGGTAACAGGTTCAAGGAGGGGATTCACAACGGGAGAGGTGGGTGCCGAGGGTCTGATCCCAGCCCTGCAGACCAAGATCAGGGACACTCTTCAAGACGGATGTTTTCCTCCTCCAGTTTTGGGTTTTTTTTTATTGCAAAGACTTAAATCGAATTAAAGGAAGCAAATAAATAACTACGGGGGGGAAGCTTCGCTGGAGGAATGCTATGTTTGCTCACTCAAGCCCCGAAAGGTTACAGAAGGTCGGTAGCAGGGTCACTCGCACAGACCTAACTCGCATCCCTCGTGCGAATGCACGGGGTTAATTGCGCGACCTTCCCCCCGCGGGTCCCTGCCGGCGGGCGGGCTCCGCGCAGTGGCTCTCGGCGGCCCGACGGGGCGGCCGGGGCCTCCCCTTGGGGCCAGCCCACACCTGGAAGCCAGCCGGGACACACACCGCCGCCTGAAACCGCCGCGCCGGGGGACAGGCAGCTCCTCTGCCATCGAGTTAAGCCCAGATGAGTGGCTACAGCAGCAGCGGTCGCAGCTAGCTGCCACACGCTCCTCTTTTCCTGGCCGCCCGGAGTGGGACACATCTGTTGCTCAAAGCACAGTAAGGGCAGTAACTGCAGCTGGAGTATGTCGGGACCGTGCCTGGGCTATATCCGGTGCTAAAAACGGGAATAAGGCTGGGAAGTTGCATGGAGCCTCACAATGCGAGGGCAGGGCTGGAGCAGCAGTCTGAACCTCTGTGAGGCTTCGCTCTTGACCTCTGAAGAGAAGCCAATTTATTGCTCCCACGGGAGTGATAAAGATAAATGCAGTCGTGTTTCTAGTGCTCTCAAACATCGTCATGACAAGTACCAAAGGAAAACAAGAGGGTAGCATTTGTCTCCTATTCACTGCACTTGCAACAAATAAGCCTTGGGATCATGCCTAATGGTAAAAGGAAAAAGCTGTTATCTGGTGCTGTCCCATGTCCCCCAGGCCCTTCAGCCTTCTCTATGGCATCTGTTCCCAGCCCTGTTGGCTGACCATACCCTCTGTGTCAAGGTCTGCCTCTGTGACCATCTTGTTCCCCCTGCAAACATCCTCTTCTAGCAAGATGTTGGGCAAAAGACATCCCTCTGCCCCCCATTTATAGGTTACCTGACTCCTGCCAGACTGGATGGTGGCAGCTGAGGTGTCTCCCAGGTCTGTCCCCTGCAGCCAGCTGCTGAGCTCTGCAGAAGTCGTAGGAACTCGACATCTTGGAGACCCTCACAGAGCTATCATGTCAGCCCACTGATTATTATTGATCACAGGGTTTATGAGTTATGAGTGAATGAGGATAAGTGGCAGACAGATAAACAGAGCAACTGTGTAATCCTTATTTCCTTAGAAAACTAACGATAAGAGGAATATTAAATAGGAAGCTGAACACTGCCTGTCTTGGGCACAGCGGGGTGAAAAACCTGCATTTCACACTTTGCGGGAGGGGAAAAAAATAGAAAGAAGTAGTTACAAAAAAAGAAAAAGAAAAAAAAATCCAACACACTATAACGTCAATTTGCCTAAATATCTAACTGTTGAATGCTGGACTTCAAAACCCTACAACATGTTTACTGCAAGCAGGGTATGTACAACTTCCAGCATTGCTCCTGTCAGACTGGCTTGGATGCCCCAGTGCTAGGTTCAGGTCGAGCTGGTTGTACCAGCCTTCTGAGATGTGTCAAGGCATCATTCCTCTTTTCCAAAATTTTAACATGAAACATTTACTTTGAGATAGAAAGAAACCTGGTAAGGACAGCAACTGTCTCCAGTATAGCTTGTATGTGATAATAATATGCCACTATGCCCTTTCAGCCCTTGAAAGATACAGGCAAACACTGATTACTGCAAGAAATGGCAACTAATTCCATTTTCCTTTTATTTTTATGAAACAGTTAAATACTGCAATGAAGAGATCCCTTCTTGTGTATCTTCTAGAAGCAGAGGGAAATACCCGCTTATTCACTGAAGTGCATATTTCCACAGACTTAGACCAAAAAACAGATACACTTGGCCAAGGAGTATCTTTGCAGTTTCAAAATATCTTTGGGTTTTGCAGTATCACCCAGTGCTAGGCTTCAAAGGCAGCGATGTTTTTTCTGTCCCAGCAAAGCTTTGCCTTCCCAGGCTGCTGCAGGCCTGTTGACTCCCCCCTGTCAACGGATGGGGATGACACTGCCGAGAGGATGGGCAGGACTTTCTGTGATGCTAACATCTCCTCCCAGAGCTTCTAGGTTGGAAAAGACACAGTGGGATTATAGGAACAAGTTAGATACAGGTGAACTGAAGTTCCCTGCGCCCACCTCATCAGATTTTAGGGTAAGAGGAGGCAGGGCCCTCTGTGAGGTCTCCTGGGAGGAAGTTACAAGGCCCACAAGACTTTGGTTCTCTGGTGTCCCCAGCCTGGCAAGTCCAGGGACTGCTACTTGGGTAAACAACATCCTCACCTGCTTAGCTGGGACGTGGGCCGCTGGTCTCTGTACAGGCCATCAGCTGAGGCAGTGAAATGGTTGTGATATGAAGACTGAGATTTTGTATTTGTTTTCCAAGTCCAGAATAGACACTTCGATCCTGCCTTTCCTTTCTCCTCCCACTACGTTGTGGGTACTGCCTCTGCCCCAAGTCCTGCAGCTGGTCCGGACTGTGGGGCAGTGCCACACCAGGTCCTCTTCATCCTACCCCCAGACATGCCCATGCACCTGGCTCCTTCTCCAAGGTGAGCAAGCAGTGAGAGCGTTACAGTGCTGGGCTGCATCTCTCTCCAGTGTCCAGGGTGCTTGGGTTATTCACATTGCAACAGAAACCCTAAGCAGCCTTATTACTTGTTTTCCCACTAGAAGCAGAGCAGGCAAGTGAAATTGGAGACATACCTCTGAGCTGAAGCTCCGAGGTTAGAGATCAAATATGGGAAATGTAGGGATTGCTCAGGGAATTATTTACCAAAAAGGTCTTGCAACAGTTTTGGAGGCTGAAGTCAGAAGTGTGGGCTGGGTTAGTGGGAAACCCACCCAAGGAAGAAGTGTGTGGCAAATAACATAATGTGCAGAAGGCACTTCTGACCTGTTCATGTGCTGTCTGCTGGGCCTGCAGGCACTAGGAAAAAAGTTATCAAGAGGCTCATTTGAGGCTGCACAGCTCCAGCCCCATGCCACTCTGCACCAGCCCCCCGCAAGGAGCTCGGGATGGATGGCCCAAGGCAGAGTGAGGATGGGGCCGGGGGCCGGGCACTGCCCAGCGCAGGCCGCAGAGCACTTCAACCCCATCAGCCTGACCCCACGAGCAGGTTTGCTCTCGGATCTGTTCCCTGAGCTCAGCCAAGGCGCCTGAATGAAAGCAACACCGAGAAGACTGGATGCCGTCCCGGCGCCTGAGGGTGAAAATAGTAATAACAAAATCCCCTTATTTCTGATTAACATCATTCTGGGATAACATCAGCGGAGTTTCAGCCTGACGAAGGGCTGACGGGCGCAGGCAGCCCCTCGGTGAGAAAAGAGCCGGACGGTGCCAGCGGGCCGGGCAGCATGGCCGGGGGGTCCCGGCGCGCAGCCTCGCTGCCGGCAGCGGCGGCCCCGGGCCAGCGGCAGCCGGGTGTCCCGGCGCGGTGCCGCCGGGGAGCAGCCGGGGGAAAGCTGTCAGCCGCGGCGGGGGCGGGCGCTGGCTCCGCTGGAGGGGACACAAAGCTGCTCGGCTCAGAAAAGCCGGCTTCATTTGCATTCCGCTCGGCCGGAGCGGGGTCCCCCACCCTCCTCCGCCCCACAGCCGGCCCGAATCGCAGGGGAACAGCAAGCACGTTCGGGTTAGTAGCCGCTGGCATTTATTTCTAGTCTTTACGGAGGTCTGACACATATACACCAATGCTTTCACCGTACAAAGGACGACGAAGAAACGCACCCCTGCCCCAGCCAGTCCACCTCCGCTGCTTGGACTAGGCTGGCACCTGGGGGGACGCGGGGTGTGGGGAGAAGGAAAAAAAATTAAATTCTCGTCTGATGTAATTTATTTAAATAAATATAAATATAAATTTTATATAAAACTATTCACAAACAAACCGCCATCCCAAACCCAAACGACCGATCTTTATTTCTTATTTTTGTTAAGAAGTCTGTCCAGGAGGTTCTCAGCCCTACGGGTTTTTGTTTGCTTTTCAGTTTTTAATGTCTCGACTTTCGGTTCCAAATACTTTTTTTTTTTTTTCCTTTAAATTGCCTGGTGGGAGGCGGGGGGGAGGCACCCTGGGCCCTGCGGATCCAGTCCCGTGTTACATGTTAGGAAGAGCAGGTGCCCGCTCCTGGGGTTACATAAATAACGTTTTAGTTGAACTCTCACGACTAGAACATTTACATTCCAAAAATATATATTTATCTCTCTCTCTATTACTGCGGAGGGACGAAAAGCAACCCCCCGGCCGCTGCAGGTCGGCGGGCGGCTGTCCCCGGGCTGCGGGGCCAGGTGAGCCACTGTGTCGCCGTCCCGCTCCGGGCTGGGGCGCGGCGGCGGGTGCGGAGCTCCAGGCCGGGCTCATAGCGGGGAGATCTCTTTATCCTCGGTAGCCGATGAGGGGGACAGAGACTCTTCGTCCTCCGACCTGGGGTAATGCCCCTGGCCGGTGCTGCACTTGCAGCCCCCGTGCGAGTTTCGCTGGGTGCCTTTGCCTTCCTTCTTGTGCTTCACCCTCCTGTTTTGGAACCAGATTTTCACCTGCTTCTCGGACAGGTTCAGGTAGGTGGCTATCTCGATCCTCCGCAGCCGGGACAGGTACATGTTGGAGGAGAATTCCCTCTCCAGCTCCAGGAGTTGGGTGCTGGTGAAAGCTGTCCTCATCCTTTTCCCGTTTTGGATTTGGCTGGAATCGGACCCTCCTGGACGGGAGAGAAGCACAAACTTCAGTGGGACGGGGGAGGGGGCGGTGGGTGGGGAAGAGAAACAAAACACTGTCCCGCAGCTTTGCGCCCCGGGGCAACCGCTCTCCCTCGAGCACCCCCGGGGGAACCCCTTCTCCCTCTGCCCCCCCCCCCCTCCCCGGCGGCCGCGGGGCTCCTACCCATGCCGAGGCAGTGAAACCTCCGGGGGTCGCTGACGCTGTAGGTGGTGCCGGCGCAGGCAGGTGGGTGATGCGCCGGGTGGCCCAGGGCGGCGGCGGCGGCGGCGGGCACCGAGGCGGCGGGCGGCGGGTGCTGCGGAGGGTGGTGCGTGTGGCCGGCCCGCGGGCAGCACTGGGCCTCGCCGGCGGCGGCGGGGAACTGGCTCTTGAGCAGGGGGATGGCCCCGCCGCCGCCGCCGCCGCCGCGGGAGGAGTGCAGGTGCGAGGTGACACAGAGCGGGCAGACGCAGAAAGCGCCGCTCTTGCGGGACGGGCAGCCCGGGCCCGACACCGACATGACGAGGGGGGAAGGCATGCTGAGAGGGATGAAGAAGTCCTGGCCGTGGTGATGCTCAGGCAGAGACGGAGCCGGCCTCGAGGAGTCTTTGATGATTAAGGAGTCGACATAGAAAGAGCGGGACATTGCGGAGGGCTGCCGCAGCCGGGGGCGGCTCTCCCGCAGTCGGGTTTTTCCTGCTTGGCCAAGTTGCCACTGAAGTCCTGGCGAGGCGAGAAGGTGCTTATGTTTGAGAGCTGAACAAAAGGGTCCCTGGAGAGGGCTGGTCTTAAAGTCCCCCCGCCTGGATCCCCTGCGCCGGGGTTTTATATCAACTATTTAAACACGTGATGGCTGAAAGCCTCGCAGATCTAAATCTCCCCGGCTTCCCAGGCCGGCAGGAGAGGCTGCCGGAGGGGGGGGGGATGGCAAAGCGGGGGGGGCCCAAAGTGTGCGTGCTCGTCCGCCCGCCCGATGAGTTCAGTCCTTCGCCCCCGCCTCCACCCCAGATAAATTATAGGAGCGGGGAAGCCGGGGAGGGGGCTGCGGCCCCGTCACACGTCGCGCTCGCAGGCACATCCCCCTGTCAACGCACCCGGGGTGTGTATGAGTGTGTGTGTGTTTAAAATCAGTCGGAGGGAGCCTCTCCTGGGGGGTTTACTCCGAGAAGCACGCTCTTTCCCCCCCGCAGGGAGGAAAGGAGAGAGGGGAGCAGGTGATGCGCTGGAACTAGGCGGGTCAACGCGGCGCACACACACACACACACACACACCCCCCAGTAAGGGATCATCCAAGGGGCCGTGACTCCCACGGATGCGTGGGACCAACACCTTTCCCCTGTCCGGCCCTTTCCCTGCACGCAGGACTCCTTCAGGAGGCCCTTTCCGCACCAGAGGAGCCAGGGTCACAGATACAGACATAGATACAAAGTTAGGGATCGCGTGTGTGTCTGTGCACACGCAAGTCGGGTGGGTAGGTTGTGGGGTTTGGGTTGTTGGGTTTTTTTTTTTTTTCCCCCTCGCCCTTTTCACCTCGAGTGAATCTTGCCAAATTGGCAATTACTCCAACGGACAAAGCCTTCAAATTTCTGGACACTTCTCAGCCGAACAGTATCAAAACGGAAAACTTCCAACTGAACTTCCCCGACCGCTTCAGGACTGCAGCGCGCAGTGCTAATGAAAGGCGAACATGTCAGGGGGGGGATTCTTTGATCTCCACCAAGTTTGCTGAAGCAATCACTCAAAGTAAAATTGGATAAACAGCTAAATACTGTCGGTGGCTCCGGAGCATTTCAGATTGCATTAAAAAGCCAAGGTATACGCAGCATATTAAACGATTTTCCAATGACCTGTTTTATGGGAGTTTAAGAAGAGACTTATCGTTAATAGAAGGGCGATCGCGTTCTCGTTTGGCAGATGCGAAGCGGCGTTTAAAACCGACTACGGATCCCATCCCACTTGACTCGGGAGAGGGAAGCGATAATTGTGCTCTAAAGCAGAAAACCCAGAGTACGCCTGATTACCGGAGGCTGGGGAGGGACTCAATAGCCGTAACGTGTTTAGAGACGGTTGCTGTGCACAAGAGCCGGGCCGGGACGCCGACACCCTACCAGCCCTCCCGCGCACCCCCTCGCCTGCGGTTAAACCCCAGGAAATAAAATTGCTGCCCCCGCTTTCGGATGGAGACGGCGTTTCCTCGCCCCGGGACCAGCAAGGCTCAGCGGTGCAAGGGAGGAGAGGGGCCGGGGTCTGGCCCCGCTGTCCCGTCCCGGTCCCCAACCTGCCGCGGGCAGTGTCGCCGTGCGGGGCCCCCGCCCCGAGCGGCCCCGCTCGCCTTTCCCGCCACGTCCCCAAGCAGGCACGATGCAACAGTGTTTTTAGGGACGCTCCCGCACTCGGCGATCCGAGGATTTATGGATGGCAATTAAAGTTTTATGAATTGCAGCTGAGGCTGGTTATGGAGCTATTTGAATGTGATTAGAATTCAATTAGAAAGTGTTTACCGGCCGGCGGGGCTCCGGAGTGTAAACAGACAGCTATTCCAGCAATGCGCTAATCCCGCGTCTTGTGACAACAATTAGGGACTCGCGGGGTTTAGGCGGGTCGGCTCCCACCTCACCTACTTTTCCCCAAACTGCTGCCGAGGGCGCAGCCGAGGCCCCGGGCAGCGGCGGGGCCCAGGACCGCTGCCTGCGGGGCCGCCGAGGTGTGGGGACCGCGGCCCCCGGGGTGCCCGGGGACTCTGCCTCCTGTGCTCCGGTGAGATTTTAATCACCGTCACACTGCACAAGAATAGGCTTTTGCCCGGCTCTTCCCGTTTAAAACACAGCTCATCGGGCAAAGAGTTGAAATAATCTCTGTGTTTTCTTCCTCTTTTTTTTTTTTTTCCCCCCTCTCCTTTTCCCTTTATGAGAGGCTATTCTGGAAATGAATAACAATAAAAAAAATCCCCATCGACCTCAGTGGAAAAAACTGTCTGCAGTGATAGAGTGGATCTGGGGAGGGGGCTGTCGTAAGGGAAGGCAGACAGAGCAAGAGTCGGATCAAAATTGCAATTTGTAATTGTTATAATAAACCAAGTGCAGTGATAAAGGGGGGGGGGGGGGGAGGAGAGGGAAACCCACAAAGAAAAACACACCGCTGAAAGCCAGAGCAAGAAAAGAAGTCATTTGAAAGCAAAGATATCCCAAACCAGGCGGAATGATGCAAGGCGTGCGCCCACATCACATCGGCCTCGTTACAATTTTATTTTTCAATAATTCTGTCCGATAAAATTTCATTGTCCATTAAGTAATCCCCGAAATGAGAGCTCTTATGAGCCTATAATGAGCTCTAATTGCTACGACTGGGAGAGCCACGTGGAAGGATTTAGAAGGTATTAAGCAGTTGGGTACAGAGCACAGGCTGTTACCTAGCCATTACTTTCATAATTCAAGGAGAAAATTAGTCCTTTTAAGGGAAAATCCTTTGATTCCCTTCATTCTGCTCGGGGTGACAGAGTATAGCTTTGTCTGCCTTTAGTTCAAGACAGTGTAACAAATGAGAATGTAACGAAATTGCCCCCTTTTGAAAGTGGAGCAGTTCAAAAAGAACATCAGAGCCGCTCCCCTGGTCCGCCGAGCGCAGGACTGGGTGCTGGTCCCTCTTTTCTTCCAGATGTCTCTAACACCTTTATGTAGAAGAGATTCACGGCTTAAATGACAAAAGCAACTCTTTCTCTTCCCTCCCCCAACCCCCGCAGCTCCCGGCAGAAGAAAAAGCCGTGTCCGCCCGGGGAAAGCGCCGGCTTTCAGCGGCGCATCTCCGCCGAGTTCACGGGAGGAGCTGCCTCCGTGGAAAGCGCCGCAACCGGCGGACACGTTTCCACCAGCCAAAAAAAAAAATAAAAAAAATCCAACCCCCAAACCCCCTCTGCAGAGCAGCCGTGGTGGCCAGCATCGCGCCGGGGGACATGCGGTGGCGCTGGGCAGAGCGCGCCCCGGGCTGGGTCGGTTCCCAGGCGGGAAAGCGCCGCTCGGAATAAAGCCGTGCGTGGGGAGGCGAGGGGCCGCGGGCTCCTGCGCTGTAATCGCATTTATTCGCTAATCTAACATTGATTTCCTATTAGTTTCCAAAACGATCGGAGATCTTGAGGCCGGATTTTGTGAAGCGAACGCAAGCAAAAGACAGGACTTGCCCCCAGCTCCCATTAAGGAGGTCATTATAAAAGCGTGAACAAGTCTATTAATGTTTTATTGAAAGCGCATCGTTAACTTGTATCCATCCTTTTCTGAAAGTGGCATTGTGATATTGCTGTCTGTGGCACATCTTACCCAATATAGCCCGAGATTTCTCCATTATCTGTAACCAAGCAACACTTTCTGAATACCAAAAATTGAAAAGAACCGCTTAGTCTTCAAGAAAGTCCTCAATAATAGTGGAAAAGAACAAAGATCCAGGAGACAACAAAATGCCACAGGGGTGACTTTTCATGAGCAATTATCTCTCATTAATCAGAAGAACAGCTGCAATATTAATTTTCTCTCTTTCTTCCTCTCTTTTCACAGTCCCCAACATTTGAATAATCATAAATTTTGATTTCATGGAGCAGCAACATTGCCAGCGACTTCGAGACACAAGCTACCTACGCAGGGCGCACGCTTTGCACATAGCTCTTATTTTAAGGCTGCCAGAGAATAAAGAGAAGAAAAAAAAAAAAAAAGAGGAAAAGTTTGGGCTGGGTTGCTTCTCCCCCCCGAACCGCCGCCTCCCTTGCCTCGGAGCGTGGATTAAACCAGCAGCCCCTTCCCTCCACCCCTGCCTCTTTCACTCATGGAAAGTAACGGGCGAATGTACCGAGTGTCTGCGCTAGCTTAAAGCGTGGGAGTTTCAACAACCTCGCTGTCCATTTAACTTCCAAACATGAAGCCAAGCGTTGTAGATCTGTCCAAAGAGACAATCTTTGGGCGTAACACGCATTGTGAGACATCAAAAGGCCCTGGCGTTATATGCACTAAGAAGTGCATTCAGCACGGAGGGTGCAATGCCTCCCTTTTCAAGGGCTCAGCCGCTGATTGTTTAACAAGCGACGTCGCTGCGGCGAGAGAACCGCGCTCCTCCAAAGATAAGGATGTAACATTAAAACCCGCTTTTTTTGGATTTCAAAGAATCTAATTAAGGGTAGGGGCCGGCGGCGGCCACGCCAGGGATGGGAGCCGTGGTCCAGCTCCTCGCTGCCCGGGGGGACAGGGCAGAGCCGAGGCCGAGCCCCCCCAGCTCAAACCGCCCATCCCCGGGCACCATCGTTCCCCCCGGCCCCGGTGGGCAGAGGCGCGGAGCCTCCCCGCGGAGAGCCGCTCGCAGCCCGGCAGCCGGCTCCCCCGAGGGGCCAGGAGGTTTGCGGGCTGAGGAGGGGGGAGCCTGCTTCTCCCCCTTCCCGCAGATGCAGCTCCCCGGTGCCCTTCCCCTCCGTGGGAGATTTCCTTCGCCCCCATCCCCGGGCGTAAATCACCCCACCTCGACCTGGCACGGCAGCCCCGCCGGGAAATCGGGTCGTTTCCGAGGAAAGAGCGGGGCTGGCCAAGGCCTGAGGAGCCCCTCTGCACAGGGGAAGGCCGGGCCCCTGGCTCCCCTTCCCCGGGGCCGTTGAGCCCTCCCGCACACCGCCGTGCCCGCCACCCCGGGGCCTGCCAGGGCCTGAGCGGCCGCTGCTTGCTGGAGAGAAACGTGCCCCCTCCTTTGCCCCCTCGCAGCCCTCGGAGAGACGACGCTGCTCCCGTTTCACGTTGTCCGTGCTTTTCACAAAGATTTTTTTTTTTTTTTACCTGATTAGCAGCAGATTTTTATGTGCGTCCTTCAGGGTGGCTGCGACGAGCGGCGTTTGAGTGAGCGCTTCAGGACGCCCCCAGCAGCAGCCTTCACCCCATGCTCTCCCTTTACCGCCTGACTCTGTCTTGTGCCTTTACCTGCAGGTCTGCTGTGTCTTTAATGTAGTGACTGACCAGCTGGCCTTATTCTGCTAGTTTTTTATTTGGAGTGGGAAGTTTCATTACTCGCTTCACAAGGCTCTTCCTAAGTGATTCAGGTCTGTACTCAGATACGTAGGCAGGTATGAGCCTTAATGTGCTCCCTCCTCAGCCCTCTTAAAAAGAGTATCAGCTTGTTGTTAGGTTCCCTTCAGTGTCTGGATGCAAAGGAAACTTCTCGTCTGGGCCTTCTCACCACAGTGAAGCCTACACTGGTGTTCTACACTGTCCTCCTACAAGAGGAGGCTGCAGACAGGTGGGGGCAGGTGTTTCCTCCCAGGTAACAAGCAATAGGGCAAGAAGAAACAGCCTGAAGTTGAGCCAGGGGAGGTTTAGACTGGATATCAGGAAAAATTTCTTCACTGAAAGGGTGGTCAAGCATTGGAACAGGCTGCCTGTGATGGAATCAAGATCCCTGAAAGTGTTCAAAAAACATGTAGATGTGATGATTAGAGGCATGGTTTAGTGGTGGACTTGGCAGTTCTGGGTTAATGGTTGGACTTGATGATGCTAAAGGTCTTCTCCAACCTAAATGATTCTAAGAGATCACAGGTAGGAGCTGGAGAAGGAAATGCCCTGTGAGATTAATGTTATCTGCAGTCTTGTCTGGTATTTCTCTAAGCCTGGCTTTGCCATGTCCCTAGTACTCTTCAGATATGAGGTAACATCAGACCAGGCACTCCAGGCAGTTTGGGCTCTGGTTTCATTAATGACCTTTGTTTAGACCTCCAGCGGCTAAAATTGTTAGCTGCTACAGATAACTTGTATGAAGGAAAGCTGTGATGGTGTATCTTTAGAGGAGATAAAGCTAAACCCCTGCAACAGTCTCAGGGGTGGTTTACGGTGGGAGATGGAGCTGAAACCCCAAGCTCATGTGAGTCAGAACGAGGATTCAAAATGCTGCTGTGGACTCTGGAACATGCCAACCTTGACCAGTTTTGGTTTTACATTGATGTATCGCAAATCAATACGAGAGTGACATTCTGTAGTAATGCAGGCCCCAATCCAGTAAAGAACATGGGAGTCTGTGTAATACTAAGCATCCTACCTCATTTCTATCCTTGAAATTCAACTTTCATGAATTTCGTTCCTTAGGTTGAAGCATTCTGCTTGACAGTGACCAAAAAACAGTCTTTTGAATTTGCTACCAGAGGAAATGCTACTTTTTAAAAAAACAGATTAATGGGAATGGACATTAAACACTGCTTGTGAGAAAAATGAAGAGGTCATTAAACATGTCATATGTTGTAGGAGCTACCTGTTTCACAGTTTGAAAATTGTATGAATTTTGATTTCACTTCATTCAGTCTAAAAAAATAAAATGGCTATAATTTCTTTCCTTTTTCCTGTAATGGAAGTATGGATGTGGGACAGTTCAAGATCTGTTGAGTGATGAAGGAACTATCTAAAGGAGAGAAGATACTCCTCCTGCAGACTCAGGAAGCAGAAGGGAATACAGTTAATGATGGAGTTCCTCAAGGATAAGTTTCAGAAGCAGTTGAATTACTTAATTTGTTTTCTTGGCATAGCCAATAGGACTTCACTATGCATAGGAAAGAGGTGAAGTCACTATCTGTGGAGACTGAACTGTCACACTGGAAGAAGTGGATTCTCTGAGAGGAGGAGTAATATAAGTGCATTGATAAAGCCAACGTAATCTAGGAGCTCCATGGCTGAACATATATCTTTGTGACTGAGGCACCTGGGCACATTAATCCATGTTTACGAAGAGTCAGCGTGTCATGGTCAGGTGACAGGTGTCACAGAACCTAACAGGCAAGGCCATTCCACTAAGGAGATGGAAAACTAAAGCCACCATGCATAGGGAAACCTTGTCTGAGGCAGCAGACAGTTTTCCATGTCCATCTCAGAAAAAAACTAAATCAGAGCAGGTCCAGAAAACAGCTTTAGGAGTATAGTGTTAGAGGAATGTGGACCCTCATGAGAAGAGAAGACCCAGAGAGCGGAGATACAATTGTTGCTTATACCGGTGAGGTAAATATCCACAAGAGAGAAAAGCTAATCCATCTGAAGAAGAGTACCACCACAAGAACAGGCGGATATGCTCTGGCCATGTAGAAATTTACCCTGGAAATAATAATAATTAAAAAAAAGCTTCTAAGTATGACAGAAATGAAGTTCTGAAACTCATTGTGGGGTTTACCAATGGGAGTATGAAATAGAAGTAGTTTTCAGAGAAAGCCTGAGACATTTCTGACTGTTATATAACAATGCCTGAAGTTATGGGATTTTTTTCTGGAGTGAAGACACACACAAAGACTGCTTAATATCCATTTTAACATAGTACTGACTTAAAATTAAATTGTTGATTACTTGAGGGAATGTATTTTCTAATAAAGATGCTGGATTTGTATTCCTAGAAACTAAGGTTTACAGGGCAGCTAGATCATGGCTGGACACAGTACTCTACTGCATCTTCCCTGTCCTCTATCCTATACCATCCATGTTCATTGCCTGATTAGTGTTCTGGATACCAACTCTGCTCCAATAGGAACTGTTTCGGGGTTTTTTTTTCCCATTTTATATTTTCTGTTAAGGTAATGGAAGACAAAAGCCACGTGTGCCAAAATGAAGCGTTTTTTTCAGATGTCAGAATAAACATTGGTCTGATTTTGATACAATCCGGAAACCTCCACAAGAAGAAACCTACCACCTCATTTCTTCAGCTCCCTTTTCAGAATATAGTCTTAGCTTTGTCCAAGCAGCTGTTACATGAAAACAAATCTCTAATGGCTGTGGCTGGAAGCAACCCTTTTTCAGTTTCATCCCTTCATATGTATTTGCATCCTTTATTTAAAATAAAGGAACAAATTCAAAAGTTTCAGGAAGCAGAGCATTGGTGAGATACAGGATAGAGGTACCCTACCTCTTGCTTTGCTAGGAAGAAAGTAACATATAAAAGAAGGACACAATATAAGCATGTCAAAATGGAACCAAAATGAAGACTGTTATTAAACAAATATCAGACAGTTTTGCATAGCCTGGCTCTTTATATTTATAATGAATACATTGTTCAAGCTTGTATTCAAAACTTTCTGAAAAATAATGGAAACAAAGCAATTTCACATATTTTATGATGCTGGGTAAGTATATTATTAGTTTAAAGCTTATTTAGTGTTCAGGCTATGCCAAAATCTAATGGAAAAAGAATGACAGAAGTCCTGAAAATTATTTTATGAGGTTCAGAGCACTATTCTGGTGAAAAGGAAAGAGAGCAAAATGGGGGGTGGGTGGGGGGGGAAAGCAGTATGAAGCTTCTGAAGAAGGAAGAAGTATTGGAACCGAAACGGCCAAGAGATGTAAGCTGGAAGGTATACGTCACAATTTTAAAGTACAAATAAAATATAACTACTATTATACATTCAGCAGATGAAAAAACATCAGCCAAAAAGTAGAGCAGTACTGAAGAATAGCTCAGACTCAAGTGTCTCCACTTTACCAGTCTGGGTTCTCTCTCTTACACTGCAGCTGAGCCAAAGAACTAATATTCCCATTAAAACGTCTGTATGTCTAGAATACAATTAACACGACAGTGTATAAGAGGTATGACTGCCTGCACTTTCAGATATACTGTGAGAGACTTGTTACAAATCAGAGGACGGAAAGGTTTGGGTAAAATACTACTCTCAGTTACAGAGCTGTAAGACAGTTACGCTGCAGCTCTTCTGAATGGTGCGGTGGGAGTAGAATTTGGCCTGGTGTTTTCAAAGGTTAGTTAAACAAAATATGACCTTTTTCAGGCTAGGGGAACAAAAAAGGTCAGCTCATTCTCCAGAGCTACAAAAGGTCTTTCAAGGGTACCAAAGAAATAAAAATAAAAGCCATGATCACACTTCCTAGATGCACACATAGAAACAACATTTGTATGTTAAGGTATCACCCAGTGGGAAAAACCCTGGGAGCTTCCCAATCAATGACAGTCCTGCCAGTAATTCACCCACCATGGGAAAGGTGTACAGATTCAAACAATTTTGGCCAAGGTCCCAGAGCAAGATAGTTATGGAAGTGGGATTTGACCCAAAGTCTCCTATCTTTCAGCATCTTGCAGTAAATAACAGTGTCTTACAAGGGAACTTTCAGAATTGCAGTCTGCTGAATCTGATTGCACTTTAATAACTCCTTGGGCAAAGGATGCCTAATGCAGCTTCCCCATTCCTTTGTGGGTAAGAGTTTATACAGGTTATTCTCCTGCTTGCAAGGACATTGTGTGGTACAAGTTGTCCATTGTGTACAAACAGATCAGTTACCCAAACGTCATTGACTTCATTCTCTGCTGCAGATTAGAACTGTTACTCTAGTCCCTTCAAGGAGAGAAAACAACTCTACTCCAATGTCTCAACCAAGCTGCAAAGAGATTTAAAAATTTGATCCCAAAGGGCATTTGAATCATGTGTGCGATTGTTTCCTCTGCTGCTTCTTCACACATACATCAAGAAATTTTAGCATTCATATGGTGATAGTACAAAGCACAGACGTTCACCCAGCTATACCAGGCCCGATGCTTAGGGCAAGACCGCTAGCAGCCAAAAGTGAACACAAAGAAGGAATAGGATTCTGAAAAGAGGCAATTCCTTTCCAATATCTCTCTTGCTTCAAAAGGAAAGTAAGTTTCTTTTTCAGGCTGCAGATTATTTCCAACCCCTGTGCTTTACCACAGAGGTTGGATTGGTTATTTGTTCTTTACCTTTCTCGAGGACCTCATGCTCTAGGAGCATAATATATTCCACTATAAGTGCTTTTGTTACACTTTAAACATCTCAGAACATCTGTTTTTTTCATGCTTTGTGAATCATGCCTCATACTATCAGAAAGAAAAATATCTGCTTGGAAGCAGAAAAGATGTTATTTTAAAGATGTTCAAAAGGAAATAAAAATGTCATATCTGAAAGAGACAGGTGCTAGAAATCTCTCTTTGCTTATATGCAGTAGTGAATGTATTAGCATGTCCTAATATTAATGAACGGTAAAGTGTTCATCAGAGGAAATCTCAACTGTTCTTGTTTTGATGATTTTAAATGAAAGACATCCTTCCCTGTTCTCTTTAGATCAACATTTGTCACAGTAATTAATGAGGAAGTAATTATAATGCAATTTGTCAGAATAATCTGACAGGCAAAGAATTATGTTCTCAATCCTAAAGGAATACATAGTTCTAGTTTTCCAACAGATTGGGTACATGTGGGTGGCATAGCAGAGGGTATTTGCCTTTAAGCAGGATAAAACTTTGGCACTTTCTATTCTCAAGCAAAAATGGACAGAGGCATTGTCTAATTCTCTAAAATATGTTACATGAAGGTATTTTATCTTAACAGATTAGTAAATCTGATTTTAACTCTTTCTTCATATAAAAGATCCTTCTTTTTATAGTGATTTGCAGTTCAGTTGCATTAGTTGCATCTTTCAGTTGCAGTAGTCACTTGCTGTTTCTTTAAGATGGTGAATAAACAGCTTAGTCATTGGGTGATATTTACCAAGAGAAAAATAACTGTCTTGGAAATAAACTACAAGATGTGGTATTAAAAGATGGAAAAACATAGAAATAAGGAAAAATACATTAAATTACAATCCCTGCTGATGTTTGGGGGTACAATTGTTCACTCCAATAGCAGCTAGAATAGCTCCACATTTGTCCCTGGCTTTTTTGTTTGTTTTGTAATTATTTTTTTTCTAAGATAGAAGTTGACCACAGCTTCACCCAAAAAACAGCATCCATATCTCTAACAGATACAGCAGAGGATTCAGCCCACAGTATTCCTTGATACTTTTCCACACTTCCAACATATATTTGCCATTTTAAGAATATCTTACAACCCTGGAACTTGCTTTTCCATTTGTATGTTTATATGACTGTGTTTGTGTTTGATTTTAGGGGACTTTACGCTTTTGTACTTGCAGCACTGAAAAACTCCATCGTGTCAATGCTACATCCCTCTCACATAAAATGAAAAACAGAGACTTTTTGTGCGTTTCTGTTTAATTGATGTGATTACAGGGGGGAAAAAGAAAAAGCAGCAAGGATTCTGCTATATTAGGTTCTGATATTGATGGGAAGGGAAGAAAGAAGTGACCATACATATTTCCCATGTCAGTGAATCCTACAAGAAATAAACCCCCACTGTCAGGCCTAAAAACAGCCAAGAGTTTATCTTGCCTGTAGGTTATGTGGAACACAAGTAGGTCTTCAAATTGAGCATATGACAAATTCTTTTTGGATTAGGAGATTCTGCCTTCAGTAATGTGTTGTCATGCAGTTGTTGAAAGAGCAGGAGTACCCAACTGCATGCATCCACAGTTTTAACAGACTTACAAACAGAAACTACGAGGACTCTATTCTTCATTTTGTTATATGTAAAGGAAATTCTGAAAAAGAAGGATCTCCTTTTCTTTTTATATGGGATCTATGCCTTCTGCACTTTATTTATGACTTAGAAATCTGAGTCTCTTTCAGAAATACTGTTTTCCGTATAGAGGTATCTTTTGAACTCTCCTCATTAACCTTATACAAATGCAATATAGGAAGTTAGACCAAAAGGAAAACAAAATAAATTCCTGGACAGGAGGAAAAAAGAAAAAAAAAGGTGAACTGGGTCTAATCAACATATCTTTTTACTCTACAAGCTCCCTCAGTTCTGCATCATAAAATCAATAACACACTTCTGATTTACAGGCTTGACACTTTGGTGTCAAGACTTGCCTTTGTTTTTTGCAAAGAAAACTTTGGTTAGTTTACCTGTGGTTTTGCAGAGATTTTTCAAAATAATCATTTAATCAGCAAGAAACAACACAATGAAAGTGGTCAGAGAAACAAATGCAATCCCGTGGCTCTAACAGTAAGTTCTGCTGTGTTATTTGTAGCTACTTGCCTGATCCTGACTTTCCCTTTCTACATTTTTGCAACACCATAACTAAAATCTCATTTTTAGGTTTGGTTTTGTTGTATTTTGTTTTGTTGAAACTCAAGAGGTGGTGGTGACTGATGCCATTATCAGGAATGTTTACATTATCAGTAGCACTTTAGCCAGGCTTGTTGAGAGCAATGGGACATTTAAGCAGGACAGAAGAGCCAACCCAGAGATGGGAGGCTCTGTGCCAAGGCAAGGGACTGATGTAAGAGGAGGTCTCGGGGCAGAAAAAGCAAAGCACAACCTGGTGTGAGTATCCTTGGAGGTTTGCTACAGTTTTGTAGCTTTGCTAAACTCTCTCTGTGGTGTCAACGCATGTATATTATAGACTATTATTTCTGTCTTCCTCTCTCTGGCTTCTGTATCCTTCTATCCTCCCCTGCTTGCCCTCTTCCCTTGCTATCACCACCCACTCTTGTTTTCTTTCTTACTCCCTCTCTTCTCTTAATTAATCAGGGAAAGAAAAAGAGAAGCTGTTCCTGCCAGCTTTGCTTTGCTGCCGAGTGGTGGTAGGAGTTCAAAGAACAAGGTTACTCCTGCACCTGCTGCTTGTTCTTTGATGCCCTGTTGCACGAAACAGTTTCCTTCAGAAGTCCAACAACGTACTAATTAAGAAACGAAAAGACAGGGAGAAACAAGCCAAGGACGGTGGGAGGAATGAGATGAGTGACAGCGGAGAAGATGTTATGGGGAAGCAGGGTGAAGCAGCATTGACAAAGGGGGAACTAGGGAAGAATTGCACAGAAAAAGAACAGGGACAAATGATGAAGGAGAGGAAAATAAATAAAGGAGATGGGAAAAGAGAAAGCGAGGGAAGTGAAATAAAGAGCTACAGAAAAAGAAATGTGACAATGTTTTAAAGTCCCCTTTAGATTACAGCACGCAGTCCTTACAGAGCAGCTCCGAGGACAGCGAGTGACTCAGTCACAGAGTTGTGTGTGGCACCAGTTCTGGTCCACTGAACTGTTATGTGCAGTGAGCAAATCCACTGGGGAGGGCACTGCTGCCCGTAACAACAGCACAGTGCTCTCCAAACCGGGTGTTAGGTCTACTGTCCTTTATTTAGATATAAAGAGAGTAAGTGGCCTAAACCCACAATCAGTACGAGCCTGGCGTTGCTCTCTTTGTTCCCAGGGAAAGGACAATGCACTGTAAATGTGAGAGGTGTCCCACCATTTTGGGTCAGAGTACACACCAGAACAGTCACAAGCAAATGCTGTGATATGAAGGCACAGACTCGGGAGTGTGCGGCTGGTGGGGGGTCTGGCACATGGCAATGAGGTGACAGCAGCGGAGGAGCGACTGTTCGCATGATACTCCTTGAAACAGAGGGGCAGCCCATGGCAAGACCTTCTTCAGTGTGTGGTAGGAGGCAGCTGCACAGAATGGGGAGTTCACTTACTGCCTCTCAGGGCAGCCTAGTACTGCTGAGAAGAGTGCAGAGTGTCGGCGCCAATGAGACAGAGAGACACAGCAATCTCAAGATTAAGATAGTTCATTTCTGCCTGAAGAGCAAGATCCTAACGATGCCCACGTGAGATGATTAAAATGCTACTTAAACTGAATTTTTCATATATGGCTTCTAGCTGTGTACACTTTGGATTTGGTGTCTGTCTCAGACGTCTGACATGCTGAAGTACCTAGTGCTTATCACTGCAATCGGTTGCAATGCTCTGAGCCCACCAGGTGCTACAAAACACGTGCTGAAACATCATGGGCATCTCAACCTAGAAACCTAGTACTTCTGCTTAATATCTGCCACAGCTCTTCATCCGTTAAAGGCTACCACATCCTGAACAGCTGGAAACAGCAGACCATGGAACAGGTATTTGTTAGGTAAGTACAATACACCTAATGCAATAAGCTAGTCAAGGGTCCTGGGACCTTCTTTCTCCTTATCTCAAGCTCATGAAGCGAGCTAACCAAGCATGTCACCCCATGCGGCACAGGGATCTCAGACCTCAAACAGGATAGTTGGCTCCTGCAGCACTGCTACAGGCGCTCAAGTGTGGTGCAGGTAAGCTCACCCCTTCAGTGTTATTTCCAAGATTTCCAGCATGGTGCTGCACAGCACAGGCTCTGATTACATGGCTGCCACTGTGAAACAGTCATCTGAAAACAAACAAGTTACCAAACTCATCTGTAGAGTGAGCTAGCACAGGGAGGCATAGCTTCACTGATACCAGTGGATTTCCTCTTGCTTTTGCCAGTATTAAGTTTGGTCCATTTTCTCAATTTCAGGACTGTTAGACAGAAGCAATGAGTCATCAGTCCCGCTAAATCCAATTTCTGTATGTGACACACATATGCAAGAACGGTGACTAAGTAAAGAAAACACACATAAGCATACTTGTATGAAAGCAAACTATTACTCAGGGGATTCCTGTGTTATTCTGTAGAATTCTGTTATTTGGGAAATGAAACCCGTTGCGAGCAGCTTGTGACAGAAGTACTGTCACATTTTTCCAGTGTGACAGTAAAAGGTGCTGCTTTTTTCCTTCACAGTAAAGACAGCGTCATAGACTATCTCACAACCCACACTGCTTCTACCCTGGTTTTACAGAGCAGTAAGAACCATCACACCTTTGTATATACTTTATTCCTGAGAAATACGCTACAAGGATCATTATGAGGAATCGAGATTAAGCGGCAACGTAGTCTTTCAGAAAATAAGATAATCAGTATATATACTGTGACAAGACAGGAAAAACCTGCAGATTTCAGATGAAAAATGATCTAATATGAGAAAGGGGCTATTGTAATTAAGATGTATGGAGTAAAGTGCTAGAAAAGAAAAGGGGAATGTAGAATTCTCTTCACACTCATGAAAAGCAGATTCAGGCCCAGTTTCTTGACTGTTTGGGGCTGAACCCCATAACTGGCACTAATCTATATGTTAAATACTGCTGCAAGTACATGATCCACTAGTCCACCCTGTCAAATAAAAGAGATCTGCTCTCCCTTCTTAAAATGTCACCCTGCTACTGCTAAATCCCATGTCAGCACTGCCTGCCCCTGTTGTCACAACAGCTGATGGCCCACCCATTGCTAAGGCCATTATGCTTGCACTGGCATTTTCCAGCCTTTGCTTCAGGTTTTGGTTATGACATATACCAAAACTTCAGAGAGAGAACAAGAGTCCCATTCATTTTTAGGGTTTTCTGATTAACTTTCACATATATAGTCCTAAAAGGGGCCACTCCTCTGCAATTTCATTGTTTGTCTGCTCTGTGCTCCCTGCAAACAACGGTCTCGGCACGGTGCTTTCCACAGAGGGCTGAAAGGCTTCTGGGGAGTCGGTAGACCCTGACATCAACAGCACCAAGGGACACAGGAACACGTGGCACTGGCCTTCACCTGGCCGGGCCGGCCTGGGTTATGGCCCACTTCCCTCCCATCCCATTGAACTAAGCCAACGGGCCCAGGGGGCAACCCCCCAGCTGACAGCAGGCGCGCTAAACCCCTTCCTTCTGTTCACTGGTGCCCAAAAAGGGGCTAAAACCAGGGGAAAGCAAACACTCGGCTCGAAGAAGCGAACACCCCCCTCAAAGGCCCGCGAAAGGTCGCGGCCGGGCCGGGCAGGGCCCCGCGGCGGGCAGCGCTCCCGCCCACGGGCCAACGGCCGCCCGCGCGCTCCTCCCGCCTTACATCGGGGCGGCCGCGCGCCCCGCCGCGCTCCGCCCCCGCCCCGCCCCGCGCGGAGGGTGGGTGGGGCGGGGGCGGGGGCGGGGGCGGGGCGGGCCCCGCGGCCGGATGTTGTTGTTGTTGTTCCTGCCCCGCCCCTCGCCCCCTCCCCCCGCGGAGGGTGACGGGCGCTTCCTCGCCCGGAGCCGCCGCTGCCGCCGCAGCCGCCTCCTCAGCTGCCGCCGCGGCTTCGCTGCCGCTCGCCCCGGCACCGGTGCGTCCCCGCCGGCCCTCTCCCGCCGGCCTCCGCGGTCGGACCCGTCGCGTCGCCCCGGCTACTCTCTCTCCGCGGACGCCCGGGCCCGGCCATGGCGGACTTTGACGAGATCTACGAGGAGGAGGAGGACGAGGAGCGGGCGCTGGAGGAGCAGCTCCTCAAGTACTCCCCCGACCCTGTGGTGGTGCGCGGCTCCGGCCATGTCACCGTGTAAGAGCCGCGCCGGGGCCTGCGGGGCCGGAGCGGGCGGTGGAGGCCCGGGCGACGGGACGGTGGCGGCTGCGTGCCGGGCCTGGGGGCGGCGGCGGCCGGGGGCGCCCAGCCGCCGATTGCAGCTTGGGGCGAGTCGGGGAGGTGGGCTGGGGGAGCACCGGGCCGGTACTGCTTCCCTCCTCCCGTTGCCCCCATGTCCGTGGAACTGCGAAGGGGCTCTCTGCGGCCCCGCTGGGTAGCTGGCTGCCGCCTGGGGCTCGCAAGCGGGTGCAAACCTCTAACGAGGTGCTGAGGAAACAGGGCTGTGACTGACAGAGGAATGTGAGGTATTTGTCCAAAATGATGAGCTGTCAGGAAGTAAGGTCCCCGTGTCCCTGCGTATAGCAGGTATGTGCCAGCACATGACCGCCTGGACTATTGCTTAGGGTTGTTTATGTATCTGTTGCCCACTCCCAGTTAACATGTGGCCGCTACTATAGCTCTGAGAACTTTTAAGAAATAAGAGATGTCTGTGAGTCAGATAGGTACATGTAAAGTCATGTTGAGCTGTGATTGATAGGTGTTGTTTCACAGTGTTTAACACGGGAGCAGCTGTGAGTTTTGTTTTGTGCATATTTGGTGTGTCTGACAATCTGGCAGCAAGTGACCAGGAGTTAGTGTAGGACTTCTCAGTAATGTAACAGATGAGTGTATCTTCCCTTCAGTCAGTTCTGTCAGGCTCACTCTTCTGAAGTGTAGTAGTTGTCCATTATGATGTACAGTTTCAGATGCTGAAATATCGACCTGGAGACGAAATGCAGCAGTACAAACTTTTTTTTTTTAGTATTCACTGTTCAGTAGGACTAGGCTTACAATAGAGGCGTGGAAGTTGAAGGTATTGTGGTCTGTTGTTTTGAGTCCCATGAACTCTCCTGATTTTCAGATACTGACCTGTCCAGAAATCTGGGGTTAAATTATATTGGTTTTGTGGCACTTTGGTACCTTACTGCTTTAATACTTGGTTGACATTAAGTAATACTAACAGCTGGGCAGTGCAGTTTGCTGTCTGGTTAAAAACAGGAAGTGAGACATGACAGAATGAGGGAGATTTGGAGGGCTGCAAGGATGTGGATGGGCAAGAGGCTGAGGACACCCCGTAAAGGATCAGAGGCATGTAACTGAAGTGTTCAGCATATGACTGTTTATTGTAAACAGAAGTTGTTACCATCCAGTGACTTCTCTGAAAATAAGCTGGTAGTTGTAGCCTGTATCTGGTAAACAGAGGAAACCCACAATTAGATAGTTTTCATATTAGCAAATGCGAAAGTGTAAAGAACTGAAATGGAGGCACAGAATGGTTTCTTCTCCAATACCAGAAGTAAGTTGTGCGAGACAAGATCAAGGCCCGTTAGTGGAATGTGAAGAAGCTTGCATAGTGTCTGTGACTAGTAAGGGCATTGTGGTTGAAAGATGGTTGCCTCATTAATTGTTCATTAGTGGTCACTAGCTAGTTATTAAGATCTTCCTTAAAATGTTTGTTCTTTAGGTTTTGGATGAGCAATGAAATATGAACATGTACCTCCAAAATCAGGCAGCTGATCTCCATCTACTTTCTTTATTGCACCAGGTCTGAACAGTTCACTAAATAGCATCAGCCACTTCTACCTTTGTACAGCCTATAACTTTTTTTTTGTCATTGATTGAGAAGCTTATTATTAAAAGTTAGATCACTGTCAGAACATTCACTTGGTGGGTTTAAGGAATAGGTCAAGTCCTGTGTATATAATGAATTAGTCTTGCCTGGTGTTAAAGTATGTGTGTGTTTTGAAGGTCTGACAAAAATTATCAGCAGTTAAGCAAATACTGATCTGTCCCTGGCTCTGCAGTTTAAAAAGTTGCTGACTGCTTCTGCAGTGAGTGTATTTGAACAGAAACTCTCTTTTCATAGTCTATTGTCATATCCTTTCTGATCTTACACAGGGGTCATAATGTTCAGTTTGAAATATGTCATTTACGTGACTACAGATTAATGTTGGAAAGATGTTTACTTTTACTTGATTTCATCCTTTCTAAGCTGGGTAGTTAAAAGCAATTAAAGCAGGTGAACATTTTCCAAATAAAACATACAAAGGCCTTGCCTTTCCAGGGTGTGGGGCTTTTGATGAACACTAAGAGTTTTCTTCCAAAGCTCATTGTTTGGAGCATGCTGCACACAGTTCTAAAACTTTTTTTTTTTTAAATGTTATTTAAATAATCAGTTAAACTATTTTCACACCAACAGAGTTTAGATAGCTCAGTAATCAGGAGTAATATTTGACCTGGTTTCTGATAACCTGAGGTGATGAATTCTAATGGCAAGAAACCCGAAAGCTGAGAAAATGTAGAACTTTACATACAACTGAATTGAAAGTCCAAGGTATTTCATGCTTCTAAAATCATATGAGGGTGGAAAGAGAGGTACATGGCGAGTTTGAAATTGTGAAGAGAATATTTGTGGTAATTGTGTCTGATTGTGTTTTTCAGTGGCTGTTTTCTGTGCTTTCCTGTTCCTTGACCAGTTGAGACATATGTGCCATATATATACCAGACTGTATTAGTTAGTAGTACTGGATTTATTAGGTTTTTGTAGTCTTGGAATGAGGGAGAGCTGTTGTGATGTGCTAGTGAATGCCTGTCTGTGCTGTTTGTCGTCTTGGTGCATTGTGTGTTGATGCAAGATAACTGTTTGGAGGGGGAAAAACCCTCACAAAACATATTTTCACCCAAGTCAGTTTCTTTAATATTAAACTTAAGTCTGCTTATACATTTTTGAATCTTACTCTGTATCAAGGACATATGAATGGAAACAGGGTTATGTGAGAATTATGGATGGAGTGTGTCAAGATTTGTGGAATACTTTTTATTTTGTAAGGGTTGAGAACATATGAAACTAAGAGTATGGTTGCAAGCAATGGAAAAATGGTTTAGTGTCCCCATAAGAGAGGACAAGGAGGAAGAGGATAGCATGTGTTTGTGTTAGGAAGATCTGAGCTGCAAGCTGAGAAAAGGTTGCAGGTTGGCTGTGTCCTATACTGTAAACTCCTGTACTTCAAGGATTGCACCTCTCACCGTTTCTTTCTCCACTGTACATAAGGGCAGGAACTCAGCTGAACCTTTCAAGCAGAGTCATGTTCAACAAACACTCTTTCAGGTTCCAGGAAGGTTAAAGAAAGTACTCATGCATGAGGTGAGCATGGATCTGTTGAAGACGTGATACAGACTGGGAAAAGCGTAGAGCAAGCAGAGAAGGGTATGTGTCACTGAAGATGGGAGTATTGTGTAAAAGAAATGAAGTTGCATATGAGGACAGCTGTCTGAGGAAATGCATCTCCAAAATACTGGTTGTTTGATTTTAAGACACTTTTTGCTGCCTTTTTGTTGGAGCTGTTATGTCTTTACAGTGAAGATGTGGTAGTGTTCTGTGGAGTTTCTAGTATTTCAGTTTCCACATTGCAGCTTCCAGTCAAGAGTGATAATACTGAGATCACATAATTACTTACCAAAGCTTTTAATGTATGGAGCCACCCTTTTTTACTGCCTGCATATAGTGACAAAACTGGAACATGGAAAGCTCAGAGTGATAGTGGTAGCTGGTTAAATTAGCTTTCATGTTTCAGTTTTGCTAGCCCACCATGTATTAAGCATCGCCACAAGCCTTGAGTATGGAGTCTCAGTTGCTTGTAACTTCACCAAAGTGTAACTGTATTTGGCCAGTAGTTTCTGTGCCTCACTCTACCTCAGCATTTTTGTAAAATCAGATACCTCTAGAGCCTTTCCAGTAAGGTTGTCTTTGTCAGGCATGACTTTTTGTGGTCTCCATGAATGTTTGCTTGTGTTTGATGAAGCTATCAACATTTGAATACTTTTGGATCATGCATTCATAAAAAAGCGTTGTTTCTGTCCTGCTAATTTCCCAGCCAGTCTTCATCATGAGACTGAGCAGGGCTTTCCTTGGAATGATATACTTTTGTGACTTAACTGACAGCAGGGAGACTTCCCTGTTGCATTGATGTACCTGCTCATGCCCCAGAGTAAAGGTCTTCCTCAGTATTCTGGGTAGAGGGACAGATGAAATTCTGTCTTATATCTTGGTCAGGGGCTTGGCTTCATTTAGTTCTTTTAACAAGAGCTACTTTGGATCAAATTATCTTTGTGGTTAGCCACTCCCTTATTGCTCAGATTTTTATTTAATTCCATTATTCATAGTAAAACTCTTCCGCATGTTGAAGAAGCATCAAGTACATGAAGATCATTCTTTGAAGGGGTATCTCTTTAGACATCTGTCTGATTTGATGAATTAATTACATAGTAAAGGGGTGTCACCTTTTAGCTTTGAGACTTCTGATGGCATCTGTGTATCTTGAGCTTGGAGTCCTTCCCCTCCTTTCTTTTGGGGAAAGGGTGGATAGTCCTCCCATCATGGAGTATTCAATGGGATTTTCAATGGTAGAGGTATGTTTCCATTAAGTATAGTTTTTCTTTGTTCTATGTTGAAGTGGTAAACTTGACACGTTTCTCTGGTTAACAACTTTCATTTGTTACTTCACCAGTTTTGAGGGATTTGAGGGAGTTGCAGAGCTCCTATGCTAATTACAAATACTCAAATATGCTTAGGTGTTAATATTAGGTGTAAATATTATCTTAGGTGTTAATAAGGTCTCCAGGGAGACCTTATTGTGGCTTTTCACTGTATAAAGGGGGCTTAAGAAAGATGGAGAGAGACTTTTTGCCAGGGCCTGTGGTGTCAGGACAAGGGGCAATGGTTTTAAACAGAAAGAGTGTAGGTTTAGGTTGGATATAGGGAGGACCTTTTTTACAGTGTGGGTTGTGAGGCACTGGAACAGGTAGCACAGGGAAGTTGTGAGTGTCCCATTATTAGTGTTTAAGGAAGTGTTTAAGGTCTGGTTGGGTGGAGCTTTGAGCAACCTGATCTAGTGGCAGAGGGTTTGGGTTAGATTATCTTTGACAGTGCCTTCCAGCCCAAATCACTTTATGTTTCTATGATTATACTGCCTGCAGTCAATGATAGGGAGATGACTTGTTTATTTTTCCATAAGACCACGTGTAAAAATCGCCTACAGCATCAAATTCATAAAGTAATCTAGCCCAGCATGCTGTTGCCAACTGTGGCAACAGGCATTGCTACTTACGGGTTGCATGCAAATCTGACTGTTCCTGGTGTCCATTCTTCTTGTATTCTCTGACATCTGCAATTGTGTGAGGTGATGTATACTTCAACTGTAGTGTCTTTTTGTTATGGAGCTTGTGTACCCTCTCCAAATCTGTTGGCATAGTCTGCGTCACTAATCTCAAGTGGAAACAAACCCAGAAGTTTGCTACTTGCAGCATAAAGAAGCATCTTCTTTCATCTGTTCTAAAGAGATCGACTAGTTTCAGTGAGTGCCTTCTGTTGTGGGATTTGGTAATTAACAGTTAATTATTCACTTTATCCACTACCTTCCTGAATCTTTGTACTTTGATCGTATACCCCCTCAGCCTTCTCTTTTCCAAGTTAGTGTCAGCCTTATTAGTCTCCTAATGCAGCTGCTTTATTCTGTTGATTATACTAGTCTTCCTTCTCTCTGCTTTCTCTTAACTCTACCAACTCCTCCATGAAATGTGGATGCCAGAACTGCACCCAGTATTGAATATGTGGGTATACAAGGGTTTTATGGAGAGTCAAAACCATGCCCTCTGTGTTGTCCTTAATCACCTTCCTAGCGGTGCCAAGTATTTTATTGCTATTTCTAGTGGCTGATGTTTGAGAGAATCATGAGTGGTGACAAAAGATCTTTCTCCTGAGCTGTAGCTACCAAACTTTAGTTGAGTGTCACAAAAGCATAGTTTAGCTTTCCCAAGATTCACCACCTTTATCTAGGCAGAAGCTCATCTGTCACCTTTTGTCCACTGGGTTTTGTGAAGCCCTTCCATAGCAGCTCACCATTGGTGCAGCACTTAACTGCCTATTTGATTACTTGGACAAAGTTCTCCATTGGCATGCAGATCATTCTGTTCAGTAAGAAAAAACCCCACAAAAAACCCAAAAGCAAAACCCTGAGAAACATCTAGCTGCTCAATAAACATATTGTCAAAGCAAATTATGCCTTTAAAATCTGCAACTGTCAAGACTCAGATAAGCTTTTCTGCATCCAACTGAGCAATGTGTGATAGGTCTTGCTGCCAGTATTAGCCTTGAGCAGTTTAATTTCTGATTTGTGTTGTTTGTGGTATCTGATAGTAAGACTGCTTTGGTTTATATCAGAAGGTTATTGATTACAACTTAAATTTTACATTGAGTGCTGTTTAACAAATTAGCAGTCACACAGGTTTATTAATGACTTTGTTAGACTGTATAGTCCCTATTAGAAGTTATTGACCAGACCAGATGCCAGAAAATATTCGAATGTTCTTCAAGGTTCATCCTTTCATGAACCCAACCAGCCAGCTGTAAGACAAAGTGAAACTCTTTTAATTTCTAGATCTTCTGCAACCAGAATAGTCAGTAACTCCAGCTCATCTCAGACTGTCTCATAACTTTACATATGTTTCTTTCAAGTTAGTTATCATTTAAATAACATTTTATTAGGTAGTATTTTGTGTTCTGAAACTTTTTTCTGAATTATTCAGTATTTTTTTCTGAATAAACAAGCTGGTATTTATTCAATTGTTATGCTCAAAACTGTTACTTAGCATGGCCTGAGTGGAATAGCACAGGATGAGCTTTTCTTCAAGATATATCTGTACTGGTGGAGGAGGGGCTAATTCAAGCCATGGCCTTAATTTACCTTCTGCCCATAAGTACTTCTCTTCACTTTTCATGCTTGCCACAATTGCTTATAAAGATTTTGCTGAGTTTGGGATGGGTCAACAGTATCAACAGAACTTTAAGAAGACACTATAGGCAAGATGGATTTTAAACTGTATGGTGGTGTGCTTTTGTTTGTTAAGATAATTTTAGGAATTTTAATAACAACCATTTTTTCCTGAAAATAATGTTGTTGTGATACAAATGCTGAGAGTATTATGACGTGCTTGTAACTTGTGGCATGTATTGGAGTTATTGATAATTTTGGTATGAATTTAATTTTGTTTTTGCAGGTTTGGACTAAGCAACAAATTTGAAGCAGAATTTCCTTCATCTTTAACTGGAAAGGTGAGTGTTTGAGAGTAGGAATTTGATATGTTAAGATTTTATTACAAATACAGGAGTTCCAGGTATAGACCACTGTAAAAGTAATAAATAGCACTGCTGTGGGACTAGTTTGTTTTCTGGTTTTTATTTTTTTTCCCTTGTAGGTTGCACCTGAGGAATTTAAAGCCAGCATCAGTAGAGTTAACAGTTGTCTTAAGAAGAACCTTCCAGTTAATGTACGATGGCTACTATGTGGATGCCTTTGCTGCTGCTGCACTTTAGGTTGTAGTATGTGGCCAGTTATCTGCCTCAGTAAAAGAGTAAGTTGAACTATTAATATAATTTTTGATAGTTAGAATTGTACTGGGTTTGTTGCAATTTTTTTGTCTCCCCGACCTTTAAAAACTGTATGCTAGAACTTACTTAAATTAGTTTGATTTCATACATTTTGGTAACAGTTGTCTGTCATGCTGGTTAAAGCTACCAACAGACACCAGTCAGACATTGAGCTTTTAACTGAGTGGTAGTATAGCTGAATATCTCTGCTAGAACCATGGACTGTACAGCACTTACTATTACTGAAGTAGCTTTCAACATACTTTTTTTAATAGCTGCATCTTCTCTGTAATAAGTTGTTTGGGATTATCAGAATCTGACAGTGATTTAGTGGCAGTTTGTTTTGAGAAGCTTCTCGTTACACTGTGGCCCAAATAGCCATATGTTTTTGTTTAAAAAAAATATAAAAATGTAATAATAATTTTTTTTCTTTCTGGGTTTTCCTTTGAAGCTGTAGATGAGTAAGATTTTTTTTTTGTGTTTGTTTTTACACATTAAGAACTAGAAAGTTGTTTTGCCTGTGTACACTTGGCACTGTGTATTGTTCAACAGAAGCTCATTGCATATGCCTGTTTTTCACTTCCTTTCCTTCAGTGCTGTTAATTAGGCTGCCCTCCCATCTCTTCTGTTTTCATGTGTGTAAAAATTGCCTTTAGCTAGTCGTATTTCACTGCTTTGCAAGAAGTCTCTGTGTCTCCCCATCCTCTCCTCACTATTAGTCCTGTTCATTTTTCTGCTTCATGGCAAAGCTTGTGTATATTCTCTCTTGTGATACCTCCTAATGCTGCCAGTTATGTACAAGTCGGTACACTGAACATGGCTTGATTTTCTTTATGAAAGTCCTCATTTTACAGAGTTGGTAAATCAAGGCATTTTGAAAAAATATTTATGGGATGAACACTGATCATAACAACCTGCATGCATTTTTGTATCGTCTAACTTTCTGTGTTAGTCCCTTTGAGTGATTACTTAAGGCTGGTTTTAATTGTATACAAAATAAGGTAGAAAAGCCGCCTGGTAATGTTGTAGTCTGTGGAGAAAAAAATACAAAAATGTTGGCATAAGTGTGAAGTATAGCAGGTTGTCCATATTTAAACTATCACAAACTAGTAAGTTTCCTGTAGCATGGTTGTATGTTCCATAGCCTAAAAGTCTGTTAGAAGAAATAAGAATTTGCTGATTGCCTCAGCAGATGAGTTGGTGACTTAACTAGCTTGCAGAGAAGACTACTGTTCTAGGCATACCTCTTTTTTTACAAAGACAAGGAAAGCTTGCATTGCTACTGTCCATATTTAACTTCAAAAGGAGAAAGCTTCTGGCGCTCTTTAGCTTGACACATTTTTCTCACGTAATATGCTGTTGTAGCAGGAAATGATAGCAGCACGTAACATGGTAGGGACTGATGCCACAAGCCCTCATCTTCTAAACTGGGGCTTCTTAATCTGCTATCAGGAATCACCAATAATCAACTCTTTATCCATTGTTAAACAAAGTCAGAGAAAAGACTTGTAGCATCTGGGGCCAAAAGACAGTGTTTGAAGCTGGGGAAGGAGATTCTGTGTGGGAACCCAGTGAAAGAATGGTTAAAGAAGTGCTTCCATTGGTGTTCGCATGGGATAGGAGTTAAAGTAAGCTTCCATCCAGAAGGATAAATCTGAAAAAAAGAAATAAAAACCCTCAAAACCTGAATACTCTGTTCAGAGGATGCTGGAAGGAAGTTAGTGGCGTAATTGTTGCTGTAATACACAGACTGCATAAAGACAGAAGAGTCTTTGAAAGAGAATAAACAGCAGGAGTAAGGACAGAAACTTGGGGTTGAAGTTCTGGAAGTTATCCTAGAGGTATGGCCCAGACTGTCAGTAAATGTTGCATTTTTCCTGTTAAAGCTGGTACCAGGAGACCTTTAAGGACCTCTTTGCACCTTTTCCTGCATTTAAGACTGGGTGAGTCAGGCTCAGGCTTGGATGTCCAGCATTAGTGAAATTGAGGTTAAGACTCAGCTGCCTAAACACAGTATCTTGTGACACTGTGCATGGCACTGAATACCTTTGTTTAGGAACTGTGGTTATTCTTCCAGAATGAAAATAATTTAAGTCAGTCTGGAGACTTTACATCTTGTGACATTGGTTGTCTGTATCAGCAGGCTGAGCAAATGGATGGCTGCTTAGAGGGTTGTCTGTCAGACAAAGAATCCAGAACCTGGTGCCAGTTGGGCATCTGGAAGAGTATAACATAGAAAAGAATTAACTTGTGTTCCTGAAGACAAACTGAAGGGGATGAGAATGCTTTCCCAAACTATAACTCTTAATCCTGGACCTGGCTAGGAAAGACTTTTTTTTCCTCTGGTAAAGGAGGTAAGGAGGAAAGCTGTGGAATATTTTCTGGGATGTATTTGCGAATTCTAGTATAGGAAACAAGCAGAGGAATTTGCAATGATTCTAGCCAGGGCTACTACTCACAGAAAAGCAGTGAAAAGTTACTGCCACTTGAGTTGCTTGAGTGGGTATGGGTGGATTTGACTTTATTTCTTGGTAGACCCAAATCAGGAAAGTACAAGGTGATTTAAATCCTTTAAATCCCTCTTACCTGGAATTACAGATTTTGTACCCTTTAAGATCTCAGTACTGAATTGCATCTACAAGCTTGCCAGATTTTTCTTTTATACAGGACTTTCTATCAGTTTATGTCAGAGTGCTATGACAAGTGCAGGAAAATACTCATACGTATTTTCCTAGAAGTGGGGAAAGTGAGAGACAGTGCATGGTGTGAATTACCTGCAGCTGCTCAGCAAATTGACAGCAGTTGTAAATGCAACCTGATTCATCTAGGTTCTGATCTGTAATTTGCTTTAGTAGATTCCAGTAGAACTGTGACAAGAAGCAATTTTATAATCTTCCACTAAAAAAATTAAAATATTAAATCCACAGACTAGTTTGATTTGCTGCTAGTGTCACAGTTTTGCTGATATGTAGAAGACTTACTCAGTGTGAAGTAATCACATTTGAACTGCTTGTCTCTGACTTTACTGGGTCTTGGAGTAGGGTTGTGTTGATCAAATGATCTTCAATGCTTTTACTTCTTTAAATGTCCTTTCACGAGCCAAACTTCAGCCATAGGTATAGTCACAACAGCCAGGATTCACTTGAGGAAACAGGAATCCAGGCTGATGTGCCTGTTTCTTCCTTTCAGCTTTTACATACAGTGGATTGTTTCCCACTGGCACTCATAATGTAAAACAATGATAAAAGATTAACAATAAATAAAATATTACTTATTTTACAGTACCTGCACTTGTCTTGGAAGTATTGCCCAGAAAGCTTTGCTAATTCAGCCTTGTCTAAGTGATTCCTAGTGAAAGGACAGTTGGAGCTGGCCTGTTACATCCTTTGCTGCAGCGATCACGAAAGACTCCCAAGACCATATAATTGGCTTGATTTCTGAAAGCAGGATGGGAGTATTCCATGTAGAACTGAAATTTGTGTAGAACATGCTGTAATCACACAATAAAAATAGACAGCCTTCATCTTTGCCCTTTTCTGCTGAAACTAAAAAATCTTTTAGAAACAAAAACTTTTTGTTGCCTATACAGTGAGTTAACAAGTGGGCATGTTTCTTAAGTTAAAGATTTTTATTAAATGAAACAACAGTTTCAACTATACAACTGCTTACTTTTAATACAGCAGAGTAATTTTTCTCAGAATGACCAATTAAGAAATGCTTGTTTTAATGAGGCTAAATCAATCTACCATGTTCTTAAATTGCTTGGTATAGTTTGTAGCTCTTTTTCAGAGAAATATTTTTTGAGGTTCTTGTAGACAAAAAAGAAGCTGCAGCTTCAGAGTGTTTGAAGTTAGAATAATTATCTTTTAACTTTTCTCTGTGTTCTGTATTTTTACTGCTTTCCATTGACTTATTAAATTCTAATGTGGGACTGTTCTCACAAATGTAAATATGAATTCTGAAATTACAGGCAATTTCTGAAAGTTTGTGTATAATGGGAATGTGCTTATTTTTGTGCAGTGAAAAATAAGTTATGGGTTTGTCTCCTTAAATCAGCAGGTGCTTCAAACTAGGAATTTAAGTCAGATGTTTGTAAGCTTAATTGTTAATTATATCACTTTAATATATTTCCATGCTATGAGGGCTTTCCCTTCACTGTATTTTTCTTCCTAGTGCTTTGTTCAGTGCTAGTTTTGGAAGTCTTTGTACAGTATTGCTTCATTCCTTCTTGTGCATAGAGTTTTTTGAGAAAAAGCATGCTACTCTTCACCGGTAGAATAAATGTTTAATTTGATTCAATATATTATTGCCCTTCTCCTTTTATGTGGTTTTGATTTGATTTTAATGAATAAAAGCTGCAAGAAAGTTACAGGAAATAGTTCCTCATTTGCAGATCTACATTGTCGGTGATCATCAGCAGTTTTACTCATAGATTATACCATCCTTTCTGGGACAAGTTCCGGATTGTACACATGAACATTAAGTCTTTAAGTTATTGTTCTTTAAATAAAAAGAATGACATAGTGAATTATAATTCAAAAAGCACTACAGGCTGAGGTGCCCATTTGAAGCCACTCTTTCAAATGAATTGACACTCATTTTCAGTATTAACTAAATGCTGTAGTTCACAGTGTGTAAATAGGATAAATAATTTCAACAGAAACTGTAACAATGAAAGCTATGATAGAATTGCAGTACTGCTAGATTTCTTCAAAGCCAGTATTTTACATGTAAATTGCATGTTTCAGAAGGTTCATGGGCAATCTTTTAAAATGAACAGAATGAGATATTTAATAGCAATCTCTAGTAATACTTTCAAGAGCTACTTTTTTGTTTGTGAATTCACACAAAGCTGATGAATGCTGCTTAAGCCTCATCGTTAGTTGTCACTTACATAGTAGTTTACATTTTCAGAATGCTGTATAAACATAACCTAATTATAACTTCCAAAGTATTGATTAAATTAAATGCGGTAGAGGAGCTGGAATGAATTTTCTTAAATACAGTAGTCTTGCTTGTCAGTGGATGATACTGATGTTAAACTACATTAGCTCAGTTTATTAAAGCTATGAATACATTACATTTATTTTCAAAACTGAAGGAAATGTATATTTTTGTCCTCTGCCTGACTGCCAGGGACTTGGCACTGGAGATGCTCTTAATACCGTAATGCTTTTCTAAGCAGTTCTTCAAGGCAATTACAGAAGACAGGAAGGTGCCTTGTTTTTGAAGTCTTTACTGTGACAATTTACATTGTCGTTCAGTTTGGAAGAATCTTTAAAATTGTACTGTGTTTTGTTGTGTTTATCCTAACCAGAACACATGTAATCTCTATATTGGCTCTAGTCAGCTTAGTAAAACTTTTCTTAAGTAGTGCTTGTATTGTATCAAATATGCATTTTTGACCATTGCCTTCAAATATATTCAGAGGTCTTTTAAAATCATGTCTCTTTTCAGTATTAGCTGTGAAATAAAAGAGCCAGAAGATTCAGATCTGGTGTATTTTTCTTTAAAAATTGTTCACTATGATTTTGGTCAGAAGAGTCACTTAAGTCCTTCAAGTACTGAAAGCTTGTAGGACACTATAAATGTGAAATCATGTGTATAGCTCTGATTTTTTTTTTCCTATGTCTGAAATCAGATTTTGTTTCCTTCAGAGCACCCTGTAAATGTTTATCGGGTTTTTATGTGCTTTCCTAAAGGGTAGAGTAGTGAGCTGGTGCATAGTGAGGTGTGGGAGCAGGTAGTTCTGCCATGTCTTTTAATTTGCAAACCTGTTTGGGTGGGCGGGGCAATAAGATTGGCATGAAAAATACTTACAAATACAAGTAAATCAGAAAATACTAGTTCGTTTCTTTATAGTTCAAATGCAAGTCCGTTAATATTTTTAGAAAAGGTATTTAAAGTTAAATTTGTAATTTCATATATTCTTAATATTTATATTCATCTTAAATGCAGCATATATCTTTGGCTTCTATAGTGAATATTCTAAATGATATTTGAAATATAATTGCATTTGTAATTAAAATTATATCTGTAAACATTCTAATATTAATTCAAATAGTATATGTAGGATTAATGTTTCCATGTTACAGCACCTTTTACATTGTGATGGCTAAGGTATCTAGAGGGAGCCATAGATAATGCAGTGGTTTCATTTTTGTATTGCTTTTCCTGTCCAATTTGACACGTTCCTGAAAAAACAAATGTGAGCTAGTTGAAATTTGCATAGAGCTGTTTTGAAGTAGCATGCTAAAAATTGTCTAGCTAGTTGTCAGATTTGGAAATCAGGTTAGGAAGGGTAATTTTTAGGGTTTTGTCTTTAGCAAGACATCTTTGTAGATGATGCCAAATAGGGAGCATATGCAAACACTGAGGAAAATATTAGAATACAACGTTATCTGAAATTCATATGATAAAATAAGTAGAAAGTACTTCACTGAACAAGAACTTGTTAGTCTATGTTACTGTAAAACAAACAAAACTGGAATGGGATGCTGGGAAGTGTGATGTAGCGATGCTTCTGGGCTGCCTCTTGCTTTTCCTCAAAGTAATCTTGCTCTGAGATGTGCTCGCTTTTTCACTTTATTAAACAAATCAGGGTATAATGTTATTTTCTATGTAAGTGAAGCACTGTCAGTAACTCAAGCACTATGTATACATAAAGTAACTTGTTATTTCACAAAAAGAACCAACCCCGGTAGTTCAAGAAACACGTTGCTGACAAAATAGTTGGAAGGATTGGGGCGGCAGTTCTGTGAAAGAGTAGACTGAAGGAGTTGATAAGCCTTCTACTGTACCAAACATACATGTGAAGTAGAAAGTGACTAGATATTTTCATTTTTGTTCCTCATAAAAATTATTTTTGCTGAATTTTGGAATAAATTGTTGAATTTGGAGCAATAATGATGATGGTAAATATTTAAGTAGCCAGATTTATTTTTTCTAAATTGGTTAACTAGCTACAGGATCAACCTGCTTGGGATTCTGTAATTTTCTGTTTCAATCCTAGATGGGCAAGGCACTGTAGAGCCTGTCCCTTTCAGAGGGATCATCCTCTTCAGCACACACAGTAGTGAAGCGTTGGATTTTACAGGGCCTTCTAGAATTATTTTGTCAAGTTCTGCTACCTTTTGGTTTATTTGGCTGTGTAGCTTCTCCTCCATTCTTGGCGCCTGCCCTTGGACACTCCTAACAGCAGGAGTCAAAGGCTTCCTACATACTAATAAATTAAACCTGGGAACGTTCCTAGGAATTGGTGCTTTGTAATTTGTACTCTTGGAGAGGTCCCTGGCAGGCTCTGAGTCTGTCTTGTGTAACAATTCCTAGGCATTATCAGAATGCACTGAGTGGTTTGGAGGTTATGAAAATTTACTGATACAGATGTAAGCTGCTCTCTGCCAGCTGGCTTCAAGTGAATGGGAATGTTTCTGGGCATAGTTTCATTTGCTAATAGAGATGTAACCTGAGAATCTTCAGTTTCTCCACCTGTGCTGGCCTTGAACTATGTTCCATAGCATACTACTGGATATTTTGGAAATAAGTGATGGAGACCCAAATTAACACGACTGTAACCTTAAAAGAGGAGATGAAGGTGGGATTTTCATCCATGTTCAGTTTATAATTTCCCACAGTGGATGACACCAGATGAGATATTTGGTGGAGATTCAATCCTGTTTTCATCCCTGTTATGGTCAGTTTCATTTTGCATGTTCGTTTTCTGTGGCCCTTTCTGTGAGAATGTCCTTGAGCAGGAGGTGGGCACTTTGGATTGCGATGGCCAGATTTGAATAATTTGTTTGGAGAGAACGAAGCTTCATGGGTTTTGTTTCCTTATAATGACAGAGAATCAGAGCTACAATTAAATCCTAGAATAAAAGTTAGAAACCTTTACTTACAAATTCAAGTAACAACATTCACAGATCAGTTCAACATCTGTCTGCCTGTGAAATGTGTTTTTCCATATCTCAATTAAACCTTCTCAAGGGAAGCGTGTTAATTTTGCTAAGGTTGAGACCATTTCTTCTACAAGGCTTCTCTATGGTGTGAAGTTTCCACAATGGTTGGTTCTAGTTGTTGTCACCTCATTACAGAAAGTAGTTAGCCATACTTACTTGGTGACTTAGCTCTTACAGAACAGCTAAACTATCCAGTGGCTGAAATACCAAGTTAGCATCTTGAGTCTTTTGGCTTGTCTATATTTGAGAGGACATTTATGTATGAGACTTCTGTAATCAACTTTTAGGAACTTTCCTTGATATTTTCTCTCTGCCACATGTTTGTACTACACACCAAAATGACTTTGGAAAATACTTATCTATCAGTTAATATGTTGGTGATAATACTACAAGATGTTCTCCATGGTACTCCTGGATAATATGCATGGAGGTGTATGTTTCTGTGTACCTTTTCCATTCTCCACATGCTTCATGGCTTTAGTGCTTTCTTAAACAGTCTAGAGTTTGAGAATTGAGATAACCAGCGTCTCTGAAGAATAGTCTTTGGCTTAGATACTAAAAACTGTTGCATGCAGTGATGTCAAACAATGCTGCTTTCCTCTATATCAGCAGACAAAGTGGTGGAAGAGACCTTTCTGGAAAGTAATTGATCGGATTTGATTCATTAAACTTTAAATTTATCTCTCTGATGAACCAACCCAGGGTTGAGACCCATACAAATTAGGCCAGTTTATTGATCATGTGAGGATTTGGGACAATATCCTCAGGACTGTCTTTTAGAACTGGAAGTTTCTTGAGCTCAGCTTGATGTTGTCAGTTCTGCTTTAGAATTCTGCTGATTATATTTCTCCTTGCCTGATCAGGTGCTCTGATCTGTGCTTTTGTCTGGGCTCACTTTCTGCCCACTTCTATAAGGTAAGACAAGATGCAGCAGTAGTAAACCTGTTGGACAAGGCAGTTATTTCAGAATTGTACAAAAAGCACCAGAATGCTACATGTATTTCCAGATGTTCTTCAATCCATGTAGAATGGGTTTCACTCACTGACTTGTGTGGATGCTGCAGTGGCTTCTGGGTTGAGCACCCTTACAGTAGTCTCAAATACCCTGGCTATTAATAGGAAAAGTGATGCAAGATACACCTCAGTGGTTGAACAGACACCTTTCCAAACTACTGTATGTGCTGAAGTAGGTATTCCAGGATGTCAGGATCTGAAATCAACTAAGGTTTCATCTTTGTCATCTTTGCCCTTCACAAATAGAGAATTCTTCTGTAAGATGGGAATCTTGCCAATTTGTAGTTTCTGAAGGGTTTATTTGTGATTCAGTTTGTTCAAGGTGAGGACTTCCTCAGCAGAGATAAAGATACATGTAATTCAGTTATGTGTGTTCCAAGTACAGCTTTGGCATTTTCATGGCATTGATACAGGCCTCAGTGTTGACTCAGGGGATGTTCTGACATGTTGAAAGTAAGCATACAGTTGTGTGATTCGGTTATCTTCTAACTGTATGTTTCATTGTTTGTGCTGATAACTAAATTACTTGGGTATAAATTTTGTAGTCAGATGTGTCTTTGGAGAATGAACAGAAATTACTGCTTCTATCATTTCTTTTTGATTGAGTGGAGATGGTATAGTTCAGACCTCTGATAGGATCTTTTGCCTTTCTTCTATGGGGTATAATACAAATTCTGGCCTTATGAGAGTCAACAAAAAAAATCTGCTTCAATTATTCTCTTTGTATTTTGAAATTTGAGCACAAGGTGTATTTTTTCAGAGCACTATTCAGAATTATTAATACTTGATTGTACTGAAGTTTTGTATGAAGGAATTTGAACATCTCCACATACTATTTATTGGACTAATGTTGCACTACATGAACATATGTTTTGGAGTTCTCACATGAGAAGTCAAAGATGAAATACATGTACGGGGAGATTCTTTTGTTGTTCCCAGAGAACTACAAATAAAATTGATGGTGGAGGATCCTGTAGTTAATGTCCATGTTGTTTCCTCACAAGACAACAGGAAGTACTCACATTAGCACTGCTTTGGGAGTCCTGTAAGATCCTTTTGTTTAATACTCTACCAGTCATTTACTGATTTACAGTGGGAGTTGAGGGGGCTTTGGCTCATTCAGTAGTTTGGTTTAGTGTAGCGTGCATGTTCCAGGTCATGCACTGCAAGAGGGGACCGTGTGGCTGCACAGCCTCCCAGTCCAGATCATAACTGCATTTGGAATTGTAAGCTAACTTCACTAGACACTGCAAAGGTGTAACAGAAAGGTCTTGCAGTTGGTTATACAGGTAGCACGCTATTTGTATTAAATACTGCCTTGTTTCTGCATGAGAAGTTCGTACTTCCTTTTTTTTTTTTTTTCCTTCCATGTTTAAGGGCAAAACTGTATTTTACTTTATTGGGGACAATAAGCGTTGGTGAGAGTGTATTCTGAGTTGGGCTCTTTTGGTAGCTTGACTTTTCAAAAAGACACTGTCAAAAATCTTTAAATAATGAGTTATTTTACAGGAATGTTTCATTAAACATTGCATCTAGATAGTTGATTGAAGAGGTCTGTTTTGCAAAATTCTGTGGATAACATTAAAGACTATCTGCTTTTTATACAGAGTGTGTTACAAAGCATACTTTCTTATCATTGGTATGCTAAAAGGCGTACTTGAATTGCAGTTTTAGCTGCTCAAATTTTGGATTGGGTTTTTTAAGAAAAAATTTTTAAAAGCTGGCTAGTATTAAATCTTCCTAATAAGCAAGTCTCTCTTCCACTTAATTTGTGCTTTTGTTGTGGCTAACAAATAATTTGCTGTATGGGTTTTTCTGTACACCATTGATAGAATATATAAGCTTGTCATCCTAGTGTGCTGGAAATGCTACACTCAAATCAAGTGTTCCTTTCTGGTTTTGTATATCCTCACCTGCTCCTCACTGTAAATCACTGAGATGTCAAGAGCAGTGATTAATTAAGCTGCACGTGCAAGTGCTTTTTTTCACCTGTCAAGTAGGAAGAAAACTTACTATAGTGAATTGTGCAATGCTGTTTAAGTAATTTCTTTTTATTCCAGGCTCTGAGGTTTGCAGAAATATTTTACAGTCTAATTTTCATTAACATTTCTGTATTGATAGTATGGAGTGATTTGGGACCTATGACTACCCCAAATTATACTACAGGAAGGATTGTATTTAAGGCTCTGGGAACATAAATAATCGTGGTTTCAAGGCTGCATGCGTTTTTATCTCATGCTAGTCAAATGACTTTAAACTGGCTTATTTAAATAAACCAATTAATAGTACGTAACTACCTATCAATTTCATATTTATGCGTATGTATTGCAATATATATGTAATTTTATTGGAATTTGAAAAGCTTGGATGTTTTCCACACTCCTTGGGGCAAACAATGAAATTAAATTGTATAGTGATCTTAATCTATTATTAAAAGGTCCTGGAAAGGAAGATTACAAGGTAGATTCAGGTTTTGAATCAGTTTTGCCATTGGTTTAGCAGCGGGTGGGCAGGCAGATGCCTGCTCAGAGTAGAACCTATTGCCATTTTTCACCATTGATAGAGTAGCCTTTCAGAGTCAATGAGCTCTGTCAATGTGAGCTTGTCAAGGCTACAACTTCATAGACCTGAGAGGCGGTTTGAGAGGTCAGCCCTTTTCAGGTTTGCTGTGATGCAAATGAACTTTAATGCTTAAACAACTATTGGAATTTTTATGTCTGCTCCTTGTTCTTTTTTCTTCACAAAGTCATTGACGAGACATTCAGTGCTTTTTAAATTGGAAGTTGCATTGTGCTAAAGACCTAGTACAGATTTACGGAGGGCTGAAAGCAGTTAGATCATGTTCTTTTCATGGTGCGATTAGAATCAAATCGATTTCCCTACAGCCTTCAGCATTCAGATGGCAATTTTAACAAAGCTTGGGGGCTAGACAAGGGACAAAACGACTGAACTGAATGTTAATTACACTCTGCAGCCTTATTTTCTTTTGATTTGGAGCTGACTGGCAACTAAATTAACAAAAGTGTGACCATAACTGCTGCCCTATTTTCATTTAAAAGGAGAGCAGACTCTAAAAGGCTATCTTTACAAAGAAACAAGTGAGGTCTACTGATTATTGTTAAAGGGCACTGTCTTTAAAAACATAATAATAACAATAACCCCAAAAATACTCAGTTCCCAATTGATGTGATAAATTAGGCACTGGCACACACACACCTTCTGATAATTCCTTGACTTGTGCTTTTTAAAATAAAACATAAAAAAAATTCAGTGTAGTGATTACTCATAGATAGCAATGATCTAATTTTTAATCATGTGACCACAGTACGTGCTTAGATGTGTTTCTCCACAACCACTTTGATATTAAACTAGAGAGAAACTGATGTTTGAATGGCAAGATGTTAATATTTGGTGGGAAATGAATAATTTGCTGTCTAATTTTTATTTTACTCAGACATTCTTGTCTCTCATGACAGCATTTAGTTTGATTTGTTAAGGTTCATTTACAGTACTTGTATTTTGTAGTAGTAACAGCAAGATGCTTTCTTATCCCTTCCCCTCACCCCTCTCTGCCTTGTAAGGGAGCTGCAGCTGCACTAAGTTGTATTTGATCCTTGTCATTGCTCTGTCCTTTTGCACCTGCAGCTCTGTTGGTCTCATCATAACACCTGGCACCATGAATTATCCTCTTTTTATTCAGTCAGTAGCAAATCCCATTTAGAGCTAAGCAGTGTATATTCTGGCAGTCAAATGACCATAAATGTCAGTATGTATTTCTCAAATGTAAATATAATTGAATAATTATATTCCAAATACTGTGAAACTTTACAGCACAGAATGTCCTTTAATACTAGCATGAACGATCTTAAAAAGCTGTGCAGAACAGCTTTCAAGACTCTCTGAAGTGTCAGGTGTAGACATAAGCAGTAAAACTGCTTTAGGATCCTGTATGTTGGGTTTGCTCTTTATACATCACACATTTAGTAACACTGATTTGTGCAGTTTACTGTAACTCTGCATTTCGTTTTCAGTCTCTAAAATCTGGATATAAAAGTAACAAAAAAATTCTCTTTTGTTTGCAGTATTCCGTATTTATACTTGACCTACAGCACTGCAAAATAGTTTGCAACATTTGCAACATCCATATAGATGGATACTGGGCGATCAGTGTTTCTGCTTTGATACTTGGATCACTTCAAAATTTCCGTGGTTTTAAAGTTATAACTGCTATAAGATCCAGAAAGCATATAGTTTTTGTTCCAGAATGGTTGAACATAGTTATTTGGGCGTCATAAAATGTTGTTTCTGTTCTAGTTACTATTTAATACCAAAGAAGTTTTGATAGTACTACGGACCACCCTGTACTCAGTCACTGTCCTGTACCTCTCTCCTTTTCACACAAAAGCAGCTGCAAAACAAAGTTTTTCTAAAACCAGTCAAGAGTAAAATTCTTTCTCATTTGTCTTCCAGACACGAAGATCGATTGAGAAGTTATTAGAATGGGAAAACAATAGGTTATACCACAAGGTGAGTGCCGCAGGGAGCAGCTTCGTACTGTTGGAGTTTGAATTGCACAGTATGGAAACAGATGCTTTTGTTGAACAAAAAATATGAAAGGTGGACAAATGGGCTAGTCTGTGTGCTGCAATAAAATACAGCTCATTTTTCTTCTTTTTCTTTCCTCCTTGTCTAGCTGTGCTTGCATTGGAGACTAAGCAAAAGGAAATGTGAAACGAATAACATGATGGAATATGTAAGTTAAAGGGCTGTTTTGTGAGTTTCTCTATTAAATGATCATTTATTTTGCTTCTGATCTTATTCTTTTCATGATTATTAATCAGTAAAGGTGTCAGGAGCTTAATCGCCTGAGTGCAAGGATTTTCTACGGTTCACAGATGCATGGTTTCATGTGCAGGACTGATTTATAAAGTTATGAATGACTTGAAAACAAGGCTTCACTGTGTTCTGAAAAATAATAAATTAATTGCCAAGATAAAATGGCTTGAACATGTGCTGATGGAGTGTGAAATTTTAGATGCTGTATAAAGAATCACCACAACTTTGGTTACGCAGCAAGTCAGATATGGCTGTTTTATATAATGTTAATCAAGTCTAAAAGTATGGAAGAAGACCTTTCAACTAAGCTGTTGGAGCTTAAGAAGCCTTTAGCCTTTTTAGATTTTAACTGCCCCTTACCTCAGCTGTCGTGAAAGTATCTTTATCTCTTAATTGGTGTCACTAAAATATTTTTAAGTTAGTCTCTGGAGTTCTGACTTCAGTCTTTGACTGAGACTCCATAAGCCCTTCTTGGAACTATACAGTGAGAAGTTATAAGTGGTTTAAAATGAATGATGTCCAATGTGGGATTTCAGTTTGTTTAGCTTGCAACCTTCTTGCTATTTTTGGTGCTGTTTTTGTTTCCATTTTCAAAATACCTTGGCAGTACATAAATAGGATGAAATTAAGCTGTTAAAATGTAAGAAACATTAGAATTTGTGTAATTTCTTTTAATGCTCTAGGAAATAGGTGGCAGGAAGGGTTAACTGTTTTAAAATAAAGATTAGCCTTTGAGAAATATCTACTGTATTAGTTCTAACATATCTGTGATCTTTCATTACATGTTACTTTGTCTGTTCTTCAAAACAGCAAAGCTGTCATGCATATAAAAATTTTAAAATTTATTAAATAGTTGGAAACGATACTAAAATATTTTTTTTAATCTTCCCCTTATCCCTGTTTCTACATTAGACCTTAATTCTAGCCTGAAACATAAGATCTTTAAAATGCATTTTTTACAGTGATTATTCAGTTCACTGAATAAGCAGACTTTTTGTAACATCTGTTCTGCAAAATTTTTTGGTTTAGTTGTATGAGATGTGACTGAAAATGGAATAAAGCAAATGTCAGAAGGTAGATTAGAGCTTTAGCTAAATTAAGGGTTTTTAAACTTCACTGAATTTTGTTTTTCTGAAGGAAAGCATTGTCACATCCAATGTTTTGCAGATTCAATTGGAAAAAAGCCACATACTATGTTAGTTTGTAAATGCTGTGGCCCAGCAACATTTACAGATGAACATTAATGCTATTAAATACAATTTAAAATCAGTTGACCTGTTTATAAAAGCATGGGCATATAGTTTTACAGAATAAGGATCAAAGATTTTATTTGTTGTTTGTGGAATGTCTAATACATTAACTCTGGATAAATTTAATGAGAAAATTTTTACAAAACTTCTCTGTACCATTTTATCATTTTCAGTGAACTGATTTGCTTATCTCTTAAAAACTGCCCTTAAAGTTGTGTTCGTGATTTAATTTTAAATAATAACACTTATCCTCAGGTTTTTAAAAACAGGTGATTTAAATTACTCTTGTACCCAAAACTTGGTGCTTTGCCAACTTGAGATTTGAAATCCACTATTGCAGACATTAAATTAAGTAAATAATTACATAGGTGAAATAAAGACAAGATAGTTTTACACCTTTGGCGTAAACACAGTGTTCCAGCTTTACTTCTTGCTTCCTTTTTGAAACTTTGCCTGAATATCAGAAGCCCTGGTACTTCTGAAGCATCCAGTGGTTGACTCATGTCAATGATCAATGAATTCTGAGCAGTTTGCATTGCTGCTGAAAATAAGTCACTTCTGAGTATCTCAAAAAAGAAACTTATACACCTGGTTTTGATATACATTATTTCAAAAGTGTTTGCCTTGGAATTAAAATCAGAAACTGACTTCTTTTCTGATGTTCAGTATGCTATCGGAGATAGAAGGGTTCACTCTCTAAGCAGCAAAGTTGTGTTCTCCTTTACAATCAAAAACATTCAAAAATTTTTCAGACCTCTTCAAAAGGCAAGTTCCCCTTACAAGTAAATAAAATCCTTAGTTATGTCACCAGATGCACTTATTTGTTTATAAATACAAACATCCTGCTGTATTACGACTCTCTAAAGAAAGAAAATGCAGAGGTGAACATTTTCTTCAAGCTTTCTATTTAAAGTAGGATAAATACTTGGGCAGTATTCTGGTCTGTACCCTACCATGTGTACGTAGCTCAGAAACACATAGTTTACATTTGAATCAGGACCCTAAGAATAATCATACAAAAGCATTAGTTAAGCTTCTTGTTAACTACTTGCAGATTTGTTAGATACAGGAACTTTGCAAAGGTTAGTACACTTTCTATACAAGTTTGGTACTATAAACTTGACTTACCTACCTTAAGTGGAAACAATTTTGAAGTAAAGGGACTTGCATGTGTAATTGAAAATTAACTTTACATACATTGTGCTTTCTGTGTTTTGGTTTTTTTAAATGAATACATTTATCTCTTTCATAATTTTTCCTAATAAAGTAATTTAATTATGTTAAAAAATAAGTACTTATTAGCTTATTTCAGTTTGTTTAGATGTGTTAGGTATGGGTAGGCAAACTTTTCCAGTTGAATTTGGTTCTTTAAGACTTCTGTTTTTTTGCCCCAAAACAATTATATCAAACATGACTTTTCTAATGGTTTCCTACCTAACAAGAGCACTGTGGTCTCTGATAGTCATTAAAACTTGATGTACTTCAAAAAACTCCACAACAACAACCAAACAAAAACAAACAAAGCGAAACAAAACCCAAAGCCCACCTAGCAAATTATAATTGTGATAGATAATAGGATTGCTGCCATCTTCCGTTTAATATATATTTGTTTTCTTTTTATACAGGTCATCCTTATAGAATTTTTACCAAAGACACCGATTTTTCGACCAGATTAGCATTTGATTTATTTATAGAGACTTATTCAAGTATGTTGTCTTTCCAATGGTGCCTTGCTTGGTGCTCTCCTGGTGGTGACATAGCATTGGTTCTACAGAATCTTGTGGTGTTTTCATTCTTTTTTTTTTTTTTTTTAATAAGAGCGTGTTCTAAGTGCATTTGGTCAAATTCTGCAAAGTAATTTCACACAAATGTTAACTACCACTTAAGTTATTGTTACTTTTGCTACTTCTGTTTATTCATGTATCTTGATTTTCAAAGTCTTTTATATGTGTGCGCGCGTGCGTGTGTACATACATATATATTACTATAAATACACAGCTGAAAATGGTATACAAGTGAGCAGGTATTTTTTTATCCCAAAAGACACAACTGATTGACTGTACATTGTATAAGTCCTTTTAATCATTCATTTACATGCTGAAGTACCTTCTAAGATCTTCCTAAACTTTTGTCAGTAACTAGTCAATTGTAAATGTTCCTATTTCTTTTTGGGATATCAGCTAGCCTCTTCCAACAAAAGGAGATGAAGTTCTTTTTGGAACCCAAATGTCATTGCATTAGTAGAAATCTCTGTGCTTTTCATGAAGAAGTCCTGTCAGCTGGTTCTGAAAAAGTTCTAATTTAAAGATTAAAAAAAACCACAACAAAGCAGCAAAATAGAATTATTTTACTCAGACTAGAAGAATGGCTGAGGCAATTGCATGCATCTGGTTAGTAGAATTAAAGTTCACAAAAATATATTAGTATTGCAGTTTATAATGTAGCTGTCTTAATTCAGGCTAAGGCCATGTATCAGCTTTATTCCTACTGTTTACCAGGTCCTGTACAGGAGTGCAGAAGGATTTGTTTTACTAAAACTTACTGTCCAAGACGACCTTTCAGGGATGGGATTGTGTTTTTTTTTTTTGTTTTAAAGCCACATAAACAGAAAAGAGTTACTAAAGAAATCTTGAACAGTACAGTTCCAGATGCAAATGCAGATGCTGTGTATTAAAAATAATCAAAGCAGGGTACACTGGGCAACAGTGTAAGTTTAAATGTGTTAGATAATTATTGCACCCTTGCTTCTGCTCATTTTGGTTTACAAAGCTTATTTTCTGTGCAAGTATAATAATTTTAACTGGATATATGGTGTATGCTTGGGTCAGGCCAGTTGCATTTTGTTGTCTTCTACTTATATCTTAGTTGTACATATCTTTACAGGTAGTTTTTTTTTCTTTTTATTGCAACTCAATCATATTTTTAAATTTGCTGTAGGTATCTGAAATTACTGTACAGGAACATTAATGTAAGTTAAGATATGTTCCTTGTACAGTTGTGGTAGCAAGCAATAATGTGAATATATGAAAAAACAGATATACTCTGCTTAATATTTGTATGAATGAAAAGTTGATACCACTACAAGAATAATCTCTTTTTAATCTTTTAAATACAAGTTTTATTTCAAGGTAATGTATTACAGATACCTTGATGCTGTGAACTATTTTTCTATATCTTCGAAATATTTATTCTCTGTAAAATATGCTCTAGTGAGTATTATATTCCTAAATTGTTGATAGTGGGAGTGGTCTAGAAAGTTTTAAGTTTTCTTAAATCTAAGCCTTCTGTATCTGTTCCCAAAATTCATCCTTTGCTCAGCTTTTGTCTGTGGATTTCTCTGTTCATTTTGAAAATAGTTCAGCCATGCTTTTCATGGAAGCTTACAAGTGTGTTTCTTTGACTTGATGGAATACGATTTTTAATTAACAAATACCGGTTTTGTGCTGCCTCAGTCTTCTGGGTCCCACAATGGTTTCTCCTTGCAGTAACTGGTTATAATTTTTTTTAAAATCAATTTCAGCTGCTTCTTTAGTACAAACCTGGCTCTGCAGCATTCCTCCTCTCATCTAGAGTATGAATTATAATCTTGGACCAGTTTTGGGGTATGAGGGAGGCCAGAAGCCTAATATTGATGGCAGCTGAAGTTGTGGAGGCTGGAGGTGTAGGGGAGGGGTTGAAATTAAACAGAAATGATAACTGGTGATAAATACTGATGACCAGAAACATACATTAATTTCTTCAAGTGTTCGTTTTCAATAAAATGAATATTGAAACATATAAGGCCTAGATTTTACTACCAGAATTCCCAGTTGACTGTATAGATAGGTCATGGATGCAGTTTTCCATTGGTAGTTCACTAGCATGGAGGGATAGGATGGATATGGCTTGTGATACATTCATAGCAGCACCGCATTCAGCGTGAGCTCTTTGCCTTAGTTTACTACTGAAACTTTCCATACTACATTCTATGACACCGCAACTACCTTGCCAGCAGCACCCAAACCTACCTACAGTAAAGCTAATTTGAGCACAATGTGTGCTGAAACCAGAGTAGTGAACAGTGTGGCTTACAGGTTTACAAAGAGTATCTTGTTAGTAAAGCTTCCACATAAGTGGTAGTACTGGTTAAGATCCTGTCAATGTTTAGGTGCCTCTGCAGTCATTTACTTGGTTAGCAGGCATTTTCTGTATTTTAACAATGACTTTCTCTCTGAGAATTCTAGTATAGGGGTGCGAAGTAGACCTCTGAGCAAATAAAAAGTTAAATCCCTTAGTAAGGAGGATAGACTAATTGCCTCTTAAAGCATTTCTGATATTTTATTAAAACAATGTCTCTGATATAAAGTAAAACCAGGAAACCTGAGAAACTCTGTGTGTGTGTGTGTCTATCTCTGTTTTGCTCAAGTGTTAGTCCTCTGATGAGGTGGAACCCTCACCTAGTAAGAATGTTAAAACATTTTCATACAATCCCTTTAGATTCATTAATTATAACGATAGAAATTGATCATGGCAGGAACTTTATATCATAAACTATTTAATGCCTGCAGCAGTCATCAGGATTTTCCTTTGATGTTGTTTCTAAAATACTAAATTATTTATTTTGTGTGCTAGTGAGAGCACGTACATTACCTTTTTTTGTCCAACTTGCAAAGAATGAAGTTGCAACAGTTTGAGCAGGCCGGAAGCTATGGTAGGGCTTACAGGACACAGTCTACGCTGCTGAAATAAATATTACATTGTACTAACTTGTTCAGCTTCTTGCAACTCAACAATTCCTAGAAATAATCTTTTCTATTTCCAGTTTCCTTGAACAGTAAGGGTTAGGTACCCACTTGATAATAAGCATTTAACAAATGCTAATTATGTCTGTCTCACTTTAGCCTGAAAAACTAATGCTGAAGGCACCAATGATTCCCTGTTAAAGTTAATTATTATTTTTAGATACGCTGGCCTTTAACTGGCCAATAAAGATTGCTTTCTTACTCTTTCAAATCTTTTAGTGATAGGTAGTGATAGGTAGAAATAAGTTCTGGGGCAAAAAGGCTTTTTGTCTGACCCTACATGAATAATTCTGTAGAGCTCATCTGGTGTTAAATAACTATTTGAAGTTTATACTAGGATTGGCAGACTTCACCAGAAATTAAAATATTTATGGAGATAGGTTATAGGAAGTCAGTAATTTTTTTTGGTAATAGCTTAGTAAGAATCATTTCAATAAACTATGTATGCAAATCCAGAATTTCCCATGATACTCAAAAGAGTAGATTGTAAAAACTTTTTACAGTACTTAGATGTATATTATAATCTCTGTATCAATTTCTTAAATGATACTTTTTTGTATATATCAAGACAATGGTGTTTAAATATAATACTCTGTCTCTGAGGTACATGCTTGCTTAAAACTAGTTTTTCATTCTTTTTCTAAAAGTCATTATTTAGCCCTGAAGATTGTAGGGAAGAGCTTTAAAATGCAATCTGTAACTTCTCAGAAGTCAGAAGGCAAAGAAAAAGAACTTGTCTTTATTCACTTCCCTCCACTCCCCACCCCAAAGTCTTAATTTTAAATCAGTCCCCTTGTTTTGGGAGCCCTAGCTTATGGTTTTTGAGCAGCTGGCAATAATGCAAATTGTCCACCAAAAAAGCTCCATTTGTATTCTGAACAATTTAAAGAGATCACTTTAACTGAAGAAGCAAAAGCCTTGTTTAGCAAAGAAAATCCCTGCTTTTAAATTCTCCCAGCACTGCTGTTGAGTAATTAAAAGAAGGATCATGATGACCCTACATTAGGTCAAAATCCAGATGATTTTATGTAAAGGAAATGCTGAATTAGAGAGGTCACAGAGTCCCAAATGTCTTGGATTCATAGTAGTGACTTATTAAGGATAAGTGGTGCTGGCTAGTTTTGTATCAGTGACTAAAATAATTTATGTTGGTCTTCAGCAACCTTGCTTATGAAAAGAAAGCATTTTAGAAATAAAATCTCTATTCATCACTGCTAATCTGCTGTAATTTCTGTGCTTCTCCCTAAAGCCACATTGCATTTCCATCACAAACAGCTAAGTGTATGATCGTTATAATGCCTTTAATAGCCATATTGTAGGTAGAAATATTAACTTCTCAGGGACTAATAGGAAATATGAAAATGGAATTAATGAGCTGAATGCCTATCTGCACGAAGGCTTACTTTGCAAATGGCACCCCACAAAGCTTCTGATTGTATTATGCATGACCATTGTGAATGTTATCAATATACAGCTATGAGAGCTCCCTTCACCCTGTATTGTTAGGCTGCTGAATGTTAAAAGTATGTTGGATAAGGATAAATGAAATTTTTTTGCTGATTTGGATAGAGTGATTATTTCTAATGGTGCTACCTTTTTAATTCCTGTGTTTATTCTTTGTAAAGTTCTCTCTGTAGGCTGGGTGAATCAGGGGATACTGGTGTACTGACAAAACAGTATCGTTCTTAAGGAAGTGGAAAAATTTTGAGGGGAGAAGTATGTGAAGCAAAAAAATTCACTGCTGAAATCATGCATTTGTTGTTCATTAGTTACAGATAGCTACTTGGGTTGTTTTGTTGGTAACAGTATTTTGCAGTTTATTAATTTTTGAACTTCATCTTTTTGCACACTGATGTTTCAGTCAGCATGGACTGAATTAGAGACTAACCTTGAAGACTTAAAAAAACAACCAAAAAAACCTCCTTGCATGAAACTTCATATGTTGGCAGTTGTGCTGGTGTATGTATCTCTACCATGTGACACCTGGGTAATACATCTTTCATAAACTACATTTTATTGTTCTCATGGAAGAAGTCCTTTTAAAATATTCCTCTGCTTTGTTTAGCTCATATTACATTAATAATTATTTTTTTGAAAAAAGACTCATAAATGCTTGTTTCCTCAGAATACAATGGACCATTAGGAAAGGTTTAGCGAGGCAAAAGATGAAATGTAGGAACTGGAAGAAGCAACATCCAAAAGACTGAATTTGGGGATTAGGTTTGGAATTTTGACTTTGATGATAAATAGCTTTGAACTGAACGAAATGGTATGGAATAACGAAAAGTAAAAGTTAGCAATCCATTTCAGTAATTTTGTAGAGTGTCTTAATTTCTGTTACATTTTTTGATTTGAGTAAGTGTGTTATTGATTTATTTTGGTTATGCCTGAACTGATAGACAATTCTGCTATTGTGCTGATTTTGAGGTAAGCTTCCTTCTAAACTCAGCATCTCTTAGTTGAAAATATCCAGACCAAAACGGAATCGCTGAGAGCTGCCCAATGAGTAGAGGACAGGCTCTTCCTAAGCTGGAGCCTGTAATGCATGGCTGATTGTTTCCAAAGAAAATTCTTGACTTGTCCAGACAGCTCCTGGCATGTGACAGTGTATCTAAGGCCCAGGAATAGGATCCAGTTAGGACAGTTTAGGTTCAGGTAAGTAAGAGAGGCTTTTGTAGTTAGTGGCAGCTTTTATGGAGAAGGGAACCATTGACAAGTGCTCACTTTTGGAGGGCAGATAGTAGATTTTTATAATGTTTATTGAAATATGTTTGCGTGTTCTCCCCCTTCTCTCCCTGCCCCCCCCCCTCCCCGCACCCCCTTAAAACTTCATCATTGAAGGTTATTTTACCTCATGTTGAAAACTAGACTTGGTAGTTAGCTCATTTTTTTTCTGTTACAGTTCTTTTAGGTTTGGGAATCCATTTTTTTAAATCACATTTAGAATTTTTTAAAAAAAGTCAGATAGCCTCACAACTGATAATTTTTAGTGGCTCTATGTTTAAACTTGATCTCATTGTACCAATATAAATATCTCACTCATCCACTCTAAATGTTTCTCTCTGATCCTTCTGTGCTTGCAACAGGCTTTCTAACTTGTTAGGAGTGCTTGCAACAGGCTTTCTAACTTGTTAGGATATGCACTGTACCTCCTTGTTATTGTCAATGAGCAGTTTGGTTTAGTGAGATTACAAGGAATGCAGAGTAGTTCCTGATTTGAAGAGTGTAACTTGGATTCTTCTTTCCATAAAAAAACCAAACCTGAGTGGCAATCGGAATACAAAACTAATTCCAAACATAAATTTTAAGAACAGTAAACGACAAAACAGTGCCTAAATGCTGTGTGCTAAATTTGTTCTGTCTAATTCATGTTGCTTTAAACGAATTTGCAGAGAATTGCATAGGATTGTGTGTGCTTAGGAAAAATTTGTTAAATGTCTGAACCAGTAGCGGTAAATAAATCACTGAAAGGATGTTATCTTTCAAGAAGGTCAACTTAAAAAACAGTGTTTTGGACTATGTTAAAAATCCATTTCAGGCAGAAAATGCGTAAGCAATAATTCAACTTAGAACTGGATATTAAGGAAGCTGCTATTTATAGAGAGGCTTGATGGTAATTTTGCCTGTTGGGCATCTCCTCTCATCAAGAGTTTAGAAATACAGGGTTGCTGTGATTTCCACTATTGTAACATTCCGCTTCAAATATTTAAGTCTGGGTGGGAGACTGAAAGCTTAGAGGCCAGTACTGTGTTCACACGGTGCACGGCATTGGGAGGAGAAGGTAGGAAGAAAAGGATTTTTTTTTTTTTTTAAAGGCTGCACAATTGTATATATGCATATTTAAGAGTATTTAACCATGTCTGCTAAATTACTGAAGTTAATCTATTGTTGAATTATAGAATATTATTTAATGCATCCACATCATTTTTTCCTGACCTGACCCAGAATTGGAATGGACTCCAAAATTTTTTTTAAAGCATTTCTTAAGTTGTATGTATTATAAACAAATAAAAGACTTGTTAACCAATCCACTAAGCCTTACTGGTTTTTGTCTATCCAGTATGTTAGGGGGTGGGGGTGGTAGGGAGGGGAAGAAAAAGAAAAAACCCCGAAACTTCTGTGTTATGATACAATGGTGTCTCCTAATTTTCAGTTGATACTTTTGGTCTGAATTGGGGGTGGGTGGATTTAAAACGATTTGGAGTAATTCAGGTGACTCTGGGACTGGAGTTAACCAAGTTTAGAGGCATTGCCTGCCTTAAGTGTTTCAGACTGGCTTTTCATTAAGTCCACATTTAGAGTTCTTTAAGCTTTTCAAGCCCTACTGGTGGTAGAATTTATTATACGTATCACCATTATGGTTGGATAGTAATGTTGAAGCTGTGTATATGCTTTTTGTAAAAAAATACAGTAGGGTTCTGAGATATACAAGATATACTTTCCATCTAGTTAAGGCACACCCCATTTATTCAGAAAGGAATCGCCGCCATCTGTGTAATTCCCGCATCTCTAAGATGCTCGGGTCCGAAGGGCCGGTTAACCCGAACCTTGCGAACAAAGGTGTGCTCCGGGGACCGTCTCGGTTCTCTCAACCCAGCCGCTTTCCTTTGCGTGGAACATTTTACAGCTCTTCGGTTACCCTAGCACGGCGATCTGAACAGGCTCTTCATAACGCGCGCTGTCTGTGCCCTGTAACGTGCGTGCGTGTGTGTTCCAGCGGGGCCGTGCAAAAAGCGCGGGCGGGGCGGGCGGCGCTGCCCGGCGGTGCGGGGCGTCCCGGGTGTTGTAATTCGGGCTTGCAAAGCGGTATGATACAATGTTACTGAGCAGAAAAGCGGACGATAGATTTAATGTAGCCAATTGTGTACTTCTGAAAAAAAGAGTAACTGTTCAGTGTGAGTTAATTTTGGATTTTTTCAGCATCTTTCTTTTCGGCTTTGTGCCGCATTCTTCTAGACAAATGCGTATTCCATGTGGGCCACTGTTCTGCTAAATGCTCTCAGTTCTCCTTTTGCAATCAAGATTATGTTGCTAAGGAGATTTTGCTTTTATTGGTGCCATTGATTTGTGTTAATACGTTTTGAATACCTCTCGGTATTCTTCCGTAGACAAGGCCAAAAGAAAAACTTCCCTGAGTTTCCCAATTTACATTACAAATGGAGCGGTGGTGTAATGAAGCCGATATAAAGTGGGCAGTTGAAAGGGAACTAAAGAAGGGCACTCAAGTGAGAAATGAAGAAATGTGCCGAGAGCGGTCTGCGGGCCGCCTCCGGCCCAGCTGCGGGAGCGGGCCCGGGCCGGCGCAGGGGCAGCGGGGACGGCCCGCGCCTCCGGCCGCCGGACCACCCACCCGCCGCGGCCCGGCTCCGTGGATTACGCCGCCGCTTCCGACCGGCCGCCACAAAGCGCGCCCCCCGCCCGCCGTCCCGGGGCCCTCGCCCGCCGCCCCTCGGGGCTGCCGTGCCCGCAGCCGGGCCCCCGCTCCGCGGGCAGCCGCCCCCTCGGCGGGAGGCGGGAAGGCTCTGGGGCGGCGGAGCGTGGGCTCGGCCTCGGCGGGCCGCCCCGGGGCCCAGCGCCCGCCGCCCTCGCACCCTCCGGGTGGGCGCCCTCGCACCGGCCCCGCCGCCCGGGCTCTGCGATGGGGCACGGGAGCGCAGCGGGACCTGCTGTGTCCCTGTGCCGCCGGGGCCGGGCTGTGGCCGGAGCCCGCCCCGGGGCACTGCCCCTGCCAGGGGCGGCGGGGCTGGCCAGGCACTGCCTCAGCCTTCCACCTCTGCCCGCGCGTTAGGAACAGACAGCCCCCCGGCCCCAGAACCAAACCAGCCCACCAAACTAAAAAGAAAAAACAACACTTTAAATTAACAAAACACAATTTGAGAACACCCAAAGCCTTTGAACTTTGTGCTCGTAGATGACTCCGCTGAGGACAAGCCCCAGGAGGACACTGGGCCTCCCGCCCTCATGTTGGTGATCGGTGGACGGGGACCTCCCCTGGCTGCTCTCGCTCTTCCGCATTACACGGGCGAGCTCCTGAAGGACTCAAAGACCTGGCACGAAAAGATTATTCAAAGAACATTCACACCAGAAAGCCAAAGACTGTTCCCATCTTCTGGGATCTGCCATCACAGAAACCTTCTGGCTGCGGTGATCTAAACCTCTGCCCCCTGGTTGGTGTCAGGATGGCATGGTGAAGGCCTGGGTCTGTGTCCATGAACAAGGTACAGGAGCCTTTGCTGAGCAATGTCTGTGCTTGCAAAGCGCCTTGGTGGTTGCACTGCAGATATTCAGAGGTGAGGACTTCTGTTGCCTAGCCCTCGGGTGTCCCGGGGAAGTGCTGTGAGCCCTGTGCTAACCAACCAGCTGGGACAATAACTGGTTTCGGCACCTGCTTTAGGTTTTGGTTTTCCCCTGACGTGGGGAGGTGAACCAAAGTCACAGTGTCGCTTGACTTCTGATCCAAAGGAGCAAATGTGTTTCGAGATGGAAAGGGTTGCTCTGCCTTTTGCATCAGGACCAGCAGTCTGCTTGATGTTGTATACTGCTTACTGCGAAAAGGTCCCGTTGCACTTATGTAGGCTCGGCTTCTTTCTTCACATTGCTCCACGTTGTTCAAGCCAGAGGTCTTCATTCTCAGACTGTTATTCACGTTATATGTAGCATAAACTTTCTTTCTGGCACTCTCACTCTCTGCAGTGTTAAGCTCCTGCCAGTAGGATAGGAACTCAGGCTTGCTGAATAGATGGGAGGAGGAAAAAAGCTCAGCCTTTCTACCTGTTCTTCTGCGTGACCTTCTGAAGACTCCAGGTATTAAATGACTTACTCCTGTTTGTGTGCCTTTGAATATCTGGATCTTGAGCGGTATTTCATAAGGAGAGAGAAATGTGTAAGGATAGCTATTCTATCTAAATTATGCAAAATCATTTCAGCAGTAGGTTTTACTCAGGACTTTGTGCTATTCTGCATTAATTTCACAGTTCTAAGTGAAATCCTTCATTGTGTTTCAAAAGCACGTGCCCAAATGCATTATCTTTAATATGCTTTTTCATACCTTTTCCAACACAGTCCGTGGAAAGTGCCTGTTTTTATATGAGATGAGTTTTTCAGGTTAATGAGGATAAGGCACAGAATTCCTACCGTATTGTGTGCCATTGAATATACAGTAGAAATAAATTAAGAGAGACAGACAGTGTTTTAAAATCCTCTTTCATTTAGGCATTTTGTTTAGCATTCAGAACACAGCCACATTACATGATTAGCTGATTTTAATGAGTGTCCTCTAATCAGTTAAATGAAAGTGTGTGGAAAACCTAAAAAGATTACTTTATATTTGTGGAAACAGTCTGTTTACATTATTATACCTCAGCTAAGAGGATACTTGGCATGTATGATGCATCTAAGAGAAAAATGTGGAAGGCCAAAGAGACCTTGAAGACAATTGGATCCAGCCCATTCTCTCTCTCCTCACAATGCAAGCTCTGATGACTTAGTATTTTAATTAATGTCAACCCTTACCATCAGTGCTCATGGGAACAATCATTAAACCAACACAAAAACATTTTAAATGGCTGGCAACCTACCAGATACTGAGCTAAGCATTCCCATGGTAGAGTGGATGGTTTCATAGCCAATTCAGCACTGGATTAAATACGTTCTCTAATAGTACTGGCTCGAAAGGCTATTATTTTTATACTAAACAATGCAGTATGGTTTCTAAGTTCTTCTATTTTAAAATGTTTTTATATTTACTTCCCGACACTGGTATCAGTGTTATTTATATGGATGTGGTTGAATTTTACTCTTTGTTGTTACTAAAACTTGTTTTTCCTTTTCATCCTGTTCCCCCCATTTTTTGGTTTCTTTGCCACTAAACCAAAACCATATTTATTTTTTTTCTCTCAGGTAATTTGCATGATCACACACAGCCTAAACCAACAGTTGGTTTCCTACATAGCTCTAAAAATTGCTGGCTGAGTGAATTTTAAAATTGGACAACTTATTTTTGGTTTTGTATTATGTTACTTTTGCACGGTAGGAACTGGGTCATGCCTCTGCCTACCTAGTAGGTACTCTGCTCTCCTCACCGCTGCAATATTTGCTTGCCAAATGTACTAAGTAGCTTGATCTTTCTTATTCCTCGAAGGCCTTTTTCCCTCCTCCCATCTTCTGTGTTTGCTGTTTGCTCAAATTGTTTAAACGTGGAGCTCAATGACAGGCTATTAGCGCTGACTGGAGCCACACATAATGTGGCCACATGTTGTGTAAGCTTCACAACTTGTCTGCTAATTCGCCTCAGGCCTGACCTGAAATACCCTTGCTATTCTAGCTCTTAGCCCTTCCCCAGCAGAGACAGACACTCGTGCTAACTCACATTATGACACATCATGCATTGACTCACATAACAACACATCAGTGGGGTCTGTGATTCGGGGCCAAATTCTGCTTTGCTTTCTGCCGGACGTAGTGCGGTGGGAGTCAGTGAATCTGCCTGAGGAGGGGAAGAGGACAGAGCCAGCCGTGTTGTAAGGATGGGGATGAGGATGAGAACTCTTCTCACTTCTGGTGCGACCCGTCAGAAGTGAAAGCCTGCGGTTGCAGTGCATCCGGCAGGCAGCGTGAGAGGCACTGCTCTCCTCTGCCCACAGCTCTGTGAATCCCACTGATGGCTCCCTAGGGAAAATACAATTTCCATAGAAAGTCCACAAGTGATGAGGAAGGAACATGGCAGGGGAAGCACAGGCTGGCAAGCGGAGAGTGTTCTCGATTTCATTCTTGTCATTGGGATCTCTGATGCCACTGTGTTGGGTACAGGAAGGACGGAGGGTTTAGTCAAGTGGTCAGAAAAAAGGGCAGCCCATTTAGGAAGAAGATGAGGCTAATGAAATACATACTGAGAAGTTCAGAGCATTTACTTCTTAGAAGAGGCAATTTAACTAGAAAGTAAATGAACGTGGAAGGATCCAAGCAGTAGAAAGTGAAGAGATCAATGCAGATGTATAGCACTAGTATCCAAAAAAGAAATTAATTGGAGGAATGAATTTCAGATGATGAAGTAAATTGATTAGGAAGAAGGGTGCATGGTAGATTATGGTAGGCTATGGGACTGACGGGTTGATGCAGCTGATCAGAGAATGGAGATAAAGAAAGGAAACCTTAAAAAGGCTATGGAAGCCCCAACAACAGTGTACAAACTGTTTAAAAAGACTAGTAAAGCCAAGAACAGACTAGGAAAGGAGAACAAGAAAGCTTTGGGAGAGTGGAATTCAGGAGAACATGGAGAAGTATGTAGTGAAGTGTAGTGAAAATTAGTGAATTATGAGCAAAGGAAGACAGACAGTACAGAAAGAAAAAATAAGGGGTAATTCTGAAGACCAGGAGGGAAAGGATTTAGAGGTGAAAAGGGGAGAGCTATGTGAATTGAAACTGGGGGGGGGAAGAAATGAGGTAGTCACAGAGAAAGGGGGGGGGGGGGCGGGAAAGGAGCAGAAGGAGTATACAGACAATGTACAGTCTGTGTACAACCTCTTCAGGAATATTTTTAAACCTTCTAAAATATGGACAGCTTTGGAAACAGCAAACCTGATGACCGTCAGCTCTGTTTCAGCATATCCATCTTCATCCTATAGAATGAACAATTGGGAAGCTCCTTACCATTCCCATTTAATGAATGCACTTTCACACTCATGCGGTTTTTAAGTTACAGGAAGAACTCTTGCCCCATTTTATTCTTTCTGCATCCTGTCACCCTGAAATGCTTCCAATATTCAGTCCCCCAACTATCTCAGAGATCGAGACCCACAACATGCTCTTCTGCTGTGTTCTCAGATCCTTGCTGAGCTTTTCCTCATTCACAACCTGAATTCCCTCACATGGGGAGATAGGAGTAGCAGGGGAGACTGCGTTTTACCCTTAATAAGCTGCTACAAACATCCTTCCCCTTAAACCGATTTTTTTCCCTAAAGATGAAGGGTTGTTTTTAAAAGCACTGTAATGATCTAAGTTTTTTTTCCCCCCTTCAATTCAGTTTATGACCCGTATTACAAACATAGCTGTAAAACCTTCAGTTGCTACAATGTCCAGAAGGTCTCTGGCAAAGTCATCATCTGTTTCATAAAGGTGAAATTTGCTGTAGACAGATGAATAGAGTTTCTTTAGCTGAGGCATATAATTAGACCAACAGAATTTTCATGCAAATTCCTCCCGTAGGAATAATGAACAAATATACAGAATTTAGCATGCCATGCCAGACCACGGGCTAAGGACAGATGTTCAAAGGATCTGTAAAAAATTGAAGCCAGGCAGCTAAAACCAATTTAAAGTTCATGTAACCAAGTCTGTGACAAAGATCTAGCCTTTTCTTGAAATGCATCTATGAAGTGTGTGGTGCACTAGTTTGCATAGCAAATAGGTGTTTGTATTTATATAGTGAAGCTTAAAAGTTCAAATTAGGATAGTAAGCTTGTTTCTCTACGTGCTGTACAAATACGTGTGCTAGAGATGGACCTTGTTTGAAAGAACATGCAAGTAGTTAAACAAAAGAGGCAAACAGAAAAGCTGAATACAAGCAAAATATCTTGTTAGTTCCCTCAGAAATAATGGTGCTTCTTCATCATTTCCCCCTACTCATTTCAACCGCACCAAAGCTAGGTCTGCCTGTCACTGCTAATGCATACCAAGCGTCCCCTGTCACCCCCACAGCAAGGATTTAGTTGGGGGGGAGGTGTGTGTTAATCAACAGGATTCTTCTGTGGGGCTTTTTGTTGTTTTTTTCTCTCCTTCTGAGAAGCGATTGTCTTTCTCAGGTCTGGTATGAATAAAAAGAAAGAGTAAAACTGGCATAGCTGACACAAAACCCTCAAGACAATTTGGTTTTCTTCCCAAAATACAAGGCATCTCACCCCTGAAAAGTTTCACTACTGGCTAGCAGCATATAGATGTCTTGCTTTTCCCCATTCAGGTTAGCTGAATGTTAAAACTGATTTTCAAAGATTCTTTTTCTTTCACCCTAGTCAGCAGAGAACTGACTCAGCATCCCAACAACAATGCATTTAGAGCAGGCATTAGTTTTGAAAATGTTGTTTCAACTCTGTGAGAGACCATGGCAACAAAGGTAGGATGAAGACCTTTGAAGAAACTTTGAATACTGTTTAGAAGGAGAATGGATAGGAAAACAGAGGGAAAGAGAGTAGGATTCTTCTTAGTGATTTGCTTCTTAGTGATGCTACCATTTTAAAGGGCAGTACTAATTCCTATAATACATTTCATTCCTGGGCAAAGAATGTACCGAAAAGCCCCAAATGAGTGCCACTTCCCATTGAGATAATGTCTAGGGTTGGACTGAGGGTTTTTTCCCCTGTGTTTGTTTTGACAAGTAGATTCTTTTGCTTTATCTCTCTTAAACAAGAGAAGTTTTAAGGCTTAAAGATTTGAGCTCTCTGAGAAATCAAAACTTCAGTCTTTGAGATTGTGCTAAGTATATTTACTCAAGATTTATGACAAATCCCACAGAAGTAAGGAGAATGCTTAATACAATTCAAATAGGCTGGAACTTACCATCTAAATAAGGACTAATCTACTGCCTGCCAGTGCTTCCCTAGGAAGAGACACCACCACTCCCAGTGTAAAACAAAAGAGGACTTTAGGGAAATAGAAAGTCTGTAAATCCTCATAGTCTATTCATGGGTTGCCTCCTTTTAACTGACATTTCAAAAGTTATGCCCGCTCATGACAAACGCACTTTTCAGATTTTGGAAGTTTCATTCTTTTTATGATTTTCAGTCCATGCTAAAAAAATCCTATAATACTTTATCTTGCTTTAGCTATAAACATGGAAGAATTCTGATCAAAGGAGACTATTTTAACAGCTGTCTTTCAAGACAACACATGCAGCTTTCTTGGCAGCTTCAGCTGGTAAGGTTTGAAGAAGACAGAAGTCTTTGCAAAGGCTTTGCATGTTTGAGGTGTCAAAAATATTGAATATATTGCCTTTGCTTAGTGCTTTCTGGGTTCTCAAAGCCATGGTTAGGTAATAAAAAAGCCCTGCAGCGGGAACCCTTAATTTAGTTCAAAGAGATCAGAATGATTGCTTTGTGTTTTCTTTTTTTTTTTTTTTCTTTTTCCTTTTTTTTCTAGTATTCATAATCTGCCTTATCCAGATAATTTGTCAGCAGAAATTGAATTTTATTTTCTTGGATAAATATGGTCTGGGATTTGTTACAGGAGGAAAGGAGGGACTGTTGCTCTTTTTGCCAAAACAGAGAAGAGGGACTCCCCTCCCATTACCTTTTCACAGCCAGGGAAATGAACACTTCCATTATGCTGGACAATGAAGAGCAGAAGTAGCAGGTGGTGACTGCTATTAATCAGGAAGTTAAGTAATAGCTGTACTTGAGCACTTTCTAAAGGATTACTGTTTATGGGAAGATTTGTCCCCTATCTGGGCACCATTGGAAAGAAAACAGAGAAAGATGAAAAGATGCCTATTAGTTACAGATTTTCCATCCCCTCCCCAGCTCCACACACATGTACACACACTGCCTGCTGCCCTCCCTTTACTGCCCCAACCTGTTCTAATGACTCCAGCAGACAACTGGTAAACCCGTAAGAATAGATCCTTTACTTAATCCTCTCCCTGCTCTTACTTTCCTGCTTAGAAAAAGGCCAACCTTTGCCTCAGCACACCGGCTGGTGCCACTGCAAGCTCTCGCTTGGCTGATCAAAAGGAACATTGATTCCTCTGGGGTAGGCTTATAAATCTAAGTCCTCTACTTGTAACAGCACTTCCTGGCAGGCAAGGGGAAGGAAGCAATTATTGCCATTTTTACTCCAGGAATTACTCATTTATTATCTGACAGATGCCAATAAAGAGGTGTAGATTTGCCAAAGAGATGTAACCATATGTCCCAAACCCTTCTCCGTAAGTCTCTAAGCTAATTCTCCAATGTGAAAAGAATCACAATGTGAAAAGAATCACAGTCACAAAATGATTTGGGTTGGAAGGGACCTTCAGAGCACTTCTAGTTCAACCCTTCTGCCATTGGCAGGGACATCTGTCACTAGACCAAGTTGCTTAAAGCCCCGTCCAACCAGACTTTGAACACTTCCAATGATGGGTCATCCACGGCTTTCCTGGGCAACCTGTTCCAGTGTCTCACCACTTTCATCAGAAAGGATTTCTTTCTTATATCCAATGTAAATCTACCCTATTTCATGCTGGTCCCACTGATCACCAAATCTTGTCGGCTTCATTGCTGAAGACAGGAGGTTTCCAAATCCTCAGGTAGGTCACAGTTTGAGTGACATCATTACAAACCTTTAGTTTTTCTGTCTCTCACACTTTTCTCTGATCTTGAGTCGACAGTGATGTGTCACTCAGACATACAGATGCAAAAGCAGATCAAATTTGATATACAAATCCAGACCCCAGAACTGTAGAAGTCACAAGCCTCCTGAGTCTCTTAATGTCTCACAGGCTGCCGTTGGGACCCAGGGGTGGATTAGGAACCCAGGTACTTTGCTGAGCCAAGACCCGGCAGCTGTTCCATTAAGTTCATTGCTTTTCACGCAGGGAGGAGAGTGATAGACATGATACAGCACTGCTCCACATCTTGCCAAGGAGAGGCTGGCTTACATATATTTTGTATGCCTTCTTGAATTTGTCCACAGGTCAAAGCTACCCCAACAGTGTTTGCTTTTTTTGTTGTTTTGTTTTGTTTGGGGGTATCTTTTTAGACTGCGCTATGTAGGGCTGACATTTTAAAATTTTTGGATCAAAACAGGGCATGTCATTCCTTACTATGAACTGCTGTTTTTCAGGTCTCCCTTCTGGACTAATGCAATTAATACAAGTTAGGTATGACCCCTGGACCTTGCTATACTGCCAGCATGTCCTGGAAGCATAAAAGAATATCCTAAAGATCACCAAGTATAGAGCCCTCTGAATTTACCACAGCTACTGTAGGACAAAACCTTCTTTTAAATACTATTTGCTCCAGCCATTTCAGTACCACTGTTTGCTTTCTTATCTGTTGACATGGTGGCTTAGCTTCCTCAGAACATTTTTGTCTGAAAGATCATTATTTTCTTTTCCAGACATCCCATGAACAGACCAATTGTACTTCATCAATTTTAAATTTTGACCATCTGCCAATTGCTTTCAAATCTAAAGCCAATCAAAATTTAAGGAGATTCAGAAAACAGTGAAAGAGGAGCACATCCACTTCAAAAAGGTTACCCAACTGTTTGTTGTTGTTGTTTCATTTTGTCTCGGGATTTATAATGATGGCTTTCAGCATCTTGGCTCTGTTTATGTGTCCTTGTTTAAAAGTCAGGGCTGTGCCTGCCCTTCTCCAGACTACAGGCACACAAGTGGGCTGCTGTGCAGTCCATCATTCGCATTCGAGCCTCTGCTGACTCCAGAGTCCGGTCTGATGAATAATTGCCAAGAAAGATGCCTTCTGCATTTATGCGGAGGGACTTAACTTTCCCAGCTACTGATTAGCACAAATAACAAGGCTTGGAAACACCACATAACGTCTATGGGGTTTTGTGGGCGTCTAATTTTGCTTGGTTTAACAGACTACAGACAGGCCTGATAGCTGGTTACAGGTATTTTACGAGAAAGACTCTAACCTAGCTGCATGTCAGGAAACTAATAAATGCTGCTAGTACCTAGAATAACTAAGGTCCAATGCTACTTAGCTTCTCAGGACTGAAATAATTCATGCTGTAACACCTCTGACCTAAGTATGATCCCAGAAAGATGAATTTGTTGAAGATTTCTTCTAAAAATCAGAAACTTCAACAGAAATCGTAAGAAACAATGTAAAATCCTATTGCTGTATCTCAGATTTTCAGGCTGTGCTGCTTTACTGACTGCAAGGTCTATATCTTCTGAGGCCATCACTTGCATGAGCACATGGTCATAAAGAAGCCTTGTACCAGTAGGAGATGGGAGCAGATGGTTTCCCATTTTACGGTGACACCTTGATTTCTCTGCTCTCCCATATTGGCATCCTACCGAGAAATTGAAAAATGAGTGCTTCACTGCAATGACTTGGGGTTGGTTTTCATTATTCAAATGAAGACAAGACTGTTTCATATGGACAGCTTTGATTTTTTTCAAAGCTGCTAGGTTTTGTACTTGTGATCACTTTGTTATATACCAAGCATTTCAGTGCTATTCACTTGAGACTGAAAACTTTAAAAAAATACTGGGTTTTGAAGGTTGAAAGAGTTACTTTCCTCCTTCTATCAACAATAGGAACAGTTTGGAAGGTATTTTGTCTGTAGAGGAAAAAACAAACAGTAAAATGGAGTTGCTGCTTATGTAAATGTAAGACAGGCTTTTGCCATATTCTTCGTGTTGAATAAAAGAATTTGGCAACAGACAAAAGACTACCATTACTAGTGGTTTACTAATTAACAGAACAGATAATGAATGCTGCTGTTACTACAGTGGTCGAAGGTGACAACACAGACTTAAGGGGTTCCTTTTTGAGGCCACAGGAAATAAAAACTAACTGAGGCAAATAGGTTCACTCTGGCAAGGCAAAAGGAGTGCTAGGACACAGTCTTAGCTCTGGCAAGCCAAGTTTTATACACAGAAGGCAGGCATGCATGCTGAAAGAGTGGGATCAAAGTGGAAAATTACATTTCAGCAGTCAGCTTAAGCCATAAGACTGCATCTGTGTCCTTTGGGGGAGGAAAGAACCGCATACCACTACTTTTCTTCTGCCAAACTTGAAATGAGAAATGTTGCCCAGGTGCCAGTGTCTAGAGGAGGATTTCCAGGCTGTGAATCTCAGCCTCAGAGAGAGGAGATGAATTCAAGCTGCAAGGAAGACCCTACATCTCTGAGAGGGCTGAATTGCAGTTCTCTGGTGTTCCCAGGGTGTTGTCTTCAGCTTCTCTCCAGTCAGTGTGCAGGTGGTTGCAAGTCCCATTCAGGTATTCCTAACTCTCCCTTTACAATGTGTTACATTGTTTTCTGCAGGAACTATGGTGTCTAACTCAGGAATTTAACTCTGGAAAACATAAGCTGAAAGTTATGAGTGGCAATGAAGAATGTAACCCTTGTGGTTCAGGCTATAAGCCAAGGTAGAACTACTGTGACTGTACAAGGTTCTTTTTCCTACGAAATCAGTCCAAGTCTCCTTATTTTTTCTTAGTATTGAAAAAGTTTAGAAGAGAAATAGTGGAAAAGTACAAAATACCTAGCAAAGTGAAGGGCATATGATTTTAGTTATAGTTTATTTTTTGTTATAATAAATTAAATATAAATGATCACAAAGTACCTCCTAAGTATTCCTATATTTAAATTGATATTTTGTGGGATGTCATTTTGAAGTGCTAAGGTGAAAAGATGACTAACGTTGTGAAATGGTTAACATCGTGATTTATATAGGTCTAAAAAACACCCAGAAGGAGACAACATTTTTCATAGAATTAATGGACCTTTACTGGGGGTAAAGAAGCCTGTCTTTCTCTTCATGAGGCTTTGTGTAATGCGAACAGATTTTGTATGGACAAGGCAGACTACTGAAGGAACAGAAAGGTTGGGTTTGTTTTCTTTGGAAGAGTCAGTTTTAGCCTGCCTTCAACAGAAAACAACAGGATTGTTTGGGCTCTTGTTCACTTATTTCACTGCTGGGGTTCTATGCTCCTGCATACCCTTCCTTCTCTATCGCTGTCTCTCAGGCTGTTGATAGCTTCATTAAACATAATAACAGGGTTTAGAAAAAATAGTGGTGAAGTACCAATTGCAGGAAAACCCAGATTTGAATTTGTAATGCTTCAGGCAGCGCAGGGTTCTTGTCAACTGCATTGCCAAGCTAACCAATAAGATACAGCTTTTAAGGTTTAAATGCAGGGCTATTTGTCATCAATATTCAGCATATCTTCGTTAAGTGATGTTTACAATGCTGTCTGGGAAAGTACCTTCTAAAGTAACTTTATAAACATATTGATAGTAACTATATGAGAAATCTTACCCTGCTTTTACTTTGTGTGAAGTACAAAATACACGTTTAGTTGTCATTTAGGTAGTTATGAGTATGGCATATCTGACGGTGATGTACCTTGAGGCAAGCTGTCATTAGTATCCACACACTAGAAGAAGAAAATGTGAATCCTCCACCTATAACCTTAATTGAAGTTAAAGTTTGCTAGTCTGCATGGACCACCAGTATCATCCAAAGCAGAAAAAAGAAACAAATGTTTAAGCCATTGAGCATCCCACCCACGCTTCCACTCATTAGTTCCACTCAGCCTGTACTAACACTGCAGTTGTGCATCAGTAGTGCACTACGACCATCTGGCTAACCCCAGAGAGACATGTGGGCAGCTTATCTTCAAAGATGAATACTGGCTTTTAGCAACAGTGCTAACAGCTGTATCAAGCCAAAGAATGGAAAATAGATCTCCTAAGTTCATCTTTTTCCATAAAGTACGGAATGACCTGGGTTTAACAAGTGCTGTTTTAAATGAAGACACTTAGTCAGATTTCCATGTACTTCTCTGTTTCTCTGTAAAATGTGCTGTACAGCTGATTATACTTAAAGAACATCAATTATGGCATGAATCTATAGGATATATTAGCAGATGGATATTTTTTCCTTGCCTAGTGGAAATGAGGAATACTCTATGGAGATGAAAGTTACCTGTAACAGTTGGTAGGATCTTTAGCTTTCTCTTCCTAGTAAGTACTATATAATTACCGTGAGCTGTTTGAAACTTTTTTTGGAGATGTCTCCTTTAATTCTTGCAAGTGTACATCTACAAAATTTTATAAGATAGCTTTAAACAGAGAGGTAGAGTATTTTTATTTCAAATCAAGGCCATGTATCCCATCCAGCAATCAGAAGTGTTGCGTTGCTTCCTGGATTACTCGGTGTCTTCCCTTCCTGCTTACCTGTTGTGAAACTAATGCGTTCCAGAAAGAATAGAGTTACTTGAGCATCTGAATTCCTACAGGGAGCATGAAGGTGAAGTACTTTTTAATCGTTTTGACTCTACAAATGATGCAAAACCAAGTCCATGGAGGAAAGAGATATTGGGAAGTGTGCTGCTTCATTCATCACCCAAAGAATGACTCGTGCATCATGCATACAAACTGAGATTTGATTCCTTCTGCCCCTTGGCCATGATATTGTTTTTCCCCGTTCATTTAGTGTGAAACAGGAAATGACTTGTCTTCTCCCTTAACAGAGCACCTTCATGTTATCTGCTTTCTTAAATGATTCCATAAGATCAATTCTCCTTATGAAAGCGTAGCCACAATAAAGATGCCGAATGCGTACTTAACACTAGCAAAGAATAAGGATCATGCAGAATAGTCTTATTTAAAATAAAAGGAAAAAAGCATTTCACTTTTCAAAGGGGAATCACACTATTATCTGCATATACATATATGACTGTGGTATCATATGGTCCTGAATGGATTGTAATGCTGTGAAATCACAGTGGTTTTACAGTTACCTGGCCAGCTGTCTTACAGAAGTGTACATACAAATATATAAATGCTTTTTGTACAAATGATATTTCCAGTGACAAACTTGCAAAGAGATCATTATACAGGCAAGATCACTCCCTGCACATAGCCAAGAGACAGAAAAAGATGATGATAAACATTCATAATACTTTGCTAAGCAATTCTTTTCATCTCAACCCATTCCCTTTCTTCTAAGCTCCATTATTAGCCATACACATGGCAACTACAGATATATGACTGTGTGCTAGGAAGATAAAGGGCAGGTAGAAAAAATTCTTCTGATCTTTTCTTATCCCCCCATCTGCAGGGTGTCCTGGAAGAAGCAGTGGAATAAACAAAATATACAGATCTACCTCCGGACTGCTTTTTTGTAGTCATGACTATCACCAGGCTCTTGCTGGTGTTTCCCAAAGAAACTGTGCCTAGCCCACATGTCCAAATTCAGTATCTTCTGCTGTGATCACACTTTTTTTTTTTTTTTTTTTAAACCTGAGGATACTGTCCCCCAACTTTTCAGTAACTAACCACAGGGCCTCTTGGACAGATTGTCCAACTGTCACACTGACAGCCTTTTAACTCTACACTTTTCTCCAGCATCACTTGCTCTCCCACCAACCCTAACCCCACTTCATCATATAAGACCCTGAGACCCTCCCTCTCCTTGTTTGCTTTGTAAGGATGAATCGAGAACAGAACCCAGCTGCTTCTCATTTCTGAGGTAACTGACAGCATTTCTGCAGCTGCTTCAGGGATGGGCTGAGGTTTTAAATGGCTGGTGGTAGGGGTGGTTTTTCTTTTTCTCCTGTGCTCGGTTTCTGATGTCGTACACTGATGCCTACTGGCAAAGTGTCTCACTGATGATGTGAAAATACCTTGGTCCTAAGCATCAATTCTTTTTCAGAAAGGAGGAAGGGATTCGTTACATCTGCAGCAGAAAAGGTACAGGTTAAGGGCTGGGGTTTATCATGAGGTGTATATGCTAACTTGTAATCAGATACACATGGCATGCTCATTCAGGGGGTTAACTTGCAAGCAGTTTTGTTATTTCAGCTTGCTTTAGCATGATTTTGGTCACAACGTAGAAACAGAAAAGGCAATTGAACTTCATCTGAATAACACTGGGGAAATTGCTCCTTGATTATCAATATAGGCTAAATTGCATAAAAAATGAGTTGAAAGAGCTATATCAAAACTGCAAAGCCAAGCAGTCAAAAGTTTGACTTAAAATTGCCTAATTTTGCTTCTAAGTGCATACTTGTTGTGGGGCTCTTTAGTGATTTATGATGGCATGTTGTTTATTTTCTACTTCAGCATTGCTCAGAACACTTAAAAAAATACTTTAAGTTGTTTAGTATGAATTTTGTTTCATGTTTGGACTTTAGAGTAGAGGCAAAATCCAATGTTCCCAGCAATACTCAGTAGCTTTGGCTGTATAACTATTTTTGCTCTTGCACTTGCCTCACAACAGCTACTTTAGCATGGGGTTCTGCCGCACTGCTAGAAAGCGCATGCTGTGCACTCGAGGGAGGCCGGGATCCTGTGGATTAAAAATCAAGTCTGTCAATGCAGATTGACTGTAACAGGCATATTAAAACTTCTAAATGATTCTGTATTAGAAATGGCTTGTGCTGTGATGATTTAGAATATGGGCAAATGGGTTGTATGGTTCTGTATCCTTGCTCAGCAGAAATCTTGGCTAGGATATGGGATGCTGCAGGGCTGCTTATGTGAAGAAGCTTTGCTTATCCAGAACTATGCATACATCTGCAACTGCTGTCTTTGTTTAGCTTTGTAATAATAAAGATAGCTTAACCTTCATTTGCAGACAGGCTCCCTGACTCTCCCCAGGTCTTTAATTCTTGAAGCCTAGATCCCAGGGAGATTGTTGTGTAAAAGCCACAGGCAGAGTTTTTTTTGGGGTCACAAAGTGCAGCTAAGGTGCTATCACACCTGAATGCAAGCTGAATTGACAAAATTACAAGGGTGCCCTGTTGTAGGCTCAGGCTGGTGTCTGCCTGTCCTTAGGGCTGGGAAGTGAGAGAACTGCAAAAATCAATGCTCCTATGGTTCACTGGTCTGACACAGGGCGAAATTAGCTATGCACCTTTGATATTTGATTTCTGGTTTTCTTTTGTCCCCCCCCTTTTTTCTTTTTTTTTTTTTTAAGTAGAGTTTGTTTGATTGTAGGAGTTAACTGTCCCTAAGGGAACTGGGTGAATGCAGTGGAGCTAAGCATGCCCTGAGAAATGGCTTTGGTTTGAGGGAGTTACTGAATACCAAAATAAAGAGCTGACATGGGTGCTTTTCTGGAAAATGAACATGCCATGCTCAATCACAAATACAAAGGAAATCAGAAAGGTGTGTTAAAGACCTGGTTGCCTCCTTTTGTGTGTTAACCAAAAGGTGTTCGATACGCTTGATTTTCATGGCATTGACAGATTGGAGATGGCCATGGGTTTAAATCCCACAGCAGAGTCAGTTGATTGCTAATTCTAACAGTTTGAAAAATTAACCCTGATAGTGAAGTGCAACAGGTTTACTGAGAAATTCTGGTAAGGGAAGAAGGAATTTTTTTTTCTTTTAAAATGGCCAAGTCTCTGGTTTTGTGGTCTTCTTTTAGTACCTCTGTGTATTTGTGTGTCTACTTTGTAAAAGAGATGGGTAAAATGCATGTTAATATAGGAAGTCACAAGATAGTAGTGTATGTATAAGTATTTTATCTTAAATACTGAATAGTAAGAAATACTTCTATTGACTTTAAGTGATTACTACCAGTTTTCTATGCATGGGGTTATATGACCTTAAAAAAGAATATTTTCTGCAGACCCCTTAATTCTCAGTGGCTTGTGACTATGTAATTTTGTTGTCTTTTCACAATAGAACAGAAAAATTGGTATTGAACTCCTGGCAATTGTTGCACTGACTTATTGATACCTTTTCGTACTAGAAGCTTTTCCAGGAGCAGCACTTGGGTAAGCTGAAGCATTTCTGGAAATGATAACTATCTGATTTTTTATGTTGGTCCAGAAATGGTCTCATTTATGGTGTGGACAGGTGCCTTATCCTTCTTTATTAGAGGCAAAAAAGGAGTATGGATTGCCTGGTTTTAGGATGGTGTCTTTCTAGCTTTCACATCGCTCAGAGTATGTTTTATTTTCCACCAATAACTGTGAACATAGTATGGTAGCATCTTTAGTTGCTGTCTGTGAACTTGCTACTTTGTGGTACTTTAAAAGATAAAGAAAAAGGAATTCTTCAGTAGGTAAATGGGTGTTTGAAGTAAATCTATGAAAAAACACTTTCAATTCTGGATCATTTAAACCTAACTCAGTCATTTATATATTTAAGTTGGTGCAAACCAATGGAAATTTCATTGCAGTATATATATGTATCTAGGTCACAGCATAATTTAGTGCTCAAGTTTCTCTTCTAGTTGATTATTTTTAAATACTTTAGCTAGTTTAAGACCCTAAAAGTTAATTTCCTAAGTATGTTTTAACAATCTTGTGTTACACTCTTTGAAACTTTACCCAATGGGTAACAATAATGTGAAAAGCAGTGATTATATTTTAGTCTTACCCATCAGCGCTGGGTAAAGTAAATCCATAGGGTTATCTAGTCCAACTTGTTGCTTATTGTCCATACATCCATGTGAATCATGCTGCTTGAATTAAAAGTCTTCCTTTCTCCAGACATATGCCTCTGTATACTTTAGGCAAATTCACCACTGGTGAGAAAAGAGTATTAATCTCCAGTATCAAAACGTGAATAGTTGTGCTCCCAGGCACAGTGTGCATCTGGCTAGTGAGTACTTACTAGGTAAATGCCTACTTGGGAATATTGAAGAAAAAGGCCCTTAATAAAAAAAAACACCTTGAACTGTGAAAATGTACTCAGATTCTCCTATTTTTGAAATAAATTACTTCCATGTGTGTTAAGAGAACCATTTCTAGGTAGACCTCCTGAAGTTATTCCAGTGTAATGCACTTCTAACTTACATAATACATTATATATCTAATCTGCTAGTATATGTTGAAACTGACCTAGAATTGCACATTCTGGACCACTTTATAAGGAAAACTTGGTTGGGCAGAGAGAAACATGTTTCCTGCCTAGTAATACGAAGCGAGTTAGTGTGTTGGAAAGTCAGCTAAAGTTAGTGGAAGGACATCCAGGATTACAGTTGCTATGATATTCTCTCCAAGTGGCTTCAGGACTAAAGATTTTGATTTTAGCAGCTTTAGAAGGGGCCAGCATCCAGTGTAGCTGCAATTGCAAAAACAGAATGAGGGGAGACAAAGGTTATTAGGTTGGGAATCGGCAACAAGTGATTCTGAGTACATGGAAGTTTTGGTCTCAGTTAATGTCAGTCCTTGTGAGTGCCCACCTCACCAGATGGTGGCATGGGCTCTCAGGTGGCACCAAGCTTCAAGCACCACATGGTTCAGGTACTCGTGTTGTCAGGATGCTGTGTTGTGGTGGCTTGTCAGCTGCCAGTTCCTAAGTCAGCTTACTTCAGGCTGTCTTGCACTTGTTGCCCTGATCAGAGTTGTAGTGAGAGTCCTTAAAAATCCAAACTAATGAATGTTATAGCCACAGAAACGGTATAAGAAGCTGGGGAGTGAGGGGAATATTGCAAAAGGCCACCAGTTTCTCCAAAATGCAAGGCAGCTGTGGCCTCTCCTCTGGCTACATGTGAAAACATGTGGCTTCCTCTCCATAATGTCTTCCCTTTGTAGGCTATTTTTTTTCTCCAAGGCCACTTCTGCTGCTCCTGGACTGCTGTTAATATCTCATCTGTAGGATGCTCTAACAGCATCATCACAGCTTTCCAATTTCATCTTACAAGCTAGACTAAGTGTCTGGAAACAGAGGTTCAATCCCCTTGTGTATAGCGCAAGTTGAAATCTGTGTATCCCACTTGGACAGAGTGCCAGAGATGCTTGTTTATAAGCCACCCCCAATATATTCACTCTCCAACATCTCAGAATGCACAGAAGAATATTCAGAATTCTCCAGGCAATATAAGGAAAGTTCATGAAATGACAAGACATGGAGCTGTGCATTTGTCCTGAAATGGCAAAAGGCTTGTGTTGCACGCCTACTTTTATGACAGTTTCTGTATTTTATTGCATGAATTATTTAAGAAGGATGATCCTGTATTTACTGTCAAATTTACTACTTAACTTAGAGGAGACTATGCAGCTTTCTGTGGTGGTTTTTCCCCAACACCCCCACCCCCAAGGGAGCTTTTACTCCAGGTTATTTCTGTGCCAGAATAGTGCAGAGGAGTGATGGGTTCAGAAAAGGTAAATCTTGGCTTCATCAGTGCTGTATGCAGAGTGGCTGGTGCAGTCTGGAGCTTTTTCCTGAAGGCATCATGCAGGAGGCTGGTTGCTGGAAATAGAAAGATTAATAGAAAGACAGTGGGCAGATCAGCACCCTACAATCACTGCTTGAGCTGGTTTCTAATGAGTTTGGGATTTCTGTCAATCTTCTGTTCCCACAAGGCTTCCTGAGAGAAACTTTAGAAAGTGAAACCAAGCAAGTGGGGGAAAAAAGTTACTGAAAGCCTAGATGTATGAGGGCTTTTAATCTAATGATTGATGGTATGGCTTGCAATTATACTTGGAAAATGGTGACAAGAAAAAAATGATACAGTGGTTTTGTTGTGTGGTCTCCATCCAGAATAAAGAGCAATCTAATTTGACTTTTTGGTGGTATTTTATTGGAGAAAACACTTCTACTTTTTATAAAGTATTCAGGTAGCTATTACTTTCATTGATTTGTGGGCATTTCTGGCTTTAAGAGCTGAACAATAGGTACACGGGGAAAATTGTACATTGCAACTATGTTACATTGAAACTAAGTCTGACTTGGGAATAAAAATAGTGGGATTTTTTGGTTTTTACCTGTGAACACTGGAGTGCATTTGTTCTAGTCAGGCTATGCTGCATAAAGAAGAAGAGGTTACAGTTGGGAAATTGCTTAGCAGGATTAAGAAACTGGTAAACAGTTATTTTTAGACCAAGTTTTCTGTTTTTTCAATATTTTGTCTGGGCAAGAAAACTTGAAATGAATCGAACACTAGGGATTCATGAAGAGAGGCTGCTGCTTGTAACATCCTCATGGGACTGATGAAGTTCTGTGAATTGCTACCACTTATTTTACATGTTTGCATTTCCAGGGAAGGCCAGTAGATGTGAATGAACATTTAATGGGCTGCAGCTCTCCAGTGCTGTTACCCACTATGTGCATATGACCTCGAAGTCTACCACCTCTGTAGTAGGGAGATAGTTGCCACTGAGTTAGCTGATCCATGCAACTCCAGAACTGTGGTCTCTGACAGTTTCCTTTTTTAACTATGATATAAAATATGTGGGAGCAGATGGGGCATCTTTCAGGTTATGGAGTGAGGGAGCAGATGGAAGGACAGGAAAATTCAGACCTTTATTTCCAACCCTGGCTTTTCAGTAGTGCAGCAAGCAGCTGGATCCAGTAGACAGCAGTTCTTAATTTATGACAACAATACTAAGCTTGAAATGATGCAAATATAATAAAACTTTCTTACAGCTAAATAATACTTAAAGAAAAATAGAGAAAAGAGCATTGTCTGTTAACTTTCATTTCCAAACCTTGAGCTATTACTGCAACTGCACAGCTGCTTCTTGTTCTCAAAACAATCCTGTGTGCTGTTATAGTAGATCCATCACAATCAGTTTTCTGCTTCTGATTTTCTTTGAGTCAGTGACTGAAGATGTTGGTGGTTTTTGTTGGGATAAATTTGTGTTTGGTTGAAATGAACTGTGCTTTCTCCTACCAGTTTAGTCCCAGGAGTTCCTGTGATGTATAGCTGCTACCTTGACAGGTTGGTGGTAGCTCAGGTTTGAAAGCCACCCTTTTTCCAGCCACAATCAGGTTTACTCTGGTGCTCTCCAGCTATTTTCTGTTCCTGTTCCCTAAAGTGTGACAGCTTTTCTGTAGTAACTTCAGAGCTTACTTCTGTCTTTCAGTTCCTGAAACTTCTTAAAGCATTTGTCACTTCTGCCCATAAGCCTGCTGAGAAGGTATTCCTAAAATACAGACAGAAATAATTTATTAAATTCTTAAATATTCCAGTGACTCTTCTGCTAACTTGTTTACCTTGGCATGATAAGTACATACATAACTAGAAAGAAGTCCCCAGCTGAACTCTCCTGGACCACCTAACCCCCAATGCACACCAAGGCTTGTATGTTACTTCTCAGTGGGCTGTGCAGCAGCTCTGTTAGGAGCTCATTGATACAGGGAGGATATGTATCATCCATCCTGTTGACAGAAGAGAAACCTTAGGCTGTCAGTATTGCTGTTGGCGTTTTTGTGGAGATAGGGATATGAACCCAGGTCTACTTAAAACTGGTGGTACTGGTCATGGGGATCTATGGAAATGGGGTGAGGGAGTTGCCTGGAGCGTGGCTTAGCTCCGTGCAGTGCAGTGTCTCTATCCAGCCCTCCCCATGCAGGCTGGGGCACAAGGGGGTGGCACCAGGCATCACCACAGCCCAGCACATGCCCATCCAGAAGTGGAGAAACTCTTCCAGCAGCTTATGAGAGCATGCTTCTGAAGGACAAATGCAGTGGTGGGATGAGAAAAGGGCTGTGTAGCAGAAACTTTTCTTTTAGAAAGTTATCGGTGGAGGAAATTAATTTTTTTTTATTACACAGGGCACATGAAATCATTAAGCCCTATCACCATCTGCATTATACAACTCTAGAGCCATCAGGGTTCTGGTCACTTAACATGGTTTTGATCCTGCATTATTTAGGAACAGTTTAAACATGCAATGGAAAGAATTACATTTATGACAGTTATGTAAGTCCTTCAACAGAATACTGCAATTAAATGAAAACTACTGCCACTTAATCTAGTCACAAAGCTGCAAAATTATTCCAATACTTATCATAATTACGATGACATTAAGTTATTTCTGTTTGTTTTTGTTTCCTTGCAAATGAGATTGAAGTATCATATCCTATGAAGATGGCGCATCTAGCTGTGTGACTCCCAGGTGCATGAATTCTGTTTGCCTGCTAATCCCTTGTTGGCTCTGGGCTCTTTGGTAGCTAAGCATTTCCTGGGGTGCACTGTAATAACAGGCAGCTGTCCTGTCAGCTCCACTGAAAAAAGAGATAATATGGCAGACAGTGTTCTCTTTCTCCTAGATCTATTTTGTACAGTTCTCCAAATTGATTGAAGTAAGTGTTCGTAGCTGATAATGTTATTTGTGTAGAACCAGAATGGATTTTTAGGAACAAATTTACAAATTATCTGCTTCAGAGGAGGCAGCGTGCAGTAGTTTGCAATCAAAACACTTGTAAGGGATCAATGTGTTTGCATGGAAGAATGGCTGTTTGTTTCAATACAGCTGAATTTTCGCATTGACTTTTATCTACAAGAAGGCTCTGTGCAATAATGACAGAATCCTTTCTGGATTCTGGCTTTTCATCTCTGCTCCAGTCATCTTGTCACCCTGAGGATGACTGAAGTCATCCATATGAATGAAGAGCATAGCTAATGAGGTGTTGAGTTTTCTGGATGTCATTTGGTTTAGTGTCTTCTTGGAGTCTTTAGCATCTCCTCTGAGAGGCTGAGCACCCCCACTGACCCCTGAGAGAGCCCAGCTTTTTTGCCCGTAATGGAAGGCAACATCAATGCCCACAGTGGCACAGAGCACTCTGTGCTGGGACATACCGCACCTGCCATCATTCTGGCTTGAACTCCTCTTCTTGAACCACACATGTGAAATAGGAGGTGCCCAAGGCTCATTAGAGCAGTTTAATGATATGATATGTCTAGATCAGGGGTCCTCAAACTACGGCCAGTGGGCTGGATACGGCCCCCAAGGTCCTCAATCCGGCCCCTGGTATTTACAGACCCCCCCCTCCCCCGCTGGGGGTTGGGGGGGGAACCAAGCAGCCGCAGATGGCTGCCTGCCACTGCATCCGCGTGCCGGCCCCCTGGTTAAAACGTTTGAGGACCCCTGGCTTAGATGTTAAAGTATTATGAGGAGATGTTATTTCAAAAGGCTAAGTACTCTGAAGTTAGCCATTCTGGGTTTGATGTTGCATGGAATCAGTCCTTTGATTTATGGATCATAAGTAATTAATCCTGATTACAAAATTTCTGTCCAAGTAAATCCTTTCATTAAAAAAGCAGCATCTCTACCTCTGTTTTCATCCACAGACACAAACAAAAGTCTTTTAAGCAAAGAATTTGTGATTTATTTGCAAAACATGTTTTCACATCCCAGTCTATCTGGCTCTGATATATCTTTCTAAATTTAACTGTATTCTCTTGTATTGAAGTGTTTTAGTGTTGCATTATACCCCTGGGCTGTACCTGGTGACTTTTGCAAAGTTATATTCAAGTCCAGCTCATCTCCAGGGCTGCAGTGTAAGAACTGACTTCTTAGGACTGCACGTGGCTGAACTATTGGTTTAAGTACCCTTGGATTATCAGGATGGAGACCATCTGATAAACTGTTGCTCAGTGTTTATCCTTTTATCAGCTCTTTTGATGCTTGCACTTCTATCAATTTACTGTTCTTCTCCAAGTGTAATGTGCAAGATGGTGTTCAGTGTCATTGTAAGCTATAGTTGTCTGTAAAGCAATGTTAGCCCTGCAGCTATTCAGTAGGAAAGCGGTTATCTCCTTTGGACATGAAGGCCTATCTTCATATGGAATTAACCTGTCTTTCCCTAACATGGATTTGATTTTGTTCTGGAAGGTTACAAAAAAAAAAAGCAATGTGGGATTTTTTTAATGCAAATGTGTAGGACTACTTCTCCTTCTTTACTTTGTTCCTTCCAACATGAGTTAACTAGCACTCAAAGTTCAAAAAGTAGACACCTTATAAGCATACCTGTAAGCAGGATACAATTCATAAGAGGGAGAGAGTGGGATTTCAGAAAGATCTGACAAATTGGTGGAGAAGGGAAGCACAGCTGACTTGCCAGCTACTGAAGTCCTTGAAGTTGATTTAATCCTGATGTCAGGCACTCTTTCCAATGTGGGCAAACAGCCCATAATGTAAACTCTGGGGATGAAACTGAAATTGGTGGTCACTTGCATGTCTTGCGGCATGAAAGCAAACTTGTGGTTAAAGCTTCTGTCAAGGGATTAGGAAGGTCTAAAGTTGAAAGCAATGATCTTCTAGGAAAAATAACAAGCGTGGTCTTAGTAGAAAACATGTATAGCTGCTCTGCTAAACACTGGCAGTGCATATAATCACCTTTATAATGAATGGGTCAGACCCTTGGGTGGTGTCATGTGACTCTCCTGGCTTCCATGCAGTATTACGGATTTATACCACCAGAAGGCAAGTCCGTTGTATACCACTAAGTGTGGGTTTGGCGTGGGCTGGGGGCAGGTTTCATTTTTCTAACGGCACTGTAACAGGCCATCCTCTCTAACGGTATCCTTGTCTGGTCAGAGACTGCAAGACAATGTAATTAATTTTTGGATACAAAAGATGTCTGATAGTAGCTCACTGGTTCCCAAAGGACACAGTGATGGGGTAGTGAAGTTTTGTTGCCAAAGCCCAGGGCTTATTGCCTTCTCCCATCATATGGACAACCTTTGAACTCTGCTTGTAACTCTGCCCATGACTCAGATGTGAAATAAAACTCACTTTTTTGCGTTTGTTTGCATTTTGTTTTGTCAAGCTCTTGGAGGAGCTGAAAAACAACTTGGGGGAAAAAAATACAGTTGAAGCTGCCTGGACTTTGGTCTTGATATGAAGCAAAGCCAAGGAGATCCTAGGTACCTCTAACTTGCATGCTTATCTTGGGTCAGTATAAAACCTGCTTAATAACATGGGCTGAAACCTCTCTGTGCCTCAGTCTTGCTCCTGTGTTGAAATGGAGCTCTCTGGTCCTCAATTTTGCAGTTTAAAGTTTATGAAAACCAGTGAAACACATGCTGCTGCTGTTACCAGATCCAATATTGTAGGGAAAAAGAGGAGAGCAGCTCAGACAGACTTCTTGGGTGTTTGTCATCAGCAGAGGAGCTGGCAGCCATGGTGACAGTGGGTTTGTGGCTGAGTAACATAGAATAGGGATTTCCTTACTTTTTAATTTCTTGTGGCTATTCATGCCTAGGTATTGGTCAAAATCCACCTTGGGCTTTTAGTACCCTCTCCAGCTACCAGCCTCTTCATTTATTGATACAATGTTCTGTCTCTTATGAAATAGCAAACACATTTTAACTTGTGTGCACAACCTCTGATGGAAAGGTAAGATCCAAAGAAACTCTAATGCACTAAAGTGCATGGATCTGGTTTCAAATATCCCAGCTAAGCTTTGTTAGAAGCAATGATATTTCTTTTAGCCGTTGTGTTTTCCAGACTGTGCCTTTAAAATGTGGTATGTGTAATGCAGCATTTCCTCAGTGCATTTTCCTCAGATGAAATAAAAATATTTTTATATCAGCTGAGTGTCACAGCTGTAAGAGAAGACTGAGATAAAAATAAATGATGGCACCTATTAAGGAGTTTTCTTACAGAATAGAGCTTTCCATCACGTGTTGGAATATTGCATGAGTGTTATAAGCAGTTATGATACTGCTAACATAAAAATTTTCCCTTCCAAATCATTGAAATTTAGCCAGAACAAAATCTAGACCAATGTCTTAATGGCATGTCACAACCTCCAGCAATCAAAGGGTTGCGTTTCAGTCCAAAGACAGCACCTATCATGGCAGTGTCATTTGCCATTGCACTGGGTGCCTTAGCTGCTGGTGTAAAGGGAAGAATGCATTTCTAGGGAGATTGCTGTGTTTAGCAGTGTCCACCAGCCTCCGAGGACGTTATATCTGGCAGCACCCTGTTTAGTTTGTGGGCGCTGAGATCATTACACCAACAACCCTGAAATTCTGGCGGGCAGTGCTTGCTGGTGGTCTCTCTTGAGCTGGCTTGTCTGTGTGTTTCCAGCTGTTGCCTGCATTAAAGACAATTGAAAATTTATGGACACTTTCCAAGTATTATTATCCGTGTAAGACACTGTTCTGTTTGCCAAAAAGATGTACTGGGATCATGAATAAATAAAGATATGGTCTGTGCAAATGGGGTGGGAGACTTCCACAAACCAGTTTTTTTTTTTTTTTTTTTAAGACATTGTCTACACTATGTCATGTTGGGGAATACTTGTACTATAACATAGGCTGGGATATTAATGGACTGTATTGCAGGGATGCTGGTAGATAATATGTAGGTTGGCTAGCCATTGGTGTTTGGTGTTAATGGTTCTCATTTGTTTTCAAGATCCAATCTGTGGACTGTCTAGTTACAAGGATATTCTTTAGGCAACAGAACTGCTCAAAAGCCCTCTTGACGAAAAATGATCCTTCTGTCAGTGTTTTCCCTAATGCACAAAACATTCTGCCTTCTCACAATAAACAAAACGTTTGTATTTTTCTGTTTTCTGGACTTTTGTGAAGGCTGAAGGCTTCAACAGATGCTGGAAGATGCAAAATGATCCTGTGCATTGATTCAAGCCCACTTTAAAAAACAAGACAAATAAACCCCCCTGGTTCTTTCAGATTCTGAGAGGGATGCAGACATCCCGCTTTCTAACAGGTTCAGGGGTCCCTTATCTTAGGCTTTAGATTTCTGCTTGTTAGAATCTGAGTTTGGGACAAGAGGTGTAGCCTTTGAAGCCTTTTTGATATGTTAGTTCTGGTGTGAGCACTCTATAGTTTTTTAGGACAGTGGCCTTGGCTGTTTCAAGTATCCTATCTAAATTGTCACTTGCCAGTTGATGGAAGCCAGCAATAACGCTTTACTGACTGAAGTTGCTGGAGAGAGGTTTCACAGAAGTAACTGCCTGATTTAAATTCTCCTGTTATTCCTCTCCAATTAGCTGGTTTCAGCATCAAAAGCAGCATGAAACTGCTGTGCTAAATTTATCTGCCTGTGTGACTCCAAATACAAATAGCAGTCTGGTATCTGGCACTGGGACCTCTAGGCCAGCAGTTCAAAAATGGCAGTAACAAAATAGGTATGTCACAAGAGAATTATGGACCTTCTAGCTGACTTCTAGTTCTTCAGCTCTGAACCTTTCAGTAAGGATAAGGGAGCGCATAATAAGAAACACTGGAGTGAAGCTGTGTGCAGGATGGGATGCTTCCCTGGATCACGCAGTAGTTTACTCTCCAAATGCAGAACTACATGGGATATACTGATTTAAAGTCATCAGGGGTATTTTCCTCCATTGCAGAATAGAGAAATGACAAGCTACATTCTGTGTAATACCACCTCTGATACTGGCATCTGTTCAAAATAGTTAAAGTAGGTTTTGTGCAAGCCCAAGGTATGCTAAAGCAACCTAACTGCACTATTTAATCTAAATTTCCCTGAAAAGATAAGGCCTATGGTCTCTCACCGCAGCTTCTGAAAGTTCAAACGCATGCACTGCAACCCATTTGGACTCATCTCAAGCTCTGGCTGATGTTGATGGAGCTTTGGTGTGGAGAGCTGATAAGATATGGCAGTGTCTTGTCTCCCTGCTTTAAATCTGAAAGCATGTGGTGAAGACTGCTTGTAAGGCTATGGAGAGCGTTTGGTTTTCCCAGATGCTTCACAGCACAAGTAGAAGCGAGTAGAGGTGTATTGTAGCTTCCCAGTGCTGCTGCTGAAGGCCCCACAAGAGTTCATAAATAGGTGAACTCACCTGACAGGCATGGACACAGCATTAAGGTAGCAGTCTTGTGGACTTCCACGTGGGTGGAAAAAGCATCCCGTAAGTTTTTACAGGCTGGAACAATGTTTGATATGAGTGTTCTGCACAGCTGTAATATTGCTGTGCCCCCCAATTGCCTGAGTCGACCAAGAGTCGATTGAGGAATGTAAAAATCACATGTGACTTAAGGTTACATCACTCTACAAACAGAGTAGAAGCTGATATCTGGATCTGAATGTAGGAGCTGTCATGTCTCTGTTGCTTTCATCACTGAGTTGACTTAATTGCCACCTTTATTAACTGTATGCTATATACAGTGTGTATGCATATATATGTCACTGAGGAGAAAGTGGAAAGAATGAACCGCATTTCCACCTCAATTAATTTTGCTGGTAGGGCTGATAATAATCCCCTGAAATTCAGGATCTAAGAAACAGTGAGGATTGTGTCAACATCTAAAGTAACAGGTAATTTTGCTGCTATAATGAAATCTGACTATTGGAATGAAGTCTCAAAACAGTACTGAACTATTTATTAAACAGTATCTGTCCCCTAATGATGAATTCATTTGCAGTTAATAACAAGTCTTTGTGAAGTATAATGAAAAATACAGTGCCATGCATAGTAAACTGGCCTCTGTTTTCTTTGACAGCACGCCAGTTCCTCAGCTGCAACACTACTACGCTATTCATCTCCATAAAGAGCTCTTTCGAAAGCATTATTAAACAGCAGGAAGGAATGGTGTATGACAGCTTCATTAGTCACTAGGAGTCAAACCTGGCCACTTTCTGCTGGGAATTATTAGCACATTCCAAAACATCCCTGGGTTGATGGCATCCAAATATATTTTTTTTTTCCAAATCTTTGGAGTGTGGCCAAATCTCAGTTCAAAAATCCTGGAATGGCAGTTTATACTATCAAGTCCTCTCAGGGCAAAGTTAGGCTCTATTTGCAAGGAAAACATGGACTTCCCAGTCTTAGGAGTCCAGAAATATTTGCAGTAGACTATTTGATTTTTAAATACACAGACATAGGAAGTTCTTCTCTGTAAGTGCAGCTTGCTGAAACTGCAAATGCCCCAGCTCCATCGCTACAGACAAAGTCCTAGGTACTGGATACAATACCTGAAGAATTATTATTATTTTTTTTTACATTTCTGTGCAGTGTTCACAAAAGCTGCCTCCAGCAGGCAGAGTGCTCTGATGTGTTAAAGATGCTTGAGACCAGTAAACGTGAGGTTCTGAGCTAACGTAGTGTTTCAGTCTCTATGTTGTTAGCCTGAGATCAACTGTATTTAAAAGTGAGGCGCTTCTGAATCTTGCTCAACAAAAGCCTAAGCTATAGGATAAACATGATGTGCAGAATCAAGCTCTTGCATAAATCTATTGCATGGTTTATTGCTCTTTTGAAAATATTACAGGCTGTTTGTAGAGTGAATTAACTGTCTAAAAAAAGTAAAACGAGCAAAGCTTGTGAAAATCCTGCTGTTAGCATGAATGCTTTAGCCAGCTTTGATTCCAAGAAAACACCATCTAAAAGCCAGTTCTTTAGTCCTGAGGTTTTGCTGAACAGTGAAGTTCAGGGAATTGATGGAAGTCATATTAAAAACACTGTATACAAAGAAGTATTTTACAGTCCAGCTGTTCCTAATTTCCTGTATATTTGTAAAAATAAAATTATCCCTTAATACATAGTTATTTATACTTTTCTACCCACATGAAACCTTATGTGAATGTTTTACAGGTAACACCATTCATAATTAACAGCAAGCCAACAAATGCCTGGTGCTTGAGTGATGACTTAATGTACACTTGCAAGCTTAGCCAAGACCTTGGTATGACTAAGCCAAATGCAGGAGGGGAGATTGTGCAAGAGTGTGCCTCCGCATGCTGTTGGAAATTCTGACTTTGCTATCTCTGTCAGTGTGACCATCCTGCTTGGTGGGCTCCAGCCCAAGCATCAAGTTTGCTTCAGAGTCCCTGGAGGCTCCAGCTCTTGCTAAGCTCCCCTTGCAGTGTACACTGGACCATTGTATTTGCTACAAGCGTGCAGGCTTCAGCTTTGGTGTCTCCTCTTGCCAGTAACAGCTGAGACCCTTCAATGCAGAGTAGATCACAGGAGGCAATTCTCTTCCAACCTTTTTTTTTTTTTAACATGGAATATTTGGTGTGAGAGTCACTTCTCATGATTTTTGGGGGCTCTTCGTCATTCATGCTATTGCAATAACGGCCTTGAAGTTAATGTACGTTGGCCCACAAGTCTTCTAAGGGGTTTACTGGTAACAATAGCTGCAAAGCTGCAACTGAAAAGCTGTGTGCTTAATCTACAGGATTAACACAAACAAGATGTCCTTGAGCAGGATAGGTTTACAGCAGACTAGCAGGAGTCATTTTCTCCGAGAACAGAAAACAAAAACCTTTACAGCCTGTGCCCAGGGAGACAGAGCAGAGCAGACCCCCAGGGTAACTGTCAGCAATAGGCTACTGGCTCTCCCTGCTGCTAATCCAAACAAGCTGCCCTCCCTTTGGGTAGCGTGTGTCACTGTGTGTGTGTGCATCTATGATGAGGAATCGTTTCCAGTTCTCTGCAAGCTGGAGCCATTGCTGCAGTTTGTTCTGATGCTCTGAGGTGCTGGAAAGTAGAATTTGGGCATGGACTACGAGATGCCTTCCCTTACATGCTGAATTCACACATGTCCGTTCTGGCTTCCCTCAGTGTGTGAAAGCCAATCCCTGTTGAAAGATAGGATTTGCTGCTGGTGGAAATAATATTCTGCTACTGAGCACCAGAGGACTGGAGAAGAGGGTGATGCACACTTGTGAATGGCAGCTGGTTGACTCCATCTCCCCACTCCACCTTCCCACTGGGACTTCCAATTCCGCTCCAGCAATAACAAAACGCATTTCTTCCCACACCTAATGTTCATTTCTCCCTTTATGATTTTGCAGTTCATTTGTTCACCGGGCTTTTGTTTGTGAATCTGATTTCTCTGCCTTTGTACATTTGTTCTTGCTGTTGGGCCTCAGTCTAAGCCCTCTCTGAACACAATGGGGAGGCAAAGAAGGGAAAAATGTTTGATACTTTTGTACCGCTTCAAAAGCGACCAGTTAGTGAGCTCATTTAAAAGCTGGTTTAAAAGTATTAGAAACTTTTCTAGTCCTCTCTGAAAAAGACACCATCTCTTGCTGATGTTATTCATTGAATCTTTGTGGACTGTGAAAGTTGTCCCTATTTATACTTTCAAGTCAGTCTATGGATGCAAAAGAACTAAAAAGTCTTGATGAAAAATTAAAAGATTTCTTTCGAGGTTAAAGTGAATTCCTAACATGCACGAACTAAACAAATTCAGGCTCTGCCCCCTCCAATTTTTACCAAAAATAATCATTCTTCACCAGTTGGAGGAACTATGCTAATTAGAAAGGCAGTGTTTACTGGCATAGCATGGGTTTACAGCAGCTTCCTCGGTAGCTGCTTTCTGCCACAATACAAAGGGAAAAGTGTGTATGCATGAAACATAATCCTACCCCAGAAGTTTTAGCGGACTCAGTGTCTATGTGCTGCAGCTTTGCAGGTGTGATGGCTAAATTAAATTTCACAGCACTCCCTTGGGATGGTACCCAGGGAAAATATCTAGGCCTGAAGATTTGAAGTTAAATCTCTCTGAATAATTTTAAAACCAGCTTGGCGGCACTCTGGAGAATAGTGAAATGAAGCAAGGGAGGAAGGGGTGTGTATGCTGCTATCCGAGCGGAACTGAATTAGAGGGGTAAGGAGAGCATACCAGTAAAAAGGGGAAAGACACAGGAGTCTGATTTAACAGGTGACTTGGGTAATGTTAGTGAAAAGGTTATTTGTTTTTGTTAATGTTAGGGAAAAGATTATTTCCTAGTGCTGCATGTAAAGGCAGATGGAGCAATGGTGGGTGAAGAAGGCAAGTGTGGAAAGGCGGTGGGTTTCCCGTAAGTGTTTTACATTTTCCTGTTTTAGAAACTGTTTGTCAAAGAGATCAGCAGCCTTCATAGGCTTTTTTGAAAATGTTTCCAGCCTATTATACTGTAAACATAAACTTTGTACAGTGAAACAGTACATTACAAAACAATTTTGGCTTCCCTCTTTGTGTGTTATGTTTCCCTTTCATTTACAGCTCTCTGTACAACATAGCAGTTACCATCTACCTGTATCAGTTGGGTCTCAAGTAACAGTAGTGTAAGACTGTGCTTGTGAAGAGTTTGGTGGCTTTAGAGAGAATTTTTCACTGGCAAGACCTGAACAGATGTAGGTGCAGTTCTTAACTTGACTAGAAAGGCCATATATTAGATCAATTTTAAGAAACAACAAGAAATGTTAGAAACACTGGTCAAGAAGGTTCCTACTTCATTCCAGATATCTGGCAATAAGGCTTCTGAGCTGGGCTTACAGGAGTACAAATTCTATGAAGGATTTCCCCCACAGTCTCTGAAAGTTGAGTTTGGGCTCAGAATCATTTCTGATGAAGATTTTGTCTGATTTTTTTTTCTGTAATGATTTATTAACATGTAATACATTACCTGCCACACTGACCTATTAACTAGCCTTCTAGTTGAGATGCCCTACGTGCCTCTACACTATCCTATTGCAACAGTTACAAACAATTTTGGAGCACACTAATTGCTAAATGAAGCACATTGACTCTGAAAAACAGACTGCTTTAAAGGTCTGTAATCCCCTCGCTTTTTTTTTTTTTTTTTTAAGAAACAGTCAGCATTGACATGTGAGTGTTTTATTCAGGTTGCAGGTTCTGTATACTTATGTGGTTTGGATGTGGTTGCCCCAGAGCCAGCCCCAGCTGCTATCACATCTCCGTCTCACAGCTGAAAATGCTGGTAAGACATTGAAGTAGTTGTGCAAGGGGTCAGCCAATGTCCAGCATGACCACCCCTGCATTTGGGCTCGTTAGGCTGGCTGGACTAGATAGTCCCCTGTGGAGTCACCTGACAGCTTGAACCCCTCTCCAAAACCCATATTACGCTGGTATTTTCCAGTATGTGGAGCAGAAAAGGCTCTACTCTTCTGGATAATGTAGTTGATAATTTCTGAATGATTTCTTCTCCATCAGTTGTGAAGTTAACCAAGTATGCGGTGACATCTATTTATTTTGAGAAGGCTTAGGAGGAGACTGAGGCCAGTACAGTAGCATTCAGTTAAGAGCATAGAAAACGAAGACTCAAGTGCTATGCGTCAAAGACTTTGCTTCCATTAAGCTCTGCCAGTGCTTCACATGGTCTTTCTGAGAGGAGAATGATGAATACATAATTTGAAGTGTGGGCCCAGTATCCTCATACACGAATAAGCTCTCCAAGGCAGAAATGGCTGCTTAAGCCAAAATGACCTCTCAAACAAGACTGCAGGGCTACTGTGCAAATGGGTGCCAGCCATCTGCTCCTCAGCTGGCAGACATTGACTGTGCTTCAGGAGCTGAATGTTTCTCCCATGTGGTTCATTTCTTCCCTGGAAAAAAACGCTGATGTACAGTTTGATCTCAAATAACAAGAAGCATAATGGGAACTACAAAACAAACGGTCAGAGGATCTCAGTTTCCCTCACTTGGCTCAGTTCTTAGCCTCAGATATTGCACTGAAAGAAAAAAAGCTGTCCCGACAGAGTTCAGGAGATGCCTGACCTGACACTTTTTTCAAAGGCTGCCTGAGAGGTACCTTGTGACTACACCAAACCAGTGCTGCAAAGAGAGCATCTTTCCCCAAAATGGGAAAAAGCTGCTTTGCTCTTAAGAGGGTTCTTTCCTCTTGTCCTTGGAATCGCTGGTGTAAGGTCAATGATTACAGGGATGAGGTGGTGAGGTTGGCATGACCAGCTTTGTCTGGGGACTTGGGGCAGCCTCGTGCAGCTCCAGGGTGGTCAGAGGTGCTATGCTTCCTATTGCAGCCTTGCCAGTCAGAGGGGCTTCCTGAACTCCACACCACTTGCCCAACGTATCAAGCCACTAAAATGCACGTGATCTATGTAAGTGCTTTTTAACCTTTTTTTAACAAAGTTACATACACCTTTGTCTCTATCTCCCTATTCTTATGCTTTATATTTTGGATATTTATTGTACGGTTTAAGTATTTGCTTTAAAGAAAATGTAATTCTAAGTCTCCCCAAAGATTTGCTGTTCCCCATAAACATTGCCTAGAAACATCTGCTTCCCTCATATGGATCTCATAATTTGTGCTTTGGATTTCATCCAGTGCTCTGTAGAAAAGTGATGCCTTCCAGAGACAGAAACCTGATTATAAGAAACCTCATGGGCAATAGTGTGTGCCTTTGTTTTAACTGATTTTGAAGACAGAGATAGAAACAGAGATGGGAGAAGCAGTTTTTATGAAATGTTTTTTGCAGAGGCATGCCACACACTCTTTTAGTTTCTTCAGGCAGACATAGAGTAGTCTGTCTCTCTGGGTTTTTGACCCTTCAGCCATCTCCAACCACATCTGATAGACAGGGGAGGTCTCAAAGATAACAGTGTTCTTGAAGGTTCACCAAAGTAGGCAAGTGGAAAAGGACAAGGGTGATTTTCTCAGTGTGCCCTGACTGCAGAGTTATCAGAAAATCTATGCAGCAGAGAGAACTTGCAAAGAATGTGAGAATTAAACAAGCTTTAACCAGTCACAGAATACAAGTCTGCAGGACCCTAGACTTTCAGTTCCAGCACTGATGGAAATAATTGGAAGTAAAGGACCTACAGACTCCAAATGTCTTGAAGAACAAACAACCTGTGCTACATCCTTACTGAGCAGGAGCCGTGTAGCCAGAAAGAGAAGACAGAGGTTCTTCCTCTTCATCTCCTTCTACTCCTTCTATGGCTGTGGAAGACAATCCCTTCTGCAGACCAGCAGCCCAAGAAGGAGGTGGAAGAAGTCCTGCTCTTTCACCTACCTTCCCTTGCACCAGCTGATGGTACATAAGAAGGATGATGTGTTCATTACCAGCCTATGTCCTTTTGGGGTGCAGCTTTTTTGACATTCCTTAGGCCTTGTCCTTGTGGTGAAGAATAATAGCTTAGGTTAAAATAAAACAGATGCAGAATAAGAAATGGCAAAAAATGGTGGAAGGAGGAACTTCCCAGAAAAGGCAGGAATACAAAGCTCCTTTTAGGTGTTCAGTGTACAGATCCTGTGCACCTAGCCACATGTCTTTGGAAATGCAGTCTGAGGAGGAGATGATAGTCTTTACACAGAGATCTAACGATCAGCGTGTTTGCACAGGGATGCAGAGTTCAGACATGTCCTCAGCCTGAAATGCCTGTGATCCCTCACCTCCTGCTTCCCCACATACCCAGGATGGTGCTTTAAAATGTTCAGGTCTGAGTGGAACCATTTTGCACTACTGTGATTAAAATCTGCATAACAAAGTCAGTTGGGCCAAATTTGCAGCTACTCAAGTATTTTATTGGCTTCAGCTCTGCATTTAGCTTTGCTCCACACTTATCATAGAACTCCGGGTAAATAACCAATCTGTGCTCTATTGTATTGACCTCCTAAACATGTCGCAAGACTTAATAGTTCAGCCTGTGGGAGGAGGAACTTCACTTATGTTTCATGTGGTGCCAAATTCTTTGACAAGCAATAAGAAATAGTCCAAGATTACCATTGCGTCTGTACGGGAAAGGTTTTACCTCTGCTTGGAGAAGCACTGTGGGTCCACCAGGCTGTACGCTTGCTTGTGACATCCTACACTTCTTGGCTTTTGGTAGCTGCCCACACCCTTCCCTTGTGTTTGTCGTAATCGGTTACATATGTTGGTTTGTTTTGTGCACATCCTGACCTCAAATAGGAACAGGAAAATCTCTCTTTGGGAATAGCCATGATGAGGTACATATCCTTTGTATCAGTGTTCACAATTCTCTGTTGTTTGGTTTGGGCTCACCTCTCCATACACACATTTTGGTTTTTGCTAGGCCTCTGGATTTTTCTTCTTCTTTTTGCCCAAACCTACTCAAAGGGAGAGGCTTGCCTTCTTGAGCAGCTTGTTTTGGATGCTCCCACACACTGCTGTGTCCAAATAGCATTTTGTAAATGCATCTACATTAATTGTCCACTTGAAATTGCTGGGGTTAAGGCTTTGGTACCACGCAAACCTGGACCATGGCAAATGTATCCATTGCATCTGGACTGAGTGAAAGCAACAGCTTCATCCCTCCAGCAGTTTAAATAATTTACTTTTACTGTAGTGCTTTCTTTTTAATCCTTCATCCTCTGGTTTCCTTATGTCTGAGGAACCCTCTATCTTCTTGCCCCTCCACCACCCTCCAAGAATTCTAATGCAAAAGTGTCCATTACTCTCAGTGGTTTAATGCTAAACTAAGTGCTGCTCTCTTTCTCCATCGCTTGGACCCTCCTGGATGCCCCAGAGGAGCATGCCTGGTCATGGCTTGCTGAACAGCCCCCAGCTGAACAGCGTAACACAGCAAGCACCAGCAGTAACATCTTGGTTGGGGATCTCCTGGCTCTGACTGCTTCACAAGGAACAGAGCTGCCAAGTTCCAGTCAGAAAGGTCAGTATTTATGGAGTCTGAGCATTATTTTATAATGCAGGAAGAAAAATAGAGTAGACTATGGTCACCAGTCCACTTCTGCCGTACAGATGCACAAGAAGCATCATTAATATCTGAGTCCAGCAAAGATCTGTTTTGTTTACAGCATAGCTTGCTGTCTTTCATTTCTGGGGAACAGGTCCTGCTGTTTTTTAGTCAAACATTCACCAAATGGTTCACTTAGGAAAGAAAGGGGGGAAAAAAGGTGAAACAAACAAGGAATGAGTACAGCTTTCAGTCTGCCTCTTCAAAATACAAGCTGTGCTGAAGTAAAGCACTTCCCGGGATAGCAGCCATCTCTGGGTGGGGTTGTTTTGGAGGAGGGAGTTTAAATAGGCAGGGACATGGATGAGGCAACTACTGCAGTTTTCCTGAAATCTGAATGATGTTTTTAAAATTCACATCCTCCCTCAGAGCTTGGGGTTTGCTCTCTGTCTCTGTTAAGCAAACATGTCTCAGCTTAAAATCTAGCATGAAGTTCATGCCCAAATGGCCTTTTGGGTGTAATGAATGTCAGCTAAATACTTGCCAATTTTGATGGGTTTGGACCACTCATCCATCTTTTCAAGAGCCTGATTCTTTCTTCACTGCAGTCCAGCCTGAAGTCTGTTGCTGGGAGGGGGTGGGCTGTGGCTGTGCAGTTGGACACTGTGCCAGATGATGGTGATGTGGCTGGGTTTGGGAAAGCCCGAAGTGTGTTCCCTCACACCCTTCCCAGCATGCCTTTGCTTGCTCACCAGGCCCTACTCATCTTTAATTTGTTTGTTATATTCTTTATAATTATTTTTCCCAGAAATGAAGAGGTGCCAGGTGGGAAAAGTGAGGCGTCACTGTCCCGGGCTGCCATCTCTTGGGTAGCAGTGGTGGTGGTGTGCCTTCCCACATTCAGGCAGCAGCAGACACTTGCCAGGAGGTTTTCTCCCCAAGGTCAGGCACACCAGTGATTCTGGGCTTGTCCTGTCCCTGCTGGGATACTGCTGGAGCCCAAGCCTCAGTATTGGCTGGGTGTCCAGGAAGGGGACATGCTAATGTGGCGCTCTCATGGGAGCATACAGAGCATCTGAGTCCCAGGCAACTGGACTGCTAAAGCACCACAGCTTTAGTGCATTGATCTTCCCAGTTTTTGCAATTTGACCTTCAGTGGTATAATGTACCTGTTGCTCTGCGCCAGTGGAAGGTAACACTTGGGAAATGCAGTCAAGCAATAGTGTAATGGAGCAGAAACATGCTTACCTTTCAGCTGGGCAATCCAGGGGTGATCAGGAAAAACAGACCCCTGTAAATTTCTTCATATTTTTTTTTGTAATAAAACTTTATACAAGATTTTTTTTTTTGCCAGTCTCCACACTTCCGAAAGAGAGGGGGAAAGCCCTCCAGCTCAGTATGAAAAGGTGACTTTAAAGAATCACCGTTTGAAAGAGAAGGCAAATGGAACTTGTTTGCTTGTTTTTGTTTTGGGTTTTTTTTGTGTGGTTGTTGGTTGTTTGTGGGGGTTTTTTTGTTTTTTTGTTTTTTTGTTTTTTTTTTTTTTTTTGGGGGGGGGGCGGGGGGGAGGGTAACAGCGTTGCTCAATATCTAATCTTCTGCACAACACAACTTCTGTTTCCTGTCTTACGAAATCCTGGAAACAGCTCTGAATTTTAATGAAACCAAGCGCACTTCTGCAGAGAAGATGCAGCAAAACAGCTCCCTCTTTTGTCCATTATACGTTTCGGCCAGTTCGAAGCAACGTAAGAGGACCAGGTTAAAACCCGAGTGAAACTGTCATTAAATTGGATTGAGTGTTTATCTGGAGCATTCTGCCTTATGTCAGTTTAACTCAAATGTTTGGAAAAAGATAAGTAGCAAGCATTGAAATTCAACACCCAGCTGAAAAAAAGCTTATCCAACTGGTTTTGATAAAGTACTAAAATATTACTTTTGAAATAAGTACTTAAAAACACAGTAGGAGATATATCTTTCATGATATCTGTAAAATATTCAACAAAACATGGTTTTGATTATATTTTTCTCATCAGCTTTCATTACCAGTAAATGCATTACACAGGGTAAAAAATAAAAATCTGATCTGTTTAACCCTCACTTTCAGAATCAGATTGGCTGGGCTAAATCTAGTTGTGATCTAAGTCCAAGGGAAAGAAGTTTCAACAGGAGCTATTGAGCTGCATCTATTTCCAATGGTTAATTACTGTGCAAAGCTAGAAACAAACAATTTTGTCAAGTATCACTTTTTCAAGGTAGCTCTAACAATCTTGCATCTATGAAATATGGCTTTCTGGGCACAACTGTAATAAGAGTTGCATGTTCAGTGTTAAAGGCTCCACTTAATTTGTGCCATACCTTGTAAAGTCAAGTTACTGCATTCGTGTGCTTGGTTTTCCAATCAGAAGCTTGCATTTAATGGGAAAATGGCTATATTAAGAGGGCAGTTAATGATACAATGCTACTTCTAAACTGTAAACGTTCACTGTGTTTGGAATATGTTTTCTTTTATGAAACACATTCTCACCCTAGATTTAATGTCCTGATTAACTGCATTGCCAGCTTTATGACTTTGTTTTTTTCCTACTGAAATAAATAGATAATTTTCTTAGACACTTGGTTCTGAAAGCTTTGCAGAACATCACTGTTACACCTTAGAAGTAGCCAAGTGCTTTTTGTTGACAATTCATCTGATGTGACAAAGCAGTTTCAGCCTTGCAACAGCCTTGTAACTTCTGCCTTGCAAGAAGGCAGAAGCCAAGCAGTGTAGAAATCTGCCTCCAATTTTTCCTTAAGCTTCATGCAATCCTTCCCAAAGGTTCTTATAGATTTCCCTTGATTTCTTCCACTCAAGGCCAGACTGATGTTTGTGAAGACATTTAACAGCTATAGCTTGGACTGAAATCTGCCAGTCTTATCAAGGGTGGGGACACTGACTTTGCAGAAAGAGCTGAATGACTGTGAACACCATTAAATGGATCCCCAGTACTCAAGATAAATCATGTTGCTTTAAAACAGTGGGCAGAAAGCTCTTCAGAGTCTGAGACAGGGATTAAAGAGGGAAAACAGATCTTCCACCCAGCTTCGGTTCTTGCTTTTTTTAAAGAAACATTTCACTTAAATGAAAATCTGATGATTCAATGAAAACCTAGTTTCACCACCTTATTTGAAAAGGCGACTTCAGCAATTTCAGATCCTGCATACTATATATTTCATTCAGTCTTTATCAAATAATCGCACATTTTTAGGATGGCACTTAAATGGTGTTTTCAAATTATGTGGTGAGTTACCTTGGTTTTAAGTGTTATGCAGGCTCTTCTACTGATGGGACACAGATGAATACAGTTTGAGAAACTGCGTGTATGTTAAAGAGAAAAATTCTTACTTGAGTAAATATAGAGTATGCAAAGGTAGTAAAAAGCAGGTTTTCCTAGAAGAGAAACCCTGTGCTTCAGCCTTGCACTGAAAATGGTGGGAACTTCCTGATATGCTTGTTTTCAAAAGTTCTTAAAAACATTTAATTTAATCTTTTCTAATGAAAGCTCAAAACCCCATCATGTTTAAGTGGGCTGTAACATAATGGAGATATAGAGCAGATAAGAAATAAATTACAGAAAACAGCCTAGTTATTTTAATGTGCTAGGTCCTCCAAGGAGGCAGCAAAACTTCAGCTGAACTGGGACAGTTTCCTTCTCCTCGGTGATGGCCCATGCTGCTGCCAGCTGTCCCTGCCAGAGGGGGTTAGGGGAGATAACAGGCATCCTTGCTGGACCCCTTCTGCCTCTCCTCTCCATCCTCTGTCTTCCCTCCTCCCCCCCCCCCGGTGAGTGTGTGAATAAATCTCAGCCAGCCCTAGCAGGGAATGGCTGCTGGGGACCCCCATCACTGCCCCCTGGGAAAGGCAAGGGGTAGCTGGGAAAGGATGGTTTCTACCAGGAAACTGTTTTACTTCGGCAGATACTGTATTTATTTTGAAAGTGACACCGAAGGTGGCCTTGCCATACTGCTGGCTACTGTTTTGTATAGGCTTTAACACTCCAGTAGCCTGCTGATAGATCAAGTAAAAAAATAGTAACAGAACTAGAACAGATGCCTATTTTAAAAAAGGGGGGAAAGCAGCTTGTTTAGCTGACCTTCACATAGAAACCCAGAACCCACCAGGCTTAACTACTCAGTCTTTGTTGGCACCAGAACAGTTCTGGTGGCATTGTGCTCTGGGCTCCCAATGCTTTCTTCTTTCGTTTAAATCTCCATGAGCTATTGTGTAAATAAATAAGGAGTACAAGGCTGTACTGTCTTCTTCCAGGGTGCTCGGTGGTGCTGTGCTTGGAAATGTGCTGGTTATTGACCACCTTTCTGAGCAGCCACCTTTCTGAGCAGCCATCTGACAAAACAGGTCTCCCACCCTGGCTTTGAACTTAATGTCAACAGACAGAAAACTATGGGAAAGGGGCTCTGAGGGGGGGAGACCCCCAGCCCCTGCTGGGCTTTGCTGTGTATTTTCAGGCAAACCACAACTAACAGCACCAGAATTTTGTGAAAGTGTTATGTAGGTTTCAAAGTATTGTAATGTTGATTTCCAGTGTAGTGCTTTTTCAGTTTTTCAGTACTTGTTTGGTCTTAAACAATTTGAGGAGAAATTAAGAAGGAAACAAATGGCAGGATGCTCTGGCTGAAGCTCTCAAGGAGGCACGCTGGTGGTAAGTCAGCTCAAAAGCAGCTTAGATGATAGCGTGGGTTTTTTTGGTTTTTTTTTTTGGTTTTTTTTTTGTTTTTTTTTAAATCTGAAGAAAGCCAGCTCACAACTTTGAAGGCTGTAATCCATATAATAAAGCACAGGGCAGGCGAGGCAGATTCGGCAGCATCTGCTGAAAAGTCCCGCACCATCCAGAATGTACAATAATGGATGCTATCAGGCAGTGAACTCTCATTTACAGGGCCATATGCTTTACAAGGAATGTTGATAGGTTACCCTTATCTCTATTTGTCATCAGCCCTATCCTTCATTTCACTGCTTCCAAAGGAAAACACTCCAAATTGTTAGTGTCCTCTGCTGAGCCACTGCCATTTCTTATTTCTTATGTTTGCCCTTCCTCCCTGGATCTTTCTGCCCCAAATCTGAGCTCCCTTGTTGCTTACTTTAAAGATGAGCAAGAGTTTAGTTTTACACAGCACAGTGGTACCCACTCTGTTGTCTCTTTATAACTGACCAGCAAGCTTGTCACCTGCTGCCAACACCTAAATACAGGAGCTTAGAAAAAAAAAAAAGGGCACAATAAAGCACACAAGCCTATAAAACCATGCTTAGTGATTTGTTATGCTTGCCTGCATCCTGGCAAAAATGGGCCCTGTTTCCACCTGCGGTGTGAGAGCTGCTCTGTTTCCTGTATGTGTTCTCCATGTAAACCTGGTGCTAGCTTTCATATACAACAGCAAACCCCACAGCAGAGAGCACTGCTGTTTTGGGGTGTCCTCACCTGCAGGATGGTGCACCAAGGTGATTTGCTCAGTGTCCTGGAGTGTAAGCAAACAAATGGGACCAGCAGGACTCTGCTGCAGCTGGGTTTGTTAAATGCCCGATCCTCCACCAACCTGTAAGACTTCATCAACAATGACATCCCTTTTCCAAAAGAAAAAAGTCAAGTATGGTGTGGAGGTTCCGTAGGACCTGGAGGGGGACAGCGGAGAAGAGATGTTCCCTGGTCCCCTTTCCTGCTCCAGGGCATGTACAAGACCTCCTTGTGCAGGGACCTCATGGTACCAGGCTCTTGAGGAGTCTTCACCCTTGGGTGCAAAGCTTGGTTAGGAGAGGACTGGTCAACCAGGCCCAAAAGCACCCAGCAACAGGGAGAGTAGCCGGCTCTGGTTTCGCTGGTCCTTGGTTGGATCCATGTGGTGTAAGTAGTTGTTTTTTCCCTCTGGGTTTTCCACTGAGCAAGCACCAACCATAGCACCTGATAAGGGGCATCCTTCTTCCTATTCCTTTATGATTTCCTGGACTCACTGAGTTTTCCAGATGACTTTGCACTAGGAGCGAGGCAGAGCTGCAGACCCGTGCTGCCATTTGTCATTCTTATGTGTGAACAGAAAACAGCATCTTGGTGCTCTCTCTATGCAAGTGGGCTAGGTCTTCTGCAGTTTTAATTTCATCTCTGCCAAAATTTGTGTATGTGGCTTGTTTCACAGCACAGGAGGGTCTGCTTTTTGACCTTGTAAAGCTCAGTATACCAAAGAAAAGGAGCTCTTGGCTATCAGTGCTCAGAAATTTGGTAAAATGCCTATGGTGTGTTCAGGGAGGAGAAGGGACTCTCCATGGAGCCAGCCCAGCTCTGGTGGCAGTAGGGCAGTGTTGCACAGGAGGAACAGGACGCAAGGAGTTTCTATGCTCAGACAAAAAGGCTGAGCAGACTAACAGCCCCCTGGAAGGCCTCGGCTCAGAGCAACACCAGGAGCTCTGCAGGAGGTGGGGAAACAGGCGGGGATGGGGGGGTGGGCTGCGACCTCCCCTCCCCACACTGAGTGGCTGGTCTTGTGTAGAGAGGCGGTACAGAAGGACATGGGGAAGCCACTCTAGGGGCTGGCTTTGCAAGGCAGCAGAGTGAATGATTCAGGAGGTGTCTTAAATGTTGGTTTGTCTGAGGTTTCATTTAATTCCAATTCAGAGTATTTTCTTACTCAACATGTTTGTCCTTCATATTGTGTTGTTGCCTGGCTCTTGCAGGGAAAGCAGTCTAGAAGTTCCGGCTGCTTAGTGCAGAGGGTGAATTGCAACTTGCCCTGCACCACTGCAAAACATTTGTATTCATAAAACATACTTGTTTTGTAAAAATAAAGAAAGAGGATGGGTGTTATTGCCCATTTTGTATGGTTTTCCAGTATTTTAGCTCAGATGCTTTGATAATGTTAGGAGAGTTGCACTTGAGTGATGCATGGCAAGTGAGCTGTTTTATGAGCCTTGTAGGAAAAGACTGATGGCTACATTGGTTGTTTTGACACATCTGAGAGCCTCATCTCCCATGTGCTTTTAGGAGTGCAGAATGTGTAATTTCCCTCATTCTGTAAGGGCTCAGAGGATCTGCTTTTCTGCGTCTCCTTTTGCTGGAGCAGCTTTCAGTAACAGGGCTCAGATATCAACTGAGCTTATGGTCATGCCTGAGCCACCTCCTGGGGTTGACTCATTGCAAAACTTGGAGAAGGGGAGGTGTAGGCTGGGGGCAGCAGCTGGAGACAGAAGGAAAACCGTTAATATGGGAGAGAGTGCCTGTAAGAAAATAATTGCAAAATAATTGGAGAAACTGGGATTCCTTTCCTGGAAAATTACTTTTGTCAGCCTCTCTGATGTCCAATCGCATAAGAAGAAAGCAGTAAAGAAATCCAACTCAATTTTTTATACCAAACAAAAGTGCCTTTATTCCTTAATAACATACCAGAGGTATGTTGTTTGTTTGTTTGTGTGAGGCAAATGGATCTTTCTGTGGGAGCACAAAACTGCAGGGCTCACAGCTGTGCAAACTGAGGGCACGCTTGCAACTGCCCAGCACACACAGGACTGCTCCATATGGGGGACAAGGGTGGAAAAAAAGAGGCTTCAAAGTTTGTTTTTTGAGAATTCCCCTTTGTTCACTGCTAGCTGAAAGCTAAGTAGGGAGTGACGCTAAGCACATCTCTTCTTATGGCCAAGGTTTACACATCTTGCCTCATAGCAAATAGGGGGATATACTGCTGTTCAGGAAGGGCAACTATATTTCATAACAGCAACTGTGCTTTCCAGAAATGTGGGCAAGGTCTAGTTCTCCCCTCTCAGCTCAGGCAATCAAGGAGGTGGTCACCGCTCTGTCCCCTGAGAGACTGTGTGCTCTAACATACTCCACACTGCAGCAGCCCTAGCCTGATGGCCCAAGTGTGGGCAGCTACCCCATCTAATTAGGTACAGATGCTGGAGGTGATGCCTTGCCCGGTGTGTGTTCCTGAGTTGTGCTCACGTTTCAGTTCCCACCTCCTGTCTTCTAGTGTTTTTATTCTCTTTGTCAGGTTTCTGGACCTCACTTGGTGGTGGACAGGTCCCACTTTGGGATACTACCTCATATCTCAACCTTTGCCTTGTAGCGAACGTGCTTATCCTTTGGTTTTTCCCGGTTTTGATCACAGCACCTCTCTCAGCTCCCACCCTCTTTTCCCGTCTCCATGCTTGTCCTTATCCAACTGTCCACATCCTGGCTGCCATTCCTGCTGTTGGCCTTTGCTTTGGCAAACACTGCTGTAGGTAGATGTCCATGCAGCGCAACTGAGGAGCACAGGAGGCTAGCGGAAGATGGTGAAACAAAGGGCTGACACATGGCGAAATGCCACTGCAAAAAGATTCCCCACAGCGAGTGCAGTGGCCTGGAATGGCCTCAGCCCCAGGGCTCGGGGGTTGCTTTTTCTGTGCCATGTTGACTTAACTTTGTAAGAAGCCCATCTTGACTGCATCTGAGCATCCCTGTGGAGTCGTCTGTTAACTGTGGTATCAATTGAAGTGTCACTGTAATCCAAAGAACCTTTCTGATTACTGTTCCTGGCACACTTTTTATTAGAAATGGTTCTTACCATTCCAGCCTACTTCTCCAGCCAGAGAAGATATCCAAAGCTTTTCTCCTCAGCTCATAGCCTCCTTTTTGTCAATTTTCCCATCCTGAGGTAGGAAAGGAGCAGCTTACCTGCATTCCCTCAAAGCTGGCCAGTGGGGAACTGCAGACCATGGGCTTTGTTGCAGCCTGGTGTGATATAAAACAAGAAGACCCCCGTGAATGTGTCTTCCCCTCCCTCCCCCCTCATAGTGAACATTTTAGAAGCCAGACAGGAAGCTTTTTCCACGTGATGGCCTGTAGCAAAGATAAACTGACTCCTGGTGATTTTAGGAGAGCTGCTGCGTTTGGAGAATTAATTTCCAGTGTATTCCTTAATTGAATTTGCTTGCACTCGATAAATGTATTTTTGCTTTACTTCTAGCTTATGTTTGTGTAGCTTGATAGAGAAATGGGGTCTGGTTTCTGCAGAAAAATGAATACTTGCCTGTCCTTTGAGAGCCCATGTTCATTCATCTCCTTGCCCTCGCTGCATTCTTCTGTCGAGATCCCCATTCTCTGAGCTCATTACATTCCCCATCTCCTCTCCCCTCCAGGCCCCAGCAAACATCTCCTACTAGCCCTGCAGTTTGACCTTGGACCTCAGTTGCTCTCCCTATCTGACCCTAGCTGTGGATCCTGGCAAATCTCTAAGCCAGACAGCTTCAGGACAGAGAGGAAGAAGGGCAGAAGTTTGCCTTTCTTGATGACTTTTCTCCCTAAGATGCATGGAGGCTGCAATAAGGAGTCATCGCTGGGCATGCAGATTCATGCTTCCCAAATGAATTATCTTTTGGGGAAAAACTTGCCCAAAATTGAGGGCCAAAGTACTTTTGCTTTCTGTGCCAGTTTTTAAGGGCACAGCAATGGAACATCAGGTTTTGGCACAGGATCCAGAAATCGTAGGAGAGCTGAGAGGGATGGGGGAGATCAAGGGTTTGGGAAATGAGACAACAAGTCCAAGTGCAGTTTAGACATTCAATTATGCTTTAACCCAAACCATCGCTTTCACCAATCACCTTACTGCTTTCAAGAACGCATTTTCATTCCTAGCTATAAATCAGTCCTACTCAATAACTAGCAGTTTCACCCAAAAAGCAACTGGCTGGTGCATGGTAGAATGCAAATAGCAATTGAAGAAGGGTTGATATTAAGATACAGTAATGAAAGTTGACATGTTTGGGATATCTGGGAACAATGACCTACTGGTCATCTCTCTTGGTGATTGTAATTGACAGGCTGCTGCATTTGAAGTAATTTAGGAATACTACAGGAAAAGTAAAGTAAAAGGTATTTTGCAGGAAGGTCTTGGGAAAAAAATAGAATTTTCTTTAAATACACACACTTCAGTCTCTAAGAAGTTGAGTAAGCAACTCAATTTTTATTTTTTGTGAAAGTAATACGCCCCAAAGGTCAAAGGATCTTTGAGATTTATCATGAAAGGGCAGTGACTGGCTGCAGAAAATGGTATTTTATACTCCTGGAGTATTTTACCAACTGTATTGGCATTTGGCAGGGTAGGGTCTGAGAGACTCATACTACAATTAATACAGCTTGTCAGCCCTCAGTTTCTGAAAAATCTCAACTTTCTTTTTCCAAAGTAGAAGTGCTAATCTCCTAATTGCAGAATGAAGCCTGAGTGAGTCAATGGATGACATTATCCACGAAAGATGCTCTGAGCTCTAGAAATCAGCATGTTTACATTAAGAGCACTAGCACTGAACTCCAATAATGTTCTTCCAGGTCATTATTACTAACTGTTTCTTCACTGATTTTGCAAACAACTATTCAGCACCCCAAGATTATGGACAGGTTTTTTTTCCTGGGGGAAAAGTAACCATTTAGATTTTCTTTTTGCCTTTGGACTTTTCCCCTCCCTTCCTCCATTCTGATGTTTAGTTGTATGAAACAACCTAAAAGTAAATATCTGCACTGAGTAACTTTTTCTCTGAACACTGGCATTAATTAATGACCATTAGCATCCTGGTCAGATATTAAAATGAAGTTCGCAGTGTGGCCACGTCTTTGTGCGCTCCTGAGCTGTGTGAGTAGCTAATTGGTATTTGTAAATCGGGCACCAGCACAAACTTGTGCCCAGTGGTTGCCTGGCTGGTGGCATCTGTACAGTAACATCAGAGGAGGGGATGCAGGTGAATAAACAAACTGGCATGGTTAAACTTACTTTGTTATACAATATAGGTATTGAAGAACCTACCTACTGTTTTGCTAGAACGGGGATAGAGAGTTTCTTGGGTAAAGCTGGGCTTTGCCCAAATGCCAGTTTGTGCGCTGAAAACCTCTTTCAGAAGTGCATTTTAAGTTAGCTTTTCTGGGAAATGTCACAGGCAGCTTTCCTATATCACAAGGTAATTTTCAGCACAGCCAGATACCACTCCAGTTTCCCTCTTCTGTAGTACCTTAAAATCTTACTGCTGCCATGCCTCCAGCAGGAAAATCAAGCAGGCATGCTGTCACTCTCCAGATGGGAACTGACATACACTGCTATAACATACAGTTGCATTTAAAGCAGAAACTGAGAAGCAACATGGCATTCTTGGGAGTCTGGGCCCACCGTGACTTTGTCTGAAGAAGAAATCCAGGTGTGTACCTTGCTCCCAGCAGAAAGAAATCCATGCACATTCATTGGGAGAGAGCCAAGCTGCCCCAACAGGTCCCAGTCTGGGAACAATTTCCTCAGATACTCCTATGAAGCTGGAGACAGATAAAAGAAGGGGAGATTTCCTAATTGATAGTTTATTCTGGATCACTTTTCTCTTCTGCTGGAAAAGTGAATATTGCCTGGGAGCTTGCAAAGAAATTTGACTGTGGGAATATGGATGCTACTTGAAGGAAGAGCTATCTTGCTCTGGAATCTGTGGATCAGCACAAATAACTGTTAAGTATAAAACATTCTGTATATGTACCCAGGCTCTTTTAAATCACAAACACATTTCAAGCCAAACTTTGAAAAGGATTTTGCAAAAGAAAAAAAAAAAAAGGTGCAGCTATCAATAACAGCTAAAATTTGTGCTCTTATTCAAATAATCACCTGAGCAGAAGACTTCATTTATTCTATTTAAATGTTGTTTTATATCTGGATAGAGATCATTCTCAAATGGCAACCCTTTAAAACTCTTCTAGTCTGCGCAGTAGCTTTGTGGCAGGTACTTTGTCTGGGATGAAACATCTCTGTAAATTAACTGAATTTTGGGAGGGAGTAGTACCTTTTAGTGGACTTGCTGTTAGTTCATTGTCTTACCAAAATTCTAAATAATTCGAAATTTTACAGATCAATCAGCACAGCTAAGCTCAGTTAAGTTGAATAATAGTTAAGGATTCAGTGATGTTATTTTCTCCCTGCTGTCTATAAATGAGACAATCCCCACACTAGAGCCAATGCTCAGTCTTTGTATTGGAAATTCTGCCTTTAAAGAAAATATCAGCATTTCATTTGAAGGTCCATGTGATGATTCCTTCATGAAGCATGTCTGATCTAGATATTTCTGTCCTTCAGGAAACCTGAGAAAAATAATTTCTAGTGAATGTTTGCTTTTCCAGTGTTTCTGAATGGCAGTGAACCATTTGGGATTTTGGTACTAGTCTTCTGTGCTTTTTCTAGCCTTTCCTGGCCCTCCCATATAAGCCCCTCTCTGCTTAGAAGTTTATTTTTTAATTTTCCATTTGATTGCTCTAATATGCTCCAATGTTACTGCCCCTTAGAGGCCAGTTTGGGATTATCAAAATAATTTGCTTGTCCCTGCGTGGTACCACTTTAACAGCACTTCTGCAGCGGCAGCCTTGCTTGTTTATCTGGTGCAGCTTTCTAAGGCACCCTTAAATCTGCCGCTTCACATCTATGGAATATTGCTGTTGGATTCCTGGTTTCTCTTCTTTGCAGCTTTTCCATGGAGAAGCTTCAGCAAAATTTTTTGAAATACGGGCTGTGTTCTGTAGAAGTAAATTGGGGTGGGGGAAGGGGGCAGAAGGAAGGGAAATATCTATTAACTTCATCGAAGACAGATTAACAGCAATGGCTTTAGCCTTTTCAGTTGTTGCTTGTTTGTCTAAGCTTCATTGTTTCAAATGGGCCAAAGCGCTCTCTCCAGCAGGAAAATGTTAGAGACATAATTAATTCAAGGCATTTGGCATTTCCTGTCAAAATGGCAGACATTCATCAATCTGTGAAGACTGCTGAGTTTCACGTCCAGTTGGGGCTGATTCTCCGACAATTTTCCTAGCACGTCTCTCTGCACAGCTCACATATTGCTTAGTTTTGAATTTTTCTTCCACAGCCAAACCCAATTTCTGACTTTGTCCTTCAGTCTCTTCAGAACTTCCTGTCAAACCTATTGCTACCACCTCTCCTTACCCTGTCCAAGGGCACTGGTGACTCCATGACAGGTGGCTGGAACTTGCCCAGCTCCCAGTGCCCTGAGGAGGAGCAGCGGGTTACCAGCACATGGTATGGGGATGCTGGACCACCTCCCTTTATCATGGTTACAATGCTTGAGCAGGGCAGGCTTGGAGACATACCGTGACCTTGTTGCTGTTCACTGGTGGGCTGGCCAGGAAACTGCAGCAAAAAAGGATGTAGGAGCAAGACAAATAATGAAAAACAGTGAGAAAAGTGCTTTGGAGAGTTTAAAGGAACAAAGCCTATGGCTACGTTGTTGGGTACAAGCCAGCTCCAGACTTTCAGACCCATTAGCAGAAGGCTGTTAAACAACACTTAAACAGCAAAATAAACTCTTCTTGGCAGCAGGGCTCTTCTGTGGGGTGCTATGCCCCCCAAGAAAACTTCCTAGCAGCTATCTGCCTTGGGCTGTGGAGACACACCAAGTGACAGGGAAGAGCTTGACTCAAAATAAAAACAATACATTTAAATACATTACGTGATTTGGTAGCATTTGGATTCCTCCTTCAGCTGTTTGTCTGTTCTGCCTTTTTGCATATGGTCACAGCTCTCACGCTGCTGTCTGGAAGGCACAGACTCATTTTTCCCCCTCCCTCTGGTACAGCAGAAACAGAGTGGATCACTTGGAGAACATGTCTGTTCACAAATGCTTGTGTTTCAGAGATTAGATGTCAATGAAAGGGTGAAATAGTTTTCTGATTCGTCAAAAATCCAGCAGGTTAGACTTTAACTTGGCAGAAAATGATCAAATTAGATGTGACAGAAGCTCAAGAAGTCTATGGTATGGCCCCGTCTCGGAACTACACTGAAACTAGGTGAACAAATCTGGTTGATAATGGCTTTAGAAAAGTAAACTAAACACCTAAATTTGACAGCTGTGTGGCTGAACTGATAGATATGGTGATTATCATTGGCATGCAGCAGAAAAATAGAATTACATTGTGTTTAATCAAAGGGACCTAGTCTGGGATAAGCCTTGGATCCCTCCTCTACATGAAAAACAACCTTTTGAACAAAGGAAGTTCTGCATAATGTTATTTAGTCTGCACAAACTGCTAACTGTATGTCAGAGCCCTGATGAAGTCACCACTTAGAAATCATTAAGAGATAGAGTAGAATTGATGCGATATACTTTGCTTTAGTTGGGAGACATGCTTCTGGCAAGTAATCCAGTGATCAGGTCCAGCACGCGCACACAAAAATCACCAACAAGCTAAGGTACAACAGACAAAAACCCTGAAGCTTTCTGCCACCCTAAAAAAGAGTTTCCTTTCGAAATGTGCTGTAAAACGACTTTGTGTTGTCTCTCATTTCTGATGTGAATCAGAATAGTAGATTTGTCTGGAAGGGAAAATCTCCAAGGACCAGTTTGATATTAGAGAAAATATGTCTTCTGGCCTCCTATCAAACTTTAATATGCATCTAGTGCCGACACTAGTGGTCGAGGGAAGAAGTGTATCCTTTGCTTTGGTTAAAAAAATCGTATTTCCTGCAGGAAAGAAACTCTCACAGGATGAAAACCACTGTCAGTAGAAACAGATACCTGAGCCCTAACATATTATTTGCTGGGAGAAACATTTTAATTTAGTCATGCATTTCACCCCCACTCAAATTCATTAAATCATGAAGGTAAGGCAAATCACGTGGTACCAGGGGCTGTAGCTATAGGAGTGTGCAGGAGGAGTGAGGAGTGGAATGGCATGGGTGCCATCCATTGCCTATCACAGAATAAATCAGAGCTGAAACCTTTCTTTTGTGTGGTTTGGAACAGACATGGGCCTTGAAGACAGAAGATTTGGACCAAAAGACAAGCCATTCCTTTATCTAGTTGTAATTAACTGCAGGTGGTTTCTGCTAACATAATGCAGATTTGAGTCTCATTTATCTTTTTTTTTCTTGAGACAGCATAGCTCGCACATTTTTGGGAAAAGGCAGAAGAAAAAACCTAATTGTTTTCTTATTATGGCAGATCACATCTTTCTGTTTGAATTCTTGGCTGCTTTTCCTTTCTTTTGATAATGATAACACTGCCTGCCACTCTCTGACAGATGAGCTGAACGTGACACGGGACAAACCCAAACTGGTGAAGGCCTGGGCCAACATCGTTAAAACTGAGTCTTGTCTATCAGAACAGCAATGCAAATGGATGTTTCTACTGATGCATACTTGTCTGCCTCCCTGACAGTAAATCAGTACCATCAAATCCTCTTACTCAGTCTTACTCTGCATTTTGTAAGAGGAAGATTGTTGAGTGATTCCTTGCTTCTTGGCTGTGACAGCTCCAAAACCCTGTAGCCCTGACACCATCTCTTTTTCCTCCCTCTCTCTTTCACATCAGTGTAAACGAGGAGTAACTCGTTGGAGAAGCCAAGGCAATATAAAGCTGCTGGGGCAAAGCTGGGCCTGTTGTTCCTACTCTATGCTGGCCTGAGAGCAGACACCTAACACCGTGTTGCCTGAATCCTACTTGTAATCGTATTCCTCTCTGGAAACTGGATCTTTCTTAAGGGAGCCCTGAGCTCTGGATATTTGGTCTCTTTCTGGTCCCCTCAGTCTTCAAAGAGAGAAAGGGGCTCAAAGACCAATAGAGAGATGGAGAGGTACAATTAATTGAAACAGGATAAGATCTGCATGGACTTGGTATGACTCGGGATGTGAGAGCTGCATGACATGGCTCTGCGGTGATGGCAAGGAGCCAGGGGTAAGCTCCAAGAAGGGTCTCGTGCTTCTCCCGGAGGGAGAAAAAGGTAACGCTATTTTCTCCTTGTGCTGCAGCTGAAGCTGGTTCAAGTGGTCTGGGGCAATAATGCTCCTTAGCACAGAGCAAACAGCAGAAAGAGGTTTTGGGAGCTCTCTGGATCCTTTTTGTGTTACGAACAGCCACCACTTGCATGTGACCATTGCAACAGCAGAAAAGGTGAAACATGAAACTGCTCCCCCCCACTCTTTTCTGAGGAAGTATCAGCTCTGGCAAGTTTGGACACCTGCAGCAATTGACTTCTTTCCAGTACGAGTTCAAAGGCATTCAGCTTCCCAAAGCCATTTTCTCCTAGGGAAGAGGCATAAGAGAAGGGGGGAAATGGAGAGGGAGTGAGAGAAGATAATGCAAGGACAGAATGTTTCAAAAGCCAAATGCTGTGCAGGCTGTGTGTTGGGAGGAACGAAACAGAACGTGCAAGGCAAAAGCGTGTGTTTGGGGTAGCTACAGCTGTCATGTTCGGTTTCAGTACTGGTCACTGTCTTTGGGAAAAAATGGTGAGTGAGAACATATGCTAATGTGTTAAGGATTGAAGATGGGGTGGAAGTCTCAGAGATGCAGGGTAGGTATATGGTTGAGGCAGATGATATTGCCATTTGGTTCACCTCCCCAAAAACCAGCAATAAGACTGAAAGAACTGACCATACCAGAGTAAATTACTCTTGGCTGCTTGAGACAAACTCCAGGACAACGCTTTTAATATAACCAGGGTCAGATTCTGGCCAGAGCTGTGGGATGCATTAGGCGACTGCTGCAGTACTCCCAATGGGCAGTGGTTGGTTCACTGAATACCAGACCAAGGTGTTCTCCCTTGCTTAACATGGGTATAGACCCTGCTGTGATTTAGTGTACAAGCAAGGGTTTCCAACTATTGAGTTTCTCTTTCAAGTGTTATTTTTGAGAATTATGACTTGTTTTCATGCTTATATTACAGGTTTTATAAATGTAAAATTGGCTTCCAAAGCATTTCAGTCCAAACTTTCCTGAGGATTTTAATTTGTTCGTTCTGTCTAATTCAAGAATCTACCTTCTTAAATGATTTAGCTTTCTGAAAAATACATTTGAAGACACTAACTGAAAATTGAGTTTGTTTAAAGCCAATTTCATTTCAAACAGCTGAACTTTCAGCAGCGGCTGTGAGGTGACATTATTTAATTTTTCTTTGGTTGGCCAAAGCCAAGAAACTGTGCATGTCTGGCACATCAGCAGAGAAATCAATAAGGGGCAAAACCAAGCAGATGATCTAGTCCCTGACGAACATTGTATTATATGGCATGGGTAGGAATAATATATATGCATATGTACATACAAAAAGCATTGTAATTGCTTAATACAGTGTGTACAGATGTATTTGTACCTGATAGTGTCAAAAATTAGATGCATAAAGTTCCTACAATGTGTTAGAAAATAAAAACTCAAAAAAAAGATAATAAAAAGTAGATAAATATTGAAAAACATGGATTTAACTCCCTGTATTTGTGGAAAAAATCAACCTTTTTGAAGAATATAGTTACACACTTACAATAGGCTACATTTCTTATGAAGTAGAAGTTACTTGGTCTTCCCAACCACACCAGTTCACACAAATATGATTTGTGCTTGAAATTTGTAGTATATTAATGTATTTTAAGTGGTTCCAGCAATTCCATTAAAAGCGGATGGAATAAATAAGTGAACAGTTTGCCAAAGGTGGAGACGCCACTGTTGTGAAACCAGCCAGTGGTTTATGTCAAACACAGTCTTTTAAAAAATATAGCGGTGAATTAAAGTAAAAGTGACTTAAAGATTAGGTATTCTACAAAGTGTTGCTCTAAATGAAGACAGAGGTATGAGCAGTAACATCTGGACGAAATAAAGCCCCATCTGAGAACTAAAGTAAAATAATGTCACTAATTCGGACAATTTCTGTGTTAGAAAGTAGAACCTAATGCCAAGAACAAGAGTTTCTGGGAGTTTTTGGAAGAGGGACAAAAAGTTGATGATAGAAAATTTTCAGCAGCTTTACTGTCAGTTTTAAATTAGATGACTTTTAGCATTTGCTCATGACATGCCCATTGCCATACCACCCTGCCTGCTTTGGGCAACTTTGAGGTGTAAAGTCAACAGAAGGAGACATAAAGCCAGCTGAAAAGAGAGCAAGCATGGCACAGCACATAACTGCAAATGTATTGTAAGAGAATCCCTTCTTTGTAACTCCTCTGTCTTCACCTGAGGCTACGGGGGGACTGAATATATGTGTGTGCTTTTGCTTGTGAGAAAACATATGTAACAGCCAAGTGTAGGTTTTCCTTTTGTTCGGTTTTACTGCTTAAGTGGCTGTAGTCACTGTGAGGTCCTACATACAAAGAGGTTTTTACTTTCATAAGAACCGTTGTCTTGCATGTAAATTTCTTCTTTTGGCCAGCTTCTTTCTCTTTAACCTACCAGGGGATTATACACACCAGGGTTTATTTAGATGATCTTTCAAGTGTCCTTCCTGTTTATAGAGTGATTAGCCACATGCACCAAACAAATTATGAGGCCAGGGAATGGAGGATACCATGCTAACAGGAAGCGTCTTCATGTAAATAACGGTGATGCTCCAAGCCATCCAGTAACTACATCTTCCTGCAGGATGTGATCAGTCTGGAAACAGAAGTATTTCTTCTATTAACAGGATTAAATAAAATGAGAGATGACCATGTTTGTGTTTAGACCAAAAAAAACCCCCAAAACCCCCCAACAAAAAGGTGTTTTCAATCCGAATGTAGAGGTTTTGCTTGGAGTTACTGACACTATTGTATCTTTGGGACAGTTGAGCATTCCTTTGCCTGATGGACTGAGATAATTTCATCTTGATATTGTTTACCTTGTCCATATGAATGAACCTTCAAGCATGCACTGGGGAGAATAATGCAGGTGGATAGAACAGGCTCCTGGAAATGCATTGTGATACTTGCTCAGACATCTATTATTCCTGGGGTACCTATTAATGGTGTAATTATTACCTATTGTTATCACCATATTTGTGCTATTATTTAAGGGCATATATGGACACCAGAACAGAGATGTCACCGGCATAAAGTCTTGCCAGGCTGCTTTCTGAAAACAAAAGTGTCTGCACATTCCAAAATGCTTGTCAAATAAAAAAGTGAAGACAAATTTGTTAGTTTTCATTAGGAAGTTTTCTTCCAGTTTGGCACTAAATGTTAATTTAAAATGAAGCTGAGAGTCTCAGGAAAACCTTTTGAATTTTATGCTGCTGCCCAGTGTTCAAGGATGAAAGGTTTGTTTCTGCATCCAAAATGGACCTTGGTGGTCCCTCAGTAGGTGACATTTGCCTGTGACCTCCTGTGGACCTAGGCCTGCATATAGTGAACTGACCTCACCTGCTCACAGACAGCAGATGATCTACAAGCTCATTGGTGAACAAAATTAAACACTGCAGGTCAGATAGAAATCAATTACAAGCTCTGCAGAAGACTGTGCAAGTCAACACCAGCTCTCACCCATGAACTGGGGTGGAGGCAATCAAACGTTAGGTCAGTTCGGGTCACCCTGTGGCTTTGGTGTCTATTTTTCACTCAATATAGGTAGGGAACTCCAAACATCTGAAACGGTGGGTGAAATTAATGACTTCGACATACTGATAGATCCTGTACTGATCACATTGTGCCAGTACAAACAAATAAAATTATTTAAGAAAAAGAATAGCTCTTTTTGTAGTAAGCACAAGCATAGTCACATCCATCTAAACAAAATCTGTTAATTTTTGCATTTAAGTCTTTGTTTCTGATTCACGTGTGAAATCTATTTGGTATCAGCTATCTAATGCAATTAAACAGTTTTTGGCACTGAGCCTCTCTTAACTTTTAAATGAACACAAGAAGTGTTTTTTCCCCACAATAATAACAATTGGCAAGGCTTTTAAGAAAAGCAACTAAATGAATTAGAAGCCCAAACCCCACTCACTTGTGTTTCTGTATAGCACAGTACTTTGAAATGGCCTATCTTAACTATCTTAAGATGTTATTTTATGCCATTAATCTTTGAAAACAGTTATGAGCTGAGATGGCATCAGTGCTTCAATTTAAAATGCAAGTCACAACTCCTTGTAACATTTATCTCACATGTCTATAACATGTGCAAAAGTATCTTGAATGAAGAAATTTTTAGTCTATCTATTGCAGACTTATGGAACTATGACAAGACTGAACCCATCACAAATTAACTTTGCATCTTGACATGATGGAGTTACTTTCGACCTAAGTTGGTAACCAAAAATGCAGAGTATTGCAGGCTGGGTCAGTTGTACAATGGTGATGATGAACATGGATGTCTTCACCACAGTCCTTTTTATTTCCAAAGCGCGTACAAAGTCCTGCAGGCACATGTGGGATAAAACAGCTAAAACTTTGTTGACCCAACCCCTCACCCAAAACGCGAGGACTGTCCTACCAAAGATTTTTTGGTTCTGAGTAACTTCAATCTGTTTCTTTGTGCTTTTCTTTACACTTCCTGCTACATTTTGTTCTCATTTTCTTAAAACTATCCTCACACAAACAAGGCTCAGCACAGCCCCATCATGCTGCTCACCTGCTCCTGAGCAGATGTAAGATGTGTAACCCACCTCTGGTTGGGGTGTTGATGAATTCCTGCATCTTGAGATCTCTGGGCTTTGCTGTCTGTAACTCACAGGGAGGCTGCTTATCAGACTAGTTGAAAGTAGAGAGTGTACCCAGATTATACTTCTTTTAGTGCACGTGTTGCACAGTTAATGATATACGTGCTTTTGGACTACTTTGTTTAGACTGGTATTTTGGAGCAAGAACTTTAGTTCCTGTGCTTGATGAAGAGTTGAGTATTTAAGGCATTTGACCAACAATGATAACTTTGCAATGGGGAGCTTGATGGATTTGTCCACGACTTGAATGTTCTTGGGTGGCTGGGCATTTTCCAGCAATATTGCAGCAGGTTTCTCTCTTCCATGGATCATGCGATTAAAGCAGTAACAAAACATAATTTCAATCTATGCAAGATGAAAAGCAACAATACTAGTAAGTCTATATATTCATGAGTATTTCTGTGCTGTATTTATTTGGAGAAAGACTTACCTTTCTCATTAATATTTTGTAGAAGACTATGGCATCACACATAAGTCTTCCCCTGGCCAGGAGTCCTGAAAGGAAAAGTTAATTTGTGTAAAATCAACTTAGTAACAGAATCTACACTTTTAAGATAGGAAAGTGTCCCATGGAGGTCCTGGGTCAGAGCATTAAATATTCTCCCTTGTTCCCCAGGGCCTGGCTTCAGTGCCTGCTGGGATCTGAAGTCTCCATTGATAGGTGACTGCAGCTGCCTCAACTGTGGAGTTTTATGGCCTGCATCTGGCTCACAGCTCATACCTTAAACATCCTCTAGGGAGCTGATAGTTTCATTTTTTTTTGCTTTACACAGAAGAACAAAATTAAAATGAGAATCAAAAATGCAAACCTTTTTCCCAAATCATGTGAGGGTCAAGGAAATAACCTCTCCTGAAAAAACATCAGGAAAACACATACAGAAAAGCAGCTATCACGAATAAAAGTAAGCAGCTATTATAACACTGCTACCAATCTCCTTTTTAAACTGGCTAGCAAGTGTGGAAAAGTTGAAAATGTTCTTTCAAATGACTTCCAACAGTAATCGATAGGATATTACGTTGGGCAGGATATTCTAGCAGGGGTCCCACTACCTTCTGCTCACACATGTTTTCCATAATAAGTCAAAGCAAAGAACTATTTTCCATGTTTCTAGAAGTGAACTTTCAAAAAAAAAAAATTCCACCAGCCATGGCTCTTCCATCACAAGTGGTCTAACAGCCGTGATGGGGACACACACAGAGTCTAGAGCAGAAATGCTGATGGTGACCTTGGGAACAGGGCTCCCTACTTACCATCAGGCACCCCATTAAATGTATGAAGGGCTGGAGCTTCAGCCACCAGTTGCTGTTTGTAAGGAGGTAATTTGGCAGCAGTGTTGTCGTCCCCCCAGCCTTCTGAGCGATGCAAGAGGAGGTGATTTTCCATGCCCCAGGATGACCCTTAGGATCTACCTCCTGACACAGGAGATGTCACAGGAGGGACAAGCAAAACAGAGAAGACAGAGATGTTTCTCCCAGAAGCTACTCCCTTCTCTCCCAAAAGCAGATGCCACCCCATGCATCCAGCTGTCAGTTGACCACATCTCTGGCATAAGTGGCAGAACCACGACTGCTTTGTTGCCACAGGCAAAAGCCTGCTCTCCCTGGAGCTAGAACCAGTTCTGGGGCTGCCAGGGACCAACTGATTATAAATGTGTCCAAGTGGAGAACAGCAGCCTGTTCCCCTGCTCACAGGCCAGGAAAAGTTTGATTCAACTGCTCTATCAGCGCAGAAGAACAACGATAATTTCATTACACACAAAATGAACTGCAGCCCAGTGACTCAAAAAATGCAGGTCTTTGTTGCAGCGTTTAGTGCTGACTGTGTTTCTGTGTTTTTATGATGCGTACATAGACTGCAGATCAAAGGCTATTTCTAGGTAATTTTATCTATAAGATTATTGAGGTTTCCTGCTAAATCACTGAGAATGGGGAAAATCTGCAGTGCTTTTATTAAATTTGCACACTCAGCACACAGCAAAATTAGATGTTAAGCTAAGTATGTTAACTTGGGTTTGAGTACCTCAAAGAAACCAAAATGCTTAAAAACCAAACAGTTAAACAAAAGTCAACTTATAAATCTCTTGAAAAGTCCCAGAGACCTTCCAATCTGTCTGCTCACACCTTCTGCCTGTCTCTGACCATCCCAAACCAAAGCATTTATCTAAAGTACAAAAGTTGACAGTTTGCATTTAATAAAAGTTGCTTGTCTTGTCAGTCTGCAGAACTCTTGTTCCCGCTGGCCGTTTCCTTGATGATGTGTTACAGCAATGCAATGGCCAGCAGCACTTACAGAGATAGATGCAAAAAGTGACCTGATTAATTTCAAATATGTTTATTCTTGAACACAAAATGTAGATTGTATGAGAAAAAGAAAGGAAGGTTGTAAGGAGATGCTGTATGTTTCAACTAGCAGAAGTTCTGTTTCAGGGGAATGATTACTGTTTCTGCTAACATGACATGGTACAAAAAAAAAAATAAAATAAAAGGACCACATTTTACTCATAGGCATTTTCAAGGGGTTTGTATTTAACAGTAATTGTGGAAGAGTTTCAAATTCCTGGGCACAATTCTGCTCTTCAGTATGGTTAAAAGTCTATTAGACTTGCAAGCATCAGAAAAAAACTTTTTGTAAATATGTTGTGCTTTTGCATCTCTGAAGTTTTACAAACTTAGGTTTCAGTCCTGTGTACTTGCATATGCGGCTTTTCTTTACCCATATGCTTTAAGTGAAGTGTTTGCCTACATTTTGTAGAATGTAGATTGGCATCAGATTGTAATTTTGAGAAATATGTTTGCTCACATGCCATGTACCATGTCCTCTTCATAAAGTAATGTTAGTATTTAGTACTGAGTACCCCACCAGCCATCACAAGACAGCCTCCTGTTATGTTTTAAAAGTATTGAAATGAATTGGTTGTACTTAGCATTCCTCTTGTTTAGAAGAAAGAACTTTTCTGATATACTATAGAATACACATCAGATGGAGGCAGTTGTAGTTAATGCTAAATGATATTCATTTGTTCACAAGCATTCACTCTTCCCTGGACTGGGGGGAACTGTGCAGCCTTTCTGGTGACCACGGATGGCAGCATAATCTGAAACAGCTCCTGAAATTTTAGGCTACTTCAGGGCTGTACACCTTACTTGATAGCTTGGAGAGGAAAGCCAAATATGTTGGAACCAGTTTACGCACCAAGCAAGGTCAGCTACAGTGTAGAGAGCATCAAGCTGCTAAGATCACCAGTAGGTCCTCCTGCCTATTTTTCCTATACTAAGCTGTTGCATCTTCTTCAGGGGAGGGAAGATGGATGAGTGTGTCCAGGCTCAGTAGTAGGGAAGGATGGACAGGAGAGCTGAGGAGAAGCAAACCTAGCTGAAGCCCCTTAGCCTCCCCTTACCTGCAGACCCACACTGATGCCTTTCTGGAAGGCTGAGACATGGTGTAGGGGACTGGGCATGTTGGGAGGGGTGGTGGCATGGCCTGTAAAACGTTAGCAAGGCAGCGTTGATGGAAATGTGACACAGCAAACTTGCACAGACAGATATGGTGAGACCAGACGATGGTTGAAGACATTTGTGTATGGTCCATGTGTGTAATTCCTGGGTTCATTTTTACCAACAGTGTTCATTGGCAACTCCAGAAATGTCCACATAAACCGCAGTCTGGGTCAGAAGAAGCACTAAAGTGTGCCTACATCTACTTCTCAAGACTTCATGGGTATCTTCTGTCCAGCTCACAGGTAACTTTTTGAAACTTTATTTCTGTCAAATGTAGTTGTTAATAGAGCTAATACTCCTTTATTGTCCCGGGCTGTCAGAACAGCTTTCAATCTATGCGTTGGGAACCTCAATCAGGTATTTTTTTTTAGAAAAAATTAAGTTCTAAAGCCTTGATTAGAAGTAACAGGCTTTAAATATGTATTTTCTTTCTTTCTTTTATGGACTATGCTCTTCAAAACAAATATTCCTTAAGAAACTACAAAAAGGCAAAATTTCAATATTTTATACTTTTATCTTACCGTTATTACTTTAAAAGGACCTTTACTTTAAAAAGTAATAAATATGAGTTTTAAAAAGTAATTGTTTCTGAATTGGGGTTCAGGCCTGTAAATGCAGTTCAAGTTCAGAACATCATGCTGGAGGTGCATGGAAAAGCCTCGAAGTAGGTATTTTAAGGAAACTTATAATTTAGAAATGAAATAAGTACTATATTGAAAAACTATGCAGACTGTGGCATGAGGCTTACAAAAATGCAGCTGGGCTTCTGTTGACAGAAGTGGAAGGTGGCTTACCTTGTGCTGCTCTCCCCAAGGATGCTTGTGGGAGGCCCCGCTCATGAATCTCACTGCTGGACAGTGCTGAATCCTGACCTCTGTATGGTTATAGCAAGAGCAATTCTTTGGACAGCTTGGAAACTCATGACCCTTTGTTTGCAAAAGGCATTTTAAAATAGCGGCATTTTGGACCCCACAAGTGTTCTGTGCTTCAGTGTAGAAAAGCATTTATTTAGTTCGTTTTTCTCTTAAGAAACTCCATTCCAAGTCAGCATTCTCATCTTCTGGTTCTGGTTAAGGCATCAAGCAAGGGAGTCAGACTTTTACAGTCAAGCTATGCAAACACATGCACCCACATGCACCCTGGTTTGTTTTGTTATAAGGCAAGTGAGGGTCACCCAGCGCTTTAGGCAGGGGAAGTTCAGAGCCTTAGTTCCAGCACTAACTGTATTTTAAATATATGGAGCATAGCAGAGTTGTGATTTAGCTGCCTGAGGTGTTAGTAGTTTATTAGCTGTACTTGTGGAGCAGATGAGAGCTTGGGCTTTTGTGGTACCTGATCTGCAATGTAAAGCCCAGGTTGTGCAGATCCAGGTCAGCACCCACCTGGGTTAGCAAGTGTCAGGCTTTAAAGTAATTAGAGATGCCAGGTTGTGAGATACTGCATTTTATTTGGGAGTCCTACACTAGCATGACTGGTGAAGCTGGGGGAGACCAGGAGGATGGTGTGGCTCCCCTCCTGGTCATACCACAGAGTCCCCTTCCCAGATGAGGGCTGTGATGTGCCTGAGTAGCCTGCAGCCACTTGCCGCCCTCTCTTCTCTGCAGAGATTTTCTGAGCGTGGCTTCAAAACATGCTGTCTGGACTGAATATGTAAACCACACCGCACAGCCTTAAACTCTAGGCTCAGCCTCCAGAGGGAAAGTGTGGAGGTTTCCTCTGGTAACAGAAAGCTGTGTTAGCAGTCTCTGTGCCAGACTGCGGTGTGGAGGGAGTGTGTGAAAACGGCCAGTGCCAGCTGGCTCACATGCCCTTGGGACCACTTCTTTTTTTTTTTAATAATTTATCATACGAAAAATTGTATTAGTGTAGTTTACAGTAGCTCTGAGCTACCTGATTGAGGGCTACTTTGAATAACTTCTAGGAATCACAGACAGCCCTCAAGATTCTCTAATGCAGGGAGGAAGCAACCAGCTCCCTTGTATCATCATTTCTGTGCTGTTTTTTCACTGGGATATGCAGACGGCTGTGCTTAATGAGGCAGTTCCCGCTGCAAAAGCTACTCTGTCAGAAGACCAGATTTCTGCTTGCAATTCACCCATGGTAGCTGAGCAGTACAGCCACAGAGTGCATGTTGGGGTGACTTGGGTTTTAGCTGTATTTCTAAATCACCCTAATATGTTATTTTAATATATATGTATGTATGTGCGAGTATATAATATGTATAACGTATGTATTATATACAGTATTTACCACATACATCTTACATACGTATAATGCTTGCTTTTATATATTTACACATATGTATATAAAATATGTTATTTCTACTGACAGTCTTACTGAAGAGTCAGTTATAGGCATCCACAGTGTGTCATGGCACAGAATACTGCTGACAAGGCAGTGGTCTGGCATCAATTTTAAAATCAGATTCTCCTTTAATAATAGACACATTTTTGGTATTGATGGCATTAGGCTCTACAGTGTCTACTAGAACCATATACTTCTGGTTGCTCGCCGGATCACGGACCCTGTTGTTTCTCTTATACCTCTGTATTAAGTTTTTATGCAGTAGTCAACTCCAAAGCAAAACTTTTAACAGGACACTGAGCCTTCTATTCTTTCCACTTCTCTCTGTAATTCCAACTGCGATGCATTTTATTTAATTCATGGTAACTGCTTCTCCATTAATCGACCATTTATAATCCACTGGAACCAGAACAATGACCTATGTATTAAAATGAGAGTAATGGAGTATCCCCCCGACACAGAGTCAGCCCACCTTGAAAGCTCTGACATTACTACCACCCCACCGGATTAGAGGAGATGTGGTTTATATTAGTGACCTGGAGAAGGTTCATGCCCTCTGGGAGAAGGCTGTTCCCTGGAATGGCAGTGTGATTAATGGTTTATTTACAGCACTGACATCAAGGCTGTCAGGACTCTTCATCAGTCTTTGATGTAAAACACACTAAGAGGCCCTAGGTCATTCTTATCTGTTCAGAGAAGAGAAATCAGAAATAAGGAGTGGGTCAGTGTGGCCACAATTCTGGTACTAGTGTTTTCCACGATGGCAGCAACAGAAGAAAATTACAAGGTCACTTCTACTTCACTGGCCTTGCTGGTGGGAAGATGTGATTACAGAGAGACCGTGGGTTCTCTTTTTTGACTGGAGGGAGGGCAGCAAGAAAGTACTAGTGACAGGTACTGTGGTGAGAACATACAGATGCCTACATCAAATCTACAGGGCATCGTGAGGGGCAAGTGCTTCAGTTCTGCACAAATCACAGACCAGGATGGATTTTTCATGTCCTGGGTGAAGCTGAGCTTAGACAGATATTCTTAGTGATTACTGTGTAGTCCCCAGCACTGTCATGTATAGAAGTTTCCAATTTTTAATGTTTAATACTATTTTAGAAAAGGTTTCTGCTCCTGAAAACTTCCTCCATTTTCTTGCTGAGTTGGATAAGCATGGTCTGATTTTCCTCAGCTCTGTGCGCTGGTAAATCCCATGCAGCCCGCTACTCTCACGGGCCAGCTGATCAGCGAGGTAAAGCTGAGGCAGCATCAAGCCCTTTCCCTCAGCCCACTCATGGGGATGGGCTTGCTGACACCCAGCACGTCTGCACGGGCACCCACCTCCTCCCCTGCCTGATCCAGCTCTGTGGCGCAGGACTCTTGCAGGAGAGCTTTTGAGTCAGCGGTGTTACAGTGTTGTGCATGTGGTGCTCCGGTTCTGCATTGCCTTCGCAGGGGACTAACTTAAAAACGTCTAAGATGCCTGAGAAGTTCTTCTGGGCTCAGTTGAAATAATAACTGGATGAAAACCAGTTACTGAATCTGAGCCAGATAAGATTGAGAAGAACGCTGAGGGGGGGAGAGAAAACTATGTTGGAGAGCCTCAGCTTCCCCAGAATTTCCCTCTGTTAAGAGGTCTGGCACTTGCGCTATCAGCATGTTCCAAGCCACTTGGCTTGGTGTGGGCTCCTCACTATTTCCTGATGCCTGTGCAGCACAACCCCGTGAGATAGCTCTTCTGTGTACGATCGCCTGGCAGACTGTGCTCTTTCTTACTGGATTAAGATCTACACATAACAATCTATGACTTGCCTATATGCATAGGACATATGCCTGTGAATCAAACCATTGATCTTAACAGGACTCTGGTTTGTTCAGAGCCCCGTTAACAGGCTTGCTTGGCAGAGCTGGCTTCCCAGAGCATGTTTTGCTGAGGCCCTCTCCCTCCTTGGCTTCTTAGAGTACTGTATGGAAATTAGTACATGCAGTGAGGACCACCCAAAGCAAATGATTTTCACTAGAGCTAATGAGTCCTTAAACACAAGCATGTAGCATGTACGTGCAACTGGACCCAGAGATTTCTTGACAGCAGGTATTACTTACGAGAAGCAAAAATCCCCAGGATGTAGTAGGAACAAACCACCCAAATAAAGCAATCAAGCAAAAAAGTATAGAAGCAGATTAAAGTTTGCGTACAATGAAAACAGAGTTAAACAGAGCTGCACTTCCCTGTCCTAACTTTAATCCTCTGAAAGGTCTTTAGACGTTGCAGTACATGCCTTCTAGTCCACATGTGAAGGTCCTAACTACCATTAGGCAAATGATTGTAATTAGCAGTCTGGTTGATTTTATTTCCTGAAAGTGCAAATTGCAATTACTTCATATATTCATTATTTGACATTTCTTCTAAGTTTCTTAGGGGAATAATTCTTAGCTGTGGACCATTTGCAAATATTTAATTCTCAGCATTTGACCTTTTTGCTGTTGGCAACTTTAATAGATTTTTCTTTCTTGGTTGTATGGCCCTTAATTAGTCAAAACTTTGTATGGTGAAGATGATATATGAGTGTAAAACTTCAGACGCCTAGCTCTGGTTAAGCAGGTGAAATGAGCAATACTCGAACACTTCCACTAAAATACTGATAAGTACACATCAGTGCCAAAACCCCCCTTCTTTTAATACAAACTTTACACACAAACACACACAAAAAAATAACCTGTGTGAAAATTTTGCAAGAAGGTGCAACATAGCTTTCAGCTTTACCCTAAAAGCTGTAGTATTTTCATGAATGATTATTTCCATTTGATTAGTACAATTTTGTGTACAGAATCCAAAACAGAAAGATTGGAAAAGACAGGAGAAAAAAAATATACAGAAAACAAGTCTTTGTTGATGACTTTGCCTGTTTCTCTTTCCCCTCGTTTCATGGAAGATTTGAGGTAACAGAAGTTTATGTGGTTGGTGAGTCACAACCAACAATCGTTATACTTAATACACACTATACATATATTTTGGTATTTTCCAGCTCCCAGAGAAAGTTGCATCATTTTCTCATTTTCTAAAACTTTCCCAGGACACTCCCTTTGTAAAATTTGTTAAAGGGCTTTTAGCCATTTTGTGGTCAAGGCTCTGTCCCCTGTGCAGCATGCTGGTCCCAAAATATGCTTCAGTAAACTTGGAACAAAGTTGGGCTACCCTCAGAAGCCCCCACTCCCTTTCTTCTCTCCCATCTCCATATGGGAACTCAGAAGCTGCAGAGTTTGTTGTAGGTGATGAGCAGCTGCAGTGTAGAGATCAGCGAGGGAAACTTGGACTGTCTGGCACCCGTCTTGGGAAAAACCCAGCCTAGTCCTCTCCCACTGCTCTTGTCTCACTGTTGCTACCTGCGGCTCATCCCTGGCCATGCACATCTGTTGGGTCCCTCCATGCCAGTCAGAGAGATCCCTCTGCTCCTCTGCTGCCTGCCAGCCTGTCTGCCTGCTGGAGAGGGCATCTGCAGCCTCAGCTGCTCCGGGGCTATCTCCTACGATTCTTCAGTCAAAGTGTGCTGGGTAAGGGAGCCAGTGAGGGTTAGGGAGGACTGAGGCACCAACAGCCCAGTTAGCAGCAGGGGAGAACTGTCTTTCTGGTGCAGACAGGGCATCCAGAGCTGCTCTGGGCTGCTGACGGTCAGATCAGGCTAAGGAGCACCCCATTTTTGTCAGATTCTTTTCTGCCTGCAGTGTCCTGGTGGAAAGCAGAGACTGTCCTCCCCTCACAGGGAGAGTACAGAGCTTCTCCCAGGGTGAAGAAGGTGATGTACTTGCATGGTTTAGGTGACCAGCATCCCAAGGGTTAAAATGCAGCTTTGCCAAGAGCTCTGTTTTAGGTACAACTCAATAAATCATTAGCAGCTGAATCTTATCTGCTTCCTGGTTTCCATCCTAGAAGAAAAAGCAGCACTGCCAGCTCCCTGCCTGACACACAGGGGGACCTACCAGTCTGCTGGTCCTGTTTTCTGCCCTGGAGCTGGCTCCCCACTCACCCTGTCTATTGTAGGAGCTGCAGAGGCTTTATCCATCAGTCAGTGCAAAGCAGGAACAGGGGACTACATCCATCGGCACAGGTTAATGGGATGGGGCCACAGCTTCTTTCTAAAGCCCAATTTCTGCCACAGAAGTTGCAGTTTGAGCAAGCCGCTTTGCCTGTACTCCCCACCTAAGCAGCATGTCAAATTTCTGTTCTGACTGCTGTATCCAGAGTTTAATACTGCTTCTTGAGTCCGACATAATCTGCTTTGCATCGCACCGAGTTCTTGCTGTGGGATATATTGCAGGGTCTGATAGTCCTTACATTGTAACTAACAGTTCTTCAGGTGCCAAATTTTTCCAGTTTAACACGCAGCAGATGTGCTCGCAGTCTTTTCAGAGCTGTTTTAAAAAACAGCCACAGCCAATCTATTTTCAAAGCTGGCAGGCTAACCAACACATCCTTGTTTAAGGGTGAATGTTTTCATAACTAGCCCCAGGAACAGCTCATCATTTTTTCAGCACTCCTTCTATGAAGCATTTCATTAATGGCTATTGAATATTTACTGCCAAATTAATTTGTTGATATGGTATGTTCTTTAAAAGTTTCTGCATCCAGCTGGAAAGTTAATGGTTAATAGTCAAGCTTTGACAAATGCACTGATTCATTTTTGAAAGAAGGTATTGCAACTTTTTAATTCTGTGGGTGTTTCAGTTATCAAATGCCTGTGGGTTTGGATGATGTGTCTGAAACATAGCTACACTAAAACCTGAATGGATATATAACACTGACAAACTGAAAAGCAGAGCAGCCACAATACTCTAGGCACAAGATCCCCTAAGAATCATAACAGGCTTCTCTTGAAGAGCGCAAGTGTGGAATGGGTATAATGCTGCTCCATCACAGTTAAAGACAAAACTCCCATTGACTTAACTGGGAACAGCATCAAAGCCAAGCAGTTACATCTGATAACAAAGCAAATAGGAAACTTCTTGCACTGGGAGAAGCAAGAAATGATGGCGTACTTCTTTGCTGTGTGTGAAGTTTTGTTTGACAAGAACTGAGTGTGAGGCATCCAGTCTTGTTTCCTGCTCACAGAAAGAAGCAGTGTTGACACTGGAGTTTTTACTATACTTTGGAACTGTGTCTCCTCCTGTTGAAGTAGAAACACAACACTGTTAGCTAAATTAGTGTCTTTTTTTCACATGTCAGACTGCAGAAATATTTTTTTGCGAGGGTGGGCTGTACTGTAGTTAGGATACAGGAATGGGGGTCTGGTGCAAGATGATAATGTTTCTCTGCATTGGCTTTCTGGGACATTGTTGCTTGTTCCAGGGCTGGGACGAGAGGTGAAAGTTTGCTTTCAGCTCCTCAGTGTGGTGTTGGGAGTTGTTGCGTGATGCCTCCATGGGCAGGTTGTGTGCCTCTTGCAATGCAAAGCCATAGCAAGTTGTGTTACTCAGACTAGAGAGGCAAGACCGTCAGCTGTGCTGGGCACCTTATGAACAGATAAGGTAGCAGTTGCTTGTTCTGTCTTGGACAAGCCATTTATGGTCAGATCGATGGAGGGACTCTCACAACTTAAACAGTATCTGGGCCATGTATGGGAAGCCCAAGTCCATGAAGACAATCCCCAAAGACTCTGCTCAGCTACTCTCCCAACCTGGAAGCACCCAAATGCCATAGGCCTCCCCCCTTCTCAGGGCTCTCCAGGCACTTAGGGCTCCTGTGCTTTCCCAGTAGTGCCAAGCTCAATGTTTCAGGTCTTTGGCTGGACTTGGATCCAGGATGAGATACAGGAGCAGATCTTCTGCTGAAGTTCCCTGAGGTACCATGCATGCTGAGGCCTAGTGTGCATCTAACAGCTATGGGCGTGACAGCCCCTCATAGAGCAGCTGAAGCTGCTTCTCTCTTCTAAAGAATGGTGAGAGATGGAGAAGCAAGTGGCCTGCCACTTTCCATTCCTGCCCTCCCTTGAGCCAGGACGTCTGGATCTAGCTCTCTCCTCAGTTTGAAGGCACTCATACCCACTGGTCTTGTTGGCTGAGCAGAGCCCTACCTCCAGCCTGTAAGCTCCTGTACAGAGAAATGCTGCCCCACTCCCAGCTCGCTCTGCATCACATACCCACCTTGTCACACCGATAGGCAAGCACCAAAATGAGCGTGGCTCTGATGAGAACATGTGCATGGGAGAGAGTTTGTGGTGGTGTAGCAGGGGTGTCCTGGGAAGTACAAGGGTACAGCCTGACAAGGAAGCCTAGCTGTCTTACACATGATCCCTGCTCTGGAGACACAGGACTAGAAGTCACAACTGTCCAGCAGCGGCCTTCAGGATACCGAATTCACAGTCTTGCCCTCTGTCTTCTCGTACTCTTGCTCTTGTGTCTTTGTGTTACAGGATTTAATTTAAAATCAATTTTGCTAGCGTAAATACTGATATTACTCAAGGGAAGAGTGCTTTACTGGCAACGGGTGAAGTGTAAAGTACAGCTGAAGGAACAGTGCCTCAGCATAACACGTTAGCAAGCCCTGAGTCAGCACAGGCGCAACACTGTAATCAAGAGCATCGCCTGTTTACTTCAGTGTGATTAATATCAATCATCTGTTCTTTGTTAAATGGTTAGATCCTTGATAATAGAAAATTTCCTGGAGTTATATTTGGAAATCCCATCCATCTCTCAAGAATTTACCTGCTGGCTTTTCACCTTGTGTGGCAACAGCAATGGCTTTGGCACTGGGGTGGCCAGCAACAAGGCTGACCCGGCTGGAGGTGCTGGACACTCAGAAAATCCCAGGGCTAATCAGAGTTGAAAATTAGTTGCTTTTTAATTTAGCTCAGATCTACAGGACATGTGAGAGAAAATAACGCCTGAGATATTAATGGTGTTCCCGGTTGTGCTAAACTTTAAAAGTAATCTCTTAGCCTTATGCAGATTAGACCTCGGTCTTTAACATGGAAACAATTACTACTTGAATGTGGTCTCTTTTTCACTGTCATCCTGAATTTGCCTTGCCTCTTAGCAAACTAATGCATGTCGAAAAGATTAATGGATTAAACATGGCCAGGGATAAGCCTATTACACTAAAGCCCTTTAAAATCAATCCATAGATTGTAAAGGAAGAGATCACCTGAAATACAAGCCTCGGGGAATATCTGCAGAGTGCCGTGACCATCCCTACACCACAGCTGCTGTTGCAGACACTAGATGGGACCTGCCAGCTCTGAGAGTTACACAGACCACAGCCAAAGCTGGACACTGGGCCCCAGGGTGAGCTTCTTGCTACCTCACCACCACCCAACCCATACCCTACGTAGTTAGTTTTAGCATTGAGAAGTATCTGCTCTCAGATGTCTTTACGGGACTGTGTGTCCCTTGACTTCCCAGAGTTTTCTTTTGCAATTCGTGGTCTGGGCTCAGACCCCAAAGGGACTGCCCCACAGGACCTCGCCAGTGTCATCTTCCACTCTGCCTGCCCCGTGGAGCCTGACACTTCCTTGCAGCTCCACGATGTCTCTTTCAGCATTTTCTTAAGAGGTTTTGAAGAATATTGCACAAACAATTGGCCTAGCATGCCGAAAAAAATACCCATCTTGTTTATCTGTGCTCCAAATTATTTACCACAACTGGTCATTTAAAAATACAGTTTACACAGTGTTTGAACAGTTTATTCCATAATTTAAGGGTTATCTTTGGGGATTTTTTAAACATTCTGTAAACTTTTACTTTTTTTTAGTAGATAGTTATTTCACATACAAAAATGTAAATGGAAAGAGGGACAAGAGAGCCTGGCTCTCAAACCAGGGCCTTTGGTAAAGAGGAGGAAACCATTGCCTCAAGTCCAGAGCTGCCACTACCCTTCTGCTCCAAAGCACACACTGTGCCTTAAAAGACCTGCACCTGGGGTTTGCATCCACTGGAAGTGGCACAAATGAGGGTCAATAGAGGTACGATGTCTTTGAAACCAACTTTGTGTGTGTTTGTGTTGAAGCCAAAGGGATTGCCTGCATGCTACTTACTGCTCTGCTGTTTGCAGCCATGGCCAGGTAGCTGAGGCTGCGTGCCTCTGGTTTCATGCTACCTGTTAAACTTGCAGTGAGAGGTAAGCCTTATATAGAGCCTTATAACCTTCTCCACAGTTTGGCAAGTCAGCAGCAGTTAACCCAAGATAGCAAGATTTTCACAAGTCACTCTGAATTTGGCCTCAAACCTGCCCATATCTAAGAATGTAAGTATTTAAGAGAGTTTATGTTACAGGTGACGGATATAATACCAGACCTAACTGGAAGCAGCATGAGGAAACACTGCACAGGTTCCAGGGCATGGTGTTCAGCCCACTCCCACATTATCTGGTTGCATTGCATTACCTGACTTTAGCTGACTGCAAATTATAGTAGTTGATTTCCTGCAACATGATGGCTCTATACTAGCTATAGGTCTTTTGGCACTGGAAAACCAGATGAACGGATTATCTGCAAATAAGGTACAGACCAAGATAAACTCTTTTCAGGAAAATCACTTTGATGTCAAAGGCAAATTAAAAGCTTTACAAGCAGGCCAAGCAAAATGAAGTGAGAATCACTGATCCTAGCACAAAATAGAGCCCTTGGGATAGTACAATGGGTCTTGTAGCCTAGAGTCAACCAACCGTTAACTAAAAGCAACAAGTTATTTTGACCATCTCTGATGTTATGTTTTCACATGTAGAGAGCTTGATTTTTAGAGGTGCTTTCCCATCCTTTTCAGAAAAAGTGTATCTCCTGAAGGCATGTGAGGTGGCAAAACCCACACTGAAAAAATGAACATTTTCCAACGTAGTTTCCAACGTAGAATCTGCAACTATTTAGATAAATAATATTACAATTTATATTAAATAATGAACAAACCTTGCTCTTTTGGACAGTGTTTACATTGCACAAATTTAACTGATGAACTAGAATCTGATTGATGGTCCAAAAATGCTCACCATATGTCCCTTCTCTGTATTCCAGAAGACTGGATAAACATACAACACTTTCTTGAAATGAAAGATTTTGTAAGAGCCATGTACATAAAACATGGTACTTTGTGAATAAAAGAGATTTTATCTCCATAGATATTCTCATCCTTAAGAGCGTGATGTGTTTTCATTTAGTTAGAGGCATATAGGACAATTTGTTTGTTCCGTTTCAGCCACATTTGTCTTTACGTTCTTAAGGAAAAACAGGAATTTCTTCTTGCCTGAGAATGCTTTTCTGTCTTCCTTTTTCCTTAATTTTTTTCAGGATGAGCTTAATGATGTAAATCACATTGGCAGTGTGAAGTCACTGTAAAAAACAACAAAAGTGTTTTGCCTTACTGCAATAGCAGTGTAAAAGTTTAGACTCTGGCAGGAGCACACAGGGTCTCTGAAGGGTGTAAGGTCATTTGTTAGGTTTTTTTAAATCCATTCTCTCTTCATTTCAAGTGACCACTGGAATGTCACGAGCATTTGGAAATCACTGCTTTTGCCTTGAAGGTATGTTGAATCTTTGCTGTGGAGAATGACCATAATGCTTTAAAATCTAACTGACCATCAACATTTCCAGATGTGCAAGAAGGACTTGATTTCTTTCTCAAAGCTCCTTTTCAACACACAGCCAGCCAGTAACACAGTTCAGAACATATGGAAAAGGCACCACGCGTCTGACCTTCTCTTGGAAGAGACCTTTACTTGAGATTTGTCCAGTGTGTATCTTACATAGAAACTAGTGCTAAGTATACAAAGCAAAACCATATTTTTGGCTTTAGTGAAAAAATTTCAGCCCCTGACACTCCAAAAGAATGCAAGCTACAGAAAAAGGAAGAATAAGAAATTAATGCATCCAAAGTAAAAGAAATCCAAGAAGCTTAAACCCAAATGCTCCCAAATGTTGTATTTAAATTAAAATACCAAGGGAATAATTTTCTTTGATAGACACAGTATTTCTGCTCAAAAGGTCCTGTGCGAGTGTCCTTCTGCATGTACCTCTACAGTGGTATTGATTTTCATGATTTTTAATTAGTGTTGATTCTTTAATAGAAAACTAAAGGGAATAACATTATTTATTTTTGAGACTAGAAAACCGTCATACAAATTAGATTATATATGTGAAGTGGTACACGTTATATGTATTTATTCTATTACACGCGTAATGCAACTAATACCGTATTTCCTCCTTCAAAACAAGAACCTTTTGTTCTTTGTCTCTTTTCCCCTCTCAGTATAACAAAGCAATATACCTTTAAATGAGGAAAATTCCCAAAGTAACAAGCAAACAAAAACCTAAAGCTTGATTTATTGTTGTAATGCTATGGCAGTAAATGAGGACTCAGGAAATGTCCCATTCCAAATGTATAGCTAATAACATGGACTTAAGGCACTGTTATAAAATATAAACTATTCACCAATTCTTCACTGGGCTGTACTCCAGGGAAACTGTATTCTGCTCTCCAGAATTCTAGGGCTGACAGAAACGTAAATAAAGTACATGTCTATATTGGAAGAAGATTTTGCTTTTCCACATTGAAACTATCTCAGAGAATTTATAAATCTAAGAGTGGATAATACTTTGTTTTGCCAAACCCCAGATATGATAAATGTATCTTCTCGGAAGAGTATTTTAGCCATTTTTGTTTTGAAGCAGCAATAGCAGAATTGTTAACTGTATGAGTTACAACTTATGAACAATACAGGATGCCTAGCTAGTAAAGTTGCTTTAAGGTTTTTCGGCCAAGTACAATGCCTGTATCGGTCCAAGTAGTTTTTGATTCTCTAGTGTGTGACATGCCATTTTGCTTCATTTTGTGGCATTATTCGGCTCCAGAGGTCAGGAAGTACAAGGCTGTTACACAGCTCTTCATAGTTATCACTCTTGCTGCCAGTAAAATGTTGTGGATCCTGCCATAGGCTCAGCCTTTTAGAGATGTTTGGAACAAATGCATTTCAAACTATGAGAAGTTATTTTTACACTGGAGAAAAGGGTGTAAAAAGAACCTTTCATGTTAGTTTAACTGGATCGATTTATAGGACTAACCATTTGGCAACAGCATAACTTTCTTCTTGATAAATTTTCCACTTGGCATTAGACCCCATTGAAATATATTCTTTCTTTCTACCATGGATGTTACACTTACATATTTTTGTCTCGTTTTGACAAATTCATCACCTGATGGATGAAAACGTGAAATCATTCAAACACAATGACTGAAAGATGGCTCATCCAAAATACTAACTGCATTTCCATTTTAATGTTTGAGCCTTTCCAAATTCCTGCACATCTTGTAAAACCCTCCCAGATATTTTCATTCTTTGACTGATGTACAGAGAAACCTCTTTACAGAAGCTCTTCCTTTATTTTCAAGACGCTAGCTCAGGCAGGAGTTGATGTCCTCATTTGTCTTGGTCTGGGTTCAGGATGGGGTTTGTCCTCAAAGAAAGGTTCCTTGTATGAGGCATGGCAAACAATTAATAATAGCTGTATCCTGAGGGCACTTGGTGAGTGGTAACACAGGCCAGTGCAGCTGTAGCCACAGGGTATGTGAGAGAAGCACTCATGCACAAAGAGCAGACAAGAAAGTGAGAAAGGGGCACAAAAAAATCCAGGGGGACTACATCTGCCAGGACCAGCAAAACAGGGATGGGTCGGGATGCATTTAAAAAGACCGGAAGTGAGAGGCAGGAATTCTGAGTGGCTATAGAGGCTGCTGAGTCCATTCACAGCTACAGGGAAGGGAGAGAATAAGATTTGTTTCAGGCAGCCTTTTAACTGTACAATAAAAAGTTACAAAATCTTTTAGGAAAAGGTGTTGCCCAGGGGTGTTTGTAGGTGATTCTCCAGGGGCATGGCAGGATATAATGCTAGGTCTTCATAGAGGTACATCTCATGCTGCAAAAATCTATCTGAAATTGATCCTTTCATCACACTTTGTTGGCTACTTGAATGACTTCTCTTTACACTTGAAAAATGAAGAGGATATAAAAATAGCAATATGCCATGGAAATCATTAGGGACTGCTTATGTGTCTCCAAAAGAAAATATATGGCCTCTGGAACCATTATGTATCTGCTGAAGTCATTAGCTTGGTGGAGGGAGAGTGCTCGGGGATGAGGGCTTCAGGTCCTTGGCCATAAAGCCCAGCATCAGCTAGCGAGCAGCCCTGACCGGTTCCAAAGGGCTTTCCAGCTAGTCCTTTCTGTTTGAAAAGGTTATGGCTCTGGCATGAGATCTGTTTGGTATCACTGCACGTGGGCATTGACATGTTCCTTGTCAACATTTTTAGGAATTCAGCTACTTGTTACCTAGTGCTACAGCTTGATGTTGGAAGGAAGCCCATAATGGAAAAAAGCCCATGGGTTTACACAGAAACAAGCTGACATGTGAATGAGAATATCTGTCAGTCTTGGCAGGGCACACTGTTATTGAAATCCTCTATCTTTCCCCTACCACAGGGTGGTTTATGACTAGCAATAAGAGGATAATTGAAGAGTGGAAGGATTAAAAGTGATTTGGTTTGGACCCAACAGTCCATAGAGATTTTTACTGTTATTACTACCATTGTGTGTGTGCAGAAAATTCCCCAGGGAAACAAGCAAGGTCTGTGGCTGTACCGTAGCACAAAAGACTCACATGATGTTGTGCCTTGATGCGTCCTGACAGCAAGTTAATGCCCACAGACTTGTAGGGATGGGACTGAAGTGTGGACAGGGGTCCCAGGTAAAGAGGATGAGGTTTGGCATCCCAAGTCAGGAGTCCTTTCTTTTTTCTCCTTTTCTCATGACACTGGGTTGAATGAGGAGGTGCTGTGGGTCAGGCCAGTGCAGGGAGGAGAACTCAGTCATTGCTGTTTCCCCACACCCAGCTTTGATCAGACGTTATAATTTCTTTAGTAAACAAAATCCTTACTAGCTCTAACGCTGATAGGTTAGCTGTTTTAATTTGTAGGTTGAATTCAAGACTTCAAAATGCCATTTATCTTAAATAAGCCTCTGATCTTGTTTTTCCAAACGTGCTAAGCTGTTTCCTCCCGTCATACCCCAAATCTCCCCCAGCCTTTTCCTCCCTTGGTCTGGGGTCAAGTGTCTCAGTGGGACAGCTGGTGTAGGCTCCTGCTCTGAGCTTCACCTCCAGCCATGCCCCTGGGATGCTAGATAACCGTCACCTCTGCCACGGTGTCCACATCTGGAGGTGGACAGAATGGAAGTAGCCTCCTCTTGTAAAGCATTCTGACTTCTCTGATATCTCTCTGCAAAAGAATGGCTGCCAGGCTCTGATTTCCAGCCCACAAAACCAGATGTCTAGTAAGCCCAATGTCTGCAAAATTCTTCCCATCGTTACACAGACAACATTTATTGTGACTGTGCTTGCTAGAATGTTGCTGTAGGAGAGTCTGTGTCCTTCATTTCAGTGCTGAGACCCTGACAAAGACTGCCCTTCTTTCTGATTACTCTTATTGCTTTGCACTTTGGCAATTATTTTTCTTTTTGTTTTATTTTTGGAGAAAATGAAACAAAGTCAGTGAGTGCCTGCCTGAAAGAGGGATTAGGGACTGTGGATTGCTGGGTCGAAGCCTAAGCAAGAGGGGAGAGAGGACTGTCTGTTGACCTGAGTACAAACCAATTGGTTCCCATGGGAAACAACAGCGGTGCTTGATGAAGTGGGTTTTGAGACTGGATTTAGGACATATGTTTTAACAGCCAGTAACACCACACCTTTTCCAGCACAGCTCTGATCCCCACCTCACAGAACTCCTAGGGGGATGCAGTGGGTGTAATTAATCCTATCAGTGGAGTTGTACATGAACTTCTCCCCCTGCAAAGGCACAAAGAGGTTCCTCGGTATTCTGCTGGCCCTTCTCACAGTGAAGGGCGCTGTGGTAGTTAATACTACTGAAGAACTTTCTACTTTGTTTGCAAAAAAATGCTGATTTAAAGGTTTAATGATAGTTACAAATAATTTCTTAAAGCATGTAGTAGATGCTTAATATTAGGATTATAAATAGATTTTTCTATAACTCATATCTAGGAACATAAGCATTAACTTAGAAGCTTAACTTTTATGACCAGTGTTTGAAAATAATGCTCCTGTATTTTAATGTATGGAACATTTAAAAAACACATGCTTTACATCCCCAAAATGTCAATGTGCACTTTCTATGCAATCAGAAGATACATTATCCACCATGAAAAAAGGTTTTGTAGAGTTGCTTAGAAAAAAAGGCCATTAATTCTCTGCAGCGTGTGACTTTTAAAGAGCTTTTAATGTAGTTAGTGCTAAACATGGTACAAATCCTGCCTCCAACTTAGTATTCAAAAGAGCAGGAAATTCACAGGTAACACAGAACACATACTCGGCAAAGTGTAAGTTTCTGCCATCATCTTAAACCTTCATGTAGCGTGTACTTCACTCCCTGAATGCTAGGTTTTCAGACTATAAAAGGAGCTTTCTAAATAAAACTGTTAAAAAGATGGTTTTCAAAGCTGAGACATGCTTTGGTTCAGAGCTGTCTCAGGCACTATGGCTGGTCACATAGGAGTGATGCAGACTGATGCAGGTTTGCCTTTTGCTGAAGTCAAGAGTATCATAGCTTTTTTCCTTACCTAAAATACATTAAATCATCTGTTTAACTTCAGGGGTTTCTTTGTGAAAGCCAGACCTGTTTTAGGAAAAGCCTTTTGGTGCACTGCCACACCAGGATCTGAGAGTCCCAGGTCAGCCCACATTTTGTGTGAGGAAAATGACATCTAACTCTTTAATATGCTATAGGAAAAATGACATCAAAGTTATGTACTTCAGCGTTTTAAGGTGTTGCTGTTATTAGGGAAACTAAAAAAGAAAAGCGTGCTAGAAAAGCAGCAGTATCAGCAATGCCCTATTAATTTTCTCACCAGTTATTTTCTGCTGTAATTGTGGCAGCACAGCAGTATTTTGAAAGGACTGGTTAAATTTTAAAAGTCCAATTTTATTGCACAATAAAGGAAATATTCATTTATCTCCAGGATTTCATATTTTTTTGCTGTCAGCAAGTGCCTTTTGTGTTCCTCACTCTCCCAAAGCCCCATCATGACTAAGCAAAGAATTTTATTACAACAAACTGCTTCCTATTGTTCATATCTGGGGTCAAGTTTTCTAAGACACCTCAGAGTAGATCCACAAAGAACAGTGGGTTCTTCTGTGCCCCTCGTTAAGGCATCTTCCTGGATCTCTGCAGGTGCTGGGCTGCCCACACAGCAAATGGGGAAGCTGGTGTTTATGTGGAGGGATAGGTGGAGGCAAGCACATGGAGGTTGGAGAAGAGCACCAGGCAATGCTGAGGGGAGGAGCAGGGCTTAAAATTTTACCTCTGAGTGACCTGGGTACTCCCCTGCTTTTCCTATTAGTTAGTCCCAAGCCCCTTTGAGAGATAAGCAACAGAAGACACCTAATGGCAGCCTGGGCATAAAGTGATTTTGAAGTTGAAGTACCACCAAGACATTATTTTTTGTCCAGAACCACTCACAACGGTTAAATTGCTAATGTTACAAAAAGAGATTCAGTAAGTATTTACTTAATTTTCAAAGCAGTGTCAGGCTGTCTCTGGATCTCATGAGAACAATAAAGTGCTTTTCAGTGTCAGTAATCATGGGAATATGAAAAAAAACCCCACATTTAGGCAGAAGAATTTTCAGTTTGGTTTTCTACAGAAATGAGGCAAAAAGGATCTCAGTCTGCCAGATCCTATCCCAATAATTCCAAACCCACAGACTAGTTCTTACCAGTATAGCAGAGGAGTTATTTCATAGATAACCAGCTCCGCAAGCTTTGTGAAAATCAACAGCTGGGCAGAGGAGAAAGATCCCATTAATGCTTGATTTCACTATGGAAAACTCAGCTGCCCTTCAGGCTGTTTGGCAGCAGATAGCTGTTGCCAAGCCTGCAGGTACATCTTGGCCAGCAGCATGTGGCTCCAAGCTTCCACGTGGCCAGCCAGATTTACACACTTGCGCTCCAAGGAAAGGAGCCTGGGGTGGAAAGGTGAGGCAGGACACAAATCTGGTTTCATCCACTGCTACTGTCCTGGATCACTTGCAGTAGAAGCTCCTTAAACAGCTGTCTGCAGGATTTGAATCGCACTCTGTAATTTCTACCATATATTGGAAATCCCATCACAGAAGTAGAGTTGTGCCATGCATGGTAATTAACTGTAAACTGATTAGTTTGATATCAATTGTGTCAGCTGCCTGTTTAGGAGCTTAAGTAAGAGACAACAAAAGGGCTGTACTTAACAGCTAGTCAACAAGGTTTCAGAAAAAACTAGGATAAATGCTCCTGATGTCAGAGCTCCAGAGACAAGGGTTGATTGGGGCAGATAGCTGACACTATGGATTTCTGCGATGCATTAACACCACATAGCATCCTGATTACAAAGCAGTGCCATAGCATATCTAGCAAGAGACTTAACAAGTGACTTAAGATATGGCTAGCTGACAGATCTCAAAATGTAGTCATCGAAAGAGAATTGTAACTAAACAGATTGGGGATTGTTGCGTGGTGCCACAGGGACCAGTGTTAAACACAGTGCTATCTAATGAGGTCATTAATGACCTTCAGGAAAATATTAAATATCTACTGACAAAAGTTTTGCAAAGATTCACGTATTCAGTCTCATAGCATAATTTTAAGTGGAGAAGAATCACCTTCACTGGAGGTATTTAAGACGGGTTAGGCTAGGTCTGTTGGGGATATTTGGGTAGTCCTTTCTCTTTGTATAGTGTGTGTGGATAGACTAGATGATCTTTTGAGGTCCATTCCAGGGTTACATGTCTGTTGGCTTGCAGGCTTGGACCATAAAGTAGCTATGTTATCATCTATGACTTAGTCTGAGAACTTTCCATCAACTTGATAACTTAAAGAGTACTAACATCCAGAAGTAAAGTCATATACAAGCCTGATACATGTAGAGGTCATTGTTCATGATTAATCTTTGTTGCCATGAAAGGAGGCTGTGAATTCTTCACAACTGATGGGTATTTCTTCTAAATGATGGTTTCCTTTAAGCTATTAAATGGGAAATTATCCAAAGAAACAAAGAATAACAGAAATATTCTTTCCACTTGTATTTTTAAGCAACACCCTTTAGTAAACTATTGCAAAATCAGATTGTCTTTTTAGAGAGACAAAATATATACAACCCAGTGCAAGCAATTCTTTCAAACCTGGCAGTGCCTTAATGCATGAACCATCATTGGTCAGCGTTTGGAAACTGGGTGGTCTCCTATAAGACAAGAAAGGAGCTTTGCACTCCTAACCTGACTCCAAAGCGTTGTGTTTACCCTGCTGTTGTTTTGTAGTAGGGCAATGCTGCTGAACAGCACAGTTTATAAATCCTTACTCGCTGGTGTTGTTGCCTACCTCCATTCAGAAAGGGAAGGGCTGGACACATGTGTCTTGAACGACCATTGCCAAACTCGTATCTGATGGGATCCTGGCCTCTGTCACAGACAGGCTCCTTTCACAGCCACACATAAATGGAAGAAGGTGTTTTGGCAGTTACAGGTATTTGCCCATCCATCTCCATTAAGGAGTCAGAAAGACTGTGAACTGCTCTCATAGCCCAGATAGGGGCCCTCTCAGTAGGTGGTAGAGATTTAGGCAGCTTTTTATGCAATCTCTTTCTGTTCCTAATTTTTCTGCTAGGTTTGCCTAAGGCAGGGGAGCAACTGCCTGTCAGAGGGTGCTTTTTTGCACTGATGCAGCCTGGTCTTGCATACAGGCAAGAAGCTGCTGTGTTCTCTGAGCCAAGCAGTGCAGGGGAACAAGCTCCCAAAGCAGAAGGAGAAGAGTTTGGCAGCTCCCCAGGGAGATAGCATTGCCCCCCACCCTGCCTGCTCCATGGCAGGTGGGAGGAAGGAGGTTGCTCTAGCTCTGGGGCCAGTCTGCTGACTCGGGGCAAGACATGTGCATGGGGAAGGTGAGCTCCTGCTTTGATGCAGGGGGAGCAACCGAGAATCAGCCTACTTTCAGCAAACGTAGGTCTTGGGGGAGTTGAAGGTGGGCATACATAGTCTGGTTCATCTAGCAGGGGATGACATACGACAGAGAGTCCATGGTGTGCATGGGAGTCACTTTTCAAGAGCTTTGATTCATTGCTAACACCTTCTCAGAGTAAATCACATGCACGGGTATACATGCTTACACAGGCTGCTTCGAGAAAAGAAGAAAGAAAAAACCCAGCTCTGTAGCAAGTTGTGAGAGTGGGTGAGCTCAGGTGTTGGAGAAGGGTGAATCCCCAAACGAGGGTGCTGGGGAGAAATGAGTGGCCATTGCCTTACCTCCAGAGCACACATTACGGAGTCTCCTACTCTGTCTGATAAAACAACCACATGAAACTACTAGGTAGAAATCATGAGTCATCAAATCTTGGTAAAATGCATATGTTACAGGTCTGTGCTCTGAGCCAGCCACTTTCTTATCAGCATGTCTTGGGGCTGTGTTAGATGTTCTATGAGCACAATGAAGCAGTCGCTCGCTCTTCTTGCCCAAGTGGGTGCTTCTTCCCAGACTGATTGCAGGGAGTAAGTGTCTGGTCAGGTCCAGGCAGGTATGGTAGCCCAACATTTTGAGAAAGTATCTTGGAAGAGCAAGAACAATGTGTTACTTCAGTGTTAAAAGAGGGAAGGCATTGAACTGGTTCAGAGAACAACTTCAAAACTCTGCCAGTTGTTTGTGTTTTTTTTTTTCAAAACCAGATGTTCAGCAAGCCATGGGCTATTACCCCTAACAATAAAGAATTTGCTTGTTTGGGTGGTTTTTTTTGTTTTGGGTTGGAGTTTTTTTGCTTTTGCTTTTGTTTTTGTTTTTATTTAAAAGGCATATTTATATTACATGCTTACCCAGGAGAAATATTAGAAGAATGTCATGAAGCTTGTAAAATCAAACACTCAAGAAATACCAGGAGTCAAACTGCAGTGCACTCTTAATTCATCTCCATTGTGACTATGCTTAAATGGTAGTGTTTAACCACATGAATGCAAAAGTCTCTTCCCCTTCTCATTCAGAGTGGATGGTTCTTTCTCAAGTAATACTACAGCTTCTTCTTGTTCAGTATTTAGCATTCTGTTTTATTTACTGCATGATATTTAAGATCTGCTTTGAGGATAAAACTATTCGTTTTTTCATGGCTTAGACTGGTGCTTGTCATTAGGGTAAATTGGTGTTTCACAGACATTACCACAGTTACTTTTTTGGTGCTCCATTGAAAGAGATGTGTATTATGATGACCTTGTGCAGGGGAAGTTAGCTAAAGAAAGGCAAAAGAGAAAAAATTTGGGGATTGGGGGTCTTCTGGCATGGGGATCCACCCTACGAATGCTCATGCAACTCAGCAAACAAGCAGTTCAAAACAACTTAGATCAGGTACCTAAAAAAATCCAAGTATGCACTAGCCCACCAGTAAGGAGTTTAGTTCAGCTAATCTAGTATTATCTAGGAAGAAGTGGGTAGTAATGCTGATTTGCTGGCTGATATTCTTCTGCATTACATGTAAAACTAAATTTATGCATCTGCAGTCCCCAGTCTCATCTTCCAAAGTGAATTATTTTCTGCAGAATTTGGATTATGCCAACAGTTTTATACTGTATCTAAGTCTACTGTATTTCTATAACTTCTCTTTCCTTTGCATTGACTGTAGTAAGGGTTTGTATGGAAAAAATTCTATGTAGTCATGTAATTGCAAGACGGTATCCCAACAAACAAGCATAAAAGGAACTGCTTTAGGTTTGTAGAGACAGCCTCATTTCAGACCTTAGCTGACACTGCCAAACCTAGTCTTACAAGTACTGAACTTTAAGTTCTGGTCTTTATTTGTTTCTGTGTATAACCTCCCAGTTTACTTTTAAAAGAACAGTTCTGCCCCCAAAGATTTTGCGACACAGCATTGTACTGGCATTTATTTGGCATGCGCACTGCACCTGAGGCCTTAGAAATTATTACACAGATCTCTGGCACTTTACATAACTTAGTTACTGACCATCAGTAATTGCTGCTGTCCGTAGGAATCTGGGTGAGAGCAGAGGGAGAGGCCATCCGTCACTGGCTTCTTGCAGTGGAGGGATGGTGAACCTTAGGCAAGCTGGGCTTTGTCCTGGCCTCAGGACGGGGACATGCTCTGGTAAGCAATGCCTTTGTACCTGGGTATTTCTCCTCTCTGCCCACTGATTCCTGCCACTTCTGCCTTTATGCTGCATTCTTTGCCATCCTGTTGCTAACACCCCTCCCAGGCTTCCCATCTCTGCAACTGGGGCTTGGGTGTTGCAGGTCCTGCACTCCCATGCTCCTGCACCCAAATCCCTCATAGCAAGAGGGCTTGAGAGTTTTTCCAAGAAAATCTTGCTAGTGCATAGTGGGTTTTTAAATGTGGGCTAAAAAAATGCTTTTCCCTCAGGCTTCATTCTCAGAAGTGACTGAAATATTTGGGCCTGCATATTTCAAAACTGTTTGAAGCAGAGTTCAGGCTTGGTTTCCCTCAGTCCTGCTGCTGGTGTTTGTTGTTACTGTTTTAAAGGTGAAAATGGGTGACCGCAGTAGGATTGGGAAAGGATTGGGAAATGTTAAAGACAGGTCAGGCTAATCATGCAGTTTGTCCTCTATATACACAAAGAACTTAAGGTGTTTATATTTCCCAAAACAGTGCTTGACAGCATAAAGCATTTTCATGCAATCCAGTATCTGTGAAATCTACTGTAAGTGCTTTTATAGGATGATTTAACATTAATAACAGTTCCATTCTATGCAAAAATTATTTATACTTTGTGATTGTAACAAGCTATGTATTAATCAAGGATAGCTCAGAAAGTACGGTGTGCAGGAGAAGCTGTATCAGTGTTTCCCCTGGAGCATAGCAGGGACCATGGACTGCCATTAGGCCTCAGAATGGGGGGGGAGGTGGACCTTCTGTCTGATCCAGTATAGCAGTTTGCACAAAAGAGGGATTCTGATGTAGCAAACCAGGAGGGACGGAAAGCTCAGCTCCTTGCAAGTGCGGTAATGGCTGAGGAGAGAAGTAATGGCACTGCATTCCCTTTGATGAAGGCACTATGAGTGAGACTTGAATCAGTCAAGCAATGCAGTAGCTCGCTGACTCACAGCTCAGGACCTAAGTCCTGGATGCTAGAGGCTGGACCCAGAACAGTGCATTAAATTGAAAGGAAGATGCCTTCTAATTTGAAGTGATGGCAAGCATCATCGTTTTTCCAGAAAGGTGTGGTGAAGTAACTAATGCTGTACTGCAGCATACCTAATCTACTCCTTCTCTCCAGTGATTTTTATATTATTCTGTCAACAGGATGTATTTTTTGGCTGCTCTTTGTTTACATATACAAAAGGACAGTTTACATTCCCTGCGTAGGACTGTCCCTGTTTTATAGTGCCAGCTACTTATGAAAAGATTCAGATAGTAAATAACTGAATAAATTCATACTTGGTAGCAAAAAGATACACGCGAAAAATATTTATTCTCCACTGGCTTTAATTTACTTGATCACAATGTCACAGGGGACTAATTTTGCCATTTTCTGGAGGCACGGTTACATTATTGTTGTGTATGTCTGTCTGGTTTTATCAGCGGTGTATGGTATCATGTCAAATAATATGAAGTGACGTGACTAGTAGAGTCCGATGGGGTGCTCTGGGAGAGCCCCCGAGCAAAGATGTCATCTTTAATGCATCTACAAGGAGTTTTGGAGTGTGCTTTGCTCATCCTCACCATTCCCTGTAATTAGTGCACTAGAAAGATTCTGCTCCTACTGTGATTGTCCTGGGAAACGGTTCATTCAGTTGCTGCCCATAATGTGGGCCATATCTCTTGAGTTATGATGTCCAGAGGGAAAAACAGCCTCTGAAGACATCAGCATCTGCTTAAAGTAACCACAGAAACATCCTGAACCGTTTTCTTTGGAGTATTTGATGCTTTTGTCATTTATGCAAGATTTCAAATGTTTAAGTCCTTCTGACTTTGCTGCCTGTGATTCATGCCCAGCTTTCTGCCTGGGGCAAGAAGAGGGTGGCTGGCAGCTCTTCAGGCTGCATGACCTGTCTGGGGATGTTTGTGAAGGTCATGTGTCTGTGTATGCCTCTCTTCTGGAGGGCCATAGGAAGAGAGCAGCCTGAAACAACCCAGCAAAGCTGTTCCCTTTGCCCTCACCCTGAAACAGTATCAAGAGTGGGGCAGTCAGCAACGAGGCAGCCCTTGCCCCCTTGGTGACGGGGAGCAGAGCACTGGTCCTTGGCCTGGTGGCACCCGGATCCTGTGTGCTGGTGCAAGAACTGCACGTCTCTTTTCATGAGTTGAAGCCTGTCACAATTGCAGTAACATTTTATCCCCTGCCTGAGACTGAAGGCCAGTCCCATGGGCTGGGACACTTCTACCTCCACGCCAGACAGCACATCTCCCCTAATGCTAATGGGGAAGGCTAAGATTAACCAGGAATGTACAAGCAGCTCCTGAATGAGCCATGGCCAGAAGCCCATGATTAAAGACATAGCAGGCTGCAGGTCAGTGAAGGCTGCCAACAAGCCTCCTGAGCAGGAAGAAAACACTTAGAGCTGTCAAAGCACTTAAAGGTACGCTCCTGCTCTCTGGGCTGGGCTGCATTTTTATTTTTTACTTTTTATTTCGCCTACCTTTTTCAGGGAATTCATGCTGTAAACATGCATGCAAAATTCCTGTGAAAGATGCTCCTAGCCCGAGCAGTGGGTTGAATTTTTAAAGGATGGAGGCTGCAGCGTGACCGAGAAGGGATTGCAACAGGATTGAGCTGTGTGGCTCTCAGCTCTGGTGCTGACTCTCTTTGCTCCCAGGTTTCACCAAGTCACTTAAATTCCCTCTGCAACTTAACTGCAGCAGGACTTGAAACTTTTTTTCAGATTAAGAGTCTCCTGTCCTAAGACTAAAATTTCTAAAAAATGAGGAATTAACATGACTTTTTAGAGGTATTGTGATAAAGGCAGCCAGTTAATGACTGCAAGAGATCTAACGCGTTACAGTCTTCCTCTTTTTCTATACCTCATTTACTTTGTGCATTTGACTTGCTGGGGGGTAATCCTGGCTCTGCTGATTTCTGAGTATTGTCGACTGCAATAATACCAAAAAATTGCCCTTTGGGTGTAGATGTTATAAAGTTTTGTCCAGACAGTCATTGTGTTAGTAACTTTTCCTATTTCTATATGTCTTAACACAGGAACAGAGGAAACATTTACACTTCTTTTTTTAATAGGAAAAAGTGATGGCTAAACCACATCTTGGCAGAGGAAGTAGGGATAGGTGTGTGAGCTAAAATTTCTTTTAGTTCTCTTTATATTGGCTAATTGTCAAGTTGCCTTGATTCCATTTGCGGTTGAATACAGTACTGGAAATTTATATGTATGTGTATGCTTATATATGTATGTACACAACGTGCACATATTTTTTGACAAACTCATTATGCTGTCACTGTAGAAAATGAAAATACAGCTACAGCAGACTGTGTGTGTTAGAAGATGGTTGGTTTGATTTTGTCACACACAGCATTAGATTGTACTGCTGAGTGGTGGAACAGACTTATCAGCAGGCTGCTGCCTCAGCTTCATTTGTATTTATTCTTCTTGATCCATTGTATGCTGAGGGAACTGTAAAAGCACATCAAGATAAGCATACAGTACATCGGGAAAAATAGCAGCTAAAACCCATTTTCCTGAAATTGTTCAGCTATGTCTCTTAAGATATTTTGTACTGAGCCATAAATTCAAGGCTCCAAAATTTGGGTTGATTTGGGTATTGCGCTGAGCTGCAATGAGTTCTGGAGAGTACCTCCTTATCTGTAGGAAGCAACTGTCCTGCAGAGAAGGGAACAGACTGTATTTTGGGCCCAGATCGGGTTGCACTGGGAGAACCTGCTGCTCAGCAGCTGTTGGTGGGATAGTGAATGGTTGAGGAGGTCCCCAGGCGAGCCAAGCTCCTCTAGTCACCCTCCTGCTTTCACACTGACTGCTGCCCAGCTTTGGATACCCAAGCAATGAAAACCAGAAAAATTGCATAGATTTTACGCTCTCTTCTCTATCACTATTTTGCTGTACCAGGCTGGAAGTCAGTCTTTTTTGGTGTCTTAATTCCACTGCCTGTACGGTAGAAACAGTACCTGTAACCCTTAGGATACATTTCTGGATTGTAAGTCCTTAACCAGGAAAGGTTTTTGCAAATGTAGCTGTCCTGCCTGCACGGGATGTGATAGTTGGCATCCACTCACACTTTCAATGTTTTGTATGCGAAATTATGGATACTTGTGTTTTGCCAAGCCTCCTAAAATGAGGAATTTGGAGTTTAGAAGACTAAAGCACTTCCTGAAAGGGAAGTCTCCACTGTGTGGACTGCAATATTTGAAATTCAAATGCAGCTCTTGTTCTGGCCAAGGAAATCCTCCGGCCAAAGCACTGCCGCAATATCATGGAATTGATTAGAAAATAACTAATGCCATGGAAGACTCTGCTAGTGAAAAGTGCAGCTTTTCTGAACTGTTAAGAAACTGTTCAGAAATGGCTTTAATTGGGAGGAGACTTTTTTTTTTCTTCCTATAAGCTGTTAGCAAAATTTGCTGATTTATATAGAATATTTTTTCCCATCTATTTCAAAGACCCAACCTGCTTGTGATTGGGTGTGTGAGGTTTGTCCTTGGTTGGGATGGCAGGTCATCACAGCTGTCTGACGAGTGAATAACTTCAGATTGAAGGAACAACACTGAGACAGCTTTTCTTAGGGCTATGGAAGGATTGATGTTTATGGTGCACATGATGAAAATAAAGCATTTTGCGTGCCTTTTTCTATACTGTGAGTGATTGCTCACTTAGTCTGAGCGGAGGTGGCCTCTTAGTCTAACACAGAAATTTTAATGACTTTTTCAGCCCAGGCTCTGTAGTGATGGTGTTGGCAAGGCACCCCATGATGTGTACATGGCCCCTCCAGGCGCCTTGCTGCTGCTGGATATTCAAGCAGCTCCTCAAGGCACCTCCTTTCATCTGCAGTGAGCTACAACGTTATATTCCCCACTGTCAGTTGTTGGATAGGCCATTGCAATCCACATCTGTGATTTCTGGGCTGGACAACAGACACTTGGTCCAATGAGGAATTTTTCTTCCAGACATAAATTAAGCTCTGACTGTCCCATATGATCTCATTTGTCCTCCAGCAGTTTGGATTGCTTAGGGAAGATCACCACAACTCTCTGCTCATTACACTGGCCTCTGCACAGCCACAGGTCTAGTTGTTTTTTGCTTTGATATCTTGTAGTAGGTTACTCTAGCCTTGAAGCCCATGTTCTTAGTGAACATCTCCAGCAAGGTGAGTCCTTTGGCATCCTGCACTGGGGGTCTGGGGAAGAGAGAAGAAAGGATAAACTGCTCCTGGGAGCCTAGCTGGTGGCTCAAGCATGAGCCATCGAGGCTTGCTGCTTCACAGAATCATAGAATGGTTTGGGTTGGAAGGATCATCTAGTTCCAATCCCCCTTCCATGGGCAGGGACATTTTCCCCTAGACCATAAAGCCACATCCAACCTGGCTCTGAACACTGCCAGGGATGGGGTGTCCACAACTTCTCTGGGCAGTCTGTTCCAGTGCCTCACCACCCGCACAGGAAAGAATTTCTTCCTAATATCTAATAAAAAACTCCCCTCCTTCAGTTTAAAGCCATTACCCCTTGTCCTATCACTACATGCCCTTGTAAAAAGTCCCTCTCCAGCTTTCTTGTAGGCCCCTGCGAGATACTGGAAGGTTGCAATAAGGTCTCCCTGGAGCCTTCTCTTCCCCAGGCTGAACAACTCCAACTCTCAGCCTGTCTTCACAGCACAGGTACTCCAGCCCTCTGATCATCCTCATGGCCCTCCTCTGGACTCTCTCTAACAGGTCCATGTCCTTTTTAAGTTGGGGGTCCCAGAGCTGAATGCATTACTCCAGGTGGGGTCTCACCAGAGGAGAGAAAAGGGAGAGAATCATCTCCCTTGACCTGCTGGTCATGGTTCTTTTGATGCAGCCCAGACTATGGTTGGATTTATGGGCTGCAAGTGCACATTGTCAGGTCATGTTGAGCTTCTCATCAACCAACACCCCCAAGCCCTTCTCCTCAGGGCTGCTCTCAATCCATTCTCCACCCAGCCTGTATTCGTGCTTGGGATTGCCCTGACCCATGTGCAGGACCTTGCATCTGGCCTTGCTGAACTTCATGAGGTTTCTACAGGCCCACCTCTCAAGCTGTCAAGGTCCCTCTGGATGGGAACCCTTCCTTCCAGCGTGTTGATCACATCACACAGCTTGGTGTCATCAGCAAAGCTGCTGAGGGTGCACTCAATCCTGCTGTCCATGTTGCCAGGAAAGATGTTAAACAGTGCTGGTCCCAGTACAGACCCCTGAGGAGAACCACTCATCACTGATCTCCACTTAGACATCGAGCTGTTGACCACAACTCTTTAAGTGTAACCATCCAGCCAATTCTTTATCCATCGAGTGGTCCATCCATGTCTGTCTGGTTTAGAGACAAGGATGTCATGTGGGACAGTGTCAGATGCTTTGCACAGGTCCAGGTAGATGACATTAGTATCTCTTCCCTCATCCACCAGTGCTGTAACCCCATCACAGAAGGCCACCAAATTCGTCAGGTATGACTTGCCCTTAGTGAAGCCATGTTAGCTGTCACCAATAATTCCTTATTTTCCATGTGCCTTAGCACGGATTCAAGGAGAATCTGCTCCATGACCTTGGCAGGCACAGAGGTGAGACTGACTGGCCTTGGGTCTTCCTTATTTCCCTTTTTAAAAATGGGGGTTATGTTTCCCCTTTTCCAGTGTGTGGGCACTTCACTGGATTGCCACAAACTCTCAAATATGAAGGACAGTGGCTTAGCCACTTCATCCACCAGTTCCCTTAAGACCTGTGGAGGGATCTCATCAAGTCCCGTGGACTTGAGCACCTTCAGCTTCCTTAGATGGTCTCAAACCTGATCTTTTCTTACAGCGGGCAGTTCTTCATTTTCCCAGTCGCTGCCTTTGCCTTCTGCGATGTGGGCAGTATGGCTGGAGCTCTTGCCAGTGAAGACCAAGGCAAAAAAGTAATTAAGTACCTCAGCTTTCTCCAGACCTGGGTAACCAGGTTTCCTTCCAGAAAGGGCCCGTGCTTACCCTTTTATCACCAACGAACCTATAGAAGCTTTTCTTGTTTCCCTGGACATCCCTGGACTTATTTAATTCTACCAAGGCTTTAGCTTTCCTAACCCGATCCCTGGCTGCTTGGAAATGTTTTCTGTATTCCTCCCAGGCTACCTGTGCTTGCTTCCACCCCCTGTAGGCTTCCTTTTTGTGTCTGAGTTTGTCCAGCAGCTCCTTGTTATCCATGCAGGGTTCCTGGTGTTTTTGCCTGAGTTCCTCCTTGCTGGGACACATCACTCCTGACCTTGGAGGTGATCCTTGAACATCAACCAGCTTTCTTGGGCCCCTCTCCCCTCCAGGGCTCTATCCCATGGTACTCTGCCAACCAGATTCCTGCAGAGGCCAGTCTGCTCTCCTGAAGTCCAGGGGAGTGAGTTTGCTGTGCACCCTCCTTGCTGCCCTAAGCATCTTGAACTCCACCAAGGCTTCAGCTTCACATTCCCCACCAGGCCTTCCTTGTTGGTGAGAACAGGGTCCAGCACAGCACCTCTCCTCGTTGGCTCCGCTATCACTTGGAGAATAAAGTTATCATCAGCGCATTCCAGGAACCTCCTGGATTGCTTATTCCCTGTCTTTTCCTTCCAACAGATATTGGGGTGGTTGAAGTCCCTCATGAGGGCCAGGGCTTGTGAACATGAGGCTGCTCCTATCTGTCTATAGAGGGCCTCATATGCTTGCTCTTCTGGGCTGGGGTGGTTGAAAATAAAAAATACAAAAGGTCCTTTTTTATCTGCAGAATAATTTGTAAAGGCACACAAACATGTAACCTCAGTCAGCACGCAGAAGGTTTCAGCAGTTAGCCTTGGAAGTTTTATGATTCTTTGGCTTGATTTTCAGCCTTTCATCTATGTATGTTGAACTACCAGCCTAATGTGTCCTCTGTTTTCTTCTTGTGAGTAGGAAGAAGCCAAGGAACGCATCTATTGAAAAGATGAGAATGCAGGGGGAGAGTAGAGAAAAGAAAATCCCTATTTTAAGTGCAGTTATTTATTTCTGTTCTGATGGAGGTGTGTGAGATTCCTGAGTGTAACTGTGATTCATCATGAGAGCTCAAGCAAGGTTTGATTTCTGCCAGTCTCTGAATTCAGAGGGCTCTGTGGGAGAGATTGCCTAAATCCGGAGTTGTGTCCCTCTCCTGATGTGGCAGTAGACTAGATCTGGAGCTCTCATGTATTAAATTACAAGTTGGTGCATTCAAGAATAAAGTTCTTTAGTGTCTCTACATATTAATTGCCATTAAATTGTGAGAAGGAGGGAAGGGAGGGAGGAAATGAGATAATCTTGTCTCTGTAGAGTATAAAAAAATCATCATGTTGTTAACTGGACAAAGATGATTGCCAGCTCAGCTGAATTGTACAATCTGCTGGAGGGCAAGAACTATTCAGGTATTTCTGAATTTGTGAATAATTGTAGTTCCCATTCAATCAACACCTTGCCCCATTACCTAGAACATATGGTACAGTACTGCGATAGGATGCTTTAATGTGTCTTAAGTGGAAGGTTGGGGATCTATTTATGAACATGCTGCTAAGTCACACTGCGCTGAAAATTGGACTGTGTGTGGAGGCACAGACACAGATAATCACGGAAGGCTCTGAGTGTTCCTCTGATGTTCCTTAGACTGGATTACATTGAATTTGGCTTGGCTTGTTGGAAAATTTTTGGCATCTGTTTAACTGGGTTTCCTGTAATTTCTCTTAAAATTGTTTCAGTCTCAAAATCCTTGTTTTAGACTCTCTCTGCCTGCCCCCGTATGCGCCCCTACTCCACCCCCCCACGCCACCCCACCCCCCCAGGTACTTTTTTTATACTCTTATGGTATGGTATTAGTTTGCAACAGCAAGATAGTAAAAAAACCATAGATTTCAAGTGACTTGACTTTTCTATGCAGTGTTTTATGTTCATGAGCTATGTCTAAAAGAGCAGAGCTCTGAACTTTTTGTTATAAATATTTATTAATTACATAAACTGAAGTCTACTGACTAGTGACAAACATGTAATGTATCCCACCTACATAAGCTGTGGTGCAAAAAAGATGCTCATCTGGAAAGGAATCCACTTGGACTAGAAAATAATATGCATCTAGATGTGTTGTTCATCCAGAAAGCATCCTCTGCTTCCTGTTTTGAAGAGGGTTTCAGACTTCCTCTGTGCAGTTGAGTTATTATTCTTACTTTCAGTTGAGACAGAAGATTGCTTTCTCTCAACACTCTACAAGTTAAATGTCTGCATCGATAAATTAGAATAGGTGATAAAGTGATAGGTTTGTAATAATCCATTGGTACAAAACAGAAGTACTTGGTGTGTTGATAGCAGATCTGACACCTCTGGTTTGACCAGCATAAGGACAGGGCCATGTTTTCAGCCTCTTTCAGAAACTGCTGTATCTTTGGTTAATCATTTAAAAATGTGGGAGTCTTTCCTGTGTGCCTGTGTGCAAGAATGTGAAATCTCTTGTGAGTCAGACCAGTTTATATGACTCAGTTCGTCTGAGCGATTAGATGATATGAACTCAATTGCCAGTGCAGTAAATCCTGTAAGAAGAAGACCATCCAAGACCATGACCCTGGCCTTTGCTCTGCAAGTATTCCCAAACTGCTAACCCAGCATTCTGCAGAAATATGGCTGGAAGACCAGTTGTGAATACAAATGTCCAAAAGCCAATGTTTGTGGCACAAGAGCTGGAGCTGTGACAGCCAGTAGTCGTCATCCTCCAACAGAGTGATCCCCTTACTTGCCGAATGAACTCCCTGGAAGTATTGCTTGTTGAGGAGACTCCTCTGAATCTCAGACATCTAAATCTAAGTGAAAACACCATTTCCATTTCCTGATCTTCTAGAATAGACTCTCATTTAGTCCCACTCATCCTTAGTAATTTTTCTTTGGCAATGACATTTTCAGGAGTCGTGTATAGCTGCTTAGAGCACTACCACTGTGCTTGAATAAAATAGCTGAAATGCAGTACTGAAACCTCTGAAGGTGGACTATTTAATCCAAACCCATTCATCCCTCAGATTTGAGCCCCAGTCTGTAATCATGCAAAAGTTATTTTTTGACAGTAGGTTTTCTTTTACTATGAGCGTTTCTTGCAGGCTGAGGCTCAGATAAGAGGACATTGCGCAGGCTGAACAAACTGTTTCCGAACTTCATGTGAACAGCAGCAATCAGATCCATGCCACTGCTGAGCAGCAGAGATTGCAGTCGTGTATTTTGGGTTGCTTTGTGTTTTCTTTTTAACTGTCTGCCTTTCTGAGGCTAGGACAGGACAGGACAGTTCCTGTGCCAGGCTCTGTGGCTCCTATCCCCAGCCCCAGTGAGGCAGGAAGGCTGCTGGGATTACAGCCGATGCAGATGGCTGTGCTCCAAGGTGCACATTTCCTGCAAGAAAGCTCAGCTGGGAATGCTGAAAACCAGCTGGAAAACCAGGTCCTACATGAGGCTTCTTCACTGGAGCCTGTGCTGCAAAAACAAGTCAGGAGGAGTTCAGCAGTGTGAGCTGCTGATCCCGCAGGGTTTTCCAAACTGGGGGTGGCAGGAGGTGCTGTGTTGAGATCCCGTGCAAGATTTATGGGTGGGCTGACTCCCTTGTCCCCGTCTGCCCCTGCAGATGGGGACAGGGTGTGAGGCAGGGGAGCAAAAAGGTCTGGCCAGCCGGTACGAACCAGAGCTGGCTGTGCAAAAGCCTGTGGCTCTTGATAAAGATGTGCCACCATTTGGGAAAGGTACCTGGGAAGCGGTGAGCTGGCTGCCTTTTGCTCAGAGACACTCGCGCTGAGGGAGTCGGGGCTCCTGGCTGGGGCAGTGCTGAAGCTCACAGCCTCCTCCCTGGGGAGTGCCCGATGCTCCTGCACCCACACCAGGGCTCATCTCCTTCCCCCTCGCCCCGCTGGCTGCGGGTGTGGGACTGGCTCCTGCCACATGCCTCCCTGGGCGGTCACCCACAGCAAGTGGAGATGCTCCTGTATCCTCAGCAAGGCAGTGCCTCTCTCAAAAGCCTTTATCACCTGCTTGCACAGCTCTGCATGATAGTACTGGGGGAAAAAAAGACTACTTTGCTCTGACAAACTGCTGCTCCTTTGCAGAAGTTTTTGTTTGTTTGCAGCTCTGGTACGTAGAGGATTTCTTTTCCTTTTCCTCCATTTATTACTAGGTCTGTGCTGTCACGGTTTGGAGCTCCAGTTTAACGTGGAGACAAATTCAGACCACATGTGGAGGAGGCTGGAGAGGAGATGTTGGCCTGGTATAGCTGCACACCAGGTACATCACCTCCTGCAAAGTGCATGGGCAGCACAATCTCCCCTTACTGTGCCAAGCAGAAACCCACCAGTCGTCAAACTACCAAGCCCCCTACTTACTTTCACTGGAGCTGTCTACCTCCAGGTGTATCCTTCCTTGCTGCTGATGCACCCAGTGGCACATCTTCTGCTTTCTCAGCCTGCGCTTGATGTCCCCAAAACAACCACGTCCAGGGCTGTATGCAGCCCACTGCAGTGTGGAAACAGGCAATTCCTGGAGGTGACGGGTTTGCTGGGCTTGTAAAATCCTTGGAGCCCACAGCTGCTGGTTTTTAGAGACTTGGCTTTAAGGGAAGAGGGTTTTCCCTTGTGTTGACTGCTTCCATCAGTCTTTCTATGAGCCAGATCAATTGACCTTTACTGTGGGCTTCCAGAGCAGCAAACAAATGCCTGGTTTGACGAAACAGTGGTGAGTGCAGGTAGCTGTGTAAGGCTTCCTTGCTCTACTTGCTCTCAGAGAAATCTTTGCATCCAGCTCTTGAGGCAGTACAGCTGTGCCACCTAAATATCTTGGCTGCTTCTCTTTGGTGTCTGTTCTACAGGACATTTACTTCTGTATTCCACAAAACAAGAGAAATCTGCAGATGTTGAATACATTGTGGTGAAATATGACCCATCAGGTTTAAGCCATAAAATAATTCAGCCTCTGTGATGTGCTGCTTTAATTTCATAGCTGTTTATTGTTTGAAATTAATTCTTCCTTTAACTGATAAATGTAAAAAATTAGGATAGAAATAGGTACAGGATGTTGATTCATGTGCAAGGAGATGTCTAAAGTTTTCTTCAGATCCACTGTTCATGAGCATGAGAGAGAGGCAAGTACTGTCTCAGCTTTTTCAGTCTTAAATTTCATCTGGTTTAGCATCTGTCAATTTTGCCTGACCAGAACACTACCATAAAATCTGAGTTTCTCCAGTAGTTTTTATGGATTAAAAGAGTGATTCCATACTGTCCTCTGTTGCAGACCGACCGTAGGCTGAGGCCCTTGCTGTGCAAAGAACAGTGTCAATAGCTTCCCAAGGGAGCAGCCTGCCTGAGAGCAGCAGCTCTGACTGGTCCAGGGACTCTGCTGCACCTGGACGTGCAGCAGTGTAGTCCCCACCTCTCCTCTCCTGCTTTCCCTTCCACCTGGGCGCAGATAAGACAATTTGAGCATTAGCTATTCATAACTGTAGAATAAAACCACAGTAAGACCAGAGAGAATCTGTGATTCCTTCTCACTCTAGTGCTTGGCCATCACACTTTAGTTTTGCAGGATTTTATGCTGGTCCCTCTCTGCTGTGATGGTTAGCACAAACATAAATATCGCTGACAGCTCTGAAAGGAAGAGAAAAATCTTTCTTAGGTCACCAGAAATAACGTATTAGGTTGTGAAACCTTTTCATTTTAAACACCATGATTTGGTCAAGGTGGACTGTTTGCAAGCGGGCAGGATACTTCAGTACCTTTTAGAGTTTCCGGTTAAAATGTTCTCCTTAGACTACCTTTCCCACTCATCTAGCTTACATAAATATTTGACTTGAACAGATACCACTATTAATCTGTTTAAAATGCTGCTATACTGTTTACACAGAGAGGAAAGCTGTAAGCCTGCTTGTCCAAATAGTTTTAAGCAAGGGCAATGCTGCTTTTTAGCACCTGGCATAAATATTTGGAAAAATTTGTAAATCCCAGATAACCTTGCCTCTCTCAGATGTATTTACTGCTTCTTAAAACCTTTTTCCTAAAGGTCCTCTCTTTTTTTTTTTTTTTTCGTTGTTCTTTTGGGAAGAGCTTGATTTTTCTCTGTGAATTTTACTTGCACATCTTTCATGATCCTAATCAGTGCTGTGATTTTGTGAATTAAAATGTTTGTCTACCTAGATTTGTACAGATACCACCATCCAGTAGAATGCAGCAAGATTGCTTGAAAGAGTCTGTGATGTGAATTAAAACGTGCGTATCTGGACAATTTCAGAATAATTCAATAAGCTGTATCATGTTCTGTATGTCCTGCCTTTCTTCTTACATCCATTTGAATTGTCTTATTATTCCCTTGAAGGGTTCCTAGGCTGAGAGAGAATTGCCTTTAAATAATAAAAAAAAAAATAGCACCACTGCAGTAGGGTGGAACTTTGTTTTGAAGCTGTCTTTAGCTGAGATGTGTCTGAAACAGGGTTGTTTTTCTTAAGATTTTATCCGTTACCAATGATTTTGATTTGTCATATCTGCTAGGTGAAATACATGTTATTACACATGGAAGGGAAAAACACCCTTTCCATATTGTCTAAACAGTTTATGGTTGGGTTTTTTTTCTGGCCATGAGCAAAAAAAAATCAACTAGAATACTTTGATATGATTAAGATTCTATGATTATTATTGTACTAACATTTCAAGGGCGAGTTGCCTGCTCTAGACTCTATGCGATCCACACAGAACAAGGGAGAGTTGGAGTGCCTTAGGGGCAGGAGTGTGCTTTGTGCAAACTACAGATAACTGCTATGAGACAAAAATATGTTTATGAAGTGTTTTCCCAGCTTCATTTAAGGTTTATGTGATCTGCATTTTTTTTCATTTTGTTTTACAGAAAGCATTGCTTTTACACAAGAGTGCCTTTGAATTTGAGAGATCAGTTTCAGTGCACTTGACCTCTTGTACTAGCTGTTCAGCCTTTCAGAAAACATTAGCTTCCTGATTTTAAAAATCTGGGTCTGTTGAATCACAATAATAAAACTGCAAATTGATGAAGACTAAAACTGATCACTGGAGTTAAAGTACATTACAAATAATGATGTTATCGACAAGTGCTAACTCACCTTATAAACAATGGTCTAAATTTTGAAGTGAAAAATCTAGTTTAAAAAAAATGGGAAGAATTCAGATTTTCTTAGCATAATTTCTACCTGCCTTTGTCTCACTTGCCTTGGGGACAGAAACGTGGGGGAATGCAAGGATTTGACCCAGAGGAGATGTGGAGATGATGGGATCTGCCTGTCAGGGGCTTTGTGGGCACTGAAGGGGAACAGAAGGCAGCTCAGTGATGGAGGAGAGGGAGGTCAGAAGGAGCTGTGCGTGCAGAAGCCATGGATGCTCAAAAGACAGCGCACTATAGAGAAGGCAAGCTAGGCACCAAAGATGACAATAAGCCAGGAAAGGCTCAAATATATTTAGGTGGTTATTACTAAAACTAGATATACAAACCAGGCTATTCACATGGCCATGAAGTTAGATCAGATCTTCTTTATAGCAACATGCTCAAATATCATGTGGAAATTCCAGTCTGTTTTCCCCAGGGTCCATGGACCTGGTGAAATTTTACAAACTGTCCCAAATGTCCCATGTGTGCAAGAAATGAATTGTCACACAGAAAGGAAACTTATGAAGGGGTACATTTTTCCTAAAGAAGTCAGAGGTGGAAGAGGCAACAAAATTTGAGAGGTATATTTTGAGAGGAACTGTGCCATACTGACATGCTGTGCAGTGTCACGTTATAATTTCTTTGTAGTTCACAGCAATCTGATTTCTTTCCAGTCAGCTTTCTCATATGCAGAAACTCCACTAAATTGCATTTAATTACAACACCAAGATTAAAAAATGATTTATTCTTCTTAAACTGGTGCTCTGTAAATGTTCAAAGTGCCTGTAACCCCTACTGTATATCGCAGAGCAGAGCAATTGCATCCCATCTCCAGGAAGTTTGCCAGAACCCTCTTTTCTGCATTGTCTCTGAGTCAGGAAATCTAAACATGTGTTCCAGTTTGTCAAACTTCCCAAAGTGCTGCTATGTATTTTGTGGCATGGTGAGACTCTGTTAAACCTCCCTCAACCATGAGCATGAGAGCACTGAAAGTAGAAAGGAAAAAGAATAATGGGAAAGTAAAACAGAAGTAAATTGTTTCCCATTGGAAATTGCAAGTATTGGCATACAGGCTGTCTGATTTCAAAGTTGGGGGCCCATCCTCAGCTATTACATATACGTAGCCAAATGCCTGGAAAAGCTGAGTGCAACTGTTCAGTCAAATCTTTTTGAAGAGGGGGAGAGGGAAGGAGGAATGGAGGGAGGAAGAAGAGGTGGTAGATGCAAACAAAGAATCTGTATTCAGTGGCATGGAGAAATATTGTGAATTTGTTTAGGTGTTACCAAACTGTGTTTGGGGAAAGGAAATGCAAATACGACTGTCCAACAGTTAATGCACTTCATTTGACATAAAAATGGTTACAGATTTTTGTTCCCATATGTCCTCCAATTCTGTTCTGTTGAAATAAAGTACTGCAGTTTTGGTGGGAGTTTTTTGACTGAACAAAGAAAGATGGACAAAATAACCTTTTTTAAAAATGTGTATTTGATTCATTAAAATATTTGGAAAATACTCATCAGGTTAACCTTCAAGATGTTAAAAATCTCCACCCAAAGCTAACTGTAGATTTCATACTGTTAATATTTACATCCTTCTGCAAATTCCACACAAAAAATTACTGCCCAAGACCAGATACTATCAGCATTTTGAAATGCTAGACACCTATGAAGTGGCTGGAAGATACATAGACACTCCATCTGTAAAAGCTGAAGTTTGGAAGCATTGTGTGCCTCTCCATGCTTACCTGCAGTGGAGCAATCCTTTGTAACAGACCATGAGAAAGGGCTTTTCAGGGCTGTCGCTGGTGTCTGCTCTGAACCTTGCTGCCAAACATGGGAAGGGAAGGAGCTGTTGAGCTACGATCTACTTTAACGTTATTAGAAAAGGAAGGCAAAAAAGCCTCGGAGGGTCAAATCATAGGCAGTCCTGCCAGCCCCCACTGTGCCGCAGAGCTTCCTTCTGGCTTGGGAAGTCAGGAGTCCTCCTGGCAGGGAAGTCCCCATCTGACCTGCTTTTTATTGTAATCCAAATTGTTTCCCCCATGTTTTCTGTCTTCCCCTTCCCATGAGGACACTTTGCTTCAGTTACTATTGGGCTGACACCTGTCTGCAGGGAGAGGACTAGGGAAATGGTGGCCAGAAGAAGCTTTCAGGCAAAGGTAGACCAGGACACGCACAGCGTAGCTCTCCTTGGCACAATCTTCCGACCATCAACAGCATGTGTTGATGATGACTCATGATAAGTGTTGTGATTCAGGGTTCACAATTCTGCAAAAAAGTACATATAGCACAGAGCTTTTTGTGCAAATATTTTTGTAGTCATGAGGCTACCTTGTTTTACAAAAACAGCTTTTCCAAATAATTATGTGCAGGCTGCAGCGTAGCATTGGGCCTGGGTGGTGGCTGGGATGAGCAGTCTCCTGTGGCCCCGGCTGGCTGCATTGGCTGGTGAGGAGACGGGGGTGGGAATTTAGCTCTGCTTCAGCTCCTGTCCCTGAGCAGATCTCTGCAAGCAGGAGACAGAAAGAAATTCATGCTTGAAATAGATGAGTCCAGGTTGCACTGTGTCACGGCAGGAAAGGTTTTGTACAATGCGCAGTCTAAACCGTATGTGCTGCATAAGAATCCAGCCTCTTCTGCGATTGCTGAAGGAGTTTCCTTCTTGATCTGAAACGCCTGTACTTCCAGGACAGGCTCTGACTTTTATGGCCCCAGACGGAACAGAAAAATGGTTGGTTTTGGATTCAGCTCATCAAAACCACAGACAGAAACACTGTGTTATGCTGCAGTCAACTCTTTCCATGAACAGGCAAGGGAATGAATTGGATGAGATGCTCTGTGGTTATCTGTTACTTAAATATGCTGTCCCAAACTTATGTATGTAACAAAAGTCATGGTAGAGATTATGAGACAAAGCTCAGTACAGCCTCTGCAATGTGACTCTCCTATTGGAAACAATAAAAGAAGAAAGAATTACTTGTTTCTTACTCCCTATTAACACACCCATTTCTGGACAGATTTTTAGTCTTGCATTAACTAAAACTTAACAGTCTCCCAAAAGGAGGGAGGATGACAGGAAGGCTGAATGGCTGGGGACTGGGGGAATGGATGAATGCTGTGGAACTGGAGTCTCTCCAGGTCTCCTGAGCTATTTCTGGTTTTGTAACACTGGTTAGTTTGCAAAGCATTTTTCTGTAATTTAAACCTATCTGTTTTCACAGATGACTCATTTTAAGAAATAGTGTTCTGGCTAAAGGCAAATCTGTGCTATGTGCTTAGAGTAGAAATACCTTCACACACACACACACGCACACACAAATTAAAAAATTGTGAGATTTTCTGTGTTGTATAGCCAAATAGTCTGCCAGACATGGAAATGGTTCCTCTAGCATTTCTATTAAAATTTAGTCTCAAACCCAGTAAATCTAAAGATATTTGTGCTGGGCAGTTAAGGTAAAAGTATGACAATCCCTACCAAAAGCATGAAAGAGCCATCTCTGTGGGGCTCAGTGAAACTCCACAAAATGAAAAAAGGCAACAGATAAAGAGACAGATATCTCCAAGCACTAAAAGTATACTTGGAAAGCATTTTTCTGGGAACAGAGTTCCTGTACAAAGCATGCAATCTGCAGATCAGATCTGAAAAGAGGAAAAAGAGCCTGTTCCAGCCTTGCTATGAGTGGTGGTATAAGAATCAGCTGGACAGTCTCTTAGCTTTAAAAACAACTGATTAGCAGTCAGAAAAAAAAATGATATTTTATCAAACTGTTATTACAACGGAGTAGAGAGATTATTTTACGATCTCTCTCTGGGTTCACACATTACAGTTAATATTTTTGCAAAATTCTCAACCTCCATAAAAGGCTTAGAAATGCTACAGTATATTGAAATTTTCATAGGTATATAGCTTTACAGTGTCTATATTGACAAAAATATTCTAATGCATTCCTGCTTTCTGATGAAATGGAGAAGATGGGGTTTTTCGTTCCACAGAAATAAAGTGATCATCTAAATGATAAAACAATTTTAAATCCTCAGCATCATTGGCACAAAAAACTAGCCATCTGCAATTGATCTGAAATCAGCTTGTAAGGAAATTGGCCCCAAATGATTGGTCAACAGCCTCACAGGTCATATCATCTATCACAGTACAAGTAGAAGAAGTGGTGAGAATGTTGAAGGAGAGATAAAATTAAGGAAAACATATCTCTTGAGACACTGTGACTTAAAGCCACTGAGCCCCTGGCTTCCCAGGGCAGCAAGAACTTCTGACTTGCTTTCAGTGAAATAAGTTCATTGAATTTTCATTTCTTAGTGTGGATTTTTTGGATGTTTTCCTTTCCACCTTGCTGGCAGGATTCATTGCTAACCCTTGTTGACCCACTTTATACTTTCCCTTCCTGTTTAAGGTCCTCTCTTTATTTTCCTGAGCACTTCCAAATGTTTACCGCTAGGTGCACAACCAGATGTGCAACACCTGTATTCATCCTCTGAAGACCGACTTCCAGCAAATCTGCTCATTTAGTGTTCTTTTCCATCATGACCAGAATATGCTCAGCTCTTAGGTGGTTGTAGAAGTATAAAAAACAATCTAGAATATCTTTATCATCTGCTGGGACCTGCAAAATGGCTAGATTAAGCTACCACCCTTCTTGTGAAAAATAATTTTTTTATCACTCAACTTTCCAATTATGGAAGTGGAAAGCATCCTTCATCATTAGAGGGCCTACATATTTTTTCCATATGAAAACTGAATAGGTGGCCCTTTGTTTAGTAACTAAACCTATAGCAAGAATATATGAAAAATACCATTCCACATTATGGCAAAATTCCTGAAGGATATGAACAAATGAGAATTATCTCTTTGATAAAGATTTGGTCAATAGTAAATGCTGATGGGGTTTTATGTTTTTAAATATTCCAAATTCATTGAAATCTGATGTAGTAATTTTTTTTTGTTTTAAACCCATTTTTTTCTTGTATTTGCCAAAGTACAGGTTACTAGAGATAGTTTTAGTACTCCAAAGATTGTCAGTCTATGTGTGTAATGGTTTCTGGTCACCAAAAGGAAAAATGTTCCCCTCACCTCACCACCACAGTGGGCTGTTTTTCTAACCAGTTTCATTAGGCGGCAGCTAGCCATTTTCAGGGGGGCTGTTTCTAGATAGGAACCCCACAACATCTTAGCAGTTACTGCCAGTTAGATATGACCCCCACAGTCCATCCTTGGGACTTCATATGGGTGAAAACACAGCAAGTGTAACATGGCCGGAGAAACTATTGACCTTGTCATGTGACACCGTATTCAACTTTGAAACCCTGATCCAGACGTTGTGCTTATGCCAGAAAATAAAAAACTCCCATTTTTCTGCCAGCATTCCTGGCTGTCAGATACTTCAGACAGCAGAAGCCTGGAGCCCCAGTATCTGTGTGCTTTAAAACTCCCCCAGGGTTTGAGGTGGACTGAAAGGGGTTCGCACCTTTCCACTTCACACCTCAGCTGTCTATTATTTTATTTGCTTCCTGGTATCCAGATGTGTACTCCCTCACTGACAGTAGTATTACTTTCAGTGCCCTCCTTTCTTTGCAATGAAGACTCAAAGCACGTAGTTTCTTTACCAAGCAGGATGCAATCTCTGGTCAAGGTTCCTCAACCCCAGGTGATGTGGAGAAGGTAGCGGGAAAGCATGTCAGCATGTCTCTGCAGGTGTTTTGTTCTCTTGCTTTTTCCTGGGCATCTCCTGTGGAGCAGAAGCAGGGTGCTGGGCAGGATCCTTACTCTGACCCCATGTGGCTGTCTTTGTTTGGGGGTTAGTCATTTTGTTCCAGTCAAAACTGCCTAGCTCATGTAAGAGCTAGCTTATTTCTTGCTGATGTGTCATCTTGCCATGCTGGAATACTACCACCAACACTGCCATGTCTCCACAAGACCATCAGAAGAAGGTCAGTGACATCCAGCTTGTGAAGGCTGTTGAGTTTCCCTGATGATCACAACAAGGATGCAATTTGATTAGGTATTCGAGCATCCATTTTTGGTTCCACTTTTGTAGGCAGAAACATTATTTTTACTGATAACCTCTCATCTGGGCAGAATCTCAGCGTAATGCTGCCCTGGCTGATTGATGACTTCCTGGAGCTGGTGTTGCAAGGCAGTCTGCTGAGCGCTGCTTCCTCCTGAGACTCTGCCGAAGCTGTTTGGGGCTGTAAATGAACTGCATACGCAGGCAGCTCGGGAGCTGCAGTACGCTAACATTTTATGGCTGTTTTTTCCTTCTCATTATGTCTAATACTAGTCATCCAGGTGCTGTGGGCTTTCCCTCCCCCAGTTGTCTTGCTTGCATGAACTTGTTAGGAACTGTTTATCTGACATTTATATTAGTGGGATAAAAAATTGCTACATTTGTATTTTTTCGTGTTTCAATGTAGTTCTACCCCTCCAGAGGCATTAACAGCTATACTGCTGCAAGAGTATTTGTTTCCATCTTTAATTTGGCTGATTTCCATCTTGCATCTGCTCTTTGCTTTTAGAGCGATGGTAAAACTTGAAGTTCACATGTGTGATAAAGATCTGTATGTTCGGACCTAATCAAGATTTCTTCTAGAACAAATTGTGGAGATCGTGCTAACCTACCCGACCAGTCATCCAAAAAAGTATGACTATGGATTCAAGTAATGTATTAGTTTTGGCTTCCATTTTATTATTTTTAATGTTGCTCAGCATGAAATTCTCTATTGCTAAACATGAGATCCTGCTGGGGATTTTGGTAGCTCTGCTCCACTTCTGTTCTTGTATGATCGAAATACACTCTTGTTATTGTTCTATAAATGTGACTCTCTTCCAGTTGACAGAGGTTTTTGTAGGACACAGATTGCTGCATCTGATGTCGTGATCTGGATTCCGTGCTCTTACTCATCCCAGCCTGTTAGTGTTATCTGCTGGTTTTCAGAAAAACAATCTTAGCTTTCATTTCCTGTCAGATCAACTTCCAGCCCAGTTTACCGCCTCTATCAAAAGTCTCTGAGATGCTACTGTCTAAATGTCTGGAGCTATAGTATAAATAGATCTTACAATTTGTTTATAAACACATCTCTTTGCACAGATCACAGAAAAAAAAGCTACAGAGGCAGTTTGAAAAACCAGCCCCACTTAGGCCACCACATGTTTATTCAAGAGCCTAGGTTTCTTCTGGAGTATATGATACATAAATACCTGATTGAAGTAGATTTACTGCATGAACATCTCCCATGAATTGATAAAGGACGTAGCAAATCAGAACAGAAAGTCCCATCCTGTGTGGTGCTTGTTTGAGCAATCCTGCTCGGAGAAAGGAGGCTTATTCCTCTCCACATCTCATCCCTGCAGGGCAGGTCCGTGGGGGTGGTCGTGCTGCTGCCCTCCCCGCACCATGATCCTGGGTCAGCTGGAAGCCTGACCCCAGGCAGTGACTCCCACAGCTGGTGTGTGCAAAAACCCGCAAGCTAAATTCCCACCTCCCTGCATGTAGGGCATGTATTTCATCATGACCTTAGATTGCTTCCAGATGAGCGGAGACACAGAGGCAAGCCTGTTTGCAAAGGTGGTGATGCTGGAAATGGACTTTCTGCTTGGGCAGCCTTGCTGCAGGCATGCTGAGCCCAGTCTCCCCTCTGCGATCAGGACAGAAGGGGAGGTGAGGGCTGGTGAGCCACCCTTTGCACTGCTCCCTCTCCCAGGGAGAGTCGTCCCTCTGCTCTGCAGCAGCCCACCCAGAAAACCATCCCTGGATCAACTCTCCTTCCTCCCTACAAAGCAGACAGGGAAGACGGACACCTTGGTGGCATCATACCAGCAGGCTGCCATTGGCTGGTAATCACTCCTCTTTTTTAAAAAAATAATATAATGAAGTGCAGTTAAATAGCCTTTCAGAGGTACCCCAAGACTCTTGCATTTAGTGTGGTTATGACGAGGAGAGTTGCCCGTTGCAGCAGTCAGTGCAGGCAGGACTAGCTGGCTGTGCAGATGTGGGATGAGAGGTGGCCATGTAGGTGGCGCGTCCAAGCAGTGGGCTCTGGAGGTTGCAGGGCATCACACACTGTCCATGAATCGGTAGAGCCGTGTTGCCACAAAAAAAGCAAACATCCCACTGGCTTGTATAAACAGGCATATAGCCTGTGAGAAATGTGAAGTAATCCTTCTTTCCTGCTCCACATGGAGAGTGCCTCAGCTGGAGTACGGCAGATGACGCGTTTCCAGAGGGTCTGGAGAAACTGGACCGAGCCCAGAGGGCAGCAGCGGGAGAGGTCATATTTCCGAGGCCTGTGATGAATGGAGGCAGGCTGGATGAATTCACTTCACCGTTGCCTAAGAAGGCAGTGGTACTGCACCAGGCTGCAGCCTAAAGGATGCATAAACGCTGCTGGGGCTAGTCTGTCGAGGCGTGGTATATCTGTCATTGGTAGAGAGGGTATAAATTAATGACTTTAATTTCAGCCAAGAAGATTCAAGTTAAACACTGAGGAAAGCTTTCCCTTGGGGAGGAGGGAAATGGCTTTTGGGGATAAACTCTCTGACAAGACTGCAAAGTCACCAGCTGAGTGCCAGTGATGGTCTCCTTCTGGGGAGGGCAGGAAGGCAGCAGGCAGCCCCACCGCTCTTCCCTGTCCTCCCCTTCCCGAGGGCATGGGATGCTCCCAGGGCACCCATCGCCCTCCCTGCTTGCTTAAGACAGCCATATCGACAGCGCTGACCCCCCAGACAGAAATCAGCTGCCTGATTCTTTGGGATTTTTTCACATCTATTCAACTTCTAGCTAGACTGATCTCAACTTTTCAACATAGTTTTTGTTCTTCCTGAAGGAGTTGATCTATTACATTAGATCTGAAAGTGAAACTACACCGCTTATAATTTTGTTACAGATTTATTCTTGGGCAATGTTAGACATTACAAAGGTTCAAAACAAATGAGGTGAGGTCAGTGTTGTGATTCCAGATTGTTTCTTTTTCCCCTTTGAGATGTATGATGCCTGGCATTTTAATGGTTCCAGTTAATAATCTCATTTTTGCTCTGTGTGTTTTGGGTTTTTTTGTTGAGAAACACAAAAATGTTAGAATCTGTTATTTAAAAGAATTTTGCAAAAGTATAAACCATGTACATCTATTTTAGAGCTTGGGAAGTTAAGAACTTCCATATGTCATGACTGCAGTCCTGAGTCAGAGTATAATGTATGTGTTCTCAGCATGTAGAAATGGTAAAGCATTGGAGTTAATGTCTGGGAGAATTCAGCATTTGTTTCAGGTGGATTGCTCAGTTAAAACCTGAAAATATTCTTGGCAAGGCTCTAATAAGCGTGATGGTTTCAGGTTAGAGCTGCTGCAAATGCCAGAAGACTACAAATTTCATTCATTTTTCTTGAGGATCCTGGAAAGAGCATCAGCATAAACCCTTTTCCTTTTATCTTTTTTTCAGCTGCATTTTGTAGTTACAGTTTCCGTTTAGACTGACTCTGGCACTGGATAACCCGTGATGGGAATTCCATGGGTCTGGGGGAAAAAGGTTTTACACAGAAATTTTAGAAACCCCTGTGAAGTGGATAGTTAAAAGTCAGCTGCAATAGCTCTTGGTATCTGAAGTAATGGATTTTTATTAAATGTAAACACAATCCCTAAAAGTTCAATATTGGAAAATAGAGCTCTAAGGCATTTTTCAGAAAAGAAGCATGGGCTGCTATCTGCAACTCCCAGCAAACTGGGGATGCAGGAGGATGGCAGAAACCTTGCATCAGTTTGCTGAGGGTCTCTCTAAGGAAGTTTCTCTTTGCAACAGTGGAAGTTAGTTTCTTTTATGATGTCCAGAAATAATGTTCTAAATCAGAGCAGTACTTGCAAGTGCAGGCTCATTTTTTTATTTATTCAATGGCAAAAACTTTGGCTACTTCAGATGAAAAATTTTCAAGGGCAGAAGAAAGAATGAATAACCGTTTTCTGATGAGTTATGATATAAATAATTGAACTACATTTAATTAATATTTTATTTTGCTGCTGTTGCTTTTGTGCCAGCCCAGAGCAGATGCTCACATGTTTACTTCTAACCAACTTTCTTGAACATCAGTCAGGGGTTTTTGTATCACCTCTCTTTTTGTGCCTTGGAAGGAACTGCCCTATCATAATGACATAGAAGATTCTTAAATAATTTTTACCTAAATATGTCTTTGTTTAGTTTGTAAGATTTCAGTTTCTTTTAAATTCAGGAAGGGTAATGAATGGCAATTTAAAAAGTAAATAGCTATTTCACACTAAGCAATCAAAAACATTTTTTGGGAAGTAGAAAAGCAATAATGCAATGAGACTGATTGGTCTAAATTATGCAGTGAGTTTTCTTTTGTTAAAGAATTACTTTGGATGTCTCTGAGTTGTTCCGGATTATGTAGCCATCCTACATTTGCTTTTTTTTCCTCATCTGGGCTACTTTTTGGGAGAAAAGATTGTTTTCCTTTGGTTCACAGCTTTGAAAGTTATCTTTCAGATATCGGGACTTCCAGGAAAATAAAACCCTCATTTAGTTTATCAACATCTTGTTACCTTCCCTGAACCCCCCAGATCCTGCGTCATGATGCTGCCTCCAGCCTGGCAGCCAGCCATGCATCCCACCAGTGTGCCTCGTGAGCCCTTCTCTGGGAAACCAGGCATCTCTCAGTGTACTGTGTGCCAACAACAACAAAACAGTGATAAGTAATAAGCAAATGTGACAGGGTAACAGGCAGCTCTCCCCCATCATCACTTCCAGGGGACCATGCCAGACAGTGATCAGTTGATCCCCCGTCATAGCACCAAGATACCTCTGTAGTGTCATACAAAGGTTTAGCCTTCGCTCACTTGCTTTCTTATCCAGAGTTTGTCTGCGTTTGACAAAAAAACCCCTGGGTTCTTTTCTTTTTTCAACCTCTTTGTAAAAATGACACATTCCTGAAAAATGCCTGAAGAACTTTGCCAAAAGACTAGTAGAAATGAGGTGCCCATTGGCTTATTCAGGCTACAGGTCTGAAAACTTGTGTAGCTCCTGAGTTGGCTGGCAGCCTCAGCTTGCTGTAGGAACCTGTCACTGAACACAGGAGGCTCTTTCCTGAGCCTCAGTCCTGTTCCTTTCCTTTTACTCTTACTTATCTCCAGTGCTGAATGTGGAGAAGGGTACATAAATCACTGAAATTGCTGGTATCTCATACTTAGATAAATGCATCCTTGCTGCAGTATGTATTTGTATCTTGTGAATAGCTAATGCAGCTCAAACTTACAGCAGGTCAAAAGTGCAGAGCAGCCTTCTTTGGCTTTTTTTTTTTTTAAAAAAAAGCAGATTCTGTTGACTCTGGTGTGGAGAAATGCACATATGAATTCCCTGTTGTATGCATGAGGTGTTTCCCCATTTGTCAGAGAAAATTTTGGATGAACTTCCTGTTGTGATGCATTTTGCATCAGAGCTCAGCAGATAATAATAGGGAAGGAGGCTGTGACTTGGGATTAGTGCTGTACACACAGGGTCCTGTCTCAGTGGGACTTGCTGCACCAGTGATGCTGCAAAAATTTCAGGAGCCCAGAGTAAATATGTAAACATCGGTGAGAAGAAAAAGAAAAAAGAATTTGAAGGAAAGGGATCCTTCTATATTTCATATTCCTTTCCTTCTGTGGATAGCTGTCACACAGCAAGCAGAGCAGAAAGAAATCAGCAAACAAGTGGAAGGTGCCTTAGATGGGTTGATGCAGGTTAGCACAGGCAGGTGGAAGAAGGAAGCTGAATCTGGGCTTGAGGCTCCCCAACAAGCCTCGTGAATGTCTGTGGTGGCAGGGTCAGGCGCCCAGCCCTGGACAGTGGCCTTGCAGATGAGCACCTCAAATTTGTTGTGGGGAGCGGGGACCTCCCATGGGCTATGGGGAGGTCAGGGCTCTCCGCAGCCTCCTCCGCTCCCTGTTTTGAAGGGTGGGTGCAAGTCAGTGTGCTCCGTAAAGCACTAAGCAGGTGGGAGTGGGTGGCAGTAAGGAGCCACTGGCTGCTAGAAATGGATTGACTCGGAAAATAATGGAATGTAATAACAAGAGACAGCAAAAACTCCCAGGAAGTAGGAGCACAGTAAAAAAAGCCACATGTCCACATGTGGACTATTCCTCTGAAGGAAAGCAGTGAAAGCCTTGCTGCCTCCAACAGGAAGGGAGACATACTTCACCGCAGCAGTGGTTAGGTTATGTAGCAGGTCTTTTTCATCTCTGATTTCTGAGATCATACAGCCAGGCATGTTAACTATAATTAGGCATACCATCAGGCACCATTTACCCAGGGGTGTGCCTCGCCTGCTCTGCTCTTCCCAACATGATGCAATTGCCTCCATTAGGCATAGCTTCCTGAGCACAAGCATCCATGAGTCATCGGGGGCTGTCTACCTGTCCGAACTGCTCACAGACTCAATTAAATACCGTCATGCAGAAAAACACAGGGTCCATTTGCACAGCAGCATGCCATGGCAGCCTGGTGCATGAAGTTACTTTGTAAAGGCGCCCGGTCAGGATCATGGGGTGTGTGGTGTCCCCCTCCTGCATGTGCACATGGAGAGCTAGATGTTGCTCCAGCACTTTACTGAAAAAATCAGGCTTAATACAAATATCTCTCTCCCTAAAAAATATATATATAAAAATATATATATATTAAAAATAGAGTGGAAATGGTGATGTATGCTAAATACTGTCCCTGTTAAAGGTCTGATGTCTACTTGCTCTGAACTCAACGCTAGTCTTTATCGGTGTGATTTTTAACACTGCACATTTAAACCACTAAATGGCAGAGATCCCCAGTGCAATGTAGGGGATGGTGTTAAGACTCTATCCTAATACCTGAGTCATCTTGATTTTATTCCCTGCTCTGATGGTCTAATCCCAGATTCATCCCAGCTAAATTTAGGTACTTAACGGCTCTGCCTGAAGTAGGAGCTTTGCTTTCTTTCCGGAAGAGGCAGGGATGATGCTGGGCTGTGGTCTCTCTGTGCCTTGTATTTCTCAGAAGCTGGGGAGGGGGCTGAGGAGGTTGGGGAAGGGCTGTGAAAATACAGAGACTGGAAAAGAAGAGGCACTACTACCAGGCACTGAAGTGGAGGACTAACCACCAGGTAAAAGCCAATATTTTTCATCTCTGAAGTAGGAGAAATGGTCTTTATGTCAGAAAAGGATAAGGAGGAGGAATCTGTTGAGGGTTGCATGGCATGTTGAGACAGTAATGGGAAGCAAGGCAGGGTATTTTTATTTAGAGACCAAGCCCAGCCTGTTTCTTCACGTACCAGTGCTGGGTACCAAATAACTCATCAGGATTTGAACAATGTTCACCTTTCCTTACGGGCTTGTTGGGCCAAAGCTTGGATTCTCTGTAATAACTAGAAAGCAAGGTGACAGGCCAGCTGCCATTTTTCCTCAGACCTTTGGAAGAGTCTGGGAGGGTGGGGTGAGCCATGCTGAGGGGAAGGAAGTGTTCACAGAGATGCCGGTAACAGTACTGCTTGATTCATCAGCATCCACTTGCAAGTGCCCTCATGAAAGAGAAGAATGTTAGATTGGCCAGGTAGATTGTTATTTTTCATGGGTGCAAACGAAGGTTAGAGCAAATGTGGGGTCTAAGAGATTATCCGATGTGGCTGCGTGTCATCATCAGAACTGTAGAGAAGAAATCAGTGAATTCCTGTAAGCGGATGTTATTGTACTGCAGCTGGCTTCTTTTTTTGTTGTTGTTTTGGAGAGTACATCAAGTATGTTATTACATGACTGTGGTAAAGAGCAGTGGACTCTAATGACCATAACAAATTAATCCTTACAAAAGCTCTATGAGTAGTACCATTACTATTAATATTGGCAAAAGTCTTTAAAGGCAAAGTATGAAGTAAATGCAAGGTGTTTACATTAGCATTCCAGATGTCTGATAATGAACAGCCCCATGGTAATGCACTTGCTCCCACCATCTCCTCTGGAGCATGTCACAGATGAGGAGTGGAAAAAGTGTTGCACTGATCCTGAGGATGACTGTTGACTTTTAGGAAGCATCATCCTATGTCCTGTCATAGTGTTGTTGTGGCTGTTGATACTGCTGGTTTCCTTCCTTTCTGCAGTAGGAAGCCTGGGGGATTGGAGTATGTCTGAAGTGCATCTTATAATTTGCATATTGGTGGACTTTGTCTTTACTGTGCAAAGTAGCTTTACATAAAACAAATTTAAAAATGTCTCTTTCCCCAAAGGTTGTCACTCCAAATAGGAAAGACAAAGGGACAAATGTGTGAAAGAGTGGAAAAACTAAACATGCCTGGCATCTTCCCTATTGTAGACCTGTAATCCAGAAACAATGCCAAAAGACTGTCTTCCTCTTGCACTGCTATTATTCTGTTTCTGTACATTTCCAAATTTTTCTTCACCGTTTGGTAATTTCTTTCCCATTCCAAGCATGAAGTCTGAAAGTCTTGTTGCTGGGTTGAGAGTAAAACCAGATTCAAAAGAAAGTTTCTACTTAGTGATACAGCATGTGAATCTTCCCTCTAGCCTGTGACACTCAATGGAGTTTCCATCTCGGGGGAGAGCTGTGCTTTGAGCAGCCACAGGAGGTATTGCTCCACTCCTGAGTTGCTAGCTTTTCCCTTGGAGGGTGAACCAGAAGCATCTTCTTTAATCCTGACAGGTGAAGCAAGCATCCTACTAGTCAGTGCCGGCTGTTATCCAGTCACCCTGCCAGGCAGTCTCATCCTGAACACTTGACAGCGTTTTAACTTGGTCACTTAATTGGCAAGAGGCATGGGTTAAAATTAACCCTCAGCTTCCTGCGCTCGTCTGCATTTTGTGAAATAAAGATGCTTTGGGGAGCTCTGAATCATGGATATAGTCCAGAGGGTGCAGGGGGCAAAACCCTAAGAAATCTTTCGTAACAGTGAGCCTGTACGTTTTGGTCTGTGTGAGCAAGTTGTCATTTCTGTAATGATTTTGAACAGGTCACACCACTGTCCTTGTCCCTGCTGCGAGTCCCCAAGTCTGATCTTAAAGGTGGGATAAAATAAGTTGCCAAGGCCTGTAGTGACTTGCCCAGGGTACCATGACAAGTCAGTTGGTCAGTCAAGGTGGGAGCAGACTTGCTTTGTTCAGGGCACCCCCTGCCCTGGACAGGCTGGTGTGCTCCTCAATTAATGCTGCTTGGGAAAAGCGGTGTGTGGATGTGCAGGAAACATGCTGGAACCTACGAAAACCAACCACAAGAGAGGTGAGGGACACTTCAGTTTAATTTACTTATGAGCTCCCAAGGTGGCGGTGTGGCCAGAAGTGCTAATGGGGTTGTTTGGGTGTGGACCCAGGGGATGCTCAGGAGGTTTCAGTCTGGGGCAGAGATGCCATTGGTGTCGCAGAGGGTTTAGTCTGGGATTGAAGGGGTGGGTGTGTGCGCGCGCACTGAAAAATGCTGAGCAAGCCACTCAGCTTTTGAAAAGGGGGATGAGGGGAACCTGAAGCTTTCCCTGGGAAATAACACCCTTGAGCCTGGACTCACACCCTGTGACATATAACAAGCTGTTAAACAGATGACCTACCAAGTTTTACGGTATGTTCCCTGTCACAGGGAGTTTTTGAAACCAAGAGTGGATTTTTCACTGAAAGAGATGTTTTTAGTTTAAACTGGCATTAATTCAGGGAATCCTTCTCACTTGTGTGATAAAAGTTATCAAACCAGGTAGTTGTGATAGTTCTCCTTTTGATTTATGAATTTATTAACATTTTCTCCAAATGGTATGTTCACTGGATACATTTTCCAGATTGAAAAAGATGTTCTGTGTGATTTTAAAGGTTTGTTGTGATCAGCAATTTGCACTGATTTTTGAACAGGAATGTATTTTCCTGTAAAGTGCAACTAACTACCAGCCTCTCCTCTTCACCCCCACCCTGCTTTGTGACTTGGTTTCCAATTTCAAGTACTTAATAGGAGGAATCTTTGGTGTTTTATATTTTGAGTAGAATTCTTAGATTGCAAACTTTCTGTGATTCATTTTACTGCAGCAAGATTCTTCCCAGAAATGTTATACTGTGTGTTGCTGTTCTGTGATTGGGACATGTGGTAACTACTGCAAGAACTAGTCAGTGCCAGATTCCACAATACATTTCTACGTTGTCATCCGTATAGAGGAAAATCAGAAACATCTGTCCTTTTTTTTTTTTTTTTCATTCATTGAAAAGAAATATTATAAGCACAAACTAGTATAGGTAGTAGAATTTGATGCACAAGAGTGAAATAAAAAATGCCATGTGGAAGCATATTCTGGAGTTTACTAACAAAAAAGACAAATCACTAACCATTATTTACTAGTAATAAACATTGATCTTTAATATTCTGCATCTCTTTAGGCATCATCACTGCTTATCTTGTGACCATGTGTCTACATAGAAGGTTATTGTGAGCTTCCAGTCTCCGAAATCAATTGCAACTTTTCACCTTTGCTGGAGCTTGCAGCTGTATTTTTAAATATTCACTCAAATTTCACACTTAAGGAGTTCTTTTTTCTTTAAGAATACATTTATTACTGTGTTGGTTTTTAGACCCTCCTTGGGCCAGGTATCTGTTCACCAGGACACATCCTTCCCTTCTGTTCAGATTTCGTCATGCCATAACCAGGCAGATAGGCTTCAGCGTTACAGTACGGGAAATTGTTCCAGACCCTAAAAGGTAAAATTGGAAAGATATTACTGGTAGGTTAACATAAAGAAAAAAACAGTACATTTTGCTTGAAGAACAGCAGGCAGGATGAACAGCTTCTTAGACCATACTTGTTACAAACTTTTCTATAAGACCACAGGCACTTCTCTCAATAAAGACAAAAGTTACTGTCATTTTTATCATTCTGGGGTATATCAGCTCCATGGGATAAACTTAGCAGCATTCCTGCTCTGAGTACTTGGAAAGCATCCCTTTATGTCTCAGTTTTCAGCATTCCTGCAGATTAGAAATAATCTATCTCTCTTTTTTCATCCTTCATAATTCGCGTAGAGATAGCACTTTCCCTGAGTGCTGGTTGCAGTTATTTTTTTGGAAAACAACATGCATTTTTCAAACACTGTTGGCTGATAATATGACAAGAATATACCAGAACTATTCCCTTAGATTAACAAATCTCAGTCTAAACAAGATTGAGAGAGTAAGGGTTGAGTGAAATATTGCGTTCAAACTTCCTTAATCAACCGAGGCAGCAATTCAATATGCTTGGAAAAAAATGGATTTAACACTGCAAATTATTTCTACTGGGGGGAGATAGAACACAGTTTCAAAAGCCTCTGTATCATCTTGAAAAACAGCAAAAAAGTATTTATAACTAAGAATGATTTTGTTTCAAAATGCTTTAAAATTTTGAACACAAATATTTCACCTTCCTAATTGAAATGATATTTTTCGTTTACTAAAAACTTTGAAAAATAACAGTTAATTGTTTTTAGCAGAATTGCCAACACAACAGATAATCAGTCATATGCATCACCCCTTGACCTTGTACTTATATCACTGTGCAATTTACAAGAAGGTATATAATTGTAATGATGCTGAAGTATTTTTTCAGTTTTGTTTCTAATTTTTCCTGGGTAAGGTTTGTCCTCTCTGGTACTTGCTCCCACGTGACTTTTTGTGACCCTGCTGCTTTTGTGCATGCTCCTGTATCTAAAATGTAGGACATAGTGCTACACATTTTTGTAAAGACCAAAAAGGTAGTATTACTCAAAAAGTATTAGGTGCAATAGATAATTTACTTGGAATTTCCACTTTATATATGCCCTACCCTCCTTGTACTACCTCCTTAGGTACCCTCTACTTGTGCACGAAGACTGCCCGAGCTGGTGTGGCGTTTTGTTTGCTCTTATGGCAATTTTAGTTGTCAGTGATCATAACAGGAACAGACAAATTGAAATCGAGGAGTTGTAACAGTTTCAAGAAGATTCAACAAGACAGGAATGTTAAGAGTATGCTAGTTTGTTTTTAGGAGCACTATCAATGCACCCTTTATTGTGTGGGAACAGTTGTGCCTTTGTTTTGGTGATGCTGTTTTTTGGAGGATGAGTGAATAAGAGACCATTGATACTTTTTTTTTTACTTTTTTTCCAAAATCCCAAGTGTCCTTTGCTTGGCACGTCTCTCTCTGAAACATAAAAATAGTGTGCCACTTTGCTTTTTACATATTTGAGGAGCCAAAAAGGGGGAAGAGTAGTGAGTACCAGCACTGTTGGTACTAATGGCTAATTTTATCCTGAGACTCAGCAAATGAGGCTATTCCCTGGCAAAGCCAGGGAGCATCACTGCTAGGCTCCAAAGCCTCTAACAACCAGGCACCTGTTGATGAAGGATGACATAATTTCCAGATGATGGGTGGCAAGTGCCGTGAGAGTAACGGCGCAGGAGAGCGGCTGGTGGGAACGGTCTCCTTACAGGTTATTACTGCGGTTGTGCTCGGTAGACGTCTGAGGTAGGTCCCATGGAGAGAAAGAGAAGGGAAGCTGGAGGAAAACAGTGAATTACTGACAGTCTGCTCTGCTTGTTCATATTGTTTTCATTCAGTTCTCCCTTTGGTTGTTACAGCCCGAACTTTGCATGACAGATGGCTTATTGTTCCTCTCCTGTAAGCTCCTAAGAAATTCCTGAGCAGCAACATGCAGCATTACTTTCAGAAAGGCACTTTGCAACATCCAGCCTCTGGCTGTGAAGACCCAAGGTCTGAGTCACGTAGATGATAGGGAGGAAAAAGCTGTGGGGCTTAGTGTGTAGCATCAAAAAATACGCTTTTTGCTTCTATTAGGTGCTCTTCAATTTTAATCTGGGATTCAGAAAATGTAATGACTTACAGATACTGCAATATTAATACATAAAATCCTTCTTTTTTGTGTTAAAGTGTTAGTTTAAAGCAACAAAAAAAAGTTACTGGAAATGTAATCTTCTTGTAGAAAAAGTTTATTTCAAATTTATAATCCATGTGGTCACACAGTAAGAAGTAGTATGACATCCTTAGAAACATTCACAATGAAACTTATCCTTTTGTAGACAATAAAGAATTTGAGTAAATTTAATTCAATCTTTCAGGTGTGTTTTACTCAAGTAGTTATTACAAAACTGTGTGTGAACATAAACACATCTTCTTTATGAAACTAAAAATAAAAATCAAAATAAAATATAAGAAGTATTTCAGCTTGGATATTGGTCAAGATCTGGTCTATAGCCACAGCAGCGAGTGGCTAGACCATCAGAGGCCCTGAAATAAAGGGTCAGAGAAGGTATACAACATTACAGGCGATTATTCTCTAACACCAAATATCCAGTGTGGAAATTTCTTTCAGAATTCTTTATACCATAATGTCAGACAAAAGTTTGGCTCTGGCTGTTTCAGTTTTAGCATAATGTTTTCCTGGATGTGGTATCCACTTTAAAGCTCATCCTGTGGCTTTAATTCATCACATGAAAGCTGACTAATCTTTATGTATATTTGTGAATATTGTGGCAGGCATAAAATAACATTGTGCTTAATAACTTGTTATTCCTTTATTTGTTTTGTTTAAAGATATAATGAATCTTGCAGGACAGGTTTGGTTAACAATAAATTTGTTTGCAGTTCTCATGCATATCCAGTATCTTACAGAAACATGGAAGAAGGTACTGGAAAAGGCCATACCCATGTGTAGTCTTGTGGAAGTAAACATACCTTGAAATTTTACCTAAAGACTAAAAGAAAATGTGTTATGCCTCTTGTATCATTGAAAAGATTTGGGGACATTCCTGTAAATCCAGAAAAACCTTCCAAATGCGGACCTGTAAGAAGGGAAAAGGGGAGAGTAAAAAAGAAAACCAACACCAGTGCCATCAAACAGGCAGCTCTTGGGCAGGCTGATACAGACACAAGGTCCTGAATGAATGCAGAATTGGAACCTAGGTATTTAAACCCAGATCATGCAAAATGCTTCTGAAAATAAGGCTACTTGTTTCCTCCCAGAAATCGCTTGGCAGTTTTCAAGCCCTCCACAGTAGCTGAGATCCTGCTTCCATCAAAGTCAATGGGGCGTTGCCTGACTCAACTGGGGTCAGGTTTACACTCACACGCTCGTGCTGAAAGTAATGCTGAAAGTAAGAAATAATGTTCCTGGTCACGTTCTGGCTCCGTGTTAGACCTTTGAGTGCTGTAAGATCTTTGAACTTTTCTGTTTTCCTGTGAAGAGCCATTACCTGATAAAACCTGGTTTGATGGTTGGGTTTTTTGTTTTTTTTTTTCCTGTAATGATTACTGCATCACCTTCCCCAGATTTGAATGAAATGAAGAAGAGTTTCCTTGGTGACCAAATTCTTATTAACTATTTAAATGTGGTCAGGGAAGGGGGTAGGATCTGCATTCAGCAAAGGAGCTCAAGCTCACAACCTCTTATTTTATTCCTCCTTTACTTGGACCTGCATAACAAGGATGATTTATCTGCAAATGAATTACTTTAATAATAGGCTTTGAGTTACACAGAACATAGAGGTTCTTGACCCCATCTCCCCAGCTGTAAAAGTAAGAGCGTGGGTGTGGTTGCCTTGTGGCTGGCCAGGATGATACAGTTCAAGGGGGCGGGTAAAATAACATTTACACTTACAGTAACTGTTGAAAAATGTAATTTGAGTTCTGCCAAATCCTTCAAGTTCATTTTGGGAATCCAGCTCGTTAGGGCTGCCAACACTCAGCTCTTCTCACCCTAGTTTTTTGCAAGTTGTCTCCTCCTGCCAGATGCATTTCACTGCAATAGTCTCATGACAGAGCGTCAGGTTCCACCAGCCTTGCTCTGCAAACCGTTGCAGTGGGACACTCCTAGCTGACAGGCCTGCCTAAGCAAGCAGTGACTGAACCTGGTCCGTGAGACAGCATGGAACACAATCCCAAAGGAAGCATTCCACTTACAGCTCTGTTTGTATCTGCTGTAGCAAATGCTCCCAAGCCAAGCGAGGGCAGCCATTTGTTGGATCTTCAAGGAAGCATGTGGTGGAGGAGATCAAGGCTTGGAAGCTGGCACTTGTTCTTCTGAGCTGGAATTGCAGAAGTGCTGCCAAGCAGTGGGGACCATGAGTACCAAGTGTCTTGTCTAACAAAGACGCAGAATGGAGTTTTGACCACTTTGCAGTCTCATAGCTACTTTTAAAAGGGGGCAAGTGTTGGAATGATCTGGCTATTTCAGCCAACTAGAATAAGCCCCCTCTCCTTCTGTCTTCCTCCTATGGCAGCATCCCTTTTGAGGACACAGGGCAATCCTGCCCCACAACCGGCACAGGCTGCCACGCACAGAACTTTGCTGTGTCAAACCCCTGCAGCCTTTATCCGGGTCACTGCTGCGCTGAGCAGTGCCGCCAGCCGCGAAGGGGTGCAGCACTCCTGAATAGAAAGTGTAAGGCGTTTATGGCTAGGAATAACAATCGCTTCCAATGGCATGCTATGGGCTGTGCTTACCTGCGCAGATTGATGAATTTATAGTCTTTTGTTAGACAACACAAGCAGGGGGGTGTCTGGGCTGCTAATGCAAAGAAAGGCATTTCGAAGAGTTTGCAGACTCTGCTGATTGAAGACCCATGTTCACAGCCAGTCCATTCAACCTACTTTTTAGCTCTACTCATGAAATTCTTCCTGACACCAACCTACTCCATGTTAACATCTGTCACAACACTCTCCAAACTATCAAGCTGCAACAAGGTCTTTTACCACCACAGACCAGCATACGCTTCATGCTAGCCCCTCTGTTGCCTTCTCCTTGTCTCACCTCATCCAGGGCATGTGCTTTCTTGCTTCTTCCTCGTCTGCTCTCTCTTCATTGGCTCTCAACCACTTAACCAGCCACAGCTGCACCTTATCTACATCGGCCAACCCACCGCCCCTGAAGCCAACCCACAGTTTTATGTTATCAATGCTAATTAGCCCAGCTTCATTTCACTTTTTTTTTTTGAATGTTTTTAACAAACATTACAACCTTTTTACAAATAAATTTTTCATACAGTCCTCTATAACTCCTCTACAAGCATCCGTGACTAATGGATATCTACTGTTGCTGTGCCATGCTGGGGAATGGTTCACAGAGCTTAAGACCTGAGGGACCACTGTCTGGACTGTTTATGTTAGGCCACCATACTTCATCCGCTTTGGCTAAATATGGGTTTTTTTCAGATCAGCGTCTAGTGTTGAACACATAAGACATGCAGTATCAGCTCTTTGGTGACTTGCTTAGACGCAAAATTATTGTCTTCACTTGTTAAGAAGAAGTCAGCCTTTCTGCCTTGAATTTGGAAAGCTTTTTCAGAATAAAAGTCTTGTCCTTTTTTTCAGATTAAAGAGCACTCTTACCACCTCCTAAATACCTTTTCTTAGTGAAGGTACATGCATGTCCACACCATCATCATGCCAGCCTTATTTTGCATCTGGCTCCTGCAGCGGACCAGATCTGTGATCTTCTCCTTTTGTCCATCAGCTTCTCTTACCTAACACATTCGGAATACTTTGCTGATTACAAACGTATTTGACTGTAGGAGTCTCAAAGAAAAGAGTTCATGCTGGCCTGATGAAAAATTGTCTTGGAAAGAGGGGAGAGACTCAGAGAAGGGAGAGCTCAGCTGTCACACACTGTGCTTGGCAGCACAGGGCCAGCTGGTCAGTGTGAATGGATTTATTTAAGGGCTACCTGCAGCGTGTGTTGTCACGTTTCTAGTAGAGGGGCCATAAGAGACATAGAGACTAGGGAGAGTTTTCCTTCAGTTTGGTTTCCCTCAGCCCCCTTTCCACCAAAAACTAGTATGAATTCAGGCATCAGGAGTTCTGTTGTTCATGGAACATTTCCATTTTTATGAAATTAATTGTTCTCCACTCTTTAAGCTTTTCAGTAGATGGCATTTTCTTCTGGCCTCAAGTCCTCTGTGTCTTCTTGTCTTTCTCTTTTACCCTCTCCAGATTTTTCAGCACCTAAAGTATGAGTATCAGACTGTAGGTAGAAGTCTATTATTGGTCTTAACACTGCCTTATTCACACTCTTACCTTCTCCTTTCTCCAAAACCTTCCAGATTTTCTTGCTGCATCTTTGAAATGTGAATTTTGCTTATTGTCAGGACCCCTAGTTAGCCCTTGCAGCTTACGATTGGTAACCGAGTACCAAATCAGTTCTGCAGACAGAGGCTGTGTTCCTGCTCCTGACAACACGCCCATGCTCGGATCCGGGCACACTTTTTCTGGTATAACGTATGAAGTTTTCCAGATCACTCTATATAGCCACCATGATCTTCTCAGCACTGCAACAAGCTTTTAGTCATCTTAGTCTTAACTGGTAATTATTTTTTTGTTTACTTCTACTGATGTAAAATGCTATGTACATCTTTTCAACAGAGCACATAAAAAGCCTGCAACATAAGAGGAGTGAACAAAAGATACTGGGTCATATATGAGAGATATCAATGACATCACTGATGAACGGCTTATAAGATAGCACTGAGGACAATGTGATAATCTTTTGGAAGAAATCTGTTCAGCTTCCATAACCCACTGATCTTCAGTAATTCTGCAACAGGGAAAAAAGTGGTGATTTGCCTGGGGTTCTACACATATGGTGCCAGATGGTCATTGTTTTCCTCAGAAATACTGCATGTAGACTTTATGATCATGTAACTTTGCATTTAATTTTATTTTGAATTACATTTCCATTATCAGGAGAATATTCTTAACAAACTTAGGTTCAATGAAAACCATTGGATATACCACCGTGTAAACAAGAGAATTCTCTCAGAATAGATCTAGATTGTTTTTCCTTTAAAAGTTCTGTGTTTTTTTATGGGGAACTCAGGCATTCGTTTTTAAAGGAAATTCATTATAAAAATCTTCAACACCTTTAAATAAGGTGTGAATATTTCTTTTTTTCTTCACAAGTATTTATTCAAGCCTTGACCTACTTTAAGTGACTCAAACACTGCAACTTCCATTCAGTATCAGCCCAGAATTTATAGAATCACGCAGCCAAAAATCTGGAAGACATTGAATATAAATTGTGCCCCAATCTTTACTATTTCTACGTCCATTTAATCAGGCTGTTGAAGGAAACATGAGACTGTAAAATTGTTTAGACATTCAAATAAGTGGAAATTAATTGTGAGGAAATTTTCCTATCTCCATTCAATAAACAAATTCAATCCACAAAATGTGCTTAAGGTATCATTTGAAGCAAGCATTTAGGAGTATATTGTTTTAATTAGGACCTGGCAGTTTCAAATACAACTCTTGAATGCAATCTAAGATTTTCAGTGTACACAGAGTGTTTCCAAAACATACTTCTAAATATTTGAGCTTCAACTCTGGTTTTAAGGACTGCAGCTTGATGAGCTGTTCTAGTCTGGGGCTAGTAAACAAATCTAGAACTTGCTGGATTTCTCCCAGCAGATAAATTGTCATCCACTTTTAACATTGTCTGGATTTGTAAAGTCCTGCAGTCTTTGTTTCCGGGATAACACACAACGCAGTCATCTCATGAGAACATGGAAAGGTTTTCAGTTGTAATAATAACATTAAAGTGAGCTTTTTGCGAAAAATCTTCCTCCTGGCTATAAAAGAGTTCAGCTTCCCTAAAGGTAAATTTTCACAGCAGTCTGTGAGATTTTTTGATATATCACCCCTGCTGAATTTTAATAGGGATAGAGTGCTTGGTTACGCATGTAGTAAAGATGTTTGATCTACATCCAGATCATGGGTCTGGTTTTTTTAGCTTCCCAATATACAACAGCTGTACAGGTAAGAGCAAACTAGTATGTGTGTGTATACAGGACAGCATGAAAATGCCAGCTTTTGTGATTACATTGCCCATGGATTTAGTTGTCGAAAAATACCTTTTCATCCATGTTCAACATTTTTCCAGCTGTTAAGATGTGCAGACATCTGAACATGAAATTATTCCATGCTGTGCTTAGGCAGAAAGATTTTGTGCAGTTTAGAGAGTGACAGATGTTTTTTACCTTTTTTTTCATATATTTTGTTTGTTCCCAATCACTTCTTTTTTTCCCTGCGCTCTTCTCTTGCCTTTATCAGCCTAACACACCCTAACATATTCAACTTAAATAATACTTCACAGAAAAAAGCAACGTTTTTAACACTATACTAGGCAAGATGTCTGTTGGTCTTAAGAAGCTCTGTATTTGCCAAGCCTTGCGGAGATTTTTGTCTCTGAAGGGTCTAAAGAGCTTCTCAGATGGAGACACCACTATGGAGAGGTACGTGTGAGTATGGCAGGCACCTTCTTGCATCTTTATCCACAAACATTTTTGGACAAAAATCTGCTAAGATACCTGCTGTCTGACCCACCAGGTCACTTCTAGGCAGGAGATGCTGGTCCTTTCTGCTTTTCTTGGCACCTTTACAAATACCAGGAGACTGCATGGCATCTCTATGTTCTTACTGCAGGAAAGACTGGTCAGTTCATGGTCACAGCTGGGCTCTTTGAACCCAGGCTTGCTTTATTCCCTGAAGGTATTACATGGTGTGTGTGTGTCACTCCATCAAAAACTAGATGGGTTTTGACACACACACATGAAAAAAGTCTGACTAGACAGGCCCAGTGTCAGGGGTCTGGAGGTGGGTACCACAGGGAGCTGGAGATGGAGGGAGAGGGTTGTCTGAGCTGCAAGAAAAGCTGAGAAATGGGGCTGGGTCCCAGGTTTCAGAGAAAACCACCTCCAAGTTTTACAGACATTCTTCCCAGCAAGGCAGTGGGCAGCAGGGCTCACCCTGTGCAAAGCCTGCCTGCCTGGCCGGGGAGTCTCGCTGGCTGGAAGGGAGAAGACATTTCTGGTTAGTCTTACTCTGGCTGACAAGATCACTGCTGTACTGACTTCTTGCAGCTGTAACAAAGTCATTTCATCCCACAGAAGGGATGTAGATCTGATCTCTGGTGGGCTGGGTTTCTTCTCTTGGTGTGCTTTGTGTAAGAAGTTAGAAAGTTTTTCTTTAGTTTTTCACTGCAGTGCTGCTATTCTGGTTGTTACACGACACTTTTAAAGAGCTATTTAAAATCTCAGCTGAATAAAGAGGGGTGTGTGTGTGTGTGTGTGTGTGGAGAAAAGCCTGTTTCATATTTCACCACACAAAATACTATGTTTATCCTTCATTAGATAAAAAAAGATAATATATAAAATCTTTGTTTTCATGTGGGTTGCATATAACAGGGGAATTCTTCAGTTTTCCAAATTTACAAAGTGTTCTTCCTGAGTGGTTAACTGTTCCCACATTTGTAAAAAGGAGAGGAGGGGAAATTGCCAAAGAGGTTTTGAAAATTACCCTGGACGTTAATGGTTGTTTTCTGTTTGTGTTTTCTTGTTCTAATTCTAATAAAGGTTTGTCAAGTCACACTGTTGTGCTGCTTTCTTCTAAACGTCTGCTATGGAAATAAGAACAATGTTGGGAGCATTTTATGGATTTGGTCTGTTTTACATTACAAAGCATTTTTGTGTCATAAAGCTCTGGACCAGGTCTTTACCTCTATCATTAAACATGAAGGGACAGAAATTCAGCTGGTCTACACTGGCTTAGCTCCATGGATTTCATTGCTGTGAACAAGGTAAAGATTTCACCCTTTGCAATAAGATTCCTTGTTATTTTCTTTTGATTATGTAAATAATCCCTAAAATATATAAATCAAATTCTATCAATTTGGCCTTAGTTAACTCATGGATTAAATCACGTGTGAGGCAAATTGCAAAAGTAAACATTGCTCTGCTCTAGCTGCAACAGGCTGCAAGTGGCAGGATAGCCCTGTGCCGTGTGGCGCTCTGCCTGGGATTTGCCCACGTGGCTGGAATAGCTACGAGCCAAGTTAAACATCTGTTTAGGGAATGCACAGGTAACTTAATCTTAGCTTAAGCCTGCATGTGTAATAAAACATGCCCCTTTCCTCTGTGCTGCCTCCCCGGAGCCCACGGGCAGGCTCCTGGTGAGTTGAGAGCTGTGGCACAGCCCTCATGGCATCATGGCACTGGCCCTGCCTGGCTCCCGGCCATCCTGGCAGAGGTGTTCCCGCCGGCCAGGCATGGTGAGGACTGAGCCAGTGATTACTGCAGCAGTGGTGGTACCCAGACCCTGGTGCATCACCATCATCATCATCACCATCATCACTGCTCGTGTGGCCCCAAAGCCAAGGCAGCTGGCTCCTAACAACCCTCTGCTAGGAAAGCCTGCTGATTTATTTGTAGGTTTATATCAACCAGCCACAAAGTGTTAGCTAAAAATAACAGAAGGGCCAGCCTTGCAGCCTGGTGGCAGCCACCTTTGTCATCTTGGCATAGCTGGAGCTTGATTTTGATTCCTGCTTTTCGGCTCTGTGAGCTGGCAAGATGGCCATGGTTTTATATGCATGAAAATACTAAAAATTGAGGACAGATGCAACAAGGTTCTGAATACCCAGCTCAGCGTTTACTTATACCATCAAGCTCCTCACTTCCTTCAGAAATCTCCCCCTAACTTTCTCATGCAGTTACCCACGCAGGAAATGGGTGCTACTCTTCATAAGACCCTTTCTTTTTGGGGCCTGATAATTTTGCTGGCTTCTGGAGGATGATCCTATTCTGTCTGTCTTTGAAACCCAGCCCAGCTGGGTTTCAGTAACATGGAGAATCCCAGTAGAGTGCTGTAGAGCAGTCCTACACCCTGAAGTCTCTGCTGAATGGCTGGAGGGTATGCAGGCATGGCATCCTGGAGTGGAGTGGACATATCATTACCCTCAAAAAAAGAAAAGTAGAAAAAACCATGAAAAATCATTATTTGGGATGTCTACTCTGAGGCTTTTTGGAAGGGGTGAGGTGGTGGATATAAAGGTTGTTACTCCATGACCTAAACCAAGGAGTCAGGATGCCCCCATCAATTGCTTTGTGGACGAGTCCTCAGGCTGAGTTTCCAACTCGTCCTGTCCTTTCTAGCAAAGAAGAAAAATGTGCATCCTTTAAAGTGGTGATTTGGAAAAAATATGAACAAAGTCTATGCAAGCAACTGCTGAAGAGGTGCTGCCTCTTTTTTGCTTGGTGCAATCGTTTTTCTGTGCATGGGCTTCTACACTGTCAGCAGGAACAGTACACTCTGCCAGACAGGACAAAATCCTGGACAAAAATGGAAACTGGAGTCAGAAAAAGGAAACCAGTTTGGGAATAAACAGTACCTGTCAATCTCAATGGCACAGTTATTCTGCTGCTTGCTAGTGGGGGGGTTCTGGTGCCCATTGTAAATAATTTGTGCTTGAAAATAACTCTGCATAGGCTGGGAGTTCTAGCCACCAGCTGAGATCTCCTGCTCCCTATATAAATGTGGTCTTTCCCCAAGATACGGAAGTTTTGCTTTTCACAATTATGTACTGAAAGCAGAAATAGTCTTGTTCAAGGCTGATGGGAATAGTCATAGTCCCGAAGAGGTCAGGAAATGAACTACACTGGCATGGTCCGAACCATGGAGTATCCTTGCTCCTCTTGGGCTTAGTGCAGTGCAGTAGGTGGGTGAAACCCATGGATGTCAGGGAAAAAGCCCTGAGCAAGGGCTAGGCCAGGCCAGGAACTCACACTGGAGAAGGGGATGTTTAAGTGACATCTGTAGGAAGTACTGGAGTGCTTCCAATTCCACCTTGCCATTACTGTATTTACTGTTGTTCTTTGATGTCTGTGGTGGTTGGAGTGCAGGCTATCCCCTCTGCTCACCCTAAATAAAGTGACATTACTGCATTTTTCTCCTTTTCTATAGGGAAATTGTACTGTCACTTCTTTGCTTCCTCCAGTGTAACGAGGGAGGAGGAAAGATTTTTTTTAGAAATAAAAGATTTGAAAAAGAAAGGTCGGCATAAAAAAAAAGTGCAGCATATATATTTCCTTCTTGGACTCTGATTTATCTGAAAGCAACTCAAGCTTCCCTTCTCCTTCAGACCCCAGGTCCTGTTCTGAATCTCAAAGCACTGCTGGTACAGCACTTGGGTGCACAAAGGTTTGCAATGGTATTTGCTTTTTGTCAGCCCACCAAATGCAAAAACTTGGCTAATTAAGAAGGAAATCAGGGCATGACTGATGCTGATGGGAATGCCAGTGAACAAGGCTTCTGGCTGCTGCCTCACTTACTGTACCTGGCAGCACTCAGACAACTCTGCCTTGATGCTGCACTCCTGAGATTAACAGATGCCATGTAAAAGCTCTGTGCAAGTTTAAACCACCATCATGGTGTTTAGCACTCAAGGGCTGCTTACCTTGCTTCTGAGATATTTTTAAATTGGTAAATTGATTTTTGCATTTTGGTGCTGGATCTGTTTGTAAAAACCACCCAAATGTGGAACCCATTGAATAGATAAGCTGGAATCTGTTTGCAGTTTATGGAAGCAGTTAGTTGAAAGGACTGGGTTTTCTTCCTTTCATTACCAAGCTCTTTCAGATAAGGCAATATCATCTTAAAAGCTTTTTAAGTAAATAACCAAATAAAATATTTTAAATTAAGGACTTCATAAAAGGTCTTAAGAGGCTCATTTTCTTTCCTTTCAATTAATCCTGGAGAGTTCACCACGAAAGTCACCGGTTTTGATTTAAATTGCCTGGAGAACAAGGCACACATATGCAAGCTCAAGCTCAGTCACTTGCCTCACATATGCATGGGCAAACCTGTCTTGCCCAGAAAGTCCACAGACAAAACCTGACTGTTATGACAGTACATGAGCACAGCTTTTGGTCATAGAACTTTCCAGTTTTGATTCCTGTGTGACATCACCCATGGTTTTGGGAACTAGTTTAATGGCTTACTTGTTTAAGGGGCTTCAGTAAAGTACTTACAATGGCAACATTAATCCAGATAATTTACTGCCTTTCTCTGCAGAACAAATGGACTCAATGGATTTTTATTTTAGCTCAAGCTCTTTTTAAAGTCTGATCAAATAGTTTGGGAATGTCGAGTTCCACATATGAAATGTTGGTTGTGAACAATTAGAAATACATAATGCTGTTTCTGTTCTTATTTTGGGTGAACTCACTATTAAGCCAAGGATAGGCTTGTAGATATCTGCGGGTCTTAGTGCCAGCACATATTAACTTGTAGTTTTCTCACATCACCACAACCATAGACTAAGTCTAGCCTAAAAATTCTTTCACTAGCATTGTTATGTGAAGAAGTACTCTGCTGGAGATGCAGCTCCAAGGTCCTTACATTAACTTGGCTTCTTTTCCTTCTCCAAACCAGGGTAAGTTGTACTGCTAAGAGCATTATTTATGGCTGTAGCTACACCAGGGCTAGCTGCTGCACAAGAGCTCTCCGTAATGGTCCATATAGCTGGGTTGGAAGCTGTTGGAAGGGGTAAAAGAAATGCAGCATAAGGTGCCTGAAAGCACCTTCAGGAACTTCTCGAGGTTTGAAAATCCTGAGCCACAAGTTGAATATAAGCTATTATGTTTAAGATATAGAGAAGGCATGATCTGTGGCTCTGATCAGTTAATTTTTTGATCAAGATGTGCTTTGAACCTTTTCTAGTGGTTGGAAATGCATTTCCTTGTGTTGGATTTAAGCCTGCTGCTTGAGAACCTCATTGATTGCTGCCTATTTTCTGTGTTAAGGAAAAGGGAATAGTCATCACGTTTGTTTTCCCTGTCTCTTTCCCGATTTAGTAGGTCTTCATTGCATCTTCTGTACTGTCTTGGTTTCTCTTGTAGTCCTACTGTTGCCTTCAGGGGAAAAAAATAATAAAAAAATCTCTGAATATATATGCAGCAATGAATGCAGTGAGAGAACATTTTCTTCTTTAAATAATTTTGATGTTTCATATAGTCTCCCCAGAGCATGGTGTTGACATTTTCCCAGTGATCCCACCATCTCTTTTCTGAGTGGTAACAGCTAATTTAGAGCCTATTACAGGTACAGTTAAGGTAATTTTTCCCTGGTACACTACTTCTAATGTACCAATACCAACTGTAACATGACTAAGTCATGTTATCAAAACCCTTGTGCCTATATTAGTTCTGAACAAAAAAAAAATACATAGTAAAGTATGGCTTTCTTTTCTTTCTTGTAATTGGCAATATGCCATAACTCTGATTATCTATTTTGACTCGGCTATTACAAGTCGCAATTTGCCTTCTTGGGCAAGCATACAATATGCTGTTCACAAATGCTTGAATATGCCATGTCTTTTTTTATATTGCTGTATTATTATTAGAACTATTTGAACATTTATAGGAGTATCATGCCTATTCCTTTTTTCTGTGATTTTCCCCCCATCATTTTTTTGTGAATTTTCTGTCAACAGTTTAATAAATGCATTTCAGAAGTTCATTATCTTCATTAAGTAATTCTTTGTCTGCAGCTTGTTGCAAAGATGGGAGCAAAAATAGGATTTAGAACATGTGTTATGTTAATTATGCAAACTACCCAATCAAGCTACAAATTGGCACACAATTTAGACTGGCTCAAGCAGAATAGATTGCTAATTGTATGATTTATGGTTTAATGCAGCTGTTAACTATGAAGGAAGTATAAAGTTTAAATTCTTTCCTGACAAAGAAGTATGAACCTGAGTGAAATGCAGTCTTCAGGCCAGGACTGTTTGAATACTTTTAAAAAGCAGTCTCATAGGGTATGGCTGTGTTGCTGAACCATGACTCCCTTCAAAGGTAAACACTTAACTTTGGTGGGGGAAAAATGACTACTTTATTAGTTATCAGCAAAATTCAATTCCTTTCCTTCCAGTCTTCTTCCACCTTCCTTAGTTTTTTGCCATTTCTCTTAACAGCTTGAGCCCTAAGTATAAAGTGATTAGGATGAATATAGAAAAAGGCTGCTTGTACGTAGTTCTGTATAGGCAAAAGGAAGGGGGTCACTACTCTTGAGGAGCTGGCTGAAAGTCACTGAAACTGCAAGTTGCATGCTTCACTGCTGACAGGCCGCTCCATGTGTGCCATTTACCCTGTGTGTGCAAGAACTCACCAGGCTTTGTTGCAAGAGTTACTGAAATGACCTTGCAAGCAGCAAATTAATTCTATTTAAATACTTGCTACAGCCAGAGAACAAACCTAATGCAAACTAAAGCTAAATCTTCAAATACTGTTTTGCCAATAATTAGACTCAGGGCTTGTAAGCAGTGACCTGCTATTACAGTTTGCCTGAAAACCCTGACATTTTTCCCTGACAAAGGTGGTATTGAATACAGGGCTGTCATGACAGAGCTGCAGTTGCATTCATTGACTGCATGCCCGAGGGTAAGAGACTTGCATATATACAAGGTGTAGAAAACATTTAATTTACATGTTAAAACAGTTCCCGATGCTGTTTCCCATTAGGCAAAATTTTTTGCCAGCTTTAGATCCTGCTAAAGCTTCATGGAAACAGTTTCTTTTTGCTCCTGTTTTTGCAGGTTGGCTGTTAGTTCTTTGTGTGTTTTGGAAATTTGGGGTAAAGATTTCTGGAAGCGCGCAGGAAGGAGTTGCTCTCTCCTGGACTGCCTGGGTGAGTAGAGCTAAGCTGAGCCAGGCCGGTAAGAGCAAGGTGCTCTTCTCTTAGGTGTGCAAACAACCCAGTGCTGCTTTGCCTGTGTATGTCTAATACCAGCCCTGGAAGAAATAAGTAAAGCATTTTATATCTGTCTTTGAAGGGAGGTGTGTGCCTAGGCTTTCTGGTTCAATATGATATAGTAGGAGCTGGCAGTATGTAGCACATAACTCTCTAAAATGCGTATGACCTGCTTTCCTGGCTGCCCAGTTTGCTTTGTGTCTATGACCAGTAAAGATAAACCTTGCTTATAATGTGAAACCACCCCAAAATGTAGACACATTCATCTTCAAAGCCCATACTGAGACTTGATGCAGTTAGTACTAGTCCATATATGTATGCGTGCAGACACTCAAAGACACACAGCAACAAATACCAGCCAGAAACAGAAAAGAGGCCTAGATGCAACCTGGATGGGGTTGAGGGATTTTTAATTAAAGACTCCAGTGGCTGGCTTGGAGATCCTCTGCGCTTACAGACTTCCCGTGTTTGTGGGCAAGTCATGTAGTTTCCATTTAATAAGTTTCTTACTTGTAGAGAAAGACTTGACTTTGCTTCCTTTTCTGTTCTTTTTCTTACTACGTGTTTGCAATTGCTTGTATATTGTGGTTGCTTAGGGTCAATATATTTTGTGTCAATAAAGACATAATACAGGTTTAATAATATGTATAATCTAATTGCCTAGACTGTGAAGAGCTTTCAGGAAAATATAACGCTGTCCTAACAGCATAATTTAAGAACTGTAAATTCTCAAATTGTGCATAATTTCTAGTTCTTTTTTTTCTTTACATTTATGTCACCATTTGACTAGTAAATTTACAGTAAGATAACCCAAAAGATGGACAAGAATACTGTTCTTATTCTTGGTACTCACAGGCAAAAATAATTTGAGCAGGTTAGTCTTTTGACATCCAAAGCCAAACCCTCTCAAATCTATTACACAGCAAATTTGCTCAGATGTTGCTGCCAGACTTCAAACCATTGGAGTGGGACTCTCATTTATAAGACCTTCCCATTCTGGGGATCTTGTTCCAGTGTGGACAGGCAAAGTTGGAAGCAGGATGCCCTTTTTTCATCTCTAGAACCAGCTGATCTGGAGTAAATCTGCGTTCAAAAGCAAAAATTTATGGACATGAAAACTTTGTGCCTCTAAGTGTCTTAGCTGGTTCCCAAGTCCTTGTTGCAAATCTGCTCAGGAATGAAGATTCACTTGGCTTAGCTCATTGTAAAGATAGGAGCTATCTTTTAAGCTCAAATTTAGCCATGGATCCAAGCTACCCTGAATAGTGTTTGCAAGGTTACTATTCTGTAACTTCATCCATCATCTGTGCTTCAGGAGAATAATGCATCAGTGCTGTGGCCTCATCTGATTAGTGCCAGTTATATAATCATGAAGTTTATGGAATGAGTTGTTATGAATTTTTTTTTACCTAAAAGAGATCTGATTGGGGGGAAAAAATACGCGAAGTAACATTACCCCAAAGGAAGGTACTGTCCCTGTGCTTGATCACTTGCTAACAACTATAACATAGGTCACGTAGGAATTAGGGCTTATCCCCTCAAAAAGGTGGTGGGATCAATAGCACAAGTGAAGTGCACCTACACCAATGCATGCAGCATGGGCAACAAACTGGAGGGGCTAGAACCTATTGTGCAGCAGGAAACCTATGATATAGTTGCCATCATGGAAACATGGTGGGATGACTCACACAACTGGAGTGCTGCAATGGATGGCCATAAAGTCTTCACAAGGGACAGGCAAGGAACGAGAGGCTGTGGGGTAGCCCTGTATGTCAGGGAGTGGTTTGATGTCTAGAGCTTGATGATGGTGACAGTAGGGTTGAGTGTTTATGGGTAAGAATCAGGGGGGAAGGCCAACAAGGCAGATACCATGGTGGGAGTCTGTTATAAACCACCCAACCAGGATGAAGTGGGAGATGAAGTATTCTGTAAGCATCTGGGAGAAGTCTCACAGTCACTAGTCCTTGTTCTTGTGAGGGACTTCAACTTACCAGATGTCTGCTGGAAATACAGTACACCAGAGAGGAAACAGTCTAGGAGGTTCCTGGAGTGTGTGGAAGATAACTTTCTGACACAGCTGGCGAGGGACCCAACTAGGGAAGGCATGTCACTTAAGGGTCCCACAAATAAGGCTGAGGTACTTAATGTCTTATTTGCCTCAGTCTTTAATAGTAAGGCCAGTTGTATTCCAGGTACCCAGCCCCCTGAGCTGGAAGACAGGGATGGGGAGCAGAATGAAGCCCCCATAATCCAAGGGGAAATGGTCACTGACCTGCTACACCACTCACACACAAGTCTATGGGGCTGGATGGGATCCACCCAAGGGAACTGAGAGAGCTGGTAGAAGTGCTCACTGAAGCGCTTTCCATGATCTATCAGCAGTCCTGGCTAAACAGGGAGGTCCCAGGGGACTGGAGATTAGCAAACCTGGTGCCCATCTACAGGAAGGGCCAGAAGGAGGATCTGGGGAACTACAGGCCTGTCAGCCTGACCGCCGTGCCAGGGTGGGTGATGGAGCAGATCATCTGGAGTGCCATCAGGCAGCACATGCAGCACAACCAGGGGATCAGGCCCAGCCAGCATGGGCCTATGAAAGGCAGGTCCCGCCTGACTAACCTGATCTCCTTCTATGACAAAGTGACCTGCTTAGTGGATGAGGGAGAAGCTGTGGATGTTGTCTACCTGGACTTTAGTAAAGCCTTTGACACCCTTTCCCACAGCATTCTCCTGGAGAAACTGGCTGCTCAGGGCCTGGGTGGGTGTACGCTTTGCTGCCTGGAAAACTGGCTGGGTGGCCAGGCCCAGAGAGCGGTGGTGGATGGAGCTACATCCAGCTGGTGGCCGGTCACAAGTGGTGTTCCCCAGGGCTCAGTACTGGGGCCAGCTCTGTTTAACATTTGTATCAATGATCTGAATAAGAGGATTGAGCTCACCCTCAGTGAAGTTTGTGGATAACACCAGGCTGGGGGGGAATGTTGATCTGCTGGAGGGCAGGAAGGCTCTGCAGAAGTATCTGGACAGGCTGCATCGATGGTCAGCGCTGAGGCCAAGTGTATGAAGTTCAAGAAGGCTCAGTGCCAGGTCCTGCACTTGGGTCACAACAACCCCATGCAACGCTACAAGGAAGAGTGGCTGGAAAAGCTGCCCGCAGAAAAGGTCTTGGTGGCATTGGTCAATAGCCACAGGAATATAAGCCAGCAGGTGGCCAAGAAGGCCAACAACATCCTGGCTTGTACCAGAAATGGTGTGGCCAGCAGGACAAGGGCAGTGATCGTCCCCCTGTGCTCAGCAGCACTGGTGAGGCCGCACCTCGAACACTGTGTTCGGTTTTGGGGCCCTTATGACAAGACAGACACTGAGGTGCTGGAGTTTGTCCAGAGAAGGGGAACGGAGCTGGTGAAGGGTCTAGAGAATAAGTCTTATTAGGAGCGGCTGAGGGAACTAGGGTTGTTTAGCCTGGATAAAAGGAGGCTGAGGGGAGACATAGCTTTCTACAGCTCCCTGAAAGGAGGTAGTAGTGAGGTGGGTGTCAGTCTCTTCTCCCAGGTAGCAAGCAACAGAACAAGAGGAAATAGCCTCAGGTTGTGCCAGGGAGGTTTAGATTGGATATTAAGAATTTTTTTTTCACCGAAGGGGTTGTTAAGCATTGGAACAGGCCCAGCAGTGGTTGAGTCACCATCCCTGGACGTATGACATGTAGATGTGGTGCTTAGGGACATGGTTTAGTGGTGGACTTGGCAGTGCTATGTTAATGGTTGATAATCTTAATGATCTTTTCCAACCTAAACAATTCTATGATTCTGACATTTCTAATGACAGTTGTATAGATCCAGTTGCAGAGGTTGGATAGGGATTTACAAAGAAATGTTTGATCTTATTAAAAATCAAAAGGGTTAGACTTCTGTTCAAGCCATTCTTCTAGGAAAATAAAACTACGTTTTCCTTTGTCCTTCAGTTTGTGACCATCATCTTCTCAGAGGAAATCTTAGAGCTATCAGTGTTTCCAAAGACGCCATAAAATAAAAAGAAAACATCTGAAAATATCAAGATACCTTTTTCTTTACTAAAACGAATATTTAATGGAAATGTAATTAATTATAATTTAACAAAACTTCTGTAATTCAAATAATTAACATTTTTATTACATTAATTAATATTTTGTACAGATTGCTTGATGACTGAAAGATATTCAGTTGCAAGCAAATAATAGATCAGTCATCCAAGTGTGTTGAAATATTTCTGCAAGTACATCTACAGATGCTAGGCCAGGCCTAGCAGTAGCACATTATGCTGGTGCAGAGCTTGCAGGTGCTTCGCTTATGTGAATTGTATTACTATTCAGCTCTGCTCTTGGGCATCTCTGCTCATGCTGTATGTTCTGCAGTGTGAGAGTAGTTTGCTGGTCCTGCTCCCTTTCCTCTGAACAGATCTGCTTTTCCATATGGGACATGATAGGTGGGTGTGGATGAGAGAGAAGAGGAGAAAAAGGAGAGGCAGGTTATGTGTGCAGTGACAACAAATAAGGGCAAAGTGTGCTTTAGAAGAGGGAAGGGTGCACATTAAGGAAGTGAAGGAATGGACATGTCCCAAGGGGAGAAGGAGGAGGCAGGGAGGCATGTCAGTGTCCTTTGAAGAGCCTCAGATGTCCAAGGTAGCCATCTCACATAGCACAGTGGCCAATTTGCCCCCCTCTGCAGCTGTGAGGTCATTTCAGAAATAGCACTGGTAGGCTCCAGAGGAAGTTACAGCCAGCTGTGGTCTACCCAGGAGACAAACATCACGACATGATGTAAGCACCCCAAGGATGAAAGCAGTAACCAGCAAGCATGCAAGATTCCTCAGGGCTCCTGTTGTTGACAGGTCTAGCTAAGGCATGGGGGACTATGTTGTTATTCCAGGAAACTTTAATGATTTTAGCAGTTGGCTTCCAGGGAACCTGGAATCTTTTAGTTTTCTTCACAGTAATTGCAGGTTTCCTGGGAAGCCATGAATATATTATATCAAAGTGCATCTGATGCTTAAGGTTTGATTTGATCCATTTCTTTTTACACACCAGTGTGATCTCTTGCTTAATTGCAAATATTCCTCTTTCCTGTAACAATTAAGAGATTTTTAGTGTAGCTTGTGTGTAATTTTATGCAAGTACCTGAGAGCCAGACTGCTAAGTCTGGTCCATTTCCTCTGAGAGGTTTCTTGCTATGGAGAAAGGAACTGCTTTTGTTTTCAATGTGGTTGAGAAAGGTGGGGGAAGATACATGTCAACATGTATATATCCCATATACTCAAAATTCTATGTAAAATATGTGTTTGTGTATATATAGAATCACAGAATCTTTTCGGTTGGAAAAGACCTTTAAAATCATCAAGTCCAACTGTTAACCCATCACTGCCAAGTCCATCACTAAACCATGTTGCTAAAGCACCACATTTACACATCTTTTAAATATCTCCAGGGATGGTGATTCCACCACCTCCCTGGGCAGCCTGTTCCAATGCTTCAAGATTCTTTCAGTTAATTTTTTTCTCCCTAATATCCAATCTAAACCTCCCCTGGCACAACTTGAGGCCATTTCCTCTTGTCCTGTCTCTTGTTAACTGGGAGAAGAGACTTATCTCCACCTACCTACAACTTCCTTTCAGGTAGATGTAGAGAGCAATAAAATTCCCCCGAGCCTCCTCCTCTCCAGACTAAACAGCCCCAGTTCCCTCAGCTGCTCCTGGTAAGACTTGTGCTCCAGACCCTTCACCAGCTTTGTTGCCCTTCTCTGGACATGCTCCAGCACCTCTACATTCCTCTTGAAGTGAGATGCTCAAAATTGAACACAATATTTGAGGTGTGGCCTCAGCAGTGCCTAATATAAGGAGACAATCACTGCCCTTGTCCTGCTGGCCACACCATTTGTGGTACAAGCCAGGATGCTGTTGGCCTTCTTGGCCCTCTGGGCACACTGCTGGCTCATGTTCAGCTGGCTGTCAGCCAGCACCTCCAGGTCCTTTTCCTCCAGGCAGCTTTCCAGCTGCTCTTCCCCAAGCCTGTGGTGTTGTGTGGGGTTGTGACCGAAGAGCAGGACCTGGCACTGAGCCTTGTTGAACCTCATACACTGGCCTTGGCCCATCGGTCCAGCCTGTCCAGGTCCCTCTATGATAATAGAATATTTGTATATTGATGCATATTTGGAGTGTGAATACATTTATGTTCTCATTCATATGCTTCTGTAATGAAAGTCTGTGTTTATATTAGATGTAGTCAAAGAATTGACCCAACCTATACTTTATGTTGTCAGACAGGTGTTTTCTAGGCAACTCTTGCAAATGTTCAAAACTAGCTCTGAAATTCAAGGAAATTCATTATGGTAGATTTCTCTTAGTGCTATCATTTTTAGGTCCCAAATAAACCTAGCAGCATAATCCTGAACATCAAGAAACACTTTTTTTTTTTTTTTAATTGAAAGGATGACTAAGCATTGGCAGAGGTTGCCTAGAGAGGCTGTGGATTCTCCATCCTTGGAGATATGTAAAAGCTGTCTGGACATGGTCCTGGGCAACAAGCTCTAGTTGGCCCTGTTTGAACAGAAGGATTGGACTAGATGACCTCCAGAGGTCCTTTCCAACCTCATCCAGTCTGTGGTTCTGGGATTTTGCTCCAAATCAGAGCTGGTTTGTGCCTGTGCATGTTTAGTAAGAGCTAAAGAACTTCCCCTACTTTTTAAACATAGCTGTGACGCCCATAAAAGCAGTAAGTAAGGGAATGAAAATAGTTTTCTAGGAAGAGATGAATCCTCAAGATATTTCAGTCTGTTGATGTATCTCCTGTGCTGTTGCTGCCTGGGTTTGATTTGCTCAGGACTAATGTGTCAGGCCTTCCAATGTGAAGATTATTCATGTGGAAGCTGCTGCTGCTTTCCGTCTAGTAGAGATGTGCCAGGCAGTTCCTAGGGCCTGGTGTAAGCTTCCTACTAACTTCTTAATTATCTTAGCAAGGCATGCCCTGTATTTGATCTAGCTTATCCATCCACTTGGATGACTTATAAAGTTGAATTTTCTGAATTGCAAAGGAATGTGAAGCACCCAGATGACATTGGCACTGTACAGCATGGGGGGAAGAGCTCCAATATGACAGGAAACCAATCCATCTGGTGCTTTTCATCTTGGTCTGCAAATAATCTGCGTGGTCTCATTGCCCATGCCCGTTCCTATGAACCTGTGATCCTTAAATCCTTATCCCAACTGTGTCAGTGCAATTTTGCCCCTTTGAGTTCTGTATATAAGTTTATGAGTTGCAAAGCAACTGGGAATGTCCCAGTGCAGAGAAATCTTCTAGATGTGCTAAGAGTCTTAGCTCTCTCCTTGCCCCAGCACCAGGAGGAAACAAGGAATTTCTGCAGTAGGGACCAGGTCTTGGAGATTACTGTATGCACTGTAAGCTAAGTCTCTTGTGGGGGCTTTGGCAGCAGTCAGTGCCAATTAGGTCCAGGTCCCCTGCTCCTGGGGCTGTCACCCTTATTTCCTTCTCACCTTTGTTTTGTTGCCTTCCCTGCAGCTTTGGAATGCCACAGCACTGGGGCTTCTACAGCTCAGTATGCCTGTGAGTTAGGGCAGATCCCTCTTTCCATGCACATGCATTGCATCTTGAGGTGTAAATCAGTGCAGCCCCATCACAGATTGAGCCAAATCTCTGCTTTCCCCAGATATAAGAAAATGTAAATGTCAGGCTGACAGTATTTGCTGTAGAGTAGCTTGTGCAGCCTGTGGTTTGAAGCCTGTGGCTGATTCATAAGGCGTAGGAAGGTGATAGGAGACTTGATGGCAGCAAAACATCCTACCCTCTGGCCATGGCAATAGGAACATAACTTTCTGACTGGCAGTGCCCAGGTGAAAGTATGCAACTAATAACAAAAATGATACAAGAAGGATAGTGACTTCTCTTCCCCTACAACGGTAAGCTGTCCTTAGATTTTAAAATGGCCGAGAAACGTTGCTTTTAAGTGTTCAGCCTGCTAGCAGGAATGGATCCTGCAGGAAATAGCTGATGTGAAGCATAAACAAGTTTTGAAAATACACTGGCTAAGAGCTGACTGTGACCAACTGATACATGTAAGTGAGAATTACTGTTTGATGTTTTTAAATAGTGTTTAATTAAAACAGCCTTGCTACCGCTTTTGACTTTGTGGCCATGGCAAAGCCCAAGACAGGTGTCTGGCTGTTACAGGGGAGCTGTTCCCTGTTACTATTGGAGGCGTTGCTTTCAGCAGTGCTTGTAGGAATCCAGTTGCCTCTGTGGTATCTAGTCAGCGTGTGTTTTGAATGAGAGCACAAATCTTCTGGCAGGTGCGTGGTTGCAGGTACAGGGCTGGGGACCACAGGCAGAGCTGGGGCTGGAAAGGGCTCCTTTCCCCCAGCCAGCACCAGGGCTGCTCTGCAACTGAAAAAATGCAAGAGTAAATCCAAGTCAGATAGTACTGAGAGGGATTCTGGTTTCCAGGTTTTTTTCCAATAAACCCCCCAAATATTTCTATTTGGTGAGACAGGGAGGAAGAGGTTTGTGAGCGTATCCTCTTTACTGAATGGTGGAGCAGTTAAGGAACTAGTCCAGTCCTCCTGTTGCTACTTTGCCCAAGGAGGCGGCAGTTGAGAAGCCCTCAGCCTCTCCTCTTGAAGTTGTTCCACTTTGGATAAACAATTAACATTTACTAGAAGAGGGACTGGAAGCTCAGGAAGTCTAATCTCTCAAAAGAAGACCCGCCAGGCTACTGATTCATGCACACACGTGTGCTCACTCTCAATGAACAGTTAATGTTTTATTAAGAGTGGAGCAGATCCAAGGGGATGATTCAAATCTCCTCCCTGGATCCAATACTTGGCTTTCAGCTAATATACTTTTTGTTTCATCAAAAATGTCATTGCTTTTACACAGCTCCTTCTTCTTCTCCTCATCTAAATGCCCTTCTTTGTTTCAGTTGATTTTTTGTTTTGTTACTTGCTGGACCCTGTCCTCTCCTTTGCTCCTTGACGCTGACAGCAGGAGATCTTTGGCTCCATTATATTTGAGATTAGCTGAATCTGTGGAAGGGCCAAAGGTAGGTTTTCTTCAGAACCAAGCTGAGGAGGCCAATGGTGTTCCCATCTCCACACCATCTCCCAAGCATTCAGAACATATTGACCCAGCCTCATGCACCCTCAACGAGCCTGCAGACACTTGGCATGTCCCAGCAGCCTGCTTTAGAAATGAGCAGAAGTGGAAGGGTGTATTCAACACTCAATAGACTGATTTTCACCACTGTCTACCTTCTGCCTTTCTCAGGGTGGTTTTGAAGCCAAGGGTGGCAATTCCCAAGGGGAAACACAAATTACAAGTGGTAACCAGCATGCATGGGCAGCAGGGTCATGCCACATTGCTTTGCAAAGGGAGAAATCCTGAGGGAAATCCTAAGCTGAGGACCTATAAATCATCTTTACTCTGTGGAATAGGCTGGAGTTCCAGCCTAAACCTGAACCTAATCTGAACCCCACATGCCAACCGTTAGGGATTTCCAACTGCTTTTCATGAATGCAAGCTGTAACTTGGTCTGCGAAGTTTCAACCTGGGGTTTTGTGCTGAGGTTGTAGATACATGTCTCTGCTCTGCTCACACAGTGGTATTAATATGCATGCCATTGCATAACATATCCTGATCTCTGGAGGTGGAGGTGGATGGAGAAAGTGGAAGTAGGGCTGAAACAGGTGAAGGAGACAAGGCTGTTTTCTCACCACTGGCTGTTGGCCTGACTGGTTGGATCAGTCACAACCTGGAGGAGAATTAATGACCACCCTGTGGCTGATAGTATGATCAGTGGCGCTTACAGGGCTGGTCACTAATTGAAATTCAGATGCAGCCAGGAACGTTATTTGTTAACCCTCTGCTTTCCTTTGTTCCATCTTTTAGTCAACATGTCCCTTCTAGCAACATGTCCCTGAAGACATCTCTTGTGTCCTTTACCTCCAAGTGGTGATAGGAGAGCTGCGTAAAACAATTGTAAAAACACCCATGGTAACTGGCTTCTTGTTTAACCGAGCCCCATCTGTTGCAAACCGCAGTGATTGTATTGATATCCCAGAGCCATTAAATTGTTCCATATGGGAAGCTTTGCCATGTACATAACGTTGCCCACAACAAAGCCTAGTGAAGGAGCTGTGATGTTAGGAGAAAACAATACAAATGAAGACAACAGTTAACATACTGGGAGAACACGTAAGCAGTCTGCCAGTTGTGAATTGTAAATTCCAGTTGCCCACCTTGTGTGTGTGTGTGTGTGTGTGTGTGTAGGAATATGAGTAATGCCAGCACCACGCACATCTCAGACCATTTGCACCAACTGCTTTGATTCATCTTGATTAAAGGGAGTTTCATGTTGTCTGCTGTTCATTGTGTGAAGCAAGGTGATTTTTGTGATTCAAAATGTTGCTTAACTTGGGGTGCCTGCCACCTCCTGTATATGGCTTTGAAAATTGATCTCAGTTCTAGAGTTCTGGTTTTTTTAGAGCACAATCATTATGTCCTTAACATGCTTTCCCAGTTTTGTTGTGTCCACACCCCATACCTCCCCCTCGTTGCCTCTGTTCAGCATGAGCTCTACTTCTTGGCTCTCTGAAGAAACTCTCTCTTGCAGGAAAATCTGTAACACAACCTACTACAGTTTCCACTGTTGCATATGGCTTTGTTTTATCCTAAGTAGCATTTGAGCTAACCGGGGCAAGGCAAAATAAATTCAGGTTATGTTATCCAAGCTGGTTTAGACTAAATTTTGCCATGGTAGGGAAAGAAAATGAATGATGTAATTACATTGAGATTTAGGGGTAGGTTAAAGGGCAGGATCTCACAGGAAATGCAGTAAGAAGGAAAAGTCATTCCACTTTTGAAAACTGTAGCCAATGTTCCCTCCAAAACTCGGGGGCTGCCATTTGCCTTCTGTTTTGCCAGTGCTTTTATTAGTTACTTCGTAAAGGTGCCAAAGACACCAAGGAACCTGGAAGTTTTTGTTATAAGTGTGGCTTAACTCTCTTCTAGGTGTAGTGGCTGTGCAGGTAATACTCTGTAAGAAAAGCCAAGCAATGCCATCTCAAAGCCTACTTCAGGATGGGGAAATTATAACCTAGTAGCCCCCAGCTAAGGAAAGAAATATCTGAGCTGTATCACCCTCGTTAGGGAGTAGATGGTCACTCTGAGAGGTTTGGAGAAAGCAACCAAACTGAAACAAGCTCTGATGATTTTCTCATGTAAATCCATGCTGTACTGCCTTGCTGGCCTTTGGTCTGTGCAAAACACAGCCCACCTGCAGATTTTGCACATCTGGTCCCTACTGCTGCTTGGCTGACTTGGAAGTGTGTTGGGAGTGGAGATGCACAGGCTGTCTCCCACCGCTAGCCTTGCAGCACGCCTCTGTGTGTGACGCAGCTGGGAGTTTGGATGTTGGGTTGAAACCCAGGTCCCTTTTCAGTGATGGGGCTGGGCTCTTGAGCCTGCAGCTTCCACCCAATTTAACTCATGAAGCATCTCTGCCTCTGCCAGAACCCTGCTGCCTTTTTGGTGTCTTTACAGAAATCTTGCCCTCTTCTTTCCTAATAATACTGTCTCCTTGTAGAGCCTACCAGGATCAGGCAAACTGAAATGATTATGCCACCAGCAGGGTATAAAATTCCCATTTTTCATTAGAGATGTAGAATGTGTTTTGTTTTGGGTTTTTTGAGGGGAAAAAAAAAAAAAGAGCGCCCAGTGGGGGATATGTTCTGGGAAGCTGGTGTTTTTTATGTGCAGGCTGAACTCAAGCCTTCCCTTTCAACAATTGAAATGCAATTAGAACAATACAGCTGCGACTCATTTGGGCTCCTCTCTGATGATCTATGATCTGGGTTAGGGGGGTGGGTTTGAAAGGAGGCTGCTCTGCACCAGCTCACAGGCCTATGGTGGATGTGTAATTTGCAGCTGCTTTCAGGATGCTTCCTAGTCTTTTCTTAACTTACAGACTTTCCAGGTAGTAGATATTTTAGGATTTTTCTGCAGAAAGTTGAAATAACTTTCTGCTCTTAAAGATTTTTTTCTGTTTTTCCAGATCTGAGCAGCTCTTTGCATTTTCTTTCCTGTTGTAACTGTCACACTTTAACTTTTTTTTTTAAAATCTTTGTTAATGACTACATTTTTATGAGCCTGTGGGACACATTCCATGAGTACTTTCCTTTTCCTTCTGAACATGTGGTAACTCGGTTTCAAAAGATTGTCTTCAGCCTGCCAAGGTACTCTCAAAGGGATTTTTCCCATGTTTCGTGACAGCAGTGAACAGGCAAATCAAAACGCTGGGTTTGAAGAAAATCGGACACCTCTTAGAGGGAGAGATTCTTACTTAATAGACTTTCTTCTCTGAAGAATGGAAAGAACACAGACATTTCATCAACTGCATTTTCCCTGACAGATGAAGAAAATTCTTGTCACTGCTGCAGTTCCTATTCTGCATGGATGTACTTCTGCAGGGGTTGTTCGGAGGTCTGTCCATGCCCCACACTGTGGTATGAGCGGCTCTCATAGAGCTGAGGGACAGTGACAGCCACCGCTGCCTGTGTGCTTGTGCTTCAACTCAGCAATGCTGCAGAGCAGATGGGAGAGCACCGTGGCAAATCCTGTCCTTCCTCTCTCAGTGAGGTTAATGAAAAACAACTTTCCACTCTTTTTCCAAAAGCTTTTTCATCTGGAGGTTTCAGTTTTATAGATTTTTTTTCTATCCAATGCCTAAAAGAGTAATCTAGAACAATTTGAAGTGCCACAGATTTCACAGCCCAGAATATGTCAACAGTTTTTGCCCAGGTACCTGCTTCTGCATGAATGTAATCTGCTAAACTGGAGATATTTCCCCATCTGGACACAGTGAGCAGCAAGGAGCAGAGACTCTGACCCTGGTTCAACTGAAACAAAGCTGAGGTTCCACCACCTGGAGGAGAGGAAGGATGACAGGGTTGCTGCTGACCCTCTCCTTCTTCCATGGGAAGGTATCTTCTCCTCCTCTGTTGAAGTAACATTGGCCAGTGGTCCCATTTCAGCAGCTCCAAGATCAAGTCCAGTGTGGGATCTCTTCTTCCAACTGCAGCCATGCTAACTGCCACATAGGCTGGAAAAGACCTAAGGAAGATCTTTGTTTGTTTAAAACATGTTGTTATGCACATCAAAATAGAACAAGTCTTCCCATAATCAGAGATATAAGGGCAAAAAAATAACACAGAAACATGTTTATAGCAATCACTGTCCAGATAAAGATAGTCTGGTAAGCTGTCATTCTGGCTGGCAGATCAGCCAAAAAGCAGCCTGTTACTGCCATGAACTCGTGCTTGGGTTAGAAACTTGGGGGGATGTTTAGAGACACTCAGAGGGACTATTTTAAACAGGGTTTTGGCAATACTAATGGTAAAATGCCAGAAATACTTAATGTCCTCTCAGCTTGCCTCTTGTTGACATCGAACTAGCACTTTGTAAAGAAGTGACTGAAAGATAGTGGTTGAAGGAAGATGAAATAAACAGACGGAAAAAATAACACTACACAGTGTAAAGCAGATAGAGTATCAAGTGTGCCCTTCAAAAATGAAAACAAAAAAACCCTTCAGTAAAAAAGAGCAAGAATACTTTATTGTGTTTTTAATATGTGAGCAGCAATAGTTTCTAAAATGATGTTTCAATTAGCTATGATTTATTTTCTGTTGTTACGCACTTTCCTTTTCCATGATTGTTGTGCTATATCCTATAATTGCATTCTAAAGATATTTCGGCCCCGGTTTTGAGTCTGCGGCTGTGCTGCAGCATCCCACCCGTGGTGCGAATGACACTGCTAGGCCACGCAGCATGTTCTGGTTGGTTTCTGAGATCCTTTCTGAACGAATCATTTTGGCCTCGAGAAGGCTATTTGTGAAATAAAATTTAAGGAGAACAGTTCTCATTCATAAGACCTCTCTTGCCTTTTAAGGAAGACCTGTACAGCCAGTTTTTCCCTTGTTTCCTATCAACATTTTTTCATAAGAAGCTAAACTGGGGTGCTGCCCACCACCCTCTCCTCTGAACTGTCATAAAGGAGCAGGAACAGGCGTTGAAGTTCCAGCTGGCTAGTAAATGGAGTGTGAAAAAAAGCTTTACCTTTCTATTTTAAAACAGAACAGAGCTTTAAACTGCTGTACACAGAGAGATTACAGGCATTGAAACAGTAAAATAGCATATATCCTGTGTAGCAGATGGTGGGAGATGAATATTTCAGTCTTTCATAATTTTTACTCCATTTTCCTCAAGTGTTTTATATAGGTCCATTGAGACACCTTAATTGCTATAGGATACCCTTGCTCAACAAAGATTTCCAAGATCATTGCCAGCTTGTAATACAGGGAAAGACAATACTTAATCAAAAGCAACATCCTTAAAACAAAGCCCGTCTTTCCATTTAAGTGTCTGTACTCCAACAAAGGAGTAAAGTTAGGGTACAGTGAGACAATTTTGAAATTCTATAGTTTTGGGCATGAGCGATGCTGCAGACTCCTGTCTGTCTTACTGATTCAGCAAGCTCCAGTTCAGCAAGCGAAAAGGCAGAGGACAGCAAGGGCAGTGGAAAGCAGGTTCTGAACATGTAAGTTTTGTAACCCCAGACTGATACTTCCATCCTCTGTTGACAAACCATGGGTAGGCTCACGATAATACCAGTGGCACAGGGAAACTCACTGCTGTGTGTGTCCAATAAGATGAAGGAAAGGTGAAAAAAAAAAAAATTTAATAGTGACCTGAATATAGAGGGAATGTTGTTTCAGTGATGTTTTCTTTTTTATTTCTTTTGTAAAAAATTCTTGAAATGTTGTGATATTCAGCCTTAATTTTCTCCACAGATACAGTTAAGATACTCAAAAACAAACAGGGAAAACTCCTTCCTCCTGCAGGCATGTGAAAGATTGTCAGATTTCTGCTATTGGCCAACAGCAACGCTGAACAGGTAGCTGCTGCTCGGGGTGTAGCTAAATGAGCACAGGAGGATGTCAACTTGCTTTCTAAAAGCCCTCACAAGCTCCTGGAGTAGAAAAAGGGACCTCTCTGGGACGGGTGGTGCAGAGATTTTCTGTCTTTATTGAAAAGAAAGCACTGTAAATATTTGGTGATTATACCATGGTCATGTTTTGGCCAACAGCCAAGTCAAATCCTGTTGTGATCACTAAGAAGTGTTGGGCAGGCCCGGTATGAAAGTAGAACAAACTGGAGTTTATCTTTCAGAAAAACAAACAGAAATACCCCCTCAAAATCAGCAATTCCATCATCTTGCCCTTACGTATCTGTTCTCAGTCCCCGAGAGAAACCTCTTTGATGCCATCAGGAACTCAGTGCACCTCTAAGGTGAGTCATTACTTAAACATGGTGTGCATGGTTTAGGAAGGAACCTAAAGGGGGGGAGAGAGACAGAGGTACTAGATGTGTTTGTGAAAAAAGAAACTGTAATCTGGAGACTGTTGCTGTCAGTGAAAACCTGGAATTTGAACTCCACCATCCTTTTAGAGGTTCATTGGCTGTAAAGCAGACTGCATTATCTAGCTTTCCATCTGAAGTGAGACTACTGCTGTAGCATCCTTGGAGGATGCACATTGTGAGGGGAGACAGAAGCCTACAACATGCAATTATTAAAACTCCAAACTGAATGTGCAAATATACCATTTCACGAAATGTATAGCTAATTAAACAGTAACATCACAGCAGCTTATAATTTCAGCTTGAAGTCTGTTACTAGTCACACTATTTGTCTTTTATATCCCTGACTACCCTAAAAATCTTTTGGCATCACAAATCAGCATTATTCATCATAGTGCAGGTTCTCCAGTCCTTTTAGCCTGGGTCATAATCAAGTTTTCTGTAGGTTGGTTTTTTTTTTATATCAGGATACAAATATCTAATCTGCTCATAATTTCTTTACTGTCCTCCTCAATATAAGTGTTTCTTTTGTATTGCTTACAGTTCTGGTTTTACATGAGATTATGTTCTCCCTTTCCCTCCCTCCCAGGTGTGTACTCACTTGAGCTGCTGGTGTGTGAGAGAGTGGCTTTTCTATCTACAATGCTGAAGCTTGTGCAGATACAACCTTTGCTGTAAAACCAATCCCACAGTATTTATTTAGCACAAGTGTGCCATTTCCTCCTCTCAGTCCATGATATGAATGTAGTCATTCATATGTTACCACTGGAAACGTTTGGGAGTTTCAATAGGATGATTTTTTTATGAAGTTACGCGTCCCTGGCAGGTGAGACTGCTGTAGCACAGGGAATTTACTCTTTCCATTTCCCCTCACTTCTTCCAAGTCACGTGTGAAAGCCAGGCAAAGTTTTTCTGTGGCATAATCTTGAACATTAAGAAAGATGCCTGATTAATGCATGTGCACACACAGCACTCCAGAGATGTGCCTGGTTAACATTAACGCTGCTGTCAGTTATGAGCTTTCTGGAAGACAGGATGCTCAGCCATGCTCAGAAGTGCAGCACAGGCCATGCCTGGGGACATCCCTGTGGCATTCAGCCCTAAAGCAGGCATGAGAATGGAGTCTGCCTTGCTTTCTTTCCTGACATTTTTTAATGGAAGCTGAGCAAAGTATCATTTGTGAGTGTGTTTTGCTTGCTAGTGCTGTTGTTTTGGCAGCTGAGAAGACACCCACGTATGCTTGCTCCCATGAAAGGTAGCACCCAGGGAGTACAAGCAGATAGATATATGATCATGGACTACATGAGGGTGTTGGAACAGAGGACATAGCCTCTGTGGGGTAACTTGCAATCTCATGCATGTGCCTAAATTTAGGCATCAAGAACTAGCTGAGATGTCCCAGAATATCTGAGACATCCACACAGAGCTGGCAGCAATGACATAGGAACTGCAGGAGGTCCATGTCATGCTGGAGGCCAGGAGTCTCCAACGCTCAAGTGTCTGAAAGGGCACGAGAAGCCCAGCAGCTGAGTTGCACCTCTAAGCCAGGAGGCAACAGTGAAAATATGCTTCAGTCCTTGGCAAGCTGCTTTCTGTAATCAGTGTTTGTCAATGGGAACACCATTCAGCCTGAATCAGGCATTATTTTAGGATTTTTGGTTGCCATTCTGCCTTCTGTTGTGGAAACAAACATCTCTGTTACGTAGTTATGAGAGCCATCAGCTACAAGGCAACATTTGAGCCTACCTAGCAGGCCATGTAGACTATCTTAATGCCTCAATAGCAACAAAAATGTTGCAAACCAAGGCTTCCTTCAACACACTGTTTTGAAATAATAAGGGGATTTGTCTTGCTGATTTGCAGAAGGAATGTGTTCCCAGCTAGTTTTAAGGCTGTGGCTTGCCTTGTCCCCTCAGGGATGGCTGTTCAGTTTCTGCTGGGGAAGATGGGTTGTCCTCGTTCCCCCTTGGTCTGGCCAGGAGCTCAGCAAACATGCAGAGTTGATAGCCTCTTTCTGGTAGTTCCTCGCCTGTGGATTGACACCACAACTCAAAGCCTCTCCTGTTTTCTGCTTCTCATCCCCTTCCCCCTCCCTGTCCCCATAAACGTGACAGGCGGCGCTTCGTTATACAAACTCTTCTGCCACAGCAGAAACATCTGTAGCCAGACCACTTCTGCAGAAATGTCACTTGGGGGAATTGCTCTTCATTTCTTGAGCAACCTCCCTTTCAAGCCCTCGGAGGAGCCAGGGAGAGAGGGGATGCTGGGTTTGACAGTTCTGTGTTGTTTTTCAGGGATTTTGCAGAAGAATGTTGTGTCTGATTTTGTGGATTGTCAAAATGAAGCCAGATGGCAGTGGATTAAGTGTAATGCTGCTTTGTTGTTCTTGGGTTCACAACTGTGCTTCCCCTTGAGCAAGGGAGCCCTCCCCACACAGTAGCCCCAGCCCCATGTGCCCCTGGCCACCGAGCACCCCTTCCCATGGGCGCCCAAAAATGCTGCCCTGGAGGTGGGGAGAGGGGAAGCTTTATTTTGGTGAGGACTGCTAATTGGAAACTGCTTACCTGATATTTTTCATGCCTAGATTATTCACCGAGAGCTTGTTTGCTGTGCTCTCCATCCAACAAAATACAGGTATTTTGCGATTGCAGTAATTGCAGTAATCGGTTTTCTTGCTGAAGTGAAGTTGCTGGGTGAGCAGCTGAGCCAGTGAAGCCTGGTTTCTTACAGATTTGTGTCTGGTAGCTGGATTTCCTGATGTTTAGAAAGGCATGAGTTCGATTGAAGTGTTTCCCATGAGGCATTCAAGTATTTCAAGCTTTTTGTTGATTCTTCAGTATCTAATAAGGGATGTATTTATGCCTCGACCTTCCTCTCTGTGTGAATGCTTAATGGGGTCTCTTTCCTTTACCACTCTGCCTTATTTTCTTTACACTTACGGGGACATAATATCTTTAAGATTGTTATCCTTTGTCAAAGTTAGGATACTGGAAATAGCCACAGGGATCTGAAGATACAGAGGGAGGCATCCAGGCAAGTACAGAGAAATTGGGTTAAGGAGACATTATTAATTAGGGAGAAGGAGGATTTAAAGTTGTGATGCTGAGTATTTTCTAGTTTCTTAATTAAAAGTAGACAGACAGACAAATTTCCTCTTAAAAGGATCATTCTTCTGTATATTCTGTCCCCTCAGCATGAACACCGTTTTTTTTGCAGGGTAGCTTTTGATAGTTTGGGCTACAAGGCGCTGTCCTGTCACTCACTCAGAGCCTTGAGAGGGCTGCTCAGAGTCTGCTTCTTGTGCTCAGCATCAACAGATCAGTGCAATTCCCCCCAGCTTATAAAAACGCCAGCAAAGGATGCCATACATTTTTCCTTTCAGACTGCACCATCATTTCAACCATAAGCTTAATACTTTCCATTTTATTTACTCCTCCATGCATTTTCATTGCAATTTCACTTTAAAGCAGCAAATTGTATTTTGTAAAAAATCTGTACTTCTTCATGTAGACCAGCAAAGGTCTGTTCTGAGTTTGTTCTAAAGTCCTTGTGCCTGGAAAGCATTCTGACAAAACCTGCTGCCTTGATAACAGAGGGGAAACCACAAGCCAAGTCAGTGTTGCTGCTTTGCTGTGCTCTGTCCTGTTCTTCCCTAGGATAGCTTCTCAGCTGCTTAGAAATTTGTCTGAAAGTCAGCTGTACATCAAAACTGTTCAGAGTAGCCTTCTTCAGTGAGTCACCATCCTCTGTCTTTGTTGAGAGTCAGCCTTTCCAGCATGTCTTTCATGTCATGCACAAAGTCCTGTACAGATCCATGTAATGTTGAGTTCTGCATTTCCTTGTGCAGAGCTGATCTCCTGATCTCAGCTGCTTAGCTTGCAAATTCTTTGATGTGCAGACTGCCTGCATGGCTTGCACAGCACAGTCTACTCTGACAGTGTTTAGCAAAAGAAAGTGGGGGAGAAGAAGGGCTGCAATTAGGGTAATGTTTGCTTTTATATTACATGTTGTTATAGTGTAGAATATAACAATTTTACAATGAACAGATATTACCAAGATGCTTAGAAAGATTGGGGTTTCCTAATCTTCAGTTCAGTGACTTTAGAGATAAATTTTTCCTGATTCTTGAGGAGATACCCTGGTGATGTAAAGGGAATTTTTCAAAGAATTTGAGTCCTAGGACTCAGCCTGTAACCTCTGCATTTCACCTTCTGCCTTGGTGGTCCAGCGGGGGTGGCCCCAACATCAATTCTGAGCGTACTTTCATCTTCCTCATACTACACTGCACAGTCCGGAAGGTATAAATTAGACATATTCAAGTATTCCACTAATGTTCTTAGTCTATTTTAAGCGGAAAATTCACTAATTTTCTGTTAAGCAGAAATAAGTTTGGATGTGCTTTTGTTTTTGTTTATTCTCAGAAGTATTTTTCATTTATATTGTGAGCTTCTCCCCCTCAAATTCTTCTCCTGTTTTTCTTTACTGTATCCTGTTGTAATATTCCCTTTGGAAGGTCTTTTAGAGAGTATTTTTTTACGGATTCTAAAAACTTCCTTCCTGGCATTTGCATTCTCTCTTCAGATGTCAAAATCAAAGATAATGGTCCATTGCTGGTGTTTTGGGAAGGGAGGGGTAGGCAAGGGAGTTTGCAGTCTCCACACAGTCGGCAAGTCAACGTACTTTACGTGCAGTGTGAGGGACTTAGTGTGTACCAACAGTAGTTCACTGTTAGCCAGTACAAGGAGGAGACATTGAAATTCAAAGCAAGCATTTTAAAAATTGTCAGTATTTTCTGATCCATTTCCCCACATACAAAGCAAACAGATCTCCCAAGGAACTTTGTGAACACGGTGCAAATCTAAATACGAATGGCGATTTTGTCCACAGGGCATGAATATAGACTTGTTCTGTCAGCAGCAGGGATACGTCAGGGATGCTCTGAACAACTGCTTCAGCCTGAAGCCTTTGACAGATAATAGCAACCCCGTTCATATACCCTTAGTAAGTACCTCATACAGTGTAAGCTCGCAGTGCCACTTCCCCAGAAAAGCAGCAAGAGGGGAGGTTGGTAGCGTGAAGCACAGGTATGTCAACATTGAACCTGTGGAGATTTGGGTTAAACTGCTGCCATCCTATCATATACAGAAATAGTCTGGTGGCTTTGCTGTCCCAGATCTGGAATGTTTCAGCTTATGTGGTCTACAGGCCTAAAACTACAACACTAAAATGTTGTCACATCAGTGTTATCAGCTGAGGATCGAGTAGTGGAGCTGTGGGTAAAGTGCTTTAAAAAACTTTCTCCTTCACATGCCTGGGTCAGACCCTCATTTTTACCTTTTTAGGAGTTAAAGATGTTCAGCAGAGATTCTCCAGGTATAATTAGGCTAGAAAAAGCACACAAAATACTCACTGAGGACATCAACAGGCACTGAAAGCTGAGGTTATGGGTTTTTAATGTCAAATATGTCTTATCTTTACTTTGCTGAAGAGCTTTTTGTGGTTTTGCTGCAGGCCATAACACACTGAAAGAGAAAGTGAACTACAATACTGACCCAATAATATGAGATTTTTAAGTCAGCTAAATAGACTTTCTTTGTTTCTTTTAAACAGTTTGAACAGAGTTGCCACTTCTAAGGCATTTCATGGTACAATGCATGAAAAAGAAATGTTTTCTCAGGGAGCTCTCATTTGAAGTGATACTTCAGCATTCACATTGAGGACTGCAGACAAAATCATTAATAATAAGAATAAATATTTACATTAGAAAACAAACTTCATTCAACCTTTTGTTGAATTCTATATACATGTATGCATTGTATATAATACATGATACAGTTATATATCCATTTTTTATGGCTTTTGAAAACATGCAAGATCTGAAATTTCCAGTGTGGAAACCAAGTATAGTTAAACAAACAGATCCATGACCACCAAAGCCAAAGAATTCTGTTTTGCTGTAGATTCATGAGTGCTGTGAGCTCCAAGGGAAGATTTTCCTGCTGTTTGGACATTTAAGACTTCTTTCTCATGCTAGGAATGGGAGCTCTGCATTTTAGTAAGACATTCTCCGTCAAAGTTTTCTCCCAGTGAAAATGCGATCAGTCTTTCATCTCCGCCTGAAAGCTTACCTGCTGTCACCAAACTTGTTTAATTGCTGTTGAAAGCCTTTCTCATCAGATGTGGTTGAAATTGTTCCTTGAATCCAAAAGTCATTGTGGGCTCTGGGAGATGACAGGTACACAAGCACAGTTACGTGAGCTGCTGGAAACTTAAAATGCATTTTCTGTGTTACAGAATGAGGGCAGAAACCCCTGAAAGGCCAGGGCTTATACTACATGGGGAAGGTCAGCAAACCAGCTGCTTTTCTATCCACTGTTTTTAGGCCTTTGGCTTTGTAAGTAGACCACTTTAGCATAAAGTAGCACTTAGGTTTAGGTTATGTCTCTGAGCTAAATGCTTTTGCTTATTGCCATCTCCCAGTTTGCAATAGGCACTGCTAAAGATGTTCTCTGTGTGTAGGTATAACATGTTATAGGCTTCCTTTGTCTGTATGTGGGTATGTTTGTGTCCTTAACATCTTCTGTTTACACTATGCATTGCACTCTACCTTGGAGAAATGAATTAGCAATTTAAGCAATCGGCATGTAAAAGGCGTTGTGCCTAGACTGATGCTCAACTCATTTAGTAAAACAAAGAGGTAATTTGCAAGATGTGCACTGTTCCCTGTTCGCTGAGCTTGCTGGGTCAGCAACACTCTGTGCCTCAGTCTCCAAGCAACAACGTGTTCACGTTGAATGTGCTGGGCTGCTCAGGAAACAGTATACTGAAAACACCTCGTCTTCCTCAAAGTGGCCATTTTCTGGGTGTTCTCTCCCACCAGCTGATAACTTTAGTGTTTTTGTGTGTGGATATACTAGAACTTAAGTGAGTGTCACCAAAGGAACACTTGCATACCTGAAAGAACATCATTCTTTCAGTGGTAGCAATTAGTCTAATAAAAGATACCTTTTCATGCAAGGACAAGATCCCTTGCCTCTCTGAGATGAGAGCAGAGGGCCCATAGTATCCTGACTCAAATTTACATCTTTGCAAGTTCCTGTGGTGTGCATGGAAGTAACCTACTTCATAAAATGGGCCCTGGTTTTCTTTAGATAGTTTGCACAGGTTTTAGACACTTGAAGGGACTGTCCATCAAATGTTCAGTGCAGCCTGTGGGGGCTGAGTGAAACCTGTTTCCCCAAAGAATTTTGTCCTTTTAAGACAAGGCAGGTACCAGCGCGGTAACGCTGCCTGATCCCAGACAGTCTCCGCAGAGCCTGGTAGTTTGCACTGTGTGAAAAAAGGCAGCTACAAATGAGTAACTGTCAGACATGCAGATATTAAGGCATTTCTTCCTCCTGTGTGAAATACATCCGTGTCTCTCTAGAGAGTTTCCATGACCAGCTCAGGCCAGTGCTGAGCCTGCAAGGTATTGCAAGTGTTGCAGCAGGCTGTGATTCCTTGGTAAGTCGTGCCTGTGTGACCTAAGCGGAGTACTTGCACTGATACTAAAATTTGCATTTGCTGGATTATATTGCAAAGCCACCTGCAAAACCAGGATGCTCTGATGCAGAAAGAATGATGCTGAATGCCATTATTTAGATAGTGCTGCAGATAACGCTGTCCCAGCCAGACTGTGTCAGCATCCCACGGGTCAGCACAAAATACCTCTGTTGGTTTTAGACTGACTACATACCATGGAGTGAAACTGTCTACTGGCTTGTAGTACGTGCAGTACTAAATGATAGAGAGATTGAATAGGTGTGTGGGGGGACAAAAAATCTTGACTATTAGGGACTGCCACAACTGTATTTAAAGCAACAACACACAGAAGGAGCTTAAGAAAGTAAATGTGGTTCAAATTCACCGTGTCAGGAACAAATTAAATCAGCGTGGTAGAGGATCCAAAAAGAAATGCATTTGGAAACGCTTACATGCTGATGCTGGGAGTCTGCGTAATAAGTAAGAGGAACTGGAATTTCTCAATAATCTAGACAAATTCAACCTAATTGTCTCATCAGGTTTCAGTGCTAGAGGGACCAGTATGTCAGAATATTGTATAAGCTGTTTAAGCAGGCTAAGGGAGATAAAAGAAACTGTGTGAGAGGAATGACTTTGTGTATGACCCAGTGACTTATATCTGCTTAACTTAAAGCTGAGAAGTGCAGGATCTTAAGAAACGCAGTGCAATATGCTGGTTACCAAAGCCCAGGAGCAAGCAGGGGTGGGCAGAGGTGATATTATAAGTCACTGAACTGAATCTGAAAACAGGATGAGCTACTAATGCATGTGGGAAGGAACTGTGTAATTATGGAGAACTTCATTTTGGAGACCTGCTGAAGATTTCACTTAGCTACTACCTGTGAAACATCACTAAAATAGCGTTAAATACTGGATGATAGTTCTATGAAACAAATCTTGTCAAACCTGGCATGGAAGAATTCTGCTGTCAGGTAATCTAATAATAGATAAAAATGAATTTATCCACTAGACTGGAAATCAGGGGTTGTCTCAGGAAGAAGTGATCATGACCTAATTACATTCAATATAGTTGAAGAGAAAACAGTCCCAAACAGTAATATTTATACACATTATTTTGAAAAGGCCAATTTCCCAAAGCTGAGGACAGCCCTTAATAAAATTGACTGGGAAGAGAAAGCTATGAATGACACCTGCAATTTTTTCTAGAAGTTTGCTAAATGGGCAAAACATTTTTAAGAGAACATGTGTGGCTAAAGAAGAAAGTAGGAATATAGTTAAACATCTGTAGACATGTTTTTAAATAGGTATATATTTGTTCATACATATCTCTGTATGGGGCTATGTATGTATACATATCTATAGACAGATATGTGGGCATGAATATACACAGTACGTACATATTTAAATAAACTGTGTGTGTATATATTGGAAAAAAGGGCTAGAAAAGGGGAGATAGATACCCATTGATATTTATATGTTATGAAGCGTGGAAATCACTAGCAAAGGCTAAAAAAATATCTATTCTTGGCAAGTAAATGGTATTCTGGAAGGGGGTTTAATTTACATAAAGAAAAATTATGTAGCAATGGTGTAAGCCAAGCAAGGGTTGAAGGTACAAAACCTGTTAATAAGAAATGCATAAATGACTGAAATGTTGAGAAAATATTTCTGGTTTATGCTTGGAAAGAAACAAGATGTTGTATATATATCACGTGAGGATGCTGAATTCTTTTCCAGCCCATTTGTAATTAACAGAATATTAGACAACCCTGCTTTGGGAAAACAGCTTAAAACAGTAGACTTTGTATTACCTGCAGCTATGCATCCTAAAAAAATGTTTTTGAAAATTGGCTGAGAAATTTTCTGGCCCACTGATGTGAACTTTTAATAAATTTGGGGATACTGGAGAAATTTGCCAAGACTGAAAGCGTGCTTATTTTTTTGCCAATGTCCTAATGGCACAAACAGGATAATTCTGATAATAGCAGGGCAGCTAGCCTGAACTCACTTCCAGTAAATTAATAGAGAAGCTGATACGGGAATTGATACAGAACAGGATATTATTAATGGCAGCCAATGGTATTTTCATTGAACACGGTCTTGTCAGGTAAGCTTGGCTTGCTTTTCTTACGTGAGATTACCTTCTTGGTTAGTAAAGTAACTATATAAGCATAATAGAACATGAAAGTGTTCAGCTCGATTATAACATAATTTGATGAAAAATGAAGCATTTTACATTCTTGAGTAAGCGTATGTCAAGTGGCTAAGAACTGGTGTATCAGAAGCAGTTGATACAGAATCACACTAAAAAGAATATTTCTAGTGAGATTCTAGTGCCGGATTAGGACTCGTCCCACTTCTGCTAATGTTGACTTCTTGATTTGCAGGAAAAATATTGGATCCCTGATCGGTCACGCATAGTGCTACAGATAAGGGAATCTGAATTGCCTAAAAAGTGGAGTTCAGACCAAAAAATGCTTTAATATAGCCAAATGCATAGCTACAAACCTGGAAACAGGGAGCATGTAGCATATCTACAGAAATAGAGAAGACCACTTAAGAAAAAAGTAGAGACTTCGGAAAGACTTTGGAGATCTTAATAGACAACCTCAGAACATAGTCCTAGCCCAATGGCAGGGAAAAATGTCTAGTGTGATCCTCGAGTACACATGCAGAAGTCAAGTTGGAGCAAGGGTCTGATTTTGTCTGTTGGTAGTATGTATACGTATGGGGAGACTCATGTGCAGTAACATCAATCACATCGCAGGCAGCACTTGAAAAGATGACTTAAAAAGTAGAGGGGAATTCAGGGAATAGCAAAAATCTTACCTAAGGGCTAGGCAATGTACCTCCTAGCTGGAGCACAGTCTTTTTGGTCCACTTGAAAAATATATGGGAGTGTTAGCACAAGTGTAACACAGGTAGTGGTGTAAGATGCAGATACCAGCTTGGTAAGGGTTCTTTCAGCCAGCTAGGAAATACATGACATGAACTGATGATGACAACCTGAATAGCAGCATCAAATTAGCAATAAATTATCCACGTGTTTCTACAAATATGAATGATCAATTCCTAGAACTAGCTATCAAAGAGACCAGTGGACTCTCCACCTTTTGGTTTTTCAAACCAGGGTGGGACACTTTTCTAGAAAGATTCCTGATGGGGCTAAACCCAGGCAAAGGGGTCCATAAAGGGCACATGGCAGACTGTGACAGGCAAGACAACCTCCTTCTGTCTTCTAATCTTGAGCTTTATGAACTGCTCCCAGGATATAAACCTGGCTATGAAAGTTAATTTAAGGACAGACTGCACACACTATGTATTTGTATATGCTTTTAGTACAGACATTTACTTCACCTTAAACAATACTTTTAACTGTGTATAACAAAGTATGGAAGAATTAGTGAGATGCCCTTTATGCCAGTGACCTCCTTGGTAATTAGGAGCAAGTCACTTAATTTCTGTGCCTTGGTTTTCCCACTTCTAAAGAGTGAACCCAGGTTTCCTCAATCCCTCCCTCCATGCTGGGGGGACCTCTGGCAGGTACTACACAAATGTATTCTTCAAAAAGGGCATAGGTAATCTGGAAGTTGGGGTAAAGCAAAGGATTTTGATTGATGTTTCTAATGGATCAGAGAGCTTCCATCCCACAGAAGGTATTCATGTTACCTTGGTTAGAAATGCTCCCATATTGTGAATCGTGACAAGATAAATTCCTGAGGTTGAATGTCCTGGGGTTGGTTATATAATGGGCTTGCTTTGCAATTTAACTAATGAATGTGCTCAGAGCCCAGATTAATCTTTTAACTTTGATAATTTCTCCCAAGGGAAAACATATAGAGCCTGACTATCTGTAATATTATCCTCTCCCAACAGCCAGAATTATTTGGCCACTTGAATGTTTGTTTTGCTAATGTATGTAGAGCTCATATGTTCACAGATTTTTCTGGAGGAGGTGGAAGGACCCTGAGCTTCACTTGACATTGTACAGCTGGGCCTGCAGGCTTTTCAAGTCATAGCCCTTCCTGAGACATGCCCTGTGAGCTCTTTGGTGGGATGATTTTTGTTGCTGGTATGGCTCAAGTTGCTGTTTTGGTGGGGTTTTTTTCCCCCAGTAGGTCCATATTTAATTCTGTGCCGTCTCAGCCCATGAAAGGTGTCCACTTCAGAAAATAGTAGTTGTCATTCTGCTACTATTATTGTTTTATTAACTGAGGACAAGAGATTATTTTAATCCCATTATGTTAACTTCTTCATTATGCTCCTGTTCTCCTTCTTGGGAGTCTGCTAGAAAATGTAGAGGTGCAGGATACAGAAGATACAGTAAATTTTTATGAGAAATGAAACACGGCTTCCTAGAGTAACATACGCTGTGTAAGACCCTTGCTGTCTGTAGATTGCACCAAGTAGGTCAACTTTGGAAGTCAACATCCTATTTAAACTGTCACACTGTACAGAACTGCTAGTTTAACATTGGTGATTAATGACTGCAGAGTCCATAGTCTCATTTCCAAGCAGACTGTCTGTGGCACTCAGTCATCCCCAGAGAGTCCATAGTACAAGTGCTTGGCAATCTTTCCTTTTATGTTTTGTGATCCAGTTCAGATTGCTGATTTTCTGCAAAAAGGAAACAAGGAGAGGGAACTGACATGAAAACGCTGACCTTCATTCTGAAGTAATTTCTAAACCTGATTTTTCGCCTCCTAGAATTTGTTCCTGTTTTCCAGTACGCCTCTACAAGCTGAGGTATATATTTGGTGCAATCCCATTGAACATTGAATCAAATGCCCATGCCAGAAGTGGATGTGGCCTGCCATCACAGAGGTCAGGGCAGACAGTTTCGTCCCAGGGGATTCCACCTCCTCCTGGCTGGTCTGTCCCCACCGCCCTGAGCTGTGACACACAGCTCTTGATGCTCCTTCCCTGGCTCCTCCTTCTCACTGCTCCTCCACTGAGGCAGAGTGCCAGCCAGGGCTGCCTGCCCTCCGCCTCCTGGTCCTATCATCCATCTGTGGGGTCAGGGACAAGGGTGTATTTTACCATTTTGAGGGTATTACAGAAATACTCAACAGCACTGGATGTTCCTTGTGTGCTTGAAAGAGGCAGCATAGCTCAGCTCCTTGCCACACCTGTGTGGACAGGCATGTAACATGCACAGGAGACAGGTTTTCTGTTTCCTTTTTTGCAAGCAGTCTGCTGGCTGGCCTGGACCAGCAGCTGGAATAGGGGTCAGCAGCAGGCAAAGAGCTGACGTTCCCCCTAACTTGTCTGCTCCAGCTTCACAGGGCTTCAGAGAAGGCTGCATGGGCCACTGTTTGCAGGACATGGTGATCTTTTCAACCCAACACAGATGACATCCATTACAATATTATCACCTAACATTTGATTATTATGATTTCACATAATTTGACTTATCTTCTAACTTAGCTTGCATAGCATGTACTGCCAATGGTTGCAATATATGCTGAAACCATTTAGTTGAAATAAGTAAATGAGTAAGTCTAATACGATAGAGTTTATGGCATATTGTCCTCCTGGAAATAATTTCAGCAGTAGTGAAGTGTGGAATATCTGCAACTGGAAAGGTCTGTTCTTACACCTGTATCTGCATAGGGTGAAACAAACTGTAGAAATCTGTTTTAAAACTAAACAGAGCTAAATATGTAATTTTTTTGCCTTGAATGTATGAAGATACCAGGGAATTTGAAGTTTATCAAACAGGTGTCATTGCACCAGTCAGATCTACAAGATGCTGCTGTCATTTCAATGCAAAAGAATGAATCATAGTAGGAAAATACTCTCACTTTTTTGTGCTGTTGATAAAGAAAATCTGCCAGAGCCTTTAGCCAGCTGCAGGCAAAGGAGGGAATTTGTAAATAATGCAGTACACAGGCTGTACTTCAGAGTTTCTTCTGTGTTCCTCCCCAGTAGATGAAAGGCAGATTCAGCATTGGATATTCCATCAAGGGGTACAGCTCACCAGCTTTTTGGTTTAGAGCCAATAAGTAACTTCTGGGGAAATAATTTGCCTGGTATGAGTAAGGAAGTATTAATGCCATATTCCAGAGTGAAGAATTTGGACACGAATGAGTGCCCAAGAGTGCTGTTTGTGTGAGCAGGAGAGGGGAGAGCCTTTCTTCTGAGCAACGTCTTAAGAGAGCTTGAGTGGGAAGAAAAATAGGAAAACATGTCATGAGATGGGAAAGGCTATTTAAACAATCCAGTAACATTAGCATGAGAACAAATGAATTTTAACTGGCCCTTGGTCTGGAAACTTAGAAAAGCCTCTTGGCAGTGGGAGGAGGTAAAAACTTGGCTAGTTTCTAAAATAGAAATTAAGACTGTAACTGAGTGTCTGATGTGGTCACCTGTGACAGCAGGGCTTTGGGCTCTCTGATCTAGGGCAATCAGCCTCGAAGAGACCTCCCATGCAAGGAAGGATTTAAACACACTCTTTGCTCTGTGGGGATGAATTTGCTAATGTTTAAGCTTCTGTAGCTTAAGCATGATTTTAAAAGTACATTGCATATGCATAGTTCAATTTTGCAGGCAGCTGACGCATGAAGCTTGCATATCTGGCCTTGTGACTGCCGTGGACATCTGGTCCTGTGTGGGCTGTGTCTCTCCATATTGCACCCATTCCAGGCAAAAAGCAGCAGCACTTCAGCACTGCACAGTGCCCCAGCTTCAGCACGGCATTGCTGGCACACACCTGGGTTTTGGGCAACCATGCACCGAACACCAGCAGGCTGGCTGAGCAGGGACCCATCCCAGGTTTCCTCAAGCACCTTGGAGCAGAGTTGCTGTGCTGTCAGGGCAGGAAAGGCAAATACCACTGCAAACAAATCTCCATCAAGCTAAGGGCTTGGCTGTCACGCTTGCTGGTAGGACTTGACAGGGCTCTTGATGATTTCTTAAAATAAATATTTAACAAGGGATTTTATAATCACAAGTAGCAAGTATGCTTTTAAAACGTTTGAAGGGCAAGAAATTTGCATACGAATGAACTGGAGGTCAAGACCTGGTAGCCATAGGTGTTTATACCAGAGGCTGGGGATTTCCTTCCACCTGCAGGTACTGCAGCTGCTTGCTTGAGTCCATCTCCGAAGCTGACTTGCTTCCTGAATAACGCTTCCTCCTTTAGGAGCAAATGCTTATGACAGCTGAAGTAATTGTATTTATTAGTGATTCTGGGAGCTGGAGGATCAGGGTTTCTTTCCTCCATTGAAAATATATTTTTTAAAAAAGATCTTTTTTGCAGCCGCTGCTTTCATAATTGGCATTCACACTCAGCTGTTGCATTACAGTACAGCAGTACACCACCTTATCTGCAGTACAAGAACCTACCCCTTTCCTGGCTACTTTTAAAACTGAAAATTAATGGATAAGATGGTTCAAGGCAGTCTTTATTTTACAATGTTCAAAAAGTTAACCAAGCCTGTATTTTCAGCCAACTGATTCCAGAGTTTACAAATTGCTCTTACATGGTTCAAGTCTTCACCACTCACTTCAAGTGTGCAGGAACAAAGTGAAGATCCAGTTTCCAAGGCATGGACCCAGGCTTGCAGGCCTTATGTTCCTTTTCCAGGGGAAAGCCAACACGAATCTTTCGTCTTTAAGCAATTTTTAAGATGGTCTGCTTCATTAAATTAGAATCATGTTGATTGCAAGGCTGAAAGAAGCAAAGAAATGCAAGGAAGAGCCAAACTGAAAAGGAACTTTGATATATGCCAGAAAGAAAAGTAAAAGCTTCAAATTACACTGTAGTCTGAGCAGCTTACACACGCTTATCTGCCTGCGGGAGAAATGACTGGGAGGGTGTGGTTTTCTAAACCTTAAATTGCTCAGGTTTATGCAATTCAGCTTTTCTTTGTACCTTCTGTCATACCATAGGCTTCCTCGTCTGACACAACCACCAGCCGCGCTCCGCCTGCAGAGCCAGGGCTGAAGGCTGAGTGTGGTACCCCTGCCCAAGCCTGGGGATTTCACACCTGCAGGACTCCGCCAGCAGCGGATGAGAGACACGGTAAAGCCAGACACGTGAGTTTAAAGATTTGTATCGTTGTTTGTGCTATTCCCACTTTCACCCTTCAGTTGGGCATGAGTTGTTCCAGAGGACCAAAGGTGGAAGAAAATGCTCTGGCAAACAAACCAGCCCTGGTTTGCAGCAGAAGGGAGTGGGTGCCAACCTCAGCCTGCACGCTCAGGAGTGCCTCACAGTAAGGCAGAGATAAATACTTACTGGGTCTGTCATTAGTGGTTCAGTCTCCCCATAATCTAATGCAGGGATTATTTTCATAATCTCACAGAGAAAGCCATATAACGTACCTGTAGGTTGCTGTGCTTCTTGGTAGCCGGTGTTAAAATACTACTTACATACAAACTACGTGCTAGTATTGAAAAGTGCCATGCTTAGTTCATTACCTGTTTATTAGCTAGATATGTTTGGTTTTCTGTCTTCCTTTTGCTAAGAAGGTCTATTTCTTCGGAAAAGTATGTTAAAATCTAACTGATTATCTGTGGAAAGGTGCCATTTGTACTGCTGCTGCTTTAGCCCATAGTTTTATTAATTCTGTGGAAATCCATTTCTTCCCTTCCCCCAAGTTAAAACCCACAAAGTCTCGCTGCAGCCATAGGAGGTAAATCGAGGCATCATTTGCCCCTGTTGCATCTTGCAGCTTCATTTTATGCATATAACTACAACTGAGGTGAGGAGACAGAGAGAACTTGGTTTAGTTTTTATCTTTAGCTCATGTTATCCTCCACTTAAATTTATACTCAGTTCTTAACTCAGATGGTCTTGTAATTCAGTACAGATATATGCAATGGTTGCAAACCTGGGAATATGTATGGATACACATAACCTCTCATAAGTTTCTTTTCTACAAATGAGCCTGATTATTCATATGTGTACATGTATATGCGGACGTGCTAACACAGAACCCGGGGCTGCAATGAGGTTACGTGGACGTCCTCACACGTTGAAGTATATACTTGGTAGACAAGAGATCTAAATACAGAAGTCAGCAGGGCCCGTCCGAATGTTTAAAGCTGAGAATGCTTTGGGCTGTATTTATTGACTAGGGAAGGACTGCTTGCATCAAGCTCTCAGCTGCTCTGATATCTACCAAGCAAAAACATAAAAAACAGGAAAGGCGTGCATATTAGGCTTCTACTTCATGCTTCCACCAGGTGCCTGATGACTAAGAAAGTGTTCCTCCAACAGCAGGAAAAGCAAAAATACCTTAGGTGACTTTACCGAGCACTACACAAGGCACTTGTTTTCCCACAGTCTTCCATAGAAACAGAGTTCCCTGTTCATCCCACCCTCCAAAGCACTTTTCATTTGCTCGTTGACGTTTATGCAGAAAAATATCAAGGCAGATCCACCACTTAATTGAAACAGCACTGTCTATCACCTGCTGTCAATGGAAAAGCACAAATGCTGATCTGTAAATAAAAGCCAGGATTCACCATCAGATATTTGGAAAGCTGCTGCCTCCTGAGGAGTTGTATCCTCAATTCTCCTATCTATTTTCCCGAGACTGAAAATTCCTCTTAAGGGAGTAAGCTGTTACTAAGTTGCTATTTTATATTCTTCCACCCAAAACCTCAGAGCCTATGTATATTTTCCAAAACTATAAATTGAATCAATGTGGGGAAGCTTGTCTTGTTATCTTTCTCTTGCCACCTGAAAATATTCTCTCTCCTGCTGCTGGTTGCTCTTACTTGTTCATGGCCCTGTACAAGTGCGCTCCCTTTCATTCACATGAGTTCTGCTTTTTGGAAGGCTGTTCCAAGCCCATGTGTTTGGGCATTAACTACACCAGGACTTCATTGTAGCACAGAGTTGGAAAGAGGAATGAATGTTCCTGGCTCTGGGTTGCAATTGTCCATCAGAAGCAAAAATTGAATTGTCTTTTGGAAGAAGTTTGAAAGCACTGACGTCTTCCCCCAGCATAGCTTTTCTTTTGCAAAACTCAAATAAATCTTGCACGCAGGACGAGATGATAGATTAGCTTCATTTTGCTGCAAACCAGGAAATCAAGCAACGCTGTTTCCAGCAGGAAGGTAAATTAGTAAAGGCTTTTAAATGCAGCCAGTCTCCTCCACACTGGCTGCTGGAGGGAAGCAGTCCAGTATTTCTGAAGCTGTCAGTCCTGCCTGCGCGGCTGGGTGCTGTGCTTGGCCTGCCTGCCTCCTCTCACCACGGCACCAAATGGAGCCTGCAGCTGGTTTTGAGGGACTCCGTGGCCAGAGCCTTTTGGGGAGCTAAATGAGGCACATCTCTGGTTAAAACAGCCAGGCACTGGTATCATGCAAATCTGCCTGACTTGGTACTGGTTTGCAGTGCACGTCCTGTTCTTCCACTGGAATTTCTGCTCCTAGGAACTGGGATGTGCAAAGGTGCTGTTGATCTTTCCGAGGCTATCCCCAAAGGCTCAAGCTGAATCTGTAAAAAAGATCATTATCTGAATCATGTGATTTGAGAGAACTCAACATGGAAGCAGAAACTTTCACCTTTGGTAAATGTTCAGGTAACAGTTAGTTGGCAGCTCCTGTCGCATAAAACTGCCTGCAACTGCGTACTGTCGTCATCCCTCTGAGTAAACAACAGTAACTCCTTTACACGGAAATCAAGGAGCTAAACACCCTGAAACCTCCAGCAGGTCTAGCAGCTCCTGGCAACCCTTGCCTCAGTTTTCCAGTTTTACTTTAATACACCTGCAACTTTCTTACTAAAACAAAGAGCCTTAATAGAATGATGGTTTACATGTGCTAGTAATTTCTTATTAAGGCATGAGGGCAACTTCTCATGCATCTTTTCAGAAAGTGGCTTGTTTGAAAGCAGGTAAATTCTTATTGTATTTAGGATATAATTCTAGTTCACTTTTTGCCCTAGTTTTTTGCTTTCTGTGCCTTGCAGCTATGTGGTATAGCTACTGTTGAGATGCTGATGTTAAAAACAATAGGTGATGCTGTTACTTTGTTTGCTGTTCTCCTTCAAAGCTGATTTTTGTTTGTAGCTCTTTATGCCATATATTTATCAGTATTTGTTCACACAGGATTTTGCAAGTAGATCTTGGTGCTGGAAAGTATCCTGTAGCATAGCTTTGGGCTTTTGTAGTTTCAGTCTGAGGAGTTAACTGATTATACTGCTGTGATTTCAAAAGAGTACAGCAGTTTAGATCCAGTCAAAAAGAGTCTGAGGCACTGAAATAGCTATAGCTTGTAGAAGGAATTTCAAAGAATTAAAAAATCCCTTTGCCTGCCTGCATGCAACAGATCACATCTGACAGCATGGAAGGATGCAGGAAGCAGGAACAGTTTGAGCACGTAATTCCTAATTGGTTTCTCATCATGGGATTAAGCAGCAAACAATTGGTCTCCACACCCACGAACAGGTTCTGGAAGCAGATATTAATTCAGCCACTGACTTAGCTATCTTTCCCAGGCTGGTGTCACTCGCGTGTCCTGACTGACAAAACCTTAGTAAGCCTCTTCATTTTAAGGAGAATGTTACAAGGCCTTCAGCAGCACACACATGTTAATTAGCAGTGGACTTTATCCGGGAGTTCCCACAAAGCCCCAATTAAAGCAGTGATGAATCAAATCCAGTGAGTAGTACCATCCTCAGGGATGTTGTTTCCCAGCACTGAGTAGATGAGGGCAGAACCAGGCTCTAGAGGATGTGTTTTGGTAGCTGAGGGCTTGGTCACTATAATAAACAAAATGTATTTGCTGAGACACTTGTCGGACAGGGATCTTAGTCATTATCCTGCTACAAAAATATGCCCTGGAACAGAAACTGTTTCACAGCTTTAGCTAGAGAGCTGCTTCCAGTCCTGGTCGAATACTCCCATGTTTCTCCAGTCCTTTCCATTTGGAAGTCAGTTATAAGCTCTAGCATAGAGCTCACTCCCAAATGAGAAATAATGACTATCACCAGACATAAATGGGCACTGTCAGCACTACTTCATAAAAGAGATAACTGCATGAAAGACAGTATGCTCTCTGTTCAAGACCCGAAAAGTAACCAACCTTAACAGCAGAAAACCAGTAGCCAGACCACGGTAGTTGGGCTGCTGGATTCAGCCTCTCCAGTGTGTGATATGTTTCCCTCTTTCAAACAGTGCATTTTTCTTAAATGTGAAATTCAGCACGCAGCATTGCAAAATGCCTGCAAGATCATCCAAACTTCTTCCCCTTGTCCCCTGAAATTTCTGTTTCCAGCTGCATATTGTGTGTCTACCCATTATTTAGGGGGCTGCCTCTGGGCTCTACCACACTCCTAAAATGCTGAAATTTACTTGTTGACTACCCTGCCCGGGCTTGTGTCCTCCTTTTTCCAGGTTCCTGAATGGGACTAGGGCCCAGCAGCTGTCACCCTGGGACGGGGTGGCAGGGAATGCTTTTTGATTGCGTTATTTTAAAGAGCAGAGTGTCACTGTTTCGTGGAGTTCTTCAAGAGGGACTGCTTTTTCTGATTAGAACGTGTTTATTCAGTTGATTTTTGTGGATCCAAGTGGCAGGAGGAAGAAACAGTAAGATACAGATGTAATGTAAGTTATAGACATTTAGAGACCTATAACTTAAATTAGAGATTTTAATCATAATAACTTTTATAATTAGATTATATCTATAATTGTGTCTAGTAATAATTATATATAAATTATAGTACTGGAGAACTATAAGTAGAATTGAGATACAGGTGATTAAATCTTTGCTCCATTGAATCTACTTACTTTTGCCATTGGGTGCAATGGACCAGAGGTTTTACCTAAAGCATTTGCTGCTACTGCTTAGGCAAGTCAAACTGGTGAGCTAGCTGCTGTAAGTTGCTGCTGTCCCTCTGTGGGTACATGTTTCTAAAGCAGAGGACGCAGACCTAGAAGTTAAGAGTTTGTGAGGGCTTTCCCTCAGATCAGGTCTGAGAGTGTCTCTGTGGCCACACAGCTGCACCAGGACTCTTGTGATGAAGGCTGGGCATTGGCATCACGGGAGCCCAGCCCCATGGCATGGGAGCAGCCAGCTGCCCCTCGCCCTGCCCACCTAACCAAGCTGCAGGCTGCTCCTAAAAAAGGTCCCCACAGGGTGTTGTGAGAACTCATTAAGTAGTTTGTCAAGCATTAAAGAGACTCCTGGATCAGAGGAGCAGTTGTAAAGGCACAGTGTAATTAAAGCACGGCTTACTTTATTATGTGTTATTAGCAGGGTTATCCATCACATGTTCTGCACTTTGTAGTTATTAAATTTTATCTCGTGGTCACATGTGAGAAGATGCTATGTGGTCCGGGGGTGGCAGGCACCGTGGCTGTGGGAGGGCAAGGTGAAGTGTAAGGTTTTAATGTCCGCTGGGGGAGAAGTCCCCCATGGTTCTTTTGCCCTTGCCCTTTTGTTCCCTCTTCAGCAGCTCTTCCCTCCCCTGGCACTGAGGAGACAGAGAGGTAGCATCGCCTGCCTGCCCTGCTGACCCACTTGGGGCCCTGGGAAAGGATTGCAAAGAGAGATTAAGACTTACTGTGAAGCTGTATTAAATTAAGATTTTCAGATTCCCATGCATTTCGCTCTGCCTATTGTGTCGTTATTTTAAAGTAGGGCAGGCCCGCACAGAGGACACGTGGCCTGCATGCATGCCAGGTTGTTCATGCAGATGTAGCTCTTGCAGTGGTTTTGTGTTGCGTTGTTTGTGCAGAGCAAACATCTAACGGGGGTGTAAGAGGTGCTTTCAGGATGCATTTGCGCTGGCTGAGCCACTCGCATGTCACAAAGCTGCAAGTGAGTTGGCCAGGCCATTCTTCATCATTATTAAAGTAAATGTCATCCTGCAAAACCACAACAGAGTTTGTGCCACAAAAGAGATAAAAGCTACTTTAAAGCATATTAGAGGGTGCTGTGGTGGGTTTGGTTGGGGTTTTTTTGGTAAATGTTCTTAGTTCCACAGATCAGGAAGTCAACAAGGGTACTTACCTGCTGTCTGAGGACACAGTCTTCAAAGCATGGTGAGCAAAACTTTTTAACTGGGACGAGAAAGTCTTCTCTGAGACTAAATGAGCACCACTGGCAGCCAGGGTGCCACCATCCATCCATGCCTTACATCTACCCCAAGTATGATCAACCCCTTTTCCCTGCTCACTAGTACCCCACAGGCCCTTACCTTTGCATACTGGCAGCAGCTTGTCGTCACATTGAGGGTCATTTTTTCACCTGACGGACCAGGGTCATGGGGACTTTTGCTATGCTCTTTCTGCTAGGCCACCTCGGAGAGTAGCTGAACAATGCATGGTGGAGGAAGGGGTATCTTGCTCTTCTTAAAGAGGCTGGGTACATTTGACCTTGGGAACGTGGTAAGAAGTTGCATCCACTCATTAGGAAATCAGAAAGGAAGGGACATGCCTAGGGATAAACCTTTTTGTTCAGGGAAGTACCTCTGTTGATGGTATGGGCCATCTCAGTGCCTGTCCTGCTGCGTGTGGTAAGGCATGGAAGCTGTATGTGGGGAAGGGAAGGAGAACAAGCTTTTTGGATTACATATTGGGATTCAGTGAGCAGAATTAGTGAATACTATTTCTCTGTGGCTTTGTCTAATATGGTGTAGCTCCAGCATTAGTTTTTCTTGAGGGCTGGCTATGCATAGTTCCTTTTTCCTGCCTGTCTTTGCTGATGTGCAGTATGGCTTGGGTTCAGCCTGCAGCCTCACCTTTTGTGGGAACATTAATTTTTTTCTCTCTCTTACCCAGGCACCTATTATCATGGTAATTGTGGTAATTTAATATATGTGGAGGCTTGTGCCATTCTGTTAGAGTGGACTGAAACTGAAAAATGGATCCAAAAGGTACTGGGGAGCAATAGAGCAGGGGTGAACAAAAAGATCAGAGAGAGAAAAAAAAAGCACCATACTGTCCTGTTTCTTCAGGAAACAGGGTAGAAGCAGTGTCATGGAGTTAATATGAGGAACCAAATTCACGTTGAAGGTGCAGAGCATTTTATTTGATTTATTTTATTTACTTTAAAGCAAATGCTTTTTTTTCCAGGTTTGCACTTTACTCTGTTGCAGCAAGGTTTTTGTGTAATGTCTCACTGTTCCGGTGTACCCACTGTGGGACCATATGTGCCTGGGGGCTAGGCTGTCTGGATTGAGGGCCAGCTCGCTGGAACATCCCATAACTCCACAGTGGTCTGCAGGCCCATGTTTCCTTGCTCCGAAACACAAGAGGAGGATTGGCAGACAGGCATTCCCCATTGCAGAGACACACCAGGCGCACCTGGAGCAAGGACTGGGGATGCACTCCCTCATGCAGTTTGCATGGACTGTTGTACCTATTCCTAGCCACCAGCATCTTGAAAGGCAGCTGGGGCACATGGCTGTCCAGCCACACACAAACAGTTTTGTCATTTGGTCAAATGGCTGAAAGCAAGCTTGTGGTATTTGTGAGGCTGCCAGCCTTGCCAAAGCCAGCCGGAGCAATCAGCCAAATCAGAGTGGTAATGCACCTTTCGTTACATAACTCGCCATGCAATTTTATAATTTAGCATGTGAAACGTCGATGGCATTTATTATGTCAATTAGGATGAGCACACGTTTAGGAAGCCCTTTAGGAGTCAATCATAATTGCTCAAGAGCCTTGCTTCGGCCACATGATTGACTTCCTTTGAGCAGGTAGACTGTGTGCCTTTGGGAAGCAGTTACTCGCAGCCTGCCCATTTTGCTACAACTCGTCTTCGCACTTGGAGTCAGCTTGTAGTTCTGGCATAAGCTGTCGGTCCAAGTCTGAGTTTACTGAACTTTGAAAAAAACAAGAAATGGAAATTATTACCTCAGCCAGCATAGTATTTGACAACTAGAGGCATGCCAGCAACAAGTCTTTTCAGAAATACTGCCTTCTGCTAAGGTGAGTTCATTCATAGGATGTGTTCCTTGTGATGTGGGTAAGTTAACCGGCGGATACACATTCTCTTATTCAGATCTTCTCTTCACCTCAATCTTGTCCAGCTGTTCCTAATAGTCTCAAATTACTTCTGGGTGGAATTTTTTCATTTTAGCATGCTGAGTAAAGTTTTGTATCCATGAAATCATCAGAAAGAGCAATTCAGGTTTGCGTGGGCGTGTGAGAGAGACACAGACGAAAAAGCGGAATATATTTCCATACATTCCTAACAGACGTTTCAGATACATAATTCCACAACAAAAAAATTTTTCCAACATTGGTTTATTCTGTAAATTCCAGCATGAGCCACAGAGAAAAATGTTTTTTTCAAACAATCTGGTTCTGGTTTTTGAAGTTATTGTGCACGCAGGCACAGTATGACATTTCTGCTAGGTTTCACAGCTTGAGCTACAACTTAAAAAGTTGGGGTTATTCACCTACTGTACTGTACTGTTGGATTTTTCTATTCAGCTGGAAATGCCTTTCATCACTAAAGGCTCTGGAAAGCGCTTAGATTGTTACAAGCTCTGAGAAGGACTTTTTGACTAATAATAACAGCTTTGAAAAACCAGCTGTCTTAAAGCTGAAGCCAGGCAGCAGAGAGGTTTTTGAGCTCCTGTTTGTTGTCTCAGAGACTTTCTGTCTGTCTGATGTGCTGAACCTTTAAATACAATTATTGTCCTCTAAGAGTTAGTTCTAATAGTTTTTCCTATAACCTTAAAAGTCAAGCTGAATTCTTGTCTGCTGTATCGGTGTCTCTGGGATCCCCAGCTCCTCTCCAGCTACTGACTTTTTACCAGCAGGTATACCTCACACGTCTGCCCGTAACAAATCTCCGTTGGAGAGTCTACTACTGATTACACCTCAGACAGAAATAAAATGTTGTGACTTTTCTATAGGTAGAACAGATTTAAAAATAAGGGGGGGGGGGGGGAGGGGAAAAAAAGAGAAAGATATACATAGGACAAATGCTGGTCCTAAGGTGTGATGATAGGGTTTTAGGCATCTTAGTGTTTTATAACCTTCCTTTGAACAAAGTTTCTAGTATGGGTAGGCTGACTCAGTTCTTTGGCCTTTAGTGCAGCTATGCCAAGGTTGGTGCAAATTATTATATGATATTTTTAAACCAGATCTTTGGAACATGACTCACCATTTTTTGGATGTGAAATACTCTATAATATGTATTATTGGAGTATGGGTCACTCTCTAATGTTTTCCACAACTGTTGTCTGGTATTCTGAAACAAACAGGCTTGCCCAGTGGCCTCCAAAATAAGTACTACCTTGAACAGTAAAGTCAGTGTAATCTATAAAATTTTCAGTTGGAGAGAAGTAGTTAATGGTACAAAACACAGTAATGGGAAAGCCGAGAGGCCTGCCGCCAGTTAAGACAGCTGGATAAAAAAAAAAATAAAATTAAAACAGCATTAAAATTTCTCTAACTAATGGCAAATAGTTTTGTATAAGCATTCAACCCGGTGCCTTGATATAAAACCCTGAATATGAAATAGGTAGTCTTGTAACCTGGATTCTCACAGGAGTAGTAAGGGCTATGCTCCCCTGAGTATAATCACACCTAATCCTGTATAACCTGAGGGGTTTGTGCAGCTGCTTGAGTGAGGGAGGGACCTCTGCTCCACTCTTCTCCCCGGTGTGGGCGAGCCACTAGATGGGGACAATGCCCATGTCTCCCGACCTGCCCGCGGCTAGCCACTGGCATCTGGGCTGAGGCTTCTTAAAGAGTGAATTCTGTGACTGTGGAAGGTGCCGAGGCTCCTAGCAATTTTATGTGGGTATTTTTTAACAATCAAGACAGCAATCTCCAGGGTCTCAGTAACACAAGTTGAGTATCAAGGAAGGCAGATGTTGGCTACAGCATGTTCACCGCTCATGTGGTGAAAGGAAGGCCAGGTAAAAGCATCTCTGGAAGAATAAGGAGCTTCAATTTGGCAGCTGGCGATGCTGCTGTCACCGAGCAGTTTCCTAACATGCAGACCGGTCCCTTTGGCCATACAGTGCCATGCCGAACCCTGTAAAAGGATGGCGGTGGCTCATGTAGAGATGTGCATTTGCAGGAGATAACAGCCCATGCAGGGGCTGGAGGAAGAAAGTAGCACAACTTCGTTATCACAGTCCAGCTAAGAGGAGCACGACAGCGCTGTCAGTAGTGTTGCTGCCTCCTACGGCGTTGTGCAGCAGAGAAACAGAGCATGAAAAGGCATCCCCTTTTTAATCACCAGATATAGGATTTGTTATGCCCACGCTTAGAGTTCAAAAATAAAACATTAATAAAATGTGTTACTTAAATACACAGAAAGAAACCCAAACCAAATATAAAACAAAACCAGCTAATATTTGGCGATCTTACTGTACTGTTGAGAATCCATTTCGCCTTCACATGCTGGCCACCCTTTCCCTTGACTGAGGATTTCATTATCCCCAAGCCATGCTACTTCAGAGCTACTGGAGCTACAGAGCAAAACCCCTACTTGTTTTGCAGTTTATCTGTGTCACTCATCTGTTTTCCAATGACACTGTTCACTGGCTTGTCCTTAACAATTTGTGATTTTAGCCAATTGATGTCCTCCCAGGCTCTGTGTCACTGTTTCTCTGGCCTTTAGGCATCTATTTTCCCCTTCCTGTTAGCCGCTTCCTCACTATCTTTCATCACTTAATTCTTTCTCTTTCAGCCTCAGTTACTCATTTTTTGCTGCCTGAAGCTTCTTCCATTCTGTGCCACACTACTTCCAAGTGTAGCCTCCCAGACTGCTGGGTTAATATTTGACAGTGTGGCTGGGCGAAGGCAGTGGGGCTTTGCCGCTCTGTCAGCAAGCCCTCCTCCTGCTACACTGCTGCCAGTGTAACTGGGATGGTAAGTCAGGATTTAAGCTTAAGGTTGGTTAAATGCTTCATTGGGATGGGACTTGGCTGTGCAAGGAGATGAAAAGCATTCTCTCTACCTACTCCACGTGTTTACTGCCTGTGGTTTTTGTATGGGTTTGTTTTGTTATTCTCTTAAATGCTTCTCCGGTGGCTGCAAATTCCTAAGGAGTGAAGATGCAGACTCCTTCAAATCGGTGCAGTCTGTCGGGTAACTTCTTTTAAAATTGTGTTACCATGATACTGGCTTTCACTGTGGTCACAGCCCTGAGGGTTGTTTCGTGCCCTGATGTGACCATTCTCATTCCAGCTTGTGGCTGAAAGCTTGGCAATGTGGATATCTAGGTCCACAGTGTTCTTCCTTCACCTTTTGCACCATATTCCTGTGCTTCAGGTTTCTGTTTTGGACTGGAGCTTGATTTACTGCAGTGTCACAACACTGTGAGATTCCTACAAATCTGTATTTAATTTTATTTATCTAAGCCAAGCTGTGCTAGGCACTGTACAATTATGCTAAATCTGGGACCTGAGTTGTTGAAAACTTCTTGCACAGCAGCAAAGGCTGGTGTTGTCTTCTTGTGCTATGGCACCACCACCACCTCTAACGGCTCCTCCTGCCAATCATCCATGCAGCAGCCGGTTCCTGTCAATACAGCTCTTGGTGTAAGCCAGCTGTGAGGCTGCCAAGGTGACATCCTTGCCTTGCTGAGGTTGCCAGAGCTGTTGACACTGACTGCAAATGGAAGTAGGATTCTTCCCCACTCCCTTCCCTTCTCCCTCAAGCACGGGCCTTGAAGAAGAGCCATTTGGCTGGGTAATAATTGCCTTTTTTCAATCAGCAGTGGTTTACCATCTACCTGTACAGGGTTCTTTGTTCAAAGTGTATTTTATTATTCATTGTTAATAGAAGAAGTAGAAATACGCCCTGGTGATCAGCAGCTCAATTTTAAATCCCCCTCTGCCTCTCTTCTACATTGTTCAAGAGGATCCGAGGCTTTAAGCTTCCTAAAAGGACATGAAACTAATCATGTAGCTTTTTATGGCAGCACATAAATGTCATAAATACAAATGGCTGCAAACGTTGCACGCAGTGTCTGCCTCTGAATGTGTGTGACAACTCCACTGCACACACTCCACGCTAACTCCTTTGGTGGTATAATCACCTCCCAAAGACAGGCAGCGATCGTTTCATTGCCTGATATGTCCAGCAATTTGAGAAGGTTCATCGTGGATGAACATGGACCAGATTAGCCAGAAGAGGCTGATAGATTCCCTGTCCATCCCACCCCCCACCCCCAATTTATTTCATTATCTAGTCTAAATTTTCTAAGTAATAGAGGCACTAGGACTTGAATTAAGTCCTTCTAAAAGTTCAATGTCTGTTACTAATTAACATGGATGTTTTTGTTTCCTTGTGCTGTAGCAAGTATTTGTAATTTATGTAAGCATTGTAAAATTAGGTAGAGTGCCCCGCATCTGCACTTTTTCACTAGCAATGCATTAGTATCATCTCAGGTTCATAAAGATTATCCATAATGTGGCCACGACAGTCTGGCTTTGTGTCTGCTGGGTCTTCTCTCGTAATTTTTGCTGCAGCACAGCGTGGCCTTAGGGCAGCAACACCTCTCTTTCTCTGTTGTCATTGCAGAAATACTTGTAGCTACTTTGGAGCTGTAGCACTATTTCCAGTTGTACCTTAATTTTTATCAGGGGAGTTGATGTGTTGTACAGGTGGGAGCAGAGGAGTGGTACTTCCAGGGGTGGGACATGAGGCTGGGAGGGGCCCATACAGATGCCTGTGCTCCTGTTCCTGTCTCAGAGCAGGGCTTTGGGTCCGGCTTTCAACAGGTTCACTGATGGGAGCCATGTGTTGTCTCCTGCCAGCAGGAAGCAAGAATTTCTGTCCTTGAGAACATCCATGAGGCAACAAAATGTTGGAGTTGGCTCTCCCTGTGCACTCACATGGGTCTACTGGTGTGTGCTGGTACAGAAGGACATGGCAGGACAGTGGAGAAACAGCATGATATTGCCAGCTTCCCTGATTGCCCCAGGTGCATTTAAAAATGTAGGAAAAAACAAAGTTTCTAAAGCAATGCTATTTCTGTTGTGCTTTATTGATTTCTAATACATTTAATGGCTATTTTTGAAGCCACAATCCCACAAATTCCCAAGCTGTTTATTGCCATTCTTGCAAGCTGCCCTCTTGACTCTCGATGAGTGAGGGATGTGGAGATCAGTTAAATGCTCTCCCTCTCCCTCTGCAAAAGACAGCAACTGGTAGATAACATACCAGCTCGCAGCCACCGTACTTCATCGAGAAGCTGGCTAAGAGCTACCTACCAGGAGCCACTTGCAGTGCCCAAACAGTTCCCACCTCAGCCTCAGGATCATCTTTTCTCATTTCATTTTGCTGTATGTCACTTTAGTAGAACCGAGTAACACTGGGTTTGATTCCTGTATTAAGATAGCAGGTAGAGTTCTTTTCTGCACTGTAGAAAGATGTTCATTTCTTCACAAAGAGCTGTTCATAAAGCTCTGGTAAATATTTTTACAAAAGGAAATATTTGCCACAGTATAAAGTAGTTTAAATATTTGCAAGAATTCTAGTAGGCGATGATTTTAATTCAAATGAAGCTACTGCTAATCATGAGATGGAGCTTATGCAGAATTTAGTCTTGCAAGCAAAAAATATTATTATACAGCCACTTAACATAATTGCTACATAAGAATAGGATCTAGCAAAGCATTAAAGTGAATGTCTGACATTTAAGCATCTGGTTAGAGTTAACGGGGCTATCATTTTACCTTTATGCCAGAAAAACCCTGCCACGGTAAAGTTTAATTTCTCAGGTTTAAAGCCTATGAGCTTTGCATAAAAATTAGGTTTTATTTCATATGAAAACGTGCTCTGTCATAGTCAGATATTTTTTTCTTATTCTTTCCCTCATTTGCCCTCAAACATGGGTGTCTGAGGCTGACACATTGTCTCAGCAAATTAAGTCAAGCTGGAAGGAAAGGTACAGTCTTACAGCAGAACAGCAAGTAAGATTTACATTTTCAAGCAAAAGTAGTAATTAGGCCATTGCATATTTTATATTTTCATGTTTATTTCCAAAGCGGTATATCAAAATAAACATAGATGTAATGAGACATAAGTAGTCCAATGAGCAGTCAGGGTACATCAAGTAAAAACTACAAATTACTCTCCAGTTTTGCTGCCACCCACACAGTTATACCAGCAGGCAGGTGCTCTGGCCAGAGCTAATTGGATCTGTAGTTTTGGGCCATACTGAGGTTCTGTAATAAAAAATTATGAAGGGAATAGGCCTAATTTTGAGTGATACAGTACTTGGCATCGTGTTGTGGACTTCACTTCGGCACGTGAGGTATTTAGTGCTTTGGGAAGTAAAATGAAGTTTTGAACTGGTTTATGATGGTGCAGATGGTTATAACTGCTTGACTTGAGGCATCCAGAGCAGTGCCGTGGCGGTACAAGCATACAGGCTTGGAATGCAGAGTCCATTGCTGCTGTGGAACAAGGACAGTCTAGATGGTCCCAGGCTCTAAATCCTCATGACCCAATTGTCCTCCCGCTGGCGGTGTGTACAGTGTCTGTATGCTTGTGTGTGTTAGGTAAAGTGGCTTCTTGCCCTTGCTGTGCTGAGCAGGCAGCTTGCGCAGTAACCATTATTCTTACCTATATTTCTGCACACAGTCTGGCAATGTTTGCCTACACATGATGCTGCTTTCCCAGCAGAAGTAATGTGACCATAAAATCAGCTGACCGGAACTGAAATTATGTGCTAATTTAAGGGTTTCAACCGTTAAATGTGTGTAGTAGTTCTCCCTATTTCATAGCTTTCTTTACAACGAGTGTAATTGTGTAAATGAAGCTAGATTTAAGAGAAAAAACCCTGGAGTTAACCCCTTTTTCTGCCCCTTTCTTTCTGCACTCCCACCCCAAAGGTGCAATTCTTCCCTAATACCTGCTAGAGTGCTTCATATCTGGGTACACACTGTAAGTATGATAAGATAAAACAATCCAGATCATAACCCTTTGGCTTTTTTCCCCGCAGACCTGATGGTATACACAAGCCCTGCTGTGGCTCTCATGAACAGAGAACAGGCTGGGTATTCCCGTCTGCCCTCTTTTGAATTGCATCAATTCTGATTACAAGCCAGAAAGAAGAAGAAATGGAGGATAGCTCCCCGCCACTCTGTGTCACCTGTGGCCAAGCGCATTTACCAGAAGAAAACCACTTGTACAGCTACACCGAAGAAGTAGATGATGATCTGATATGCCACATTTGCCTGCAACCTTTGCTTCAGCCGTTAGACACGCTTTGTGGTCACACCTTCTGCACAGCCTGCCTTACGAACTTCCTCGTGGAAAAAGACTTCTGCCCCATGGACCGCAAGCTTGTGATTCTCCAGACGTGCAGGAAGTCCAGCATACTAGTGAATAACCTCCTGGACAAGCTAATGGTTAGCTGCCCTTTCACAGAACACTGCTCAGAGGTCATGCAACGCGGTCACCTCGAACAACATTTCCAAACCCAGTAAGTTGTGGTTGATAGACCTTTTTTTCGCTATTTTTCTTAGGAAAAGGAAAAAATATCTTCAATTAAATGCTGATTAAAATAGACAGTTAATGTGAAGAAAGATTCATTGATTTCACTCCCAATGAACATCTACAGTATCATTAATTTAGAGCTGAATTTAGTCCATTTATGTGACAATATCTCATTCTTTTTTTTAGAATCAAATACATTCAAGGTACTTCATGCTATCATTAGCAGTTCTGGGTGGGTACTTTGTGGTTAGCTGCATAATGGGAGTGTGTATTCGGTCATCCAAAGAGATCTGTGAGTTTTGGGAAGCTGAGCTATCATAAATATTTTAGTAGCACATTAAGGGTTTTATAATTGCCTTTTCTTCAATCCTTTTTTGAATCGCAAATGACCTATATGAGAAGTAGAGCAGAAAATACTCCAGTTTGGTATTGGTCTTTGGAGCTGAGCACTCCCTTCCTCTAGGTGAGCGCTTACCCAGTGTACTGCACCGCTGAGCTTGGCGAGGCCCTGGCTGGACTCCCCCTCCAGGCTTACCTTTTCTGGTGGCCAGGACACCCTCTCTTCTGGCTCTGGGAAAGACCCCTTCAGGGACCAGTTTGGTTCCTCTGCGAGGAGAGAACTGATGATGAATGATCCTCTGTTTTGCACGTACTGTTGCTTTTGTTTTGCGTCTTCTGCCTTTTGGAAGGAAGGCAGAAGAGTAAAGAGATACATTTGGGCTGTGGTTTCTGATGGCAGACAAATGCTTTGGCATAGTCCAGGTAACAGCACCTTGGTTTTAAGGAGAGATGGGGTCTAAGAGATGCTTTTTTGTGGCTGGTATCTGAATGACTTCCCCTGTGGGCTGCAGGTATGAGTCGTGTTCCTAGGTGTGTGCTCCTGCGTGTGTGTTGTGGAGGAAGCCCTGGGTGACCAGCACAGGGCTCCAGACTGCTGGTGGGGGCATATTCCTGCACAGACATGGCAATGCTGAGGGTCAGAGCATCCCTTGGTCAGCAGGCTGGTGAGCTGGAGGACCAAGGTGTGTTCACATGGCTGCAGGCTTCATGGTCTTGAAGCTTGTAACTGGAAATGGCTCTGCAGCCTGCCATTCAAACATGTCCCCATTTGAACCGGAGACCTCATTTCCTGAAGCACCTGAATTCTCATGAGGGATTTATTTACTGAAGATATTCACTGAAGTTATGGTGGTTATCCAACCAAAAAATGTGACCGTTTTGCATTGCTAAAGCTGAAAAAAAACATGAGCAAAGGCTTTCTTGAGCCCTTGCAAAGCTCAGGAGCCCACTTTTCGCATGCTGCAGGTTTGGTGTTTGTGGATTTAGGTGTCCTTGGTCCACCCAGTTCTGCACCTGGCTTTCCCTGTTGAGGGTGCTGCTGTCTCATGCGTCATGGCGTAAGAGGTGGTGGCAGTAGCCTCCAGCCCAGGCCAGCCATGCTCTGCAAGGTTAGCTTTCTGCTGCTAAGGGGAAAACTTAGCAAAGTTACTTTTAATTTTCTGCCTTTGGTCACTACTTCTCTGATGGGCTTCAAATACTAATATCAATAGTAATGTAGGTAAAGGGACTGACAGTCTGCCGTGAGCTGCGGTCACTGAGATTATGTTTCTCTACAGATTCCAACCACAAAATCTTGAGCCCCTGGTGCAAATACCCCTTCCCTTTGCTTATACATACAGCTGACTTTAACGTATCTTAGATCCTCCTTTTTGTCTTAATTTTTTGAGATGATGGTGCTGTGGCCATAAATATAGTAGGAAAAAACCATGACACAATAAGTAAGCAAATTGAAATATTTTTTTTTACATAGAAGCCACACAACTAGCACCATTCCTGGTTTCTAGTGTCAGCTCTCCTACATGGACATACACAAGTCCTATCAGTGTCTTGGTTTCTCCTCCTTAAGTTAGTGGTAAAGGTACTCTTCACATACATAGCTTGCAGAATTGCAGTGTTGTAAACCATGATTTGGTCCTGTAAAAGCCTGGCAAGTTTTATTCTGGTACTTACTATTGAATGTCCATGGCCTGGATTTTCCCCCTCAGGACCTCTGAGATTCTATGTCTCTGGCTCACTTGGCCTGACCCCAAACAGGGGTCGGAAAAATTGGCTTAGTAGCATGTTTTCACAGCCTCTTGCTGTCCCTCCTCCCCTCGTCAAGCTCCCTCCACCAAGTCCTGGCTTTGCAAACCCAGGCAGCAGGAGACTGGGGAGATGGAGCAGGGGTCTCTTTTCCCATCAAACCCTAAAGCCTCTGAGGTAGAGCAGTACAAGGCAGTGTAGATAGATTGGCTAGTTCCTTCTTTGCCACTCATAACGTGGATTTTTCTTCCTCGGGCTGGTTTGGAGGGCTGAATTACCTTAAGGCCAAAGGACAGAGAAATAATGGGGAATCTTTGCTGCTGGGCAGGTTTCAGCTTTCCAGGGAGCGAGGAGCACAGCCTCACGGGCATTCCCACCCAAAGGAAGCATTTGGATGGAACTTTCTGAGTGACCCCTAAAGGGGGACTTCTGCAACCTTGTGCTTGCAGAGGCTGCGCAGTGCCTTTTTTATTTTTTTTTTTTAGGAAAGTATTAATTATCGCCAGAGGTACCTTATGCCTCTGCCTAATTTAATTCTCAGAAATGCAGAAACTTCTCTCACCATCCCACCTCCAGCTCATGGCAGGGCAGGAGAGGAGGAGGGCATTGTGCTGTGGCATGCCCAGACACAGCGTGAGCAGGCTGAGCTGACGCTGTTCTCTTTAACTCCGGTGGTGAATCAATAGAGAGGAAAGAAAGTGTGTGACTTTGCTAATAAAAAAAAAAATAAAAATTAATAATCATAAACAATCCTGTGCCTGTGGCAAAAATGGCTCAGAGCCATCTGAAAATCTCAAGTGAACGTGATCTGTGTTCTCAGTGAATAAATTAAAGTGGGCTCCACTAGAGTGAACAGGGCAGTCAGAAGCCCTCACATTTCTTGCATGTTTCAGGCTCAGACCAGCCCCTGAGGTCACTGATGGGACAAGGTGAGTTTGCTGGTTTATGCTTTGTAATCGATGAGAGAACTTTATTTTTTTTTTAAATGCCGGTTACTATGGAGCAGTCCACTGAAAGCATCCTCATTTAAAATGTTTGCTCTTGCAACCTTCAAAAAAAACCCACAACAATACCAAAACCTGCTTGAGAAGAGACACGCCCTTGGATTATTACATGATTTATGTTTGCACAAAAACATCTGACTGGATTTGGGGAATTCAGACTGAGAGGCAAACAACCAGCAGTTGGCTGTGATCTTTTGCAGTGTTTTACTTTAAAAAGGTGTGGTCTTCTGATATCGCCTGCTTCAAAACTCCACGGGGGGCATTTTTTTCCCCCCTTGTCAGACAGCTACACCCTTCCGTGATGCAGTTTAGCTTGTAACCCATCTGCTTGTGGGCAGTGATGTAAATGTACCAGCTGCCTCTGAAGAACCACTCTGAATCCTGCAGGAGGCAGGTCTCTTCCCCGAGCATCGCTCTCCTCTGCAGCATAAGTCACTGTCTCGCCAACCACGCTGTGCTGTCCCTAAAACCTCACATCTACACATCTGAGAGTCAGATCGAGTAATCCTCTTACAGGTCAATGATTTTTGCAGTGTAGCTTCGTTTAAGGGATTTAAGCTTGATTCATAATGTGCTACCATTGCGTTGAAATGGAAAGGCTTGCTTAGAAGGGGCTTGGCTGGCACAAAAGCTTCACGTTGTGTGTCCCACCAGCACAGAGAGACAGTGGGAAGGAGGAAACCTAGCAGCAGTGCCAGTCCTGCACTGAAAATGAAGGCTCTCCTGTTACTGGTCCTACCTTGGCTAAGTCCTGCAAACTACATAGACAATGTGGGCAACCTGCACTTCTTGTACTCCGAGCTGTGAGTACGCACAGTCGCGCCGGTGTCGTGCTCTCTGTCTGTCTGTCTCACCGGAGTGGCGGGAAGGGGCTCGCCACGAGCGTTTTGGGGGGTCTGTCTGTCTGCCTGTGTGTCTGTGTGTGTGCGCATACGTGTGAAGAAAATCCTGCAACGTCTTGCCAACAGCTTCAAACCGTGCTGTGAACTAGCTGCTTCCCATCCGGAGGGCTAATAATAGCAGTACATCCCCATTGCTTTCTGCTCTGGAAGCAGCTGAGACATACTGAGTGAAGCTGCCTTTTTCCTTATCAACTTGCTTTGCTGTGCCGACGTTTTCAGTGGTTGTTGGGTTTGGTGGGTTTGTTTCCATTTCTGAGCCTGTGTTTTTTCTTTACCATAAATAGCTTTGCAGGGGAGCTGGGCATAGAGGAGGGCATCAGGACAGACACCCCTGGTAGAGCACTCTCTGTGTGTACATGCATAATGTTCTGTGTGTAAAGCTGCATGCCTATAGCAAAACGCTGAGAAGCCTTTCACCAGAAATAATTCACTCGAGACAGGAAAGAAATTCCCATATTTCTGTTTTTGCCCACAGCAGGATGTTATTTTCTTTGTAGCACAAATTTAAATGTAGCAATCCATTCACGTATCTTCATGGTTTTTTTAAAAAAAACCACCTCAGACAACCCCATAGCTGATTTTTCCATCCCATAAAACAAATATTTTGTGGTACCATCTGTAAAAGATAGTAGTTTAATTTGTGCTTGAATGTTATTGTACTAGTTAATACGGCTTTTATTACTAGAAATAGATATTTTTTCCAGCATGTTTTTATTAATTATGTTTTGTTTGTATTTTAACAAATTGAAAACTCTTAAGATCTTCCTTGAGATAATGAATGAAATGGCTAGTTCTGCTCAAAAATGAAAAATTACTGTATTGTGCCTAAAGTGAGAATGTTTTAGTAACAGTTGTGATTAGTACCAATAAGACTAATTTCCAAATGATTTTGCCTCTACTGTCTGACAAAAATAGTGGTGTTTTGCAGAAACACAAAGTCCCCTTTTGAAATTCTTGTGTGATATGCATGGCAACTATTAATAATTTAGTCACGCTGTGTACAGCAGCTCAGGATTTCTGTATGCCATAGTGTTTTTAAACATTTAACAAATCTGGTGTTGAGAGTTGCAGCTATGCCCTCATCTTAATTTTCTGGCATTTTGTTTAAGAATGTTAATTTAAAACAAACAAACAAAGAACCCAGTTAAGCCAAGCAGGCTACAGGAGCAATCAAGCTCAAAACAGAGCAGATGAACACTTATAATGGAAACAATGGCATCTGGGACATCTAGTTTCCAGGAAAACAAACTGATGGGATTAATCAGAGCACAGACGCAGACGCAGCCTACTTGCTTTTCTTGGGGAATTCAGGTTCACTGATTCTCCCAGGGTAAAGGGCTACGACTTACAGTAGCTGTTGTCCTTTATTTATTTAGCCTTCTAACCCACAGAGATGTTAGTCTTGCTGGATGTCGGCAGTCGTTCTTAGCAGAGTGGGTGCAAGCTGGGGCTTGGACGTGCATCTTCGGTTGTCAGCAATGGGAGGTGCATGTCCCCTCCCCGTGCCCAGCCCTGGACGCTACCTGGTGCTGGCAGCTGCTGCTCAGGAGCTCCTGCACCACTCCATCTCTGGCTGGGGCAGTGGGAAGCAGGATTTGCTGGGACTGACATAAACCAAAAGGGCGCCGGGGCAGTTTGAGCTTGTTTCAGGAATTTCTCCTCCTCCACATGTATTTGGTGCCTTTGGATGCCGCACAAGGCACTGAATTATTAATCTGTGGGATGGTTCAAGGTCCTCTCTAACAGCAGCAGTTGAAAGAAAAAGAGAAATATTGTTTTCAGTCCTGTTTAATTAGTTTATACAAATGTTATGACCTACAGGTTGCTACTTTGATTGCTCAGGCTCTTGCATGCAGGAGGTTTTTCATGCAAAATTTTGTGAGTAAGACAACCTGGACACTGGTGTCGATGACAGCCTGGCACCTGGGGGCACAAGTTTACTGCCCCAGTCATTTTGTGCTCCAAACCCCACAGAGGCAGCTTCGTAAATCCTTCCCCACAGGCAACTGAAAAGCCACTGCCATGTGTAGCATATCTAATGGCTTGCCCCACTGCTCGAAACTAGACCATAGTAGGCAGAAAACACTTTTTTTTTCTATTATCACACTATCTTTGGTTGCTAGCCAGTACAAATACTGGCCTCAGTCAGGGCTCGTTATTTTGTTGGCTGGCAGCCACCAGAGATACTAGCTGAGGAGGAGTAGGGGGCCAGCAGGGATGTGAGCAGTAAGGGAAGAGTTGAAGGACCATGGGAGATGTGGTCACCGTCACTGGTGCTGGCACAATAGTAAGGGCACTGGGATTTGCACTGCAGTCCCACTCATACAGTCTGTCTCTTCCCTTCTACCCTGTTCAAACAAAGGTTAGGTTATTTGTGTTGCAGTGGTGAGCGGGGATTGCTTTAGTTTGAGGGCATTTTTTTCGTAAGTGTGAAATGGGCAGCATGGGGAATAGGGATTACAGTATAGCCCAAAGCCCGTCTGGAGATGCAGGCTCTGGAATCCATCTAAGAAACAGAGAGGAGATTTTAGGAGAGTTGAAGAGGAGAAATGAAGCTGGGGAAAGGCTGTGTCAGACCTTTGCACTTTAACTGAGTGCCATGCACGTAGGAAAGAGAAGTGTGTGGATGTGCTGTAGTGGCACTTGTTGGGTGCTGTTATTTTTAGTTTCCAATTAGCAGTCTGATAATTATAGGTATTCTCAGCAAGTAAATAAATAAAGCAAATAAATATCTCCTGACACTCTTCCCTGCACCAAAACCACTTCCCTGGCCTTTGCCTGTTAATCCTCCCTTGCCCTCACAAAGATCTTCACGCAGATGTCCTTCTTGTCCTTGCTCTTAGCCAAATTGTGAAGAGCAGCCCATGGTAAGCTCCTGAAGGGAAGCTCATGGAAACACCTGGCAGAAGGACAAGAGAAATCTGTGACGTCTCCTTCAAGGAACCTCTGGGGTGGGTGTGGTGGTGGTGTCGTAGCTGCACCAGGCCAATGGCTCTCAGCATCATAAGGGTCTGCACAGGTCTTGAGGAGACCCCAGTCCAGGGTCCATGCCTTTTGCTTTATAACCCTGTAAAGCTGCTTCAAGAGATATCTTCTCTCTTTCTTTCCTACCTAAAACATTGTCAGAAAGCAAAACTTGCCCAAGTGTCTTTTGAGTCGGGGTATGTTATTCTTGCTGGTTAAAAACAAGGTGTGTGGATGGAGAGGCAGCCTCTGGCCACTGCAGGAGGTTCTCCTGGGGCTGAGGACCTGGTGGCACTGCTCACACCAAGCGATGCCAGCCTCCATCGCTACCCCTCTCACTTCAAAGCAGGACCTGTGCAGCAGGGCATTTCTCAAAAGAAAGATTTTCTTCACTTTGAGTTGAATAAGCCACTTAGAAATAAAATTATGAGGGGAAGCAAGTTGCCAGACTAAGCAATGAATAACCTCACCTTGTCCCTCCGAGAACCTCAGTCACGTGGAAAGCATGGGGTGGTTTCCAACTTAATCCCCCGTCAGCACATGCCGTGCTGACAGAGCGAGCGCCCGGGAGGGTGCCAGGCATCGCGTGTGCTCGGCACAGGTCGAGCACTGGGGAGCCCATGGCAGCCGCGCTTGCTGGCACTGCTTCCCTCCAAGGATTAAACAGCTCCTGGCCTTAGTCACTGCTGGTAATCCACCAGCTAGATCCACCCCACTGATCTGAATCAAGCATTTTTTTTTAAATCTATTGTTTGTTAGAGTGAAATTTGCAAGCTACTCCTTCATGAAAAAAATTACTTCTTTTTTTCTTACCTCTCTTGAGTTTTATGTGAAACAGTCAAAGGGATCTCACCAAATTAACTGGCTCAAGTTTCCCTATATAACTTTTATATGATAACTACTCTCTTAAATTTCAAAACAGCATTTTGGGCTGGAATAGCCAGTAAAATGTAGTTTCTCTGTTAATTCAATTTAAAAAGAAGAGACACAAGTGCCAGCTGTGTTCTAGTGTCCTTGGGCACATCTTTTTTACAATAAGAACAATTTAGTTCAAGCTACTAGGTGCACCCTCCCGACCCCCTTCCATCACTGGGTTTAAATGTGCAGCTGATTTCTTTAATATCTGTTCAGCTTGATGGGGAAGCTTGTGTCTGGCTTCAATTCTGTCCTTGTGAAATTAGCTGCAAGGAGGCTGGGGAGCGCAGAGCACACAGTATTTGTGACAAAATTGGTAAGCCTGGAGTGCCTTTTGGGCTTGTGTGTTAGTCCACTGCAAAAGCCATGTGTTGGCCTCCTTACTCTGTGCAGAGCAGCCTGTATGGAAATCTGTGTCAGAGTTAAGCTGTGAGGTTAATTAAATCTGAAAGTGTTGGAAAGCAAGGCTTGAATGGAAAGATTCTTCAATGAAAATATAAATGAAATGTCAAGAATATCCACATTAAACAACGCGGACAAAGCACACTCAGATAATATGTAAAGGGTCTTTTCCAGCGTACTAGCGTTGGATGTCTCGCAGGAAAAGTAGAACTGAGGTGAATTAAAGCAGAAAGGCATGAGTGCATCAAAGGCTGCCCATTGGCTTCACCCCTATGCTACAGCTTCACAAAGTGACCAGGGTGGAAACATGGCAAACTCTGAAATCTTGCATGGAAACAAGAAATACAGTCTTCTCGGTTGCTGACTCTTCCTGTCTTCAGTATCCTCTTTGGGAAAGCTTCTGGTCTGGATATCGCTGAGCATGCACAATGGTGCAGGGGAGCAGTAGGCACCAGGCACTCTCAGGCTCCCTTTGTTTCTCCCCAGGGTCTCTGCAACAGCAGCAGATCCTCCAAGGACTTGGTTTTCCTTCAGATTTTAGATGTTTCCCAAAATCCTCAGCAACAGCTAGTGTCACTTCCCCAGCTTGTCCCCTCACTGTATTGTGTCCAACCCCACTCCACCAGCCCTCTTGCTTGCTTTTCCACTCCCGTTCTCTGCTTCTTTGGTCCCTAGCTTTGTTTATTCTCCTCCTCTCTCGTGGCGTGACCCTGCTTCTGTCATTCTTCTGCCTTTAGAACCGCACATTAAAGCTTGAAATTTTAGTACAAGTATGGCCCGAAAGCCCCCAGGCAGAAGCCCATGTAGGTGAACTGCAAATATACTGTATTATCTTAGAAGTACCAGAGTAGTTGTAGTCTAAACTCACGGCATTGAGGTGCCCAAACTGAACTTTCTAAATACATTAGGTGTTCCGTTCAGGAGTGTTTGATACGGGCTATGCTGCTAGCATAGGAAGTGCAGCAGAAAGCAGTCATTTCCTATCGACTCTGACGGTTCAGGGGCCAGTCACTCTTTGACCAAGGACTAATTGCACTCTGCCAAATAAGCAGTGTTTTCCCCTGAGCAGCACGGTGAGGTCTGGATCTCTCCCACACCTTCTGCCACCCTCTCCCAGGGACAGTACCCTTCTCCACTTCCTCACCCTGCCTGGTTCTCCACAACCTGGGTTACAAGGTGTTGCATTTTCATGGTATGACTAAGTGTCACTGGTTAGCATCTTTTTCCCCAGCACTGTGATTCTAGGTGCAGAAATAAATTCGTCAGGGACAGCTCCAGAAACCAAAACCCCTTTGAGACCTTTAAGAATTTGTTGATTTTTCTGGGAATTTTGTGTGTAATGAAAGTTGGTATTTCAGTTATACTTTGAGAAAGATCCTGCTTCACTTGTGCATGCATGAAAGTCACCTTTACTCCATTCACAGCCACCTACACACGCTTGAGATCAGAATTCAACCTTTTACTCTGCTGAAATGTTTTCTCATGGTTGGAGCCTTCTCACACCTTCGGAAAAGGCTGACATTGGCCAGTGTCAATCTCAACAAATACATTTTGTTGCCAAAAGTAAGACCTGAGCCAGCACAAAAAAAGGGAAACTCTGCCAAGCTGGAAAGGAAATGCAATAATTCTGGCTGGCAGACAGGTTTCTTTCCATGAATGAGTTATGTCTCAGTTATGGCTGATTTTTGTGTAGGCTGCTCAGAAGAAGTGTGCTTACGTGCCTTGCCCATGTACCGGCAGCGCAGATGGAGCAAACCTTATCCCACTCGGAGACTGCTTCACAATGGGCAATCCACTTTGGGAGGGAGACCAGAGAGGGCAAAGCACCGGGGCACTGGCAGCATAGGAGGAAGGAGTGAGATGATGGGAGTTACAGGAGACCAGTGGTTACTCACAAGCAACAGAATCTCATTTCTCGTCTGACATTAAGCCACACAGGCCGTATGCTGCAAGTTTGGCCGACCTCTGCATCTCTCTGACAATTAACCTAGTTTAGCACTGGCACTGGCAGCATGACAAGGATATTTTTCCTTGAGCTATTTCTCTGACAAATCTGGCAGAACTGAGCTGTCCTGCAATGCAAGGATGAACACTGCTCTTGCAGGGCTCTTGTGCCTGTCGTAGCTTAAGTCCGGCTCTAAGCACTGGTTCCGAGATCAGCTGCAACGCAGCTTGTTTCACTGTGGGGAAGCAGAGTAGTAGGTCTGAGGGTCCTCTTGGGTTTTTGTAACAGTCTTGACCTTTCAGGGGAATGTGCCTTCAGGGTCCCTGGACTATAGAGCAGTTGTCTGCTTTTTGTGACCTTCACCATGAGCAGAGCTATTGATCAGGAGATAGAACTGATTTTCTGCATTTTGGCATGTGGCTGTGTGTCCAAACTGCCCACCCTGAGCCATGCAGTGAGTGGGGGCACGAGAGTGCCAGCAGTGCAGGGCACAAAAGCAGAGGTTTTAGCTAATATTTGGGCTAATAACATAGCCTGTGTGACAGCATAAACGTGGATGCCTGGGGCTTCCTCTTTGAAGAGGGGGTCCAAGCTGGTCTTTCTAAGTTGAACTGGTACCTCAGTAGAGGTATCTGGTAGACAATGACATGCCATATGTCATGGCTAAAATCCCACTGCCACTGAAGGATTCCTGGCTTGGAGCTGAACCCTGTTTTGGGATTAAGAATGTGAACTTTATTTTAAAACATCTTAGAGAGCTGAATTCACCCCTAGGCCTCAGCAAAGTTGCAGCTGGTGAAGACTGAATTCAGCCAGTGAATCCTTGGGCTCTCTCTGGAATATGCTTTATCCATTCATATAATTTATTAATTGACAACAGATTCTGAATATAGATTGAAGCAAGTTCAGGAGCAACCTAGTGTACAACTTTTACACCAAAAAAATGAACTGTGAAGCATCCATAACTTTGTCACATTGTACAGTATGTCCTCCTGACATGAAAGAAAGAGGCTGACTCTAACAGTGGCCAAGTCAAACCATATTTCTAGGAAGTTTCTTCTTTCTCTTGAATTTCTGTTGGCAACATTATCAAGTTTTATCAATAAAGTCTTGTTCTTCTTAGCAGTGCAGGCAGACAATGAGGTTGGTAATGATCATACCTAGCATTGAATGCATCTGCTTTGGTATTCATTCCCTCTTCTTTTTATCAAGACACTGAGCTGAGTATAATGGATACCTGGTGAGAAGGAAATAATCACCATTCACTCCTCTGTCTTCACGGAACTGTCTTGCTCTGTGACACCACTGTGACACATGGCATGAAGTCAGGATAAGGCAAGATATTTGCAGTTGCTGGAGCCATGCTCTTTTTTTATTTGCTCTTCTACTAACTCACTGCATATTGCTTACCTAAATAAACTTAATTAATAAGATGTCTTTAGTGGTATAAATTTCAGCTACAAAATTCAGTCATCAATGTATTACTTTCAGATTTATTTTTCCCTCCTCAAATCTCTTGAAATCAAGTTGCCAGGAAGCAGGTGTTTTAGGTTGGAAAGTAATTTCATATGCACTTATTGGGAAGCTTACACCTCTCTGTATTATGCATTGCAGTCCCATCATTCACTAGACAGTGTGTAATATATTCTTAATGTAGAATTTCAATAATTTAGTAATCTCTTAAATAAAGGACAAGGGGAATCTGACATGCTCTAAGGATTATATTTTCCTCTCTCCTCTGCAGAACTTAGTGAACTGGTACGATTAGTAGACTGATGACCTCATTATGTTCTGTGTTTTATTAAGAACAGACAATACTATTTCTGAAAGCATAATTCAGGTATTTTCTTTTCTCTTCCCATATGTGATAAGCATTACTGTTATATGTTATTTTTAACATTCAGTTAGCACTGTGATGCCCCACTGTTTTTAACCTTCCTTCCCATGTAAAATGAATAGTGAAATGGTTTCACAGGAGCATCCACAGAGGCCCCTTCCCCTGTGGATTTTATAACTCAACAGCATGAAAGGACAGAAAACGTCCCTCATGGAGCAGACTTTTATGGTGAGGTGATGGGTATGATTAACCAAATCTTTCTGTGGTCCACAGGAGATCACAGGAAGCAGAGAGTACACTGTGCTGGTGCTACAGTATAAGGATGTGTAGGTTGATATGGATAAGCAAGCTGTTTCACTCGATATGTATGAGCATCTATCTCCTGCCAAGAGGCTAAATTACAGACAGAAATAAGCACTCTGTATGAAGAGCACATGTTGCAACACGGTCCTTCACCGAACAGGTTTTGCAGTGGGAGTGGGAATCCCAGGAGGTGGTTGTGACTTGCCCTTGTCAGCTCCCAAGGGAGCCTTGCCACTGGTTCTGGTTTAAACATTTGGGACATCTCTCCTTCCAGCCTTACTACCTGGTTTGTAATCACAAGAGGAAGACGGGACTGCTAGAGAAAGGCTGAATACAATTCTTTCCCAAATGTAGTGTGCATAAACTGGTGTTTCTTTTTTGCCCTTGGCACTGCTGCCGTGACAATTGACATTGGGACCTGTTGCAGGGAAGAGCATGGTTGAAAGTTCCAGTTGCTGCTACTTTGCCCCAGTCCAGACTGTGATGGAAATATTTATATTATTCATATTAGTAAATCAGTCTAGAAATGCTGAGGAGATCCTGCCTTGGGTGCCCAGCGGTGGCTGCTGCAATCCGTGACATCCTCATGTCCCCTTGATGCAACCTGGGCCCTAGCATAGGTCTAGCAGATTCCTGCACATCCAGGACAGCCTCCAGTGTTGGAGACATGCTGTGTTCTCCACATTTGCTTTCTGCCTGCTCTGTGCTGTTATGGGTCAAGGGTATGGCCACACAAATGTGCTTTCCTTGGTGCTGTGTCTAAATTTTCTCAGTGTCCATTTTTAAATTGCATTTAAATTTTGCGTATCTTGATGCTTTTTAGTGGTTTGTTGTTTCTAGCAAACATGCTGCTTCCAGTTTCTTCCCTCAGAGAAGATTAAATTCCAGTACATTCTTAGTTTATCCTTCCAAGGCATGAGTATAATGAAGTTGGACAGTAATGGTTGCTGCATTTCACTTTTTTTCTGCTCTTTCCCCAGTGGTCTAAGCATCTGTGGGTTTGAAGCACTTACAGCTATGGTCTTTGAGTTCAAAATAAATCAGAAAAGAATAGACCAAAACAGGACACAGCATTAAATAAGATATAAAGTATACACATAAACTTGTACTTCATCAGTTGAGCTGACAAAGCAAATAAATGCAAAGACCCACTTATCTGCCTTTTTTGTAATCCAAGCTTGAATAATAAATAGTAACATGACCCAAGTGAACAAAAGAAATTTATAAAGGGAGGCCAAGACCATGTAACCCTCTTCTAGAAGAGATGAACCATAATCCATGCCAGATATTTCCAAAACTCATTCACTCCTGTTCCACCTGCCTCACAACACAATCTGTCCTCCTTTTGCCTTCCCTTCCCCTCCCTTCCCTTCCCTTCCCTTCCCTTCCCTTCCCTTCCCTTCCCTTCCCTTCCCTTCCCCTCCCTTCCCTTCCCTTCCCTTCCCTTCCCTTCCCTTCCCTTCCCTTCCCTTCCCTTCCCTTCCCTTCCCTTCCCTTCCCTTCCCTTCCCTTCCCTTCCCTTCCCTTCCCTTCCCTTCCCTTCCCTTCCCTTCCCTTCCCTTCCCTTCCCTTCCCTTCCTTTCCCTTCCTTTCCTTCTTCACTAGATGCTTAGTTACAACCCTCATATTTTTGCTAACTCAGTGTTGCAGAGAGGTTAACAGTCTTTTTCTTAGAGAGAAAATGCATTTCACTGATTTATGATGTTAACTTGCTTTTTAAGGCTGCTAATTGCTGTTCAGATCTTCCTGTGCTTTGTGTCTTCTCTGTTTTTCAAATCCCCAGCAAACAGAAGTTGACAACCAACACAAAAATTACCACAGTGATTTTGTGCCCTGTGGTGCTTTGCAGCACCAAGAGAACTCACAGCTGACAGCATGAAGGTTTTTTTGTCTGTGATGAGAGAGTTTGATTTGTTTGCATGTTGGGTAAAAATAACAGTTTGCTTTTAAATAGGTGCTTATCTTCTTGCAGCGTTACATAAACTCTCTTGATGCTACCTGCCAAGTGCAAATCGGCTGCTTCTGCCCTATATATGTTTTGAGAGAAGATGCAGGTTTGAAACTCTTTAAATAGGAATCTTTCTGTTGATTCCCTTGACATGACTTGTAATGCTCATACTGTCTCTGTCATCACCAGTGCCAGGCTGTGTTTTGGTTTCTTTAGCCATTTTCCACCTGGCTGCTCCTGGCTACCCTAAATCTTTGTCTTTCCCTTGGTTTCCCTCAGTTCCTGTTTTCTTTACACCTCTTGCCTCTCCCATGTCTGCCTTGCTCCATGCAGCAGTAACAAAGGGATCAAGGTTATCAGGGAAGCGTGCCCTTACTGCATAGCATGACAGCAGCGTGTTTCTCTGTCTGGTGAAGAAGAATTGAACTGGGTTAAAAATGTAAGGCGTTCTTGGACGCAGAATCTGTTGTAACCACTGCAGTAAATGAACAGAGTCAAGATTAAATAAGGACAGAGTACACTGGTCCTGGATTAAGCTGTGGCAGGTAAATGGAGATCACCCATCCATAATTTCAGTCACTCAAGGCTGGTAAGTTCAATCAGTCCATGGAGAAATACTTCTGCCAGGTCTGCATGAGCCCTGTCATCCTTTGGTGCAGTAGTGGTGAGACCCTGTCTGATCCCTTCTGTTGTCTCCAAGCACCTGACTGGTCTGCGAAACAGTCTGTGGAAGGGCTGTTCCCTGGAGTGGCTTGTTCAAGGAGAGTAAGGAGGAAAGGGAAAGGGAGAAACTGGCTGACTTGATCAGTTAAGGACCCTTGTGGTTAACTCCAACAGTGCTGAGCACACTGAGCCATGTGTCTTCCATTGTCTTGCACTATTCCAGCACTGCAAAACTCTGAGCTGGTTATACTTCTTATTTAAAATTTGTGGATTAATGCATGAGTAAATTGTGAATTTAAGCTGCAGAGCTTAACTTCAGCAAAACGTGGAGCTGAAGGCTAATAACAAAGAAAGCTTTATGGATTGACCAGGTTTGGTGAGACTCTATATTAACTTCGCTTCAGCAGTCTTGGTGTACTCTAAACATTTATCTGTTAGACTAAACATAGGTTAAGCCAGGCCATGAAATAGCTCACTTGTAGAACTGACATCTCATCAGAGTTTTATCAACTGATCCTCTGCCTGGTTAAATTGTCACCTGGACTGAAATCTTTAAAAGAGTTGCAAACTGTCCTACAAAACCCACTACAGTGAAAATAAAAAAAGCCAAGAAAATAGGGGTGGTAAGTTCTCCCTCTTTATTATTCAATTCCTCTTACCAAGTTGATTTGTTTGGTTCAAGGACCACGTCTCTCGTTGTTACCCTATCTGCTATTCCAGTACTCAGACAGAGGAAGCTATGGAAGATGAAGGAGGTAATGAAAAGAGTAATATCAATGTGCTTGACTTTTTCTGACTTCAGTTATTTTTATACAGGTATTATTCCATTGACTTAAAAAAAATTACTCTCTTCAATTTAATTGGAACAAATTGGGAGGGAAAATGAGGTTTTGCCTATATAGGCAAACTTCTGCTTTTTTTACATCTGTGTAGCAGAGAGATAGGATAGCAGAAATCCCAAAAAACATTTTTGAGGAAAGGAGCATCTAACCACCCTGATTCACACCACGCAGTTTTTAGCAGAAACAGCAATTTTAAAAAGCAGAACATCCCTTGAGGGCATGTGGGTGAATGAGTCAAAACAATACAAATAAAATGTCATGGACTCCAGTTTCTGCAATCTCTGCTACAGCCTCCCCCTCCCTCCAAAAAAACACACCCCTGTGTGGGAGCTTTGTAAAACCTCAGGCTCCGCTTTTCCTGTCCATTGTGACAATGGTAGCCGCGTGACAGCAGATCTTACAAAACTGTGACTTTTCTCCTGGTTGTTTTGTTGAAATCTATCTCCTTGCATTTGCAGACAGAAACTCCATGACCTTAACACTGACCAGAAAGTCCCTTTGAAGCAGGATGTTTTCAGGAGGGTAGCAGGACTGGTGACAAAACAGCAACCCATCAGTGAATGGTCAGACCTGCAGCTAAAGGGCAAGGGTGCAGCAAGGTCCCTGTTTGTCTCCAGTGTTGAAGCTAGTTCTTGTAAGGGTCATCTGCATCGCCACAGAGGGCTTCAAGGGGTTTAGGGCTGAACGGACTTGCTGCCTGTCTCATAACCTACTGAAGAAGTTGAGCAGTGTAGCTATAGGGTAGGGACAAATCCTGGTCCCCTCTCATCACACCTCTGGTCGACCACAGTGATAGGGATGAAGTACAAATCACTTTGATGTCTCCTCAGTGTCCTTGGCACAAGGAAGCGGAGGGTTCAGGTCTGGTTTTTTTCTATTGACTGCAGGGAAATTCAGGGCTTAAGGTTTGGGTCTTCTTCATTCAAAAAGCTTCTGTGCAATTTTTTCCCCATCTCCTGGCAGCGCTCGAGAGCGGGATAGGTCTGGCACCGTATGGCGCTCCTCCTTCCCTCTGTCCCCATCCTCCTGCTTGGGGAGGTGCTGGGCTCCAAGGAGGAAAGGAGGCAGCCCCTGTCCATCTGCGAGCTGCCATGGCTCACTGTGTGGGCACACGTTGGCAGGACTTCAAAATGACCTGAGGTTGTGTTTTGCCTCTGAAGGTGCGTGACTTCCTGCAGAGGCCAGGGATGGCATTTTGCTATTTTCTGTGGACACTGATGGGACGACTGGCCTTGCATGGACCTTCCCTGTGGTGGGCAGCTTGCAAAGGGGGTGGACTAAGGGCAAAGAGGTAGAGACATGGGTATGGCCTGAAGTCTTCCTGTTGACATACCCTAGATGTGACTGTTACCAGGTAGGAGAGGGCCTATAGAGCCCCTGTAGGGGAAATAGCCCAAGGAATAGCTTCCGTGCTGAGACACACCTGTGCTCTCCTTCATCAGAAAGAAACAGCGAAACTGGATCCTAAGTGATTTTATAATATACCTGTCTGTTTTTCAAGTGGTGTTTTCCATTTGTAAAGTTAGTCAGACCTGGGCTTCAGGAGCAATGTTTTCAAGAGAAGACTCTGACTATATGAAGCATTATTCTGGAATCACCTATTGTGCCATCTGCCAATGACAACTCCCTTGGCACTTTTTTTCCCTCACTGACATTTAAAAAAAGAACACCTGTGCTGCCTATGGTCCCCTGTGACAGGGAAGCAGTTGCTGATGTTATCCTCCCCTCCCTTCTGACTGCTTTGCAAACAGTGCTTCTTCCATGTCTGCAAAAATAGTCACGTTGAAGAGAAACAATGCTCACCCTTGCAAGCCGGTTGTGAGGTGTCAGGTCCAGGGCTGAGCACAGACATTCAGGTGACCCATGATTCTGCATCGTTAGCAACACCTGGGTGCAGTGCCAGAGCTCTGTTTCAAGTCTTAACCTCTTTTGTGCTTTTAGAAGGTAGATGGGTGTCTGATATTTTAATTCCCCTCTCTCCTTTTTGCTTGAGATGCTGAGGTATCTGAGAGGGAGTGAAAGTGCCGTTCATACAGTTAGGGCTCTATGGGACTGCTTTTATTCTTATTGCTTTTTGTGTTATAGTAGTTTAAAGAACCGACAAATGAGCCAAATCTGTGCTGTGGAAGACATTGAACAAAAACATAGTAAGCCCTAAGGGCTTTTTATTATGCATGAAATAAAGTGAACCTGTAACTTGTTTTCAGGATGTGGCATGTTGAGGGGTAGACCCTGGCTCTCACAGAGCTCCAGGCTTGAACTACAGGACAATATTGCCTCTTAACTAATCCTCAACCACTGCTAGGCATGGCTGGTCAAATGAACCATCTTTTATGGATTTAGGTTCTTTTATAAAGGATGCTGCCAGAAAAGTCTGCCTACCAAATTGGGAGAGCTTTTTTGCCCCTAAAGTTTTATTAGGGCAACAGTGTTAAAATTATTCTTTTATCATGTTAATCAACAGAAAACAAGTTATCAAAGGACAGAAAATAAATATCTGTTTTGCCCCCAGTAGCAGAAGGATCTCTTGATTCATTTGTGCTACTGTGTTACTTATATCCGTTGGCATGAATGTCTGTGCTTCACCTTGCCTGCTTCTTCGTGGGCTAAAGGTATGGGCAGGTACCTCTGTAGACTTAAAAACAATCCATTATTTTACTGATATCTTGATCATACATGGGCACTACCTAGTGTGAAGAAAGGATCTTGGGATGCAGAGCCTGAAGTTACAGAGTGCAATGATGTTGGGAAACTAGCACCTAAAATTTCTGAGCACTGAGAGCTTCCACAGTTTCCATTCAGTGTCCAGAAGAAAGAGCCGGGAAGAAAGGCAGAAATTATCCCCAAAAGATGGTTTAAACACATAGGGAAGTTAATCCATAACAAAGTTGGATGTGAAATGACACTACTGTTCTTACTCTAGGGTAGCTTCTCTGGTGAATGCTCTTACTCTGCAAGAGGGATGTCTCCAGGGAAGCTATTCTCGGGTGTGTGGTTCTACACATATAGTATACATAATGTGGCTAAGGTCTCATTCCACAACCACTGCAGTAATCATATACTTCCTTCTTGCAGACAACCCCTTAGGAAGCAGCACCATCTCTGGAGGCTGATGTGCTTAGCCTTTGAAGAACAGTTTGTGCTCAAGTTTGGAAGGTGTCCTTAACGCCAGAATCTAAGTAGTCAGCAAATCCTCCTACGTGATGCTGTGGCATCTTCAATTAGCTTTTAAAGAAATAAGAAAATAATTTGCCACGAGGCTGTTCTGTTCACAGTCACTAAATTGTTAGGTATTTCTTTCCCTTTCTTCCTCCTTTTCCCACTGTACTGCAGCCTTATAAACACGTGGTGCTGACTGTCTGGCTTTGCCCTTCAGGAAGCAAACTTGTTTCAGGGCAGTTAAGGAAGTTCCTCAGAAGGTATGATCAGCTAAAGACAGTTAAGCCACCAACCACTAGTCCAAAGCATTGCAGAAAATACTAAAACAGAATGTTTAATTGCTAATATAAATCTTCAAATGCACTACCAGTTTTGTTTAGTCTGTATACTCTTTTTTTTTTTTTTTTTTTTTTATCCTCAGTGTCCATCTCAGGCTGAGGCAGATATTTTGGAACCAGAGAAAATTTTCTCATTGTAGCTGTAAGATTATTCTCTGTTATAGTGCTGGGCAGTTTGGCTTGATGAGTCATCATCACTGACAGCCCATTGCAGTCATATTTGCATGAAGCAAGTAAGATTTGTTTTATGTGTGTCTGAATCTGGGCTGCAACATGTCCAATGCCCCCAGCATGCTGCTGTCCACTGGACACTAGTGTAGATGTCCAGCTGGAGATCCTGTCTGTTGGTGATGGCTTGGGTCACCTTGAGTCATGATGTGGGTAATGCCTTTGCTTGAAAATTAGCAGGTGATGAGGCATGGCATGAGTACACTGCTGGAAATCAGATTGCCAGCTCCCTTCTGAAGGACCAGGGTCATCTCAGTTTGAAGAAGACAGATGTTATCCCCCTTTCAGAGCCGATAATGAACTAACGTAATTTCCTATGCCACCCTGGTTTTCCTTCAGGGTGTCCATCATCACTGCTAATGAGACCCAAGTCTACTTAAATTGTGATGCTAACAAAATTGCAGCCTGGGCTGGAACAGCCTCAGGCACAGAGGCTGGCTGAGTCACCCAGATGCCACAACCTGTCACAGAGAATTCATGGTTTGGATTCATTTCAAGGCAGTCCCTCGCACAGCAGCCCTGACCCATTTTGTGAGAGCAGCAATGTCAAGCAGGATGCGCCCTCTCCTAGGACAGCAGGGGCAAGGCCACTGTCTTGGATCACCCAGGGGGATAGAATTGCAGCTCATGCTCAAGGTTCAGTTCTCCAAACCTGCTGCCCAGGTTTGCATATGGTGTTCTAGGTGTCCAGCTGCATGCACAATGGTTATGTTCTAATTTTGAAAGAAAAAATAGTTATCAGAGCTTGAACATTGGAGTTGCCAAGGCTGCAGTGGCATAAAAGGAGAATGAAAGAGCAGCTTCCTAAAGAATATTTTGGGATTTTTTTTTTTCCAGTTTCCTGTATTTTAGTAGGATGAGTGGATAAGTTAATGTGTTTTGTAAAAGAACAGTGTGACATGACTGTCTCTTACCCTGAATGTTTTTTAAATAAATTGAATAATTAATGAAAAAAACAGAACAATTTTTTAAAATTTATTTATACTTTGAAAAAATAGCATGAAATCTGAGAGAGTAGAAATGACTAAGAGAGCCTAAGGAAATGCATAGCATCTGCAGGCAAAAGAATATGAAGAAGCAGCAGCCTGAGCATCTTGGGCTTGAAGTAAGATATGGTGCAGAAGTTATTTTATTCTCCTACTTTTTACAGTGAGAAGAGCTATTCACTAGAATAACCTCCTCAGGGATATGGTAGAGTTTCTATCACTGAAGGTTTTCAAGATGTGATTGGAGAGGGTGCTAGATAATCTCATGTAGGCTTCTTTCCCCATAGGTTGGACCATATGATCTTTCGGGGTCCCTTCCAACCTAGGGTCTTCTATGATAATTGCCTTTGTCATGGAAATCCATTTTGTGTTGTTGGTAATATGGTATCCACTTCTGACAGCATCTTTTGTAATTAAGGGATTTCAGGGTTGGATTCCTGCTTCCAACCTAGTTTATGTATTTTATCCTTTGATTCATCAGTTATATCCTGGTAGTCTTAGAAAACAAGACACAATTTTAAGGTAATTTCTGCAGCTTCAGACTGTGAACTTGTGTGCCTGGACGGTACTGCCAGGTTTTTCCCAAGATACTGACTGAACTAACAGAGAACAGTGCCTTTTCTTATGAACTTCTCCCAACTTCAACCAAAAAGCCACAGCAGCCTTGGAAGCAAGACTCAGATTCTCCATCCCCAGGTGTCAGTTTTTCATTTGGCAACGGCACTGGGCTCCCTCTTGCTTCGCCCACCTCTCTGAATAAGCTTCAGCAGGAGGAGCAGAGATCAGCCTTACCCCAGCCTGACCTGAGCACACCTGAAAACTGAGGTGTGATGGCGTGAGCCCTGCCAGCCTCCCTTGCCAAGCGAGAACTGTTATTGGGACATGTACATTGGGAGGGAAACTGCATCGCTGCAGTTTTGGGCGCTTTCCATGGTATTAAGCACAGCACTGCCTGGAGGTAGCTATGTGGGGAGAAGGGTGAGTGGATTTGGCTTTTTTTTTTTTCAGATTTGGATAAAGGAATTCAGCTTAAAATTATTTCTGATAGTTCTGTTAAAAAACGGTGATCCAAAAAAAAAGTGGGTTTCAGCATTTTTCAGCATTTCAATTTTTACAGCATAAGTGATCATCTTCTACCATGTGAGCTTTCAGAAGACTGTAAACAACATTCCAGCCATATTTGTGCTGTGGCTGGATATGGGCTTTCTGGAGCCTTTAAATGCTTTTACAATGCATGTTTATTTTAATGGGAGGGTAAAATATCTCACTGAAATATCTCATACTCAACTGTGTGGAACTCATAGACCCACAAGCAACGAAGATTTTTGCATGCCCAGTGGGTTTGGGGAGTTTTTTTCTGAAAACTAGCTCATAATGTCCCGCTGATCGATCCTCTTCCAGCCACACGTGCAAAGGAGAAGACTGCAGAGCTGGGATTAGAAGCTGGAACAGTGTTTCTCCAGCAAAATGTTCTGTTGGACTTGCTATCTTCACAAAGAACTAGCGTAATGAGATATTTGGTCAGTAGAGTGACTTATGTACATCTTATGTCAGTGTCAGTACTCATTTAGGCTGAAATCCCAGAAACTGAGCTCTGAGATACACCAGAAAATGTTGTACTCTTCCTTCCCCACCCTTACTAGGAGCCCATGTTATTTTAGGGTTTTAAGGCACAGTGAGTCATGAGTCACGTGAAGTTCAGTTCTTATAGGACTGGTTCAGCATCCTTGTTGAATACCAGATATTGGATTTGATAGTACAGGAGAACTATTTTTTAAAATGGGAAACATTTGTGACATCTTAAGATGCTACTTAGTCATGGTGGTGGAGGTGTTTGCTCAGTGCTCAGATGGGCGTCTGACAGGGACCTCTGTGGTTTTTCAACTTCTGGGAAGGCGTGCCAAGACTCCTTGTTCTGACCTTCTGGATAAGAAAGCAAGCTGGTGTTCAGAGCTTGATGTGTACCAAGACATGTTAGCGATGTAATTTAGATACGCGTGCTGACCTAAAAGGGATCTTCTGTGACTTTTGGGTCACTGAGGTCAGAGGCAATTGCCACCAGAGCTAGAGCTGTGAGTGGCTGTCCATAGCATGTTCTGTCAATAATGTCTTTATACCCAGCATTCGTTATTTACCAGCTGCAGCCATATTGTTTTCTGTAATTTCAAATTCCAGTGGAGAGCATATTAGTAAACACAGGCCTTGGGTTGAAAACATCTTGAAATAGACTGCAGTGTTCCCTTTTTATTATTTTACATCTAGAGACTTATGTGCATGTGTCACTCCTTTGTGTCAACAGAAGCCTCAAAACTGCTGTCTGTGTCATAGCAGGTATTACAATTAGTTTTATTTTGAAAATAAATCTGTGCTAAGCACGTGTAAATACAAAGTTTCTGTTTGGCAGGCTCTTCTGTCTATAGCTGCAACAATCAAGTTACATTAATACTGTCACTCTTGTTAAAAACTCAAAACCCCTTGTCTCATTGCAAGCATATTTTGCTCACTGCATCATGAAGCTTTTATAGTATAGGTGGGGATAGTAGGAGGGGAAGACAATGCTGAGATACTAAGTTCCAGGAGACTAATTATACCTGTTGAATATAATCTGGTGATCAGAAGACTGAACAATAAACGTGAAAAACACATGAATCAACAGATTGAATGCTTATTCTTAACATTAATTATATGTGTATCCACATAATTTGAAAAATGCAGTGTATTGGATTGTGTGCTATTATGAGGTATATCATTGCAATGCTTTAAGAATTTCTTTGTCCTTGTACTCATTATTTTTGCCAGAGGTAACTTGATTTTAGCAGCATTAACATTTTTTTCGGAGCCTTTGTATATTTATGCTGTGATTTTTCTTAGGCTCATTTTTCAGTTAAGGTTCTAAATGAGCAATACGTTCAGTGATCCTGCTGCAGTCTCATTACATATGATCTCAATTGTTTCTATAAAAAGGTTATACTATTAGTAGTAGTATAAGGCAAAATGGACAAGGTTGCCTGCTGAGTACCAGTGCTGTTCTTTGAGTGGTCTTGGACCTGAAAACCAGAAGTGAAGCTGACAGTTGCTGATGGCAGGTCTTATGTTGCTTTCCAAACACCCATCTGATGCACATTGCATGCGATTGCTCCTTTGTGCACACTGTCTGAAGAGAAAAGAATCTACAACCATTAGCAAGTACCCAAGTTTTCCATGAAGGAACCTCTTGGACGTCTTTCTAATCTGTGTTTTCTCACTTTCTTTTGAAAAAATGTTTGAGTTTTACTCTTCTTCAAGAGTGTGGAAGTCTGAAGCTTTTAAGTGTGTGGTATAGAAAATTACGCGATTCTGGAAGGTTCATGTTCAGGCACGAACACAGCAAGGAACCTATGAGTACCTAAGTAGGAGATTCAAAGCAAAATAAGAGGGAAAAAATAAAGACACATGGGACTGTGATCACACAGCTGATGAAAGCACCTGGTAAATGTTTCATCAAGCTCCACCTTCGCTCAAGTCAAGAGGAGGTTTTAGTACTTTAGGACTTTAATATAGCACTTGAACAAATTAGCAGTTTAAACGATGTATTATACATTGGATGCTAAAAGCACTAGAAGCCGTCATCAAGGTTTACAGGCTCTCACCAGCTCAGAAATGCTAGTCCCATGTGTCTTATTTTTCCCTCTTATTTTGCTCTGAATTTCCTACCCAGGTACTCATAGGTTCCTTGTTGTGTCAGTACCTAAGCACCTACCAAGAGTTAGAGAGAGGGTGCTGCTCCTCTGTTTTCCTTGTTTGTGTCAGCTGATGTGAGTAGCTTGCATGAGGTATGTAGATTACTCTTGGGGAGCTTCAGTATTTAATTGAGTAAGTTCAGTATAAATAAATATTGCTGTTGTTTTACATCATGCAAGATCACTCTGGTTCTGTACTTTTGGCCAGTAACTTCCCTGTCATGGCAAATGTTTGTTTATAGTAACCTAAGAGCAAATAATGATTAATAGGTTGACTATACTCTTTCACCTTGGTTAATTCCTCATGTTTGTTGCTTAAGGTCTACTTGTGCTCTACAAGGATTACATTTAAAGGCAGCACTGGAAAAAGTAGAAGCTGTAGCAGCAACCTAAGGCTGTGCCTTATGTGAGCAGTGGGAACCGGCTGCTGAAGCCCTTGTGCACTCTCAGAGCATTGGTGACCTGGGCACAAGTGGGGAAGGGGCAACAGAAGGCAAAGCCACAGTGTCAGTTGTGAACGTTAGCTTCTCTAAAGTAATAGTTGTGTTAGGCACAATACAGAAGCTGCCCTAATCCATGGAAGAAGTTGTCATTTCCAGCCTGTATGCTGACTTGCCCATCTCAGCTGTCTCTAGCAATTTACAGCTCCATTCTCCTATATGTAAGACAGCTGCAATTTATTGGAATGGCTTAAGACTAGAACTTGAAACGATGCTTGAAACTTGAAGAGAAATCAGTACAGTTGTGTTTCAAAAATGACAGAGTAATGGCCTGGAAGAAGTATTGGGGGAGGGAGAGAACATGATCTGGACCAACAATTTGTACATAGTCCCAACAACTGGGATTATTGCACAATAATCCCAGTCATGGTTTTTGCCCAGAGCTGCAGGCAACTAGTATTGTTTACCTATTTCTTCCAGTTCTCTGTTCCCATGATAGATGTTAATGGGCCTTTTAAAACATTTCATAACAGAAGCTGATGATGGTGGTTGAAATACAACTTTTTTGCTTTTTAAAGAATAGGGGGAAAAAATCTTGAACATGACCACATGTTACATGATACTTCGGGACCATGTACATGAAGTTTAAACTCTACAATTTATTTAAAAGTAAAAATGTGTTCCAAGGTCTTCAACTCTTACAAAAACTGGTAGGAAATCTGGAGATTCCTCCCTTCCCTCAGTATGAGCAGTCAAATTTAAAATGAAGATTTGTTTTCCATTGAATGCTTGTTCAGTTTGTGTCTGGCAGCAGCTGCCTGTCCATTGGTAGTTTTGGGAACTGTGGGGTTTGAACTCTGAACTGAAATTCCATTCTTTACCAGTGCAAAACACTTTCAAGGGCTGTACCAAAATCGATGGCCATGCTTGCTCCTCCTTCTCAGCAACCAAATCACAGAAATGGGAGTATGTCACTGAAGCTGATGACTAACATAGTAATTATAAAGAACACTCGGTATGCATTTTCCTCATATGCTTAGAAAACCTATTTTTTTTTAATCTGTGGGAACTGTAAGTCCTTTTTTCTAGTGGTGCACCCAAATTCATTAATAAGTGGCTGACATGGAAGTGTAAGTATACAGATACTCCTGCACACATTCCTTATATAATATACAAATACATTTTGTTTGACAGCATCATAGTGCAAAAGCATTGTGGCAATGACAGCCCTTCCTTGGGGTCAGATCTTTACAGATGGGACACAGTACAAGTTTATGCTTTGCTAGTAAGGTAGTTCCAGAGTTTATTGAATTACACTGGCTTCATTAAAACAAAAAGCATGAAAAAACCTTAAGAAACCATAACAGGGATATGCAGAAATTAAACTGAAAAAAATAGATATTTGAGAGGATTTTTCCTATCTTGTGGGAAAATATTTAAGCTAAATAACTTCAGCTTAAAGAAATAAATGTTATGAGGACCTTTATAAATATTTATAGAGTAGTAACGCAGAAATATAGAACCATTAAATCTACTACATGTTTATACTTTAGCAAAGGCCTCTGGTTGACAATAGAGAGCAAATAACATGAGAAAATCTCTGACAGCTAGACAGAGAAGCTCTTTGCCTCATCTGAGCTTCTATCACAGCTATCTCTGTGCTGACATGGAGAAGAGCGGTGTTTATGGAAGCACAAAACAGAATTGCTCATCCTCAACCCTTCAGAGGCAGCAGGGATCAAGCTGCCAGCCCGTGCCTCCCTCCCAGCTAGCCCTGATGCCCCGGGTGTCAGGAAGCTGTCTTTAAAATGCTTTTGTTTATAGCATTATTGAAGTGAAAGAGTAATAGTAACTAGGATGATTTGCCACTTCAGGTTGGTGAAAAATGAGCATTTTTCCTTCCCCAAACAAAATGGCAAGCCTCTGACACTGAGATCATCAGGGAGAGGATACCCAGGTGCATCAGTGCCAGGGTACAAAGTGCACTGAACAGCAGCGATGAGCATCTAGAAATGTTGCTGGCATTAAGAATTTCAAGTGCAGGTGCAGAGAACAGCCTGTTTTCTAGTTGCATGTTTAGACAAGGTTTTTGCAGCCTGACTTGCAGGGAAGGTTGGTTGGAAACTGTAATCCAGGAGTTTAAGCTTTGCTTTTTAGGTGGCTCATCCCTTCTTTATAAATCTTGAGGAAGGTTTATTGTAGGCAGGGCCTTCTTAGCCATAGCTGGTGATGACAGTAGCTTGAGGAATGCTCTTGTCATGACACAATCCTTTATAAAAAGCAGAAAAGGCAAATGCATTAAAAAAAAAAAATCAGGTACTTATTTATGAAGCTTTTTTTCATATGCAGCATTCATGCAGAGGTTAGTCCTTCCAAGAACTCAGAATTACCAAGGAAAAAGCATTTCTGTTAAACACTCAGTTCCAGGATTGATTTTCATATATAGGGGGGGAATAAAAAAAGGAATTTTGCACATAGGACCAGGATCCACAGAAGCCAGACTTCCAAGCAAGGATAATACAACATCATTGGGGGTAAAGAGCAGCAGGGTATTTGTCATTGTCACCTTCGCTGCTGAAGATGTTGATGTCTACAGGCTCTAAGGCACTGGTAGGGTTGGTCTGGAAAGGAGATTGTACATCTGCTGCATTTTAGCTTAGATCTGTAACATGGGATTTGGTTGGAGTTTAGGTGCATTGCTCCTTTTTAGTTTTTGGCTCCAGTTCCTGGGGCACTTGGCAAAAGTGAGATCAGAGTAGTAGATTAATTGGTGTCATCTCTGCCTGAGAACAGATCTAGTCAGTTCACTCCCTTATGATGGACTTTCAGAAAGCTTTAGAATTCAGGTTTTTGGCCTGAAATCCATATGGTTGGTATTTGGGTTATGTTTGGACTACAGTCACTGCTGATGCACATGTGGTCTGAGTGGTTACCGTGGGGCAGGAATTGCCAACACCTTCTCGTGAGTCAGCCTCTCCAATACAACCCCCCCCTTCCTCTGCAGAGACGGCAGGAGCCTCTCACCAGGGTCTCACAAGTGAGGTTATCAGCACTAGGTTTTCCAGGATGCTCCCTGTTGGTCACCTTCAGTTTCTCCATCAGCCTTTCCACCGGATCAGTTTGGGGCACCACAGCAGTCAGGAGAGTTTGTGTGGGGTGTGATACCACATTACCGGTACTTCTGATGCTGACTTACGTCAAGCCCAGATTACACAGGGATGAGACTGCTTGCAGCGAGGGCATAGCTGAAACATATTTGTCTACCCTGATCAGAGTTTAGCTTCAGGTCAGCGATGACAGTCCATTATGCAGTATTTTTTTCTGCTGGGCAATCCCGAGTGCTTTGTATAGATCATTCTTAATTGCACTAAGACAATGGGTCCATTGCTGCTGCACTAAAGCAAAACATCACCAAAATATCCGTGCGCTGGAGGTGAGGTTGGGAAAGAAGTGCTGAACTGGGCAGGGAGAGCTTCTGCTCTGTGTATCTGAGCCAGACCCGGCTCACCAGAACTGTCACTCTCTAGCTTCACTTTTTTACCCTGTTTCCTTCCCAGGCAGTCAGGTGTGAGACAGGGAGAAAGAGGGATACCCTGTGAAGTGACAGAGAGAAAGCAGGGTGTTTTTAAAAAAGCAAATGCATTTTTTTGCCTGTGATATTGTTTCTTTTAGATCACTAGAAATGGAGTGAAAAAATCCATGCAGTTGTCCTTGTTTATGTTTTACCTTTATATTTTGTCTGTGTCAGCCTAGGTAATGGAAATCCTTGAGGTCAACCTCACTTTCAGGCACTCCTTTGCTGTGCGAGTCAGGGATGCTGCAAGGAAAACGCATTTCTGTTTTCAAACCACTGTTTTCATTTGAATTTGCAAATGGCGTGGAAATGTTTCTGTTGGCCTTGAGTTTAACTGAAGCTTGTTTTCACAAATGGTAGGACCAAGCAAAGGCAGCCACAGGGTTTTGGATGTCCTGGCTTCAGCACTTGGGATGTACTGCTCCTAAAGCCTGGAGTGCAAAGCCTCCCTGGCGTGTGGAGCAGGGCACGGGGCAAGGCTTGCTCTGTGGCCGCAGGTGTTGATGCCAGCCAGAATTGCAGCCCTGGGTGAAGTTTCACAGCCACCACTGCCCTCTCACTGTCCAGTGGTTAGCTCATACAGCCAGGATTTAGGACAGCACATTTCTGCTTCATAAAAGAGGCCATGCAAACAGAAGAAACTATTTTCTGAATTTCCTGTACACACCTAGTAACACTGCTTTAATGGCATGAACTGTACAACGTGCATTATTCACGTCTGTTTATCTGTCTTTGGGTTTGGCCTTCACATTGTTTTGGTATTATACGGCTGCATGGATGTACTCGCTGTCCAGCACAGGGAAGGAACATAAATCTGTAGTTCACCTTGGCCACCAGACAGTGCTGGGTTTGCTTTCTGAGTGGCCTATGTTAATCAGGTATCCTATCTTCTAGCTGTAAATCAGGCAGCTGATTAATAATCACAGTAAGAGAAAGAATTAGTACTGGCATGTAGCTGCTTTATGGATTTCTCTTTTCTGGGAGCCAAATCCAACCATATGGAAAAATGTAGCTGAGACACTATAAATATGATTCCACTTAGTCATCTCTTCTGCTTTCTGTTATCACAGCAGTGTCAGCACAAGGAAAACAATGAAAGTGAAGAGATGCTGTTGCTGATTTTATTACAAGTTTGAGGGGTTGGGATTTTTTTTCTTTTTTTTTTCTTCAAGGACACTGTGTTAATCTGAAGAAAGAAGGCTTGATTTGTGTTCATTTATGCCTGCCACAATTATTTAATAGCTTCAGTGCTCATACTTCAAGAGCTTTGGTTCTCTTTTAACTATTTCTGGCAGAGTTAGAAAGATATGCCTTGTGCTTTGTATCATGACAACTTGTCTTCTCCAGTAAGCCACATCTTAAACCGTGTCATCCCTCTTTACATTCAAAGTAGCTGTTTTCTCTTCATTGCTGTTGGATTGATGCTATTAACTGGGTGTCTGCAGTGCAGCCAGCAGCACCGAGAGAGGATTTCCACAGAAAATGAAGGCTTTAGTAGTGAAGTGCAGATGGACACCAGGCAGCAGTTGAACCCATGTAGCCGGGAATCTTTGGGTGGAGCCAATTCCGATGTTCACGTTGATCTCCACACAACCCACAAAAAGTGAAAAAGATCTGTGTTTGAGGATCCATTCACAAGGCTGGTGCTCTAATATCAGCTACTGACACTTTACTGGCACAATGAAAAGAGAGGCAAATAAAATAAAATACGGAGTAGGAATGTCTCTCATCATATTCTGAATCTTTGCAGGATCTCTGTAAGGCAGAGACTGTCTTTTGAGACCAGCAAACAATTCACCCCAAGGCTGTTTCCTTGTGTTCATTTCGTTGTGTTGGCTTTTTAGACTATTTTTGAACTATTTTGTTGAGCATTCACAGTCTGGATTAGTAAACGTGACCTTACTGCAAGTGGGAGAGGTTGAGGACAGGTTCCCAAAATGCTGTGTTGGAGATACTTAGGTGAGCTGCAAGGGGGGAGGGCTTTTGTGGTTCTGCTCCCTGTGAAATATAAAGGAGAGCATCCTTCCACAGTGTGGGATGCTGGGGAGGTGAGGAAGTCATACCTCTTTTTCAGGAAGGAATAAGAAAACGTTGCTGCACTGGAGGCAGGAAAGCACTTCCTTTCTGTTTTACATGATTATTGTTGCAGCCTTGTCTTGGAATAGGTGCCCGAAATAGCTTTTTGTTGGCATCTTGAAATAGTTGACCAACCTTCCCTTCCATAAGAGTATTTTCTTTTGAGATGCCTCGCTTTGCTTGTGAAAGGTTTCAGAAATAACTTTTGCCACAACCATTCCCATCAAAACCGTAAAGCATATGCAAAGCCCTTACATAGTTGCATTAATATGATACAGTTTGGGTAAGGTTTTTTCTCTCTTTAAGACAAAAAATGTCAGAAGCAGTATGAGGTAAATGATGGTAATTCATAATATAATGCTAAAAAAGTTTTTAATTCAATTGTCTCTCATAAAAAGCCAATGCCATAAGAGAGATTAAACTGCTGCTCCAAAGCTGATACAAAGCCTCTTTCTCCTCTCATCTTTCTGTCCTGCTTCCATAAATTGTTTCTCTTCCAAGGCCCCTGTTCAGAGCGCTACTTCTTTTTCTGACACTTAACCCACTAGCATTGTGTACTGTATGTATTATGCATTGCCTTTTGTGCATGCCATATATTAGGAAGAGCTTTCTATCCCTAAGGGTTTCTGCAAGCTGTTTCTGTGAGTTTGTCCTATAGGGCACTTTCATAAAAGTCATCAGTTAGCCTTTGCTATGAAGAAAGACATAATAGCAATTGAAAGTAGGGCAAGCTCGTTAGATGATGATTAAAAGGCAGATTATTTTTTTTTAATGCAGTGAATGAGGTTCTGGTGGGTGGGCACTGAGCAGAAGTGGTGCTGGAGAAAAGTCACAGGTGCTGTGTCCTTGGGCCACTCTGTCTTTTCAGTTATTTTATAGCTTTAATTAAATACTGACTCATGAAGAGCACAGCGACCTTTAATTTCATTCAAGTGACTTTCTTTAACAAGCCATAAGAAATGAATGCCATGTGTGGTCCTGCTCTCTAGGATGAATCTAGAGCAGATAGTTGGGACCACAAATAAGTTGTTTCAAAGCAGACTTGTAAATTGCCTCTTAAAATGCTGTATATCTTCAGCTCTTCTGGGAACATGCATGTCTCCACCAGAAACACTACGTCAATGTGAGGTAGAGTAAGGATTTAGGATTTGGGTTTTCCTCTGGAAGTATTTTAGAGCCAGCCTTGAGCTCCCCAAACTGGCGAAGTCCCAGGCTGGCCCAAGGACCTTGGTCTGAGGACCTGCACTCACTCGTTCAGTGGGAGCCCTGCACTCCCTCCTTGGCTCTGACAGGGCTGCGGGGCCAGCAGGAACACCACCACCACCACCACCACCACCCCTACTTCATGTACCTCTTCCTCCATCAAGGCAACAACCCCTTTATTTTAGTGTCTTAACTGAGCTAGAATAGCAGAGCTGGAATCTTCATCTCCATGGCTGAATTTGAAAACAATTCCTTAGGTGCAGTTCAAGCAGTAAATGTTCTGTACAGGCACCATGTGGGGACATGATTCCCACAGACCCAGGGACGTGTCCCCCAGCTGCAGCCCTCCCATCATGGGATGCTTTGGCCTCGACCTGCGGGCAGCCCCTGCCCCCTGCATGGCACGGCACCTGCACCCGGTGTGACCACCTTGGTGGCCAGGGAGATTTTTCAGGGTGCAGGGCTGTGTGAGGCGCCTTTTATTCCACCAGCAGACCTGAGGGAGCTGTCAGGCCTCACCCTGCTCTCCTTCATTGACCAGACACAAGGAAGAAACTACAGCCAGCAGCCTCTGGCTTAACTGGCCACTTGCTGCTCCTGCACTCTGGCATCCTGAGTAGCTGTTTACCAAGTGACACTACACACAGGTCTACCTTTTCTTCACCAACAGTACTCTTTCCATGTAAGGTGGTACCTCAGGTGCTTTGAAGGACAGTTTTCCTTCTTTTTGATCCTGCAACATGACAGAACTGGCATTTTTCCCTCTTGTTAAGCATCCGTTTTTCATCGGCCGTCATGATTGTCATAGTTTGTACTCCAAGTGATTCCTTGGCACTGGATAATTTCCATAAATACAACTTGTTATCATGTCTCCCTTTGCCTCCCTTCTCCTTAGATGTAAAGGAGCATCCCACTATGGCCTTACCAAGGAACGGAAGAGGCGTTCCCAAGACTGTTCTCCGGACCATGGCTCCAGCTTAGCAGTAGCTGCCCTGGGCCCCGAGCTCTCGGCAGCTGCGGCCATCGCCTTAATGACAGATGAGCCGGGGCTGGTCAACCCAGCTTTCAGCCCCACCTCAGAGGACAGCCAGGCAGGCAGCAGCCCCGGGGACCTGCATCGCAGCAATCGAAACAGAAGTAAGGACTAAAAGTGATGGTTTCAGATGATGGCCTCTTTCAGCATTCCTTTTTCTGTGAAAAAATTTTTGTTGGAGGCTTTAAAAAAAAAAAAGGGAGAGCAAAATCTTTAATTTTACATGGCTTATCAAATTGCCACTTAGTGACCCAATAGATTTGAGGTGAAAACAAATTTGCTTGGCCGGGGGCAGCACCAAGCTGAAGACGGACTAGCTGCACACATGCAAACCCCAGGTCTTAAGAAAGTATTTAGGCAAGTCAGCTCAGCTGGAAGAGCAAATGGCATATGTGATGTGCCAGGGAGATGGTGTAGCTGTGTTTAGTTCCACCAGAACATGGTGGCCCGAGTAACCCCCATAGACCATGCCATGGGCACCTACTCAGAAGCCTGTTGGGAATTGTGTTTGGCAGTTGCCAAGTACCTGCAGGAAAATAAACCTTAAGAAGTGCCTTTGGAGCATGGGGGTGTTTTGCCAGCCTCCCAGGGAGGTGCAGCTCAGAGGAGCTGGCCTTGCTGAAATAACCAGAGTCAGGGACAAGTTGCACCAGGAAACTTTGCCTTGATCCTTCACCCTGTGACACTGCACCCGGCTCTGATGAATGTCATATTTGAAAAACATGGCCTGGCCAAAGGCAGACTCGGAAGCATTAACGGTGAGTTCAGAGCTTGTATTTGAGTACTCTGAAGCCAAAATGAATAGCCCACCTTGTGTTACACCAGCTGCATGTTGGGAGAACGGATGAAGGGCTGAAGAAAGACTAGAAATGAGCAGTGCTGTCCTCTCGCGTACATTGGGCTAGAGAGGTGAGGAAAGGGAGGGGGCAAGAAGACAACACCAGGATGAAATTAAATCCTGCTGGTTTTATTGAGTTTAGAGGCCACAGTCTGGTTTGAGAGAATGTTGTATTATTAGATTACAGAATTTGGCTAGCATGAAGAGCTCAAAGAGACAGAACAGCAACAGCCACAAAGATATCTTCTAGCAGGACGGAAAGAGAGTGACAAGTGGTTGGTTTTTTTTTATTGCCCAGGTTAGAAGATATGACTTAGTTAGTCCCTCCCACCTCATAATCTTTGAATTTTTGACATGACATTGTTGTGTAGTGTTGGCGGCTTTGGAAGCTTTGCAGGGTTTTGAGGCAGTAGTGTGTGTGTGTGTAGTGGGGTGTTCAAGAAAAGTTTTTAACAACAACTTCCAGCCTTTTTTTTTTTTTTCCCCAAACTTACATAGCTTGGGAAGGGCAGTGCTTCTTCCTTTTATGTGGATTTTTCACAGGACTGCTGCTGATTCTGCCTTGACTGAGGATTATTCTCCCCCAGGCTACCACACTCACAGGAGATTTCTGTGTGTGACTGGAAAAACAGACAGGGAAGGTGGCAATTCCAGGGTGTGGGACAGAGGCAGGATAATTGTACACAGATTCAGGTGGGTGCAACCTTGGAGCATCAGCTGGAGTCAGGTGCAAAGGTGAAGTGCAGGCAGCCTTGCTGTTGGTGTTATGCCCTGTTGTATGCTGACAGCTGCAGATATGGTGTGGTTCTAGCCCAGAACTGCTGAACTGTATTGATATTTTTTTTCCTGCTGTTGCAGCTCGACACTTTGAACGTTCCACTATAAGAAGCAGATCTTTTAAAAAAATAAACAAGGCATTCAGTGTTCTTCGAAGGACAAAAAGTGGAAGCGCTGTTTCCAACCAGGCTGTCCGGGAAAGGGAGACTGTTGGAAACTCTGCTGCTGGAGAGGAAGGTAATGCTTTGCTCTCTTTGTGTTACCACTTAAAATGGGGTAGATGTCCATGACTGACATGCTTTTCATGTAGTGGGCTGTGCATGATTAAAAAAAAAACCAAAAAAACAACAAAACAACAAAACCCAGAAAACTCAATCTTTCTTTATTTTTTTCTTTAAGAAGTCATTAGTGACTGTCAGACAAGAACATTGCTGGGGTGTATGGGACCTCACGTAAGGCTGTTCTGGTAACAGCCTGTATGCTACAGCCAGCCCTGTATCTAGCACACGGGATGTGGGATCTGGGCATCTGGGATCGATTACTGGCGCTGTCATTGATTTGCTCTATCATTTTGTTCAAGTCCTCATCAGCATGCGTCTGTCCTAAAGCAAACGGATCACAATGATCATATATTATATGAGACTAATGAGGTTTGGCTAATATTTATGAAGCACTGGAAATTCCCAGTGGGAGGATGGTACAAAAGTGCAAAGCACTGTGGTTATTCCACCATTTCTGTGGGATCCTTGGTGACAGACTTGTATTACCTCAGCTGGGCAGGTGATGAGGTAGGAATGCTCTGCTCTTAAACAGCAGGGAGAGGCAATTTTGTCTGACGTACGTCAGGGATGAGGGGTCTGGCAGGCAGTAACAATATTTGGCATTCTCAAAGCAATCAGCAAATGTTACTAATTGTCTTGGACCATAATTATGAAGTGAACATTAGCACTCATGAATCAAGAGGAAGTGATGATAGAGTTGGAATTACTGTCTTAATCAAGGTCTTCACTGAGCTTATTATTCCTTTGCTTGATGCCTCAGCACCTCATGTCTCTTCCCAGATCAAATGTCCGGGATAAGGGCTTTAAGATGACAAAATATCCAACTTCTTTGCTCTGAATTTCAAGTCGTCATTGAAACCCACACAAAATAAGGACAAAAGGCTGCCAAATGTTGTGTTTAGACATCATTGTTCTTGAAGTGGTGAATCAGAGAACAGTGTTCAGTATTTCTTCTGCTTTATTTACTCATTCCTTCAGGAGAGTTTCACTATATTACTGTGTTCTTGGTACTTACTCTCTTAGTCCACACACTTGCTGATGTAGCCAAAAAAACCCTTGATAATTCAAAATTGTGAACCTTTCCATGAAAATGATGTGAACCTGCCCTTGGCCTGGAAACATCATTAATAACTTTATTGTCCCAAATATTTTATTATTTTTCCCCAAGTAAAATTTTGCAAATAAGTTGTCTACAGCTCTCTGAGCAGATATGTTTCCCATTCCCTAGCAACTGTGCAATCCATTGTAAGCAAAAGCTTGCCCTTCTTCAGCTGGAGTGAAATTCTGAATGTTTCAAGTTCATACTTTTCAAAAGGCATGTCTTCAGGATGGAGCATAGATGTTTTTATGACTGCTTTCTACCTAGCCTTGTAGTTTATATTAGAAATTGTTCCACTGAAAGCTTGGTTTCATGTCCAGAGTGTGTGGATGATGTGGATGCCAACAATACCTACCCAGTAACCCAGTGCAGTCCAGATGTTAACAGAAGAAGGTGTGAACATGGTGCTGACCTTTACATTTTCCAGCAGAATTAAAAGTGCTTTTGTCTCCTTTTTAAGGGACATATGATGGGGCCCTGAAGTGGCAATCACTCCAGGGCCCCATTGGCAGTTTTAAGATTGTCATTCTCTCCTTGACTCTGCTTGTGGTTTCATTCCTCTGCACCAAGCATGCCTGTAAAGTTCCAAATATATTCTACTGCACTGGAAAAACCAGGTAGGCGTGTAATTACTTAATGAGCAGTTAGTCTTACATATGAGATCACAGAAGCTGGGTACCTAAATTACCGTGTTAATTACATTTGCAAAGAATGCATTTTGATTACACAGTTCTCGAATTTGGTCTTTAAAAAAATGCAATACAAATGCAACTTTAGTAAAGACCTCTACTCAGTCCTTTGCAATAGGTGCTTTCTGTAATGGCATCTCAAAGGCTCTCTCTGTTTCTTCTTGTTGTTGGAGGAAATGAATATACTTTATTCTGTGGCAGTTATCATCATCCTGCCAGCTGGAGGCTTGTTTTCTTCTTCAGTTCTGTATGTTTTCTTCTCTTAGATATTTTTTAAATCCTCAGCTGTTCTGAGCAGTCTGCAGCTGGACTCCTGGTTTTATTTGCTGGTCAGTCTTTAGGGATAGCTGCAGTACGCTCTGCCCTGTGCTCACTAAAGGTCCAGCCCAAACCCACTGGAAAAAGGCAGCCCCATGTGCCTGCCTCCCCATTGCCACTCTGCTCTCCTGGGAATGGACATGCTCCTGTGGGTGGTGGTTCCTGGCCTCGGAGGTCTCCACACCTGGTGTGACGACTGCAGCTGCCTTGCCCCAAGTTTCATAGGTTCACGTCTGAGAGCACACCTCTGCCATGCCTCATTGCTCCAAGAAACGGGGCAGCATTTCACCACCTCTGTGGTGGCTCCTTTCCTCATCAGGCTTAGTGCATGAGCAGGGTGAAGCTAAGACCATGCCAGCCTCACAGCGGGCACAGAGTGAAATAACCCCTTCTTGCTGATAACCTCTTGCTGATAAAGGAGCTGTCAGATCACCTGGCAAAGCTCAACATATTATAGTCCATCTGTCCCCAGTTATCAGAATTCCCTCATTTTAGTTCAGATGTCTCTGTTTAACCTGTGTCTTGCCTGTATTTTGGTCAAAGGAGCTCTCAGAACGAAAACCATAGTGCATACCTATGTATTAGCCCTTAGAATCAGCAGCACTGATGTCGAATTAAGTATTTGCCCACTGCAGAGAGTGTAGGTGCCTTTAATCTGAAGCTGATACATTTGTTGGGCCAATGGTCAGTTGCAATACAGCTGTGAGGATGCAAGACAAAATAATCATTCCTCACGCAGGAGAAAAAATATTTAAATAACCATGATTCTGCTTCATTTTGAATGCAGTGCTAGTTTTGGAAAACTCCTTTGCTACCCAGGGACACTGAAAAATATGATGTATAACAGCAAATGTCTTTCTGTGATAATTACATCAGAGAAATAGTTACAGTCTAATGCTATCTTACACCTGGATCTGGTAGCAGTCCTGCACTCTGAAGATTACTTCATGATTTGCATTTGCAACCTGTAGTTTGATTTGTTTAAACAATGTTATAGGCACTCATTTTGGATTTAAATGATTCAGGCTTCCTTTGTTGCTCTGTTTAAATGTTTGGGTGACATTTTCAGCAGAGAATTGTTCAATGTCCAAACTGAAGAAAAAGTTAAAAGTTAATGAAAAGTGCAAACACAGATGAGAAGGTGTTTTGGGGAAGGAAACATTAAGAATTTCTGCTTTTTACTAATTTGGTTATATGTAAATAACCCGTGCAGAGAACTATTTCTCTGTAGTGCAGCACACAGGCTTGTGATACCTACCTGTGAGTAATCGCATTAATAGCACTTATAGCTACAAATAACTTTCAAGGTTTGAAGTTAGGAAAATTTAAGAGATGGTTTCATTCTGAGATGTGAGGGAAGGTGACAGGGACGTCCTTCGGGCACTGATGCTTTTAAGATGTAATACCTTCTGACTGGATCTACTAGTGTAAATGACCTTGACAATCTACTTAAATGATAAAATATCTCCAAGCAAAGACTGCTCCAGCTTTGCTACGCTTATTTGTGTCACTGTGCTCTTAGTTTGGCATCACACTCTTTAACTTCACCTCTAAAAAGGACTATGGATATACATACTCTTTACTCAAACTGACCTACAAATACAAGTTGTAAACCAGCTAATGCTTTAGGAGGAAAGAATTTGGGAATGCAATTGCAAAAACCTCTCTACAGTTTTCCAGCAAAAGGGAGCTGTGCTCTTTGTTTTCAAAAACACTCATCAGTTCCATTTTGCAGTCAAGCTATTGTAAAATTAATTGAATTTATGATTGCTTGAGGATGTCAAATGTTGTTCAAAGTCAAACTTATTCTTCTTAGTCTCATGGTGGGTGCAGTTCTACCATCTGTTATTGCTTTGCAGCAGTCAAAAGCAAGGCAGCCCTGGCAGGCACTGGCAGGATCACAGAACAGACTCTCCTGTTTTATGGGTGTATCTCACTCCTGCTGCTCAGTCTGAGCCCTGCTGTTTTTTTCATATATATATATTTATTTATTTATGTTTATGTTTATATTTATGTTTATGTTTATATTTATATTTATATTTATATTTACAATAGATAGATTGATATTATGAATACTTCATTATATATACATTATAACACATTATAAATGTTTGGGAAAGGTACATAAAGAAAAGAAGGTAAGTGAAACACAGATGGCTCTAGGTATCAACCATTTGACAGCATTAAGGTTCTCTATGTGCCAAAAAGAAAGTGGCTCATCCAGCCCTGGACAAGACAGCACAGCCCAACCTCTGTCTTGGGAAGGTGGCACCCCACAGGAAGCCCCACGCTGTCCGTTTTCCCCAGATTTGATTCAGTTGCCATTCTTATTTCCCCAAATAGCTGTTGGAAATCTCACAGAACTGGTTCAAAGCACTCTGCTCTAGGATGGTAAGCCAGGCAACTTCCAGAAGAAATTGGCTCTATAGCATTTCCTCCACTGCAGACTGATAAACTTTGCCTGTTGTAGATGAGGTAGCCACAACTCTTGAGACACAATCAACTCTACAACAGTTTCATTTTAGCTCTTTTGGGACTCCTTTGGTGAGAGGAATGTCCAGAAGCAAGAAGAGACATTAGAGCTGCCATTGCCTTGTACCTGCCCCCTGCATTGGACCAGCATCCCTGGAGAATTGATGGAAGGCATTAAATCAAAATGATGGCAAACCGCTGGCAGAATGAAATGCTAAATGAAAGCGAAGGGGAAGGAGGAGTTGCAGAATGAAGTCCCACACTAGCACAAGTACATGTGAAATTCGCAGACACAAGAATTTTCCAAGAATAGATTACACAAACTTCATTTAAATCCTGATGACCAGGTGCCGGGAAGCATGAGTGTGTGTCCCTGCAGGTAGTCTTATTTGTGGGGGTGGGCTGGCACCTCTCATCAATCAGACCTTCTGATCTAAATAAGGACTTGCGACCTGAGACACAAATTTTGTTTACAGTGACTTTGATTAATCTGGACTCAAGAGTCATAGCAAACACTATACAGTGCTTTGTCGCGCTGGATACTGGGAATGAAGGCAGAAGTTATCCTGATGGCACACTGTCAGAAGGAGCGTGGTGCACACAGGAGTCAGCCAAAACCTGAGCACTGAAGGAGCACTACCATTAAGTATTATAAACTGCAGGGATAAAATCTTATGCATACTTAAAATTTTGTATTACAGTCTCATGGCCACTCCACTAATGAGTGCTCAGTGTCCTACATCGTACCAGACAAGTAGAGTTTACTGTGTAAAGCTGGTCTCTCCTATGTTATTTGTTACTGTAACGAGATGTGTGAAAATATCAATAAAATGCACACTAATATAAGGAAAATATTGCTTGAGGAAAAAGCACACACAATTTTCTGAATGCAGTTGACATTTTATTATATTGACAGATTCAAAATGCTCCATACAACCCCCGGTGACAAAAACACAACACTCTGTGGGAAAACCTGCAAGAATCACCAAAAACAAGACAGAAAGTTTACTTCTTTCTAGATTCAGCAGCTCTTCGATATTTAAGGACTGGAAATATAAATTGGTAAAGAAAGGTATGCAATACTCCTGGGTTTTCCTGCTCTGGAAAACCTGGTCAAAGAGGATGGAGGGTTCTAATTAAGAGTGTAAGGGCTGGAAAATGGGGTCTGTGCAAACTGATGCTCCAGCCTCACAACAGGCTGTGTACATGTGAATGGTGCAAGCCCTCAGCCCAGCTGGAGTCCCTGAAATTGGGCTGCTGAGGCCCCATTCATTATACGCAACCAGGTGCTGAAGCAGGGTCCACCTCTTCTGGGTATGGTGTATACGTTAGAAAAAATCAAGTTGAAGACATTGCTTTCCAGACACAGCATCACCTTGAAATAGGCATGGTAGGATTTGATCAAACCCCACACAATGTATGCAGACGTTTGGAGAAAAAGTGATCATGAATTTTCTTATTCAAAAAAATATGTAGTTGTGACTTTTATACATTTAGTTTGTCAAACTTACTGTTAGTTTGTCAAAATAGGCATTGGCCTTTCACTTATGACAGTCTAGGCTGTTGGTAATACAAACGTCCATGCGTATGTCTAGGATGAAAATAAGAGGCAAGTCTTTGATGGAGAGAGCAGGAATTAAGGGATCATGGGGTTATTGTGGTTGCTTGGCCCATCTGAGGAGAAAATGGTGCAACTTATTAATTATGTTCTATAAAGAACACAAATCAAATGAAGACAGGAGGTGAAGAAGTACATCCTGCTAACTGTGGAAAAAGAAACCTTAGAAACTTGCAGACTGGCAAGAAAAATGTCTCTGGAAGATTTGTTTTGTTGTAGACTGCACACTTCAAGAAGGAAATTAGGTATGAAAAAATCTTCTAAAAGTATCTGCATGAAGTGATATTGAAAGTCAGCCAAGTGCCACTACAAGACTTAATAAACCAGTTAAGGCAATGATCAAGATTTAAAGAAACTTATATAAGCTTATGCCTTATATAAAGCTATATGTAAGTCTTATATAAGTGTTGAGACTTGTTCACTGCCACTTTGCTCTGATTTTGCTGTGGGATAATTACAGACTGAGATAACGCAAGTGTCAATAGCTTGTTCAGTCCACAGTTCTCCGTGGTCAAGAAATGTAACAGGGTAATTCCTTTAGAAAAGCTTTTGGAATGAGGTGTGGAAGAAAGAGTGTTTGAGTCAAAAAGCACAGTCTGTTAGGACATGAGGTGAATCATCATGCAATGGGATATAGAAGTAGTTCTATAGGACTGCTTTGGTAGTCTTCAGAATATACAGAGATATTTATTTATGCTCTTTCTGTGCAGAGAAGATCTGGGGATCCAAGTTATCATTTACATTTTTACATATAAATATCCTTATAGCCACACTGAGAGTGCAAAACGTGCACTGATGCATGGATCACACCTTTGGAGATTTTTGAGGAGTACTTGTATTGCCCAACTTCAAGCACACCACTGAGACGCCAGAGTCAATTGCCTCTTTCTTCTTACATAGCAGCAGAGAGTTTAGCACCTCCAGGGGTGATTTGGGGTGAAGCGGGTATTGCTCTCTTTGGGTGCCCATGTCCTGTAGGGGAAGCCAGAGCTAGCAGATCACCAGATCATGCATTTGACTTGGAGGCCTGGATTTCGATGAGTGAATCCACCCCTCAGGCTAGAGAGAAGAGAAGAACTTACAAATTGGGCAAACAGTGTTCAGAAAATAGAAGAATATGGGGAAAAATAAACCACCTCCCATTACTGAGACAGCAAAGTTGTGTGCAAAACTGAAGTAAACCTGTATTAGCACAGAAACTTCTGCTACAAGAGTATAAAGTAAATGAAAACTTGGATATTAGCTTGGTGAAGGCTGTATAGTTATCTGGATACTTTTATTGCTTGTCAACTCTGTGTAAAACCACAAAGTCGAAGTCTGTGCTGCCGGTAGGTGCTTTTACAGACGTGGAGGAAGACAGCTTCCCGCCCTGAAGAACATATGATCAAAGAAGTGGTAAGGGATGCAACATGGCGCTTCTTAATATGTTTTTCCTGTTCTTACTTTCCCCTTGCTCTCTCCCAAAAGGTTTTGGTGCCTTGCTGGTTTGTTGCCTGCTAATTCTGTAGTAGAAATATTTATTCTATCTCAGATACTGCTCTGTTAATTTTCATTTAATACTTTACCGCTATTCAGTAACAGTCACTGTACTTTCATTTCTAAAATAGGTTATTCAAAAAATATTAGCACTTAATTTTTCAGCTTACAGGTTTTTCGTATAAGCGCTGGATTGGACCCACACACAAAAAAATTAAAAAGCTTTCTCTCACCTATGGGGGATTCAAAATAACTGAAGGCTGATACACCTGTGGTAGAAAACTCACCGGTGCTTTTACGTCAGCTTTGCTCGCAGTTCAATGTGGATTAACATTTTGAATTGACCTAAAAGGAAAGAAAGTATTAGTGACATGCTGTGAAAGCAAACGTGCCAGTTGAAAATTAGGGTTTGGAGGAGGATGCTCTTACCCAGTGCATCATAAATACAAAAGATCCCTTGTCCACTCTTGGTCCCTCTTCCCCACACCCAGATTGCCAGGCCAGCAGAGATCTTTCCCTCCAGGCACCTCGAGCACACTTAATACAGACACCTCACAGTAAGAGCCAGTCATTCCTACTTCCTAGAGTTCAAGCAGCGATGAAAGGAGAGGGGCTCTGGTAGGGAAACTACTGTGTGCTTTGGGTTGCCCGAGAAATCTCACCTTTCTGTTAGCTGAAGGTAAGAAAACTGCTTCCATGGATTTCACAAGCTAAACACCCAGTGCTCAGCTCAGTACCAAAAATGAAGGAAAACAGGGCAGCCTGGGATGCTCCCAGTGAGACAGGCTGTGCAGCCCACCGCAGCAGGGATTGGATGTATGCTGAGGTGTACGTGCCTGTCTGCTCTAGGGCCAGCAAGGAACCATAGCCTGGGTCAGAGGGGTCTCTGGTGACTAAAGATGTATTTTGTTCCCTTAAAATATTAGCACATGTAACTGTATTTTAAGTACATTTAAACTGTCTGGATTACATGAAAGGTTTAGGGCTGCGTTTTGTGAGGGAAAAAAGGAAGTTTGAATATATTAATTAAAAAAAGATCCCTTCAAGTCCATTCATCAAGGATTTCCTCCCCACTTGGTACAAATCACATCCATGCATGAAACCTATTTGGGATGACTGGCAGGAACTTGAAGTTGTGCAATGCATGTTTCAACAAAACAAAGCTGTGATGTCAAATAAATACCTTACAACGTGCATTTCCAGGTTTTCCCAGATTGTATCACCTGATTCCAGATGGGGAAATTACCTGCATTAAGATCAACCGTACTGATCCCCATGAAAACCTGGCCATTAGGATTGTGGGAGGCAGTGAGACTCCTTTGGTTCATATTATTATCCAGCACATTTATCGAGATGGAGTAATTGCCAGAGATGGAAGGCTGCTGCCTGGAGACATGATACTAAAGGTACGGTACTGTGGGGTACAAGGTAAAAGCATCCTAGCAAAGATTAAGACATAAGTTCATCGTGAGATGAGATCTGCAACATTGCTTGTTTGTGTGGGCAGAATAATGTGTGTAGAAAGACATTCGTTTTCCCTGCATGCTGTGATGATTTCATTCATTTCAACAGCTCTTGAGGCTCACAGTTTTGTTTATCTTTCCTGTTCACTGCCAGGCTTCTCTAATTTCTACCCAGACATGGTAGATCTGAAATACAATGTAGCGCAGTAGACTGTTGGCATTTCTGATCCAGCGGTGCGAAAGTTGTTTTCTGAAAGCAGAGGCCGGGCTTTTTGCCCAGTTCGTTTCTACTGAACTGTGGGCTTAAATCTCAGTTACTGAGGTTTCCATTGCCTTACGTCCCACTTACCCCAGGATAGGTGATGGGGCCCTGATCTGTTACGTTATTTCAGCTTCTAGCTCCTCTGTATGACGTGTTCAGCACCACAGAGCGTGAGACACTGCCCCCTCTATTTTGGGAGTGTTGTTCCACCAGCAGCCACAGGTGGAATCTCTAAGAGCAAACTTGAGCCGCATTTGGGCAGTAGCTGTTGGCTGCTACTTCTGCTCCGGTTTCTATAGAAATGTATAACAGATGAACAATAATTAGGCCAGATGGTTAAAGATCTTGTACCTTGTGAGCAGTGGCTTCAGCAATGGCTTTTGAATGGGAATGGCACTCTTAGCTTTCCCAGCGGCCTGGAGCTCTGCAAGGATGCTAAATTATATTAATAATGCCTGAGTCCATAGAAGAAAAGAGTGATGACAGAAAATACTAGTTCCTTTCCTTGCTTTGATGTTTTGGTGGTGTGTAGCTGGAGTGCACAGGTGTATTCACACTGCAAGCCAAATGCACGCAGCTCACCCAGGTATACCCAAGCAGCTTAAATGAGCTAGTTCAAATATTGGTGACAGCATGGCCAGAGATGGCAAAGAGCTCAGCACGATTTTTCCAAATTACAGGTAAACATTTGAGCAGGCTGCTTTTTTCACTGCAGGCCATGCTGCCCTAGGCAGACTGATGCTGGTACCCAGGCTAACCAGCGTGGCATTAGCTGGGATAGGGCTACAAGAGCTGGAGTGGAGTAGACTGCAAGGTCTGGTCGTCTTCAAGGTGGGACTCTGGATGCTTATCTTGCTGCCCGCTCTGGCATGCCTGGCTGGTACGGTTAGTAGGGAGAAATACTTCTCCCAGCCCTACTGACTTCTTCTACTACATATTCCATGTAAGTAATTACTAAGGATACCATCTTCGAATTTCAGAGCACCACCTGTAAGCCACCATGCTTTCCTAGCTTTTTCTGACCCTGGTGATAGCTGAGGACACTTGAGGCATGCCAGGGTTGTGACGTGCCTTCTGCTTCATGTCTGACAGACCATGGTCAAAAGGTTTTCTCAGGATCATGATGTGGGCATACTTCGCTCTGGCACCATTTAAACATGCCTCTGGAGTGTGGCTCCAGGCGGCAGCTGGAGGACTGTCACCCCATCGTGCATTTTGGCGAGGCTTTTTGTCCTGGTGCCAACAGAAAGCAGCAGGGTTAATGGCACTGCTGAGCCAAAACTGTTCCTTCAGGGCACATCCAAACTGCAGTGGGAAGCTGTGACTGCAGCACGGACAGGCCCAGCTCAGCTCTCCCTGGCCGTGGCTGACTGCCCAGGGGTTTACTGAGGATTCCCAGCAATTTCAGCCCCATGCTGGTGCAGCTCATGCCATCCACGGTACCCAAGCTGGCAGCTTAAAGTTAGTCGAGCTGTGTCTCCGGGGGTGCAGGCCCCCCGTCAGACCACAGTGGGACAACCCCGTCAAGCCCACATGGGCAGTCAGCAAAAACAGTCAAACGCTTTTGTCCATGCTGGGGAACATTTCTGTTGCAGTTTGGAGATGTTTCCTAATATTTAAATGGTTCAACCTGTGCAATGTAAAACTACATGGAAATAACTTGTCTGATTCGGGTTTTCCAGCCAGCGATGAATTACAACCTTGCAACTGGTTTTCATTTAGCAGTGATAAAGTGTAATGCCTAGTCACTCTTACACACACGGACATGACAGGATTGACTGGAAGCTCTTTTTTTCGCTCTCTTTCTTTTGCCCAGCCAAATTAAAGAAGTGGCAGTTAGGCAGTTTTACTACCATCTTAAACCTTACCTGGAAAACACTGAGAAATGTAAAAAGCTTGATTCTCTGGTATGGTATATCAGCATAATTGCTAGTAAATATCCAGGGCATTTAAACTTCTACTGGAGGCTCTTTTCTTCATTTTAATTAGAGGTTCATTAGTGGGGAACATTTTTTTACTGTACCCAGAGCAGCTGGGAGATAATGAAGAAGAGAAACAGCAGGGAAGTGGTGGGAGTGAAAGCAAAGGCTGGCAAGGCAGTTTGAAATCAGAAGCTTGTGGAATAAAACTAAGATATATGAAAGTATATTGGAGCTTGGGAAAGCAATAATAAAGCTGAAAAATAACATGTATGTCTGGAGACTATCAGGGAGAAAGGGGGAAAAAAAAAGGCAGAAAGTGTCTGTACAGCACGTCCTTTCCTTGGGGGGAAGATTGTTTTGTACCACAAACTTGGCCTCCTGTGTGACACAGTTTGAAATAGCGCACGTCACTTCTTATGAAGACATCTGTGTAAACAGATCTGCCCTCTCCAGTGCCAGTTCAGATTCGATGGTCTTTCTGTTGCTGATTTCTGCTTCTCTCTTGCAGGTAAATGGCATGGACATCAAAAACGTGCCTCACAACTACGCCCTGTCAATCCTGAAGCAACCCTGCCACGTGCTCCGACTGACAGTGCTCCGAGAGCAGAGGTACCGATGCCGAAACAGCGGACTTTCCCTTGATGCTCACTGCAATAGGGATGACAGTTTCCATGTTGTGCTAAACAAAAGCAGTCCGGACGAGCAGCTGGGAATAAAGCTGGTCCGCAAGGCCGATGAACCGGGGGTATTTATTTTCAACTTGCTGGAAGGAGGTGTGGCTGCCCGTGATGGACAGCTTCAGGAGAATGACCGGGTATTGGCCATCAATGGGCACGACCATCGATATGGCAGTCCAGAGAGTGCAGCCCAGCTGATACAGGTTCGTCACCACCACTTTAACGCCAGTGTTTACACCTTGCAAAAACCAAGTAGTGTATTTTCACCAGCCGTTGCAAAACAGAGGCCAAAATTAATGTGTGTGTATTTGTGGGAGTGAAGGAGATGTGTCGAGCTCAGACTGGATTTTATACCTCTAAAAGCTCCCTGGTTTCACTGTGGGTACAAGGATGAATGTGGGTATGGACTCTTGCAATGATGCCTGCTACCATCAGGCTTTGTAAGGTACAGATCAATGTAAACATCCATACACTCTGTGCATCACCAAAGAGTGATGCTATCTGCCAAAACTCCGCCCAGCCTGCAACCTGGGAGCACTCGGTCCAGCTGGGTCCTGACTCCTCCAGTGCAGAAGGAGCCACAGTGCTTCCTGGTGCAGCCCTGGAGCAAGCCAGAGCAGCCTAAGGCAATGGACAGCATGTTTCAGGATAAACATCATCTTCCCAGCCTCGATGGTTTCCCATGGGTGTGTTTTACTGTGTGAAGGTACTGCATACCTTGTAGATATTTCTTACCTAAATCTAGCATATGGAAACACAGATGCTTTGGAAAAAATGGATCTGTAGCTACAGTTTTTATAAATTTCTATTTAGACTCGCATGGAGAACTAAAGCAGTGCCTCTGCAACAGCTAAACAGTCTTACCACAAAACTGTTAGAAAAGAACCCTGTGCCTTTCTCAGCAACAAGATCAGCCAGCTTCTGCCTAATTGCCCCTCCAGAACCATTTCCATTTGTTTCCTTTCTTTACAGCCTATGTTTTTAGAAAACTTCAACATAAAAAACAAAGCCAAGAATCTTTTGTTGCTTTATCTCATATTTATAGCAGTTATTATGCTTGTGCAATTTTACATTTCATTTGGAGGCATGCAGAGTGTTCACTTATTGAAGAATTTCATGTGCATCAATAGCAAGATGTCAAATGAGGCTGGCTACTTCCCCTTTCCGACAGGTATAATCAGGGTCACATGAGTCACACTGAAAGAAGCATTAAAATCCCTGTATTTTGTGGAAAGGATTCCTTCTTTAGCATAAATTCACAGCTGGCTGTAGCCAATTTTTATTGGGAAGTTTATAGCATAGGTAAAGAAAATGGCATCCCCTTGCACAATGCCAGTTGTTGAAATTCTGGTCCAGCATCTTTCTGGATTATTTTATGTAGCTCACTAACTGGGAGCAGAAGGCAACAGGATCGGGGGGAGATTTAAATTCTCCAAGGGGAACAACTCTGGAATGAAAACCTTTCTAAAAAATTGGTATTCTTGGAACAGTTTTTTATGGCTACAAAACAAGGCAGCAGTGCTTCATAAGCAAAAAACACATGCAGCCTAGAGATGAAATGGAAAAAATGACTAATGAGACCATTCACACACAAGTGTTTAAAAATGCAACTAAAGCTCTTATTGGCTTCCAAAGAGTGGATGTTATTTATAATAATACTTGAAATGCACACCAGTCCCTGGGAATTTAAACAACATGCCCATCAAAGGGGAGACTCAGGTTTCCAAACAGCCAGGATTACATCGCATTGATGTGAGCTCTATGAATCACATTTGTCTAATGCAAAATTCCAGGAACCTGTGTCTTTTTTGTCATGTTTTTTCATCAATTATCATTTGCCTTTCCTGTTTCCATGTCACGCCAGAGAAAAACCATTATACTGAAGCCACAAGTGTTTTGCATTTGCTTCTTACACGAAGGGATGTTTTACTGTGTCCTCTGATTTCTCAACAGTATCCTGCCTGTTGAGACCTCAGCATGTGTCACTCACAGTACATTGAGCTCTTCAAATTAATGGTGGTGGAAGCTTCAAATACACCACTGGTTTCTTGAAAAACAGAACTAACATTCACTAAAAAGTGGTGTGTCTTGTTAGGGCAAACACAGCTGGGAGAACATCAGATTCCTGTGGAATCTGATCAGTTTTGACTTCTAAATAATGAATAATTGAGATGAATCTGATTCTTCAGCCTTTAGCAATCATACATTAGCATATGTGAAGCAGTTGTTAATCAGTAGATTAGGTGTCTGGCTGTTTATAAGCTCAGTCACAAGAACTGAAACGAAGGAAACACATAAGTGCTAATTAGGAACGTGCACACATCGTAACACTTGGAGTTTGCTGCTTCCCATTTGTCGCGTCATCTTTAGTCATGGCCTTGTGTCAGATGTGGCACTTTTAATCTAAATAACGTGACATTCCACATCTGTTTTCCATGGGAGCGACAAGAAAAGGAACAAGGTAACAGATCAGTGGGCGCTTGTGTGAGCACATCAAGCCAAGCTGCACGGGTTGAGCCAGACATTACTGCCCCCAGATGTTCTCCCTCCTCTCTCCCTTTTTCCCCTGCCACAGTTCGGAGCAGCTGCAAGGGGCACACGACCCCCTTTCCATCATGACAACCGCTGCCAGCAGAAAGCAGGTCGTGATGCAGAGCGTATCCACTTTCCATCATCCCTGCAAGTGATGGGGCAGCTTCTGCCAAGAGCAGCACTGTTGACTTTTTTTAAGATGCAGTTCCCTACTGGGTGCTCAGAAGTTTGCCACCATGTCTCTGCCTCTCTTTGCTTTGGCTGTAACACAATTTTTAATTCTAGTGGATTGTTTCGGCTATTATTGCATTTGGTCTTAAAGCTAACTTAATTTCTTTAATTCTTGATTCAGCATAAAATACAGAGAAGTAATTGTAGGAAAAACAAGTGGTAAGAGGGAGGGAGGGAGGATCAGAATGAAGCAGTAATTAATATTCTGATCAGTAGAAATGTTAATGGGTTTTTATATGGAAGTACGTAAATACAAAACCTGGTCTTGTTGTTTGGATAACTTTTTAAAAGATGCTGGACTTCTGAGAAATTACTCAACTTGACTGACCTGGAGACAAATGTGACATTGCAAGAGAGACTCTTGTTGAACTTTTGCTAGCCGTTCCACAAGAATTAATCACATTTACAACCCTCCTCTAAATAACCAACTTTGAGACTAACCATGTGGCAGCAGATGAGCTTTAAACAGGAGTTGCATAAGTTGAAGTCGTTTGTTTTAGAGAAAACTGGATTTCCATGGGGCTGTATGCCCTTAGGAGGTTTAGTCTTGTACTGTTCGGTACCACCCCAATTGTATCGCAAATTAGGGACCAGCGTGGTTTCCTTTCTCCCAAGATACAGCATTCTGATTTTGGGTACCAGCTGTGTCCAGAGTCCAGGAATTAATATTCCATAAAAACAGACCTGGTAAAAATACCTAGAAAGTTATTCTGAAATATGTGTGTACGTACCAAATGATATATTATGAAGCTGTGGAGGTGTGAGTTGCTGGTGAAAAAACATCCCCGAAGATTCTGGGAAAGTAATAAAGAAGTGCACATTTTTTACCGAGATATCACCTTCCCTGGAAATACCACAGCCTGAACATGCGCTTTCAGGCTTGAAGGTGGCAGTTTAGGAGAGGTAGGTTGCCTTTTTTTTTTTAAACTACAATGACATTTTTCAGAAGCATTTTTTAACTCTCAGCTACTACTATTGAATCCAGCTCCAGAAAAGACAAACCAAACTATAAAAACAAAAATCCCAGGGGCCTCCTCTGGCTTCTGTTAATTGTCTGTGGGAGATTTGATTTCAATAGCGCAACTGGATCTGGGTTTGGTTTCCAGCTGCTTTTTCTAAGCCAGCTTTCCTTGTAGTTTCTCCCCAGCAAGCAGGGCATGTCAGTGAGCCAGCGAGCGGGTCTGGAGGTCTGATGCCCCTGGGGCTGCAATACGAACAAGCATCACTACTGCAGCCCCAGGGGCATCAGACCTCCAGACGTGCTTGTGGGGGGCTCCACATTAGATACTGAGTAGTCACTCAATAATAACCTAGAGCAAGCAGGCAGGAGTCCCTCTGGAGACTAGCCCCTTCTGCCTGCCACAAACACCAGGGTCTTTAGCCTGGAAAGAAAGAGATTAGAGGATTAATTTTTTTTATCTTCTGAGTATGCTTCTATAGCGTTGAGGCTGTTCAGTTCAGTATGTTGGTTTGCCCTTACAGCAGACATCTATGATTTACCCAGTTAAACCCCACTCTCTCTCTGCTCTATCTTTGCATCACTGCTGTCTTGAACAGATTCATACAAGCCTCGCTGAGGGAAGAATGAAGCCATTTGCTTCTAGGGAAGCAAATGATTCAATAAGACAGAAAAAATCCACCTGTACACAGAATTAATAACACTAATATAAGGCACACACAGAGAGCATCTTTAAAATAATGAGCAGACATAACCCAGGAGAAGCTTTGCAGCATCTCTCAGGCACATAAGTATTACTACTGCATTGTGCAAAAAGGCCCAGCAGCATTTTGAGCTTATTTGGGGTTAATTGGTTTTGCAGCTCCTGTTCCTAGGGTGAGAGCTTGGATTAGTTTCTCATCCTAAACTCCATTACTCTTTGTGCTTGCTTGTGCCCTCCCACTTTCTCTGTACCCTGATGCAATGGGATTTTACTTCTCAAAATGGTTTCACACCCCTTCCTTTAAGCTGCCTTACATTTGTCATGCTTATTGCATGCAGGTGGCCTCAGTTACATTGTTTATTCCCCACTTTCACCAGCCAAGCCTTGATCACATCCCTCGTTACAGGGTTAATTGCATCTTTTTCAGTTCCTGTCTGCAGGCAGGTGTGTGTGTGAGAGCTGATCAGCACTCACCCTGGTGGATCACTCCTTCCAGCCAAATTTGGGGCAGGTAGGAAAGGTTTTTCAGAGTTAACACCAAATTTTTGAAAGAAGTATTAAGTAGCTGGCAGTAAATTTTTATGGACTTCATTGATCTGAACTGATGCTACTGCTTTATGTCATTGCAACCTTGTTAGTGTGAAATCCAAACCAATGCTTAACTGGGACCTGCATTTTGTGAATCGTCTGGGGCTGAAGTGCAGGGGTTTGTCGTGCCAGGGCAGTGGGTTCATGCTGTCCCTCCTTCCACAGGCCAGTGAGAAGCAGGTTCACTTCATCGTGTCACGGCAGACCAGGCAGCAGACCCCTGACATCTTGCAGGAGACGGGCTGGAGTTACAGCGGCAGCAACTCCCAGCCTGGTCCCTCCGAGAGAAACAACCCCGGCAAGGTGAGGGGACTTTTTCTGGAGTCTGTGGGACAGGGGGCTGGGAGGGTAGCTAGCGTTTTAGTGTCTTGGGGTGTTATCTCTGGTTTCTGTCACCAGAAGAAGCATGTCTTGTTTTGCAACAGAAATGGAAAAGCTGTGTTCCTCATTATTTATACAGTGCTTCTGCCTTGACTCCATATGGGGTGGGGAGGGAAGGAGAAGGCCCAGGGCAGTGGTGGGGCAGTGGGCTGATGTGTGCACAGCATCCTGGCCATGGGCACGGACCTGGCTGACGGCGCAAGCCAGCACAGGGACATGCGCTACAATAAAAAAAAAAAAAAAAAAAAAAAAGGCTTATGTGAGGTTTCTCCACCTGGACTAAAGCCTTCAGGAAAAGCCCTTTCCTGAGATGGCCTGAGAGGTTCCCATAAGCTGCTTGAAAATTAAGGTAATTATTACTCTGTTGCTTGTTTCTTAAGATACTCGTGCTCTGACCTGGCTGGCAGTTCTGTGGGAGCAGGGGATGGGGTCTCCATGGCTGCTGCGAGCACGCTGTCCTTCTGTGAGGTTTTGGACCCAAAACACGTTGGTTCTGCTCTGGCAGCATCTGGCATTCGCATGGGATGGGGGCTGCAAGGACCATGCAGCACAGAGCGACCATCTCACCCAGACATGGCTCTGGTTGCCAAACTGTCCCTCCAGCTGCTCCTCTGTACCCAGTTACATTGTGTGTTTAGTGCATTTAGACTTGCAGTATGACCTCTGCTTAAGTCAGAGAGACACTCACGGTCAAATATATGAGGTTTTAAAGAAGAAACCAATGCAGCAAGAGCTCTGAAAATACCTCTTTGGTGTATACTCTGTGATAGTCTTTGCACTATAGACAGAACGAGGTATGTTCTTGCAGGAGCTGAACTTACTTCACCAAGTTTAAAGTCACGTGCTTGGACAATTTACATTAATCGGTCTGTGTCACCACTTATGCAAACCCTTGTGGGCTGGTCACCAGACCACCCATGCCAGGGGCGCATCAGGGAGGTGGACAGGCAGGGCTGGTTTAAATCCATCCTGCCTGATGGGCAACCAGATGTGTCCTTAAAGGGACCTTCAGACTGAAACAGCTGTCAGATCGGGTGCACAGCTGGCAGCCAGGAGACAAGCCTAGCTCTGCATTTTATAAATGCTTTCAGTTACCCATTTTTTTCCAGGTGTTACTTTTTTAAAAAAACTACATTATTCAGTGTTTTTATGTGTAAAAATATACTAGTGTCTATGTATCTATTTTTAGTTTTCCTTTTCCATGATGTCACAACCACAGCCCTTGTTAGATGAGACTGGATCAGCAGGAATTAAACCAGAAAGCAGAGTCAATGCTCAGTAGTAACTTCCCAGTAGCAAATAGTGCCCAACTAATCATGCATCTGCAAGGCATTACTGTCTAATGAAGTAATGATTTCCTCAGGGAGATATGTGTAGGACAGCAACTAACTTGTATTGCTACTGTATGATTTTACGTGAAGCTCCGGGCACCTGCTAGCTCTACCGTGTTGATCTGATTAACTGAGACCACATGGGATTATTTGGGAACATGACTTGTCTTCCACAAACTCCTCTAGATCATAATTTTTTCTTCCTGTACTGAGAGGGGTGAGATGGCAATTCATGGTAAATCCAACATTATTTTGGGTAGCTGTGAGACTGAAGGGCTGCTGTTGACCTAGCAACAGTCCTTTAAAGACAAGTGAACAATCTTTTCTTGTATAGGTTGTGGCTTTCAGGGGGCTTTCCAGTTTGCTACAAGAGGTGGGTGCTACGTAAGTGCGTGAGTGGGTGTGCTGCTACAGGCTTCTGTCCAGTGCCACCATTTGGGCACTTCCCAGGGAAGATCACGGCCCAAAAAAGAAAATTCTGAGCTCTTCTTAGCTCCCTTCAGCTTTGTGAGTGTGCAGTGGATGGCTTATATGGGAGAAAATGCTCTGGCAATAGGTCAGGAGATCAGTCAGCCGGTGGACACAACGAGCTGCATGCTCTGTGGGCTTCTGGTCTGATATAATCATTACTGGAGTGTTACTTGCCCTTTTTTAGGGTATGACTGTGTCGGTTTGAATTTCTCATGCCTTTTTGCTGAAGGTTTAACGGAACATCATTTGCAATTCAAGATCTTTAAACTCTAGGTTTTGGCAAACTTAAAATGTTACTTGCTTTTAAACAGACATTAGTGCAGGAGTAATGCTTGCAAGCCTAGGGCCTGTACAGCGTCCTAACGCAGAGCACGCTCCTGCTCAAAACCACGGCATTGCTTGCTGGCTGGGCTTCCCTTGTCAAAGGAGTTTCTACATGTGTGTGGCTTGATGAGTCTCCTGCCACCAGCGGGACTGCTTTATGTGTGATTGATATAGAGATTGCTGACTGACTTGAATTCTGGTTAATTTTAAGGTGGTTTTTGTCCCCCGAGCTTATTGTAAGAGGTGATATCAGCAGGTCAGGAATGTTCTCATCGAAGGAAGCAGCTCTCGCTGTAGAGCACATATGTAAATGTGGGCTGAGATCTGCTCTGAAGGCTGTAGTCAGCACCAAGAATAAACTCCAGCTTCCAGCAGCCGTCTTGCTCACGCAGCAGCTCAGGAACCACGTTTGGCCAAGCCGCTGCCCTCGTGACAGCCTGCCCGCATCTGGGAAGTGTGAGGAGGCGGCTCTGTAGGGCCAGCGGCAACCAGCCATGCAGCCAGCGAGGCACTGGGGCAGGAGGAGGACAGTCTGCAGTGACCGTGTCCTTCTCCAGCGGCAGTGACACTGGGTGTATGGTGTGACAGCAGACGGGTCCTGCCCAGGCTCTCACCGGGCGGTTTTCCTGTGTTGAGGCAGGGGAACACAGCCCAAGCTGTTCTGGCTGCTGGTTGGGAAAAGAGAAGATGTCAGAAACCTTTCTCGTGCAGCTGAGGTTGTTAAGCTGGGCTGTAATGCATAAACGGGCCAGATTCTATTTCTTTGAAGTCAGTGGGAGCTTTGCCATTAATTAAATAGCACTTGTTTTTAATTGGAACTGTTTTCTTACTCCTTTCTAACAAATTGTCTAGTACTTAAAACAAATCTGTTGCCCTGTTGCTTGCGCAATGTTTTCAGACCATACGGGCAGGTTAGCCTTCAGGTGAAGTACATTTTCCAAACCCACAAGCTATGTCTTTTGCCTGCAAGACACGTGTCATGGCTTTGATGTTGTGACAATCTGCTGTAAATATTTATTTTCCAGTAAATATAAAGAAAAGAAAAAAAAAACTTGAAAAAGGAGGAGATGAACTGTTATGTTTTTCTTCTCTTGACCTCTGAGGTCATTTCAAAATGACAGAAAAGGACAATTGTTTAGAAGAGAATGCATTGAAATGCAGTCACTGATAAACATTGCCTTTTAACTGGTTTACTCATTATCAGTTGTACCTCCAAGAAAGCTCTACGTGTGTTTACTGAGAAAGTCTTTACTTTCCTTTCATCACTGCCTTCGTCTCGGCCAAGTCACCCCAATTCCTTTCTATCTACAACCACGTAAAAAATGACATGTGGAAGAGTAGCTTCAAAGGAAAATGGGTCCTACATGGCTGAGCACACAATTGTCAGTTCTTTTATGATTTTTCACTGAAATGTAACAGGAGAATTTGTTACCAAGCACTGCTTTGAAATCTGCTTCTCTCTGTGCAGATTCCACAAAAATAGAGCATTAGCCAGTGTATCAGCTAATGTTTTTGGTGTCTCAGACATGATAGATACTGCATAAGTAACAGGATTTCTCTGAACACTCAGAGTTGCAAGGCTAATTCCAATTTCATGTTTTGCTACAAAATTTCAGACTGCATCTTTGTGAAAATTAGTCTTGCCCCTATTCCACATGCTTCAGGAAGTGGCCTTTTCCTAATGGAAAGCCATTCCTTCCCAAGAGGGAACAATGTTTTCGGACAACTGTGGATGAAACGTTGTTTAGTTTGCCCTAAGCTAGAAGTACTGTGTTTAAAACATTTATACCTTGAAAAAAGAAAAAAGTGAAAGATTAAAATTATCTGGAGTAGAACATTTATATTTTTTTAAAGGCAATGTTGTAAAACCTTCAGAAAATTGGGTTCATTTGCGAGCCATAAGCCACTCTGACACAGGGTCTGTGTTCTGTATGGATCAGATCTGATATACTTGTTTGGATATATCACTTTGGTTTTTGTCCTGATGACCAAGAGAAAACCTTTTCCACTGAGCTCTCTGCCGTTTTATTCCTGGAGTTCTGTGGCAGCTACTGTTCTTCTGGTCAAGCATCTAGAGATCCTCTGCTAAGCTGCTAAATGGTTCTGGGTTTTGTTGTCGATGTTGCATCGCAGAAATCATGATGTGGAGCTAGTTCCACCAAATGTACCTTTAAAAAAAGCACAAAACAAAGGTAGAGCCTGCCTTATTGCCATAAAAACTTCTTGCCACCCTATTCCTTTGGCCATTGTTGTCACTGCGGGAGCAGCCGTGGGCTCGCCTGCTCTGCTTTCTGTGCTGCTGGCCCAGGAATCGAGGTGCAATGAATATGTTTCTGGGATCTTGGGTTTCTAAGAAGATATTGATGTGGCTTTAAATAAGTTTTATAGATTATTTTTGCATATTATAACTGTGAGGTCACACTTGTGAATTAGAAGGCTGAGAGTTTTTTTAATATACATTTGAAATGTATTTAGCAGTGTGCTATTATATCTACGTATGAGCCTGGAATGGATAGTGCTGTTCCTTCAAGAAGGGCTGGGATCTTCAAGAGTTGATGTCGGTAGCAGAGCTTATGAGATGCTTAAGGAAATCAAAGCAATTAACATTTAACTCCAGATTTTCTGGAGAAGCATCCTTGTCTCGAACTCTTCTCTAAGAGCTGGACGCATTTGTAAATGTAACATTCAGTTCCCGGGTTTTGTTGGAGCTTGTGTTTGTTGCCTTTCCATCCCAAGGCTGCCTGTGAATTTTTTTCACCCTTGCTTGTACACTTGCTGTTGCATGACCAGCGATGTGTATGTAGCTTTTCCTGTTCAGGGAGAGGAATGGGGGGATGACTATCCCAAAGTGACCTTTTAAGCACAAGCACTAGGAAAAGCACCCTGGAAGCTGCTGGCTCTTCACTCTGTAAATGTTCTTCTCTTTTCCTGAACAGAAACACATACTCTTCAAGTTTATTCCCACCAGTAACTTACACCGAAACACAGCAATCTGGAAGAGCAAATGAAGTGTCTATCTTCTAACCGGTCCCCCAGAGTTTTATTCCTTTAACCCAGGGCCATTTCTCATTAACTATACAGATGACATTCAGACTGCAAACAGCAAGATAAAAACTGTGACCTGATAGCCAAAGATATGGGGACCACTAGTGATATTAATATCAAGAACTTTTTTTTTTAAAAAAAAAATAAATCAGATTCCTTATTTACATTTCAAAGACCTGCTTCTATTAGTCTCAACCCTAAAACACTTATTTTTTTGGGAGCAGTGCCTGACTTTAACTATTAAAGCATGGGTTATCTTGGCAGTAGCTCTGACTACGTAGATATCTAAACCCCGAAGAGAGTCATGCCTGCCATCTGGCCAGGCATGGCAGGCAGCTGTGAAGTGCTTTGGTATTCCCTCCACGAATATTCATTCCAGTAGAAAATGCCTGATCTGCCAGGGAGGTCCCCATGCCCACTGTGTTTGTTGTTGCTGTTCTCTCCATCGTAGAGTGCCCTTCACACCGTCACCTGTCACGAGAAGGTGGTGGCTGTCCGGAAAGATAACACAGAATCGCTGGGAATGACTGTAGCAGGCGGAGCATCTAACCGGGAATGGGATTTGCCTATCTATGTGATAAGTGTCGAACCTGGAGGAGTTATCAGCAGAGACAGCAGGATAAAAACAGGTAAAAAGAGGGGATTTTGAAAGCCTGCTTTGATTCAAAGGCTTCCTTTGAAAAACAGGGGAATTATGAAACAGCACCACAGCCTGACATCTTCACCCATCCCAGAGATTTTGGGATGCATCAGGTTAGAGGGTCTTAAGTCAGCTACCAGGAAAGGTAAAATTGCAGCAGTAACCATCTCTGTGAAGTGGGATGTAGGCAGGTTCTGGTAGGAAAAAAAAAATGTTTTTCACAGGAAAATGAGCTTGCACTACTATCTGCTAACTACTGAAATCTTCATTGTGCAACCTTCACGGGTCTTCAATATAAATTTTTGTGCTTGTTTGTCATATCGTTCATGGCTTTGAAAGAAATATAAAGGAGCAGCATTCCCATCATATATGAAGCAATGTTAATGCCTTCTGGTTTTGTATCATATCTGGAAATATTGGCTTCATAACTCCATTTGGCTTTTGATGTAACAGAATGATAAAATTAATAGCTTCTCCCCCTCTGCATAAATAAACATTTAGAGTAAGGTGAGGAGCATACTTTATCAGTGGGTTTTGTGGGAATAGGTAGGCAGTAGAGGAATGATGAAACTTTCAGTTTTCAGGCTGTTAGATCTCCAAGAGACAAGTACCTCGGTCCCCTGCATCCAGCAACCACACAGCTGCCTGTCCCCTTGCCCTTCATCCCCTACAGCCATCTTCAGCCTAGTCACTGCCCAAAAACTGCAGGGAAATCCTGAGTGCAAGCAAAGTGAAGGCAGCCAAAAGTGGGGCAGAATAGCTGCAGCCCAGCCGAGCCCCATGAACCTGGGTTGCAGCACCTGGCGTGGGGACACGTGAGAGCCTTCCTTTTGCAGGAGCTATGGCTGCTCATCAAAACCCATGTAAGAACATGAAAACAGGAGCAAACCAGAAGGTTTCCCCTTTTCTCCTGCTGGGAAATCACTACCTCTCAGTGGGATACATTTTCCAAAAAATTATTCATCATGAGGCAGCACGGAAAATTCGGCCTAGTTAATTTGATAAAATTAGAAACAAATGAATATGTGATGTTATAACAGCACCATAAGACTCCACAGTTTAGAGCAGCCCTTAGGCTGTTGTCTGTCTCATCGGGGCAGACCACAAGAAGAGGTTAATGTTCATGCCATGCTGCCTGGACTGCCGGTGAATACAGCCGCTACCTGGAGGAGCATGCAGGTGAGGCGCAGAGGGCACCCAGGGAAGCCCTAGTGTTGGAACATGCCATGAAGGGTAGCCAGAGCACTTGGCACCATAGCTGCTTGCGTGACATTAATGATGTCTTTATTGTTCTCGCTGTAGTAATTGAGGTCATCTTTGTGTTTTCCTCTGAAGCTGCTGTGGCCACATTATAAATAAGGCATACAGAAACATGTCTTGGCTTGCGGCTATTCAAACACGCATTAACATTAAAATAATAATACGTTATTCCACAAAGCAAACTTCACAAAGAGCCAGCCGGAGCGGCAGTCCTTAGCTTAGGGTGTGCTGGGAGAGCCACCTTCAAGATTTCAGGTTTCAAGCTCAGGTTGAGTACAAAAGTTGTTAGCTGGAAGTTTGCTTTGGAGCCCTGGGCTAGTGCTAGGTGCCTGTACCAAAGCTCGGTACAGCAGCACCCCAGCTGTGCCGTCTGGCTCTGGATGCAGGATGTGACGTGACAAGAAACCAGAACCAAAGCCTCCATCCAGCCCGGTGATGCACCAGTGTACAGGGATCTAGCCCCTTCCCTCATGCCTGTGGCATGTTTACTAGCATATGCTTTACATCCACGTTAAACAACAAGATTTACAAACAGCTTCATCAGGCAGCAAGTTCTTGGCTGTGGCTTTGACTTGCTTATATGTGGGGGTGGGGAAGGGATCCTGGAAACACTTGCAGGGGTTATCATCATCCATTTTTATTGGTCTCAGGTGACATCCTCCTGAACGTGAATGGGATTGACCTGACAGGGGTCAGCCGGAGCGAAGCTGTCGCCCTGCTGAAAAACACCAACTCATCGGTGGTGCTCAAAGCCCTGGAGATGAGAGCGTGCGAAGCCCAGGAGGAGCGAGGCTGTCTGCCACTGCCGGAGGCCACACAGGTGTCCCCTGAGAGCAGCGAGTGGTCACCTTCCTGGGTTATGTGGCTGGGGCTGCCGCGGTAAGTCCACAGATTGTGTCCTTTTGCTGAAGGGGAATGGGAGGAAAGATCTGTATTTTCTGGCAATTCTTCCTTTTGGCTTGATTCATTGCTCTGACATCTTAATTAAATCCAGGCTTTGTTGCAGACTTGACTCTAAATACCTCCCTTTTGTAAACGGGTGTGTATACATGGCAAAATAGACACGCAGATCCCCTTGCAGAAGGGGGAAAGGATTCTGAATTGGTACAGTCTTGAAAACGTATCTGGCACTCAAGGAGTGAAAGGAAAACTTGCAGGGATGCTGGAGCTTGCTGAACAGGGGTCTAGGCTCAGCCACCCTGCAGAAGGCAGTTATCCCTCCTGCAGCTCCCAAGCTGCACAGCCCTTCTCCTCAGCCAAATCCAGCTGAACTATTTGACTTTACCCAGATGTTGCGAAGTGCATGCAGTTGGCTGGTATCTCCAAATCACCTCTTTTAACCCCACCCCCGACTGAAAGAAGTACATTTGTCATACACAGGAAGCAGCTGTGTTGTCATTCCAGTAAGGATAATAAAAGCCATACCGCACGTCGCTAAGCTCTCTTAAACAAACTCGGTGTGCAGGGTGCGTACCTGCAGCTTCAGCGACTTTTTATAAAGTATTACATGAGGACATGTTGTGAATCTGTGAATATGCAAAGCTAGCATCACAGCTGAAACTGGTATTCAATCTTAAGAAATGAAGAATTTAGCTTACAAGTTACTTTTGCCCATACTCCTAACCCTGGCAGCAGTTCAGTGCCTCTCTTTTATGGGAGGGCATGAAAAGATGGTCTGCGGAACAGGTGGGCTTTTGCTTTAGGCACAGTTTCAGGACTTTTCCTCATTTCCCAGTCTTGCATAGCAGATTTGATGCTTTCACTCCTCCTGGCTTGAGCTGTTTTGAGCTCATTCACCTTGCAGCAAGGTCTGCTGTGAGTGCCAGATGTGTTCCGGGTCTCGGTCTGAGGTTACTGACTGTGTAACATGTGCAACATTGCAAGAGCAGAAGGCAGACTATATTTCTGTCACTCACAGATGAAAGGTTCCTCCTCTATTCCTGTGGGGAAAAAAAAAAAAGCCATAAAAAGAAAAAGCAGTAAATAAATGGTCCATTCTTTGCTACCCCAAGCAATGGTGAACTTTTCTCACCCAGTCTCACTGCAGACAGGCAGGCCCAGGGAAGTCTTTGCTTCTGCTTGTTGCTCTTGCAATGCTGAGCTTGATCAGCAGCACTGGAGAATGAGTAATGCTCCCAGCAGAGACAGCATCCAGACTAGTGACCTTATAGATGCTGCAGTCTGCAATGCTGGGTCTTGCCTTCAGTCACCATCCATCGCTAGATGGATCGAAACAGTTGCACCCTGCCTAGGCCTGCTCTAGCCCCATCTTCCTGGGCTGCATAGAAAACCTAAGTTGCGTGGCCATCATCTTCTACCCGCAGCTGCCTGAAGTCCCCATGTCCTCAGCAAGGTGATGGAGATGAAGGACAGAGCTCCACAGCATTGAAGGCTTGCAGCCAGGGTTTGCATCAGTTCCACTTTGCAGTGTGGGAAGAAAAGGTGCTTTCCCCATTTTAAAAGCAGTCTCTAAGCTCACTCTATCCCTTCTCTGCTGAAGGCTGTGTGTGTGAAGGCATTCCCACCCCTTTGGCCTGAAGGAAAATCAGCCCCAGTGTCAGCAAGGCTGAAGACAGGAGCTCATTGTAGCTCTGTCCCCAGCTGTGACACCACGCACAGAGCACAGCACGGCCCTTCTTTGCCAAAGAAAAGTGGGGTGATTGGTATGCTGAGCTGGTACACTGCTCTGAACGTCAGGCTGAGACAGGAACCAGCACTGATCGGATGTGACAGTAACAAAGGTGCACTGCATCCTGGTTAGTAGCCGGTTGGTTGAGTAAGGGTGCACAAGGATCAGGTTTGGGTTTGCTCATTGCGTATTATCAGACCCTCTGCTCTTCCCCAGCATGAGTGTGCTTACCCTCTTACTCTTGGACTGATTCCCCAGGGCCCACATCAGACATCTGGAAGTCCTTCAGCAAGTTCTCTCACTAGGACCTGCATCACATTAACTCCTTTTGCTCCAGGCCGAGCATTTAACCTTTCCCTATCTGGCTTTCAGTTTGCTTTTGGCAAGGATCACATCCCACTAGATCTCAAGGTCCTGCCAACAGTCTCACGATATTTTCCAGGCTGTTTGAGAAAATTATTCTCTGTCCAAATAGATGTCTGACAGGGTCATCTTGGCAAAGGTGCCTGATGTGCAACTATGGGGCAAGATGCTGAAGATTGACTTACCTTAATTAAAACCATTTACTAGAGGGAATGCTCGAAGATACGCGAGTCTAGGAACATTTGGTGCAGCAGATGGGAAAGTAGATATGTCAAAATCATGATTATACAGGATCATGCAAGGTGCTTGGGAAGTGGCTGGGACCAGGCACACCTACATGAGAAAAACTGAACAAAAAGCTGGTGAAACTGGTAGGCCAGGAAGGCCAGGAACGGGCACGATTATAAAAGAGGTGGCTGGATAGTAGATTCCTTAAAGTCTGGTGAGAAAGGAAAGATGTGACTCTAGACAAGCCGTGGCAGTGCAGTACGAGTGTCTGTTCACAGCAAGCAAGGCAGGGAGCACAGAGGCAGCCTGACATTGTGACTTAGAGTGGGATGCTCGGGGCTCAGGAAACTGAGGGAAGAGGAGAGTCTCTCCCGCTGTGTTCCAAAAACATGGAGTTTTGATTAAAGTCCTGTGAAGGATGGCCCCATAAAATGTGCTGAGTTGAGCTAAGCACTAGAGGATATCTACAGACCTCTGTCTGTGATTGATGAAGCAGGCTAACATTAATAATAGTTACATGATTAAAAGTACCTTCCTCGCTTTCGAGGCTGATGTACTGTGAGTGCCTAATTCTCCATACTGGCACAGAACTTGCTCTTTTCCCAGGGACTGCATACATGTTACATAGATGGGCACAGACCAATATGGAGAGTTAGGGAATTATACCATTTTTCTGGATCAAGTCAGTAGCAACAGAATCAGACTGGTTATCCAACTGCTCGCGCCAAAGCTCAAAGCCTTGGAAAAGCCATCTTGCATAATTTAACATTTGCGGATCTCACTTAAATTTCAACCTTTTCCTTCTGAGATCTTAAAATTGGCTTTGGTCACTTTTATATGGCTTGATAATACATAAAGAGCTCCTCTGTTCTTTCTGTAGTACAATCCAATATGTGGTGGTTATAAAATAGACACACATGTGCATCTGACATCTGTCAAAACTTGGCCCGCGTGCAAGCGGAGGGGCTGCGGGCTGGGTGCCGGGAGGAAACAGTGATGCAGGACCTTAAGCATTCGCACCCGAAGACTTATTTTAGGGTAGCTAATTTAATTGTTTGTTGTTGAGGAAGACAGGTCTCCTTTATTGTTGGAGGGAAATGTTGTGAAGCATGCACAAAGGAAGTAACGCGGAACAGCTGGTGAAAAGCGTTTCCCCAGTCCCGTGATGTTTCTTCTACTCTTGCTTGTTTTCCTGCGCTCCTTTCTTTGCTCTCCTCACATTTCTTTCCCCCAGTTAACACTTAGAAATACTTTATAGATCATCCTGTCATAACATTTACAAACATTAGTACTTCGCACGAGTGCTTTTCTTCGTCTGCAGAGTGAGATGAGAAAGACAGGAGGTGGCCAAAGTTATTCTGCAAACCAGGGGTAGAACTGGACATAAACCATGGAATTCGGATAGAAACTCCCCCAAGTTAACTCCATCCCAGCTGTAGGGCTCTGATGGGAGCAATTCTCAAATGTTACTGTACTCCACTGCCACTTGTCTACCGTAACAGGGCAGGGGAGGCCGGCATGTCTTTCATACCTGTTATTGCTGACGTCCTCCTGAAGCAGGGCTGGTTTTCATTCCCAGAGCATAAGGCTGCTCACGCTTTGCAAAAAGCAGCAGGGAATTGTACGTGTAACTGCTTGAAAACAAGCACTTTTAAATTCCTCGTGCATCAGTAATTGATGCTCAGTCATAGTATCTCTCATGGTAGGACCCTGCGTCTAGACACTGTTTATCCTCAAATCTTGAATCTGAGGCAAGTTCACACATAAATTACTTCTTGTCCTCAGCTTTTGGAGTATTTCAGATAGAGGCAGAAGACTGTGAGCTGCTGTCTTCCAAGGCAGAAGACAGTTATCCTTGGACCGGTTGCAGTGTAGTGGGTTGTGGCAGCTTAACTGGGTCAAAACACTCAGACTGGGGCTTTTGTTACCGCAGAGTAGTCTAGTCACACTACAAACATCTTTGGATGACTCAAGTACTTACTTCATTTTCTCTCTGTGGCGCTTCCTAGCTTGTCTTTATTACTACACAGCTGTACGCAGACCCAAATGAACTGACCCCCTTTGGGCTGCTCTTTGCTAAAACCGTTCGGAGTAAGCAGCGCCCGTGTCACATGTAGCTCAGCTCTGTGCCCCCTGCCTCCCAGCAGCCTTGTCACGTTTCTGACAGCACTAAGGAATAGCTGATGGACGGTGCGCTGCCATGTTTACACCCTCTGTCCCATAGGTTGGAGATAAGGAAACATCAGTTTAAAGGCGCAAACCACCTAGCCACTCCTGTTCTGTCACGAGTCGGTATCTAGCTCTGGCCAGCGTGATGGGTTTGGGTCCAGCTTGCACTAGGCACCCGCACAGCTCAACACCCCAGCAGGATGAGAGAAAACGGGAAGAATGAAACCAAGAGAACTCATGGGTTGAAGTAAAGACAGGAAAAATCACTCATCCATTACTGTTTGTGGGCAAAACAGACTTGGCTTGGGGAATTTAACTTAATGCATTTCATTAGCAATTTGTTTATTGGGAACCAAAGATGACAAATACATGAAGTTTGGGAAAACCCTTCCTCCCCTTTTCCCAAACTCAGCTTCACTCCAGCACCTCTCCTCCCACCTTCCTGCTCCCCACTGCCTTGATGTCACAGCAGGGTACACCCTGTCCCTCCGGCAAGGCCACAGGCAGCGCACGGGGTTGGAGTCAGGACAGAGCAGTTGCTTTCTGCTGCTCCTTGCTTCCCACGTGTTTCCTTTGCTCTGGCAGAGAAAACAATCCTAATGCTAGCACACTGTGTCATTTACTTAAATCTAGCATATGCTTTGACAGCAAATACGTATTTATGCTTTCTGGACCGATGGAGACCAGTAAGCAGTAACCTTACAGACCGTACGTACAGAATGCAGGTAAGCCTCGTTTGTCTTCACCGAGTTGTCCCCTCACGACTTTACCTGCTCTGCTATTTCTCTATGGCATTAGGATTTAGCTGATGACCTTTCAATTTCAGCAATGCCCTCCTGAAGGCAGTGAGCACGGGACCAGGCAGCAGAGATTCCTGCCTCCCAAAACCAACACTAAGTAATAGCACCAACGGCTGAACCCTGGCATCACTTGGTCATGACCTTGATAAGTACCATCAAACACAGAGGGTTTAAGTGATTTTGCACATTGAAGCGGTCCACAGATGGTAAAGTAATAATGCCTGGCTGCTGAGGAAAGCAGCAAATGTCACCTGTTTCTTACATTAACAGCCAGTGAATTCTTGTGCAAATATTATATACCTACCATCCTGGCAGCAGGTGAATATTTGTAGGTCCTGTGGGACTAATCTAGTATTGCTATAAAACCCTGCTGTGAAACACAGAAGAAACATTATTTGACAAATAAAACCTTAAAAAAGGCTAGACATACTGGTCTTTATCATAAAGTTATTTACCCCTCTACAGAAGAAGTGTCAGCTGTTTCTTACAAACCTAAAGAGTCTCTGAATAAAGCTTGTAACAGTTGCTTGCTGTAGACCAGCCTATAATTTCAGATTTGGAATAGCAAAATCATTTTCAGGGTCTTCAGTCATTCCTGGGTATACTGCTAATGACGAGTGGGTTAAGCATTAAGGACAGAAATTTCTGTCGCTCTGTAACCAATTTTTTTTTTCCCTGCTTGGTTAAAAAAAGAAACAAAGCAGGTATTGAATTTAATGTACTTGGAGAAATAGGCAAAGTGTAAGATTCTAGTAATCTTGCTACTCTTGCTTTCCCCATTCCTTGTTTCAACTAAACTTTGATTCAGCATAACTTAACAGTATCATAAAATACGTTCAGAAGACAGAGGGAGAAGCAGATTTCAGCTCTTACCATAAAATCTTGTGTTAATCGTTATAGTGAGGACAAGCCATCTTCTTGACAGTAGTCTCAGTACTCCAAAGCACTGACTGACAGCTAAGTTTCGTCTTCCATGCTGCAACTTACGATGTTACTTGACAAGAAAAGCTTAGGATCCCTTCTTCCACTGCATTCTTCTTTGTGTAATTTCTGTGATTTTTGCAATTCTGGCTCATTTCACTGGCCTTGAAATTATTTAGCTTTAACATGCATCACAGTAATAAATGCCTAACCGCTTTTGACACAGTTTATCACATACAGGCTCTTACCTGGCAAATAAAACAAGTCACTTGACTGTACAAGGTAGGTAAAATACAATTTCTGGAATCATGGTTTACAAATACTAAATCCAATCTCCCTTAAGTGTTTTTCTCCATCACTTCCAATTGCAACTAGACCACTTGCCTAAGTTTTACCCTGTGAAACAAATTATTTAGTATTTTAACCCCAAGATTACCTAATAATCTTACTTTCAGGATAACTGGTTGTGGAAAGCAATGCTACAAAAGCAGAAGGGAAGTGGAAGCATCTAATACGGTGGAACTTTGGTGCTATTTTTCATCTTCAAAACACTCTATGGGTGTATGAAAAGGCAGATTCATCACTAATGAATGATTCATCAGAATCTGAAGTTAACAATAAGACATTTTAATTAGACTGGTTTCTTTCAGGTATTTGTACAGCTGCAAAGAAATTGTATTACGAAGAAATACATCTGGAAGTCTTGGCTTCAGCATCGTAGGAGGTTATGAAGAACACACTGGGAACAAACCATTCTTTATCAAATCCGTTGTTGGGGGGACACCAGCATATAATGACGGCAGAATTAGGTAATGATAACTACCTAATGAAAAGTAGCATTTAAGTAACTCCTTTATCTAGTTCAGTTGTGGGGTTTTTTTCCTTAAAAACAAGTTTTAATGAAGACAGCATAGGGGTAAAAAAGGGACTAATTGATACAGAACTAACTCTGACAGATCTGGAAATAGGACGTAAGTGTCCTGAACACATTTGCCTTCAGGATAGAATGTTTTCAGATGTCTAGCCATCACTGGTATATGAATAAGTACTAAGATAAAGTCAGTTTGACCTCTGGGGTAGTACAAAGCATGCCAGCACAAAGAAGCTTTCCCACATCCTCAGCTCAAAAAAACCCCCAACCAACCAAAAACCTTCCTGCAAACACCAATACAATTTAAGAGAGTAAGTGCAGAATTACGGAGCACACAATTAAGAAGTCATAAAACATTGTTCGGAACATGGATTGTTCCCACCTGATAGAACTATATCCTATTTTCTTTCAAATATGTCTAGTTAATTATAAAGTTGTAAGGAAAAGCAAAAAAACAACCCACAAGCGAAGTATTTTGACCTGCTTTATTCCCTTATTCATGAACAGTCGTTGGCCAGAGAGGTAATAGTAATACTCCTTTCTACCCCTTCCCCGCTTAGAGGAAGCTTGAGGAGATGCTTTTGGCATTTGCAGACATTAAGAAGTCACCTTGTTGAATTGTTCTCTCATATTTGTCTTTGGTTTTTCAGATGTGGTGATGTCCTCCTTGCTGTCAATGGCAGAAACACATCAGGAATGATGCATGCCTGCTTGGCAAGGATGCTCAAAGAACTGAAAGGAAAAATTACTCTCACAATCGTGTCCTGGCCTGGCACTTTTTTATAAAACAAGTCTTCATGGAGAGTATAACAAGTAATTTAACACGGGGGGGGGAAGAAAAAAAAAAAAAAAGGAACGTCAGTCTTTGCTGTTTGTGGGGGATCAAGTATGTGCTTATAAAGCAACAGTTTGTGAAATTTCAACCTGCATGTTAAGAAAAGTCAAGTTTAGGCAAAGCGGGGACACATCGGAAAAATCACTTCAGAGTGATTTAAGCTACAGACTTAAGTCTTTCCTTCCTCACGTTCTTAAGTTTTTTTTTTTGTTGTGTTTTTTTTCTATATATGTATTTAATGCATTATAATAATAATGAAATTCAAGGAGCAGCAGCTCCTGCTCACCCACTTTACAAAAAGAAATTCTTGAATAACTTATTGAAAGATTTCTTGCCATTTTTCTAGTTGCAAAAATCAGGTGAAGGTTTTTACCCAACGCGTTACTAGCACTTTGATTATGTGTACCTTTTCATGGTCAGCATGAAGCTGGTATTTAGTCTGTAAAACTGTGAATTAAATTTCTAAAATAATTACAAAATATCTGTGTAATTGTACAGCTATTATTTTCACCCAAAACCAAGTGACCTAGTTTCCCTGGCACGTTTTGATTAATACTATTGAATCTAGGCTTTTTATATAGAATTATTGTTTTTAAGGAAGTACACTGCACCCTACTAAAATCATTAAGTAAGTCTTCTAAATAGCACTCTGGCAGGGCAGTACAATTTTTGCAGGACTGCCATGCCAATCACACTTTATACTGTTCTGGATGGAGTAAATCTGAAAGTGATGATGGTCTTGTATTTTTCTTAAAATAGTTATTTGCCTTTTTCTGCAAATTACCCATGTTCAAAGTCTTATTTTTTTCCTTACAAGCTAGCACTGGGAAGAGGATGTTTGTTAATCTTCACCATGTTAAGGACAGCTGTTCCCCTAGAATGAAGACTTTAAATGAACTTTCTTTTAAGCCACTGAAAAGCAGCAGGGATGATTATCCAGCTTAGTTCACCCTTATACACCCACACAAATCAGACATAATTATCAAGTATATCATCACCACACTCAGTGTTCTATGAGACTAAGAACAATGAGCACCTTTCCCAGTTTCCCTCTTTTTTTTTTCCTTTTTTTTTTTTTTTTCACTTTAGTACAAGGTTCTTGAGGAGTCTGCCATTCCTGCTTGTCCCTGTAGTAAAGGATGACCTTTTCAAATATGAACTCCAAAAGCTGCACTAAACCCACGCTGTTCCAGATGTTGGTATACAGTGAAGCGAATGCACACTGTTGCTAAAGTCAGTAAAAGAATGACCTTCCCACTGGCTTATGAAAAAAGGAGACAATTTAGTACAAAGAATTTAAGCCCTACATATATTGTAAGAGCACAAGCCTCTAGCTGTAAGATATTTTCTCACTGTTTCTTAAAAGACAACGTCAGTCTAGGAATCTTAACAGAAAAAAATCATTCTTTTATTTTCAAAAAAAAACCCCCAAAGTAACCTTTGATTTCAAACTAACAGAACAAGATTAAGAGCAAATTATTTTAATACCCAGAAAAATAACAAGATTTATAGTAATTATTTCTGGCACTAATATATATGCAAGTAGGCAAAAATCACACAAGCCTATTCCACAGGGGCAGCTTCAGTGTTTTCCTGTTCAGGAGCAGGTTCACCACTGGCTTCTTTTCCTTCTTTGCTTCTTTTGGATTTTTTGTGTTTGTGCCTTCTGTGGCTGTCCCCTTCTTCACTGTCATGTCGACGCCTGCTGTTACTACATAGACAGAAAAAATACCTCAAAAAGTTGCATGACACTTCAGGCCCCACTTAATTACGGAGTACCAAAAAAACAGCCTTTGCATTTGTATCTGAAAACTGGCACCTGCTCCCATTCCAACCCATACGGTATTTGGATGGCAGTGCCAAACTGAGTTTTTCATAGAATGGTACATAGGTCCACCCATCCTGTACTTCTTGTCGGGAAGTTGATTTTTCACATGATTTTTCACATTTTCACATTTGTAACCCATATTCTAATCGCAATACTTTTTAACATGTCATGTCCCTATTAGCATCCCTTAATAGTTTAACATTCCTATTGATCCCGTTCCCTGGACTTTTAAAGTTAGAAAAAAAGTTAAGTTGAACAACTTCTACAAAGTGACCATGAGGGTTATTCTACTTACTAGAAATTACTGTTGAGTTCGTACATTAATGCTGCTGAATGTCAGCTTCACTCCCCCTCTTTCTGACCCATCATTTTTACCCTTCTTTCCCCAATTATTTTCCATAATTTCTGTTGACTAACTAAGACTGTCACATACATCATTCCACATGAAGTTACTCGGGGCCAACATTCTTTTTGTCTGTCCACATTTTATATGGCAGACTTGTTCCAACTAGTACATCTAAGTGTTTGTAGTCTTTCCACAAAACTCCAGTTTGTTTGGGGTTCTTTTAAGAGTTTACTTTATTTTTTTAAACTGGTCAAGTCTTTCGTATCCTATTAAAAAAAAAAAAAAATCAAACCTTCGAGATGACTTGTGTCTTGTCTCTTCTTTCTCTCTGTGTCTCCTGTCTCTGTGTCGGTCTTCTTTCTCTCTACTTGTTCTATGGCGGTCATAGCCTCTTTCTATATAGTCTCTGTATCTGTATCGTTCTTCATCACTGATTAAAAAAACCAGGAGATATTTTCAGGACAGTAACACTAAGCAGTATACATTTTAAGGAAATAAGTTCTTACACACTCTCAAGATAAATGACAGAAAAATCTTAATGGTGCTTCTGGTTTTCCAGATGACATCCACAACGTATGCTAAAAGGACATTAAAGCTTTTCACCTCACATGCTAGACTTCTGTGGTTAATGGAATTTTGAGCCAGGATTGTTCAATAAGAACGGAAGGAAAAAAGAATACAACTGTGTTACGTTAAGTTTATACAGGAGTTACCAAGGAGTTAGCTTAAAACTATATCTAGCTGAGAATGAAGTACAATCCTACACAAATTTAGTAATGTTTTCCAATCAGTGTGCAATGCTCAATGCTTATCAGCACGATTTTTGAGTATTATATCACTTGGGTAAATTAAATTACGTTTTGGTACGGTTGATCCATTTCCTTGCTTCAAGAAAGGAAAAGCTAGGTGCAAAGAGACCTACAGTAAAATATACCTGATGTTTTAGGTTGCTTTTAAAATTAATTTTTCTCCAGTGCCAATGATATTTCTACTTCCAACTCCTCTCTTGGATTACCATGACTGCTGCCCTGTCACAAAGCTGGTAAAACACCCTAAATATTACAGGCTCTACAAGAATTTAAAGGCTTTACTTAAGAACCTATTTTTATATTTTGACTTGATGAAAAGGGCAGTTCTAGGAGTTTAGCGAAATTTTTAAAAATTATGAGAGCAGTATCTATAGTTAGCCAATATTACTCAAATGCTACACCAGCATAGCTTCAAAAGACATGATCATTTCATCATTTCTCTACCAAGAAAATGCCACCCAGATACAGTGTCCAGTATCATTTAATAATGAGTCTTAAGACAAGACCAAAATTTAACTGCATTAAACCCTTTTTTTTTAAAAGACTATCTTAAATCTAAGATATCTCTTCCACAAGGAAGCACTACAACGAGACACATCATGTTTTTTACTCAAGGCAATACAGCCACAGAACATGAATTCTGATCATACTACTCCACAGCCAGCTTAAGGCACCCTAGGTTGTAGTCTAGAGTGTGAAAATAAATTCACTTGCTCCACTGAGATATCAAAAAACCAGATAGGTAAACTAAAGCAGTTTGGGGTGGGGGGAAGGGAGAAAATAAATCCCAAATCTTACAATGCTGAAACTGCAAGTCTTATGTTTTTAACCTGTTTCTATCTGTATTGATCATTTACCATTGTTTTACCCTCAACTTCCCAGTCTACTATCAGGGGAAGGAAGGAAGGAAGGAAGGAAGGATGGATGGAAGGAACATCGGGGATACGTTTAGAATCCAAGCCTCTTTCTACTAAGCATTTCTTCTCACGAGAAAATAACTCAAGGCTTCAGGGAAAGGGGTAAAAACAATAATTAGAAGTTTTCTTATCAGATGTCACAGAAAGATGAAGGTTGATATCAACTGCTAGCTTGTAGGATAAGTCATACTGAAGAGGAGACAAGCCTAGCTTACATAGTTTTGCAGTTCAGAATGACAGTCCTCATTTGATCTATGTTTGAAGTGTGCCCTAACTCGGTGTGTAATAAAGGAGCTCCATAACGACAGCATGTGCCTGGTGAAGTCTAGTTATAAAGCTCTGGTTTAGAATACAAAAAAAAGTATAATGTTAAAAATGAAATTAAAATTAGGTTCTGAAATCTACCAAGAGTTATAACCAAAGGTAAAGTCTGATTTGAACAACAGAAAATTTTTGTTAGTGGGATTCCTGTACTAACACACCTTTAAAGTGCCACTAATCATCACAATTTTAGGAGCCTTACATTTCTGCAGGGTGGCAAGTAATAGAAAAAGGTAGAACCAATTCAACTATAGTTTACTCCCAATATCTGACATTCTTCCCAGTAACATTTTGATGACCTGTATCTAGAAGTTAAAATTTGAACATGTAACACTGTCTCCTGACCAGCTTGCCATAAGCAATTAGATGGCTACTTGTAGACTTACAGCTTGGTTTCAAAGCTGAGACCCAAAACCTTTAACCTTAACCCACAGTCTGCATTTGCTCTGTTACACAACTATTTTAAAACACTGTAGAAAAGGTTAAAAATATTATTGACATTACTTCTTAAACCTTATTTTGGCAAACTAAGGAACCATGACAGCTTCTAAGTGTGTCTGAAAATATATAACTCTTCTATAAGTAAAGCAAAAAATCAGTTTGCCAAGTCCAGTATGTTGGGAGCTTTAAGGAACAGGAATAAATGTCATGTACCCAATGTTAGACCAGTGATTTCCTTCACATTTTTTATCTGGGCTTATGTTACAGTTATTAAAGCCTTCCAGGGACAGTCTTGAGAGCACTACAACCTTTGACCTGTGGAAGAGGACCTATGCCCTCCTGGCAAAGAAGCCCAAAACCAGTCCAATCCATAAAATCTTTGTTCTTTACACCTTTGATTACTTTTTCAAAACAGACTGCAAGTTATTAACTTCAGAAATCAGGAGATCTCACGTTGGTAGAGATGTCTAACTCCTGGTTATCTGTATTCAAAAGCTTTCCCATGTTCAACAAAGAATGACTGAAAGATTTAGGCTGGCAGGGACTTCATGGAGGTCACCTGGGCTGACCCCTCCTCAACAGAGGGCTAACTCAGAAGTATGGTCAGGTTGCTCAGGGCTTTGTTTAGTCAAGTTTTGAGTATCTCCAAGACTGGATATTCCACAACCTCTTTCTGCAACCTGTCTTAGCACCTGATCACTCTTCTTGTGATTGTGACAGCTCAAGGTTCATTTTAAAATCACATTTTGGTTGTACTAATAAAAAAAAAAATCCCATGCTCTTACCATTTTAAGAAATATTGAAGCACAAATACAGGCTATTTATTTGGAAAAGAACTGCTAAAAACACTGAAACCAGTAATTTCTGAGCAGCAAAAAGCTAAAGTTGATGTATACTCCAAATCCCAACACAGAAAAAAGCTTAAACAAAGTTTAAAGAAAGGGAATTCAAATAAAAGTAATGCATCTGTGCAGTCTCTGAAGTAGGTTGAATTCTCTTCCTTATAGCTCATTTAATTTTATTTTAAGTGCAGAGAACTGAAAATAAACCTTCTTAAAAAACACTATGTCTACATGTTCTGTCTTAAGCCTCTCCCACCTTCTCTGATTCCCAAACCAACTTACGCTAGTTAAGGGCCTCCCATTTTCTTACACAGCCATGTGGCAACAGCTTTGCTACAGATGGTGGATAATTTAGTCACACAAAAAAAGTTGAGGCCTGCTCTTCCCCCTCCTTTACAGATAACGCTGGCAGCAGCACAGAAATTTCTTGAGGCCTGGAAGCTATTAAGGTTCATTTCAAGCACCCTTGAATGACCAGGCTTCTTTCTGGCCCTCAATCAAGCTGTCTGAGAAACAGATGTTTAGTTTGGTTTTGAGTTCTCAGAAACTGACCCTGAACATAGCACATGCACACAGGAGAGGACACTACCACATCAGCATACACGGAAAATCCCCCATGTTGCACCCAGTTTGGGTCTTCAGCTAACATCATAGAAAAAAATGTCATCTCTCAACAGAAGTAATGTTTACTCTGGGTATGCTCATTCCCCACCCACTGGTAAAAACAATCTGCCTAACAGCTATTGTATATAGTCTACAAAAATTGAAACTTAACAAAAAACATTGAGAGAAAGCGTCAGGACATTTACTCAAAAATAGTTAGCAAATAATGAGAAAAGTAAATTTAGATAAATCTGGCAAGCCAATAGACCTCTGCTCTACGCAGTCATAGCAAGCGCAACACTAAATGCTTTGTACTTGTGCACATGAACCACAGAACAGTCGCAGCTTTTTTCTTTTTTTAAAAAAAAGCAATTAGAGTTGAAAGCTGAATAAAGTTACCTGCCATTATTTTCATCATCTGCCTGAAAATGAAAAAAAGTTCTTGACTTTGAAATAATAGTTTTAAAAAGATATGACAGATTATTATCGAGCCAGTGCTAATGACCAAACCAAGAATTTTAGCAGCTAATAACACCATTAATTAAGGTCAAACGTTGCACCACATTACTCTTAGCACTGAATTTGCAACTGAGATTCATTTAGGACTTCTACAGCTTTTTCTAAAGCTACTGATACCAGATGGATGGATATGTCACTCATACACATGGCTTAAATCACACCTTCAATCTGTAAACCACTATGACCAGTTTGGACGTATATTGTCACTTTTATACTTCTATTTTACATTTAGAAATTTATTATATTTTCCAAAAGAAAAGGGGGAAAGAGGAAGAAGCCACACCCTATAGCTCTTTACAATATACGGTTGAACACTAGATTTTAATGTTGAAGTACAGTATTTAACACACAGGGTTTTCAGCAGAGTTACAGCATGCTTAAGACATTTCACTAACCTGTTGAACACACTTGGAGTTGGACTGTGATCTCGGTCCCTTTCCCTGTCTCTGGTACGTTCTCGATCTCGGTCCCGGTCCCGGTCGCGATCCCGATCTCGGGAACGCTCTCTCTCACGTTCCCTATCCTTCTCTCTTCGTGCATAGTAATCCCACTGTTTGCTGGTGTCCATAAGACTAGACCATGAAGGAGCAGAACCTGCAAGGTGCGGAAAGGTGACTAAAGAAAAAGACGTGGGTATTAGAAAGAACAAAATCCGATAGCATATGAAAACTGTAACACTACTTATGCGTGAAAATGCAGACATTTGTCAGCCGCCTCCAACGATATTTTTCGATCTTTCCCTTTCATGTGAAAGTTAATTCTGAGCAAACTGCATCTTTCCCATGACGCTAATAAAGATCTCTGGCACTCATTTAAATACTGGTTATGAAAATGTACAGAACCAGGATATACACCACAAAGACTGTCTAAATACCTAAAAAAAAAATAATTGCGCAAAGACTTGCTGAAAGAATCTGATTTTATGTGGTCAAATGGCTTTGCTTTGGGGGAACAACAAAACAAAAACACAACCAGAAAACAAAACTGCCTTTTAAACTCAGTGGCTCTGAAAGTCCAGTTCAGAAAAAACAAGAAAAAAGGATGCTCCAACTTTATATTTAGATACTACTATTTTTATATTTTGTCCTTTAAAATCATTGTATTTAAAATACTATGTTAGTTACAAAGTTCTCATTCACTAGTTTACATTCTATACTGTGCTTTGCCATATAGTTCTGATTACAGATCAGAAATAAATACTCAGAAGTAAATTCCATAAATTCATTCTCGGGAGAAGAAATAATGCTACCCATGCTTTCTAAGATACCATTTCTAATGAATGCTCAGCACAACCACTATTACCAATAAATGTAACAGTTTCAGAAAACTGAGCATATTATCTTAAAGATATCTAAAAGATGATATGCTGAAAAAGTTAAGAAGGAACTCACAACACCATCTCACAACCTTCTTAAGTAACTAGCAATGGGAAGAGAGGAGGGAAATGCTTCTCCATTGCTTTCTGCCAATTCTGATGTAATAAATAACTACTACTCTTAATGCCCCAATTGTTCTGTCTGGCCCTCCCTCTCCAGAAGTCCCATGAATGCATTCTGTAAATGAAAAATAAGGTCTGAAGTATTTAACTGGAAACAGCACTCTCTAGTGGACTTACAGTACCGAGGACTTCTCACTTTCTGCTTATCTGCTTTGCTAGCCAATGACAATACGGCCGTCAATAAAGCGTTTGTTTTGAGTTCCATTTCAATATCTATAATATGAGAACAATATTCACTTGATTCCATGGTGTTATGAAGAGACAGGAATAGTATAATTAACATAAATATCCACTGAACAATATAAAGTGTGTTACTAACGCTGTTTTTATAAAACCAGTGCCTTCTGACCGCTATGTTCAGACTGCCTTGGCTACAACATCTGGGGTACGCCTGCCCCCAAAAGCTTTAGCAGCAGCTTAAGACAGCAGTTTGCCCAGTGTCCAAAGGAGGTATACAAAAGACCTCTTGAACAGGCAGTGGAGCAGGAAAAAACATTTCATTGTCAAAATATATTTGCAACGAAGAGCATTCTAGGTCTTTAAAAAAGCATTTATTCGAGGTTTTGCCTCTAACAAAATGCTTGACACTGTTTCATTTCAGGGCTACAGACAAAATGAGGAGTTAATAGAAAAAAATGTCCTGATACAATAGTATGTTGTTCATTATACTGCCAAAACCTGAAAATTTTCTAAGGAAAGCAGCCAGAAATAGCAAAAAACCAGCTGGACTTTAAAGACTGCTAATTTCCTTGACTTACCACTGTGTCAACAACATATGTATGGTCTACAAGACACTGGCTGCCAGAATATTCTGATCTAAAGCGTAAACTTAAGTTTAAGTGTATACTACAAAGCCATTATTAATGATAGTATAAACTTTTATGATAAATTTGGTTACTCCCTCGCATCTGCAGTAACTCTCATCAGATAGAAGTATGTCATTTCCACCCCAACAACCTGAGATAAACCAGTTATTTGATACCCTGTGCATTTTTGTATCTAGATTTTCACCAGTAATTATTTACAGCACACAAGAAAAACTTACTTTCTAATATGAATTGGTGTTCTGTGTTTACTAGTTAGAATGAAGTAATTTGTCACTCAGTATTTCTACATGGATTATCCTAATAATTTCTACAAAAAGAAAGAAACTTCCAAAGTTTAGCTCTGATTTTATTTTTAAAACAGCAAGAGGGAACTTTAAATAAGCAATACTTTTGGAGACTTAAGTCCTGTTTTTGGAGATGGTTAAGAAATTTAAAGCTGCATGGTGTCATAGTATAAGGCAAATTATTTAATCACATCTCCTTTAAGCCTCAAAAAAATACTGACTCTGAAATTGTTTCTGCAAGAAAAGTAAATTTCTTGCAAGTTGGTAAGATAGAAAGAACATTTAGAACACAGAACAGAGAAATGCTTGAGGAAGAGAGTGAACAAGCATACAGTACAAGTCACTTCACTGGCAGAGCAGACACAGTGCCACGTATTGACAGCTCAATAAAATTCAAAGATCTGATGGCAAAGGTAGCATTGAATTGTGAAAGAATTTACAAGCATATTGAAGAAACTGCATTGATGCAGTGGAAAAGCACAAAGACAAAACAGACATTCCTGAAACTACTATGCAACCATCTTAACGGGTATCTTAGTATTGCTATCCCCCTTGCAGTGGGAAACATGCCTGACCACTAGGGAAGAGACACAAAGGCATATTAGCAATGAGCCTTAATCAAGATTAGTATTTTTCCAACGTGTTCCATATGCTTAAATTCCTCCACAGTTTTGACACAGCCATGACACATACAGACTGGCAAAGACGACAGGTTGGAGATTCAGTGCTATCATCCAAAGCAACTATTAAATAAATATACTTAGCGACTCTTGAAGAAAATGATCATCTGTACCCTACTGCGCCACTGAGTCCTCAATTTACCTAAGTTCGGATGCACAGAAAGCACTGGCAAAATACTGGCCAGAAATCACGTTGTGAGACAGGGACTGTGAGAGTAAGATGCTGGCCAGGAAAACATCTTTCACTAAGAGCTGAACAACAGTGATAAAATGCCACTGAGCCTCTACAGATCCAAAAATCTGTATGACATGCACAGCTTAGAGACAGACAATTCACTTTGCGCAGCGAATAGGAAAGCTTTTGCCACCACAGGGATGCCAGATACACTGGAAGATGGGAGCAGACTGCGCTCCTTGGTTTCCATAACCATACAAAGGTAAACATAGTCTTTTAACCCTGCTGAAGGAGTTCACATTCAGTGTTTGCATTACCACAATGACAGTCATCTTTTGTATTTGGTGCTGCAACGTAAGTGTGCCAACAACTCTGAAGGTCAACATAAAACTTGGAAATATTCCTGCATCCCTGACAACACTTGACAGAATAGCCAATTCTAACAGAAGAGATTCCAAATTGAAAAATATTCTAAATTGGAGAGTACATTTTAGATGCAATGTACATACTAATGACTGTAAGATTGCTTCACTTATGCTATGCTGCATGGCTTTAAATATTAAAGCTTCAGCAAAATAGTCACTTAGGTATCTTTGTTGTCTGCCTCAGCTCTACCTTTTTGCTAAAACTTCAGCAAACAGTTCAATTATTGCTAAAAACGTTGTTAGCATAAAGTAGCTGTTTGTCCACATCAAGAATTCTTGAAAATATAACAAGCTTTCATGCATGAAAGCGAACACTTGGTAACTGATGAGGATCCTTTCAATGTCAACAAAGTACCACTTGTTAGTCCACAAACTGCTTGAATGTCAAGAAATTACAAGCCATTCAAATACATCATTTTGTATATCCTCTCTAAAGACTTAGGAACATTTGGGAGATATATTATCTCAAGGTTTGATTTGTGCTGAACACTATGTATGTCCAGAACGGCACAGAACTTTCCCTACAATCTCTCCTCCCAGCAGCTAGGGTCCAAAGGAACACAGAGCAAGGAGATAAACTGAAAAAGGGTAGGTTATGATTGGACATAACGAAGTTCTTTATGATGAGGGCGGTGGGACACTGGAACAGGTAGCCCAGAGAAGTTGTGGATGCCCCATCATTGGAATTGTTCCAGGTCAGCTTGGATGGGGCTTTGAGCAACCTGGTCAAGTGGAAGGTGTTCCTGCCCATGGCAGGTGGGCTGGAGTAGATGATCTTTGATGGTCCCTTCCAACCCAAACCGTTTTGTGATTCTATGTTTACTTTATCTTCCCAATTTGGGCTAGATCAGGAAGAAGCTGACATCTTAGTATTGCAACCACTCTTTTGCCTCAAGAAGCAGAGACGTGCTTTAGAACTTAACAGTTCTAAACTCACTGTATGTTCCATGGATGTCCATTTGACTGCACAAAATGAAACTTTTATTTTGGTTCACTCTTACTATAAAAACCAGAAAGGGGTTTTTCAGCTCCATGTTTTTTCCATCATTTTTTCCATACTATTAACCAAAAAAAAAAAAAAAAAAAAAAAGAGAGAAAGACTGACTTTTCAACACGATAGCTCAAGATTATAGTATCTTAGACTAAGTTTTTCAAAGGAGAGATACATCACTCAGAATTTCTCAGTGATTGGTCTTCGTTGGTTACAATTCTGGAAATCTCAGCAGTACTTGTTCTCCTGCTTCTAAATCCTACCATTTTCTTGGAAAATTTTCCATGACTTGTAGTCCATATTAATGGTGTATTATTCTTCAAAATCTCAGTTCTGCAAAAGCAGCGTGGAAAGATATCCAGCATACAAATAAAAAAGCAAAACAATACCAATGGCTGTAAAATTGGCAACAGCATGTATCTGTCTACAATGGCAGGCAACGGGCTTTCATGCTGGGATAGAGTTAATCTTCTTAGTAGCTGGTGCAGTGCTGTGTTTTGGATTTGGTGTAAGAACAGTGTTGAGGGCACACCAATGTTTTTGGTTGTTGCTGGGTAATGTTTATACAAAGTCAAGGACTTTTCAGTTTCTTAGGCCCTGCCAGCGAGAGGGCTGGAGTGGCACAAGAAATTGGGAGGGGACACAGCCAGGACAGCTGACCGGAACTAGCCAGAGGGATACTCCATACCATATGGTGTCATGCTCAGTATATAAGCTGGGCGAAGAAGAACGAAGGGCGGCATGGTCAAAGTTATGGTGTTTGTCTTCCTAAGTAACCATTACGCGTGGTGGAGCCCTGCTTTCCTGGAGATGGCTGAACACCTGCCTGCCAATAGGAGGTGGTAAATGGATTCCTTGGTTTGCTTTGCTTGCATGCACAGCTTTCGCTTTACTTATAAAACTGTCTTTATCTCACTTGAGTTTTCTCACTTTTACTCTCCTGATTCCCTCCCCCATGCCAACGCAGGGGAAGTGAGCAAGTGGCTGTGTGGTGCTTAGTTGCCCGCTGGGGTTAACCACGACAATAATGAATTACTGAAAGGACATGTTTAGTTTCTTAGCTAAAAACCTGATATCAAACAATTTGATAAAGGGCTAGTCAAAATTTTCAGTCAGCCAGCTTACTCACCACTGCCATATGAGAATGCACGAACAGAACGACCATCATAGCCAGAAGAATGTCCACTGTGGAAAACAAGATACATGTAAGCATCCAGTTTTACCATCAAAGCTCCTGCCATTAATATATACTTTTAAAATTATCACCTTGAATTCTTACCACCATACAGACAAAACCAAAGTATTTGTTATAAACGGATGCAAGTCCTCCATTTTGAGCATTACTAATTAAGGAAGCTATCAACACAAATATTTCATGTTTTGCTACATGAGGTGAAAATACCATTCTCTGCTCTTAAATTTTTAAACAAAAAAAACCCCTGTCATCAAACCTGCTCTTCTGTATTTTCAATGCATTTTCTATTTGAAATGCTTCTTGCATCGTAAGATGTTTCTGCACAGATACTGAACTTAATCTTCAATTGCTTTAAAGTACTTCATTCATGAATGAATCCTCTCATTCCTTCTGTTAAAAAGTAGGTATGTGAGCTTATCTAAGAACAGGTGAACTTCAAATGTATAGTTATACAAATAAACTATTAAATTAGCTACACATTTTCTAGGCTGATTTCTTTCAGTGGTAGCCAACTCAAGTAGGTAAAAACCAGAACGGTTAAAAAGGATGGTATGTGCACAGGATGTAATTCATACATATATGATTCTTTCATGACTTTTAGCACTTTCTACATAACCTGAATGAATTATCTTTGCACCACTTAACCTAAATGTTATTTCTGTTCTTGAAAGCGCTTTAAGAAATAAGTTTTGGGATAGCTTAGTTTACAAACAATGATAATGAAAGGCCAATGCGACATCTTAACATTTGAAAATATGAGATTTGGTTCCTAGGTTCCACAATGAACTTCATTTTTTCACATCATATTTCAGAAACCGTAAAAATATTCACTACAAGTAAATGCAATGACTGCTACTTAAGTATCAGATGCAGCACGCACTGCAACTGTCAGTATGAAATAAAAAATTTACTTTCATGCACATCAAATGCATCCAGTTAGGGTTTTTTTTCTGATTTAAATCAGATGAGGATTTTCTCAGAGATTTACCATCATTATCCTGTCACATATATGTTAATAGAGTTTTCAATTTCAAAGGAATAGATATGCACACCTTCCTTCAGTGAAATCCAAAGGACTGGAAAGAGGTGTGCATCATCTTCGTAAGCGAGCTTTGTGTATGACCAGCTTTTGGCCTCTAGCAAAATATAAATACTTTTCGAAGACTGTGCTGGACAACTCTTTTTTCTTCCTTTTAAACATATATATACACACATATAAATATATGTACACATATACATGTATATAAAAAAGGTATTTAGAAAAAACGTTAGGCCTATTAAAGCCAAACACTTAGAACACACACAGTAGAAATACAAATTTGGATTCTGTGGAACTCTGGCATTTCTTATATTGAATCTGTGGCCAATTTGTTTATTAGCATAGGATATGTATAAGGATAGGGTAGCTGACAAGGATAGGGTTCACTTAAATAAGCCTTCAGACTACTAAAGAATACTTCAACAATCATTACCTTGACTTTGTTAAGTCTTGGCTTTTATACAGTGTCATAACTCAACTAAGCTAGTAAGTTGTCAAGTAACATACTCAAAAGAACACTAAGTGTCAGAAAGGTGAGACGAGTAACTTTTCTGTAAAAATAATGTAAAAATCCAAAACCGTCTCCCCACTTCAAGAGAAAATCCATAAAACGCTGGATAGTATAAAAGGCCTTACTGATTTATTTCAGTTACAGAATACTGATACATTGCTTTAAAAGATCTCAAACAAATAATCACCTTTCTATTGTGGGTATGAGGGAAGGTGGAGGACCGCCAGGTGGTGGTGGAAAGCCTGTAATAATAAATTAGGCGAGGGTGAAAAAGGAAAAAAACAAACCCCAAACCATGAACACATAGAAGACCTACACTAAGGATTCAACAGCAAACAAATTCCAGAGAGTACAACGCAAAATTTTTCTCAATGTGTAAATGGTTTTTATTTTGTAAGAATGAGTACTACTTTCCAGCTTAACAAAGGTAGAGTATTAAACATATATTATCAGTGCTTCAAATCAAATATCTTATCATTCTTAAAAATACAGTGATTAAGCAGCACGGGAAAATTCCTGAGTATCTAACAATACTTAATAAACAACAATCACAACTATTTTCTACCTAGTTGAAAAAAAGAAATGGAAAGAAAAAAAGGAAGCACAGATCTAAGAAACAGGGTGGTTAGGTCCACTAGTCAACAGCATTTTCATATATTTTCTTTTCTGCCTGTCATGAAGATAACTAACCCTACATCTATACATAGTTTCGTATTTATGAACTTTTATCTATATAACTATAAAAGGAAGTTGGTAAATTTTCATTTCTTAACCAAACGTGGAAAAAAATTCTAAGCAAGTTTACCTGGTGGTGGCACTGTTATTGGTATACCTAAAAAGAGAACAAATAAAATATAAGTTATAGTGATAGTTGATGTTTATTATCTGTAGATCTATCACCACATACATGATCAAGAAGAATGACTAGTTATTTTCTGTGTCCTCAGATGCAAGATCTCACATTAATACCAACTGTTAAAATTTTATGCAAGCCTTGTGAAATCTGGCTTTTTATCTAAACTCCTATTCTTCAGGATCTTATTTAATTAGAAACAAAAATAATGTAGAATGACTCTGGGCCTCAAGATTAGAATTAAATCCATAACCCTGAAATATTTAGTATCCAGAAGGAAAGTAACATCTCATTGAATATATTTGTTTTAATTTATATTCCACGACTGGATGAAAATAAACACAATTGGCTTCTGACCTTTAATAGCTTAGTATAGGAAATAGGAGGACCACGTGGAAAAAATACTCTAGCAACAGTATTAGACTTTTCAGTAAATGCTGTACCTCACTGCAATTATTCAGTTGCAACTTGGAGGGAAAAAAATGTTTGGTACCCTGTTTTCTTTTAAATATCTAAGAAAGGAGCATCCTTTAATGCAAACAAATCTAAGCCTGTTCTAACTTTTCTAGTTTTCAGACCTAGCTTAGCTGTTCCAACTCTAACTAAAAGCTGAGGAAATTCTTCACTGCTAAAATACTGCCTCAACTATAAACCCATCTTACTTGATTATGAAAGGAAAGATTACAAGGTAAAAATCATTTGTACACTTTAAAGGACATTATCTTCTCATACTTTGCAAAGAACTAGTTTTACCTCAACTGGACACACAAAACACTGTTACATGAAAGTAACAAACTGGGCTAAAACAAGATTGTCAATATTGTTTTACAATACTGTCAAACAAAATAGACAACTTTACCAGGCACAAAGCTCTTTCAATTATGAGCAACTCTGCTTCCATTAAAAAAATAATACTTTCAATCTGACAACTCACTGCAAGACTTTTAGAGGGGGAGAGAACAGAAAACTTTGCCAAGTGTTACAGCAAAACTGATGAAAGCATCCAAACAGAACAGCAGCCAGACCCACCTAAATTAAAACTCCAAGCTCCAGACTTCATCATTCAGAGAATATCCTAGATGTACTAGTCACTGTATGACTAATTTTATGTGTACATCATTAGTTCAACATTAGAAATAAAAGACTATTTTATGGCAGCAATATTTAAATACATCTACATATTATGTCTAGAAATACCAACTGCTCCCAAATTGCCTTGGCAGAAGGACAGAACCAAGGAATATGCAAGCTGAGTAAGAGTAATCGGTATCAGTGTTCACTAACTGCTGGTGATTTCACTGACACGAATTCTTACCAGCATTAATCCTATATGATTAAACAAGTTGTGAAACAAAATTGAGGTTGCTGTCCAATCCTGAAAACCCAATCTCTCAGCCAAAATGTAAGCCAAGAGACAGTGAACCCCAAAAGTCAAATTTCTGAACTGCATAAGCCATTTTCTCTTCACCAGCACACAAGCTTTCCAACGTGCACAATGAACATAAGCTAGAAAAATATCAGAAGTTCCCTCAAATCAGTTAATGTATTAGGTCTAGCTTATGCTTAAAAAAAATTTTCGATTGCTGCACTAAAAACAGTATATTATTAGCGCTGAGCATGGCTCTCAGCACTACGCACATAATCGCTTGGAAAGCCATCAGCTAAATACTCTTTATAAAAAGGAAGAAATTCTGATTGAACAATTAATATTCTGCACAGAATTTTATCTTGTGCAGAAATACAAATAAATTCTCATCACAAGATTAAAAGCCAAATGAAAAATTTCACTTGAGAACCATTCAAACAAAACTGACTGAATGTAACTAATATCCAAAGACCAAACACCCAAATAATTTTAATGCATTGGTTAATGCTGGGTATTATACTAAAAAAAACACGTAAGCATTTTTTCCTCAAAAACCTTTAAGAACATTTTAAAAGTCATGATTAATGATCGTACCATTTTAAGACAGAAGCTAATTTACTTGATGTTATCATAATGGAAGGAACAGTCTTCTGCATTCCAAGTTAGCAAGTATCACTAAAAAGATCTAAACAAATCTTTTCCCCATCCTCACCTTCTTCACTAACACACAAATGTGACACAAAACAAGAAAAAAACCCCCAAATAATAAACTTTGTTAACAGAAAATTAAGAATCTCTTAACTCTTCACTCCTTTGCCTTCTACTAACACAGTGTATGAAAATATACTTGAAGCATCATCAGCCAACTACTTCTAAGAAGAAAAAAAAAAAAAAAGATTCTGAAATACTGAGTCATTTCTTGCAATGTAGGACTAAACTTGAGCACAAGTACAAGAAGCTGACATAGCATAGATCACACCATATCCCTACATGTTGTACTGCCACAAAGATATACCCGACCTAAACCTAAACACTCAGACCTGTGTGTCAAAAGCAATCCAAGTGGCATTAGCACAGCATTTTACCTAATGTGCTCAAAATTGCTTCCAAGACATTTTATACCATCCTACTAACTCAAGGCTGCTCAGTATTTACAGAAAACCACATAGGTTTTACTAGAGGAAAGCAATGCCACACATGCTCTGCTTGCAGAGTAAAGAATTAAACATGATAATGTTGCCACAGCTTAACAACACACTGCAAATTAGCCACACTCTGTAATAGCGCACAGCAATGTAATGCAACTCAACTTCATGTAAAAACTTCTTTTGCCACAGGGTAAACTAAGTCAAGTTCTCTCTTCTTTATCACAAAATAAAAAGTACATGCTTAGATTGCTGGGGCTGAGCAGATACACAGTTACTTACTAAGCCCTAATATAAGGTCGGGCAGTTAAACTTTCCGAAGTTATGCAACAGAAGTTCAATACTTTATTTTTTTTAGTATCACAAATACATGTCACATTTTAACTACACTCTTAAACCAAAACACATAAAGCAACTTTTAAAGCCTGTTAAACAGAAGCATCCACACTCTTCTTTAGATTCAAATTACTCCAACATAGCAATAAACCAAGCAAGCAAAAAGCAACACATTTTTTTGCCACAGCCAGTGATCTCCTAGGAGTATTTGAGGATTTTCTGCATTTGGCCCTTTGAATCGTTCCAGGACTCATGCCTCAAAAAAAGATTTGAATCGCAAGAGTGAATGAATTCAGAACAAGAGGTCTAACTTCAAAGCAAGATCCTTTTTCAAAGGGGCTTTTGGAGGATGTTTTATATTTGGAATACTTAAATTTTCTGGCAAGTAGTCCCAGTTTAATATTGGGTAAGAGTAGTTTTTTTCCTCCTCCTCCATCAAACCTAGGAGGGATGGCAGATTCTATTTTAGGAACAGCTTTGAAGATAAAGAGCTGGCAACAGCACAATTAAAACACAGGCCTGAAGAAACCAAATCCACAGCTCTTAATCGTTACTTTCGAATCTACTCGAAGCATGGAAGGATGTTGAAGGAGACCTTCTGAACAAGTGTATGTCATAAACCTGCCAGTAAACCACAAGACTAAAGCCAAATCTGCTTGCTAAGTCTGTAACACATGTGGATTTCTTTCACCTTTAAAGGCTCAACAGGTGAGGGGGTTTGTAAGAACAGTCCAGTACACCTATATGACATTCCTGCATGAAGTGCATTTGGGGTGTCTGTGGGGGTTCCTCTCATGCTTTTAATAATACACAACTTGGATCACTTTTTCTGTACCACAATTACAATAATTACTTTCTAAAAACTTGCAATGCATTACCTATATTACTTTATCAGAAAGGTTTTAATGCGGCTTAAAAACACAGTTTGCGTTAATGTCACGTTCTTCTCCTTTCTGTCCCGCCTGCAGTTAGAAAACACAGAATTGCCACAACATTCTGTGCCACAACAGCAGCACATTCTCTCTTCAGATATTTTTTATATTTATGCACAAAAACTTGGAAAAGGGCACAGAATTATTTCATCTTTAAATCTCTTCTGTTTTCTGTATTACACCATTTTGTGTATGACAGTAACTGATGAAAGCCAGAGCTCACCAGGCAGCAGGAGTTAATTGTTTTAAAATCATGAGCCGCCACTGAAGAAAGCAACCTCTTCTACTGAAGATTTAAATCCTATAAAGCCCCACACAAAGTTGTTGCACAGAAATAATGTTACTTCCGTGCTTATACATAGGAGCATTATCAGGGAAACTTTGAAAGATTCCCTGTGCAAACAGAATAGCAAAGAAACTGCTCAGCATGATTTCAGAACACGTCAAGCAAACGCAAGGAACAAAAGGAGAACATAAGGAAAGTGGCTCCACCTTAAATCGGTCTCTTCTGTAAACAAATCCTTCACTTTCTTACTCAAACACTCTCCAAAGTTTCTCCATCTATTTTCACTTCTCACTGACTATTCTTCTTAGTTCTTGCTAAGTCTTTTGGAACTTAACTCCTTAAAATGACAACACAACAATGGTAACTGCACCAAATGCCCATGACACTCTCCCCAGTAAACTTCCATGACCATCAAGTTTCATTAAATATTCAGTAAATATAAGTAAATTTCAAACCAGATTTTATAATGAGAAAAGTGCTCAAAGAGCTTTGATTCCTGAAGATTCACAGGCACAAGATGCTGAATAAAAACATCAGTTGCTATGAAGACCTCTGACTGAAAGAACGCATGCTACACAAATGCAACTCTTATCAGACTTATGGGAATTCATGCACACTGTGAGGGGAAAGGGAATTAAAGCTTCTGTTGCTGCTTTGACCTTAGATATCAGAGAATCCATCTTCTGACACAAATTCATGGTATGCCATGCTTTTAGTTCAAAAGTTTGTAGAATTATTTGTCAACATGTACCTCCCAACAGCCTTAGCAGTAGCTGAACTATAGAAAACATCTTTTCACTTGAAACATTTTCAAGGACACGAGATCCAACATTTAGTCCACACAAGGGCCAACATTTAGGCTTTAGGTAATTATTTACTATTTGGGATTATGCTTACTGAGAAAATAAAGACAAAAGTCTGTTTCTGCCTTGCTGATATATTTAAGAAAAGAGTAGAACCCAGAATTCTGAAATTCTTCAAATATAGCCAAACGTGCATGGAATGTGCAGTCTTTAATTCATTATCATCAAGCATTTGATGTTAATGCATCTCCCATTCTTCACATCCTATGTAGTGCAGGATATTTACCTGGTGGGGGAATCAGAGGTGGAGCAGTACTGACAGTTGGAGGGGGTGGGAGGAAAGGAGGTGGTGGAAGGTGGGTAGGTGGAGCTCCTGGAGGGAAAAATGGAGGTGGCTTGGTAAAATTGTCTACTTCAGGATTAGATCGTTCTGAAAGAACCTGTAAAATATCAAACTATAGTTACAATTGCTATGTCAAAAGGGTAGAAGATAGGTTTCCTCTCTTTCCAGTTACTACAACAGGAAAGTATTACTTATGCACATAAAGAGCCATATTCAGATGGTTTATGTTCTATCTGCATCCCTACATTCAGCATCCCATACTTGCGCCAAGTACCTCTGAGGGTCTAAGAGCAGCCAATAGGGAACAACAAATGTAAGATCTGAGAGGGAATATAAGCTGTCTGAATATGGCCCAAAACACCATCTTAAATTTCCAGATAAAGGAAAATGTTTTAAAAATCAGTATGAAAAGCATGAAGAAACCCGAAACTTTAAATTACTGTGAGATGAGCCAAAAAACACATCAGTGTTTTCAATAGAAGCACTGCAATCCATTATTATTTTCATTCTTCAGCCTTAACCTAAGTCGGTATGGAAATGCAGCTAGGGCACCAAGCAACCTAGATTCTTCTCCACAGGTAAGTCAGGAGAGAAAAAGCATATGTATTCAATCTTAACATATTTAATTTTTTTCTTTAGATAATCCAAGCCCATAAAGACTAAAATTTATAAAGATTAGTTTTACAATTTATGGTAAAATAACACAATAGTACTTTTTTAAAAATTATATCAACTGTTTCTTCATTCACAATTTATTTTTAAAAGACTCCATTTCTCAAACTGCATACAAAGGCTTTCACTTTCAGCATTAGTGTCTGGCAGGAATAAGGTTGAAATGGACAGTCAGTTTAAATATTTATCTTGGTCACATAGTACACAAAATGCTTCCCAATGCAGATCTAGCAGGGCCAATGCTGTCTCCTGGACTTTATTAAAATATAATCTGAAATATTGCTTATTTCCTTTCAGTTAGAAGTATACCAAAACATTTATCTTTTAAAATATATCAAGTATTTACTTAATATAAATATACAATTAACTGCCACAACTTTCTTTCCGATCTTAAAACTACTTCTGTATTACTCATTCACATACACCAAAATGTTTTAATCAGAAGCTATAGGGAAAACACAAATGTCTTTTAGTCAAAGATAGTGTGCAAATCTGCAGTATAAAACCTGTATGTTGCTGTTTTCATTAGCACGCCGTCGTCCTTCCACCCTGCTGATAGTGATGGTCTGTCCAATCACATCTATTGTGCCAGATAATCGCCTGCAACACAGGACAAATGAGAATCAACACACACAATTAGAAAAGGAAAAAACTTAAAAGAAAAGAGAAAGAAGTCTTCCAGACTTCTCTTATTCTAAATGCCAAAAGTTCCTTCTCCTGTATAAAACATAAAAGATCATTTCTGAAGAACGTTCAATGTGGTAAGTTTGCTGAATTATGCAAGCGTTTAGAACTAAACAATGCAGCAATAAAGACTCCTGTAGGACAAGGCTGACTATCCACATTCTCCTTCCATCCCCTACCAAGATAAATCTACGCTTCTGTTACTTACCAAAGAGAAAAAGGAAGAAAGAAAAAAGGAATACTACAGTGGTATTACAAAAAAGCCTCAATATGAAAAAATACATTAAACTCCTACAAAAATCTAAAGTAAAATAGTTATAAACTAATCATTAGAAGTAATTTCTAAAGTGCAATAAACTATATTGGAAGATCAAATGGAATAAGTTAGAAGGAAGAAATAAATATAAGCCAACTCTACCATGTATACTAGTGATAGTGCAGCACATACCAAACAAAATCAGTCACCACCTCTCCTGTCTTGGAATACGCAGTCTTAATATCAAACAGAAGTATACAAAACTAGTTGACACTGACTCCTAAACTCTGCATGAAACTCAAAGGAATCTTAGACCAGACTTTTCTGTTCCTCAGTTTTACAAATGCAAAACACCTCTCTCTCCAACACCTTTAAAATATTTGCATAGCTAAGCACTATGTTCACCTTCTTTAAAGACACCAGCAACAAAGGAGCAGAAGTCCCACCTCAGTCTCCCTCTTACAACTCCATCAGACAACAAATGAACATAATGTAAATTCAGAACACCTACCTTTGAAGTATTAGTAATGGATTTTTAGAGAAAGATGACAAGGAAAGTGACATGCATACACATTCTTTCCCTCCCACCTTCTGCCAATGAAAAATTTAAGAACTTCCCTTCCCATGCAGCTGTGTTTAATAGTCCCTGATTAACTTGCATTTGCACAATCTTTCAAACACATTTTCACTTTTGATCTCCAGCGATGAGATCTGTTTCAGCTATTTTTTTGTCTGACAACTGTATTTGGTGCCCTACAGTCCTTGTGTTTAAAAAAAGAAGAGAGATGCCTGTTCTTTGGCAGTGTAGTATTTGTGGTACCTCTGTTCTATCTCTGATCAGTTGTCTCTTTCCCAAGCTGAATTAGTCTACATGTCTCCTTATATAGAAGTGACTCTAACTTTATTATTTATTTCATCTTTTTGTGGACCCTTCCTACCACTATTATATCTTTTCTTGTCTGACAAACAGAACCACAGATAATATTCAACTCTCAATGCATCAGCTTTATAGAATACCATAATGACTCTTCCCTGTTTGTTACCCACTGCCAATGATGACTACCATTCAGTTTTCTTTATTTTGGCTAACACTCAAAATTGAACTAATATTTTGGGAAGAAGCAACAATAATTCCAAGATGTCCTTCTCAATGTTTATTGTTATTAATTATTAATTTGAAGAAGCACCTCTTATTTAGAAAAATGAAATCTAGGATTTAAATTTTCAGTGGTTTCAGTTCACTATGAACAGGTTATTCCAGTTCACACTGGAGTCAATGTGTGACTCTTAAATGCAAATGAATCTCACTTCAGTTTCCAAACCAGTCAATCTATTAAGCTTATGCCTGTTAGACTTAAGCTGTTCCCACTTTAAAGTTAACTCCCATGTACATATTCACATATTCTGTTAAGAGAGGTACCTTTAAGAACCCAAAGCCATCTGATATGGCCACACAGCTGTCATAAATTACAACATTTTATTTTTCACTTTTCAAAACAGGTTAAAAATGCTACACTGAGGGTAAAGACACAATGGCATTCCATTCGATACAAATACTAAAACCTCTCAAAACCTTCAATAAATCAAACACATGGGACTATACTTACAGTGAAGAAGGACTCCAGGTGCCAGATCAGAAAAATAATATGACATGGATCTGAACATCACTACCAAAACTAAAATCTGGTATCTGTGACAACAGGGAAGCACTATTCTGAAGAGAGGAAGAATCTAAACTATAGTGAACTTTCCTGTTTGCAGCCCCAAAACAAACAAAACCCAGAAAGCTAGCTTTATAGAGAATTTATACCTCTATTATTCTCATGCAGATAGAAGAAACCCTACCTGCTTTGAAGCCCACAGTTAATTTCTAAAAGGGGTTAAAAAGCAGGATTCACTTAGGTCAACTCCATTAGAAAATGGGGTACAAAATCACATGGCTAATGGATGAGAGAAACAAAGGTACATCTGTGTCACACCTATAAGGGAAATCATAGTAGCGGAAACAGACAATATTTACCAACAGCATGACCTGTAATAAAGTAAGACTGGGAAAAAAGCTTTCAGGAGATTTCAGAAAAGAAAAAACACCCCCATACTTCTAGATTTAGAAGACAAGTTTCTGTATTTTTTCTATCTAGTGGACTACTAACCACATTAATACAAATAGCAGGAAGAACAGCTGGAAGCTGGGATTACAGGCTCCAAATTTTGCTAGACTGATAGCTCTGTCCCCAATTGCTCAAACCCCTAGATTCCAGTGCAGCCGAAAAAGACACAACAGACACTACTGCATGAAGGATCAGTTAAGATCTCCCCGAGACAATCTGAAGTTCCTGGCCAGACTGCATACTGAGGATGATCCAAATGCCTGTCCTCTGAGGTTTTCAGTATCTGGGTTTAGAGCTTTCTCCTGGATTTTAAAGCAGGCTCACTAAGCACAACAGTTTGGAGGGGGAAAAAAAAGGTTAATGGTACAAGACTCTGAGAACGCAAACTAAACCAGAACATATTATACAGCTGCCTCTTCAAGGATAACACAAGTTCAAGACATTCTCTGATCTTCTAACATCCCATCCTAAAAGTCAGATTGTTTCAGTCTAAATCCTGAAATAATCAATACTGGCTTTCCTAATCCTCCCCAGTGGTCTTGCATGGTATTTCAGCACTGCTGCGCTTTGGATTATTATTATTTTTCTGCTTTCAGTAACTACATTGGAAACATAGGTATTACAAAACAATTGCTAAACCAACTGTTTCAGTAAAAAAAAAAAAAATTAAAAAAGAGGAATTTTTGTAAAACAACAAAACTGTTTCAGTCTTTGCTCATTTGGTTTCAGAGTCCTAGGACACTGGTTCTCCTCCATCACTGGTATGTTCTGCTAATTATCTAAAACCTTACGCCAGAAAACTCATTTTACCTAGCTTTAGTCCATGTGTATGACAGATGACTCTCTTCTACAGAAAGGAGTCCTGCCTCTGCTTGGGTTGCTCCACTTTTCTACAAGTCTTCCACTTGGGAGTGATGAACTTCAAATTAAGACTCATTCTCTCTTGCACTGTTTGCACACTGCCAGTAACTGGCGTTGAAAGCACAGGCAATGGACACCAATGCAAGCCTAGTGGGCATTAAAGTACTATGTGCATCAACTATGCTACAATAACACAAATTTTGGCTTGGGAAACAGCTCAAATACAACACTGCATTATCAAAGGAAGCAAATCTAGACTACCAGTTGGTTCCTAGACATCAACTTTACTGAAATGGACAGACCTTTCACTTAATTTTTCTACAGTCTGAAGGGTACAGCTATGCTCACTCATTCTCACTGAGTTGATGCTTTATAATTATTTTTTTAATTATGTATCATAGCGGTATGTCTACTGTTCTTCTGAACAGCTGCCAAGAGATTGAATTTTAGTAATGATGGATGAGTTCAGGAATTTGCCATCATACCTCAAACTTGACAAATTCACTACTTCCAAGACTGCAATACTGATTTAATTAAGTGCTCCACTAAAAGAGCTTGAAATTGAACAGGAGAAAGCATATGTTCAAATGCAAATGGAGCTGCAGATGACACCAACGTCAAAAATGTGATCTTCACAAAGACAAGAGAGTTATCTGAAGTGTCCAGATTTTAACAGTTCCGCAGTTCTGTAAAAGGGGCAAATCTGCAGCCTTGAATCTTGATTAAGTCATAGAAAGTTGGCACATGGGGACATTTCAAAGACTCCCAAGCCATTATCTAGCTTAGTGATGTTAAGCAGGCATTACTAGGTTTCTGTCTCAGTGCTGTACGCAAAGAAAAGAAAGGCCTTGGTTTGTCCTTTACACAATCAGGGCACCTGGGATACAGATGTATTCCCAGTGGAGACACCCGAACATAAAAAGGCAATCCACATGTGTGGGATGCATATGAACCCACAGCAGAGTTCATACAAAGTGTAGCTTGAAAGGAACATTCCAGCATCTCAGTAAGTGATTTCACTCTAATTAAAGAATGGTTATTTACGAGCTATTTGCACTATGAATACCACCCCTGATGAAGATTCAATTCAGAAAGATACCTCAATCTCATTTGGCAAACTGAGTTTATTTAGGTTCTACAGAGCAAAGAGAAAGGCTGGAAAAGGAAGGAAAAAAAGGGGGGGAGGGGAAGACAAACCCAATTATTTTCTAAATTCATAGCTTCTGAAATCACTTATCCCCACCACAAGTAATAGAAATAATGAACTGGTTTTTGGACACCCCCCTCCACCTTTTCAGAATTCAGAAACAGTCTAACTACTGGGTGCCACATTTATTCACTATACTTACAGTCTAGTCTACTGATTATAGTATACTTTAAAACCTGTATTTAATATGTTACTGCGTTCCTTGTCTTGCTTGTGTTTTATGCTTTATTTTCTTCCTCTTGAGGACAGCCTCAACTTCACTGAGCTCACTTACCACTGATATAATTAAGAAGCAAACATATTTAAATTCAGAAATCATCGATATAAGAAACTGGTTTTTTTATTTTTCAAAATAGTGTCAGAGTTTCCATCGTTTAGTCTTGCAAGGCTAGTTCACGAAACCAGAGAAACCTGTACTTTTTCATAGTCCTGGCATTACCACAAATTCGTTTTCCATAAAAATTCTGTTTACAGCAAGGTCTATACACAGAGAAAGCTGATAAATAGCCCATCACACTGACAGGTTAATTTCTCTGAAAGCAGAATTAATTTAAATGTAATGTACTCTTAAGCAATAAGTGAAAAAACAAATGGAGGTTAAAAACCTAAGAGCTTCTGACAGAACAAAGTTTTGTGATGGAGAGCTATTCTAGATATTAGTAGAATGAGAAAATACCAGTTTTTTCATTTAGCTTGCAAATGAAACTTCTGCTTACTTCTCTGCTATAAAAGAAATACTATCTCAACAGTCCTTGAAAAATGACATACATAAAAGTATTGGTGTAAAGAACAGTAAGGTATCTCTATGACCTGACTGGTTAGGACAGGTTTGAAATATGTCACATTCTCTTCATGTTCTAGAAAACACTATACTCAGAAGAGATTCCTTCAAGTTTTTACCTTAACTGTGACTATGTACACCATGAATTTTTTATTAACTACCTCTAGAGAACAAACATTCTGTTTTATACCGTATGGTTTGTATATGATGTGCATTTACCAAACTGTTTCCATTATGTTTTAACTCTTCCTTCACAGCTACACAACACTTCATGCTATTCAACAGGCCTAAGTATCACAGAATCAAGGCAAGAGGTTTAGGTATCATTTCTAAACAACCAATAGCTCAGCTGTCATTTAGACAGTCACTGTTTATAAATTCCACCAAGACTTCTCGCACAGACACATTGTATGAACAAGCACTGAATTTTATTTCCTATTAAACACTTAGCATGCAATTTTAGTGAAATAGTAACTTTTATTGGCTGGGGAGCAATAATTCTGTTTCTATTTTGTAAACTATGACCTCCATATTGGTAATGAGACCTCAAGAGTTTTGGAACTTTTTTTTGAGAGTTTAAACTGCAATCACCTACTGTACTCAAACTAAAAAGGTAAAAGCAGTAGGCACAAAATTATTTTAATGTTTGTTTACAAACAAGTGAAAAAAAGCAAAAATCACTATCTGTCCTCAGACCTCCCATTAAAGAGAAATAATGTGCTGCAATATCTATGTGTAAAATGATCCAGAAATCGATGTTGCAGCCCTGACTAGTAAATGGGAATTTAAATCTTAAATTAAGATCAAGCCTTGATTTCCCCCCACTTACCTTAATTTGGGTGATTTGCCCCTCCTATATTGCTCCTGTCACTTTCTGATGCCTGAACAGGCTTTTCTGGAGGCAGTGCTCCTCTGTGACTAAGAGCTGCTGCTTCTAGTGAGATAAATTGCCTAGGTGTTTCTTTTCTTGTATCTCTCTTTTTTGCTCTTTGAATTCCTCTTCTCATGCCCTTACCAATCTCTACACCAACACTGCTATACCCAGTTGCATCAGTTTTTCCCTCCTTTTCACCAAATGTATCAACTACTGCTAGAAGCTGTGAGAAGATTTACTGCTACATTAGAAATGTTTCAGGCAATTTCACAACAAAGCTATTGCAAATGCCTCACGGCATAAAAGCAACTATTTTAAATCACCAAAGAGCTGGACTGCTGAAAAATTTCTACCTACCTAAAATTAACTCTTTATTTACAGGGGACAAAAAAGTCCAATCTCATACAACACTGCCTCGTTATAAAGAAATTAGTAATACAAGTTTTTCTATACAGAAAATAGTAGCTGTGTTCTGGAGAAGTCATTCAAGTAGAAGAATATATCATCCATAGTTAAGACATATTCATTCACTGAGCTACTCTCAGACTTTTGAGCATACAATTTTCTTTCAAAATCTCTTCCAACCACTTGGTAGAAATACCTTCTTCTTTACACAAGAATTTATTTTAAGCAAATGTATCAAAAGGAACAGATATTAAATGTGGGAAGAAGTCAGTTTTGCCATTGTAACAACTTACAATTACAGTATTCACACTAAATGTATACAAAACAATGTATTCTAACCACTGGAATGCACAAGTGATATAACTGGAAATGTTCCATTTTGTTTCCTCTTTACGCAACAGACTAACTTCACTTACTGGCTTCTCATTCAAGATATATGGGTTTCCCAACCTTTGCTAAGGTAAACTTAGCTCCTGTAGAAAACATGTCTTAAGTTTGTCAGAAAAGCTCTGATTAATACCCAATATACCAAATTCAAACCTTTAAAAATCAGAAAGACGGTCGCTTAAACCTGGGATCACTAACTTCAGGCAGAAAAACAGAAGTATCACATAAAAATACAGTATAAAGGCATCTACAGCAAGATAGATCTAGCCTAGCTAGAGCACACGGCAAAGATTTTACTTATGAAGCTCATACTGTCACATGTTTGACCTCACTGTATTAAGCTTTTTCACAACAAATGCTAATTTCACAGATCACAGAATTTATGCAACACATTTTTTCTACAACTTTCAGCTTCGCTACAATTTTAATATCCTAGTCATACACTACTTTCTAAAGCAGAGATTCTCTGTCCACCAATGAGATGCATAAAGAATTGAAATCTTGCAACAAAACCTGTATTAGATAAATATTTAGAACCCTTACCCTATGAACAGCACATTCAATTGTGAGAAATCTGTTACAAGAACATCACACATCAGATGCAATTAAGAAAAGTGAAAAAAATAATTAGAGGGTTGGTACAAAATTTGGAAGACTTTTACTGCTTCTTAGACAAAGAAAAATAGAAAAAGAAGAAAAAAAATAATTAAAATCTACTAAAACCAGAGCAGTGTAACCTGATAGCTCACAGGAGAATTTAGGCTACCAGGAGAAATATTCTAGGAGTGAAAGAAAAATGCAGACAGGAGTGTCAAGCAAGATTATTTTTTTTCCCCACCCAAGAGAAATGTACCTGTGTTGAACTGACTTTTAAAGGATCAAATAATACAAGTGCCTCTGAATTAGTCAAGGTACTTATGGATACTAAAGACAAGTGCTAAAGACAAGTCATAGATGCTCACCTTTTAACTGTTGATGAGGAAAACCTACAACCTGCTCTACCTCTCTTACCGTCATTTATAACACGATGGCTTTTAATTTGCACAGAACCAAAACTCCTCAACTCCTCCTTTACTTTTTACTAAAGTAAAACAGAAGCATGGATTCATCCTAAGCCAAGTGCAAGGTACCAAACAGCAATCACTTAGATGCAAAGGACAGAACTTATTAAAACCTGGGGCTGGGAGAAAGAGGGGAAGAAACCCTAGCAAGGATATAATTTCTCTCATTTTGAAGAAAGTATAGTAAAATATTCAAATATGGAGAAGCTAAAGCTACCTTGCATGAAAGAGGCTGGGTTCCAGGAATTCTTCCAGTTGTTGAAGTCATAGCTGTCTGATTCCATCTTGTTTAACCAAAAAGGTGTGCTACCTAATACCCATAAAGATGCCGGCTCAAAACTTTTGTTGGCCAGTCTAATTCTACACAAAAAACACAGTGTCATACACCAATGCCTGGATTTTTACAGCTGCCTTGTTTGGTCCTGCTGGTTTTTCTCCCCTTTCCTTCTACTTTCTCTTTCCCAAATAGCCAAGAAGGCAGCACAGCATTCACGTCTAATGGTGATTAAAGGTTAAAAATGATTAAGATCACTCTTCTCATTTCTACCTGTTACAGAAAAAAATTTTCCTTTTTTTGTACAAAAATCATGAACTTTAAATACATAAGAGGTAACAGTATAAAAAGTTTTTTTTCTTATAACTAACTGACCTGTTTGTTGGAATTCCTGATTTGAATAAGGCAGGAGGAGATGTGAAATCAGGTTTGGTTGACTGCACTGCCAACTCTTTCTCCAAATTTCCAGTTCTTCCCTGCTGTACCTTCAAAATAACATTTCATCATTAGTTTAACCTGAGAAGTGTAGCAGCCCCACCACCCAACATAGCACATAATCAACACAAAAACAATGTAAGCCCAACTTTAATCAGATTTTTTTTTAAACTGTCACCTTTGCACAGCTAGTAAAATTCCATATTTTATAAGGATATAATACTTAAGTACTGTGTTTAATAGATATAAGAAGCAATATGCCAGAGAACAAATTGTTACAGAAGATAAGACAGTTTTAATATTTGTTATCCAAGCATTTGAATTGGAGATGAACAGACCAATGGATTTTCTTGTAGAATTTCCTGTATGAACAAAATAACATCTTAATTTTTAAAGACGCAAACTTACTAAAAAAAAAAAAAAAAATCTTCATCAGCTTAATGACAGATATATAACAAGTCTACTACCCAACAACAAACCATGAGACAAGAAACTGAGTGGATTCTCCCACCTGCCTTATTGACCATGAGATCTAGTAACCACTTAATTTCCAAGTCATACCAGGAAATCACCTCATACTCCAAGTTATGCAGACTTTAAAAGATTATTCATTAGTTCAGACTGAATACTTAAAAAACATACTGCTGTTTCTGAAGTATGGCACAATTCCAGAGACATGTTATCAAAGTTATGTAAGACCTTTGATGCAAATACTTCAAGTATTGTTTGATTTCAGCAGCACATTTTACACAAAAGAAAAAAACTACATGGGTTAGTATTAAAGACAAACCTGTACTGATTCAGTTTTTAAAGACACTCCCCCTCTACCAACCACAGAGCTACATCACTCTACATAGCTAGTTTGCTCACAGTATAACATCACATAGGCTGTGATCTCACAGCCTCTTGTAGGCAAGTGAACCACTAAGCTTTTGCAGAATCTTACTTATAAACACAGGCACCTCTTTCACAAACCCACAAAAATGTATATAGATAGTTAAGATTCATTAAAAATAGAATTGAACTTTAGTATCCAGAAATATGAAAAACAAAAGCCCCCAAAACCTGAATAGGTTTGGTATAAGTGTTTATCTGAAAAATCTGTAAGTCTTCTGTTAATTAATAAGTAACCGGGAAAACGTGGAAGACAAAGTCTTGACAGTTACAGAAGATTAATCCAAACATACCATGTAATTTACATGAAACTTAGTATTTCAGAACAGTGGAAAAAGTTAATGAAATTATTTAATAATTATATGTAAACTCCCTGTAAAACACATGACAAACTCTTAATTCAGAGTCTTACAACAGTTATTACCGGTACTGTTAGACCACTGGACCCCCAGAGAATCAATACTGAGCTAGAAACAGGGGAAACTTTGGTTTGGAATACTTTCCCTTCTTACTCCAGGTCTAACAGTTAAGAAAAATTTGAGAGTATAGCCAGCTGCAAATTTTAATGCCCATTGCCCGCCATTTCCACCATTGCACAACACTATTGTGATGGTAACTGAGGAAGTCAAAAAGCCTCACAGAGCCGATCTGCTCTTGCTAAGATAAAGTCAAAATGACTGCATACCCTCAAAAGGCATACCAGGGGAAACAAAAATACCTGTCTGAAGTTGACACTTCTGTCACAGGAGTATACAGATGACAGTAATAAACAGTTCCAAGTCAGTTTAATGACAGGTCAAGAACCAAAATGACTGCATATTGAAAATAAAATAACCTTTGTATTCTAATTTCAACTTTAGTATGAAAAAAAGAGTAAATAAGAAAATAAGTTAGAAAAAATGTTCAATCCTTAAAATAAATCCTGTCATACAGATTTTTCTGCTCTCTGAAAATCAGCATTTCCAAATGGAAAAAAATTACACATAGCTTGATAAATTGCCCTCTAATCCCAGAAGGTCAACAGAAAAATATGGAAGACTGATTTTCACATCTCAAGAGTTGCCAAAGATAAGTGTTACAAAACACAGTAAGAGCTACAAGGCCACAGGAAAAATAAACATGTCATAATCTACAAAAGCTTTCCCAGTACATCTGCACAAATTCTTTAATCTGCACAAACAAATAAATGCACTACAACTAAAAAATAAACCACCACATAATGAAAAATTAGCTTCGCTAGGAAATTTGTTAGTTCACCAGGCCACTAACTCACATGCTCACAGAAGGATGACAAACTAAAGACACGCTTTTTAAATCAGCATTTTGTGACGTAGGCAGAAAGTCACTGGTATAAGATGAATTTGAAATAATGGTTATGTCCATTTCAGTTTTCTTCTATCAGACTGTGGTGGCATGGTAAGCAATACTAAACAAACATGAGAGCAACCAACAAAAGTTTACTAAAATTCACCTTAAAAAGATGGTATCTGCCATCGAGAATCTCTGCACTTGGTCTTACTTCCATAGCATTGTCTTCAGCCTAAGTTAAATAACACATTGCCCATTAAGATACCATACAACTCTTAATGATGGGCCACAGTCTGAATAATGGTACAGGTGCAATCTAGCTGTAGCTAGTCTGTCACACTATCCACACAAATTGCCAGTGAAGCAACACAGAAACACTCTAAGCTTGGGGTGGGGAGTCAGGTGCAAACTCTAACAAATGCACCAAAGTGGGCAGAACAAGCTTATGACACACAAGCAGCTTCACAGGGAGAAAAACACATAGAACATCACAAAAGTTGTACTAATTACCGTAATCTTATTTGTGGTTGAGGTAACTGGTAAAATTTCAAGACCCATTCGTATTCTCTTCTGTTTTTCACAGTAAGCTTTCCAGGTATCTTCATTGAACCCATAGTTGAAATAATCAGAGAGATCAGCCCCTTTAAACAGAGAAGTATAGGGTTTTAGGTCATTACAAAGTTCATCTTTTCTTCACTGAACATACTTCACTGAACCTTTATTTTTAACATCAAAATGGATTAGGTAATGATCTGAAAACATACTACTGAAAAGTACAATACAGTCTTACATCAGTATAAGAGTATACATGGCTAATACTATAAATACGTTAAAATTTAGTCAGAAAGAGTATCTTTCCTAGCATCTCGTCTCAGGGATCTAAATTAGATATTTACAGAATATCATAGGATATTATAATCCACACATCTTTACAATAGGATAAATTTAAAATCTACAGGTTTGCTGTATGTTCTAGTGAAGAACCACTCCCTTTTGCTTGTTCTGTATGACTTCTCATTTTGTTTTGATTCCTAGTTTCATTTGATGCCATGCAGTGTTTTTATTATAAAAGAGAGACCAGACATAACTAAATGCACAGAATATATTTCAAATAGCTAACAGTTCAAACACCAGAATATTATCAAAGGCAGCTTTTTTTCATTTTGTTGACACTTACTGCATTGCCAAAACAATATACTAACACTAGAAAAAACTATACAGAGCAGCAAGGTGTACTGCCACTAAACCAAAAACCAGCTAAGGCTGGTGTTAGACAGGTCTGGCCAAATCACTTGAGCCAGTAAGACAATACACCCAGGGGACTTATGGAAAGCCCATGTAGTACCAGCTTCTTCAAAGCTTACGGATGTCTATGCATGAACACAGAGAAGCACAAGCTACGTTTCACCATTCTTCACGCTCAAACCTCCTAGAACTATGTTCTGTTCTGCTTTACCTTCTGTCCTGTGGCAGAGACCAATGGCAGTAACCTCCACAGAAATACAAATTTCCAAGGAAATTTCAGGATATGCAGGTATTTTAAAAAAATAAATAAAGGGTATGTCCTACAGTCTCTTTTTGCTGACACATGTGTGGGATGCATATTAAGAAATGGCACACATACACACTCTGTGGCACAGCAGAAAGGCAACAAATAACTTATATGCGTGTTTCCAACTTATATCGTACAGCATCTTCTAGCTATTGGGTACATAACACCTATGTGCAGTAGATGGGAATTATTATTAAAATAACCTACTGAATACCTACATATCAGTTAATGTAAACCAGAGCATTACCTGGCTTTCTCCAAGGTTTATCTTCAAATGAATCTAAATCTACTTCCAGAAGTGGCACACCATTAATACTGCCTGGTGCATCTAGATCCACTCCCTTAACTTTTGCACCTGTGAAGAAAAGTTAGAAAGTTAGAGCCTTCCGTCTCTACCAGAGTTTTAACAGTTGTAATACACTTAAAATAGAAATAAAATGTCAGATTTAAATTTATCAAGAAGTTTGGGAAGTGAAAATAATTTCCTTAATCCAAAACAATGTAACATTTTTTTGCATTTTTACTAATATTACTATGTAAATTTTCTTACCGGAAGATCCATAAGCTCGTCCTCCTGTCTTAATATTGAGATTCACAGGTGTCGCTCCATAACTTAAAAGAAATTAACAAAAAACTGAATTAGACAGAGAAAACTCTTAAAACAGAAGAAAACACAAAACAAGAGTTAGCTAGATCCAGAAACAAACTGGACCCAGACTCAATCACCATCCTGAATCTCTAGCTTTCCAAGCTGGTAACACTGTAAAAGTAAAGAGATCAGCCTAGGAGGAAGAGAGTGTACCTTTCTATGCTCAGTAGCAACTTCTCCAACTAATAAACAGTTGTGAAGCAAGTCCCAGTCACTCCTCCTGAGTTGAAAGGATAAAGACCTTGATAGAAACAAGAATGGACAGAACCAGAAGGAGAGAAAGGAAAAATGCAGTTCATTTAGGGATACAGATGACACTCTGGGGATTAGAGTAAAAACAAAATAATAAAAAAAAAAAGAAAGGGTATAGACAGATCCTTTTCTCTTTTCATAATTATTCCATTTAATCTGTACAGAAAGGGAAAATACAAGCATTTCTCTACAATGATTGAAAGGTCATCTGTTTCAATGTAGTCCTAGCAATCACCTATCCTTGTGACCAACAGAGAAGAATGTTAACATTCCACCTTCTGAAATACCTGAGTACTTTCTTCACAAAAATGCACTTAGAACATAGACACTGAACTGATTTAACTACCATAGGAATTACAGTATTGTTCATTTGGAACATTAAGAGCTAGCTTTCACTACCGTTTGCATGCAATGTAGCTTATGAGTACAGGTGGTATCAACCCATAAACATAATGAGATGAGCATGTAATTGTAAGGCAGTGTATAGTCTACAGTACCACTTCCATGCAGTTTCAGTTTTCAATTAAGTCCTACAACAGTACAAAAGTAACACAAAACATTTAACCTTCTGATCTGCCCTGCTGTATTTGTGCAGGAATTTGTCAAACAAATCTTATGGCTTTTTTAAACAGCAGTTGACTACTACATGAAAAATCATTTAATCTTATAAAAGGAACTTGCTATACTGAAGCAAAAATGAACAGCAATGAGCAATGTTGAGTTTCTTTTAGATTACTGCCCTTCCATGAACTTTCTGTCCAATTTGCCCATAAAAAAGCTTTTTCAGACATTTCTACATAAAACTTTCTACTCTAATTAGATTTAGGATCATCTGCTCATTGTTTTCTGTATTCATGGGAAGAGCACCGGCAAATCCACTGAGAATACAAATCCAGTTTTGCTTTAGACTCAAAAAATTTGAGGTTACTGCCTACACCACAAGCATACTAGAAGATATTGAAAGCAGACAAATAAAGAACTGAAATAATTGCTATTTTTTTTGTATTACATTGATTTGCAAAGTTAGTTTATAATATGAAATACTGGAAGTTCACAAATATTATGCTTCAAAAGTGAGTAAGTCACCTGCATTCTAAAGTTAAGAACACAATAATATATGAGTTAGTCAAGATCTACCTGCAGACCTCTCACAATTCTGTTAAGAAATGACCCCCTAGGAACTCTGGTTTCAATAAGCATAAAAACATTAAGATTGCCAAGACAAACAAGCAAATCACTTCCCTTAGCAAACTGCCATATGATGAAATATAGTATTTCATAATTCGGGGTAAAATTAACACTGCTCAAAAGTGTTCAGTGAGAAACAAACCCGTGATCAAGAGAAGAAAGAATACGAGGCAGTAACATTAGCAAAAAAAATAATCTTGTATGGTACAAATGCCTAAACCCTGATCTTGAGAAATTGTCTCCAGAGACTGGCAGCTCCATCCTGAAGTACATTAAAATCTCATTTGAGAACATCAATAGGAATGGAAACTATAGAAGTCTAATTAGAACTGTATCCACTACAAACAGGACCAAGGAAGAATGCTTCTAGTGTTTGCTGTGCTTACCACTCAACCATTTGCAGCAAAAATGTCACCATCACAATAATGACCCTAAAAATCTATGTAATGTAGCCATTCCATAAAAAACCCAGCTATTTTATAAACTTCATACAATTATTTCACAAAAACTGAAAAAATTTAACTCTTACAACAGCTCTTCCTTCATGACATTTGATTTCATTTAACTTTCTTGTTTTCCAGTCACTGTATCATTAAAAACATCATTAAAAAAATGAAAAAAACCCTAAACTGAGACTTAACCATGCATATAATTTGGCATTGACAATTATTAATGAGCCTGAATTAATAATTAAATGTAATCTTGAAAGTTTCCCCATTAATGTTTGCAAGTAACTTACCCATACTGTGAAGCTCCTGTTTTAATATCCCCTATGGTGACTTGAACATCATCTTCATCATCATCACTATCACTATCACTGTCATCCTCAGCCTCTGCCACCTTCTACGAAAGAAAAAGTCATTGCTTAGACAAAGATCAGTCACTTACCTTTACAGTGGAAAAATAATCCAGACAAAACTATCCATTTTGAAATCTTCAAAAGAAGATAATTCTCCTTTCCCTAGACCTCAGAACTGAGTAGTTTCAACAGTAAATTTAGGAGGCTCATCTGCTGAAATGCTACAAGTAGCTGAAATATCTAGATCAAAATAGTGAAGTATCTTCGATACTAAGCTCTGTTTCCAAAACAAACAGAAAATAGTTTCTACTACCTAATATCCTTCTTCCCTCTATCTAGCTCGTACACGCTGGTTCTACTCTTGCCACTCAGGAAAGAACTTACAAGATATACAGGAGCTTGCCATCCTGAATGATATAACCAGAGTAACTCTAATAAATGTTTTTCCAGTTGTAGATGAACACTACACTTCAGACAATTCTATTCAGTTCCTAACATCAGTAAACTATATAAATACTTGAGATTATTCACTGAACAGGCTGAAAAAATGAGATACAAGAGCACACTGCATGCTGTTCTGTCCCACAGCGTTCAGTCTTGCTAGTAAATAAAACAGTCATGCCAGTTCATACCGGGAGTTCATCTAGTTCACTGTTTCAGGTGTGTTTAGTGGTTTGGTTTGGTTTTCCCCTTCCAGAGACCACAGCAGAGGGAAAAAACAGGGCAAACACATATGATGCTGCTCCCTCACACTCTTTCAGCTGCCGATTACTACCAGCCCAGGGCATTTCCTAAGCCAGTTAAAGTTTGTCTATTTAGTAACCTCCAATGATCTTTCTCTCAAGTACTTGCCTAGACTTCCCCTGGACTTTCTATATAAGCTCCCAGCAGTGACACTCTCTTTGGCAGGGATTTCCACAGTACTGTCTACTGCAGGAAGAGTCAACCTATTTTATTTGTTTTCATCCTGGCTCCTACAATTTTCATTTAACAGTCCCAGTTCTCACATGGAAGGGACTGTGTTATAGTTTCCATACATGATTTTGTTGACCTCCATCATAACCTATGCATGCCTGTCTTCCAGGTATGCCTACCTACTCAGCCATTCCTTTATGGAAGCTACCTTGATTATTACTCTTGCTGCTCTTCTTTCCACTTCTGTCAGGTGAAGTAAAGCCTTTACGGCATGAGGGGAACAGAATGGCACACAGAATTCAGAGTGCAACTGAACCACGGATTTATGGCATAAAGATATCTTTCATTTTATTCTCTATTCATTTTCTGCTGTACCTCAAGGTTTGACTGCTTTTTAGACTCCAGAGAAGCACTTAATCATCAGTATCATAGAACCTTCTACATAACTTAATGCATCCCTCCTAAGTCGTAATGATCAGCTCAGAGACGACCATTTTATTTGTAAACCTGTTTTTCCTCCCATTAACCTAATTATTCTTATTCTACACAGAATTTCAATAACCATTTATTAACTAGTCAGCTCTTCATAGATATTTTTTTGATATCAGTAAACTCATGATCCCACAACTTACCCCTTATAATTTATATAAATTATAATTTATAAACACATTAAACAGCACAAGTTATGCACAACATTGCAGAGAACCTCATTGGAGGTGACATTCCTTCCTGTGAAAATTTAACTTTGACTTCTACCCTCTAATTTTTTTTAATGCATCAATTATCCATGTGGGACTCATTCTATAGCTGCTTAGTTTTCTTAAAATCCTTTGGTGAGGAACTTCTTCAAAAACCTTGTGGAATCCAAGTGAACTTTATCAACCAGATCACCCTTATCCACATACTTGTTGAGTCCTTCAGCTAGAGATTGAACGTACGAAAGCCAAGTTGATCCTGCCCAGGGAGCCTGCAGTTACACAAGCACAGCCAAGCTCTAGCCTTTATCTGTCGTACTGTCTATTAACTTGCCTGGTACATAAAGTAGACAAAAATAAGCAACTGCACAGAAGATAAAGTGTTGGAGTGCAGTTCATCCTTGCCATACAAGATAATTTACATAACAATTAAGAGTCTAATCAAGGGTGGGTGGGAGGGAGTCCAGATCAATATAACTACTCTGTAAATGGCAACTGAAGACAGAAGACAGTTTTCCAGTGCTGCACAGCTGAGAAGTACAAGTTCACCACTCTCTCACACACCAGGAAACCCACACAGTACAGCACCATTATAAATGCATCAAACGGAAAATAAAATTTTGGCTGGAGCATGCACCTTTTCAACCAGAACTTATAAGCAATGACTTCTTAGTTCCCTCCTCACAGAAATATTCACCTTTTCTTATTCAACCAACTTGAACACCATTTTTCCAGGTTGCTGCTGACCCTTCATGTGCACCTTTTACCATGAAGTTCTCAATTTTACAGAGATGTTCAAATGATATCCTAACAAAGCTAGGTTTTCTGTAGGTTAAAAATACAAAGATGTGCAAGTACAAGGGAGCAGCACCAATGAGGATTTTCAGAAGTATTTTAAAATAAGCAAGTCCAAAAAAGTATACTACTGTCTCATTGTACCTAACATATTAAATCTACTGCCCACATACAGTATTAGCATCAAGACAAAAAGCCTTTGGTGCACTTAAAAGAGCTTTTCAGTTTAAACAACTAAAATAAGTTTTTTAAGGTTTGATTAAGTTTTTTTCCCCAACTTTAAATAAGTTGTAATCTTTCATAATTAAAGTATTAATCTTACTGAAAAAAAATATACTGTTGAGGGGCCAGTCCTTAAAACTTGCACAAATACCATGATATTGGTTTCTGCATCACTTAAGAGAGTTTTTGCAAGACAAAAGCTAAAAAAATTCCAGTTAAGTAAAGTTACAATCTTTTTCATAGAACAAATTTAAACTGCTCCCATTCACTGAGGCCTTTTATCATCATTGCAACTGCAAATCTCATTTCCTGGTCCTTTCCTTCATCATACTAAGACAAATTATAAGACATACTGAACACCGAAGACTACCAAACAAGTCTATTATGTTGCCTCTGTAAGGCACGTGTAACTCATCTCTTGACCCATATTTCCACAGTTCTGCAAATGCTGACTGTTTACCACTTCCAAAAAAGAAAAATAATCACAGAATTTTATTTCCCTATCAGTGAGGAAAAACAGAGACAGTATCATTTTGAAAAGGATGTCTCTGAGAAGACACAGCTGTCTTGAAGCACTGTCTTCCCCCCCAAAAAACCTGGAAGTACCATTAATTTATCTTGTGTGCGTTACATTCAAAAAGTAGACTGCAGCTGGAAATTTGATATAGTAATTTCTACAGAGTATGTGCAGACAGTGTCAAACACCTTTCAGAAAAAGAAATATTTAAAACAATCAAAGGCATACACTTACGCATTAATTCATTTAATTATAAATCCTAGCCAAATTATGAATACCCCATAAATCAAAACAAATTAAAGCAGTATTTCAAAAACACATTTAAAACTACCGTTTTCACAACGCCATTTTCTGCAGCTTCCTCTTCATTTCCAGGTGGGGGTGGAGCACTTAAACAGAAACAAACAGGAAAAGATGAAACTAGGTATTTATGCATATATTATTTCAGATGCGTGAGCTAATGATGAAAAAAGCCTTGCCACATCATTCCAGAGAACAGCCAAAGCTCCAGCTATCTTCTGCATTAATTAAAAAAAAAAAATTAAAAAAATCTCCATGAATAAACCCTTTTATTAGCAGGATAATAAGTAGCTATCATAACTCATAGTAACTGGATGCTTGTAGAATAGTTGGAAGTAATAAGGCACTACACTTGGATCCTCTTTTGAAATCAAAGTGAAATCTTTCATAATATATAAAGGAAGAGTAGCAGGTTTGGGGTTTTTTCCCTACAGACTGACACTTTTCAAAGACATAATGGAAAAAACACTTAAATACCTATAGGTAATGTGGCACTAAATCAGAATTCCCACATCTGCATTGTGAAATTTTCTTCCACCATATGGAATAGCTATGATTCAATGATGAACTCAATTATATTTTAACTGTAGACTGAACACTGTAAAATTTTTAAAACTACTGGTCCATCTAAAATGACCAGCACTGTCAAATCCATGCAAATGAGCTGTGTCACTGGGCTTACCTACTGCTGTTTCTTATACAGTGTTGCACCACAAATAGCAGCGTAAGCAAGGAGCTATTTAGAAACAACATTGTTTCACCAAAAAGATATTTCTGAAATGGAGTGAGCAACTGTTCATTTTTATCGAACAGAATAATTTTGATTCCATCTTCTGTTGGCAAAATACCCACTCATGAGCACTGCACCAAAACCCAACACAGCCCAGGTATGGTCCCAGTAAAATGACAGACTAGTTAGAAAACCTGAATAAAACCTCACATTTTTTATATATATAAAGAATGCCAAAATTGAGAGGCCAGAAAACAGAACTTTTAAGAGGTGAACTGCCACCACACTTCAAGAGTTCCAAACACAACTCATAAGACACATACGCTACCATTTGTTATGATTTTTAGTCCAAAAACTATGTATTGAGGCAGCCAAACACCAAACTAGACACTACTGGCCAGAAACTGGTGTAAAAACACTGTTTATAAGGTTAATTTCAGTTCCCATGCAAATAATTTTCTTAAACAACAGGTAAAGGTAACTGAGCACAAGGAATCAATTAATATGGAATAGCTTCCAAATAAAGAGCAAATACATAGAATTCTTTGTCTTGGAAAAGAGACAATTTAAGACAAAGGCGACATGGGTCTAGAAAACTGTTAAGTGACATGGAAAAGGTGACAGGAAACAACTTTGCTTCTTACTACAAGAACTAATGGGAACCAAATAATTGCATCTAGTAGCCACTTCAAAAGGGTATCATATGTAGTCAAGTGGTGGAGGTCATTACTGCTGTATCGCACTGTGCCTGTCAAAAGTTGACATCAGTTCAAAAAGGCAACTGAGCAAGCTTACAGACCAGAACTCCACCAAGAATAACTAAAATCAAGAGTTCTCATTGAAAAAAAATCTTTGTTGACTGGATGCATTTAGAGAAAATGACAACACATGTTTACTTGCACTGACTTCCCCTTTTTATTTTGCAAATGTATTTTGACAATCAATAATTTCCATAGTTTACCAAATGGGAGACTTCTTTCATTCAGTACGAGAGACTCATTCCCATTTTTAGCCCGTCCTTGCTACTGACCTCCATCAACTTAGCTAGACATTTAAAGAAGCACCTTTGTGCCTTCTCTCATACAGCTCCTTATAATTCAGGCAGGCTTCCCCAAATACTTCCAAAGCTTTTCTAAATTTCTTTCAAATACTCTCTTACTAATAAAGAAACCAACTCCACAATCCCAAGCAGATGTGTTACGTGACCTGCATGTCAAGCTGGCTAGTGATCTTCCACTGCTTTCTTGTACTCCTCCTTTTGTAACTCCATTGTAAACTCTTTGGGAGACAGGCTGTCTTTTAATGTCTAAATTATCAAGAACAAATGAAGTCCTGATCCATTACTAAGACTGAAAGGCACAATGATTGCAGAAATAAAAGAACTGTTGGCATTTTGTGAGAGGCTATTGCTGTCCATACAATTAAAACTTGAAATAAATTTCATACCCAACAGTCCCAATTTCACAGGTAAAACCATTTCACAGAAAAGCCAGGTCATTCTAGCAGGCCAAACACAGTATCTTAAGAGGGTTTTCAAAGACACCAGAGCATGTTCAGGTGCAAGGGGCTTTCAAGCAGCTATGCAGAAGAACATAACGAATACAGGTTTTGTGCAGACATGCTAAGGTGTCAAGATACTCACCTAGCTTTTTCTTCCTCTGGTCTCTCTGCTTCATTTTCATCTAACAAAAGAAAAACACAGTCGTTAAGAATAAAATCCCCTGAATACAAAATGTGGCAGACACCTTGCCAGGCAGATTATTTAGGTAACTCCTCAGTTTACTACTGAGACATTTTCGTAACGTTTCAATTGTGACATCAGGCGAGCAGACCCGAGCCCTCCCAGAGCTCTGTACTGACAGGTCCACCGCACGAGCAGGGTTCAGTTTACAGGTTTCATTATGTAAAGAAAGTCCGTAGTTGTAAAGAAAGTTTACGCCTAAAAGGTCAAGGCTGCTTTAGTACTTCACCGCGGGGAGCCCGGGCAGGGGGGTTCTGGGAGCGGCGCGACCGCGCCGGGGGTGCGTGTGGGGCAGGGGCGCGGGCGGCCTCCCGCCGCCGAGGCCCAGCGCGGCCGGGGCAGAGGGGCCGGGAGCCCTGCAGCGCCCCAGAGCCCGGGAGCCGAGCGCCCGCAGGGGTGGGGGAAGGGAGCCACCGGCGCGGCGGCGGCGAGGGGGCCGCGCACAGGCCCGGGACGGCACCGCTGGAGGGCCGGCCAGGAGGAGGGGACTGAGCAGCCGCAGGGGTGGCGGAATGGGGGGGACCCTCTTAAACGGCCGCCGTCAGCCACGGGCCGGCCTGGCCGAGCGGCGCACGCCGCGGCCTACCCGCCCCCACACGCACCCCTCTGCCGCCGCGGAGGGGCAGAGCGCCGGGCCGGCATGCGGGGGTGGTGGTGGGCCAAGGGTCTGGGAAGGTCCGTACCGCCATAGAGCCACTCCTCCTCCTCGTCCCCAGCAGCCCCGCCGAGGTCTGCCGACAGCCGCTCCACCTCGCCGGTAGACATGGCCGCCTCCCGCGGGACGCGAGAGCCCAGGCCCGGCCGCGCCGGGGCCTCCCGCCGCTGGGCAGCACCGCCGCGCCGCCCCGGGCCTCCGCCGGCGCCTCAGGCTGCGACCGCGCGGCAGCCGGGGGGTTGCGAGCGCCCGCCCGGCCCAACGCCACCGCTCGCGGAGGAGCCGCCGCCTGCTCGGCGCTTCCCCTCCCCCGCCGAGTGAGTGACACGCACAGGAAGCGGGCCCGGCCCGGCCCCGCGGCGCCCTGGGCACGGGCATGCGGGGGGCGGCCCGGCGGCGCCCGGCCGCGCAGGGAGGCCGGGCGGCGAGGGGCCGGGGCCGGGCGCGGCGCGGCGGCCTTCGCTCCCCGAGGGGCCCTCCCGGGCCGGGGGCCATGAGTGGGGAGAAGCGGAGGGGCCTCCTGGCAGCCCGCGGGAGGAGCGGGCCGGGCCGGAGGGAAAAGGGGAGCGGCCGTGCGGCCAGGCCGGGCCCAGCTCGGGGACTGCCGGCCCCGCTGCCCGGGCCGCGCTCGCACGGCCCGGCCCCGCTCTGTGCGCTGCCCGTCGCCGGGACTCACCTCGGCGGTGCCTTCCCCCCGCTCCCGAGGCGCGGCGTGCCGGCCGGAGCCGCCTTTCCTTCCTCTGGCTGCCCTTTGTCTCTGCTGCCTTCGGCGGTCCTCGTGCTCTTCTGCATCCCCGAAGGCCGGTCCGCCCCTCAGCAGGGCTCACCGGCAGCGTGGCGATCTCCTCCAGGACATCCTCGCCCACCTCCAGAAGCAGGACTTGGCCAAACACACGTACAGTCCAGTGCCGTGCTTCTACTGGCGGCTGATGGCAGCTGCCAGGGGGGAGCATAACCACAGGATAAACACGCTGCCTCTTCTACTAGTTCTGTCCTAGCTCTCAGCTCAGGGACTCTCCCAGCTGGATGTAATATTTTAAGCTTAACAACTCTTTATATGTGTGTGTTTTTTTCTCCACAAATTGCATAATCTTATTTTTAGCTCCTGCAAGAGTTTAACATGCATAGCGTGCTATGAATATTCTAGAGCGTAACTGAGCATTTCATGAAGAAATTGTGCTATTTCAGAAGTGGTGGGAAATAGCAAGCTATTTTTACTGACTTCTCATTTTACATCTGTGAATGCTGCATGAACAACTACAAGATTCATGAGAAAATTTAAGAAACAACAACTGTCAACACAAGATTTGACCAGTTGCGTGTACAAACGAGCCTTCAGGGTGTTAGGATATTTGTCAAAACTAAAACAGGGAACCCTCTTTCACAGCAGGACAGCTTGTAAAAAATCAGACTAGAGGACGTGACTGTATTATAAACATCTCACAACTATGGGTGGGGAAACCTTATTTTAATTGTCTGCATAGAGAACCTTGTTTTAAAGTTTCATATATGACATGACACTTCACTAGAGTTCACATGAACAACCTACTGACTCAAAAGGCATTGTTTTCCCTGTGAAATAAGTGTTTGGGTGTCATGTACAGATCATTAGTTATGTGGTATAACCGGATAGGATTTCATCATGCAATTCCACTTTTTAGACACGTAGTAGTGGAGCCAACAAAGGTGTTTTTTACCCAAAACATTTCTAGATGCTTGTTTCTCATAAAACAAATTTGTATTGTAGTACTTCTTACTGGGCATTAGTGTCTGTCTTAATTTTCATTCCTTTTCTGTTTACTTGGCCATTTCACACACATCAGGCCAACATTAAATGACATGGTAGAACTCATAATAGTTTCCTTTGATTGCAGACACAAGGAAAAAGAAAGAAAAGACATTTGTGGAAAACACCACAAAGAGAACTCATGAGTAGGTGTAGAACATAAAATCTCTTAAAATACATCAATGCTGACCCTCAGAGCATTTTCCTTGTAGAAACCTTTAAATAGATGTCACACTGAGCTGGTGGTGATGTGAAAATCCGTCTTGAACAGCTTGACCATGGGAAGCTGACCCAAGAAGGCTAAGTCTAGAAAATAGTTGCAAACCTTCCACTTCCCCCAGGAAGATCTTTACCCACCTCTGTCTCTGGTTGGACAGAGGGTGCTCTGAACCTGTTTCCAGCTTTGCTTCCAAGGATAGTGTGCTGGCCTAGATTCTGCTCAAAGGTAAGAACTCTCACCAGTCCTGGCCTCTGGAAGTTAGTTTCTCCTGCTGCTGCACAGAGGGGGAGCAGCAGCTGGCGCATGAAAAAAAGGCTACTCCTAAGGCCCTGAGCAGTGAAAAGGTTGAGGACCAAAGACAACATCTTTGTGAGCTGCGTAAACAGCTCACCGGTTACACTCCAGAAACGCACAAGATACCAAGTTTACAGAACCCTTTTAAGACGGTTGTTTTTCTAACACAGTAGTTGTAAATTTGCACATGGGATAAAATAAGCTGTAAAAACTACTTCAATAATTTTGTTTTGCAATTTAACTACTGTGCTTTAAACTGATTAACTCATTTTGTCTTCTGGCTAGTAATCCTTTTTCTCAACATTGGCCTATGCAGAATTATTGAAATCTATAAAGTATTTATAAAGTAAAAAAGTTATTTGTTTTCTTAAAAAGGCATCTGCTGTTTTGACAATACGTCTGAAAAAAACCCTCAGCCTTTTAAAAATGGTAACTGAAGAGCTGGACAAGCCATAATATATCTAGCATTTGTCCAGGGCACTCAAGCATAAAGCAAGAGCTCAGAGATACATAATCTCTGAGGTAATTCAGTCCAAGAGGAGGATAATTCTACTTGTGAGTAAATCCAGGGGCCCAGTGGTTAACAAGCCTCAATCCTTTCTTGGCATTCATTTTTCAAATCAAAATAGTTGAGATTATTAATTTACATATTTTTATAGCATCATGAAGTTATATGCCCTGAGGTTAGAATAACAGATTGGGACTGGAACAGCACAAAGATGTAAGTCTGAGCTTGGAAGAAGGCATTGGGGTAGGAATGTACATGGTGCAGACTGGAAGGAAAGGGTTTAATTTCATTACTGGAAGTCTGGTGATTCCACATTACTCATTTTTCCATGTTCTGAAACCAGCCAAACCTGCAAAGACCTAAAAAGACCTGTTAAGATAGTAGATGAGCTAATTAAGTAATTTATCCTTTTGCTATTGCTGATAATCCCGCTATGTCAGAAAAAGCATATGCCTCATTCTGTGCTAAGGAGGTTGCCCTAGTGAAATTCAGTGTAGGACACAGATTTGCAAGCGAGCCATCGGTTCTCTGGGGAGAGGAAACTGTAGATACATATTATGGCATTTTTTCTAGATAGCTTTGAAACTGATTTTGAGATCAAGAGCTTTTTAAAGGAGAATGGGATTTTTTGTGTCTCCAACTGTGTATCATAGAAGTTGCATTTAAGATAACATTTCTTGAGCCTAGTTCATCAACCACTGGATTTGTTAATACTAACACAAGAAATACAAAATTATAGGATAGGGATTGGTGATGGAAGGTTTACCTTTCCAGTGTTGTACGTTTGAAGAAGTATGAGTGCAACAATTGTTCTCTCTGTGTAACAAAGACACCGCTTTGGTGCTGCACATTAACAGTGACACTGAGTTCTGTTAACACTTACCAGGAGCAAGACCAAAGGAGCTCTCAGCCTTTTCAGGGAAATGCCAGGGCAAGCCTCACCTGTGGGTGGCCAGCCCTGCTTCCCAGCACTGCCCAGGGCTACAGGCTGCGGCAGAGCTCCTAATACAGACGGTAGGTGACAGAAACATTTTAAGGTTTGTCAGGATTTGGCACTGTCAGCAAAAAGAAGAGCCCCCTACCCTCTCCCCTCCTAGAGGCCTATCCCTGCTGCTGCTCTGGCGGTGTAACAGCCCTGGGCGGCAGAGCAGGCCGCGGCCAGCCCCGGGACACCAGGTCCCAGAGCGGGCAGCAGGAGCGCTGCACGGGCAGTCCCTCGGCAGGTGCCCAGGTTGCAGCGGCCTTGGGGGCGGGCACCACACCGTACCACACAGCCCCAGCGGCCAGAGGAAAGGCCGCGCCGGCACCGCTAGCCCCGCCGCGGCCTCCCGGACCGCTCTCTCCCCGCGCACACGCCGCTACCCCCAACCACGCCTCCGCCATGGGGGAGCGGTGACACCGCCCGCCCCTCCCCGCCCCTCCCGCCAGTGGGCAGCCAACCAGCGTCCTCGACGTCATCGCGCGGCGCCGCCGGCGCGCGGGGCACGTGCGGTGTGTTGTGCTGCGGCTGTCAGCGCTGGCCGCTGCCATGGCGGTGCCGGTGCCGGAGCTGCGGCGGGTGTGCCGGCAGGCCTGGGAGCCCGTGCTCACCAGGGCGCGCCGGGCCGTCGTCTTCTTGGACGCGGCGTCCGCCGAGGCGCTGCACTGGGGCAGCGGCGGGGCGGGCGAGCTGCTGGCGGCGGGGGCGCTGGCCGTCAGGGCGCTGCCCGCTGAGGCGGGAGAGGCGGCCGGGGCGGCGGGGGCGGCCCGCGTCGTCTTTGTGGTGAGCGGGGCGCTGCGGGGCGGCACAGCCGCCGCCGTGCGCGGAGTGCTGGGCCAGGGCGCCGTGCGGCACTGCACGCTGGTGTCCGGCGGCGAGGCGGAGGGCGGCGGCCCGGCCGAGCTGGAGGAGACGTTGCGGCGGTGGATGGGCGAGGGCGGCAGCGCCGAGGTGGTGCTGCGGGGCCCGCCGCTCCTGGCGCCCGTCTCGGCGGAGCTCTGGCTGCTGCCCGGCCTGACGGCGCTCCTCCCGCCTCTGCCTGGCCTCGGCGGGCCCGGCCCCGCGGAGCTCGGGCTGGGCGCCCTGCCGGACGAGCTGCGGGCGGCGGTGCGGGCCCTGGTGGGCGAGCTCGACGCGCTCTTCACCGCCCTGGGCCTGCGGGAGGAGAGCTTCGCCGTGGGGGCCCTCAGCAGGATTGTCGCCGCTGAGCTGGCAAGCTATGCCCCAGCCAGGAACCGGAGGAGAATGGCCACTAACAAGGCCTCCATCGTCTTCGTGGACAGGACGTTGGACCTTGCTGGTAAGAAATCCACTGCTGGAGGGGGCTGTCGTCCTTGTGGGCCTGCATCCCCCCCATCAGGAAGGTTACAGATAGTTGCGGGAGTCCTCGTGGCCTGGGAGTGTATTTAACACTGTGGCCGTGGTGGTTGCTCACACATCCGTGCTCCCTAGTGGGTCATGGAAACCAAAAGAATGAAGCAGAGGGCTCTGCTGGGAACGCAAGGGTTTGTTTCTGACACTTTCACTTTGCTGTGAGCTAGAATTGGCTGTGTCTGTGTGTCATCCCATGGTGAGAAGGAAACGGTCTGTGTGTTTCAGGCTGTGCCTAGTGGATTACTGCAAAGCATTTTCCAGTACCAGCTCACCCTTGGTACTGCACCTGTCTTGTGTAGATATAGTTATATCTATATGCCTGAAAGTGCCTGTCTGTGTGTGTGTGTTGTGTGTATATATATGGTTTTTATATGCCATGCATCATACTTGGTTTGCACATGGCTGGTGGTGTTAACTTGCAAAACATTATCTCTGAATAAAAACAACACAGAACTGTTTATATGACACTTTCTGGGAAGCAAATGAGCATAAGAATGAACCATATGGTAGATATAATACTGCAAATTAATGCAGAATTGATGCGAAAGCTGAGAAGTGTAGAGGGTGGTATGAGAGTCCACTGGGAAACAATCAGAAATAACATGTCAAGTATTGTAATCAATGTGAAAGCTTGTTAAGCGAGGTAAAGTCTTTTAAGCTGGTAAGGTGTGGTATTTAAAGGGCAGAAAGGGAAAGACTGAGGGAACAAGTCACCAGCAAGGTGCTGGGCCAGTGGCTCAGAAAAACTTTGCATCAGGGTCTCGCTTCTAGAATAACCATCCTTCAGAAGAAATGGGAAACTTGGAGAATAATTGATATAGGAGTGGATGCATTTGCTCACCCTGTCGTATGTATCTGCTCACATATACAGTGTGTGGGCCTGGTTTTGTTTGTTTCCATTACCTATAGACAGTAATTCAGGTCAGTATTTTGCCACCACATGTTTCATAGCAAGTGCTTGGCACAATGTTGTACCTACAGCTCATCTGTTTCTGAATTATCTTCTGTCTTCTCCCTCACCTGCCATTTTGGCTTTGTGTAATCTTGTACTGTTATAGGGTTCATAGCTGTCAACAATTTGCTGAAGAGCAGCTATGCATCTGTGTGGTTAATGCTGTGCTATAGTTGGGAGGATTGCTGGGAAGACTGCAGGAGAATGGACTTGGATGAAGAGCCTTGAAACTGTTAGAGGAGTGCCCGTTTGGGGTGGGAACCAGTGAAATTGGACAAGAATTTAGGCAGTTGGGTGGTGGGAAGAATTAAAACCAAGAAAAGGAACTGGAAATTGTGGGTGCTGTTGGAGCTGCCTGACAGGGAGACTGTTGAGGAGGCATGAAGAGAGATAATTGGTACCAGCTTAAACCTGGGAAGTGAAGTCTGGGATTTCATACTTCAGTAGGAGCAGGTTTTTTGGAGAAAATATCAGGGCAGTGGTGGGGCAGCTTTGGAGGGGATACATGAAAGCTCTTGTAGTCAGGATAAGAAACTATTCAATTTTTTAGGAATATACTCTTTTCAGTATCTGTAACTGAAACCAAGATCCCTTCCTTCATACAGCTATTTTTTAGTTACCAACAAATGTCTCTGGAATTCATTGACAATTTCATTGAAGCCTTTCAGTGCTTCAAACATGATACCATACTCATGCCATCAAGTACAGTGCAAACAGAAGAAAGAAAAATCTAGAGAATTTCAGAGGTAAAGCATTACTTGGACCTGAATTTAGTGCCACACAGTAAGATTTGTTTCATTGGTTTGCTATAAATTGTGCAGTAAAAAGTACATAAAAAGAACAGCATTTAAGTTGTGACATTAGTTGTCAAGTGGGAAATTATAAAATTAAGTTGTACCTGAAACCTTAATTTTCTTAGGTGTATTCAGCCTTTGATATACTCTCTCCCCTGGCCCCATACCTCTGACTCCACTGCTTGGCCTTCAGGTGAATGAGTCTGCTGGATTCAGCCTTTTGTTTTATAAAAGTTAAAGCTTCCTATCTGCAAGTTTCTGGCTTGGTGTGGAAGTTTTTGAGAGAGGCTTTCTGATTTGCAACTCACTTCAAACAAATTTTAAAATCTCTCCTCTCTAAAAATGCAAGATTTTGTATTTGGTTTGTAAATGTTTTATTGATACCTGAATTTTATCCAGCATGTGGGCTGCAGGATATGAGAAATGGATATGTATCCATGAATTATGAGAATGCTTTCATATTCCAAGCACTTCCTCAAAAATCTGGAAGCTCATTAGGGGTAGATGCTGGGCTACTCTGAGTAAGTCAGGCTACTGCATAGAGCCGGCTGGCTTTGAGTCAATCTGAATAGGCAAATATTTTCTAACTTGAAGACTTGGATGGAATACAGCTTTAGGTAGCTCTAGATGATGTCTAAAGGAGGTGCACTAACAGATGTTTTATTTTTGGCTCATGTTCCATTCTTATCTAGAGCAAGTAAGATATTAGGCTAGAATAACAAAGAGTTTTCAGTAATACCATTTGATTTCTAATAGTAAAAATCAAAATGTCTCAAAAGTGCCTTTTCTGGCGCTGCAACTGCAAACAACTAAACTAAAGGAAAACACTGGTACTTCAATAAATACTAAGAACTTTCAACTTTAAAGAACATACTGAAGAATTACTAAGTACATTTTGGTAAAGAACCTCTGGTGCCGGTGTCAAACGGTATTACCTTTGTTATGATAGTTAAAGCCATAATTAGTCCTATATAAAATGGCATTATTTTTCTGTAAGAAAAATCAGAAGGCATCTACCTTAGCTTTCTAGGTGCTATGAAGCAAAGATTCTTTTCTGAGCTATTACTCTAAAATTTGGATTGGGCTCTATTGAATACTTTTTTTTGCGTGTGTGTGTGTTCAGCATTACTTATGCATACTGTGTTTAATGAATAGAGAAGAAAATACTGAACTAAGATAACTGTCCTTTGTGTCCTGTATGGCATAATATTCAGCTGAGCTGTAACAGGGTTCTTCTTTTTATGGCCCTTGCTGCCCTCGCTGCAGTGGCATGGCTTCAGCTGGGGATGGCATGGATACTGCCTGTCCCTGCAGTTGTAGGACCTTATAGATAATGCAGTGCTCCAGAAGGTGGGACGTGTGTTTGCATGCCCTGGGGAGATCACAGGCTTAGCACTTTGTGTTCACTTCTTGAATTCAATTTGTATAAAACTTTGTGACTTGTGCTGTCCTTAATCTTCATATATGTGTAGTGCTGCTTTTGTTTGCCTTAGTGTTTTAAAGTTTACTACCTTTGCTTTAAAAAGCAGAATAAATCCTCCCAGCTAGAGTGGTGCTCTGATAAGTGATACCCGGTTAAAGTCAAAGCTAACTCTGGCACCTTAATTCCTCTTTATTTTTCTCCTCTGATATTTACACCCCTAAATATTTGCATTGTGATGCTATAGTGTAACCCCATGCTCCTTCCATGTGTTTCTTAGTTTGCCAGCATTCACACCTTCTATGAAGCAGTTCTTTCAGCTTCCCAGATTTCCTTTTTCATTTGTGAGCTTATTAATACCTTTCAGATACTGGTGTTCAGAACAGCTTGATGCATTCCTCTTAGTCTCTTGGTGCTTTGCAGCATTTGAGATGTGGGCTGTTGTAAGTGCAGGAGACCGTGAAGTCTCACTTGCTGGCATGTTCAGGTGATTTTGAAATGCAATACCGAAAGCAAAAGACAGAGAAGAATGAATAGTAGAGGGATGCCTGTGCAGTTATTTTATGAGTGTTGTTGAAGCTGGACATTTCAGCAACATCTTCCTCTAGTGCTTTTGCATGTATCGGTCAAAATCACAGGAATGTTTCACCATAGCCAAGGCTGCGAACTCAGGTTTGACTTTCTGTATCAACTCCCTCACTGTCAGCCAGGCATCATCTTTGCATCACACCCTTGTGCTGGTTGTAATGTTTTCAGCCTTTCAACAGGTACAAAAAGCACAGTTCAGGTGCTCATCAGCAAAGTGTAGGTACTATTCCCTTTTGGTTCCTGGAAGCAGTCACAGTGATAAGAAAGTCACATGTGCCTTAACTATCCTACCACATAATCCTATTCATAGAGGAGGATGAGAGAAGACTAAAGTAGGCCCATGATGTTCTGGTAAAGTCTGGTTCTGATTAATATCTCCTTTCAAGAATTTTTGTTTTAAACTGTAATTGTCTGTGTTTACATCAGTCATGTTTCTGATTTGGAGTGCTTTACTCATGCTCTTTTTGATTGCAGCATCTTTGAACTTGACACATGGTTGCATTGACACTAATGTCTTTTTAAAGGAAACAAACCCATGTTTTTTTTCTTCCTTACCATATAAGCTGAGCCTTGAAAACATAAATACTGAGGCCTGTAAAGTACAGTAGTCCCCTTTTTATGAACCAGGCTGGGGCTTTGACACAGGAGGCAACTGATGCTTAAATTATCATGGTTACTTGAGGTTGTAGACTGCAGCTGTGAGGAGTGATGGCAGCTGAAAATAGTGGTGTCAACTCAGTACTGTGGGTCAGGGTTCAGTCTCTGCTGTGGTGTGGTTTGTAAAGGTTCTGCTATTGTCAAATAGGTACACACATATAATAGGTTTTAAAATGCTTCAGACATTAAATTTGTTATATAGGGCTTACAGAGATAAGCAAAAAATGAAACAAGTTTTCTGTGCTCCTACTGCTAGGCTTCAAGGTTTTTATGGCATTTAGGAGGAGGGAGTACTTGTCATTGTTTGGTGGTGATGGTTGGTTGTTTCGGGTTTTTTGTTTGTTGTTTTAAAGATTCAACAGCCAGCCTAGTGGGATGTATAACTGATGACTTTGCTGTTTCTTGGTCTGTACAAAGGAGAATGTCGATCTTTTGGCAAGGTAGAAAGATGCTCTAGTTTGCCTTGAATGCTGGGAACATACAGGCAGATTTCCAGCACTGTTTCACAAGGTTGGCTTAAACTAATGCTAGATGAAAGAATATGGCAAAACACTGATAAGCTTTGGAAATGGAGCTCCAAATGTCCAGCTTCTTTTAACAGAATAGGTGTAAATATTTCTGCCTTCTAATATTTTAAACCATGCTCTCACTGGGCTGATGCATTGCCTATAAAAGTTCCATTGTGTGAATTGTCCAACCAGAGTCCTTTAGTGTAAAATCTTCTAGTGGTCAGCTTATTCAGAAAAGCAGTGGGTGGGTGTGCAATGTTGAACATGAAAACTGGGATGGGTTGGTCCGTGTATCTTTCCAAATTTACTGGTCCTGAACTAGTCTACAAAGTAGTTAAAATAGGAGATGTTAAGAAAGCTTGATAGCGTGGGCAAGGTATACCTTGCATACTGTTTTGGTGCACACAGACTTATATTTGAACTTTGATTGAAGGAAAAGCCCCTGGTAGGAATTAGCTGCTTTAGTTGTTGCCTATGTAGAAGTGCTTTCTAATTCAAGCTCCTAATGTTTAGCAACTGACTTGAAAGTCTTCCCATTGCCCAAGCTCTCATGTTTCTTCTGTAATGTGTGCTTGCCCCTTAAATCTGTTTTTCTTTGTTATTTTTGGTTTTGAACCAGGCAGTGGAACCAGTAGGAGAACATAAGAGTTAGAGTACAAATGGTATCATATAGGGCTGGTAATGGGTTTAGGAAAATATTTTTTGTATCCATGTCATTGATGCCTTTCTGGGGGAGGGGGAATGTTAATGAGTTCCTGGCTGCTATTAAAGAATCGGTGGTCCACTTTGCCAGTTGTGCCAGCTACAACCTGTATCAAATGTCACGTATTTCAGTTTGTAACTCCTAATAAAAAGAAAAATTAGAACAGTGTGATACGTAAGGTTTCCTGTGTCTTCAAGGCTCGATATTAGCCTGGCATGAAGACTCCTATTTTGCATTGGTCAGATAACTTCTCCTTGTCACTTTAACACCCAATCTGTGTGCATGTTGGCAGCATTAAGAACTGCCAGCTGCCTTGAATGCTCTTGGTCATAAGAAGCTGCTGAGTGGCCTGTTGACTGTCCTCAAAAGTGATGAGGGGAGAGGGTGGAAATCAGTCCCATACACCCTGCTGAAGTCAGTGCAATTGAAAAGCAATTCCTCATGATTTCCTGTCATAGTCTCATGAGGTTTAACTGTCTTTCCAGCCTTGTTTGATTTGTAGTTGGTCAGGGGTGATAATAACTTTTGAAATCTCTATTTGATCTGATGAGGCACAGCAAAAGCCATTAGCACCTGTGGGAGCCTCCAAAGAGGAGCAGCTATGGGAAGGAGACTGAGACGGCACTGGCTGATCATGTGTGACTCAAGTATGCTGAGACTTCCCCTTATGCCAAGGAGAAAGGAGGGATGTTAATAATTAATGTGGGTTTATTTGCATTTGAGGTGTTCTCAGTTTAGCGAAACGTCTTGCCTAGCTGAAGGTTGCTTGCATGCAGCAAGTGTGGAGAGACAGACGTTGCTTCCAGTACCGGGGTGTGGAGGTTCAGAAGATTACCATCTGTTTTCCCTGTGTGTTACTTTGAGAGTGTTGATAACTGTAGCGTGGCTGACAAGTGACTGACCTAGTAAGAAAATGTAGGGATTTTGGAGACCAGATGGTTTAGGGAGTCACAAAGACAACCCAGCTCATTTAATCTATTCGGTGGTCTTAAATCTGGCTGGGGATGGTAGAAAGGAAAGTTGCTGTCATTCTGTTACTATTACGATCTCTGGTGAAACAAATTGGTAATCTCAATCCAGCTGAGGGGCCAGGTGTCCATATTGCAGTACTACCATGTGTGGGACACATGTACCTGCCTTGCCTTCTGTGGACAGAGGCATTGCCAGCATGGAATTTGACTTTTCTACTCCCTTTTCATCCTTGCTTCTCTTTTAAACTTCTACAATTCAGAATAGTTGATAAACCATGAGGTCGTTGTACAGAATGGATACCTGGCTGCTGTAAGCTTGCTGGAGACAACTTTCTGCTTATCGAAGAGCAGTTAATGATCTGACCCCACTAATGTTCTTGATTTAAGGGCTTTGTTTGGATTTATGGAGCATGTGAAGCTACTTCAGCTGTTGAAACAGACCTCCTCTGTCTTAGCAAATAATGAAGAGTGAGAGCAGTTAGGATGCCACATGGACAGACTTTGATGGAGTGGGACCACAGCCTGGAAGATCTTTTTCCTGCCTCTCAACGGTGGCTTCAGAAATCTGATCGCCTGTTGAGTAAGACCAGGAGAACAATATTAAGCTCAGCACTAGTGTCCAGCCCTGTGGTGACAGCTGAACCATAACCAAAGTGGCACAATACAAATACCTTCAACTTGTTCCTGACTTAAAGGCAATCAGGTTTCTGGCGCCCCTCTCCAACTTTATCATCAGTAGTGTGTGTCATGTTTTTCTGTCTTAGCTTGGCTCACAGTCTTCATGCGTTGTAAGTCTGTTGTAGCACCTGTGTTGAGAGTTTGTGATTGGAAAGAAGAGCATGTGTGTTTGAAATCAGTTGAATTGAAGAAAACCTGCCAACTGGGATTTTAAGTTTCTCTTGGAACGTGGTCGAACTGATGTTTTATACTGTGTAACTTGGGTTGGTTTATGTATTTAATGTTGGTTTCACCAGAGCTGCCCTTACTCCATATAGAAGTGATGATCTTGATGTTGCCATATCACTGATAATTGTTTATTCTAATATTATCCTAGCCTATCTGGGTAGCTGTGTATGCACTTGCATACAGCCCTTTTAAACACGTTGCTATTAGTTTAGGTAGGATAGTATAGTTTGCAATTGAGTAGGTATATATAAATGTTTGCCTGCTTTTTTTAATAACCATTGCAAATCTTATTAAAAAACATATGCGAAGAGAAATATTTTGCATGTTGAGAGTACAAAATCAGTGAATATCTTAACAACTGTAAAACTAAGTCTAATTTATGCTTTTAAAGTTAACATTTCAGAAATATTATGAATGCTTTTAACTTCAGATATTCCAGAAATTAATTTGACTAGTATAGCAAAATATCTTTGAAAAGCTAAAGGTGGTCTTGATATTATGACTATCAGTGTCCTTCTCCCAAAAACATGTGTTTAGTATTTTGTTCTCAATTCCTTGGGGGGGTGGGTGGGGTGGGGTGTGTGTGTGTTTGTTTGTTTTGGTGGTGTTTTTTTTTAGTTATGTACCTGACAGTTTTTGGGTCTTTTTTTTTTTTTTTTTTACCCCCAGGAGCAGTTGGTCATCATGGTGACAATCTTGCAGAGAAGGTACTTTCTGTGCTTCCCAAGCTTCCTGGCCACACGACCGATGTGATGGTTAACATGGTGGAACTTACAGCACTGCAGACTACAGATGAAACTTGCAGTATTGTAGCACCTGGCTGTTTAGCACAACCAAAGTAAACATTCTTTTTTTCTTATTTTTTTAATATGTTGAATATGTTTGCTGTCTCTTTGTGAAAAAAATGGGGAGAACAAGTCTTTACTTAAAAAGAAAAAAACCCCAAGCTTACAGCAAAACCCCATCTGGTCCTAATTCTGCTGGAATATAATCTTCTATATGTGTGCATTAAGTGAATGGGCCAGATAAGACTCCCAAAAGTGGGAGATTCTCAGGACCTTTTTAGATTTGGGTTGTTTATTTGGTAGATTACTGTAATAGGAATCAGTACAGATGAAAAAATTCTTCCTTGGGACATTTCTTTTTTTGCTTAAGCAACAGGTCAGTCTTAAGTGTGGCTTCCTTTTTCCATAAGCCTCTCTATAAAGTGAGCTGCATGCTGAATTCTTGTTAGACTACCTGTTAACGTAAGGTTTTATCCCTGTTTTCAGACATAATATCTGTGGAGAAAGATAATTAGGCACAAATGTAGGCATACAGACAGCTTCATGAAGGCCCGGCTTTTGCTTAAACAAGGACAACCTGAAAGTAACTTTGAACAATTGTACTTAGCTATGTATAATTTGTAGCTAAGACTTTGCTTGTAAAGTGCATCAGATTCAATATTTCACTTTCTAAATTTAGTTGTCCAAACTGAAACTTGGCTGCAGCTTCTGTTACGGTGCATAAACCAGGAAACACACCAGGTGCTGGTTTCACTCCACAAAAAAAATTGGCTCAGCAGTGCTCTAGAAATTCATGCAGTGCAAAGGAGATTAAAAGTTCTTTCTTTTTTCTTATAATGCTACCCCCCATATATTAGCAAAGGGTTTTTAAAGGCGGACTACCTAATGCAGTTTCTGGTCTTCTGTTTTGACTCCTTTTGGTGCTTCACACCTGTGCTTTACTACTTCTTTTTGCCCCACCAAAGATTTCACAGAAGACTTTCCACTGTTCCAACATATGGTCTTTATTTTCTGAGAGCCTCTAGATCCTTTGTCATCTTCCATCTCCCACACGTGCTATAACTGGGTCCAGTTTCTAGGCTTCAGATTGCATAAGTCTTTTCTTCCTTAGGAGTTGGAGAGGAAACGTTTCCTCATAGGTGGACTCAATTGTAAGTTGCTGCTGCGTTGACTAACTTAAAATTTGTTGTGGTTTTCTTCTCATTGGCTGCTTTCAGCTGATCTCTGGAGTAGAAGCGAGATGTCCTTAAGATCTGTCTACGCTGCAGAATGAAGGGGTCATTGCTATGGTAGACATGCTGTGGTAGCTGTTTGTGCTAACTCTGAGTAGCTACCAGAATTAAAGAAACTTTTTCACAGCGTGGACTAGGAAAAAAAAGTATTTATTGCCCTGAGATTGTTGGCTTGTGCTACCACTCCATTATTTCTAACATTACTGACATTGAGGAGACTAAAGCTAGTGCTAGTATGCCTTCCCATGCTAAAATTATGACTTCAGCCATATATTCATGTTTTTAGGAACAGCTGGCAGAGTTTTATTGTGTCATAAGGTGGCTAATAGTATATATACTAAGGTTTGTTTGCCTTTTTGCTGGCTAATGAGAGAGTGCCCTCTGTTAACAGTGTAGTTAGACAACATGTTTTTGCTAAGTCTGCTATGGACACAAGTGGTTAAAGAACAACAGGATTTGGCTAAAGCTGCAAATGCAGCAAAGTTGGATGACAGCAGCTGATAACTTGGTACCAAGGCAGTGGTGTCATTACCACACCAGTCTACAATAGCTTCCCCAAAATACCCTCCCTCTGCAAAGCCTTCTTACAGAATCGGGTACACTGGAAATTTTTAAGAACAGATAAGGCAAATATTGTTTTAAATAGGCTTTATCTTGCCTTGGAGCAGAGCAGAGGGGCTAGATAACATCTCAGAATCTCTCCTGTGATCATTGTTTACAACTGAAGAAGTGTTGCATGCCCGAGAACAGTATCCAATCTCCAAAGACTGTAGCTTCGCAATGTTCAACACTACATCTTTCACTTTTTCTTCAACTACATAATGATTAGGAATAGTTTCTAATTTAAAATAGGCATTTTCAAACCAGCTTAAGACAGCTGCTGAAGAGTACTAGAAAACCATAACTGTGTCTGAACAGGTGGCTGAAGGTGGTAGTTTCCATTCTGTTCAACAGGACTGCATTCTTAGTGTTGGATTATAAACATCGGCATTAATCATCTTTGCTAGTGTAAAATGGTTGAAGTTCTTCTGAAGCACTGAAATGGATTTAAAATTCCCACCAGTAAGTTTCCATGTCAGTTCTGTAAGAAATTCCACAGGATGCTCTCAGTGCTTCATCAGCATGGTTATTGCTGTTGGTAGCTGGCTCAGAAGTGTTTCTAGTAATTGAAAACTTAAGTTTTGGTATTTTTAAATGATGCATGGCAAAGAGCATTCCTCTGCTTGTAAATTTTCTGTTTATTCTGATGAGTGAAAGTGCCAGCACCTTTCCCAGAGACAGGACCAGTAACTTCACTTGCACCCAAATGGAATCTGTGGGGTGTCTTTTACATGAAATTTTGTGATCAGACTGTGGCATTTCACAGACATGTATTCAGAATACTTTTCAAATGTTTTCATTCTTTTCTCTCAAGTAATATTTGAGCATGCTGTGGTAGGGAGAGAGGTCTGCTCCTTCCACACAGCTTGCTATATTTAACTTTCCTTATGGAATGCCTCTCCAGCAGAAACATCTGGGCTCAGTTACAGAGTTAGCAAACAGAATTAATGAATAATTTATGGCTGGTGTGGTGAAATAAAGCAGGGTTCTTTTCTCAAATCTAAGGAAATAATGGTCATCTTTAAAGATTTAGATGAAAATGTAAATGCCATATGCTGCTTAAGTTGCTGTACTTTGAAGGTGCTCTCTTTGTGAGGAAGGGAATTTCTGTTCTTTTTTAAAAAATCTATTATAGAGTTCTTAATTTTATTAGTCTTAGTAGCCTCAAAAATCTTCCAGAGTAATTGTTTGCCTTACTGTAGTCACTGATATGTTGCTGCTCCAGTGTGAATGTTAGTTGAGAGTTATGCTCTTTGAGAGTTGTGTCAAAATATTTTATTCATGTTTATATATAAATGGATATATATATAAAAAAAGAAAGCGTTTATAGACATAAAACTGAAGACATCCACTCTTGATCAGAACTGTTGGTTTCTGATTAAGAAAGGTGATAGCCACCCTGCCCTTTCAAACAAATGATGCCTAATAGAAGTGGAAACTTCAGTGAAAGCTTAATGGCAGAGGTAATTTAAAAAAATTATATTGATTGCAGCTGTCTTGCTCGTCTTTGTATTTTGATGACCCACACTGCTTCTGGAAGAATTCCTCCAAATTTCAGCTTCTGATTTTAAGTGTATGTGCTGTGGCTTCTTGAATGAACATCAGCCTCTCCATGTTTGAGCCATCCATCCTGTCTATTTGATAACATTTTGGCCACTTTGTTTCTCAAAGCACCTATCTTGTATTTTTAAGATTGTTGTTTTATCATGTGGAAGCATCCTGCTGTCAGTAATGGGTTTATCTTGATGGAGCTTTGTCTTTCGCTGTTTACTACCTCTTGCAAGCTGGAAGCTGAGGTGCATGGAGGCCTCATGGCTCCCTGAAGCCCCAAATCAGGTTTCAGATGCCTGCATCCTGGCCACGGGTCTGTGGTGTGTGAGAATGAGTAAAAAGTTATATAATACTGAACTGTGGGCCACTGAAGAAATATGTATATTTGCTCTTTTTTAATCTGCTCCTTTATTACCTAGGAACACTTTTGATGTGCTGTCTTTTTTTGCTGAATAAACTGAATACTCAATTCATTTGTGCACGTTGCAAGAACTCACTGAATAGAGATTGCTTGCCTTTTTCCCACTCTTTCTCCGATCTTTGGAGTTTGCAAGCTTCTTGGAATTCAGTGTGGTGTTAAGATCTCAGAAAAAGACCTGGTTTTTGTTTAAAATATATATGTATGTAATGCAGTATACAAAGAATCATTTGATCCTTCCAGTAAGCAATTTTCCAAAAAGATGCAAAACTGTAACGTAACACACTTCACGTTTAGGCTGCTATGCCTAAAGCAATTCAATGAGCAATATAGCTGAGGTGTCTAGGCACTTTTGACAAAGCAGATGGAGCCACTAAATCATCTGTATTTGCACCGGGGGGAAAAATAACAAGTTCAGAATGAGGTGATCATATTGATGGGTGTGATGCAGAAAGCATTGATATTCAGGCCAGATGTTTGAAACATGGCACTCAGAAAATCTTTCCTGAAGTCTTTTTATAAGAGATGGAAGGAGAGGTGTACTGGGGGGAGCTGGTTAAAAATTAGAGCATTCCTGAAGACGTAATAGTAATATCCCAATGTCTCATGTTAATGGCAGTTGGAAATACATACTTATCCCAGTCTTCCTTAGTTCTGAGGTTGTTATTCCTGTGTTGGACTGATTAGTACTTTTGTTTACAAATGCTAAAACTTGACAGTTTGTATGGACAAGGAAGCCCTGCTCCAGCTGCACTTTTGTTCTTGGGCATGATGTGATGATGTAGTGCTCTCCTGGTACTGGTGGGACTTGGACAACCCTGAGCAGAGAGGAGGGCCATGAGGTGAGGGGACTTGTATTCCACTCCTGGCTTTGCTGTCAGCTTGCAGTGTGATCTTGGGCAGACAGGCCACTTCATTTCTTTCTGCTCCTGTTTCCTCTCCTAGTCCTTGTCCAAGGACTTTTACTTGTTTTTTAAACCAGTAAAATGGAGTTTTTTGGGATACAACTTTGCAGGCCACATGGCAGAAAATCCTAGGGGTTCTAATCTTTGGGAATGTACAAATAATGGTGCAAATGGTTATGAGGGGAGTTAAGTGTCAGGACAATTGACACAAGGATCTCTGTTTGTCCTTCTTTTGTACTCTGTCCTTCCCAGTCCTACACACAGAGCTTTGTTGCAGTGAGGAGAGGGAACTGTTTTGAGTTGTACCCCCCTGGTTCCCTTTCCTGTGAGCTGATGGAACAGCAGTTCCAGCGATCTCTGTAAAACACACCACTGCGGTATTCTTTGAACAGTCACGTGTATGATGTAAATTTAAAATGAAAGATTATTTGTGCTTGTATGGCAATGAGAAGAGCAGCAAGAATTAAAACGAGAAAGGAGATTAAAGTCTCCTTTTAACATGCTAATAGACTTTTTTTGAATGGTTTATTCTATTCTCTTGATGTTTTTTTTTCTTTAACTGGGAACAAGCATCTGAAGGATATCAGAGTAATGTTTTTCTTAACACTGAAATAATTACAAACTAAGCTTTGGGGGGGACGGTTCTTGGATCTTTGTGGTATTTTCAGTTTTATTTTTAAAATATTTTTTCTTTATGCCAGCTGCAGATATTAATTTCTTTTTAAAAAAAACAACTTTTTTCATGCGTAAGTTTATAAAAGCTTGTAATAAGAAGGTAATTTGGGACAGTGTTATTCTTGAAGGAGCTGGGAATTTATGCCATAAATTAGTGTAATTTTCCTTTCTGGAATGTTAATATTAAAGAGGAAACATTAATACTACAGTAAGAAAATCCAGATGACATGACTATTTTGCTTCATATCCACCGAGAGTCTGGCAGAGGAGGGAAGGGTAAACTAAAACAATGGATGGCAAGGCTCTTTCAGACGGGGAAAAGGGTAGCTGTGTGCCGTAGACCGCTTTTGGGTCTGCCCAGGTATGTTGTTGGTGGTTCAGCTGCAGTGGGGTGCTGCTGGGGCTCCCTCCCTGTCCCTGTGCTGGCTCCCTGCCTGTCTCTGCCTCTGGGGTGCTCCTCCAGCTTTGCTGCTGCTGGATGCTTCCCCCTGTCGGGAGCTGTGCTCTCCGGGGACCCGGTCTCCTACCTAGCTCTGCGCTTGCGGGTTGCTTTAAACCTAAACTTAACAGCGCACACACACACACTCTCCCCTGCCCCAAGACAAAAAAATCACAACCAACCAAAAAAAAGGCACCACTCATGTACAGCCTTTTCCTGTCTGCCTTTCTGAACGAGGTGAGCAGTACTTTCATGGAGAAAAGGAGGTCTTCACCACAGAATTTATGAAAAACAGATGCATTAAAAAATCCTCTGAAAATTTCCTTCACCAATGACAGAAGAAATTACAGCCCAGCCCTGTGCTTCTAGGACTCATGCTGTGCCAGTGAGTTCCATTTTCTGGGAGATGGTTTGGGCTTTACAGGGTTTTTTTGTTGATAATTTTGCCTTTTCAGTGATCCAGCCAGGAGATACTTTTCTAAGCATTGGATCAGGCTGTAGGAATGGCCCAAACACAGCATTTCCCCGCAGCCCCCCCGCCCCCTTTCCTGGACTTGCAGTCTTCCCGCTCACCACTTTATTTTACTCATATTGGGCTCAGAGCACAGCCCTGAACTGAGGCCAGTTCAGAGTTTCCTTATAGCTTGAAATTTCTCAAGGTATCTTCTTGTTGGGTATAACAGCCCCAGCTACGTCAGCTTCTGGGGTTTGTCAGCCAAGACAAGCTTTCCCAGGGACACTTTCTGCTCAGTTTCAAACCAGCCTGAGTCAAATGAACATAATTGACTGTTGCCACAGGATAAGATGAACAAGCTGATAAGATTTGTTATATCTTACAATAAATGTGTATATTTGCCCAGATCCTTTCAACACGGGACGTCCTTGAAATGGAAAAAAGGAAGGGGTGAGAGGGGCATGCCAAAGGTGGAAAATTCTGGGAAGAGGTCAAGACCTCTGGCTTGCCTGTGCTGTGTAATGTGCAGAGCATTTACTGCTCGGCAAAACCCTGCTTTGCTGCAATAGTGGGTTTGTTGAAGTAACTAGCGGAAGAATCACGTGATGGTTCTTCATCTGACCATGTTCCTGCCTAATAGGTGCCATGTTTTTTTCAATCGCCTGTTATGACAGGCCTCAGAAGCCTTAGAAGTTGTCCTCTAGATAAGAGGAAGCTTGAAGTTTATTTTCTTTGAGATAAAGAATGAATTGGGCTGACAAGCTCTCAGCATCAGCTGGGCAGTTCTTCCTTATCTGTGCCTCAGCCCGCAAAAAGGACTTCTGGGGGTTGTGGGAAGCTGGACTACTCAAGACTTCATTCCTTGTGCTTCGAGGACCTTTAACTGCACTGTTTTTCTGGGCTACCCAGGTTTGCTAATGAAATTTTTCACTCAGAATTTGTTTTTTTTCCTTGAGACTCCAACACTCATAAAGCCATCTTCAGAGTGCAAGGATCAAGAGGTTCAAGATGCCATCACTTGTAGAATCTGCTAGTTGAAAATGGCATGATCTAGAATGCTTTGTGTTTAACTTTTTAAAGATATATTTTTAGTTTTTCTGGAGAAAAACTCCCTGTATTTATGTTATTCTCAATATAATCTCTATTTGAGTACTGTCATTATTTCTTAAGTTTCTGAATTTTGCCCATGGAAAGACACAATAAATCCGAGTGTTACCTGGATGATGTCCAACCATCAACAGGTCTTCAAGTACTTGGGTCTTTACCTGGTTATCACAGCAAGGTAACTTAATGTCTATAAGGAAATTCAGTGAGTAAAATCCCTCAGCTAGTTATCTTCTGACTTGCTCTCTGTTCTGCAGGTACGTTCCTTGCAAGACATAAAGAAGGACAAATCTCTTTCTATCAGAAAGAGTAACTATTGATGTCTGCAGTCAGGACAGAAAGGGAAGATCTTTATGTTACTTAAGGGTGGTGCTTTTTTGTCTGACTATGGCATTTCTTTCAAAACTGACATCCCTTTCTTGTTATCTTAATGCCTTTGTTTGTGAATTTTGTGAGTTTCTTTTTTTCCCTGGGTAAGTTTGAAAATTGCTTTTCTCTTGGTGGGGCCACAGTGCATTTTCCTGCAGATGTACTCGGAGGTCAACAGCACCATAAAGACTGTCTGTTTAAGCAGACCTTATGAATCTCCAAAGTGAGCTCCAATCTTTCTTGTGTTATAGTACAATCTCCCACTAACTGTTGCCTTGGCTGATGTTGTGAGATTTTTCTAAGACTAACTCTCACTCTGCTTGGCTAACTGCCTTCAAGTTTGCCTCCTGAGTGACCTCAACAATGAGGTTTTAAAATGCCATGATATGGCTTGGACCTGTTACATACTATGGAATTAGTTGTTCGATGTTTAACCGTAGTGCCAGAACAGGGAGTCACTGAGTGACCTGGAGGGGTATTTTGGTTTATCATTCTCATACTATGAAGTAAGCCTGCTGTATGTTGCAACAGATAAAAATATGCCATAATAGACTGATGAGAAGAACAAATGACAGCTGCTCATTTGGATGATGAATCCATGTTTGGGAAGGAAACAGTATTATCTGTTGGCAACAGGGTTGGTTGCAAGTTTTGCCTATATAATTGGGATTCTTTCATGATTCTGAACTTAATATGGAACAGGAATCAGAGCTTAGATGGGTTAAAATTTGTGTAAGGTGACTTATTTGCATGGCAGAGCTTAAAGAAGCTTTTACTCTGGAAAGCAGACTGAATCTGTACCACAGGTAAATATACAACTATTGGTTTTAACTTTCTATAATTGATCCAGAAATCCAGCCTCCTCTTCTGTTAATTAGTGTGGCTAAATAATATTTAGCATGGCGTCTGTTATTTAGGTGGCAGATCTTCGGATTCTAATTTATGATGCCTAGCTCCAGTGCTCACCTCTCTTCATGAAATTTGTTTTCCTGCAGTGTAGCAAAGAAATGCTGAAATGGGTTTTGCTGCTTTATAGCTGCTCACAGTTTCAAAAGCAGTTGTGAAAATTGACCATGCCCGTTTTTATGTCCTGATGAACTGTGGCCTTTCCGCAGGCTCTGGGTGACTGTGCTACACCAAGTACCACTTAATTTCTGTAAATTGTGAATGTATTTTCTAAAATGATCTTCAGCTGGGAAAGATTCCCAGTCACTGTGGGAGTGAAAAGTTTTATGACCTTACCTAAATCTCTCCATGACTATACTACCTATTTGAATAAGCAACCAGAAAAAGAAATCCATATTGAGCCATTTTCAGTTACTGGAAACAGCCGCAGTACATGCGCTGAATGAGTATGCTGCACCTGGATGCTCAGGCTCCAGTTACCCCTTAGAAAAAGGAAATTAACCTTGACAGAAAAAGCTGCAGTTCTTATTAATGATGGGGGAGTATGTCATGGCTTCAAATACTCTTTGCATAGGTTTAAAAATACCATCAATGGTACACTTGATTTGGGTGGTAAAGAGGGAATGTGGAGGACAAGGGGAATTAGACAGCACCCAACAGACTTCTTATACAAGCCCTTTTTAGGAGGAGGATGCAGCATTAATATTGAATGACTACAAAAATGCCACTAAAAATCCAGAGATTTTGGATTAGGTCAAAATTTTGCTCTCCTTACTTATTCTGTGGTAGGCAGAAGTGTATCAGGGAGGGGTTGTGAGAAGATATCCAGAACAGAGGGTGAATATATGCAACATAGACAGAAGTTCTTATCTTGTTCTCTGACAGATCAACCAGGGTATGGAAATGGTTGTAAAAATGAAAGCATGAGGCTGGAGCTTTATTCTTTTTGAATAGCTTTTAGTTTGGTTTTGAAGGCTAGAAATGGCCATATTAGGCTCGCATGAGATCTGAAGAATCTAGGGCTCTAGGTTTGCATTGAAACAATGACAGATATGCTACTTTGAAGTAAGAGAGGGGAATGAGGAAGGTATGCCAGGCCAAGCAAAGCCCTTGAGTTATCTAAGTTTGCTTTCACCAGCATGCTAGCAGAGAATCTGGCCCTGCATGTTCAAACAATACGTCTTTAAGATGTAAGGTCTGCTTCAGATTATTGCTTTGCAATTTATTTTGGGTCTCCAAGTCTCTACTTGAATACTTGTTCTCAACTCGTAAAGAGAGTATCTTTGACTGTTCTAACTAGTCTATACCATAGGACTTCATAAGCAATGGTTTTTGTGGTAACTGAGTCACTATGGAAAGGATTGTCTTTCCTTCTAAGATGAAGACATTCCTGTACACTAAGCCCTCAAAACAGCCTAGTTAAGAGGTTGCATCAGTAACTCAAGGCTTTAGGCCAGCAAATGAAGGAGGGGAGGTCAAAGGAGACTACCAAAAAGCAGCCTTGTAAATGAAAAACATCGAGGAGAGGGAATTCCTGGCATTCCATGGTATCTGGGTTTATTTTCTTACAATTCTCTAATAAGAAAAACACACTTCAGATGTATTCTTGGTAAATGTTTTCACTTGTCTCATCTATCTTTTCTGCCAAATGTGACCCAAATATATTGTTTTTATATGCCTCGAGGACATCTATTGGATAACTAACCAGTGCATCTGTAAAAGTGGACTTGGCACTCCAGTGCAATCCCTGAATGTAGATTCAATTGTCAGCACCTCATTACTAACTGTTCTTTCACTGGAATAATTTTTATTAAAATAACCTTATGCAATAGCTTTAAGACACAGAACAGAATGCTCTAAAGTAACCTATTATGTTACATGTAGTATTCCCAAGTAATACATATGTTGTAAGAATCAGACTTTATTTTTAGCATAATTCATTTGCTTTGTCCAAAAACTAAATTAAAATCCCTGACAAGTAACTCTTTAATATACACATTTTAAAGACTGCTTGGCAAGAATTTTTATATACCTTGTAGTGTACAAAATCCTACTCAGAAGCTTTCAATTAACTTGATTCATATAGTAACTTGGTCTGGCATTCTGTGTAAGCTGTCCTGCAGCTTGTAGGAATGAAACATTTTACGGAACAGTTTTGTTGGACTGAAAGACAGCTAGCTGAAATTCAGACAGGACTAAATAATGGTTTTGAATATTGCAAAGTTTTAAGAAATTATTTGCATGCATTTTTTCCCCTTCACCTCTGCAGAGTTTGGCCACTGTTAGAGGAGCAAGAGTGAATCTGGGGTAATGCTGTAATGATTAAGGTCTGCTTTCTTAGAGTGGCTAAGAGGCCTGTGGCATATCTGGGGAGCCGTTCAGTGTCAAGCCTTCCCTTTACCTTATGAAGTACTGTATATCCACATCTGCTAGTTGGAAAACAGGGTGGGTCAGGTCACAGTAAAAAATTCTACTTACAATAGAAAGAATTTTACTTTTCAGTGATTTTTCATGATTTTTTTTTTGTCTTGAAGGAAGCGAAGTGGCTTCAGCATTCATCTGGATGGTCAGTTGTTTTGTTTCTGGAAGTCCTCCAATTGCTATGGAGCGCTTGATTGTTTATTTGGATCAACCTGCCTTTAATGGTTGCTCTGGGGCCTAGAGATCAGGTGCCGCTTCTGCTTTTGAATAATGGTGGATGGCTGGAATAACTGGTGTTTTGTTTTTGTTTCAACTCTAGTTGACAATGACTTAACATGCTATTGCAGGGTATGCATTTTACACTTCTGCAGAAGCCTCTTTGAGAAATCTTTGAAGACTTCTAAAGAATGTATTACAGGAGGGGTGGGCAGGAGAAGAGGAAGGAGCACTCCTGGTTCCATACTGAGTGAATGCAGAAGAGCTTAGTCCTGAACACCTGGCAAGAACTGACAACACTACCCTGTATTTGGAACTGAAACTTGTTTTTGCAAATACAAGTATGATGCATAGCTATCTACTGAGTGCCCCAGTGCCACCATAATTGTTTAAAAGCTCCTTTAGTACTGCGGTTTGAATGATGGGAGAGTTCTAGGGTAGCTAAATGTTCTGTGGCCTGTTATAAAGGCTCTTCTGCATTGATGGCTGGTGTGAAGCTACTGCAGAAGAGAGGGAACCCTACCAGCTGGTTAATGGATGAAAATGATAACAGTATGTATTATGTATTTTTAAATAACATAATTTAAAACAGAAACAGATAGGGGTTAGAGGAAAAACAGAGTTAAAATGTTTTGAGGTGTGCTGACCACATCTTCGAGCTAGGACTCTTTACCTAGTTGATAGTTAATCTGCTTTTCTCTTTGCACAGAACATGTTCAAAATCATGTCTGTATACAAGGTGGAGCTTAGTGGGATTTAACACTTCAAGGATTAGTAATACCTGAACATCAGTCACCCTCCGTCAAAACCATCCCTGCCTTCCTGAGATGCATCTTGCTTGCTCTCTTCTCTCTCAGTATTGTGCCAGCTCCCTCTGCTTAGGGTGTCAGCAGAAAGGGTTAAAAAGATCAAACCTTGTGTTTGGTAAGTACACTTGCTGTAGATCAAAAAGAAGCCATCCTAAAAAAGATTAATAACATTCCTGTTCTATTGTTACACTTGACTTTCAGTAAAGTTTTTGAGATAATCCAACTTTTGAAAGAGACATGCTGAAATTCATGTATTTTAAGACAACCAGAGGCATTTGTTTCCAGGATAATAATCATGCAGGATTATAGACTTCAGAGGTTCTTGACATTGATAAGTAACTGTCATAAAAAGACTTCAGGCAAAGACAGTGATCTGTTTCTTGTTGGTGCAATTGCCAGGCATGTCTTCTGTTTCAGGGCTCTTTGCTTGACTAAGGCTTCCATTTCACTCGTGTTTCAGCTTGGTGAGGAGCAACAGCTCTGCATGAGTTCCTTTTCCTACACTCCTTACCTTCCTAAATGTGTCTTTGTTTCCTTGACACTTGCCTCAGGGTAACGTCTTCCAGCAATTAGCATTATGACAAAAAACATACTGCAGTTTGCACAGTAGTCATAGGATGGTGTGAAACATCACTGGCAGTCTGTTTTGTAGAATGTGAGTAGAGCTGGCTTCAGAAGTGTATTTAGGGAGAGCCTGGTACTTTGCCAGCTATTTCATGCTCACGCTGTTACTTCTTGGTAGTTCAGCAGGACCAGCCTTACTTGTTTAGAGGAACTCTCTTCCCAACAAAACATTTGATAGCTGCTGAATAAATAAACTTGCAGCAGTATCAGCCACCCTATGAAATTGCAAAGCTAAGTCTGTTTGCTTACTTAACTCCCAGTGTGTGTGTGCATTACAGTGTTATATATTTAAATAAAAGTTTTCCAAAGTGAATGGGAACTTTGGTGTACCAGTCAGTAACCCAATTCAGAGTTCTAATAATTTTGTATTTTGCAGACAACAAGGCGTTATGGACTTCTCCTTTTCTACAGGGTGGTTTGGAGAAGATGAAGAGTCCTAATCCAAGTAGTTTCTCCCTGCAGTGTCAGCCTCTTCTGCTTGCTCAGTTTATTTTTTCAGATTTTCATTTTGATGTACTGCACTTGGATGCCACAGCACACGTAGGGGACAATTTATGTATATATATATTTTACCTCTGATGTCACAAATAGAGATGATTTGGTTTATCTGCACGTATAGCTTTGTTAGTATTGACATGGGTCATCTGCAGAAGGGTAACTATGTGAGAGCTAAGTTAGTCCAGGAGTTGCAGAGATTTTGCTTGATGTTTGTTCCACAAGCAGACTCCTTTTGATCTTGAGACCTGTTGTGTTTGTAAGGATTTCATGTGTTCTCAGTGCTGCTGGTCACAAGCTTATGCATGTAATACAACACATTGCTGCTGTAGGCTAACAACAGCAATCAACGTGGACTTAGGTTAGGGGAGTTATGTTGCTTGTGACAGTGGTAAGATATTTATACAATATTACAGTTTTTTGGGTATGTTTTTATTCTCTCTCTGGAACATTTGATGAATATTTTTCTACTCATTTTGTTCTGATTACATAGCATTTTCCAGACATCCACAGTTAGTAAATTTTAAAATTACTCTATAAATGGAATTGCTAGTCATTCTGTAAGTCCTCCAAATTAAATTCTGGCTCACTATGGGGTTTATCTTCTTATCTCTTCTATTACGAAGAAAGAAGAAAAGAAAGTGTAGTTTAAGGAAACTGCCTTCATGTTTCACAGCATATAATCCAGTTGAATACTCCATATTATATTGCTTCCTTATGTTTCACCTTTGGTTGACCGTGAAGTTTACAGGTTCAAGTGGCTATTAATGATCTTGGGAATAGCTAAAATAAACAACGCAAAGGTGATGAGAACCTATAGGTTCCCAAACTATTTGTTGGACTGTGTAGTTTTGGGTTTAGCACAGAAAAATGCTGTATTGGCTGTCTATAATCAGATGAAACATTGTAGAAATGCTGTCTTCCTAAAGGATTATTAAATGTGTGACCATATCAGTTCAAGAATACACACACACACACATATATATATCTCTATATAAAAATTATTTAAAAAAAGCTCTGGATGTCTTCTAAGAAATTTTTCACTAAGCAACTGTTCTAATATTAAACTGATAGAGAAATTCTGTTTTACTAGTCCGTGTAAATGGAATACAATAAGAGGATTTATAAATGAATTTCCTTTTCAGATACAGTGTATGTGTTCACGTGCATTTGTGCTGACTTTTATTATGGTAAAAGGCAAGCCACAGATTATTTTTCTGCTATCTTTAATTATTTTTCTGTTTTGGTTTAGTGCACACCAATGTCATTGGTTTACAGTATTACTCTTTGATACTGGAAGTGGCAATGAGTGGACTTGTGTTACTTTTCAATAACATCATTCCATGCGCAGCTGCATTGTCTCATGTGTGCCGTTATTAGCAAGCAAAGTTGTTCTGTGTCGTGGATGCTGAAGTGTATAGGTTAAACTTTTCAGTTTTCTGAAGCCAAAAAAATTCTTGTATGTGTATCACAGTGCCTATATATATAAAACAGTCTATATTTAGATCAACATGAAACAGGACTGTGGTTAAGATGCTTGTCCTTACAAGTTTACATGATTCTTGGATTGAGGAAATGTTTGATAAAACTTAAGATGGTGGGTTTGGCAAGTGACAAACCAGCTTCAGATGGTGGTTGACCACAGTCATCAGACTTGTGTACATATTCTGTTTTATAAGTATGGCCGTCTGTAAAGTAGATCAATGAACAAGCCAGAAAAGTTAAGTTTTTCTTTCTTATTTTTTAATTAAAGTAAAAAGGACAGGAGTTAGGCAAAACATAGTATGCTGTGTTACCATTCACTTTTGTTGGGAGGATTTTTTCCCCTCTTTAATCAATTCCTGATGTGAACAGAATCCTTGCCAACCTTTTAATCATTAATTCTTAAATTTTATTGTAATTCAGTTCACCTGTGGGACCAAAAAAATGTCGGATTTTAAGAATCTGATTTACTGTCCATTATCTGTGAAGGAGGGGAAAAGAATTCAGCCCCAAGCAAAGAGCTGTAGGTAAACAGAACAGTGTGGGGCAGTTTGGGGTTGCTGTGTTGGTTATGTTTATAAGAACCTTCTGAATTGTTTGGTTTTAAGTTCTCCCATGCTCTACTGATAACAGGGAGCATGTTTCTTCTGGTTTGGAGTATAGTGGTCATGGTTTTATTGGGACACAATGGTTTATATGAAACAGAGTGGGTTTGCAACTTAAAATCACAATTTTTTAAAAAGCTGTTTTGAGATAATTCTTTCACAATTCTTGTCTGAAATGATCTTGTGATTATGTGTATTCTCAGCATTTTTTAGACTTTTGCTACTATGTCTGTGAAAATCATGTCCCATACTTCAGTGTAAGATGAACCAAAACTTACTCTCTCATGATACTCAGAAACATATTCAAAGAATACTTTCCTATTCCTGTTGGTCTTAGTCATTGGTTGTGTCTGATGAATCATATTTTCTATTCTCCTAATGGTAATTAACAGCCTGTTTTATCATCCTGCATCTGAAAACGGTTGCAAAACTGAAGTTAACTTGACCAGTGCAGCATTGCCTTGAATTGTCATTAACTGTAGGTATGCCTTTATGAAGCTAAACATAATAGCTGGAATATAATAACTTGCATATAACAACTGTTCCCTCTCTTATTGCTCTGTTTTAACCAACTTTCCCTTGGTGCACTAGACAGTGTACCCTTCGTTTGCGAGCGAGAGCTTTCTAAGAGTAGCCTCTGTGCTCTGCCGGTTTGTTTTATGGCCATGTTGAGTCAGCTGTACACAAAACCAGTAACAAAGGAAAACTTGGGCTGTATCCTCTGGAGCTGCCTGGCAGTCCCTCCTGGCTGTCAAGGTCTAGGCAAAGCAAGTTCTCTGCTTCCCAGTTTGGTTTGCAAAATGATCCTGTATTGCTGGATCAGTATTACTGGCACAGGGGTATCCATGCTAAGGTAAAAACAGGGGAGAGGAGGCAAAATACTGCAGAATTTTTGACTTCCAGTGGCAAATCATGTCTTTTTATGAACAAGTCTACTGTATTAGTCTGATTAATATTGTACTTTCTTGGTATGTATACCTATATATTGAACAACATACTGTGAACTGTACAGTTCACTGAACAACATACAGTGACTAATAAATTCCTAACAAAAATGTGTTACTTCTAACACTTATTGCTTACAAATATTTCAGGTAGTCCAGAGGATAATCTATTGTAGAACTTCATGGCTGATCATCAGCTCCTGTTTTTGTTCATATACTTTAGCCTTGCTGGCTGCAAGCTGATTTGCAGCACCTTGAGTGTTATCTTAAAACTGCTTTTAAAATGCTTGGCAGCTTCTGTTTTATCTGCCCGCTGTTTAAAATAAATGTTTTAAAATAAATTGGTGGCAAAAGACCGTTAAAAGTCTAGTCAATTTTTAATTAATTTTTTTCCTGTATTTTTAGAATGAGATTTTTTTAAATTAGAAATTTATGCTGCTTTGTCTTGCAGGAAAATAATATAACTTTATGATTTGATAATTAAGTTTGCTAACATCTGGTAAATAATAATTTGGCCATATAGGACTACGTTCCCTATAAGAGTATTTTAACAGTACAGAAACATCTAGGAAATACGCCTAGTTTGGCCATAGTAAATAGCAAAGTATATCACATAGACAAGGCCTGTGGTTTTCTTTCTGGAAAAGTTCTATAATTTACAAAACTAACAATACAGAAAACACTTTTATGCGACCCTTCCCCTTATTTATATAAATATATATAAAATAATAGGACTTATTTTTTGCTCAAATATCTCATGAAGTACTGCAATATCTTCTGAACTTTGCAGTGCACTTTAATTGACAGATTAATTTCTCATAGATACTGCTTTAAAATTGTTGTTGCCGGGGGGGGGGGGAGGAATCTCAGAACCTTATGCATTGTTGCGGCAGAAAATTCGGTGTTTTAGCAGCACTCCCCATGACCTTCAGTGAATCAATTGTTTATCAATCAAATTATGCTAGTATGAGTTAATAAATTAACTTGATCTTGATGTGACACAGCCTTCCTGGAGTATACGCAGAAAGGAGAGAGAGGAAAGAAGGGTCTGTATAAACACCACATGCAAAGGCTGAAGCTATCTGCCTGCCATTAGCCCTTTATCTAAGAGGCTCTTGGCATATAAATCAAACAATAACCTCTCTGTTTTGACTCAGTGCCAAAGTACACAGCCACAGTTGAGTCTAGAGCAGATTACACCCACTGAGTGGCTTGAGGGCTTGGAGTGAAACTGGGAAATAACCGTTAAATTATTCAGGAACATATTTATGTTCTTTAACGTTGGCTGTGAGACTTTTTTTTTTTTTAGTACTATTTGCATGTTCTAATCATAGAAACCAGTGTGGAGGGCATTTTAACACACATGTAAGTGAGGATGTGAGAATAATGTTCTAAAGTGAATGGCTGCAAAGAGTTTGTTTTTTAAAAAGTTTTGTGTGTTTTGCCATGTTGCAGTATTTTCACTATTCTATGGTGAGGATGGTAATATCCAGTGCTCCTTCTGTGGTTTTCTGGAAGCACGATAGTTTACCTTTTTCTCTAAGCTTAGGGTGGATTGGAAAATAGTTCAAGTTCCTACTGTCTGTGAGGTGCAATTAAGCTGGGCAGATTTGCCAACCATATAAAACGTCCAACAGCAGAATTATGGTCTGCTGCTAAAAGCCATTTTAAAACATCATTTTACTTTCTTGGGAATAAAAAGTGTTATCCCTTCTGGGGATGTGCAATTTACATTTATCTGAAGAGGTTTTGGGGTGTTTGTGTTTTTCTTTGAAGAAAATATTGCTGCATTTTCAGCTGAACACACGTTGGGTAGCCCATCGAGTGCATGTGCTCTGAGCGCGTGCAAATACACAGCAATGCTAGAGGCTGAAGTCCTGGAAATACTGATAGCTGTTTCTAGACGGAACATTCTTGAAAAATTGTAATAGAGCAATAAATTGTAAAATGTTTGGTCACTTTTGGAAGGGTGAAATGAAGAGCAGCTTCTTTCTCTGAGCACAGCTGTGTCCCAGCAGCTCGGCGGTGCGGGGGTCAGCTCTTCTCATCCCCTCAGCATTTCCCGCAGCATCCCCGTGGCACGGAGCAGAGGCTGTTCAGGGGAGGCTGTTCCACATGTCGCCGTTGGTCCCTTCCAGTGGGCGCTGCTGTGTGTGGAGAGGGGTGCAGTCGGGGACTTGGCTGTCCCCCCGGAGCTGTCGGGCTGGCATGTGTGTCCAGGAATGCGCTGCGTATCCAGCATAGCCTTGTGCAGCCTCTGCGCTCTTGGAAACAGCGGGGCAATTGGAGGAGGGAGGCTGTCTCTTGATATGAGGCTCATAGCCAGATCATTGCATCTTAGTGCAGGCTTGTGCTTCTCTTTGGTTTATTGGTATTTGAATGACATATTGCCAGCAGTGGACTTGTCCTTCATAGTAACGGTCTCCAAACCACCCTGGTGGTGTTTTTTGAAGCGCTGTGCACTTAGTCTGGATGTTGTGTTGTCTTTAAATGAGTGTGAGTTATTGCAAAGGATATGTTGGCAGCACACACTTTTTTTTTTTTTAAGCAGTTGCTCAGTTTTGGTCAGCTTTGTGGTATTAATGAAGCTCTAATATTTATTGAATTTTTCTCTCCACCCTTCCTCTTGTGAAAATAAACAGGCACAGCTGAGCTGTAAAGCTATATAGACAAAAGGTGAAAGTTTTGCTGATACAACAACCGCAGAATCTGTCTCATGTTAAGACTATTGCAATTTTACTACTGATTTTTTTTTAATCTGTAAAAGTATAAATGACTACTTTTTTTTTTATGCTGAAATGCTGTCATTTCAGCTGGTTCATTTTTGAAGCCCACTCATTTTTTTTTTTTTTTTTTTTTTTTTTTGGTCACTTATTCAAAGCATGTGTCAGCAAGTTGCTTTTGAAATCCCGTGTCCTTTGCCAGGTGTAGAAATAACTGCATTTGTTTATGCTCCTTCCTTAACATCTTACTTGTATGATGGCCTCCACCTGGTTACTTGCTGTTTCTGATGTAGGCTGTGCTTTCACCTGACCCCAAGCAGTTTAAAACCAAAACAAAACTGTATTTGATTTGAGCTATGGGAGATCTGGGGAGGAAACTGGATATGGATACTGACTTCTCCATTTGGCCTGTGAAAAGATTATGGAAGAGACTCTTGACCTGTTTTTCAGTAAGCCTGGGGACATGGGAAGGGTTACATGTAACTGAAAGAAAAATTTTGTTATGCCTGTGTTTTATGAGGGGAAAACAGGATGATCTGAATTTGTCCTGTTAGCCAAAGCAGTCCAGGCAAAAGTCCAGTAATAGATAATGTACACGTCAATTTTATGCTTCTTGACTGGAAATTAGATTGCATTAAAATAATTTGCAATAGCTTGCCAGAGACTACAGATGTGGCTGATAATTTTGGCGATTATGGAATGCTGGTTGGACAAGAGTGACATGTTTTCATTTGGTTAATTATATATGCTGATTGGAGAAATGTGTTGCCAAACTATAAATGCTAGGGAGGTTAAGAATGGCCTGTTGGTAGATCTGAAAACATAATTGTGAATGTGGAACACTTAGTCATTGAGTGGACATATTTTTCTGGTATGGGCTTACTGCTTCCTGACCTCTTGTTCTTGCATTAGTGACCTGGAAGACCATGTTTGAGTAATTTATCAGTAATAGACAAAACCTGGAGCAGTAAGGGAAGTAAATATCTTTCTGTACTGGTGGTGTGAAGCAAGAGGCCTATCATTTCAGCCAAGTCTAAAATTTTGGTGGTGTGCATTGGACTCTCCAGGGCAGTAAGTGTCCCCAGGTTTCTGTCTTTGCCTTCAGGTTTGCGTCTACTGTAAGTGTTCTCCATAGGGTAGCATTTGATTTCACCTATTTCCAGACTACTATCCCCAGCTTGGTAATAGCACATCCCAGTGCCACCAGCCTCCCCTGTTCTCTCAAGACGTGTTCAAAATAAGTAGCTTTGAGACTAGGGCTACAGACAATCATAGACAATTCTGTCTGTCAGATAACCTTGGCAGTACTGTCCTTGCAGGACTGGATCAGAATAGATCAAGAGAATAAGTTATTTTTCTAACAGGTGCAAGATTATGTGTTTGATTATAATCTTGCAAACGTCTAGGTCAAACAATTAGTTTAGGGATCGGAGCTGTGTTTAAAAACTACCAACTTTTTCCTATCTGACTCAATGCATAGTCCCATATGGAATATGTTGCTACAGCTGAAAGGAGTGCCATGGGAATGAGAACAAGTTCCGCCACAGTGAATGTTGCTGAAGTTAACACGCTGTCACCAGAAGAACTGCTTCCCAAACTGTACCCTTACATCTGCTCAAGGCTTTGGCTTTTTTACCCTGGCATCTTGCTACCAGTGAACAGCAGACTTCATTGAGCTGTCTTTCCTTTGGGTATTGTGAATTTGGGAACCCAGCTTGTTAGCTGCTTCACAGCTAACTTGTTCTATCCTTGATTTATACTTTTATTTTTCTGTCTCTCTGGTCCTTAATTAAAGAAAGGGTGCTTCTGGAGGCTGTAAATCAGAACTGCTTTGAACTTGCTGCAGCCGTCTTCGGTCAGCATAGAACATCCCAGTCTTTCTGACTTTCTCATCAGTACCTCTTTCTTGGCACAATGGCCAGCTGCTGTCTCCTTTTAGGATTCACACAGATTATGGGTCTGATCATTTGGTCCTTTTCCCCTCTTTGTCTTCATGATTCAGCTTTGAAAATGGGCATGCAAATACCAGAAGTAGGGAAGCTGCATCTCTTAGGTGTCTGGATTTCTCTCTCTTCCTTTAACTTTTTTTGTTGTTCTAAATTCCAAATAATATGCAGTTAAATTAGTTTTTGAACTAGAGTGGCTCATTAAAAAATGTAACATTTGAGCATGAGGGAAGGGAGAAATTTGCCTTGCTTTCAGTATATCAAATGGCATGGCTGAGTCTGACAGGACTTTTCAAAGACTTCAGCCTTATCTCTGGACATAACGTAATGTTTTTGTTTAATAAACTTCTAATTTGTCTACCAGATAACTGCTACACTTGTTTTTATTATATTCTGTTTTCTGAGATGTCTGGCTGATTAGGTACTGTGAGCATGATGGTAAAAGGAAGGGACAGGGTATCAAAACCTGTGAGGAAGACTCTAAGCTTGTTGGTGAAACTGGTTAATGACAGAAACCCCAGAATGTTGGTGCTCTCTTCTCTTTGTCACGCTTGCCATGCCCTGCAAAACATTTTGGAATAGAGATGCACAGAAGTGTGCACTGTAATACTTACCTATTGTTGTGACATTTATTTTGAAGGGTGGTTTAGAGTTCCTGATCTGTATCGTAGTGTAACTGTAAAGAATTTATTTTTTCTTAATCAAACCAACATGATTCAGTCAATATCTTTACATATTGTGTAATATGTAAAATAATTTTAAAAAATCTACTTAGCTTCAGAAAACTACTTTCAGAGTACAGTGGTACACTAGACAGTGTGTAAAGTATATAAATAATCCTTGAGAAGTCAAGGAATGCAAGAGAAAGGAGGAACTTGAATTGAGGTACTGTATCCCATACTAATCGCTGTTCACAGCACCAGTGTCATCACATTAGGACATTTGGACCAAAGCAGAGGAACTGCAGATGGGAAAAAGAGGAGGGGAAGGGCACCATTACAAGAGCTGGAAGACAGTCGCAGACAAATGTCTCACCAAAAGGGGATGATAAGATAATATTGTTTCCGAGCATTAGAAATCTCTAAAAGGAAAATTTTGTGGTAACTTCTCAGATCAGGCAAGAGGCCACACCAGAGCCCTGTACTGCATCCTGCTGACTCATTCCCAGCAGCCATTCCTGTCTTGGCATTGATGAAGTTAAGGAGCGGGCAGTTGTTCAAAGCAAAAGTCCTCTGAAAGTGTAGTAGAGGGGGAGCAGGAGAAGTGTTTTCAGCAGAAAATATACAATGCATGTGATTACTTTTGTTGGTCTTTTTCCCTATTATATTTAAAAAAAAATGGTTGAGTGTAGCAACTGTTGCTTTCTGTGGATTGACCTCCTCAGATGGCTATGTATATGAGCTGTTAATATATATTGATCTCATCCTGTTTATGTATTGATCTCTATATGATACCTAAACCACTGTATTCAGCAAAGCAGCGGGAAGAAAAAAAGAAACTCAGTGAATCACAATAATTGGGCAGATCGCTTGTAAAAATAGCATACCCAGGGATCCATTACTTAAGGAAGATTGTGTTGAAGCATCTAGTTGCTTTGAAAGACTCTTCCTTAATTCTTGCACTATCATATGTTACAAATCAGCATGCTTTTTCTTGTGAGGAATCCCCTTGGAGCTGCTGCCCATGAACAGTGCGCAGCATCAGCACTCAGATCACACTTGGCGAGGGAAAGAGGGAGCTGCTGCAGATGCCCTGGCCACTTTGGGATGCACTGCCTCCTGCCTCCATCACTGGAGGAAGGTCAAGTTAGTACTATGTGGAAGAGAAATTGAAAGATTATGTCAGATCGTCTGTCTTCTCCTTTCTTAAAGCATGGCATGAAATTTGCTGTTCCTATTCATTTGTGGTTTGTTCAGAAGAAGGGTAACTCGACCTTCTTCCCATGGTCCTTCCACCCACTCAGGCTTTGACAGAGGATGTGGGTTCCTGGGATGACAGAAGTGGGGCTTGGCAATCCTCTTACCTGGTTTGGGAGATATCACAGATTTGCTAAATATAGCCTTGCTGTTGCAGCAGACTGTAAGCACAGCTGCTCTGTAATGGGTATCAAATGAATTGTTGGGGTGTTTTATTTTCCATGAAACAAAGCTTGTATTGGCGTGTTTATAAGCGTGTTGTAAATGCCATCAAAATGTGTTTAGGAGTTGAATGTCTCCTGAGGAAAAACTAGAGGGAAGTTTTTTGTTTAAGAAAAAATAAATAAAAAAAGAATCCAACACAGTTAATCCCAATATGTGGCTGTAGCCCCAGGTGAGGGTTCTCCCCCTGAATTCATTCACAACAGCGACAAATGCAGTGTCCTGGAGGAGAGAGAAGACTGACAGGGAACAGAATGCAGATGAGCCTCACAAATTCCTGATTTAAGCTTAGCAACAGCAACAATAAAAAGGAAATCTGTAAATGCAGAAGTACTGATGGTTCATTCTGTTATGGATTATCCTTTTCATGCAAGGAGAATCCACGAAACCTGAAGTGTTGGTAGTTCATCACATCATACCAACAGCCTTCAGCATTGGAAGTGAAGTATTGGCTTTGGGATATTTAAACTGCCACGGGGAAGTTAGGGCGCACCCTTTCCATAGCTTTTTGGTGGCTGAAGAAGTTTGGACTGTTCCTGATATTCCCATGGTTGAATGGTAGTGGTTATGTTGAGGCTGACATACCTTTTTTTAATATGTCAATCCTAACACGTTATAATTAGTAGCAAAAAAATCCTAGATTTTTTTTCTGTAGCTGTAATAATTGTCCTGCTAAGAAAAAACGAGCTTTTACGATCACTTTATTTTTGCTTGTATCCTGCCCACCTCAGAGGAGTTACTAAATAGAAGTGCTCATCTTAGAATATAAATGTTGTCTTAAGCTTACTCCATTATTCAAGCAATGTTTAGTGTAACCCTGTCATTTTCTTATAGTGATCCAGCTGCCAAAGCTCTCTGGGAGTCCTTCATGAACCTCAAACAAAAGGAAGCTGTGATGGAGGCTCGGAGACACCTTGTGGAGGCTGCGAGCAGAGAAAATTTACCTATTAAGATGAACATGGGTGAGTAGTGTGACACAACCTTCCCTACACAGTGGTAATGTGAAAGATGATGTCGGCTCCTTTTCTTCCACTTAACCCTCAGAGAAAACTCACCCCATCCTTGGTTCATCTCCATACTTGACACAGATTTCAGGTGAGCATCGTGGCTACCATAGGGTCATTCTGGTATATAAGTGAGAGGCAGTTGTTTTCTTTGAAATACAACAGTCTTAAAAAGACTCGGAGCAGTGGTGAGGCAATGGAGTTCTATGAAGGATGGTTCTAAAGGCATGCAAATGATGAGCAGTGCTGCTTGCCTTTATTTTGCAAAGCATGAGGATTTGGGTATTCTTAAGAAGTCAGCAGGATTTGTGTCCTGAAAGCAAGCATTGTAATTAGCAGCTGATCTGGTAGAATTTAATCTTGCATATGATTACATAAGTAGTGAGGTTTATGTGAAATAAGGCTGCCTGGCTCAAAAGAGTTTAAGCTGAAAACCACATCTAGGCACGATTTAAACCTGAATTCTTCAAAATATTAGAGATACAGATTATAACATAATGACTTTCAATAGCTTTTTTTTAGAACCTCATTCTCACTATATACCATACTCAGTGAAATGCAGGAACTGATATAACATTAGGCTTATAAAAACTGGTATTGCTCTATACCACAATGATTTTTTGCATTTTATGTACTCTTAAGGCTATTTTACGCTGAACTTTTCATCAAGAGAGAAAGGTCTTAATGGAGTAAGAGTAATAGGCTTTTGTCTGGGACTCCAGAGTAAACTGCCAACATATTGTAGAAGAATTAGATGTACAGCCAACTCATGAACTCTCTAACAACTATAACATTTCATCTATAGTATGGTCTTTACAAATACCTACAGCATGCCTTTAGTAGATTATTAATCAGAAATACTAGATTTCTGCAACAGTAATGCTGTAAGCTGTTTTAAGGAAATAGAAAAGGAACAGCTGTGAGAAGGCTGTTACAAACTTGTCTGAAGGAGGTAAGGCACAGTAAAAAACCAAAATCTTCTGTAATCTTTCACCAATACTCTGTGTGTGAGTATTCACCATAATCACATTAAGAAGCCCCCACTGTTTTTCTATTACATACGCCTTGAAAAATGCTTATGAATGTTGAAGTTCAACTTTGTTTTTGAAGTAATTACTTGCCATCTTTGAGAGGAAACAATCTATCGACCACCTTTGCTGCTTTGTGTGAATGGTTAGATCGGTTGCCCTTTCCTCTGTGTCCCCTTCCTGTGGTATCCAGTGAAGGCTGCAATAACCTGGTTCTTAATTATTGCTTAATAATTAGCTGACACCGAGGGCAGCCTAAGCATCTAACATGTGAGCCCAATATGGTGCTGTATAGAAACATTTGAGAGTTGATCATGAAACAAATTTCTGACTTGTTTTTTGTTGAAGTGTAGCTGTAATTTACTAATGTTTATGGAATTCTGTTATTTATTTTGTGCACATGTATCTTGCGCTAGAGTCATAACAAGTTGTTAACTTTGTAGTTGAACTTCAAAGAGTGAAACAAAATTTAAGGCAATCTTGTAAATGATAAACAGAGATAAAATGAGAAACAAGAAAAGGAGGGCACTACAGTCACACTTCTTATTGAGCCTAAATGCAAAAAACTTGAAACAACCCCAGATGTCACATTGTCCATTGACACATATTTATTAATGACTTTTTAGAACAGATCTACATCTTTACAGCATTCATTGCTCATTCATCATGCTACAGAACATCTTCATTCTCTGTAGGGAAGCTGGAAATTGTGTTGTTTATCAATTGCTGCTTTTGCTGAGAAGGAAAAAAAAATTAGTGGCCTGTTCTGGTCCCAATTCCTATGTTTAGTCAAAAGGCTCCTTCCACTGCAGCTGTGATATGAGGCAGCACTGGCTTGAGAGAAGGGAAATGCTTTCACTCTGCTCTGTGCTTAGACTTGAGGTTTTACAGTTTTACCTCGGGTACTGCCTGTAGCAGAAGATCTTGGTGGATTGCACACTGGTTTTCCCAACACTTAAGGTATATTCTGAGTTTTTTATGACCCTAATACTAAATGACAGAGCTTTTCTAGCATGAACGTTGCCTCTTACTCTCTTTACTAAGACCAGCTGTGTCAGATGGTAAGCGTATTTTCCTTACTACTACTTTTTTGCTTTTTTTCCCTCTGGAAATAAGGAGTGAATTACATTTGAAAGCAAAGCTTTGAATTCCGTTTGGTGTAGCTGAGCCCTCCTGCAGTGGCCACCTGCCTGAAAAACTGCACCATGTGTGACACTGGCAGTGTGGGAGCCCTGTGCAGTGATGGGAAATCTGATCCTATCCTGTTTCCATATTTTCAGTGCAAGGAAAATAAATTCTGTTGTTTTCTGGGCTTTGAAAGGCTGCTTATTACTCTGAGGTGTGCATGTGCTTGCCCACATTACTCTTGCAAGCAAGGTGCCTGACAGCCAATTTTCCTCTTTCTCTGCCTGGCTGCATGTGGCAGGAGCTCCAACAGTTAGCTGTGGGAGGACACACAGCTCAAGATTTTGCTTTCTGATATCTTCTGAATGTGGTCTCCTCCTCCTCCTGCAAGGAAAGGCGTAGGAGAAATGTAGAAGGAGACATGTCCATTCCCCAATGCCCCCAAATGTCTGCAGGCCACTGGGAACTCCATCTTCTCTGGCTGAAATCAGCAAGGGTGGAGAGAGGAGTTCTGAGGAAGGAGAAGAAAGAGAAATAAAGAAAATAAGCAATTTTGGCCATATTTGTTGAGCTGAATAGATTGGAGCACTGCTCTCAGGTGTTCTTGATTTGCATATTCATTTCATTAGCTGTGTCAAGGAAAGTGGTAGTGGGGATGTCTGGAAGTCCTATTGACTGTTTCAGAAGGGATCAGTGTAGAAAGAAGGCGGCTGAAGATGAGCTGGCAACAGGTCATTGAAAATTTTGGGTGAAGCTTTTGAAGCAAGCGCCATTTCAAATTTAAGACCATCTCCACAAAATTTGTAAATAGAGCATGAATCTCTCCTTTTGCTGTAGCTGCTTCATACTCAGGTTCTCAGATGGAACATTAAGTGGTTTTACACCATCTTCAAGGGGGATTTGCCTTTTTTTTTACTGTTTTCTTCCATTTATGCCTGAGGAAACTGCATATTTTGTCTGTCATTTCACTTTGAGTGAAAGAACTATGTTGTTACAAACTTCAGCAAGTGACACAGGCTAGTAAGCTGTCCAGAACTGTTTATTGCAAGCAATTTGAAGTCCTATTTCTTTTTAAAGGCGAATTGCAAGTCTTAGGAAACTGCATCATAGAGGGAGACAAAATGACAAGTTATGGTCCATAAAACAAACTAGAACACAAAACTATGGAGCTACTTTTCCCTTTCCTTACGGAACAAAACCTGAGCTGGATAGCTATGTAGCACATTTGATTTTTCTGAGGTCAGTTCTGGAGGAGGCAGGCAAAGCACTGTGCAGAATTCCAGCCAGCATAAAGGCTTTATGCATGCTACATCCTGTTTACTTACTATTTAATTTGTTCCATCCGTAAATACATAACATGGGTATATGGGTTTTGAAGATCTAATTTCCTGTGGAGTTTAGTAATGCTGCCAGTACTGGCTTTCGGGGAGTATTTGTTTGGTGTTGCTTACTGTGGGCATGCTGACATTAAGCGCCATCTTTACAGGATGAGATAAGTGCACTGAAACCACATTACTAACATAGTAGGTACATTGGAGTTTTGCCTTAACCCTTTTACGTAGATAGATACATTTCCTGGAACAGTATGTGTTTACATGTAAACAGGTGGAGCTGTCTTTTGCCATATGTCCATTGAAATAAAGAAGCATTAAAATATTCTGTATCTTTATATAAATACACACGCAGTCTGTTTAAAAAAAAACAACCAGCACCACTAAAAAACACACACACACTCCAAGAAAACAACAAACAATGCATTTTAAGAACTATATCAGCTGTTTTGCCTCTAGAGGTAGTTCCATTTGTAGGTTGGATACCCAAATGAATGCTGGTCAGTATCTGAGGAAGATGCATATTTGCCAAATTCTGGTCAGATATCCCATTATATAGGTATAAATGTATAGGTGTAAATTATTTTGGCCTGATAAAAATCCTAGCGTTTAAATAAATTTATTTAAAGAATTAAGTCTCCTTTTGAAATGATCTTTATTTGGAAATTTAGAAGATCATTTAAATAGCTTTTTGGTGAGATTTTGTGTGTTCTGCTAAATTCAAGAAAGATTGTAAATAATGGAAAGGGATTACTTCTGCTCAGCTTTTAAAGTATATGACTGCAAGGAGTTCTACTCTGAGACAGCCTGACTTACAGTACGGCAGAAAGGTTGCTGGCTTTTCCATTCATTTACTTCCTGTTCAGTTCTTCATAGGTCTGATGCATATCTTAATCATCTTCTGAACATGGCAGCCCATGAATCTCTTGTTGAAAGCTTTGCTATTAGCATAGTATTTGGCAGTGGTAAAAACCTTGCTATAAATGTTCTTTTGTGGCTTTAGAAACACCCTTGCTCTTCTGTTTGAAAAGAGCACAGTAAACCTTGATTGAGTCTGAATTCTTTCATTGTGTCTTTTTACTGGCCTGGAGACTGATGAAAGCTGAAACATTGGTATAGTAACAAAAACAAAGTGCAGCCTGCTTTTACACAAGCCCTTGTTAGCAGCAGAAAAGCCTTTTCGTTTCTTTCCATTTAACTGTACAAATACAGTTTGAAAGATCAAACTTACAATAAAATTAGCAAAGCCTCAGGGTTTGTGAAATAAAGAGGAATACAGTAACATTCTCTGATGGTCTAGTTTACATGGGTTGAATTGAACTCTAAAATTTGTGTAGAAATAGGAAGACCTGGCATTTTAGCCTGGAGATATGAAATGTTTTGAGTTATAAAAGTACCTTAAAATGGAAGGAAAATAGAGATGAATACCTTATCTAAAACTGTAAAGAATATAAAATACAAAATGTACATTTTTATTTTTTTATTGAAAACTTGCACTGGACTGTAATGGTGTTTAACATGCTATTTATTCTTGACAAGACCAGTGTAAAAATATTAAATACCATCAATTCCTGGGATAAACTTTAGGTATAAAAGCTACTCACTAAGAAAATGAGCTGTAATAAAGAAGATGAGTACACACATATCTTGCTAGATAAATCAGTTCTGATCTTGGATATCTAAAATCTACCCTGGCCAGCCATTAGGATAATTCTGTGATAGAGACAAGTAGTGAGACAATGTCAGTCTGGGTTTGAGGTCCTTACAGAGGAGGAGAAGGCAGATCATCATTGTAGGGCTCAAAGCAGTCTGCAGGGTGTTTGGATCCCTTCTGCAGCACATCTCTGGTTGAGTGATGGGTACCTGGATAACCACTAGGCTTGGGAGGCACTATGGCCCTTCCTGATGCAGAGAGGAGATCATACTGTAGGCTGTTTTGGGGGATGTTTATGTACATTTTTCTGTGGCCTGTTTACCTGGTCTCCAAACCCATCAGGAAAGCAAGCTGCAGGATCAGTGAGGCAGCAGCCAAAGTCTTCCTCCAGGCATCTTTGTGAAGCAGGAAGCTTCTCGTAGCAACTCAACTGAGACACGCCTGGCTTAGCCCGAGGAGTCCCAGATTCCTGATGGTGGGTCTCACAGTGCTGCTCCAAGGACTCACTGCTGTTCTCGGCATTTTTCCAAGGAGAGGGAATGTTGCTTGTCTCAGACCTGAACTCTTTCCACTGCGCAGCCTGGATCCTGAGCAAGCGGTTCCTGAGTTAAATGAGTCTGCTCTTTGTCTCATCAAAAGTAACAGAAGTCCTGCAGTGTGGGACTATCTAGCCACAAGGATTTGGTTTTTCCAGCATGTTGCAATACTGAGTTCCTGATTTCTCCCTGTAGTGCAACTAATAACATAGTCTTGACCTGAAGCAAATGTTCTCAGTCTCAGTGATGGTCAATATAACAGATGTTTGTTGCATCACTCACCCCTGGAGGCGGGAAGGCTTTTGTTTCTCAGTGCTAAATGTTTTTGAAGAGTTTGAAGTGTTTCTGAAAGTTCTGGTTATATTCCTATTTGGGTGGCTTCTATGTAGGCCTTTGCATTCCCAGGGAAATGCTTTTTGGAGTTAGACTTTCCTGACAGCTCTTGATGGAGATGGTCTTTCTGAATAGTCATGACTGCATTGAGAACTGTAGAAGGAACTTGATATTATGGCTGTTTCACTGTACAGTGTTACACCAGGATGAAGTTCAGGGTTTTGACCCCATTGAGTGTGGTCAGCGTTCATCTAACTAAACAGGTCCCATCTTCTGATAGTTATCTGGTTTTGCCAGTCTAGGACAGATGTGTTGCTTCAAGCTTCAGATGTGCAAAGAGTATGTAGCCTGCTGGTTTTCTTAAGCAACTGAGCTTTTCAGGTCATCTCTGTAACTCATTAGATATAATAGAAAGGATGAAGAATACTGGTATTTCTGCCAACAAACTTCTCTGTTTTTTGGGAGATGTGACAAAATAGCTGAGATGGGGAGGTGTTCAGGAGCAGAAGTTTGTTTTTCATCAGTAAGTGGCACTGCATTTGTGTGTAGTGTTGCTGAGAAGCATTATCAGCTGAGGAACCATCTTTGCACTAATCATTATGCTTCTTTCAGGTTGGATGCTGAGTTCGGGAAAGTGGTGTGCCAATTCATTTGTTTTAGTCTTACCTGCTGGTACACAGAGTAGCATCCCTGAGAGTACAAAACAATTGCTCAAAAGAGAAAACATAGTTCCAGTTATTCTGAGGTATGTTTGTTAGCTGTGATGTCCATGTGCGTGTTCTGCAGTTTGTCCTCTTTCCCTTCTTTTTCAGCCTAGTGTGTGTAGTTGAAAGAAACACGTGTTATGAGGAGCAAGTACCTACGCTCTTCATGGGAATCCTATTCAGGCAACCGGGCTGGGAAATGGATGTTACTGTGGAGGCAACAGTAACATTGTGGCAGAAGTTTGGTGGTAAAAGCAGTGGCAGAAGGCTCATTTTGAGAGCACGGTTTGCATCCTTTCTTATCAAGTGCATCCTAGAGAAAGAATTTTGTATTATGAAGTTGACTGAAAAGCCTTTTCAGCAAACTTGCCCTTTTTGATGACTACCTGCAGCTTAGCACAGAATGAGTGGTATCACAAATATGGATGAATTGTAGAATAATTTCATGTTGGAAGGGATCTGTGGAAGCCTAACCCCTGCTAAAACCAAAGACAGCTAATAGTTAGAATAAATACATTGGACCTTGTTCAGCTGAATTTTGGATATGTTTAAGGATATGGTTTTACAGCCTGTCTGGGTGCCCTGCACCAGTCTTAACTGCCCTTGTGGAGAAAATGTTCTCCTTAATGTACAGTTTGCACTTGCTGCAGTGTATGACCATTCCTGCTTGTCCTCTCACTGTGCACCTCCAAAAAGCCTGACTCTGTGTTCTCTGTAATCACTCATTATAACCTTGAAGACAGTAAGTAGCTCCCCTCCCTGCTGTTATTTCTTGAAACTAACCAAACCCATCTTCTTTAGCCATTATTTGTGCATTGTTTTCTCTAGCCCTGTAAATGATTGTAGTGACCCTTCTCTCGACCTGCTTTAGTGTGTTTTGTACTGTGGAGCACAAAACTTCATACTCCAGATACTGTCTCACAAGTACTAAATAAAAGGTTATAACCACTTCCACCTGCCTGCTGGCTGCGTTTATGCTGATGCCATCTAGTACATGGCTTGCTTCTATCACTGCAAGGTTGTACAAGGTTGTACAGCTGATTCATGTTCAACTTGACAGACACATTTAATCCTGAACTTTAGAGGGATTTAGGTCACAGATCCACTGTTAGACTATTGTAAGTGAAAGAAACACAGAAAAAGTTGAAATAAAGGCTGGAAAAAAGCTTTATGATTGCTGCAAAATAGCATGTTGAATGTGGCAAAAGGCTTGCTAGTGTCTACGGGCTTCCATGAAGCGTGTTCTTAGTGAGTGCTATTGTTTCTACAGTTGAAAAGAGAACTGAAAACTGCTGTGTCCCAAATGTAAAACTGCTGTGTCCCAAATGTTGAAATATTGTGCTAGCAAACAGTAAATTTTAATCCTCCTTTTTGGACTTTTGCTCAAAGACTGGAAATATATAAAAACAAGAGGGCTTCTTAGGCATTGTTACTTAAGCTTACTCTTGTTAACTGCATTTGTTTTATTTGGGCAAGAGTTTGACAACTGAGAAAGAGATACTGTGCCAGGTCCGGACACAGACTGTGACTCTCTAATACCAAGAAGTTTAAAAGTGAAGGAGCTCTTAACTGGTGGAACAGTGCAGTATAATTCATGAGGAAGAAGAAAAGTCTAAAGCGATAAAGGCAGCTGTAGGTAGCTTTTATTCTTATTCAGCTCTGTTGATCTTGTAGCTGCTCAGCCAATTGTGTGAATTTTTCTTTTTTTTTTTTTTTTTTAAACTTACCAGTTTCTTTCCTTCATCTCTCACCTTTCCTTTCTCCCCTCCCTTAAACTCCTATTCTAGTAAGTTATGTTCCTTTATGACTTGGGGAAAACACCATTTCACACCTACCTGTTACTTGTGCACTAGTTTATGTATCTTTAATACCAGAGTATCAATTTGACCCTTAAAGTGTGTGGGTTTGTTTTTGGGTTGGGGTTTTTTTTTTTTCCCTGGGAAATGTACACACTAAAATCTATCTTACTGAGGAGAGAAGAGGAAAAAACGGTAATAGAACATGTCATTTACACATCCTACCTGTAAAAAGTACCTTGAAATACCAAATCTTCATCTTAATTGCAAAGATCAAAAGAATGATGTGGAATGTGCAACCACACTGGGTTCTCCTAATGTAAGAACAGCTACAGCTTTTGGGAATGGGTTTGGAAGTGGTCCTCCTGGGAATTAAGTCCTGCCCTCTGCTTAAAGGAAACATGCCTAATTAAGAGAAGGAGACTGGGGCAGGTAATGTGAAGTGCACTCATAACAAAATGAAATAAATTTTAACCAAAACAAATTGGCAGAGAGATGTTTTAATCCAAACTGAAACTACTCAGAATAGTATTAAAGAAAAAATTAAGTTTGTAGAGTGTCCTGTACTTCCTCTATTGCAAGAAGTTTATTTGGAGGCAAATTTTCTGTCTCAGTATTTTAGGAAGTTATTCTCTGCAGGTGACTTTAAATGGCTTTTTGCTGTTCTTGTTTAGGAAATGAAGTGCTGTTTTTTTCTGACTGTTTTGGGTTGGGAGGGTTTTTTTTTTGTTTACTTGGTTTTGTTTAATTAGTACGGCATTATACATTAAGTAGATTTACCTTAAAAAAAAAAAAAAAAGAGTGTAATAATGGGACTACTTGCCCTCAAGTTTAAAGAACTACTTTAGTTGGTTCTGAAGTATCAAGCACCGTGTTTAACACTAAACTCTTGTTGAATTTTTAGGGTTTGTTTTTGGGTTTGAAAATTTTTTGTTCTGTAACTTAATATTCTTGAAAAAATAACAGTTCCTAGATTAAGTTACTTTACAATGTTTCAGGAAATGTATTTTTGTCTCAACTATCTCATTGTTCAGTGAATAACCTACTGCATGCTAGATATCTTTTGTGGTGTAGGATGGGTAATGGTTCAAGCCCTAATTGCAAGTCATGTCATATTGTGTCTTGCACTTCACTGCTATAAAACAGTTTGCAGATGGAAGTGAAACACAGAACCGTGTGCACTGATGTGAAACAGAAATATGCTGGTAGTGTGTTACCTTTGATTAAAATGTAGTTGGCACATGGATGCAGAAATATTTTGAAGTTTTGAATTTAAATATTTTTTTAAAAAAGTGCCACTGTGCTTGTAGACTGTCCATTTGTGATGATCAGACATGGTTAAAAACACAGGAGTAGGTCCCTTAAGCCTCTTTGAACCTGGGTGAAAAACAAAATACTTATTCTTTAAGTCCAAGAAAAGGAAATTTACTGCCATTGCTGCTGTTTAATGGGGAAGCAGCCCTGGCTGGTGTGCTATGATATCTTAATTTCATAGTGTGCATCAGCCATAATGACCTGTGTTTGCATTAGCAGAAGAGTTCATGAACATGGGGTGGGAGATGCTGATGCTGGTGTCTGCTGGGCACACAATGGAAACACATGGCACCTGCACTTTGCTGGAACACTGGGGCAGTTGTGGGTGTCAGCACTAAGGACCGTGCTTTGTGTGTTTTAGAACATGACAGAAAGGGCTTCAGAATGTCTTTACGTTAAGAAAGAAACCATCTAGTCAAAAAAAGGAGGGGAGCAAACTTAAAGATAGTAGCTGAAAGCAATGTAGAAGTAAAAGAGTGAAGTGCTGCTGAGAACAGCCCGTGCTGAAGGATTTAAACCAAGGGTACAGTACGTGCTGGTGTGCTTGCAAAGTCTCTTAGTCTAAGATTTAAGGTAGAACAGTAAAACTGGGTGGCTTGTGCAGTGCTTTTTTGTAAGCATAATTGTGTGAGCCTCATCATTCAGTCCTGCAAAGGATGACTTGTTACACAAGAGACGTGATGAATTACATATATACATATTCATACATCATCATGTTTTCCATCCCTATTTATTTGCTTTCCACCCAAAATGATTGTTAGGGTATTCTCAGCTGCAGAAGCCTTCCAGAAGTCGTCAGAGAAATAATCAGTCCTGTAAATAATGTACCAAAGAACAACAACGACCTCCCTTTCTCTGAGACGGCATGCCAAGAACATGATGAAGTACTCAGTGTCTGAAAACATATGTCTTAGTGCTAAATGAGGACATGCGCAAGCCACCTGAAATCCTTTGGGCGTGTTATTTTAAGACAAACAAGTTGATTCATTTCTGCAAGAAATTTAAAGCGTCCAGGAGATGATTCAACCAAATTTGCAGATTTCAAGTCCCTTTACAATCGTAGTGATTTACTGTTTTGAAGGATTACTGGGTTTTTTTAGGGCTGGCCTGGTACTCAGTATTTATTAACCTAGTGATAGAGGTGAAAAGTAAGGTGGTAAAATATGACCATGATACATATTTAGTCAAAGACTAAGAAGGGGATTTCAGAAACTCTGGTATGCCAGTATTAAATTGGAAGTTTAATATAGATGGTGACCCCTAGGAAGCTTAATGGGAAGCTAAACCCCTGGGAGAGTTAGGGCAATGAAGCTGGTGAAGGTCTAGAGAACAAGTCTTATGAGGAATGGTTGAGGGATCTGGGGTTGTTCAGTCTGGAGAGGAGGCGGCTCAGGGGGGATCTTAGTGCTCTCTACAGCTCACTGGCAGGAGGTTGTAGGCAGATAGGGGTAGGTCTCTTCCCAGATAACAAGCAACAGGACAAGAGGAAATGACCTCAAGTTATGCCAGGGGAGGTTTAGATTGGATATTAGGAAAAAATTCTTCACTAAAGGGTAGGTAAGCATCGGAACAGGCTGCCCAAGGAGGTGAGGAATCACCATCCCTGGAAGTGTTTAAAAACCACGTAGATGTGGTGTGTAGGGACATGGTTTAGTGGTGGACTTGGCAGTCCTGGGTCAACACTTGGACTTGATAATCTTAAAGGTCTTTTCCAACTGAAATGATTCTATGATTCTATAATTCTGTGAGATAAGATTTCACCTCTTTATTCAAACAATTCTGAACTTTGCTTTAATGTTTGGGAGGGCAACCAGATAATGTTGATGCTGGCTAGAGATTGTTGTTACTTTTTTGTTCAGGCTGATTTAACAATGAAAAGGGGAAACAGAATGGTAAAGTGCACAAAGAAGGAAATTGTTGAAGTGGCCATACATTTAAAAAACAAGAAAAGCTCTGAATGACGAAAAAGTAAAAAATATCAATCCATACTGAGACAGCTAAGCTAACAGTTGTGTTTGTTAAAGCCTTCTGAATGTACTCGGGAACTTGCAATGGCAGATAGCCTAGGAGTTGTAAATCATAACTGGGGTCATAATCCTCTGCATTTAGGTGCTTAGAACTCAAAATCTTGATGATTATGTTAGAGTGCTTTAGTTATATTTGTCCCACCTAATTGACTGGGTTTTATTTGTTTTAAGGTGTATAAAAGAATTTCAAAAGAATAGTAACGGAACTGATATTTAAGTACTGTTTCCATTTTGTAGCAAAGAACTGAGGTTAGTGAGGATAGGTGGCTAAAACAGCATATGACACTTATGTGAATATAAATGATCTATATAGGAACAGCATTAAAACAAGGATTTAATGATACCGTGTGCATCTAGTGATGAATAATAAACTGCTTTTGAGATAACTAACTCAATGCTGCAGCTGATGAGACTGTAGCCAAGTTGGGTTAGATGTTCACACTCAGATGGCAAGCGTTAGTTGAGTAGTAAATAGAGTCCAGCTTTATTTATTCTGTGTGTATAGCTTTATGCCAGAAGTTGCTAAACCTCAGCATAGTTGTCACCATTGTTGATGGCTTCTATGTCCTTGAAAGGCACTGCTATACACACCTTCAGACATGTGACGTGACAGGCTGTGCCTCTCTGAAGGTCCATTGTTCTGGAAAGCCCACGACAGGTAGGGAAAAGTAGCTGATCTACAGCGCCTGTGTCCTGCAGGAGGAACAGGGGACAGTAAGGGCCAGCAAGGAAGGAAGGCTGGTCACAGCTCTTCCTTGGTGGCACAGTGCTACTGGGGGCAGGCAGCAGGAGGCTGCCACTGCCTTGTGGTTTGGGGTGTACGTCAGGGGCTGCTTAGACCCCCAGGATGGACTTACCCTGGGACTGCTGTAATGGGGACTTGCCGTTTGTGCACATACCTGTGACCATGGGATTATCTGGATACTAGTGCTTCTGCAGCAGAAAAGGGAGACACACATACAAGTGACCATTAACCTCAGAGCAGATGGGTTTGTTTGTGGGAGACGAGTGTGCAGTCTTGGAAGTAAACCTGCGACATCTGCTTTCAGCCTGCTGTAAGGTTTAGTGCTTTTCAGGTCCAGAGCCTTATTGTGGAAAAGCCAGCTAAACAGCATCTCATACTGGTCTACTTCTCATCTCTCCAAGAACTAGGGAGTAGTTGGCATTCTTCTCTTCTTTATTAACAGTTTAAGGACTGGAGGACTTTTGAAGTTAACTAAACAAAAGTTGAGAGCAAGTTATTTTTGTGGCACTTGCTATTAGAGTGTTACTGAAACCTCCTAAGAAGTAGAAAAGCATTTTGACTTAGTAATATCTGGAATTACACTAACAAGGAGACATAAGGGGTGTCATCTGTCCTACTAAATCGCTCTCACTTAGCTTGCGAAATATCTGACTCCCTTAGCAGTGCAGCTGCCCAGTTGGCTTTGTGAAGTATGAGAGCGTTCCACGTTCCTCGCAAATATCCAGCATTGGACATGATCAGAGGTAAGCTACTGTGATAGGTCTATATTCCTAATACTGTAGACAAGGAAAACAATTTGTTTGGAATTTTTCAGCCCTCTACTGCCTTGAAAAATCTCGCCTGTGAACATAAGTGTGCCAAGGTCATTTCTTTGTGGTTCTGTCGAGTGAAAAATGGACCTCGGCAAAAGCACTCTGGCCAGTGAAGCTCAAACTATGTTCTTGCATAAAATTGAACAAAGTTTAAAGCTGTGTATTTGGCGGTTTCTGTAGTCTTGGGAAAGCATCCACTTATTTATTCAATTGGTCACAAAATGTATTTTCCTCTTTACTTGTTTTCTTGTCCCTATGGAGATAATTAACTAAGTGTTAGATGAAGGACTATGTTTGGAACAGCACATTGATAATTCTGACCTTTGCTCTTTAGACACCTCCTTCATCCATAAATCTTTATGTAACAACAACAAAGCGCTTTGGGATTCTGAATTTTGAAAATTTACTTCTACCAGTAAATCAGTCTTGAAAATAATGTTTTCTTGAGGCAATGCCTGCATTACACTACGTAGGCTGCAGCATTAATTTAACATGGAAAAAAGTCATACTGTGGAATCATGTCTTGATGTCTACAAATGCAGTTTGTCCAGTTAACTTTTGTTTAACTGTTGAGGTAAAAGTCTTTTCATTCCACTTGAACACTCTCACTACTCAAAACAAGATTTTTGACAGACCTTTAATATCAGTTGGTGGTAATTTCTGGTCCAGTATGTCTAACTTGAGTGAACTGCTTTACTAGTAATAGAATTATTTCTTCCATTCAGTCTAACTGTACACATCATTATTTGTGCATGTGTTAACTGTGCTTGTATTCAGTGCTGCTATTTTAATATTTAACAAAATCATTTATTTCAATTAACTATTTTTTATAAATACAAGGTATGGCTTCCATTGTTTAAAAGTTGGCAAAAGTGGTCTGTAGTTCTTTTGGGATCTGCCCTTAATTCTTGAAAGTTGGAGATGGAATTTAACATCTGTATGTCCCAATATGTTTGCAGACTAATTACTGTAGGAGTCAAGGATTGAAGGGGGCCATTTGTATTGAATTAAGTCTTGTGAGCTTTTATGCAACTGCTCGTTAGACACTCATTAAACCCTGCCTTAGAACAAATTAAATTTGTTTGCCTCCACTCTTGTCTCTACTGTTGAAAGATTGATTGATATACCAATACCTTGCTTAACGTCTTGTGTAAATATTTTCATGTCTTATTTATGCCCATTGATTTTAGTACCAATTCTGACCCTTAATGTAAACATTTTTTGTGCATTTATAGAGAACTCTGTTTTTTTCCAGGTGGGGCAGGGAGCCCATACGAGCCAGTCAGTTCTATTTTACTTTCCGAACTGAAGTTCTCTGTCTTCCTAATCATTATAGAATCCTCTCTGTGCAGGCAGCACAACTTTTGAGTTAAACTTCCAGGAATGAGGGTGATTGGAGCTGCACTGCGTGCTCTAGGAGGGCAGAAGCTTTGTACTCAGGCATTTCTATGGTCTTTTTTTTTTTACTGTAACTCTATCACCTGGTGTGGATTGTACCTGTCTTTTTACAGTGAGGAGGCCTAGACATTATTTCCTTCTTCAGTGATTTCCAGGTTTTAACTCCCAGTTCAACAGCACCTGCTGTTATCCTAGCATCAAAATGCATAATTTTGCACTTTATACTGTTAAATTTTATCCCACTTAGAGTAGTTCAGTGCTCAAAGCAATCCAACTGTGTCTTCTTTTCTTTCTCCATATTAATGATCTTTCACAACCTTGTGACAGCACTCATTTTGACACTGTTTAGTACCAAAATTTGTATTACAAATGTGTACATGCACACACAAGCACACTTACTTTACCTTTTTTTTTTTTTTTTTTTTTTTTTTTTTTGTGTGCTAGTACTTCTCTATTGCTGCGGTGGTTTGACCTTGGCTGGACACTAGGTGCTTTCCAAGCTGCTCTCACTGCTCTCTTCAGCAGGACAGGGGTGGGGGAGAAAATAAGCTGGGAAAAAACCTCTTGTATGTCAAGAGGAAAGGCAGTTTAATAAAGCAAAAGCAAAGGTCATGTGTGGAAGCAAAGGAAAACTAAAGATTTTATTCTCTACTTCCCATCAGCAGATGATGTTTGGCCACTTCCCAGGAAGCAGGGCTTTAGTTCACATGGTGGCTGCTCTGGAAGATAAACGTCGTAAATAACAAATGCCTCCCTTCTGCCACCACCTTTCCCTTAGCTTTTATTGCTGAACAGACATCATATGGTATGGAATATCCCTTTGATCAGTTTGGATGAGCTGTTCTGGCTGTGTCCCCCAAGATCTTGCTGATTCCCAGCCTGCTGGTGAGGAGGGAATGCTGGAGAGCCAGCCTGGATGCGGTGGAGCACTGGTGGAGCACAGCTCAGCAGTAGCCAAATCGCTGGTGTGTTACCAGCACCTTTCTAGCTATGAGTACAAAGCACAGTGCTTCGAGGGCTGCTGCGGGAAAATTAACTCCATCTCAGCCAGACCCAACACAGTTGCATATTACCTGCCATCTACTTTTGGAAGTTTCTTAGATATCTTGTATTTCTTTTAATTCTAGTCTTTTCCCCCTTAAATATGGTTATGGCATAGTTAATGCTATGCTAAATCCATGTGGATTATAATTAATTCATTAATCGGTTACATACAAGTTTGACATGATATTCTTTGATAAATGTACTTTGCATTTTTTCACCCTTTTCTATGTGACGTAAGGTATATTTTTCTTGGATGTTTGTCCTGAAGCTTTTCATACTTGCAACATTAGACTATTAAGGTAGTTAATTTTCAGCATTTCTTATAAATAAATATTACTTTTCTTTTTCCTACTCTAGCCTAGTCCCTCTTATCTGTTCCTTTTATCCTCAGTTTGTCAGATTACTAAAATAGAGCTGCTTCATCACTGACTTTCAGTGTTTCCTGGCCAGAACTGGCTCCTCAGTAGTGAGACTGGTACCTAGTCCATCATGTTCCTTTTACTTCTGTAATGTCCAGTTTCATTCCCTGCGCTATTTTTTCTGTTCTCTTGCTCAAGATTCTTGCATTAGTGCACACATACTTCAGTTGTTCCTAACTAACCATTCAGTTTCTTAGCTGAGTTAATTCCTGCACTACCTGCATCATCTCTCTGTCAGCATTACTGTTTTTCTTCCCTGTTCCCCATCCTCCTGTGTTCTATTAACTTCTGAGTTTCACTGTGAGACTTCCCAGCCACCACCTACTCATTTTATCCTGTACTTCAGAAGAGGCATGAAGCTTTGAAACATTTTGCTTTCAGTAGATGTTAGTTTTATCAAGTCCTGTATTGTGATTTAAAGTAATAGACAGAGTACCAGTTTCACACATGCTACACTTGATAACTATTCATGGCAAAGGTTACTTCCCAGACAATATGGAATTCTTGGTGTTTGTGCCGGAAAGCTTATTAGTACTTTTAAATCCATTAAAGGTGGTTGAGGTCATACTTCTTCCCACATCCAGGAACTAAAAAATGATCAAGTGCTTTGTCAGCATAATGTAGTGCTTGCAAGTCAGACTTTGGTGCCCACACAGACATCTGGCTGTGCATAGGTGTGGAGTTTGGAACAGAGTATGATTGTGAGGGAGCAGGAAGAGAAGACAGCAGGACAAGACGCTTACACTGAAGTCCTTTCTGCCAGTAGTTGCCATTTTCTGCCTGTGAATCTCTGGATTTGCCTTAGAGGAACAAAATGACAGTTGAAACGATGATGTGCCTGGCATCTATCTCTTGATTTCATAGGACCTGTCTGCCACATTGCAACACAAAAGGGCTTGAAACAGCAGAGGGACTTTAAAAGGCTGGTAGGGGTGGGATTAGACTAAATTTAGTCTGTTGTGCTGAGATCTCCCTCTGTGAGCAAGCAGCAGGGAAGATGGTGAGGATTTAGGTCTTGGGAAAAGAAATTAAATTGCTGATTACCACCAGTCACTTTCCCAGATTCCTTTCCACATCTACTAGAACAGTTGTATTTATCATCCAGCTGTCCAGGGAGATTTCTGTGTAGAAATTTGCTGGAACTCTTGAACCCTGGATCCATGGATATTGTCCAACATCTCATCTGTGATACTTACTCTTTAATACCAATGTAAATTTTGTAAATTACTTGCTAAGGTCAGGATTTCACTTATATTTATGTATGTGTTGGACTTTCTTTTGGTGCTACTCTGAGGGTGGGAAAGAATTTGATTGTTTATCTAAGATGGTGCTGAATGGATCTCAGACTGATCCAGTGCTGCATCTGGATTCACTTTCACAAGGGACAATCTGCAAAAAAACTCTTGAAAAAAAAATTTTGAAAAAAAATGAAAATCAGAAGTCTTGAAAGCCCTCTCATTTTACTGTTTCATATGACGGAAGGTCTGGCAACTGCATGTTTTCTCAATTGAAGCAAGTTACCAGGTTTTGAATTTGCTACAATGTATCAGAACTGCTATAGGTAATAATGCAGTCATTATCAAAGGTATGCTGCAAGGCATGGTGGACTGACATTTTCAAATCACCATGTAAATCTGCCTGACACAGCTTTAAAAGAAGTAAAACAAGACTGAAGGCTCCAGTGTTTAGTCTAAAAACACACATGGCTGTGGTTGCTGTTTTAGCCTATGTGGGCTAACTGTGGAAGCCTTTTGTCAGCTCTCGGGCCTACTGAGTGGTGTCAGCTTGATTTGTGTGTTAATTTGCTGACTTTTCAGTTTGATGCTTTCCATTAAAATTCACATAAAGAGCCTGTGTGTTTTTGCTTTATTTAGCAGTTTTCCCTAATCTAAATGCTCTTCCAAAAACTGCCCTTGGTGTCACTAAGAGAAAGTGCTTTCAGCATTTATTCACTGTTGGAATGATTTATTCGCCATTTATATGATACTGAAAGGATGGAGGCAGGTGGAGAGCCTTGTAAAGTGATGATATAACCAAATGCAGAGAAGAAACACAGTAGCAGACTTACAAGATCTTTCCCTTCTGGAAAAATACTGAATAAAACGATCAGTGGTGTAAGCTATGCCTAGCATCAGCCTAGAGCCTTCCTGACACCAAAGCTTGTTGTGTTTAAGTTAAAGGACCTTTCTCACTCCATCTCACATATCCCTGCTCTGTAGGTCTGCTTTGCCTGAGGAAGATGATTCATTACTGGCAGACGCTGCCAGGAACCAGGAAACAGCCCTAGTCTGGATTTCAGTCCAGACTTGCAATTAGGATCGTGTTTTGACACCGTATTTCCTTGCATGGTGATGGGCATGTGTGATGGCCTGTGATGATTTGCTTGGGGCAGAGTAGGTAGTATGGACCTTCTTCCCTGGAACAGATCACTTCCAAAATATAAACTGATTAAGCAGTTTAGCTGGCACTTCAATGTTGGGTGCAATAACTGCTAATTCTGTAGTGTTTGTTTGGCCTGAATGACTCCCCTCATGCTTTTTTAAGGAGAGATCTACAGGCTAATGTATGGGCACCAGGGTGTTTATTTTCAAATAACGGGTGAAATCATGCTACACTTAATGCATCTCAGAAACAGAAGAGTCATGCCTTGGAAGTGTCCTTTCCAAGAAATGCTCCAGAAAACAGTTCTTTGAATCACTAACATTATCTCTGGTTTTTGAGCCAACACTGATCAAAAATATACCCTCAGGAAGCTGCTGGAGCGTGTGAGTCTGGTGTAAGGTAGAAGGCTCACAAATTCCCATTGGACTTTTGATAAAAACAGAAAGATTATTTAGAAGTAGTCGTCAAGTATTATTTTCCTAGCTTAAATAACTGTCCCTCTATGTCTGAAAAGAAAAAAAAACCCAGGTATTACCCTTTATGTCAGCATCTGTTGTGTGTTGTTGAATACCTGTCATACCACATACCTTATGCCACAATTCAGGGATGGAGTCTTTGTCCTGACCTGTTGCTGCAGCTTGAAGCTCCCAGGGATTGCAGTGAAGCTAGGATCAGGCCCATAGTGGAGAAAGCCTCTGAAGTTTTCTCTAACACGTTCACTGCCACCACTGAATGCTGTGTCCTGTTTTCCTTTCCACAGGCAGAGTCACCCCAGAGCAGCTCAGCTCATACATTCAGCTTTTCAGAAATAATCTCAAAGCTTTGGAGAACCATTGTGGTCTTGTACAGCTTGTGCTGGCCACGATCCAGACTTTGAAACACCCACAGACTTCCAAATGGGACAACTTCCTTGCCTTTGAGAGATTACTTCTGCAGGTACATATTATGTCAATTTATTTTACCTAAGGAAAAATGTTTTATTTAATTTTTTTGAATTCCCATTGAATTTTGTAGCTTGTATTTTTTATGAAGTGTGTTGGATGTATTGGTTAAAAGCTGTTCCTTATTGCCAAACTGGTAAAAGAAATGGGAACCTGCACAGTTAATCTTCTATAGTTTTGTCTAAAAATAATTTTATAAACAAAAAGGTAGGCATTAAAGGTGAAGTACATAAATAATCTGATTTGGGTGACAGTTTTACATATCAAAATCCAAGATGATAAAACTTTTAACAACAGACAGATTATTATTGTTGTTGTTGTTTTTATTATTATTATTACCACCAGTCTGAAGATGCTTCTTGAGGTAATGTGCGAATGTGCGGAATCAAATGTAGAGAGGACTTTGTTACCATGTGAGGGTAAAACTTGTGTAATTTACCGAGCAGATAAAAGCATAGTAGGAAATTCCATGCCCTAAGAGTGTGAGGTTTCTTTGCTCACAGCTGTCATCTACCCGTAGCTCTTCCCACCACCATGTTTTTTACAGCATCCTGTTGGTGACCACAGTATTATTTAAATACACTTGGATTTCTCGTAGGAAATTAAGAGTTAGTCATATATTGAACTCTATTCTACTAACCTTTGGAGATGTACCAAATGAGGAGTTTTTCGGAGAACCAAATAGAGTTAATTTCTGCTGAAATTCAGGGAAAGTTCAAAACTTTCCTCTCTGTGCTGTCTCTTCTGCCATTGTGTTGGTTTTAGAGGAACCATCTTTTGAAGGCCTAGCAAGAGGCAAGTCTTCATAAGCTAACTTATAGTGAAGTTAGAGTCAGCCTTAAGTGTATAGTGTGGACCTCAACTAAAACTAGATACCTCTGTAAAACTTAGCTATCTTTGTCTAGATGTTGAAAACAAACTAACAGCCCGACTTTCCCCATGATCTCTGGCAGCAGGGTATAACCCTTGGTCCTTTGAGAAGGCTCAGCCCATACTTCATAGCTCTCTAGTCAATGAATTTCTGTAACATTTGGGGGGCAAATAATGCAAAAGTTAAATATTAGCAAGCTCTTGTGTACGTTAATAAAAAAAAAAACAACTGTTCTGTCTTGGTAAGACTGAAATATTTTTAAGTAACATTGGCAGCCTTCTTTCTCTGTTAAGAAACAAACACATCTCAAGTAAAAGAACTCATCGCAGCCATTCTTTTGTTTGTCTAGATTGTAGAGCATGGGAGTGACAGCCTGTAGTCCCCTTCTCTGTCCTGCAGTGACTCATGTCACATAGCTTTTCTCAGAAGCTGGTTATGTTCCATCTTAAAACCAGTTCAGCTTTAGATTCAAAATAAAGCTGCAAGCTCAGCACTGTTTTCACAACAGACAGCTGCCTATATAAAAGCCACGCCATAAATCATCAGGGAGTGGAAAAACAGATAAGAAACAACCAAACTATGTATTTCATAAAAAACAAATGTATAACAAGCACTCTTATAGTCTTAGGTGGTTTTGGATTATACCCGCTGCCTTCCACCCATCATATTAAGGTAAAATGTGTTAGCCAAAGCAAACTTTCTAGGCTAACATTTGTAACTGTTTCTTACACACATACTCATTTTCAGTAGTTCAAACAACAATTATGTTGAATTACGCAATCTGTACAGCATGTATCCTTTCCGTGGCTCTATTTTGAAGGCAGAGTCTGACATGCGTTATCTGCTTCTGAGTACGTGGCCTGTGTCTGATCTGTTGACGGGGTTATAGGAAAAGCAGAATACTGAGAGACCCAGAAGACATCAGAGATATTTTTATTTTAAAAAATCAGCTAGGACATTACATTGTGAATGGTTGGTACATAGCACTCTGCTAATTTGATGCCATGGTGGTTTGTTTCAGCAGTACTACTGAGAAATTCTTTAGCATAATTGTTATGTTTCAGATATTTTAAAATAATAAATCTTAAAAAATCCTCAATAAAAAGTAATTGTTTTGACATGAAGGTAATATTGTTACTGTCCTGTATTGGAACCACATAGAAGACAACTGTTTGTGAAAGATCTACTGGGAGTAATATTATTACACTCAGACAGTGTAGGAATTTTAGAGTTTTTCACTGATGGATGCATGTCAGACTCCAGCTGATGCCAAAGGAGATAACCTAATATAAACAGCTGGTGTTAAAATTCTCAGATTTCCCAAAAAAATAAATCTGCACAGTTTTGGAATTTCTCTCATTACTGGATCTTTCTGATGGGTGTCGTGATTCTCTCCTCAGTCTAATTTGCATTTTTCAGAAAAATCACACTGTTGACCTGAAGCCTTTAGTCTAACTCATACATTGAATAATGTCTTCCATTTTTCTTCTTCTCTTGCTCCTTGATTCACTCCTTTCAGTTGATGTTGCAGGTACTTAGTTCTAAAAATGGCCTGCTAGAGGTAGAAAGTAGCCACTTCCATTATTTATCATAATTGAAGATCTTTAACTACAGTTTTCAGACCTGTATTGTCTCAGTAAGTGTTTTAAGTCTCCAGCAAGGAAGTTTGGTTTTGACTAAAAGTCCAATGAATGTCAGTGCAGCTGCATACTTACTACAATGTTGTCCTCTCCTTAACTGGAATGGGTGAATGGTCTGAAACTGGATTTTTTTGAGAACATGGCCTTGACTGCAAAGGAAAGGGGATCATGTGCTGAGTTAAGAGTAATGCATCAGAATGATTCATCTTGTCAATCACAAGTTTTCTGTGTTCTGCTGCTCTACCTATGCACATGATGGAGCTTTTACTACCCAGAAATTTTAAATGCTTTGTGAATTGAAACAGTATATCCAGTTTACCAAGGAGATATCCCACCCCATCGTATTTTCCTTCTCTTGAGGTCCTCTTTCTATTTTTCTAACTCTGACTATCCATAAAACTGATAGGTGGGAAGGGGAACACAAACTAAATGCTGTACCATGCTGCCTGCAACTCCCTAGTATTCCTCATGTGACTGCCTTGTTTTCCTTCAAGTGAGGATTTAAAATTTAGGGTTGTAACAGAAAACAAGAAAGAGTGTCACTCCATACTTTTCAGCTCTGTTTAGCTCTATATCCTATTCTCAAATTTATGACTTTCATGGAGGTTTATTAAGCAGTAGAGCCCGTGAAATACAAAAGCACAAGAAGAGGAGCTTTCTCCAGAGTTTAAACAAGATGTGACACTGTGAAAGAAAAAATATTTTTGTTGGTTTTAACATATATATGCACTGAGCAGGGACTTTAGCCTCCAGATTCAGTTTAACAGTACCCAGCAGCATTACACAGTGCAAACGGGAGCATTGTGCCCCAAGGGAAAGTGAAGTTGCTCTGTGAAAGGTGCTGCTCTGAAATTCTCCAGGTTGGATGCTACCTTTTAGAATTGGCTGCATCCTTCTGGCATAATCTTGCTCTCAAGATTTACGAGTAAAGTGCTTCTCATACTGAGTAGCAGTCTGTTTTATGAATAGCCACATCCATTTAAATCCCAAGGTTGGGATATATTCAGTGCAAGCAAGTTTTATCAGGCTGAGTTTCTACAATAGCATATGGAGTGTTTGAAATGTCATGTCCCTGTCCCCCCAAGAAAACAGACATTCTCCAAGCAATTTAAAATTCTGCAGCTGTACTTTGGAGTCAGACAGAAGAAGAGGGGGAGGATTTAAGTTGATTCCAAGTTTTTTGTAGGATGCCATAAGTAAAGACATTGCCATGTTAAAAAGTTTGCTCTCATTGTCATTTCCATGTGGCAGCAATGGCAGCAAACGCTGGCAACAGTTGTACCAGTTGGCACTGCATGGTACCTAAAGGTTCATGTCATCTTTTCCTCTGCTGATTGTCTGCTGCACATTTTTTAAATGCAAACCTTTCTGCTAAGCTAAGTGGATTTAAACCACCGGATCCTGTGTGTACTGTGTTTGGTTCCTGTAGTAGAAAGTTTCCCAGTGTAGATGCCTTTCCATAACATAACAATGACTAGTAATAACTCAAACTAAGAAAATTTCTTCCACGATATTATTGCTTTATTCCTTACAAACAGCTCATGCTTTATGAAGCATTTTTTGCATCAGGACTTTGAAAGCAAACAGCTATTTGACCTCCCCCAAAATGGGAGGTGTGTGTTTCTTCTTTAGGATGAGCACATTCTCTTCTTTTTTGAGATGTGTGGGCTAAACTTAATTTTAAAACTGAAAACGTACCAGCACTGTTGTCTTAAAATATTTGCATTGCCCAAAGTAAGGAAATCTGAAAGACTATGGAATTCGTTGTCGCTGTAGTATTGGGGAGAGGATTGTTGCTTCTTGGTGCTTTTTTGTGGCACAGTTTTTGTACCTGCTGACCAGCATTTCACAGTTTACTGGGAAATGCGGCAGCTTCAGCTTTGACCTAGAAGCCATGATGCTACCACTGGATCTCAGTACTGTCAGAGTTTTGGTTTGTGATGCTGATTGATGTCACATAAACTCAAGAGTAATCAGAATTAAAGGTTATACTAAAAAAAAACCCCACAATAAACCCACAAGACCAACCAAAACAAAAAGTCCCCAACACGTACACAATTTCATTCTATAGATGAGTGGCTGTAATTAGCTTTATGATCATAGTCAGTTAAAAATCTTTTCAGCTTTCACCTATTTGAATTGTCTTGCTTTTCAGACTTAAAGCCCCCTTGGGACCAAGTCCCCTCTGAGCTTTGACTCCCTTCATGGCCTCCAATGTCTGAGAGATGAATGTCTTGCTGATTGGGCCAGTGCTCCCACACACAGTATCTCCCAGCTATGGCATCAGAAATGTCATCAGTGAAATAGCATGTTTCTAGCAGATAGTGAGGACAGCTATATCCCATTGCTTTTGAATCTGAGCCCGTGATCAGCCCTACCTATGCCAATAGTGTGTTACTTTATACTTCTGGTCTCTGCCAAGAACATACAGGTGAGCACTGTGCATCACCTTGACTGCTTAGAAAAACAAATGCAGTGTCAAAGTCATTACCTACTAAAGTAAATTTACTTGTTTTCAAAGGATGACTTGGTAATTTGAAAAATTTTACAGGTTCTTTTCCATTCTTCTTTTTTTAAAGCTTTGCTATCCTAGGAAGGAGAACACTGTAATATTTTAGCAAAAGTATCTGGAGTTTTTAGTGCCTCCTGGTAATAATAGAAGTAGGTCAAGTACTCTGGTGGCGTATGCACACATACTTATATGGAGAGCTTCTGATAGTATAGTATTTTCATGTTTAGATTTCCAAATACTAGTTAGTTGTATTTTATTTTATTTCTATTTTCTCATTTTGGTGCTGTAAAATTTGACAGAAGACAGATTTTATTTTTTTTGTCCTTGGTGTATTGAGAGAAAATATAGACCTGTTTTTAAAAGAAACAGGGATTTCATGCCAGATGGTCATTTCAATGTTTTTATTTTTCTGTTGGCAGAAAGTGGTTATGAGGTTAATAAATGACATCATTCATTCTTCTATGAATATAGAGCGTAAACTCACAAAAAAAAAAGTGGAAAAACTGCAATACAGCTGAGTATTTATATTGTAATTAATGTTTCAGTAGCAAGATCTAATCACTAGGGTGTTAGTAACCATTCCATCCTGTGCCGTGATTCTCTACAATTTTCACAAATGCAGGGTATGTCTGACCCATTACTTAATGAAAGATGACATTATTATTTATTTACACTTTTGGCCATTGCATAATATGGTAGGCGGTTGTCCAAATATGCATGCCTGCACAGGGCCCCATGCCAATAAAATTTGGAAACTTTAAAGACACCAGCTTGCAGACTTTCCCAGCCTAGCACTCACTAGTTTTCAGACCTCTCAACTTTTCTACAGGGTACGTAGTACGAGGTGACATTATTGACTCAAAACTGGTATAAACCAAAAGCTTAAGCATGGGCTTCAGGGCTGCTAAAGCACGTGGTTTGAACAAAGCAGTGCAAAATAGGAAAAGCTTTTGGAGTAATTCCTCTTGCTCTGCAAGAGTAATTTCATGGTTCAGCTGTAGTGAGACCTTTTTTTCTACATAGAATAGATTAAGATCAGTGGCATTTCTTGTTATTATTATGTATATCGCTTTAGTCTGCATGTAACATAATTATGTAGCTCAGCTCAATGCAATAAATTGTCTTTTTGGTGGCCTGCGTGTTGATCAATAAATCTTTTAGAAGGAATACTGCACAGTATTTGAAAGCAGAGCCATGATGTTAGCTGCCTGTAATTAGATGTTATATTAAAAAATTTTATTTAAATTAGGTCACTTTAAACATAATTTACATATGGAATGAATTGTCTTGGTGGGAGTCTTGCATGATACCATATTGATTGCAAAGGTCATCCTCTGGAATTTGGTACCTTTTAGACAAGATTGCAGTTGGACACTGATACGCATGCTGTCTTACACAGCTAGAGAATCAAATGTAATTTGTTGATGACTTCTGAAGAGAAAATAGTCCTGCAGCAATCACTGCTTAAGCTTCCAAATTATTTACAGTAAGTTCTTATTTAACCATCTGTTTGTAAGACATGCTTCATTTAAACTGGGAGTAATTTCCAGAACATGCAAACCCAGTTGGATTTCTGCCTTTATATATGTGATATTTTTAAATTTGCAAGTATTTATTCTACATAAAATTTATGTTAAATTTCATGACCTTCCTTAAAAACTGGTGTATACAAGCCGTGAAATAGTGTTGCTTCTTGAAACTTGCCTCACATGGTCTCAGTTAATTTTCTTTTGCTTGCTCAGTGCCTCTTACATTCATGATATTTTGTTTTAACAAGAATTCAGGTTGTGTTTATGTGTTTCTGTAAGTTTCTATAAAACAGAGCCCTAAACTGCTGGGAACACACTCAGTGCTACAGCAATACAGGTAAAAAAGTGGACTTCATTTGTGAAAGTGATCAGCTGTTTGAGTGTCGTTGGTTTTGTGCACCACCTGGTGATACTCCATAGAGGAGAGGCTTGTTTGGTTACAATTCATATAACCATGTTCTCAGGAGGCTCAGGTTATGGACCCTTTCCGGGGTTTGACATGCCAGAATTAAGACATTCCAACTCGTTTTTCTCAGAAAGAAAGAGCTCTGTGTGTGTGTGGTTTTATATATATATATATATATATATTTATATATTCTTCTACTCTATATATGTACGTATATAATTTTTCCAGTGAAACTAATTCTGTGAGTAGAATGCTTTTGTTAGACTACTTTGAAAGCAAATAAAATAGAGGTAGGGATTGTTTTAACATTAAATCTTTTGAGAGTGACAGAACTATTCTAGTGGCAATTTATTTATCTGTTGAAAGAAAAGTGGTAAGTTTTTCTATCTCTGGCTGACAAGGAGTTAAAATATCTTAAGTGGCTTACCATATCACACAGGAGTTGAGTATCTTTCTGTATTCTTTTCAAAAAAATGTGTCTGCATTTTGGTCTTAAAAATTTCAAAGTATTGCCATTGTGGCTCTCATTTATAAAGCAAAGACTCTCCTTCCTCATCTTCTGAAAGAGCTAATATTTTCTATCCAGATAAGGGTCATGGAGAGCCTCTAAAATGAACACTTAATAAAGAAATGGCTTTCGTAAGTGAACAGATGTCCACATCAATAAAACTTACAAAAGCCTTGTGGGAAGAAGAGCTAAAAATATTAAGTCAATGGGAACTGTTAATTAATGTTCTATGTACAAAACCAAAATACTTGCTGTAAAATAAAATAATCCAAATGTAGAAATGATTGTAATGGGAGCTAGCACTTGCCGGGGGGCGGGGAGCAACAATCCACTACCACTCCCTCTACATATGCACACATTATTTTGTTAGAAGTTTAGACAAGTAATAGCTTTTTCTTGCCAGTTTTCTTTTGAGATGCATGTTGAGATTACATGGTAGTTGGTATCTGGTTAGCCAATGTTGCAGAAAGGCAGCACGGTTCTCAGTTTCATAGGAACACTTGTCACCAGTGATAGCCAAAGTCCTTCACCAGCCTGGGGGAATTCCTGTGTGGAGCTACGGCTTCTTTCTCCTCTGTGACTTTCCTTCTTAATATGTAATATTAACTCCTTACTTACTGTAAAAGGTAACATTAACCAGGCCAAATGGCAGATGCCCTCACTCCCTGTCAGCGTATGTGGAGGAGAGGCACAGTAACAACAATAGTGAATGAGTCGTCATTTACACAGATAATTGTGTTGCAAGAGGCATAGTTTCTCTTGTGCGTACTCCCAGTAAGTCCTTGCTTTGCTGTATGCGTTGCTCCACTGACAGAGGATTGCATACTACCTGTTTTACATTAGTGGCAGGATCTGCTTTTCATTCTCTACTTAAGGAGATTGTTGTCACCTTGAGCAAGAAATTTGTCTTACTTATTTCTGTTATTACTTGCACAGGACAGGCTGAGTCATTCATGAAACAATAATAAAAAAAAAATGCTCTTCCAAAACCATAAGAAATGTCCCCAATGGACTGGGCAAATCTCTTGGCTTATTAATCTGCAGAAAAATGGCGTGCGCTGTTTTGCATCTAACGAAGTGGAGGATTCAAGTACTCTTGGCCAGCAGCATCTTTAATATGTTTTGGGAGGCAGGGACCTGTAAGCGGTGTGGCTTCAGTGGTCACAAGTAGGCAGTGCAAGAGTGCAGACTCTTTCGGTCCATCTTTTTGCCTCTTAACAACAGAAATCCTATTAGCAATGTCCATTCATCAGCCTTCAATAAACAAGTTAATTGGCAAGATTTTGCCCAGTACTGAATCAAGCATGTTATTTTGGTGTTTAGTTTCTGCTAATAAGGTCATTAACTTGGTGTTAATTGTGTGTTACTGGACAGGCAAAGTGGTATATGAATGGTAGGTGGGGAAGTAGGCAGCTCCATCTGTGCTCTAGTGTTTTATTTTCTATCCATTTTGTTCATTATGATACCCATGGCTTTTTGGTAAAAAAACTTGTTTGGTGTATTTTTTTGGATGCTTTCTGTCAAGATGATTCATTCAGTTTGTCATAGTCTAGGTTAGAAAAAGTTGTTTTTCTTAAGATAATACATAGGATTTTTTAGCTAATAATCCTAACTGGATCTTGCCGCTACTATAGGTTTGGAGCAGGACTTCATTTACCTTTTGGGTTTTGTCTGCTTTCACGAATTATATTAGGTCTTTAAGGAAATAAGCATTGCCTTATTTTTGCAACCCGTGTGTTGTCCCTAGGTAGGATTCCAGGTACTGTTGTAATAATAATGAAATTGACACCATACAGCACAGCATGTAGTGAGAGCTGTACTCATAGGAACTGCTTATCATTGTGGCTGTTAGTTCAAAGGCAGTAAATCGCCTATCAAATCTCTTATCTGCAAACCAGTTTGATAGTGCCAGCACTGTATATCTGGGTTTGAGTGTGATTATACTAGTCTGACAGTTTAGTTTTCCTCATTTTTTTGGAAGATATACTTGATTATTTCCTGCAGACAGGCAAGGAGAAAGTGGAGAAACAACACAACTGAAAATTAATGAACACTTTTCTGTGGGTGGTATCCAAAATTAACAGTGGGGCTGCCACATTGCATTCCCTCTTGTCTCCCCACCTTAATGAGTTGCATATTTCCCTTTCCACTGGCCCACACACATCCTTGGATCACAGACATTTCTGGGCACAGGGTGCATGCACAGACATACAGGTGCACACTGAACTGCTTTTTCCCACAGTCTGGGTTGTCTGGCATTAGTCAGCCCCAGCCTAGAAAGCAGATAGTCCCATTGGCAAGGTACCGATCCCTAGCTGTAAGCCTAGCCTCTCCGTTCGTCTTGTGTCCCACAGAATATGCTAAGGGATTTTTGCCCTGGCAAAAAGATAAACTCTGGTGAGTCTTGATGTGCTTGTGCAAACGTGCCCTCATGGCTGCTACCTTCAAATCACAGCTCCTACCTCTGTTTGCATCATCTGTTCTTGGTCATGAAGCTCTTTGAATGAACAACTGTCCTCAGACTTTGGGGCTAATATTTTCCCCAAAAGCATTGTTTTCAGTAGGAAAGTAAGTATATTCTTAATTTGGTTTTGCTGACTTGATGGAAAACAACATGTGTTAAGTTTTCGGAGTTGTCAGACCAGTCAAGGTCAGGGTGGTCTAGGACTTTCTACTTTTCCCTTACTAAAGATTTTATTTTTTACCCGGTGAAATTGAAATGGCAGTGAGCTAAGAACTTGCAAAACTCTGTATTGTTGTTGGCCATGTTTTCAGTGAAAATCCCCACCCCTGAAGGAAGCTATGCAAAAAGATGGTACTACACAGTTGATTGCAGCTTAGTCCCCAGCTATGGAAACATGGTAGATTTTTGTGCATTATAAATTATGATATTGTTTGCAGATGCATAGACTTGCTTGATATCATTTGCTTGCTTCCAGTGAAGAAGGCAGACTCAGTTGTCCTTGCCTAGGTTAGAAAAGCAGATCTCATTTGAAGGCAACATGCTGACTCAGCCAGCAAAATCTTAGTGCAATTTTACCTTTGCAGTAGGTCATGAAAAATCCTTTTCAAAATCAAATCTGGCTTGTCAGAGGCCTGTCTGTGTAGTACTTAACTGCCTTGCGTCCTCTTTGACATGACCAGTTACCTCTACGTAAACAATTAAAGCTGTAAGCCTAACTCTTCCCTCTTGGAGAGGTGTAAAATACTAGGATTTAATTAAAACAGTTACTACTACCTCTGCTATCCCACAGGTATGTGTAACAGACAAACGACTGCTTCCCACATGTTCTGAGTTTTCTTGGGAAGTGGAGAGAGATTTCTTCTAGTGGTTGTCTTCCTTTAGATTTTCTCCAGTTCATGTCTCTTTCAGTAAAATTATCTTTTATTGCCATTAAGTTTCTCTAGGGACTTTCTTGATGTAAGAAGATACCTCTTTGGAAGCCAACCTGTTTCACACCCCATGGCACCACATTTGTATACAAGAGTGTATACGTCAGCATACCATAGACCTGGCAAAAGTGGATTTAAGTGGGAAGCTGCCTGCTGGCTGTGGTGTTCCCAGCTCGGCACAGAGCAGTGTGAGGGCTGATACAAGACACACTGGTGCAACAAGACTGGCTTCCTTCTCATTTGCCCCCACCTTCCCACAAAACAAAAAGAAAATACTTGCTCCATACCTAGAAATGACCTGCAATTCCCTAGTCTGAGGCTTCTGAAGCCTTGTTTTCTCTGTGTTTATTCTTTCACGTATTCTGTAAGAATGCTTTATTAATTAAAAATGCAGTAAGTACAGGAGAAAAAATTGAAATTTCTCTCTGGCCGTCCCCCCCCTGTACCACCCTGTCCCAGGGTGTTTGTGTGCCTTTAAAACAAATTGCATATGGTTCTGTGAATGTTCCTGTAATTCAAAATAGTCGTGTTGCCTGCAGAAATGAAGGGCACCATGCACACATAAAACTTGTACAGTATTTTCTAATGAAATACGACAGCCCATTTGTGCAGCTGTGTCTAATAAGGCACGAATACAGTTAACTGCTATTTACCTCCTCACACTCTGTTTGTTTGAAGTACAGAAATGCTGTACGTTCACATTAGGCAATTCAGTACAGAAATGTAACTTGGACTATTGATGGGAAGTATTTCATAATTTTGTAGCAGGTTAAAACATATGGTTGTAGTTACAATAAATAAATGGCTTAGTCCATAAACGACTGCCATTCAGCTCAACTGTCGGGTTGATGTAGGTTTATCCTTCAGGAGAGTAAAATGTAGGTAACAGATAAGTAATAAATGGTAGTCTGGGTCGCTGCCTGGGGAAGGGAAAAGTTTCAAATTCTTTTTAACGAGGACACTTGTAAGAGAAGAGGAAAAGGTAATGTGTCAGAGATGAGAAACTCTCCAAATACGACTTAATTCTATCCACCAGTTCCTCTTCTAGTATTTCTTCCCTGCTCATCCCCAAGTCTATGGGAAGTGAAATAGCTGCTAAGCCATAGGCAGCAAAAGATTCCAACACAGTCCATAGTTTCATCTGACTTATCCTTGCATAGTAGTGCTGGTTTCCTGAATGGAGCAGAATAGTTCATTCTCTGATAAAAATAAGGAACGTTTCTTTAAGTTTTTTAAAATGTCTCTGGTTTTCTCTGAATTTCTTAACCCAGTAGTCTTTCTGCAACACAGAGAACATCTCTGCAACAAAGATAACAGAGTTAAATTTGGGAAGATGTAGGCACTCTATTAAGTGAGGTTATCAAATGCTGTAGCTATTAAATGTATCTGCTCAGAGTGTTTTTCACTCGTCAATAGATCAGAGTGTGCTTAAAATAAAGGTTCCCCAGAAGAGACTAGGATGGGTCCTCAACTGCCTTTTTATTAACAGGTATTTGAAAATGGCTGTGTTGTCCGTGGTGACCAGGCTCTCACTGGCTTGATTTGTTTTTGTTCTGTTTGGTTTGAAAAGACATTTTTTAAAAGCCTTCATCCTTATAGCTCTTTTAACAGATACAGTTTAGGAAAGCTCTCATGTCTTATACATCTCTACTTGCAGGGGGGAAAATACTAAAAAGCTAAAATTCTTGATATCATGTACCACTACCTAAAGTTTGTTATCAGAATGGGCAGTAGCCTTAGCTGGGCGTAAGTCTTCTGACTGTGACTTTCTGATACATAGGAATACATTTCAAAATACATGTTCTTGTACCAAAAGCCAAGTGAAAAGATCTCTTAACCTCCTCTCAGTTGTCTTAATTGAATTATCCTGCTTCCCCTCTGTGTAGATTTTCCCTAGACTGTAGATGGATTTTCTGTCCAGGTTTTTATTTGTGGAATTACTCAAAAAGTACTTGGAGATACACAACACTCGAGTGCACTGTATTCCACAGTAGTTCTGGAAAGCTTTAGAACAACTCAGGTCACCTTCTGTGTCCTCTTATCTACTGTTTCTCCAAGCTTGTCTTGGTGAGATGTTAGCTGTTGCCAGGATTATTGGAAAATTGATGCTGCTTCTCCTGTGTCCCCTGGAAAGAAAGGGCTGCTTGAGAATCTTCCTACTGTAAGGATGGAGATGGTTCACTACATTTTTTCATCACATTACAGAGATGGCAGCAGATACATAAAGATGTAAGCTGCTGCTACTTCAGGGAGTGTCATCACTGACATAGGCAAAGTTTTGCATTGTCTACATACTGTTTTAGTTGTTTGCTGCAGAGAAGAGGTTGAATGTACTGAAGACACATGTGCCAGCATTTAATTAGTAAGTGTCTGACTGCATGCATTGGCAACAAAGGTGTAGATTGGGAAGCCACCAACCATGTGTTTCAGGGGACAGGATAGCTGAGAAGTCTGTTAGCAGGGCACAAAAACTTCAGTGTTTTGCTTTGAATTCTGATTTCACCCAGTTTTTACAGCCATGCAGAATGGAATTTTACTGTAGGAATTCAACCTGTGTAAGGCTCTGTCCTGAACTCCGAGAGCCAGCATCTGCAAATGGCTTGCTTGCCTCTAATGCAATTGTTTCCTAGCTTATCAATGTGTGCGTTTGTGTTTGATCCCTAGCCTGAGCGTGACATCTATTAGAAGTGATCACTACTAGGAGATGAATGATTTCTTTAGTAGCTGATAGGTGGCCTTAGAGAAGTGAGGATAAGCATGGAGTAGCGTGCCATTTCTCATCCTGCTTCCCTTCTGTAAGTCAAAAGAGGATACGCAGTTCCAAGGCATTACTAAAGCACTTCTCCTCAGCACTAGTTATCTTGTCCTTTTCCTGCATGTGCTGTTCATAGGAGTTTTATTTCATAAATATGTGAAGGCAGAGAATACTCTTAAATGTTTTCAGTAAGTAGTGGCACGGGAACTGAATGTCTTATGTAAGAGTACAAAAGCTAGATGCTGTCTCACAGAGGGAGCAACATATTTCATGCAGATGGGCTCTCAAACGATGCAAACAGCAATTCATGGATGACCAGGTGACCTGTTTTTCTGTGCTGAAGAATTAAAAATAATTTACATATTTTGTTTTAAAACATTTGCATGTCATCTTGGTGTGATTACTGGCACATGTTGTATTGATTCAACTTTATTGTCGCATTATTCTCTCACATTCAAGGGCCACATGTGCTCCACATCTGGTGAACATTCAAAGGCCTTTTGAAAAACATCACCGCGTTTTTGTTCTTGGAAATGCTTATGACAAATACCACACTTTTGCATCTGCTTCTGCTGTTGGTTGCAAACAGGATGCAGTAGGCTATGCCTACTGTCCAGTTACAAAACTACCAAAGGTTTACAATACATTTCCTGTTAACCAAAGTGATTAACTGGCTTAATTGTTGGTCCTTGTTCCATGCACTACAATGACCATGCATCCTTGTTCTGGTGAAATCACAGTGACTGTACTGAATATGTATCTCTTTATGGCCACTGTCATTAGACTAGGAAACGGGGAAGAAAGGACAGCAGGAAGAGAACCATTGTGTTTTTAGGAATGAATAGGACCCCTCTTTTTACAGTTATTTATGCTAAAATATAATCTTGCTTTTGAGGAGAGCATGCCTTAAAAACTGCTAGCATAGTATTCAGTGTAGAAAGTCACCAATAAACTACTACTTAAAACATTCTGGGAAAAGTTGGATGTTTTCCTACAGATCTATCATTAATGTTCTTGTTTGGTACATGGCTCAATGCATTTATAGTGTGACTGCATGACTGTTTACCACTCTTCATGACGATGACGTTGCATTTATTGTGAACCTCTGAACACCATCTGTTTAGAATATACGGTTCCCCGTACCAAATCAGTTGCATGCAAAGGAGATTGCAGTGTGCTTTTCACACATTATTTATTATGTAGGGCGATGTTAAAAATCATGATTAGCATCTTCTTACATTTCACCCTTAGGTGCCTATAATATAAAATCTCATTTGGAGATACCTAAAGCCAAATTCAAACCTGAAACATGTTTAGGTTGGGCTTGGAATGAAGGAGAAAATATTCTCCTGACTCAATAATGAACTTCATTTCTCTTTGGGACTTGACTTCTGACACAAAAAGAAGGCCAAAATAAAAACCAGAGTGAGTGAGGGCCCTGACTTAAACCTGCTTTTAATTAAGCCTTGTAAAGAAGCTTTTCTGCTAAAACTCTCAGGTTGAAGAGTTCATGCAAAAAACCTTCCCTGTGGCTTATGAACAGCCAAAGTGGGGACATTCAAGCACACATTTTTGAATAGTTAAACCAGAAAAAAATGCAAGTGAGAAAATCTGTATGTTTGTTTAATGCAGGTTTTAGCAGGCCACTCCTTTTCTAGTTTTCTCCCCTCTTCTACTATTCTGTGTGTTTCAGTTTAAAACTTAATGCCACTACAAGATGTTTTGATATTAACAAACATGAAAACCAAATTGCTTTGGTTTCCTTTTTTCCTAATTGCACATAAATTTGACCCAGTTCAGCTGAACACAGTTGCAGTGCATTAGAAATGTAATACACATTTCAAATCAGAATCGTTGTGCCAAGGCAAAGGTCAAGGTAATTTTCTTGTTGTTTGTTTTTAAAGGGATTAATAAATGTAGTTTTACCACAAGGAAAATGATGGTGCCCATTGCTCAAGTATGGCTTTTAAGTCTGTGTTTAAATGGGAGTAGACTATCCTGTCTGGAGCAGTGGCAGGGATCATTTCAGAAGTAAATGTTGCATGCTTTCTGTGCAAAGCGATGCTCATTGTGGAAGACTTCTGCTAGATCACTTACACTATCAACCCCAGACAAGAGCTTACACCACATTAAAATAAAGCTGTGGCTTCAGTGACAGGCTGTAAACAGAAAGGGGTGGGATACAGTTAATGGCAGCAGGATAGTGCTAAAGAAAAATAAATAACTCCCTTTTATTTGCAGCTGGCAAAGGCCCAGATCCTGAAACATCATCAATCATCCTTGATGACTAGATGAGATCATAAACTGAATGAGGAAAAATAAACTTAAATTTAGCTTAAATTGTGATTGGCACAGTAAAAATTAACTTTTGCCCAAAAAAATGTTTCTTCTCCAAAATATTCTAATTGCTGCCCTCCAAAATATTTCTAATTGCCGCCCTTCCCTATGTTTTCCCACCCACTGCAGAACTTCCAAGTGCTCTTTACTGTTGGTAGATGTCACCCCCTTATCCTTCCATGTCTGTTTCAGCATGTGCTTTTTAGATTTTGTTGGGAAGCAAACTGCTTTTGCATTTCTTCCAACAAAACATTTTAAGTGTAGTCTTCATATAAAACCTCAACATCATGTTATTTGTAACCTCATAATTCACTAGTCTACCAGCTGAATAATGTAGCAGGCATGGAAGAATGAGAAGCAAAGGATGTTATACAGACCAGGAGAGCCATTCTGACAAAAATCTGTTGGGGGAAAAAACTTCCTGAGAAAAACACTTGAAGTTTCTTTTTCAGGTTCTTCACACATCTACAGCTTATTGTGAACAAAATACACACTCTAGGGAACAGTTATGTACTCTCAGGAAAATTGACATGATATTTTAATTTTTACAGCTGTTTATATTTTGCACTGTGATTTTTTACAAAGTTTCTGTATAATATCCCTTGAGAGAAAAGTTTGTTCTTCACGAGCTGATAGCTTTAAATATAAAAGTTAAGTTCTGGAAAATTGGAGACCTGGTAGAAATAATATTGAAATTCCACCAACAACATTAAATCCTGAGGTTGTGAAGTTAATTTTGGAGCTGGCAAACTACATCTTTATTTAAAAGATAAAGCAGCGTGTCATCAATATTGCAGTCAGGCAATGATCATTACTGATTATTTGCGGAACATCAGATACATGGTTGGAAGAATCAGTTTGACACTTTTTTTTGTAAGTAACAAGCAATGAAATTTCATCGTTTTGGATCATTGCTTTAAAGGCAGTGTTGTGTCCTAGCTGTTCATGGCACATACGGAGCAAGTTGAGAATATTAGTCCTGGTTCTTAGGGGTCTAACTGATGCCAAATTGGCAGAGACTGAGTAGGAAGGGAGCTTGGGCTGCCCCCTAACCTCTTGAGCTTTTGCATACTTACTTTATCAGTTGTGTAGATAAGGGCTTTCGCTTCACCATGCTGTCAATCTGGTCCTTGCTTTAAGATGAAAACATTGAATTTAATTATGTAGCTGTGGGCCTGGGTTCAGCCATCCCCTCTGATATCAGATGTGTAAAGTGAACCTTTGCTGGAAATTAGTGTGTATTACTGATGAGTGGTGGGAACAAACTACATGAGTGATCTTTTCGATAGATACTGAGAGAGGTTTATTTTTTTCTTCTTAATTAAAAAAAATAAGAGTCATAAATGCTGACTTATAATTGCTCTGGCTATGTCACATTGAAGTGGTGGACCGGTCATGCTGGTTTTTTATTTATGTAATAAGATTTGGGGGGAAAGCTATTCTAGACTGAGTTAAATTTCTGTCAGCATATGACAATGCCACATTATTTTATGTGGAGAGAACTTTGTAAGTTGAGAACTTGTGATTATTGGAGGAATGTCCTTTCGAAGGCTTGCTGCTGGTTGCAGCTTACAGTACTGGAGGGATGTAGCCAAAATAGTATTTTAACTTTATTTTTTTCCAGTTACACACATCACTTTTTCTAGCTGTGTTAGTAGGAGGCTCAGTGTGCAGTTTATCCTTTTAGACGTGATCATATCCATGTAATCATTCTTGCCAGAAAGTGGGAACTGAAGCACAGAGGATTTTGGGACACCCAATGTAGATTCTGTGTGTGGGGGGGGGGGGGGGTTGACAGTACTCTCTGAGACCCTTCCCCATGGCCAGTGCAGGAGTGTTTGGATGTGAGAACTGTGGGCTTTGTGGCAGTGCCCTGCTGTTGTCAGGAGAGGGAAACATGCTGCCAATGCACTCGGCCCATATGGCTTATATAGGGTCATGGTGTCCCTTGAAAGTGTCAATAGTAAATGTTAAGTGTTACATGTCGTTCTGGGGTATTTTGTTTCAATTTCAATTTACTAAAGTTGCGACACACATTTCTCAAGTGATTGGACACTGAAATTTATAACCTTGTCTTCTAAGTTCCTGATGCTTTTAGGTGAGATTGGTGGCCGTGAAATGTGTGATGTAATTTAGGGATGGGAACCAGTGGAGTGGTCCTTTAGGACCAGTTCTCAGTTATTTTGCAGTTAGCTCAGTATTTGCTAGCCTGCAATGAAAAGAAGGGCTAAGAAAAGAAAATGGCTGTGCTGTTTCCAAGGAGAGCTGCTTACTGCTAGGTCAGCTCTTGCAAATCCCATTGATACCTCAGTTTTCAGGATGCAGAGCCAGTTTGAACATCCCAGTAGTCCCAAAAAAAATCTCAAATTAATTAGTTTTCCTCATTGTTTTGCTATTGCCACCATCAAAGTTTCCTTTGCTGTGTGGTTTCTATGTTAGCAGCTGCAGCTTCAGAGCCTGTTCTAAATTTCATGGCCATACTTGCGCTCTTTGCAGAGACCAGCATGAAACACTGGCTTTTAAGCTCCCCTCAACTCTGTTCCTGATGTTTGGCTTATTGTTGGTTGGTTGGTTGTTTCAATACCCACGAGTTAGGCGGAATGTTTTGCTCTTACAGTAATTCTGTATTACTCTGCGCCATTCAAGATGAGGATTTGCCCTTCTTACGAGAATTTTAATAGCTCCACACCAGAAGTTGGTGGATCCATGTGTTTGGGAGGATTTGGCAGATGAGGGTATGTTCTGGAAGATTAGGTGAGTAGTGAGTGTAACCTTGAGGAATCTTCCATGAATTCAGACTTTCAGATTAAATGTAAAATACTGTTGTTCCTGTAGTAATCTAGAAATCTTTAGTGAGCTGGTCTTTTTTGTTGAAAGCAATAAGAAATTAGGGGTAACTGAGAGATTTTTAGACATTTTTTCTGAGTAGTGTTTCTCTTTTGGTAACACTGAATACGTATTCCTTCATGTCCAGTGTTAAATGACCATTAAAATAGTTAAATAATCGTTCTTCTTGTTCCTCTCATAATCCTCTGGGAACTGGGTACTGGGAAGAGAGATTCTAGGAGACAGTTCCCTTGCAGGAAAGAGGAATATGGATCACTGTTTTTGGAGTATTTGTCCACTCAGTGGACTGGTTTGCATGTCAAGATCTGGCAAAGAAATTTAGCTGGCTTCCCCAAGGGGAGTGAAAGCCATTGAAGGCAGTGGATATAATCTAAGTAGCTTCATTTTCCTTTTCTAACACTTCTGCCAAGCATCACCTAAGCCCTCACAAAAGTTCTGCTAAATAGAAGTAAACTGTTGCACTTAACGTATATGTTTGCATTTAGCGGCTAGTGGAACATTTGGCCATTTATTCGCATCATCTTTCATTTCGGACATGAAGTACGTAGTGACTTCTGTTCTTCCTTCGAAGAAGCTGGTTGTCAGAGGAACATCTGGTTTATGTAAATGAGCAAGGAATTCGGTATGCGCGAAGGTGATTGCAACACAGTGTCTGCGTGGTCTCTGCGTCAGTTATTCAGCGCGACATTTTGTAAGAGTAAGCATTTATTACTACGGTTAATGGCGCCCCTTTTTCGGTGCTCGGTGTTAATGAGCATGTTTTCCTCCTGCGAATTTAAAAAAAAAAAAAAAAAAAAAAAGTAAGGGGAAGGAGCGTGCCCGCGCTGTTGGTGCGGCAGGGTTGTGGTGGTGGGTGAGCGTTGGGCCGGGGCCGGGTTTCCCGGCGGCGCTCCCACACTGCCACCTGCAGGGCGCGGCGCGGCCTTCCCGGCCTCCTTCTTCCCGGCCTCCTTCTTCCCGGCCTCCTTCTTCCCGGCCTCCTTCTTCCCGGCCTCCTTCTTCCCGGCCGGCCGCCTTCTTCCCAGCCCGGCCGCCTCGGGCAGCACCGGGGCTGGGGGGTTGTTTCTCTCTCGCTCTTTTGCGTTTTTAATAGCAGATGCACGGACTGTGCGCTGGCTTCCTCCCAAGCCAAACGCTGAGCTTACAGCCTTTTCTTTTAGCGTTTGCATAAAGCGAGCTAGTAACTCACCTTGATACATTCAAAGCAGCACTGAGAAACGGGTTTTGTGTCAAAGTTTAATTTAATTTTATTTTATTTTTTTTAATTTGGCTCTGACTTGGTTGGGTTTTATTAAAATTGTTTTGGTGGCATTTTTGTTACATGTTTTCTGATGTGGAAAAACAAATCAAACCCCACTTATCACATGAATCATTGTTAAAGTCAGCAGTAGTCCTCTGTGTAAAATCTGCCAGTAAAAGCTGGGAGGATGGGGATTAAACCTGGAGCACATTAAATTAGTTCCAGTCTATCCCGAGCAGGCACTGCATTGCTTGCTTAGGCAGGCAAAACGGAAACAGGCAGTTTATAACAAGGCTGGTTTAAAAACTGTGGGGTTCATTTGAAAAAGATTTATATCCCCCACTTACATAAACATTACAAATGTGGGCTGCAAGCAGGAGGCAAATCTTTATCGAATCTCTTTAAGAGCTTTTTCATTGTGAATAAAATGGACAGCATGTACTCTTGTTTGAAGATTCGCCAATATTTGTACATTAATCTTTTCTCAATGCTCTGACTAATTAAAATACGTCTCAGGGTAGAACAGTGAGACCACCAACTGGTAATTTGCTGGGATCTGACAAAAGTGGCGATGACTGAGGTGGCGGAGGAAAATTATTTGGAGGCGGGAGAAAAGATTGTCCTGAGACTGGTTTAAGTTTTCTGTAGTGGTTATTAAAAAAAAGTGTAATTTTAAAGAGAAAACAACTGTGTCTAGATTTATCTCCACCCACCCCCCTTTCCCCAGTGGATGCTGCTGTTCTTAAACAGTAGCATAGAAATTTTGTGGGTTTTGCGATCTTTGCAAGGGCCTGTAGCACTGTCTGCTGGGAAGGTCGGAATGTTTGCTTCAGGAAAACTAAACGTAGTCTGGGACGTGAGGGTCCCAGCTGATGGCTGGAGTTGCTACTCACATTGTAATATTCAGGGGTAACTTAATTGTGATGATGGTATTTTGAAAGTTTAATTTAGAAGGATTAACATACATTAGTGCATAAAAAAATCTATTTTTTATTTTTAGTATGAACCACAGTTTATTTCTAGCTGTTGCAATCAACATTTACTTTATTATTTTACGATACATGTTGTAAGAGTTGTCCAGAATCTGGATTTAACAGAAAGTACTTTTCATATTTCATTTTGATGCTATAAACAGTGTCAAAAGAGCTTTGTAGTACTGATTTGCCTTCCAAATAGGATCCAAGTCTCAGATAATGACTTAAAGTATTTTGGGAGTTCTAACATATGACCGAGATCCTCTGGATCTTCTCATTCAAACTGTGGTTTCTCATACCTCTTCTTTTTTGCTGCGGTGGTGTCTCCATACGGAGTATCACTTATACCCCAAATGTCTGATCCTTGCATCCAGAGAGCGAACGGATAGACAGCTTGTTAGAAAAGTAGGAGCTTTCTGTGCTGTGGAGGGGGTGAAGAATGGCCTAGTCGTTGCCAAAAAAGAAATTAGTATTTTTCTGCTGTTCCAGTGGTATGTGTACGCTGCAGTAGAAGCCATGTACAGTAGAGGTTGGAAGCACTCCCACCCTGAGGTGTGGGGAGCCAGATAAGAACAGAAATTATTTCAAAGCATTGTATTTTCTTTCTTGCAAGAGTTGTGCAAGAGAGACTGTGAGACAGATAGACATACCCGTACTGGCTTTTGAAAAAGAAGCCAGTTAATACTGAGCTCCGTCCCATGACAGCTTGATGGCTATTGATACGTAAACTGAATAGGTTACAGTGGGCTTGGGGTATGCCTCTGCTGCATTGGCAACAGTGTACCGTGACCTGCAGTGTATGTGGGGGCTGCAAAGGGCATTATTTGCTGCACTGAATGTTATTACTCATACCCTGGACTCAGCATCAGACTATCAGAGCACTTGAATTAACGCTTGATAGCATGAGGAAGCTACTGCTGCTTACAGGTGGAGAAAAACAAGAAGCTTGCAGTCAGACATGGAGGTGAGAGCCTCAGTCTGGCGCCTGACCACTGGGCCATGCCTTCAAAAAGCACAGTGGGGAACTAGAAAATATCTTGGTACCTCACCGTCTAGCATATACAGTGGAATTTGTGGGGGTGTTACTGTTTTTTGGATTTGTTTGGGGTTTTTTTAACATTGCACACACAACCACCTTTTTTTCACCTGTTACTGGAATCTGAATTGTATGTGTTTTAAGCTGGCACATTTTGGTATTCTCCTGGAATAACTTAAAAAAATAGTTGATATAAAGGTAGCTTAAGTCATGTTTGGCCTTACCTTTAAGGCTGGGGGGGGGGGGGCGGGGGCGGGGGGCAGTTTCTAGTTAAAACGGGATGGAATATACATTTCCCCAGATCTTCAGGGTGAAACTTGAACATAAGAAATCCTTTCTGCATGAAGCAACTAGGAAATATATATGAAAGTAACTGAAAGCTTCTGAAGTCCTTAAATGTTTGGAATGACATGCATGATTTAAGTGGTTTTAGATATTGGAACCAGATGTCCTGTGCTCCATTCGGCTCCCTTTGCACAAATGTGATATCATGAGGGATAGTTATGCTGACTCAGGCATTCGGCTGAGTGGGAGGGAAATCCCAGGGGGACAGAAAGCTAGGATTGTTTTTCTAGTTGTAGCTTGTGCTGGACAAACAGACGGGGAGGAGGTGTGGCAGGAGCAATAACTGACAGCCAGAATGCCCTCACATGGCCCTTGCAGCTGGCGGTGGGAGAGCAGCCTGACATCTCCATCCAGAGCAAGGAGCCAGCTGCAAAACCACTGCCATTGCCATCCAGCACGGCCCAGCCGTGCGGGGTACGATGGGAGCCCTGACAGGAACCGAAAGAGGACAGGACTTGCTGCATGCCAGCCGTGGGAAGGGCACATGGGCCAAGGGGCATGGAGCATCATGGGTGACAAGAAGGTGTTGGGTATGGCGTCCTGAAAGGTTGTATAACCATGCACAGGCGTGCCCGACCCAGGGCGCGCAGCCTGTTCACCACCACATGTCGATACCAGCATTGAGGATTACTGCTCAGTTGAGAAGCTGAAGGAGCAGCTCATAGGCAGTTGAGTTAAACTGAAGAGAGAACTGTTAGCTTCTAAAGCAGGAAAACATTTTCAGGATGGGGTGAGAAGATTAAAAGAATGGGATTTCAGAAGTTTTTTACCATAGCACTATCTCAGTGGAAAAATAATTGTCATTTTGCCTATGCCTGTGATTCACTTGATGTTTTATATTCGGTATATGATGAGTAGTCATTGTGGCTGCAGTTCTTGCCTGTTTATAGAGGGGAAAAAAGTACATCATTTACTTTGAAGTATCACGGTTGTTTCTGCCATCCACTGGTCTCTGAAAGATGGTAACCTGATTAATTTTTAATAGCAGTGGAAAACTGGACAGGAAAATTAAGCTTTTAACCTGGTACATTTCATAGGATGAAATGAGATATAGTTGTATAATTAAGCTTGTTTTATTCTTCCCAACCTGAAAAAGGGAAGGAAAATGTTCTTCCTTGTGCAAATCATGCCACAGCAAGCATCCCTCAGTGCGAATGTCTTGTCAATGAAAGATTCCTTCTACACACAAAAATGGATGAGGAGCTCATAAGTTACAAACTTACTCATGCGTGTGACATCTGCCTTTAATCACCATGAAAGCCTGAATCCTGTTTAAAGCATGGTGAGCCTTGTACAAGGGCTAGAAATGTCAGTACTCTATTGTGATAACATTTACTGTACTGATTAACAGCCGTGGTGCTCTGCAGTGGACTGATAATCTGCCTTCGCATGTCTCTGTGTTGCCGTTCTGTCTCCTTCCTGTGGTTCCAGCTGGGACTGTGGGCAGAGCAGTGGGATCTTCTCCTGTGCAAACCTCCCATGTCCATATATTTTTGCTTTGTGGTTTATGTCATGTATTGTGTCCTTGTCTATCTGCATACCAAGGTATAAAATACTTAAAAGATGAAGCAAAACATTTCCAAGGTAGCTACTGTTTAAATTCATATCTGTAAAATGCAGTAACGTGATCCAGCATCTAGTCTCATCTGACCATCTCATGCAAGTATTACTAGTATTTTGGTAAATTCCGACAGTTTTGGCAGGTATGTTTGTCTTAGTGGTAGATTTTCCCTATGGTTTTGGGGCCTTTTGTTGAAGAAGAAGAACAAAAGAGAAGGGCTAGGGAGGGAGAATGCTGCTTGGCTCAGATCTGCATCCGTTTCCATTGAAATTGTCAACAAAAAGTTGGGTTGCAGGGATACTGTCAAACAGTATCAAACAGGGGTATGTTTTGGTCAAAATAATACCCTTATTCAGCATGCTTTACGTAACAGTATAATCACTAAGCATTGCTAAAAGCTATCAGGTATATGTTTGGTCCTAACTTAGTTGGAATCATGATTGGTATGATGCTTTAGTGCGAAGTGTCAGCGGTGCTTGTGGCAATGCATGATAGATGTCCTGATTGTCTATTAATATCAAACTCCTAGGGGCAGAAGTTGACTGGTTTTGTTTAAAAATATCTGATGGTGAGGTAACACACTTAAACACAAAAAGCAAACAGCAATAAGAAAACAGATTTCTTTCAAATGAACCCAGTCATGTGGGCTCCAAACCCCTTTTGTTTTTCACCCATTAGGAGTTGTTTTCCCATTTTACCTCTGTCCCAGGCTATTTAATTTTTAAATTTCTGGTACCAGTGTCCACCATGGACTGACACATCACTGAAAGTCTGGAGGTTTCCCTGCAGCCCCAAGGAGTTTCTGGAGCATCTGACATTAGGCTGGTGTAGGAGTGAAGGATGATGCATAGAACAAAGGGCTGAGAGAGAAGAGGTACCTCAAAAGGCAAGAATGTGGAGGAAAAGTCACAAGATGGAGTTGTTTTGGCTGTCAGTCTCCTTTTATAACTTCCTGCTGTGTGCCAGCCCTTACAGCATGTCCAGTATTTCAGTGTGTATTACCTTAATCCTTTCTGGTATTTCTAAAAGTATTTTCCCCTAGCAGTTCACAATTCTTTTCACTGCAATTAAACACTGTGCCAAAAAGTTTATGGTTGTATTCACCAGATGCATTTTATGCATACTGTTTTATTGTGTGAGACCACTGAGTTTGTGTCTTCTGCTTGTTTTTTGTCCTTTCACCCTCTAAATTTTTTCTGGAATATGCACAGCACTGAGAACATCTTTACTAACATGAGAATTGGAAAAATCTTAGTTTCAACTTCCATTGTTCCTCCTGTGCCTGCCTTGACTAGATTCAAGAGCTGTCTTGTACTCTGAAATTTTCTTCTGTCTGAAGAGACACACATGAACTGTTATTCTTCCCTTTGATAAGCCAAATGTCTCTCACTCAAGAAATTTACTCTTTTAGTTGTTTTGTAACTCTCTCTGATGTTATCTCTGGTTTTCCACAGCTGCTTAGAAATGGACACTGGAACTGGGCACAATATATTGGAATTAATCCTGACAGTGCCACATACTGCAATAAACGTGCTCCCCTACTTCTTTCCCCTGGATACTGTATTTTGTAGTTATACCAGTCCTTTTTCTGTGGCTTTGAGGTAAATATGTCCATTCTGGATTGGCTCAAAAATGCAGCTGCCCTGGTTTGCTTTTTTCTAACAATACTCAAAAGCAGCTGCTTACATAAGATTAAGAGAAGAGAACAGGTTTATATGATACTCTCCAAGCTCCAACCATTTTGAGTTTGGGGACAGATGTGGTTTCTGTGTATTTACTAATACTTGACAGAATTTTTTTCCCCTCTGAGTTTTCCCATCATCTTTATGATCACAAGTAAGAATTTAGCAGCACAACCACCTTTGGCAAGGAGTTCCACATCTGAGCAAATTGCATGAAGAACTACCTCTGTTTAATTTGCTTTTTAAACTGGCTTTTACCAGCTTTGTTTCTTGCTCCTTAGTTCTTGTGCTGGGACAGAGAGTGAGCAATCAGTCCCTACCTGCCTTCTCTAGTCCACTTGTGATTGTCTTTTAGACCTTTTATCTCCTCTGGGTTGTCTGTTTTTCCAACATGAGAGCTGAAGTGATCTAAGTGGTCTAAGCAGGGATTCGTGTCCTTTTCTTTGTCCAGAACATCTCTCAAATCTTTTCAGTAACTATCTCCCAGGATAGAATCTCCTCCTTCTGCAGATGTGGTCTGCACTATTGAATAACTGATTTGGTTGTACTATATTTTTCTTGATTTATACCCCTTTCATTTGTTTTCTGTCCCTGTGGATTCTTATCCTTTGCTTTGTAGTGACTGGACTCTTTCCCATTGTTCTTCTCAAAGCCAATGTGAGTTTTAACCTCCTAGGATATTATGTTATCCCCATGTCCTTTTCTCAGTTTGGAACCCCTGCCATCTTCTGGCACTTTTCCCAGTATTCCAAGGCTTACTAAAACAAATAAACAACCTCAAAAATACTCCATACACAAAAAATCCTGACACGCATAACACCAAGATCTTTCTCTGATACACGTTTTATCTTGACCGTGACAGTACTCCTTTTTCATTTTTCTGACACCATTTTTGCCATGCTGATTCATGTTTTTACTGACCACGTCTGTAGAAGCCATCACAGCTAAAAGCTTTTGACTGAGTAGGTTGGAAGTACTCCCTTTTTAACTTGCTGATGAGTCTCTTATGTCAGACATACGATGATTTAAATAAAATTGTCCTTATCCTTGCAGAGCTTTGTCTAATAAAATCCAGACTTATTAAATATCCTTTTTTCAGTACACTGTTGCTGCTGAGCCCCCATGAACCCATTAAAATATCTTAACACAGCTGTACACTTAGATGGATTCCAAATACAGCGAAAAACTGGACTGTATGATGTAATGACATCACCAGACAGCATAACTCACTGGGATGAGGTGATTTCTGTACTGTGGAAGATTAGATATCAGTGAAGCTTTTGTGATGGCATTTAAATTTTCTGAAAATGTGTAAGTCTTGCATTTCTGACATAGTAACTGAATCTGCCTCTTGTAACACATGAAACAAAAATAACTGAAGAAAGCTGCAAGATGATTGAAAATGGGAAATTGTTCTCAAACTACTCTGGTGCTCAGGAAAGGCAGGAGAAGGGTGATAAGAGGAAATCTTAATTATGCTGTTCAAAATATAATTTCTTTTTATGTCCTAAGGAAGTTAGGTTAAGAATAATACTGGAATATACTACTTTGGCTGTGGGTTATAGGTGGAATCCAATTGCTGATCATGATCATGGGCTAGGGAGTTACTGGCTGAAAGAACGCTTGGGCTTTGCTTTTGTTTTGCTTTTAGAAATGATAGGGCTTGAACAGCTTGTTTTAAATATTTTTGTTGTTATCACATATTAGCTGTTAGGTGTCAATGGTGTGTTTTTGGAATTATGCAAGAGACACATTAAAAAAAAATCTCTGACCAGAAGAGCTTACAAATGTTGTGCTTTTTAAAAGCTTTATGTTGTAAGTTAATTTTTCTTGCCTTTGACTCGTCACTGTGTTTTGCAGTAAGTGCTAACATCCTGGACAGATAATTCAGCAGGTATAAATTGGCAAAAGACCGTTGATGTCTGTAGTGTTGACTAATAGGCACCAATTAAGAATCTGGCTATATGACAGTGTTGAAGAAGTTGTCCAAAGAGCAGGTGATTATTTATATAATTTTCTTTTATATCTCTTGGCAACCTTAAACCCTAGCTCATGTAGGCTTCAAGCCACCACTGTTGCGTAAGAACTTCAATCTTTGGACTTCATGGCTAGTGTAAGTGTTTCTGTGGCCAAGCAGTAAACCCGAGCAGAGAACCAGTCTGGTTAAAATGATTTGTTTAAATGCACAGTCACAGACACCCTTCAGCAGGCGCAGAGAGAGGAGGCTTCTGTGGTGGGCAGAAGACAAGAAAGGAGGCCAGTTGGGAGAGCATGCATGTGGGATGAATATGAATCTGTCTTTGACAGCATGAGCCAGGTCAAAAAGAGCTTTTAAAAAGCTTGCTCATTTTCTTTTATTTGCTTTTTATTTGTTTACAGTAGAATTTTAAGACTGTCTACAAGGGCTGGCTGGAAATTGTCTCTGCAATTTTGAGAATATATTTCCTGGGGCAACTCTCAGAGTGGGTGATTAAACACAGAAAAGGGGACTGGAGATAGAATTGGCTCTGTAGGGATATTTCATTAAGGACAGGAGAGTCATTGAGTAATGACAGGGGAGATAGGTCCTAGATGCTTTTACTGTTTCCTGTGTCTCTCACTAACAGTTTAGTTCTCTGCTGTTTTCTTTATACACGTATTCTTGGTGGATTTCTGGATCATCTATCAAGTGAATAGACAGATGCTGCCATTAAAAAGAGACAGATGCAAGTCTCTTGGTATTGACAGGGGTAAGTCATAAACCTGTTTTGGTCCCCAACAAAAGGCAATGTGATCTTTCTCTTTTTCTTTAATGACTTACACTTTTTTTTTACTGGAATCAGCCATTTACTGCCAGCAGCTCACACCTCCACTCTCAAGCTGCTGTGAGTTCACTGGATACTTCGTCTGCTTTCCCCTAAGGCTAAAGTTTGCTCCTTCCCCCTGCAAAGCAAGGCTCTGTCAGCCCTCCCCAGCTGGAAACATAAGTTTGAGGCTAAAACTTGTCTGGCATCCAAACTCACTTCCTGCAAAAGGAAGTGTACAGATGGTGGACTTCACTTATCAAAATAATTTCATCCTTTTATTGAATAGCCTGCCTGAACAATTTGATACAATATATTTTGATGCTGACAGATTGGGGGGTTTCCTAATTGTGAGGCTGTAGTACTTTGAGTACCTTCATTTTTTGTGTTGTGTTTTGGGTTGGTTATTCTTCAATCATACCCTACAACTATGTGAAGAGGAGACAAAGAGTTTTATCAAAAGGTTTTATCAAAACCTGTTCAAGTCAAGAATTGTAATGATCAGATGGTAAAGCTTCACATGGAAAAACGTAACTTGCGTGGTAAGATCATACTTACTGATTTATTGGGTCAAATCACTAGTCACCATAGGCAACTTAATGAAAGCTAAACACATGAAATGATTGCTTTGCTGGGAGTAGGGCGTACAGACATATTCTCACCCGTATGGAAATTACATGCAATCAACCCCAAATCTCAAGTGGCCAAACAGTGTAAAACAGCAAGAAACAGAACTGCAACATTTGTTTTATGGGCAGCTGAGCACTGCAGGCAGCTAAGACTCCTCCTTAGCTTGGCAGTGCCTCTTGTTTTTGCTAAGATGACTAGTGCTGCAGAGATCTGTTGCCGTCAAAGGATCTGAGCTGGCTTTGCCTACCCATGAGGTCCTCCCTTGGTGCCTTTGTCGTTTTTAGAAGCTAAAATAGTCTGCCTTTGTCTGGATAGTGGGGAAGCTAATATGCTGCATGGCAAAGTCACGAACCACAGAATGTCAGACCCAGGTAAACCAAGGCAAATCAAATAGAGCAGTACTGGAAAGCTGCTTATTCCATAATTTGTGAATCCTCTCTTCCCACCTAAGTTATCAATAAAAGGATCTTGTATTAAATAGGGTGGTCCAGGAGCTTGGGGCACCAAATGACCCAAGGGCTTGTGAGTTTCCACTGATCCTTCTGCTGGTTTTACCTGTAGCTGGATTTCAGGGTTGTTTTTTAGTTTTGTTTTACACCGATAAAATTTCTCAATGTTGTAAAGCTGTGTGGTTCCCATTCCAAAAAGTTCTGTTAACTCATGTGACCTCTGAAGGAATTAAATATACTTTGCTTCCTAAATGGAAAGCTGCTAGAATATTTACATAATGAAGTAGTCTCTTATGACTGTCTCCTCTTTCCTCCTGGATTTTAAAAGAAAATAAATTCCACTTGCTTGAAGTTGATTTTTGCTTTAATATTTTTAATGATGTGTTGAGGACAGTGGGCTGGAAGCATAGGGATTAGAGTGCTCAGTTCTCTTCTCAATTTTGTCAGAGACACGTGTTAATTCAAGTAAACTCTGACCCTCCTCTTCTTTTCCTTACCAGTACACTCTGTTTTCTATTGTGTAAAAGATGTCTAACGATACATATGGCTTTAGATTCTTACAGATTTATTTAATACTGAAAATAATGCTTCTCACAGAAACACAAAACATTTTTTTTCTTGGGTTCGTTACACTTCCTCGTAATTCCTGTAGATCCTTTAAATCACATTTTAAATGTCACTTTTGAAGCACAATATCATGTTCAGTGTTTAAAAACTGAAAAAAAAAAAAAATGTTTTGTGTTTTCTTCACTCTGCTGCCATCTGCCAAAACTCTGGCCTTTTGCAAAAATCAGCAAATTGACATCAGTTCATTTACCCTTAGGGACAGTAAATTATTACACAGCTTAAGTTATAAAAATAAATAACTAAGGAGGGTGGAGGAAAGAGATGGAAAACAACAGAAATCTATCACAAACTGTCCCTGGATCTGAAGAATATATGATTATAGCATTAAAATGTCCAAACAATGCAACCGAGCAGAAGGTGTTAGAGCTTGGGCCTTAGCTGGCTCTGCATTAAGCAGTGTTAATGTTTTTATACAGCCTTTGGAAAGCTCTGAATTGACCTGGTTTTATTATTTTTATTGGCTCCCTTGACAATAGACAAATGGGGCTAACCTGAGGCCAACATAACCAGCAGGAAATTTGGGTCATGGGTAGTTCCATTTTTAAAACTTGTGTTTTAGGATTGTTCAATCAGGGTAATTGATTGATTGTTAGGCAGTGCAGGGAGCCCCTAAATCATTGGAGGTGGCCTGATAATGACAGTCTGCCAGTGGATTTTGTTTGAGGCAAATTTCCCAGCTCCCTGCAGAGCCGTGCTCTGCACTGAGGCTGTGGGTCCCTTTTTTTTTTCATGCACACTCCAGTCCAACTGGCCTGTTTGGACAAAATAGCCTCTGAAACTTGGCAGTTCCATTTGAAGTCCTCTGCAGTGCCATTTCCCAAGAGATAAGGGGAAAACATTCCAGAGAAGTTCATAGCCCAGAAAGACCCTACGTGCGTTCTGAAGTTAACGGTTTATTATAGCTCTTTTTCTTTCTTTCATTTTTACTTTGAAGATAAGAGGTGGCAATTTTTACTTTAAGTTGTTAAGCTTTAGCCTGCCCTACAGTAAATCATCCTGAAAGTTTAGACCCCCTTTTTTTTTATCATGTATATTTGAAAATTTGCCAGAAATGCTGTACACACGTACTTTCATGAGCTACTATACTCAACCCGGAGCTGTTGATCCTAGTGTTTTGTATGACCATGTGCACCCTCAATACATTTGGATAATTTGTGCTTGCAAAATAGAGCTTTTTCAAGAACTCATCTTTTTTGTTGTAGGAGCATGCTATGAGATATTTAGAGATGGGGTGCAGTAGAGAGTTTGTGTGTTGGGAGGGGGGAGTAGATGATGTGCCAATAGATGGTAGATCATGTTCAATAATACGTGGCATATGGCTTGCCTCTCCTTAAAGGTGAGTTCAGATTAATATAGATTGAAGTCTGTGATCTGTTCCAGAATAACTCCACATGCAGGTTAATCTTCAGTTCTTAGATCTTTAGGATTAGGCTTTTGTTTGTTGTGGGTGGCTTCCTCCCAGTAGCTGCATACCTCTGAATTCCTTGAAGTTTTCTCTTTTTCCATTTTGGGGTCTGGATGATCTGATATTTATTGTACTGGCATTCAGATGAGAATTTGTTTGTGTCAGTTTCCAAGAAGAGAGCAGGTAATACTGAACTGAGGCAGGGGTGACTTGAAATTTGGGAACCAACAGCCTTGCCTTGAGGGTGGCCCAGCTGCCAGCATATGCCAGACCGGTGCCAAACACCACAGATTTGCTTCCCAGGCAGAGCAGTGCCTGGACTTGCTGTACGTGGGATTTAACGGTCCCTGCCCAAACACACACGGGATGCCAACTCCTCCCAGATTTCTAAATGTTCCTTTTTGGATCCCACATGCTTTTGACCACTGTAGCTTTATAATTTAGTGCTTCAAGTCCACAGTTGCACTTACTTTTAGGTTTAGCATGTGGGTAGTCAGAAAATTCTTCTCTAAGGTATGTATTTGAGTAGAAACATAACATCTGACCACATTAAAGTCCCTTGAAAGATGGGTCCCTGGCAAAACGTCAGGAGCAGGGTGAGGCCCAAAGTCCACAAAAGTGTTGCTTCCTATAGCATAGAGTGGAAAAAAGTTTCTTCAGAGCTTGAGTAATATGTGCTTTCTTTATGATTGAAATCTATAATGGATCGGTGTAGGTAAAATTACAGTAAATGAGATGCTTGTTAGTGTTTCTGAGATTGTCAAAGAACAGCTAAACCAAAATACAACCAGGATTTACTGAAGTGTTGTATGGAGTACTCCAGGAGGTAAAACTTTCAGTTTCTGTGTTCCCGAAGTTAGACTCTGAAATCCCTGCTCAGGTTTTGGAAAAAAGCTACTCAGTTGGCAGAAGATCTCAGAACTAAATTAATGCAGTTAAAAGCAGTGATAAACATAATTGTATGGTTTTTTTGTTGTATAAACTCATGTCTTTTTCTTGTTTGCTTGTTTTTTATTTTATTTACTTATTGTGAATCTATTTAAAGGGTATATTATTGACTGTGGTGCCCATTTACCATAACTAGTCTGCTTGAAGTTACTGTAGTAACAGCCAAGAATAAATGTTTGCAGACTTGGCATTTTGGATTATAAGAGATTCAATGTGTGGCTGTACACTATGAATCAATGCACAGGTTTTCATAGGGAGCTGTTTCGTGATGTCAGGGCAATGGGCAGTGTACTGGTGTTGCAGGACACCTCTTGGATGGACCCAAGCAAACACTTCCACCAAGAAAGGAAGGCTGTTCTTCTCCTAGACCTCCCTCCCTGTGCAGGAGAGCGTGCTCCTCCTGCTTGCCTTGCACTGGCCCCGCTTCTCACCTGATCCCACTGCTGAGCTGCAAACTAACCCACTGCAGAAAATTAGTGTGTGGAGATTTCATATGCCGTTGGGTGTGCACAGCGAGGGTGGCAGTTTGCTGTCCTGATTAGTCACTCTGCTGTCCTAAGTGGCACAGATCCACATGGCCGATCTAAACCCCAACCCTGATGTTACATGATGTGGATTGTCAGTGTGGTACTTCAGGGTTTTCATGTCTGAAGTCTCCTTCTTACAACCACAGTAAAGCTGTGTAGACACCTCTCCCACAGAGATGAGAAAAAGCAAGTGCAGTTTCAACTGCTGAGGACCTAGGACAACCCAGCATACTCTCTGTTTTCCCCTTCCTTTTCTCTGCAAGCCTTCCTCTCCACATGCACACATTATGATCATCTTTCAGCCTCATGGTCATGTCCTTCCCAATTCCACATCCAGCATGGAGGTGCTGTGGGAATGAGGCTGACCTGCCTAGCAGAGACCCCCGCGTACACAGCTTGAGAAGCTGGTGAGTGTGCTGTGAAGCAGGCAGAGGAGGGTCAGGGCACATGCCAGGCTGGTGATGGCTGCCCTGTCCTTGCTGCTGGTCATAGAGGTCTTCTAGGAAGCCACGCTGGTCACTTAAACCACTTGTGAAGCACGTGGCTCCCTCTGAGTCTAATTTTCTGGGTTTCTGACCTGAAAGCATAGGCTTGGGTTTGCAGCTGTGCTGAGAGCTTGCAATAGCAACTAAAGTCAATGGGAGCTGGTCTTTGAACTCCCTGCTCAAGTACAAAACCAGGCCTAAGGTGGAGGCCCAGAATTTAAAGGAAGCATTTGACCTTGTGCTTTGTACCATTTCCACCCATACCGCAGGGACTGATGCTCCCATCCTCTCATCATACTAGTACATGGAGAAGATCTAATCATCAGGCTTTTCAAGTGCTAAGATGCTGCTATCATGAATCCCTGGGAAAAAAACTTGTAGACAATTAATAAATTTGCTGTCTGAACAGCAAATAAGTCACAGGACCACGTGCTGACAAATGAGAATGCAAATATTGAGCAATGTTTCATTAAGTGAACACTGTGAGAAATAGGAAAAATAATGTTATGAGAAATAATAACTTGCGGATACCAGCAGGAATATGTCTGATGCTAACTGGTAAACACGGATGCCAGCAGGAATATGTCTGATGCTAACTGGTAAACACCACAGGAGCAATCTAATGCGATCTTCCTTCTGTTTTTCAGACTATTGGTGAGTCAGAAATGCCCAGTGTTTTGAAGCAGTTACTGCCAATGATCAAGTCTTACAGTGAGAGGACAAAAGATGATTATACCTGCGAGGACTTCCTTGTCTTGCTGCTATACATGTATTCTGTGGTTGGAGAAATCAAAAGTGGAAAAGAGCTGGATGCAGCTGAAGAAGAGGTGAAAAAGGTGCTGGTCAAGGCCATTTGTGATGAGCCAGAGCCATCCCTTTTGTTGCAGAAAATAATGGGTAAGATTCTGTTTGTGTGGTGAGAAATTGGGTGGCTGGGAATGCGGCAACTGGGAGAAACATGTAAAAGTGGCTTGACTTGTCTGCGGTGTTGAGGATACGTGAGTAAGCACAAGGATTTCCTGTAGATTTGTTCCATCTCCCTTGTTCATATATGCCAAATGCTGACAGGCTGTCCTTGAAGAATGCTGAGTCTAATGAAAGCTCTACAAGTTGTTCTTCTTGTTAAAGGTTGGCTAAGTTTGTGTGTTTTCATAAGGTAATCTTTTCCACAATTTCTTTCATTGATCAGTGTAAAGTTGACCCTGCAAAGTCAAAATTAATTCTGGAAACATGTTCAGTGAACCACAGTTGCTTTGTGAATACGAGAAGCTGGCCTGTCTGGCATAAAAGGAGAAATGTGTCTAAAACCAACATTGAGCTTTTTGCTGAAACATGAACATTAGCCTTTAAAAATAGCATGCTAAGCCTTTTTTATAGATGAGCACTCATGGAGTAGGAAAACCCTAACCTCTTGGTGCTGCTGTCACATTTTAGAAAAAATTAATTGTTAAAAACATTTGTTACAATGAATGAACTGTGGCTCAAGGGTGACATACCTGAATGGCAGAAGGGATCTCACTTCCTGCTGTCAGTTTTCTCAGTATTTACTAGTAGTGAGCAGGTTGTTATCCAGGTCATCTTTGAGGTAGAGAGCATATGAACATAAATCAAGATGTTGTGAGGACCTTACAGTTGAAAGCCTTTGCCAAAAATGGGCCTAAGTGGGGAGTCTCAAGGGAAGTCAAATAATGCTGCTGTTGGTTATTCTGGAACTATTACCTCTGGACTCTTCTACTTCAAAATACAGGTGTGATCTGACTGGTCTGCTGTTGTTTTGAGTGTAAAATACTGTAGTGGTTAAAAGACTGCTACTGTTTAGGGATGGGCATGTTCAGTCATATTTGCACTGTGCTGTTATTTTAATACTCCTGGCCATGGTGCCCATGGTGTTCCAGGCTTGCAGGCCTTTGCTCTTCTATTTTTCAATATATATTGCACGTCTTGTCCACTGTATGGTGCTTCCCTCGCAACCTCAGTGATGCCTTCTACTGGATGCGAGGCAGCCATTTCTAAACCGCCATTTTCATATTTTGCCTTTTCTCCTATGATTGACAGTGTTTTGAATCACAGTTTTATCAGTTTCTCTTCGTTGTGCCTAATGTAAGTATGGTAAGATTTGAAGTCTCTAAAACTTCAGCTGACTACCAAAGAGAAGCTGCATTCCTGTGTACATAGATGCTTCTCTTGTTGCTCTGTGCTCTCAGTTTATGTAGTTGCAAGCACGGATTGAGATCAAAATAGACATTGTGCTTGTCTTATGTTCCATAACCTGTCAGTAATTCCATAGTTTTTATGAAATACTTTTATGCTTTATTTCCAGCATGCATGTTTCCTGAGTAAAAGTGAATATCTGGGTGTTGGCTCTCAACTTCTGGGCAGATGAACAGGTGAATGAGTATTTCAGTACAAAGATTCTTTAGTTTATGAAATTAAATTACTTTCGTCTTTTTACATAGTAGATGGACTATTAGAATCATGGTGGGTGTATGAAGTACAGCATTCATCTCCTTAGGCATAAGTATTCACTCTGTTATGTGCGGTATCTGACTATGAAAAAGAGAAGGCCTTGACACTGTGCAAGCACTGTTCAGCAACAGCCAAAGCATTCATGTGTTATCTACGTGGGTTTAGCCACAAATCCAAAACACAGCACGATACAAGCTGCTGTAAAGAAAGTTAACTGCATCCCGGCCAGACCCAGTACAAGCAGTTTTACAGCAAGCACATCATTATTACGTGATGAAGTTACTTGTATAACACAAAGCCGGAGTCCTTGCATCCTTCTATTTCTGTATCTGTGTTTAGCACAACCATGTTTGTGCTTTCTGCACAAGTGTGTGATAGCATCTCCCCTTGATTGCATACCTGGTTTATCAGCATTCTTCATTTTTACATCTTATTTAGAATGACAGTTCTTTTGACTTACTCATAAAAGTGGGGGAAAAAAAGTATTAAAACTTGTTGTCATGACCAGAAATAAGGATTGTCTTGGGAGGAAAGTATAAAGTGGAATTTCTAGGAATGCCCCTTAGGTAGTTTTCAGGCATTTATTCATCCACCAGATTGCTTTCTCAGCATTAGTGGAATCTGCTGAATTCGTAGTTTTCTGTATTTGCAGTACACTTGAATTGGGAACACTGGGAAAACATAAGCAGCCTTAGACCTACTCTTCCTTGACCTGTGTTTTGCTAGGCCTGTGTTCTACATCCCACTTCCCTCTGAACCTCAGGTACCTTGCTTGCTGCTTGAGAGGCAAAGCAAGTCAGAACCATAGGAGCACCCACAAGCTTTCCTTCAAAGGGACAGCAGGAGGATGTTCTTTGTAGCAGGGCTGACAGCTGTGGAATAGATGCCAGTGCCAGTTTCCCCTTTTGGTACAATAGTGGGTATAATGCTGAGACATGTGCTTCCAGCAGAACATGGTACGAGCTATACAGACATATATAGCAGGTACAGGTCGGGCTATTTTCACAAGGTCAGCTCAGCTCTGCAACATAGCAACAGCCATGGGCCTGGACAGATCATAGTTCAGACCTACAGCGTTCTGCCCTCATTTTACGATGTCAGAAACAAGAGAAAACTTTTTTTTGCTCTTAAATGGCCACAAAAGTTAATTAGGGTAAAATAAATCTCAGTAATTCTTGAAATCTCTCATTCATGACCAGAACAAAGCAAAATGTTCTTGGTCTTTCATTTTCAGCTTTCCATCAAGGTAAGTGATAGGAAGGATGTCAAATTGGCTGTGTCAGTAAGAAAACTAAACCAGTTACTGGGTTCAAGACACTGCCTGCTGTCTCACTCCTCACCTACAGGTTCCCATGTGGGGCTAGAGTTCCTGAATATTCAATATCCATTCTGCAGTAAATCTGCTCTTAATAAGTAGCTTAACCTGCAGAGCTGCAGGTTGAAGTTTCAAACCCTGGCGATGCATGGTCAGACAGCTTTGGTTATAGTAGCAGACAGCAAAATTCACTGTTGCCTTTAAAAAGGCATACAGAAGTAGTAATACATAGGCTGTGAAGCCAAGCACTTAAAAGTTGAGAAATGCCAGTAACTAAGTTTCCCATGGAATCATTTGACTTCTATGTGGCACAGTCTTCAATTTCATGATTATGTAGTGTATTTCCTATGAGCACAAGTCTTACGAAGAGAGGCTCGAAGAACTGGGGTTGTTCAGTCTGGAGAGGAGGAGACTCAGGGGGGATCGTATTGCTCTCTGCAACTACCTGAAAGGAGGCTGTAGGCAGGTGGGGGTAGGTCTCTTCTCCCAGATAATGACAGGATAAGAGGAAACGACCTCAGATTGTGCCAGAGGAGGTTTAGATTGGATATTAGGAAAAAAATTTTCACAGGAAGGATGCTGAAGCATTGGAACAGGCTGCCCAAGGAGGTGAGGAATCACCATCCCTGGAAGTGTTTAAAAAACACGTAGATGTGGTACGTAGGGACATGGTTTAGTGATGGACTTGGCAGTCCTGGGTAAACAGTTGGACCTCATGATCTTTAAATGATTCTATGATTCAGTGTATGGACTGAACACCACAGAGAACTAGAACAATACAGCTTCGGTTATTCTTACACATGACAAATAAGTACCAATAAAGTAAATGAGACTCTATACGATATTCAGCAATTAACTTTCTCTGGGTCTCAGTTTGCAGCTGATGAGGTGGACTGGTGTGCCCAGCTTTGCGTTACTCATTTTGGAACTTGAAAAAGAAAAGCATTAGATTAGATTTTCAGGTCCTATTCTTTGAACAGAGAGGACATTGTGCTCCGCTTCCTGGTACACTTGGTGCCTGATGTTTTGGTTTTAGTTTGGACCCAGCACTGTACTAAGGTTGTTTGGTTGATCTAAGTTGAAATTAAAAGCTGTATTTCAGCTGTGGCTCTGAACTGCTACCAAAGCCTTTTGCTTTTCTCATCTCTGCAAAGCATGCAAAGTGTGCAGTCTTGACAGATACACATTTTTTGTTGGGTTTTTGTGTGTGTTCCCATGGAGTCACAAAAGGCAAAACCCTTGTAAAATTTTAGAACTTGGCGTTTGAGGTCATCAGTTGAAGTAATAGCTGGGTTTGTATAAGGTATCTTTTATTCCTATTATACTTGTTAAATGTAAACTTACTTATGCCTGAGCCTGTGCCTATAGGAAATCTCCGGTGATGTGGCTATTTCACTGTACTAGTGCAAACCTCCCCCAAAAGATTCAGCTCATCAGTGCACAAGGGGATATTTATGCTTTATTTGGGTTTTGGTGTTACCTAGTGAAAATGGATCAGCATTTGCAGTAGTGGAAAAGAAAGTGATAATTGGAGATGTTGGTCTATCCATCCAGTTGGCCACACGAGGTTTCCCTGATGTAGCCTAGATAATTACAGCCCTCTGCAGAACATGTTAAGATGCAGCACTTGCGTAAGCTTATATTGTGAAAGAAGCGTAAGCACTCACAATTTCCTGGCTCTTGAATGTTAGGCTTCTCAATCTTATTGTTGCCTGAACATATGTTTTCCAAAATATTTGTACAATAACATTCTGTATTTATATAACACCTTGTTTCATTAAAGCACTAAAAATATCCTGGAACTGTTAATTAAAATGAAAATGCAACACGTTAATCACCCAATGAGATTTAAGAAATAGGATACAATTTTTTGCATGCATAATGGTATAGAAGTATATTAGTGGTGTTGTGTTTGATGGAACTGTTAAATAATACGTGTTGTGGTAGACTATCTTAGTGTCTTGGGTAATAAAACTGAATGTAACAGTTCCGAGATTTCTCCTGGGTGTAATTTACTGCAAACATATGTTCTTCATCACTGTTTCCAGCAGAATGTTACAAATTGGAGGGGAAACAGAATAGACCAAAACATAATGGAAAATGATGCTTTTCAATGGAATGCTGGGTTTAGGGGCATTTGTATGTGGGGGTCTTTTTGGCAGCAGCTGGAAAAAAAAAAAAGCTGCAAAATACTGTATTTATTTTGTCATCTTATCTAGTTCATCTAGTTTTGTAAATGTCTACGTAGAGCTGTGTACAACTGCAAACGTATGCAAAAGTAATGCTAATAGAGCCGCAAAGCAATTAAACCCCTATTTTTTCAGCTGCACCATTCTTTTTCATCTGTAAGTCTCTGTGGGAGCTTTGTAGAGCAGATCTGCTGTTCGTGGTGTGCTCAGGAGGCCAGCAGGCCAGCCCCAGCAGCCAGCTACGCTGCCCACCTGGTAACCTGGTAGGGCTGTAGGTATGAGTTGCACCATCTCAAGCATAGGTGAGGTAGAAACTGCTGTTTATCAGCGTCCAAAAAATGGAAGTTTTAATCATGGAATGGATTTCTGGACCTCCTTGCTTTTTCTACATTCTGTGTGTTGAAGTGTAGGCATTGCTGTATTGGGTTTGACATACGGTGTCTTGGCTGCTGCTGCTTCTGATTGTCCTCAGTACACAATTGTTGGGGGAGATGTTAATGAAATTACACACTAATGACGATATCATTACCTTACTGCTAGCATGACCTAAGTATCATGAATACTAAAATCAATCCCAGTTTTGCAGTAAGCATTTACATTCCTAGACAGGGACAGCCAGTTCCCTCAGAGGACAGGCACACTCTCACTTTTATTTGGCTGTGGTCTTGGCTTCACTGCTGGTTTGGGACGATTTCCAGAGCCGTAGGCAGGTATGAAATTAGGTCCTTGGCTGAGGTTATAATGTAGCCCCCTTAGACTGGATTGCATGTACCACCTGCCTTGTGTAGGAAAGGGCTTCCCCGGCTTCACCGCGGATGTGTAGCTCAGGTGTCTGTTAACAATTTCTTTCCCCCCACCCCATTCATGCAGTTCAGGAAAACATTGTGAAACTACCATTGTTTAAAACGGGAATATCCAATAGTAAATTCCGAGGATTTTAGATTTTCCATGCTTTTATTAAAAGTATTGTCTACAAAGTTTATAAAGTTGCCTCTAATTCAGTGAAAGGCTAGTCCTATCCCTTCCTTGTATAATAGCTCATTTCCAAGTAATCAGTGAGTTTCACAACAGAGTTGATGGGAAAAAAAGTCAGGACTTGAAGGAAACATTTGCATTTTCTAAATTTTATTTTGCTGTTTATTGAGAGTTTAATCCTTACTACAAAGAGTTTTTTCACATGTTAAAATTGAAACAGATTATTAATGACAACATGTAGGCAGATTAGAGATGGGTTAATCTGGTGTTTCTATGCTGAGAACTGTAACTGGCTATATATATCCAAAATAAATTTAAAAGCTGCAACCAAATTGGGTTTTTTGCTATCATTTAGGGAAATAATAGAAAAACCAAAATTAAATATTCTACCTTCTGAGTTTTCAAGGATTATATAATTAAATAAATTCAAAGTTCTTTATTTTGAGTATTTAAAGAAGTCTTAACAAGCTGTGCTGTCTTCAGGCCTTCTCAAGAGCTTCCATTTTGCCTGTTAGTGCTTCAGGAGCTCTGTATTTACATCATTTGCACGGGAAAGGTGAGCCATGTGTTAGCAGGGCTGGGTCCTGCTGGGCAGGTCCTGCACGGCTGGGTACAGGGCTCGGGTTTAAGAGTTGCTCCTTGATTCTAGGTGTGCTTGGGAGTCTGACTGCCAGTAGGCTTAGTAAATAGGGATCAGCTCCCCACCAAAGTGAAGGCTTATAAGTGTCGTGGTTGAACTCCAGCTGGCAACTAAGTCCCACACAGCCACTCGCTCACTCACTCTGCAGTGGGGTGGGGGAGAGAACTGGAAGGGTAAAAGTGAGAAAACTCGTGGGTTGAAATAAAGACAGTTTAATAGGTAAAGCTAAAGCCATGCATGCAAGCAAAGCAAAACAAGGAATCTATTCGTCACCTCCCATCAGCAGGCAGGTGTCTCCAGGAAGGCAGGGCTCCATCACACTGATGGTTACTTGGAAAGACAAACGCCATCACCCCAAATGTTTCCCCCCCAACTTCTTCCCCAGCTTTACATGCTGAGCATGATGCCATATGGTTTGGAATATCCCTTTGGTCAGCTGGGGTCAGCTGTCCTGGCTGTGCCCCCTCCCAGCTCCTTGTGTCCCCCCCAGAGGGTGAGAGGCAGAGAGGCCTCAGCTCTGTGTCAGCACCGCTCTGCAGCAGCGAAAACATCCCTGTGTTATTGGCACTGTTAACAGCACAAATCCAAAATGTAGCCCTTTACCAGCTACTATGAAGGAAAGTTACTCTACCCCAGTCAAAACCAGCGCAGTAACCGAACGTTTTTAACATTCACAGAGCATGTTACAGAGGACGGGGGGGTACCTCAACACATCAAATAGCTAAACATTTTGAATGTCCAGACAGGCTTCTCTCTGAAATACTGATTAGCTGCTTCTAGTCTCTGATGCTAGAGGGTTGTTTTCTTGCCTAACATTTGTGGGACAGCTCTGCGCTCCAGTTTGAATTGGGAAGACATCTTTCCACAAGGTTAGGCTGCTGTATGTGCGTGATTATAGGCTGTGTTGTGTGGGGAATCTGCTCTGTCCTGTAGCCTGCAAGTCATAGCTTGCTGCTCTGTAATGAACGCAGACACCAGAAATGCCACTGGGTATGCTGTGTGTGGAGCTAACTCTGCTGCGATACACAGAGGAGCTGTAAATGTTGGCGTGGCATGGCTGTGCAAACTTCAGGGCTGCTGCCATCGTCACAGATGCATTACAAGGAAGAAAAACTTTCTTATAAGATGGCTCCTCCAATCAAATGATAAAAAGAAAGTCTTCTCAGATTATGGCAATGTTTCTTTCTCCCATGCTCCCTGTGTCTTCCCCAGTGATGAGGAGATGGTCCTTGCCCCAGAGAGCCCTCCCAGGCTGGATTGCAGATAAGGCGCAGTTGGAATGAGTTTTCCCTTTTGCATTGGACGACAAAATGTAGTCTCTGTTGACAGAGCTAAATAGCTTCATCCTGCCACGGCAGACATTATTACTGCAGCCAGAGGAAACCCAGACCATTTTCTCCCCAGTTCTGAAATGAGATTTGGATGTTCAGGAGCCTTTTTTTCCTGTTGCCCCAGCTGATTTTATAGACACCTAAAATATCCCTCTCTCTGACTGGCAGAGGGTGTGTGTAAGATGACCACCTGGTATCTGCATCATTTTCTTGATGCATTTTGGACACAATCCAGTGGAAAGTATTTGTGATCCAGCAGTCCCAGAGGATGGTGGATCTGACGTTCACCCTGTCAGGAGCACTAGGGAGACATGAGCAAAGCTGCTGTCTGGCTGTGCAAGAGGGACTGCATACGGAGCTCCTGCAGCTTAATTAACCCTGAGATGCTGCCACTGCGGCAACTTTGCTTCATGGTAGCAGAGCTATTTGGGAAAAAAGATCACAATTCTCATCTGGTTTACAGAAAGATTCACGGGAATTGTTATGATCTTTCTGCAAAAACAGGGAGAAATTTGGTATGCACCAAAGCATTGAGCTGCTCTGCTTTAGCCAGTGACTCTGCAAGCACAGAGTACATGTCCTAATCTTTGTCAGCTCTCCTTAGGACTCTTGATCTCTCCAAGACCTCAGTACCTTTTTGCTGTGACCTTTCTAAAGGCTTTTTCCCATTTCTTTTCAAAATCTGTGGATGGCAAGTGGGAAACAAGCAAACCAAGTCAGCGGTCACTGACTTCAGTCTTTTTGCTGCCTGGGTGGATTCCTGTGCTAATTCTGAGCTGGGGAGCATGGAGGATTTTCTAGTGAATTGTTTGGGAGAGAAATTGCAGTAGTGTTCTGGATTAACTTGTATCTAAATTTGCATATGCATATTTTTGTGGGTCTGGCATAACTTAAAAATCAGTGTTAAAAAGCTATGGTCCTAAAGGTGAGAAGATCAGGCTGCTTTGTGCACATGCAGGGATATTGAGTTTCTTGATGTACATTAAACTGTACGGTAAAAGACAATCCCAGTGGAAGCCCAGTGGTGTTGGGGATTTTTTAACTTTTTAAAAAACTTTCATATGTTGTGTGTTTATTTTGTCTTCAGCACCTGGTCTCAGTTGGCTCCAAACTGGATAGTAATTTTCATTGAACTGTTTATAACATGAAGTCTTTTTTTTTTTTTTTTCCTTTTTTTTAATTTTTTAACATGAGACATATGCCTGCAGCTCTGCAGGCTGCTGTCTCACTGCCAACTTAGCAGGACAGCCAACTGCAACAGGAAGCTGATATGGCAATTTTCATTAATGATTTGTATTCTTTTTCAACGTACAAATTCAATAGCATTTAGAAGATGCTTCTAACGTCAAGTATCTCTTTAAGCATAAAATGAAAAAGGAAGCTGCTTTAGATTTAGGCAGCTTTTAAAAAGGTACTCTTATTTGTGTGTGGCATGGCTAAATCCTTTTTTTCTTCTTTCCATATGAGTCACTTCCTTGCAAAACCTTCAAGTTTTGGCATATTCTAAAATAATGAGTAAATTCTTGCTGTTTTGCAGAGCACACCCAGCCTGGCAAACCCAATATGGTAAAGTATTAAGTAACTGTAAAATTAAAGAAAAAAAAAAGTTCAAAGAAAAAGAAAGAAAAAAAATACTTGTTAGTAGCCACCATCCATATGACAGAAAACTAATGAGATTTTTGGAGTTTTGCTTTTCTTTTGCATACGGACACAAATGTTAAGGTGTTTGCTGTAGATTGCAAAATTTTGCTTGGTTACGTTTGAATGCCTTCCTGTAAGTGTTTCTAAGTATTGTATTGTAATTCTTGTCAACTTGGTATCTGCTTTAAATACCACGCTGTGCACTGGATCTGATGGCACAGGGACAGACAGCATTGCCTCTGCCAAGGCAAGGAGGAATAACTTACAAGCTTTAGTTATTTCTAGTTGTTTTCTTCAGCTCAGTGGTGGTGGTAGTTGTCTTGTGCGTACCGTGAAATGTTATCAGGAGTGGATTCCATCCTTTGAATTTTGGGCAATCAACCTATGTCAGGCTAGCAATATCCATGTATTTTGATGATGATGCAATATGTTGAAATCCAGTATTTCAAGAAGCAGTCAAGCCCAGATGGAAAATGGAGTCGTAATGCTCCACATTATCGCAATGTTAAACCAAAGAAATCTCTTGAATAATTGATCAAAACCCATCTTTATCTTGCAAAACCTTTGCTGTGTTGATCATCTTAACATCTCAACAGCAGAACCGGGAATATAAAAATCACATTGAAAAGAATTTATAGCATTTAATAAATAGCTCAGGGATTTATGGCTTAAACATATATCATTTGCCATGCAATTCACTATTCGGAATGCTCTAATTTTCTCCTCTTCATCCCAAACTTTGGAGACTCGTGGGTTTTGGCTTTGGAGGTCTTCTGTTCAGTTGTTCATTTTAGTCAAGATAATTTGCTTTCACATATATTTTAAGAGTCAGATTCTGTATAAATTGGTGTGAAAACATACAGTGCTCCTCCTGCTTGCAGCAGTCCTGAGATCAAGTCTAAAGGATGGATCTGTTGTAATGTTTTCTGTGGATCAATTCAGATGTAAGGGGATAGGCAGGATTTTCATTGATCTGTCAACCTTTCTAATACAACCTTTGTTTAAATATAACAGTTTTAATACATTCTTAGAACTGTTGTTAGTGCTACTAACATGGTCTTTTCAGTAAAGTCTAAATATCATCACATACTACAGAAGTTCAAAAGCTCTACCTTATTTAAATGAGTACTTTCTCACAAATCTCTTCACGTGTGCTCAAGCCCTTATTGTAAACCCAAGAGGCAGATCTCTCACGGTCTTGAATTTTAAGTCAAACATGGAGAAGGTGCTCTCATAGCCCCTTTCTCCCTATTTGTTCTTGTTTAGTTTTAAATTTTATAGTTGAATAAATGTCATCTCTGGTGGTTAAAGTTCAGGTCAAGTTACATTTTGCTCTGACCCTCCTGCTCTCTTTTGCAGACACTGGGACTGTAGTCTGTCAAGACAGGAAAGTTCACAGATCATTGCCTAAGGATTTTTTGTTTCTCCCTTCCTTTCTTGGATATTCTTTTGTCAGGCAAGGAAAGTAGTGTTTGTAAAACTGGATTGAGGGAGATCTGTTAATTGAGAGTTTTGTGTAAATACCAGAGTGATGTTTGTGCCCTACACAATTTTAAAAACCCTTATGCATTGCTGAGGCTAGTTTAGAACCAGATGTCTAATTCTCTTTTAATTTCCCACTTTTTCATTAAAATAAACATTATTGTTGAAATAGTTGCCTGATGAGAGATGGCAACAGCCAGTCATAGCCAATTGGACACATTTATTTAATGAAAACCAATACAAATATGTATTTGACTTGCATGGATTTGTGTTAATGTGGGGAATGTGTGGATATAATGTGTGAATGTTTTATTCAAAGCTGGTTTGTTCAAATCTCCTTCTGTTTTTGTTTCTGCTTTTGTTTCTGGTACTGTGTGTATGTATTTGTTTTACAATACCACGTGCATTGATGAAGCCCTCAAGAGTTAAAAAAACAGAGGGAGAGATAGGTAGAATTTGAGTTACAAAACAGTCTTTGGGGAATGCTTATAGCCACGGAGAAGTTCTGCTGCCTATTCACCAAGCAGCGCTACCTAGATGACAACTTCTTACCCAGGCTGTTAATGAATATCAGTGTGTCTGTACCCAGGAGGCTCCCCAGAGGTATGCCACAATCTCAGTGGAAATTCTACCTTTCTTCTTGAAAAATGTTGAGCAATTGGAGAATATATAGACATGGCAGAGGCACCCTTGTCTTAGCTTAAAGAAGGTTTATTGGGACGGAGGCTGCAAAAGAGAAAAACCTCATAAAATAAAAATTTTCAAAGAACCTTGCCTCCAGTGGCCTTGCCTGTCAGCAGATGAGAATTGAAAGTCAGGGGAAGAGAATCTAATTCTTCAGTTTCTTCATCACCTTTTCCTCTTCTGTCCCTTTCTGCCATCTTCTGCATACTCTGCTCACATTCCTGCAAATCCTGTGCACCAAGGAAGAAATGGCAGAAGAAATAGTAGGGGCTAATCGATGGGATCCATACCTTAATGTTGTTCATGCTAAGGAACTGTAGTTCTGGCATTTTTAGTTAGCTTTTGAGTGCTTGACTTCACAAACTCACTGTTGCTCCTTTAATGCTTTCAACATAATTTCTGAGGTAAGCGAACAAAACATTTAAAAGCTGAAACAACATTTTGACTGTAGAGAATGATACTTACTTTACTGGCAAGTTCAAATAATTTGGCCGCACATCATAGCTGTCCGGTGCTTGCCCTAGTGAAGTGATCAGTGCAGTAGCAGGTTGTCTCCCAAGTGGACCAAATGTTTGCAAGTGGGTAAACATACCACCTAGGCTTTGCAGGTATTCGACAGCAACAGAGTACTTAGATTTATGAATAATTGATCCAATTTGAGATTTTCTGCCTATATTCCTTTAGCTTCTTCTGTGTGTTCATGCCACAGCTCTTTCTTTCCCTCACCATCCATCTTGTATTCCTCCCTGTCCATCTGTTTTTACATCTGTCCCCAGTTCTTCCCTCTGCCTCTCCCATCACCCACATGGATCCAGTCCACCCTTAGCTCCTTGCTATTCTTCCATTTTTTGTCCACTTCCTTCTGAAGGCTGCCTTTAGTCTTCTTAGGCTCCCACCTGTAGGCTGTCTCACATCTCAGCTGCATTCATGTATGTGAGGTATCTTCCTACCCTTTGTTATTCCTAATTTCAGGTCAAGCATTTATGGTGGGAAGACTTAAGTGACCAGTTGTTGTACCCCAGGTGAAAATGTCGTGTTGTTTTCCCACTCGTAGATCTCCTGTGTTCCTCAGAACAAGCTACTGTAGCCAGAACTGGTTACCAGATTAATTTCTTAGGAGGAAAAAATAAAATTCAACAAAGGTATTACACTTATTTTTGGATAGTTCCCTAAACCCCCTCTGGTTTTACATTGCTCCCCTAAAACACTTTTACCAATCAGGGATGGAAGTGGAGTATGCTGGGTTTGTTCCCACCACTGTACTTTAATCCAGGTGTAAAATAAGAACTTGGCCTGTCAGTCTGTCTGTTGGTCTTTTTATGGCCAACAGAAAGAAGTTTTTCAAGGGCATGAATCATCTTGTTTAGTTGGGTGCCTTGAACCAGCCTTAGAAAGTACCTGTCCCTCCATTCCCAAGGGTGAGGTGTGGGAACCATCCTTTACCAAGTTGGTTATGTACCTACGGAGCAGGCATACCTGCCTGGCTTGTGATAGTCTGCAAGGAGCCACAGCAGGATGGTGACGGACAGTGCCCAAGCTGCTCCTGGGGACTTTCATCAGTAAAGGTCAGGTTGCAAAGGTTGGATATTGCTTTATTTCTGTTCATAATTATTCATGTGTGCCTTTCTATTTGCTTCATATTCTGCAACCCCCTTCTTTCTTCAGACTTATATTGAAAGTCCATCTCCTTTCACCGGTGCTATCCTTGTCTAAATGTCTGGATATTTTACTTTGAGTTCATGGCCCCTAAGTTACATTCATGGTCGTTCCTTCTTAGCTGTTGTCTTGGACACCGTTTCTCTGTGCAGAAAATAACATGTTTACCTGGCATATATTTTGAGAGACAAAAATATGTGTAAGTGATAATATATGCTCATTTACGGCTGGTTTTATGAGACAAGAAATTACTCTCTTTGTTATTTTTGCTTCCGTCTTCCATGCCCATTTACCATCTGCTTCTCTAACAGCGCAGTATTTCTGGCAGATAGGAACTGGGAGTGCATCATGCCTTTTATTTTGCAGTAAGTGGGGGTTTCTTAACTTTACAATGCCCATATCCCTGCCATAACTAACTCCCTCGATGGCCCTGGGTCTGAGGTGCTGTCTTGTGTGTTGCCTGTGCAAATAATTTCTTCCAGTCTTGTAGTGGTAGACAGAGTGGTTTGGTTTGTTTTTCCTTGTAGCAGCTGTGATTGTTGGATTGAATATCTATCTGATTCTAGTATATTCACTAGTATCTGTCTTCTGGTTTCAAGGAGATAAAATGGGATGAGTCATAGAGCACTTATTCCCAGAGATAGCTTCAGCAATCGAAAAGGGACCATGAATACTTCAGGCAAAAGTACTAGGTATTACGCATAGATGGTATGAAGGTCACTGGTTTCTGTTATTTTTTCCCCCCTCTCTAAGTAGGTGAAGTTCTCTTCAAACAGACTGCAGAAATACCAATTAGTGTGCTTCATTCTGAAATGTAATCAAATTTAAAATGTAAAAAATCCCTTTCGGCTACAGTATAATCGGGCCCCTAATTATGAAAGGCATATGTTCCCCTCCATCTTTCTTCCCTCCACTCATGTAGATAATTGTCCTTCTTGAATGATTTCTTCTTTGTAAAAATCTTTGTGACATTCTACTCCTGGTTTGCTCAAAGCAATGCTGTTATCTGGTGCATTAGGTTTGTGTTGTTGGATTATTGCAGGATAATATACAATATAGTTACACTGATTACTTGCTATTTTGTGTGTAATCTGTGTTTTGGAATATCTCAAAACTTGTCAGTCTTCCGCTGGGGATTACATCATTTTGGGGTTCTCAACTGTTCTGAAACAAAAGCATACTTCAGTGGTAAAATATGTATGCCCGGACAGCTGGCAGTCTTTCAAGGCTCCAGACTTGACACAGAGTTAATCTCAGAGAAATAAATGTATTTTCTTCTATTCATAGTAATGAAACAATTATTTCCATGCTTTTTCTGTTCATTTTTTTTCCCTTGGTTTCTTTGGTGTTTTTTTTTCTTTCTAAGTGTTGGGTTTTCTTTATGGATTGTCATTACTGACACAGAATTGTAGAATGCTTTGAGTTAGAAGGGACCTTTAAAGGTCATTTAGTACAACCCTCCTGCAATGGGCAGGGACATTTTCAACTAGATCACGTTCCTCAGAGCCCTGTCCAACCTGACCTTGAATGTTTCCAGGATGGGGCATCTACCACCCCTCTGGGCACACCTGTTCCATTTCTTTGGGGTTTTGTTATATAAAAATAATATTTTTTTTTTTTCCCCAGCCACTGCAGGACTTATGCTGGGGTGGTGATTTTGGTTTCTTTGTGGTCTTTGAATGTTTTGGCAATGTTCAATTCAAATTAATAATTGTTTCTTTAGTGGTAAGCCTAATCTTGTTTGAAACTTGCAAGTCTCTCTATTATTAGCTTGCCTGTTTTTCAGGGGCAGACCTTTGGAGAGAAAGGTACCTGCACCTGCTAAGCTATCTTGTCCCATATTGAACTGTAACAACAAATTGGTTTCACAGACCATACACTCCATCACATAAGTACCGTTTGTGTTGTAAAGATTTCATATGGGTTGAACTGAAAGACGGCTTGTTGCACTACGGTGAATTTCATCCCAATGTCTGCTACATAAAATGGTTTCAGAGCTGTTATGAGAAGATGCTAGAAAAAGCGAAATTGGACCTAGAGTTTGCCATGTGTCTACTTAATCTAGATTTTCATGCTATTCCTACTAATTTTTTAGGTTTAAAAGATATATGCTGCATTTAACTTATTCTGAGGAAGACCTTTCTGCCAGACTGCCGACTCCCAGCTTTTATTTGGGTGGCCCAATTCCAGGCTCATGCCTTGGTGGGCCTTTTTTTTGGTGCCAGCTTCTGCAGTCGAGCTCACCCATAGACAGGCAAGCTGCTTTGGGAGCTCCTGCTGCATTCAGAGGCACGGCATGAATCTCTCACAGGCCCACTAGGCAAGGATGTAGCCAAAGTGAAAACATCTGCAGAATACTGTCAGCTTTGACAGAGTTATCTATTTTATTTTCTGAAAATACTATTTCATACAATATTTTTATCATATCTCCCTAATGTTAAAGATTTGCCTTTCCATTTGAAAAGGATTTAGGCATAGAGTTTGAGTAACTAACATGAACTAATAATAAAAAATATAAAATGTAAATGGATTAATAATATTAATTTATTTTAATTTGGCATGTAGTACCAACAAATAAATTACTATTGTTCAGGATATATATGTGGATCTATTTCTATATTTGATTCACCAGAAAACTTGTGTGAGTTTCCTCTTGATTTTTTAATAGATTTTCCTTTAATTTGCAAAGATTTCATGTTAAAAGAGTTATGGAAGTGGGGAATTTATGCTTTTGTTTCACAGAAGATGCAGACATCACTGGCATGACAGTTGAGTTCTTCTGTATGTAGAAAAGCATTTAAATAAGTGGAAAGTGAATATGAAAAAGTTCTAGGGTTTTTTTTTTAAGACTAGAGCTTTACAAAAACATCCTTTAAAAAGATTTTCTACCTTCTTTTAATGTATCACAGGTTAATGAACTCTATGTTCCTCTTAGTTCTAGTGAAATTTAATTTTAATTACTTCTTTTTGCTTGTGTGCAACAACTTTCCAATATAAAGAAATTAGATGGCCTTCATTCATTCTTTTCAAGGCACACCACTGCCAAAAGAGCACTTTGTAAGCAATTAAGCAGAATTGTGCAAGCTCTTATTGCTGTTGTTTAAATCTACAGCAAATCTGATTTCCCATTGGTTTGCATGCAAGTCATGCAGCTGAGTATCTTAAGTATTCAGGTCATGCAAATTAGAAGTTTATTGAAGGGTCGGTATAGTTATCAATGGCAGCTGTTCACAGGATCCTTAACACTGAGCTGAAAATTTATCTTTTGGTTTGAATGGTTCTCACTCCTAAAAACGTTACAAGGTCTCAAGAGCATTACTATTTTTAACTAAATAGTGGTTATGCCTTTCAGTTTACTTAGGCATTAGACCAAAGATCGTTGAAGTCAATATGAATTCTTTCACTTACATCAGCGTGATCTGGGTCATGCCCTTAACAAACTTGTGCTCGCTGTCCAGATTGGAAGAGTTTGCAGCAGTACAAACCAAAATGGGTTCAACAACAGCCCGAAGTACTAATTCTACCTCCAGGCAAGCCAGTGGAAGGAACATCCCACAAGAAAAGCTGGACTGTTTGTTGCATTCAAGTTACCTTTCAGCTAACCTAATTGCAGTAAAAATGTTTTGGCGTGACCACATTGCCCACACACCAATGTTAGTGATGAGAGATTAGGGTGGGCGATAAAATGCCATGGAAGATTCTGGAGTATGAGCGTTTATCATTAAGCAAACACTGACTCATCTGTGAAGTAAAAAAAGGGGTTTCATCTTTGTTTTGAAGGTCTTTTTATCATGATAGAACAATTATATTTATAGTGCAGAAGTTTTGAAAGACATGGTGAACATGATAAGAACAATGAAGAAGCCTCATATCTGGAAACCTGAAAATATGCTTGGAATAGAAAGTTCCCTAGTCTAAAAATTAGGAATTCGGGTATTGTACTGTGTGAAAGTTTCATAATAAGGAGAAAGAAGAAAATATATGATATTATGCAACATTACTCCATTGGTGTCCAGAGGAAAAAATGGAAGGAAAAAACCAAAGCAAAAGACTATATTTAATCCTTTCACATCATTACATTATAACTGAGTAATCCAGTGGAACATAAAAAATACTTTTATAAGTAAAAGAAAGGGAAGGGAAATACCCTAATATTAAAAATATTCCAGACAGCCAATGATTTTGGGATAAAAAATATGCAATAGAGAAAAATAACTACCCGATTGTGAAGCTTGATTTTAAAGGAAGCGTCTTTAGCCTTCTCTCTGGAAAGGCTTAGAAAAGCAGAATTTTCTCCATTAAATGGCACTGATTTTTGATGGGTCTGTTCAGGCCCTTACTGAATGTCACAAGATTAATATTCCTAGGGATGAAAAACATTGTTAGATAGCAAATTGCAGTCTGAACTGAGGGTTGACATGAATAGTAAAATGGAAAGTCCTTCAGTGGTGGGTATGGAAGTGCAAACCCTTTTACTTGCTTTTGTTAGGCAGAAGTATTAACCTTGTGGGAAACATTAATGTTTGTAAACTTTTTTGTCTGTGTGATGGTGAATTGTAGCTTTGCAATGAGGAAAAAGCACAAGCTACTCAAATGTGACAATGGTATTCATCTTAAAATTTAATTTTGTTTAGTTTTATTTTTAAAATAGAAACTTTTTTTATTTTCAAAAAGGAACTGAAAGAAATAGATATCATTATGGTAAATTGTTGTCTGCTTTCCAGTTTCGTTCCATGCTAAATTATTCCCTTGACAAACAGGATAGAAAGTATTTGTACTTCAGACATTTTATGACTAATCAGCTTCTGTGTTTGTGTCTGAGTTAGTAAAAACAGAGCTACTGTTGAAGGGTGGAAGTAATCACGCTGGCTTATGCCTGCGGTCAGTGCACTTACCTCTTTTGGGTATATTTTTTCCAACGTGTATCAAACACGGTATAGAAGGTAAAAGCAGGGATTGAGAAACGGCTGGTAAAGGGCTGTTTAGGCAAATTCTTTCACTTACACTTCATACTGTTCAGTAGCAGAGATGCCTTGGTATTATTAGTGGTTAGTTGTTCATATTAGGTACATGAAATTAATTTTCATGGTGGCAAATTCTCAAAAAGTGCTGTGTTACTACTGGCCCAGGGATGGGGACCAGTTAGGTTGGTGCTCCTCACCCCTGAGAATCAGGTCCATGTGATTTGTTTAATCGGCTTTATGGTCCAGCCAATGGAGCAGTTTCTTTGAAGAGTATTTGAACACGATTCATCAGCTACTTTGAAAAGATTACCATTGAAGGCCCTTCAGACCTATTTCCAGTCACTGTGGGCAAAGTGCTCCCTTAAAGGTCCCAGCTTTGGTAAAAATTACTTCTCTGATATTTTGCAGATGCACCCAGAGGGGATTTTGGCTCAGGTTTCTGGCTGCTTATCATAAAGCAACGAGGTCTTTGGGGGGGCACCGTGCATTGCTGAGGACATCTGAAGCTCAGACTTGCCTAAGAGAAGAAGCTGAGCCACAGGGTCCATGTGTTCCCCCACACGTCCAGGTTGGGTGGAGAGCAGGGCCAGCGCTGGTGATCAAAGTGGAGAGGTGCACCCTGTGAATACTGGCTTTGTTCCTCAGCCCTATTTATCAAAGAGGATGGTACTTATTAGCGCAGAAGTGAGAAGGGAGTGTTGCTGGCCTGGAAGTCATTGTTATCTGAATTTTTGCATGGGAATAGATGGAGAGAAGAAAATGTTCCTCCAAACACAGCCTTATCCACTAGCTTGTTTCATAATTTCCTTGCCACAATCAATTTGCATTCTTTACAAGTGGTGTCTCACTTCTGTTTTTTCTCTACCAAGGGGAAACAGAAGAAAAAGGCTCGTTTTCTTGCATGACTTTGGAATCTACCACACTTTGTAAGAAACAAAGATTTTCTTCTAAAGATGGTCTTGAATACAAGTGTTTACGTGGTTTAGGATGGGAGAAGCAGATTTTTTTGACTGATGACTGAAATTGTGCATGCAGCTTTGTAGTGTATGTTCTTACTTATGTGCAGGAGTGATGATTTGTTCAGATAAAATTGCTTGGTTTACCCAGGCAAATGCAACACCATGAGCAAGTACCATTGTAAGTAAGGGTCAGCACAGAAAAACAAAGCAAAAGGTCACCATGAAATAGCCATGATTATTTATTCATTATTATAAATATTAATGTCAAATGCTTGCTCAGTTTTCTTGAATACCTGCAAAAAAGGTATTTCCATATGTAGGACAAAAGAGGTTCATTCTGGCCATTAGTCTAAGGACAAGTAATAAAAACCTGTAGTAGTTTCCAGTCACTATAGATCAGCAGAGACTTACAGAGGTTTACAGCATTGTTTTACAGGTTGTTGGTTTTAGCTTGAATTAATTCCCTAGTCTGGTTCACAGTGCACCTTGTCTACCAGTTTGTACCAGTGGGCCAAGGGAGCCAGTCCGCAGTGCCTGAGGGTGGGTGCTGGGAGGGGTGAGGACTCCTGCCATCATCCTGGCTGCTGGGCAGCCTGGACAGCCATTTGTTTCCTGAACTTTAATTCCACATGATTAGTGCTTTATTAACCAAATTCAAGTATTCCATAGCTTTCACCAGGACATTCTCCTGCTTTTTCCATTCAGTCTTTTCCCTGGTTGGTGAACTGTCAGTGAAATAAAATAGCAGGCAACCCTCCTGGAGATAGGAGAATTCTTGTCAGTCCTCCTCCAGCGCCCTTCAGCACATAGCTGGTGGAATCATCATGGTCCTGCAGCTTTTATCTCCTTGTAATAGCAGAAATGCATCCTAACAAGCAATCGGTTGTGTTGTTGGATGGTTGCTAAATCCCACTTCCCTTTTTCCTCCCCATCTCCACAGCACTCGCCGGCATTTGTCTCAAGGGCACTGGTTATATCTTTATATGCTCTCCTTTATTCATTTTAATCTAATCTACCTCCCTTACATCATTCTCCTCCCTTCCTGCCAGGAAGTCATGCTGAGGGGAGCTCCCCTGGTCCCCCGAGAGTTCTCTCAGGGAGATATCTTAGGCTGTTGAAGTCCCTGTTCTACATTTTGTGGAATGCAGATGGTCTAGATGCAAGTTGTGTTTTGTCTTTCAAGATGAAGCACTGCATTTTTAACACATACCTCCAATAAATACATCAAGGGGAGAACTGGTGAGCAATGGTTCCTTAAGACAGGTATTCCAGTTGTCTTGGAGTATCTTCATAGTGCCTCAATATGGCAAGTCAGTATGTCCCCTGCGCCTTCAGGAATATAGTTTCTAGGATGTGGGATTGCTATAAAGTCATACCACAGTACCGTCAATGTGCTAGATTAAGTCCTTGCTGTATTTTTTCATACTTTATTCTTTTTAAGTAGCTTTTGGTTTTGCTGCTCCACATGGGACTATTGCTTCAGCACAATAGTTAAGACTTACTTTGTTGCTCAGAAAGTTACGTCATACCTAGCCACATTTATTTAAGCAACTACATAGCTTAGTCTCTGTTTGCGATCTTTTTGATAGATCATTTTTTGCCCATAAATTGTACCAATCTCTGTCCAGATGAAATGTGAAATTAAATATTAATATTGCAAAGAATTTTTATTATTAATCAGTTGTACAAAGCTTCCTTAAATGTGCTGAAGACTTTTAAAAAACTGAATTTGGAGGCATTTTGATAAATTTAAATGCAAGTTTTTTCCAGTTAATAGTAGAACTGTCAGATCATACTGTCCTAAAAGCTTCACTTGACTAGAGCTCATCTGTTGCTATCTAGTTTTGATCCGTAAATTGGAAATTGGTTCTCTGTATCTAATGACCAAAGGTTTTCTCAGCTTTGAGTGAACTAGCCTTTGAATTGAGCTAAATGAATAAAGTGACTCAAGTAAAATGTTCTCCCTGCACCTGCAGAAGAAGCTACAGCTGCCAAAAGATGAATACTTCAAAAAACTTGGATCCCTAGGATTTAGCCAGTGATTTCTGCCAGTTCAGTACTTTGATGTTTTTTGAAAGTTCAACACCAAATGCACAGTAATAGGGGTTATTATGTAAGTATAGCCCTTAAAAAAACCCAAACAAAACAACCACAACGTAATTTCTATTTGGAATCTTAATGAGCAACAAAATCCAGCTTAAATAAAACTGTTGGTGGAGGCAGTTTTTAATACCTGCTTTTTATTCATCCTCTTGCCTCTGAAATCAGCGTGGGCTTTCCAGATGACACTCTCAGTGCAGGTGTTGGAGGTGAGCTGATAGCAGAGGTATTCATTTACAAGAAAAAAAGATAAACCAGGGAGGGAAGCATCACTTCACTAAGCCACTAGAGATGGAGACTGTTCATCCAAGGTTTCTGGAAGAATTTCAGGTAACAGCTGAGTTACAGTCATATGTAAGTCACTGAAAACAGTTACTTCAGCAAGGAAAACGGATGTGGTCGATAGCATACCTAACTTGGGAAAGTGGGTATAATTATGAGCCTTACTTTCCTACTGGCAGAAACAGTGAAGTGCTGAAGACAGAAGTGTAAAGTCAGGAGGAGGAGATGACTATTGAGCCCTGTGAGCACAGGCTGGAAACCTCTGGGACGCAGAGGAGAGCAGTGCTTGGGGCCAGGGATCGCAGGTGGCAGCAGTGACCTGTGCAGGAACTCACCCCAGTTTTTAACCACACTGTAGATAAATTCCTGCTCCTCCTGATGGAAGAAGGGTAGCCATCAGAGACCTGGATCTTCAGCAATGGGCTGGTGGGTTTTCTCACATCATGAGGGGAGGAGGAGGAGGGAGCTATTAAATACATAATCCTCTTCACTTTATTCTGCTTGAAAATGCAAAAAGATTGTGATAATTTCCAGAAAAAGAAAAGATTGTGATAGCTTCCAGGAAAGTCTTGTGCAGTTAGAAAACAGGTTACAGAACTTCACTGTGAAAAAATGCAAGGCAGCAAGTGTTGGAAAGAGTACGTAGCTGTCTCTTTGTCCTGTATCCAGTGAAAATGACATCTGGTTAAGGTTTCTTCCAAGTAAGAGATTAGCTCTGTGTTTTAAGCCTGGGCAGCAGTTGTCAGATAAATGAATTTAATATTAGCATCTTTTTGAGGGTGTTATTTTGCATAAATTAAGATTGATTTTTACAAATGAAATAACCCTTCTCTTTATTATGTTCAACTTTTGTCATAAATTAATAGAGAAAGTAGGGAAATGAAGCAATAGGAAGTGAACAGGTAGAAGATCATATAAGGAACCAGGGTTATCTGGAAAAGTTTGGAAGAGACATGGGAAAAAGAAAAAACTTAAAACATGAGGTTTTGTATGAAGAATTCTGTTCAGAGTTCTTGTTTGTCTTTAATCTGGGGATGTTGAAATTAAAATGGCAGACAGTTTAAATGCTGTCAATGGAGGTGTCATTTCAGGTATAGCTTTTGTGTTCATTTTCTAATATGAACCTGGGAGACACACACAGTTGCATAGCGCACATATGCATTTTCATGTACTCCACAAAGGTACGTACCCTGGAAAGTCCACCCATGGCTGGAAGAGATGATTGTGCAAAGGCAGGATCTAACACTAAATTCCTTTCTCATGCTCTTGCCTGGGCAGACTTTGCAGGATCATATCGCAAACAGTCATGTCGCAGGGAACACAGACTGGTATTTCAGATGGTCAGGTGTCACATTTTTAAAAACAGCACCCTTTCAGCAGAAAAAAACCCTCAAATACCAGAATTAAATAAAAAAATAGAGTTAAATTATCTCAGAGATAGAGATGAAATACATTCTATTAGTAGTGATGATGTGATAGAAATAGAAATAAAAGTGCCATATTTCACAGTTGGACACTTCAAAGGATGCTCCTCTCCCAGTAATCCTCTGATCTGCTTCATGTCACAGGTTACCTAAACAGTATTTACAAACCTCCCAGCTGGAGCACTTATTCAGGATTTAAGGTGTTGCAACTTTTCTGGACTTCAAACAGTTCAAGTGCACTGATATTTCACTGGGAATGTTACATTGGGGTTAATTTTTATGTAAACCCATGTTTATGAATATGTCTCCTCAAGACCGTTGTGAAACTTGGCTAGAGAGGGGGAAAAGTTTTCTCCCAACAGCCGTGGGTCTGGTAGTTAGCTGGGCGCTACTTCCAACACGCTCAAAATGGAGAGGACCAAAGGAAGGAGTCAAAAGGCTTGGCTTAACCATTGACAGGTGTGTCACGGAGGAACCAGTGTGAACTTTGGGTTCCTGTTACATCTGAAAGTGAATATTAATGTTCTCCTCCATAGTGCTTTGTCACTGTGAAGAGTAAAATGCAGTGATAGTAATTGCTGCTATAATTTTGTGTATGGGCTGGACTTGGATGTAAGATCTTACTTTTGGCACCAAACTCATTCTAGGAGGCTATGCTTACCGTGTGGTGCTTGGGCAGTGGTGGATTCTGTTCTCTCAGGCAGGCATTCGTCCTTGGTTCTAGGTTGCCTTTGCAAATCCTGTCATGAAGGTCTGGGAATTTTGTACTGATCAGGCAGTTGCTAGTTGCTTCGGTTAGGTGGGTCCTATATTCTCCTCTTTCACAGAGTGAGCTTACTTTTTACTCTGTCTTACTGCTCCAAGCAAATGACAGCATAAGCTGATCACTGCAAGGCCCTGTGCAGTTTCTTGCAAACCATTGTGGTAGGAAAGCTGCTTTATGAAGCCCAGGTGTTAGGCACGTTGGCAAGCATTCATTTGAAGAGACTTTTTTTCATGCTTTTCTTCCTGTTTTGTTTTTACAAGAAGGGAGAGCATATTCAAAATATTTCTACAACGCCAAGGTGAAAGGACCAAGTTCCTAGGGTCATAGCTGAAATAAAACTCCTGAGTATTTAACTCTTGCTGAAGCAGGAAAGCTGGCTGCTTTGTCCATGAGAGATTTGAAGGAAGAAGGATATTTTTTCAAATCTGTTTAATTAAGATGCCTCTTCAGTTCTCCCTCCTCTCTCTCTTCATTTCAATAGGTTTTCAGAAGCTTTTAAACCAGAACTACAGAGGACTCTATTTCAAGTGTGCTGTAAAGAGTTGATAATATAGCCTCTGTGGCTGGGGCACAGAATCTTCCTTATATAGCTTTTCTGAACAGGATACGCTTGTTCTGCAACAGATCTTGCGTTGTTTATTCCTGATAACCATTCTCAAGTCAGTATAAATGACACTTCCAGATAACTTTCTTCCTCCCTGATAACAATCTGGTAGTTTATACCACTTTCCAGAAGTGTATATTTCTGTTTAGTTTTTTAGGGTGCATTTAGTATTTAGTATGGCCAAAGTAGTAATTCTTTCAGTATCTGCCAGCTAGATCGGTTTTGAGAAGAGTCTCTTCAAAGCAATGTCTGTTTAGAACTGACTTATTTATGTGCAGTTTCTGTTCCACAAAAAAGCAGTCAAAGAAATGGAGCATCAGTTCCTGGTGCCTGAGAAAGAGGCCTGAGAAAAGTCTCAGAAAACAGGTATGGTTTAGAAAGTCATTTACAAGAACTCTGTGTTCTGAATAGCTGTGCACTCGTGCACATTTCAGATCTTATTTTTAAGGCTTTGTTTTTTTGAATGAAGCACTGACAGATGTGGAGGTCACAGTGGGTCGTGCTGAACGGGAAGTGATGGGGATCCAGGGAGTTTACTAGCAAAGCTTTTCAAGGATGGTGCTCAGGACAGTCGTAGGGTCCCACAAATGTCTTTAGCATATTAGGGGTGTGCTCATGTAGATTGCTGGTGACCCAAAGCTGCTAGTGCAGGGGAAGGTGGGCTGTCGTGCAGAAAGAAACTGGACGACATCAAAGCTTAATAGAAATGGGGCAGAATTTCATAGGTTAAAATATATGTTGAGGTTAATACTGAGATTTTCCTGACTGGAAAGAGTCACTGCGGTATCCTACCAAGGGATCATGACAGGTGATCCTCAGCTACAACCTGTTGCTGGTGCATGTCAGGGCAGAAAATTACAGCTGGGCAGATGTGTCATTAATGCTGCTGAATTTGTGCTAGGCCATTTCTTCCGGTTCTGTTTGCCCCCATGCATGAAAAGTTGAGTGTAACTGAAACAAGTTAAGAAGAGAGCTTGTTGAATGCTGGAGAGGCATATGCATTTTACAGGACGGAGAAGAATGCTTAATAAGATTAGGGAGCAAAGCAGAAGTATCTTAGGTGGGGGTACTAGCTAGTTTGAATTACATAGCATAGCAAAGCAAAGGCAAAGAGAGTAGGTGGTTGCTCTCTGCAAATATAATTGTGGGGCAAGCCCCAGGCAAACAGTGGTGTTGATCGGAGCTACCAGAGAATAATACTGGTGTAAAAACAAATGGCATAAACCTGACCATTCGTAGTGTAGGGCACCAGTAACAAATTTCTATCTGTCAAGTAGCACAATTTATGAAGGTCAGAGGGAGCAGAAATTCCCTTCTTACAACCTGTTCTCCAAACAGAGCTCAGCAAGTAGGACTGTACAGTATGGTGGCCTACAAAAACAAGAAACTAGTAACAGGTGACTGACTGTTGTCAAGAAAGACTTTTCCAGTCCTTTTTGTTTCTGAGTTACAAGTTGGCTAATAGATAGTGAAGAGTTAAACACAAAGTATCTAGGGGTTTACAAGAGCTATAATATCTCCCCTGCCATGTCTTTCAGGCATTTTAAAGAAATTTCTGATTTTTTTTTCTGTTCTTAAATTGCATTTACCAGTAGAAAAAAGAAAAGATGTTGCCATACTGTAGGGGAAAATACGTTGTATTGGATCTGACAGCCCAGGAGAGGTGAGGCTGATGCAGCTCCATGTCCCCAGGTCCAACTAGTAACAAGGCTGAAGATGTATTCCCAGCAGCTACATGCACACATAGCATGCATAGATATATATATCTCCCTCCCTCTGAGTCCTCAGTTTAGGTTCCCCACCTGCCATTGTGCCCTTGTGCTCCTCTGGGCTTGTGCAGGCGGGCCTTTGATGGACTGATGGCTACAGTGGTGGGCCTGGGATTAGCTGGGCAGGGTATTATTTGGCCTCCTCTTCCTGCCATCATCTCTTTGTGCTCCTTTGTGGGTGGGCAGATGAAGTTTGGTCATTTAAGCTAATAGTACCAAACTCAGTTTTGAATCGGTTCAAAGGGTGAGCACCTCTAGAAGAGAGAGGGGTCTCGGTTTGGTGGCTGCACACCATGGATCCATGCTTACAGAATGACACAACTGCACAGAAATAAAACCTTTAATTGGAAAGAGGAGAGCTGGAGAAAGTTAAGACCAAAATATAATATGGATGATGTGATTCAAAAAGGGGGAGCTGTTCAGAACAAGAACATGGCAGCCATTGAACTTGACTATGTTTTCCCATCAGGCTGCAAAAAAAAAAAAAAAAAAAAAAAAAAGAGGAGGAATGCAGCATCACAATTTCTGGATGGTGGTGAATATCTTTGTCAGGAAAAAAATGCAGACATGCTCATCTGAGTATACCTTTATGACACATAGATATAGTCTTGTCAATTTTGAGCTTTTAGGTAAGTGGTTTAAAATATTATTTAAAATACAGATATAGAGGTAGATTTACCCAGCAAAATAGGTCATTGTCTTTATCTCCCATTTTTGCTTATCAAAGTTTTCCATTTAAATTGGTGGGCACACATGGGTATTCTTGCAGGATTTTTTTTTAGTTATAACTAGCTCTTTCCTAGGTGGCAGAGGAGAAGTCTTCTATGTGCATTTTTTGACAGGGAGCCAGCTCTAATACCTCTGTGAGAACTGTTTATTTAAGAGACTGCTGCCCAGGTACCTGTAATTAAAGTTATGCTGAGTTTTTGCATTTATTTGATGTGTTCACCAGCAAAGTCTACAGGCAATGGAGAGCTTCCCATGTCCCCTTCCCGTTCCCTGCAAATTCAGACAGCTCCCTCTGCCAGGGGCACAGAGAGAAGGACTCCTGAAGTCCCCTCATCACTTCTGGGCTTAGACTCCATCTGAGGAATTCCTGCTTCTCAGCTCTGCTAGCATCAGTCATGGCACTGGGAAATGCACCAAGACACAAGTTCGTGCTTCAGTTGATCCTGTCTGATAAGCCCTATATTTGAACATTTCTGCTCAACAAAGTATTTCTAAACAGCAGGGTGTTGGTAACATGACTGTCATAAAGACTTACCTGGACCCATATCGGGTATGCTGAAGGCAAGGGTCTTCATTTTCCAAATTGTTCAAGCATATCCTATCCATTTGAGCCCCTCCAGGAGACCTGTGCATGCATTCCTCAGTCTGTCTTTCCATCCAAGTAGAGTGCCTTAGTGAAGTTGCTTGGGTGACATTACTATCATAGGAGAAGAATTTAGCAGAGTCATAGAATCACAGAATGGTTTGGGTTGGAAGGGATCTTCAAAGATCATCTAGTCCATCTAGACATCTTTCACTAGACTAGGTTGCTCAAAGCCCCATTCAACCTGACCCTGAACACTTCCAGTGATGGGGCATCCCCCAGATTCTCTGGGCTACCAGTTCCAGTGTCTCACCATGCTCGTTGTAAAAAAATTCTTCCTTATATCCAGTCTAAATCAACCTTTCAGTTTAAACTGAGTAGCAGTGCTTCCAGCTTTTCTGAACACCCACCCCTCTTTTCTGCAGGAAAAAGGCAGTTACTCTTAGCTGATTTGAAATACTCAGGTGATGAGAGGATTTCCCTTATGAAACCCTGTTCCACTCTCCTCCACTCAACTATTTGTAATTTTATAAAAATAATGCATTTGAACATTTCAAAGCTTTTATGATGTGATGCCTACTAAAAATTACTGTCAAAGATTCTCTTTGAGAAACCAATTTGAATCAAGATGAGAAGGGGCTCCTATTTTGTTTTGCTAACAAAGTTCTTGTATTTTTGAAATCTTCATTACAAATGCAGTAAAAAACCTTTAATTTTTAAGGTAGTCAGAGCAGGATCCCCTTTAATATGGGCACATTCCCTACCAGTGCCTATAGATTATCTTGTTTATGTCTTGCTTTCAAACAAAAAGGCAAATTAAGTCTTTTTCATCTTTACAACATCATTACATGTCAGGAATATATAGGTTCAACCAATGACTGATTGTACTTAAGCAATAGCTAGAAGCCCTCTTTATAATGCACTCGAAAAGATGCTGTTCAGAGTGGTTGTCAAGTGAGATAAACCAAATGAGGTAGTCTGTAGAACAGTCACAAAATCTGCCGAGCATGCTTTATCCACTCCCATCTTCATGGCTCTGGCTGTAGCAAGGATAGTGTGGCTCAGCCTCCCTTCAAGAATGGATGCTTGAGTCTGCCTGACTGCCAAGGTCTGTGTAATTGGGACCTCCCTTCTTAATGACTTAACAAATTGAAGACTTAACAAGTGAGATGTGGAGTAGACCAAGAGAACAAGCTGGGACAACAGGAAAGAGTTTCAGCACTCTGTGGTGCCATCCTCTTCTCTTTCCCACCAAAGAAGTAGCTGTGCAGTAATAAATGCAGTGCATTTGTGTTGTGCATGCAGAAGAGGCTTGGCACATCCCCAGCACACTGGATTCTCCATGGATGGGCTGCACGGCACATGTTGCTGGATAGACTGGTGTGTAGCTGAGATTTCTTTAACTGAAATATGGGAGCCATGTGTGCACGTGCCTGGATTACGTGCCATGACTGTGCAACATCATCTGGCCAGGTCTGCTTGAACCGTCCATCGAGTGCGATGATCCTGTGCCACACAAAGTGGGTTTGTTACATGTTGGAGTAAGAAAAGGGAGTGTGACTCCCTTCCGCACATCAAAGCAATGAGAGCTGGGAACCCCAAGACTGAAGGATTTAGGAGATACGAGTATTCGGTATTTTTTTCCTCAAACTGATTTTGTCTAGGACCATAGCTAGGCTTGGCTACACATCTGTCTTTAAACTTCTGTAAGGAAGCATAGCTGTTGTAAATATGAACGTCTTTAAAACTTCCATTTAATGCATAATTCCACAAATCTACAGTATTTTTAAATTGGTTCTCCACATATTTAACTTCTAAGGGCACCGAAATAAAGATACTTTGCAAAGTGGCATGTAAAATGTAGCTGTTAGAATTGTGAGCAGCTGCGTATGGGAATAGCACAATGCACATAATGTACTGTGACAGCAGGGGAGCTGGTTTTGCAGAGAATTGATGCATTTTTTAACTTTCAAGGTCACTTCAGATGTGGCTGTGCAAATCAGCCCTCAAAATTGTAAGACAAAAACCCCTAATAAATATTTTTATGAATGCAGAAGTTAATAATAAGAGTGGCTGCAATAAAATTTACATGAGCAAGAACTAAAGATCATAGAAGCATTTTTACATGAAAGAGGTAAAGTTTCTGAATAATCTGTAGTAGAATTTTAAGTCCGTTTGAAGCTCAGATTAGGGTGGGGTTTTTTTAGCTGAAACAATGCGTGGCTTTCAGCGCGGTTAAAACTTTCATTCAAATGCAGGTATTTCTTTTTCTATTTTATTCATTCTGTAACCACATAAAATACTCATCCATTTTCTTTCTGCTTTAAAAAAAAGACATATTTCAGCTTTATGAAGTAGGTGTTCTCTGCAGAACGGGTGCTGCTGAGAACCGTGCACAGAACAGGCAGTTCAGAAGACAGGGGATGGCAGCAGAGAGTGGCTCCATCTGCTCTGGAAAGGCATTGCTGTACAGGGGAGGCCAGAACAGCTGACAAGACAAAGTCATTATTTATGGAAAGACTCTGAACTCTGGCCGTTTGTCAGACTGACTCAAAGAGTATGTTGCTGAACCTGATGAGCTAGCAAGTACCTAACATAGATTTGTGCTCTAATAAAGGTCAGGTACAGAGGCCTGACTCAAAGAAATTGCTAAAACATTAGGAAAAAAGGGGAATGTACATTGAACAGTGAAAGACCCTAAGTACTAACTTCACTCATAAACAATGGAGAGCATCAGAACACCTTATTTTCAAAACAAAAGTTGGCAGGGAACTGTGATGTTCCAGCCCTGAAGTCAATGGCAGAACTCTCACTGACTGATACAGAGCTAGGGTTTCACCTGCCGTGTGCGGTGTTTCAATGTACTTCTCCATCCATTCACTTCATCCTGAAGGAGCTGGGATGGTTCATGTGTTTGTGAAATAGTCTCCATGTCTGCATATCCGGCAAAAGTTCCAGTCCCCAGGCCAATGAAAACATCCCCTGTTCTCTTCAAGAATGTGCAGCAGCAAGGACGACCTGCATCTTTTAGACTAATACAAAATTATTAGGATGACACTGTGCTTTTTTTATGCTAACCTCTGTTGAAAGCTGGAAGATGAAAAAAAAATACCAGATAAAATAAGTACAGATAATCTCATAGCCAAGTCAGGTAGGGTGCATTTTTTTTGTCTGTTGTTTGCCGGTGTCCCAAATCTTGTCATTGTTCTCAAATATATGAATTATAGCACGTTAGGAGATGGCCAGAAGGAAAGCTTCTTTCCATAACTGTGTAGTATACATGCGGTGTACAGTCAACAATGAGAAATTCAAGAAATGCCTTCTTGCTTGATTGCTCCACTACCTGACTTCAATTGCAACAAGTAATTTGATGTTGTCTTCCAAAAGTGCCATGATTCTCTAGTTAAGTTACAAACATTTTCCTATTTCAAAAATATTCTCTGAACATAGGGACTTCTGAAAAAATAATAAACCGAAACCTCCTAGTAGGAAGTCTGTAGATTCATTGCTTGGCTGCGTGACACACAGCAAGAAAGGGAGCCACATGTTCCTGTCTGGAAAGTGATCAGTTATATTATTCTAAGCATTAAAATGTGTCTGTATGTGTGCATCTGTACACACAGAGACACGCATGCTTCAGATCGTGCTGATAATGACATTTCCAGTTCCAAAAGAAGAAGAGATTGTGTACAGAATCCTTTCTTTATCAGGCATAGAATTTCATTGTGGTCTACCCCTTTGACTTTAAAAATACTGTCTATTATGATGGCAAGAGCAGTCTTAGAGCAGTTAACTGATTCTGTTACTGAATGAAAAAAAAGGCGTACAGTGATCTCCCACTTTATTTATCATGTTTTATCTAGTGTAAGGACAGGTTATGTATATCTGTAGTTCTGTATAAAATAATACATCTGTTGTAGTCCTGTACATTGGATATCCTAGAGAGCTGAGAGTCTCATGATGACTTGTGGTCATACGACACAGTCATTTATCACATGCCTGTGACAGTCTCACCTGCATGTTGGCCATTAATCTGTTCTCCCAGAACATCTAACATTACTGTCCCCAGGCAATTTTGCAGTTTCCCTGCATAGAAAGGCAAACCCCCCCAAACTGCTACAAAACTTCACTTTCCATCCTATCAAAGGTAGAACTTCCTCCAAAAGTGCTCTCAGTGAGGTCTAAAAAGAGCAAGGCTCAGTCTAGACCTAGTGATAAAGTTGTGGAAGTGTTCAAGGTCAAGCTGGACAGGTTTTTGAGCAACCTGATCTAGTTGAAGATGTGCCTGGTCATGGCAGGGAGGTTGGACTAGATGATCTTTGAAGGTCCTTTCCAATGCAAACCCTTCTGTGGTTCTGTGAAGCAGAACATTAATAATGTGGGTGATTTTGGAGCGCTAATACTGAAACCCTCAGTGAGGAGGGGGCAACCGTATTTCTGCTGACCTAGGGACAGCATCCACTGCAGGCACTTCACGCTGCAGAGGGCTCTGGCAAAGGTGGTAGGTTGGAAAGGAACAAAGCCGTCTTTCAGGCGCTGGGATCTGAGGCTATCACCTTGAGTAAGGACTGTAAATGATGTGGAAGCAGCTGAAATAATACACACAGTCTGCAGCTTGACCCAGCCTGTTTAGGAGGAATGGGAACAAGGCTTTGGGACCTCCCAGAGTTTTGCTGCTGGCAGTAATAGTGGCTGTAATAGCACCAAACCTATGCAGGGCTTTGTCTCTTTGTCAGAAGGCACTGTAGAAGGGATCTTCCTCGGACAGGGTGCAGAATGGACCGTGACATCAAGGTACAAGCACCGACACCCGTGCTGGATCATGCCTTCCCTGCACTTCTATCACAATGTTCCTTACTGGGTGGTTAAAAACAGCCCCTCTGGGGGCTGTGAGCATTCGGTCTGATCTGATGGTGAGCAGTCTGCAAACAGCAGTACCAGGCAGCAGTGGTTGTCATGCCACGTATTATTGAACAGTGTTTACGGTCATGAAACTGAGCTGCATTTTTCTGTCTCCATTAGGAATTTATTTTTGTCAGTAACAAAAGGAATTTATTTTTGTCAGTAACAAAAGGAATTTATTTTATCAGTAAAATTATTTACTTTTCCTTCACTTTATTGTAATTTTCAGTGCAGAAGACAACTCCTGATTTTGGGAAGGGGAGAGGGGTCAGATATTTTACAAATGAGCAGCCCGTTCCAAAATTCTGCACAACAAAGATTGTTGTGCATTTCTACTGCATTTGATACTCATTATGCTATACATGATCTGTTCTTTCCATGAGGAATCCTGCAGATGTAAAGGCTCACACTATGGTTGGTTTAATTAGAAATAAAGTGTCAAGACATTTGGCACCTTTTTTATTCTTTGTTCAAATAACAAATGTTAAACACATGGACACCAATTAATTCTTGGAGCAATTTAACTGATTTTAGTGGCACTACAGCAGGGGTCATTTAGTCTATGAGATTAATGTCAAATGATTTATTTTTTATTAACTGCTCTAATTAGCATTGCCATCTAGAAGTCTGTGGTAAAAGAGGAATAGCCTGAGATCTGGGAGAAGTGTTGTCATCCATATTTCCACTCGGCAAGTCATTTGCTAGGCGATTTTCTGGATGTTGTTATTTTGCTAAGGGCTAGCATTGGAGAGAAGAGAGGGTATTTTTATTAATACCTCTTTTTTTGTTTTTGTGAGAGTGACAACTCTGCAGATTACTGAACATCCTTTTCTACAACTAGAGTTTAGTTGTATTCTTGCAAATTGTCAACTGAAGCAGCTTGCTGCTGCAAGTTATTGGCAGTAATGATTGCAGAACTGGGCTCTTAAGTTACAATATTGTCAAAGAAGCTGTTACAAATAGTAATTTAAAATGTTTTCATTAGGTTTCACTTTGAGAAATACCCATTTCACATGCCTTCGCTGCAAGTGTTGATTTGTATGTGTGTCCATACTCATTTCCAAGGTGCAAAATTAGCAAATGACTTGTGGAATGAATCAGTAAAACTATTGTGCTCTGTGAAGAAGTGAATAAACCAGCTATTTTAACCCCAGCCTAGGCTTCCCCTCTCCTGGGCTTCCTAGCGGATCCTTTTGAGATATATCTGTGTGCAAAATAAAGCCACTTTTTATGCTTTTTAGTACTTGCTGACTATTTGCCAAGGATTTCTATGAAGTATCTGTGAATATAGCCTGAGACAGCATGACACTGCTTCCCCTGTTTCCTGTGCTGAATGGCCAGCCCCAATGATAAACTGTAACACTACTCAAGGTAGGAAGGGTGAGCTGCCAGAAACTATTTATCACTTCACTGGCTTTGTACCGTGCACATCCGTCTGAACTTAAATTGAGGTTGTAAGAGGAGTTTTCTTTTTGCTCCAGCTTTGCCAGTGATAGTATCTTGCATAAGGATGAACATAAAAGTTCACTGTTTAGCCCTTAGATGTTCCCATGCCATGAAAAGAAGATGAGAGTGATATAAAATTTGATTCAAGCACCTTCAGTTCCTGACAGCTAGTGCTATAATGTTAATCGGCCTTTAACTTCCATAAGGTGAATACCCCCTAATGGCAGATTTCAAGATGATGCTTTATGTATTAATATATAAGGTCAGGTTTCAGCTCAAAATTTCATCCTTTTTGGCTATTTTAGGAGTTTAAAAAATATTAATTCCTCCTGTCCATTCTATTTGATGTTGCTGTTATGCATAAAGAAGTACCTTCTCTTTTGTCTTACAGTCTTGTTTTAGAGATGGTAAATATTCTAAGCTACAAGTAAAACTTGCATGATATGCTGCGCAGAGCTTTGGATAATTCTGTGCATTCAACTCTTTATAAACCCATAAATCCATGTGAAGTTAATCTTAAATGTTTCCTATAGTAGAAGGAGGGTTTAACTTTTTGTGATGGTTCTCTCTCATTTAGTGTGAAGTACCATGAATCCTATGATACCAAAGATAACCGTGTTGTAAAATAGAAGCATCACCAAAAAACTCTGCATGCACTCGACAGCCTAGTGCTTCTCATTTTAGCACATCCAAAGCAGATGTATATCTTCATTATCAATGCTGGTTGTGTTTTGATGTTAATGGTTGTGCCAGGTGTTGCCTCACCTGAGAAAAAATTGAATCAAAGAAACAACAGACTGCACTTGTTACAGGACAGTGCTGGAGAAGCAGTCACTGTAATAGCAGGTGGCTGATGATGCACTCCATGCTCTTACACATCCTCAAATAATTCACTACTTGTAGTTGTTGCAAGACGCATCTTTGCTAACAGATATTCCTGGTCATTATATCATTGCTTTATAGCTTCCATTTCTACTGACTGGAGTTTCCTAAAGTTTAAGCTGTTATTTTTGAGCAGTTGGCTCATGCTGATAGAAATATTGGCTGCCTGTCTCATCAGCTGGAGTGAGGCAGGGTGCTCAAGTCGACCACCCCGCTGTCTGAAGACAAGGAGCCTGAGAGCAGAGCACACCGCTCGGGAGCAATTACGTGCTGGGTGACCTCCCAGCCACTCCACACAAAGCATCCCCTTTCCCATGCTTTCTCCAGACCTTGGCAGTGGCAGGGAGCTAAATGGATGAGAGGATGTGATGGGAGAGGCCGAGTTGGGGATGAAGGGAGGCAAGGAAGGCTTTATTTCTAGACCTTGGGAAGAGTGTCTGTGTAAGAAACCTTTAGGAATATTTAGCATATGAGCCCAGACTTTTAAGTGGGGCATATTTTAAATTAATCAAAAGATATTGAAAGAAACTGATTTGTATAACCAAAATTGCATCATGCAATCAAAATTCACTTTTTCTTTAAATTTATAGCAACAGTGAATTGATTTATGTTCATGTTTTCTGAGCATGTCAAAAATGCTTGATATATCACTTGAAAAATGTTAGTGCAATAACTGTGTGTTCTTTTTATACCAAAATGCAAACACGCATGATAAAAGTGCCACAAAGGGAAATGATTGCTGTAGAGACTGACTGACTGACTACACAACACCCTTAAGTAATTAAATTGCTTTAACCACAGATAGCTAGGCCAGATTCCTTTACATGGTTTCTGCCCCCGCCCAGGATTCATCATTTCATTTCACTTGATATTGACCTTGCTGTAAGCTAAAAACACACAGATAATGTGGCAAACCCAACTTACAGTCTTGATTTTGCTTTATGAAACAAAAGAGTTGGTTTTACTCCATTATTTTAATGTTTGTGCTTAAAGCACTTCAAAAAAGTCAGTTACTTTCAGTACTTTGTTGTGTTGGGGTTTTCTTTCACAAAGAAATGGTGGTATTAAAGTTACTCAAGTAAAGGAGACACTTTCTGATTGCCGTGGTTTAACCCCGGCTGGTAATGAAGCAGCACGCAGCCACAGCCGCTCGCTCACTCCCCCCTCATCCAGAGGGATGGGGAGGAGAGTTGGAAAGCAATGTAAAACTTGAGGGTTGAGATAAGAACAATAGTTGAAATAGAATAAAAAAGAAACAACAGTAATAACTATGACGACAGTAACAGCTATAATGAAAAGAGGAAGGGAAAGGATAAAATCCAGAGGGAAAGGAAGAAGGAAACACGTGGTGCACAACACAACTGCTCACCAAGCAATGATCTGCCTGCCTTGGCCAGCCCCCCAAGGTATATATACCAGGCATGACGTCCCATAGTATGGAATACCTCTTTGGCTAGTTTGGGTCGGCTGCCCTAGCTGTGTCCCCTCCTGATTCTTTTGTGCCCCTCCAGCCTTTTTGCTAGCAAGGCCTGAGGAAAAAAGTCTCACATCAAAGCCGAAACACAGCACTGCACTAGGTCCTGAGAAGATAATTAACTGCATCCCAGCTGAAACCAGGACAGTGATAAAAATCCAGTTTTGTGATTTGCTGCCTGTTTTTACTGTGCATTCCCTTTTCCTTTTGAATTTTGCTCTTACAAGGAAGGGTAGCTAAACAAATACAGTAGCACAGAAGCAAATGGAAAACATCTGTTGTTCTTATGCAGGAATTTAGTGAGTCAGGTTTTACAAACATCTGAACTCAGCACTTTTACACTTTTTTAGAATTTTCTGTAATTTAAAATTATTATTTTAAAGCATATACTTAAAGAAAACACTCTGAGAGTGTGCTTGTGCTTTGGCAGTGCCAAACCTAAAACAGGAATGAAAGGAAAGTGGTTTTTTGGTTTTGTTTTCTTTTTAATGGAAATGATTCAGAACCCCAAGGAAATAAGAAAAGCATACTGGACCAAAGCGTGGCTTAGCCTGGTGCCTGTGTCTGGTAGTGGCCAATATAAGGAAATGAAAGACCTGCTCTTTTCAGAGTGACCCTTCCTGGATAAACCATCCTGTTCTCCAGCAATCAGAGCTGTAAAAGATTTGCTGAGCTAGTGATGGATCTTGTAATGATAATAGCAGTGTAACAGAGATGGATATTCTGTGATTTATAATTGGCAGCAATAAAGGATGTTTGAAATAGGTGGGAGCACAGGTTTTTTTACAGGAAATGGGTAGGTACTGTGGCATAAAAAGAAGGTCCCTGTAATATAGGAGCTTTAAAAACTATGATGTTCTGATAATGAGGAGAAGTAATTTTACCTAAAACATTGAGTGCCTTTCTCCATATTTCATTAAGTTGAAAATGGCTTCTTACGCTACTATGGCCTACTTTTTGTATCAGTAATGTCATTCTGAAAGTTATCTCACTGTCTGTCAATCCCCAGATCATGTGCTCATCCTCTTTGTTTCTACAGCTTTCTCCTTCTCTGCATTCAGAGCCCCTTCAAAACTTTATTCTGTACAAGTCTGGTATTTGAGACATTATGTAAGTACCATTGCATTACCAGAGCTCAATGTCATTACTTTCTTAAGTCACCTAACATTCCCACATTTGTATCTCCTCTTGCTGAGAACTACTGCAAATGTTCATTAGTTCAGTACCTGTTATGTCACCTTTATTTTGGCAGCCTTAAAGACTTTACTCCCACTCATGTTCTTTATCTGTAAATTGCTAAAAGTGGGAATAAATAAATTCATTCATGTACCAAAATGCAACTCTTCATAGAGCTTATTTAAATCCTCCTTCTTGAAAGCTAAGCAGGTCTTTCCCACCAAATGCCAATCTGCATTTTCTTCCAGTCACAAAGGCAATGATGTGATGTCATAAGTTCTGTTTTGGTAATCTGTAGAAAGGGAAAAAGTACCTACAGCTTCTGTGTTTTGAGCTGTTAAAGTTTGCAAATTGTGTGGAAATCCAGTGCCTCCAAAGATATTTTCTTGGCTCCAAGTGGTAGACATCCAAACTGTATTAAACACTAGATTCTGGGCACCAAAAGCTTACAAAATTCAAGTTAGTCATTCCCCCCACCTTTAAAGTGTATGTTGAAAAAAGTTGAGACTAAAGCCAGTATCACCTATCAGAAAATATTCTGTGCTAACAAAAATAAAAAATAAGCATATTTAAACATGCAGATATTTCAGTCTGACTTAGTGAAAAAGGCAGTGTGGGCAGTGAGATAAACAACTGATAATTATGGCAGTTGTTACCACCTTCTTTTTGTTTGTTGGCAGATGTTGGGTTGCAGCCGGTTTTGTCCCCTAGAGGAACTTAGTGGCCTGCAAGAGCCTGTGTAGTTTGAAACACGGAAAATTAGTTGTACCAAATCTACTGTGTTGTTTTCAGCACTGGTATAGTAACATCCACTGACACGGTGCATGCCAGCGCTGTTTTCTCTGTCTGATCTACTACATGGGGAACAGCACCAGTTCAGTCAGGCCCACCCATAAAAAGGATGCATGTTTTCTGTGATTTTGCTTATATGTGGTAATTACTGGCTTTGGCATGCATGTTATTCGTTATTTTTTTATAAGAATTATGGAAAAGGCATTTTGTTCTGAAAATAGCTAAAAGAAAGAGGAGGGAGGAAGGAAAAGCACTTTTGTAATTGGTCCAGAGTGAACTGGGAATCCATCCCTCTTCATCTCCCACCTTTGCAATCAAAATACTCTGCCCTTCAAGGCAGTAGCGACAGGTTGGAGCAATTCAAAGGAGCTGTGTGCTTTGTAGTCTGAACATCCTATTGGTTTCAGCCTTTTCTGAATTCCGTGTTATGCCTCTGAAATGGCTCTGGCAATTTGTATCACCTGAAAAGTCTTGCTTACGGTAGGGTTGGCAGCTGTGCTCCAAGTAGCCAGGCTCATTTGTTCATGCAGACTTTATTGCCTCTTATGTGCTTTCCCAAACTTCCAGCCAGGTCCTAAATCTTAATCTTATATTCTTATAAATCTTAAAAGATTTATAGATACTGAGAATGTTTGTTTTCCCTTCAGATACTTATATTTCCAAAAACATTTCTGTGTTGTTTTCAGTTCATTACATAGAAAGCTGGGGCACAAAGCCTAGCATTAGAAATGGTCTTATGCTACTCTATGTTTACAGATGTAATTAAACTGAAAAGAGAGAGGCTGCAGCTTTGCTCACCTACTAGAATGACAACAGCAATAGGTAGTTTCTGATCTTGGGGCTTGACTTCTAGACAGTTTTTGTTAAGTCCCAAAGTACACACTATTGATGCTGTGTTAGTAGTAAGTAATGATGATGAGCTTTCAAGTAAAGAGCACGATTTCCATTTGTCTTTGGAGCTGTCATCATGGTATCTGAATGTCTTGATGCTGTTAACCTCTCAGGTGGACGAATACATCAGTCTGGAACAACTGGCATATTCTTAACAGGCAAAAATTGGTGTAGCTCCATATAACTATCAAGCATGTGTGGTGTTGTTATCCAGCTGAGAATTGTCCCATAAATTTGGTTACCTCTGTGGGTCTGTGTATGGTCACCATCCTTAGAGAATGCTGCCATCTTCCATGAGCTAAAAAACACACTCAAGTCTTTCATGTCTCAGTTTAAGGGCTCCATTTTTGTTGCTTTTTAAAGAATTAGTGAGATTGAGGATTCTCCTGAGAATCATCTCCCCCTTCTAACGAGAAAAAGAAAACTCTTCCACCCCTTCTACCATAAGAGTTTCTCTAGCAGGAGGATATGGATACCTCTGACTTGAAATGACGGCTTTCAGATATCCCATCTGTATCAGACATGCATCCTTTTGTTTGTCCTGCTCCCTGTTGTTATATTTATTGGCAAAAAGGAAAGACTAGCTACTTGGTAGGAATTTTCTGTCCTTCATGTCCATAATTTTGTGCTTCTACCTTACGTACATATATATGTATGAAAATCAGTGTCTGTCTCGTTGGGTTTTTTTTTCTTTCCTTGACTAAAGCTCTTCATACAATGAGAAAAAAAGTCCATCTTTATCACAAAATTCCCAAAATGGAGAATGGAAATACACTGGATGCAGTTTTGGGCTGTAGCTCTTAAGAAGTAGAGACAAAGGCAAAACATGATTAGGAATGACTCAGTTGAATTTAAGTGACTTTCTTAAGGTGGCATCATCTTCACCTTCCTAGTTGGTAAACTGCTCTGGGGATGTCAGTCTTCTGGCATAAGAGAAACAAGCTTGGGCATAGAGCACTCAGAAGCTGCTAAAGTGGGCATTAAGTTGTTAAACATGTCCATGTCAGCTGCTGCTTCTGCCACCATATTCTGTATGTTAACACTTGTGATGTGGTTCTTTGGAGGGCTGTCTTATTGTAATCTGCCACAGTTTTGTACCAGCCAGTCTTCCTTGGAAAGGTGAGTTGTTGGATTCCTTTGTGCCACATTAGCCCATCGTATGATGCCAGTGTGGGGAGGAAGACCTCATCCTCTGCTTTGTGCCTTTATTTAAGATGCTGGCCTTATTCAGGTACTCAGTAATACCTTTGGGTAGATGCATTTGTGATTTATAGATGCAGGATTTTGACTCTATTTTCCAACCTTGCATCTCAGATTCCTGTACAAGATTGATGGATTTTCATCCCCATCATATACCTGTGGGTGTGAAGACCATGACACATTCAGGGTAACAAAGTGAATGGCCACGAAAGCCAGGGTTAGAAACAGTTTCCTGACTGTCCATCTAATTTCTTGAGCAATGATGATTTTCTTCCATTCCAGAACCATGTTGCAGGACCATATCTCCTATCCCATTCTTTTAATATATGAAGCAAGAATTTGAGTCCTTTACATGATTTTCCAAGCTCAAGTAGGGTCATCACTGTGGGCAGACAAACTTGAAACAGGCAAGACAAGCATTCTTTCTGTACTCTGTGCTTATCGACGTGTCAGGTTGGACCAAGAACATTCTGTAAAAGTTATTCCTTGTTACGACAAATCCCCTAGCTAGATTACAGCATCGACAAATTTTTACCAGATTTTTACTGCCAAGTTCACTGGGAGCACATCTGGAACTATTAGACATTACCGTGTCTGGCATATCATGTTCCTTTTCCATTTAGGGCAGGTTGGGCATTGTTAGGAGAAATCCTAGCTGCAATCTGATGTCCTGTCCCACCAATAACATAAAGGAGTGGCCAGAGTTCCTTGTTCTCCTCTGTTTGACAAAGCTAAGGTCTGTAAACTGAATTAAGGAAGCATAGAAGAGAGCTACGTTTACATACTGATACATCTGTCACAGAGTTTATTGGGTAAGGCATCTGTATGTATGTATAGATAGGATGGATGTAGGAAAGGCATCTGTATGGATGTATAGACGTAGGAAACAGAATCATGCCCCCAAGTCACAGCTCTCGTGCACTACAGAAGGAGTCCAGCAGGACCCTGAAACATCCCTCAGTGCATCCACCAACCCTGGGCAGGACCAGTTCTATCTAAGCCCTTCCTACCAGATGTTTCTGTGCCCAGTTCTTAAAAACTGCCCATGAGCTCCCCTAAAACTTCCAAAACTCCCTTAGAGAATCAAGTGCTTAACTCCCCTTACTGTAAAACTCTCTCCTAACATCCAGTACCTTAAATCTTCCTGCAACTTAACCCCAGCCTCAGTGGCCATAGAAAAGTCTATTAGGTAAAGGGTGACCAAGAAAAGTATTTGAAAAATGTTCCCCTGTTCCTTCCTGTCTTCTCTGCCCCAGACTAAACAAACCAAGGGCTTTTATTCTTGGTTTTGCTAGCGCTGCAATTTCAAGTGCTTTGCTCTGTGCTCTATTCAAGTTTTCCATGTGTACCTTCAAGTGCAGTGGTCACAACAAGGAGCAATACTGCAATACTGCAGGCTAGAGGACTGGATTTTTTTGTGTTTCTCCCATGTCATGATTCTGTCTGTAATTCCCAGCATGGGGCTTGCTTCTCCTGCGGTGGTACAGCACTGTTTGTAAGTCTTGCCTGTTTCTGTGCTTCCCTTTCTAAAGACAGGTCCTGTACTTGCCTCCTCCTGGCCTTTTAAGACTTCAGCCATTTCCTGTGCCTCCTCAAAGAAAGCCTGTAATGGTCTGAGATTAGTTCACTGACTTCTCTAAATTCTCTCAGGTACAATTCATCTGGCCCAGCTGACACGAAAACATCTCAACTTATCTAGTCTGGTTTTCCTCTAGTCTATCCGTGATCATTTTAATGATCTGATTACGTTATTTTTCCTAGCAAAGCCTGCAGCAAAAAGGCATCAAACCCATTAACCTTCTCAGTAATAACTGTGGATAGATTTACCTTGCATTTAATAATATCTTTAATTTTTGTTGTCATTTCCGTATGATTCCTTCCTTCCTTTCCTCTTTCCTTCTTCCCTCCTTCAGGTGTTTTCTTGCCATCCCTCTCAGGGGACATCAAACGCACCTTTGTGTGTTCTGATTTTGCCCCTGAGTGCCTGTATGTCATTTGTAGTGGTCTGACCTGAGTTGCACTTCCCATGACTTCTTGTTTCTGAAGTCAATGAAGACCTCATGATTTAGCCAAGTGGATCTCCTTCTGTTCTTCTAGCTTTTCTGCTTGGTAGGGGAGATTTATGCTTGTGTCTTGTTTTGCATCTTTTAGGAAACAGTAGGTTTCCTGAGGTCTTTTTACTGTGTAGGTTTGATTTGGGTATAGTCTTGTATACAAAGTTGCTTAGCTTTTTCAGTCTATTTTCTTAAGTACAGTTCCTTTCTGTGTTCCTGTTCTTCCTCTTCCCTTCCTAAAACAGATGAACTCAGTCATTTCAAGATTTTTGTTAACGTAATTGTCTTCTATAATCTTGGTAAGTTCCCTGATGTTTGTAAAAATTAAATCTCAAAAAACCCTGCCTCTAATGACTTTTTCTATCATCTGTATAAAAAACAAATGATCAGCTGTACGTCTTGTTCAGGACTTCAGTGATTGCAGTACAGGAGCTAAAGGTGACTTAGCTAGTTAAAAATTGGCAACTTAGACCTGAAAAATAATTTTGTGTGTCGTGGCATCTGTGAAAAACACTACTACAAAATCTCTCAGGGCGAGTTAGTATTGTATTTTTAGTGCAGTCTTTGGAGGTGTGCAGTCGGTGGATGGTTTGGTATCAAGGCTTGGATACATGGAGCTGTATTGTTCAGATACAATAATGAAAATACTCCTTCCCCATCCATAAAGAAAAATTTTGCCATTTTGTTTACAGTGTGTCCCTGCATAGTGAACTACTCTGAACTAAGAGAAAATAAAATAACCTTTCCCCACTGTGTCTTTGCCATGTAAGCACTGGGATGCTTGCTGCCTGGGGCAACTGCTTCATTCCTTTACCACAATGTAAAAATCAACAGGAAAATTTTTCAAATTGCTCTGGCATACATCTTCCAGAGATGAAAAAGACCTGTATTCTTCTTTGCATCATCCAGACACAGCAGCAATTTTCTGACCACAAAAAGGGTGTATTCTGGTATATACCTAATTTTAGAAAGAATGACACTTCTGCCAGTTGCGTCTGTAAAATTTTCAAACATCTGAGCACCAGAAGAAATTGCAGCTGAGAGTCAATGTTGCATGATAATGCTGGAAAAGCTCTTCTGAGTTCAGCAAAAGTGTTTGTTCCTGTTCTGAAAATTCTGAAATTAATTACAAAAACTTGCAATATGATATGCTTGTATTTGCATGCATATCTGAAACTATGATGATATGCGAGTTGGAAAAAAGGGAAGTTTAATCACTGTATGCTAACCTGAAAAAACTTATGTCATGGTTACCATGTGGTATTTCATTATGGTGGCCCTTTTTTATTCTTTTTCTTTGCTTTGAAGCATATGCAGACTGTAAGGTGGAAGTGGTAAATGAACAAGACCACATTTGGAAGAGACAAATGGTGCTTTGCTTGATCATGTGGTAGCACTGGCAGTAGAAATGTTTTGGAGTTGGGGAAGCAGGGAGGCAGGACACATTTCCTAAATGCAGGGTGATTTATTTGTAGAACATGCAGAAATGCAGGGGAAAAAAACGTTAAACAGCCCTTGGAGATGTGCATCGACATGACACATTTACATGTGGCTTAGTCTGAACTCCTGGCCGTTCACATGGGATCTTTGATTACGTAGTCTTGCTTTGGATCTCTTGTCCCCATTGCCAGTTTCTCCTTCTGTGATACCCGTTTAGCTCTTGCCACGATAAACCTTCTTCCAGACCCCATATCAGCCAAAATTGCCTTATGTCTGCCCATGGTTATTTCTCCTCTGGCTGTTTATAGATTAACCTTCAGTCAGCTAGACCTTTATTCTTGAATAACAGGCAAAAGCCTAGGTATTGAGCTACTTTATCATAAAGCTAGAAGGCATTAAGACGTCCTCCATCAGGAGGGATGGTGCAGTACAGGCACATAAAATGGATAAAATCTCATTTTGTGATCAGGAGGAAATATATAAAAATATATATTAATGAAAAGAATTATTTCTAAAAATCAGTTGCTGGAGGAAATAACTCTGCAGCTTCGTGTTTTTCTAATTATTTAGGCAGCAATTCATGTCTGTTACTATTCATATAATCACAAAGACTTTCTGAAGAATAGTGTAGCAAGAGAATAATTAAAATTTTTAATCATCATTTTTTTGATTGTGTTGTGTGGTTCCTATGAAACTATTTGCATTTTTTATTGTAGCATGAACAGTAAGCCTTAAATCCTTTTAACTGCTATCTGAATATACAAACCAAATATTTCATAGCAATATATGGAAGATGTATGCTGTGCACAAACCTGCCTAGAATATGGAAACTAATGCTTAAATGTATTTTAAGAATTAAAAAAGAAAGAAAGAAAAAGAAAAAAAGACAGCTTGCAAGCAAAACCATTATGAAAAGAAATATAAGGTACTTTTTGAAAATCCACTTGTCACCTTTTTTGTCCTGTAACGATGACAAAACTAATGGCATTTCACACACTCGTGGAAGGAAACAAAGCAGACCTTTCAGTTGACAGGATGAGAAGAATTTTGCTAAAGCTACAGTAGTAAGAGCAGAATCTACGAGCCTGCCAAGCTCAGGAAGTTTAAACCAAGTCTGTCTGAAAAGTCTAGTCTTCTCACCAGTATCCTAAATCTTAACAGAAGGATGAATTTTCGATGTTTTTGACTTGTACTGCATTAAAAAAATTGTCCCTTGAGAGTCGCTGTTTTGTTGACTGAGGGAAAATGTATTTGTACTAAATACGAATCGTTGCGAGTTTAAGAGGAGAATTATGAAGGCAAAATGCATTTGAAAACTTCCTCACATTATGAACATTGCAAAAGGTTGGATGCTGATTAAATGCTCCTCTACAGGTTGTGATTGTGTTCATACAGAAGGCATTTAAAGATTAATTTTGACATCTTTTGCATCATTCTCCCCGGGCACCGCTCTGATACACCCCCATCAGGACCCGCTGAGCCGTGGGGAGGCACACCGCAGTAGTATGAACAATGTGGAACGGCATGGCTAGCTGGAAGGAGCTTAGTCCCCACAAATTTTTGGCACAGGTTGATACTATGATACGAAGTCACACATTCCCATTGAGATGTGACGTGTTTGGAAAAGACCACTAGATGTCAAAGTTTGTGAAAACAGCTCTGCACCTGGCTATTAGTGCTGTTTAAACTTCCGTTTCTCGTACATTTGTAATTACTTTGAACTTTTATTTTGAGAAAGGCATGAAAGCTGTTGGTATGGTCAGATGTCTCCCGAGTCCCTTGTTTAAGTCTAGGCTCTTCCTTAACTAACAATTCACTTCAGCTGAGCTTCAGTAATTTTAAATAGTAGGAAGCCATCCACCTGTGGTGATGCCCAGCCCTGGCCCCGTCACTAACGCACCCCAGACCTGTCTCATGACTCAGCCCTACTCTCAGAGCAATTCAGCATTGTGTTGGCTCGTCCTTACTCCTCAACAGTAAAAAACGCATTTCCCACTTTCCTAGATTTCCTGCGGCTGGCAGGCCTTCCCCTCTATTTTGCAGCCCCAGCTTGAAGTGATTTTATATTCAGCAGTGAATTGGCAGCGCTGTTGGCTGGACAAAGTCGCTGTAATCTTCCTTCCAGTGCTGTGCTGGATGAATGCTGAAAAGTTAATCCATTTACCTGAACTGGAAATGCTGGGTTTCATTGACCTGCTCCATATTACTTGTAGAGCAATAAGTTAGACATTTATGTTCAAATGGTAGAAAGTAAGCTTAAGAGCTGCTGCTGCATGTTGCAAGCTTTATTCAAAGAGAACTGTGTAATTTTGATCATACTGTGAAACCGTGTGATTGCTAGCCAAGCAGGCATGGGTAGCAGCGATGATCGGGATCAAGAGGCTTACCCAGATTCATTACTAAGGATGCGCCAAGTATAATTTTGGTGAGAGGAGTAGGAAGAGAAGATTGTGTGGGGCAATGAAGTATAAACTCTTCCCTCTTTATTCTAGGAGTGGGGAGTGTTTCAGACCAGTGTTTTACTTTATCAAAGGAAAAATGCCCAGCTGGCTGCATGGCAACCCTGCTGCCCTTGACTCTGGTACTCAAGTTTCTTTGCATTGGAGACTTCTCAGGATATGTTACTTATCAGCTGAAATCACAGAGATTTTAGTTGACTAAGTCGTATAGATTCAGGCTCTTAGTTTGCAGAGAACTGACCTAAAAGATACCTTGAAATGGGTCCTTGGAGCTCTGAAGTTTATTTTTGTTTCTGCACAGCTGGTCTACATGTGTTTCTTTAAGACCACATGTTATATGTCTTATGAAACACTAGAAAATGCACTGTACATGTTATGAACTAGCTTAGGAAGTCTCAGTGTCTTTATTCCTTCAAAAATGAAAAATTATTATTTTACATAATTTGTCATAATAGGCTAACCTGTATTTATTGTTTTCTTTTAACGAAAGGCAGTTAAGTAACCTCAAGGTATGTGGTATTTAGTAATTACAGTTTGTATTCTTTCAAGGTTTTAAACAATGAGATTGTATGTTGTGGAGTTTGGTTTGGTTTCGTTTGGTTTGGTTTGGTTTGGTTTTCCAGAAGGCCTGGGAACAGTGACTGAAGTTCTGAATCCGCTGAAGCTGATGGCAGATTCTTGGGAATTAAATTTCTTGGGACCACATTTCTTTCTTTATTCCAGGCCTGTATGATATTGCTGCTAATCATTAGCTTTGACTGACTGCAGCAAGTTGGAAAAACGAAAACTTTGGTAGCCACTAGACTACAGAAACAGATTTATGATAGGTCATGGAGACTGAAATACTGAAAGGAATTATAAAAAATGATGAACTGAGGATGTAAACAGTTATTAGCAAAGACTTCTGGCACAGGCTTGAGCAGTGCAGGTGTAACTACCTAGGTATTTCCCAACAGTGCACCCATTACCTTTACTATAACTGCCTTCGACTAAGTTTTGAGTGAAGCTCTTGTACAATGAAATTGGTCCATACAGCTTCTACTCTAGGAATAAAGATTTTTTTGTGTGCATTTCAAAATGTTTAAGGTGAATGTTTACAGTAAACAAAATGTTTACTTCTGAAGCTGTTGGTTAGCTATTTCTCATGATAGATGAATCAGTCAGTTTTGATATCTCAGAGATAAAACCTCAGAGACATACAGAGGTCTTTTCCAGAAAAACGTATTTCTTTAAATGCAGAACTGTGTGGGTCAGTAATGCTAAATTAAGCACTCTGTGATCTGCTGCAAGGCTCAGTCTTGTACTTTCATGACCTTCTAAGCCCTCAAACTAAGCAAGCTACTAAACTTCCTGATGTTCTTGAGAGAAAAAAAATGCAGTAAGAGTCAGTAACAGTGAAGGTAAGTTCTGTATTGTGTTTAAGGTGAGCCTCTTCATTTTGCAAGTGCAGTAAATGTGCCCCCTCCATAATTCTGCTCATTTGAACTACTTCTCAGATGATACCGGTTAAATTCTGCAATTAGCATATAAATTAAAGTTAACATTTCAGTTTCTTGTAGTTAAACATCAGCCAATTCTTGCAGAAAGTCTGTTTTTGGAGATATCGGGAATAATTTAGAAAAGTTCACATCAAGAGTTGTCTTCCACTAATTAAGCAGCTTGATTGCTGTTGCTCTGATGTGTTGCACACCAGCTTACCCATCAGTGCTTCAAAGGCTCCCCATAGCATCGTTGGCTTTTGCTTCATTGCTCATTAAGGTACCATTTCTGGGAGAGCTCAGGCAGTCACAGACTCCTAAAGCCCCAAGACATTGTGAGAAGGGACTATCTCTACACACAACCCCCCCGCCCTCTCCCCCCACAGTAAATGCCAATCTTGCACAGCTATTGCAATGAACTTCCAGCTGACGTACCAGCGGCCAGATTTGCTCATTGATCTCAGCTGTTCTGCACTGCTCCACAGGTCCCCTGGTGGTTTGCTAACTGTAACCTTTTCTTAGTTGGGACACAAAACATCATCTGCTTTGATATAGCAATGAATATGCACATAAAAATATATGTATAAGGCTACTGCATATCTTCAAAACATGGAAATACCGTATATAACATTTCTAATCATGTATAAAAGTAGGTATGTTTACAAAATACTAAAAAATGAAAGACCTAAGGATAAAAAAATTGCAGGGATGATGCAGTTATCTTCAAATCAATGATCATAAACTATACTAAACCTTAAATTCAGAATTAAACTCACCTTTGAAAGTAATCTGAACATTTAAACAGAAGCAATCTTAAATCCTGTTGGTAATGGCATGAAATGAGAATGAGGGGGAAAGTCCTTAAAAATAGGTTTTAAATTCAAGTGTAGCATAGAATAAGAGTAGGAATGAGTTACAGTTGTTTTCACGCTTAACTGTGCAAGTGTTACCTGGTATGTCTGGATTTCTTTTGAAGTATAACCCTATAGTATAGCCTATATATTTATAACCTGAAGTATGACTCTGATTTGATTCTACTTCTGATCTGTTCTCTTTTGCCAAGTTTGTTGGATGTCTATTAACAAATAATACGAGATCTCAGACAGGGAATGTGGAACTTTAGTATAAAATTAGGGCTGGCAGAAAAGTTATTCCAGTGTCTTTTTGTAATGTGTAAGGGAAGTAATACAGCTGTGTGGTCAAATTTGCAGAAGAATTGAGCACTTGGAAGCTTCTGCCATTTCTTTGTGTCCCAAGGCAACCATTTACGAGCCAGCTACCATAATCAAAGAGAGAAAAAGCATATAGGATACACTAACAGCTTTCCTAGTATTTCATTATTTTTTTTCTTTTGTTACTTTTACATTTCTTTTTTAATGTTTGAAGACTATATATAGGAAGTGTGCATGAACAGAGTAGAATTTGGTCAGTGTACCTTGCACACAAGACTTTCAGAAGGAGGAGAGTATTTTCAGATTTAGCCTGCAGGTTTATTTTACAAAAGAGATTGAATTTCTAGAAAATCCCTTCCATGAAAACTCTGCAAAAACTATTCAGTACAATCAAATAAAATATTTTTGTTTGGGGGTGGAGAGGTAGAGGAAAAGAAACAAAAACTGTTTTACTAGATGTATTTGACATCCCCTGCGTAAACTGATCTGGTTCTGATCATGGTCATGAAATGTGAGGTCTGATTGCAACAGCTCTTGACCCAGACACAAACAAACAGTGCTTCTCGCTTTAATTTGATTTTGGTCTATGGTTGGAGCACCACCTCCACTAGGGAATATAACTCCCGGCTTTTTACAAACATGCAAAGTAAAACAGCATGACTGCAGAGCCACCAAAGGTATGGACCATGCTGAGTCTTTGACTGCCTTTGTCCTTTTCACCTTAAATCTACAACAGACAAGGCCAGTAGTTGGTTACTTTCATTCTCAGTCTCACCAAACTGGAAACATATATGTGTATAGTGTAGATCTTAAAATAAACTCAAGATTTTTGGAAATTATAGTCTGATAAAGTGAATTCTTTAAGCTGACTGGCCAAGAGCATACATAAAAGTTCCCTTTTCTATGAAAAAGAAAACAGCTGCATCTGAAGAGCGAAAACTGTTGTGCAGCCATGTCAAGCACCATAAACTGCTGGTGGAATATGATAGTCAGACCTGCTCCCGCTCCCATCGCATCCCATGCAAGGGGTAGTGTTCCCCTTACTTCTCTGAAAGCCAAGTTTGTCCCTAGGGAGAATCCGAGCAGTCATCACAGTCTTAGCTACTCCAGACTTGGCCCTTAAGCAATGATTAAACCCAGAAATTGTTGATACCATTTTCCTCCTTTGCCTGTTTCTCATCTTGAGTTTTATATTTTGATTCCCCAATACGCCTGTGTCCCAAAGCATGATCCTGACTTGTTCTGTGCACAGACTCATGAAAGTCCGAGCTTATTTTTCCTGGTTTGTATTGGTTTTCAAACCCAGAAACTTGAGAATCTGGCAGCTGCCCAAGGCTGGACCAATGTCATTTTTGGCTCTTTTCTGGGCCCCTGAATAATTTTATTTTTTTAATTTCTCAGCCATTTCTGGCCACTGCGACAGCAGGCCCAGACACTGAAGGCTGTTTTCAGCATCTCTGCCTGGGCCAGCTGCCCTGTGCCATGCAGCCCCTCGCATGCCTGCGAGCTTTGTCCACCACAGGGAAGGTCATTAAGAAGCTCTTCTCTGATTATGTTAATCTCTCTCCTCTGCCACCACCTGAATTCAGGCTTGAGAATTCCACTAGAGAGCTGTCCCATTGTCATCCCCTGTGGGGGCAGCAGTCTGTCTGTGGCCCCAGGGTGGCAGGACGGGCTCGGCAGGCAGGCATAGCCAGCAGGGCAGCAGTGTCCCCCATGCTCCGTGGGCAGGCAGGGCTTTTTGCTTTCGTAGTTTTGTTTCTCGTGCTGGGCTGTCCTTCCTTCCCCACCTCAGTGCTCTCACCTTTCCTTCTCTGCTACTTTCTTTTGCAGTCTTTAAAAATTCATGCACGTTTAAGCTGACGTTGCCGTGCAGAGCGTACACTGCCTGTATAGTCCAGCTGCAGCCATTCTTGGGGTCTGGCTTTGCTGATCATTGCTCTGGCAGCTATCTAGTGAACGCAGCCCAAGTCTCCCTCTCACACTGCCTTTGGCAAAGGTGTGACTGTTTGAGAAGGTAATCTTGCATTTGATTCAAAGTTTGTCAAAAGTAAGAAGGGAAAATGTAACAGACTCGGCGAGAGATTTGAGGAAATTGCCATTGGGATTTGCTGGTATCTGGTGGACCCTGAAAACAGCAGGTTTCTGTCTGCAGTTGTTTATTCTGTGCTATACGCTCTTATTAAATAGCAATGTATTCCTAGACTGTTGTATCCGAGTGCCTTACAGAAATCGAGATAGCGTAAACAAGGAGCAAAACACATTTCAGGTGTTGGTGTTTTGGCAGTCAGGGTTCATTTGTAGTCGGAGTTTCCCATGTTGGGAGATACCTAGGGTGGAAACGAGGGCTTGAATTCCACCCTGCGGTGAGGAGGTGCTGGTGGCTCTCTGTCTTTCCTGCCGGGCCCCTCTGGTGTGGCTCTTACAGCTGTAGCTGGCTGCTCATCCTCCTCGCAGGCTTCCACTGCTCCCAGTGAGGCCTGATCAAGTGATTTCTCAGCAGCTCTTTGCGACCACCACAAGGAAAGACTTTGCAGAAGAAAACCAGCATCTTGGAACTGTGTAAGGCAGAGGCAGACTGCTGCGTTTTGAGCTACTGGTGCTCTTTCCTCATTTTAGAGACCCTACTCACTCCGACTTCCCCACAGAAGTCTTTCTATTCCAAACCGTCCTTCAGTAAGTTTTGAATTGCTTTCCAGCAGTAGCTGGGCATCTACACATCGCCCATCTTGCAGCTTTCTTAAATGTTTGGAGTGAGACCTTGCCATCAAGTGATTGTCTTAAAAAAAACCTCCTCAGATCAGAATTACTTATCTTTAGTCTAGCTGAAATCATAATTTATAGTTATTGAAAACAATTGCAGATGTGTCATGTCACAACAGTTTTACCTTAGGGTAAGATTTCTGTTTCCTGAGTGGTGTTCAGAGATTTTTACTAGCTCTAGGATTAAAATTTTTCTTTTTTGCTTCTCTTATTGTGAAGCACTTTCAGTCTACTTTTCTGGTTTTTTCTCCCCGGAAGACGATTCACAATCCAGAGCCAAGTTACAGAGGAATGTCTCCTTTTTGCATTAATATCAAAAGAGTGAAATGATAGGAATGCTTCCAATAGCTGGCAAAACTTCTTTTAAACCCCAAACCCCAAACTCACATGAAGATCCATGTTTTTATAAGGCGCTGTCATGTAAGCCTCCTTTATTTCATACCCTGAGATCCTGGCATTCGGTTGTTTGGACAGGATTGTCCCAGTCTGTAATGGGTTCCAGCTGCTGTCTTGGCACCGTTGTTCAGGAGGTGTCGCTTGGTTCCTATCTAATTCTCTCTTGTGCCAAGACGCCTTGCAGGAGAGCAGGCTATCCATTGCATCTCTTGGCAACGAGGTCTTTCTTTTAGCAATGCAAGATTGTGATGATTTACATAAATGGAAAGAAAGTGCAGTTTTGAAAGAACCAAACTATTATGTGAGGTTTCTTCTACGGAAAAGAGCAAAATATAACGCAATGAACATTCTTTCATTGTTTCTCTGTAAGAAATGAGAAACAAGTTATGCAGGTTTTGGTGGTTTTTTTCAGCTGTGCTGAGCACAAATTGAACTGGAAGCACAAATTGAACTGGAAGCAGAGTCTTGCATTCCTGAGAGCTTCAGAGCACAGCTGTCCTCCTCAGAATGAGTCACTGTCGATGCACCCTTACAGTTTTGTGCTGAGAACATCATACTTGCTCACACACCTCGGTTTGCCATATGTTCCTAACATAATAGCAAGCAATTCAAACAACGTCCTTATCACAGCAATCATGCAGTGATGCATTGCTTTGGAAAGAAATTCCTATGGTGTTCCTCAACACATGTCAAAAGGTAAAAACCCATGATTTGAGAGGGAAACAGTTTTGGGTTTTTTCGTTTCTTTTAATTTGCTCTCTCTGATAAATGCTGAACTGGTTATGGATGATTGCTTTGTTTTAACAGTATCACAGGGTTTATATTAATGTAATTTCTAAGTTAATTACAGTAAACTCTGCATCTTCTAGTGGGGTATTCTTAAATGTAGAACTAACTGTAATAAAATAGTAGGTTTATTCTGTAAAATGGAAGACTTTCTTTTCCCTGTCAGCCAATACAGCATGTGTCAAAGGAAGACCAGCTCAGTGCTTGTGAAAGCTCTTGTTCCATTATCTCTATCATTCCTTCATCAACAAAGGAGCATTTTGCTTTTTTTGAGGTTTGAGGTTGGAATTGAGACTCACTGGTAACAGGAGAATGGGACTTAATATGGAGAGAGGTGGTTATTCACACATCGTGAAAACCCACCAGAAAATGGGGAAAGTGCCACACAAGGTTAGTCACACTCGTCTGCTGGGCCTGCTGAAAGTCTGTGCAACTTCTGTTGCCCTGTGAACCTGGGGAAACCTGAGGTCAGCACAGATGCCGCTTGTTGCTTTCATGTCTAGGCCCCATCAGTGGAGATGGCTGCTCAAAGCAAACAGGCGAGCTGGGAACAGCTGCTGGTGTCTCCTCGTATTAGACGTGCTGCCAGTGCTCACGTGTGCCAGGGCAGGCTCTTGCCGAGTCCTCTGGTGGCGGGTGTGGGTTGGATGGAGGCGGACTGCTCTGCTCCTGCCTGGCCTGACAAGCGTACTCCATCATCCCTCATTGGAGGTGTGGGAAGAGCTGCTCTCCCACTTGCTCAGCGAGGTAGTGTTAGTTGGGGGAGGCTTCGGAGACTGACCTCTTTAGCCTCTGCACAGCACGTCGCATTCAAGCAGTAATTAGCAATGGGGTGGAACTAACACGGGCAATGCAGGAACAGTGCCGTGGCCCAGCTAATAAAAAAGAGCTACTACCCTTTTAAATTAAATCAATGTCTGGGGAAAGTTACTGACTTGTGTCTTCCTCCCCTGCCTTTGCTGCTTCTTCCCTTCCACACCCATTGAAATATTTCTAGGCTGAGTTTCAGGAAAGGCTGCAAATAAGAGCATTTTTCTCTGATGCAGACACAACTGATTATGGATATACAATGACAGTTAATTATATTTCTGTAGTGGAAGTGAAACATTCTGCTCTGCTGTCAGCTTTGTTATCAGTCCTTATGATTTTTATGGGATAGTATTTCTGTACTATTAGCAGGACTGTATATGCAATTGAAAACGAGATGCAATAAATTATGGCCAAACACTAGCAGTCCAAAAGTTAATTTGATTGTACAAGTACAATCCTGGAGTTATGTATGAACATATGCTCTACATAGCTATTAATGAGTAAGGTTAGACTGGCATGAGCTGTGTTGTATTTCCTGAATATTCTTCCAGAGTTTACATATGATCTTCAGTACAGATAATGCGTAGATCTGTTTTCAGGAAACGCCTATTTAACCATAAAGAAAATGGTAGGATGCAAATTGTTAGCTATAAGGTTGACTGTTTTTCATTTAATGGAGGGGTTGAGTGGGATCTGAAAGGGTGCCACTAAGTTGTGGTTGGCATCACCCTCGGGGCTGTGTGCATTTGGGGAAGGCACAAAGAAGGAAGCCTATGAACCCGAAAACATTTGTGAGTTGTAGTCAGCTGGGCTGTTGCAAGAGTACTTCAGGGAACCTCATCTGTACATTTTTATTTCGGTGCAACTGGCTACAGCTTGAGAAAAGGCTCTTTCCAAAATCCTGCTGTTGAGATAATCTCTCTCTTTGTGCCAGAGGATCTGGGCAACTAATGCAAGGTGGAGTGAAGCTTCTCAATTGTATTTCTTCTACTGATTTAGGGCATTTTCCTCTGATCACTTGCTGTAGGATAACCTTACTGGATGAAAGCATAACCTTGCTGGGTGAAAGAATCCAGCTTCACATTTCTCTTTGTGTAGTTTCAGACTTTCTTGATCATACCTGATTTACTGTGTTACTATGTTATTATAGCTTGGCATACCTAAATCCAGTTTAGTGTTCACACAGTTCATTCACTCTAGGTGTCTCATCATGGGTTTAAAATTTGGTGGCTTTATTTAGCATCCATGTTACGGCCAAATCTAGGTGCCCTGGCGTTAGTTTTGATGAGCTAACACAGAAACTCATGAAAGTGAAGATAAATGATACTCGCTCTGCCTAGGAGGAGTAGCTTGGTGAATTAAAGCTACACAGATTTTACAAGCTGTGGCCCTGCTCCAGCGCTGAGTCCAGATGTGAGGTGGGTGCCCAAAATCAGGCTTGTTTGCTGAGCCAGTTCTCCTACTTGAAAATGTTTGTCCTCAGCTGCTTGAACTGCGAATACTTCAGGGGAATATTGGCTTTCATATACCTATGCTCCACAAACTTTCTAATATAACCTGAAATACTGATGAAAAAAAGTCAATCAGATGTGTTCTAGAATATCTGAGGAATGTTTTTTTAATAAATCTGGACTTCTCTTTCTTGAGAGAAAAGGGTCAGCTGGTGGTCATCTCCGCGACTGGCTTCCTGTGTTGCAGGGGGACTCTTGCCCCGTTGTTCCCTCTGTGCATCGGGTAGGTTATGGATTGCTGTGGGATTTAGTGGAACCTAAGGCTGATGTTTTTACCCGAGCTTTTCTTCATTTTTAATGTTTTGAGATGCTTAACATCAGTGTGTCATGCTTTTAAGCGGGAGAACTTAGGCGTTGCAAATGTTGGCAAACCTTGTTTTGAAAACCCCTTGAAAGGGTGTGAATATACTCATTGTAAACTCCACCTCCGTATCTTGTCTGAGCAGAGAGCATTGGCAGTGCTTGTGCTTTTTGATACAAGCCTGCTTAGGTGGGCATGAGAAACATGGAAGGGAGAAAACTGGGTCCCCTCCATGCCTGAAAGCCAAGGGCAGGCGGCATGTGTGAGCTGTGGGCAGGAGGCTTTCTGCTGGGGCAGAGGAGTGGCTAATTTAATTGGGGAGAGGAGGCAGCAGCTAGAAAGCAAGTGGTTCCATATACTATCTCTGTTGTTATTGCCAGTTCAACTTAATTCAATTCTGATAATGTCGACAGATCTCTCTGTACAACATCTTTCGGCCGTATGGAGCTAGTCTGGCAACTCCCCCAACCCAAATGGGCGTCTGGCACTATCTATCATCTTGTTCATGAGGCTCAGACAGCGTTTTATCCGGAATCGTGTAGGAGCTTCAGTATATATGCTACCCAAAAGAGGATCTTGCAACTCTGCAGTGACCCTGCTTGTACCATGGCTCCATGCTGACCTTTAGCTGTGTCATCATGGAGAATTTTGGCCCATGCCAGGCTCTTCTCAACAAGCTGAGGTATATAGACATCGCAGAGAGAGAACAGCATCACTTATTTCTTCAGTGCAGCTGCTCCTGCTTTTCTGCGTTCATGTTAAGGGGAGAATAAAATATGGACGTAGAAAAGCACTGTTGAGATTGTCCACTCCCTTGCTCATCTCAGTCAGCAAATAGATCATTTGTCAAGGGAAGAGGAAAGTCTCAGTTCTGCTCTCCTAGCTGACAAGTTCAAATCTAGACAAAAAGATTGAGTGATCTTCTGTGCAAATGAAAGTCTGTGTATGATTTAAAGAACAACTTGCCTGTTGGGAGGAATATTCAGACATCTTAGACTGAGTCAAGGCTTCATGGTTTTTTTACCTGCTTTGAAAGTTTTATATTCTTCCAAAATATCTTTTTTTCTGATGCACTCAATATGTACCAAGCTATTTCTAAAAGACGTGCTCGGTCTGTGTCACCCTGTTCTCTTAATATGTGATCCAGAAATGTTCATACTTCCAAATTTGTGAAATCATATTAATTTCCATGACAACCGACTAATGTTGCAAACAAAGGATTAATTGTATTGTGGGATGAAGCAAAATGGGAGTTTAGATCATATAAGGAAAAAGTGAAGTGCCTATACAAATGCAAACATACTGTAATTGCAAAAGGAATATAGCAAAAGAAGAGCTAAATATGTTTTCCTGTAACTAAATCTTCAAATTTGCCAAACTTGCTTTAGTGTTAAAAGCTGCTTTCTGGGGCAAGACGTACAAGAGTATCAGTTCATTCCTTGTGCAAGGCTGAAAAGCTTATCTCACTCACTAGTCAAGCATCCAAACTGCAACTGGCCAAACATCTGCAGGCAGACAAAGGCAGCTGTCCTTCATGACACTGGAGAAACCCACCCGTCTTGTGCTGGGCCGGCAGCAAAAGCCAGCAAGAAGGAGGGAGCTGGCAGCTCCCTGCAGAGCCCCTGCGCCTATTTGTTGGCCTACAGCGCCGTCTGGTGGGCAAAAGGTGTTACTGCTGGATGACGGCCCTGGAACGGCTGCTGCTTCGCCTTCCTTCCCTTTCTTAGCTTAAGACAGCTCGGGGAAGAAACCCAAGGAATGTAGAACATGTGGGTTTAGATATAGAAATTACAAACGCATGTGGAGCCATCCAGTTTGTCGTACATCACAACTTTCCATTAATGAAAGCTCTCTTTTGAAGTCTGTAGACATGAGACGAACGTAGGGTTTGACTTTCACAGCACTAGGAAACATTTTTCCTTTTTTATTTAATTTTGTTTCAGAAAAAGATGCAGTCTCACACAGAAATAGATGTAGCAATACCTTGTCAGGCATTTTCTCATCACCTTCCCTCTTTGCAAGAAAGTTTTTCTCATTCTTTCAAATTCAGACATACGTGCGTATGTGCACACAGACGCCAGATACTCAGGCACATACACATACAGGGCTGGGTGGATGGGACAGTAAATCATCTTTTGCCATTTCCAGGTTCCCTCTTCTGTTTAGGGAATTACCCGGCTGCGCGGGGTACTGCGCATACCCCTGGGCACTGAGCCCTTTGGCAAGCTGAGGTCCCAGCCCCGCAGTGCCCATCCTTCCCTGCATGTCCCACCCGTCTGCCTCCCCACTCCTCAGCCCCAAGGATTCTCCAGGCAGCTGTATTGACAAGTCTCTCTTCTCCCCACAGCCAAGTACACGCAGACTTGGGTATTTCAGTTACCACAATAATGCTATTAAACCCAATGCAAAGTGCCAGATCTGATAAGCAAGCAGGCTGGCCATAGGCGTAGGTGCGGTGGGTGCTGCTGGAGGGGCAGGGGGAGGCTCATTTCTCAGTGGAAGGGAAGAACCCCACACAAGAGGCCGTATCACTACGTTTCATGTAATTGTCACATTCTTTTTGTAACATGTTTATAGTAAATACAATGGCTGGATACTTCCCCTTCGGCAGATTTTGAATGTTTTTGAGACTAAACTGCAAATGTGTTTATTGCTGAGATGAGGCTTACATATGAAACCGGTTCCTGAATTTGCAGCTTCTTTCATGCAGCCAGGATCAGTCCAAGTGTGGTGGAGTTGAGTCTAGTGAAGGCCTCTTCCTGTCATAAATAAGATTACTTTCATTTCACTTGTGGAGTGTGTTATTCCTCAGAGTAATGAATTTCCTCTGTGCCTTTGAGCACATAAACATGGTTTTCATTAGGTTTCTATTAAAAAAAAAAAAAAAAAAAGGCAGAGTAAAATTAATAAGAAGACTATTAACTCCATAAATGCAGATATGTTTTCACTGTATAACCATTCTGGAAGTAAACAGCTTCTTTGTGGAAGACTGCAAATTGCAGAAAATGAAACAATTCTGCAGACCTGGAATCTGCTATCAGAGGACAAAAGTAGGCGGAAAATCTTGACTGTTCACAAACTAGTTTCTTAGGAGGAAGAACAGACTATCAGATTAAATGTAGACAGACAAATAGCTTCAGGCTTTCTACTTAATATGTAACGTATGTGATAATAATAGTTTTAAGCCATATATTTAGAATTACAGCTACGAGTTTGAACATTGCTCTTTTTTTTTTGCTTTTTTTTTCCTTCTGTCCTCTACCAGATAAGTCCCTGTAGTTGCAGAATAAGGAATAGTGACATTTGTAAATATTTCACCGATAGATCCTGTAACTCATAAAATTTTCATGTACCGTTTGTATTTGCGGCTTGAGATCTCTGTCAAGTGGTGAATCCCTACGGCATCACTGCGGGTTTCTTTTTTTCATAGCTACCAGCATCTGAAACAGAAACGCTAAAATCACCATACATGTGAACTGAGGCGTTTGCAGAAATCCAGACCCTTGAACTGCTGGGTCTCTTTCCACTCTTCCAGTCAAAATTGTATCATAAAACAATAGAAATTAGCAGTTAAAAAACATACTCTTTACACTCCTCTAATTTAATATTTTATTGAAGAAAACTGAGGTCACTTTCTCGCTATTCAAATCTCACACAGTAGTTTTAACTTTCTCAGAATTAAGTTGCTGGACTTCAGCAAAAAAACAGTGCCAAACACTACAGCTTGGCAACTAATTGAATTTCAAAACATTACCAGCCTGTTGTGTGTAATCTTAAATTGCTCTGTGGACCGTTTTAAGACTCGTTTTCCCAGAAACTAAAAATTCTGAAATTTTTTGTACATAGTTTCCAATTTCATTCTGCTTAGGCAAATGTAACATGAACAACAAGGCATCACGTAATAGCTGTTGTTCTTGATGCTAATAAAAACATGTAGTCTACCAAGACTTTTTGCTTGAACACAGAGATATAGACCTTCCTTTTGTATATCAAATCACTGTTTTAAAAATAAATTATCATCTTTTAAAATTTTCTTCTTGGTATTTATTTCCTAGTAATTCTGCAAGGAAAACTGCCAGTTCTACCTGAGAGCCATTTTTAGTCTGATTGTTAACCTTGTAATTATTGTGCCTTGTTACCCTGCAAGTTTTGCAGTGCTGTTACTGTAACAATGCAGATGGTTTTTATTTAAAATGGTAAGGATAAAGTTTTTTAAAGAGCCAGTCTCAGTTATGGGTGAACATTGCTGGTTGAAACTCCAACGACAGAGGAAGAGAAATCTTAAATACTCCCACTTCCCTTAGCTTTTGGGCAGGAAATTGTTTTTTCATAGTTTTTAAATTTATTTTTGAAGGTGGAGATAGAAAGCCATGCACACTAAGAATTCTGTATGGTTGTTTAATATTTGCTCAGTAGTGTGCTATTCCCTAATCAAGCCCCTGCAAGCTGTAAATCATGGCCACTATGTCACTATTTTGATTGGAAGCAAGAGCTGTGCCATGGCAAATCTCTAGGGACAGCAAACTTCTGCAGCTGTGGAAAGCTGGAACTATTTGCTATTATTATTAAAAGAATCTGAGAATATATATTTTTTTTTACATGAAGTTGTAGTGAAATTCATAAGGTGCACAGAGATGTAGTATGAAGGTTTCACAGCAAGCATGGCCTGTAACAATAGTGCTTTGGTGATAGAAACTAAGTGTCAAAACAGCAAATGTGAATGTGTTATAGCCCCTTTGTCATCTCCTCCCTTGTCCACCTTAGGAAAAAATATACGCAAATAATGAAAAAATATTTCTAAATGTAAAATACCAGTCAGGCATTTGGGGCTTCAAAAAAATGTCTTCCTGTGGAATGAAAGGATGGGGTTTCCTTCTAGAAACGTCCTGGTAATTTTTACCATAATTCTGTTTTCATGAAGGTGTTTTGAGTGTTTTTTTGGGCTTTGAGTTCTGAACTAGAGCCCGTATAAATGGAACCTAATGACAGAAAAGTTAACTTCTCCAGAAGTGCAGTGTAAATACTTGGGTTAATTTCTATACTGTTTATCACAGAAAGGCCTAGAGCTAGATGATAACTTTGCATTAGAATATTCTCTTACAGATACTCTAAGTGCTTCCCCAAGATTAAATTGAATGGCTGCAGAGGAAGTTCATTTTTGACATACGCAAATCCACCATCCTATATGCACGGGCTTCTTGCAGGATTGATTGTAATATTATTCCCAGGTGCCCTAATCATATGTTAGGCCTTGCTTAATTAAAGAAATAATATAGTCACGCTGGGATTTCTCTAACAGTAAATCTGGCACGCTGGTACATTTCCTTGAAAAGAGGGAGAAAGTGGAAGAATTTCTAAGATAGCATGCTTATTGACATGTGGCTTAAACGAGCAGTTTTGAATCAAAGTGAAATATGGATGTGGAAAAAATAACTCCTGTTGGACTAAAAGGTGGCCCAATCATATTTTGACATCTGAAATCAGCCTTTGCATTTACTGCAACAGCATCCTTTACAGTAGCCTATCTCAAATTCCCGGTGACGTACAATTGATTGTAGTATAACGTATAATGTATAATACATATGGGTTGTTTGGACAAGGGCTTTGCAGTTTGATTTCATCTTTTCTCTTCACCTTTGAAGACACATGGGTAAACATCAAATAAGCAAGCAGAGAAATAAGCTTCATTGCTGTAATCTTTTAGTAAGGGAATAGTTACTCAGCGTAAATAGAACTGCTGGGTTTCTGCAGGGCTGGTGCTTGTTGCCATTGCTGTTTTGGAAGTCCTGTAGCTACAGCCTGCAATACACCTGGCTTCATTCAGGGTTATTCATAGCTCAGCTTTCATGATTATTAAATGAGCCAAATTTACATACTTCTTTATCCAAATACAAATCTATTTTAAAACTGCTGTGGTAAAAAGTGCTTTCTAGTAACAAACCCACCTCATTATTCCTAAGCCTTGATAAGAAGCAGTAAAAGGGGGTGGTATGTTTGGTAAATGTGCCTCGAGGGGTCACATGTTGAATGTGTCTCTCATTTTTTGTTCCCATGTAGGTCCCTTTACACCACTCTGTTTGAAGTGGCCTTGAATGAGCACAGATCATACTTTGGTCCTTTTTTTCTTAAACTCCTATGAAAGAGATCCGGCAGAAAGCAGGTGCATGATATTTTAAAATGTGCTGTAAAAGCATCAGTTGGGTAGCGCGCACAGTACCTCCATGAAGCAGTCTTTTTTTCCCCCAGATACGGAAATTTGGAGACAAGCCGATAGACTTGCCCGAGGCCACCCAGTGTGTTAACAGCACCACTGGGATTAGAGCTCAGGAGCTGGTTTCCTGCAACCCCATAGCTAATCCACTCTTTCACGTGACTCCCTTTGCGCGGAAGGTATGCAGGCACAAACTGGGATTGCTCTGGCTGTGCACAGAGGGGTCAAGGAATAAGTCCTGGCTGTCCGTGGTCACAAGCCATGTTCCACCACCAGACCTCCAGTGTTGGCACACAACTGACCTGAGCGTGAAGCGCAGGGTCATCTTCACATAGTCCATCTTGGAGCCTTTCCTGCACTGGCGCATATTTTAGCCCAGCGTAGAAACCCCATCTGGGATGTGTGGCAGTGTCACCAGGGGGAGGCAGGATTTACTGCTGCTCTTTGGGCATTCACAGTCTTCTCCAAATACATCAAAGAAGCGAGCTTGCACACATGCATGTTTACCACTCCCTATCTTCGTAGCAACTACTGGGGAGATCGATGATCTAAAACTCCCCTCGATGCCTCTGTTTCAGTCAGTGTCAATCAGGAAGAGAAAGCTCCCGTAACGTTGCGGAGGAATTACTTAAAAAACAGTTGTTTTTATAGGGTAGCAAAGTCAATGTTGAAGAAAAAAAATATCCCAAATCCAGCTCCTGAATGTCCTTGCGTAGCCTCAACCATCTCTGTGTGGACAGTTATTTTCTTTCACAGTGATTTTTAGAACCTGTCTTTCTTGGGTTTTCTTTACATCCTTCCCTTCCAATCCTGCATATCACAGTGAAATCTTACAACAGAGTCAGGCTGGACATACTGGTGGCTTTCCTAAAACATCCCTACAATGTGAAAGTTAAATCCCAAATTTTGTTTGCTAGTCCTTCTTCATTATGAACTTGCTGTTGTGCTTTGCCAGCTACCATACTTTACATCCTTTTTCACTGAAGTATGTTGTGAAATGTTACCACATGCTACCATTCTAGCAGTGTGGCATATATTTAGTAAGACCTGCATGCTTTTTCACTATGAAATAATTAAAGAGTATTTTGACATTGTTCGCTCATGATCTCATACAGTAGCCCAAATGTCACATCGTGTGCGAAATTCTTTAACAAAATATTAGTGGCCCAAATGAGCATAGTCTTAGAAGTCATCCTAAGAATATCTAATCACAGAAGACTGATAAAATGTGGTGTGTTGCAGTACCTAGTCTAGAGCCACTTTTTAATTCAAACAGACAACTCCGTAATATTATGTGCACATTTTATATTGGATTTATTTGTGCATTTATTTTATATAGAATGTATTTGTTCATTTATTCACCTGCTGTTTGATGGAAGAGTAAATATAGCACCACTTTCTGATAGCACTTTTTCCTCTTTTGTAATGCCAGCCTTTTGGGGAGTCATGTATTGCTTAGTTTGGCTGTCACAGCATCTTCACTGCATGCACATTTTGCAAAACCAAAAAGAAATTCTAATCTATCCTATGTGGACAGTGAATATATTTCGCCTTAAGTAGCTGGAAGTCTGCTGTGTGTCCAACTTGTACTAAAGCTCTTCAGCTATGCAACAGAGTTGAATTTTCCCTGTGTTTTTATAGATACTACTAACGTCAGTGCCAAAGTTCTCCAGTCGCAAGGACTTTTTTTGCAGGACACAATTTGGACAGAGTCCTGTTTTGGTCTTCTGAGTCAGACTGATTGTCTCCTGTAGCCATTTCATCCTTTACCAAGCGGCAACTGTAAGGCTCAACAATACACAGTGTGGTGTTCCCCTCTGTGACTGAAAACTAAATGTCTAAGTAAGTCTTCTCTTTATGGAAGAGTATAGCTATCACAGCCTCTAAGAACACAATTACTGTTTAGAAGTCTAGGAAGATACTCAGGAACAATTGAAGCTATTTTGGACTTGTTAGAGTGTGCAGTTACCTAGATAAGTAGTATTCCCCTCTCTTCTTATTTACTGCCCTCTATTGCAAACCCGCTTGAAAATCTAGCCAAGGTTACCCTTGTGGCTTATATCATATTTGCATCCAAGATAACTTTAATAATTAGCATATTCAATGTGGGAGTTTTTCTCCTGGTGAGTTTGATCATAGGTGCATTACTTCTCAAATGTCAGAAACTATCTTTCTGTGGGGTTGGGTTTTTTTGGTTTAGCTTCTCTTTAAAGCTGTGTCATTTCCTTTTCATTTTTCCCCATCTCATTCCCAAAGGAATTAGCAACAAACTCCCTTTGAGAAAAAACATGGCTGGGGAAGAAAAGTACTTTTGATGATTAAGGCCTTTCTGTTCAAACAGTTCCTGCCTACACTATGGGATCCATAGATACCAGAGATATAAAGGAGAGGGTTAGAAGATAACTAAGACCCCTCAGGCTTGATATGTAATCAAAGCAGTATTGTTTGGGAATGACTTAAGGGGAAGCGGAGTAGCTAACATTTTGGCCCCGATCCAGCTACCAGTGGAATTGATGGCTGAGTTCCCACTGACTTCAGGAGAAGTGAGAGCAGACCTTTTGTCTGGTGAGGACAGGCGTATGAAAACACAATGGGAAAGATGACAACCATGCAAATTGGGAAGGACAACTGCCCACAGATTCCTTATTTAAAGGATGTCTCTGCCTGGGTAAGTGGGCTTGACAGGAGAGGCGCGTTTCATCTCTGGTTCCTGGGCAGTGCCCAGCTCAGACAGCAGCACCTTTTGGTGAAGGCAGGATCCCACTGTGCAGGTAACAGCGACTCTGGGAGTACAGCTCTGCGTCTTACCAGCTGAAGTTGTAAGGGCAACTGAAAATTAACTGACAACATAAGCACGGTTGTACTGGGAAGGAGCAAAGACCTAGCTAGCCTGGCAATCTGTAGATTTCTGTAGAGGATTAAAGAACAACAGAATAGGGGATATAAAGCACAGTGCATCCCTTGGTACACCATCCCAACTTCCCTAAGCCAATGATTTAGAGCTGTTCAGGTATTATCTACGTTTCAGAACATTGTGTTTAAAGACCATTAGTGGACCTATGTGTAAACAGTTGAAGTCTGAACTCTAGGCATAACATCTGCCATTATATTTAAATTAACAGGTCTGCAAGTTAGTAGATGTACTTCAGTAGAAGTACTGTAGGGCACCTCTTTCAAGGTCAGCCCCTGAAAAAGGTGCTCTCCATCTCTTTCCTGCTGTTGCTGTTGTGTGAAAGATTGGAGGCGCATGTCTCCAGGCTTGTGGCTAGTTTCCAGGACATTTGCAGCTCAGGCATTAAAAAGCTCGTGCTGGGCTCTAGCTTTCTGGTTGGGATTAGGCCCCTCGGAAAGGTGCAGTTTCCCTAATGAGTAGCGACAGCTGTGAATGGTATTCCTTGAAGTGGAAGAGTGCAGATGCCTTAATCTTGATTAGGAACCAACACTGGGAGAACTGGCAAAATCCAGAGAGTAAAAAGTACACCTTTAGGAAAGTCTGAGAAGGAAAATAAATATGCAAGGTACAGAAAGCACTGAAAAGAAGGACAGAATAAAATAGAGATTTGACAACTGTGCTGGGACCTACAAAAGGGGCCACATCTGTTCTGGCACTATCCCAAGCCATGAACAGGTCTGACATCCACAGAAGAAACTTTCCCCATGCAAAGACTAGAGAAGTGTTTGGTGGAAAGGCTGCACTGTAAACTAGCTGCACTTTCCCTTGCCTTATGGTCATATGGTTCCCATTTATTGGGTGGAATTGAATAGACGCAGACTTGCCACTCTCAGAGGAAAGAGATCATCTTACTTACTGTAAAAGTCTTGGGGGCTTTTTTCCTTGAATGTAGGAGAAGGACGCTTTGGCCATGACTTGTGAAAGCTTGCATAGTGCACAGCAGGAACTGCAAGGTGGTTTTGCTTCAGTGCAAGTGTGAATGAAGGGCATGTGTGGACACAAATCACATTCAGCTGCTGGGGCACTCTTCACTGAGGAGGAGCAGCCCTGGAGCTTCGACATCCACTCCATACCTTTGGCAAAACAGGAAGAAATAAAAGGGGTATGTGGGAAGAATTCGTTTGGTTGAGGATCCTGAGCATAAAAATAAGACGTTTTTCTATCCACCTTCCTCAGGCCCAAGCTGTTGGGAGAAATGAGCCTGGTGCCTACTCGGTGCTGTTGCAGGCAGGGTCAGGGTCCTTTGCTTGTTTGTCACTTCTTCCACTTGCCCCATGTCCAAGTCTGCCAGGTTCTGGTCTTTCTCTTTAAACTCCAGCTGCTGGGTTTGGGCTATTAGCCAAAAAGAAAAACAAGTCACTGTCTCTTGTGGCTGGTGGAGAAAGGCAGAAAACGTCATCCTGAGATGTGCCAAGGCCAATGAAAAGAACTGAAAATTTAAAACTGCTCATGGATTTTTGAAGCCTATTTCCTGATTTCTGAATGCTAAATCAGAAATAACTTAATAATTCAAACTAATAAAATCATGCAGGCAATTCTCCGTACCAGCATTAAGCGAAGTAAAGCCCTAATGTTAGTTATTTAATTACACAGAGTTTGGAGGGACGCGTAGTTTAGTAAAGGATACTATTTAGCTGTAGTCAATGTCTGCCTGTTTCAGGGGGGTAATGGAAGGCTTAAAAAAAAATGATAACCTTTGTATCTCAGGTAGAAGTAAGCCCTTTCTCCAAGCTTATTTCTCACTGTGCTGAATAATCCAATCATTTTTGTATTCCTTAATCAGAACTGTCAGATTTAGTAAGTGATGTTTTCATATTCCATTTTTTACAAAGTTAGTCTTTAACTGAGCGTTTCTCCAAAGCACACTACTGTTTTTTTCTAGAAAGGATTATCTGATAAGCAAAATATCTTCAAAATTTTTATTCGCTGGGTGTTAAAACATAAATAATAATCAAAGAAAATTCTGATTGTATTTGTACTTGATCAGTTTCTATCGACGTTGCTCTGCTCCGGAGGCGTAATGCTCTGTAACAGACAAGGGAGCTAGTGAACCAGCGGCTGCATCAGTCACACTGGAGAGAAGAGTCAATGTGGCTTTTGCAGGATTAATTCTGATGCGTAAGTGCTCAGTGATTAGAGTAAGGAAGGAACCAGCAGTCAACTCTCTGTGGTTGAGACCCTCTGTATAATCCACTTACGTTTCATCAACAACCCAAGGCTTTTACATAAACTAAACCGTCATGGGACAGTATGGAAAATTCACTTACAGATTACTAACTGGTTAAAAATGAAGAAATAAAAAAAAAAAGCCATGAGCAGGGTACCAAAAATAGCCACAGACATTCATTGTGAGTGTGCCTCAATTTCTCCAGACACGCTGAAGTGTGGTATTACTGATTGTCTCTGCCACCTCTCTCCCATTTGGACTGCGGAGCAAAGGGTTTACACCAAGTAGCTACTCAATTACTGTCCCAGGGGTAAATGAAACATGAGTGAGGAAGGGAATATTAGGAAATCGCACCACTGCTCTCAGATTTCTTCGGCTGTATTTTGACAGCTGAATTAACTTGAGTTATCTGTGCTCAAGTGAACTTCCCCCAGCACAGCACAGTTTACTCGAGAACAGCCATCCTGCAAAATTATACTGGAGCTGCACAAATGAATGAGGGGATCAGCAATGTGACTGTAGAGCAGCACAGGGAGATTAAGTTGGGCAAACTAAGTATTTTGCCTCTTCATTATAGCTTGAGGCAAATCACACAAGTTAAAAGCACCATCACTTTTGAACTTAACGTTTTTCTTTATGGATGGAAGTCTGGTTAGGGCTGAAATTTTAGTTTTAGCTCAAATTAATTCTGCACTGAAGATAAGTGCTTTGATTAGTGCTTTACAGAAAAGTGTATTTTTAAAAAACTTGTTTCGTCCCCCTTCTAAAGGATGTCCAAGCAGCTCTGTGACAAATGGCTTCTGGGACTTAATATTTTGCCTCTGATTCATTCTGCTGAAGAACTGCTTTTGGAAAGAAAACTCACATCCCACATTCTCTGTTTACATATATTTCATTTTGCCCTGGAAAGAAAAGAAAAGTTGTATCTGGCAGACCAAACAAGACTGGAAAATTAGCAGGATACTTGAAAGTGACATTAAAATTGCTTTCCTCAGCCAGAGCCCACCAGCACCTGGGTACAGTTGAGGTAGGAGCTCCTCTTGTTTTAAAGCATTATGGAGCCCCCAGGAGCGTGTGTTTGACACACAGAGATGGAAATATGAAGCCATGAACTCAGTGGAAGTTTAATAATTTGTTATTTTTGTGGTGTAGTTCCTTCAACAACAACAAAAAAATATTAAAAAATCTTTATTCTGATAAAGCCTTGAACTTTCCAAATGAGACTTTCAGGAGGGAATCTTTATCTGTGTGTCCTCCAGCACTGGCAAAGCTGCTTGTTTCTTATGTCTAAAATAAAGGCTTTTTACTGGGGAGAAGTCCCAACTGCAGACAGCCTAATTTGTTCTTGGCACATCCTAGGATTTGCATTGCTGTGAAGGTCAGAAATGTAATAATTCATGAATCTGTCTGCTGAGCTGGGCTTAATTAGTCGGTCGTCTTTTTCTTTTTTTCTTCACTTTTCCAGTTGCCTTTTGGGAAGGGTCGCGCCTTCCCTGAGCAGAGCAGAGGGCCTTGGAGCACGTTGTGGCACTACGGGTGGAGCCGCAGAGACGGCACAATGTTGTCTCTGCTTTCTGCGGGGATGGAGATGGGGCTTGGCAGGAGAAACTGCTCGTCTCCTCTGGACCTTTGGTTGGTGCAGGCAGAAACTGGGCTCCTCTTGCTGACATTTAAATTGCTTTCTTCCACTTTTTACAAGATCTGCAGGAAATAAACCCTTCTCATTCAAGGCTGGGGCTTCGTGCCCCCGTGTGCTATCTATCGTGCCAGACCCTGGCAGAAGGCAGCCACAGGAATATAAATTCCTCCTGTCCCAGGAACGTCACAGCACTCAGCAGGGCAGCTGAGCACCAAGGCTGGCACTGCTCCCCCAGGGGTGGGAGGCAGAGGAGCCATCAGCCTACAGCCAGGCTGCAGCACGGCCACGAGAGCTGCATCTTCTCGGAGGGCTGCTGTGAATTTACTGTGAGGTCTGGGGCAGGTTACGCCATTGCTACCTGCCTCAGTTTACCTGGGCTGTGTACAAACAGTAGAAATAACCTCAGGTGGGAACTAGATGGGGTGATTCAAGCTTCACACAGATCTGGGATCGCCGAGCTGCTCCTAAGTGTTTCTAGTGCCATCATTCACAAGCTACAGCTGTGTGCTTTAAAAACACTTAAGACTTGGCTGTATCAAAATGGATGTTGACCAGACACAGTAAAATAAATACCTACCTAATCTCAAGCCCTGATTTAAGCTTCCCAGCTACTTCTAGGTGTTAAAGCAAAGATAAGCAAGAGAGCTGCTGAAAATATTTAAAATGGCAAGGAATTTCTCTCCTCTTCTCCCAGAAGCAGCTGAACTGTTTTTTGTTCTTCCTTCTAAGCACATCCACATTTTGAGGAGAAATTGGATAAAGAAGTTGCTGTTTTGACAGAACTACGAGAAACTGAAGAAGGACTTACGCATGTAACTGGCAACCTTCAACTAGAACTGTCACTGGCAGCTCCAGCCATAATGAAACATCACCTTTCATGCAGCTAATTAACTCAACTTAGTTTACTCTTTAAGTAAGAAATTTCACTGCTATTAATGCTGATAGTGGGGAAAGTCCACAAGATGCCAACATTTCTTCTTTGCTGCCATTAATGGCACAGCCATTAAAATCTTAAGCCATTCATATATTACATATTAATATTGAGAAACATGAGCTTTTATAACATTAGGTGAAATCTCTTTGTTCAGTAGTAATTCAGTTTCTCAGTATTATTTATTTGTATGCATGCACTTGCAGACATTAGAATAGTAAGAAAACAAAGTTCAGAAGCTATGATATGAAACCTGTTTGGGGTGTGTGTGTATATCTATAGAATCATTATATGTAGATAGAGTGGAGGTTAGAGAATTGGGATTTAACAGAGAAATGACAATCATTCCCAACAATATAGGTGAAGGTATAAAATATAATTTTCAGGGACATTTTCTTGTGGTAGTAATAAACACCAGCTAGTTGTAAACAGTCTGGGAAAATAGGGAATGTGGAATATTTGACTCATCAATTTCAATGCAATAGAGCATCCATGTTAAAGATGTTAAGCTTTTTATTTATTTGGAATGTCCTGCATGTTATCATTTGTTTTGCTTCTTTATCACATACAGTGATAAGAAAACAATAAGTAAATAAGCAGGAATTCAGACAATACTAGACAATTGAAATAACTGTAAAGAAATCAAGAAGGAGCTTAAACAAGAAAATGGTCAGGAGGAGGGAATATGTACAGCGGAACTGCTGGATTTGTACTTCCTATAGATTTGTCTCTCAAGTGTACTGAAGATATTCTTCCTCTCCTTACACTTTCGGAGTTCAAATATAGTAATGTGATGAGAAGCATTCTCATGTTATTGTCTAAGAGGTATTTTTATTGAGGTAGAAGCTGTAAATTCAGTATAACACAGCATAGGGAACAATAGCTGATACATCAGAAATGCAGACGTAAGAGCACACAGCAAAAGCAGCAAAGCTCATTTCAAAATTCATGGCTATTTTCATTTCCCATTTATTTAGGCATCTTGGCAGACACAACACAATCTTCTGAAATTGTTTCTGGTTAGTTCAGCACATCTCTGTCTTAAATCCTCTCCTGGACTGCAAGTCACACTGCCTGCAAAAGCTCTGTGAAGGAGAACTAATCGACTGTGAGCTCCCCTGTGGATGTGACCTCTGTCAACAAGCTGTTTATGATTCCCAGAATGGATTTAAATGGATACCAGTTCTTCCTCGGCTGTGAGAGGCTGTTGACATGGTCGCAGTTGATGAAAAAAAATATCTCTGTATCTTATAAGAGCATAAGTGAATCGCTGCTTTATTTAGGGAGTCTTCAGATCAACACCTGCATCTTTGAACAAAAGCAAAGAGCAGTATTTCCACCTCCAGGACGTGCTGGTGATACCCCTCCAGACGCGAGTTTCTGATAGATTTTCAGCAGTTGGGGTGGACAAACATCCAGAAAGATGTCTCTCTTTCTTTTAACATAAAGAACAATAAGATGAATGTATACTGCTTTTTTTCACCGGGTAAGGCAGGGAATGGATGAAGCCGGGGAAGGCTGGGGGGTGTTTCTTGCTGCACTTCCGAGCAGGCTCTTCCCCAGCACAGCAGAGGTCACTGTGCTCATTAGGAAAAAAGTTGGGGAAATGGGGAGGCACTCGGGGTATTTCGGTCCCCGGCTGACAAAATCTGTGGTTTTCTTCTTCCAGAAGGAATTGCTAATTCAGATTCGTTTTCCTGTACTAAAACACCAGCATCTTTTGGCCAGTAATAAATACAAAATCTGCAATTAGGAATAATCTTCTGAATTCTCACTGGCATTAACCTGAAGAAGTTATTAAAAAGGATTTGGGATTGGAGACCCCGCAAATGAATTTCTGTGGCTTGGAAGACAGGAGGACCTGCAACAACAGACGCTGTTTGGGCAGGTTTCAGTCTTCTTCCTAGAATAGCAAGAAGCTTTTAACTGAAAATTGTAATTTGCAAGAACAGCCCAAGAGAGTTTATTATCATGTGTATTTCTTACTAGAGAGCTGCAGTTTTGAGCATGACAAACTTCACAGCATGTCCTGAGATGTTAGGAGAGGTGTGTGGATGCCCGTGTAGCCCTCGTGCAGCATCCTTCAGGTGACCCTGGTTAGAGTCGAGGACAGCGTAACACAAGAAGGAGGAGAGGCTGGGGAACAAAGAGATATTGCAATAAGCTTTTTTCCCAGTCAGGCAGTTTCTGTTCGATCTTCAATACGGTCAGTGCTGTATTACCTACCATGCACTTTTTAAGTTTCTATCCTCTCTTGTCATTGTAAAATCACATTTAGGTTCATTCTGACAACTGACATCAAAAATTAACTTCTTCATACCTTATAGAAAAATAATAACAAGCTGTCGCTTGCTTGGTTGGCTGGCTAATACTCTGTCCAAAACCAGCAGGTTGAGGCCGGGTGGAACAGGAGAGGGCAGTACAGGAGCACCCAAACCGCTGGAGCAAAACTGTGAGCAGGGACACAAGCATATAGGAAGCATGTTTTGTTTCCATCGGCAATAAGACAGCAGCTCTTAAAACTCTATTTGCTTTCTTCAAATAAATGTTTTTGTTTCATAGACACACTGTAAATGAAATTCAGATTTGTTTAGTGGCTAAAACTAGAGAATGCTATTATTTGTGTTGACATGTTGGTTTTATTTATTGTGATAAAGAGAGGATCATTTCTTGTGGGGACTTAAAAATACAAGGCAGCAACTTTTGTTTCAGTTATTTCTAATAACTAGGATATTAGACACATGTATTCATGTGTCTTCCCTGAGCTGTAGTAAAATCAGTGTTTCATGGGATTGCATCCCTGCATCCAGCTGCGTGTGTTGGGATTTGTGGTGTGGCTGAGCAGGGACAATGTGCCAAGGCACCAGTTAATCCAGAGGCACTCAAAGCATGTACCATGAAGCGAGGAGTGCCAGTTGTGCCCTCTGACACAGGGCAGCAACTGAGCCTTTTAATGCCACTCGTTCACAGAACAGCAGTGTTGTAATGGTTCCGTAATCACATACAGCTCAACAAACACAAGATTGAACGTCCAGTGTGGCTGTGATTCTTGCCGTCCTATTTCCCCTGCCTCTCCTGGAAGGGGGTCCCCTACCAAGCTTGCCGTTCTCTGCCTCCCCACCAAAACCAGCCCTTACGGGGTGGTTCAGATGATTGCCGGCAGAGGAAGAAGAAGAGGATCCTCCTCTCTACAGAAGCATGGAACCACAAATTGAAAAGCAGAAAGCCGGTTCGCCAGTGGCAATGGGAATTTGGCTGCCTGGTGTTTTGGCACAGAAGACATACTGGACCGGACTAAGGCAAACTGGTCAGCTCAGCTAAGGCATCCATACTGTGGCCTTTTGTTAGTCTTCAGAGGTTGCTTTGGGTGACCTAGTCTTCCTAGAAATCCCTGTATTTCTTTGACTGGAAGCACTACATTAGCACAACACAGAAAGATGCAATTTTCTTCTTAGCACCTGGTTTGAAGAACCTGTTAGAAAAGACCTGATCATCATTTATGGTAACACAGATCTTTTAGGGGCCACTGTGCCATGCAATGCTGTCCAAGCACTTGTCAGTACAAGCAGGAGAGAAACTTCTGCTCCTTAAATCTCTCCTAACATTGGTGTGACCAGCACTGGTATAGGAGGCAGTGTGAGGGTTCTGCTTAGCTTTACATGCCTCAACCCAGTTTTACCCTGCAGATTTTGAAGACCCAAAGCCTCAGATACGGCACAGAGAAGGACTGTACTGAACCAGCACAGTAGCTGCTGCATTTGTTTTGCAGCCTTGGGCATGGTGAACTGATACGGGTCTCCTCCATTCACATAGCTGAATGGAACTCTCACATGCTGTAAGTGCATGGAAATAAAAAGCAGGCAAAAGGATTTGTCATGGGGGTTTTGTTTTGTTTTGTTTTTTTTAAAAGGGGAGATGTAGAGAAGAAGTCAATCAAAAAGAAAAAAAGGATCTGTTTGAAGGCTGGCTTTCATGACGTTAGTGATTCCTTGAGCACAAGTCTGCTTTGCATTTTTGCAGCCTTACAGAAAAGGCTGACCTAGACGCACTCGGACTTTTTTCTTTCATTCTTTCTTTTTCCTTTTCAGAGCCATCCTCTTAGTATCTCCTCCCTTTCTTATCCTAACAATTCTGAAATGTTTACTTCCAGCCCATTATCTTTTATGGTACTTTGCAGCACTGTCATTTGCTATTTGTAGAGCTTTTCAAACAGCAGGTTTCATTGCAGTTTTGCATGTCTTTGCTGCCTACTGCTGTTACTTTACTTTTTTAAAATCACACAGCTCTGTCTCTAAATATCATAGTGTTTTCTCTCTGAGTGAAGTAACTTTCTGTTTCCCTTCTGCCTATTCCCCATACACACTGTCACAGCTGATGCTGGGGATCCAGGGTCCATGCTTAATGAGTTTGAGACTCATTCTCGTCTGGTCCTGTAATCTGAATTAGTTGTTTCAGGGCATTTTTGGTTTAGTGTCGATGGGAAGGAAGTCAGTTTATTCTCTCCAAGGTTACTCTGTAATGCAAATCAAAGCACAGCAAGTGGAAGCTAGGAGAAGATTCTCACCAGAACTCCTAATCCAAACTAAAATCTAATGTACATGAAACTAATGGGATTTACTGCCTGCACCATAAAGGTACTTCTGAAAGTGAGTCAGAATTACTTCACAGCTTCTCTACAGGCATTTTTGAACAGAATACAGGGAGTAATTGGCTTTAAGCATGATCATGCATGGGTAACTGGAGTAACAAAACCACCAAAACGTCTGTTCTAGCTCAGCTAGTTGGTTCTGTGATATTTTTTTTTTAATCAGTCTTTAGCTCTGTTAGTTGTTCTTAGGCTTGGACTTTGAGTAGCGTAAGTTTTTTGGTGTAGAATTTGTTTTGCATGAAGTATTTTCTTTTTAAGATTATACAGCTGGTAAACATAGATACAGGTATATTAGAAATAAATATTCTCTGTGTGTGTATGTATGTAGGAACATGCCAAAAGCCACATCTTCATTTGATGTCTAAAACATTCAGGCTCAAGCACTGGGAATCAACAATGAGATTTCAAACTCTCTTCCCAGGTAGATTTGTAAGCATAAAATATCTGCTTGCATAGCGCTGACCTCTTTTCAGCCTACGCAGATTTACTGCTAGATATTCTGCATCAGTAAACTTGAGCGAAAAAAAATGAGCTCTCTTGAAGTGATGCAACACAGTTTGACAAATTAAGGTCTTGATTTGAGAAAGACCTTTAATTTGTTAAAAGCACAAGTGAGTATATGCTGTAACACTACCTACTAACAGATAATTGCCTGCACTCAGTGTGTTCACCACCTTTGTGCAAGGAATCTCTTCTAGCACATATTTTTATACATTACTAAACACACAGTTCTTGACTGGTTTTAATTTTTTTTTCCCAGTTGCAAAACCTCTTTGTAAGTAACAAATGGAAATTGATGAGACTCATGCCATTACCCGAAGGAGAGTGACCAGGTAGACATCTACCTTTAAAAAGCCTGCTGCTCCTTTCTAAGTTTTCCTTTCAATTTCCCTGGGGCCATTCCTTGAACATCAGAGGCCAGAAAGCAGCATTAAGGCCAGGAGTGGTTGTATACAATGGCATGCCCCTTTTCAGTCTAATGAATGTGTAGGGGGATCATTTCAAGTAGTTTATGGAATTGTGGGTTGTATTGCTGTTTCTTTGAAGTAGCTTTTTCACACTGACTTGTGCTAAAATTCATGCTTTCGTCCTTAGGGTGGGGAATCTCCTAGACGTCTGTCAGAGCAATTGGCTTAACTCCTTTGATTTGAAAGATATTGCAGTATTGAATTACCAAAGGGATTTCTCTAAAGAAAGGAGAGAAGGTGACTTGTGGAAGGCCTGGGCTGCCTGTACCGAAGCAGTGACCAAACAGCCTTTGCTTGTACTTTGCCAAGAGCTGTCTGATTACACCACACAAGTACCTCTTTCTTACTTGTAGCTGCTGACTTCCCTGAAGAGATTATTAAAATGTCGTCAATGTTTTCTTAAGTCATTTAATAGCCGAGCAGTCGTTGCTTACTGGAGGGTTAAGCGGCAATCTGGCAGTGGAGATATAAAGGCCATAGCTGTTGAGAAGTGATTCCAACAGTGAAGGAAGTGTGAGCCTCCCTGTTGAGCTTTGGAGTTTGGTGGCAATTTGAATTTCAGGCTCTGTTCAGGGTTGCTTACAGTATCTTATGTGTATAACTTAGAACTGAAATCATGCCTTAAAGCAGTGATTTTACATACTTTAATGCAATGTGAAGAACTTTAATACCACTGCAATTCATTGCTGTCTTCTCTTGGTTACATTATAATAGACCAACCAAAGCAGAAATAATTCATCCATCCTTTTATAATGGAGGGATCTTAAAGTAAAGGGAAGAAACCTTGCCTTTAAAAAAAATACATATCTGAAGAGTATCACTTGCATTATCTTTCCCTGAATGATCCATAGGGACGCAGGTGTAGTCTTCAGAAGAACTTGACCCACCACCTATTTTAGTGTGTATATATTGCTCTGATCTGATACTAAGGACATGGTCCATTGGTTAAATACATCTATCTACCTGTCTAGACAGGTCAGGCTGTAGCTATTGCTACAAAGACGCTTAATCAGCTATTCACAGTGCAGCACAGGGTGATCAGGTCTGGAATGCTCTGTGCGTGCACATTCTCCACTCATACAGCAGGTTGGCATGCTGGTCATTCTTGTAAGAAAAATAAGCTAAATTGAGTGCTTAGAGTTGGAAAGATTTAATTAATCTGGACACCTATCTTACTGACATCTAACATAACATTATTGATTGCTACTTGGGAATATGCTGGGTGTAAAACGCACTTCCAACGTCTCTGATTTGTGTTAACACAGCTATAATAGGATTTTCAGTGGTGCTCAGTTTCGCTTCAGTGTTGCTCTCTGTGAAGCAAGGGGCAAAATGCATTTTCAGTGAAAGTAGAGTGCAGCCCATTCAGTTCACTTCTTAAAATATTTTCAATAACTCCTAGAGGTTTCAGTGGTGAAAGTTCTGTTGTAACAAGTATGTGGTGTTTGCAGATGGTCTTCCCAATTTGTGAAGTAAATGTGGTGCTGTGGAAGCTACACATTGACAGTCGGGGAAACAGTAATTGCTGGCTTTGACATGAAGCAGAGGAACCTAAGGCAGCAGCCGTACAAGCTTTGTTATGCTGCCCAGCATCCCTGGAAGATCCAGGCTATGCTGTGTGCCAGTTCAGTCTTTGGCTTTTATTCTGATCAAGCTGGCTCTGGCAGGTTATTTTGCAGGCATTCATAAAAGCAAAAAGGGTCTGTCAACTCAGGTCACTTGAACTGTGGTTCTTCTGCGAGCAGACACGTGTTAAGGGCAGTGATTGCCTGAAGAAAGGCACTTCTGCCGCACTTTAGCTCTCCAGAGGTACCTCTTCTCTGGAAGACCCTTGTCTCCTACCTCTCCATTAGCCAAAGGAGCCTTTCTGAAAGAGCTTCTAAGCCCGTATTTGCAGAACAGATTAGTGCAACATTTTGAGCCTAATTAACTTGTGTTTAAACTTTGACTCTAATACTCCTGGAGCCTCTGGTTCTTAAAACTTCTGCCCAGGTTTACTGCTAATCTCCTTGTAACATATCCCCGATGATGTCACTTTCAAATACTGCTTTTTCAGGAACTTTGTGTGGATATTTTTTCTTATAAGATGTTAAAATAACACTCTAACTTACAAGCTAGTAAAAAGATTGTCAGCTAAACCAAATTAATGTTCTCCAACGAGAAACTGAGTTCATTATGTCCCACAACTGCCCAGTCTTCTGAGGATTCATCTGATAGTGTTCAATTGTCCTTCCTAAGTGTATTCCTGTTGAGCTGGAAGTCAAGCTAGAAGTCACTGAGTCTCCTCTAAAATCCAGGGAGCTGGAAGGCACACGGAGCAATACAGATTTGGGCCTTTCAGCCCATTTGTATTGTTTGTGGCTTATACAGTATTTTTGGTTCTGATCATTCCTGCATCCTCTATCCTGAAGGCAGCAGAGCAACTACTCTCACCAGGGAACTTCTCACGTTGAGCAGGATTGCCAAGCAGCAAAAGATGCCCAGCGACGTCCTGATGTTTTTCCAGGCACTTACTGCCAGGTACACTTAGGTACGCTGCCTCTGATTCTTCTGCTATGCTTCGTAATAAACCTCAGGCATATTAGGTCCCATATTCGTAGTAATTTCTGGTTTATGGGTCTGTGATTGTCTGTGTTCTCTTTAAATGCTTTTTGTGATTTTCTTTTGCCCCTTGCAGTGTTTTAAGTCTCCCTACAAATGAAACCTGATAAAATTCCTTCCTTGCGTATGACACAGACTGTGGATTCCTGACATCTTGCAGCAGCTGCTTTTAAAATTTCATCAAGAACTTAAGAAACATTTGCCCAAAGAAGAGTACTCTTCCTCACACTTGACCCATTTTTCTATGCTTACCAACTTTTTCTCCCTTTCACATTTTACACAAACCATTTCTGATGAACTAGTCTTCTTTACTACTCCCTTTCTGTAATTCTTTCCATATGTTTATTGTCCTTTGTAAGAAGTATGGAGTAAATGATTTCTACTGAGGTCATGTCATTTTGTTTACATTCTTAGTAAATACGAAGAGCTTGTTTGGAGCCCTTTAGGCATCTCAAGTATGAATGTCTTTTTCCTGAGTCTTCTATAAAAACAGGATGCTGAATTTTGTGGAGCTAACCTGGCAAGGAATAGGTTTAATAAAATAAATATATGTCAGTATCATAAATTTATTGATAAGTATAGTTATTTTTTTTGTTAAATTCCTCTGTAGTTTAACAGCTTACTGAACATTTAAAAAAAAAAAGTAGAAATGAGCTTTCTACAACTCATTTTCAATATGGTCTTTATCTTTTGACAGAGCCTCATCATTGCCTGGGTGCCATTAGTAGCCTGCAACTTGCTACAGCTGTGGGTCTAACCCCATGGCACCAGCACAGTGGCTGAGCAGCCTTGGCCTGGGTAAAGCCCAGAAAATGGGACAGGCTCACAGTGTTTTGTGAAAATGGCAGGTTTTGCTGTCTGATCGCAGTTAGGAGCTGGGAAGTAAAAAATCACAGCTTGCTGCTCTTTAGCGATGATGGATGGTCTTCTCTGTTAGCACTATGTCCCATGAAAGACTGGAGTATGTTTGGCAAGAGCATCCTTAGACGCCTTAATGGTGAAAATCCAGCAAGGCTTAACTGAGCATGTGTGAGTGATGATCTTTCAGAGGTTTACAGCTTGCCCAAACTGGAGCAGACTCAGAGGAGCAAGGAAATGCATGTCCCTGGCTATAGCACCAGGCAGCTGCTATATGCCATCTCCTTGTTCTCTGGGGTACAGATAGCAGGAGGTGTTTGAAATACTCTTTTTAACAGATATATCCTCTGCTTCATCCTGCCCTCTATTTAGCTAAGCTTTCTAAATAGCGAGGCAGTGAGCCTGCCTTTCCATGCTACCCAGAAGTACATTGTGGAAGTCCTTCCCTGCAAAAGTGAAATGCAGATCCTTCAAAATCCCATTTGCTAGCCCCTGTACACCCCAAACCCTCTTGTTTCTTACTTGCTTCCTCTTGCCTTTTGGAAACATAACACATGCAACTAGTTTCAAGCCTTCTGCTTTCCTTTCAGCCTTGACTTTTTCATTCCTTTGCCTCTCTGATGACCTTTCCACACTTCTTCAATGCCGAAGCAGTTTGGCTTATTAGGGGAGTGAAAGAGCTACACATCTGTGGTCTCTGATGGCTTTACTATTCCTACCAGCCTTTTCTGATGTCTAGGCAACATACTCAACTTTTATGTTTTGACAGAAGGAAGGAGAATTGTAATAACCTTCTGGGGGAAAAAATATTTTCATTTCTATTAGAGACCGGTTCCCAGCTTTGAGCACTTTGTCATTAGCGGGTTGTAAACCTCTCAGACAGGCTGTCCCATAGCTATCCACTGAGCCATTTGTCAGGGCAGAAAAATGTGCGTGATGAAATTGGTCACTGACAGCCTGCAGCTAGACTGAACCAGGCTGCCAGACATTTCTACACTGTTAATGGTCAAAATCCTACATTAGCATTTATGAGAACATTTATAGAAAGCTTGAGCAATTGCATGGGCTTTCTCCTAGATGTGTTATTAAATCTCTGGAATATGAATATTGTTTGAAATGATCAAGGGTCTACATGGAAAGACAGAAGCAGGGAGGTGCTTCCCTCACCACCAAACCAGGCCCCCTGCTCCTTTCAAGGCAACATATCATATAATCTTGTTTATAAACTTATCAAGTCCATCTTGAAACTACTTGCATTTCCAGCTGCATCTAACTACTCTTACACAAAGGTTCTTTCAGGACCTTGTTCCTTTGATGGCTGGACTATTTTATTTACTTTCCAGCTTAACATATCTACAATTTTCCTGTTGCTGAGCTGAACCAGCCCTATTTTTTTCAGATGAAAATGGGTTCTTATTTCTGTAGTCACGCTCACAGATCTTCTTTAAGCCTGACCCGGTTTGAATTCAAGTATCTCAAGCACCAGTGACCAAAATTGTTTCTGTTGCGGTTTTAGCATCTTTAGTATGGAACTAGCATCTCTGTGTAGTTACAGGAAGTACCTTATCTGATGAGTTTTGCATGCCTCACGTGGTGCTGGTAGCCCAGGGTTGTCCCCCCATGAACTAATACCACCCAGATTCTTCTCTTCCTGTTGTATTCAATCAGAGAGTCCCAGCTGATGGAGAGATTTCTTACTATTGCCCACTAAGTTGGTGACCTTGGTGAGGTTTATCTCATTTTGTATTGCTGTACTGGTCTGCTTTGTCTCATTTCTGGTGCTTCGGAACCTGAATCTTGTATAATATTGCACTCCTTTTACCTTTCACAATACCTCCCACTTTTGTCATTCAAACTCCTACTTTTTGTGCAAAAGGCATCAATAAAAATCATAAGACCAGTCCTCAAGGAATGTCACCAAGACTCTGTGTAGCGCAGGCCATTGTCGTCTCTCCTTCAGCCTGTTCCTTACAACTCTTTTATTAAGTCCCATCTCTTCACTCCAGACTAATTCTCCAGGTGGTATTATATCAATTGTTTTACTAAAATCTGAATAGTCTTCATCTACGACTCCTGTCAGCTGAACAGTCAGTTATCTCACCCAGGAAGATGTACGCCAAGCCTGGTTATCACCTGCCTTTGTCAGATTTTGTTCACCTTCCTAATTAATTTTTAACATGTGAATTTTCTTTTCAAAATGTACTTGAACTTTATGCCTGTTTGAAAGGCCAGCGGCTAGACTGTAGTTGCCTGTGTCATTTTTCTTCTTCTCTTTCATTTATATACTGCATTTGTTATTCTGCAGTTCCTCCGCTATTCAGTCTCAGTTGAACACAAGTGGGTGGGTATATGCAGAAAAACAACTTGCAAACAACTCTGTGGGGGGTGCATGTTTACAGCCACTGTGACTGATATCAAATTTGCTCAATTTACAATTGCAAATATGTTTTTATAGCTGCTGGCTCTGCGTAAAACACTCTCAGATTTGAAAGCCAACCTGTGTCCATTTTGGCTTATGCGTTGGAGCTTTGAATTCTGCTGCTTTTCTGCTCAGTCAGGATTTTGGTTAGAGAGACTTCATTCTGCCTTTGTTTGGCTCCCATTTTCTACAAGACTTGGTCGAGGCAATCTTTGCAAAGGTGAGACCCTGAATTTTTACTTTGGTACAGCATTTTAGAGAAGCTATGGAAAAGACTATATAAAGAAACCTAAATATATAAAGCAAGTATTACGCATATTAAAGACTCCTCACAAATGGATCACATTCCATTTATCATTCCCAGGATAAAGTATAAGCTGGCTGATATCTCTGTACTTTCTCCCTTCTGATTACTTTATCTCTGCAGAGTAAGCATTTCTGACTGAATGTGCTGTGGGCTGACGGTAGCATCCATTCATAGCTGGTTTTCAGAAGAACAACACATACCTTAGGTTCTAGGTAACACTATTAGAGTGAATCCCACTTCAGAATATTTCTAAATGGCCAGTAATCAACATAAACTGAGTGCGGTTCTGCAAGAGCAACAAAAGACCTAATTAAACTTCTGGGAGTGCAGAGGGTAATAATAAGCTGTGACAAGATAATTCAAGACCAGGGGATCATGATAGAAGCTTAAACATGATATTCCACCTGGCGCAGGGGGATCGTTGCTTGCTGTGTGCTCTGCTCAGGGACAGCTGGTTGTATCCCATCCCTTCTGGATGTTCTGGAACCAGAACAGCTGTGCCCAGAAAACGTAGCACTCCAGCCTTGCTGTGGGCAGACCTGGTCAGTCTGGGTGAAGCATCATCCTTGTGAGATGATGCTTTTCCTGGGAGCTGAATGGCATGGCGCTGCACTGCAGCACAGTCAGAGCTCATTCTGGGAGCTTGAGCATGGTGCTGCCTTAAGCTGCCATCTTCCTATAGCATAAAGATTGCTCTTAGATAATTTTCAGGCTCTACCCTCAGGTTTTATTCAATTTTTGGGGCTGTTCTGCCCCAGTGAAGAGAGGAAATACCTGTGCAAGAACAGAGTGTATTTTCCAGATGCCATATAGAATAACTTAATAGAATATTTCTAGTTCTTCTCTGAGTGGTTTTGTACAAGAAAGAGCCATAGAGTATAAATTAGTGAAGCAATATGAATGCGGTCCCAATTAATTGTAATTAGTAGCGAATGAGGGGATGTAACACTGTGAAAAGTTCAGTCAGTTTCGATGTTGAATTTGAACATGGGAGAAAAAGCTGTAGATGTGATTTTTCACAGTGTTTACATGCACAACTACATCCTCATGTAATTCTTCCCTGTGCAGGAATTATTCATTGAGATCAACAATCACAAGCTGGTATAAGGACTTCAGGACCAAAATTAGTATTTTCCCCTTCTGAAATGAAATGTGGTTATAGTAGGCATCTCAGGAGTCTCCTGCTCTCCTCCACAGGCTTTATTACGTGTGGTACATATCCACGTAAGTGCATCTTTGTCTACTGATCATCTGAGAACCTATTAACTTAGATATATTATAATAATATGATTGCCATTGTACAAGCACCCTGCAGTGGTCTCGAGCCGCAGCACCTCTGAGCTGCACTTGCCCAGTCCCCCAGTGGTGAACAGCATTGGGCTGCCACGGATCAGCCTTATGGCAGATTTGCTGCTGTCAGTCCTTCAGACTTGACTGGTCACTTTGCTAATGTCTCTGTTTCCTAAACAAAACAAAACAGAAAATCCAGTTAATTTTGAAATTACATGTCCTCTTTCATTTTTGGGCAGGCACAATTTAATGAAAAGATCCCTATGTTTCTGCCATATGCTTGAAGCGTAAATCACGTTATCCTTATTCTTTTGGCCAGAATAAATAAACAGGTATTGACACTTGACTACAAGATTATGAGTGTTTTTCATTATTTCTTTTTCCTGGAAACATTAACATTTTATATGAAATGGAAATGACTACAGATCCCAAGCATTTTATATCAGTTGTTTTTTCTTCACCAGTGCATATAACATTTTTGATTTGTTTTAAAGACAAAAAACGTTAATTCCTGAGTGCTTAAAAAACATTCTAGACCAACTCTGCAAGCCATTGAATTGTTTGTTAGTTAAAATAGCATGAGTATTTTTGAATTTAAACCAGAGTTTAACGCTAATTCAACAAGGCACTTAAGCACTGGCCTAAGTTCATCCCATCACACCTTTTAAGTTGAACGTGTGTTTATGTTTTCTGCTGAACTGAGGCCTCTGCCAGCATCTTTTTTTATCTATTGTACATATTATGAATTATTATCTGTTTTATGAATAAGAGTTTATTCCACTTAATAGTCTAGGATATTTCCTCCCTCTGTACGCTTGTAGTGCTGATGATTTTCTTCACTGACTGATACTTGCCATCTGCACTGCAGCATGCTTTCTAGTTAATAGACAATAAAAAGAATAAAAATTAGCATTAATTGTATAATTTTGTATTATTTGTAGTCTGGGATCTGCTGGTCTTGGTAGTGGCCAGCTGCAACATCCATATACTGAGAGGAAGGGGCAGATTGGCACACGGTGTCATTGTTCATCCTTTGGAAACAAATAGTTGTTTTATATAGATGTTGGTCCATCTTCCCACGGTAGGGTTCCCTTCTCTCCTCTTTCAGATCCTTTCTGCAGCCTCACTTCTTTTATTTTGCTTTTCACCCAAAGTATGTGTTAGGCACTCTGTATCTTGTCTTTTCTATAGTATTAACTTCAATTTTAAAATTAACTTAAAGTGGGATAATTCATGCAGTGCTTTCTTTTTAACTTGCATTTTTTAATTGCTTGTTTATTGGTCTTTCTTCCCATGCATTTTGCTTGGTCATCTTTCCTTGTTTATCTGCAGGTTGTTAGGTGTTTGGACTGGGCTGTATTCTGATGATCTCTGCAAAGTGCAGTGGACAGTTTCAATGGATGTTGAGTTCATATACACTCTTATAAGGGTAGATGAACATAAGAAAACTTCTAAGTCACTGTTAGCTGTGTTCATAAAGAAAGAATTCTGTGGAGGTAATTTTTATGGGATGTTATTCACACTGAGATGTGAAATATTCCCGAAACAAGAAGAGTTACCTTTTGAGAGAGTACTCCAGCCACAATTTCAAATTAAATAGTTTTACAGCAGGTGATGAAAAATATAAATGGCCACTTAAAACCAAAGCTGAAGAGAGACATTTTCCAAGACCTCTCCTGTTTTATTTCTGACTCCAAATGTAATACTGGGTTTCCATAGATATTTCCATTAGATTCATGAAAAGCAAATGCCTCTGCAAAATACGGTTTTCCTAGTCTTATCAGAGACATGATGCTTATTCCAAACAACATAATCACCCATGCTGTAGGCTAAACCATCATCTACCTTTTTATCTAGACACAAAGCATTCTAATCAAACGCTGGTACGGTAGCAGACAGTACAGCTTGCTTTTGTACTAGAACTCAGTTGTTCATGATTCATAGCTTCGAAAACTGACTCAGGCATCCCAAGCCCACGTGTACAACAAAGTGCTTTATAGATAGAAGGTTAGCTGTACAAATGGTGGAAGTTTTTCTCTGTGTATTCTGCAGAGAAAGATCTGAAACACATTAACGTCACATCAGGTCATTTGTTCAGCAGATCAACACTGTGACTCACCAGAGACAGGGGTTTGTCTTCAGAGGGTCTGCTGAGTACACAGCATGCAATACAATTGAGTTGGTAACACAAAATGGATGCTCTGCATGGATTGAATCACACATGCTCCTTGCCATGGTCACCACTGGTTGTGGTGGAAAGGCTTGAGAGGGCTGTTTTCAGGAGAAGCAGCATCACGAACAGAAAAATGTATAATATGGTCCTTGCCCAGTACAACTCCTGATCTCCAGCAGAGCATCACAAGCCACGTTTCTTTGGTTTTCAGCATCATTAACATTTTCACACCCTGCAGGCAGCTTTGTGCTACATTTGGGGAGGCAGAGCATGTCACAATTATTGCAGTACTGGTGGAAGGAAGGGAGAAAGTCTTGTGTGATCTGCCAGGTAGGAAACTGTTCTCTCTAATGCACTGGCAGGTGCTTGATAGTATAGAAAAAGGGGAACCCTTCCTTCCCCCTCCTGACACATGTAGTCCCTGGGAGATGTGCTGCTTAACTGTGTTTTCTGATCAGCTTGTGCCCAGCTTGCCACAGCAAGTCATCCTTGTCGATCCTTCAGCAAACCTGCTCCGAACTGAGGCTGGAGTTCAGTTTTCATTTAGGCAGTAGCAGCATCTGATGTAGCTAAGTCAGAGGTCCTGTGGGCACGTGGTACCAGCAGCTCCTGCCCAAAGGGACTGACACTTGGAAGAGATTATCAAGTATGTGAAAGCAAGTATTACAATTTCCCATGCAATTTCCAGACATAGGTGTTGCAGCCAGCTGGCAATTAGATGTGTGCAGGTAAGTGCCGTCGCTCAGAGGCTGTGTTGAGCTGAGTAGGATCTCGTGCAAGGGCAGTGGTGTACCCCTAAATGCTTGGTGCCAGTGTGAAGTACCCAGCTTCCTAAATTCAGGACTCAGCTTGTGCCTGAGTTGCAGGGTGGTGATTTACAAGATCATCCACCTACCAGTTTGTGGCCACAAACTTGCTAAGTCTTGTTTAAAATTTAGCCACAAAATGGGAATATTCACCCGTGGTGTCACTGACATGTACTGTGAATATACGTATCACTGACAGTGTCAGCAAAATGCGTTTTGAAAAAGGCAGCCCTGTAAGATACTGAATTGAAATTTGAATTAAAAATCACCAGAGGAATTACCATGAACTGTCCACTTAAGCTGGATGTTACTTTTGCTTACAATCACTTTGCATATTTTATTTAAAAATGAATGACTTGCCTGTAGTAACAGTAGAGTAGTAGAACTTCTCTTTCTTGGGAAGTTGAGATGCTAAAATAAGGTTGAGGGTATTCTGGCTGGATTTCAGTCGGACTTCACACATGAATGCTTTCTGTAATAAGGATTTCAGAAGCATGATGCAGCTTGAACGAGATATTTTTCTTCTAAAGTTGCAGTGAAGCTGTAAACTCTAATATCATAGGTTAACTTCAGAGAGTTTATTGCTGTACATTTTGTGTTAGGTCATAATTACACTGAGCGTGACATTTAGTGTTTCTTTCATTTCTCTTCCAGTTGGGTAGCGTGGCACTAGCCAAATAGTACATAACGTATGTCAAGATTGGTGTGCCATTTGTCAGATTTTCACACTTGAATTTCAAATATTACAAGAACTGGAAATCTATGATATTTGCATTTATCTGACAGCTCCATTTCTTAACTGCCATGAACTTTGTAAACTTGCTACAGTGTATTTCTCCTTGCTGTTAGCATCAAAACTGTCATAGCAGTGTAGATTAACACAGCATTGGCATTTAGCTTTTTCATCCAGTCTCTCCTGGAAAATAACCTTCTAGTGTTTCGGCTAACACTTAATCCTTTTGTATTTTAATTTTAGAAGGTGAGCTATGTCATTTCTTAAGGGAAACTGTTCTGAGCATAGTTGTGAATTTAAAGCAAAAGGTACTTAAGGGACATACCAAAATTCTGTTAATTTGAGTAAGGAGGAAAAATTAAAGTTGCAATTATTACTGAATCTATCGTTATTATTTTTATCTATCATTAAACAGAGCAGCCTAAATGGCTATTATCTTTGTCAGTTTTCAGATAGCTCCTCACCTACTGCATAGCATACTGGGTCAAAAGGCCTTTTTGAACAAATAATTATACATAGCATTAAAATGTCATTATTTTTGTCTTCCTGTTAAAAATATTTTCTTCCTTCAGTAGCTGATAGATTACAACTATTACTTTTAATTGTGATACTATGTTTCTATACATTCACGTTATTGTATAATAATATGTGTAATATAAACGTGTATAATATAAACTTCCCTAGTTTAAGGATACCATGAGATCTGGTTTGGCTCAGAACTTAAACTGGGAAAGAAAAAAGTCTCTTGGTCATTTCTCCATTACCATCATTCTTAGATCCATGAGTTGAAATAGTTTCATGCATTTTTAAAATTTTGAGGTAGGACTGTTGTTTTCAGAAGGAAGCATTTTCCAGTCATGTCTGCAAGCCTGACTTAGCAGTATGAGAGGCATACAAGCAAATCGAACTGTGAATGCAAAAAAACGTTGATTGCATTCATTTCCATTGGCGTAGCTAAAAAAAAAAAAAAAAAAGGAAAAATCAAATAAAAATACTGACTTATTTCACTTTGTTGTTGTTTTAAAAGTATGATTCCTTGTGACCAACATAAAGAAGAGAAGTTTTGGAAAAATAAGGACATTTAAGTTTCTTGCCATGTTTCCCTGAGATTTCCCTCTGAGGCCAAAAGAGGGAAGAATCAAGACACCCATGCACAGAGCATCCTGGCTCCCGTGGACTTCTCTGTGCGCTTCAACCCTGCTCTGCTGCTTCACAGTGCAGAGTCAAGAGGCCTTCAGGGTGTTTCTTTGTGAAGGGTTTTAAACACAGTTGCTTAAAAACACTTTTCTTTGCATGTGTTTTTCCTCAGCCCAGGTGGTGTGAAGTGCCATGTGAGCAGTGCCGTCTGAGCGTAGGCAAGGCTGTAACCCAACAAAGGCTTGTCCGGCTCCAGGTGTCTTTCACACAAGGGCAGCTTGCAGGTTCTTGGAGAAAGGAAGACAGGGCTCTTATGTCCTGAGTTAGAAAAGGCAGTGGCAGGGTCCCATCCATTCTGAAGGCCAACAGCTGTGCTATTTCACGTATGCAACGTGTCCTCTGTCCTGGCGCACACTGGCCAAGGAGGCTTTGTTGTACTGGTAGTACTGGCTGCCTGACCTGCTGCTACCTGGACACAAACCATGGCCCTCTTCCCCAGGCACTGGTTGTCCTTCATGTGCCTGATACCCCTTGGAACACCTTGCAGAGTAGGTGAGAGGCAGCAGATCCAAGGGTGAAACTTCACACCGTCACTGAAAGGTGTTGGCTGATGTGTGGATAGCAAGAAAGTCCTTGATGGGAGCAAACATCTGTCCTTGCCAAAGTGCAGCCACCAGTCTGAAGGCAAAAGGAAGGTAGCTGAGAATTACTTGCAAAAGACTGAGGACATTTGATCGTATAAGTCCTAGGGTGGTATGTTCATAAAGGTCTATATCATTTAGTAAAACCTGGAGTTTTACTGAGTTCTTGCAAGAACATTATTGGGAGGCCTTATTAAACTCACAGAGCATTTACCATAACTTTATTAACATGTGTGGTTTTTTAATTAAAGTATGGACTACTTGAGGGAGCAACTGAATGGTTCCCTAATGAATTTGTTACATTAATTTCCTTCAGAAAGCATATCTGAACCTAACTTAAATTGCTCCTGCAATTAATTTATGCAATTTATTCTAGTAAGTGCTGTAGTTTTTCCCTGTAATTGTTCACTTAATTGACAGGTTTAATTTCATGTAACATGAGAGCCAGCAGTACTGCGCTTGCAGTGCTTCATAAAAGTTGATATTAGATGTTGTGCTGTTGGGTTTTGGCAAGAAGGCGGCAATAAAATATTCCCGTAAAATAGAAATGTCCAAGTAACAGATATTGAGGCCAAAATTTTCTTTTTAAAAATTACTCTCCAAAGGTAGGTCTTAAATCCATATTTAATCATGTAGGTAAGTGGCCAGATTTTTTACATGTGCAGCTTTAGATCCAGCAGAGTACCTTGCCACATGGGCTGTGCGTCCCTTGCACGCCAAAGAGCACTTTCCAGAAGAAGTTCAAAGTCTTGAGGCCAACATGCTTTCCAAGCACACCATGGGCTCCTGCCATCCCTCCCCAGTGAGCTCCAGGTTTGCAGGATGTGTCCCTATATACAGTAGACTTCAGATATGTGTTAAACTGCCCGTGGACATGTACATGTGTGATCTCTGGATGCTCGGCACTGCTAAAGTTTGGATGCTTATTTAAAAGCTGAAGTGGAGAGTTAGGATTCTAAATGTAGTTACTCTTTAAAAAAACATCCTTGGCTTTTCTTTCAAATGGGAGATGTTTGCCGTGATGAAAACAAACTACAACTTGTACCTTTCCTGGTCACAATACTAGCTTCCATGGTTTCCTTGGTGGATCAGGCCCTTCCTCCTCCCATCACAGACACCACTTCTGTACCATCACTGTGTGGTGCTGGTGACTGCCCTGGAGCATCCCTGCACGCTGCTGTGTTTTCATTTTCCATGTGCCAATCAGATAATAAATGACATTTATAGAAACACAGAGCTGACCTTCTCCGTTTTGTGGCTTTTCAGATAATCACTTTGATTTATTCTGAAGTTTCAGACTTCAGCTGGAGCCCTACAGCGACCCTCTGTGTGAACTTCGGTTTTCAAATAGGTTCAAATCAGATGTCACTAATAATTGAGGGAGAAAACATTCTGCTTTGATTTTTAACACTGTATACATTTTCTCTCTCTTCTCTAATGTTTTTTCCCATATGCTGCTATTCTTTGCTTTCCTCCTCCCCTCAGTTTATCTTTCTGCCTGCTAGCGTTTGCAATCTGTTATTCAGTGCTGTGTGGACTGTCAGAAGGGCTGATCAAGCCCAGGGCTGGGAAACCCGCGTTCCTGCTCTGGCTGTGATGCTAACCTCTTGGATGCCCTGGAGGAGTTTCAGCCTCTTCGCCTCTGGTACACAAATAACTTGCCTCTCCCCAGGGAGGGCCATGGGGATGGAGTGGTTTCACAGCAGTGTGGTCCAAGCTGAATTCAGCCTCCCAGATGCAGTGAAGGGCTGAGGCGTGACTGGGGCAAGGGACCATCGCAGAAAGTGGGGAGGGAAGAGGGAGGGTGAGAAAAGGAGTTGAATCAGGACAACAGCTTAGAAATCTGCTGCGGTGGCTGGCAGGGGATGAGGCAAGAGCGTCCAGAGGCTGTGGGCAGGGCCAGGTTCTCTCTGCACCTCTGCACCTGCCCCTTCCCCAGCTGATGAGCTTCTGCCCCTCCATGCCAGCAGCACCAACACACTGCTTTGCTAGGGCTTCAGTGAAATGGACCTGTTATTTTTTTTATAGCTTTCATATATTTCTTTACTAAGGTTTCTTGGGATTTTAATTTACCTCTGAACACCAAATACCATTTTGAAAAATCTTCCAGCATCTCTCCTGATACCCCTCTTTTCCTCTAATCCAATCCGTAGTACCCAAATCACTTGCTGATGTCAGAAAAGCCAGCCCTGTTTTGAACTCAGCCCACTGTAGTGTTGAGCTGCCCTTCAGCATTCCAGGTTGCCTGGCGGCTTGCTCCTTGCTGGGAGCTGCCAGCAGCACAGACATGGCTGGCTGGGATGTGGAGGGCTGATCAAGCATGGAGCAGGACCCTCTCCATCCCCAGGGGCTGAGACAGGCCATGTGCTGCGGGGAAGCTGTCATAGGCACAGCTGTGTCTGTCCCCTCTGGATGCTCTTTTCTCAAGGGCTGGAGAACACACCTTTCTTCTGTAACCTGCCAAACTGAAATGCAGTCAATTCTGATTTTTCACCTTCTGCTGATGTTGCTATTGGGAATGACAGATGTCTTATATTCTGGCCTGTCCTTCCTTATCCTACAGCATCACACTCACCAGCTTCCCTCTCACATGCAGTGGGAGAGCACAATTTAATATAAATCAGATTTAAGAATAAGATTCAAATGCGTGGCAGAATCCATCAGGAAGAAAGGCAAGAGGAGAATCACACAAATTTCATGCTAGTTTTTTACACTTTTTTTTTTTTTCCTTTGCAAAAAGCAGCCATGGTCTGTGTAACCATATCCTTTCATACCTACTTTTTCATAGCCATCTTAATGCATAAATATATCAAAACTATTACAAAACATATGGCTCTGGGTATACATACGTATGCTTTTAGGTTTATCTAATAGAAGAAGAAAGGCCCCCATTGCTATGCTATCATCTGAAGTATAAAAATAGAAGATTTTCATTAGTTTAATGTCATAGTGCTGTATTTTGAGTTCTGACCCTCAAGGCACCCTGTATCTCTGTCTTTCACTGACAAGCAAATTAACTCTGCATATCTAGAAAATAGCATGCATAATGCAATCCTGCTGCTGGATTTTCTCTTCTTTGAAGTACCAGTTGTCTGGTTTAGCCTGTGCTTCAGCGTGTGCATCTAAAACAGCTTGGCTACTCTGCCAGCTCCATTTCAGGGTTTGCAGGGTTTACATTGATTTATTTCTGTAAATGGGCTATCGAGAGAGCCTAAGTTAATACCAATAAAACAGACTAAATGTGAACTTTAAGCTTTCCTAAATTTTTAACTTTGTAAGAATCGTAGCCTGTCAGTGATGTCTCAGAAGTATCAAAGACCTTCACAAGGTGTTAATAATTATCTGCTTTAGAGAAAGAACAAGTTTGTTTATAATGCCTGGACCACATACCAAGAGAGACAAAGCACAGTGAAAGGTTTTCTGATACACAGGTCTGAAATTCTCATTTGTTGCATTCAGGGGGGGAATCATCAATCACATAGCACTTTCTAGATCTCATGGATTCACAACGTCTGTGTTCTTTTCTTAAAGTATCTTCCTTCTGGTTTCAGAAGTCAGTAGAAAAGCTGGTCCAGTTTGCTTTCTGGGTCACTCCAGACTGTAGAGAAGAGCATCTCCATTCTGCTTTTGTCAAGCTCCTTGTGAAAGTGGACTGTTCTGGTATTAATGGTTATGATGTATAGCTTAAGAGGAGATGTGCTTTGTCTGATGAAAAAGATCAAAAGCAGGTCAAAAATAAGGGCCAGGAGTCTCATCCTGTTAAGTGCTGAATGCAGCTCCTGACAGTCTCACTCTCCTCAAATTCAGCACAAGTGGGTAGAAGCAAACCAGAAGCAATAACAGTGAGGTCGGGCACCGATTACCACAAAACTACATTGTATTCTTCATGGGAGATCATCAAGATCTCAGATAGGTGCTTGAAAATCCATAGTCCCATGCTGGTTAGTGGTGATTTTCTTTTTTCCACAAAGTCTGACAGGAAACCCCAAAATTTCATTTAAATACCTTTTCCCATTTATAAGAGGGCTTGGGTTTCAAAGGAATTCCTTCAGCATGCTCTCTGAATGCCATTTAACTTCCCATGAAAAAACAGTAATGGGAAGAGTTGTTTTAATTAGCACATGAGCTGTGCAAAGGCTAATGTATTCCACCTCTTCATTGTTGTAAAAGGAGCAGATTTCTTGGTAGCATGAAGCGAGCAGAGAAGAGGAATTGTGTTCTGCTCTCCATCCACACACACAGCCTCATTCAGGGGGAAGGTGAGAACGGGAGGTGATTTGTAGCTGTCTGCCATTTGTACAGCACAAGCTTCTGTTGTTCTCCAGGCTGGAGAGAACACCGGCTCCCCTCTTCAAACCTACTGCAGTGCGACAGGTAGGCAGCAGCCTTCAGAGAACCTCAGATTTTGTTACTTAATTTCAACAATAAAGGATTGCAAAGAAAAGTTATTTTTTAATTCACGTTTTAAAAAAAGAACAACTGGATGTCAGGCTGGAAAAAGAGAGCCATGACTTCCCCAGGCATGACACTTCTTGATCAGAAGTCCCAAGGAAGCCACATTTTAGAGATATCTTTGAAAGTATGCCTCTTTTCCCTCCATCTGGTCAGCCTTAAACTGGCACTGGACCAGAGCTTTGACTCCCAGTGCCCCCGTGTCCCAAACTGGGTCCAGCACCATGCGCTGCCATGGAGACTGGACGCACACATGAGCCCCTGCTCCAGTTCTCGACATACTCTCCAGTCTGCCGGGAGGCACAGCTGGGCACAGCCCAGTGCACCAAGCTCCTGGCCTCTCATTGTGGTTCAGGGGGCGGTGATGAAGCAGCGTGGCCTGTTAAACAGATGGTAAGGGTGAATGATTTCATGGCCTCCTGCAGCCCAGGCGTGTGTCAGCACAAGCTGTAAAGGAAAGCCTGAGCTCCAGACAGCATTTCCCTGGCAGTGAGGCTGGAGCAGTGAATGATGTTACAGAGGCTGCATTTCGCCAAGAAATTGCTCACAAGAAGGTTGATCCAGTAACAAAAAGCAAAGTGAGGTGCGCTGGGCCAGACAAGGTGAGGAACATCTCGGGGGCTTCCAGCCACAAAGCCAGACCGTGTGCACTGCAGACTGTCCTGCAGTTCCAGAAGTGTGAAGTGACAAGCTGGTTTGAAACAACTTGGCGAAAAGGCTCTCGTAAAAATAGAGACAGAAAGAGAAGTAATGCCAACAGGAGAAGGAAACAAGTATATCTTTTCATGAGGAAAATAACTGTAGGGCCAAAACAAAAGGCTTTTAAATGGTCCAAGAAAATAAACAATTAAGAAAAAAAGAAGAGCATGCAAAGCAAAGCAAACCTGACGTGATTTTTGCCTTGTCTGAACTTGTTCAACGTGGGGGACTTGGTTCGCTAGCGAAAGGGAACACTGCAGAGGTGGCTTGGCCAAAAGCAATGGCTTTTGCTGACAGAGTGTTGAAGAGAGGACAAAGAAAATGCCACTACTTATATTAGATGGGAGCTAATGTGGCTAAAACAGAGAAAGCTTGTTTCTCAGGAAGAACAAAGATCTAGTTAATACGATAATGAGATATGGGTCTTCATTTTAATTTTAATTTGCAAAATGCTTTATAAATGTTAACTTTTGAATATGCACAGCCTCTGGGTTGGAAGCTACCAGGGACTACCCTGTTTGCCATTCCTGTTTTCCAATGGGCATGGTAAAAGCACACCGACAGTGTAAGATCTCTGAATATTTTACCTGTGCTAGTGATAGATATAAACCAGGACTTGTTACCTCAGACTTTATTTCTTGACCTCATCTGTCCAGGAGGTGTTCATTTTCACTTTTTTCAGCTGTTGGACACCATGGCCTTGCATATGAGCTGCACAAGATCACTTGCAGGAGCCATCTCTCTGATTTCGGGAACACCAGTGGAGTGGGGTAACGAGCTGCAGAGTGGGGGTTGTGTTCAGGGCTTTCACTGACAACACACAGGCCCCTCAACCAAATTAAAAACTAAGCTTTGGTTAATCAGGGTATCAGAGCATGCAGATCTTGCAGTACACACGTAACAACAGAAATACTTCTGTAAGTTATTTTGCACTCATTTAGAAAAAATTAATAGTTTCAAGAAACCATCCAAAAATGTACGTGTCTGCCTTAGAATTATAACATGGGGGTCACTGAGGCCTAGTTCATGTTCACTTCGTTGCTTTGTGGGTTATAATGGCATAAATCCTCAGCAGCTTGGTTTGATGTAGTCCTGCAGAAGTACAGTCATTATATCTGTTCAGCTGCACCAGCTGGGGATGTGACTTGGAGCCTTTCAACAAATAATTTTCAGTCAAATGAAACCTCAGTGTCTGGTAGGAATAGTTTCTAAATTTTACAGATATATATATACTACCATCTGGTAGGAATAGTTTCAGACCTCTGTAAGTGTGTGTGTATGTGCAGATACATATATTCTGCTGTACAGGATGCAAAGATGTGAAAGTGATCCAGATTAGCCATTACCAATTCCCTGTAAATTTTAAAAGTGCCGCCTTTTTTGTTGTTTCTTTAGTGCATAAGGATTCTGTCCTCTAGTTGTAGAGGAAAGTTTGTTCAGAGTCCCTTCACCCCAAAATCCAGGTTCCTTCATGACAGTTTGGATGTCTGTTTTCAGTGCCAGGCTCGGCTGGTGCGGCGCGATGCAAGCCAGTGGGTTCCGGGACCTGCGGAGAGACCCCATCCTCTCAGCAGGATTCTGCACCTGTAGAGAGGTTTGCCAGTGCAGGGCCAATTGTGGAACCATGGGATGGACACACAAACCACTACAGCACCATCCACCGGGGAAGACCCTGGCAATAAGCAGGAGTGATTGTGTGTTGGTGTGTGCATGTGGCAAGAAGGGTTATTTTGTGATGGATCTTCTGCCACAGGGACGAGGAGCCAAACAAGAAGAGAGGCAGGCAGAGATGTCAAAAGGTACAGAGCTGTGTTGACAGGGCCATACAAATACCAGGTGACCCAGTTATCTCTCACTTGGCTAATTCTCATCCACAGGTCAGCTGAGAAAGCATTTTTTCAATGCTTTGTGCAGTATGGCCCTGTGGTGAGGGAGATGCAGCCAGGGCTTAGAATTTCTCTTTGCCAAGGTGCTGCCTGGCCGCCTGGAGAGACCTTTTACATGGGCCTGTAAATGGTGTTTGGCTTCAGTGGAAGATAAGCAGTGTAGCTTATCAGAAGTGCTTTGGAAAAACTAGTAACTGTGCCACTCTGAGGGTTAAGGACTTTCGTATGGCAATGCAGACCTTTCCAATGTGCAGCTATTACTTCCGCTGTATTTAGCACAGATTCTTCCCATTTTTCTAGTTGCAAAGGTAGAAAATGCATTTGGAGCGCAGCGGGCTGCCAGCCAGGGCCTGGGTACAGTGCCTGAGGAGCAATTCCCCTCTTCATGGCTGTTTTGTCCCAAGGAGACCAGCAAACCAGTTGGTTCCTCTCCATTTGGGGCTCTTCTTCGGGGCACGGGATCTTGTGTTTGCTGTGGAAAGCAAAACATACCTTGCACTGATGAAATTGCTGTATGATTTTGGTTACAAATGTGGTTAGAGAGATACCGCTCACTTTCCTTGCTGTCTAGCATTTGTGCCTTCTTGCTTAGCTACAGAGACTCATGCCACACTAAGGACATGCTGTCTGACAAGCCCCTGAGTTTCTAGAATACGTGATGAAACTAATTTAAAATTTCCTCACAGTTATCATTTTCCTACTGCTTATTATCAAAACACTTGAAAGTTTTTCACTCACTCAGCTCCGTGTTTCTTGATTTCTTTAGGCTGTGACTCGTCACTGAACCTGACGTCCCAGAAAGCCACAGATGCAGTGGACAATATCTTTCGGTCCCTCAGGGATATTGCCAGAGCTCGAATGCACATGAAGCAGTTTAATTCCATACATAATCCCGGCAGCAACACCCACCAGGCAAGTGTATCTTTCTTTCCTCTGTGTATGTTACTTCTCTAGCATGCTGTCAACATTACAGCACTGATTTTGTTGATGTGCTAAGCCTATATATGTTCTGCCCATGTGGAAGACATTTAAATACAGATTTTATAATTGATCTAATCATCAAGAACTTCCTCAAGTCCTTCATCCAAGCTCAGGCATATCCATGTTAATGTCAACGAAGAACTGTCTGAGGAATAAATTTGGGATTTGCTCTGCAGCACTGATACAACATAAATGCCTGTGAAAGGCAGGGCTAGGTGGAGACGGTTCTGAACTAAGTCTTGTCATGGCTTAGCAAAGCAGGACACCCACATCCATACAGCAGCTATATTCCTGCGTATTTTCTCTCCCATCCCTGTAAGTGTGAGAAGCAGTCTGGTTTGTAAATAGGTGAAAAATGTAGCTTTTGTTTCTAAAATACGATCTGTGATATTACTATAGATCATCAGGACTAATATACAGGCTTTTTTTTCTCTCTCTCCATCTCCACCAAAGTGTTTTAACTTTTTCAGTTAAAAATGGAGTTTTACAATGGAAAGCACATACAGTGATTTAGAGAGAGACCATAAAACTTGATTCTAGCCTTGAGCCAGAAAAAAATCCTTCCAGACTCATAAGAATGCTGTAGACCAGCAGAGGGATGTAGTTCAAATTAAGCATTGCTTTGTAATAGCAGAAATAGGGAATGTTGCAAAATGGCACTGGAAAACTGAGGTGGAGAAAACCTGTTACTGAAGTCTCCTAGCAGTTAGGACCCGTCTGGTGTCTGAAATGGGGAAAATTGTTAAACATTTAATACAGTTCAGTGAGGGGGCAGCCAGATGATAAGAAAATACCTTCTAAAAATTTCCTGGAAGTGTAATTAGCATCAATATGTTATTTGGATGTAACCCAGGTTGTTTGCTCAGGGCTAAGTGCTAGAACACAGCAAGGGCTGTATTAGCACCTTGCAGCCCCCTAATCTAGCTATGCGATGGATTTAATTGCTTGAAGAGGACTGATCTTATGCTGAGGACGGTTGAGGAGGTTCAGAGTAGGAGAAGTAAGCAGGCAGCACAGTTTTTTCATTATACACAGAGCTCTCCACAAGCAGACCACTGTTTTGATGGCAGGTGTTAATGCATGGGTTATGTGCGATCAGTTTAGCTCCTCTGAAGAAGTTGTGCCCTTCCTGTGGCCATACACGTTCCCAGCCCGATGTAGTGCTTTGGGAATGGGTTTAGCCTATGGGTGCTTTTCCGCTTCATCTGTTAGGAGTTGGGAAGCCTCCATTTCCTGTTAATACTCAAAAAAGTTTTCTATAGATCTATAAGTGGAAATTTGATAGCCTTTTAGAAGGACTTTTTGTAGCATTGAGGCTTATATGTCTTACAGAAAATGATAAATGCTTTCATCAGATTATCAAACCAGTTTGTGTAGTGACCGTGCAAGAGGAGAGTATTTATTTTGCCTGATATTGTAACTACCGTTCTTTTCCTTTCACCTTGATCTGAAGTATATTTCTCTCTCCCTCCTCCCCTCCCTCCCTCCTTCCATCCTTCCCTCTCCTTTTCTCATTCTTTCTTTCTCTCTCTTTCTGTTCTCTCCGTTTTCTCCTAATCTTGCCTGAGGTTTGTCCTATAGCTGTTGAGGTTTTCAACAACTGTTTTAAACACAATTTGTGCCCCAACGAAATTTGAAGTTGATGAAAGTTTCATTATATGAGTTAGAAATCACTGCAGCTATTGGCAGTTACATGAAAAAATAAAGTAAAAACTCCCTAAAAATGTAATAGATTAATTTCAAGTCATAAGAGGTTTTTAAAAATATTTGAAACTATTATAGGTAAAAAAAGCGATCGTAGTATCTGCCTTCTAGTATCTGTGTAGTTGAACTGGATCATTTTGAAGGGCACTGAGTTTTGGTGCTGAAAATTCAGACATGCAGAATCATAGCGCATTTTCACTGTCTTTTGAGTCCATAGTTTTCTCTGAAGTCAGATGATATTTTTCCTTTAATCTCATGCAGTAAGCCTCTCTGTTTAACTGTGATTTGTGATCTCTACTCCAAAAATATTTCATTCCTAATGTCTTTCTGTTCTTCATCTATGAAGATATTAAACAGATTTTTATACATAGGCTTTCATGCCTGCATGTGTATTTTCAAACAGTTGTTTATTGCGTGACTAGATTTGACACAAATCTTGGCATGTTCTCCTAAAAGACCCTGCAGCTCGTGTCTGCTGTAATTTGCTTTGTTGGCGCAATTAAAAATTACGCATACGTTGTGAGAAGAACTAGATGAATTGTATAAATCTTTGTTGACAGGATTCTATTCAAAAACTGTAAGTTTTGTTTCTCACTGTAAAATGTTGGATGAAATACATTTCTTTAATTGCTCCAGAAAATTTTTGTTTCAAGCCAAGTGACTTGCTTTTTATTTTCCATCTATTCTTGCACTTAGCTTTCATGATGTCTCTTGTAGATACCATCTTTACAAAATTAACGATGTTACGCTCAATACCCTTAAGAAATCTAGGGGATGACGTATACGTGGGCTAGTCTGAAAGGAAAACAAATGTGCTAGTTTGAAAGCTGCAAATTTTCTAAGACTGTTGCACTTCCTGAAATGATTGTGGGTCCATTGCAGTTTGGGCAAAGTTGAAAGCAGCAAAACAAAACCCCATCTGTAAACCAAGTAAGGTCAAATTTTCATTAAAGAGCATCTTCCCACAAATCCCTAACATTTTTATCTTAGAAGCTTTTTCAGGATGGCAGAGTGGTTTAAACCTTGGTAAGGGAATGTGAAAATTTCTAGGCTACTAATTCATATTCAGCTCAGGTTTCTGGACCCTGAAGAGGGTGCAGGGCGAATGCTTTGGAAGTGAATCTTTCAGGATGCTGACCATTTGTACCTTTACATGTTCCACTTTTCCTGGTCCTTAACTTCTCTGAAGCTTTGACATGCATGATATTGTTTGGCCTGTTTTTCTCCAGGCTTTCCACAGGTGAAATGATTATGTAGTGGCCTGGCTGTGGAAGCTGAAGAATTAACAGGGACCCCTTAGCTCTGCTTTCCCATGAGGGACAAATAGACCTCTTCCCAGCCCTGCTGATACCCAGGCTTCAGTGCTAACGCGGTGCCTGTGGCAAGGCAGGAGTGGTCAGTAAGCAATCCCTCCCAGGTTTGTAAAATCATTAAAAAGGGATTGAGATCTGGGTGCACAATGAACAACAGGGTGTCATCCCTATTGCTACCCTTTTCTGTACCACCTCCAAAAAGCTTCCAGAGAAACTAGGAACCCCCTGTTTCCTTGCCTCCCTTTAGTGATGTAATACACGGGGGGCAGAGTAAATGCGTGGCCGCCTTCCAGTCTTTCAGTTCAATGCTAGGGTGGCGCACACCCATTTGCAGTCAAGGTCCCAAAGACCACTGCTGCTTTAATGATTTTTTAACTCTCTGAATGGTTTCCTTTCTGGGATAATTATTTTTGTTCCCTTTAATGGAAAGAAAATGTTTAGAAGAGCAGCTGCACCAAGTCTAAACAGCTTTACTCACAGTGCATTGTTCTTTTTGTGCAGGCTTCTTACAAACCACTGCTGAAACAGGTAGTGGAAGAGATCTGTAATCCTGATCGACCTGATCCTGTTGATATTGAGCATATGTCATCAGGCCTCACCGATCTCCTTAAAACTGGATTCAGCATGTTCATGAAGGTAAACCAGGCTTCCCAGGCTCATCTGTAAGATTTTCCTGAGGTCAGAGCATCATATGGCAGTAGCTTATTTTGTGTGTTTATGTTGATACTCTTCAGCAGAGCTTAAGGCACAGTTAGGAGAGTTAAATCCTTGCAGGGGCACTGGGAATAGCTTGAGGCACCACACTGCAGGTACAGCACAGATGGACAGCACCCGCTGAACAAAACAAGAGGAATGCAGCAAACCGGCCACCTAAATAAGGGTGATGCTGGACACATAAATAAGGATGATATGTCTGGGAGGAGGCGATGTAAAGGGAAGTCCTACCTCACATAGCTTTTGGAGCTCTTCAGAGACCTAAGAAGCAAATTGTTAAGCAAGCGCCAGTTCACATAACCTACCTGGATTTCCAGAAGGTATTCCACAAGGCACCTCATCAAAGGATTTTAAGAACACCAAGCAGCCTTGAGATAGGAGAGAACTAAGTATGAACAGTGAGGTCTCACAGAGGAGGAAGGCTGTCAGAGGAGCTCCATATTCAGTTGCCTTTTCTATAACTTGCAGGGGGCGGGAAGGAAGCCTATGAGTCAGAAATAACCTTGTGGATACTCTTAGCATGTTTTAAGACAGTCTTTCTGCAAGAGCTTACTCTGCTTTACAAATTAGTCTGTGCTAAGTGTTTTCTAAAAAGTGTGGAGTAGCTAGCATGTTGTACATTCCGCTCTGTCTTACTGCATGTCCTGAGTGCTCCCTTGAAAACAACCGCAAATTTACATCAAACCACATCAATACTATGGTTATGAGTACAGTACATTTCTGTACTGTGCCTGGTGTTCTTCCAGTTTTATTACCACCCCCTCTCAGCACAGAAAAGGCATCAGCAAACTGTATGAGAAGCAGTAGACAGAAGTTGCGGCAAGGGAAAATCCAGTTGGCTATAAGGAAAAAATGTTCACTGTAAGAGTGGTCAAATCCAGAGAGGCTGTGGATTCTCCATCTCTGAGATATTCAAAAGTTGGCCAAACAAAGGCCTGAGCAACCTGATATAATTTTGAAGCTGCCCTGTTTTGGACAGGGAGATGGACTTACATGAGCTACAAAGATTCCTTCCAACATGAATTGTTCTGTGATTCTAATGTAATAGAAAATAAATTTGGTTTTTTGTATTTGTGTGAATGCCTGCTAGTCCTGCCATGCATTTAAAGACAGGTGACAAAAATAGTTTTGACCATTGTGTTGGTACTATTCTAGAACCTGCTATCAGAATAACAAAGTTTTTTTCCCTGTTATTTCTGGGCAATTTAGTCTTGAGCATAAAATCAGATATGCCTAAAACCCAGTGCTTGTTTTCAGGAATCTCTGTCCACAGTTGAAATGGATTTCCAAAATTTATTCAGTTAGGTTCTTAAATGAAGATTCGCAGCTCTTCACTGCTTATGATAAAGCCCCAAGACAAAAGAGGATAGCTATAGAAATAGTGATCCAATGTTCTTTTCATTCATCTATCAGTACTGAAAAAAATCATGCCAACACTCCAAAAATAGTAGAAGAAAAAGCAGATGTTCCACCATCAAACAAAGTAAACAAGCTGGTGCACACAATTGATTTTTTAAATGACTGGGTTTATTTACCAGTAACTCACAATTGTATTTATTTCATTGTGTTTGGTTATTGCTATATTTTAAGCAGGAACATAGCTTGTCCTTTTTTTACCAAAAAAAAAAAAAAAAAAAAAAAAAAAAAGCAAGAAACATAAGGGCTCCAGAAAGTCTAAATAGTTAGATGGACACATTGACAACTTTGGCTACTTTGAGGTCTATTCTAGCCTTACTAAGAGAGAGAGTGAGTGTGTCTGTGTCTGTGTGTCTGTGTGTCTGTGTTTGTGTGTGTGTGGCATAAGTCTATTATTGCAATATGTACCTGTAAGTACCTGTATCTGTACTAGTAAGAAAAATATCCTAATATAAGGAATATGTAACAGATGAGCAAGGGAACCTTGTGTAGGATGAATATTTCATAGGCATCATCACACGCCTCACAAATATGTATCCGTGCTTGCTCATTTAGTTTGTAGCCTGGCTTGTTGGCAAGTGCTCAATAATTACATGAATGAGTTTCTGACCAGCCTGTATTTCTCGCACAAGAGGATCTTCTCCACTTACCACACCCATCAGCACAGTAATTATTTCACGAGCTTCCTTATGGTTTTATTTCTTCCTCAATGCCTGAATATAAATGCCACCTCGCATAAACATGCTTTGGTAAGTGATGGACTCAGACATGTTCGTCCAGGACAGACTTGTAAAGTTATCTCTCATCTAGGAGCTGTTTCTCTGGCAGATGTTTGTTTTGACGCTAAGGGAAGGTGGAAGGAAAAGACCTTGCTGCCAAAAGGGTTCCTCTTTTGACTGCTGCTCTGGACCACACATGGTTTATCATGATCTGAGCTTGGTATCATTGATACTAAGTGCCCTGTATGGCAGTCTCGTTTCTGGTGATGGATGTGTTTTCCTATTTCCAGTTATTCAGGTAAATTAATTGGTTTCTGGTTGGTCACAAATACTAGATGCATTGGTGCTGGTGTCCTGGTTGGCAGAGTTAGCCTTCACGGGACAGGAAAGTTTTTTCTGCTGACTTTCCTCAAAGGAAGAGGCTGTGTTTTGTGAGCTGCCATGAGAACAAACCTGTCCTCCAACCCTTTCCTGCTTTCGTTTTTTATTGACCTCTGTTGCCCCACTTTCCCATCTGCTCCTCTCCATCTCCTCCACACAGACAAGTGTGCCAGCAAAGAGCCCTCTGACCACCAGTGTCAGTATGGTGGGCTCAGAGCTGGAGAGAAGCCCCTGATGTCTGGCTGGGACACTCTGCTGACTCAGGGAACCATCCCTCCTCCATCCTTCAGGCTCCTTCACATCAATGCAATGGTTTTGCTTTTTTCTTGGTTAATTTTTCTAAGTGCCTGAGATAATTGTCCCAATTATTTTTAAAGCATGGCATTTTCAACTTAAAGTGAACTTCACTTGGGATTTTTTGCAAAATTCAGATATCACTGTAAATGAGATTCAGAGGCCTTGGAAATGTCCCAAAACAACCGAACTTTAGAAGGATCCCAGAAGATACACGTTGCTTTTGTTGCAGTCCCTTTCAGTTCTTCTTCTATGTCACAGAAGTGAGTTGTGTTTAACTACATGCAGCCAGTTCCTTCAAAAGAGAGAGCCTTGGGTGGCTGCATTATCAAACAAAAAAATCTTGGCATAAACTGACATTCTTAACACAGCCAAATATTTTGTACCCAAAGTATTGTCCTCCTTCAAAACACTTGTGCATAGCATAACAAAAGTACAGATTCCAAGACCCTTTTCATTGCAATTTTAATTTAATTTAGAGTTCATATGCCTAATAGTATTTTTAATATGCATTTCTGGAATTTGTGGTTTGAACTTTAGTCTTCTGAAAAATGATGTTTTATATAGGCACCATGTGTTTGGATCTAGGTTTATTTTGACTGAAGGAAGTGATTTTTCAATACATTTTTTCTTTCATGTTGCCATGAAAACTTGTGTTTTCCAATTAATGTTCTTATACAGGGTGTCCTTTCAGTGTGACCAATGTTATGCCTGCATGGTTATGATGAGGTTTTTATCACTAGGAAAGACATTAAGAAATAGACACTTTGTTCAATTGCAGGCCTCCGAAGTTCTAGCTCTATGTGTGTCCTGGGTCATTCAGAAGCTTCATGAGACAGAGTGGAGACATTTGCTGTGGTGACAGGTTTAAGAAGAGCAAAGAGCCATAAAACGGAATAAACCAGTAATGCCTGTGTTACTTCAAAGTGCTGTAGCAGAGCATTTTGTCAACTTTTATCTTCACCATCCTTGTGAGCAGTTATTTCTTTAACCTTGTGTCACTACTTACAGCAATTATGGCATGAGATACTCTTAATATTTTAGCAAGTAGTAGTTCTATTTGGCCTGCTTTGTGAGTAAGTATTTAGGTCTTAGTTAAACTCCTCATGATGTTTCTGATAGGAATGGACTTTTCATTTGAAGTTGACACTACGTTGTATGCAGATAGTAAGAAGTGAGAAGTCTGATGTAGGAAAGTGCATAGAGAAGGTCTATGTAAGCTCTGGTGGATCCATTTAATTGTTCTGTTGGTGTAAAAAAAAAATTGCTCACTCTCACACAAGAGCTGCAGGACACCCTGCTGAATGTAGTATATACACTATTTGCACCATCAGTTCAGTGAAGATGGCTGGCGAAGTGGGGGCGATTAAGAAAATAAACACTCAGTACACAAATACCTAGGTCACTGATACATCCATCTAAGGCTTTTTGTACTGGTTTCAAACTCCCAGGGAGTTGGAAAGCTCTTTGCCTGGGGAGCAGCACTGCACAGGGAGCCCTGTGCAACTGAAGGCCCGCTAGCCTGGAGAGGAGCATGCCGTCTGCTGGTGCGTGCTCCGAAGGGAAGAGCCTCTGCTGAAGGTTGCCAGCCAGAAAGCCTGACAGAGCTGCAGTATGAAAAACTCTCCAAAGACTAAATATAGGGCAGCCATAATAAGGAAGAGGAGAAGAGCTGTACCCTCAGGAGCTGGAGCCACAGGGATCAAAGATAGCTGCTGTGGTGGTGAAAGCACAGGATCTGCACTCCACCCGAACTCGGGTTGATGACCACTTTCATTCTGTCGAGCGAATGCTGTTGAAAACCTACGCTTGTGGAAGAAGAGGGGGTGGAGAGTCTAAAAAGGAGCAAATTCAGCTGTTCTCACTGTCACTTTTCAGAGCCAAACATTTGGAGTGTTTCATGCTCAAAGGCAATGTGACAAGAGCAATTGCATGGGCTCCCTTGACATCATTCCCAAAGACCGGAGCAAGGCATTGTCAAGGGAGTGCGTTTTATCAAGAAGGAAAGAGTTTGCTAGGAAACAGCAAAGTAATCAGACTTCTGGAAGTGATTAAGAGGAAACTGACGTAAAGCATCCCCTTCACATTTAAAATTAAAATGTGGTTTTATAAAGTCTTAACCAAAGTGAAATGTTTGCACTATTTTAATGATAGTTGGGGCAAAATGAAACAAGTGTTTTCTTAGATCTAAAGTTTCACTATATTAGTTAGAACCCAGTCATAGAAGTATTGAAAACTGAAGGAAACAAGCTAGGAACTGATTTTATACTACAATGGACCCAATGTATTTTCCTTGGGTCAGTTGTAAAGGATTACTCGCAGGACTGGTGAGAACACATTACTTATGATTCTTCCCATTGCTGACCTCAGGCACAGATTCTAGCGTGTTTAGGCTGGACTCCTTGCTTCTGCTGGGTAGTAATTTACCCCTCATTCCTTAAAGCCTCATGTGTACTTGTATCCAAACTGTGCATCCACCCAAGTACTCTCCTCCCATTCTGGGAAAAGGAGGAAGGCAGTGACGTCGGAATGGAGGGAGAAGTCCTCAGACCTCATGAGAAACTCTCCTAGGTTTCAGGGGAAGCCATGAAAACTCCATTTCCCTGGAAACAGTTAATTAGTTTTAACTGGGTGTCATCCCCATTGATTTCCCTCTGAGCTGCTACTGAAACCAGCATTCCATGAATATTTCTTTCTGAGCTTCCCCATTACTCTTCCTTCAGCCCCTCAGGGAGCCAGTCACTGCTGGTCCATATGTTTGGAGCTGGGCTGAGCAACTACAGATAATGCTTTCCTTCATTTTACAGGTGACTCGTCCTCACCCTGGTGATCATCCTCTTCTGATCATCTTTATGGTTGGTGGAGTGACAGTGTCCGAGGTCAAAATGGTGAAGGATCTGGTAGCAACACGCAAACCTGGTACCCAGGTAAAAACAGCTCTAAATGTACAGTTTCTATCTGAACAAATTAATCAGATAATGTTCCCTATAGCACTGGCACCAAACCTACACGAAGCTGCAGCCGCACAGACATTAGGCTTTAGGCAATGTGGCATTAGGATTTTGCTGTGAAACATATAGGCAACAAGTGTGCAGGCACCAAGGGTCTATTTTTTACATATCAGAGTCACCAATGAAAGTTCAAACTCAGGCAGTAAAGTTCAGAACAGATTGGCGTTATTCTGAAGGAGCTTTCATCTCGTCTCAAAAGATTCATTTATTTGTATCCTTTATAAACAGAAACATTAGCTGTCCAAAAGGCTGCAGGCTCCCTGGCAGTGCATCTGCAGGAAACAGCGCAGGGATGCTCAGAAGGAGCCTGCCACACGGGTCTGTGTACCACCTAGTGACTTACCAGTGGTGTTCCTGCAGACAAGTCAATTAGCATTGCTGAGGAGCAAAATAAATTATCCTGGGTACAGCTGTACTGTTTCTGGGCCAGGCCAGGTATCTGTGATAGATAGCTGACCACTAGATGCCTTAAGTAGCGTGAAGCGGGTGATGCGGAGAGAGCCCCAAGTCCCTGCAGCCTTGGATGTGCTGTTGGACTCCTGGAAGGAGGATGGCTCCTGCAGTGAAGCTTCAGTAGTGTCTGTACAGCTGGTCTTTCCCTTGTCCACTCTCTGGCAGCAGAACTTGACTAAAGCAGCTGTCATCTGAATGGCGTGGGGAGAGGACAGGGATGGATGAGCTCTGGTGCCATCTGAGATGTTAAAAATAATTGTTAATTGTGGAGGAGCCATCAGGTATCTGCTGAGTAGTGCAGATACACAAGGTAATCTAAAAACTGCAAAGAAGTGCTGTGTAACCAGCTGCATCATAAATATAACTCTAGTTTCCAGGGTGGCTTGTAAACATCTTGTTTTCAGTTCCTATGGAATGCGGTTTTGATTACTAAGAAATCATTGGCAAAATGGAGCCAACCAAAGGCAGAGCAGTCCCTCGGTTTGACATGTGTTTTCCACGTTTTAATTGGTTTTGCAAGCAGTCTCAAGCAGTACTTTGTAATAGAGTGCCATTTTTAGCGGTTTTATCTGATCTCATAACACGTTTCTCCCCCATTAGCCTATTGCTAATCTCCTCAAAACAGCGAATGAAATTTTTTCCCCTCTTGGAGTGGGATTGAGTTGTGACACACTGATGGACAAGTTAATCCACACCTGAAATGTATTAATATACCCTGAAAGATAAGCAGAGGGTTAACACTTGAGTTGGTTGAGAGCTATTCAGGGGGACTTCAGACTGGCTTTCTAGAGGGACTTGAGGCTTGACAGTGGTGACATGGGATCTGGTGTTGCTTTGCTTTGGCTTAACCCTGGCAGCAGGTCACCCTCTGAGGCAGATTCCTAAAGAATTTTAAGCTTTTACTGCATCTTGCCCTTTGTCCAAATGTGCTGTGCTAGAGGTGAAAGGACTTTGGGGGAGAGGTGGGAGGAGGAAGAAAAAGAAGAAAAAGAAGCAGTTGTGCAAGTCTTTCACATAAAAATAGTTTATGAGTCTGTTGGATTTACCTGGATTTCTGCACTTTGGCTGTGAATACGTGCCACCTGTTTGGGATTATTCTCTTTTCAAAAAGCCAGGCATTTGTCTAACTCAAGCCAGCATTTAACAGAGCTTTTTTGTGGTGTTCAGGCAATCAGATTCAGGCATCGGGGAACACTGGCCTCCCAAGTCCCTTCCAGTCACACAAAGGACTGACATTTATACTAATTATTGGCTCTTGGAGAAATGGAGAGACATGTGCGTGCAAAAGTAAAGAACTGAGGAAAGAAATAGAAAAATTGACAGGACACACTGATTACTTCAGCAGCTTTTTAGAGTTGAGGCAAATGACATTTAAATGTGGAGCAGAGACACATGTTTCCATCCACAGAACTGCTCTGCGTCTGAATATGAATGACAATTCTATGTCTCATGGAGGAGAGCAAAGGAATACAGCACTTCCTACACATCATTCGGGTTTGGATGGTGGTGAATAGCTCCCCTAACCTGGCGAGAAGTATTCTACTTCCAAAGGAAGAAATGACCCTTCCCCCCTCTGCCCCCACTAATAAGGAGAGTAAAAAAGGGAAAGAGCATGAGTGGATTGTTTCACCCTCCCTCCTCGCACCATGCACAACCAGCTGTGTGGTTGTGGCCGAGGCAGGCAGGCAGACAAACCCCTCTAGATGCACCAGCACGTTATCTGCATCCTTCCCTGCCCTCTGCTGAGGGTGAGCTGCCCGCAGTGCCTTCGGGCACGGTGGGTTGGGATGGGAACCCCTGGCCCTTCAGGTGAAGCATCAAAGACAGGCATGCTGTGCTGAACAAGAAGGTCTGCAAAGGAGGTAGACTGTCCTGAAGAGACCTGCCTGGAGAAGAGATGGATGTTACTTATCTGTGCAACTCCCCCCTTCTCTGTAGAAATGAAGGAAGCAATATTCACATTTATCCCCCTTCAACGAGCCCTTCAGAGATACTGAGGGGAAAGGAGGGAAGTCCCACTGTATTTGGCCGTATCCTTTCTCAGATGTAGCTGCAGATCTCATTTTTCTCTCTGGCCTTCTATTAGTTGCACAAATCCCCTCAGGGTTCGGTGGTGGGACTCGAAGAAGAAATTGCTTTTATCTGGCAGTAGCTATTGTTGATGTTTGGCTTGTATGCCCAAAAAATTCTGGTAACGTGTCCCCTCATGTATTTGAGGATTAAGCTGTGTAATAACAAGACGAACACATACTGCGCTATAGTCTGATTCTCATGTAACATAAGTAAGACAGTGTCAGCCTTTGGCATCTGCAAATTACAGAGTTTTCAGCCTTAGGAAGGAGAAAAGATAATCAGTGTCAGTTTGCTACAGATTGTGTGGGAGGACAAGGGAAAGGGAGAAGTGAGGAGGAGACTATCATCAGTACAGAAGAGATCCTTTCATTATCTGAAGTGAAAAGATGAAAGAAAGAACAACAGAAAAAGTTGAAATGCAGCACTACCACGCATTTAAACCATGTGATGAAGAGCACGAGTGGTTTGATAGCTACTGCAGGAAACGAACACACAGACATACTCCGTTGTTGATGCTTGTGGTTCCTCTCCTCAGATTTAAACCGAAGCAGCAAATTCATTTTCAAGTGGGCTAGTAAGTGCCCCCGTGTCCCTGCCTGCAGTCACAACCCTGTGGACACTGCTGAACTTGGGGCTTTGTAAGAGCAGTGTCCTACAACCGCAGCCCTGGGTTAGCTCCACACAGCAAGAGTGTATGCACTCACTTCTTGCTGAGAGCTTTGCCCTGCAGGGAAGCCTTCACGCTAGGCACCTGCATACTGGTTTTCACCTAAGAAAAACATACGTGCATCTGGAAGGCTGTGTGTCATGGTTGTAGTGAGTGACAGTTTCATTTATCAGACCCATCTAGGATTAAAAATTTGAAGAAACAAACGCGATAGAATCCCAGCAGTGCTTAAGGTTGAGCCTTGGTCCTGATGTACAGAACAGCCTGTGCCTGGTCTGAAGAGATGTACCTGAACAGGGACTGTGGCTCCCTGCAGCAGGCCAGCAGCACTGCTGTGGTGCTCACCCTACCTTCAGCTGAAACAGCTGTCACTCAAATCTGTGCTATAGGAGAGGGGAAACCCCTGCTTCATCAGCTGGTGCCTCACAGTAAACCAATGGCAGTCACAACAAGTCACCTCCTAAGATGTGGGTAGAAATGTGTCAAAGCACACATTCATTAAGAGTACAATGCTACCAGTCATTGTGCTCTTTAAAGTGATTTAACTGCAGTTATTAGGGAGGAGACAGTTTCACTGGGCAAGTTGTATTTCCCTGTCAGAAACACACAGCCTGTCTAGTGCTGGGTGAAGCAAACACTTCATATCCATGGCTCATTAGTATTGCGGTCAGTCTCAGTCCCCCTCATTCTGACTTGTTGTTTCTTGTTCCCCTAATTTCAGGTAATCGTGCTGTCTTCTGCACTCCTGACACCACACAGTGCTATCGAGTTGTTGTTTGCTGCAGACCGTCTCCAGCCTGACACCGGTATCTGACGGGGGAGGATCTGTGGAGATGAGCGAGTGCCTCAGCTGGAAACATCAAATCCCTGGTCTGTCACTCTTCCCAAGAGCCTTCCAAAAAAATGACGTGTCCCCTGCTGCACTTACAGCTGCACCTGAAACAGCTGGGTATCTGACTGCAACGGAATATGTGCAGCTCACAGGCAGCTCTTCAAAATGGTCCAGTTGTCCAGCAACAACTCCCCCCTCCTTAGCAGTAGCACCGTGCAGTGCTGAATCCAACCCAACCCTGCCTGGCATGGCCAAGTATCATCGTTTGTAGTAATTCCCTAGAAAAGGAGCATCTGAGGGTCAGGTGATGCTGAGTTTGTCCTCCCCAAGCAGTACTTTTTTCTCTGAGTGTTCCTGATGGTTTCACTGGGGTTGCTTCTGGTGGGAAATGCTCCTGAGGAAGTGAAAGGCTAGCAAAATCCACCCCCTCTGTCAGGCAACCTTGCAAAACACATGTGCCTTATACAGCGTTAACAGCCTCTGCTCTTATTTCATCCCTCACCCTGGAGAGGCCATGGAGCACAGCCCTGATTTAGCCAGCAGAGCATCTTCCAGGGATGCTCTCCCAGCTGGACTGGTAGCCGCAGAGAAGCAGAGAGCCAGACTCAAGGGCTAGGTTGCGTGGCTGCTTCTCTCTCTGCTTCCAGTTTCCTGCTTTAGTTTCTCCACCCGCAGTCCCGGGAGAAAAGACTGTTTCTGATGGCACATTTCTCTGTAGGTTTACACAGGAGGACATACGGGCTGTGATCGTTTGATGATAACCCTGGAAAAATCCTCCACTCACATGTATTTAAAAAAGAAAAAGAGGCGGGGGGGGGAAGCACAATCTCATTTTCAAGGGCCCATAGCGCAGATTCTTCCTTGAGCTAGACTTCTGAACAGCGTGGCTAGAGAACAGCTTTTATTTTTAATTTATGATTGTGAAAGAGCTGCTATCAAATTCAGTTATGTAATTCTCCTTTATAAAAATTTGCTACAGTCTGTGGTAAAAAAGCAGCAGCCAACAGAGACTGTGATTGTGTATAGCACCAAGACTTCCAAATTGCAGCGTAAAATGGTGGAGCTCTAAAGCTGCATCCTCTTGCTTCATCCAAGGGATGCTATGACTACAGCTTACACTGTGAATGTGAAATTGTAAGTGACATTCACTCTACCATAGCATTCTTTATTATGTCAAAGAAGTAGATTAAATGGGAAGCAGCTTTTTAACCTTTGTTCACTAGCTAGAGTATGTTCTCTTAAATGTTTATAATGGCCTTCAGAAAAGGGTGCATTTTGATTTACATTTGCTTTTGAGTGGCTGGAAGGAAACAATGGACCGATTATAAAGCATAGACAATGTTGCCTTTATGGAAGAGAATTTTATAAGAATGACTATAGAATGGAACTTTGTGCTATAAAAAATGAGAAATATTATGAGATTGCAATGTTAAAAGCTCAAGAAATAGTTTGAACAGAGCAACTGGAAAGCAAATAGCCAGTCTCTTGGTTTCTTTTCTGTCCTTCTGTACTGTTTAATTGTAGAATATGGACGTTTTGTAAATTCACTAATCAATAAAGCAATGCTCTTACAGTGCCAAACCTCATACATCTTCTTTTCTCCTAGTACACAGGGCTACACGTGCCAGGACCGACATATTCCTGCAACCCCTTTTTCTTTTGTGTTTTTTGATTGCCCCTAACAACCTAGACCTTCTGTCTTGGGAGGTGGCCTAGAAGGTTTTCTGCACCCTGCTGGTGGCAGCAAGGCTCTCATTGTCCAGTGGCCATCGCTGGCCAGTGAGTTCAGGTGCTTTACACCTCTGAAATGCAACTGCTTTCCTGAGATGAGGTAGCCTGACAGTTGTGGTCTTCTCTCCCTCACCTGTCTTTTGTCAGATGCTCGCAGGTCTCTGACCTGGCCATCTAACGACACACTGTCTAGGACAGCGATAAGGGGGAGTCTAAGCCGGCACTGGCGCTCTTGCACTTCGGATGGGTCAAGTAGCTTCTCCAAGGCAGACTGGTTTTACAGGCCCTCACACACACTTTGGAGGAATCTTTTCAGCTGGTGGGGCCACAGCTGTGACAATGGATGCTGGGACTGAGGCACCATCTCATGCTCAAGTAGCTGAAGATATGAAAGAAGATGGTCACAAAAGCCTGCTGCTCTTCTGGGCCAGGACTGGAGCACAGTCTTTCCAGCGGCCCTAGAGTGATGGTTAGCTCCTTATTTGTGGGAAATAGCTGTAGCCTATAGCCCATGCTCAGGAAAAAGGCCAGGAGAGGAAAAAAAATCTCCTGCCTACATGTGAGTAGGAAGAGCATAGAAGAGACTTTGCTTGATTAGGTGCAGAGCCACAGCAAGGAGTCTTCTGCATATGACACTAGCACTCAAAAGGTAGGAAGAGGAGACACAAAGCCACCCTTGGCAAATGGGTTTACTAGTATATTAATAAGCTAACCAATATCTGGTAGTAAGCTCAGACTGGAAGGATAAGCTCAGTTGCGTTTGCAAGTCTAGTCCTAAGCCACTTGGCTAGTAGCTCATGGTCAAAAAAATCATCATCACCACCGCCTCATCAGGGTTTCCCTGCACCAGGCATTACAGCTGTGTGCTAACCAGGTGGGCTTGTGCAACAGTCACCCTAGTCCCAGCACAACAGCCTCCTCAGGAAGGCTCTCGGTAAAGCTACTTTAAGCATGAATAAAATAGTTGAAGACTTGCAATTTGATTAAGTTCTTCATTGTGATATAGTTCAATACATAAAGTTTCCTTTTTTTTTTTTTTTTTCAAGGAGAAAGTAGCAGTCACTTTAAAGACTTGCTGTTCTTCCGGATTTTAACCTACCTCTCACCATTCCTTTCTCACAGGATTTTTTTGACAAGGGCAAATGAAGAACTCCATTTTAATTTGAAAGGCCTCTGCCTTATTCAGTTCCTCTCCTAAAAGGAAGTTGTAAAGCAGCTGTGAAAGCCGTGCCCCCCTCCCCGCCCCCACTTTATGCTAACAAAGCAACAGTATATGCAGGAAAGGCTGCCTTACTGTTTCTGCAATCTATCTTAAGTACACTGAAAAAACTTTGTCTCAACATTTCACTGGTAATTGCCCATTGTTTCCCACCCGAAGAACACACAAGAAAACATGCAATTCAAAAATTTAATGTTGAACCAGGCAGTAAGAATGAAAAGTCCACTCCCTAGGAGGAGTAACTGTACACAAAATAAATAAATTACAGTTTAAACAAAAGCACAGCTGGCTTTTTAAAGTGCATGTGTATAAGGCCCTTAGGCTTTGAACTCCATTGGCTCAATGTAGAAGGAAAAGTTATATATATACATATAAAAATCTGCCATGTATTTAAAGATGAATAGGGACTGACTCAGCTCAGAACAACCCACCAGCTTCACTGCCTGGAGCCAGTCATGCTTCACACCGTGCTGAACCACAGCCACCCTCCCTCTGTGCCTACTGCACGCAGGAGAGAAGGGGGAGAGAGAAAGAGGGAGACAAGTGTCTTAGACTGGCAGTTATAATGGACTATCACTCCAACTCCACACTCATTCCTCACAAGTTCCATGTTGGATCATTTAGTCTGGACAGTAATTTTTTTTTCAGACAGTAAAAACCCCACAAGTTACTTGTAATTAGATATGTTTACACCCTGCAGACAATAGTTTTGCATACAAAGAATCTGGTCAAGTTGTCAGCAATAACATAGCTAGTAAAAAAAAAATAATAAAGGACCATTGTTTACGGTCTCAATACCCAGTCCTGTCCACTTACTTTTACAGAAGTTTCATGTTTGCTTAGTTGTTTTGAAATACATGGGAAATAAAACAGTTCTACTGTGCAATAAAATTAAACAGATGCATCATGCTGTCCTTTGCAAGACTCAAGTGGTTATTTCTTAACAGTGAACTGCAGTTCAGGGTTTCCTTGCTCAAGTACAAGTTGAGTTACAGCTAAAAGGTTGTTTCTGCACAAACGAAGACCAAATCTGTCTGACTGGAGAAAAGGCAAACTGAAAGCTTGTTTCATTTACTGAAAAGTTCCTTTTCCAAATGAAAATATTTGTTCTGCAAGTCACAACCTAGAACTATTTCAAGAGGGTTTGGGTTTTGTTTTGTGTTGTTTTTTGTTTTTTTTTTCCCTTTTCCCCATCTGCCACTGTTCCTGTTTTAAGGAACTGCTTAAGGACTACAGCCCTGGAAAAGGCTACCTGAACCATCTTCCTTTCACAATGCCTTAGACTCTAGATGTGCCAGTGTTAAACACTCCAGCTTTCAGTCTCAGGCTAAACACTGGGCAGACCAGCGGCTCTGCTGTCAGACAGAAGTGACAGTCCTCACTTTGGCAGACAAAGCTTGCTTAAACCTTCTCTTCAGATCCTGCATGTTAGGCGATTTTGGCCGTGGAATGAGAGAGGTTCTCCTTCTCTCGGGGGTGCTGGTTGTTTGCTGTTTACTGACTTCTTTACAGAGGAGATGGAAGGCATTGAAGACATTGTTATAGTTTTCACTGACAGATACTTCATAGAAAGTACAGCCCAGCATGTTGGCCAGCTGAAGTCCCTGCTGAGGCTCCACCTCTTTGATATGCAAGAGATCAGCTTTATTTGCAACAATGACAACAGGGACTGCATTTCCTGGATGCAACTGTCGAACATGATGGTAAAGGTGACCGAGTAGTTCGTAGCTCTTATAGTCTGTGATGGAGAAAACAATCACCAGGGCATCTGCCCAGCGAATGCATCTGTTCAGCTGCTCGTTACAATCCAGACTGTGTTCATGGATCTGAAAAATGAATGGTCTCAAATTAGATAGCTGAAGTCATAAAAGATTAAAGGAACCTGTCCTTAAGAATCTATAAAGCCAAATAGCATTTTACAGCTTCAGACACATACATTTGCATTTCACATTGTAAGTGCAAACAATCTAAGCGTGACGAATAAATGCCTATGTTGATTCAGCTGCAAAAAGCTGGAATTTAACACTGGAGTTTGCTATACTCAAATGGAAAATTGACCCGAGTAGTTCTGCATGCAGAGAAAGACTTTGTAGTTCCACAGAATGGGAAATTAACTGGCTAGACAGTAAGTCTGGGGAAGCAAAGATATGAGCTGGAAGCACTTAGACCTGGAGTGTTGCCCAGTTCAAAAAGGCAACAATCCAGCATTACTCAGGTCTATACATTCAAAACTAACTTGTGACACACCAATGAGCACAGCCACAATACAGACTTCACTTTCTATAGCATGTATTTATGAAGCTTGTTGGGCAGCCGTCATGACATTTTCTTCCCCATGTACCTTATTTGCACAGAATTGTTTCCGGTTTTGTGTCTTAACATTCCTGACATACAGGAATAAAACACTTCAGTAATTCAGCCACTCAAAAGTAATGGGCCTCCAACGTACAAATGATTCGTGAAAACAAGTTGGGTTTTTTCTTTTGCTGCCAGCATACTACAGGCTCCCAACACATCTGGCTTGACTGCTTAAAATGCAAGTTACCACCTCTCCCACACAGAGGGCCAAACTCTGAAATGGACAACAAAATATTTCTAGAAGAGACCATAACAGTATGTTCGTGCAGGGGAACACAAGCGCAGACAAATGTAAAGCTGCTTTGGTAAACTGTATGGCTGCATCCTGCTCACCTGAACTCCTGGAGTATCTTGCACTTGAATGGCCAACATCTCTCCATCTATCTGGATGTGCCTGCTGTAGAGATTACCTGACGAGGAACACCAACAGGGTCACAAGTACAGCCACTGCTCTACAGACAGATGTTGCTTCTGCTACCCATCGGTTGTATATAGAAAGTTGTATCATTATTTATGAGGCAAGGAACTGGCGTTAAAAGCTTTCTGCGTGTAACAACCCGTAAGTTTGTGACACTACTAGAAGCCTGGGATTTAATCTTGCATTGACTTGTTTTGAAGCTTGTCGTTTCATAACGTGCAACTTGGAGCTTAATCACTTCTTAAAGACTGTCTTAGCTTAGACGATAAATGTAAGTGTGCAAAATAACCAGCTTTTATTATAGAAAAGCAGTTTGCTCGTCATGTAGTATTTTGACACTTCAGTGAAGCCCTCCGCTGGCCAGCCTGTAAGACTGGTTGGGGTTTAGGGCTTTTTCCAAATCATTTCCTCAAGAAAACGCTGCATGTTTTACACTCACGTTAGCCTGCACTTTGCACTGCACTACACCCAGGCAAGCGCACAACACTGTCTCCACATTTTGCCCCTTACGCTGCCTAGATCCCTTAGCCGCTGCCACTCGGGCTGCCAAGAGGAATGCAGCGCTGGGTTTACGGAATGTTTTTAGGCACAAGCCCCATTAGTTTCGGCCAGGAGAGTTCTCCAAGGAGGGACACGTCCACCGCACCGAGCGCTGCCGAGGCGAGCGGCGCAGCCGAGCGGCCCAGGGGCCGGGGGGGCGGCGCTGCAGTGCCCGGCCGAGCGGGCAGGGGGCGGCGGGGGGGCACAGCCGGCGGGGACCGGCCGCCCTGCAGCGGCCCCGGCCGCGCCCCCGCACACCGGCCCGGCACCGCCTCCCGCCCGCTGGCCCCAGGGCCCGCCCGCACCCCACCGCGCCGCAGCCCAGCCCCCGGCGGCACCCCCGCCCCGACCCCCGAGCCCGGCAGCAACCCAGCGGCGCCGCCCGCCTACCTGCGTTCCTCTCGTAGTCGCCGATGAACCGCCGGGTGAGGAACCGCACCACCAGCGCTGCGGGCAGGCACAGACAGGCAACCGTTAGCCGCGCTCCGCCGCCCCGCGCGCACCCCCGCCCGCCGCCCCCCCCCTCACCTGTCTTGCCCACGCCGCTGCCCCCCACCACGGCGATCTTGACGAGGCGGGGCCGGGCGGCGGGGCAGCCCTCCCCGCCGGGCGCGCACTCGGCGATGGTGCACATGCCCTGCGTCAGGCGCATCGCCGCTCGCCGCCCCGCGCCCGCCGCCGCCGCTGCCCCGGCCCCGCCGCTCCCCCGCCGCTTTTCTCGCCCCCGCCCCCGCCCCGAGCCCCGCCCCCGCCCCCGGCGGCCACTCAGCGCGCCCGCCCGCCGCCGCGCCCCGCCCCCAGCCCCGCCCTCAGCCCCGCCCCGCCGGGCAGGGCCGAACGGACGGGGGGCGCAGCGGGCACCGGCCGCGTTAGCGGCGGCGGGGGGACGGGGCGGGGGATGCCGGGAACGGGGCGCTTCTGGGCACCGTGAGAAGCCTGGAAATAGACGGGGTCGCGGGGGGGTGACCGCCACGCTCCGCGGTGCCAAGCACCGCCAGCGCCCGCCGGCGGCCGCCCCAGCCTCCCGGCCGGTCTCCGCGCGGAGGCTCGCTCGAAGCCCCGCCGGACTGGCCCAGACGCAGGCAGCCGGTGTCACCTCCCTGGCTGTCACCCGCCGGGCTACACCAGCCCTGCTCCCCGGGAGGGGCAGGCGCTGGTCTGTGCACACCTGCAGCCGCACGCCTCCATCCACCTCCGGAAAGCTTCCCTTTTCCCTTTCCCCTTCTTTTCCCTTTTCCCTGCTTTTCCCTTCTTTTCCCTTTTCACTTCTTTTCCCTTTTTTTTTCTTTTCCCTTCTTTTCCCTTTTCCTTTCTCTCTTCTTTTCCCTTTTCCCTTTTCCTTTCTCCCTTCTTTTCCCTTTTCCCTTCCCTGACAAGCCCTTCGCAACAACCACCCAGAGCAGGAGCCGACTGAAATCAGGACAGCTGGGACTGCAGAGAGGAGAATTGGAACTAGGGGAGGAGGAGGAGGCTGGGAGAGGTCTGTGCCTTCCCAGCTCGGTGGTAGCACAAGGTGTGTGGGAGGGGAATCGAGTGGGACGTGGGTATGACAATGGTTAAGGAACTTAAAAGGTGATGGCAAGGGGGGTGGGGATGGGAGGGCTGTGCCAACCTGGAAGCAGGCACTGGGCAATGTGAAGCACTTGAAAACACTTGCCAGCACAAGGCAGGGGCCGGAGCAGCAAAACGGAGAAGGAAACCTGCCCAGGCGTCAAACAGAGGGGGCTAGGAGAGAGGGAAAAGTGGCCGCTGTGTCCCGGGCAGACAGAGCCCAGTAAAGGCCGCTGGGTAGCACTGAACGCTGAGCGCACAGAAAGAGGGAACAGACCCAAAGCGTCTGGCTCAGAACCACTGCAGGAAAACTGTCAGGGATAGAACCGGGAGCCCGATGGTGACATTGGCCAAGGATGGACACCCTCAGCTGCAAGCACGGGTTTGCGCAGAGCTTTCTATAAGCTGCAAAGCTACATTTGCATATGAAAAAAGGCATTTGGAATACAAAGAAACAAATCGCTGCTGCTCGGGCAGTAGCTGCTGCTTTCCCAGATACAAAGTTGAGAGCGGATACCACGAGTGGTGCCTGGGGCTGAGCCGTGCTGGGTGCGATGGAGGAGCAGCTCTTTGCCAGCCACCAGGTCAACAGGAGGTGGTGGTGGTTTAGCTTTGTAAGTAGTGAGTCTATTGTAGGGCTACTAAGGTCATAGGGAAAAGAAAATTGTTTCACAGATGCAGTTTAAAATTAATAGATGGGTAAAATGCAATTTATAAAAAGGCATTCTAAGTCAAAAGGGGAAAGAGACCAAATGAGAAAAAAAAATAAAAGGCTGAAGGGCTCAAGGACTTGGATACAAAGGAAAGATTAGACCTCTTTACGCCAGAGCAGCAAAAATGATCTGGACATTGTATCATAAGCAAAGGGGAAGGGCGTCACAGAAGATCTCCTGGAACTTTGGTAACTAAGGTCACTGGAAACAGAAAACCTATCAGTAACAGTGAGGAGAATCACTCTCCTGAGAAAGTCTTGTCTTCGAGATGAGGAAATACAGAAGATGGGTAATGGCAGCTAGCAGCAGTTACTTCAGCCAGCACAAAAGAAACAGGGCTGCCATGCAGTGAGGAGGGCACACGGACTGAAGGAATTCTGGCAATGTTTACAAAACCAATAAGCATTTTGCTTCCATTTTAAATAAAGATAATTCTGTGAAAGATGGGAGCAGAAGAAAGATGAATAACTGGAAGAATGTCATGGGTGTTTACTGCAGTGGGGAAAAACAAATGGTCTTTTCCCGAGTGCAGACAGGCTGAGTGTGTGATGATGAAGGTGAAAGGAGCCAGAAGTTTTACTGTAGTGCTCAAATCCTTCTGGAATACTTGCATTAGAGAAAGAGAGGAAAATAATTTACAATAATTTGGACAAATTTTGAGGGAAAAAATAAGTATAAAGTTATGGGAATAAATGGGGAAGCCATGAAGTATGCGATTAGATGAGATGTTGCTTCAGCATGATATCTTTCCCTGATACAACTTTGTTTTCCTTAAAGAAAGGAAATGTGGTAGATGTAATCTATTCGGGGTCAATCATACCTGATACCTTCCAGACAGGTGAACGGCTGTTTAAGCAGAAGATATGAGGGGATCAGGAGACAGTGACAGAGGGATGTTTATATGGGCAGTGTCAGACTGAAGGAAAGCTGCTCTGTGGGACTCTTCAAGGCTCCTGTCACCCTTCACATTTTCGTTACAGTGGTGCCATCAAGAACACGAGCATGCCAATGGAATCTGCTGTTGGCAGAGCTGGGAGACATCACCAGTTCAAACAAGGGTGGGAATAGTATACTGGAGAAACTGCATGCCTCTTAGGATTGGTTTAATGAAAATATAATTAAATCTGATAATACTAATGACATGCAGAGATTCATCACAAAAAAATCTTCCATTGACTATGAGATCAGTACTTGGAAAAGAAAGACTAGTTAATCACAAGATGAGTAGGAGCTATGTAAAAAGGGAAACGTAAACCCAGCAATATCAGATAAGTAATTTCAAACAAGATCTGCAGCACAATGTGTGATTCTGTTGGGCAGTCAAGAGTAAATCAAAGTGGAACAAATACGGACAAAAGCCACGGAAGTGAACAGGCACTAGACAGCCCATTTCAGAAGAGGATAAAAACACTTGGTGTATTCAGTTTGGCAGAGCAAAGCAAGCGGGGCTTGGGAAATGCGGGAGCCTGGCAAGTTAAAGCTAAGGGCCAATGTCAGCAGGAGAACAAGTGGCTATAAGCTCAGCTCTGCAGTTGGCATAGCAAACCAGTAGAGCAGCCCTCTAACAAGAGCGGTAGGAGCAAAAATCCTATCTGACTTATTTTAAATGGAGCTGGAGGAGGTTATGGAAGGGATTACATGGTGCGGTTGACTGCAGTGGCAATGAGATTGGATGACTGAGAGATCCCTTCTAGAGGCCCACAAAAAATATTCTAACACCATTCCATACATAAATATTTAAGCCTAACATACAGTGATGCAGGCAGCAGTGGTGTCTCCAACACCTAAAGGGGTGTGTTAGGAAAGAGAGAATGGGAAAGGGTGATGAAAATGAGACAACACTGCAATAAACCGGTTTTATAAAGGAGATGACTAATGAGAGACTGGATGAAAGTGCTAAAATAACTGGAGAATGGGATCTTCTCCCTTTCTCAGAACACAAAAGCAGAACAGATTGAAAGGTGGGACTTCTGGAAAAACTGAGATACAAAATATGTTCTTGTAAAATACATTAATTGAGCTACTGCGCTAATTGTAGTAGGAAGGCACTGGGACAAAAATTAAAATTATCGCTGTATGAAGAAGGAGCATGCATTTATAAATCATGAGAAAATGCATTTTTACAGTACTTCATGCTAGCATATAATTCATAGGCAGCAGTAAATTTTTCTCCCCACATTTTGCACCAGGCTCTGAAGTATTACGGACCAGAAAGAGCTCTAACACAGTGTGGACGGGCTTTCTCATCCACCAGCCTTTTTAATACAGAATTTCTTATGTCTTCCCCTCAGTTATATGGAAGTGACTGCTGTCAGAGACAAAGTCTTAGCTGGGACGGGCATGGGTCAGAGCTGGTGCAAATACACATTTGCACTCTTCAGGGGTGTGTTTTATTTTCTGCCACAGTTCTGAGGGTAAGTTTGCATGCAGCTTACACCTTCCATAAAGACACTTCCACCGACAGCCAGGGAATGAACGGTACTTTGTTATCCAGTGCTTTGGTAATTAACTTCTAATGCATGTCTTCACGGAAACAAGTGGTGTGGACATGGTGTTTGGAAACACAGACAACATCTGCTCATTCCGGATAAATTTGCTTTCCAAAGCACTGTGAATTCTGTCTTTGGCTTTACAGGGGTAGATACAAAAAAGTTGTCTGTTCATGGCACAGTACATATGTCCCATGCTCCCAACTTACAGAGCCAAGTCCGCCAAGCCCTGCGAAAAGCCCAAGAGCAGAGTTTACCCCCTCCTCTGACACAGCCTTGCATCACCTTCCAAGAGGAAAACAAGAGGGAGGGAACAGGGATATTAAAAGAAACTACATAAACAGGAAAACATATTCTCTCTGTACTGGGAGAGATCTCCTGGCCAGCGAAGGGCGAGCTTACTGGGCAAGATAGGATCTTCATTCCAGGGCCGGGAAAGGGGGAAGGGAGGGAGGGACATGCTCCATGCACCCTCACCTACCCGCAGACCCTGCGTGGTTTCTGTAGCAGCACAACAGCAGGCATTTTTCTCTCTCCACAAGAAAGCCTGACTAATGTTCTGCAATTATATTAGTCTGCATCTTAATCAGATTTTCTCTTCTCTTAAGTTTGCTTTCCAGCTGCCCCATTTCCTCCTTATGTAACACTCCCAAACTCTAATCCAAGAAGTGAAAAGCTCAAGGTTTTCTTTTCCATTCTGGGCTGCCCATCTGCTGGCAGGGTTTTTTTTGTTTGTTTGTTTTTGGGGTTTTTCTTTGTGTGTGTGCTGGTTTGTACCCCCACCATACAAGCAGTTGTTCTGCACACAGAACTCCAGTTTGATCTGAAAAGGGACAGGGGGAAAACCCCAGTGATGGAATCTATTGAATTAATACAAGCTCTAACGCTTCATACAAAAATGTATGTGTGAGAGCTTAGCAGAATTTTTGTTTTCCATTTTAGGAATGCCTCAGGACTGATACTAAGCCCTCTAAAATATGTGCAATTAAAGTGTCATTGCCGGCCTCTTTAAATCTCACCTTGTGTTCCAACAGAGTCAGTTGGTTGAGGGGCTGACACCTGGGTTACATTGCGAAAGGTCGCTGACAGGTCCTGCTCTGCCAGACAAACCGCTGGGTGATGCTCACACCAGCAGAGGAGCGCCGGGGCTGGCACAGCTTCTCCCAGTTCCTAAGCAAATGAAGAGCTTTTTGCAGATAACATCTGCAAGTCTAACCCTACCCAGCCTTTAACTTCATGGGGTCATCACACAGAAGTCACATCCCTGAAACTACAGGCAGGGAAGGCAGTGTTTCTGTTACCACCTCTCCACTTCTTGGCTGTCACCTCTGGTGGGTGCTTGGTGCACGCATCCTGCCCTGCTCGGGGGTCAGCCAGGACGGCACAAGCCCTCATTGAACATGGCGTGAGCTAACCTTGTTGTGAAGTGGAAGGATACTGAAAACTTTACATTTTTAATAGAACTTCTTCAGCCAGGAGGATGTGAATTCAAGTCATGTCTACATACTACAACAGAAAGTTATGATGAGTGAACATGTAGGTTGCAAAGTCAAATGCAGAAAATATAGGAAGTGCCAGAAATAAGATTGCCTGGGCAACCTTAACTCATCCTCCCACATGCATATGCGTTTTCTTACAGCCTTAATTGCATAATGTCATACCATTATACTGTCTCCTGTCATACCGGCAGTCTGTCTTCTGTTTGCCCATGGGAACAGAGCACCTAAATATACTTGAAGATTTGGATGTTATTCAGCATTTCTTCTACATCCTCAATTAATCAGCCCCGTGGTGCAACACAGAAAGTATTTCGTTGGTAGAAGAATTACTAACCCCTTCATAGGCTCGTCATGGTGTATGGCAAAGATACACGAGAAAAGTTCAAACTCTAAGTTAGCCAGGCCGCTGAAGTCCAGCGTGTTCCTGCCACTGAAACTCCTTTCAGTAGAAGCTGGATCCACATGCCATTTTAAAAACGCAATTACTGTTAACAATTTGAAAGTAACAGTTTAAAAACAGCCTGCCACTATACAGATTTCCGTAAGAAGCCGGGTGTTCCAAAACATTTTGTTGATAATCCAAAGTAGACAAACAATAAAAATGTAATGGGGAAAAATGGAAAGTAGATTATTCCTACTTGGGAAACACTACTAGTAATCTATATAGCTACATAGATATACAGGCTATAAGAAGCTGGTTATATTTTTCTTCATTGTGTTTCTGTATGATAAATTTCTGTATTCTGTTTTGTCTGAGTCTAAAGCCCATTGGTGATGTTTTGTGAAGGATGTGTTTTAAGGCATTTAAATGAGAGAGCAGTGCTGCCTACAAGGCAGCCTTAAAAAATGTTATTCATCAATGTTTCAGGCTAGTCATTAGCAGTCACACAATTATTATGCTGGCAAATGACTATAGATAGGCAGCCGAAAATTGTCAGAGGAATGGCATTCATTTTTACCAGCAAAAAAATGAGACTTTTGAGCTACTGCAACACCCAACATTTTAATAACAATCCATTTTTCAACGATACACTGTTCAGCTGGATAACCATGCCCAAGGACTAAACACAGGAAGCTTAAGATCAGACTGTCAGCTATGTTTGTTTTCTGTAAATCCCTTTGTGATGATGATGAACTGCACCATAACAGAGAAGGACAGTTTAGTGTTATTGTATAGATGACTCATACAGTCTCTATGGTTTGACAAGAGCACAGGGGTTTTTTTTCTAAATAAAGTAGTCAGTCCAAAAATAGAAGTAACACTTAGAAGAATGCAGCTCCAGGAGGAATTACAAATTCCATCTACCAAAAACACAGAGGTTGGTATGCTGGGGCATCTCTGCTGAGGATATTGTATGAAAGCCATTAATTCTTCATCTGGAATGTAAATCTATGCCATCCAAATGGGTTTTAAGTATTTCAAGGTAGAACTTCAGTTCCTTGCTAGAACCAGTTTTAACCAGTTGGGCAATTTTCACAGTCATTTTTATATTTGCTTTCTTGCTCAGAGCCCAGAGTTATGTGCCCTGTTGTCCCTGCAGTGCTGCGATGCGGTGTGGCTGGAATGGGTCCCCAGGCGAGGGAGGCAACGGGGCTGGTTCTGCCAGCCCTCCTCCTCTGCTCAACCCTGGCATGGCCTCCCCCACCAGCCAGCTCCAGGGCCATCACACCGCTTGCACAGGCGAAAGGGACGCCGCTGCCACAGCGTATGCAGTTGCACGTGCTAAGGTTTAATGCCACCTTGTTCATTGGAAGAAAAGGAAAGCATCAAGTCCAGGTAGAAGGAAAGCATTTCCACTTGTTTCTCATGCTATGCCAGAGCACTTTCCCTTCTCCCTAAAATATTCAGGAACATTTGAAAACAAATACTCTCATTTGCCCGAGATACCCTTGAGATGGGGTTTTGTGGCTGAACTACACCTCACCTTTAACACCGTCTCACTGAATTCTCAAATCTCACCCAACCAAACCCAAAAAGTCTCAACTGATGAATCCATTGGTCGTGTTTTCTTACAGAATGAATTACAGGAGCCTCCACCAAATGAGAAGGGAAAATACTAACAGAGAATACTAAAAAGAGAAAGGAAAATACTAACTCACTGCCTAGCTTCTAGCCAGGAGCTGTAGGGGTAAAATGCATGATGCACCACAGCTTGGGGTCTGTGTCACCCACCTGCCCAGAAACTATCTGTAATGCAACCAGGTTGAACTACATCCTGAGAGGAAGTTTCTGTTCACATGGTCCAAAATAAAGCCCATCGCTACTAACGCTTGTCGGACACAGGTGAAGACATGAAAGAAAACCTGTGCTTAAACTGGCTCCTCTGGGAAAGGTCCCTCTCCTGGATGCAGGCTGGGGCAGCAAGTTTTGTCAAGGGGGACGAGTAGGAGGACAAGGGAGCAAGCCAGCCGGCTGAAGGCAGAGGAACTTCTATCTGGCTCTGTTGCAAACTGGTTTAACATGGGTTTTCCTTAATTTCTGATACCCAAGGAGTCACACTGCTATAGGACAACCATGGAAGGGATGCAAATACGGCACAGCAATTGCCCCCTGCCCAGATGGGACGGCTGGCTTGGACTGGAGGCAGCCTTACACATACCAGCAGGTGACTGGGCTCTTCCAAGGCTCTCAGCAGTGGACAAGCCACCATTTAGGAAGTAGGGCTGGGCTTGGTTTTGCTGTTAAAAAACAAAAAACTCTGCAGTATAACCTAAACAACCAAGACATCCAGTGGCTCATCCTTATTTCAGTATTGCTCCAGCTTAGATCTAACAACAGCTCTATGCTTTTTGCATCAGGGATACTTTCATGTGCTTGGAGCAGGTTGCAGAGCGATGACTTCTGTGACTTGGCTACCGGGGGGCTTCATTTGACCTTGGGACTTCGCTGCCTTCTTATAGTAATGGCAAAGGGAGGACTGGAACTACAGTCTCCATTAAGTGTCAACTTGAAATACACAACACTTTAAATTTCAGATGAAAGGTCATTTAAATGCAAAATATGAACTTTTATTCATTAAAGTACGTAAGAAAATGCTCCGTTATATGCTACTGTACTACTGTGCAGTATGTATTTTGCTAGAGGTTTGGTTCCACCCATGTTGATATTAGTAACAAAGTTTACATTAATTTTCATGGTATAGGAATAGAATTACTCACTACAAAATGCATTCCTATAGTCTGAAGTTGGGCAAAAAAACAGTATCTAGAAAGTCTGGGAAAACTTATGCTTTCTCACAGCTGCATTTGTAAAACAGATTTTTTCTTTTAATTTGACTTCTGACCAAGATTGAATTGTAACTCAAGACTATTATTTCAAATTGCAGAAATGAATACTAAGAATCAGCATTAGGCTAGCTATAAAGCAAGCTATATGCTTGCTAAGAGCATATAGAAAAAATTGTGTAATAAGTCAAGCTTTAAAGCAATTCCAACTACAGTCAACTACTGGAAAATTAGATGATGTTGAAATTTAATACATATTGGGTTTTTACCGCATTCTAGACAAAGAATCACTTTATCTGCAGGTCTGACTATGAACAACAGTAATTCTCCCCAGTAGTTATTGTCAGCATCTCTCTTGAATTCCCATGGGTGTAAAAGAGAATAGGTTTTGCACAAAAATAATTAGGAGAACCAGTCAAATGAGGTGTTATTCTGGCCATACTACTTAACTGTAGATGTAGACAACAGCTGACTCACTGCTTAGAATCACACATTCTCTCACATCTTGGCGTCTGAAATAGCTGAAACATCACAACCTGAAAACAGGATTTATAACTGAGAAGTGGAAGTATTTTGCATTAATATTACATATAAACATGAATAAAACATTAACACGTAACTAGAATGTTTTTAATTTGTATCTGAGCAGTAACTGCAATCTCAGCTGTTTCGAAATACCAGAAGGCAGTTGTACATAAAAGATTCATTCTCTTTTGGTCTATGAATCAGCTACGAAAGAACTGAAGTTGCAGTTCATTCTCCTGTGCGCTCAGCAAGCCGAATAACTACATTATTACCGATCTGGGACAGATTGTAATGTTATAATTAACTCTGAGATAAAAACTGCTGAAAAAAATGTCAGTACTCAGTAAAAATATTCGGGGGGAAAAAAAAAGAACAACGGGCTGAGACTACAATAGAGCATAATTTTCTCAAACTCTACTCATACAGTATTTTCTAAACCAACATTTACATTTTTTAATGGATGTCCCACTTTCTTTGACTAGCAAATCATTTGCAGAAGTAGAAACTTTTGTTCAGAGTTATAATGAGAGATTGTTTGCAGAAAGAAAGATTTTTTTCAAGACTCCTTGGAAGCTGTACAGCAGCTCATCTATGTTGATTTAGCTTACAGTTTTTCTTAACACTAGGACAAACTGACCTTTAGCTGGAAAAGAAGTACTAAGTGGGGATATTTTATTTATCACTTTTTATTGCTTTAAATAAAATGCAAAGGCAAATTATGTGATTCTTGGTTTGTGTTTCAGGCCTGTAGCTCCACTTGCACTTGAAAAAGCACCCAACATATTTTCAGAGAAAAAAAAATATCTTCAAATGTGAGAAAAGAAGCGTGCAACAAGTACAGGATGGAAAACAAATTCTGCAAAGGAAGCAAATCGCAGCTGGCATTTTTGATGGGGAGAGAGAAAGGCACTGTGGGCAGGCTGGGTACAGAGCCCGGTGGTAGTACTCAGAAAAGTGAGGGGTCTGGGAAGAACGCATTCATCCTGTAACGTTTTGCAGTCCATAATGCATAGGTTTCTTAAATGGAGCCATACAGACATACTTTTTGCAGGTAGTTGTTTCCATCCAGACTGGCATTCTGTCAGAACCCTTGGCATTCTACCGTCACCAGGAGCTACAGCGATGATGACATGCAGCCCCACTCATGCACCGAGTGACGAGCCCTGCAGCCAGCCTCACCTCCCAGCTCTGCCAGCGACATGGACTCCTGCGGTCCGAGCAGCAGAAGGAAACATGGACGCAACTCATCTGCATCAAAAACAGATCAGCTGCTGCCATGAGCAGAGCTGTGTATGGGCAGCCAGAAGAGGAATGGGGAGATCAGAAGAGGTAAGAAACCGTTTGCTTTTGCTCAGTTCAGCCCCATCGCAGTGCATGGCCAGATCCAAAGGTTACTGGCATCAGTGGGATTTCTGGAGCTCAGTGCCCTTGCCTCAGGGCCTCCAGGAGGTGAGTGCCCCCCTAGATCTGAGGTGCCCAAAGTTAACTTGAGTGCCACCACCGACAGCAGCAGGTACCAAGATGTAAAAAGATGGCTAACCCCTTGTACAGCAGTGATCATGAGCCTGCGTCTGGTCACACCTCAGGACAAAGAGTGTCCCGACCCCCTCTCTGCGTCCTTGTGTCACCCACCCCAACACCGAGCCAAGCCCATCCAAACTCCCATGCTTTCCCCCACCACTCCCTCCCCGTTCCATACAAACTCAGACGCCCAGCCCAGCCCTCCTGCTTGTCCGCCTGTCCCTGCCCCATGCCTCAAGCTGTCTTTCAGCATCCTGAGCCAAAAGCACAGTTCCCACGTTGGCAGTGTTCCTGCAGGCTTCTGTATCAGGCCACCCTCACACCTGAGGGCTTGCCAGGCTAGAAGCCAGAGCCTCCCCCGTCCCCTGCCAGTGCTGATGGGGCACGCAAGGCAGCCCCTGGTTGCCATCCCAGAGGTGCCAAGAGCAGAGTGGAGCCAGCTCCAGGTCTGGGTTCGTGCTGGCGCACAGTCTCACCGGTGGTACGAGCACTGGTGTGCAGCGGTGATGCTGTGTGGGAGATGAAGTGTCCTGGGTCTGAGGCCAGGGAGCCCTGGCTCTCATGGCAGGTTAGTCTGTTCACTCTCACATGGGTTTTTTCTGGTGTGTGTGTTCCTCCTGCTCCCCACCCCAACATCTGCTGACATCCTTTCCCCTGGCTAATTGCCATAAAGGTCTGTCATCATGCAAGAAACTGCCAGTGGCTTGTAGGTGAAACTTGTGGCTTCAAGCATGGCTTTGTTTGGGAATGCATGAGAAAACGTAAGCATCACGGGTGTGCAGGGCTGTTGAGACTCCCAAGGAGAGGCTGCCAGCACGGGCGGCGAGGCTGGATACTGAACACTCACCATTTACATTTCATCACATATTACTGGAGGACATGTACTCCGTGTCTAGAAAATTAAGCTGTTATTACAAGACAAAAATTCATATGCTCTGAGGCTTGGTTTTGGCCTCGGCGCAAGGCTGTGTGCTCCTAGGAGTGGAGCGGTTGTGAAGCAGTAAGGGACATGCTCTGATTCACCGTGCGATCCAGCAAGAGCTTCCAAACCATGGAGCAGTTGTTTTTCTTAGAGTCGCCAAAAGATTTTGTTCACCTGCCAAATTCATCTGACTTGTCCTGCCTTGCACCCCTTTGGAAAGAAAGAGCAGACCCAACTGGCGTACGCTGTAGTCACAACTAAGGCAAGCTCCTCCAAGCTCGGGTGTACTTCAGCTCACAGAGACAAACTGCGGGTAAAGATATATACAATATCCTTCAAGGAGACAAATGGAAGCAATGTGTGCTGTATCAAGTACTAGCAGGCTATGTTTCTGTGATACATACTGGTTTTTTGAGAGAGCCAGAGTAAGATTAGCGGGTCTCTGCAAGAAACCCCAAACAAGACCACTGATACAAGAACCATATGAGTTCTTGGATCAGCCCCATTGCTGTGGGAGGTTTCTCTGGCCTCCTGCTAATGCCTTTCTACGTACTTGCTTCTCAGCGTTCCCAGTGTTCAGTCAGCTTTAACAAGAGGAAACATATTGTACACAAAAATATTAGAAAAAAAGGTACACGTACCTGATTTCCTAATTACAAGAAATTCAAAGAAGCACTTTATGCATGGTTCTAACAGCTTCTTTCCCATTTCCCTTCTCTTTTCTTCTCCCTTCCTCTCTTCCAAGTCTGCTGATAGGTATTTTGGGGTCTATGAATTGTGGCTGCAGAGAGTGCATTTCTGGAACACTCTCTGTGGTTCTCCTAGCTATAAAACATGTAGTTAGCCCTCTCTGATGGACCATAAATATAGAAACACTCACCTAGCTGTTTGCTGTAATGCTGTATTGCTTCCACTTCTGAATTATATCAAAAGCAAGTTGTATTAGCCAGTTCCTCATTTTCATCTCATCATCAGGTGCTCAAAGGTGGGTGGATAAAAAGCACCGTCAAGGTGTGATGCACTGTTAGTAGAATGGTGGCTTGCACAAAAAAGTGCAGGTGCTTTCAGTGTGCAAATGAGGCCAGGTTGTGCTGGCAAAGGATGAAAGTTGGGGGAGATTTCTGGGAGTGAAGTTCCATGATTCCCTAGCAGGGATTAACTTCTATCAACTTGGCGAGATGGCAGAGCCACCCATCAACTGCTGAATCAAGGATGAGGTAAAAAGACTGGAAGCTCTGCCCCCCCTGTTGTCACCGGTGCTCGTCTCCTGGGGGGTGGCCAAAGCAGCTTCAGGAGGACATCTATAGGACTTTCTGTGGCCCACAGACGTTCACAGGGAAATTGCCGCCAGCCAGAGTCAGTAGGAAGGATGATGCTTTTATACACAGCCAGTCCATTTGTCATGTCCAAACAGATGTAGGGTCACATGATAGCCTTGGCTGCACAAACACGGATGCCGTGAAGTTTCTTACACCCAGCTTTACTAAGACACTTAGGGACAGTGGTGCTCAGAGACACAGGCTGGTTTTTCGGGTGCAGATGTTCAGCTCACTTTTTTCTCTTCAGAGGGCAGAGTCATGCGGACTGCCTGTGACAGCCCATGACTGCTCAGAGTCTGAAGTGCTCACCTAGAAAGCAGGAGACCTGCATTCAGTGCTCTCCTCAGCCTGACGTGACTTAAAGCAACACCTTGCCCCCTCCGGGAGTCTCTTCCAGCCACTGGACTGCATACTTCTATGGAACCAGGGCATTCCCTGCCTCTTCTCTCAAAGCAGAGTGATAGAACAGGAAAGAAACGAGCTTCAGAGGGCCAGAGTGAGAAAGAACAAGCGAGAAAGCACCTCTTTATGTCATCCACTAATGTGGGCATTCAGCTGAAGGACCGAGACATTGGCTCCAGCCTGCTTTCTGAACTGGAAGAGGGGTTTAAGAGCTGTATACTTCCATCCCAGCTGTGAGAATAATTAACATGAACAGACCCCCTCTTGAAAAATAAAAGGTTATTCAAGTAAACCAATGTAATGACTGTTGCTAGAATGCCATATCCCACAGGAGCAGACAAACCAATGATTCATTAATGCTTCTAGCTGGAAAGGTAGGGGCTGTTATCCTGTCGATTAACGTAACCTCCTATCTCTCATTAGAGCACAGACTGGAAGCAAGTCCGAGTCAACCTTTATTATTATAATGAGTCATATGCACTGTGGCAACTGCTCAGACATCCCCCGAGCCAGCCCTCATGCTATGTAAAATAAGGGGCAGTCCAAATACCTGACAGCTTCACAGACCAGTCCTGTTCTTAACTATTACAGTCACAGGTAAGTTCTGCAGTCTTAACCGGGGCTCAAAAATTGACTCAGCAGTGGGGCAGTCTAAGGACAACTGGCTGGCAGGGTGGTGAGTGAATTTGTTAAGGTCGTGAGCAAGTGCATGCATTTTGTGCCGTTCATTTTCTCCTCCCCACTGGCTCTGGTTTCGAGAACAGCAGGGGATAGAGACTGTCAACGATCCAGACTTCCGAAATGCTCAGAGAGAGAGAGTGACGGTCAAGTTCAATTACCTCTTAATTGATAAGCAGGATCCCAGCAGCCAGGATACAGGGACAGGGCAACATGCCTGCTTGTGTCCTGCACCCCAGGCTTGCTGCTGATGCTGGCTTGTCTGCCAGAGATGTTTATTGCTGTTGCAGCCCATTTTTGTAGGCTAACACTTTGTTATTCATTATCAGATTTATCATTAAAAGGACAGGATCAGGTCTTATTCTTGTATCCATTTTCTGGATACCCAGGGATGTCACTAGATATAAACTCCACAGGAACCACAACACTTGTACCCTGAAGTCTGCCTAGTACCTGAAACTGAGAAATGCCATGTTAAAAATAATTCATTTAAACAAGATAAAATTTATAGAGAATAAAAAGTGTTTGTACTTCTATCCAAACATCAGTGCATACTCAGCATATTAGAACCCAGCACAAAGATCAGATCCTGAACGGAAATAAAAATGTTTTAGAAAGCTGTGTTCAGCGGAAAGGAAGATGACACTCCAGTAAAACTAAAAGTAAATATTTGCAAAGGCAGGCAACAATAAGGTAGCTGATCTTTTAGGACTAACCTTTTGTCTTCTGAGATCTATACCTTAGTGTCATGGGAATACAGAGGCCAAGCAAAGCATGGAATAGCGAAAATCAATGAAAATTTTATCACTCAGTATTGCTGAGTTGGACCAATGTTGCACATTTTGAAAATATCTTCAGAAGTATATTGCTGAATCAAAAGCAATAAAGCAGTTTAAAAATCCCAACAACCCAACAATGTCTCAAAACCACATTACAGAAGTTAATGTGTGAACTCTGGAAACTGTTGAGGTTTAACTTGCAGGGCACGAAGCAGCAACAAAACCCTTTGAGATTACCATCTTTTAAGGTTAGACCCATTATTGGTAGTAATTCCTACTGTGTTTATAAGTTGGTTAATGACTACAAGACAGCTTGAATACAAAGGAGAACTTGGAGCTGGGGGAACTTGGAAGACAAATTCCTGATGGCAGATTTTAAAATGAACAAGCAGCAAAAGCAGGGAATGAGGTCAGGCTGCTCAGTCCCACTGCCTCACTGGCTTGTTGGGATGAGGAGAGGAATAAACGCTGGTAAAGATAAGAAATATTTGTAACTTGGTACTGAAGTGTTTGGTAGCTGCTCTACCAACTTTGATGTAATACTGAAGTCTTAAAGCATATAAAGAAAGACTTTTTAGAGAAATGTGATCCCTGAGCCTCAGAAGCTGCCCCCACATAAAAAAAGTGCCGTAAAATAACATAGTAATACTCCAGTTACAAAATGCTAGGAGGAAAATTACAGGCAATTTCAGTCCTGTTGCTATTTTCTTTACTGCTTTGAAGGAATGCAGTAGATTACCTGCATTAGACAGGCAGGCTTAGAAAATGGTTCTCTTTTACAGGCTGCTACAGTCTCAAAGGCTTTAATGCCTTTGGAAATGTCCACACAGCAAAATAAAGGACACAAAATAGCATAGTAAACCTAACAAGCTTTTATCTTGCTATTACAGATAACAATAGCAGCAAAAACATAGCAGGTGGAAAGGGCTTTCCACACTAGCATGTGTCTGTAACATCCATCTAGAGCCCCAGGGTGGTTTGTGTTTAGGTTGCTATGAGTTTGTGCTCCCGTCTGTGTCGGTCCATCTTGTGTTGTGTAGGCATGTTTTCTGTCTCACAAGCAGTAGACGCAGATAACGACGTCTAATTAATGGAGCTCCCCCTCACCCAGCTGGAATCTGAACAGGCTAGGGACAAAACTGATAGCATGCGGTTTCAAAGAGTACCACAGTTAGGTAGCAGAAGGTTCATTTTGCATATCACGTCCATTTTAACTGTGATAGCATAAGAACAGCACCTGTTAAGACGGATCTGCAAGGAGGAAACTTTTCAGAACACAAAGACCCATCTAGGTCCCCGGCTAGTACTTATTATTGGATATTTGGCAGGTTGTGTCTCTATGGGTGATGTCTGAATACCAAACTGTTTGGGAGTACAAGAAGACAGGAAATGGTCAATGAAACCATTTGTCTTTAGCCCTTCTCCCTAATAAGCAGTGACCAGAAGGTCCACTTGATATCTTCTGCCTATTGTTTAATTTATTTTTAAATAATCATCATTAAGACTATTATTTGCACTGTGGCAGGTGCTGTACAAATAGGGCAAAGCAATAGGGGAGTCTACTGTAAGGGGAGGAGTGAGGTGGATGTCAGTAATTTGGGTTCACAGGCACCTGAACAGGCTCTGAACAAGAAAGCCAGACACAAAATGGCACACATGAAGCACCTGACAATTATACAAGATCCAACCCAGGTTTTTCACTGTCAACATAACTCACTGCAACACTGAATCGTTACATTCCTCGCCCCTTTCCACACCAATACCAGCGTCATCTGCATGTTAATTCGCTTCAGGAACTGCACTTTTATACAATGCTAAAAAGAGCTAGTTGGAAAATACATTTTTTTCTCCATTGAAAAAATAAACTGTTTCCATCAAAAATCTAACTTACACAACTTTCTTTCATTTCTGAGAAACAGCTTATCAAAAGAAAAATCATAAAAAATTGTTGAGGAAAATGTTAAACTGATTTCTTCCCACTTTATTTAGTTGAAAATGATCTGATTGGGAAAAAGATCCTGATCAGCTAGTAAGGCCGTGTGTGCATTGACCGGTATAAGCAAAATTTCCAGTGATGTTGAGGAACACGGAAGAAAAGAGGTTTACCTTACCCCACTTGTTCCATCTGTTTGCCGTTGCAATGGCATGTTTAGCCTGCAGTCATCTTAATGCAGAAAAAACATACCAAGCTAACCTGGATACTAGAAATGTGCCAACCCAAAACTCAAGGTAGGTTAGTTTATCCAAGAGATAAGGTGCATGTTCATGATTGTGACAGACACACCTTGAAGTCCTGTCTGCATCAGTCAGTCACTTCATATGGATGCAACACACCTATGTTAAAGGGTTTCTGTTGGTAACCTCACCGGTGTACGATTTTCTGAAGCAGATAATGAAAAAACATGCAACCTTTCCAGCTGAGAAATAACCTCATATTTTCCTATTACAATAGCAGCAAAAGGGATCCAACAAGGTCACACAGCCCAACCCCCAGCCCACCCCCCACCCCCAGGCAGGAACAACTAAATTTAAACCATCTATCACAGCAACTGCTTACTATACTTTTCTTGTCTGCTCACACATTCTTTTTAAACCAGCCTTAACCTTTCTCTTTCAATTAAAGGAGGATGGACGATAGCTTTCTTGCTTTAAGAGACTTCCTGCTGTTTCTCTCTTTCTATGTATTGTTTTTGCTGGATATTTTTCAAAGTCAAATGCCCTTCCTAGAAATCTGGGCACTTTGTTGTCAGAGCTAAAACTGCTGTTGGGGTTCGCTGTTGACTAATGTGTGTAGACGGGGACTGATGTCATTTTTGTAAGAAAAGCAAATGCTTGCAGGAAAAGAATGGGAATATATATTATTGTGGGCATTGAAATAAGCATTATGGAGATGGTATGTTTTCTGTTTATTATCTGATAATTTCCTTGGTTTTCTGGGACAGATTCTCAGCTTGTATAAACACAAATTTCAAGTAGGACTGACCCATGCTAGTTTACACTAAGCAATAATCTGACTCACGGTCTTGACAGACAGTGTACTTGAGCAACCTTAAGTGAGAATTCACTTTCTCTGTGGCTTCAGCTGCAATGTCCATGATAGTGTTTACCAAGAAAAAATATAAACCTGTGGGAAAAAAATTTGTTTGTAATACACATACCTGAGAAAACGGCAAAGACCCCTTTTTTGAAATAGAGATTTTACTTACAAGATGCTATGGCTCAAAGGTATATTTTGGCCAAAATGCTGTGCTCTGATGTAACACAGAAAAGTACAGACCTCAAGAAATCAGCTTTGATCAACAAATGTAGCATAAACACAGTTATCACATAATTACGTCTCTGCCATTCTCTGCTGCAAAGACTGGAGAGTTGTGGAAAGCTCTGGAATAGTAAAGGCCTGAATACAAACCAGCCATTTTCTCATATTTCAAGTGATGCAGAAAGAAGTAACAGTCTATCCATTTTCACTGTGCAATTTTTTAGTGTTCCTGAGCAGGAAAAAAAGGGAAGTCTCCTGCCCGTTTTCTCCTCGTATGTATTAAACTAATTACTCTGCTTTAACAAGGGGAACTTTGTTCTCATAATTTCCAAGTTTCATTCCAAACCCTGCAGCTAATCATGACCACAGTCACTGATAATGAGTAGTAAATTGTTATAGTCCTTAGAGCCTGATAGGTACATTCCAGCCTGCATCATGTAGCCCTGCTTCTCTATACATTATTGTTCACAGATGGTAGCTGTCAAACTCTGTCAACTTCATATACACATTCAGAGTCACATCCGCATTCCTGAAATTTATGACTGCACAGCCCTCACCTTCTAAGGCCCTTAATTCAATAACATGTCACGTCCCTTCAGTCTCACCCTGCTTTAAAATACTTTCACTCACTTACATGCCTTCCATTTAGGAAAAAAAAAGAAAAAAAACCAACAAAAAACTACTGAGTTATTACAATGTAAATATTTTAATAGAACTGGGGAGGGGCGGGGAGTCTATCTGGCTTTAAACAGCCCCATTATTACATTAAGATTGATGGTCAGGAGCTAATGGAACATTTGCTTTAAAAGTTTATGTAACTACAAGGAAAGTGGATATAGATATGTGTATCTATTGACTGCCACATCACTGAGGTTTTGGGTAACAGTACACAATACAAAGAGATATTTGCAGAGGCTTCATGGTCTAAAGCGTATTATTTAGTCCAGCTTTGTCTAATATTTAAACCCCAAGCAAAATAAAAATAGGTATGAAAAATGTCCATTTCATTTTAAAAGCACTTATTTTAAAATGAATAAATATAGCACTGTGGAGATGGATGTCTGAGGACACTGTCACTAGCAACGTGAATGAAGAGAGAAATTCCTTCCTCTGACCTGACTGAGAAAATTAAGCGCAAATAAGTAAAGAAAGCAAGTAAAGCAAAAGCATCACAAATAAATTAAGACATTTTTATTTTTTCCACCTAACAATGCAAAGACATTACTAGTAACTCAGAGACCATACTGGTTGCATGTATCCCCCCTTCCTTGCAGGGCTGTCCTAGCCAAGTCCCTGTTGGCTCAGGAAAGGAAATCAGCAGAAGCACCTTTCTAGAGCTTTTGCACTTCCAAATTGGCCTTGTCTCTAGTTCACCCAGGGCCATCTTCCAGAACTCAAGTCTGAAGACTCAAGTACAGCGAGCTGCAGCAGTGGTCTGTAAGCTGATCGTGTGTCGGGGCTAGAAATGAATCAGCCAGAGCTCCCAGCTGGATCTGCCCATGCGATTCCCATCTGTGAGCTACTCAGAAAGTCAGCAAGTCTTCAAAACTGAGGGATGTTGGATTTTACTAGGATGTGCACAGGACAGATACCAGAAATTAAAATGATTGGTACATAACTGTTCCCTCTCCCACTGTGTCCTTGAAGACAGGCCCTTAAAGGCTCGGGGGTCCTTTTATTTCACCTGTTCCACAAATGCAGAAGACCTAAGCATCACCCTGCTGACAGCCCTGTGAGTGCCTTGGCAGGACAGCACCCCCCGTGAACAGCACACAGCACCTCACCCCTGGCTCAGCAGCCACACAGGCTGTGTTACAGATTAAGGTAGTCTCATGCTGTAAAGAAACTAACCTGTGTTTTCCTCCTACATGTCTTTCAGGCTAAAGTAAGCCACTTTGTATCCATGAATAATGCAGTAGGACTTAGCTGGTCCTGGAGAAACACTTCAATTACACCCCCACACCCCACACACCCCCCCAACACACACAACCCCCCCACACACCTCCCCCGTAAGAGGAGAACTATGAGCAATCTGATAGGGATTACTCTGAAATTCAGTTGCAATGCTGGAGTCCCCCTTCCCTCATTAACCTTTTAAAAAGAACCTTAACACTTTCACCACTGTCCCTGGTGGGAACTGGTGCCACCATTAAGGACATGTAACACACACGCTATATCACATTTATGGCCACCTCCTCTGCCGCTAATATCACTGTAAACCCATTGCTGCAGCAGTGATGTATGTGCCAGATGAAAGGTTTGTGAGGCTATAAATTATCCAGAGCTGGATGTTCTGAGACCACAGCAGTGGTGACCTTGAGATCATGTCACGGTGGGGCTCCTTTATAGGTTCCCCCCACACAAGAGTGCATCCTGCCAAGGTGGAGACGCAGCCTAGGTCAGAGGCTGCCTCTTGTGAAATGTTGGGAATAACATTCTGAAAACAGCTTGTTCTGTAGTCTTCCTTCACCTTGTGTGAAAGGGTAACAATTAAATCATTGCAAAATGCATCATATGATACTTCAGTGCTAGCAACAAGCAAGCTAAAAATGGCCCGGGATTTAACTCAAGGTGAGATTTTAAATCTACCCATTCTCAAAGAAAGTGTGATTGACCAAGACACCTGGGAATGTAAGCAAAACAAAAAAGAAACAAAGGCAAAAAGGCATCCACCCCATTAGTAAAACATTAACAAGGTGAGGAATGTTTTGATAGTCTGTGATTTCTGAGATTCTGGTCTGATTCCCTTGCTGCCGCAGCTCTTCTGTGTAATGGGTAAATGGTGTGCAGCCACGCTCTATCACAGAGGAGATAAATAGATTCAAGACTCCAAAACTACTCAGATAACACAGTAAAACTGGCTGCAAAATGGGCTGCATTATCACAGGTCTGGACTTGAGTCAGGAAAACATCTTTAGTCAGGAAAGCTCTTAAAGTCACCGGGAGATATGGTCTATTCACCGTTACACTGCCCCAATGCTCTGTTGTTTGTCTCTTTGGAAAGCAGAAGCAGAAGGTGGTATGAAAGCTTTTCAGTAAGAGCTTATCTGTCCTTAAGATACTGGAAGGAGAAAAAAGCAATTTATAGGCTGTGATTTTAAAAACCCTATGCATGGGGTTTTTGTCGTGACAAGACAATGTCTCAGTCCATTCTGCATACTCTTTAGTGCTGCAGGGCATAAAAGAAAGGAGCATTACACAGCACGCATCCTGCTAACAGAGCCACACCACCCATCAGCTGTGAAATCAGTCAACCAGGCTCATTCCGGCTCTTACTTTGTTCTGGTTTCTTGATAACTGTTCAGCTATATACGGGACGTCTGAGAAAAATAACCTCAAGGAATAACCTGCTTTGCCTAGGAATATCTCTCTTGATCAGCCAGCTGTGTGAATGAAGGGAGCCATGGATACCAATTACCCTTCTAAGTGCTGATCTATCCCCCTGTAACAGCTGATGAATATCCATGGTATTACTGGGAGTGTGAAGAGCAGCAGTTAGTCAGATAGTGATTCAGTCCCACTAAATCATATTGGCCAAATTACTGGTCCATGTGATTCTCCAGTGACCTGTATCTGGGTAAGAAAGGTACCTCTCTCATCCTGTTAGTATGTTTTATTTGAATAGCTTACCAAAATGCAGGCTGCCTGAGCACAACAGGCACGAGCAGTATCCAGCAGAATGAGGCTTGGCTCTTAGCTGATAACTTCAGCGTTAATGTATGACAAGTAATTACAACCCATGCTTAAAAGAAAGTGCTAGAAAAAACATGTGACTTTCGAAAAGATGGTTATAATTGTTTCCTATTTCCTAAATTTATAAAAGGAGGAAGCTATTAATTTGGTCTTGCTTATAAAAAGAATTGCAGGGTATATAGAAAAAAAACCCCTAAGAATTGTAAGATTGCCTGGACTTAGATTTGCAAACATTCTCCACTGTTGCAGGACCTGAACCAAACCCAAGTGTTTGAAAGCGACTGAAATTTTCTCTTTTCAAAATAAAAATCCAATCCACTCTAACTCTATGCACTGCTTGTTACAAACAAAAAGTCGGGTTTTTTTCCTGTTTATATATCAGTTACAGCTTAACTGGGGATACAGTGGAGCCACTGTACCGGCGACTTGCTGCTGATCTACACCACATTCCTCCAGGTGCCGATTAGAGTGGCCTTATCGGGAAGCTTTGTGCAGGTGCACCAGGGAGTGCGCCGGGCTGGCAGCAGGCTGGGGAGCATTCTTCTGCCGAAACATCAGGGCCTAATTACACAGCAGTAAGGGGGGAACGCATACAATGCAGAGGACTTCTGATCCAAAGTCCACAAATACTGGTAAAAAGCATTTTCTTAACATGAACAGAAGCAATTTTGCAAGCCATGTTTTTGCTTCACCTTGCCAAGAGACTTGAATAGAAACATTCCATTGCTGAGCAAGCCTCTGTGAAAAATACACAACTGAATCGGTAAACAATGAAACAATTTACAACCAGCTTGTAAAAAGTGCAATAGGGAGATGTTTTTTTTTAAATATGTATGGGTCTGTACCACACCGCTTATTTTCAAAGTGTTCCGCACCTTGAAGAGCAGGATTATGGATTCACCTTCTCACCAGGTGACGAGGAGGGCTGAAGGTGAGTAGCAGGACGAAGACCTAGCAAGGGCATGAAACATTAAGATTTTGGAGGAAAGAGAATTTAACCCAATCTGCTACCCACCTTCCCTTCTCTGATGGAGCCTTGCTGGAGAAGATGTTGATGGAGGTGAAGTATCATGTTAAAAGTTCAGGACTGGGGGAGGTACCCCCAGAGATAGTTCCGGGTTGGGAGATGGAGGGGCACAGGAGGCTACTTGCCAGCTAAGGATGAGCTGCATGAAGAACTTGTTTCATGTGAGGAGGCACAGGAAACCTGTTTCCTTACTGGGACAAGCAATGGTTTAGACCAGAATTAGAGTAATTATCTCAGCAGCAGTTGTGAAGACCACTCTCTCTTCAATGTGATTTTCATCCATGCAAACTGTATTCAGCGCTACAACCAGAAGCTTTCAAGAACCTCGATGGAACAGCACATCCAAAGTGCTGAAACCATCACACCGGCAATCAAACATCCACTTCACATGCTTCCTGGGCACTACGACCACCTAGCTGTTTGGGCCACTTTGGGGACATTTTTTTCTAGTTGGCATATCAGAAGCAGAAATAAGTTTGGGGTCTTTTTCACTCACAGAATAAGGCATTTTGGTGAATGGTAAGGTAGCAAGGTTTTGCAGTGTGATAATTTGTAGGACTGAAATGTTTCTAGGTAAGTAAGACAAAGAAACCTTGATAATAGATTTATGGAATTTGATTGCTCTAACAGCAAGAACTTCAGAACATATTTGTTTGGCCACTCTGATCTTGACTAAATTATTAATGTGAAGATGATCCAAGTATGAATGAACTGAACAAGGCTGAATAAGGCACTGCAGATGTACTGTGAGGCATATTACTTAACATATATATATTTATATATACATTTAGATTGCTCAGTTCATAAAAAGGCACAGGAGGACAGGGAGATTAGCATCGTGTTTCTGTCTCCTCTAGGGAGCACAGAGTCAAGAGGTATCTACATATTTCCAAGCAAGGTGAATACTATGTATTGATCTTTGCTCTGCGGTACAAGGGATTCTGCTACTGTGCACTGTCCTCCCAGCAAAAAGATGTTGAGAGATTACCAGCATAAAGTGGTATCCATAGGATTCAGCAGCAACTCCTCTGGTAAGCCCAGTGCTGAGTTATAAAATCAGTCGTCCTTTGTGGCTCTTCCTTTAGATGAAGGATGGGAACTTTTCCCTCCTCTTTATCCCAGTCATCCTGCACCGCCAGATGAGAAAGCTCACACTGTACTAGTTCTGGGAACAAAAGGAACGGTTCTTTCCTCTGACGCTGACAACCTGATACCGTTCAGAAGCACTGCCAATTTAAATTAGGAACATGGAAAAGGTACAAGGAGTTTAGGCAGCTTAACTGAATTGGCATGCTTATTGAAAAGGGCCTCTGGTACCTTGAATTTGTATGCAGCCAGTGGAGCTGCTAAGCCAGAACAATCGCTCACCAGGAACACAAATGCGGACCAGACGTGCTTCATTCAATCAAGCTTTCAGTAAGATTTTTGTCCTCCATCTAGGCATTCTAACAGCAAACATACCAAGGTATTATTCTTAAAACAGAACCATAATTTGAATATCACCAAGCCAATAAGATCGTTACCAGAAAGGTCACAAGTATCCTTAAAAATAGTGCAAATTGACCTATTTTCTAGTAACAAAAGGCTCTGAAGGTATGGTATTTTGCCACTTTACATGCAGCTATTTTTGTTTCTTAGTGTTGCAATACCAGCTGAAAATCATCTTAAGTGTTACAGTATGGTGGCAGCAAGTTTCCTGCTGTCATGCTGGGACAAGGAGGAAAGCTCAGTGGTGTTATTTCCATTTACTTGCTAAATGTTGTATGCGTAGAAAAGAATCAGTAAGAGGGTAGGCCAGTACAGTCTTGCATACTGACAGTGAAAGATTATAGCCCAACTCTTTCAAAACTGATTTAAAAACTATTCTGAGAAAAAAATACCTACATGTTTTTCCCCGGAATGTTGAGAGATTAGATGAGTATGAAACAGAGCCTGGGCTGCCTGTCTCCATAATAAAATCACCAGGCCAGGCTCTGGCATAAATCTGCTGTAATTCAAAATGAGATTGATATGGTTATTACTAGAAACTGTTTAGCAAACATCTCAGCAATCAGGCTTTCTGAGTTACAAAATAAAGGCAAAGAGGAGAAAGCCACTAGTCTTTTGCCAGCTCCACATTAATTCAGTTCTGATTATTGAGCCTTAGCTATTTTTAATGGTGGGTTTAGGTGCCACATGGCCTCATGGATACCCTGGTGCAACCCTCTGGATAATTTTCTTCCCTTGTCCTCCTGCTTTGTGTAAGTTTGAGACTTTCAAAATTGAAAAAAACGAAGCCTGCATTTCAAAAAGAAATTTCATAATTATTTAGAGTAATTTAGGTTTTTCCTCTTTTTGTTGATGATACAATGCAGTGGGTTTTCTTTTCAGTACTGTGCTCCAGCACCTTGCTCTCCTTCTGTTTTACCTTTTTCTCCTTTCAAGCCAACCTGTGATTTAAGTGTTGCAACCTGAACAAGAAAGGTGTTTGCCTTATACCAAATATCCTGGATTTGATACACTACTATTTCCTTCATAAGACAAAAAGCCTTTTTGTTACAAAACATGTTTCAAGAACCTATATATAACACTTCACCAGAATTTTATAATTTCTAGGACTTACGGGCACTTCTTGCTGTGAATCAGGGTTAATGTGCTGCAAGCTTGGCGAAAAGCAGCTCTGTAACCACATGCAGAGAATCTAACAATTAAGATGCCCTGAATAAATGGGACACAAGTACATCTTTAAACAAAATTATGTTTTTGTCCTTGGGTAGCCAAGGTGTTTAGCTGTTGTACAGTGGGTACGATGAGGTAATAGATAAGACGAAACTAATTTTCTCAATACAGTAAAATCAGTTATTTATAGGAGTATGATCATAAGGAGACATATTTGCTGCTATTGATTTACACACAATTCCAGCTATTTAAAACAGTTTCAGAAGATCAAAATTATTACTGTTATAAAATCATTAGTGCTATATATCCACCAGTGCTGTTGGATGCCCAGCACTATAGAGAACCAGGTCCCTTAGGATATATCCAGACCCCATGGCACGAACTGCCCCATAAAATTAGGTCTAAGCAGATTAATTTGCATACTGTGAGAAGTCTAAATGCAATTTTATGGTGTTGCCTATAGGCTTATTTACCATGTTCTTCTCTGCTACCACAAGGACTGATTCTATATAAATTACAGTGGACTTTTTTACACTGCGCTGATCACATCCCTTTAGGCTCATTTGTAGATTTGCAGCTCCAGGGACAGAACAGAAGACGAACTCCTGAGTGAGGGAAATGTACCCTTCTCTTGCCCTACAAATGTCTGAAAGTGTACTTTCCCAGGTATGCAAATTGTAACGAGGCCCCATCCATTTCCATTACCTTCCTTCTCTCTCCCTAACTCTTTCCCAAGACATAACGCCCTGCAGAAGCTGTGCCTGCTGGGACCTACATACTTGCTAAGTCCTTTTTGTTCTGATTAATCTTGGGTAGCCACCCATCCCTGGGTGCAGCTTGTTTCTGTATGCACGTTTACATAAACAGACCTGCTCCAAGCAGCTTGGAATCACAGGCAGCAAGCATATATGGTGACCCCCCAGCACTGCATTCAGCAGAGCTGCAGCTGAACAAGGAGCAAGGAGCCAAAGTCTGTGATCACAGCTGGCTCTGTTTCTAGTTAGGTGAGGACAGAAACCACACAGCCAGTACAACCAATTGCATTTGAAAACTCACATGTGTTTGCTGAATTGGAGCACTGCTTTTCTAACAAGCAGAGGTGATATTACCCTTGGTGTTTTTTTTCAGCTGAATTAACAGCAAATTAAACAAGAGTTTAATTAAAATTTAATTAAAACAAGAATTTGTTTTCTGGACAAGCTGCCTGCAAACAATTTTGGGCAGAAAAATTATCCAAGATTAAAAAGATCAAGTGAGCTTTTAGACCAGCGTTACCGAGTTGTTATGTAACACAATCATCTGGCTCGTGTGTTAGATACCTTTTTAGTAGGCTATGACTGTGAACAAAGTATATTTTGGAATCCTAAACTATCAATCTACTGGCACGGAGAACCAATGACTGATATTGAATATCCCACCTCTTGCTAAGTTATAGAATAGAAATGTGAGAGGTGTGTCAAATGTTCCTGGTTTTGACACATAAACTATCGAACAAGAAGAAAGACTAGTAGAGCTTCAATGTGGACTAGATACACTGACATTTACAAAATGTCTACACTTTGTTCTATGTTTTATTCTGTTCTTGCCAATTTTATATCAGCTCTAGATAAGTTTCGATCACCAACCAATTCTCACATTGATTTTAATTTTGTAATTCATCATATGTCAATACTTTGTTGGTGGAACAGACTACTGAGCTTATATTGTCGCAAACAACATTTAACATCTCTTTAGCAGGGGCCTTGATTTTTTTCCCCCCTCAGTTAATGTCTTTAGGCAACTGAAGAAATGGACTTCCCACAATAGGTGGCATTCAGTCAGTGCTGCTTATGGAACTATTCCAACCCAGAGCAACCGAACCCAGCTCCCAAGGCTCCTGAACAACTTGTGAAACACAAACCACGGCATCTTCACTGGCTGCTTCTTCAGAAGCATTGACACAGCCTTATCTACACTCTTCTTCAGTCCATGCCAAAAAACTTAAGTCAAATTTATGGTAGCTTTCCGATTTCAAAGTAAAATTGGAATTACAATACCCCCTGTGTGATGGCTATAAACACTTTTTCAGTCATCTCATGGTGCTTCCTCAAGCTATCATTTTCCAGGTAGATTTGTTTCATTATTATAACTCCACGTTCTATCTAGTTTTTAATTACGATTATATATTGCTTAAATAGGACTTTCTTTTACCCTAGTGATGCTACCCAAATGACACTAAAGCATGCACACAATAATCTGAGACTGTCCTCGTATTCTAGATCGAGTCTCCCATACCATTCTCTGTATGAAACGCATGTTTTCCTAAAACTCTTTACCTCAATGATTGTTTTGATTTACACATTGGCCCTGTAGTGTGTTACAGACTATGGGTATGAACTGTAAATAGTGTCTTTACCTCTAGAGCTGTGTTAGGAAACAAAATTCAAGCAAGGAATTAAGTATTCTGCAGGACTAGCTCAGATTCTTAAAAGAACTGCATCACGAGTAACAATAACAAAATCAAATAAAGCTCCTGCTTACCAAAACAGTTCATATTTGCAAGACTGTTTCTATTGTGTGACATATTTGATGAGACATAGGGTGTGAATTAAGACTTCTTAAAAGACAGTCTACCACTGTGTGTTTTATATTTCCTTCAGTGCCTGCAGGGTAATAATTATTTTTTTCCTCTTGGCTTCATGATGTAAGTATGGAATTACATTATCAACAGTTTCGGTGCGGCCAATCCAAATCACTTGGCTGAACCAACCACGCCCTGCCACCTGAAGAGATTAAGAAATACCAAAGATTTTGATTTTAGTAACCAGCTGTGGTGGTCTGACCTTGGCTGGACACCCGGTGCTCACCAAGTTGCTCTATCACTGCTGTCCTCTGTACAAGGGAGGGGCAGGGGGCAGGGACAAAATATGATGAAAAAAAATTTTGTGAGTCAAGATGAAGGTGGTTTAATAAAGTAAAAACAAAGGCCGCACATGGAAGTAAAGGAAAACAAAAGATTTTATTCTGTACTTCCCATTAGCAGGCCATGTCCGGCCACTTCCTAGGAAGTATGGCTTCACATAGCAGTTGCACCAGAAGACAAACATCATAAATGAATATCTTTGTAACGAATGCCCCCAGTCCCCCGCTTCTCTTAGCTTTTATTGCTGAGCAGACATCATACGGTGTGGAATATCCCTTGGTCAGTTTGGATGAGCTGTCCTGGCTGTGCCCCCTCCCCAATATGTTGCCCACCCCCAGCTGGCTGTTGGTGGGGGAATGCTGGAGAGCCAGCCTGGATGCGGTAGAGCACGGCTCAGCAGTAGCCAAATCGCTGGTGTGTTACCAGCACCTTTCTAGCTATGAGTACAAAGCACAGCGCTGCCAGGGCTGCTGCGGGAAAATTAACTCCATCTCAGCCAGACCCTATACACCAGCAGTGGGATTTTCAAACTGTTCAGTACTGAACAAATTTTGCTCTAATGACATCAACAGTAAAACACTAATCTCAGAAAGACTGGAAAGAATTCAGTTCTGAATACTTCTGAAAAATCCTACCCTAAAATTATTTATTTAAGTTACTTCAAAACATGCAATTTATAGAATCTGCCACAAGAAATTCTACCAGAGTCAATCTGAAAGGCAGCTGGGAATATAAGCAAACAGATATCCATATAATATTCTTACTTGGAGCTTTGAAATCTGACAACTGAAAATAATTTACTTGGAAGGAAAAACAATTCCTCCCTACCCCCTTTTCAATACATGAAATATTCACCTCTAATTTATTTTTCCACAAGAAAACGGCAACAGCATTTTGCACTACTGAATTTTATGCAAGACCCTTTCAAGCAGCCCAACTTGTACTCAAATCTCCAGGCAATAAAAACATATATAAACTATGTCCCACAGCATAAAAACAAAGGCAGTTAAATCACAGTCTATAACTACTTTAAAGATTCCGATTACAAATTGCAAGGAACGACTTCTCTTTGTGTTCACACAAACATACACAAAATATCAGGAAGATATTAAATAAACTTCTTAAGGCAGACTCAGTAATAATACAATTACCCTGAATAAAAACAAGAAGTGGTTAAATGGGAGTAATCCACAATTAAGTTGCAGAAGCCACAATGGAAGGACACATCACTTACATGGAAAAATAAAGATTATTTTCTTAAAGCAAAAACTAAAGGTAGGACGACAAACTGTGAGTCAAAGCTAGAAACTTCTCACCCTGCTGAACGAGATCAAAGATGAGTTCAGGTTAACAGCATGAGCGTTAGTGAGAAATTATACGAATAACCCAAAGTTACGTAAACCCAAACCTTCAGACTGGGCACCTGGTAGCAATAGGAAAGAGGCCAGACTGAGGACAGGACCTCAAATCATTGTAGGTGTTAGGTCATGACTAGCAACCTCAGAAAGATAACTAAGGTTTGTAGAGAGGAGTGGGGGCCTGACTCTCTGCTAAAGTAAACAAACACAGTTTCATTGAATTTTGGTGAAATTGTCTGAAGACCTACCTTTCATTTGTCCTAGCATGCTTGTCATCCATGATACTGACTTACAGGTCCTAGTGACCTTCAGCTAAGTTTGCATACCTTATTTCTGGAAGTTTTAAAGCTACCTAAGTTCAAGCAGCCTTTTCAAATTCTAATAGACAGGTCTCAAGCCAGTGAGAGCTGAGAGAGCAGCTCTTCTGTCACACTAGTGGACATGGAATGACAATTCCACTTAATAAAAAATGCAAGTCTTCTAAAAAAAAAAGAATCAAACCACAAACAAAAACCAATGGCAGTACCCTATCTGTATTTTCTTCCTCAGAAATCAAGTTCTGTCCAAGGGTTACATGGGAGCTGTAGTAACTACATAACAAATGCTGCATCTGGTTACAGTTCCTGAAGTGATAGCAGCACTGTAATTCATAATGAAGCAGTTTGAGATACATGGGATATTTAAGAAGGTATATAATATATTCAATATTTTTCTTTATCTTTTTATTTCATACCCAACCCCTATATCCAAATGTGGAGAGAGCACTCATACCTGAAGCTGCATTCAGTTAACAGTCATAATTCTAGTCAAAAAGGAAAACCATCAGCCCCTCTCTAATGGTATAAATACAGGTACTCAAGTTCTCAATGTTTTATGGTGAATTCTTGGCACACTTTCTTTTTCCTAGCAATTTCCAAGCAGTCCAAGGAAAGGATTTATAAAAATTGTGGACTACACAGCATATAGTGCATAAGCCAGGTGGTGCTAGTTCCGTTATGAGGTATGACAACGGCAGTAATTTTTCTTTTCCTGCTCACCAGCAAATATGCTGCCTGTAGGCATGCAAGAAAGAAAAATATAAATTTTTGTGATTTTTACGTACCAGCTTAATACTGTCTGTAATTGTAAGTATTAATCAGTGACACAGATAGCTGCAAAGCAGAGCTATTATTTTTCTGTATCTTAAAACTTGTTTTCATTCAGTTTACTGTGTCTAATTTTATAGTTCTTTCACATCACACACATATCACAGAGTTTTTACTAAAAGCAGTTGCTTCTCCATATTCTGTCAGTTTAAGATGGGGTTTTGGTTAGCATTTTTAAGAAACGGTAACAACAAAACTCAAATTGGTTAAAGGAGGAAGAAGCTCCATGAGAAGTAAAAATCATGGCTACTGAAGAGGAAGGCTGTAGCCCAAGGAGCCTGCAAAGAGCATGGCAATCTGAGGAACTTGGTGTAGAGTTTTAATAGGACCAACCTATACAGATACCTTGAGACCTTTCTTCTGCTTTGACTCATGGTAAATAGACACACTGCAAGGTCTTGTACCAAGTCAGGTGAGAACAGACATAATACTGTGAATCAAAACAGACAGAGCAATAAAACTTCAGTTTGGAAAAAAACCCCAATGTACAGCACAGTAGCAGTAAAAAAAGTCACCCTGTTACTTGTTTGTATAATTAGTTTCCTTGAACTAACACATGTGATAAAACTATGCTGGAGAGGAGTCACAGCTGTTGCAATCATCGTTTCCCAGCTCAGACCAAGAGGGCAGATGAGACCTAGCTCGGATCCGTCAGACTTCTCAGCCTTACCACCACACAGGTGAGAATTGGACCACATTGCTATTACATCTGCAACACTATGAAGAAGAAATGATCTACAGTTAAGGTACCCAAACCTGAGGTGCTCTCCCTACACAACAAAATGATATGAAAATACTGACCTGGCAGCATCTTTTTGCATAGGACCAAAAATTACTTAGGCCCTGCCAACAATGATATACAAAAAAGGAGTAGTGGACAACTGAAAGGACTGCAGCTGGTATGTAGTTCAAATAAACATACTCATTATGCATTATAAGAAGGAGCAAGGGCTTGAATCCAGGAGGGACTTAATGTTATCTTATAGTCCTTGGGGTTGCTTTTTAATAATTTTCACATCACTTACTATAAAAACACATCACAGAGTTAAAGCATTTTTATTGCACACCTATGAATTCCACCATTATACCTTTTTTCTCTTTCCAGATTTTCTTGATAGCAGCAGTATGTGTAGATGAAAATCCGAGATTTCATGTAGAGCAGCAAAAGAGATTTTTTTATTTTCTTTCTTTTTTAATTATCTACTTTTTTTATCTTATTTTTTTTTCTTTTCTTTTTCTTTTATACCACGCAACACAGAACACAGACCTATCTGCAAATTGAAACAGCAGCAGCAAGGTCTAAAACAAAATTTTGAGGAAATCCATGGGTATCTGGAAAAAAAAAATCATGGTATGTCACTGCATATCAGCAACTCTAAAAATCTTGTGCCATGCTGGATCTGAAATCAGTATCTTGAGTCTGGGTATGTGGGACAGAACACATTCTTTCTGGAAACAGACTGCATCCTTCTGTTTGCTTTACTTGGCTTTATTCCCTTCTGGTTATTTTACCAGTAAAGTATGTTGGATATATTTTACGTTTACATGTCAGAGGAAAAATAAGTAAATAAAAATGATGAATCTATTAGGATCCATTACCAAAATCCTGAGAACATTACAGTTAGCAATCTTTTCAAGTAGCTTGCTGAGATTTTTTTCTACAGAGGTGCTATTGATTTTCTTTCACTTTACAAGCTACATGAGATAATTTTCTATTTTTAAGGCACAGATCATGATATAGCCAAATAAAAGCTGGGATTTCATCTTCCTACATCATCTGTAATAAGATTTAATGGCAGGACCACTAATGAAACCTAAGCCAAATTCCTTCATATAATTTACCTTCATGTAATCCCTTCACTTATCAGGAGAAAGTCTGAAAAACACTGAATCACAGGCCAAATACCACCTCTGCTTTGGTGTGCAATATGCCACTGAGAAGGAAAGACAATTATCTCACCTGCTACCACATTAAACAAACTAAGATCTGCATGACCTATTGTCTCCAAACCCAGGCAGTGCTAAAAGCAGCAACTCCCAGCATTTTTTCATCCCCTGGTTTTGTGCACACTGCTCTTCCTAGGCCTCTGCCTATTTCCAATTACTGCTGATCATTATTTTAATAAAGTACATTTAGGTTGAAATACATTAGAATGTGTTGTGATTAGATTAACTTTATGTCTTACAGTAAACATACAATACAATCTGAAGATGGCAAGTCATTGTTGTCGCTTGTACACTTTTCTTTAATCTGAAGGAGTATGAGTGTTTTCAGTATTACAGTGTTCAGTGTTTATGCACCGAGTCAAAGCTGCAGATGTTAAATATCAAAGCATAGGAGGAAATCTCTGATCTTTACATCAGGGTCCACTGAACAGAAAAGGCCCTCTTTGCAGCAATGAATGTCACTGAAGGTCACACAGCTTTCACCTTTGTTTAGATGAGCAAAAGTATTGATGTGTGGAAAAATCCAATGTGAGTTGCATCTGAAACCAAATGTAGAAAGTTTTAAGAAAACATGTTCTATACAGATCTGATATCTAACAACTATAAAAAGATTTTGCTATCTCAAACTGCATTTTTGTGAGAAATGTCTGCCTGCATTGATCCAAATCAGAACACATGGGATGCACACTCGTTGTTTCTTAGGTACAAGTCCATTCAGCCTATATACTCACCCTACTGCTGTTCTGCTCTGCACGAACTCAAGAATCTTGGATACAACCATAACATTATGGGAAGGCATAAATAAGGAAGATGCAGGCAACTAACCATCAAGTCAAAAGAATAACTAGGACAACAACTAGCCGTTATTACTTGAGTATTGCCTCCAAGCTTCCCACTGAAGATCTGTAAGTATGATTTATTAATATAAGGCCACAAAGGGTCATAAACCTAACTCTAACATTAATTAATACCTGCATGCAAATTTTAAATCCTTAAAAACAAAACAGTACAAACCCTGGAGGTCCCAAATCTGTGTTACTAAGTATAAGTCATCACAGAAATTCTGGTATTGCCAAGGTCCTCAGAACTAAAACTCTTGGGGAGTGCCAGACTTTCAAGGTGGTCCCCCAACAACTGCTCCCAGTTCAAAAAAACCGGGAAGAATAAACATTTTTGCATCTTGTCAGACTCTTGCACAGAATACAAAACAACGTTGTTCCATGTAGCCCTGTGCACAGGAAACGGTCCAGGGCTGAGCACGTCACTCCCAAAGTACACTTAATTCTTCGGCTTTTTTTATCTGCATTTTCTTTGATTATTGAGTCTTGACATCTTGACAGTTTTAGCAGTAAGTTACAGAAGAACTATCATGCTTTCAATTGTCTGCTAGAACACAGAATAAATACATAGATATGAAAATATTCCCTTTTCTGTCTGGCAGTCTTCAGTCTTGCTGAACAAATTTAACATTCTTGCAGATTTAGTCGGTGAAAGACCAATGCAGCATTCCTAAATTAGCAATCAATAAGCCTGAATGAACAGAAATGTACAGATTAAAAGCTATATTGCAGCTTTCCTCCATCTTTATTTCCCCCAACACTCTCATATAATCCCTGTTGTACAAATGATCATACAAAAACTTACAAAATGACAGAATTTGCCTTAATATCATCTAGCTTGTAACAAGGCCAGTTAACACAAATCTGTAATGGTGCAAGCCAACTAGTTAGCCCTTGACTATTCTCCAGCAAACCTGGCTGTTTTTCTTCCATTAGTCTTCACTTTTCCAATGAGTAATAAAAGCAAAAATTGCAACGTTATAGCTTCATTTAGAGGACAGAATTCATACAAACCAGCTCTCAGTGAACTGCACAGCCGTTAGGGTGAATGAGCTAACTTACAACAATAAAGTTATCACATGCAGACTTACTTCATATTCCTAGACTAATACTAATCCTTTTGTTTTGCTTCACTACTTTAACATGATATATCATAAATTTAATTAGGTGAACGATGCCTGAACTGACGTATTTATACTCCAAAAAGCCTGAAGATGGAATAGAAACAAGTCAAAGTTAATCGATAAGAGAGTTCTTACTGTAACTACTCATGAGAAGTCATAGAACAGTCTACTCTCAAGTGACTTATCTTTCCAACCAGTGTTTCTTCCAAATGAGCCTTCAGCATAGAATAACGGCCCCAACTGAGTCGTAACAGAGTCAGTCAAATGTACAAAGTCGTAAGCCTTATAAACACATGAAATAATTTGATACTTTAGCTTAAAATACAAACTCTATTTTGACTTTGTATTATTAAACCCATTCTACTGAAAAAGCTCTTCCCCTTTTTAAATAGTGCCTTATGATTGCCTAGTTACCTGAAGAACAAGGTAGGTGAAATGTTAAGTATTCACCTGAGTCTCAAGTACACTTTTTCTCATTATTGCTCCCTCTCCAGATGTACTAAAACCAGTAAGCTGAATCCATTTTTGCTGTGTGAAAGCAGAATAGATCATGTTTAGAATGGATCCTCTCTTTCTTACCAGATATTTCAGAAGGGCAGAACAGCAAAGATTGGACTTTACATGCAACGTCATCTCTTAGTAGCTCATGGGTATTTCATTGATAACTATGGCAAACTAGGACTTTGCTAACACTGCAATTCTGTTGGGGAAACAATAACATACTGCCAGTATGTAGTACAAGTGTGCAAGTCACTGATCTGAAAAAGCTTATCTTCTGCAACAGACAGACTGATAGGAAACAAAACTTCAGCTGTCAGCAATGGAAACAAGTACATCCCAAAACATTTCTATATTGAACTTACTGAAATTTTAGGCAAATTTCTCCCTTTAAAAAAGGAAAAAACAGGAGAAAAGCAGTGAGCAATGAAACTACATAAAAGTACCAGTTTAAAAGGGTGCGGTATGGCTAAACAGGTAAAATGTTGCTTAAAAGACAAGTTTTAATCAAGTTTCATGGGCAAATTGAAAAACACAAAAATTATAGCCCTTTTAAACTGTGGATGTGCTCCACAGTGAAGCTGTATCTTTCAGTAACTGCAAGTCATGCCAAAACGAAGTAAAATTGAATAACCCCATCTAAATCTGTATGATACTGAAGCAGCAGAAATGCTTAAGGAACAATATGATACAAAATATTAATCTTTTCAAATTGATTTGAAGCAGGCAGTCTGCAAAAGAATTTGCAAGCCCAAGAAATGAGCAAGTATGAAAGGAGCCTTTGAGAATTTGAAGGCTACATCACAAAAGCCAAGTGAATGATTTGTCTGTGATAGAGATTACTTTCCCAAAATTTTTAAAAACTAGGGATGAATGAACAAGGACCTGACTGAAATGTTTTAGAACAAATTTGTGAATAAGGACTAAGTCATTAGGATTTAATGGCAATTTTTATCACCAACTGCACAGCATGAAGTTGAATAGTAATGCCTCAAAAACCCTAAACAAACAAGTCTCTGAAAGAGTCAGCACCTAAGCATGACTCAAAGGAACATTCTTTTCAATAAGTCTTCAGATAGGTCCTTCAAGGGCATGATAGCTACTATGAAATAGTAGGGGGCCTTAAGTATACTTAGGCCATTAATTCAAAAAGGAGAGGAACAAATAGTTTTCATAAGTGAAAAATTTCAAAGCTGTTTTCAAACTGATGTGAAAAACACAGAATACTCAAAAGGTAACAATGGCTGCAGACTCCAAAACATCTTGATTCTGACAAGATCCTTATGGACAGAGCAGCAGATGGAATTTAACACCACTTACTGTGCGACTAATAGATCTGGGAAGGAAAACTCCAGCCCTTCCAAGATAATTCTACTCCCTTCATAAAGTTCTGGAAGTGCAGACAGCTCACTGAGAACACCATCCCAAGCTAACAAATGTAAACAAGTTTACCAGTTATACAGGAGAAAACATTTAAAGTCTCTCTATGCTAAATGCCATCAGTTAGTGTTGAACCCAAGATAAGTATGATTTACACAGCCTGGACAGGGCAGCATGGATCAGCTATGAAACCACACTCACATAAGGCAAGACTGAATAGACTAAAACAAACCCTGAGTGTGACTGCAGGGGACAAAGGTTTATAAAATAACTGACAAGGCTTGTAGGAAAATAGTTTATTGTTTTTTTATAACAGGAACTAGACAGTTGTCAGACAGGTTTAATATAAAGAAGGGAAAGTACTGTTGTATTCCCTTCAAATTTAGTTTATTAAAACACAAGTCCACAGGAAAATAAATACCTAGGCAAGACTAGCAGGCTATAAATATTGACGACTAAATACCCCATTTAGCCTAGATTTAAGCAAAGATAACCAGAAACACTTTGTGGCTAGATGGGGGTTAAACCTGACCATGTATGTTTGTTCCATAAATCCACACTTAACTCACTTTCCTCTATAGGCAGTGGGGAAGCACCTGGCAGCTACTTTAACAGTATTTTATATTCTTGCTTGTGCATTTTAAGGTACTAGTGGCTAGTAATAGGACACACAAATCACTTCTTGTTAAGACCCACCATTGAGGAGTAAGTTTTTAATGTTTAGACATAAGCACACAAAAGCTTTCAATCACTCAACACTGATCTTGCTCTTCAAGGATCTTCACACTGGTTGTTCTTTACAGGGAGTATTGCAACCTTTTGCACTTTCTTTTATTTGAAATGGGCAGGTAATGGGATTCTTTGTTCTTTAAAGTTTGAGACCTTTTCACTAGCTGGAGAACATGCAAATAGCACATACAGCCTAATGAAATGACTTGGAAGTTGACCAGTTGATCTCAAAGTGCTTTTGCATTCTAAAATACTTCAGAAAACAAGGATCAGGTAGTCAGAATAAAAGATGAAGATTACAGATGCATTGAAAATGGCCCACTTAAATTAAAAATTAAGTTTATCAAGTGTGCACATCTAAAGATAATGTTTCTGCATGACAACACAAGTATTCACATCCATAAAACAAACCCAAGCCTTCATACAGGAAGTACCTGAACAAGAAACCTTTGAACACGGACTTCTGGTAGCATTTTCATTTTATTTCAATTAATACATATAGACATAAGTTACAGCAGTTTGAGGAAACTTGTTTCAGCAAATGGCACGGTTCCTGTTTAAACATGATCATTGAAGATGTGCAGTTTTAGCCATTGCTGGTCTCAATTCCACTTTCAAAACATATTACAGGTTGTAGTCATCTAGTATGAATTCAGAAATCAGCAACTCATGAAATCCTAAGCTGATGTTTAATATCGGTTCAAATCCCTTGCACATGCTGCTTTCCTCCCTGCAAATTTTCTTTAATTTGCAGTCTGCATCACATATATACAAGTGGTAACTGGTGGCCTGAGGTTGGGTTATATAAACATGCTACATTAAATAACCCTTAAGTCAGAGCCAATTCTCAATATAATTGTCTTCATTTGTGTAGGACAGGATTTTCCTTTCCCATACCACTAGTATGGATTCCATTCCACAGGACAGCCAGATTAGAGGAAATGTTAGAATAAACTGATCCAATAACAATCACAAGCTTTCCTCTGACTTTTTTCTGATTTGGATTGGCTAAATCTGTATGAAGTCCTAACAATTACCACACAGGTTTCCACTAGTCCAAACTATTGCTGGAGTTTTTGTTTTCGGGTAAGGAATAAATTAAATTTAGATATAGAAGGCAATACATCCACTAATATTTTTTTAATCCTTTTTTATGCAACGTACCTGGAGACCAACCAATTACAAGGAACTCTTTTCATTCAAGACATTTATCATGTAGGTTCACATAAAGCACCAACAGACTTGAGAAACCTGAAAAAGATTTACACAAAATTGATACCAAGACTCAGATAACATGACAATCTGATAACAGTTCAAACCCTACCTACAAGCTAGTAATAAAGTTGATGAAGCAGCTTCACAAAGTTCATTAGTTTAATGAATGTGTTCCTCTCAGCATGATCCAAAGAAGAGTTTCAACCTCACCTCTGGGTTTGAGAGAGATCTTTTATACCCCTCTGGGTTGGCCACTTAAGACACTGCCAGACTTAAGAGGGCAAAGCATATAAGGGGAGTAGATTAAACCACCTTTTTTTCTTATTGAAGATTATTATCTGAACTTATTTACTCAAGAGTTACCACAGTTTGCTTGAAATTTACAACTTATGAAAAATCAAGTTTTAAAACTATTTGCAATTGTCATTAGACTAGAGCACACTTACCTTCTAGCAGAAGGTATTATTCATTCCTAAGAAGTTTTGAGCATTGCTTCTAATTTAGGTGTCATCATCCATGTCTAAAATATTTCAAAGTTGCTTAGTACCTCTATACAGCACAAAAAAGATGAAATTAAATTACATATTGTAATTTATATTGTCTTATTACAGACGTTCTGAAAGCCACATTCTACAGAGTTGCTATTAGGTTGAATTAGATTTTCTTAGAAGTCATGTTCTACAGTTGCAGAAGTCGTTTTCATGAAGTTTGTTATCAAATCAAGACCTAAAGGAAAAGGTAGGCAATGGTTTAATCTGTTGAAAAGATTGTTTTAATTAGCCCATTTAAACTACATAGAAGTTCTTTTAAAATACACTACTGATCAGAAACAATGGAAAGTTTATTAAGCCTAAATTGTTTAAAAAGTTGACGCTACCCTGAAGCTGTACAATTCCAGACTTAAACTGACCTTTACCAGCCTATTCATTGCTACCTTGTGCCTAGTTACACATACCTTGTAACAAATTATACACAGACCTCAACGAAGACAGACATCAAAAGTCACTGTTACAGACATACTAGACCACCAGGCCAAACGCCTACATAATCAGTGACGACTTTTTGTTTGAAAAGTTAAATCCGTTTGAACTTAAGTGCCTACAGCATTCAGCACCCTAAACACTGCAAGTTATGACTGTAATTTTCTTGATGTAGACTAAAAAAAAGAAACCACTGCACTGAATCCGACTTAAGGTCTGTACAGCTCAACACCTACCATTTAGAAAAGGAAAGGGAAACAAACGTACACAAACCCTTCTTTGTCTCACAGTGATACAGACCAGTATCCTCACACATATGTTTGTCTTTAGGTGGTACAAAGTCTCAGGTTCAAAGCCCTCCGTTTCTGAAGCCCAAAGCCTTATCAGAAGAGGTGAGATACGTGACGAGGTCGGTGTGGCTCCCTTACCTATAGGCGCTCAAAGGCACGAGTCCAGGTCCCCAGCGCTTCCCACTGGGAAGGCCTGCCCTGTGCATTGCCTCCTGCCCGGGCTGGGAGCAGCCGAGCGCGGCAGGCCAGCGGGCAAAGCCTTCGGGGTCATCTGAAGGCCTTGCCAGGACCGTGGGGCGCTTTCTGCCGCCTTCCTCCCCGCCGGGCGGCCGCCCTGGGGGTGCGTGCGGCCTCCGCCGCTCCCTGCGGCAGAGAGAAATCTGAAGAGAGGGGCAACGAGGGGGGCCGGGGAGGGGGGAGGGACAGGGACGCTTGTGCCTCACGACAGGATGCAGGGCGGAGGCGAACGGCTCCGCACTGGGTTTCTGTGAGGGAAAGGCGCTCTATCCCCCTGTGTTGACTCCCCAGAGCACCGCCAGGCTCTGGAAGGGCAAGATGTGAAGGGAAGACGCGAGAAGGTCCAATCCCACCACCCCAAGCCTCCCACCCTCCGTCAGGAGCCCGGGGCTCCTTCTGGGGAGCAGCTGCAACAGGCTTACCGCAGCGAAGAGCGGCAAGGAGAGAGAGAACGCAGCGCCTCCCGCGGCCTTAAATACCGCCCCGCCGCTCCCGCGAGACCCCGCGCGGCGCCCGCGCGGCCGGAGGAGCCAGCGGGAAGGGCGCCGCCGCCTATTGGTCGAGCTGGCGCACGTGACCCCGCGCGGGGGGAGCGGCCCGCGCGCCGGGTCTCCCCGCAGCCGCTGAGGGAGGGGCGCAGTGCTGCGCTTCCCCCCGCGGCCCGACGGCGGGGGCTGCCCCCGGGAAGGGGCGGCCGGTGCCAACGGAGCGCACCGGTCAGGGGTGAGGGGGCGGCCTTCTGCCTCCGTGAGAAGCGCCCCGGTTGCTCAGTCGTGCTCCCTGCGGCAGTCAGTCAGGGGCGGACCTGCCGCCTGGGTCGTGACGCGGCCTTTCGTGCTGGTCGGGACGTAACTGCCGATCTGTGCCCGGGCCGAGCGCTGGGGGCCCGGAGGCCTTCAGCCTCCAAAGGCTAAAAGGCAGAGAAACAAAAGCGTCTGCGGTGTGAAGTAGCAGCCGCGTTAGCGGCTTTGAGGAACTAAGTACCGTTGATCTCTGTCTAAACTCCCATCTAAGCCCTGCTTTAGGAGGCTTAGGATCTGCCTGCGAGGGCAGTGCAGCAGGCCCCAACCCGCGCTAATGCCCTCGCTGCCGTTACAGCAAGTGCCGCTGGCTCCAGAGCGCGCCTGTGCCGCCATTCCCGGGGCAGCATGGTGGGACCAGGCCTGTCCTGTCAGTGCACAGCGTGGATGCAAAACATGGCTGTTCCACCTCAGCTGAGATGTGTTGCTGGCTGGGGACGCTACTAAGACGTTTTAGGGTGAGTACAAGCAGATTAGCGTAAACTGGGAATTGGTAATTTGTAGCACAGACACTTTGAATGTTGCCCAGCAAAGCTAGTAGGGTAGGAACCGCAACATCTTGGTTCCTGTGGAGTTCCGAATTCAATGAAAGTCCCTGCTTCACAAAGAGGTGAATATATTTCTGATAATTCTTAGCTTCCTGTCTCAGTGAGAAACGGTGTGTATTGCCTTATAGTGAGTTGCCACAGCACAGCACCTGTAAGTGTGTGGAAAGAAAATTACAGGTTGGCCCACTACCCCTAAGTTTTCTGAACCCTGCATTTAAATTACCCTCAGCAGAACTAAACTGACCTGATTCAGCCAGAAACCAGCAATCACATAGTTGCAATGAAGGGATAGCTCTAGAAAGTGTTTCTTATCACTTCTAGTTACTTCTTCTGACTAATTATTCATACTTAAAACATTGTTGCAGGTGTAACCCCTGTGCCAGTAAATTTATTGTGAGGACATCAGGATTCGGAAGCTGTCTCAGAGCTCTAGGTAAGTCCCTCTCTGGATATGAATTTGTAAGGCATGTAGCTTCAGGTTATTTCAAGTGGGGTTCTCTGCAATGACCATTTTCTACAGCTAGGCAGGTAAGTCAGATCAGTCCTTTCTTGTCATATAGCCAAAAAGATGAAGTAGCATCCAACCTTTACATTTTTACCACCTGTGTCAGTGGGATGTATGTCAAGCTCAGTATTTTTCTTTTCTAGTACAGAATGTAAGCTGGCACCTCTGTTAGCACAGCAAACCAGTGATCAGTATCCTTCCCAGATGAGCATTTTAATAATTCAGATAAAATCCTACGTGCACAAGCTTTCTTCTGTCTACCCCGTACAAACTTTGCATTGTTTGCCTCCCCTCTGGCTCCATGAAACTTTCTTGTCTGGTAGTGGCACAAACTCAAGAGCAGGAATGCAGAGGCCACCTTCTCTGTCCCTTCCCAGACCTTCCCTATAGAATAAATTTCTGTCCTAGCAATGTTCAAATGGGAATTTGAATCTCTTTACATGCAGGTCAGGGTGTCCTGTTTCACTTGGGCAAGTGCTGCAACCATTGAGTTACTACCTACAAGACTGCAAGCGGATCTGCTGTGTTTCTGTTTTGTTGGAGCAAACGGGCTGCCTCTTTAACTTCTATCTGAACAAACTTCTTAGCTGGGCACTGAGTCTGCCTACAACCCTGGGTATCTTGGGGACTTGTGGGAAAGCCCATGTCACCAGTGGATCTAAGTACAGCTTAATTTTGAGATGGATCCTGGAGAGATCCAGGAGAGATGCAAGTCTGGTCATGAGCAGAACTTACAGGAACTTCAGTTGTCATGGAAGCTTCACCATGAACATGAAAATATTTAAGGGAGGAGGGGGAGAGTATGTATAGTTGGTACAAAAACTACACTTAAGAATCAGATAGTAAACATGCTAGTTTTATTCCACACTGATCACCTAATGGTGAAAAAGAACATTTGCTTCTTTGCAGTGTGAGAAGTTAGCAGGTTCTAGCAGGAAAAGCTGTCAGGCACCTGGTCAACCATGCCAGTAGATGTTGCCAGGTCTGTTTATGTTAGGACACTTCCACTTTAGGTGGTCGTGGAGAAGAATATCTGAAGGTCTGCATTTTGAAGTTAGCTAATTGGCAGTGGGGTGCCTTGGTTATTTTGTGGATTTATTGTTGAGCTTTTTAAGGAGTTTGCAGTGATCTGAACTCAATTATTCAGATCTTGAAGAGTGGTGCTCTAATCAGCCAAGTCTTTCTTTGTGGAATGCATGAATTTAATCTCAAAGTCACTGGCCTGATACCTCTCAGCTGAAAGACTTTGGAAAAACATTTGTTCAAAAACATCATGTTAGTTTCACCAAAATGCACAACTGTCACTAATGTTTCATTTCAATGTCACTGTCTTTTTCCACAGTAATATGAAGGAAAACCAAGCAAGAAAAATCCATTGCGACCATCAATCTTTGCAGATGGATGACAGTATCCATCTGCATTAAATAACTGGCAGATTTTGGACCTTACAATGCAGTAGCTTTTTTTCTGCCCTTGATTAAAACTTTGAGATGGTAATGTAATAAAAACATAATCTGATTAATTTATGCCACAATTTACATAAAATGAAAAGGCTGTTCTAAATTCATGCTGAAAATAAACTAAATGCCACTTACAGCCTGTCTGCTGTCACAATATCCTTTGTGTTTTGTCCTCAGAATGTATGTTAGTTAAAATTAGTCTGTAGAATAGAACAAAAATAATAAATAAAACCATTGGAGGAGAGAAGGGCAAGCCAGAATTGTTATTTCCTTTCCAGAGGCAGAAATAGCAATACATTTCTGTTAGAAACATATGTTTTCTGTTATTTTTGCTCAGTGAGTGTCTTTGTGTTTGAGAAATCACTTCCACAGCTAAAAAATTTGGTTATCTCTTTCTAGCCAATATGTATGATTAGAACTTAAACGGGATCTTTCCAACTTAAAGCACATTTTTATATAGCTAAGAAAAATGCTAGTGAACTTCCTTGCTGAATAAAATACCTGATAAAGAGGCCATTCTTCAAGATTCTACCTTACAGAAATGTGGGCGTGTTTTCAGTTGAGTAGTGAGTGTCAGGAAAGATTAGTATTATGTAAACTGATGAAGCAATATGCAGAAGTTCTCTCATTGTCATTGTTCAAAGCTCCTAACAGAATATTTTTGAAACACAATTAAGCAGCAGGGAAAAAGCAAGAGTAAGATATTATGAGATAATCACTCCTCTAGGCCATTATTGAGCATTGAACTGATCGTAAAGGCCTAAACAGCCTCTTCATAGAATAGGCTGTTTAATGGTTAAGGCTGTAGAACTATTAGCCCCTTTTATCTACTCAGTCAGCTTTTGGTGTATTTGACATCAATGCATTTGCATCTGTCTTATTCTGCGGCCTTGGGCTTTCAAATCTGATGGCTGGCCAAAAAAAACAACAAGTCAGCTGCTGTAAGTGATTTTGGTTTTTCCTGTGAAATAGCAATTCCTGAGAAAAAGGAAAAGATGGTATTCCCTCTCTGTCAACTAGTATAATGTATAATTAGCAAAGATAAGGGAGATTCAGAGATCAATTTAGTGCAAAGTTTTATTTTCTTTGTTTCATATTTGGTAGGTGTCAGTATGACTTGTTAGGATTCTAAAGATAAAGTTTTACCATATTTTAAATCAAAAGAAATAATTTCTCAGGTTATTTTAAAATGTTGGGTAGGGGTTGCTTTGAAGCTGACAATCTTAAAGAAGAATAGTGATTCCAAAGTGTGTGTGCATGTGTGGTTTGGGGGTGGTGGTGGTGGTGGGCAGGCTTTAGACTAAGAGGCCTCCAAGAGAATCCCCACATTTTGTGTGGATTGCCATGAATTTTACATGGACTACAACTCACTCTAACCATTAGAATTTCAGGTGCAAATAGAGGTTTCCGTGGACCTGCTATGAAGCATGCCCTACAACCTCAGTCCAAGGACTGCAAGTTGGCATTTGGCATTGTACTAAAGCTCCTAATCTGTTCTGCAGTGGGGGCCAAGCTTCATGGAAAATTCTTCGTCCTCATGCTTGTGTCTACATATTTGCCATTCTGTTAAATTTTATTAATTTTTAATTAATTTTTAAATTAAATAAACTAAATTTTATTAAATTAAATAAATTTATTAAATACTGATACTTTTTGTAAAACATAATTTAATGTGAGATACAAAATATCAAAAAAGTCTGTAAAATTCTATATATACATTGTCAGCACTGAAAATATTTCAGGTACCTGAATTCTCTTTTAATTCTTATTATATATTCTCCTACCTTCCAGAAAACCTGAGTATTGTTTTAACTGCCTTTTTCGCTAAAATGCCCTTTTAATTGCCTGGAAATATATCCTAAGTTTGATTCAGTTCCAAGCACTTGTTCAGCAAAGCTGATGGATGATGACCCGTTTCTGGACCAGAGTTTATGACAAGAGAAACATAACCCTCCATGGAGTTTTCCATGACTTCTGGAGTGAAAATGCAATATCCTCTTTGTAGCATGGAGTGAGCAGATATTCCAGTCCCAGCTTTGCTACTAACTTTCCTGTATAACTTTGAACAAGTTGCTAAATTTCTGCTGCCCGTTCTCTTGCTTTGTAAAAGAAGCTAATGTTAACTTGCCACCCAATAATTTAACAAGTCTGAGTGAATGTTTGCAAAGTACTCTTAGAACGTCAAATGGAAAATGTTATGAAAGTCCAAGCCTGTGCTAGCCAAAGAGGATATTTACAATAGGTTCTTATTTTATGTAGTGAAATAAAAATGTTCAAGCGTATAACCAGATGAGACCAAGACCGATCTAAAATTAAATGCAGAAGGCATTTTTTGACCTTTCAACAGAAATTATATAAGCACTCTTAGGTTATAAATAGTCCTTTGTTTTCCTTCTCTTTGTCTAACACTCGGAAGAAACACAGGGTTAGTTGTTTGTTATGAAGAGATAGGGCAATGCTTTAGAGTGGAAACAATTGTTCACTGTTCTTTATTTATACAGTTCCTATAACATTTGTAACTAGCATTTGTTGCTTTTCTTAGCACTTTTTTATCTTCAAAAAGCTACAGAAATAGACTTTCTAGTTCTGAAAATGACCGCACCAGAAGAAAACCAAAACACCAGCCCATTTCAAGTGTGAAAGTTTCTTTCCTCTTTCCTGGTTTGATATGTGACTGACGAGCAAAAAAGCCAATGCTAAACTATTGTTAAACTGGCACATAAACACTTGTATATTATTTCCTATTTTTATGATGAATCCTCAGAAATAAGACATGAAATGTGTCCACCCTTAAATAGAAGTATTTTTATTAACATTAAGGATAATTATATTGAATTCTTCACAGAATGATGTGTGTGTATGTGCATATTTCCAAATATGCTTAGTTTCAAGAGCAGTCATTTTCTTGAACAACCAATAAATGCTTAATTAATAGCAATTTAATTTTGTATTTCAGAGAAAAAAAAAGTTTAACAAACAGAAACCACCTGAAAACTTACCCTGGAGTCAAGTAATTGGCATCAGTGAGAACACGGAAGTATGAAAGCACTTTTTTCTCTTTCTTTCTGAAAATATTTACCTTTTTCTTACTCTTTTTTTTTTTTTTTTTTTTCTACTTTGTATGGTTTCTCTGGGGTTGGCACTATGGGAATGATGTCCTTGACATTAAAATATATGTGAGGTAAATGGCTTTATTAGTTACCACATTTTGTTTCATTTGAATTTTTAAGCAGCTTTCAAACCCATTCATTTACTTAATAACTTTTCACTGACAGCAAGGACGATTCTCTACAGTAAAGTGGAATAAATGTGCTGCAGCAAAGAATACACAACTAGGCTTCCGGAAAAAAAGGGATCTGAGTTTAAAAACCAGCTATAGTGCAGTACTGTCATTCTCCACAGGCTACTTAGAAATGCACTGGAGACCAACCAGGCCATGACTGCTTCAGAACTGAGGCTGGGGGTGGCCAGTCCTGAAACAATACTTCACCTTAACTCCCATTTCCCTTGGTTATGTCAAGAAAACCTGTGACATTATGTATAATCCCGTCCTCAGAGTTTAAGCAAATTAAACACTTGGGGTGAAATTCACACATAATGTAAGACCATGAACTTCATAGAACTATACCAAAGATTATTCTTTTCTCAGTGTTACATTATTTGATGGCTCTTTTACATAGTGATTTGTGGATTTATGAAACAGTTTAGTAGCCCCGACAACTTCATAATGTCCAAAAATCTTTCTCCCATCATGTATTTGAAATGTCTGCAATGTTTTAAATATAATTAATCGAAGTTACTGGGGAAAGAAAGTTCTGTTGCTGTGACAACACAGTTTTGAGTTTCTTTGCTAAAACTGTCAACAGAATGCCAACTGATGCTAAATTTGATACCATTTCTATGAAGTGGACAATCATCCACAATGAGCTGCATTGAGACCACTTACCTAACAGTATTCTCAGGGCAGGAATTTATCTTTAGATGCTACTGCTAATGCCAGATTTTTATTAATAATCATGGACCTTTTCTTGAAATAAAAAAAAATAATTACTGACTTCAGAATGGTTCTGGTAAATAAAGCCTGTGGGGCCTGGCTTTATAGACTGAAATTATTATATTCTAGCATCATGAAGTAAAAAGCATAGCCAAGCATGAGTGTGCCATACTTGCAGGTGCTGTCAGAAGCAGAGGTGCCTATAGAAACATTAGTAGTTCTCTCTCTCTCCATTGGAATGATTTCCCTACCATAGCAGAGGAACAATAAACAGGCCTTAAGCTCCTGCTGAAAACAGCAATATCTGCTAAAGAAAAGGGGACTTCTAAGATAAGGCATTGCCCCACCTGAACACCGTTCTTGCTTCTCTCAGAGATTTGCTGTGTGGCCTCAAATCTTGTGCCTGTTATCATGTGTGTAAATGTAGTACACTTATACTGGTCTACCTTGGGGAAAGGCATGGGCCCTGACTGGTGTTTGGAGAGGAACGGAGATGGTTGCATTAGTGGTGTCACATAAATGCCACGCGTTATGAACTTGGGCCCAAAGATGTGTGGTGTGGGCATGGTCCCAAAAGAGTGTTTGTGAAGGTGTTGTCTGCAGGAGTGGCAGCACCAAGCACCTGCTGTGGGCAGCAAATTACACGCCAGCCTACTCTGCTGGGGCTCGCTGTGCCTGGGCTCCTGCGTACCTCAAAACTGGTGGAGCGAGCACGTCCCGGTACAGCGCAGCCGTCACTGGCACACCGCCGTGCCGCCCGCCTGGACTCTGCCCCCCGGCCCTCACCCCGCTGCCGGCCGAGGGGATCTCGCACGCCCCGACAGCCTCGCAGCCCGGGGCCGTCCCGGGCCCGGTGGTAAAGGCACCGCCGCTCCCCTCGGAGCGCCCGTCCCGGGCAGCCGGCGGGGCAGCCCCCGCGTCCCCTCCCCGCCGCACATTGGCCGGGCGCGGCCGGGCCCGCCGGCGGGGCCCCGTGCGGTCACCGCCTCTGACCTTCCTTCCCCCGGCGCTGTCACCGCGGATCAGCGGGCGCGGCGCTGCAATGGAGCGGCGAGCAGCGACGGCAGCCGCCGGGAGAGGAGGAGGAGGAGGAGGAGGAGGAGGAAGGGAGAGATTAGCGCGGTGCCGGCTGGCGCAGAGGCGCGGCTGAGCGCTCCAGCGGGAGCCCGGGGCCCTGCGGACCGTGCGAGTCAGCGGCGGAAGGAGCGGAGATGCGGCGGCTCCCGCCGCGCTGCTAGAGCTGCCGGCCACCCGCCCCGGAGGGGGGGAGGGCAGGAAGGTCCGTCCTGCTGGCTGCTCTGCGGGCGCAGAGGGCTCCTGTGCAGTCCCCTCCTCTTGCTTTTATCCCAGCCCCGGCGCAGAAGCCGCCGCCGCCGCCCCCTTTCCCTTCCTGCGCTCTTCCCACCATGAGCGAGGCTGTTTTCACCTTATAAAGATGGCGGTGTGGGATCGCTGCAACCTTTAGACTAATGACTGTCAGAAACATCGCCTCCATCTGTAATATGGTGAGTGCTGGCGGCGGGCGCGGCGGCGGGGGCGGCACAGCAGCCCCTCCGGGGGCAGGCCCTGCTGGGGCCGGCGGAGGGGCGGCCGGGGGGCTCCTCCCAGGGGCGCCAGGCATCCCTGCCCCCGGCGGCGGGGGAGCCGGGCAGGCTGCGCCGGGGCGGGCCTGGATGGAGTTGGCCGCCCGAGAGTGGCGACGTCCCGAGGAGTTTTCCCGGGGCAGCCCGGGAGTGGGCCGGGGGGACACGGAGGTGCTGAGCCGGTGCGGGGCCCATGGAGCTGGGCTGGCCCCGGCCGGTACGCCTTGCAGACGGAGCCGCAGCCCGCCCTTCCTCCTCCCGCCCTAATAATCCTGCGAAAGGACCCCAAAGTTGGGCTTTGAATCCGCATTAAGTCAGTGACCCCATTTCACCCTCACAAGCAGGCGCCCTGTGGTCTCATGGGGCCAGGAGCTCCCCAGGTTACACAGAAACGGAGGATGTTTAGATGCCTGATAATACGCTTTTGGATCCTGATGGTACCTGTTCTGGGAAGTCTTGGCTTTAGAGCTAACACCAGGGTTTAGCTTCTACTGCATGGCACTCCGGGAGGACTGCTGTTTGTTAAGGACTCGTGAATCACTTAGCTTTCTCTAAAGCAGACTAGGCAATTAGGAAGGAATAAGGAAACTGGTATTTTTGTTTGTTGTGTTCAGATTTTGCCATTTTCCTCCTTAGGAACTGTTGAAAGGACACTTTCTGCGTTGTGCTTGGGTCTAATTTCAAGCCTAACAAACTTGGAGCATCTGATTGGGTTTAGATTTTTGAAACTTCTTAGTGGGAGAAGGGAGAGCTCAAACTTTGTAATTTGTCTGTCAAAGGTTTATTAATACAGTGGGGCAGTAACAAACTTGCCAAAGAAATCGGTGTGGGCTAAGCGCTCCAACGCAAACAGAAGAGAAGCCTATTTCCACACGTTTTGTTGTTTTAGTCTGTATTTTTCCCCCTTATTTCCAGGTTCTTCAAGAGCAGCTACATGCAGTTGCCACCTTCCCTCCATGTGGTGCCCCAGCATGCCTTGTGCTGGTGATGCCACACATACCGTTCATCTGCCCTGGAGACAGAGCCTACCTCTAGGGTAAGGCAGCAGGCACAGCCCCAGAGGCCTGGCTCCTGTGCGGTCAGCAGCCGTGGGCTGGGGGAGGGAGTGTGGATTGCAAGCCTGCTCCCCTTCCACATGCCCACGCTTCCACTTAAGTGGGCTTGCTCTTTTGTTTCCAACCAGATGTCCAGGGCATCCCACGCACAGTTCTGATTTAAGTCCTAGTCCTCCCTTTTGAAACGCCTGCTCTGAAATGCAGAGAGGGAGTGTTGGATCTGGGGTTGAAAGAACTTAATACAAAATCCAGACTTGGGGTAAAATGATGTTGGTGCTCACCATTCTTCACCAACACTAAGCAGCTTTCTAAACTTCTCACTGCTCTTAATGAATTCCAGTCCTGTGGGCCAGGGATACTGCAAAGAAAGGTTTAGGAAACAGTACAGGAGTGAGGAGAAAACCTGGGTGTACTTACCTTCCTTCTGAGGTAGGCTCCGGTTTTTATTGCTGGTGAATGGTGGGTGTGATGCCCTGATGCCCTGCAGACTGCGTAAGAGAGCACCACATGAAGGGGAGCTGGAGACTCTTGGGTGGTTGAAAGACTTTCGCGTTGGCATACAGTACTAGGAACTCCACAATTCATGTACCTGTATATAGTACACTTCTCCCAAAGACTGAATGGATTCACAACAAAACTCATGAGGTTGTGCGAATGGTGTGCTGCTCAGCTGTTGCTGCCAGTATATCCTGCCAAAGTAGCATCCGAGGAATGGAGAGACTGAAGGGAAGAATTAGAGCCTCAGGCAGAAGAGGCATACAAAGGCTCATAGTTCAAGGCCAGTACTGTGACAGAAGGTGAAGTTGGTTTAACAATGGTGATGTTTTAAAGCTATGTATTCCTTGTGGTCTGTGTACTTAGTTTTTAGAGTTGTGTTGTGCTGATCGCATTCAGTCTTTTCTGGATAACCCACAGGGACTAGAAGTTCTTTTAGGAAAAAAAGCTGAGATTTTCAGACATCTACAGGAATTTGAGGCTGTAAGAGAAACATAAATTCTTGGAAGTATTTGCAACACTGCATTATGGCTCCTCCAAAATATGTCTGCTTAGATGAGGTGGTACCGGACTTGAACTCAGTGGTCTGTAGGAGGAGCTATGACAACCCTCCATAAGCATGGGACTTGGGAAGGTTAGAAAACCTTTTACCTGTATAACACCTGAATATTTGCAGGACTAGTTTGATTTAGGGCATCTGTAGAAATCTACGAGACAAAAATGTTGGATTCCAGACCTTGCTCCTGCACTATAACATAGTGCTTGAAGAATTGAACTACTTACAATTTGTGGAATAAGAAAAATATGCATAATTCTTAGGTAATATAATATATTTTGGTATATAATGCTGCATGATAGTATGTTTCTAAGTTTTTAACCTCATTGAACATAGGAATGAAAAAAAATTTGCTGTTCATCTTTTTCCATTCACATTCCACTTGAGAGTGTTCATAGAGATTTTGTTGTTGTTGTTTTTTGTTACATCTTGAAAAAAAATGGATGATGCCTGGTTGATTTTATTGGGGGGTGGGGGCTAGGGGCTGGGGGAGAGAGACAGAGGTGAGGATTGGTCCTGTAATACTTGTCCTTCTCTGAATGCAACATACATTATGTTTTCAATGGTAGTCTTTTCTTGACAAATTTTTTTCTGTTTGTTTGTCCAAATACTTTCATGTCCTGAAGGGGAAAAACAGATGAAATTGAGCTGAATGAATTTAGCTCAGAGGAACCTGGCTACTCAGCATTTTAGGATGTATGTTTGCTATTCAATTGACTGCCTGAGGTCTAGTATCTCAGATTGTCATGTTGGTCTCCTGAAGATGGTAGAGTTTCAGTCTTTTCCAGAAAGGATCAAAACAAATGTACTGAAGCAAGGAAGCTAGGGACAGCATTTAACCTGCTTGCAGAAGAGATCTAGTACTACATATATTCACTGGGTAAGCTCTCACATGCTGAGGCAGACACAGTAGGAGCTAACCGTTAAGAAAAAATGTTAGGTGCAAAGTTTCTACTTGGCACATTTATTTCTAGTAAATATTAAAATGCACAACTTTCTAGAATTAAACAAGATTCCTTTATTGTCTTTTACGAGGTTCATCCCCCTAGTTATAGTAACAATAGTCCTAGCTATTATTCACTGATTTGGTTAATGAGACCAAAGAGTTAAAACTTGTTCTGCTGGGGTGGAGGGGATGAAGGCAACAGTGCCTGAAGGAATTGGTGGGACTCTTATGTGGACACAGTGGCCACCCTCACTGAAACGGGAGGTCTAGTCCCCAAGTTCCTCTTACCTGCCTTGCAGACACTGGGAAAGTTCATCCACTCTGCGTGTGAGGTCCACCACAGAAGGATGTATACAATAGGTAATCAGCTTTTATGTAGGACAGGTATAGTAGATGTGAACAAGCATAAGATACGCTCAAGAAACACTGTTTAAGGAATACCAACAGCTGGTACCATGTAATCCTTGCAGACTGTAGCACAAACTAGGGATGTGCTTTTAGCCTCTAGGATGCTGTAATCCTCTTTTTTTATTGTTTCTGGAGATAACCTGATGACTCAAGTACAGAATGCTGCTTCAAAGGCAGATAGGCATACTGGCATTTAAGGATCATTGCTTACTGACATCCTTTGCAATATGTTTCTCTGTTGATGAACTTTTGGTACAGCCTTGAGTTCTGAGTTAAACTCGTGCTGCAGCGGTGGCCCAGGTATATTACTGTTACGTGCAGTGAAGGACATCTAACCATTTCAAAATGTATTGACATACGTTTTTACAGAGAAGACTGACAAGCTCCGTGGACCCTATCTCTCCTAAATACCTTTTAGTATTCTGCTGAGAACAGGTATTAATCCCCCTTTTCATAGTTTTGGATTAGTATTTCAAATAATCTGATCTGCACTTCAGAGCACTCCTCTGTCAATTTCATATATAGGACATTCTGAACACAGTTGGATCACTTCTGATGCAAAGTATCATCTGAGATACCTCACAGTTGCTCCTGGTAGTTGCTGTATAGATATCTTTTGGGAAAAAAAAGTTGCAGTTCCTCAGATTAATTTGGTTCTTATTAATTGGGCTTTCATGTTACCCGTTCTTCTTGTAGTGTCTATGAGTTTCATAACAATTGGTGGTTTTATTTGAGAAAGCATTCACAAAATTCACCAGGAATTATGTGAATACCTGTGAATTTCAGCTTTTTAAAAACAAACAAAAGTTTCTAACCATCCTAGAAACTAGTTGTAGGGAAAAGCCTAAAAACCTGGGAGTCTCTGCTTTCAGGAAGCGAGTAAGAATAACTGTTGGATTTTTTGTTTGCTTGCCTGTTTTTAATGTCATGATTTTAGAGACTTATTGCAGGATATGTTTGAATATAGGGCACTGGCAGAATGAGAACTCAAGCTACAAACAGATTTGGAAAATACTTGATATAAACAAATTACAATTGTAATGCTCTAGAAATAGTCAAATTCTGCTTTGTACAATAAGTGTATTGCTGCATTACAGAATTGATCACTATGACTTTCAACTGGATTTATTCATTTGGACAACCTGTGGTGTATATTTCTTTGAGATTTTTAAAACTTCTCATAAACAGAGATTAAGGCAGAATAATACATGAAGATAGTAAAACAGCTATCCAAAGGCATATTTAGATTGATAAAGGAAAACAGATTTTTACATCTGACAAGGTTAGTTCCAGGCAGTTCAAACAATGCATTTTTAGAAGTATAGTCTCAAGAGTGCACAATTTCAGTATGACACATATAGAAAACATAGAAATAAAAATATGAAAAATATAGAGAATGTGAAGTTTACTTACTGTAATACTTTTCTGAAGTAATGAGAAACTTGAGAGTATGGCTGGAAAATGGATACTGGACTGGCAAGCAGGAAGTGTTTATTCCATCAAAAGATTGATTTTTTTTTTTTTTTTTTTTTTTTGATAGAGGAGGACATGCAAAGTGAGAAACATCCTAATACATCATTTCCTATGTATGACCTGGACTAATGACTGAGATTTGTCTTGTGTAAACACCTTTTTTATGGCTAAAGTAGTGATCATTCACTTACTTGTTTAGAAGATAGGGACAACAGGACAGTTTGTCAATACAACGTGTAATCAATGTGTATTTCTTCTAGATGCATAGAGTCTGGCTTCAAGTTGCTGAATTAAGAGCAAACCAGTGGTTCCTTTATTAAAGTATTTAGCATAACCTCTTAATTACAGCTCAGCAAGTCTGAGTAAGTCTGAATTGTGGAAGAAATGGAATTAAAAGCAGACTCTGGACCCTGATTAACTGTGTGTGGTGGGCAAGTGTCACGCAGGAGGTGAGGTTCTGATGGACTTGAAGAGCCACAGTCTGTGGAATGTAAATCATGGCCAGTCAGAGAAGCAGTCAGCAAAGTCTCTTCTGCTGAAGTTCCTTTAGCCTCATGAAGCTGTCCTTGGCTGCCTGTTTGGTAGATACTTATACACATTTATGCATGTTACGTACTCTTAACACCACTGTACATCAGTACTTCTGCGGAAGGAACGAGCTTACAGCTCCAGTGTCAGGGCTCCATTATAAGTGCATTCTTGGGTATGCTCAGCCTTTGCAGAGAAGACTGCTTTGCTGATGCTTTCAAGCCAGCCATTACTGGATATTGAGTGTTGTGGTTATTTAATTTGATGACCTAATAATGGTTGCATCTAAACTCCTAGGATAATAAAGTCTCCAACTGTCTACTGGAATTCCATTTGATAAACCTGTATTATTTCTGACGTATGCCTGTCAGACTTGAAGATTTCCAGTGATGGTGACTACATCATCTCTCGAGGCAGTCTATCTCAAGGCTTCAATATCCTTATGACTAGAATGTTTCCTAATGCCTAACCTGAACCTACATTACTGTAATTTGAGCTTGGTCCACCCTTGAGATCAAGAACAGGCTAGTTCCTTTCAGTAACAAACTATGTACTTGAAAATATTGTCATGCCCTGCCTTTTCTGTCTTATGCAACACAACCCTGTTCAACCCTTTTTTATAGGTCATTTTCTCTAGTGTTTTGTCATTTTGACTGCCTTCTTTCAGATTCTCTCCAGTTATCTTCATCTTTCTTGAAACCTAGCACCCAAACCTGGATGTCTTACCAGTGACAAGTGAAACAGGAAAGTTACTTTAAGAACTTTGTAGACTGCTGTCTGTAAGAATTTCATTATGTTGTCAACATTTGTTGTTGTATTTTTTTGAAATTGCACAGCATAGCTAATGCTTATTCATCTTATACTACACTATGATACTGTGGTCTCTTGACTTTTTTTTTCCTTTTTTTTTTTTTTTATTTTTAGCAGTACTACCTTAGCTCTTTGCCATTCTGTACATGTACAGGGTACAGGTGATTCTTCTCTTCATGTGCAGAATCTTGCACTTGTCCCAGCTTTTTACAACAATTCTCTAGAAGAAAAACAATACTAAAAATTGACTGTCAAAACCAATTTTGAATTCTAAACATGTCTTGCAACATAACTGCAGCCCTCATAACTCATGTTACATTGAGATTTAATGAAGATATTCTTTCTTCTGTCTCCAGGTTATCAAAGCATACTCCAGCTGGTGCAGCTGTGATGAAGTCTAGAAGGTGCCTTGCCTTTAGAATGTTCTGAGCCACCACGTATGCTGTCTGGGTGGCCCAGACAAAAATGTTATTGAAGAAATTATAGTCTGTAAGCAAACCTCAGTCTCTTTTTCACTTGTGATGTCATCTTGAGGTTATGTCTTCTGAAGAAGGAAGCTGGCCAAAAAAGAAAAGTTTTTGCTACTTGTTCCAGCAAAAGCCTGAGTGCCACTAATCCAAGAACAATTAAGCTGGGAATAGAGACAGACTCATGAAAGAATACTGAGTTGCAGTTTGGTAAAGGTTGTCTAATCATGGAAACTTTAAAGGTCATTTTTTTTTTAAAAATACTTAAGGATGTAGATACTGTACTTGTAATACTTCACTAGAACCTCACTTCCAGTACTTGGTTGCTTTATGCTTTGTGAAAACCAAGTTTTATAAGCTATATAAGACTGAGTGCCTTAAATCTTTATTCAAGATTTAAGGTTCAGGATTTCAGGCCTCTCAATTTTTCTCTACTCACCGCACAGTAAAGAGCTAACTTATTTAAGGTATATGTAATACTGAGATCTGTGATTAGGGATAGTTTAGTACATCCAGCAAAAAACAAGTTAGACATCTCCTTTCAAGGTTTTATCATTTGCATTAATGATCAGAAAACTCTTTGAAAAAAACGCACAAAAAGTTTATCTAGATACATTGTCTTAGAACACCTTTCCTCTAAAAATATGACTACACAGTGGTTTTTTTGTTAGCTAGTATCCTTTTGCTGTTTACTATGATTTCCTGTGTTTTTTGTAGCATTCTCTCTTTTATCTTTTTTCTTGTGGCAACAAAGACCAAATATAGCTTAGCTGGAGGAACAATAAAGTATTTCTTTGCAGAAAGAAAAAAAAAAAGCTGATTTGGTGAAGTTCAACCATCTTGTGGGACTCACACTTTAAAAATTACAGAAACATTTCGGATTTGGCATTTAATATCAATGAGTTGGGAGGAAGGCTGCTTCAGTGGTTCCAATTACTTACCATAGGTGCAGTTGTCCCTGAGGATGGTCACAGTCCAACACTGGGGACAGATGATGTGTCTGTTGAAAGCAGTTGCATATATACTGTGTGGTGTGATATTGCTTGCTCTTCTCTTACTCTTGCTTAATTTGTGTTGATTCTAAGTTTGGGGTTTATTTACAGTTGCTTCCTTTCTTTTGAGTTATCCATCACTGCCGTTTGTTGGCCAGGAGGCCTTCCACATCTTTCTTTATCTTCTTTTTCCCTTCCCTCCCATATGCTTTGCTTTCCAAAATCCTGAAACTCAGGCTGCCTGACCCTGAAGCCATTTCTATTTTTATTCTAATTTCTCTTCTACCAGCCCAGACATCACTCTCAGTTTGTCTTAAGTCTTCAGTTTCTCCCTTCAGGAAACAACTTGTTTCTAGCATGTTGCTCTCACTTCCCCTGAATACTACAGAAAAAAAAAAAAAGTAGTTAACAGCTGTATATGATCTGAAGCCCTTTGTCATGGACCAGCCATCTTCTTTCATTGATCTCGTGTTCTTCATATATTTGTTACATTCCTGTTTTCATTGTTCAATTTTTATGTGGTTTTTCTTATATTTTTAAAATTTTCTTGTGAACAAGAGATTTCTTGTTATTTCTTAGTTTGTATATTATTTGTTGATGGTTACTCATGCTGTGTTTGCGTTTATTTGGTGATACCTAGGTAATAAGTTTTCCATAGGTGACTTATGAAATGTCCTAATTTTTTTACTTGACTCATTTACTTTCAAATAAGCACATGCATATTTCTAGAAAGTTAGTGCCATTTTTTATAGCTCTGTCACAGTAGAAAATCTAGTCTGTTTTCTGCTTGCAGTATCTTTCATATTAGCTCTATTACATTTCTCATCCTCCATAGAATAATTTTATTTAGGTTATTTTGCCACATGTGACTTAATGATCTAATCAGATGCCTTTTTCTTTTTTTTCCCCTGCACTGTTACTTTATTTACATGCTAAAGTGCAAAGGAACAGGAGGTTTTTTTACTTAATCTGTTTCACGTGATGCAAAGAACAAATGAAACTCTTAGCAACATTATTAGAAATTTCAGCTGAAAAGAAAACTGGCAGACTTACCCATTGGAAGCCCTAGAGCAAAATAACAAAAGGAAAAAATACAGGTCATATGGCCAGAAAGTTTTTGGAGTGATGCTGTGATAGAAATTTTGGCTTAGCCTGAATTGACCCATGCTTGGCTTTGTCTCCAACTGTATGTCTTTGCTGTTTTATAAGGGCTCAGTACTGATTGTTGAATTAAACGTGAATAATGGTTGTTGAATTAAGTGGTAAAACTTCAGAGAAATCAAGGTTTACCAACACCACAGAATACATAGTAGGAGTTTCCACATTGACCTAGTTCTTGTTTTCATAAGGTCTGGCCACCACAGTTACCTTGTTGCATTTCCATCATTAGTGTATACTTTTAAGAAGGAGCCAGTCTCTTTTATTGTCTGTATACCCTGATATGAATTTATTTAATAGTCCCAGTTCATTGACTTACGTCTGTCCTCTTTTCAGGCTCCGTGGCTGCACTGCCACTCTTGCTGTTTTATTATGAAACTACAGTAGACTCAGCTGCAGTAGGATATTGCTCCCAGCTGAAGCGTGGGACCGCTTATAAAGTCATAGAGAATGGATTGCTTTAAAAATGTTTGAGCAGGTTTTCACTGCAGAAGTGACCAAAATGACTCGCTGGGAGTGGGAGCAAGAACCACCATGCTTAAAACTATGTTAAATAGTCATGGTTGATTTTTGCTGCAGATTAACCTCAATAGGCTAACATGTTTTCTGTAATTGATATGGTTGGTTTAAACTGAGTTCTGAATCATCTTTAACACATCTCTAACAACATATTTTTCTAGTTTAAACTTGGCTGGGGTGTACAGTTTCTGGTATACTTTGGTTGGAAAAAATTCCACATATCAACTGTTTCTTGAGGAGATGGCCGATACAAAACATGTAATGTATGTGCAACATGGCGTGGTTTGAGTTTACTAAATTGTCTACGTTTTTTCTCCATGTGAGAAATATATCCTGCTTTGAAGTATTAGGTCTCTGTGCTTCTTACCCGTTTTCCTACTCTTCTTCTTCTATGAATTTAACAGTATATTTTTGGAGACCTTAAAATAAACCAGACTGACATTGCCCTTGATATAAGAAGGCACAACTCCTAATGAAGTCCATGAGAATTATGTCAGCTTACCCAAAGACTGAATTTAGCCCCTCTCTTTCATTGGGAAACCAGCACACAGTGCTTTGTTTAATATTTACAACAGCCAAGGCCTTGTTTTGGGGAGGTAAAGCTCCGTGACAAGCTGTTACTAAGAGTACAACTGGATGTACTTTGGAAATTTCCATGCAATGTATAGTTTTGTATGAAGATCAGTTAGTGCACATCATGGATTTGTTTGGTTTTCAGCGATAATTTTGTTTGGTAAATCCTCTTTCTCACAATATTTACAAGACAATTTAAATGCTAGAACGGATTTGTCAAACCAGATGGCATCCTCCAAAGTAAGAAACCCTGGCACTGGAGGAAAGGCAAATGAGTAATGTAGGAGCAACTAGTTAGCAGAGCATTTGCATTCTACTTGTCTAACAGCACACACTAACCTGTATTTTATGAAAGAGTAGGAGGTTACTTTTTAGAGATATTATTTTCCATGAATTCTAGAGGGAGAATTTTTTTCAGTGTGGAAAATACTTCCTGCAAAACTGGAAAAACACCCATTTCATTCTTATGTTAGGGAGCCTGATTAGAACGCTAAAAGTGTAATGGAAGAAAACCTTTGCTTTGATCTGAAAGCTATACAATGAATATTAATATGAAGATGGTTTTCTTCAGAAGCTGCATTAATCTTCTGTAGTCATGTTTTTCTTTTATCAGTCAAGGTTTTGAGGGTAACAGTGGCTGGTTTTTTTGCTGTTGATATCAGATAGACAAACGTCTATCAGTTTCCTACCTCTTGGGAAGCTGGATGCTTTGCTGAATCTATGCATCTTTGGCAAGGCTGACTTTCCAAGCAAAGAAACTAATCTTCATATGGAACTTACATAATTATCACACTGTCATCTCCGTTGAAAGGTAGCCAATAATTGCTTTGCATACATTATTCATTTTTCCAAGTTTCTCACTGAGGCTTAGCAGAACCTGAATACCCCTTAAGCTTTGCATGGAGTCTTGTGCAGGTGAAGTACTTCAGTCTCAAGGGGAATGTCCGGGAAATCACATACACTTGGTCTGAGCAATGAGCTGCATGTATGGGAGGAAAGAGGAGAGACTGGAAAGAGATCTGATAAGGGGATGTGAAATACAAAATATTTGGATCTTTCCTGGAAGCTGTCAACTTGAAGGAGCTGTTTTACTTTCAAGACTTGCAAATTCTCAAAGAGCACCTGTGCTTAGTTTCACACCACTGATTCTGTTGACTTAAATCTTCTTTTGATGAGCTGACATGAAATAATATTCTAATATAGCACACAGTGCTGATGGTAGGTGCAGTAAGGAAACACAAATCAGGCTTTGGGGAGAAGGTGGGGAAGGGACACCAGAATTATTGAATTTGATTACCCTTAGCTTTGTCTCAAAGCAAATGATATATTGAACATGCCTCAGGAACCCAGGAAATTTCAGAAGTGATCAGATGTTTTACATGTTGACATGTTTACAGAGGCGTTTTACATGGGTTTATGAAAGTCAACCAACTGTGCTGTTCTTGTGTGGTGGAAATTCTAAGGCATAATATATTAATGCTTCACACTGCAGAGCATGCTCAGTAGGGAAATAAATGTATGATGTCAATAAAGAAATTATGATGCAGACTAAAAATTGGCTGATAGGTCTTGAATCAATTTATGTAGGGAATACTTGTCCAAATACAGCATTTTTCGTGAGGTCCTACAGTGATCTGTGTGCTTATGGAGTGGACAGCAGTTACGACATTTGCTCTGGCAGCAATCTTGCTTGCTTGCTTAGTAGTCTGAGCTTGTTTAAAAATGTGTATTTTAATATCGCAAAACTGCAGGTAACATACAAGATTAGTAGTTTTACTTCAGAGAGCAGTAATTGTGGAAGCAGCTTTGCTGTTGGAGTGAAGATACATCTGGACATAACTTGCCACACAGAGGCAGTGACTGAGAGATGGAACAGTGCTTGGGCTGATGCACCCTTTGGTGTCAGACAGCACAAAACAGCAGATGTTACACTTGCTTTTAATATTTGTGATGTTGTTACTAGAACCGGGTGCCAGTCTGAAGCCCAGGTGTTGTTAAAGGCTGCTGACCAATTCAAGTCTTACATCTAGGAACTGGTTTATCCAAGAAAACTTTAAGAGTTTTGCTTATGATCGACAAGTATCTCTATGAGGCAAGAGGGTAACGGGATCTGGCTGTTCGCAGACACAGTAAGAATAAGGGAGAGGTGGGTGTAGGGAGAACCACTGTTGTGACCTGCTCAGTTCTACTCAGCCGTTACTAGAGTATCCAGGCCAGGCCAGCTCCCCTGTCTAGAACTGCAAATATTTTTATTGGCTCATGTGACTGTCATGCTTGCCCCTAAGACAAGAGTTAGCTTGGCTAATTGTAGCTGCAAGGAGAAAAGGAGTTTCTGACTTGACGCTGTCCATAACTTTCTTTTAGTATCTTAATATTCTAAACAATCTCTTCTCTCTTTTTTTTTATAGGGCACCAATGCCTCTGCTCTGGAAAAAGACATTGGCCCAGAGCAGTTTCCCATCAATGAACACTACTTTGGATTGGTCAATGTAAGTACCATTTTCACTAGGCAAACCATATAAACCATATACAGAACTGTGGCTTTGATATTACTTGAACTTTGGTTTGTTCTTTTTCTTTCTTTTTTTTTTTTTTTTCCTCCCCCAACCCTTTTCTAAGGTAGGATTATCTTTTTTTGAAAAAGTGCTGCTCACATTCCAATTTTACATAAAACGGGTTGCAAAACTGTATCAGATATTTGAAGACAGCTTCATACGCCCACAGAGAAAACAGTTTACTGTTCTGTGAGTGTTTCCAGGGATTAGAATTTGAACTTCAACAAAGTTAAAAGTCTGGTTTAGCTATGAAATGTGAGGGAAGAAGTGACGGAAGCATGTACAAGCTTAGGAGCAGCAGTCTGCGCTGGGGACACTCTTAGGAGGAGCTTTGTTATCTGACTTAGGAGAGAATGAGTGAGAAGAGTTTAATCACTTGTTTATTCTCATATAAATAAAACAGATACAGTAATTCTTTCCATTGAAAACATTAGTCATTCTCTACTGAGCAGCTTACAAGCTTAACGAAATCCACTACAATAAATATATCTCTTACAAGTGGAAACTTCTGCTTTGTATCCTAGTTAATTTAGAACACCATAGTTTTTTCCTGTGAAGTGTCAGATGTGGGTGTGGAAATATATTCCTACAGCAGCTGCATGGCAAAATGGCTGGTATGTGACAGGGGCACAGAAGCCAGAAGCTGAATGAAGCAACGAGTTTTATTGTGATGCACAGGGATTAAGATTGTTTTTAATTTTATATGGCAGTTTGGGAACACCTGCTACTGTAACTCCGTGCTGCAGGCATTGTATTTTTGCCGGCCATTTCGGGAAAATGTATTATCATACAAGGCCCAACAGAAAAAGAAGGAAAATCTCTTGACTTGCCTGGCAGATCTTTTCCACAGTATTGCTACTCAGAAGAAGAAAGTTGGAGTTATTCCACCAAAGAAGTTCATATCAAGGTTACGAAAAGAGAATGGTAAGTGTGAAACTGGGATTCTCTTAGACATTCACATATCGATCAGGAGCATATAAATAAATACTGGGCAATGTGGTCATATTAATCAGATGCTCAGGTTAGATTTCTAAGTTGCTTTTAGTACTTTTGGGGGTTTAGATATGAATATTTTAGTATCTGTGTACATGAGATTGTGCTTGAAATAACCATACCAGTTCCCATAAGTTCCCAAAGGTGCATGAATTAATGATGTTTTCACAGCCCAGTGGGATAGACCACACTGTACAGGGAGCTAGGGCTGGGAATAGGGTGGCACTCTGCTGTCGTTTTTTGATTGTTGTTTTTTGTGGAGTGTAGCAGAGAGAGATGGAGAGCAGCTGGCAGTATAGAAATTGTGTGACCTAGGAATGCTACAGGCACCATTATTACAAAACACCCTGGAGGATGGGAAACCGTATGTGGGGGTGTTCAGTGGACTACACGTCAACTGCTGCTCTTGTTCTTAGAAGCTGTGGGCACAGCCTCACTTTGTGAAACGTCAGGCCCTTTTTAAGCACTAGGTTGCTAACAGCATATGCCTAATCTTGTAGTAGTTCTGTCTAAGGGATATGAGGAACATCTTGAAATAAGGACGCCTGCCACACAGCTCCGTTTTGGCCTGGATTCATATCAGTGTGGGTGGTATGCTTAGAAACAGGGGAGCTTTGAATGAAGAGACAAAGTAAGAGTCAAACACCTGGAAGAAATTGCTTCCTGGTGACAGCATATAAATGGGCAGACTGTTCATTCCTGAGCAGGCGTTTGAAACTGTGACAAAGTTAGCTGAGTCATTTAGTGATAAATGCCCCCACGAGTGTTGGGGATCACTTTTGCGGACTGGATCTTATGTTTTCAGCTTTTATAATAAGGGCCAGACTTAGTGTGTATTAACCTGCTTATGTGTTAGACACTGCAAAGCCAAAGAATCTGTGCAATATTTTCTGAGGACATCCATGTGAGCTTTTTGAGGAGCAGGGGGATAAAAATACACATTTCTGGGAACAGAGATTCATTTTTCTTCAACATGGTGGGAAAACTAAGCCTTCACTGGAGAAGTCTGTACTAAATCACCAGTGAGATACTTTCCCCTTCTCCTGTAAGCATTTTTTATTGAAGAGGACAAGTCTCTGCTCATCAGACTTGCATGTGAAAAATGAACTTTGTTAGGTGGTGTTATTATTACTATTTGTGGCAAGTTAACCTTGGCTGGCTGCCAGGTGCCCACCAAGCCTGTCTCTCATTCCCTTCCTCAGCAGGACAGGGGGAGAAAATAGATGAAAAACACTTCTGTGTTGAGATAAAGGCAGTCTAATTAAAAAAAAAAAAAAAAAAAAAAAAGCGCAAAGGCTGCACGTGGAAGCAAAGCAAAACCAAAGGAGATCTATTCTCTACCCCCCATCAGCAGGTGATTTCCAGCCACTCCCTAGGAAGCAGGGCCTTGGTATGCACAGGAGCTTCTTTGGAAGACAAACATCTTAATAACAAATGCCTGCCCCCCCCCCCCCCTTTTTTTTTTCCCCTTTCTCTGAGTTTTTATTGCTGAACACAAAGTCACACAGCATGGAATATCCCTTTGGTCAGTTTGGTTCAGCTGTCTCAGCTGTGTCCCCTCCCTACTGCTTGATCATCCCCAGCCTACCAGCCTTTGGTGTCGGGGGGAAGAGGGACAGTCTTGATGCTGTGTGAGCACTGCTCAGCAACAGCCAAAACACTGGTGCCTTACCCACACTGTTCTAGCCACACATACAAAGCACAGCACTGTACAGGCAGCTGTAAGGAAAGGGAACTCCATCCCAGCCAGATGCAGTACACCAGCATGTGTCAGCATCCAATGTATTCAGTTTCCTCAGGCATGTGTCTTACTGTCCAAACTCCGTGATGTTCCTAAGCGTCTGAGGGACTTGGGTAGGAGGTGTGGGTGTGAATCAGTGTTGCCTAAAGTTAGGCATCTAGTCTAAGGAATTAATTTAGGATGAGTCATCCTCTTGCTTTCTTCATTGACTGTAGTGGGAGTCTACACAGCCAACTCCAAAGAAGATGGTAACTTTTTTGGCAGCTAAAGTTAGGTGAGATGAAGCCTTCCCCCAAAGGAGCTTCACTGAAGCCATTGTGACTGCAAAACTGCTCTTTGGCATGATTCTAAACACTTTGCTGAGCAAGGGCCAGTACATGTATTTGGAAAGAAATAATTAATTTAGTTTGCTTTCTTGAAGGAAAGGATATACTCAGCTTTAGAAATCTTGACTCTTTTCTTCACAGATCTCTTTGACAACTACATGCAGCAGGATGCACATGAGTTTTTAAATTACCTGCTCAACACCATCGCAGACATTTTGCAAGAGGAGAAGAAACAGGAAAAGCAAAATGGGAAACTGAAAAATGGCAACATGAATGAAGCTGAAGAGAACAATAAACAAGAACTCACCTGGGTGCATGAGATTTTTCAGGGAACACTGACTAACGAAACTAGATGTTTGAACTGTGAAACCGTAAGCATTGGGATAGATTTTTTTTTTTTTTAGTTGTTGCCCATTAATAGATAGATAATTTTATATATATAAATATATGAATCTTTTCAGACATCTGAGAATTGTGGATATTCCTGTAGACTTTACTTCTTGAAGTGAGTATATTCTTTTCTAAAAATTTATTTTTCTAAGCATTACTTGGCTAACCTATGCCAAGTCTTGCTGTCCTAATACATATCTCTACAGTTAAAATCCTTGCTAGTTAATCAATACCCTTCCTTATTACTGTAACTTTGGGAAAAGAGATTCACATAATTATTCCACAAATAAGTGAAATATTAAGATGAATTTGTGTTAATTGAATCCTAAGAATGTGACTGGCATACAGAGGGTTTGTTATTAACAAACCATATGTTTTCTTTTATCTCCCTAATATTTTCTAGAGGCTGTCAGTTTGAAGGCTCTGATGTTTGAAGCATGAGTAAAAACTAGTTTTAGTTAGGAAACCTGATTGCAAGTCTCCTATCAATTTATGTGGTTTTCAATCACATGCTGCTACTTAAAGGGAAAAGAAATATTGAAGAAAAAAAAAAAAAGTTTCTCTCTTTGAGGTTGAGGTAGCTATGTGAAAGAGTAATACAGATAGCAAAAAAAGTCTCTTTTGGGGAGAACAGTGTCACTGATTTTCCAAAAATCACAGAATTATAGAATCACAAATGGTTTGGGTTGGAAGCGACCTTAAAGACCATTTAGTTCCAATCTCCCTGCCATGGAGGCTTCCACTAGACCAGGTTGGAATTAACCTCACATAACTTTTGCTTTGTAAAAGGTAGGTGTCAAGGATGAACTAGTTTTCTCAGCTCCTTCTGTAGATGGTGGAGATTGCAAAGGAGCTCCTGCAGGAAGCTCTCTCCATCTGTCAGTAGGCTATTTCATGAAACAATATTTTTAACAGTATCAGGTATTCTGCTCTATACAGCTTGTCCTGGCTCCAGTTGTTGGGCCAGCAAACTGATCTGGCCTATGAATAATGTGTTTCTAACTCAGACCAGTACTGCTGCCAAGTACTTCCTCTAAAGAAAATGCACCTTTTGATTATTTGCATTAAGATGGGAGAAGGTGCCCAGAGAAGCTATCTTCAGACAGCAAGCTGAGGTTAAATATCTAACTTTAGACAGTTGAAGTTAGGTGAGATAAACCCTACCCAGGTCCTACCAGATGTATAAAAGAATATATTCTGATATTTCTAATCATAAAGGATAGCTCTGTACTCCAAGAAAATATGACTTCTCCAGGGAATTGGATCAGAGAGGGGGGATAAAAGAGATACAGTGATAGTCAACATGTAAGAAGGGGTTGGACCAAGTTTGGAACAAGCTTGTATAAGTGAAAACATGAGATATTGAAATGTAATTCTTTAGTCTCTTTCAATTATAAAACCCCAAGTAATAACACCAAGTTAAATTAAGTGAAAAGGTAGAATTAATTTTTAACTGGCATGCTTCTTTAGGTTGTGGCCTAACTCCAAATTAATAGCCAGTGTTTACTCAGACAAACTGTAGTGAGGTCAGGATGTGTCCTTGGGCAACTGCAAAACTAAATCAAAGTGACCGCTTTGTGGAAAACAATAGTGCCAGGTATTGCTGCTGTAGGAAGGCTTGTCTGTAGCTTCCTGTGAATGCAGAAGTATACTATACTACCCAGAATACTTTTCCAGTTTATTTTTCTTGTATTATTGTATCTTGAAATCTTTAGGAAATAGTAAAATGAATTAAAAGATGTTCCTTTGCTAAAACATGTATATGTAGTGCATGAAGTGTCATTCAGATTCCAGCAGTTCTTATTCTCACTCACAAAGAGTGCACATTTGAATCTGGTTTTCCAACTACCTTTTGTTTTGGTCTGTATTATTCTAACTCCAACTAGCTCATCTTCCCCTTCAGTAAATATTTGATATGCTGGAATCAGTGACTAAATTCCTAGCTTCTTTGCGGTATTCCAATGAAACACTATACTTGCCAAAGACTTTTCCAAGTATTTAACCTCTTTCTTGATATGCAGTGTGTCTGACAGAACTCTAGTTCCAGCCATAGGGACACAATGTTCTCTGAAGCTTTGTTGCTCTGTCTTTCAGATTCTAGCTGTGTATTTATACTGCAGTTGATTGCTGCCAGTTTTGTGGTTTCCTCTTCCCTGTGGGTCAAATCATGCTTCAGGGAGGATTTTTAATCTGTTCATTTTAATCGTGTGTGTGTTATGCCTCTGTACATCCTTGATAATATTAGAATTCATCCTGCTAAAGATGTTCCTCTGGATTCAGAACTGATATGGGTTGCATTCACCGTGTTTATAGGATCCCTGACATCATGCAAAGATGAGCTGAAAGTAGTATATAACTTTCAGATCCATAGAACTGCAGAAATCTGACCACGAGGAACTTGCATCAGAACAATGGATTCAACCCCTCACTGAAGTTCTTGATTTGAACTTCACTATCCTGTCATCTGATTTAGTTAGTCTCAGGAAATGTAGTCATAGGAGGCAAAATAAGAAGTGTTACTGCAGCATTTTGTAAACAGAATTGGTTGTTATGAATATGACTAAATTCATGTGCAGTAAGTAATTCTGCAGTCTCTTTAACTCAGTTGAAGTATTATACCAATTGTCTGTTTGGGTGAGTTGGAGTTTTTTTACATCATCTTCAAGATTAAATACTCTAAGTGAAGAATCATTTTCAAAGCACAAATCAAGATCTGTCATTCTGAAAATGTTTGGGGTTACTTTTTCTTAAAAAAAGCTCTTTATTGGAATTTTTCTCCTGTTTTGCCTAAAAAACATTGGCAAAATAAAAATGATTTTGCAAAATATTATCACTTTACTATTTTTACCTTTAATCTTTTTATTTTTTTTAGTCAAAATTATTGATCAGGATCAACATTCAATGGGGAAATGCAGCTGTGTTGACCAGAAATATAAAGCCAGCCTTTTGAAATCTCACTGGAGAGAAAATATAACATGGTTAAATATGACATTTCTTGACAGATACTTATGTGGATCCTTAATAGTAAGAGTAATTATGCAGGGCATAAACTGTGATTAGGTAGTGTAATATATTATACAAAGGGTAAATAAAATTCCAGTAAAATTAAGAAATTAGGCTATGTTGCATAACAAGGAAACATAATGTAGTGCACCAGTCACAGCTAATATAGGCAGTGGTGGCCCCCCTTTAATGAATAGTAGATTATGGTCACTGCCATGGTTGGTGGGCTTGGGTAAGTGGAAGAGATGGAAATTAAGTGATAGGAAAGCTGAATTGGTAGAGCTACTAACAAATTGAAATGAATTATTTTTGTGTAATTTATTTCTGTAGAAATTGCTCTATCTTTAGCATTTGCAAATAGATATAAACAGCATTTGGATGTATGGCATTTTATTAAGTCTCTATTTTACATGTATATTTTTTGCAACAGGTTAGTAGCAAAGATGAAGATTTTCTTGACCTTTCTGTTGATGTGGAGCAGAACACATCAATTACACACTGTCTAAGGTAAATGAATGTGTCTCTTTGGCAGATAGTTCTGTCTGACTTTGCTAAATTTTGCAGGTTTAGGAAGTACAGGAAAGAGAAGCAGAATAACATGGGGTTTTGAACTTTTCCCAAGGAGAAGAAAAAGACTGTAAACTGGTTATTTCCTCTAATGACAAAATATGCATTAATGTATTTTGGTGTACTCACTTTCTCTTTCAATGTATGTGTTTGAAAGAGAAAAAAAATCATCTCTTGGCAAAAATAATTGATTGCCTTGTCATCTAGAAGAACTGCTACAGAGTAATAATTGGCTTCAAATGGATTAAAGTGAGCTTCTGCTCAAGTGCTTTGTTGATTAGGACTCATGTGCATATTAGAAGTCAAGTGTGTGCTTTTCAGAGTGAGTGATAGAGTCCCTAGAGGGCAAAAGATTTCAGAAGTCTAGTTTTCTACAAGATAAATTTCTTATTCTGTGTCTTATCCTAAAATTATGGAGAGAAATCTTTTATTCTAAGTTCTGGTTCTGCTCCTAGTACACTCTTTAAGTATTGAACAAATACTTCAGAGATAAAAATAATTTTCAGAGTTGCATGGATTATTATTCTGAAAGATTTAAAATATCTGGAGTTTTGGCATTGATAAACCTATACCTAGATTTAAGACAATATGTTGCTGCTCTAAGGTACTGATTATCAATTGGTCAAATTACTCTATCAAGCTCCAAAATTTCTGCCAAGCTTGAAATTGCATTTAAAAGTTATTCTGGAATACCTAGAAAGGGTTGCCTGGCATCTCACCCCAAGCTGAGTTACAGAAAGAGAAAGTATATGAGGTACTAACCATTTTTTGAGTCAGAAAGCAGTGGTTTCTCTGAGGATACCACAGTGGTACTAAGTAACTTCTCTTACATTTCAAAGTACTAGATCTAGTAAGTTTTTTCATTCTCAACTTCTGTTCAGTCTCCTATAGGATACTGTAGCCCTGAAGTATTCCACATGGCAGTAACTAGCCTCATTTTAAAAAGTGAGCAAACTGAAGAGCAGCTTTGGAAAGGAACACATTATTTTCTTTTTTTTCCCCCTTGTATCTTTGCCTGTTCATGGTCATCGATAATTGAATCAGTATTGGTATACAGGCTTTTCTTTGCACATTTTTAAATTCTTCAGTGTAGCCATTTCATTGTCAGCATTACTTGCCTTTCCCTATGGTGTTCAAAGTCAATTTGAAATCACACTGACGTGCAAGGAGGCTAAAGTGTGCATCTTCTCAAGTCCTTCCTAACCTGTTACTTTGTTCTGTGCTATACTGTTACTGGAAACTGAGCACTGACTTTTTCTTACAGCTTAGCCTGGTGAACTTGTTAGAAACAGCTGCTGTACATAAGTTACCATCTGTCCTTCAGTTTTCTCCATTTTTTTATTTCATTTCTTCGTTTTTAAGCTTCCTGGAAATGTTTTGTTTGAAAAGGCTGTTTTATGCAAAGTCACAGAGTACTTCAATAAAGGTACCAATAGCATTTCTGAAGAGCCAGTGGCTGTAGCTTACGATGTGGAAGAACTACACTTGCACCACTGCAGCCAACAGGTGGATGGTGGGGTTGAGAGGCACCCCAAGAAGTTAGTCCCTATCTCCACCTCAGACAGGATGCTTGCACAACCTGTTCCAAAAGGTCTTTTAGCAGTAGTAGCTCACTTGTCTATCCCAGTCCTTCCTGTTCTTACTATTAACAAGTTTTTCCCGCTGTGTGACATGAATCTTTCTTGTTTCAGTTCAAGCCTGTTTCTGCCTGCCCTGGGTACTCTGGACATAAACCAGGGCTTGCTTCCCTTCCTCTGAGCAGCAGCCTTTTACATACAGGAAGAATGTAATCGCCTTTCTTTTTAAGTTAAACAGCCTGAGGTCATTCAATGTTTCTTTCACAGGCTCTCTTCTCTAGATCTCTGCTTATGTACATTACTCTTCAGCCTTCTCTCCAATTGAAGCTCTCCCTTGGACACTATCTTTCTTGAAGTGCAGTTGCCTAAAATTAGGCACAATATTCCAGCAGAGATCTACACAATCCTGAGAAGAACGGATGCCCTAAAAGTTTGTTTATACATCCCAGTATAGTATCTGCCTTTACTCCAACAGCACAACATGCATTTTGAAGTCCACCCATTGTTCCTTTTGGAAGTGAAGGAAAGCAAAATCCCATTTTTTCTTTTCTTGAGGTGAGAGATACAGGTTGCTATTTACAGATTAAACAGGAAGACAGTCATCACTTGCTCTGATAGTCTTTTACACTAACAGCATGTCTATCTGTTTAGAAAACTTATATTTAGTTAAACTGTGGATTTCCTCTTTTTGCTATATGGTATTATGCATTATTAAATGAAGTGTAAGTGCTTTTGTGGTTTCCGTTAGTAGGAATGGCCAAGTTATTACTCATTTTGGGAACTTTGTTGTTTCCTTTTTTTTAACAACTGCTTTGCTGTGTCTTTACAGCTTTGAGTGCTACTGCAATGAAAAGGTAAATTAAAGAAAAAACCTGCACGATAACATTTAAATAGAAGGAATTTCTTTGCCACTACAAATGAATGTTCTCCGTAGTTATTTCTGTAGCTTTTCAGGTTGAAAAGGTCCGTGTGTACATAAGAGGTCCAAAGGCTACAAGCTTCTGGCATAGTCTAACTCCACAGGGTAGACAATCAGGTCTGAAGCAATAGAAGTCTAGTAACAAATATAGTACATATCCATTATTTTTATTTCCACTAGCAGTTGCGAAGTTTACCAGTTCATTTGATCCTGACTTTTAGCTAGTCTGCTTGTGCTTTTTTATTCCACTAAGAATTCTCTGATCTCTTAAAACAGAAAACGTGTATTATTTATGCATATAAACAATACAAAGCATCTTTCACACTGTGGCATAGAAGCTGTAGAGAGACGGACTGTGGAAGCATATGAGGTCAATGATAAATTATTATATCTTGAGTAGGTGTATTTAAAAATTTCTTTCTTCTGTTAAATACCATGTAAACAGAATGCAGATCGGCCTGTTAATGGAAGTCTTGAAACTAGCTCTGCAGGTATGAAGAAAAGTTCCTCAAGCCTATAGTTCTTGTACGTGCAGACTTTGCATGAACTCTGGTCAATGATCTGTTGTTTTTAACTGTTCAACATCTGTTAGAAGTGCCATTCTGTATTGATGAAACAGCTACTGAAGTTGCAGTTGTAAAGGGCAGCAAAAGCATCTGTTTGTCACTTGCATACCTCCCCCCAAGGAAAGAGTTCATGCTTATAAAATATGCCATAAGTTTTGTTCCTGGTACAGGAATTAGTAGTGCCTCTAAAGTCCGTGACTGTGCCTCAGCTGCCTTGGTAGGTAGGGTAACAGCCTTTCAGGTGGAAGTGGAAGACAAAGGAACAAATGCTAAGAGGGATGTAAGGGAACGTCCCTCAGCTTATCAAATATTTGCATATTTCTCTGGCTTTCACAGATGTAATTCCCATAGCAGTCAACTTATAAATTAAAATGTTAGGTATTACTGGCTTCAGAGTAATTAATACATTTTAAAAGAAATTCAGAAACTCTTTGAGTTTAATTCATGTTCATGGGAGGCTTGGCACAGAACAAACCAATCTCTATGAAATTTCTACCATCTGTATGTGTTTCTTTATGTTAGAAAAATATTATTGCCATAGCTTCACTTTGAGGTAGGAAGGAAACTAATGAATTCCACAAGTTTGTTTTTCTTTTAAATCAAGACTGTAGGCTTTGAAAACAAACATCAGACTCTTTCCTTAACAGCAGACCTAAAACTCAACACAAGGACATTCTGCTGAATCTTGCATCATTACGTTCCCCACACATATAATCTGTCTCTAGCATTTTCTAAAGTTTCATCTCTTCACTTATGATTCCGTGAAAGGTTATCATGTTTTTCAAAGGAATTGGCTAAATTCAGTTTATTTTGTCTTTAAATTCAAATGTGAAATCCAGTGTTCAAGATCAATGTTTACCACTGAAACAAATCCTTTCCAGTTATCATGCTTTGTTTTTATTTTAGATAAAAATATTTTTATGATCAAAGTTCTGTTGCAACTTGTCTTTCAAGAGATGTATCTTGTCCTAAATTTCATCACTTTCTGATCAAATTCTTTAAGACCATATAAAGAAAAAAAAACAGTAAAAGCATTCTCAGTTAGAATAAATATCCAGTCATAGAAGTACCTCTCTGTATGCTCTGTCAACCTTAAAGGACATAGAACTTGGAAATGGAAAATCCTCCCCTTTTAAGAAGTTATGTAAATAACCTCTAATACCCATGCCCTGGCAATCTATATGGTCTTCAGCTCTTTCGTCTTCCCCTGTGGTGATGATGCCAGGAAGAAAGAGTCATCCAGAATCCTCCCTTTGCCTTTATAAGGTGATTCTTGTTCTGCCTACTGTGAGAGTAGACCATGCCATTCAGTGTGTGAACTGCAATAGTAGAATGGAATTTATTGGGCCCAAATAGATCTGAATTTGCCTGGAGTTTGGAAGTCTATCAGGTACAGTGTAGCTGCAATCAACAGGACAGGTCTGTACTTCAGATATATCTGTTTAAGGCCCAAAATCACAAGACAACCTGTGTGCTTAAAGCAGAAGACAGGTGCATATGTCTGCATTTACAGCTCTCAAAACACCTGCTCAGCTGCAATGTAGCACTAGAGGTGACAAAAATTTACTGTCATTTTTTTTACAGTTAAATGTTTTAGGTACCTAAGATACTCCTCATAGCATATCAGCACTGACTTCCAACAAATCTTGTCTGTGAACTGGGAGACAGTATCAAACCTTCCTCTGCCTCTATCACTTCAAAAGCGCAATCCAGAAATATTTCCAAGGGTATTTACTTGATTAGGATTTACAAAATCTTCTATACTAGCTGACCTTTTCCTTTTTTGGACAGTAAGAAGTTATAATCAAATAACTTAAGGATGGCAGTTCAAGAGGTTAGAGGATGCAGAAAACTGAGTTCAGTTTATTTCTTCTGTGAGCTATTTGGGGATGACACAAATGCACCTGAAGCTGTTCCGTTCTGCAAATAATTTAAAAAGGGACTGGATGGATTTGGTGACTACATCCAAGTCTAGGCAGCCCCTTGGTACATAAGAGACCAGGTTATAAGTCCCTTTTTGAGATACCTGACTCTCCATCTGTATCATATGGAGGGCCTCAGCTCCTAATACAGGGCATCGTAGCAGCCAAATACTTCAAGTCCCTTTGCAAACCCCAACACAGTTGCTTCAGATGTTCCAGAAAATTGGACTTGGTGGAGAGAGGATTTCATCCTGTGTGTCTTTTAAGGGTTCCATTTTCATCAGCCCAAGTGGGGCAAAAGTGTAAAGATCCTTTAAGAACTGATAATTGTGTTTATTTACAGAGACTTCAGTAACACAGAGACATTATGTAGTGAACAGAAATACTACTGCGAAACTTGCTGCAGTAAACAAGAGGCACAGAAAAGGTAAGTGAAGAGCAGGGTGTTTCACCATGTCCCTCCTGGGCTTTGACAAACCTTCTCCTTAATTATTATTGTATTTAGATACCTAGAAGCCTTACACCCCAACTGCATTCTCTATGTGGGCCAGAGAGCCTACAGACAGATTCAAAGCTATTACATATGTCTTATCTGGAAGTTGACTATTGTTACTTACAAAGTGCTTTTATAAGCAAACGTTTACTCATTAAGGAAAGACAGAATGGCTTTGAACTGGTCAGGTCTTTATCATATGCACTCTAATGGTTTCACAGGATGAGAGTAAAAAAACTGCCAATGATTCTTGCCTTACACCTCAAGAGGTTCAAGTATATGGAGCAATTGCACAGGTATACTAAGCTGTCTTATCGTGTAGTATTTCCTCTGGAGTTACGTCTCTTTAACACATCTGGCGATGCTGTCAACCTAGATCGGATGTACGACTTGGTAGCCGTTGTTGTTCACTGTGGAAGGTAAGATACTTTCATGTATACCTCAAGCTTATTGCCAGACATTTGCCAAGGGCAGAGCATGCCAGACAAAATGTGGGAAGTCCCAAAAGTCACAAGATTGGCTTGAATTAATGGAGCTCCCTCTTTCCTCATCAGCCCACTTAGAGAGCTTGGGAGCCAGGACTCTGTGAGGGCCAGATGTTGCTAGCGTGTAGGCCCTACAACAGATCACCTTGGTCTCCTGTCAAGGCAATGAAAATGATAATTTTAATAAAGCTTCCCACATATGGGGTATTGTCAAATATGAAACACACGGAAAAATCCTTGAGGGTCTAGGAATATGACTTGTTCTCCCTCTTCTCAATGACTATATGTAACTAAATATTCATGGTCGATACCAAACAATTTCCCCCTTTAAATTTACTTCAGATTTTTTTTTAAATTTTTGCAATAGTTGATGCCTACAATGAGCAAATTGTTGTGTTCTATAGGTTAATTTGTAAATGGTCGTGACACAGATGAAAACAACACATTTAGTTTTCAGTTGATGAAGTCTTTGCAACAAGTCAGTAAAAAGGCAAAAGGAGTAAATATCTACTGTACCACCAGGGGTGTGTTTAATACGTTCTGCATAATAGTTATAATTCAGTCTGCTTGCATATAGAAATGTGACTTATCAAAATGGACTCAATAGTATCTTCTAATATTTTGTGGTTTGTGTTTTTGCTTGTCTTTCTAGTGGACCAAATCGGGGACATTATATTACTATTGTGAAAAGTCATGGATTTTGGCTCTTGTTTGATGATGACATTGTAGAGGTCAGTATGCTGAAGGTCACGAGCACAGCTTTTGTGTTTACATTCTCTTCTCTATTTGTAGTTAAAATTCTGATCCAGATCTGGTATAGATTACTAGTCTGCAAAGCCACAGTTTGGTTGTAATGTGACATGTATCTCAACTCTGTTAGGAAATAAGACTGCAAAAACCCCTATTAATCCTGCAGTTCTTACTCTGTCAATGTCAGAGGGAGTTGTTTTATTTCAGAGCAACATCAAACGTTTTTAATATCAGACTTCAAGGGTTTAATTTGGAATGTTTTCTATGTCTAATAAAATCAACTTAATTCATTAGAACCTGAAATATCCGGGAACTATTTTGCAATCCTTGGCAGTATCACTTGGAAAAATTGGACTGCGTATAGCTAGCCCTGCTGTACAATTTTAATATTCGAACAATTGGGAAGTTACAAGAAAATCTGGATTCTGGAATGGATCTGGGTTTATCTGAATATAACTTAAAGCAGGATCTGACCCACAGCTGTTACAGTTTCTGTCTAAGCATTCTGCAATTCTTTGCTAAGCCAACCCTTTACGCTGTTGTGGCACCTTGACAAAACTGAGGTCTTAAGTCTGATTTCCCAGGGTAAATCCAGTGGGCAAAGTAAGCACTGGGACATTGAATGGGACGTGTCTTGAAGACGGTTTCTGGAAATTTCAGAAATACGGGGTCACACGGTCACATTTATGTGTTTTAACAGTGTTCACTACTGCATTCCAAAGAGTCTCTCTGTTATTGGAAAAAGCCTAATCCGTTAGATTCACTGAGGCAGGCATTCCTATTGACTTCCATGACTGAGACCAATGGGGCTTAGCCCCTGAGCATTACCCTTTCCCTGCTTAAATTGCAAGCAGAATTTGAAAATTGCTACCGTGAAACAAATAACTCGGTTTGTCTTTTGTGTTTATACAGTCATGTAGATTGTGTTTGGTATTTATTTTACCTAGCTGCCCATTAAATTTTTTTATTTATTTTGCAGAAAATAGATGCTCAAGCTATCGAAGAATTCTATGGTCTGACCTCTGATATATCAAAAAATTCAGAGTCTGGATATATTTTGTTCTATCAATCAAGAGAGTGACTTGGCACACTGTGACAATTGCACACAATGATGCTACACACAAAAGAAGGTGATGGCCCCCCTTAACTGACTTTTACACAGACCACATCTTGTATGGTTGAACGATAATACACTCTGTCTCCTATTAAAGGGTCTATGTGATATTGCCTATAACTGTCCATTTTTGACATGCGGAGCATTGTTTTGGGGAGGGGGGTTGTTTGTAGTTTTTAAGTCTGAAGAATTAATTGCAGTCAGATTTTAGTGGAATTTATATGGACTAACATTTACAGATAATAAGATTTGGATGTCAACTGTTAAACCCAATCCAGCTAGAGTAGTATTTTATATGGAAGTGTTCATTGCATTTAAGGCAAAATTGTTTAAAACTTTCTAAATGGCTTTGGGGCATGTTGGTTTACAATGCATTCCTTTAAATACATCCTGACATATACTTACCCATTTTAAGTGTAAGGAAAATAATCTGTTTCATGATGGTTGGAATTATGATTGTATAGGGGATTTTTTTACATGTTACTCTCTGCTGCAGAAAAGATATTCTTCCAAAATCATTTAAGCTTTGGGTTGTTAAAAACTTCCAGTGCATAACCCTAGGCCTAAAATGCACATAGAGGGATTTAAATTACAGTGGATCTAAGTAATTCTGTGTGTCCAGTCAGTTTGTTTATCATGAGATAGTACAGATGAGGTGAGATTTCAGACCTTACAGAGCACTGGAATAAAAGGAGTGGGATGACACATAACACAAAGATAAATTACATTTATGGAGACTGAACTTATCTTTCTGTTAAAATTATGTCATAGGTTGTTTGCTTAACTGAGGTTGCAGAGTTTGCAGCACTGCTTATGTATATATAACATCCATCAGAACTTAAATTACACAGTCCATTTAAGTGTGGTGTTCATGCAATATATGACACAGCTCGATCCTGCAGTTTTCTGAGTATCTGTAGATCCCATTTTAATTTCTGAAGACAGAGTTGATTTCTTAGCAACATAACATAATGCATAACAACTATTGGTTTACACATGCTGTCATATCATCTCTAACATTTTGGCCATGTTTGGCAGCATTTGTGTCACCACAAAAACAGATAGGGCTCTGGAGTGTCTGATTTTAAAAACATCCAAACACTTAGTGCAAAAGGATTAATTTGTGATTTTACTGGGTAAATTTGGCTGGCACCAGTCATGGACTAGCTAATAAAATTGCTGAACTCACGTACTGGAATTTGGCAAAGAATGAATGTAGAAGAAAGTATCAGTAGGGCATGAAAAGGGATCGACAGCAGGCTGAGAGAGTGGTAACACTGGGTAACCACTTTGCTTGGTTTGAACTTTCACTCCATTATACAATTCTTTTACCTTAGTAGCCAAATTCCTATTCCAATGAAGTCAACAGCAAAAACACTCTTGTCTTCAGGGGGCCTGACAGTTGGTTCTAGTATTTACAAGGAAATGTTTTCGTCTCACAACATTGATTTCTACCTGTTATATTCCTTCACTCTCGTTAATTAATTATAAGACAATGTTGCTTTTGGTCCTTCTTTTCTTTCAGAAGCCTGCCTGCCACCTTAGGGCCAACAATCCATTTTAAAAAATGGCTTTTGAAGTGTAGCTAAATCTTATATTGTAGTCTTCTGTAGGAAAAATAATAACTTTTTTCATTGTAATCTACTGTGAATGTGAAATATCTTTTGTTAAATAACGGTGAAGATGAAGTACTAGTTTCTACTGTAACGTCAGTTGAAGTTCAGTTGGATTTGTCAATGGCCATTTTGAAAACTAAGGAAATGTAGCACTTTACACTGAATGAGAAACAGAAGTGGACTTTTCATCTAACATTATTTGTGATTTATCACGTTGTTATACTGATACAAGAAAACAGACTTAGAATGTAACCTTAGCGTACTTAGTTTGGGGAACAAGTAGTGGTCTACAGAGATCACTCACATGAATGAAGGCTGTTATGCAGGCACAAGACAAGCATTATTGTGATGCAGCTCTAGTTCTTTTATTGACATTAGAATGAAATGTTCTGTCTCTAACACAGAAGACAGACATCTTACCAGAGACTTCAACTCTCACTGAGACTCAGGAGCTTTTCCACTGAAAAGCTGAGCCTGCAAATCCCTCTTTACTGGATTTCTTTATAAACATGTGGAATTTCCATATAAAAATATAATAATCACTTGCTTTTTAAAATGGATAAGTTTTCCCTATGAATGAAGGCACTTTCTGGATCAGCGTTAGTCAGTGCTGGTCCAAAAGTCTCTAAATCACAGTTTACTGTCGAACATTCTTAGGGCATTCTTCAATTTTAAAACAAACAACAAAAGAGATATTCTTAAGGTATCATTTGAATGTTTAGGGCTCATGTTTATATGAAAAGTAATTTTTCATAAAAATGATTTTAAAATCAGTTCAATTTTAGGAAATGTTTTCCATATTTTAATTGACTTATCTGAAAATTGATATTTTTAATACTACTAATATGAATATTTAAAGGCTAAAGTACAGGGTAATAATCTCTGGTTTTCCCCTGCTGCAAGACAGCTTTAGGTTGTAAAATATAGAGATAATGCAGTATGTTTTTGAGAGTAAAATTACTAGAATAAGCCTTGTCATAAAGTATGAAAAAGCATTTTAAATTCATGCTAGCCCATGAAAAGTTCACAGCACTGGTATCACACCAGTCCAACATCAGTGGTCTGACATCAACTGAAAAATTGTGGAATATTGACTTTATGCTAACACCAGCTAAACTAAGGAGCATTTTCTTTTGATAAAAAAAAAAAATACAGTCACAATTCTATAAATTATATCCAGTTTACAGTGTGCTGAATGTCTTGACTTCAGTCCAGCAAAAGCTGTCCATTACGGCTGTATGAATAGTGCCAGCCTAGGCAGCAGAACTTATCTTCTGTGTCAAATTAAGCACATTCACGCAGGATTGGGATCCTCACAGAAACAATCATGTAAAGTATTTTGGTTGAATAAATAAAATGTAATCCCTTTTCTGTCATGCTTATGTATAGATTTCCAGTCCCTTAGGAATCAATGGAAAAATATCTAGGACAATAAAAGCTTTTCAGCCAGCAGATAGAAAACAAAATTGTAGCACAGATGTCTAATAGTACTCCGTGCTTCCCGAAAATGAGAAGTTCTGAGTCTGTTAGGCCTAATGACATCTGAAGTTTTCTACTTGTTTCACACGCTGTTGCTGAGATGTCTTGTCCATTTATAAATCTTATTACTGTGTTCTTACTTGGAAAAAAAGAATGTTTTTGTCCTGTGCTGTTTTTTCCACTGAACCCAATGAAGCACTGCAGTGCTGATGAATCAGTTACCTTAGAGGATGAGCTCAGACCAAAACTTTTATGTTTCACAGAACAGGCTGTCAGGATTTTATGTAATTTCTATTTTTGGGGCATAGCAGAGGGAGGCAGAAGAGGGAAGTGATGGAGTCCATACCAGTGAAGCAGAGCACCTTGTTGAAACTGTCCCAAAATTGCTCCTATCAGTTTTATTTTAATAATTTACAGTTACCTCAGAACAGTAGATTACATCTTAAAAGTCTTGTTCCTTTAGCAGTTGCAGTAAAGAAAATAAGGCGGTAGGTATTTCCTTCATATCAGATTTAATAAAGATATTAAAGACCTAAGCTGAAACTGAAATTCATGTTAAATGGCGAGTCCTTAAAATGCTACTACAACCTGTCTTTTATCTTCAGACATTACATTTCATTCACCCATCTGTTACAGCATCAGGTACTGGGGACCTGAGCCGACTACTTGCAGCTGCCAGTGATTTTATGCCTCTCAGCAGCAGCCCCTTCTTGGTTTGTCTCTTTTTTGCTGCTTGTGGCTACGAGTGTGAGCAGTGTCTTACAGCTAAATGTGTACTAGAAATGTTCAGAAGTTTTTGGCTATGTACCTGTACTTTACTACTACCTTTTATCAGTGTTTGTTTTAATTTATTTTTCTTTGATTTATCTTTTTTTTGTATTTGTATAATAACTTACGTAGTTAATATTATTAGTTTTCTGGTTTAATTTTAATGTACTTTGATTTTTTTTTTAAATGTAATCAACCCAAGCACTTTAAGCAACAACATCAATCTTGTGAAATTCCAATCAGCTTAACATTTTGTCGTTGTCTTTTTGCTTTTGCAGCTGTTTGCTTGTGATCCAACATCTCTGGTTACAACCCAATTTCCATTTTTAGGCTTGTAGTCCTAGTTGGGTTGTAAATTTGGGAAGCCCAAATTTGTCCATACATATTTGTTGGTACATAACAAGGATGCGGTATTTTCCACATTTCTGCTACATATAGCAGTATGTACCTAACAAGTTGCACTCACAGTGCACGTTTCGCAGCCTTTTTGCACTGTACCTGCTAACCCGTCTGCGAATTACTGTAATACCTTAATCTGTAGCACAGTTACCAACGACTGTAATTTAGAAAAGCTCCACTTCTCACAGGACAATTCTCTTTTACCAAACACAGCGGTCAATCAGCTGATGATACAGGTATTGCTCTCTTTGCCATTTTATCTGTGTTCTGTACAGTCTCAAGTATAAATATACTTAAGAGCTGCGTTTATTCTTGTGTGAGTGCTAGCAAGGAGAGCAATCTTTTTTTCTTCTTCCTTCTCTCCACTTGGGCTCATACAAAGGGAGGAGATAATGAGGTAGGATAAGTGCTGGTGTAAAAATGCCACACCATCTGTCAAAGACACTGGATGTTTCTTAGAGGCCAGCATCTGTGGTGTCCATATCAGAAAGTCACAGACTTTCTGTGCTAATGCAAGGGTTATTCTTAGGTTTCTAGACATCATATTCTTGTTGATCAATGAAAAGACCAGGGCTTTTTCCTGTTGCATCAGTTCTGCTGCTGAGGTATTTCTTCTCAATTTAACATGGCACATAACATTTAAATAGATCTTGGGAAGCCTTGGTAGACAGCCTTTTAATTTCTTTCCAGTTAACATGCATTACTTCAAAGAGATTGCTTGAACCTGTCCACAAGACTTACTCAGATTAACACATGCCTTTTGCATACAAGGTCAAATAACACCTGTCAGGAGGTATGTGCCCACCTAATGGGACCATCTGGGCTAAGCCCACACCTTTTTACACACTAATGATTCTTTACCCCCCAGGAGGTTTGCTTGCTGACTTTGCCTGAATGATTTAATATGAAACCGCACATAACTCCCTTTATTCATGGTCTCTGAGTTGCTATAATTCTTTAATAATTCTGCTTCATTTGGCTATCAAAACTGGGACTATTGTACAACATAAAATAAATTGTGTGTGCCATTCACAGTGGTCGATTTAACAGCCTAATGCTTCTGATGAAGGCTCTTGCAGGTGACAACTTCACTATATGTAAGAATATTAAAGAGTGACTTCTCAGTGATGGCGCGATAGGTCCGTAGGAGGAGCTGGATTAGCATACAGCTTCCTAACCCTCAGCTTGTACCCAGCTGGAGTTGGTACTCCATCCCCTAGTTAATCCAAACCCTTCTCCTAGCGGTTCCAAAGTAGCAGGAGCAAACCCTTTGTGAAGATACCTTGCAGTTCACCAAAACATCTTGCTTGCCACAGTAGATAATTAATGAATATTAGCAACCCCTCTCTCCCCACTCCCCAAAACCTCATTAGTAGGTATACATTCCTTAAAGAGGCTGTGCTTAAACATCAGCTTTGTATTTGCCATGGTGTTCATATTTGCAGTTGTTCCAAGACAGACTGTGTTCACATACTGAATTGTTTCCTAGCCGTCTCTCAACTCTCATTCTAACAGCAAGAGCAACGTCAGGGCAGCCGTGTTACGGACTTTTCCTGGAGACAATTTTCTAGCTTCAGTGGCTTTTGTTAAAGACTTAACACAAGCTCCATAACTTACCCGTGACTTTGTAGGAGTAAAGTCACCATAAGCTGTATGAATATGAGCGTAAGGTACAGGGAAGAAGAAAGAAAATAGGAAGAAATACGGAAAGGGCTGGCTTTTTGGAGGCTTTGAATATGTATATCTGTTTGTAAATATATAGTCCCTCTCTACCTTGTCAAAATGATGCAATCATAATAAAACCACTTAAATATTTTGTGCTAGTTTTTTAAATGGAGTAAGACATAGTAAAATTATTAGGCACACCAATTGGAGACACACAAAAATACTGAATTTCTAGTGAAGTGTACAATACATGGTGTATGTGTACAGTTGAGTATCTGCTCTTTTTAATCATGTACATGTAATTAAAACCTGCACTACCTGCAGAACTGTAAGATAAATTTAATGTTGGTTATTAAGGTTGTAACATAAGAAAACAGTATTTTCTCCTGTTAACATGTTTATATTTTACATAAAATAAACTCCCTAGCTGATCTTGCTTCCACTCAACTTGCTTTGAATTCAGCTGGAGTCAGACTAAGGCTGAACATTGACGCTGGTTGTTACGCAACATGCTTGTGGATGTCAGGTATCTGTATTGTTACAGATGGCAAGACTGCTGATGCTCACTTCTTATTTCATTTAATGGAGTCATCGCATTTCAAGTGACATCAGAGAATATTTCACCACCTGGGCTAACTGCCTCTGAAGTGTCTTAAGGGAACCAATTTTGCGTGCAGTTCCTGAGTGGGTTTGGTGGATTACACGTACAATTGCGTGACTGAGCTGTACCTAGTTAAAGGACATCATGACCTTGCTGATGTTACTGAGGACAGCTAAAACTGAAGGGGAAAAAAAAGCAGCAAAAACCTTTTGCATCAGGGACTAGGAATTCCAAGCCCTATAGCCTGGGATTTTGCTTGGGACTACCAGAGTGGGAAAGGGTTTTGCTAATGAGGTCTAAAATTCTGCCAGAGAATTGAAAGGTTCCTGTAGTCTGCTCATTTTCCTGGTTATTAATCAGCAAACACAATTCACTTTCTCAAACGTTACATAAATAAAAGACTGGTGTTTCTTGCTTTTGTCTGAATGGATTCTTGTTATTTCCTCAGAATCATTCAGAGAACCAAAATCAAACATAGCTGTCGAACTGCATGTTAAATTTGTAGCTAACACGCTGTAAGATTCGTGGCACATCAGACTATCAGAGGACTGGGTTGAAAAACACTTTACATCCTACAGTACAAATTTCCTTTCAAATTAAAACCTTGAAGCACCTTCAAATTTACTTCTGGGTTATTAGAACATAAACTTTTAACTGCAGAACAGAGACAGAAACGTAAAACACAGGAGATGACTGAAATAAATAAATCACATATACATACTTTAAAAACATTTTAAAGAAATAAAATTTATAGTGTACACATTAAGAAACCAATCAAAGATTTCCAAGAGCAGAATTCGCAGTCACTGTGGGCTCTACTAGAATTGCTGTCACTTCAGAAATACACTTTCCCAGAAGCTGTATGATGTTTACCTATGTCTCTGTTCCTTAGATTTTGGTATGAGCTAGAGTAATCATTTTACATTACCTTGGGTTGTGTTCTCTGTACCAGATAAACAGAAAAATGATAAAAATATAATTTCATCTTGAATTGAAAACTCAGGTACACTATGAGAAAAATGTAAGATTCCTCATTTAAATACACTCACCAGACTTGAAACATCAGTTATTAGACACGGCTAAATACATGACATGGAAGACCACGTTTCTGGAGATGGTGATTTCCTTCAATGTCTGTGTGCAATTTAAAAATCAAGTAAAAATATCTGAAGGAGAAAAACAGGACAATCATTTTGAAGACATAGAAATATATGTATATATGATAACAGAATGTTTCAATTATCTGTTCTGAAAAATGTTCCGCTTCACTTAGTAATTTTATATCACATAGTAGATGATTTCTCCATCGCCTTGTTAAAGTTCACTCACCCTCACTGTGTGACTCATTTGGCTGCTCTACTGTGACTGAAGTGTTTCAAGCTTTCCTCAGTCCAAGGAGGCTGTAGCCACGTGTCCTTGCTGTCTCTGGGAGACTTCTGTGTCACAGGCTGTGGGGGCCAGCAGCCCTCTGAAGACCTGGATCTCCCTGGATCCTTTCTCTCAGGGCACACCAGACCAGTGATAGCTTTCTCTACTCCACACCTATGCAGCTTTGATACACATTTTGCCCGAGCTCATCTTTCCAGGAACATATGATGCACAAGTTTTGTATTTCCAATACAGAATCACTTTGCTTTACATAGGAAAATAATCAGCAGATCTAGAAAAAAGATAAACAACCATATGTACTCTCCTGTTTCAGTTTGCTCGTGTGGTGTGAATCTAAGACAATTCCTTTAATGAATCAATCCAAGACATTTCTGAACTATAACAACTTTTCCCTGTTTTTTTTTCTCTATGGTTCCCTTCCCCATATTCTTATACGGCTGGGGGGAGGCACTCTCAATCCTCTTTGTCACAGCAGGTCTCTACTACTCTGAGCTCAATTTTAGGGTTCAGGTGTGAAGGATGGGCTTGCTTTGAAGGAAGCATTGGTGGCATTCACCAGTGTAAAGAGTGACCATTATCAAAGTGAACATGCTTCTCGCCTGTATCAGTTTAACCAGCCACAAACCCTTTGCTTGGTGCTAACACTGCATTTCACCTCACCACGAATACAGAAACGGCAGAGGTGGCAACAACCTGGAGTTTGCAGGTTGGCCCAGGACACATGGGGAGACCTACCAGGATCAAGTTCAAGAGGTGGAGACTGATAGACATTTTTTGCCAAATCACTCTTAGGGTAAAATAAAGAGGTTGATACTGGAAAGAAATTTGGAATAAGCCACAATGAAACATTACACTTTGGCTTTCCTTTCACACACATATGAGGAAAAATATTCAAATGTTCCAGAACAGCAAAGGTGTTGAAGCAGAAGATACAGATGTCACCCAACATTGCAAATTAGACATCTCAAATGCTTGGGCATCAACCAAGAGACTGCCTGACAGAGAACAAATTCTACCGCCAATCACCTTGGTGTAGCTGTAAAGACGCTCCAGACAGATTTGCAGTTTTATGGTGGGATTAGTAGCAGGAGAAATTGGAATAAAGTTTCTTACATCCACGTAAAACGTTTGGTGTGCAGACTATGGTTTCTGTGCAGCTGTAAGACGTGGCTATGTGTGGAACAATAAGCACTGGGGAAGAAACTGCAAGTAGGATTATCTCTGCTATCCGAAAACACAGTTCCAGAGAACAAACGAAATTTTATACTTTATTTAGTCACTAATCATATAATTCTCACTGGCATTTAGAAAACATTTTTAATCTTCAAAATATTTTACCAAATAAGTTAATAACTTTCCAACACCTGATTTGGTGAAAATTGTAGAAATTGGGTAATGTGTACCAAAACACCAACGTATTTTAGAGAACTGTAACTTGTGCTGAATCTGGCCATCCCTCAGCTAGACCAGTTTACCTTGTAGGAACATTTTCCTCAGCTCCTCGGCACTACCTTGATGACCTATTCATTTCTGGATGCAGTTCAAAGTGCAGATCTTGTAGCACATCACTCCAATATAACCCGATCCCTTGCTATCTCTGAAACAGCTTGTCTTGCCTGGAATGTACTGGGGCAGCTGAGGTTACTTGGGAAGTTAGTCATAAACAGCTCTTCACTTTCTAAAGAATGGATTAACTTTCTTTTGCCCCCTAGTAGTTGTTAATTATTATACACTAGCAGAAAATATTCGGTAAAGCAAGAATGTCATTTATTTATTTGGTTTATTTCTCTTTCTTCATTCTGGATATTTCTAGTTACATTTTCAGATGAACAAAAGTATTCTGAGGTAAGGTCATTGAAGTTTTAACCAATTTAATTCTGCAAGACGAGTAGTTCAGGACAAGACCAGTGTTGACTAAGACACCAGAATGGCACTCAGTTGCCCCTCAGAAGATGGCCTTGAGGACAAAAAGCCCACAAAAGGTAAGCAGAATTCTCCCCCCTAACCTTTACACCTGCAATATTTTTAAATGCTTAAGCACAGGCTGCTAATTCTGCTGTCGGCATATAAGGGGGTGTATTTCTGGCATACGGCATCACTATGCTGCAATGTGGCTTCAACCAACTTTAAACTAACCACAATTTTGCAATAACATGCTTCAGAGTACTGTTCAATATTTATACTAAACTGTATTTTTACCATGGCTTAGAGAAGGTGGTGCATGAAATCTAAAAGCTTTGCTTTATAGCAGTGTTACGCATCCACACTCATTTATTGTTCCCAAGCGCAGTTGCAGAGGATGAGGAAGGACAATCAGTTTATCATAAAGTAAGCAGTACTGCAGAATACAGACCATGCACAGCCAGCATTCGCTGCGGTAATGGCAGTGAATAAACCCCCGGTGTTTAGTAGGTCCATTTAGTTTTCATGATACTTGTAGAAGAAATGTACCCAGAGAATGTTTCCTTAACACACTGACCCTCTTGCTCTCGCTCCTGTGCAGTCAATCCCTGCCTCCAGGTACTGAGCTGAAAACAAACCTCTCCATTCACCATGCCCTATATCCAACTGAGCTTTATTTATCCAAGGGTATTTTACTCAAAATTCCTGTAATATGAAAATGAGCCTATCTCCCAGGTAAACCATTTTTTTATCTTGACACTCTGATAAACCTGAGTTCATGTAACCATTTCTTAATGAAAAAAAAACCAAGATGCATGTTCCCTGGCATAATTTCAAGTGACATTCTCGCCCCTTTTTATTGGTTGGGTAGGGTTGGTTTTTTCCTTATAAGCCATGATGTGTAGGCTTCTTTGTTTTTCCTATTACTCCTGTAGTTTTGGACAGTATCTTCTACCATTCTGCCTCTCATTGAATGGAAGAGTGCTTAGCCTTTCTCTGTCTGAAGGACTGCAATACCAGCCCACCAGCTTCAGTGAACCGTATGACTATTTAATATCCAGTATTATAGGGCACATTCACAGGACTCATCCTTCAGGAGAGGATGCTCAGGAAAGCAGCAAGGTCTGGGAGCATGAGAGTCTGTGATTTCCAATCTCATCCCTGTCAAGAACTCACTATATTACAGGGGGGCAGATAATGCAACCTCTCTCCCTCTATTTCCCATGCAGAAAATGGGTATACCAACATCTACCTACCTATCTCAGAGAGCTATGAAGCTTAGGTCAGAGGAGTAGAAGCTGCAACCTCAGTTACTCTCATATGCGCAATAATTAGGTTATAACAGTATACTTTTTTTCCTTTTCAGGCAGTCTTTTAATAACTGCAGTGCTCCCTTCAACAGGGGAGATTTGCAGACAGTAAGACTATATGATGGTTATTTGACAAGAAAAAAGAGATCAAACAACTGTCCAGAGGTGGCAGGAATTCAGTGACACAAATGTATTCTGAGTTTGTCCCAAAAGGTCAGTATTATTGAATTTTATTTCCAAGCAACACACCCCATCATTACCCCAATCAAAGTCAGCGGGCAAAGATGAGGTCCAGGGTGACTAACAGGTGATCTGACAAGGGAGTTGCAGTTTCTTTCAGCTCGCTGTCTCTCACTATGACTGTATCTGGAGATTTCAAAGGAAAGAGAGAAAACCCTATTGCAGACGGCTTTGAAATAAATGACCAGTTAAACAAGGTAATTTCCTTACAAAGAAAAAAAAAAAAAAAAGGCAAGTTTCCAAGGGAAAGAAATTTTCTCTCTAAACTTAGTTAATTGATGCTTTTCTTACAGATATGAATTAGGCTAATGGGTTATGCACTGTGTACCGCCTCATTCTTTTATGTTTGCTTAGCTCATTTCCCTCCTAAAAAATATTTTATCACCCATAATAATTTTCCATTTATGTCTTAGATAATAAGATATTATTGTGTTACTTACAGTATTACTTATTATATCTTGGGCCCTTGGAAGGATTTTAGGATGACTACAAGATCATCAACAAAAAAACCCCAAACCCTCAATGTTTTTATGAAGTTAAATATTAAAAAGACAAACAATATGGGGATTTTTTTTAGAACTCTGTCTTTAAATTATTTCTTTCTTGGGTTTTGTACTCTTCATTTTAACCTTATTTTTCCCATCTGCAAAGCAAAGAAGTCAGCCAAATCATTGTAATGTTCAGAGAAGGAAATGGTTAATATTCATGAAAAGGAGTAAGAAATGCTGTGTTCCTTTTATAAAGGGCGATTCCTCGCCCACATGGGTGTTTGGAGCTCATAAGGATCAGGTTTCCAAAAAACCCACGTTTGGAGGATGGAACAAACACTAGCAAATACACAGAAGTGAACCATCCTCAGCTGTTACTGCAATGGACTGGTGGTTTAAAGAGGTGCCTTTCACTTTCAATGTGCCATTCTTATCAAACCCTTTCTACTGGGAACTGAGCAAAGAAAAGGCAGCTATTCTCTTCCAAAAGCTGATAAGATCTTCTGTAGAAGAAAATATGCATTTGGCTGAATGTTAATTTTATAATGCTGTCCAACCACAGCACAATAATTTACTTCTGTTTCACAAACACAACCAGGAGGGGACTCTACCTAACATTTTCAATTCCTTTGAACAAATTAAGCAAACCTGTATGACTGCGTGGCTGTCACAGAGAGATGCTTCACAGAACAAATAAGAATAGCCAGGGCATTACACCAGCGAGCCACTGTCTCTTGGTTTTTGGCCATATAAGTTATACGACACAAAAAAGTTTTCTGCTTCTTAATGCTTTTCTTTGTGGACGACTACCAAGCGCTGCTGTTACTCCTTGGCTTCACAGTCTTTTAATAATCATCTCAGCATTCCCAGACTCTGGGAAAGGTCAGATCCAGACCCAAAACCAGTTTCAACTTTTACAAGTTTGATGTAAAAACATTAGTAATACTTGGTTTTTAGAAGCAGCACATGGGCCCCAACTAAACTCACATTAGGACCGCTGCGGGGTTTACAAGCCATATGGTTCAAATCCATTTACAAGTGGGGAAGGCTGGATAGCTCGTGCCTAATCTCCTGATGGGTGATACAGTGGATTAGAAAACCAACGCAAGTGTATAACACAGGAGATTGGAAGTGACAAGGTTTTTTTCTGAACAGTTAAATCATCATCCAGTTTTACCTGCTTCTCAGTTAACGCACAGTTTCACACAGAAAGAATATTCCGTCTCTCAGGTTTGAAGCCTACTTGAGAAAGTGATGGGACAAGTGATGGATGACTGCCTCAGGCATGCACCTCAGGGCGTGGGCATCCTTGTATTCCAGAGCATTCTGTAATGCGAATGAGAGCATGAAGCGTCATCCTACTATCCCTTTTTTAAGAAGGTTATTCTTAATACCATGTGTGCCCAACTGTTTGGCAATAGCAGCTTCTCCTCCAGTTGCTGTTTCCTCTGGACTGTAACACAGATATTCATCAAAATAGAGAAGCAGTGGTAGGAGAAAACTGTGATCTTATTTCTCTAATACCGTATATTTCCTTGGCAACAGATACCTTCAAACACTGATCTCATCCGCACTGGAACTGTATTTTCCTACTTCCATGCAAAACCACTGCTTTTCCTCCTCCCAAATCCTACCTGCCATCCTCCCTTACAGGAATTTAATAACAAGCCAAAGCAATCCCCCCATGCCTCAAAAGATCCTAACTGCCAGTGGATGAAATGGCCCCAAGCACTGGTGAACATGGTCTGATGAAAGATGAGCTCAAAACAGAACACCACATCCAAATAACCCCAACTGGCATGAATTATCATCATCTACATTCATGCAGTATTTGATACACATGAACAGATGGGAAAGAAATCCTGCCTTTCGCATGCTACAATTCAATGTGCTTTGGGGCATTAACCAATGTCAATGTGAGCAGCTTTTATCCTGTTGTGCTGGAAAACTGGCTAGGACAGCCAGTAACTAGGTGTCCGTTAATTGGAAGTACATATAAAATACTCATATCTAGGTGCATGTTACTATACTTGAAAACGTATTGTAGAGATACGGGACCTTGGCAGCCCATGATGAATTTCTTGAAGTTATAAGCACTCTGACTGTTTTGCCCTTGCATTCCAGGACAATTTCCAGACAACTTGATTCTGAAAAGACAAAAAAGAGCTGGGTTTCTGGAAGAAATATCACCCCAGGAGTGTGGCTCATCATGAAACAGCAGGGTTTGGAGGTCAGTAATTTCTTTTTTTCTCCTCCCTTTTAGGACCTGGCTGTAGTCTCAGGACTTGTATGAGAACAACTTTTACACAAGGAGCTTGAGTAAAAACAACTTCTAAGCTGTTTGATCAAGGGTCTGTTTCACAGAGGGCTCTCTTTGGTGTTGGGAGCAAAGAGAATTTAGAACAAGCATGTGCTAAACCTTAGAAAAAAATACTCAAAAATATTCTCATTCTACCTTTCTTTTTATAAAAGGCTCCGCAGCCCGATAACTCTTCACTGCCCGAGTCTCTCATCAGTATGTATCTTGTCCCTACAGCAGTAAATTTCCAGTCTCCAGTATCACAGCAAACAGAAGCTAACAGTTAAATTGAAAATTCTGTCTATTCTTTAATTATTTTATGATGGCTTTCACATAAATCACTTGCATTTAAATTGCCTAAAATCTCTCCTATGAAGATTTTTTGTATGCATCTCTATAGCAACATATAAAGGAGCAAAAGGTTTTGGTTTACTGTGTACATAAAATATAAACCCACATTTTACAGATTCTGGCATAATAGGTAGTCACTATTTCCTTAATTAGCTGCCGCCTTTTTTTTTTTTTTTTTTTCTAAAGGCTGGTATGCCCTTTGGAACAAGAAAGGGAGCAAGTCTACAAAAAGGGCAGGAAGCCTGTGCTCTTCGAAAGCGGTTTGGGGAAATGTGAGTCTTTCACCCTCTCCTTAGGACCCTTGGGGTTACCTCTGGAAATACATGAGCATGCTCTTTTGCAAGGACCCCAAAGCCCTTTACAAGTATTCATCCAGCTTAAGTCCTCGACTGGAGTAATGCAACAGCCCAGTGACTCGTGGGCAATAAAACCCAGAGCTCTTAATTCCTACCTCTCCCTAGACTCATTAGGACCCCCTTGCTCCCATCCACACCCCAGACCATTTGTCCTTCTTCCCACGCCTGCTGGCCTATAGGACCCTGAGGTAATGATCCAGGTTGGTTTTTTCACCAATAAACTATCTGCTGTTACTGCAATAAAGGGCAGCAAGTGACCTGGCTCTGGGAAGGGCTGGGACTCAACTAAATGACACCACTGACAGCACTAAAGTGGCTCCCGTGGAGCACAGCGGCGAAAAGACAAATGTCATGGTGATAAGAGTATATATGCCTTTACATGCCAAATTGAGGATATCCTTATTATAATTCTTTCAATTTCAGGCTATTCTTGTATTAACTTAGATTAATGCAACATACTTCAACTATTTTGTGGGTATTCAAAATATTCCGTTCTATTTTTTGTTTTGAAAATAGTAAAAGAATATATAATTGCCACTGATGTGGCTTACTCCTCCTGAAATTAACAGGGAAATCTTTCCTCTGAATCCAATAGATTTTGCCTTCAGGCTGCATTAATAAAGCTGTGGATCTGGACCTGGTCAGTGCTGGAGATGGAAAAATGGAACAGATGCTCATCTGGTCTTACACAACTTGCATAGTGTGGACACTCCCAATTTCAGTTTATTTCAGTGGGAACAGCACTAAATTTAAGGGACTAACCAAAAGTTGCTGTACTCAAATTCTACTTTTCGATATAGCTGTTTACCTAAATGTCAAAATGTTATGATTGGTTATTAAGCATTTGTAGTTAAAAAAAATAATCAGGGTATTCAGATTCTCTATTTCTTCTCTGTTCACAGATCCCATATGGATTTTAACAGCAGTTTTAAGTTCATAGTAATATTTCTTGCTCCTCCTGGCCCCCTCCATAAGTTTAAATTCAGTCTGTGGTTGTTGCTGCCCTTCACAAGTTAGATTTCTCATAAGTCTTTATTCATTCAGGTGAGAAACTCATAATCTAATGAAAGCCATTAAATTAAAGAGTTCTTTTGCAGTCCCATTGTATCTTAGCTGACAGACTGGTCATAAAGGAAATAAATCAAATCAGCAAATATATTGAAGTTAGCAGATAGCTAAAAGATTGTACAGATTGTACTGTTTGAAAAACACTAAAAACGGTGGGCCAGTTTGTGCTCCTTATATTCCATTATAACCCCCTAAATTCAGAGGTCTCTGGCACTGAATACACTCACAAGTTCCTACTACTTCTACTTGAAATTTGCGATGGGCAGTTTTCATCGAGGCATTTCATCAGTGTTACCTTGTTCTTAGAGCAAGGAAGAAGGCACTAGAAAACCTGAGATTTTCCCCAACAGCAGCATGTGTTGAGTCTGGAGTTTTTAGTCTTGTATCTTTTGCTCTGAGGCTGCCTGGCAGCTTGCTAACTCCAGTGTGCACCTCCAAGAATGGTCATCTTTGACAAAAAGCTGTGTAGGCATCTAAGGAGCCAAGTTCTCTGCTGAATTAGGCTGGGTAGCTCTACTGGGAGCCATGAAAACCTACCGATTTTCACCACATGGAAACCACCCTCCACCCTTAATTGTTGCCGTCTTTCCTGAAGCAAGTGGTTCTGATTTCAGACATGTAGCCTTGAGGGCATGGGGGAGCCACTATATGAAATATTTTGCGAATTACCCCTAGAATGTTTTGATACATAACATAATATAATGGAAAATTAATCTATCCCCTTCCTATATAGTTTGCTATAAAAATGGATTATAGAATTGCCAAGAGGAGATAGATCAAAGTATCTGAATTATGCTTTTGCAACCAAGCAGAAAGCTGTAGCTCTGTGGTTTTCTCACAGGAACTCATACAAAGTGAAGTAATTCCATCCTACCCCTGTCTTCACCATTAGATGATGCAAAGAGTATCTGTGCTGTGTACTTCATGCAGATAGTTGTTTCTTCTGTTTGTAATAGAGCATGAGATTGGCTTTCAAAAAGCACTCGAGGTAGAGTCACAGCTTCTCCTCACTAATGCATGCTTGAAACTCCCACATCAGCAGACTTTCTGTATAGGCACTTCTGATTCATATGGCAGTATAGTTGAGTTGTGCTTGGTATATGCACTTATAAAGCAAAAACTGTGACCACATCCATCTAGAAATAAACCCTGACATTTTTAACTATTACTGAATCATTAGGAGACACTTTGCTGATTTCCTTAACTTCACAAACTAGGGAAAAAACACCTGGACTGTTTATCATTCAGAATAAATTGTTCTACAAAGATGTGGTCTTTTAGGTTTGAAAAGTATGGGCAGAATGCTGCTACAAGTGGAAGGCAAACCAGCGGCCTGGCAGGCAGCAGAGCGTGGGTGCCATGCAGGGGTGCTTTTGTACTCCAAGCACAGCATGATGATGATGCCGCCTGCATCAGACCAAGCAACTGTTCTGCCACCCTTGAAACCCAGGACAAAAAGTTAGAAGGGAGAAAGAATAATCATACAGCTCCCCACTCCAAGCAAATTCAATCATAAAGGCCTATGTGTACAGCAGTAGGAAAATCCAGACTGCAAAAAATTAATTGCCTTCAAAAAAGATAAGTATGCAATACTAATGTAACTGAAGATATCAGCTGTAATGAATCATTTGGCTGCTTGATTATTTGACTAACTTGAACCATTTTAACTTGAAATGCTTTTATACAATGCATAGGGGTTAATTTAATCTGGGTAAAGTGTCCACTGAAAGGATGATTGAATTTGTGTCAGTGTGCAAGTGACAGTAACGTATTTCTGCCAATAACAGTGAAGAGTAATGTTAAATAGCACAGCAGAGCAGTGCTCCTTTCTTAAGTCATAAGCCAAGATGTAAGTATTGAGAAATGTTTTGATGTCATAGTGGGAGGCAAACATTGCACCGACCATATCAGAATCAAAAAGCCTGTAAGAAAATACAGAGATGACAATATTTTTGAGACTGAGAAGGAATGTGTGATAATTTGTCTTTGTGTTTTTCTTTTGTCTTTCCTGTTACTCAGAAACAGTGTTTTGTTATTCAAAATCAGGATTAGGCTATTACTACAAAAACATTACTAGTTCCTCTCAAATCTCAAACATTAGAAATATTGTTCTGATTTGTGCTTGCCTGATCATCAGTAATACAGACTGCAATCTTGCTCATTTTTCTCTGTCAGGTGGCATAGGGTAGAAGCAGACGTGCAGACGTGCTGTCAGGGTGACCCAGTCTTGCTCCTGGACACCAGCCTTTTTCACAGGGGAGCCGAGTAGCAGCAGCTGGAGATGCTGTCAGAGACCGAGGGCACTTGTAGGATACCGGATTTAAAAAAACCCACAACTTCATTAACTGAATTATCTGCAAAGGTTGGCGGACATTTATATGCCTAGAGAGACAGGGTAGGAGTCTGGAACCATTTGACTACCAGTGAAGACCATTCAGCTTCACATTTGAACCAGGTCTGGCAGTGAGATTCAGAAACATCTGTTTACACAGACTGTACTAATAGCTGTTGTTCTTACAGGATCACTCATGAATTCAGCATGAATAAAGGATAACAGTCTTTTCCTGTACCTCTGCAGAAGATGTGAGCAGTGTCAACAAGCACTACATGAGACTGGAGAACTTGTGGAGAAACAGGATGGCTCATGGGCAGTATAGGTGGAAGAGAAAAGCATTTAAGATACATGATAAAAAATGCCAATTGTGAAGAATGCCAACAAATTACATCATACAGCATTTTGTAAACCAACACTTCACATGTTTAACCCTCTGCATAAATGGTAAGTAGCTCGTCTTCACAACACTCCAGCAAGCTTTTGTCTTCCTTTGAAAGGCAGAAGCTTGAAACAAGTAGGTGGGTTGCCCAGTGTGATAGATCAGGTCAGTGATACATCCAGGAGCAGGACGTGACAATTCCCACTTCCCTCTTTAAAACCAAACAGAACCAAGAATTGGTTTGGGGTTTCTACCTTTGTGAAATATGACTATAGCTCAGCAGAACTCTATCGATGAGGACCACGCTACACTCAATGGAATTTGCGTCATCCATAAACGTGATTAAATGTGATGTCAGTATGTATTGGTCTTACATAGGACCATGAAATAGTTTTGTGAATATTGTTTTTTTTAAAAAAAACTTTTGTTTTGTTTAAAGATCTTCACATAGTTCTACTGCAGTGACTTTGTTGGTCTGGTTTTCCTTCTTGCACAATGTCTGGTTCTCTTGCCTGCAGATATTTTTCAAATACAACTCTCTGTAGCTATTTCTAGGAGATAATCACTGCAGTATCTTTTAAAAACAGTTTTGTTTTATTAAGAAGTCCAAGTGTCACGTTTCTATATCACTGCTGTTACCAGGTGACAGTGTTTTTACTTTTAAAATACCATTTCCAAGTTTATCATCTCACTCCGTGACTTATAATTCTTCTGCATAAACATGTTTGAGATCTGTGATGGTATCCCTGGTGATGGTTGCCATAGTGCTTTGCAGGATTTTATTTCTGCTCATTCCTCAAAAGCAGGACTTTGCTTCTCTGTGGGAAGCCCAGGGCTGCAGTGGTCTCAGATGTTACTGTCTTCGTTGTTCTGCCCCTACTGGGGAATTAACTACCCAGGCATACCACTGTCATCTTTACCATATTCCATCCACTCTGCCCAAAATGCATGCCAGAAGCCATTCTCCTCCTTCCTGTAGGACCTTATTACACATCTCTTGACGTTTTCATTGGTTCCTACTTAGTTCCCATGTCAAGAACATGTTATTCTCCATTAATATTTCAATCTACATTTTCTAACACCACGGGGAATACACAGAGTTTTTAAAATTTCAGTTGTGTTCAAATATTCTTCAAAAGACTTAAAAATAGGACACAGAAAAGCTACTGTGATTCTAATTGCCTCAAATGCTATACTTTCGACAGGAGCAAATACACCTGCCTCCATCCAGTTCAGTCTCGCTCATTGTGATGAATACCTTTCCCAAACCGTTTGTTTTTCCTAAGAGCTTTAGGAAAATTGCTGAGTCTCATTTCTGTGAAATGGCTGATATGATGATTGTCTTAGAGGCCATGTCAGTGGCAATTAAAGCGCCAAAATGTCTTTGGGAAGCTGAGTCATGCTGATTCATTTGAAGAGGTAGTAGACCATTTCCTCTACCTTTGCTTATGTTAAAGGGTACTTTCAGCAGTGCCTCGTCTAAACAAAGTCAAAGATGAAGGATCATTTCATATAAGAGGGGCAGAATCTGGTTCACTGCACCTTCAAAGTCAGGTGTTCAACCTGTGGTTTCTAAAGGGCATATACATAAAACCTATATCACAATGAAGCCTCTCCTCACGGTAGATAGAGCAGTCATTTTAAATGAGTAAGCACAGATACCTACATACATGTTATATAAAATGGTAATTTTAAATGCAGGCTTTACATCTTCTGAGTGACTGAGGAACAGAGAAGCATAAATGAACTCTCTTACAGCCCAATTAAATTTTTGAGATTTGTTTGACCAGATGACAAATTTGGCATAAAATATTCAAGGAATGTGCAGGATGGAATTGAAGGCTATCAAGGGGGAAAGAGCTCCCAGAGGAGCACAGGCACGAGGCAGTAACCCTCCAAATTCCCTGAACAGTTGTTCAGGTATGCTAAACGTCTGGTGTCATAACAGCCTACCACTAAGGCAACTGTTTTGTGACCCTAAACTCAGTCCCAAGTAAAGCAGATTACACGAGAAACAGCACTTGCCCAGGCAGGATCTTTTGTTATGGACCCATCCTTCTCTAGGATCTGCAGCATGGTGTGGCAGGATGGAGATAATGGGAAGGGCACAGTGACATCCATCTGATCAGAGTTGCCTGGGAAGTGGCTTTCTCCAGCCCATTAAAGTTTAAGCTTGGAGATATTTTCCTGTTCCTTGCCAAATAACTTTTGAAGTTTTCTAATTTGTGAGATAGTAAAAAGGCACAAAAGGTGTTTCTGGGCAGACTCATAACCAATCTTACTGCTAGTCTCTATACCAGCAGTGACAAACCACTCACCTCCCTGTACTTGCTCAGCCACAGCAGCAAGCAGAGCCCGACCTTTGCCCACCTCCCTTTCCCGGTGGTGGATGGACCCAACCTACCTGAACAGAGATTTAGATCATCTTTATCCACTGCAATAATTCTCCTTTCAGAACATTAACAAAGCTGTATGTGCTGAAGAAGAAAGGAGGTAGAAATCACCTACCTGGAGTGTGTGTAAGGGGTGGCATGCCCTGTTAGGCTATCAGAGTTACCCAGGTGCAGTTCTTGATAGAGAGCTGCTTCAGGTCCTGCTCTGCTTCATGGCCAGGATCATGAGTTCCACCTGATGGTCACTTATCACTGGGGAAAACATGGTACCAGTTACCAGGCATATCGTGCAGGTCAACCTGAACATGTCTATATGACACAGAGCTGTGCCAAGGAAGCTAATCTGCTAAATTAAAAATCCCATCAGTGTACTACTTAGCCTCGGCAAACACACCTTGTTGATTAACAAGACTAATTAATGTGGATAGCTGTACATAGTGCTGCTGCTGCTGCAACAGGAACGTTCCCTAGTGCCTCACCAGGGCAGAGTTTAAACCAAAGAGAAACAACAGTGCTGGTAAGTCTGCCAACACCACCAGCCTCCACTGCTAATAGTGTCATCCTTTTGTAAAGATGTCAGTCAACGTTCATCTACTTCAAGTAAAAATAGAAACTCCCATAATGACCTAGTTCTTCTGGTCCATGTTTCTACCTCTGTGTAAACTTGCATTGTTGAAAACAGAATTCTAAACTTTCCAGAGAACCTAAAGCCCGTATTTATAAACACATCATAGCAGATTTACTGTTGGACCAATTACTTTATCTGTGTCTCTTAGAAACACCCAATAAAAAAAATATAAATACTCCAGAGGGGTTTTAAGTACTGATGAAATTAATGGACCCAGGGCATTAGAAAGAGCTAGATATGGCACAGGCAGGCACTGGCCAAGCTTCCTCATGTACTTCTCCTTACATCTCTAAGGCCTGACCTTCAACACCCTTCTTCTGCAGGGGCAGGTTCCCCTTCTTCCACCACTGCACATGTCTGCATGTGGCCAGGCAACTGTACCCCAAATGCCATCAGAAAGGAGCAGGGAGGTGGCATGGCCTGAACAGACGAAATATATACATGCATATACATGCCTGCCTGTGCACACACTGGAGTAGCCTCAGGGCTTGTAATAGCTGAGACAGAAAGAAAGTTTGTGGAATAAGCGCAGACAGTGGAAAGGACCAAATGACAAGAACAAGCCCATGGTACAAAGACAGGGTAGGCAGCAGTTAAGAACAGAGAGAACTGGGACATGGGTAGGTACATTCAAACACTTCTTGGAATAAAGTGGTCGATGGTATCAGATGGCAATAATAACTGCAAGAGGTAACAGCCGATCAGGGAGTGCTGAAAAAAAGATTGCACTGGAAGGCGGGTGACAGATTGCTCAGGTGGAGCCACTCTCCAAAGCTCCATAGGTGGATGAAAACAAGATTGCTTAGCCCTGCCTCAAAATCAGAGAAGCAGTAAACAAAAGGCTGAATTTTTTTAATTGTTACAGAAAGCCTAGGGAGAATAAGGACTGCTTTGCAGAAGATCTTCTCTTCTTGGTATCCTGTTTCCCTTGTTGTTAATGCAGTTGGACATTCTTTGAAGTTGAAATAATTTCCTTTATCCCCTTTTCCTCCCCCTCTGCCCTTGTTCTTAGCCTGGTTAAATTAACAATTTAAATTAATTAAAAACATACTTGTCTAAGTCAAAGCCCTTTTATACAATGTGTTAAGAAGAAATATGACACATGCTTATAACAGTTTCAAGTTTAAGTGGTTTTACCTTTCCAAGTTCTGCAGATTTTCCCTATTGAGAAGACCAAATTTTGCCATTACAGGGGTATCTTCAGAGCATAATTGTCACCAAATTTCATTCATGTCTCCTTCAGGAAAAGACTTTGATCTTCCTGACTCTACTCCCATTTCAGTGAATTTTTTTTTTTTTGATGTGACAAATACTTGATTGGTTTTGAAACTGTTTGCATTCTTCCCTTTCAAACCTTTTGTCCTTATCCAATAGGATTTCTACATGCTCACAATTCCTGGGATATTTCCTCTGTATCTGTCTGTTCCAGTCTGAATTGGCTTTTGGGGATTTTATGGACTTCTACACATATTCCTAGCAATACTGGCTTCACTGTCTCTGCTTACTGATCTTATCGTAAGCCATTTACTGTTTCCATTTTATCCTTCAATTACACCATTCTTTCACATTCCTTCCCTAGGTTGTATAAAAGAGATCTTTAATCTCTCTTTTCCTCTAATTGAAGCTGTCCTTCCCAGTGTGTTTTCCACTGCAATGCTCTGGTTTTCATTAAGCAATGTCAGCAATACTCTGGTTGCTGTTGCTCTCTGTTTAATGTGGTTTTGCAAGAATAATAACAACTTTTTGTCTTTCCACAGAACATGGAAAGAAAGTTGTAATTTATTAGCCTCATAAATTAAAGCATTACAGTATTGATGTCTTATGAGAACTAGGGTAAGGAAAAGGCAAACTTCTGTTTCTAAGTCCCAGATAGGTAATGCATTACCAGGAGTTGCTGCCTGATTAGATACTGACACACCGATACCTTCCAACTGTAACTGGAATGACCGCAGGTCAACCCTGTTAGGTAAACAACATGAAAAGGTAGAGCTGGGAATGAAACAGGGAAAGGCTCCCTGTAATTGTGCTGTCCAGGGGCATGGTGTACTTAAATAGCCACAAAATCCTGGTCCAGATCTGCAGAGATGGAGGAGCTGGGACTGGCAAATCCCAGCAATAACTCAGTGTAAATTGAGGGGAGATGTTAAACGTTCAGACTTTGTTCTCCACTGGAAATGCACTGATTAGCAGCCACTGAGGATCCTAACAGATTAAAAGAAGACAAATAGTGGCTGTTTTCATAAGCAGGAGGTCTTGGCCTCCAGCAATCAACAGAGCTCTGCTATTATCCACCAGCCATGGAGCTAACATTTTCTCAGATAGCACAAATAAGCAATGATAACAGAGCAAGCCCCTAGCCTGACTTAACTCAAACGGGCGAGATTGCCAGTGCTTTGTGGGGTGCAGTTTCTTAGGATCACATCTGCAGACAGCTAAGTTTGCTCTGAGTGAGACAAGTGATGGAAATGAAACCAGCATACTCAATATGGGCTGTAAATCACATACAGCTGTCAGAGTAGGGTAAAACCTGCTTTTCTCATAGTTTGGTTTTAGTTAAAAAGAAAAAAAACCAAGCAATTCTTGTTTCAGAGTGGGAAGGGAAGAGAAGGCAAATTGAGGAATGAAAAGCAATTAAAAGCTTCCTGGGACATTTTCTGGTGTTTGTCCTTGCCTTCTTCCAGGATGACATTTCAAAGCCAGAGTTAAAAGATCAGCTTGAATTGGAGGCAGAGAACTCATCAATGTTCAGACTTTAATCAAGCTCAGCATTACAGTGAGATGTGGCACAAAACCAGCTGCTTCTGACTTATATGATTCAAAGACACTACAAAACCCACAGGCTGCCTACAAGGTGCTTCCCAGGCCAGTGCAGCTGAGACCTGGGTATTTCTAACTACTAAAACATGTCATGAAACCCACGTTACAGGTCCTTCAAATAACAAGGGCTCTTGGGCAAATAAAAGAATAACCGTCTTCCCACATATTATTCCTGTTACCAATTTCCTTTTTTATAGGTCTATACATGATCTGCCTTTTTCAGTTTTAAAATGCAACCAGTAAGCAACTTCCACACCTGACAACCCAAAAAGGGTCTGCCAGCTCTAACAGTCAACAAGAGACCATGTCTCCACCAAGGGCATCCTTCTCAGTGTGTGGTTTCAGGCAAAGGGTGGCTGCCTGGTAGAACACCTGGGAGCAGGAACTCAGACAGGCTCCCAGATGCCACGCATCATCATGAATTTTGGTTGTCTCTGCTTGGGGAACCTCTGTGCCTAGGGGCACAGGTTCTGACCAGAACAAGGACAGTGTAGCACTGTGTTCAGACACTACTGTGAATGCTAAAATCCAGATGAATTAAAAATCCTACCTCTCGGCATGATTCACTGCCTGAGTGAGTTACCAGGTCTGGAGCTACTGCAGTCATGGCCAATTCAGGAGCTCGCTGGCCATGATGTCCTTCCTGGTGACCTTCCCCTACTGAATTCCTCCAAACGTGCACTCCGCTAGGTGTAACGAGACATCTAATGAGACATCAGCCCAGTATTTTGGAGTGAATAGAACTGATTGAAATGCAGAAATTGTGTGCCATGAGGAGGTTTTGATGTTTCAAGTTCACTTTTGTAGTGAATCCGAGTTTGAAACAAAATTTGTTTCCCATATACAGAAAGTATTTTAAGGATTTTGTTCTGGACTGTGTAAAATACTTACTATTTATTTGAATGATAGCTTTTTACTTTGACTTTAAAAGGTTACCATTTTTAAATGTTTACAAAATTAAAACTATTAGAAAGTATGTCGATTTTAAATGGTAAACACAAGACTTACATTTGGGAAATGGAAAAGGGAAGACTTCACCACTATTGGAATACCTCACTGACTTCTTTCAGAGTGGTATTTCACATAAGCAAGCATAAAAAAAAGAAAAGAAGCCTAATTATGAAGCAGCATTTTCTGATCAATAAATACAGTGGTGGAAATTTTCTGCTCCACTTCAGAAACAGTGCTGACGATGTGCTCCATGAGTAGGTCCCCATGAAACACAAATTGGAGCCAGACATATTGACAAGGAAGGCTTTTATAAAAAGAGTGTCGACCTAAGGAGGGTTTCAAGATTCTGAGCTCACTGCTTCAGTTTCTGACTCATCCTTTTCTAAGGTTTTTGGTTGGTTTTTTTTCTTGTTTGGCAGGCAGCTCTTGTCAGGTCCATTTGACTTTTCTGAAAGAAGACTGTGTAGAGCAACTAGAGCAAGACCCCCACTTCCTTTCTTCTTTAAAGCAGTGGCCATCATGGGAAGTCTAAGATGTAGTATTAGTCACCAATTTTTTGTAAATAAAGCTCTTCACGTATCGTGCACTGTCAGGTAACATTCACGCTGCATGGTTGGTGCTGCATGAGGATTAATCTAGTCACAAAACCTGACAATTCTGGTTTGTATCTGGAAATTTTTTGAATAAAAGGCATACCACTTTGACTTTTGTTCTCAGTCAATGCTACTGTATCACAATGTTTCCAGATGGTTATTTTAGACACTGAAGAATTTTTGTGGACTCTAAAAGCAGCTTTGTAATGCACTATGATAAAAAAAATAATACGTTTGGTCAAAAGACCTACTTTCCTGTAAGTGTATTGTTACGATTTTATTCTAAAGATATCCATTAGAGCTTTTCTTTATTGTTATAATTAAAAATACATTAAGCATTATAAACTGTGGAATGAAAAAAAGTAAATAAACCAGCCTATGTTAGTCATCCTCTGTCCTTTAAGTACAGACCAGGTTTCAAATACCTGAGTAATTAAAGCCAATGGCAGTTGTACTTAGGAACTTCGGTTTTGACAGCTATGCACTTAAGCCTTAAATTTTGCTCAAGCCTAAGCAGATGTTCCATGTTCACAAAAAGAGTACCACAAAACTCTCCTGCTTAGTGAAACTTGTGCCGACTGCGGCACTTTGTAACTACAGCAAAGATTCCCTGATGCTGGGATGTGACTCGCTTCCATCCTTCTCCCATAAGCAATGCACTGCACTGGAAACACCTCTCTGAGATAAAGTCTGTTGTATTTTGCCATCACTAGTAGCTGGGCTGTGCAGTCTTCACTGAGATATGAGCTTTATCTACTCTCCTTTTTTTATTCCCCACTTGAGTCATTTTCCTTCCTAGCCTAGGTTATGCTGAGGAGGTGGCAGCCAGGGAAAGAAAACCTCTTCAAGATTCCTGCTAATATCATAAATAAATAAGAACATAATGAATAATGCAAATTTTAGCTTGAGTCAATCAGCACACGATGCAGTTCAGGAAGCAAGCAGAGATCAATGGGGGCTGTTAACAGCTTGGCAGTGGCTGTTTCCTCTGCATTGATCAAGAAACTGTCTTTTTCCAGGGAACATCTGAAATGACGATGCAGCTGGGGTGGGAGGTGTTCACTGAGAAGAGCCCAAAAACTGGACTTTGGGATTTCACATGAACTTCTGTGCCACAAGGGCAAACAAGAGATAGTTAATTAACAATGCAGATTAGTGCATGCCATATACTGCATACTATGCAACACCTGGTGCAATTTCAGTGCTAAGCCCTGGTCCGTGTGCTGTGGCGTACTTATTTCCAGATGCCTATATTTGGATTGAAGGTGGATCTTCAATCATTCTTTAATTTTTCAAACTGTCACCAACAGTGTGTTATATTGCAAAAGTGTCTGTGACTGATGGCAGACTAAGGTCAGACAGAGTGTATCAAGCTTTTTTAATTTGAGGAACGCACTTTCTGTTGCAAGTGGCCTCAAGCACCAGTCTCAGTCTTATCATGAACTACCTCTTTTATCAGTGTCGTATAGCGTACCTTTGGTTCCTTCAGAGAGTGGCTAGAGATGCTTAACAGCTTTCAGTGTCATCATGATTATTCATTTTGTCCTGGTGCTTTGTTGTTAGAGTTCTAACCTTCATTCATGGCAGGAGGGGGGGACACTGACACCAAAACCAAAAGAGCAAAGCTTTGTCCAGTTCATCCCTTTGGATCCCACTCTCCAGGGCTCTCCAGGCTCACACACTTGATTCACAGTGCCACGTAGCTCTCTCTCCCCCTAACACTAGACATGGCAGGGTGGAGGAATCACTGTCCTTTCCTGCATTTTCCCTGCTACTCAGGGAAGCAAAGTCCTTGCCAGCTTCCCAATCCTTTCATGCAACAGGCCTTAGCAGAGACATGGGGGTGGTGTTTCTGTAGCATGGGGAGCACTGAATCTTAGCAGAAATGTGTTACCAGTACTTTAAATTATGATAGGTGAAAAATGCTTCTGTCAAGCACAGAGGATCCTTTGTTTCCAGCTCTGCTATGAACGTCTCAGGAGTGACAAATTCCTGTTTAAGATTACTGCTATGAAAAGAGTAACTTCCTAGTTAGTGAGTATAGTGTAAAGTAAGAAATTACAAGATGGGGCTCACTAGTTGGGAAGAAGTTATTTCCCCACCAGGCAGGGGATTCAGGCTGGGATGACATGTTTCCTGAGAGGGAACAAGGACAATATTCCTAGTCCTGTTGCTTGGGTGCATAAAAACATACTCCAGGCTTTGGTGAACAAACATACCACACCTAACATTGCTTAAATAAGAACTCTTTCTTCCTTTCAACTTTGTTTGCCTTGTGGAGTCTTGAAATCATCCTCCTATGTACACCAGGAATGTTAATCCACAGCTTAGCTCTTCATGAATGGCTTCCAGATGTCTGGTCAGGGCTAGGTGAAGGGTTTAGTAATGAGGAGACCTAAAGAGCAGGGTCACAAGATGCACTGTAAAAAGGCACTGTATATCGTACACATTATGTCTTCCCATCTCATTACTTCTCTCCCAGCCAAAGCTGTCAAATCTTAGGCCCATTTTTAAACACTCATCTGTCTCCATATAAAAAGCATTTGTTACTACATCTTCTACATTACATCTCAAATTCACAAATAGCTTTATAGATATCCTTGTTCTTACTGTACCACCTGTTTGATTTTGATCTGAACACCTACCCTGTCAAACTGTTGTCGGGGCCATATCTGATATGTGCTGAAGTAAGAAGCATCCTTTGCTTATTCAGTCTTAGCCAGTTCTGTCCATCTCACTTGAAGCAAGTCATAAAACACAGGCTGAAGCATGAAAATGTTGTTGTAACAGGGCTGTCACAGTTTGTTTTCTCCTTCAAAAATCCACTTTTAACTACCTCTCATCTTTCCTTTGCTACTTAGAGCGATGATTTCAGAGCTATCCTTGATGCTTTGTGACCTGCTCTGGGTTTTTCTCTCTGCTAGTTTAATGAACTTATCACCTCTCCTGTGCTCATCGTTGTTTTTCCCCACAAGAACCCTAACATCATTCATATATTTTTACTAACTTTATCCTTGAAGTTGAACCTTTTCTCTACTATGACATCTGGAAAGTAAGGCTTGATTTTTGAACACCAGCTGGATAACAAAAATGCTCAAATTAGAAAGAAAAATGTAACTAGCAACGTAAAACAACACTAGCATCATCAAATGGAACAGAGGAAGTAATCACATTTCCTATATAAAAGATGGTAATACACAAGAAACAGATGTTGTTTCTCCGTTAAAAAAAGTCCTTGCCTGACCTTGTTTTCAGAATTCTAGAACAAAATTTCATTATTTAAATGGAGAAGGATGGCTAATATGTTGTGTATTCTTTAGAAAACATACTGCCAGCAAATGGACACACAAGATCCAAGATGATTTGCCCTCTAGTTCTGCTATGCAGCATATCAAAATTCAAGAATAACTCAGGCAATACAACAGCACACAGTGGTAGAACGGGTTTTAGCCACCTGTGTTTATATCACCACTAATTGCTGGGGTGATGGTGAATGCATTACCTTGGGGAAGCTGGCAGAAATTGTTCAAATAATCCGATAATTCTCCTTTCCTTGTCAAAGAACAAGGGAAAAGAAAAATAGAAACATACACCAGAAAAACACACTAAGAAAATTAATGTGTGGGAAGGCTGGTTTATATGTGATAGGGTAATTTGATTAAGGACAGTCAAATTTTAATGGCCCCTCTTAATGCCCATTTAAGTCAAGTAGTGCAGTCCACTGACTCTCATCAGAATGAGCAATAGCGAATGCCAAAATACTACTCATCACTATATCTTCACTTTTGAGGAACTGAACTGGTTTTGAGTTATTTATTTAGATCTTTTACTTTCTAGATGATCACACTTCTGCATGAAATGGCATCTAGTGTCTTCAGTCATAACTCAGGGCTCGAGGGAGGCAGTTTGCTAGAAATGTGGGAATTCTGACAGAACACATCACTGGACAACGTGGTTTGTGGGGCCCAACGTATCTGGTGGGAACGGACCCATTACACCAAATTGTCCTTGTATTACTGTCAGGGAACTAGTCTACTAGCTGACATTCCAGATTGCACAGGCAAGCTGTTTATGGGCCCATATCTATAGCCATGGCTGCAGAGCAATCCCATCAGACAGACTGCTTGAAGGCCAGCGATACCAGAGCTTTCAAGCTGTTAGGGAGAGCACCTGAAGCTGTGGGAGTGAGAGACTCAGATAACCCCAGAGCATGGCAGCCACATCCCGATCTTCACATCTGGAACTATTCTTGCAGGAGGACTTGGACGAAAAACTGACCTAAGACTTGCAGCTGCAGAACAAGAGCTAACAGGAACTTCTACCTCCTTTATCTGAAGATGAGGGAAACCCTTCTGACAAAGAAACTGGGTATCTAATCTTTAAACTAAATAGCTGTTTAAAAGGCAATCTCAGATTCTGTAAATCCTACTGCATGTACCTATCTGTGCTCTCCAAGTAGGTCTGCTGGTTTTAACAGAACTGCTCACATACATCAAGCTGATCATGCCTTGCGAGAATGAGCCCTTTCCCAACTTCTCTGCATCAGACGAAATACCAGACCTCTATGGCAGAAGAATGTAATGTACCAGCCAACTTACAGCTTCTTAACATCATAACACAATTTTAATTGTGCTGCCCCAAGGATGATGGTCCAACACCAAGCTGTCCCTGACACATCTCCTGGAAATAAGAAGAAAAGGGAAGAACAGAGACACAGCCAGGGTATGAAGAGCTTGGGAGACACAGGCTGGCTGCTTCTGCTGCTGCTGAGGCTTTTGCTGGGTAGGAGAACTACTTCCCCTACTGAGAAACATGACCGTCTTACTCCACTGCTGTCCCACACAGCTTGGCCCATCTTCCATGGCAAGCTAGGTTCAGTCCCATGGGGCTGAGGTGGTTTGGCTGCTGCTCCCACCAACATGATGCCAAAGACAGCTGGCTGCCTGCACCTACAGTATCTTCACATCAGAGTGGGTCTCACTGACTGGTTTAAAACCTGCAGTGAGAGTAGCCAGGCCTTTTGGGCTAGCAGGAGACCCAGACCCGGATGTGCTGGTGCTACTATGCATGTCCATAATATTGATCTATGCATACCTGTCAATTTGAACATGCACTGGACCTGCTGGATTAATTGTTTATGTGTAAATGTATGGCACAGCAGCAGCAGCAACTTTGTTATGTCCTAGTTCTGGAATGACTATGCATGCATGGTCTAGTTGCACAGACATATAAATCATATCTGGAGATAGCCATTTTGTTTGCCTTTTAAATAAGACTATCAACTGTCATGGCATTGTGCATGATTATCCCTTTGCACAATGCCATGACCTTTCTGGACTGCTATATAAATATTTAGTCCTTTTTTTGGCACCCAGTCATTTCTTGTGCTTCATACTAAGAGATTACTGAACACAAACACATTTAAGGTGAATGCTCAAGTAAGAGTAAACTCATCATTCTCTTCAGTTAACAAACACAGTGGAAAACTGACAAGAACAAAACTGTTGTGGTCTGAAACGCATTCATTACTGACTGAATGTATGCTATGATTGTTACTACTGTTTATCATTGCCTGGTGGCGAAGCAAGACCCATGACTAAGCAATGTCGGTGACCACATAATGCTCTCTCTGTGCATAGTCATAGTCTTCTTACAGCTATAAAAATGTCAGTCTCTTACATGGTATAGATTTGAAAACCTGGAATGGACCCGAAAGGTAAAAAGCCTAGAGACAGTTGGACAGCAGGCCTTCTCAGGTCACACGAACCCGCTCACTCCACTGAGTGTTCCTTCCACAGTCCCATTTGATAACCCCATTAGTAAATTTAGAACAACAAAAGCACAAAAAAATAATGCACAGTCCATTCTGGCCTTGCTTTAATAGGTCATTTTTTTCCAGGCAGCTGGCCAGGCTCACATTAGCCTCCTTCCTGACCTTTCCAAGCAACAAAGTACGTGGCTCACCACTGACGGTGCTATTAACCACTGACACATCAGAAGAGGACTACCTGAAGTAAAGCACCATTTCAAGAATATTCTTTCAAAGGTACATTAAGTCCAGATCTCTTTGGACCGAACAGATGCTAAAAAATTTGGTTGGCTATGCAGCTGTGAACCCCTTGCAAATGCATCATTTCATAAGAAACCTTTCCATTTTAACCAAAGACAGATGGTGTGCTGAAAGGGGTTGTGTCAGTCCAGCCTAATAACACAAATAAAGTGGTAATTATTTCCTTCTGTGCTTTTCCACTGTTAGAGTGTATTTGAAGCTGTTACTGTATTTGCTGGTTCTCTTTAGTGTGTGATATGAAATCCCGCAGCGGTGGCGGGTACTTCAGATTCAATGCAAGCGGTGGCAAACAGCACAGACACATTGAGAAACTGGAAAGTGCTAGAAATGTAAGAAATGTTCCACTTCTTTTGGCAAAAGCTTAGCAAGGGAAAAAAACCCAGACATTTTCAGAGGAAATGGGATACCGCTTTTCAATCAGTTCTTTACTAAGCAAAGACTGCAAGATTGTTTGCCTCCTCAAAGGTCATTTTTGTTCAGATCATGAAGCAGGGCACTAGCAGAAGAACTTCAAAAGCAAAGAGAAGCTAAAGCCAAATTACTCAGAGAAGCAAACACAGAGCAAATCTTTAAGTCTGGAAAAGTTTAGGCAAAACCAAATAGGAAAAAACCACGAAAAGAAGAAAATCTCTATTATGATGCACAGCAATGCAACTGAGACAGAATTACTTATGTGAATAATGGTTTACAATTGAGGGAAGACAGGATGATACAAAATATACTGTACAGTTCAGTCTTGGAGTAGTAAAAGTGGGATCAGCTATTATGATATCTCTTACATTTCATGTAACTTTGAATCACATCAAAAGCTTTTAATAAGACTTACATTTTGCCAATAAAGTGACACTCCAGTTCCAGTATCAAGAGATAAAGATCTGTTTCCTAGAGGTGCATTGCACCAGCCAAGAATGTAAAAAAGATAACAGGTAAGCAGGAGACAGCATCTCTGGAGCGGTGTAGAGAGTGAGGAGCAGGTTAGGCATTGTGCTGATTCCTTAGGTATGTGGCAAGCACTGAGTCAGGCTGAAGTGAAAAGGAGAGCCAGATGGGGAAGGCTGGGGGTTTGCAGACAGGAGAATGGAGTTGGAGATGCAAGTGAGAAAGCTGCAAAGGGCCAAGGTAAAGAAAGCAGAGATGAACTGAAGAAGTAAGGAACCTGGTTAAGTTATTTCCTTGTGATGACTAAATTGACAAAAGATATTTCTCTGTCCCCCCTTGACCTTACTACCTTATCCTTAACCTGTGTCCGGGAAGTTCTTCTTAACTTTGAAAATGACAGCTTCAGAAACTTGACCTATTTTTTAAGTATCTGATGTCAGTGGTAGATTTTGTATAATTGAAGGATCTTTTTTTTTGCCCTGAATAAATACGTCAGTGCTATATTTCTTTCTGTTCATTGCCCACAGCTTTGTGTATGTGAGAAACCACAGACATCTTCATTTTGGGAAGGAAAACCAGTCAAGTCTGCATTAGCTGGAAGAAAAAAAAATGAAAAAGCAGTTTACCAAATGATGAGGCAAAGACTGGAGTTGATTTCAACTGGAAGCATAGACATGGAGGCAAACCCCCAAACTGGTTTGTACAGAAGGACTCCTGCTCTCACAGAAGTTACTCTATAGAGCAGAGAGAACAGCGTACCAAAAAGACTTGTGCACTGTCACCCATGGTACATTTTAGAGCAAGCCCAAGAGCACACTGAATTCCAGGTTGCTCACAGGAGTTGGTAGCCACCATCCCTGTTGAGTCCTGTGGGCAGCTGGAGCTCTTTTTACTCTAAGACTACTCAGCTGCACACATCCAGTGTCAAAGCTCTCTGATGACAGATGATGCTGCAGCCCTCTCAAGAAAAACTGAAGAGAAGCTGGCAAGGTCCACCCCACAGCAGGTAAGTGTCCCTTGGGGACTATGCTAAGCAGTAGATACACTTTGCTTCCTCCGGGATATGCTGGCAGTCACATCAGACCTCAGCCCAAAGTGGTTCCTGCAGTCAGACCATGTAGATGAAGCAGTAGGTTATTGTTCCTGGCCAAAGATTATACCTTCTGTCATCACTTTCATATCCTCCTGTCATGTCTCTCTCCTCCTACACTTGCTTAGACGTTACATTGCCAGCTGAAGTTACCTTTAAGTTAGAAGCTACCATGAAGTTAGAACCATGATTAACATACGAGCAACACTGCCCACCTCTTTGAAAGAAATCAAGCTAGGTTTCTTCAGACAAATGCTTTAAAAAAAAAACCACAACATATTAGTTTTTCTCCCCTTAAAAAAACAAACGACTCATTGTTTCTTTTTTCCTAAATATAATTTCTCAACATTTTTGCTATTATTGTGTAATACCACACTTACTGATATAACATCATTTTGTATACAAATGTTCTACGTCAACATAACCTGAAAGCAGCATTTTTTAACTTCAGCATCAATGTTTAAAGTTATCACAGTGTCACATCAGCCAAGTACTGCAGATCCATCAAAAATGATAATATTCTGGTATTTAGCTCTGCTTTCTTACTTTAACTACTCTCCTGTTGAAACCATACAGTGATAGTGGTCTAAATAGTAACAGAATGAAGAAAGTTGAATAATTTCTGAAGCGGAACAGTTTCTCAGGACATTAATTTAGAGGCGATACTAAAATTAAAGAACAATGAGTAGGTTTCTTTTCCAAAGTTGCTTTTCCAGAGCCCTGCAAAAAATTTAGAAAAAACAGACAATGGGATGAGCATAAAGTAATCTTTTTTCTTGAATCAACAAAGGTGGCTATGAGATTATGAAATCAGACAAAACAGGAACAAAGTTTTCTTTCTGATGAAAGCCACAGAAAGAACTGGTGACCCAAGAAGCACCAAAGAAATTTATCTAGAAATAAACCCTAAATATTTTAAGGGGAAAAGAAATCCACAATGCAGTGGGCTTTTATTATTGTAAGAATGTTGCCAATATTTCTGGGAAAGTAAAATACAATTCCAATATGGTACCGTTATTTTATGTATGGAGTATAGGCTTAATATTAACTGATTCCAGATGGAGCAGAACTAGAGCAATGCTGAGTGTTTTGAGGAAAAACACTGTGGCATTTTCCAGAGATAGACAACATCCTTACCAATCTAAGGACAGCACTGACAGTCACAAAACCTGGCTGTAATGTTCAGCTTTGCCTTTGCAGTCAATGTGTGGCCACAGGGAAGTTATTTAATTTTTATTTTTAGTTTTTTCCAGGAGTTCATTCCAAGAATTGGCAAGGCACCACTTGCCTCCCTTCTGGGGTTCTCAGTGATTTGATACTAGACCAAAGAGGTCTTACAATAAAATATTTTGCATGATGAATTCAGATTTTTCTGACAAATTAAGAATTTATTTCCTTCATAAAAAATTGTTCATTTATGTCTCTGCTATAAATTATTACTTCCCTTCTCCTATACAGTACAAAACTAATTTAAGTGCCATTATCTTCAGTGAGAATAGCATTAGAAACCTGCATAGAGATTGCTGGCAGTATTGTGGAAACATTGGAAACTAGCATGGAAACATTCATGGAGGGCATAAGAAGCAGAAAGTCAGTAATTTTAAAAGTCATACAGTTGGTAAGCTGTGTGGTTAGTTTTGGCAGCAAGAAGTGAGATTCTTTAATAGACCTAATGGATGATGTCAAATTCTGTGTTTAAATATTTAATGTGCTTTCACTGCCTAGGAGTATCCTATTGCAGGTTGTCTGGCTTTCGAGGCACATGAAACCTGATCAGACACTGACTGCATAGAACAGTAGACTCTAATAGAGCAGTCAGCGTGTGACACAGATGTCAGCCTTCTCTCAAGGGATCTCTCTTCAGATATAATTAGTTGGTGGCGTTATTGCTCAGAAAGAAGAGAAAGAACCCAGATAAAAAACATCAAGCGATTTCAGGCTTTCCAATAAATGAACACACACACAGAGCTTGAATTTAATAGGGACTATTCATGTTGTGATCGCTACCTCAGGTCCCACCTCTAACCATCAAGAATGCTTGAAATGCATGAGAAGTCTGGTGGTTTGGTTTACCATGCCGGGGACATATCCCTAAGTGATATAAGCTGCTACTACAGTAGGAAGATGGTCCTTTATATTATCTGAAGGTCGGTAGAATTGTTAAGATAATTTTCCAATAACATTTTATCATTTTCAGGGAGTTCAATGGTTCGAAATTTTGACAATGCCACTTTCAAGCATGTGAGTGGTTTTACAAGCCTTTTTGCCCTGTCTCCTGTTCTCAAGGGTGTTTAGCAAATTTAATAACACAATATACCACTTGAAAAACAAGTATAAACCTAATCACATCTGCCTGCAGGATTGGGCAGCCACATCTCTCCTATCTCATCATTGTTTTCTCTGAAATTAGCCTGGAGACATAGGAAAACTAAATACCTAGTATGATTATTAAAACAATAAATCCTCTCCTTACAAAACCCACCAGTATTTCAGACTCAGATGTGCTGATCAGTAGAAGAAAACTCATCTTACACCATGCTGAGACTCTGATAGAAATCAAACTATCCCTGACTTCAGCTTCATTGATTTTTGCTTTGCTATCAAAGGACTCAGTATTGTTAGCACATGTACGTCTGATTAATAGACAAAAGTAGTCTGCCTGGTGCAGAGTATCAGTAGGAATACAGCTGTCACAAAGGGGAATTTTCTTAAGGATAGACTATCAAAAAGCCTGTAACCATCATAGTTTTCATTTATTCCCTTCTCCTTAAAGGCTTTAGTGTGTTTACATGCAATGTTTTGTCTGATGGCTTGGCTATAAAAGTTGCTCACAGTAATGTATACTTACCTTAAAAAATTACAGGCACATTAAAGGTGCTGAGCTCCAGTTATTGCTTTCTGAAAGCTTCCTCTGCTCTACTGTAGTTGTAGAAAGAAGTCTTTCCATAAATGAGAACCGACCTCATTGCTTTGACAAACTGCAGCAGCATTTCAAGAGCAATCAGTGCTCTATATTGAAAAAAAGTAATAACACAGTGCTCTGGAGGACTGATAATGGCATCAGTGAGAAGAAATAGGTAAAATTCTCTGCTGGTCTAAACTGATGTGGTCTTATCGAACAAAGGCTATTTTATAAAAGGTAAACTTATTTTCTGTGTATCACAGTATTGCCTCTTCTGTACTGGCTGCCTGGAATGAAAATCAAGGAAAGCAGCCAAATAAAACTGCAGGCAGCCTCGGGCTCCATAAGTCCATTTTCTCTCCTTCTGTACCAGCATATTATCTGTACCATAATATTTTTGCTTATTTATCTTGCAAGAACTTTGCAAAAGGAACTGGACTTGTCGTGGTTCACACCTCTAGTACAAGTTTCTGGATGTATCTGATCGCAGGCTCCTGCCTTGCATCCGGCAAGTTAAACCAAGTATCTACACAGCCCAAAGTACATCTGCACAATGGTGGGTGTGCTCGCAGCCTCACCAACCTTGGCTGCAATGTTTCAGGTCACTGGTTCTTCCTGTATCATTTCAGAACCATAACAATAGGTTCTTGGCAAATTCAGAAATTTCACAAGTCTAATTCAGAGTATAATCTGCCCTCTCCCCCTGGCACAAGAGTAAAACAGAAAGGAAGAGTGATAATATTTTTGAAAGCAATAAAAATGCACTTTTAGCTTTTGGCTTGTTACTTTCATTTACTTGCTGTTCACCTTCAGCATTCATGCACAAAGCACAACACCACGATGATATCCAATAGTAAAAATCGGCATAAAAGATAGAACAATAAAGTTTGGAGGCACCTGTATTTGCTTTATTTGAAGTTGTCAGAGCAAACAAAAGCAGAAGGAACTATTCTCATGTACTTATAGACATGGTAAGAGAAGAAGGGTGTATCATTATAAGAAGTTCTGCTGCTTGTAATTAGGCAAGTAATTTCCAAGGAATATCAAACCCAAGGACTTTTAGGGTATGTACAATGCTATGTAAAAATCTAAAAGCCCTTTTTTCCTGTGTTTTAATTAGGACAGTTGCTTTGCACTTCACAGCTAATTGCAAATCACCATCAGTTATTAGAGGTATGTCAGTTTTTTCTACAGCAAAAGTGTATTGCATCAGGCAAAGGCTGTCTATATCAGAAACGGGAGTGCAAAACAGCATGTGTTTTGTTGACTATGTAGTCTGAGATAACCCACATTTGCTGCCTGAGTAGTTACATTTGTGTGGCACACTGATATCTGGGCAGAAGGTATATTAGAATTACAGCTAAGAAAAAGAGGTTAAAGTAATGGCAGGCTGCTTATGAACATAAGAATGACTTCTCAGGTAAGCTTGCATGAGGAAAAGACCACACACACACTAGCACTCCAAGTATCACAGTTTTCCTTTTTTCTTCCTCTATAAAAGAAGCAGAGGCTGTTCGCAACTCCTTAGCTAAACCAATTATTAATAGTATGAGTTGACATTTGGGTCACTGCAACCCCCTGACATTGAGTAGACAGTTTTCTTGATGATCCTTGCACTTTGCTGATGGGTGAAGCAACTAGAATTGCAGATAGGTGGTGATCTGAGTCACACCTGTCCCAAACTGAGGCCATTTGCTCCGAGGCACAGGCTGATATAGGAAAACACCAGGTGCTTCTAAGACACCCAAAATCTAGTCTTTCTTTTCCTCGACATCCCCCTCCAGTAATTTTGCTAAGCTTACAAATTCTCACTTTGTCCCTGTACAAAGCAGAGGTGGGGTGAGCATCAGTTCAGGGAAATGAGCAAGAAGTTACCTTCAGGCAAAGCTGGCATGGGACAAACCTAGATGCAAAGGGTCGTGGACTTTGCCTAAAGGAAGGATGTACTGCCTGAAAAACCTGAGTCAAGATGTCCGTGCTTTACACAGAGCCCGTGGCCAAGGCCAGGGAGCTCAGAGAACTACAAAGGGCTTGAAATCACGGTGTGATCATTGCTTCCTTTATCCAAGCTAAAAAAAACCAAACAGACATTTTGGTAAAAATTATCTGATTTGGCTGTTTGACCTCTACAGGGTGGGAATGGAGAACTCCACCCATTAACAGTAGCTCATTCTCTCCAGTCAGTTGCAAGCCTCCTGTATGAGCTGTAGTAAGTTCCTGCATACAAAACCCCATCACAGCCAGTTGGAGCACCTCAGCCAAAATCCAACATCCCATGTAAAAGCAAAGCCATGCCCCTCTCTGGAAAACCCCGAGTAAATGTGTTTTAAACAAACAGAAGAATTGAACTCCTACCTCAGATCTCCCCTAAAACAGAACTTCCTTCTGGCAAGAAGCTTGGACTGCAGTAGCAACTGCTAAATCAGTGTTGTTTCCCCTTCATGCTGCCTTAGAAAATATGCACACATTTTCCTGAACCACGGTCCTTGCGTACAATTGTACACAGTTGTACTCAGTTCTGTTAGAAACTGCAGATTTTCATGCAGACTTGAGGAAAGACAGCCAAAAGTCAAGTATGGGAGTGGGAGGCAAGGAGAAATAACCACAAATTTCTCAGTTCAAGCACCATTGTCTTCCTAGCATTGTCTCAACCTTTCAAAGTAAGTAGTTGCATATGAACAAAGGCATCCATATCCCAGTTGGCGGGTACTGCAGTTGCTGTTGTAATACTGCATTATTAAACATTTATGGGGGAGCAGCTTCCAAGAAGACTGAGTCAAGCACAGAAGCAGCATTTTCATCTAAGGTTACCTCAGAGTCCAGATGTCATTCAGCTTCATCCATGTCTTGGAAGCTAATCGTGGCTGCAACATTTATAATTCACAGAAGAGCACCATAATTTAGTCTTGTCTGACTTTTAAAAAGTGTACAAGAGTTATGTGCACGCTGCGACCTTATACTAGTTAGTGACAGCCAAAGTTTCAGAAAGCCTTAACCCACCTCATTCCCCAATTGAGAGGCCAAGACTAGGTTGTTCAGTTCTCACCCCAAACTGCTTTTCAGAGACACAGAATGGTTCACCTACAGCAGGTTGGGCAGAATCCCATCCAGGCAGGTGTTGAATGTCGCCAGAGAAGGAGACTCCACACCCTCTCTGGGCAGCCTGTGCCAGTGCTCCATCACCAACAAGATAAAGAAGTTCTTCCCCATTTTCAGGTGGAACTTCTTGTGTTGCAGTTTGTGCCCGTTGCCCCTTGTCCTGTCGCTGGGCACCACTGAAAAGAGCCTGGCCCTGTCCTCCTGACACTCGACCTGGAGATATCTGTGTGCATCGGTAAGATCCCCTCTCAGTCTTCTCTTCTCCAAGCTAAACAGTCCCAACTCTCACATCCTCTCCTCATCAGGGAGATGCTCCAGTCACTTAATCACCTTTGCAGTCTTCTGCTGGCCCCTCTCCAGCAGTTCCCTGTCTCTCTTGAGCTGGGAAGCCCAGAGCTGGACACAGCACTCCATGTGCAGCCTCACCAGGGCAGAGCAGAGGGGCAGGATCACCTCCCTCGACCTGCTGGCCACACTCCCTATAACGCACCCCAGGGTCCCATTGGCCTTCTTGGCCACAAGGGCACACTGCTGGACCATAGGCAACTTGCTGCCCACCAGAACTCTCAGGTCCTTCTCTGCAGAGCTGCCTTCCAGCAGGACAACCTCTAGGCTGTTTCAGTTCATGTTGTTCCTCCCCGAGGTGCAGGACCCTACACTTGCCTTTGCTGAACCTCATTGGGTTCCTCCTCGCCCAGCTCTCTGGCCTGTCCAGGTCTCACTGAACGGCAGCGCAGCCTCCTGGGGTGTCAGCCGCTGCTCCCAGTTTTTTATCACCTGCAAACTCGCTGAGGGTACACTCAGTCCCTTCATCCAGGTCATTGACAAGTTGAACAAGACTGGAGCCATTGTTGATCCCTGGGGCACCGGCAGCTACAGGCCTCCAGCTGGACTCTTTGCCACTGATCACAGCCCTCTGGGCTCTGCCATTCAGCCCGTTCTCAATCCACCTCCCTGTCCGTTCATCTAACACACGCTTCCCGAGCTTACCTACAAGGATGTTATGGGAGACAGTGTCAAAAGCCTGGCTGAGGTCAAAGTAGACAACATCCACTGCCCTCCCCTCATCTACCCAGCCAGTCATTCCATCATAGAAGACTACCAGGTTGGTCAGGCATGACTTTCCCTTTGTGAATCCATGTTGACTACTGCTGATAACCTTCATTTCCTTCTCAAATGGTACCTTATGGAGCTGCCTTCTTCAGCTAAGCCCACAGACTTCACTGTGCATAGGTGATCGGAGGCCACCGGACAACTCCCTCCAGTTTATATACTGAGCATGATGTTCTATGGTATGGAATATCCCTTTGGCTAGTTTGGATCAGCTGCCCTCGCTCTGCTCCCTCCCGGCTTCTTGTGCACCTGCTCACTGGCAGAGCCTGGGAAACCGAAAAGTCCTTGATTTAGAGTAAGAACTACTTAGCAACAACTAAAACATCAGTGTGTCATCAACATTATTCTCATACTAAATCCAAAACACAGCACTGAACCAACAACTAAGAAGAAAGTTAAGTCTGTCCCAGCCAAAACCAGGACAGCATGGCCAGGCTGATCTCCGCAGCATGTCTCATAGCCAGAGGAGTCAGATGGGTGCCTGGGCAAGGCCATCCAGGAGAGAAACTAAGCCTTAGATGCTCATGGCTGCCTTTTGGGTGAGCTTATTTCTATCCCTTTACCAAAGAGGGAGCTCAGAAAGATGCAGTTCCTAAGGTCTTGCTCCCCCCTACCAGGGAAGGGATTAGGCCTGTCAGAGAGCATTTCAGAAATAAAGGGCAATTTGCGGCTTTAGAGAATTACTTTTCTTACCTAAATTGCTCACACTTGCTGCTTCCCAGCTCAGTGAAGATGGCAGATACTCTCAGACAGTGTTAGCTTTGGTCACCAGAAAGCGAGAGAAGGACAATTTTACTGCGAAGTACAATTTTCACCAATATGTTGGTCCTGATTCAGAAAACAAACACTAGAGCAAAATATCACTACACTTAAATGAAAGCATAGTTTTGAACATAAATCTTTGCCAGCTATACCAAGCAGGCATAACAAGTACTGGTTCAGTTACCTTGCTCTTAAAGGCAGTAAAGCCTTTCAAGGGGCTTTCACCTTTTCATCCTGCAGTTAGCTAGAAGCAACCAAAATAGTTGCCTGAAGTCTGAAGGTTAGGATGTTCAACCTGGAAATCGCATATTACATGACACACACACAGAGACACCCCAAATCCTTGTGCCTTACTTTATACTCATTGCATTACCACAGCATTTCTTAATGCTGTTTGTTGCAGGGGGACTCAAAGATGAAGCCATTTCTGTATTATTTTTAAAGGAAGGCCAAAGTAAGATCTAACAGTACAATCCTGTATATCAATTATTGCTCCCTGCCCCTTGCTACTATGAGAATACTCACAAATCTGATCTGCTCCGGGTTCCTGAGAAGCTGCCAACACATTGCCTTTGTTTGTACAAAGTTTAGCTGTCTCTCGATAAGCTCCTGAATTCTGTAATAAAACAGCAAGAGCAAAATGTACTCTGGAAGATGGCCTAATGCAGAACTGTGGCACTGATTTTAAATCATGTTACTGCCTTTTTGGAACCTTTTCCCATTCTAATGTGCGTGTCAGCTGTGATAAAAATATTGAGCAACAAGCTTTGAACTATTTTGGTGTACTGTTGAAGTGTTTGAACAGTACTGCCATGCCAATTTAGCTTCATTTTATAATAATCAGTGATTTGAGACAAATTATAGTGTAAACACAGCATGTCTGAACCAAACAAATTCTTTTAAAGATATTCTAAATGAAAACTTATTTAAACGTATTGTTATTGCTTTTAGTATAGTCACCATGGATACTATATAAAACTCACTTTTAATATCCATTCTTTCTTAAATGTTTTGTGTTGCCTCAATGATACATGAATTGAGCATAATTGTTTTGGTATTTTAATGGTCAGTCATGGAACAGCATGTCCTTTGGAATATGCTATAACTGAGTTAATTGCCGCATCTACTGTATGTGAGATGCAAGTTTATACCAGTTTTGTTATGAAAGGAGAAGGGAGCAAAACTTTTAAAACACCAGTGGGTATTCTGGGTTACATATATTTCAATTCACTGCAAACTTTTAAAATTACAGCAGACAAAAGCTTGGTCAGATTTCTCTCTATAGAAAACTTAACTAAAATCAATGCAGTTATGTTAAAAATTAATTTGTTTCACTAGCTTCAGGACTATGACATATTTCCAAGGATGTTGTTAGAGACATAATCACATTCACAGGTTTCAGCATATGTGATGACCCTTTCCCAGGTTCCCAAGAACAGCATTTAAGTGCTTGCTGGAACCTGTGGGTTCGATGGGTGGTAAGGAACAGATACTATGCTTAACAGATACTATGCTTGCTGGAACCTGTGGGAGACGAGTGGTAAGGAACAGATACTATGCATACACATTTCAGTCAGTCTATTCCTAAACCTGACAAATTCCAGGTACCAGCGCTGCGGGTTTTATATATACTCTTGTGCACACATGGAGGAGCCATTAACAATCTCTTAACTCTACATGACTGGCATAAACTAAATAGCCTTATTTTTACCCAGCTTCAATATTGTTCCTGATGACTCCAGTTCAGCTAGAGATTGGTTTGAACAAGGGCTACAAAGGATGCCAACAGACATGATGCCAAGCTGCATTTCTTCCTCATCCACAGCCCCAACAGCTGTGACTCTGCACTTCCCAGGCTCCTCACATCTTCTACCAGCGACCATAGCAGATGACCTGAGAACCCTCATTTTCTCTGCCAGCATCAGGCTGTGACTAGACCCATGCCATGGGCTCCTAGAGCCCCCTCAGCACTCATGCCCTCCAGCTGGCACTGCAGGTGCCAATTGCTTCTTGTTCCTTGCTGCCAGCTGTGGCTTCACTGCTCCGTTCAGCAAGGAGGAGCGAAGCTGCAGCAAAGCAGAGAAATCCCAGGCATTAACAAGTGAGATATGACAGGCCTGAATATACAGCCACTGAAAGGGACCTAAAGCTATGTGTGGATGTCACCATGCACAGATTGCAGCAGATTGAAGACTCCCCATGTGAAACTCATGACAAAGATATGCATCCATAAAGAGAAATTACATTATCTGTAAATAAGAGATCAATTTCCCCTATTTTTTTAACCATTAGATGCCTGGTTTAATCATCATAACACCATGAGACAGCAGTGTCTTTGGCAGTGCAGTTTTGGAGCCACACTAGCAGAAGCAAAGGCAGAATTTTCAAAGAACCGTCTTTAAGGTAAAAATTGCAGCATCAGCCCAAGGGAAATGCATGGTGATAGAACACCACAGTTGAAAACAAAATTAAAAAATACATATAAATGCATTTCAGCTGGCCACTTTTATTAAAATGCTTGAAATTTAAATTTGAACACATAACCATCTGTCTCAAGGATAAGCTCAATATAAGCTCTTATTCAATTTACATACATCTTGTTTTGCAAAATGCCTCCTCAAACTCATGCTAGGCAACGCACAGAGGAAGTAATGCATTTATCTTCCAAGGATACAGTAACCCCTTGATGTCCATTTTAATAAAAGACCTAAAGAAGGCAGTGCTGTTCAAGCTGTTGCATATTGCAAAGTTCCCCACCTTGAAGCATTTTCTCTGGGAACAGAAAAGGTCAAATTATGTAGTAGAATTACACTCTCTAGTGGTGAAATCCTGGCCCTCGTGTTACTTCTCTCTGTACCTCCATCACATCCTCCTTCTTCAAATTGTTCTTTCAGATTAACAAATAATTCATCTCTTACACGATGTTACCAGGAGCTATTTTTATTGGAGAGGGCACAGTTACCAGCTCTTCTTAATCTAAAAATTAAAAGAGAAAAATTGGGATTTCAGCAACTTCATCAACAGCCATTTCTCCACCTTATGCAGTTGTTGAAGGAGATGAGTAAATGCCATCCATGTGCATGTACACATAGACTTTATGAAAAAGCATTTATTTTATGAAGAAGCATTTAACGCAAAATCTTCCTGTGCTAGAAGAATGACCACACAGTTAACACGAATTGCTACTGTTAAATGACCACCAGAAGTGTCCTCATACAGGCCAGCCGTAGCTCTAGCAAATTTATTCTTTGCTTATGAGAAAAAGGCTTCAACTTACTCTGGCAATTACCATCTATGGTATTATCTGCAAAGCACTGCAAAAAAAAAATAAAAATGTCCAAAGGTATGTTTATTCCAGGAATAGGGAGACCTGCACCCTGGGGACAGATACAGCTTGCGACTGAGTTTCATGTGTTTTGCTACTCTGTGTTGCACAGCACTGAATAACACCAGGGATATGGAGAAGTACAAGCAACACAGGAGGAGCCAATTAGGTCCTCAGAAGGAAAAGATGCCCTAAATTTTACCTATGCTCATACCTGAAAGGTCCCTGTTCATGCCACGCTTTTGTCCACACCAAAAATACATGCAGCCACATCCTAAGGCAATTGCAGCAGAAGACCATAAGCTCTGCTAATCTGTTGGATGTGAGAAGACCTTCCTTGCCACCTATCTGTAGCTTCTTTAGAGTCTAACCTAAGCTACAGAGCCCGGTCTCAAGAAATACTCAGTCAAAAGTCCTACAGTTTCATGTCTGTATCCCATCCGCTTTTGCACAACTCTACCTTCTGCACAACATTCGATCTCTTCGCCCTGCAGACAGTTGCAGATCACTCACAGTGCTCATTTTTGTGCAGAACTGTTGTCTTCTCCCTTGTTAGTCTCTCCACTGTGGCTTCTCCGTACTCAAGAGTTTGGCCAGAGAAGCACAGCCACGTGAAGGAAAGTATTTGCCATGCACTGTATTTTGGCAAGAGTAATCAGGACATCCATTTCCACAATACGATTTTGCAGCAGATCACTTGCTGGGGCATTCACTAAAATCGGGAGTGATTGCATTTTTAAGGCTTCAGTGGTAAATTGACATTAGCAAGTGATTTTGGCCAGGAGGAATGGATCGGTAGAGGGAAGCAGGTGGAGCTATGGCATAGACAGTTCAAGGGGTTTTCTGCACACTGGTTTCCTGAGCCAAACATTCCCAGTATGCCTCTGGCTGGACCTACAATTGCTTGAGACTCCAATGTTCTCATGAGAGGTAGAAGGACACGGGTGTGCACCTGGAGCAGAGCCTCCAATCCAGTTTCCTCTGAAAGAAACCTGGTCCTATATTCCCCAAATTGCTCCAGTCTGGAGCTACACATGCTGAACGTCACACAGTGCAGTAGCGTAGGTTTGGCATACATCACAGGGAGGGAAGGATGGAATACAGGGTTTAGGCTCGTATCAGGGTCAAATTACTCCATGATGCAAAAAAAGCTCTCTTTGGTCCAGGACACATCCTTTCCCCAGGTATGAACAACTGAAAGAGCAAAATGGGGAAATGGCAGCACAGAAGACGTGCATAATGAGCATTCCCAAATAAAAAACCTCATCTATTGATACATGCAGTTTTCTCTCAGTATGGTCAGGTGAAATTTGATGTAATGGACTACAACGGGCTGTGAAGGCCAGTGGGGGGATTTTGCAGCACAGACATTTGAGATTGCCCACACAGGATCAAATGACCACTTTTTTCCCTTGAGGGGTGTTAACCAGCGTGCAGAAGGATCTGTTCCCATTTTTTACATTTAATCAAAAACCTGAGAACAGAATATAAGGCCAGAATATTGCAATCTCATCGTTTCCAATATGGTTCAGTTCTGCACCGTATTTGGGTCAAGATCCAAATTTCAGTGCTAGATTCCATTCCTTTTACAGGATAAATCAAAATCCAGACTAAAGTCAACAACTCTGGGGTAGAGGGAGGGAAAAGTATGAATTTTTATCTTAATTTTGCAGCTGAGATTAAAGTCAAGCCTTTATTGTCCAAGATTGTGAGGTTCAGAGTAATTAATCCTGGCTGCAAAACCCATCATTTTGTTATCATGAAATCTATACATTGGCTCTCATCTTACTTCTGACCCTGCCACTTAACCCCTTCACGTGTCTTTCCTAGTTTTTTATTTTGTTTCATGAGCTAGCATTCTGCTCATTTAAAATTTTTGAACCAAGGTTTCAGACGCCTCAAGGGGAAAACACTCACATCTCTCCCTGAGAGACCATGGGTATAACTATTATTTTTGATGGATAGCAGCAGGATCAAGAAATTTCCACAAGAGCTTCATTTGCTTCTTGAGGGAAATAAACGAGCTCACAGTGTGTCCTTGCCAGTTCTGCATTTGAAAACAAGAGGAAGATTTGTCATGTCAAGTGCAGCTGAAATACAGAACACACCCTTCAAACCAACTTCTTCTAAACCACCTACTGCATTATCGATACGAAGCGTTCATGCTTTTTGCATGTAAGGGTACACTTAGATTTGAATGATTGGATAACAAGGAGACCATATGCTGCTCCAACTATGTCAACGGTGCTTTTCTTATCTATTTTTGAAACCTGCTAGCAGCATTATCTTTCACTGTCCTAAAATATTGTAAGAGTTACAGATGACCCCATCTGTAACTTCATCACTAGTCTGGCGCAAAAACAGCCTGTCATTGAGGGGTCCCAAGCCAATCTGTCCTGGCCGAAATGCAGCCACCCTTTTTTCTCCTGATGTTTGCATGCTACACCAGTTAAGCCACTTGTGCAGGTCTCCTTTCTGGGTGCTGCCACCCAAGCCTCGAGGTCAGTGACAGCCACCAACACACTCTCCTCAGGTGCTCACTCCCACCATTCCCCATTATCTCCCCAGGGGCAGATGGCAGCAGGACACAGGCTTTGCTGGGGGAATCTGAATTACAGCACTCAGGTCACTGATCCAGTCACTATGAAAATTCTCCCAGTCCTAAGAGAATCCTCCTGCAGTGGCTTGGAGCTGAGGGCAGCCGGTCAGTCAGCCCTGTGCACTGTCCCCTCACAGAGAGCAGGGTGCCAGCACAATGGTGTGATGGATGGAGGGGCTGCAAGGCTGAACTGAAAAGCTGCAAGAAAGGAGATGGGATGTACCTTCCACATTACCAAAATAAGATGTTCTCAGGTCCCATGGTCATGGAGATCTGATTGTAACAGCAAAGATTGATGGTGTTTCTGGGACTCCTCAAGGACATGGTAAATAAGCATAAATCAACAAACCTGTTTGTATTCCTGCTGGAAAGCATATATTGAACCTGTCTCTCTAAAGGAGAAAAGCTAATGAGCTCCCATGCCTCCTGTGTCACTGAGATTGGAATTACGACAATATCTATACCAAACACTAAGTGCACATGAATTATTTCCAGATGTATGTAAATGTGGCTGATTTTTTCCACATTAATCTTTCACACAGCCTAAATACATTGTAGAGCTCAGATGTTTGCTCAGCATTCAAATAAAACATAAAGGGATTAAAAAAACCCTATCTGGTCTGTTAAGCTTCCTTAAAAGGGAGCTGATGGTATCTGCCTAACACTCTAACTTGATTTTATTACTGAAATTCTGGGGATTTATGTAACTGTCCTGCTTTTTTCCAAGGTCTGCATTTTGCCCAACTAATTCAGTTCCCAATATCCCTGTACAATTAAGAGAAAATAAGCACTAAATTTTGATGCCAATGATGCTACTTGAGATTTTTATTTTTCCATAGACAATACTAGAGATGCTGAAAGATTCCCCATGGTTTCTTCCTGAACTAACTTCTGATGAGGTTGGATTGAATAGATGAGTCTCTTTTTTTCACTATGTGGCAGTGTTAAATCACAGGAAACATAGAAAACTCTAGTCCACCTTCGCCAAATGCAAGAGTGGTGCAAGGGACGTTCACTGCACCCACCCAGTTGACTGAGCTGCAAGAGGCAGTGGCAAGCTCACGTCCTGCCTTGCCACCAAGAGCTGCCCATGAGACACGCTGTGCTCACATGGCTTGCAGGGACCTGGCACAATTCCTCACAACATCAGTCATCCCTCTCAGCCACCTGAAGGAAGGTGCTTACCCTCATGTCTCCATGCAAATGTTTTCTGGTCGTGGGAGAATTTATTGAGGGCAGCTATACCATTGGGAGTGCCATAGTCATATGCTCTGCAGATGTGTGGAAAAGTGAGTCTTTTAGCAAGTAGTTGGGGCACAGAAAAAAACATCAGAGGTTGAGTCATCTCCAACCCTTCCTGTGTCCGCAGGATGTGTTTAGTCTTCTGATATCCCACTATAGGAGGAAGTTGCTTAATGGGGTTGTAAGGTAACCCCCTGCAGGTACACCCCCAGCTTTGCACTGGCCCTTCAGAACCTGTCAATAAATGATGTTTTTAAACACCAGACACCTTATCTTGTTTGATTGCTTGGTGATTTTGTGAACAGCTGTCATTTGAAAGTTATACATGCTGTTTATTTTTAGAGATGAACCTGACCTTTATGGTCTGAGCTGGATTTCAATTTCCTTTGCACTTCTGGGGAAATCCAATAGCTTAGGATTTTGGTCCCAGCTGTAAACAAGGTGCTATGGTCACTGTGATATTCAAGTGAAAGCCTATGTTCAAATAGTAAAACATTTCCTTCAGGAGTCTTCAGATCAGGAGTCATCAGGTATGGCTCAGTCCATGTCCATAACATATAGTAGATCAAAAAGAACATATATCATCTAATTCAAGGTTCCTTACAAAATACAGACCGATCCTGTGGATTTGCCTCATGTGACTAATCACGCTGGTGTCCATCAGTTTGTTTATATATAAATTACCCCTTTTCATTAGCTTCAGCAAACTGACTAATGCTTGGTTCAGTTTATCTTTATGGGTCCAGCTCCATCAAAGAAATGTCTACACTAAACCTGTCAGTCACCAAATTGCTTTATCTTCTTTGAATAACCCTTATAATAGGTTATGAATAGCATAAATAGTGAATATGGAAAGAGACATTTGATTTTCCATAGCTGTCATTGAATTATATATAAAACATTTTATCAAACTGTCTAATAGCTAATAATCAAACAACAGTATAGCATACCAGACACTTTTTTTGCACATGCTTTTTTTAGGACAGCCAGTAACTGGCTGCCATCACTTTTTGTTCCTTACTACTCTCTACCATGTAAAGTTCAACAGCCAAGAGTTCAGACAGATCCTCATTGAGCTATAAGCATCCATTTGCATATTACACAACCATTGTTATTCTAATTTTCCTAGGTTAGGGAGAGTTACCTTTGTATTTCTCTGAACATTTTGGGCGAGGGGGGGGGAGCAGGAATGCTGCTTTTTTATTTGATGAACAGCATCCCCCAGGGCCATCACAAGTGGTCTTAGGAGCTGCAAGCAGGAGTTGCTCAGACCCCTTCTGATGGCCCTGGGGGACTCAGCATCACAGAATGGCCAGGGTTGGAAGGCACCTCTGGAGATCATCTAGTCCAAACCCCTGCTAAAGCAGGTTCACCTACAGCAGGTTGGGCAGAATCCCATCCAGGCAGGTGTTGAATGTCGCCAGAGAAGGAGACTCCACACCCTCTCTGGGCAGCCTGTGCCAGTGCTCCATCACCAACAAGATAAAGAAGTTCTTCCCCATTTTCAGGTGGAACTTCTTGTGTTGCAGTTTGTGCCCGTTGCCCCTTGTCCTGTCGCTGGGCACCACTGAAAAGAGCCTGGCCCTGTCCTCCTGACACTCGCCCTGGAGATATCTGTGTGCATCGGTAAGATCCCCTCTCAGTCTTCTCTTCTCCAAGCTAAACAGTCCCAACTCTCACATCCTCTCCTCATCAGGGAGATGCTCCAGTCACTTAATCACCTTTGCAGTCTTCTGCTGGCCCCTCTCCAGCAGTTCCCTGTCTCTCTTGAGCTGGGAAGCCCAGAGCTGGACACAGCACTCCATGTGCAGCCTCACCAGGGCAGAGCAGAGGGGCAGGATCACCTCCCTCGACCTGCTGGCCACACTCCCTATAACGCACCCCAGGGTCCCATTGGCCTTCTTGGCCACTGCTGGCCCATGGACAACTTATTGCCCACCAGAACTGCCAGGTCTTTCTCCACAGAGCTGCCTTCCAGCAGGTCAGCCCCAGCCTGTCCTGGTGCATGGGGTTGTTCCTCCTCAGGTGCAGCCTCACACTTGCCTTTGCTGAACCTCATTGGGTTCCTCCTCGCCCAGCTCTCTGGCCTGTCCAGGTCTCACTGAATGGCAGCGCAGCCTCCTGGGGTGTCAACCACGCCTCCCCAGTGCCCTTTTCCCAGCAGCAGCATCGCCATCTCCAACAATACCAACCCCTTGGAAGTACCCAGTCACAGATAAGGAGGTCTTTTTCCCCTTCCTTTCTTCTCCAGTTTTGTTTAACAAAGATCAACACTTCAAAGCAACCAATTTTAACTCATATCTTGTGCGATTCATACTTCACTTGTCCTTTTAGTACTGCTATACTAGCTTTTGTGAGTTTCCATCAACTACTAAATGCAAAAAATGGAAATCAGTAGTCAGATCTTCCTCCACTTGCAAAATCTTCAGTATGACTTCAAAAACCTCCTATACTCTTCTTCTGTGTTATAATTGGCCCAAATCCAAGAACATGTTTGCTGTCCTGATAAACACTGGGAAATTGATTTTATTGGGATGTCTCAGATCTTCCTCTGCACAAAGTTTTCAAAGATATCTTAACCATTATTACCATCCTGCACTGAATAATCAGAGAGGTAAAAAAGTCAAACTTGTCATGTGGTTAAAACGCCTCAGAATCTCACGCTGTCAGACTCCATTAAAAAAATTACATGAATCCATATTGCTCTTCTTTTATTTGCAGACCACCCACTAGCTCTTTGTACTGGATTTCAATTACTTTTATTATCAATGCTAATTTATTGTAGATTACCTAAAGAAAAGTCAACATTTATAAAAGGCTGCATTTTTCTGCTTACAAAGGGAAAGTTTTCTTCCCATGTTTATACAATCATATTTATCTCCAGCATATAAAATGATTTTAGGGAGTCTGACTAAATTTGGGTCGGATAAAAATAAACATTGATGGGTTTTGCTGCACCAGCTAAGTGGTTTGGGTTCTGTGGGGTTTTTTCTCCTTCTGTCAGCTTCTGTTTGCATCATGAATCTGAAACACATGAGTAAATATTCAAATACTTCCACTGTGGTCTTTGATGTTTGCAGCCCAGGAGACTGTTCAGTTTTTCAACTCGGCATCTTAGAGGTGGTCTCCTACCCAAGGTGAATGTAGGAAACACCTTCCACTTACAAAGTAAAATGATGGATTAACATTATGGGGGGAAAGCCTCTATTTTCCTTCTGTTCCTTTTAAACTCAGTTTATACAGTATTTGGTTCAAGGCTGTAGATCTCTGATCACAGCATTCCTGCTATGGAGCTGAGGATTATACAAGGCCAGGCAAATAAGATAAAATCTTTTCAGGAATTATTCTTCACAGTGTTATCACCCAAGTTAAGGTATGATAAGTTTTTCTCAGAAGGCCCTGATACATCTGTAAGAAAACACTCAGAGAACAAGAAATGCACTTGTTCTCATCTATGACTGACCCCCATTTCTTGAACTTTGGCTTCAAATAATTTAATCAGGCATTGTTGCCAAGAGGCCAAAGGCAGTTTTCTTGCATGCTAATTATTGTGGCCTGCAACAGGCTTACAGGCTTAACTTGTCCAGATTAATGAGGAAGACTTTCAGATGACTGAAGCCCCCCTTAAGCCATTAGAGCAACAACAACTTATACTGGTGAAGGATTTGCCCTTAACTGTAGGATGAATCAGTCTTTTACTACAACTGTGTTTTCTTTCCTTTCTTAATTAGAATCAAGTAGTTAAAGAGAATTGATCACACACGAAGGCAGAAAGAAATGGAAAGTCAGGTCTTCTACCACAAATAGTAAAGCAACACTCAATAAGCCTGATACCAAAAGACTTCCCCCCCAGGATTATGGTTAGCTGCCTTGCCACATCCCTCGCTTGTCCATTCCAGGTGAGCTGTGCAGGGCTTGGCTGTTACGATGTGGGTATCCATCTACTAAGAATCAAGGCAAAACCACCAGTTCCTTTTTCACTGGCTAATTGATACTACAGACAGAGCTCTAATCAAATGGTAACAGGATTTAGTTACAAGCCACATGGGATGATATTTGAACCAGCAACCTCATGGTACAGATAACATTCAACATCCCATCTGTGTTCTTCCATAACTGGCCAGGAAGGCTGAAGAGACCCGTTTCCCACAGACACATAATCACATCCAGGAAGCGCACAGCCCAGAGCACACAGTGCTGTGTTTTGCCACATTTGTCACCCGACACACTGCTTCCTCTAGCCAGGACTGGGGCTGGTCACATCAGAATGCAGAGGGAAACCCTGTGAGCTTGCTGTTAACCATGCTTTCTGCTGTATTTCTCTGGTTAATACCTTTCATTCCAGCTGGGGAAGCAGGGTAGTGCCTTCAGTTGCTCCTCTCTGGTTTCTAACTCCCATATGCTTTTATTACTAGTTAGGCAGATAAATCTGTTCAGAACAGTGCCATTGCCATTACAAAAAAGCCCCATGGGTGTGGAAGCAGCAGCATTCTCTTTAGGGCCAGCTGGGCACAAAGCTACAGAGCTGGCCTACTGAACATGAGGTTTTCCAGAGACTTCATAGGAACTTTAGGTGCCCAAATTCCCTGCAGTCTGTAGGCACAGAGGCATTGCTAAATTCCTTGTCCTGTCCTAGCCTTCACATGCAGCAGCCTAGTGGCTTCTTGCTGTGAAACTACTGAGTGATTGCAAGGAATGTAGCAACAGAATCCAGCAAAAGATTGGGCAAACAGCTACTTAGTAAAGGTGTTGATAAATTCTTTCTGCAGAGTCTGAGGTCTTTGTTAACTTCAAATGTTACTTTGAAAGAAATAGTTAAAATAAACTGGCAGGTTAATAGCATTGGGTAAACAAAGGCAAGAAAACCCTCAGCCTTGTATTTCAGCCTTTAACTTTCACTGGCTTTCTTCCTCCTTTCAGTCTTCTATAACTCTACAGAAGTTTCTCAGTCTCTTGATGGTTAGAGTAGCATAACCCTGCACGTGGGATGGGTAGGCTGTTTATCTGCCAGGTGATACAGTTCCTCAAGTTACAGCGCCAGCTGTGAGCCTGTCTTTTCAGTCCCACTGACCAGTGAAGCCTCACTTAGGCAGCAGAGCTGTCCTTGGTTTGCATCACAACAGAACATGCTATATGGTGTTACGCCAAAAAATTCAAGACCATTTATTCATGCTATTCTCAAAGCATAATTACTATAAATATATTATACAATATCATTTATATATAACAATTTGCAGTAGTAGTATTGTAATGCTTTATATTCTTCAGGGATATATATACATCACTTTTTTCACAAAGGGATCAGCTCCTGCCATGTCCAATCCTATTGACATTGATCAATGCTCATGTTTAAGTCCTTTGTTAGGCTAGGGCATTTCAATAATTTTCTCCCCAAGTTTTTATTTCCACTTTTAACTCTTAGCTTGCCTCTGTGAAATAGGATTTGGAGCTCTTCCATATTACCCAATACCAAGAACCATGATGGTGCTGCGCTGGTGGCCAGACAGAGCTCTCCCTGCCTCTGCTGAGGGCACCATGTGGCAGCTGTACCCATTACCTGCTCCAGCAGCTCCCCAGCCACCACGTCCCCTGGCCCAGGCAGCTTGCGTGCCCCACAGCCAGGGCCTGCCTCCAAGGGAGCAGCAGCAAACACTCCCCCCAGCCTCCCCCTTACAGCAGCTCTATGTTTTTATCACCCTGAAATAGGAACAGAAAGGAGGATACTCTATGAGCTACAAGTTGGAAAGAGTCACTCTGTAAAGAGACACACATGAATCAGTTTTTAGCAACAGCTCTTTTGGCTGAGCTTCCCCAGTTCTCAGGTGAAGAGCAACGGGATCAAGCCTACCCCAGTGTTCTGCTGTGCTTGATTAAATGCCACCCTACAGAAACAGGTATAAGAAAGAATACTAGAACTGCTTAAAATGCAAACAGCTGATAAGTTTGATATCTCACCAGTTTGATTACCTTGCATTTGACTCTTCTTTGACCTCATTTTATCATAGAACCATTTAGTTTTAGTTCGCTTACATTGTCTCTATGCAAACTCTGTCTGGGATAAAAATAGATGGTAATGGAATAAGGGAAACTAAGACATACCATCATCTTTTATATCTTCTGGGCTAAAATCTTCAGATCTACTTAGGATAAAGCCTGTTCTAATTTCAAAGATAAGACACGATAATATATTACAGCCACAGTTCTAAGAATAAGAGTCCACTGCCTCGCTGGCATTTTAATTGGCAACTGGGTAATGATCCAGACCGTGGGTCTCCAGGAGACAGTGTTATACAAGTGGAATTTGGCTCACTAATCCATACTGAAGCCTGCTGTACACTTTATTAAAGTGTACTGGCATTTAAACCTGAAGAACCACAATGTTAGCTCAGTTGCCTCCAACTGTTGAGCAGCTAGCAATAAAAACAGGAATCAGATACAAGAAACCAAGTACAATAACTCTTTATATATTCTGACTATGGGGTCTTCATCATATAAAATGGGAAAAAAATGCCAGCCAGTTCTAAATGCAAAAGCTTGACAATGTTGGCCAGACCCAACATGTCACAGTCTTCTTTTCAGCTTAGCTTTTTTTGATATAAAAGCCAAATTAATTTGTAGATGAGTGGCCTGTTGTCATCGATCACCCTTCCCAAATGCAAATCACGGCATGCAAAGATAATTTCAGCCTATTCAGAAAGCCAGTTACTTCCAGTCATTTGTCAAAGCACTAATATTGCTCTTTAGTCAGGGTTAGAAAAAAGTTTTAAGAGCAGTGCGTTAGCTTCACACACCATTAACTGACTGCCTCAGGCTGTACATCATATGCTTGATGGAATGGTATTTATGCTGTCCTGTACAAAAGAAAATCAAGGCATTAAATATTACCTTTGTTCCAAGGGAATCTCAGACATATTTGACAAGGTCAGGTATCTTGATATAGTCTATCTGGATTTCTACAAGGCATTTGATTTAGAAGCAGGTGATAATTTGTTTAAAAGTATTTGGTGCAGAAATAACAGAGTACATATTAAAATAACTACAAGCTGCCTCAGTGGTCTTGATGGAGACGTATCTGTCACTGAGACTACTCCAGCCTGGTCCATAGGGACCAGTCCCTATGCTACCACTAATAGCGTGTCAGTCATTTAGAAACACAAAATATTTGCTGGTGGCACTTGATGTAGATCATGATAAACACGGTAAAATAGCAGACTGCTGAGGCAGTGTGACCTGAATTGCAAGGTCAGTCGGCCACAACCCAGCCTGCACCTAGGGCTCAGGGACAGAGATGGCAGCCACAGGCTGGGAGACACAGATTTGTGGTAACAGCTATGGCTCACATATCATTGAAAGTAACTGTCAATACTACAACTGAAGGCTGCCATAACCCTTCAATAAACAAAGATAAATAATGAAAAGAGGTAACAAAATGAACCTGCTCCCATGCACAGCCTGAGCAAAGCTGTTATGGAGAAATTAATTCTTTCCCTGTGCTTGTGCATTGAGAGGGATGTGGGAATACAACAGAGAGCACAAATAGGTTACAAAAAACATTTTGAACTTGTGCAGCTCCTCAAAGAGACATGACACACCATACAAAAGATTTACGATAGTCTAGGGAGAAAGACACTACAGGTCTACTCATGCTGGAAAAGACTTAAGGTTTGAGCTTAGATACATGAGACTATTTATACTTTGAAAAAGCTTATAAGGGGAACAGGGAACTTATTACCAAGTGTGCAAATCAGTTCCCCAAATGCAGGTAGCAAGTTGTCACAGCACTAGCAAAACTAGCTGGCTGCAACAAGGCTTTTACCATCCCATACTAGGTTAACTTCAGTAAGTAGTTCCCACACCTTGCCCCGGCACAGCCACCAGCCCCCCACAAGATTTCAACAGTTCATCTACTGTCTGTGTTGTTTCTGCATCCTTTTCAGGCCAGTCCACCCTGCTTCTTACTTCTGCTGCGTCCAGAGTCTTCCTTCTTCGGGCTCCTCTTCCAGCCAGACTCGCCTCCCCCAAGCCCCCTGCTTCACCCGGGGCCTCTCCTTATCACACCTACATCTGAGGCACACATCTCCTCCCTCTGCTTCTTCCAGATCTCTCTTCATCTAAAGCTCCTCTTCCATCCCCCTTAGAGCCATTTAACTACTTAGCAGGAACCAGCCACAGCTGCACCTTACCCACGTCAGCCAACCCACCGCCCCTGAAGCCAGCCCACAGCTGTATATTATCAATGTTAACTAACCTGCCTTCATTCCTCTATAATTCCTCTACAGCAAGTGGTATTTTGAGATGCTCCAGAGCATTCAGACAGGTCCTTAGATGCTGCTACAGAGAACTCTGGCATCCTGCAGCCCCAGCAATCAGAGATCAGCCAGCCCTCTACCTGTCCCACATTCCCAAGGGCACCTCTGCTGGGACCTCACCCTAGCAGGGTTCAACATGAAATCAGACATTGCTCCAGAGGATGAGGCTAATCTGCTCTGAGGAAAGACTCCAGTGGATAGAGTGAGGGCTGGAGGGCCAGTGTACTCGCCTACGGCCTCTCCTCCAAATGGCCATGACTCCCTCTGTCACAGACCCCCTCCCCAGCTTGGCCATACCCTGTCCCTGACGTTCCCAGTGCTATAATAAATCAGTGGTCAAAATCAGAGGTCTAGGTTCAAGGCCTCTGCCGGCCTCCTGCAGGGCTCAGGAAGGCATTTTTGTGATACACAATGACTGAGCTACTTGATAAGGAGTCCCAGACATAGACCAGGATCCCACCACACTGGGCTCGGTACAGCGTGGACTGAAAATGCCATGAACGTGGCTTAGTGTGTCAGACTGTCCCCTCACTCCAAGGGATGTAATAAAGCAGTACTGACAGTTAAAACCTGCAGTATGTCTTACTGATCTGGTCAGAGTGCAGCTGTGTTAGATTTGGGATCAGAGAGGAATTTTCTTCAGCTTATACTGACAAGGATCAGGGATCTCATCTGCTTTTACCATGGGGCATACAATTTAATCTCTAAGGTCTGAAAAGCTTCAGCCTAAAGTCTTTGGACTAACATGAAAACAAATAGGTAAAATTTTTGAAGTTCCTTATATAGAGTCACAAACTGTTGAGCTACTTTTTCTTCTTGATCTCTATGGAATCAGTCAGTTCCTGGAGCATGGGTTGAGATAGGAGGGGCAAAATGTGATTCACAATTTAAAACTAGAAAGAGAATAATGTCAGCCGTGTGTGTAGCCAGAATGCAAAGCAAACAAATAAATGCATACTTTCGAAGTTTCAGCATAGAGGGCACTGGATTTGGAAATGACAGATTAAGACATTATTTTATTTACAAAAAAAAACCCCAAAAAAACCCCACTCCCACCCACCCCCCCAAAAAACCCACAACCCACCACTTTTTTCCTTACTGACTTCTTCAGAAAGACAGAAAATAATTATGAGGGTTATAGGGAGTTACCCAAGCAGCTGTGACTGAAAACAGTAACACTTGACTAAATGTTTATAAAAGTGTATGCTTTGCCTGAAGAGCTAGCCTGCTTTCATCTGGTGTCTGGCAGAAGCTTCTCATCTTCCTCCAGTGACTGCTTGTAGCATTTTCTATCAAGCTGGTTGTATGGGTCAACAGCTTGGAGCTTTCAGATGTGTTTTTGTAGACAAGACTTTGACCTTTAGTACATGCTTCTTTTGGAAAGGTCTGTCTCATCCTAAACCACGAGGTTCTAATACATCTGGAGCATCACCTACTAAATACAGATATTTTCCCATGGTCCAACGAAGTATATCTCCACACCCAGAAGGGGATCCACTCAGTGCTGTAGGACTACATACAGATGTGAAATCAAGACTTCAGCAGCAAAAGTGCCAAGCTTGTAAGGTTCAGATGTGGAAGAACTTTCCTTCACGCAGTCATAAATCCATAAAAACAGAGACTTGTAAGAGAAATCATCTTGCAGCATAACCATCTAGGGTTTTAAAATAATTATTTCCATCTCTCTGACTACGTTTTTATATCGACCACCAACTGCTTAATTCAAAACCACTTACATCAGTAGAAATCTAATCACCACAACACAAAGAGTAGGCACACTCTGGATTCCTCTTCTTTCTCCATAGGCATTTTTTTTCTTGTATTCTGCCATTTTCCTTTGGCCCCATACCATTCTTGGCACAAAAGGAAAGATCTGTTAATCATATTGCAGTATTGCTAAAGAAGTCCACTCATGGATCAGGATGTCGTTGCACCAGGCTCTGTATAAACAGAGAATGAAATGTTGATACCTAAATTAGGCTTTTGGTTGGAAGCTATTTACAATCTCGACTGTAAAAGGATTAGCTTCACCTAAATGGCATGGAACAGTGTGAGAGGTATGTCTGTGCATTTGTCTCATTGTTACAGCATCGAGGACATTTAAGTATTTGAAAAGGCCTATGAATGCATGCCATAATCTGGGCGTTACACTGCCTTGTAACGCAGATGGGCCATGGGACAAACCCCATAGCATACCCAAGGCATGTCATTTGCTCTACAGGCAAATCCTGTTTGCATACTTTCCTTCTTTTATTTTAGGATCTGAACTTCTGCTTTTCGGAAGAATAGCTTTTTCTGCCTCCCTTTTGAATTCTTTTGGGTATGAATTACCTGGTATGCTCCCCACAGCTCACTGCCTGCACTGGAATGCCATGTGGGAGCCAAAGAGCTTCGCCTAAAATGCCTTGTGAATTGCCCCAGTGTTTTACTTTCCAAAACAATGGTCTTGCATCCCAAAGAGCACACTGATCCCCAGTTCTCTGTGGCAATATGTATTTTGAGAGGAAAGGAAGAAAGAGAAATTTCAATATTTAATACTTAATCTTGGGATTTTTCAAAGCATTCATCAAAAAAATTCTTTTTCTCACAAGATGCAATGTGAATTGCATAGATTTTAAAGCAGGAAAAGAACGTTTTCCTAATAGTTTTCTCTTTCTAGTGTCTGGCTTCTTCGAGACACTGACAGAGCAACAGATGGCAAACCTTGCAGTTCCATTTTGCATCAGTGGAATTTAGGGCACATGGCAGTGATTAAACAATCCAGTTGAGGGGATATCCAAAAACAACTGCCTCAAGACTGAACTATGCACTGTTGACTGTAAAATATACAAAGCAATGCCTGTAACCCTCAGCACTTCACCCCTTGATTCAAACCTGCTCATATAAGAGTAGATGGGATTTGAAAATAATGAAAGAGATCTCACCATAGGAAGAGCTACTGCTACAATTATAAGAACTGCAGAATTTCTAAGAGCCATGGAAGTCCACTTCAAAACCAGGCAGCTGAAACAAAGTTTGAGTTTGCCAAAAACAGGCACGTGCCAACATTTCCCAAAAAGCGCAAAGCAGGTATGGGTCTCCCAAGGAAAACTCATGGCTTTTCTTCTGAAGAGTATAAGGTATCCACGAAAAGAGTCAGAAACACCAGAGAACAAAGGCAGCAAAGATGCACCAGACACAAATAGATGCAGCATGTCATCCTGTAAAAACACTGATAGAGAGCTTTAGGATTAAGGGCTAGCTGTGATTGATTTGTGAATGTCAATGTGTTTCTACAGTCAGGTTTTTTTTTAGATGATGCTGATTGTGAAATAGCTTCAGGCTGTTCTATAACACCCAAGAAATGCCAAGAAAAATTACACAACCCAGTACTAAGTCAGCAACAGAGACTCACAGAAACTCTTGATAATTTCGTGTTCCCATGGAAGAGACAAAGAGGGAGGACAGAAAGGAAAAAATCGTGCCCCGTCAAGATGGTGACTAGCTGGCAGATCACTCAGGCGGACCTTTGCTGAAGCTGGTTTCCATGGCTAAGCAGGACAGCTTTAATCCAAAGAGCCATATCGTGTTTTGAGAAAAATGGGACTGGACATGCAAGTAGCCTGCTGTTTTGTCTAAATCCTTACTGATCTCAGGCTGTTGAAATAAAAACCTGCTTTAGAAACCCTTGTGTCACAAAAGCTATAAATCATAAACAAGCATGTACATGAAAGTAGGCATACAGGAATGACTAGGGAGAATGCTGGGAAGGTCCAAGAAAAAGTGTGTATTGGTGTCTGCTGGGAGAAAGAAAGGTAACATAGTGAAAGGCAGGTCCATAGTTTGGGGTCCAAACACAGCAGCCTGGGTGAGTCTCCATCACTGGTTGAACAGACTGGGAACTTTTCTCAGTGAAGAAATACTCCCCTGTTTGATCTGTCCCATGCTCATTTTGCAGGTTCTGCATCACAGAAGGTGTCTAGATCCCACATTGTCTTCTCACCCCAAGAGACAAATCTTACAAGACTCATTATCAGTTACGCACCTGGGTCACAAAACAGTGCCAAATTTTATAATACTGAGGTTCTGGGAATGCCTTTCAAGTATTGTACGCCTACCCATGTGCCAGACTGTCACACTTATTGTCCCTCCCTTGCCATCTGCATGTGTGTTCTTATGCTTCAAATTCCCTTTACCTGCTGACATAAATAAATGCATTAAATAATTGCACAATTCCCATTACATAGTTTTATTCAAGCATTTTCTGTTTGCTTTTAAAAACAATTAGACTGAAATGTAGCATGAAGGTGTTAGCCCAAATGCAAAATATTTATACTTAAAATAGAGCCCATTAAGAAGTGTTTGTGATGACAGTTGCATCTTCATCTCTAAAGCTTTTTAGTATCATTCAGTTATTTTCCAAATGAATTCTCCAGGAGAGTTCTATTTAGGATAATTTCCAGTGTACCCAACAGCACTGTATCTAGGCACCATTAACAAAATAAATCTAGGAGAGTTAATTCATTTTTCTGAGGTAAATAGTTAAAAGAAGAATGTGTTTCTCTGACAAATGTTTGGAAATTTCTGTTCTTGTGATGTTAACAGATTGCGGGGGGGGGGGGGGGGGGCTGGGGAACCAACACTGTGGCACTTTTACTGTAGAAATCAACTTAATTTGCTAGGAGACAGATTATAGCTTTGGAAAAAAAGACACTGATTGGGCCACTGAGGCTAACGTAAGGAAAGAGGCTTTCAGCCTTGCTTAGAAGGGGGGCATTAACAGTGAATTATGACCTGGTTTTCAGAGCTGTTGATTGACACTTACACTATTCACTGGCCACTTCTTCTGAAAACAGCCCTGCACAGGGAGGTGGGACAAGAGAAGAAAGGCTTTACTAAGTAAATGTCAATTGTGGGAAATGTCAAAATGACAGAATGCTTAGAAATGTTGCCCCAGATGATTTGGTCAAGCCCACATAGTGTGGAAGTGAGTGAAAGATTACAACTAGAACTCGTGGCTGCATCTCCACAGTGCCATGCCCAGTGGTCCTAGCCCGACCCTTTGGGGAGAAACTTAGCTTAGCACAAGGATTTGGCTATTAAAACACGCGTGGTCCCTGAAGCAGGAAGGAGGTGAGTCCAATTCCTAATTCACTTTGGAGTGAGGTGCTTTGCAGGAAATCAATCACTGTGAAATTCCAGGTGGGGAAAAGGACTTTTCGTGCTAAGCAAGCAGTGTAAGTCTATCTTGATGCCTGGGTGACATGTTCTGGAAGTCTACCAAGCAGCAGATTCCTGCCCTAGGTGAGAAGACAAATTTCAGCAAGTAATCCATAATATGTGCTATGAACAGTGAGAGAAAGAAATGTTTTGTAAGCAGTTAATTGTATGGGATGATGTTAGTGTGTTATGCCTAAAGGCAAGGGTATGTTGCACTTCTTCCAGCTCACTAACAAACATGTAGGGGCTTTTGCTATGCAGCAATACTCCAGGAAGGAAACAGGAATGAAAAAAATGAAGGAAAATATCAACAGAGAAATGAGGCAGTGTGACAAAATACATCCTGCAGTATTTTTGACAGATTTCTACAAAATATTGGAATGGGATAAACTCTGTGCAAATTCATCTATGGCCAGAATTCTGCTCAGTAGCAGGACTGGGTCAAGGAGTTAATTTTTCATCCTCAGTCTCTACACATGTGATTTCTTCAGCAGATATATAATTTAACCCACAAATTTATTTCCAAATTTATGAGAAGCATTCACTTTCTACTGTCTAAGATGAAGGAATCAGTCTATTACCTGTTTTATGTTAGAACCTTTTAATGTTAGAAATTCTCTTTATTTTAAAATTACATTTCATTTCCACTATTTATTTAGATCCTAGAAGTCTTTGGAAAATCATAACTACAACGGATAATGTAAAGTGGAGCGTGCTTCCGTGATGTGGGGTTTTGGTCAATAAACACTGCAGCTGGGGTGTTTTTTCCCCTTAGAAGATGGAATGCTTGTAAAATCCACTTGAAAATTTCTCAATTGAGAGCAATATTAAACTTGAAAAAAAGGTCATCATACATGGCATTTCTTAGCAGATCATTATGTAAAAATTTCTAAGAGCTCCTAGAGAGCGATAATGGGCTGCTCTGCACGGCTGTCTCCCCAGTGCCAGTGGCAATTCCGCTAGGTTGGGAAGGCGCTTGTCCAGTCCACAACACTCAATGGTACTGAATGTAGAGCTAAACTAAACAGAGGTGTTTGCCACCCAATATTTCATTATATTTGCCTCTTGAAGTTAAGAGGTGTCCATCTGAGATTTTTGTATGGTGCTCATTACCGTGGAATAAAAGTGACCACAGCCTCCAATAGCAGCCTGTTTAAGAGAAAAACTGTCGTTGTTTTGACTTCAACATAGAGCCTGTCCTGGATTTTAGGCCCAAATCTTGCTCCTAAATTGGGGGGGTGGGGGTGGGGGTGGCATAACATAAAATATTAGAAGACCTTCTAGACAGAAACTGGCCCTCTTCTACATTTTACAGCTCTTGCGTTATAGCAGCACTGAATACAATTAATTTTATCAAAGAATTTCATTTAACATTGAAATATGGACTTAATGCGGAAGATGGTCCAAACTGAAGATGTTTAAACAAAAAATAAATAAGGGTTAGGAGTACATTACATGAGAATTTTAAAATAAAGAACAGTTTCACCAGACTGGAAGTCTGTCTCGTCTGCTGCATGCCATCAAAATGTGCCCTGTCATGCTGAGCACCATCTTATCACTTTGCCAGCTGGTGGTAGCAGGAAAAAATGCCAGGGTTTGGCCCCATGCTTGGCAGAGGGGCACACTGCTTGACGGCAGCTGCAAAAAATAAAACACGCACTATAGCACACTTGTGATTTCTATAGAAGGAACTGATTGATGAGAATCTGAGCTAGGATGAACTTCTTGAGTTTCGGTGAAAGTAGGCCAGCATGCTTAAACAAAAGTGCTCTGTCTTATTTTACAATGTTAAAAAGAAATTAAAACCACAAACAAGTCAAAAGTGCTCTCTTCTTCTGAAACTTATTTTATCTAAAGTGAGGGTCCCTTCACATTGCTTTTCATATTTTATCTGCTCCTCTGTCACCCCCCATGCACAGTTCTCAAATCCATTGGAACCACTTGCTATGCTTCCTTAAGCATCTCTGTCCCTACATTGGAGAAACAGAGACCTTTAGAAGGCCACGATCCCAACTCCTTTCTTTTATGTGGAAGGGAACCTCCATGATTATTCTGTTAGTGTAAGAGGTCTCTCTAACATGAAGACTATAATGGATTTTGCAAATGTTTGTACACCATGAAAGCAATAATTTGAACAGACAAGCTTAATGATGTGAAGAGCTTAGGGCCACTCACCTTTCAGGTAATGAGACCATTTGTGAAGATGATGTACAAGCTGGACATTGCTGCTGGCACTGCCAGGGCAAGCAAGCAGAGGAGCCACCCCACGGCACTTGCTTGTGCCAGATCACAGAGCTGATTTGTGACTGCCTAAGGCCATATACATTATTGTTTACATGCTGCCAACATGCTCCTTTACAGGTAGGCATGAAGACGAACTGTGATGGCAGTTGCAGTTCCTACACTTGTGAGCAGCTACCCTCACCTCCGGGAAATGTGGCTGCCGGTTTTGCAAGTGCTGTCACCTGAGAGGACACCAGCAGCTGGGTTTCCCCCTTCCACCAACACGACCTGTTTAGGGTACATACTGGCGGGAGAGTGAAGGGAAAGTTGCATTACTCCAGGTTTTGTTTATTTAACCACTAGCTAACCAAGCAAAATGATCCGTTTCTATGAGTCTGTAGAAGAGAAAATACCAGTTGTTAAAAATCAGATGGTAGCATTGACCTTCTGCTTTGTCCTTCAGTACAAAATATTTTCCAAACATACATCCCTCTTCAGAGATTTGCAGAGTAGAGGGGGCAAGGAATGCAACCCAGCAGCGCTCATCATTATGTAAGAAATCATTTATTCATGGTTCAATTACGCGATACATGTTGCCGCGCGGTGAAAGCTAACCGTAGCTAATTTCAGCTCCTTGTAGCCTTTCGACACGAGCATGCCGAAGTGCCATATGGCGCTGCTGTACCCGGGCAAAGCCCCGCGCTCGGCACAGCCCCCGTACCCCGCGCCCCGCGGCTGCCGAGCCCCCCACCCGCCGGCTCGCCGCCCCGCTCCGGGCCGGGGGCTGGCGGCGGGGCCGCTGCATCCCGAGAGCCAACGCCGGGAAGTGGAACCTGACCCAGTTTACCCAGTTTATGAAACGCTCTTTGTCTCTTGCTGCCCTCTGCTGTCAGCAGCCGCGGCGGCCGGGACCCGCAGCAAGGCTGCTCCCTCCGGGGCACAAAAATCTGCCCCGGGGCGGGGGCGAGGAGGGGAACACGGCGACTGAAGTCCAGCCGCACAGGGAGGAAAAGGCAGCCGTCGGGATTGAAAACCTGATCGCTCCGAAACGCCTCTGAAGTCTCTCCTGTGTGGGAACTGAACGCTTTGTGGGTCTGGGACAGGGCGTGCTGGGTGCGACGTGCAAGCAACGTAACGCAAGGGCTCGATCCTGTGCGGTGAGATGGGAAGGAAGAGCACTGGAGCCAAGGGGTCTGTAGGCTCTTGGCTGTTCATCTAAAACACTGTGTCACAACTGTAACGGTTTCAAAGCGTTTTTAGCACAGCAAATATAACTGAATCCAAGAAATATAAGTGTATCCAACAGGTTCAAGTCATACTACTTTCACTTTCAGCAACTGGAACATTTTAGCAAATGTGTTCAAAATTGTTCACATTTTAGCAAATGTGAACAATTGCATTAACTCAGCATGCTGAATTTCCTGGGGCAGCCACCCCTTTCTGAAAATGCACTCTTTCTACAACAAGAAACTATCCAGAGCAGAATTGAGGTTTCAGGGATGTTTCTCAAACGCTTGCTAAACGCATGAGCAGACTCAGAGCCTACCTGTTGAACAGCCATGGACTCAATGTGAGCTCTCTTGCTGTTCTGGCCAGCCCATGATGCTGCCTGCAGTCCAGTCACCAAGATGCTCAGCAGCACCCGGCAGACACTGAGATACAGAAGAGGCCACCTCGGGGCAACCAGAGCCAGAGCCTACAGTTGGTTCATCCCTCACTTTTGCTTCAGATACTACTTGTTCTTCATGCTCCTTTAACAAGGAGTTGCATGACAATCTGGGGTACTCCACAACAAGATTTGGATTTCTCTAAACGCTCGTTTTGATGCTTGCTTTCTTACAAAGCACTGTTGGGCCAGCCTGTCCTATAGAAGATACAGGAAGCACTGAATTTCTTGGTACAAATACAGCTCTAATGCAATGTTATCTTCATCTGCAACTTGATTGCATCAATGTTTTCCTAGATTAAAAAAAAAAAACAAACACCACAACCCCCCAAAAACATGTTAAAGCTGGACTGTAACTAGAGCTACAACATACCCAGGAGGCACGGAAGGCTCTCTCTGACAGACTTCCCACTGTTGTTCCTCTATCACATATCCAATCTCCAGCCAAGTATTTCTTACCATGGAAACGGCATTGGGAAACAAGTGAATCTTAACAGCATCACCACAGAACACCAAATACCTAGAACACTCTCAAGCACAGATGATGAATCTCCAATTCTCATGCAATGATCTTGGAAGTTGCCTTTCTTTTTTCCCAAAAACACTTGGAGTAGACACTGGAAATTAGGAAATTTAGGGCCAGGAAATTGTCTTGGTTTAGCTGGGATAGAGTTAATTTTCTTCTTAGTAGCTGGTGTAGTGCTGTGTTTTGGATTTTGTGTAAGAACAATGCTGATGGCACACCAATGTTTTTGGTTGTTGCTGGGTAACATTTACAAAATTCAAGGACTTCTCAGTTTCTTGGGCCCTGCCAGCAAGAGGGCTGGAGTGGCACAAGAAATTGGGAGAGGACACAGCCAGGACAGCTGACCTGAACCAGACAAAGGGATATTCCAGACCTTATGACGTCATGCTGAGTATATAAGCTGGGGGAAGAAGGAAGGGAGGACATTCAGCATTATGGCACTTGTCTTCCAAGTAACCGTTATGTGTGATGGAGCCCTGCTTTCCTGGAGATGGCTGAACACCTGCCTACCTACGGGAAGTGGTGAATTAATTCTTTGGTTTGCTTTGCTTGCATGCACGGCTTTTACTTACTTATTAAACTCTCTTTATCTCAGCCCATTAGTTTTCTCACTTTTACTCTTCCAGTCCTCTCCCCCATCCCACTGTGGGGGGAGTGGGTGAGTGGCTTCATGGTGTTTGGTTGCTAGCTGGGATTAAACCACAACAGAATTTTTATTTTTTTTTAATAACAATGAAAAGTAAAAAAGATCCTTTGGCAGTTTGTTCTAAGACATCCTTTAGAAATGGTAGGAATTTTACAAGAAGAAAAGAATATCTGCAGGTAGACCATTCCTGTGCTTGAGTAGTAGCTGGATGCCAATGAAATACACTTTCAGTCCTGGACCTTGGTGGCACTACAGGAAAGCTGGTCTAATCCTTGAGGCACTGGAGCCCTCCTGTCAAAATCCCAGTCATGTTTTTTTCCTGCAGATGCCAAGTACATCCATGACAATGGGAGAGGGAGAGACTGGGCGATGAGGAGGATGATTTGTCACTTGGGCTGTCAGCTCAGAGAGGAAAACTTAAAAACTGAAGGTCCTTGGACTGTGAAGAAATGCCTGAGGAAGGAAGACTGCAGAAGCAAAGAGAGGAAAGAGCTGGGATTTGAGAAGACTTGAAGAAGCTTCAGGGAACAGCAAGAAGACTACTCTGAGGGCACACGTGCCTCCAGACCCTGGAAATCAACCTCAGTTTCCCCAATCCCTCTGTTTCTGAGGCAAGCAACCACCCATGACACCATCTGGCAAGAAAAGTGTTCCAACCCCCGCATCATTTTTTGCTTGTAATGTAAAAACAGAATCACTTCCAGGGATTTCCTGAAGAAAAACTTAGAAATGTTCATGAAGCCTTCAGATGCACCAATAGAGAGCATCACAGAAAACCAAGAAACTAAATGTTCAGTTCTCACCCAAGACTTTGACCAGTATGCAGTGAAGGAGGCATATGACATACATTCAGCCACCTGAATAACAGAGAATACTGAGCCATGGCTCATTGATTTGTTTGCCAGCACTGAATGAGGCAAGGTTGCCAGGGGAAAAGAAAAATTATGTTTTGTATCTTAATCTATATAATACCTAAGAGGACTGAACTGCTATTACATATTTAATCTGGCATTTCCTAGCTTTTGAAGGCAGAATTTTGCAGCCTGAATTATAATCCTTTCCTGTATCTCATTTAGTAAGCAATAAATATACAGGAGAAGATTTGAATTGGAGCTCTTGGGATTTCAGATCTGAAAGGAAGGAAGGTGAATGAAATTTCCTCTAGAGCTTTGATATACCAAAGTCAAATGAGTGATATAAAACCAGAGAATGTAAATGTAGAGGCAGATGGGCCTGTCCTTGAAGCTCAGGCTTTTTATTAGGCCCGAATAGTGGTTAGTGCAAAGCACCCTTGGCCTTTAAGCACTGCTACAATACAAATAAACAATAACATTTGAAGAATAAATACTATCTTGACCTGTTACTTACTGTTAAGAGTTTATTTGATGTGTGGTCTCGTTCTTTGGTCTGGGTTTCCTATTTCTTCTGGAGCTTGCTGTTGTGTTTGTTTATCCCAGGCAAGAGGGACCCTATATGAAAATATGCAACAGCTGAGCATTTGCAAAAGAATATTGCAAGCAGAGCACTAGTCCTGGGCAGAGCCATTCACATTCGCACACGAATCATTCGGATCGCTAGCTGGCTGGGTATTGCCTGTGAATGGGGGAGAGTTGCTCTGCAGACTTTCCTCTTGGCCAGCTCTTCTTGGCATGTGCGCCTCTACAAAATAAGAGTTAGGTTAGCCAAGATATCTATGTATGGCACTACTAGAAGGGTAATAAAACAGAATATATGAGTTAGAAGGTCATTTATTTTAACATGTGAATTTTTCAATGCACTTGGAAGGGCACTTCAGCTTGAATTTCTAATACCATGTTATCCTGGCTTGCTTTATGACCACCATATTCATTCTGTTGCTTAAAGGGTTTTGGCCCAGGAATCATTTTGGGTTTAGTTGCTATTTATACATACAGACCTGCAAAGCATAATTCACGCTGAAACTAATGAGACCATGCTTGCAGTTTCAAGTCTTGTGTATTTCATATCATGTTGTTAAATTAAAAGATAAGAAAAGATTTTGGGGTGGAAAGGAATGAGGAGGGAGGATGAGTTCCTCTTTTTCTTCATGTTATGAAACAGATAAGAATCTCATCGTTTAAGAAGCAAAGCAAATCATCAAGGCAAAACACGAAGCTGTCTTGCAACATGCTGGAGCTTGTTTGGAAGAACTGTTTAAGTAATCCTATTGTTTGCTTGCTTTTATTGAAATGACAGAAAATGGAAAAGCTGGTGCATAAATACATAATTGTATTATGTAGACTGTACTAATAAAAACCTTGTCCTAGTAGGAAAATAGGTTTTCTTCTTTAAAGAACATAGAAAAGTATTTGTGCCCGTCCACCCCCCCCACCCCCTGTCCCCCCAACTGAGGTGGATGGCTTTATTTTCAGGCTGGGGACAGATGAATGTACTTTCTTAGCCCAGTACTGTTTTGTACATGGGATTTACGCTCCTTTAACCATGCCTGGGTAAAATGGCAGTGAAGCTCTAATCGCCTGTTGCAAAAGGTGATGATCACTAGGAACATTGCTGTCCCCACATGTAGTGCCCAAGCATAATACTGGGCAGCAAGAAAGGAGTGAGACTCTTGGCCAGTGAACCAGTTGGGATGGTGAATGCAGGCCAAGGCCGTAACACACTATTTTTCACAGTGCTATATCATGCTTCAGACGCGTCTCCCTGGGATGGCTCCAGCAGCCAGCACATGCCTGGGAATCACGACTGGATTGTGTAGCTCTGCCTGCAAACCTGCCAAGCCCATGGCTGCAGGAACTCCAGGCTGGCTGAGCACCCAGAGGACATGAGGGAGGTACAATACTACCTGGGTACTTAACTTTAAATGCCCTTGTGTACTGAAAAAGTACTTCCTTAAGGCAGTATTTCATTCAACACAGGATGCAAGAGCTCTGTTTACGGGCAAATTTCCATTACTGCTCTCTGTTTTCACATATTATTTTAAACCCTCCCAAATTCTCCTGTGGGGAATGATCCTTTCCATGTTTGGTCCCAGTCCAGGGATGAACTGTGCACGGTATATGGAAATTGCTGGAAAATTTCCTTCAGCTATTTTTGAGGTGTAGTGGTGAAAAACAGAGCCCCCCGCTCCTCCCATCCACATACACACTTTTTTCAGTTTAAGGAATTTTATTTTAATTCCATTCCCCTCCCCTCAATTGCCGAGTTTTTGGCACTGAAAAAAAAAACCAACCCCCAATACAAAGGTTTCTCACCAAGTTCCCTAAGGAGTGCTCACAGCAAAGCCAGGCTAAGATAACAGGGAGTGCAACGGAACAAACTTTATATCAGTTGTCTTTAATAAAAATTGAATATTTACATATGAAGGGGGGAGGGGGGAAAAGTGATCAAAACACAGTTCTTCAAGTTTTCTTCATAAAGCTTGTGTGAATGTTTTTCTGGTTAAGAAACAGCAATATTTGATTGTACTCGGCCAGCTTAGTTTGAGTTTGCTGTGACTGAAAAAAAAGGAAATGTCCCAGAAATGTTCTTTCCATAACTAGAATTTAACTAGGAAGTTGTAGCTTTTTTTCTCCACCTTGTTTTTTTGATGTTTCTTCTTTTACCAGCAATGTTTACCTTTAATCTTCAACAACTTTAGAGTGATGGGGAGAAGTTAGTTTGATGGCACTTGAAAATAAGGCACACCTGTGAAAGCAGATCACTGGCTGAAAACCAGCTCCTTGATCTCACATACATTAGCGTAAAACTGAAATTCCTCTAGATTCACAGCAGTGTTTTGGACATCAGCATCTGGCCTGAAAGATTTAAGCATTACATTTTTGGAGCTTGATGTTGATGCTGGCTACAGTTTCGTTTAATTTAACCTAAAAAGATACTGTTTCAACAGCTGGAGAATCAACTCCAGACAAAGCATACACAACGTTATAATTGCCCTCCATTATACAGTGGAAATGAGTTGTAATGCTGTTCTGGAGGTGAAAATCCACTTTTCATAGAGTTTTGGCTCTGAGACCCAGCCTTCCACTTTCTCTATTTCAAAACCAAGCAGAGCCAGCAAAAGTGCCAACATCCTTCAATGTCACCCAGATGGGCAATTAAGGGAAAGGCTGATCCTAAGGCCACCGCAGAGGAATCCAAGGTGGAGAGAGCCAGACAAGGCTCACGGATGGCTGGAAAAGGCTTGCCCTGTGGGTGTTATTGGGAAACACAGGCCCTCAAGCATTGGCTGTCTAATTCCACCATGGGGATCTGATAGGATGAAGCAGTTTTATCAGTTGAAAAATTAATTGCTGCCTAATAAGCAAGAGCAGGGTCAATAGCCATTCGTCTTCATTTCCTTTCTGTAGCATTCATGCTCGTTAGTTAGGTTCTAAATCTTCCTCTCCTTTCAGATTTGTTTACAGCAGCAGAGCGCCAGTAAAACACTAGAGCAGGCACACTAAACACATGCCTGCCAAAAGCACTCTCGCTAATAACACACACATTTTCAGTCATGTATTTGTTTTGCCAGTTCCTTAACTCTTGATTTTTTTTGTCCAAAAAGACGGTGGAAATGTTGAAGATGTGTCAGGTCCCACCATATGGTGAAAGACCAGGATTCTGTAATGTGGTTTATTAAAGCTGAAACCTCAGGGAGGGTACTGTTTCTTTTCATGTATCCATTTGTTTTCAATGTCATTGTTTAAAATAAAAGAAAAAAAAACCCCAAACACTTACTTTGCACTAGATATGTCAGAACACATTGTATTTCTGTGCCTGGATACTCCTCCTCTTTTCCACAAACAGATTTCTGAAAGGTAGTTTTGTGGGGTTTTCTAAATGGCCATGGAAGCTGGAAAAAATAGCAATAAGCCTAAACCACCTCCTCTGATCTTCAGCCACAGATACCGTTGCCACCTACCTATGAAATCCACATGTGCCCATAATCCTCCTGTTTGTATCTAACTTGGAACCAAACAAGAATCTATTCCCCACACATAGTTCAGATGCAGACTGAAACCAACGGTAGAAAAGAGCTACAAGAAGTGCTGGTGTAGTTTAAATCCTGCTGTTAGGACTGTTCTGTGCCGTCAGATGGACAGGGAAGAGCTTGTTTGTGATTTTCTGGGCTGCCTGTTCCTGCCAGCAAGGTGTGTGCCTGCCTCGTGGGACATCTTGCACCACAGCTTGCTGAGCACTACTGAGTAGCACTCCAACTAAAAAAAAAAAAAAAAAAAGCCAATAGCATAGCCCAAGTCGGTTGTGAGGCTACTGGGACTGTGGGAGATGAGGAGGCAATGTCAGAGCAGAAGTGAAGGATGGTGCTGACGAGGAAGCAATGCAAGGAGGAGAAGAGGCAGCAGCTGTTGGTGGCAGGAGAGAACACAGGTGGTGAGAAGCAGGAAGAAGGACAAGTGAAGGCAGCAGCAGGAAGGTTGGGCTGCAAAAGCTGCCAGCAACTACCTTACTAGTTTGATTTTCTGCATGGTTCAGGCCAAAGCCTCTGCCAGTAATTCCTGCACCTGGCCCTATGCACTGCTGCTAATGTGCAAGGGTTTGAAAGACATTCATTCTTGACTTCTAGACATCCGGTAATAAGGATTCATCATATGAATGTTGCTAGTGAAAACACGCATCATATTTTCAGCATGATTTTGTCTGAGTTTGGATTCCAGAGCTGAAATCTCCTTCTGCTGTTATAAATCTTGAGTAATTTATTCTCACAAAAAACAATTTCCTTGCATAAGTATTTTGAGATTGAGGTAGAGATCTGTTAACTTTTTCTTAATCTCTCACCATAAGGAAAATTTCCCACATTGAATCATTCCTGCAGCTTTCTTCCAAAATGCTTCCAATTTAACAATGTTCTTTTTGAAAAACATGGACTTTAGATGAACCCAAATTTGCTAAACCAGAAAAATAATAAAACCAGTTGTTAGCTAAAATATCTGAGTTTGGCCTAAAAGCCCAATACCCAGCACACCCCTAAGCACTGAGCTTATAAAAGGTACTGGAGTACAGACGTACCTCTGACTGTCCCCATTTGTACGTGAGGAATCAGCTCTCGGTGGGATTAAAGCTCTATTTGAAAGAGATGCTTTGAAACCTTTAACATCTCTATATTTTGTTTTGCTCTTTCCAATCAAGAGAGATTCTTATATAAGCAAATGAATGCCAGGATGGCTTTGGTCTCAAATAAGAAACCTAAGCCTGCTGAAACTTTCAAAATTAAATGGAAAGAAAGAATCAGCTAAATCTACTCAGATGAAAGTATTGGATGCTAGGCTTGTCCAAAGAAAAATCTGATTATTAACAGACTGACTTTTCTGAAGAATTAATTTTGGTAATTGTCATATGCTTTCTGTACATGGAATGTACAAAAAAATCTTTTCAGATTACTGATTTGTCTTAGTGCTGTAACAGAATGCCTTTTCTATATCTTGTCTTCAAAACAATCTCACATTTTGCTATATTTTACTATAGAAAACTTCTAAAACTCAGGGATGTTTCAACAAAAGACTGCAGTAAGCTTTAGACAAGATTTCCCTGCATTCTTTACTTGGCTTCACTCATGGCTGTTGCTAGAATGAGCTGACCATTTCACATTGTATTTTAAAAATTAACAGAACAGTGCCATGTGCAGGTTACTCCTTGCTTACCCCAGCAAGGAACTTTGCAAAATTTACCTGTACACAACAGTCACTTTACCTAATTCACAACTGGAATGGATACAGATAGTGCAGTGACTAAAGTATTATTTGAATTAACAAGGAGAAGAGTAATTAACTATTGAATAAGCTTCTGTCACTGGCAAATAGATTGTTAGTTGGGCTGGGAACCAGGCTTAAGGCGTAGTGATCAGTGGCACGGTGGCTGGTTGGCAGCTGGGAATAAGCAGAGTCCCCCTGAAGTCAGCACTGGGGCTGTTACTGTTTAGTGGCTTGTTCAACAGCCTTGGTGATGAGACTGAATCCACCCACAGCAAGTTTCCAGACAAATACTAAATTTAACATCTTGAACAATAGAGTTTCAGTCCAGAAGCACATTGAGAAACTTGGGCATTAGGAAAGCCTACCAAGTTCAACAAGAAGTTCTGCACCTGGGTCAGGGTAGTCTTTCACAGCAACACAGGCTGTCCAACAAGTCAACGCTTGTCCAACCAAGTGGCTATGGAGCAGCCCTGCTGGAAACCACCTGGGCACCACGGTGGGCATCATGCTGAATATGCACCAACAGTGTAAAGCAAACCTAATACTGGGCTGCATGAGGAAGACTATGGCAAAGAGATGGGACTAAATTATTATTCTTCTCCCTACTCAGCACTCGTCAGGCTGCATTTGCTATACTGTGTCACCTGTGGTCCAGTTTGGGGGCTCCCAGTCCAAAGGAGATACTGCAAAACTGGAGAGAAGGCTAACCAAGATGGTCAGGGGCCAAGATTGCAGGTTGTACTAGGACAGGTCAGAGAAGCTGGCTTGTTTAGCCTGAGAAACTAAAAACCTAAAAGGGAATCTAACAATAGCACACTACTACTTGAAGGGGAGTTATAAAGATGACAGTCAAACTCTTCATAGTGGCAGATCCTGTAAGCAGAGGGACATGCTACACCGTGGGAGGTTCAGGCTCGACCTTGGAGGTTTTTTTTAGAATCATAGAATCATTTAGGTTTGGAAAGGACATTTAAGGTCATTGAGTCCAACCATAACCTAACACTGCCAAGTCCACCACTAAACCATGTCCTAAGCACCACACCTACATGTCTTTTAAATACCTCCAGGGATGTGACTCAACCACTTCCCTGGCAGCCTGTTCCAATGCTTAACAACCCTTTCAGTGAAGAAATTTTTCCTAATATCCACTATAAACCTCCCCTGGCACAACTTGAAGCCGTCTCCTTTTGTCCTATTGCTTCTTACTTGGAAGAAGAGGACCTAACACCCCACCTAGCTACAACCTCCTTTCAGGTAGCTGTAGAGAGCCACACGTTTCCCCTCAACCTCTTTTTCTTCAGGCTAAACAACCCCAGTTCCATCAGCCGCTCCTCATAGGACTTGTGCTCCAGACCCTTCACCAGCTTTGTTGCCCTTCCCTGGACACGCTCCAGCACCTCTATGTCCTTCTTGTCATAAAGGGCCCAAAACTGAACACAGCATTCAATGTGGGTCCTCACCAGTGCTGAGCACAGGGGGACGATCACTTGCCCTTGTCCCTGCTGGCCACACCATTTCTGGTACAAGCTGGGGTGTTCTTGCCTTCTTGGCCACCCAGGTACACAGCTGGCTCATACTCAGCTCTCTGCCAACCAACGCTGCCAGGTCCTCTTTTTGCTGAGCAGCTTTCCAGCCACTCTTCCCCAAGCCTGTGGTGTTGCAGGGGGCTGGTGCGTGGGCCTCAGCCACCCAGCCAGTTTTTACCCACCAAAGCACACACCCACGCAAGCCATGAGCAACTGCTTTCTCTAGGGGAATGCTGTGGGAAATGGTGTCAAAGGCTTTACTAAAGTCCAGGTAGACAACATCCACAGCCTTTCCCTCATCCACTAAGCAGGTCACGTTTTCATAGGAGGAGAACAAGTTAGTCAGGCAGTACCTGTTTTTCATAAAACCCATGCTGGCTGGGCCTGATCATCTGGTGTCTTATACATGCTGTGTGATGGCACTCCAGATGAGCGGCTCCATAACCCACCCTGGCACGTTCCCCAGATCCTCCTTCTGGCCCTTCCTATAGATGGGAATCACATTTGCTACTTTCAGTCAATGGGGACCTCCCAGTTAGCCAGGAACTGCTGACCAAATGATTGGAATTGCCTCGGTGTAGCACTTCCACCAGCTCTCTCAGTACCTTTGGGGTGGATCCCATCCAGCCCCATAGACTTGTATGGGTATGTAAAAGTGAGCTAGCAGGTCAATGACATTTTCCCTTGGTATGGGGGCTTCATTCTGCTCCCTGCTTTCAGCTCAGGGGGCTGGGTACCTGGAGAACAGCTATTCCAAGACTGAGATAAAGAAATCACAAGTACCTCAGCCCTTCCTTCATCCTTTGTCATTATGTTTCCCCCCTGCATCCAATAAAGGATAGAGGTTCTCTTTAGCCCTCCTTTTGTTGCTAATGTATTTATAGAAACATTTTTTATTGTCTTTTACGGAAGTAGCCAGATAAAGTTCTAGCTGGGCTTTTACCTTTTTAATTTTCTCCCTGCATAACCTCACAACATCCTGAGTTGCCTGCCCCTTCTTCCAAAGGTCACAAACTCTTCTTCATTTTTCCTGAGTTCCAGCCAAAGCTCGCTGTTCAGCCAGGCCAGTGTTGCTCTCCGACATCCCATCTTTCAGCACATGGGGACAGCCTGCTTTCTTGAAGAATGTCCAGCTTTCCTGGACCCCCTGGCCCTTCAGGACTGCCTCCCAAGGGACTTTGTCAACAAGGCTCCTAAACAGGCCAAAGTTTGCTCTCTGGAAACCCAAGGTAGCAGCTCTGCTGATCCCCCTTCTTACTTCTCCGAGAATCAAAAACTCCATCATTTTGTGATCACTATACCCAAGATGGCCTCCAACCATCACATCACCCACAAGTTCTTCTCTGTTCACAAACAGCAGGTCCAGTGGGACGCCTTCCCTAGTTGGGGTACCTTGCCAGCTGTGTCAGAAAGTTATCTTCCACACACTCCAGGTAAACCGTCCTAGACTGTTTCCTCTCTGGTGTACTGTATTTCCAGCAGACATCTGGTAAGTTGAAGTCCCTCACAAGAACAAGGACTAGTGACTGTGAGACTTCTCCCAGATGCTTACAGAATACTTCATCTCTCGCTTCATCCTGGTTGGGTGGTCTACAACAGACTCCCACCATGGTATCTGCCTTGTTGGCCTTCCCCCCTGATTCTACCCTAAACACTCAACCCTACTGTCACCATCATCAAGCTCTAGACATCAAACCACTCCCTGACATACAGGGCTACCCACTGCCTCTCGTTCCTTGCCTGTCCCTTGTGAAGAGTTTATGGCCATCCATTGCAGCACTCAGTTGTGTGAGTCATCCCACCATGTTTTCATGATGGCAACTATATCATAGGTTTCCTGCTGCACAATGGGTTCCAGCCCCTCCAGTTTGTCGCCCATGCTGCATGCATTGGTGTAGGTGCGCTTCAGCTGGGTTATGATCCTGCCACTTTTTGGAGGGAGAAGCCTAATTCCTACGTGACCCTCTCAGGCCCTTCCATGGTTTCTAACACATCAATAACCCTTGTGTCTTTGCTGTCTCATGGATCTCTATCCCCTGCCTCCACTGAATGGCAGACCCCAAAGGGCCTCGCTAGGACACCATCTCTCAACCATCGGTGTGCTGCCCCAGGCTTATCTCTAGCAAGCCTGGGTTTATCCTCTTCCCCCTTCAATGTAGTTTAAAGCTCTTTCAACGAGCCCTGCTAATGCCTGTGCAAAGATCCTTTGCCCTCTCTGAGACAGGTGTACCCCGTCTGTTGCCAGCAGGCCTGGGTCATGTAAACCCACCCCATGATCACAACCCCCAAAATATTCTGCTGGTGACACCAGGCTCGGAGCTGGCTCTTTCGTTTCTTCCCTCATCTTCCCTGCAACTGGAAGGACCAGAGGGGAACGCTGCTTGTGCTCCTGATCCATTAACCAGTTGCTCTGCAGTTTCTCTTGATTGCCCTCAGACTTCTTGTTGCAACTTCTTCGCTGCCCAGCTGAAAAACCGATCACGGACAGTAATCTGAGGGCTGTACCGGGGTTCCCCTTCACAGCTGTAACCCGGGCCCCAGGGACGCAAGCAGGGTCCGGGTCTGCGTGCTGGGCCTTCGTGTTCACTTAGGGGAGAATCTCCTATGACAGTGGCCTGCCTCTTTTTTCTTTATAAAGTGTCTTTATTTCATTCAGGGTATCAATCTACTTAACCTCGGTGATGCCTCCAAGCTAGTTGAACTTCTGTGATTCCATAATTCACTGCATAAACTCATAGGAGCCACGTATGAGAAGCAGAGCTGATAAGAAACGATATATTACACCTAGATATTATTTTCCTCAGACAACTCATACTTAGGCAATAAATACAACTTGCAATGAACGGAAAAGGAGTATGGTAATGCTTAAACGCATGAAGTATATTTCTTCGAACTTCTAAGTCACAACAGCTTTGAGGAAGAACATCAAGTTTATAACTAGATGAAGCACAGAGACTGTAACCAGAAGATGAAAGGACCTTTGTTCTCTGGTACAGCCTCCAGTGCTCTGCTTTCTGTGTTTCTCAATGCTAAGAAACAGTCCAATTTCTCATCAACAGTTTCATTAGCACTTGAGGGGAAATCTCTCTAAATCAGGGTGAACATTGCCTTTATAACCCTCAGCTGTAAGAAACAGTTAAGTTTATCATGGGACCTGAGAGCTGAAACCACCATAGCTTTCCTTCCAACCACGGCACATGTCACTGTCCAAAGCAAGGGCACCTGCAAGACACATGGGTGGAAGGGTTTTACTGGCCATTGTTTTGTGATCAGTTGGGTGTCTATGAGAGAGAAACAAAAAGATCAAAGGAAGAGACAGATGGTGGCAGGGAAAAAGCCAACAACACAGACATAACAAGGGCCAGGAATGTGCCTCTGAGAAAAGCTAAGAGAAAAGGGAAAAAGAGCTTTTATGCTAAGTGTTAATGGAAAATAGACTTGAGCTGTAAACAGAGGCCATGCCTCCTCTGCAATTCTTGCTGTGTGAGGAAAAAGAGGGCTTTGTACTTTATTTGCAATTAAATGGAATTGCATCAGAGAAACCTCATTTCAGAAAACACCAATTTCTCTTCGTAGCTGGAAAAATCCTTATGACCCAGGGTTTTTGTTTTGGATATTACCCAGCTCACATAAGTTTATACCCAGTCATCCAGGAAAGAGAAACTATTGCTCTTTTTACCCCTAAAAAAGCACACACAGCTCAGCAGTCAGTCAGTTATGTTTCTGACGTGCCTATTGCTGCAACACTGGCAGAGCTGCAGTTCACGAAGGTTTCAGCAACGCTAGTGAAACAGTCAGGTAATGGGGCAGGAAGCCCCAACGCAGAGCAGAGCACTGGTGGATGCTTTTTTTGAGTGGCTTTTTTCTCATCTTGTGCTTGTCTTGTTTTTGTCAGAGTGGGTCCTAAGGAAATGCTGGCACTGTTAGACTGGGAAAAGGGCTGAGCCCACTTGCTGTAATAATGAAAGACTGATTTTTTTTGCAGTGGAAGTGGAAAAGCTGCTCTCTTCCTATTTAGGAAGCTGACTAAACAGGGGGAAGTGTCTATTTCCCTCTTTATACACCTTACACACTACTAAACATCCACGGAATACAGCTAGTGAGATGAGAATTTGGTGGAATTTGTAGATGGCAAGACACATACATACATGCCTTTAGTGTACCCCCACTGCACAGAAAGGGTGGTGTGCTAACAAGATAAGCGAGCTATTCTGCCTTTTGTTTTCTTCTTGCAGTTCAGCGTAACTTATGCTTGTCTTATTTTCTACATGCTGTTCAAAACCTGGTTTGAAGACGGTATCCATCATTTTCATATGGGGTTTTCTTTGAGCACAGCTCCCTCATAACAGAGAGCTTCACAGTGAACTTCCTCACATTTTCACTTCAAAGCGAGGGGGCTTGGCAGCATCCCTTCACGCTGAAAGCTGGTGGGTCCCGGGAAGAGTAAGACCAGACATAACTATCTTGGACACCATTTTAAATTCCCCGAATCGGATTTTTGGAATACTGTTTTATGTTCAGAGCACAGTTCCCACTGACTTCAGCTGCGGCTGTGAAAGTTAAGCACGCCTACAAGTCCTGCACCAAGAATAAAAGCAATATAAAATTATTGACAGCTTCTGAAAAGATTGGCTCGAGTGACTCAGCTATCAACACATGGGAGCTGCATGACAGAAAAAGAGATGGTATCCAGTTCTCCAGGCTAGAACATCACTCCCTTGGCATATTCTCTCCTACCAAATTCTGTTTTGCTCTCTACACTGCTTCCCATTTCTGGGACCAATGAAGTGGGAAGGGGCCTTATAGTGTCTTTAACTGTATAATCATGATCAGTTCCCAGAACTTTCTATACTGCTTACAGAATGAGCCTTGTCATGGAAGACAACCTGCATAAACACAAGAAGTACCAAAGTTTTCAGCTTTAATATTTTATTCAGTTGGCAAGTATTTTGCTTGTTTTTTCAAGAAGGAGCAAATTCCTTTGTGCTGCCATTCACAGGGGCTACCAAGGAGGTAGACAGGGCCTTTAAATGCACTGCACAGGTCTCTGCTGCTTGGCTAATGGCATGACAAAAAATGATGATAGGCATTAGAGATCACTTCCAGGGAGCTGGGACATGCACCTTGACTGCCTGGCTTATTTCTCCACCAACCTCTTAATCTCTCAGCTATGTTGGGTCCTTATCCTCATGTTTTCCCTAAACCAGTCCCATTGCTCCTTGTATAGATTTAGTACCCTTGGCAGATCTACAGCTACTCAGCCAGTCATAGTTCCTCCCCTCAAGTTCCAGTTGTGGATTTTGATTTGAAACTCCTCACTTTTCCTTCAGAAAATCTTTAGTCAACAAAAGAATTTTTTTCCCATCACTTCATTCACAGCAACAACTAGCAACTTTACCAAAAATTTCCAGGAGAAATCAGTCCAAAGCAGACCCTTAACATTGGAATGGTAAATGTTTCACAAAATTATAACTGACTGAAAAACAGGAAATGTTTCAGGAGACAAGAACAGGTCTATCTCCAATTTGAATAAAAGTTGGTTGTATAAAACCTTGCATTATACCTCCAATTGTTTGAACACCCTTTACTGATGATAGTTATGCTAACAGGAGGCATTAAAAAAAAACACAAACCAAAGCACAAGATAAAGCACTAAAGACTGTATTAAAATTCTCACCCAGGGGTATTCATCATTTGGCCTTACACTGGACTATTAGTTGCCTATAAATATCATTTGCTGCTTTACCTCCAACCTCACAGTCCTGAAACATGAGCTGGACTTGCAAAACCAAAATGCGCCTGTACAGAGTTTCCCTCCCTATTTCAGACAGTTGCTTCCAGACAACCCATGAAAAACACCCAATAATCTCACTCACCCGAGCTGCAAAGAAAGAGAAGAAGGAACGGCAGTGACAGCTATTTGAACTGCCTCATCAGAGACAGCTAATTGATCCCCAGCATTTGCAGGGGTTTATGGCCCTGCTCCTATACAAAAGGAGGCAAGGAAGGAAAGCAGCCAGTTTCTACATGTTACGGTCCATGTGGGTTAACACACTTCTGGGAAGGGAGATATTTGGGAGAACTCACCCTGCAAGTGGGGTACAGAGTATGTGATGAATGCCACTTATAAATACCAGCCCCAAATGCCCTAAAACCTAAGTGCTGCAGTCAGTCTTTATCTGGGAACATTCTGTAAAATACTGTTGATTTTAGGCAAAGTGGAAGGCACCCTTGCTGTTTTCCTGCTGGCTGGTTTTCACTTGTCACCTATGACAAACACTCGAAGTCTGACATTGCGTGGCCACATTTCTTGCTGTAGACACCATTCCTCTCCCTTTGCCCCCAGCCCACTCTTTTCATTTTGCTTTTGTTTCTTTTCTTTCAGGCTGAGGAGGAGCTGGGTAAAAGATGTTTGTTTTGGGAAAAGAAGAAAGAAGACTACTCTGAAATTGTTAAAAAAAATGCAATGCAGGTTTCAACAAAGAGCCACTTTAAAGAAAGCTAAAGAACTCTATAGAGGTCCTTTTTTTTCTTTTTTTTTTTTTTCTTTCTCCCCCCCGCCCCCCGAAAACAAGGTTGATGGAAACAGCTGGAGACTGTAACTTGGAAAATCGAGAAAGTAAGATGAATAAAACTTCCTGTTTTCCTCTCCTATCCCAACCTGCAGGGGACAGTGGTGGGGGGTAACCTCTTCAGCCCCTTTTCAAAACACATGTTGGATTCCCAAAGGGTTCAGGTTTCAACTTGTTTTTTTGTGAAGCAAAAATATCAATTATTCTTTTGTACAGTGCTCTAGGGTCTTCAGCTCAGCTACAGCTTGTCACACATAAGTAAACATGGCAGATTCCACTACCTAACTCTGATTAACACAAAAAATTATGTTAGTAACCCTTAATCTTTAAGGCTGATATATACCATTGTTTTCAACTCCTTGCCCCAGGATAGCTTTCTTAGCCCGGTATCTGTGATTAGCTCCTGTCCTACTCACCAGTGCTATAATTCATTCAATGTAAAAACATAGTTGTGAAATTCAGTTGGTGAAAGCTCTTACTGCAGGTGATAGGACTTCATTCTGCATCATTTGCCCACCTCTTTTCAGTTATCCCTTTGGGTGCACAAGCTCTGACACTTCAAGGCTCATAAAGATGAAAAAGTACTAAAGCATCTGAGATCAAGCACTGAAAAGCTAGGTTTTGTTATTTTTGATTTTATATTGGCTTAAACACAGGTGCACCACAGCTAAGAGGTGCTGTGGAATAAAGTTGTCTTGGCTGCTCTCTTAGCACGTTCCACTGCTATAAAAGCAGTGAAAACATTGCTAAACCCCTTCTAAAATGGCAATATAGAAATCCATAAAAATGAGTAGAACCAGAAGATCTCATTTCTATTCCTAGCAATGCTATTGACCTCTGAGATCTTGGCCAAGTGACTCAACTCCTCCACATCCCCGCTTCCCAGAGCTGTGAAGGGGAAATACTGACCCTTCGGTAGGACACTTTGAGATTCTTGCCCTAAAGCTTTAGTTTTGTCACGAACATGGTGCGGGGGCCTAAAGTCAGCAGGAAAACAATGAAAGCCCCTTCTCTCAGTTCAAAGATTTCAAATATTCAGCTTCTACTGCAGGAAGCTGCACCCATTTTATAAGGCAAACCCACTGTATTATTATGGCTTAAATGGCTTAATGAATTTAGTACTTTAGTAATTTATAAATATGTTATAAATAGTATACAAATAATACTAAAATAAGAATTTAGTAATTTAATTTTTGATTGTTTATTTTTATTAATTTCCAGTGATACTGTGGATGTTCCAAATGAAGATGGCTTTGGACTTCTAACATTCTGTGATTAGAAGATTTATTGATTTTTTTTCCTCATAATATCTACATCAGCTCTACTCTTCACCACCTCCCCCAGGAAAACACCTGGAGCTCAAAAAATACGCTATTGAGACTTTTAGTGTCCAAGACATTTGTTTAAACTACATCTAAAATTTTTAAACAAAGCCCTCTTAAATCCCGCATATGTGTATAAGCTCCTCAAGCTGCAAAACACGCAAAAGAAACATAGAAATTCCTGGCAACACAGTGACTAGGACAACGACAAGAACCAAGCACATTGAACATTGAGCATGTATGATAAAGTAAAGGCACATAGACCTGTAGCCACAATATCCAATGGGAAAGAAGTAAAATCAATACAAGCTGAGGAACCATTCCTTATGTTTTGCCAGTATCCACTGAATAAGCATTGATCTTTTTTGTTGTCAGGGATGTCTTCTAGTTTAACTCTAAAGATTTAAGTCCTCGTGCAGACCTGTATCTGAAAGTCTGTTTGTTATTTGGGCCCTTGGGTCCTAAAATGTTTTTCTTGAGGCCCAAAGCCAGGCAAATTTTATCCTTATGTCATTCAGCCGTGTATTCTGGCTCACTATTTCTACCCCTTGTGTCCAGAGCTCAGCTGGCCTCAGCTCTGGAACTAGGTGGGCTTTGTTGTTGGCCAACTGCCAGACATGGTCAATTATGTACCAATTTTCACAGAAAAGAGTATTTTAGGAATAAACCCCGCACTCATGTTGTTTACTGTGATATGTGCTGAGAGGAACAAAGAAAATTACAAAACAGTGTCTCTCACCTTCATGCATTTAAATCCTCTTTTGTACCCATAGCAGATGACAGGTGCTACTCTTTGCCATCTACTTTCTGTAGTATTGAGTGGGTGTGAGATCTCTGACTCAAAGCAATATGGGATCAAAGACAGTTACTTTGGGGCTCATGGCACTCACCAAAGCTGCTCCCTGTGGCTGGAGGCACCAGCCGAGCTGGACACATGCCATTTGTGCCAGGAAGCCTTGTTGGCATCAGTGATCACTTTCCTGCAAGCACATGGATCTTACCGCCTCTCTGCAGCTGAGGACTTGGCTCTGAGTCACTCTTCTCTCTAAGGAAAGAGTAAGCTGTTTGATTTACAGTCTTGGTTTTGAGGGTTGTAAAGCGCCCCTGACCTTCCTGCTCTGGTGAGGGAGTTCCCACCAGATGAGTGGTCATCACGAACAGACAACCCTGTTGCACTCACCCTATGTGCATTTGCAAACAAGCAGCAGACCCAAATGCCCTAAAGTATTTCTGTACCTTCAGACTTATTTCACATAGGCATGACCAACATGGATTAACCAGAGTATGGCATGCAGCAGAAATTTAGGTCCATCTCTCTACGCCAAAACACCAGCCAGAGCAAAATGCACGTTTACATTTCATTACACAGCTGAAGCCATGCAGCTCTTCCCTGGCCATATCAGGACTGCCAGGGTGCTCCCAGCCTTACTGTGCATCAGTGAATTAGTCCTGCTGCTCTCAGGACCTTCGGGATACTTGAAGCTGTGCAATGGAAGTGCAGCAGCTTGAATTGTTCTCTCTGCATTTAATTTTGTGAGATTTTGGGCTGGGGCCAATAGTATCATTGAAAACAGCTGAAGGTTTCACATTAAAATTAAATTAGCGTATTATTAGAATACTAAACACGCTAGGCACGCTTGCCCAATGGCACTTTTCCCATTTTCCTTGAAACAAACAAAGAAAACATCACATCCATATCAGATAGAGAAGGTAGCCACTGCTTTTAGTACTGCAGCAAAGTGTTGCTTCCAACAGCACAGGGTAATTTGCCTCCTTGTGTAGCTCCCCGACTGCCTGATCAGCCACACTGAGCACAGCACCATTTGCAACACTCCCCAGAAAGCGCATCAGCATTGCCCTCCACCTTTATCAATAAGAAATCTTCCCTGAGACAGCATTAGTATGGGACTGACAGGCTCTCCACTAATCACGGTCAGAGCTAATGAGGTAGTAGCCTAGGGCTGCACAGAAAGGACGTGTGACATGTCTGCTGGATGGACCATATGTTCACTTACAAACAGGATGGATTTTACTCTGGTTTAAGTGCATTCACCTGGCTTTAAGCAAGAAAGTTAAATGTTTTATCATCCAGTGCCGTTCTAGGAATACCACAGATGTCTAAAGAAATAAGCTGGGAAGGAGGTTTCCGATTCATTTGGAATTCACTTTCTTGGTTAAATAAAATTCACAGAAATCTCATTGTGTTGACATATGTTTATTTCTCCAAACTTGTCACTGGGTGGATTTGTTTTGGGGAAAGTTGACCTTCAGATGACACACAACAGGGTCAGTCCACAAGGAAGAGCTATAAAGAAATCAAAGTTTTTCAATTATTTTCTGCAAACAAAAAATACACCAGATAGGACCTTATTTCCCTAAGGAACTGTATAGGCTTATAAGCCTAAAGAGAAAATACAAATACTTGGGGAAATGGACTGAAAGATTCCCATCTGGCTGACACAACCGGATCAAAAATGCAATGGAAATGGAAAGATACCCATCAAATTCAATAGGCTTTGATACAGGTCTGTATTTTTTTTCTAGATGCGGATGCCAATTCGTATAATTGGACAAAGTTCTTCCATCACTTCAGGACAGAACTTACTGCAGAACTTGCGATATACTTTTCCCTCCTCAAGCTCTCAAAAAAAATTAATGCTGTTTCAGCTTGACTAAACCTATTTAGACAGTGACTAAGGGTCATCAAAGTGATTTGCCAAGGAGACTTCAGGGAGGGAAGTACTCAGGTAAACTTCAGTGGGATTTGGGCACAGAAAATTAGACTGATATGAATGCTAGCTCACAATGCAATATGAACAGGAACAGTTAAAACTAATCTGACAAATTATCCTTCAAATAACATCCAAATCATAAATTAACATTCAGAGAGTAAAATATCTAGTGATGACAGAGACTTTGAGATGACATGCAACCTGATAAATGATGTTAGGATGAAGAACAGAGGGATATTTAAAAATCTATCACTAGTCTGTGCAGGGAGGATTTATTTCCTCATAAAGATGTGACAAAAAAATACAAATATAACCATAGATTTATGTCCCCTAATCTCCTAATGAGGAAAATAATGAGTGCAGAATATTCAAGAATATCAAAGCATAGATATAGCTGGCTTCAACCACACACACAGGTGCTGCAGATACACGGATAGTCACACAGAGCAGCTGTTACCGAGTAACTTATTAGCGATGCACAAAAGTGAGTTCAGGACACACAAGAGTTGAGCCACAAAGCAAAACTCACTGCAGCATAAATTCTTTCAGCATGTTCATCAAGCTGATTACGGCTGTCTTAAGCCACATAAAAGGAGAGCTCAAAAATAAGGGAACTAGTGAAAGAGAACATCAGAACTGAGGAAAGCAATGGCTTTGAACAGTCTATGGAGCCTCAGTAAAAGACATTGTGCTCACATTCAAGCAGTCAGGGCAGAAATAAAGCATGTGTGCACCAGTCCTGCTGAAATTCACTGCAGTTCTTATCACTACAGTGAGTCCACAATACGTGGTCACATCTCAGGTTTGAAACACTTTCGTTTCTCCAGAAATCCTCAACCATTTCTGGATTGTTATACCAGTCAAAGTACAGAGCAGGGTGACCATTTACAACCAGAAAATGATGAACCACGGCACTGCCACAGCGCTGGGGCTTGGGTGCTCTCATTCCCCCTGTCCCACTGCTGCAGCTTCACCCAGACAGGAGTGGGGTGGCTTCCCCAGCCCTAAGAACTGTCCTGCACACCCTGAGACTGATTCCAGTGAGGTGGTCTTTGAACACTGGCACGTCAACAGCACCTTTGAAAAACAGTCATGCTCTTCCAGAGGACATGGGCAGCGTTTCAGGAGAAAGGAGAATCTCCAAAAGATTGTTTCAACATGGAAGAAAATTAGACCCCCCTGAAGAAAGTGCTCAGCTTCTGATGACAGAAAAGTTCCTGGATAAAAGACTAAAAGCTTCCAGAGTCTTCAAAAATAATTATACAGCAGAGCCAGCTCAAGCCTCAAAATCAGATACAGGATAAGAAGGCTGCAGAGGCTTCAAAATGGGTTCAAACAGCACAATTTGTACAGCTCAGCTCATTTTAGTGGGTCCAAGTCTCAGATGGAGATGTCTGATCACCACAGGACACCTCATTTTGTTTTGATTGATACATTCACAAGGTTGGAGACACCAGTCTTGTGCAAGGGGTTTAATTAAGGAGAATTAGTGCAGTCAATAAAACCTGGTGGTCTCTGTAAAATATCCTGGATCCTTCAGCCGAACAAAGTCAGAGCTATTTCATCAGAACATCCTCCTTTTTTCTCTCAAATCGCATAACTGCATGCGACTATAACTGGAGATGGATACATGCCACTGAATTTGTATTAAGCAGACACTTTGCCTAAAGGGAGATGTCTAGGTTTTAGTCTAAAAAAAGAAAAAAAATCACCCCAAAAAGAGAGAGTAAAAACAAAACAAAAAATGCTGAGCCAAGTAGCAAACGTGAAAGAACACTCCTTTTAAAGAATGGATCTGACATTACTTGTCCTTCCTGCTAGGCACCAGTTAGCTAAACAATTTGGAGATTGCCCATGTAAAAAAGTTCTGCTTAAATCATTATTCACCTCCACCTGCCAGCCAATAAATCCCTCTCAACTGTTTGCTAAGCCAGTAGTAATATGGCAGTTTTATTCTTGAAAGAGCCCTGATTGTGTCTCCCCATTCAGGTTCTGTTTTGCTAGAATACAAAAGGATTTACTGGGAGAGGAAGTGCCCATTTCATGCCTGCAGATCAGAATTCAAAGGCAAGATCTGACAGGCAGAGATACAATGGGCAGGCAAACATAATGATGAAAGTACTAATCACCTAATTTAGCAACAATTTCATTCACCTACCTCTCTGACCTGCCACACAACTTATGCCTTGGATTGTTATGAACAGGACACTCACACATCTCTGTAGTGGTGCTTTATAGTGTGGTACAGTTCATATGTGGCACAGTTTTTAATTAATTGGTAGTTTTACTTAGGTAGTTTGATGCATTGTGATAATACCCAATAGACTTGGCTGTAGAAGGTTCACAGTTTTCTAACTCAAGCATCATACCTTTGTGTCAGTAGTTTTGGTAAGATAAAGCATACAAAAAAAGGGGACCATTTGCATGTCTAAATGCTACAGGATCCAATCTAGAATGATTACTTTTCATGACATCGTTTTCATTTGCAATTTTGTAATTAACACTGACCAATGGATTTTCTCAAAATTAAAATGATCATTAAAAAGTTGAGGCTTAAAACCCAGACAAATACATGAAGTAAATTAAGATTAGCATGGCAATACTTTAAGCCTAGAAGAAGGATCCAAACCCTTAGATTCAGGCCAGCGTTAGTGTTGCATATGAGGATGTATTACAAAATCAATACAAAAAGATGGCTGTATGTCTAATACTGACCAAACAGAAGGGCGATATTATGCCGTTCACCTTGGTGCGAGCCTGAATAAGTGCAGTTACTCCCTATTTATGTCAGAATTAGGAGGCAGAAACATACTGTAATTCTGTATACACTATCCTCCTGATTTTCTGGAAGCGAAGAACTCCTCTTAAGTGAAAGAAAACAATTTTGTCCTTTTTTCTCCAAGGTAAAATGTCCCAAATATAATTTTAAGACATGAATTATGGTACTTGGCAGTTTCTCCCTATTCCGCTAACAGATTCTATCCCAGTGATATAAACTGTTTGCAAAGCAAGCAGGATTTGACTGGTTTTCTGTCCATCGTATGAAATGACCACTGGAATATTTGCATACATTATGACTTTATGACATAAACTTTTTAAGGTTTTTCTTTTCGGTAGATTCCCAAAAAGACCATTAGTTTTGATGACTAATCTGCAACTTCATTCCAGCAGGAGCCATGCTGTTCACAGGGTTTATTTGGCTCAAAACAGTCGTTAGGAGACTGTTTCCCCTCTTTCCCAGTGTTCCTCGGTAAGAAATATTTTGCAGAGGGAAACCCTGCCACCAGCTGTATCTTGCACTTGAAACCCACAAAGAACCAAGTTCAAACAAGGAGGATCAACCTTTTCAATGAGAAATCCAATTGGCCTACAGAATGCAATCCTACCATCCAGTCACATAGGTCCCGGTCCCACAATTATTTCTTAATTCTGTACCACAAGGAAAAAGTACCTAAACAAAAAAAACCCACAAAAATCCTCCAGAAAAGCTGTGTTTTTCCAATGATTTATTCCACTATTGTTCAAGGCTGCCTCCAGCTGGGAGGTAGCTGGCTGTAAAGTTTTGAACTCAGTGGGAGTGAGACATGATACACTTTCTAATACAAGCACCATCAATCATTTCAATCAAGCAGATATTTTTAGATTATTAAAGACTTTGGAAGTTACACTTTCTGAGTTTCAGTATTGCACCATATCTGGTAAATGGCTGTGCATTTTTGCTACTATATCAGACATTTAAATTTTTTTTTATTTAAAGATAGCGAGCCCTGCATTAATCAGCCATAGAAACTGATGAGAGTGGACAAAGTACATTTCAAAATAACATTGGTGATTAATCACAGTGAGTTGCCCAAAAGTCCAAGACCTGGAGCACAGAAAACTTCCACCAAATTAGAAGCTGCCATCCAACTGAAATGTAATTCTAAACTATCAGCAATTATTTTAAAGGAGTCAGTTTTAAGTATTACAGGAAAAAGGATTTCCTATTGGCTTTGACCTTAAAATGTTTGGTGTCTCTCTCATTTAAGCTAGAAATCCTCATACTTGAAAATGACCAGTAATTAACTTTCCTATATTTCTGTTTGTTTAATGAATGCAAAGACTCTGCTATGCTCTGTGGAATTATAAGTGGACATGTCTGTTCCAAAAAGTTTACATTAAGAAGGCAGCACAGAAAATACTGTATACAAACCAAAGCACTTTGTTGCTGTTCTAGGTCATTCTTCTTTTTTTCAGCCTGATTTCCTAAGGAATTCTGTTCTGTTTGCTTACGTGTCTGTTTAGAATATGTGACCCTTTCACCTCACCTCATCCCAATAGATTTGACCCTGGCAGTCAATACAAGAACGAAGCTGTTGGTAGCTGCTGAGAGGTGGAAGCCACCCAGAGGATCAAATCCCTCTCTGACCTCTTGTAGACAGAAAAATGCTGTGAGAATATCCCTCAGCATAACCCAGAGCATCCCAACAAAAAGATGGTTACAACTAGCCTCATCTCAGTAATGTCTTCAGTCAGGATTTACATGTTATAAATTGCTAGAGAATCACTCTTACAAATTACCAGAGAGATCAGTTTTTCAAGTTTCTCACCCTTATGGCTTTTCTGGTATCCAAAAAAGCCAGACTGAAGCTTTTCCCATGTGTTGCAGTATTCAAGTCTTGATCTGTAGGAGCGTGCCAATGCATGTTCCTGCTACAGTCTTAGTGTAATCCTACCGAAATAATGATCGATGAGGAAGTCCTAATTCATTAGAAACCAGACACACCTGGATTCAGCATATGCCCAAACTACTTGTTTAGAGTAATTAATGATACCACACCTGCCAGGAAGAAGCACATGTTGGGAATAATAGGCAGAAGAAGAAGGATGGGCACTTCAACACAGAGGCCTTTTTGTGAGGATTTTGGAATATGCAGAAGATGGGAGGATTTTGAGTTTGGGCAGAGCAAAGGTTCACATGCGGGTGAGAGCAAATACAGTGCTGGGTGAAGAGGAAGAGAGAAGGTCCAAAATGGAGGTGGGAGAAGAGGTGTCCCAGAGTTCATGGGAGAACAAGACTGAACCTGATGGACAGCATGAGCAGGAGCCAGAATTGGACCTAAGAGAAGTAGACACAAGGGAGCAAGGGGTGGCAAGGGGTGTACCACACCTGCTGAAGGGCATTGGTTACTACCAAGTGGTATTCAAAGCCAAAGTTAGAGCAGAGGCATGAAATGGGATTCACATGGTTATCTCTCTGTAAAGCCTGGTTCATCATTCCTGTTCTAGGGTAGGAAAATGAAGTTTTGAACTGCTGATTAGAGGGATGAGACTGAATAACTTTTAAAGTTAGGTAAGACAGATCTCATATTGGATTTCGAAGGAAATCTCATATTTCGAAGGAAATACACCACATACACCCACCCCCTCACCCACCCCAGACGAAGAATAAGCAAGCTTCAACAATAACCTCCATGTGTAGGAGAGGAGAAAGACTGGATGTGACATGGAAGCTGAACAAAGCAAATGGAGTGGAGAGCAGAATTTTGCCAGAAATGGAACCAGCAGGCAAAACTCAGGGTCAGTTTTCATTCTGTCAGTACTTAGCACAAGCGTTCACAGGGAAACATGTCAAAGAGACCACTGGAAATGCAAGACCTAAGAAGAGTACAGGGAGCAAAAAAAGCTGCACTTGTCTGGCAGACTCTTTCCTCCTTTTTATCTAAGACAGACCACCGCGGTAAATTATTTCTCAGGAGAAACCAAGAAGCTTTAAAGGGTCAGATTCTCTAAATGTCATAAGTCAGAAGCCATCCTCATATTTCCATTATGCAGTCATTCTTGCAATGCCATGCCACACTGATGGGCAAAATTAACTGGATGAAAAGATGGTGTCATCTAAAACATTACCACATGTGACTCAGCACTTCTTATATACTTAGTAAAACAAATGCTAGTAATTCAGTGGCTCTATAGTAAATACCCTCTGCCCAGAGAGAACATTCAGCAAGGTCAGAAAAAATACTTGGTGAATAGGACTTAGGACTTACTGTGGTGAATGAAGGCTGGCAAGCTGATTGTGAAAATTTAGTGTTTTCTTTTAAATTCAGCTTCTCAGTAACTATATATATATATGGGAAAATCTAGGGTTTTGTCTGTTTGAGTCTCACTATTAAAAAATAATGTGATGTTTCTGGGTAAGACTCTTTATGTTTCCCTCTTCTTTCGGAGAGGAATATAGCAGCGATTGATGCAATGCAAGTTTCCCAAACTGACTCACCCAATCTTCAATTTAATTTAGAAAAAAAAAAAAAAATAGAGACAATAAAATAAGGCTTATATGTAAAATTAGAGTTTTGCACCCTCACCAATGTCATTTAGCGGAATATACTTTTCCCAAGCTCTAACATTACAGGCCAGGAACTTTAAACACTTTGCCAGTACCCACTGAAGTGAAGACATTCTGGTTTGCAAATGAGGGAGGCCTGCTTCCCTGTGCCAAGGACTTAACCTTCATTTTGTAAGACCTATATGTGTAGGAAATTTGCAACAAAAACGGCATAGAAAGCAGCAGATGTTTGTGAGAAGAAATTAAACAGGTGTCAAAACTAGCATCCCAGGAATGATAGGAAGACAAATGAAGAAAATATGGGATATGAGATGTGAACATCACAGATCTGTTTTCTGATAATGTATCACCTCCCCTTGCCAATTCTGTAAAGCCATGAGTATGATCTTCTGTTGTTAACTTCATTGATTTGTATGGCATCGGCTTTCCTGGTGCACAAATTTAAAATTGGTCAGCCAACATATGTATTCTTTCACAATGTATTGAAAAAACAGGTGAAAAAAGCTCACCCTTTTTTAATTTAAAGTATGCCCTGCCCTTTTCATCAGTGTTGCCCGTCAAATGCTGATGTCAAATGAGCTTCTAAGTCAACACAGGCCGAGTATAAAAAGTGTGACTAGAGCTGTTCCCAGAGAAAGGAGCAGCAGACCAGATGTGCATCACACCCTCTTGCCAAAATCCACCCCACGGTGGGAGGCATTGACTGTTGTTTCACACTGGTACACTTCCCAGCTTGTTGCTCCAAAAGAGAGAGCCTCTGCAATGCCACTCTACCTCTTGTAAAATAAAGTATCAGTTACGTTAACATTTTAAAGCAAAAGGCAAATATTTGTTGCAGCCTTCGGAGCGGAGTCCAATGCAATGAGTGATGTTATGTTTCACTGCCAACAAAGGCTGACACAGACAGCTTTGGATGTGTTTAAGGAATAATAGAAATTTGAGACTTTTTCTCGGCTCAAGCTCTTTTTTTAATAAAGTGTCACATCTCTTCCTTTACTTCTCACACAGATTTTTCTCATGAAAAATCCTTGCTTTTTGCTGATCAGAAAAACCCCACAGATCTGCTCCAGTACATAGGGTAACACTGCTGGATTTCAGTAGCAGAAGAGTAGGGAAAGGCAAAAAGGTAGTAGCGATTGCCATCGTGCATGACACATGTTGATAAGACTGTGGCACCCACCATGAAAATAAAGCAGGGACTAAAGGAAGTTTTACGGCCAGTGTTTGGCAATTGTAGCAGAGAAACAATGAACAGATCCGTGGGGGGAAAGTCTGTGGTGGTCCTCAATCTGTTTATAATATAGAATATTGTTGGGTCTTATTTACAGTGTGTACCAGAGGGGTCTTGTTGCCTTGCATAATTATGCCGGCAAAAGTTTCCAGTGTAGATGCTGTTTTATCACAGTACGTGCTCAGATGAGCATGGCATCCCACCAAAAACTGTGAGAAGGCATAAGAGCTTTTCTAGCTGCATCTGTATAAGCTGCTTTAGCCACATGCCACCAGAATGATACAGTGTAAAATGGTCTGAAAGCCTTGTTTCTCTCGTTGTCAAGGGAAGCCAAGGATGCAGGTACAGAGAGGCAAGTAGGGTAGAGGAGTTTCATGTGCATGTGGGACACACAGTGAAGTACTCATGCGTACACTTTTGCAGTGCCTCCATCTTGAAACTATACAGGTGATCATGAGCAGATAATTCAGATAATTCAAGGAAACACATTTAAAATTTAAATCCAATATTCTCGACAAGTCTTTTTTTCAGTAATTTCTGACAATGATTCAAAGGCTGAAGCCTCCTTCAGTTAAAACAGCATCTTGAAAAGGCAAAACCTCTCATCACTCATCTTCTGAACTTACTTTATTTTCCTTGCAAATGTATTGTATCAAGTCAAAATCTCTTTTTTTCTGTAATCCCTTCAGACCTCATAACCAAGAGATTAGGTTCCTCTGACATGGGAGCTCTTCTATAGACCTCAGTGAACAGTGAATTGGCCACTGTGAATATAACCTGTGAGGAAGCAGCTCATTAGCACCTCTTTCATCGTTAACCTCTTTGCATAACCCTACTCCTCCTTTCAGGTGAACATGCACACTACATTTTATACATACTTTCAAAACAGACTTTAATTTAAAACTGTTCAAAACAAACTTTTCAACAGACTTCAATTTAAAACTGAAAAATCTAAGTCATAATTACATCTATTTCAGCTGTGATAAAAAAACATCTCTATCCCAAAGCCTAGTTCTTATGGGCAGGACCTGAAACTGTGGGCATCCCTCAAGGAAGCGGACCCGGCTACTCAATTCCTGTTGCATTTGATTCTAATCACTTCACTAATATGGTTTTTTTTAAATGAAGGGAATGGTTATACAGTAAAAACATAAAGACTTGTACACATGATATTAGAAGCAGTTTCGTTTTCTCGGTTTCCATTTACTACAACATTGGATTTATTTAAGTATGTTCCATTAACTTCCCTTCATTTTAAAGGGAACTTGTAATGTCTTGGCCGTGATCACTAGAAAACACAATGTTCGCAAAAGGCTTTGTTGCTTCACCCAAGACCAGGGGGCTATAAAAGATTGATTATTAAATGGTATCTGGTTATACTTAAGGTGAGGTGTGTATATATATACATATACTCATCCTGGTACAGCCCAGAAGGCAGGCCTGCAAATGCAGAGTAAGTTCTAGAGAAAGTAAGTGGACCCATAGCTTCCACTTTATGTCTAGGGGATCTAGAGGATCCCACAGCCTAAAACATAACTGAGGTTTTCTAAAAGTAAATATGCAGTACATACATGAAAATCTACAAGCAAAACCTTTCCAACCTCTCCCACCCTATATGTAGAGCTGCACATTGTATCAAAACCAGATCTGATTCTTGGTTGCTGTTCACCTAAACCATAACCTTGCACCAACTGATGAATTTGAGAAACAGAGCAGTCTAGATCAGAGATCTGCAAGAGGACATATGGTGGCATCAGCATTATTTCTAAAACCAAAGGCATTTCCATAGATTTTCACAGTCAGCCCAGAAAATGAGGGTTTGGACAGGAAACTTGTTCTTTCACTGAGCGCCACCATGAAAATAAAATGTCAAGGACAGTGTGAAGGTTGCAGTCACACTTTTAGCAGTGCTTCTGTGGTAATCAATTAGCATGGATAGGAAGAGACCCCAGTACTATTTTCCTTTTCCAGTCTTCCTTCTGGTGTCACGCAGTGTCTGTATTTAATATATACCCTTCAGCTACATACGAAATTCAGAGAAAGTACCAAGCAGGGATTCAGATCTTCACCCCTCCAAGCACAGCTCCCAGCAGCTGGATGTCACTGACCTGGACGCTCACTGAGCAGACCTCCTCTCCACTCTCACAGCACTCACGCCCTGTCCCTAAAAAGGAGGCCACCAGACATGCCAAGCTTTGCTCTCAGTTGCAGCTGATACCAGGAAGGCAGGCAGGCTCTACCAAGAGCAGGGCAGAAGGACAGAGCTTGCACAGACAAAGAAACCAAAGCCTGTTTGCTTGCGTTGCTTCATCTGGTGGGCAAGATGCATACAGTCCTTTCCTCACTAGCATCTCTGGGAGCTAGTCACAGAAATTTTGGGAATGAAAGGGTGATAAATCCACATTCCAGCTGAATCACACATTAGGAAGAAAGAGCTTAAAATCCCCAAAACTATAATAGAGACCTCTCAATAAAGTAAAGCAAGCGATTTTGAACCAGAACATGCTTTCCATTCTCTTCCCAAAAGAATTCCATCTCTTTATCGAACACATGTTAGCCTTGGATATCAGAACTAATTCCCATCAAGGGCAGAACACAGCCAAATGCTGTATCCTGGCTGCAGTTCTTTTTGGACAATAGTGAGACATTTTATTACATTTTAATATCATTGTACAAATCAGCACCTGTTGCATGTGCATATTTTAAGGTTTATGAGTTTATTGTTTTATTGTGAAATTCCTGCTCTTTCTTTATTGAAAGCAGATAACTGTGAATTTTCACGCTCATTTTAAAAATACATACACTGGTTGTCACATTTTAGCACTTCAGATGCAAGCAGTTTCAGCTTCCTGCCTAAAAATCACCCTGCAGATTTCATCACCTTGCAATCCCATTTATAAGTTTAAAACACAGGCATCCAGTCCAGTGTGGCTGGCTGTTTTTCCTTACAGAGGTTTGAAAAGCCATTGAGCAATTCTCTGGAGATTTTCACTGAGAAATTGTGGTATATTTTTTCCTGTTATTTTTCCTTACATAAGGCAGTGCTTTCAACAAGAAGAGGCTTTAAGGATCCAGGTTTGATACCATCAGACAGAATTATTGCTGTAGAATTAATCAAGATCTGCCATTTTGTAAAGACGATCGGTTGTGATTTGTTCCTATTTTAAGATAAACTGACATCGGATTAGCATAATCTAATATTTTAAAATGTTAAACTGCTAGCTATTTTCACAATTTTCCACAATAAGGTTTAGGCATTTTGGGAAAATGAAGCCTATTTAATAGAAGGAGCTGAGCAGATCCACATTCTTGTTAAAAATAAAGGCAGAAAATCTGTTTTTCTGAAATGTATCATTGGACTGTTGACATGTCCTATGTGCCAATGGCAAAAATCACTATCCAACATGTAGACATGGTAAAAATAAATACATAAACCTTTGGCACTAGATGGGAAATGGCAACATCCAGTTTAATACCAAATTGCTAATACCAAAATACCAAGTAAGTCTTTACGAATGCTCCAAAATTGTCTTCAGCTCAAACCAAACAACATTCAGTTTATCTCAAAGGAGTGTTTTAAAGGAAATGAAGCTCAGTAGGAGAAGGCTAAGAAAAATGCTAACCTGTTCTCTTGTATCTTCTTTCTAAATTCAAATCAGCCTTACCACAATCAAAAAAATTGTAACGACACTTTTACAGAGACTGCTCATCACCTGTTTCTATCAATGGGCACGGTCTCTTGAGCAAAGCCTCTAGATGCAAATATCCCAACGGTACCAGCCAGCATTTAGGAGCTGCTGCTGTTGGGTGCATTGGCCTCCGTGTTACAATTTAGTCACAGACTGAAAGTATATTCCCACTGCACTTCTGATCTGAGCTAGGGCTGCTCTCAGCCTTCTCCCCAGCAGCAAACTGATGAAAAAAAAGGTAGGTGAAAAGCTCATGGTGAAAAAAAGTTGGCATCTATTTGCTGTTGCTTGGATAGTAATTGGCCAAGCTGAAAAGACCCAGGAGAGGGTATGACAGAATTTCAAACACATTAACTTATGAATGACTTGTGCTCTCCACCCAGGATAGCCCAGAAAAGAGAAGTAGTGAGGGAACCGTCCATGGCTGTCCTGAGATTTCCTGATGGCTCAGGGCCGCTGCAGCAGTACAAACCGTGACCCACCACGAAAGCACAGCCATCCACCTCCCACACTTTCCTGCACCCAAGAGTACAGGAGGAAGGAAAGGAGCAAATTGTGCTGTCACGAAGCCTTCTCACAGGCACCATGGCTGTCGCCTATGGGCCTGAGCTGCTTCACCAGTGTGGAAATTTAGGTTATTACAAGGTACATCCAACTTGCAGGCAGAAAGAGTGCATGCCCCTAGAATGAACTCTTGCCCTTTGGGGTGCTCTCAGATAGGACTGCCATCCATGGGGCACTTCTCTCTTTTTCTTTCTTTTTTTTCATGACTCTAGTTAGGGACTCAGCCATTTACTGTGAGGGCAAACAATAAAGATCACAAGAAGCTGTACAGGAAAACCAGAAGTCCTACACTTGAAAGGGAACAGTGCTGGCTGGCCCAAGCAGCCACTTAAAAATATAGTTGGGACAGGAAAGACACAGCATGTGAACAGACAGTCACAAATGGCTTTATTTAATGTGGAGGAAGAACCAAAACCAGAGACTTCTAAACCAGCCAGGTCAGACGTTCCCTTACGGAGAGGATCCCACTGCACGCCCCTGAGATAGCCGTGCCCGTGCAGAGCTGGCACTGCCCGCGCAGCCTTTACTGCCCAGGCGCAGCTCAGTGCCTGGCAAGGAGCAGCACGTGCGGCTGGGGCTGATGGGCTCTGCAGCAGGGCAGGGTGCAAGTGGCAGAGCTCCTGGAGGAAAAAAGAGCAGCTTTCTGTCACTAGGCACAGACAGTGAATCAGCTTACCCAAATCCAGTGCCTATTCCCAGTAAGAAACACATTCTTTTCTTCTGATTTTACAACCTGCCCGTTCTTCCGCAGGCATTCAAAAAAGAGAAAACTTGTGGGTGAATGGATGTGGTTTTGATTCTTAAGCTGGCCTTTGTCTCTGTAATTCCCTTGTTTCCTTTTCAGAAAGAAACATTTTCCCCACCTTATTTAAGACTGGAAACAGGGAGAACCCTCTTTTCAAACAATACTTTTGGCTGCAATACATGTATTTTGTAATTACTTTTGTTTTAAATGCTGTCCAGCTAATCTGGTTACATCCTCAGGCCATTTTCCCTGGGTTTAGCTCTGAAACAAATGATGATTTATTTTCTGGTTGTTACTTAAGTGCATATAGATGTGATCTTCGAAGGAGCCTCATTTGTCATTACTCAGGACATTCAGCAATCAGGCACAAGAAACTAATCAAAGTGACTAAATGATGTCAGCTGACTACAGTATTACTTTCCAAAACTTTAAAGCAGTGTTCTGCAGCTGTATGTAAGTAACCTTTCTAGTGGGAATTGATGTCTTCTAGGGTTTTGTGTTTTGGAGGAACATGTGTTCAGGGACCTCACCAGCTGCCTATGGAAAACCATTTTGCTCTTAAAGCAAAACCATATGTCAGGCCAAGGTAAGGGAAGCATTTGAAAAAGAGAAAAATGTCTTAAAAAGTGATGCTGAAAACTGTCAGAAAGCTAGCCATGCACCGCAGGAGGTGGTAGCGGATTAGAGTCCCCCCAGAGCTACAAGGAGGCAGGGCTCTCTGCAGAGGGATGAATTTCCATTTTTAACCTGTGAAGGCAGGAGGGGAAAAAATAGAGCTACAATTAGCAGCTTGGCAGAGGCTCTGTTTTGACTGAACAAAGCCCCACGGACTTTTAAGCCATGTGCCGGTTCTGTTTGCCCACAGACGGCTTCCCTCGGTGCTGCTGACATCAGCTCTTCACGCTCAGGTCTGGTCCCGCTCCCCAACAGCCAGTCGATGATGCTCCCCCAGGGCCCCCTTAGCCCCGGCGGGAGCCCTGCCCGACCAGCGGAGCACTGCCCAGACCTGGGACTGTGGGCTGCCAGGAGAAGGCTGAGAAACAGACATTAAGAGCTATAAAATGTTAATGATGACAAAGGAGAAGAGAAGAGACAAGAGGGGAGGTGTCCTTTCAAAGCCCCAGGTCCAGCAGGTTGTTAGTACAGCCCTGTGAAGCACAGCACTGAGCAGAGCGTCTGAGCTTGCAGCACCTACACAAAATAAACTCACCAGTGTGCAGGTGTTCTGAGTAAATGGCAGGGCTGGAGGAGGATCCATGCTGCTATAAATTCACAAAAGAGTTTGCAAAAGCACATGCAAGGTCTTCTCCATTCTCCCAAGCCTGCAACGTGGCCCTGCAAAAACCATATACATACAGATACTGTACACTCCACCTATTAACCATGCTCTTTGGTGATGCTCTTGCAGCAGTGAATGTGATAATTACCAGTGGTTAATTATAAGACAAGCAAGCCATGTAAGAATGTAATTTCCCACTGTGCAAAGGAGGCCAAATTAAGAAAAAGGCTGTTATGTCTGTCATATAAGTCATATGTATGTCAATGACAGAAGCAGAAATAAAAATAACTTGGCTACTGTATCTTTCTGAATACTTACAGAACGCCAGTCCTGTTAGAATAAAAAAATTAACAATAACAATAATAACAACATATCAATACTGCTTTTCAACCTGTCATCAAACAGTAACATGAAGGTGCTTCTGGACAGAGTATGAATGAGTACAATTTTCTGTGCTGAAGAAATATATCAGCATGGTAGTAAAAACAGGCATCTCCCACAGTAGCACTTGACTTCAAGACCCAGTACCCCCTCGGTATCCTTACTTCCGCAGCAGTTCATCCTAATGTCCATGTCCAGCTAGTCCCTTTCTCATCCTACACTCTGGCAGGCCAGCCTCCTCACCTGATTTCACAGTCTCTGTCTACACTGTTGTTTCTCTTCCAGCCTGTCTGGGTGCAAAGGACAGGGTAGTCACAAGAAAGATAGATGTGCATCACCTCTGACCATGCTACGGACCAAGCAGTGGGAAATGGCCATCGCCAAGTCCTTCTGGCACCATCCCCGTAGCCTGAACCTAGAGCATGCAATGCTGGGTCTGACCGGCGCAGCAAACTGTGGAGGCTCCAACACACCACAGAGATTTTCCTTGCTAAATTTTAACAAGTTTCTTCTGAGTATGAATAAATTGCAGTTTTTCAACTGTTTGTAACTTGGCAAAGCATGAGTGGATTTTCGCTAAAGGACCAAAAGCACATCCTTGACATAAAAGCAGCTCTTGCGCCAGAGAAAGCCCCCACTGCAGAGCTCCAAGGCACTTGAACTTCCCAAAGCAAAGGTCATCTAACCTTTTTTAGCCTTGGAAACCAGTGCATTGTTTACCCTTCGCTTTGTTCTCATAAACAGCAGAACTACTTTGACTGGTATTTTCAGAAACAAAAACCTGCCCAAGGCATGGAAAATTTGCCTAAACGAAGTTTTGGAAAAGTTGTGGAAAATGAAAACCAGAGGTTTACTGTGGGAAATAACGAGCAGCCTGGGTAACAGAGCTGCCAGCCTACCTAAAATCACAACGAAATGACTGATGGTGGGGTAACGGCACCTCTCCCTGCTGCGGGCGTCTGCTATACCCGCGCCCGAGCCCGCAGGCTCCCTGCACGTGTGAGCAGGGACTCACATGGGCAGGTTCTCCCAGGTCACCACGGGCCATAGCAACTGGGACACTTGCATTTGGCGGATGCTGGCTTGGGAGGCAAGTGTCACCCACAACAGATCAGCAGATGCTGGTGACACTAGGACTAGGCTGACGGGTTTCATTACCATGATTCTAATATTTCAAGCCAGCAGCATGAGGCCAGGAAGGAACTCATATGTCAATGAGGTTCCTGCACTTCCCTGTAGAAGACACTCTACGCCACAAGCAGCGCGTCCCGACACGACTTATAGACTAAATAGCTAAATCTCTTTCTTCCTCCAGATCTCTGCAGACTCTCAGGGCCATAATATACCCCATAATGTATTCCCGCAAAGCCTGCAATAATTCACTTGTCATAATACTCCAAGGATACAGGCCAACAAAAGCAGATTTGTGTTTCATCTTACATTCTGATCTCTGAAGTTATGCTAAAATAAACCAAATCGAAATGCAGAGACACTTTTTTTTGGAACCCGTTTATGGTTTATTATTACAATGAGCTAAACAGGCCTGGCAGAAACATGTGATTTACATAGAACAAGCATTCATGTGAGCCAAAAGACCACCTCCACCATTTAAAAGGATGAACAAAGATCAGGACAGTTCCAAGGGACGGCAGAGGGAAGGCGTGGACCTCAGAGAGTTAGCAAAACCCTTTAGGGGAGTAATAGAAGAACCCAACAGCACTGTCCTCTCTGTTTCCACAAAGGACACAGTTGGGTAGATTCATTCTCCTTTTCCCAGAAATAATCAGATCTTAGATTAAAGTCACATGCAGTAATATAAAAATCAGATCGCATCATGGAAAAGCATCTCTTCCATAACAAACAAAAGTGCACTTGTGAAAACATATGGGGGGAACAAGCTGGCATATCTGTTCCTGTCTACTTATTCTGGCAAAGAGGGGAAGAAACACAGTATTTATAATAATTTGTTCTTTATTATGGTGTTTTGCTTTGCATCCCAGATGATTACCATGGTTTTTACAAATTACCGATCTGCTGCTTTCCTACTTGCATCTACCTTCCCTCATACCTTCCTTTTAATCTGTGTTTCTTTCTTTCAGATACGTACTTCAACATCTCCATTTTTCCGCAATATATATTTTTTTTAGGGTTTTGGTTGGGGTTTTTTGGCACAAAGTTATTTTCAACCTGGAATTAACTTCAGCATGGAATTAATTTCATACTGGGAGTAGCGAATGAATGCGGCTGGACACGCATCTCTAACAAGTGCTGGAGAGGTGCTCTAGCCTGTTAGCAAAAAGTGTCTTCTGAACCAGCTGGAGGAGTTGCATTTACTTTTCTGTTTCAACAGGCAGTTTCATTCCTAATTCAGTGTGTTGCAATAGCCCCATAAACTAAACCTGAATTCATCTGACAATCAACAGAAGCAGCTGCCAAGGAGAGACATACGTCAAGGTTGACAAATAGACATGCATGGCATCTGTAAAAGTGTGGCAGGAAGGCAGCAAACCTCGTCTATCCATGGTGGCAGAAAACTTTTCATTCATTCTCATGGCAGGCTAGAAGAGTTGCCTGATAGGGCTATTTCCAGCCACAGTGTCTGAGAGTACCCATGAAATCACATTCACACAGAGGTATTTTTCCTCATCTTAAAAGTAGTGGCTGATTTATTGTCTAGATAGGGATGCAGGTCACAATTGGGATATTTACATCAAGTCCTCTTAGCACATGCAGAATGCGTGGGTGTATTTAATGCCTTTGTGTCTCTTAGGTTCCATTCATTCACAAAGGTTTGCCTGCTCCTCCCTGCAGCTGTAGCATTGTAAGGCATGAAGAAAATAATTTTTGAACATCATCAGGCGTTATTAACCCCATCAGATCCCAACATAATGTGAAGACATTACAGGGGCAAAATTTGCAGCTTTGTCATCACTGGTCTCCTTGATGGCATGCAGGAATTCTTTACACATGCCTTTCCCATTCCACAATTTAATAATAGCTGACATAATTAAATCCTATAGGTACTTTGTTCAGTGGCATGTTCTGCATAATGGAATTTACAACAAATACGAATATTACAAGATTTTGTAATTACAAAATTTTGTAATTAAGTTTTGTAAGCTGAACAACATCATGTGGATGAATTTTCTTTATCTGCCAAGATATTAGAGAGGTGCTTTTTCCTTACGCAGAGACGTAAAGGTGAAATTTAGAATTTTGGCTCAGGTACAAAGTAAGCTGGAGAAAGAAAGTAACATTCACATTCAAGGCAGATTTTTTATTGTAGTCAGTTACTGTTCTTTTTACAATCACACAGAATTATTTTTTTTCTTCACTATGTCCAGGGACTGTCTAGAATTCCAATACAGGAACAGCTACTGGCAGCATTATTTTTCTGGACTGATTTTGCATGCTTTTTGAAAATCTGACATACCTTTAATTAACATCTTCAGAGGAAGTTGGGGCATGGATCTCAGGACTTTGCACTGTTTCTCTATTTTTCCTGTTTACATTTAACAAGACTAAGAGCAACAAGGGATCTGTATCTAGTCGCTGGCTATTGTACATCTACAACATCTTAAGGATACAGAATAAAGTTTAGTGCTAAACAAGACATGTACATGGTCACTGGGCAGCACGTCATGTCATATGACATGTATTATGAGTATAGTTAAGAATTTATTTGTTGCCACAGAAGCACCTCCACCACAGGCTCATATTAGGGTGCAGAAAATTTTAGGGGACAGTTCTGAAGAAGCTGGCTCTCATTAAAGTAGCTTCATGGGATTCAGGGGTAGTCTTGCAACTGCTGAGTCTCAGACTCTTAGTAAACATGATGGAGGACACTGACAACCATTTCTGGTTTAGATTTATGCATGCTCGTTATTCCAGCAAGTTTGTCCTGAAAATTATTATGGTTATCCTTCCATCTATGGGGCTTTAGGCTCTTTGAGTAGGTTTGGAAAAAGATGCACAATACTCTCTCACACAATGTGTGTCTCTTATCTTGAAAGGTATCACCCTGTTACTGACACATTTTAACTAGTAGTTCTTACTCAATACATTTAAAATGCATTATGGCAACTTAAGGTCTCAAAATACATTTTCTTTGTTCTTCATCCATGCTGTCCTTAAGACAGCAAGTCATGGCAAGAATCCACTTTACAACGCAAGAACTGTAGCATGTTCTTCCTAGATATCCTCAATAGACCTTCTTAACAAGTAAAACCCAAAAGCTTCCTCTAACTTCCAAAACTTTCTTATGGGTAGTAATACATGAAACAGTTCATTGCTGGTTTAGTCAGGTCAGTTTTGCACAATTAAGAGCTACCTGAAAGAAACAAGATTTTATGTACAAATCAAAAAAATATGCATACATATGCGTGTGTCTATATACAAGTATGCATACACCCCCCCACTAAAAACATGCCACTTCTGCAAGATGGTTTTCACAACAAGACCTCACATAATCATCTGCCACTGGATCTAGATCCTAAGAAAAGGTTCGGAGCACTGTCCTCACAGATTAAAAATGCCCGAGAAGAAACATCTGTTTTACTGCAAAGGAAGTCCAAATGCAATAGTTTATACCCTGCCCAGAATACTGCTGCTGGTTAGGATTTAATGGGTATTGTGGCACAAAAGAAGAAAATCTTCTTCATTTTCCACACCATTATGAAATAGTAAAAATCTTCGGAGGCAGATCAGGGCTTGTAGGAATAGAAGCAATTCCATCCTGTCACGAAAGCTACAGTTGCACAGGTTAAGCTTGAACTGGGTAAAACTGTGTAAAACTGCATTTCTAAATATATTGTTGCAAAGCCAGCACAGGTTTCTCATAAAAAATCCATACAACAGTGGGAAGAAATCTTCCAGCAAAATGTTGTAACAGAGGGGCCACAATGACATTTTCATTACAATTACATTAAGAAAGTAATAATGTAGGCAAGACATAAAAAAGAAGCAATGACTGAATCAAGCAGTCACTGTAAATCATCAGCAAGGTTTCTTTTCATACAGCTTCAGGCAGAAAAGACTGAGCCTATCTGGAGATCACAGGAATCAGAAGGCTGCGGTTTCTGTGTTGTTATCACACACAATTGCTAATCAGACAGTAAACATATTCTGTACTGAAAATCTCACTCCGCCCAAAACTTGCTCACAACTTGAAAGCTTTCTTGAACAGTCCCTAGGCTTAGCAATGTATCCATCTGCACCTGAAAAAATTATTTTTCTTCAATCGATTCAGAACCAGGTTGTATTTTTAAGAAGATGCAACTTAGAGTGACACTGACACCAGGTACCTCCAGGCTCACTTGATGTGATGCACAGGTTAGTAATGCCTCCTACCTCTACGCAGCAGAAGAGGTAACTGGCCGTAGAGTACGTGAGAAAAAAAGCAAGCTTAAGAACAACTCTTCTGCCCTAAAACACAACTACAGCTGTCACCGTACGGGTCAATATTTCAGAGTAAGTACCACACAGTGCCTCACAGAGAGATTGATCAGGGAGACATTAAACATGAGACTATCCTGAGGTTGTACCCTGACCTCAGCTCTTCACTGGTGAGAAGAAAGCCCAAGGAGGAGCCACTGGAGAATTATCTCCAAGATGTTTTCAATGCAGTTCAGATTTAGTCTGCGATTACCTGAAGTTCAGACCTAGTGAGAATCACCAATCCCAGGCTGTGCTTTTGAGGTGCTATTTATTCTCCTGTGCTAAATTACAGCCGGTCAATAGCTGTCTCCTGGGGGAAAGAAGGATCCCTGCAGAGGTGCCAGAGATACACATCCCTCCTGCGGGGCGGCAGCCACAGCAGGGAAGGTGCAAGATGGCCTCCTCTGCCCTCACACTCCTCCCCAGCACCACCTATTCTATTTCTGAATGGGAAGGCAATTTATGATGCTAAATTAGCTGTTTTATAGGGCTACCTCAGAACTGCACTCTCTGACTGAAGGATAAGGACCATTAGTATGTGTTGTCACTGACTCATAATTACGTCACAAGTCTGCCAGGTTTAAAGACCTTCCTAACTCTGGAGTCATGCAGCATCTAAGAATTTCAGATTTTGTTACAAAATGGAAGTCTCTAAACCTCACGGTGGAGAGTACTCTTTTCAAAAGTTCAGGAAGAGAAAGCAAATTTTGAAAACCTTTCAAAAATCATCTTGCATCAATCGATCTTCAAATATCTGACGGTCAGAATATAATACCTGAAACTTCTTAGGATCTTAAAATTGCTTTAAGACTATTTACATGTGACTTTCATGTGTTAATATAAATTTTATTAACAATTATCAATACAGAGTGGAAATATATACTTGCTTTTTAAAAACAGCCACTGGGACATATATGCAGCAATGCATAGATAACAAAGCAGCACAATCATTTAGGTAGAAATTCAAGACGCAGAGTAAATTGGATGTCTCTATACTCATTCCTTAGACTCCCCCTTTCTGGCCTAATAACCTTCCGGTTTTCCCGACAATGTTCCTGTCAAAGGTCACAGTCTGATCCTTAAGTACTGAATACTGCACATGTACCTAGTAAGAATCAAGAGTTTAGAAATATGGAACTTCTTCAGAAATCTTCGTGTTTGACAAGCCATATACTTTTTATCCTCAGGAATGTGCTTTTCTCCCAGAGGGAGGTGCATGCATTGTGATATAAAATCAATACACTGAGTGTGAACTTTGTGCTGTTTCCAAAGGGGATTTTAGCCTGCAAAATATACATATGTATTTATGCGCAAAACAGTGACCTACCTAGTTATGCTATATACAATGAGTACACATAATTTTGACAACTAATGTATGTATTGAGTTGCAGCCATCTATACAAACCAAACTGTAGCTGCATCAGCGAAGCAGCAGAACAGTAGCCATAAAGGACAAATTCTCCTCTTAAGGCTGAACTGTGTTGAGGAGATTGGGACACAATTTTAGGTGAATCTGCATATACTTCTTCATACTTTGGTAGGAGGTTTTAGGCATTATTCTTCATAATAAAGACTTCCAATCTGCACCAGTTTTGTCCTAGTGAAGTAAGAACGGAGGATGTTCCTATCTTGGGAAATATCATATCTGATGTTCACTGCACATGCACAAGCATCCCAACTACAACAGCTTCAACAGCTTTTGTTTCTATTGACACAGAACCAACCTTCCACAAAACTTCCGCTAGATTTGCCCAAAACTCAGAGACCAGCTTCAGCCGAAGGATACAAACCCACAGCACTCACCGTTTTTTAGGGTGGCATAACTCTTGACAAAAAGTTTATTTCCATTTTCCTCTGAGGGAAAAAAAGGAAAGGCTGACCCAACAGCGTATTTACTATTTTACATAAACAAAAAATAAACTCAAATGTCTAATTGTTTTCCTTGGGCCCTGTCCAAAGTGTTACACAAGTGCTTACACAGCAAACCCACCCCCTCAGCCAGAGCATCCTCTCTGGCTGAACCATGGAGTTTTTCTGACACCTAGTGGAGTGTAACTGTGGGGATTTTTCTTCATAACTAACAGCACGTTTAGACTCAAGTTACTTCCTCCTAGAACTTTTTGGCAGGATGAGGCCTTTGAAAAAGCAAATTGTATAGGATAACACCTGCCAGCCCCCAGGTTTCCCCCTGAAGAATGCATCTGCTGCAACATGTACTGAAGACGCACGAGGCACAGCATAAATCCAGAAGATGCAAGGGGTCATTATACAGGCTTTGTTAATGCTCTCTTGCCAAATGCAAGCTTTAAGATGGCTTGTAGGCTTCCCCTCTCACCTTTAAGAGCAGCTGCAGCAAGTCACTACAAGCGCTGCACTTAAAGAGCTGTGCTATTGCTCCGGAGAACTTTTCTCAGCTGCTGCTGGATGGTTGAGAGGAAGGCACAAATCCTTCCCAGAACTGGCTCCATGTGAGTTCTAGGCCCTCCAAATAAAGTGCAAGTGTTGCAAAGAAGTCGAGTGGGTTTTCCTTTCTCCTGGAAGCACATCTTATGGCAGCATCTGGTCATTTTAAAATAGTACAGTTAGTTATTCCTTGGGTTCTTAAAGCTCAGACATTTTAAAAAAATGAACTATTGAAATGCAGCCCACTTGAAGTTCTTGGATTAATTCACTGTAACAACAATAGTTGTATGGGGAATGTGGAAATGACCACAAAGAAATTCTTCATCTTTAAGATTTAACATCCTGTATTCCACTCGTTTTTCATCATTTGGACCCAGCGCCTTTGGTGGGACTATGCATACATGAGTAAGCAATGCTGCACTATGAGAGCCAGCCTGTAAAACAAAATAGCTGGTGCTGAGGATACAACATCCATACAGCCCCCCGTTCAAGGGGGAGGCCACCTAGAGAAGCTCTAGCAGCCCAGCTGCATGGACAGGACAGGCGCCAGTGGCTGCAGCACAAGTAGTGCTCCCCTGGTGCACACCTTCCCATTCCTTCTCCTCAGAGGGATGCAGTTCACATACTCTGAGTCTAAAACTGTAATGTAGCTGTATTTTAGTCTAGCTTTGTCATGCATGAGCACTTTTCTTCCCTGAACATCACTCATCTGCTTGTAACGTGCCAGGAGGCTGAGCCAGCTGTGTTCCTGTGCACTGCCTGCCTGCCTCTGGTCACACAAGGCACTAGCAGCTGCACAGCCATCTCATCCACATCCCTGTGCTTCTGCCTCAGCATCGACCTGCTATGTAAAACGCTTTAAATCCTATGGATTGGATAAAGCGTCAGGCTGAAGCTGTAGTTCTCCAACAAACAGATATAGCTGAAGGTTATCCCTTCCATCAGAAGAAGAGGACTGTGGATAAAGAAGGACTGAAAGACAAAAGTGACTGTGAGACTAAACGCTCCCAGAAAGATAGCCCTTCTGGCCTTCATTATGTACATGACTGCCAAGTAGTAAGATAAATGGCGACTTTGAATTCCCTGAGCTAACCATAGGAAAACTATAGCCCAGCTTTACACACTCGTGCCTCCATCCTATACTCCTCAATGACCTTGGCAGGGCAGATCCCTGCCTCTCTAGCTCCCATTCCTCTCTCCCTGCCCTTTTCTACCAGCTTCATACCACTGAGCTTCCCTTTACTAAAGAAAATAGGAAAGCAATTTGCTCCGCTATTACTCAACAGTTACTACTTACATCTAAGTATTTTTAGGCATAATTAAAGGTACATTCTGTTTTTCTTACTCATGAGCTGTCCCTCTTTAGTCAACAGAATCATCACTGCAAAATATTCACAAGATGTAGAGGTAGAAATAAAGGCTTATCCTTTAAACTGTCTCCTTCACTGCTCCCATTTCTGACGTTGGCTCATAGTTTTGCACATAGCTAACATTGGGTTTATTTTATTTTGCCTTGATGTACAAATACATTATGAATGCGTATTAGGGATTTTTTTCCCTAAGAAAATATCTTGTTTGTATTATAACTCTTCTTTAATCTGAGAAAATTTTCCCCTTATATGCAACTGGAGTGCCTGACAGACTCCCGACAGTATTTAGAAAGACTTCTCAGAAAAGCAATGCTGATGTGATGCTTGCAACAGGACAGAACACCAAGAATCACGTAAAGAAGTGACAATTTAAAGACACCATTTTGGCATATGCAAAGCACAGGAGAGTTCTCATCAGCATCCCATCCTCCAGCAAGAGGCACAGATGTTGTAGAGGGAATTACAAAGCTTAAGAATTCAGTGTTGTGCACATTAAATACAGAACATACAGTACTTCACAGAGTGCAGGAGAAGAAATTTTCCTTCCGAAAAAGGCCTGTCACCTTGACAAAGATGTATTGCCTGTATCACATGAATGTCTGCAACACCACTTAAGCACAACATATAACGAGTCCTGCAGTTATACTGAAGGGAACATCCTGGGGTTTTTTTCATACAAGGCCTAATTCTGTTCTGCCTTGTACCAATGCAAGGCAGGAGTCACTCCCCTGAAGTCCTTGTGTTAAAGAGACATTTTGAAAATCAGAGCCTCGATGCTTTTCTTCAAAATAAAAATGTGTTAACTGCTTAACTGGCAGCCCCTCCGGTTCAGCTTCCTTTCAGCGAGAATCATGGTTATCACTTGGGCTCGAAAATCTTCATGGACAATTATAAAACTCTTCTCCAGTCAGTGTTGCTATCCCAGTTCTTGACTGCAAGCAATTAATTTATGCACCAAGCTGTGACCAAAGTACTTTACATACTAACAAGAAAATGAGAAGTATCTTCTCCCCATTTTCAAAACAGTATTGGTTATTTCTGTGGCCTTCTATGACTATACTCTTATTACAGCCGACCAAGTCACTTGTAAATCGATTAACTAATTAACACCACAGCCTGGTAGTGGTAATAGAAGAGAAATTTTAAGCATTATACAAAGAGGGCATGGATTAAAAAGGACACTGTTTTGTTCTAAACTATGTATCCAAGAGCATGGGGCAAGGTTCTTCCAAGCGTTGGGTACCTGTAGCTCTTGAATGGGGTCTGAATGGGTTCAGGATTTTATGCATGGCCCTTCCCTAAAGCACCAGCTCACTCTGTGCAAAAGAATGCAAGTTAAAAGCCCACCTGACTGCTAAAACCACAGTGCCAAGAAATATGCCTTCCATTAACTTTGGGACTGTGAAACGACACCTATTTGAAACGGACAGGAAATTTAAACACTTTTTCCAAGCACTTTTTTTTTCTTTAGTATCCTACTGAGAACAATTTAACCTCAGATGCTGGAAAATCCATGCTTTATTACAAACTGGGAATTTTCTTTGCATAATGAGTTGCTTTTGCACACATTAAACGAGATTTCATGATTCCCAGCATAGCAATTGGGTTGAGTAAGCACCTGCACTGCAAGATCTCCAAACACAACCAGAACAAGTCATGTTTATTTGTTGGGTATTGACAGTTGTTGAAGCACAAACTGTGGAATAATCTGTTCCACTTAGTTCTGATCTTACTTTTTAAGAACCTAGGTATTATTTAAAAGTTTGTATTTATACCATCCGGGCATTAAGGAACTGCCATCTGGGAGTTAGGGGTCAAAAATCTTATATGGTCAGATATCAAGAGAGCAAGTTATGCTTTTTAGTTAAATCCTGTAAATACTGGCCAAACAACAAAAAATTAACTCCAGTGTCAGGTGATTAAAATTATATTGCACAGTTATAATTTTCAACCTCATCTTGCAATACAATAGCATTTGCAGTGGATCTGTCCCTGGTGTAGTATAATTTAGTTGTAGTGTAAATAAGATAAACACATTTAACTTCACCTGGGTTGTATCTGCTTACACTAGGACTAAACTTCCCTTTGTGGGTTCCTGTTCATTTATAGACAACCTGGTAGACCAGGATGACAAAGACACGTATTGCAATGTTGCAGTTACATTAGAAACAACATATTTATCAGGATACAGAAAATTGCATATTACTAAATACCATGATATGTGGGAGAGGAAGGCACTTGCAGGATATTGAAGGAAGCATTTTGGTGGGTATTAGAGAGTTCCTGCCAGTGAAACCAGGTCGCTGTGTGGAAACAGGAGTCTTTTACCCTTCTGTGCAACCCTGCCAGTGCAAACAAAAAGCAGAGTGACCCAAAACATGCCATGTCCATTCAAAATAGGTGGTTTGTTGGAGCATTATACATCTACCTGAAAAGCTTGTTCTCCTTTCTCCATTAGTGTAAAGAAGCAGATTCACACTGGAGGACATAAAATTTGCACTTGCTCTTCTTTGCTTATCTGTAGCAAGAACAAAACCTGCTACCACCAGAGTTTAAGAAGTAACTTTGCTAAAAAGATATCTGTGGCCCTTCACAACAGACTGGTGGCAGTGTTAGTGGTCACATACCAGCTAACAGTAAGTGGCAAAACCCATTTTTCAGCAGGGCAACACTACTAAGATCCACTCTGTGCCTCGACACTTTTAATCTTAAAGGCATCTCAGACAATAGCACAAAGATTGTTTTCTATCCTCAGTCTTGTTTTCAGTCAGTCATATCATCCCCCAGTAAATAATCCCTGGTTTACCTTCCAAAAACCACAGATGAATGTTAGAATGGGCTCTGGATAACATATTACTTAATGTTGTTCAAGGCTAGGAGAATTACCTGCTGGAAATTATCTGGAAGGGTCTTAATGAATACCACAAGGTTTCTGCTAAACAGACGTTCTTAGCCAGTCTAGAGAGATTCTACCTTGGATCACGATTAATTGCTTGGATTTCATAAGGTGCACCAGATGTCAGGGTCAGCAAGTCCTCTTGCTGCTCCAGGAAAACTGCCAAAAATATTGGCTGGCTCTATTCCAGGGGACTGACTTCATGCAGCAGCAGGATAGCAGTCACCAGTTGTCATATAAAGGTTTTAATTTCAATCCTGATTTCTAAATGGTGAGAACTATATATAAACAGGAAACTGAAGGGGTTTTTGTGCCTAGATGGACAGACACCTACCAAAATTAATTCAAGCGTGGCAAAGGATATGGGTCCTTCAGCTGAGGTCTGGCATAAACACTGGCCATAAAGAAAAACAGACTGGAAAGTGAGGAAGGTGTTTTAATTATTCCAAATCAGACGAGAATTGTTGCCTTTGACTGTCTTTTGCCTGCCTGGAGAGTCCATTGTAGAAATCCCAATATAAATTATTGTAGTCCTTTAACTGTAAGCTCTCCCACTGCCTGAGGTCAGCTTTCATCAAGCAGGTAATGATGCCCACCCTTCCTGCTGCAGCAAACGGTGGTGGCAGCCCAAAGCAGAGGGAGGCAGGCAGGCAGGAACAACTCATTTGTTATGACAACAGAAATCTGTGGTTTGGTTGCCTTTTTCACCCAAGAATAAGGATTTTTTTCACTTCTATGGTGCACAATTAGATGGTTTAGGTCTAAAGCTGCTCTCCGAATTTTTTACTGAAGTTTCTGAATATGGATACAGATGCTGTCTGATGAGTCTTTTCTTGGTCCAAATTAAAGCTGTTTGTAACAGCGAGGACCAACTCCATGTCATGTTTTGGAGGGCAAAAAGGACTTAATGAAGGTTAAAGGGACAGCAGAATTACTTTAGATAAAAATGTAGGGGACACAAGCAGCAGCCAGGACAGATGTAGGCAACTAAAACAGCCAAACAATTTTTTACCATTGCATAGAGACAGCTCCTTGAAACAGAATATGAAAGCCTATGAGGTAGAAAACTAGAAGAGAAGGGTGCAGAGGGCTGCTGATATGGCTGCTAAGTCTTTTTTGCAGTGACTTAAAACACTTACCTTGGATTAAAAGCAATGCAAAGGGTAGCAAGAGATTGTGTCCGCTGCTACCATGTGCACACCCCTGAGAGCTGAACTCTAGCTAGACAGCTCTGGCCAGCTGAGACAAAGCATTTCTCCCAGACCTCCAGGTATTTTTTGGCCAGCTATTCTCAGAGAGTTTTTCTTTAGTGCTTTAGGTTGGTTTACCCCTGGAGAGCTTCAACCATCTGTAAGTTTGTCATTGGAGAAATTGCTGTAGGTAAGATAAAGGGATGCTTGGAGAAAAGTAGAAATGCCCTCACTGGAGAGCTTGACTGTGGTAAAGTCATCCATTTCCTCTAACGTTCATGACTCATTTACTGGACTGAATTATTTTTAGTTTAGGTGGTTGTTAGAGATGGGGTTATAAGAAGTAGATGCATGCCTGAGTGCTATTCCAACCACTTTTCCTTGACGCTGTGAATTGATATTGCAGTCATCATTAGATGGTTTGCACTCTAAGGGGTAGAGAGCTCTGTTAATAAAAATATGCTTTACACACACGCTTCATGTTAGCCTTTTTTGGCTCACTTATGATTGACTTTAAGGTATTTGATTCTCTGAAAAACATTCAAAAATATCCATTGCCTTTTCAGCTGAAACAGGAACTTTCTATAAATTAGGTCTCTGAGAAGGAAGGAAGATGCCAAGGGAATTGAGTATTTCATTTTATAGTTACCCAGACATATCAAGCCTGTCTCTGTAAATGTCAGTAGACATCAGCTGATAGGTCAGTATGGAAGAAACATAAAAAATTAAAGCCAGTAATCTACCCCTTTAGAAAGGAAACATAAGCAGCACTTACAGTGCTAAAGGATTGTGCTAGAATTTATGACTCAGAATTTTTATCCATTTCATAGCAGGCTTAGTCTAGTTTTTCAGTATGATCTTTTGCACTGTGGTCAGAAAAATAAGAGCATGTATGCTCTCTATAGAGTAAAAATCATAGCAATGATGTTTCATCGTCAGATTAGTAGAAATATTCCTATGTGTACAGTTAGCTTGAATGCCTAGCATCTCAGCTTTCCACCAATTCTTGCTGTTAACATTTTAGTTCATACTTGTTTGCTGCTCAATCAATTGTCATAATGGCAAATAAAGATGGAAGAAAATTCTAGAGGTCATCTAAGACATTGCTTATTTTTTTTAAGGGAACTGACTGGCTTTTTGGATTGGGGCAGGGAACATAAATCAAATTGATTAACCGATTTAATCAATTGGTAAATTGATTGGGATATGTTATTGCTTAACATCCATCATCTTAATATGCATGAGAGATAATTGTGTAATTAACACTAATGAGCTATTTTACAGAGTCATGTTTGCATTCCTATAAATAAGATTACAAATACAGTTGCTACAAATACTTTAACACAGTTCCCAAATCTGCATCTTTGTGACGGCTGACCACGACTGAAGCATTCAGCCCATGGGCTTGTGGTCAATGAAAGCACTGCCATGAGTGACAGTCAATAATTCTGGTCTAATCCATACTCCTGCCCCAAGACAAAACCAACAGCATCTGCACCATTTCCCAACTGAGTACAAATATCCTGTTTGTTGATTGATGATTTCAAGTAACACTCGTGTGTATAAATATTTGTGCTAAAACCATTCCGAGGGCTGAAATCTCTCCTACAGGGCAGGACCAGCACTTGCATCTGCAAGTCATTTGGGTATCTCCTGCCGGATTTCTCTGTAACTTCAAGAAGCATCTAGAGGCATCCTTCTTTCTTCCTATGATAGTCATCTTCAGGACAGCCTGCTGCCATGATTGATACCAACAGTGCAGTAATTATTTGGACAGTTGTTATGTCGAATTTCTGGATGAAACAGCAACATCAAATTATGCATATTTAATGATTTAATAATTAATTGAGGTTATAGATCTCAGGCTTAGAAATGCAGCATTAAGACTCTAGACTTGAGAAACATTTTATGCAGGACACATTCAGACTACCATGGAGTCCTAACCTTCAAAACCTGAATTTGTTTTTGGCTGGGCAGAAAAGAGTATTCCTTTTTCACATCTGCAGAGCTTCAAGGCAATCAGTTTTGTTCAAAATTGCTTTTACAACATTCTTAGGCTGATAATTCCTTTAAAATAAACTAAGGTGTTACAGAAGGGGGCTGTACTGGAAATTTTAATTGAATCTTAGCTAAGATATCTGCTAGTTAATGGTTGACAGCATAGCGAGGAATAAAATGCAGCAACACGGTCTCTCAATGGTAACAAAAACCGAAGTCATAGTTTTAAAATCTGATGGAACACTGTCATCTGGTGGCAATTTGAAGAGAGTACAAACAGACTAAGCTAGTTTTTGTTGCACAGGCTTCTTCCATTTGAAGAAGTTTATTTTAATGATCAATTAATTTGCTTCAAATTATCTAGAACTCAGCCCAAGTTCTGGATTGTTCACATCATTAAAAATGAAGCTTGGCACCACAGATCCTGCTAGTTAAGCCCAAAATAAGTTACCACAAATTACAACTTATATTGGAAGCAATGCCTTAATAATTCAGTTCTGCAGACTGTCATAGGCTCCTGCAGAAATCCAGCCAAGAGTTCCTACTGGGCACGGAGCAAATTTGCACAGAAAGTTCAGAGGAAGATATGGAAGTGATTAGAAAGCCAACGAAATGAGAGACTCACGTGCTACCTGCAAGCTGCATCTCACTTAGCAAACTGCTGAGCAGGCATCTGTCTTAGCAATTCTATTAGTCAGTGTGGCTGGGAGAACTTATATAAATGTTTTTAACTATGAAAAACAACTCAGCCATTTAGGTTGTCTAACAATAGGAAGACACCGTTGTTGGAAATATTTCTGGTTTCTCATATCATGGAATTATTTCTCAGAGGGAAACCAGTGTCTCAGTTAAGATCTCAGCAGAGAAGTTTATGATCAAATATGTACCTGAATACCTGTTGTTGAGAGAAACGCCAGGGCTGTAAAAAACCTCACATCACAGCCCAAAAGAACAATCTGTGAGCCTGAGAAAGTCAGTTTCAGGTCCATAATTCGGACAGAAATGCATATGGAGTCTTACATATAGGGTCTCAGCAGTGAGAGCTTGCAACCCCAGCTCCTGCCCATGACTGAGTTCAGACCCACAAAGTGGCTCAGCCTCTCTCAGATCTCTCTCTCAGGCTGTCACTGTCCCTGGGGCACACTACCCAGGGACCAGCAAGTAACCAGCAAGTTTACTGCCCCCTGGGCCACTGCTAAAGCTCAGCTGTGTAGGGTCCTAGCAAGCTGCGGGACTCACTGATGCCTTTTGGTACCTTTACTAAAGCAACTCACCAAATGATAACAAGTAATAAGACCAAGCAAGACGTAGTGGCTGCCACTGGAGGATCAAGGGCAATGCAAGTGCTCTGAATGAATCACAAGAGCAAAGCATGCTTGCAGCTCTGATATAATATGAAGGCAGGTAAATTCAACTGTAAATGGAAAAAAACCCCACATATTGAAGAGCTCCTCTGCACACTCAGAACAGCATGGAAATGAGAAGCAGAACAAGCAGGGCCAGACACTCAGCTGTGCTGAGAAGGGAAATGGAAGAGAACCAGGTAGCTCCAAGCCAGCCAGTCCTGTCACGTAAAACCACTCAAGGAGCTAAGGGTTACCTACAGGTTTATTAAAACAGGCTTCAGTTCTGAGCACTTGTAGCACACTCCTGCTACAACAGAACAGATAGGAAAAACAATTGTGGTGGACTAGAACAAGTGTCAGTAGGTTAGTCTCTAGATTTTTATTGCAGTAGAACAAATAGATTCTTATTTGGTTTCTATTCATGCAAACCTTTGCTGCCTGGAATCAAGAGCTTCATGGGACAGACAGAAAGATAACTAGATAAGTTAGCTCTACATTTGAATTTAAAATTTCTGGCCTTGACTATATGCACAGAATTGTGTGCTGACAACTAAATCCCCTTTGGTAGAATTAGGTAGTTATCATTAATGGTCTGGTCACAGCAGGGACGTGGGAGGAAGGACAGTTACGTAGTTTTTCATTTGATACTGCTCTCTGGCAGAATGACTGCATTTTTCACTGGCAAGAATAGCTTTCAGAATTTGTATTTGACTTTCCCTGCTAATGCTGAAGCTGGTGAAGTTTCAAATTAAGGTAAATTATACAGGATACAGCTCAGTTTTTATGCATGACATTTGGTCAGGACTTCAAGATTGAATGCAGTCTGTTACTAGTTACTATTTGCTCTTTGTTTAAGCACAGGATTCATTCCTTGTCTTTACAGTGAAGCTGTTGAAACTGCCTATAAATTACATTCACTATTCCAGAGGAAGCTGCAGCAACTTAACTACTACATCAAACTCAAAATATAGCTGACAAAATTAAATGCTAGATGAATTGCCACCAAAAATAACAGTATTACCCACCATTTTAAGCTTATAGGACACCCAAATAACAGTTAGGACAGGATGGATTTTAGTTACCTCAGCTGACAACCTAAATAACAGTCTGGTCTGTTTAGAAATCACTGTACAATTGTGGGTGCGACTAAATCGTTAGCTGTCTGACTTGGAGAAAAAGGCATTTGTCTTCTTCCTAAAACTCCTTGCAAACTAGTCCAAGGCAGACACCTGAGCAGCACTTCACTGTGTCCTGACGATCAGGGCACCCAGCTAGGATGGATGATAGATTTAATTCACTTTGAGGTCAGCCAAAGCGGGAAACCAGTGCTCTGACTGGTGGACCAGTACACCAGAGACAAGCAATAGCCTCACCATCACATGGTCAGGATAGACGTGCAGTGTTTTACAGTTCCCCACATTGTAAACCAAGAGCTAGATCTCTTCCTCAGAAGAACCAGGGCATCCCTGGGAGGTGTCTCAAGTCCACACGCTGCCAGGGGAGCAGGATGCAGGCACCTCTGTAGATCTGCACCAGGAGACACAATTTGCCTGAGCAAGGGCTTCCCCACCAGCTAAGAGGAGGGGGCTGTCTGATTCCTGTCCCCCTCTTCAGCCCTAACAGCTAAAGCTGGTGAAGCAGTGCAAATGTTAAAGACCAAAGCCAGGCAGATCAGATTCCATCCATTTCCTCATTTATTGCTCTAAGCAGGGTTTGAAAAAAAACAGTATCCTTTTTATTGTTATTTCAGCCTCACTGGCACCGAGTAGCCTGCCAACAGGAGGAGGGAAGAGCAGAGAGAAGGCTGAAACAAAGTCCGTAGTTGTGACGTGCAGGTTCTTTCCTTCCAATGCCACCATACTACTCAGTCCTGTTTATTAGCCCATCGTTTGCCCCAGGCTCCCAGAGTTTTCCAGTGCTGTTTTGAACTGCTTTACAGTAGGAACTGCAAACTCATTAAGGCCAAGGGTCATTCGTTATTCCTGGGGGAAGAAATACATCCCAACTACAAAGCTGTTGTCTCCCCTCCAGGACCTGAAGGATCCCTAAGGATTTGCTCTTCCACCCACACGAGAGGCAGGAGGGGGGAACAACCCTCTCCAATCCCTGCACCAGCCACTCTGCAGGGAAGCGGTCCCCTGGGCATCTAACAGCTTTTGAGGAAGGAAGCAGCAAGCCAGCCGAGCTGGGCTGTGCCCCTCCGCACGCGCTGCACTGCCTTCACGCAGCCCCTCGGACAGCATCAGGTGCCCGCTAGCCACACTGCCAAGTAGAGGCAGGCCATGCCTGGAATTTGAATGAGCAATCCCAGGGCAGATTTAGCGGTGCCTGCCTAAGCCTTGGACTCCCTCAGACCCTCCCTACCCCTTTTACAAGGGTCTGACTAGCTAGGAATCTGGGACTACATATGAGTATTGAAGGAAAGACTTGAGAAAGCACATGGAGAGGAAGGAATACCATCTGAATGATTCGTGTTGCCTCTTTGCTTTGAACCCTTGAGTTGGATGGCAGAGGAGAACAGCTTCCTGCAGGTAAGTGAAGTTAAAAACTCAGAGTAGCAGAGAAGAAATAAATCAAAGAAAGAAAGAGGAGTAGAAAAATCAGATTCTTCTTTCCAGATGGGGGGGTGGGTAAGAGACATTCAACAGCTAGCTGCCTTTCCAATAGTGATATGAAAATTACTAAGTCACAACAGCATCAGGTGAAAAGAGCACAGTATTGACTGCCATAGACAATGATGACCACAGCAGCCAGTCCGTAGGCATGGGGCTGGAAACACTCAGGAATGTTCCAGAAGTGATCTCAGCCATTGACAGCATCAGGAACTGTAAACAAGGACATGTCGACAGACCCTCTTACTTATCCAAAATATGCAAGGTCACTGCACATGTTCTTCAAACGTGTTAGAAGTAGAGCAGCATTTAATAGAAAATGTGCAGGAGATTAAATGAAGTTTAGGGGAACCTATCCTTCCTGGAACAAGAGCAATAGGCTGGTAGAAGTCAGGAATTTGTTCACAGCCACATCCCAAACACAGATATGGTGTCAGGTAACTTAAGGAAAGCATGTGAAATATAGGCATTTTCTAGAGGTTGAAAGTGTGTGTGTTTTTAAACAAACCCTTCAACAAGGAAAGTCAAGTTGCAAAGACAACTTGGGATACACAGAAGATCAGATGAAGCATACTTCATACATGAGACGGCAATTATTTGCAAGCAACTTTTCTTGCTCTGGCAAGCAAATACAGTGAATGAGAATTTGTATGTCCATAATATTGATGTTAATACAATCAAGCAGGGAAAAAAAAGGTGTTTAAAACTTGGGAAAGTATCCACTGATATTGATGACAGCCTAAAAGCCTATGCGGATGTCAAGCAAGCAAGAGAGCCCTGGCAGATGTGCTAAGTTACAAAGGCTCTTTGGTTTAGATTACCAGCAACCCAAGGAAATATAAAGACTAAAATTCAAGCCAGCATAGACAGTACAGACATTAACTTTCAGGTGAAGCACATGAATTCAAACTAATAACATTGAACTGAGGTGAAACAAGCCACATGAGATGTGAAAAAGAGGCACACTCAAAAGCTGCTGAAGGTTTTCTGTGCTGTGTTACTATCTGAGATAACAAAGCCAGGGAAATTCAGAAACTAAGCAAGTTGCAACCAGGGCATCAGCAGCTTTTGTATATCTTGTTTCCCAGCATTTTGCTACATGACCATATGGGCAGAGAGATAGCATGCAATCTCCAAGTGCCTTTATCAAATTGATGATGTGCCCAAAGCCAGAATCATCACTGCTTTGCGACAATTTCTTATTTATGTTAAGTAGGAGTAACTATGTGTATGATGTACCTATGGACTCCACAATATTAAACAGTATTTGAATACAACCATGAAGGTGGCAGCATCTGTTGGGACCATAAACATTACAACCTAAACCACTAAGCTTAACCCTTGGCCATCTTTTCCCAGAAAACCTTGCTGCAAGGTAGATGAATAAAACAGTCATATGTCAGATATGAAAGCCATGTTAAGCCATATTAATAAAGTAAGCTTGACACTACACTGAGGTTATCTTCCTTCTTGACTGTATTGTAACAACTCACAACAAACATGATTGCTGTCATTGCAGCTAATTTAACAGCAGCTTTTACCTTTCAGAAAACTGAAGCTTTTTCTTCTTTAAGTCCAGGTTTTATTTGATTTTTCATTGCATTCAAGCCATTTAAGCAGTATGACTTTCTTTGATCACATAGAGTTTTACACATCAAAGGGAAAAAAACGCAGTCCTTTCTGTCAAGACTATACTCTAGCTGCTCCTCATTCACTGCAGTTTACTTGCCTCCCATGATGGGGAATCTTTTTTTAAATATATATATACACAAGTATAGCCTGCAAAAAGATTCTCACAGCTTTTTAACTGCAAGAGTACTGATTTCTTCTTGGGGGCTGCCTAGCTGCACTCCATATTTGTCACCTGAGGCCATCAACCCAAGCACGGGTGTATAGCACATCTTAAGGACTTGGGTCCATCATTCAAAGATCTGAAAAGTAACCAGATGCAATTGACTCAGAGGTGTTACTGTTATTAGCATAAAACATAGGTTGACCATGTGATCATGGAGTAGCTCTTGTTGGAAGGGACCTCAGGAGGTCTCTAGTCCAGTCTCCTCCTCAGAGCCAACTGAGATCAGACCAGATTGCTCAGTGCTCAAACCAGTCAGGTCTTCAAAACCTCTAATGATAGAGCCTGCCCACTCCAATCCTTAACTGTGCTCATGGGGTTCCTTAAGTCCATTCAGATAACAGCCCCACAGGTACTTTGGGGCTTCAGTTGGCTCCCTCTGAAACTGTCCTCTAGGCTGACTAAGCCCTAGTCTATCAGCCTCTTCTCACAGAGCAAGTGCTCCTTCATGACTAGTTTAGTGGCTCTCCCCTGGACTTGTTCCAGCTTATTAACATCTTTTCTGTATTGGCAGGGGAGGTGAAGAAACAAACCTAGATGTAGTATCCAGCTTTGATCAAACAAGTGCTGAATAGGTGGGATAATAATTTTCTTGGATCAGGCTACACTGCTCTTAATGCAGCCCAGGATACTGTTGCCCTTCCCTGCTGCCAGAGCACACTACTGTTTATGCCAGCTTACACACCCATCAGTCAGTCAGTACTCTGCTTGTATCATTCCAAGCGTTTATTCCTTCTCAAGGTTATTTCTTGCTTTTGTCCTTGAATTTATTATAGCCTTTGCCTAAACTAGAACATCTAAAAAAAAAACTAAGCCCACCATCTATTAATTACCCATTTAGACTACTCAGTAGTGTTGCCTGCCTAAGAATAAGTTTTGTATGGAGACTTTCTTCTGAAAAATACCATTTACTCCAGTGACTGTAGATTCAAAACAAAGGATGTACTTCAGCAGGAATTCTCCTGTTTCAGGGAGACATCCAGCTGCACCTAGAGCTGCTTTAGTAGGAAGTGCTTCCATCCCTTAGGCCAAAGTAGAAACCAAAGCTATCCAAATGTTCATTACATTCAGAAGCGATAAGCAAGAGTGCATTATTTCTTTAGTTTTCTGCTCCAAGAGACCATATATTCACAGTAGCAAGGGATTTTATTTTTCCTTCATTCCATATTAACCATAGCATATTGTATACAGTCATAAGCACCTTTCAGCATCTTGTCTTAGAGAGCTATAAGCTGGCCTGTAACACCTAGCTGTGTGGGCAAACTGTCTATAACTCTAAGCCATGGGGGACCCTGGATGACACATCTCATGCTGAGATACTGTGCAAGACTACTTGCTTTTTGTTTAGTCACAAATAGGTTACTCCAGAGAAATTCTTAAATAAAATCCCTTCTCTATAGTTTGTGTCTATATATATAGGGGGTATTAAGGTCCCCTATTGATAACCTTTCTGGTGGGAAGCAGCTTATGATCTGCTTCAGGAACAATGCCTCAGTGCTATCATTGCAAGGCTATCGAACTCACAGCTAAACAGCTTCTCCCTACCCTGCCCTGATTTAGGGGCAACAATTATGTCTTAGAAGACCCTATACAGCTAAAATCAGTTTTGTAGTCTAACTTAACCAGCTGCTCCTGCAGTGCCTCTTATTCGAGATGCTGGGATACTATCACAAAAGTACACCCGAACTGGTGGGGTTCCCAGCAGGAGGTGGGCCTCTGCCTCTTAACAGCAGTGGGGAGTCTGTTGGAAAACAGGTCACTCCAGGGAACTTATCCTCCTGCAGAACAAAAGTGCATGGTCCTTGACCAATGGTGCAGTTTCACAGACAAGAGTGTTAGTGACTCCTCATGCAGGACAGCCACATGTCAAAACTTAACAAGCTGCATCTGAAACCCAGATAAGTTATGGGTTGGCTAGATATGCAGGCAGCTGTATCATCAATATAAACAGGCTTTCAAACAACTGCGTAAATGATGAAATGCCATTAAATAAGTAATACACAAAGCACTGCATAGAAGGAGCAGACAGAAAGGAGTATCCTAATGCACAGCAGATCCTTTGTCATTTTTGATCTCTGGATACTGATCCAGCAGCAGAGATTTTGGCTCACTATATTTAGATCTCAGACACATGATGCTTAAGCTGCCATATGCCATGATTAGGGTTGGGAGCTTCTAGAAATAATTTCTAAGTACAAAGGATATGTGCATTTAATCAGTTCCTCAACATCCATTTCATAACACTGCATAATCTACCTGTGTGGTTCATCAGTTCAGTTTCTCCTCTTTGCAGCAATTGATCAACCAAGACATCGACAAGCTAATAACTTTGTTTTCTTCTTACCATACCCTGTTTGGAGTGCCTTTTTTTTAAAAAAACTCTTGCAACTAAGCAAGTCACTATTACGATTCTGCTTTGCCCCAGGAAAGTGAACTGAGATCACTAAGTCCATCTTTCGATGAGATTTGTACAAGATGTTTGCAGGAGTCTAAGACAATACTGCATCAGAATTAACTTTTCTATTGTTAGTCACATTACAATTTACTCTTCCAAATACTAGAATGAAAGTGCCCTTATTTGCTTACAAAAGCCATGTCCTACAGTGAGATCCAGCAGCTCTTCACAGGTATCAGGGCCATGCGCTAGCTAGAAGCCACAGGGAAGGCAGGAACGGAAAGGGACTAAGGAGACATCTCCCTTTTCCAAGGGAGAGAACCCCAGGCAGACAGCTTGAAGAGAAACCAGTCCCCAGGGAACCAGAGCTCACTTACAGATGCTTGCAGCTTGAGAAGTATTACCTTGTCTTTTGCGAAGCCAAGAATAAACCCAGAATCTAATGCAGGAAGATGTAACAAAAGCCATACTGTCAGAAGATCAGCTATTTCTTAGAATATAATCACTTCAGCACTATTAAGCAGTAACGAGTAGTTAAGAAGGCTGGTTTGGATTAAATCTGCATGGCATGCTTATTAACATCATTAGTCACAAAATCTCCATGGGACCCACACGCAGTTTGACATGCCATCTGAATGTCATTGGCTGTACAGACAGCGAGACAGCCTTGTCAGGACTCTGATAGATTATGACCACCCCTTCTCTCTGCCAGCGTCTGCCAAGATTAGAGACACAAAACACAAGGTTAAGCTTTGCTTGCCAGAAAAGCCCCATGAGATATTTCCTGTCATCTCCAAGTATGACTGAACCTTAAGCAGCAGAAGCAGCACAGTAATTACAGACCAGTATTAAGGCAGGTCCAGCATGTAGTCCAGCTGTATATCCCAAAGACAAGCTTTGGCACTAGGTATGTCTCAAACCCCTCTCTCCTCCTTCCTGTATCTCCACTACATCCACTTCCCCTTGTATTCCCAAAAAAGAACGACCCCAAGTATAATATCTTTGCGGGTTTGTAATGTGGAGTCTAGCATATGGCTTTGGATATAGCATCAAAAGTGTTCTTGTACAGTTTTAGATAATTTAACCAATGTTTGCAAAGGAACATGTGTGAATAAAAGCACAAGATGGCATTTCAGTCAAGTGAAAGAGTAGAAGTTTAGGAAACAAAAAAGCAGCCTTGTTTATACATTGCATAATTCATCTGCAGAACTTGTGGCCAAGCAATTAGCAAGATTCAAGAAGCTGGATAGCTTATGAATAGCCATAACTCAGTTACAATCATTATGTGTTATACACTCTTACATTCTCCATTTCAAGATTTAAGCTAAATCCAAAGACCAAAATGGGATTTAATAATGCACATCAGCATTTCATACACCTTCCTGTAGATCATTCCTACTGGCTACATCCAGGGATGAGACATCAAATAACAGATTTTTGGTATCATTAGCTCAGGCCTCAGGAACAGAAAGTTTTCTACATCAGAACATATGTGCAATGGAGAAGGCAGAGGTATTACAATTTTACAGATAGGAAAATAAGTGTACTGAAATGAAAGAGCTTCTCAGCTTCATGCAAATAAGGAGCAGGGCAGAGGAATTAGTTTTCAAATCTCCATTCTAACAGTTTCTTAAATGCAATTCAAAAGCACAGTGCTGTGATGCACTTTTGTACAGAAAACTGAGATGACTGAGGGTCTATTTCCAGTCTGGTTTAAGTGTAGCTTGTGCTGAAGTCAGACTTCTACAGATGTCTCCAAACAGGGCCACATTTCAGTGTTTTGCTACACACAGGGTAAGTTATCACTATTCCTTAAGGCCTCTGTTTACTTTTCCATCCTGTTCCTTTTAATATCAAATTAAAATACAGCTCCATTATTAACTGTTCCATGCCTTGACAACTTAACATTTCTACTGTCTTGTCCTTCCAAAAGGGATGATATTCAGAAAATACACTCTGTATGTGTTCCAAACATCACACCTCTTAGGGCTTTCCACAGTTGCATTAAAGTGTAGAGAACACCTTGTGAAGCTTTCCTACCTACACATTGGAAGAGCAGCAGCAAGACTTTGTGGTATCCTGACAGAGAAGTGTTCAGACTTTTCCAGCTCAACAGAAGACCACAGTTTGGACAACCCTGCCCTAAGCACCTCATCCAAAGTATTTGATTCTTGTCATCCTGATGAGGGGAACCCGTATGTCAATTCAGCTGGTCACTGCACCAGTACTAGGTTACGGCTGTGGCACAATGCAACAAGTACATCTGCTATTCAGGATCAAATGGTGTCCAGGTGTGCTTAGAGGTGACTGGAACAGTTAATCAAGCTTCACTTACAGAGGCTTTATTTCTCCAAAAAGTTATACAGACTTTAACCACTAGAGTTACAGTTCAAAACTCAAAGCCTCAAGCTTGTGAGAAATTATGAACCCACATAAAGAAGGATGCTAAATGTTACTATATAAACCATAACATCTTGCCTGGCAGAAACCAGAAATATTTCTGCTGCTAGTCGTATGCAACTCTCAGAAGAATGAGAACTTAAAGGAGCAATACATCCTAAAGAACATGATGATCAGAACATAGTAGTACTATTGACAATAGTAAGGAGGATAAACTCATAACACACAGCTCTTAAAAGGGAGTGAGGAAAGGCATGAATGTACCATACAGTGCTTTAAAGCCAGCTTCAAAAATGGATGACAGCTGGCAAACTACAGTTCAGTTTATGGCTTGTTCAGCAGGTGTAAATCATATTTTTTCTTCACCTTTTATAGCTTCCAAGGAGCTACAGGTGGTTTCTGAAGCCTTCAAATTGATCCAATCCCTGAGAACTGAAGGCATTCAAAGTTAAGGTGTATGGATGAGGAAAGCTTTGATTTCATCTGGCTCAGATCAGCTGTAGTAGTACACGTTTAATTAGCATGTGAGCTCCTAAGGGAAATAAGGCCCTTTATAGTTCTTATTTCAGTGAAAACTGCATGCCAGATGCTATGAAAATCCACGTGATCTGTGCCACAAATAGGAAAGGAAAATAAAAGAATAATTATTACAACAGAAGCTTCAATAGGTCCTGGAGTTTTCTGCTTTTTTGTGATTAAAAAACTGGGTATGCACAGTCTGTTTCATAAAAACTAGTTACTTTACAGCAATTTAAAATTTTCTTTAAAGGGTAAAGTTTTGCCAAGGGCCCGAATGTTCCTTCTCACACAACCAAGTGCGGAGCCAGACAGCTAGACACACCGCATACGAGCTTCCAGGACACCCTCCAGACTATCAAATGTCCTGTGTCAGATTGTCAGCTGGCTCCATATTTCCATCTCGACTTGTAACAGACACCACACATCGCACAGAAGTACCCTAGGTCCCACGAGCAAGTCAGACCATCCTGTTCATGATCTCAGTGCTTGCAGACCCTAAGTTAACAGGGCACTATCAGGCTGCTTTGCCTTGTCTGAGAACACGAAGAGTCGGAGAAGTCTTATCCCACCATAAGAAATCAATCTACACAACGCTCCAGTACTGATTCTGCCATAGCAAGATGATGAATCTGTCCCAGCAAGTCTACACACACATTTCTTACATTAGATATCTATAAAGCTCTGATGAGACTGGTCCTAAAACAGTTCCTTTCCTGCCCCCGATACAGTTTATTGCCAAAAAAACCAAAACAAAACCAATGAAACAGCAAGGACAAGCTAAAGAACTTGCAATTCTATTGTATAGTACATAGCTCTGTGGAGTGGAAAAGTAATTTGGAAAAAATTCATGACAGAGTCCTTATCTTACACTTTTATTATATTAAATTACTGCAGAGGATTTTTATATGAGCATATCCATTTGACTCAGAACATTGAAGTTGTTGCCCAAAATGCCTACTTCAGGAAAGTAGAGTGTTACAGCATATACTGAAGTTGCCCTTAGTATGATTTTTGTATGTTTCTAGGCCAAAAGCTACACACAGAGAAGTTCTTACACCGACTAACAGAGGAAATAGTACAGTCTGTACAGCTAAAATACCTGGTTGAGCTACCTGCTCTCAGGGCCAAGAGAAATTGCTGATCATCAAATGATTATGTATTCCCCTTGCCTGGGGAAATTCACAATACAAACAGCCATAGCGATATAATTCACTGCCATCCTAAAGAAATCTTATTGATGATGCATAGAAGCTTAATAGCATTTAGATTGAAATGTGCCGAGAAAGACATTTCACCAAGACAGGAATTTTGTCAACTGTCCTTAAGCAACTCCAAATGGCTTTTAGTATATAAGCACACTTAACTTACATTAAGTATAATTTGGGTGCCACCTGTACCTGATCCAAACTTGCACACTCCAGTTCACTTCTAGTTAATTGGGAAAGAAGATGCTTGGTTCCTTCAGAGGAGCTCACTTGCATAGGATCCTGTACCCCAGCTCTGTGCGTTCATCATCTCTGTCATCAGAACTGGTTATCAGGATTAATACTGGTGTTCTCCACTGGGCTGCAACTGAAATAGCACTTTGGAGGAAAAAAAAGTGAGCAATTTATTAGTCTAGGAATCACTGTAATTGCTAATTAAGGTGGGGAAGACTGGATTATGAGCTAGTTTCACCTCATAGACTCAGCATAGGGCTAAAAGGACCAAGACAATCCAAGTGTTGTGCTTGCCTTAGCACCCAGTTGGTCCTTACACTGGCAGCTGAGCTTGCCCTGGAAATGTGAGACCAAAAGGCCAACAGCTACACTTGGGGGTGAGTACGAGGAGAAACTCAGAAGGATTATGTAATCTAGAGGATTGCCTACATCCAGGAACCATAACTGATCACTAAGCCAAGAGCAACAATACAATATAAGAACATCTGCTGAATGGTATGAATACAGCAGGCATAGGAACTTGTAATAACACAAGTGAAGCAGCTGGTCAGGAGTTACTGATTTACAGCTGGAAGACTCATTTTTGCCATATCTAACAATAGCAGTGAGCCCTTTTGCTAAGCTATGGCACCATTTCCAGGGCAACAGTCTAGATGGGGACTTCAATTTTTTTTAAATCTCCTGAGCTTTTTCTTGTCTGGTCAGGTTCTGGGACTTCTTCCTTGCTTCCTGTTGCATCCTTGGACTACCACCATTTGCATTTCCTGCATCCTCTCATTATTTCTTTCTTCATCCTGTGGTCCCACTGAAATCCTGCTAATATTTGCATAAGTGACCTTAAAATTAAAAGAATACAATCATTTCTCTTATTTTCAGTCTTGGATGACAGAACCATGTACTAGGAAATAACTTTTGAATTGTGTCTAGGTTCTTGTTATATGGTGCTAGTGGTTGCAGGTGCAGGGTTGCAGCAGGCCTTTGCAATAGTCTTTAGCTGCCTGGTAAAGGCTACCCACACCCACAGAACTCACTGCTCTGAACAGGACAGGGTGACAGTACCTCTTTGCCTCCTGATTGCTGCCACCACCGTAAGCACTGGAGGGATGAACAGGCCAGAACTTCACAGCACAATGTCCCTAACGCTCTTCTTCATACTCACCAGCAACACCCTTAGTATTTCCTCTCTTTGGCTTTTCTCCAAGCACTTCCCACAGTGCAGGGCAATAATATCTGGAGTTCTGAAAACACCTCAGATACTTACATGACCAGATTTGGGATTGGCCTGTCCCATAGCAGGATACCATCAAGTCCTCACCTCCCAGGGCACTCGGCTACTCTCCCACCTCAGACTAAACACCGCTTTTCTCTCTTAGAAGGAGTAAGTATGGTGCTTAAACCCCCTAACAAGCCAATCCTCACCTTATCCATGCCTCCTTACACACCCGATCTCATAGCATCTTAATCAGAACACCCTTTTCTTCCAGAAGACATAAGCATCAGACCAACACACACAACCTCCTCCTCCAAACCACATTCTTCCTTTTCACCCTAGTTGGCAGCTGCCTTTTATAGCCCCGTTTATTATGTTAATTAGATCTTTCTGGTGCACGGCTGTGGATTGAGCCAGTTCCCAAGGTGCTAGCTACTTGCTGGATCAAAACCCCTAGCCTATGCAATGCTACTCACTCTCAAAAAAAATTCACAGCAAAAGGGGCTAGTTCATACCAGCAGCATTTGGAAGTGGGATGTCTCCTTCAGTTGTTAGTTCTCTCAGGTGGTTGGAAAACAGGTGCAGGGACTTCACCCCAGAACTACCACACCTGTCACTGATTACTATATCCTTTTCCATAATTTCAGAAAAATGTTTTAGAAATTAATGATAAAACAGATCTGTAAGATACAAGTGTGAATACACCTGTGAGGAACAGTTTCAGCAAAGGTCACCTCAGCAGTGATGGGTGGACAGTGGACAACTGATGCTCACTGGTTGCAGGTAAAGGACTACTACAGTAACTCTGGCACCCAAGTAAAAACATCTGTGCTGGAACACCAAATAGGAAAAAAAAATCTCAGTTTCATTGCAGCCATTAATTTAAAGGACACAGGTTTGGTTTGTACTTTAAGAGCAGCCTTGTGGCATGAGAAATGAGGTTTTCAATTTGTCAGAAATTCAAAAAAACTTCTACATTTGTCCTTCCTACTGGAATGAAGACTCCGAATTTGGTGATTTCCTGCACAAATGAATGTTGTTTCATTAAGTATAAAAAAGGTCAAGCTGACTTTTCTGAAGTCAGACTGAGCAAGCAGCCACCTTCAGTCCCTGAGACTTTTCCTCTGCCTTTCACTCCGTGGAGATCCCCAGGCAGCTTCTCCTGGCTCGGTGAGCTCAAAAGCCTGCTTTGGTTCTGGAAATTTCTGCCTCACTTTGGATAGCTGAGGTCACCTCCGCAGAGCCGCAATCTCCTGTAGGCTCCCTCTACAACTCACATTTATTGCTCAAAAGAATCTCCATCCTCCTAACGTTCATTTGAGCTCTAGCACTGAAGTTAAATAAACCTGTTCAGGAGTTATGAGCTGTAACATTCTGAATTCTTCCCTCTGCAGCACAGAAGGTTATAAATAAGAGTGGGAAACTTACAAAAGTTTCATGTCTTACTCAAGTCCTTTATCTGGCTGAATTCCATGTTCACACAGAGGATTTCTACTTTGGTCTTTGACTCCTTAAAGGCAGAGCTGACATTTTAGCTCTTTCAGTCTTTGCTGAGATCAGCTGACAAGTTCCAAGTTGGCCAGAGCCAACTTGATCATAATTTGCAAAAAATTTTCTGCAAAAAATCCTTCCTGTCTGTGGCAGTCAGGCTGCTAATCACCTCATCAGTTCTTCTTCCTATTCTAGGCCAGAGGTGTTGCAACTGCACTTCTCATCTATCCAACTGTTCCTTCACAAATAAAGTTTTTATTGTTCCTGGAAGTATTTTATCTGTTCTTTCCGAGGAATCTCCAAACCCCAGAGCTCCTTCAATCCTGTGGAGGTCTCTGCTTCAGTACCAGCCTTAACTACTTTTGCAAAGCTTCAAATGTTTCACATGCCATTTCCTTCCTTTGGATCTTCATCAATTCCTGCAAGCGCTTCCATTTGTCCCACCTCATCTCAACAGGAATACCCCAGTTTCTTTCCTTGCAGACAGGACCTCATTTGGCTGTAACACAAATCTGCACAGTTCCCAGGGCAGACCCATGCTTTTTTCAAGAATAATGTTTCCCTGTACCCTCATCTGACACTACAGATGATTAACACACAGCATTTCACACGCAGACCCTAAGCATGGGTGACAGGTGACTCAGGCAGGCATCTCCTCCTCTCTGTTCAGTGAGAGAGATATCCACAGGAGAAAGGACCTCAGCCACACAACTGGCAACAGCATTCACTTTCTGATGATTGTTTCTCAGTCATTCCTTTCCAACAGTCACACCCTTTGAGAAGGGTTCAGCCTAGGCTTCTGCTGAGAGTTCATCAAGTGCACCTTCAGCCCCTTATTCCAGGTGGCACTGCCATGGAGCTGGGCTCAAGGCTTACACTGAGGATGACAAAAGAATCACTGCACATTTCACTGTGCAAGGCAAGCCCCACCCAAACAGCTACAACAAGATCAGTTTGGTTGGCCTCCACCACACCTGATACTGCCCACAGCCTGACAGTCCTAAGAGATGATGCTGCTTCTCAGAGGAACGAGCCATAAGCCAGACCATCTGCATATAGATCAGCAGAGTTCTCTAGCCTCCAGGACTTTTTGCACCAATCCATCTGCCTCTGACCCTAAGACTATTGAATTCTCTTTTCCTTTCTAGCCTTGCCAAATGTCTACTCTTTCTCTATCAATTTCACCTAGCTGCCTCTTTCTCCCTATTCCCTTGGTCATTTTCCCACCGGGCAGGTGTTCTGGGCTGCTGCTTACCAAAACCACATTCAAACACGGCAGTGACTCCCTCTCCCTCCTGTGCTCCCCACCTCTTGGTGATGAAGATGGGAGAAGACCCATCATGCAGGGGCCTGTCCACTCTTTCACCACCCTGCTTGGAAAGCATGTGCTCATGCACCCTTTCCAGAGAGACAAAGACAGCTCTGGGAGTCAGATTTCTTAGGAAGAGGGCTGTGCCAGGAGGGACATGCACATGCCTCCACATTCTGCCCAACAGGCTCACAGGTGCAACCAAGTGAGGGAAGAAAGAAGGCGCTCTTCAGCCGAAGGGTTAGGGGCCAGTTTCCAGCTCTTCTGAAACCAGATCCCATTGCCTCCTCCCGGGTCATTCCCCAGCCTCTTGGAGGCTGCCTGCTTCCTACACAGCTACCCGGTGGCTGTCAGACACGCCGCTCTGCTGCCCACACAGCAGCTGAATGCAGATGAGTCAAACACCTGAGGTCCGTAGGTGGTAGGGTTATAACACATCTAAGCACAGGGCAATCTCCCCAGAGAACAAATAAGTCTTTTTAAGTACAGAAATACCTCAGTGCTGACCGCTGCAAGCCCCTTTGCATCTTGCCTAATGAAAGCAGCCATGGCGGCCTCACGTAGAGGCTGCTGGCAAGATGCAAGACCAGATGTCAGCCGACCTTTCCTGGTGCTGTGGGGGCTGCCGGCCTCGGGGGCTGGGAAGCAAACGAGCATAGGACACAGGCCAGCCCTTGCTGGGGCCAGGGCTCGTGGCAAAATGTTGGCCCTGACTGCTGGAGCCGGGACGCAAAGCACAGAGTCCTTAGCTAGAGCAATGCTTCTTTTTGGAGCCAGATCAGATTAGACACAAATTTAAACACTGAGGTGATGTCTATAGAGCTGGGCTGATAAACCCACAGAAAGCTGCACTTTCTCTGCTGGCCAAGAGGAACAGGGTACAGCCCGGTCCCAGGGGCACACTCATTTAGACAGGCATATCCCACACTGGTGGAGCCACCTGGAATCCTTCTGAGTCTGTCAGGCTTTGAGGACATCCGTATGAGACTAGTCTGAGGCAGATAACCCAGAGAAGGACAAGCTACGTAGTGGTGGCAATTAGGACCAAAAAGTGACCTTGCAGTGTCTCAGCCCCGAGATGCCCTACAGAATTTACAGCTCACAGAAATGAGCACCAATCCCCCAGGGCTCACCACATGTCTCCTTGAAAGTCTCCATCGCCACGACATGCACAATTGTGGCTGTGACAGCCTAGCCCACCAAGGCAAAAGCAAAGGAAAAATAAATAACAGTCAGGTTCCTCTCCCAGCCTCTGCATCCAGCAGCTTCATCATTACCCAGATCCACCATTGCCAAGGAATTTTCTTGAGGTGGAAATAGCCCTCCACAGATGCTGAGAACATCATAGATGTTCCCTCACCCATTTGCTAAAGGTAAATCCATCTGTGGGGACACCCTAGGAGCCAGTGAAATCAGGCAGTAAGGTACCCAGTGTGCCCAGATAGCTGCTTGGCAGAGCTGTGGGGATAAAAAGGGACCATCAGGAGGGCCACATAGTGCTCGGCAGCAGGCAGCCCCACTGTGCCCACAAGCTCCTGAGTACGCAGGCATGCTGCTCTGCAGACACCCCTAAGGGTCCCCATTCCCATTGTCCTTCTGGGCAGCAACCACCTCAACTCTGTTCTGCTGCAGCATGGGTGTCCTGTGTATTCCAGACATGCCATCTGCTCCTCTACCCCATTCCCCAGGAATGTGCAGGAGAGAGCAGGCAGCCTACTGCCCTCCTCAGTTGCAATTTGAGTTAAGATGGACAACAAATATTGCAATACACCCATATTGATTAGATGCCAATGGCTCACCTCTCATGGTGTCTGTTATGGGTCACAGGTTCTCCTGCTTGTCTCAGCTACATCAGACAGCAGTTGTTGCAGTCAGAGTCCCGCTCAGTTCACCTCACACAAGGCACAAATTGTTGCAGCACAAACAAACCAGTAGGCTGTAACAAGGCTTTTGCCATCAGTCTACTGTCCATGCTGCTTCTCCTTCCTCCAGAGGCCAAACCACACAGCTCCTCCTCCATCCAACCACCTCTCCCCCCATCCTCAGGGCTATTTAACTACTTAGCAGGAACGAGCTACACCTGCACATCATCCATGTCAATCAACCCACTGCCTCTGAGGCAAGGCCACAGCTGCATGTTATCAATGCTAATCAACCCACTGCCTTCATTCCTCTACACTCCTCCATGGGGAAAGCAGAGAGGAGAGCTACCTTTGTTGTCTAACAGAGACTACTCACTCTGGCCTGATAGCATTGAGGTGGGCTTACAGGTAGGTGCAGGTAGTTTCTGTTTGCAGCTTGAGCCCCATGCACAGGTTACAAGTGCTGTGTCTTTAAGCAAAAAGTGTTGATCCTGGGAAAAGAGGTTAGTATAAGCTTGGGAACAAGATTTGGTCCTAGCAGCATGTCCTGCATTTGCCTCCATCCTGCTTGGGTGGCCAAAGGGCAGGACTGTGCTCCAGCGGGACCCTCTAAAGAGGTTGCACCTCTTTTCTTCAGGCTTAGGATATCCCAGCATAGAATTAAACAAACCACTCATTGTGCCAGGTCTCCCTCTGGCAGCATCAGTCTCCAGGAGCGCATCACCCACGAAGTCCTTGTCTTGTGTCATGCCAGCCAAGGTGGCAGAGGGTCATGATGGGGCTGACAAGCTGGCTGCAGCACCACTCCTGCTCCCAGCACTGGCAGCCTGGGACATGCTTGTGAAGGTGGCTTAAAGAGCAAGCACCAGACCTGGCCGCTGAGGTACCTGCTCTGGTGCTCTCATGATGAAGCACTAGGGCACTGGTGAAACTGCACTTCATGGGCAGTTGGGCACAGCTGAGGGCTGGGTTAAAGGAACACTTGATTTAAGCCCAAGTTTGTAGAAATGAAGTCTCCACATGCATTTAAATGATACAATATACATTTTTCCACAGCCTCAATGCAAGATTTAAGTTTAAAAAAAAAAAAGCAACAGTGAAAATCTTGAAATAAGCTTTGCTATCTTCATTTTGGCCAGAAGATGAATTGGCATAAGTTATTCAGAATGAACATGCTTTAGGAAAGGGAACATATGTGCCTAGAGAAGAAAAGATTGAAAAAAAAAAAAAAGTATAGATTAAAAACTTCGTGATCTCATTTGGACCATCTTATGTGAGTTACTACCCTGGAAAACAGAAAGTCTTTGCTACTGAATATAGGGGGGAAATATAATTTGCCAAAAAATCTCATTGAAAGATGAAATAAAATTCCTTAAGCTAAAAGTACTCAGATGCTAGAAAATTTGTATCCATTGACTATTTTGGCAATAATTATATAGCTGACTACAGCTTAACCAAACACTTCAGAAAACAGAATATTCCTTTAAATAATCCCTTTCATTAAAAGAAAAGGGATTTGTTCCTATTTGGTTCCCCAAAGAAGCATTTGCCATTGTTTAGTTGGCAGAAACACCTTTTCAAAATACCATCGGAGGTGGAACGCCCCTCGCTCTGGGAGCCACTATTATATCCCAGTCATCCGTTAACTTACCCCATTCTCTATACCACAAGCAGCATGAGCATGTCAAATATCAGCCTCATCAAAATTTTAAATAGCAAAGAAGCCCGTCTGGGCAGCACTGCCCATATCACACTACAGTGGCCAAAATGAAACCTGAGCTACAGCTTGCTGAAGTTCTTGCTTTTCTGGGTAAAGATTTTCCCATTTCATCTCTTCTCTCATCACAGAGGTAATTTATGTCTTCCTGATGTCTCTTCTGTAAGACTGGAAAATAATTAGCACCTATTCCAATTAATGCATTTTCTTCATACTCTATGAATGGGGACTCTCGAGGGCTGCCCACAAGCCACTGTGTCGTTGCTCACGGTGGAGCCTCCTCTGAAGTGAGCAGGGCATTTCTGGCCTTGCTCATGTCCTCCAACTCTTTCTGCAGAGCATCCTTCTGAAACGATGTCCTGTCTCCCTTCAGTCACAGTCTCAAACCTTGTTTTCAGATGTTCACCCTTCCCACCCAAGCCAAAAACCTCTGTAGAGAGACCCCACAGACAGAAACCATGGTTCTTCCACTTGCCCTGCCAGGCAAGGCTGATACAGCCAACCTCAGCTACTGACCTCCAGCTGGGGGACATGTTTAAAGCCAGATGCCCTGCCAAGCATGTTGTTGACCTTGAACTGCACTACATCCCTGCCTGTCCACTTTCCTCTGCCCTCCTTCCAGCCAGCAGCAGGAGCCTCCCACGGTCTTTCTCAGGAGGCATCTGCTGGCAGGGCACAGCTTGCACGGATCTCTCGGCTACACAAGAATCCCTCCTTCTTCATTCAAAGGGCGTCCAAGCCCACTGACCTCCAGAACAGGCTGAAAGCCCTATCTGTTTCCTCCAGCTCTTCATGATGGGGAACAGGGTACAGCCTGGGATCCTGTGGGCTGATAAAGCATTTCTGATCTTCAGCTTTCCAACAATTCAGTTGCATTCAGGGGTTGTGGTAGTGACGAACAATGCATTTCACTTTCTCTTCTTGCCATCTATATTGGGTTTTGTGCTATCCAAAGAATCAATGACCTGCATTTTCAGAGGCAGTGACCTCTCACAGCACTTGTGCTGCTCAGCACCATAGAAAAAGTAACCACTGAAGTCTGTGGTGAGTTTTACCTACAAAGTTTTTTTCAATCTAAAAGTATAAATAATAACTACTTCTGAAGCCCTCCAGCATCCATGTGGCCATGAGCAGCTTCTTGCCCCCGGAATATGCAAAAGCCCGATTTCTAAAAAAGTTACTGCTTATGCACACACTAGGTTGCTGGTAACAGACTGGCTGAAAGATTGCTTCCAGTTCACACTTCAGCTAAAAATAAAAAATGTCTGGAACACTTTTTCCTTTCACTTGCTGCAGATTACTAAGCAGATCAGCTGAGGAATTATGCTTTTCTCTATAGCACCCACCGGAGCCCAGATGGAGCATCTTTTAAGCCTAGAGAATGACACCAAAGACGACACCAAAGTTTTAACTTCTATATTATTCTTAGATGTGATTGTTGTAGGACCTCTGAAGTCCTGATGCCACGTAACTTCATCACTCTCTCTTATTCTGGGACACCTCTTCCCAGGGGGGACAGGCTCAGAATCCTTGGGTGTTAAGAAGAGAGGTAATCCATATGGAATCAGAGGAACAGACAGTAAACTTCTGAGTGTGAAGTTTACTTATCAAAAATGCTTTACATAAACCAGATCTATGCCCAGAGCTGTGTCTCAGTTCATAGTAAGCCCTTAAGAAAGGGTATGTGCAGCTAATGGAAAACAAATGTCTGTTTTGGCAGGGCTTGCAGCTCATGTCAGTTATTTTCCCCCCTTTGCTGAAGAAATAAAGAAATTGTCAAAATGAAACTGGCTGACTGAAATGTTCTGGTTTTCTCTTAACCATTTGAGTGCTTCTCTGATACACAACATATGTGACAGACCTTATCTTTGTGATTCAGGAAAAGAAAAAAAACTGCTGAAGAAATCATGTTCTTTTTCATTAAAACATACAATGTCCTCAGGAAGGAAGTTCAGAGTTGAAAATACAGATATGCTTCATAGCTTGATAGCTCTCAGTAAGGACTGTTTTAATTAGAAAGTAATTTCTAGACTTTGTTTTGCTGGAGTCTGGCCAAAAAAAAGAACAAGAGTACCAAGCAATCTTTAAACTGTTTTCTAAAGAAAACAAAAGCTTAGAGAGGGCAGAATTATTAGCTGTGGCCTAATGCCTCAAAGCAAATTATATAAAGTATAGTCACTGTTCATTCCTCTGGCAAAGAGCATTACTGTCAACAGAAGCACAGAAACCACCAGAAAATTATTCATCATCAGGATTATGGTCACTAACTCGTTTAAACCGTACCAAACCACAAATAGTGTTGTTAACCCAGAAGACAATCAAGAGTCTGACTTTAACGCAGTAATTACATGAATTTGGGGTCACTGAACAGCCTGTGGGATATTGGCCATGGTCGAGAAATTGGTAATATGGAAATAGGAGGGCCAGCAGGAGATTCCCTGAACTTTGCCTTCCTTTGGCCTGAAGGGACTGATTTCCCAAAGCCTTATCTCACCCCTGGGAGAGCGGAGAGCAGATCCCAGAAGCTGCAAGGACAAGATTCACTCCTCTTCCATGCTTTCTTTCCTTAGGCAACCACTTGGAGCATGGTTAGAGGGAGACCAGACTGGCCTTATTTTCATCAGGTGCAACCGATGTGTTCAGTTCTTCCCCAGACACATAGCTGAGGATGCTCACATACACATAAAACCCTCAATGATGCAGATGGATAGGTGCTGCTGAGTAACTCCGTGTTCACCTGTCTTCGTACCGTGACGGTGTCTTGTCATGAAGACAGTTATAGCCTCTTGTCATTAAGACAGAAAACACTGTTTCATTTTCTGGAAACAAGTAGTCAATAGAGGTCACTGGAAGCCTCAGCAAGTGTCCTCCTGCCCAGGTTAAGGACACAGGAGAGGCTACTCCAAAATTTGGAACATGTGGATGTAGGGGCTTGGCATTACAGGGGTGTTACATCAACAAAAGAAGCACAGAGAGAGAGAAAGGGAGGAGCCATAATGCAGGCACACTCACGGTCACTGGTATGTGACCCTGGGAGAAAGCCACCAGAGAGCTTTCTGGGATATATGCTAAAAAATGTGGTTTGGGACTGTAAGAAAAGAAATAGTCATACATGGTTGGACTGCTCCTGTGTTCAAGCCAGTGAGCTTTGTAGGCTCTTTAAAAATAAGGGGATTTCACCAAAGAAAGCAGTAAGGCAGCTAGGCATTGTAGCCTTCCACACTCAAGAAGCAAGGCAAAGCCATGGCATGACTGAAAACCTATTGTGGAACAGACCTTCCAAGAAACAAAAGAGTCCAGGAGCTTTTACGTCAATATGGAAGTTGCTAACTTGAGTCTTGCTGGAGTGACTGATTCCTCAGCCAGCCATTCCTCTACCTTCAATACAAGGAGAAATTCTCTGCAAAACAACAGCTTACAGCCAGCAATGGCCAAAAAAATCTTCCTGAAAGCTTTCTGTCTGCCCAGACCCTGTCACTTTGCTCTGATCTCCCCTCTTTGTGCTTCAGCCCAAATGCCTTTGTGCCTCAGCTTTTCCTGACCCACTGACTGAAGCTTTGTTTAGCCTTTACTGCAATGTCTAACACCCTGGCCTTCAGGCTCAGTGCTCACCACCTCCTTGCTCTACCCCTGAGCTCATGTCTCTCCTGGTCTCCTTGCTTCTCTCTTCATTACAAATTCAACCCCAATCTGCCTATCCACTGGGCCTTCTCCACACATATTCCAGAGATGAGCTGCTGCTGTGATGATGAAACTAAGAGGCATTAGATCCACAAAGAACCTAAAGCTAAAGAACCCAGTTAAAAGTCATGCCCTGGGTAATGAATTGGACCCATCAGAGAATTTTGCTATGACAGGAATTTCACAACCTTGTTGTAACCTACAGAGATCCAGGAAGTAGAGATCAGATTATGTCAGCTCAAGTAAGGAAAACATCTGCTAGTTTAAGGAGACCATTCGCTAAGAGGCTTATTTATCTTAGTTTGTTATCCAGCCCACATAAATTGCTGGGAAGATGAACAGAAAGGTGTTTCCACCTTGAAGATGTGAACTTGAAAAAAAACCACTAAAGAAAAGAGAAGAAAGAATATTCCAGGGTAGAAGCTCCTTGAGTTTAGATTCAGTTTGGCTGAGCATAGCATGCGGTGGAACTTAAATGAATGCCTTCAGCATAACTTGAAGATACTTTTTGTTTAGGAATTGTCCTTATCTCAGATATTATCACCTATAGAGCAGCAGTACAGCAAAGACTGATGCAAGGGGAAGAGGCTCCATAAACAACTACCTCATCATTTCATAACTGCAAAGGACAAAGTCATCTTACAAGCTATTAAAAATTGTTCCAAGAACCTTAGCCATCACTTGGCAAAGAACAATGACATCAGAGACCTTTTAGGGCTGGCCACAGAGAAGTGCAAGTCACTGTGAAGGAATCATGTCCTGTACCACATATGGATGCTACCCTACGTACTGTAGTGGACCCACCTGTTTTTCCATTTTAAAAGGAAGTAATGACAAATGGACCCAGAAGATAGGGGAAAGCCTGTAGCATGGGGTCTGAGTCAATAGAAAAGACTGTGATTGCAACAGCTTGTAGGACACAGAGATCACTTTGGAATAGGTGAAAGACCTCTCTAACCATCTTTGTTGACTCTAAATTCTATCTTGTGGCTTGCTTGGAAAAAAACCCCAACATTCAGAGAAGCATAATCAGCAAGGAGGGAATTTCCACCAACAAAAGAAAAACAAGACTGCAGAAACGGCCAGATTTCCAGCTTTACAGATGTGCAGACCTTTGTAGTGCTCTGTCATGACAGAAAGTTCATTTGGGGCTTTTACAGGATCCTGGAAAAACTGCACACACTTAGTGAACATGGGAGAACATTTCCCTGGTCACCTGAATGCAATGAAACTTCTCTGGAATTTTAAAAATTCCTTATGACCCCTCCTGTCTTGTACCTCAAAACTTGTAACATTGGACACAAATGCCTCCATATATGGTTTGGGGGCAGCATTACCACACAGGAACACAAAAAGCCATGAAAAATGGTGGACTGGTACTATAAAACCTAAGACCCCTAAGATGAGAAGCATCTGAGTATAAATTACCCTTGACACAGCTTTCCTGGGACAATCTTCTGTTCAGGACAGTCTCTTTCCCTGCTAGGGTTCTTTGCCTTCAGGAGTACTAAGGGACAATTTGCAGCCTTCCTGGAAAAGCTGGAACACTCTGATTTTACAGTCACATAAAGGTTTTGGCATGAGTAGAAGCAGCCAGACAGTGCTGGTAAGAGATGAAGGTGTTTTTGAGGAGGAAAAGAACTGATAGGTTTCTCAAAGAATCATGTGGGCCTAAGAAGAAATGATCCCTCCTTCCCTTGATGCTATTTGTAGAACTAGAAATTGCCCCTGACAGCTGCTCTTCTGGTGTTTTCTAGCAAGCATGGGCTACTTCAGAAGCCTCAAACACAGAAATTGGGAAATAGAGACTCTGACCACAGCCAGAGTTCTCGCGATTTAATTCTGTACGGGTCTGTCGTGGTTTAACCCCAGCTGGCAACCAAGCATCACGCAGCCGCTCGCTCACTCCTCCTCACCCAGAGGGGTGGGGAGGAGAATCAGAAAGGGATGTAAAAGGGTTGAGAAAAGAACAAATTAATAGGTAAAGCAAAAGCCACACATGCAGGCAAAGCAAATCAAGGAGTTCATTCACCACTTCCCATCAGCAGGCTGGTGTTCAGCCATCTCCAGGAAACCCAGGCTCCATCACGCGTAACAGTTACTTGGGAAGACAAACACCATGCCAGATGTTCCCCCCCTCCTTCTTCCCCCATATACTCAGCATGACATCCAATGGTATGGAATACGTCCTTGGCCAGTTCAGGTCAGCTGTCCTGGCTGTGTCCCCTCCCAATTTCCCATGCTCCTCCAGCCCTCTCACTGGCAGGGCCCAAGGAACCAAAAAATCCTTGATTTAGTATAAATATTACCCACCAACAACTAAAACCATCAGTGCGTTACCAACATTGTTCTCACATCAGAGCCAAAACACAGCACTGCGCCAGCTATTCGGAAGAAAGCTAACTCCATCCCAGCTGAAACCAGGACACTGTCCCAGCGCCTTTCATTCGTTCTCCCTTGGTCTGTGTGGATGCTTTACACTTTCAATAGGCATGTACAACTGAGTGATTCAGGAAACTCACCATTTCTTTTTGCTCAAATCATGTTGCCTCAGAAGCTACCAATTTGCCCCAGGTACAAAGGGAAGTCATTGGAATTCAAATCCGAGTTGTAACCCCCTGCAATAGCATTTGTCAGTGATTTAGCTCTCTGACTAGCATCCCTGCGCAGCTGGCTTGCAATGCATTTGCAAAGCAGTAACACCAGGACCAGGTGTTACCACCAGGTAACACCAAAGTGGTAACACCAGCAAGGACCAAGATCTGATCATGTGAGTGGTTTGATTTGCTTCTTAGGAAGCAAAAGGAACTTGTGCTTTCCAGTCACCTTCTTCCTGGGCTTCTATGAGTCTTCCTAATGTACCTGGCAAGTCAGTACTTCCAGAAGATGTTCTGCAGACTTCAGGTTTGTAAGCAATGTAGCCCCACCATGAAGTAGGTACCAGGCATGAGCACAAGGCAAAATTGCACCCAGCTATGACTGTGACTGCTGAGACACCCCCTTGATATCACTTCTGGCTACCTCACACTGCCTGTTCTGATGACAATAGTTGAGTTTCTCAGCACCAACACGGCTTTCCTGACAACACTGCCCTTGGGCTGGTACCTCTCCTTCAATACCCAAGTGCAAGCAAGTAGTAGAGGGACAGAGCTTTTGCTCAAAGAAAAATGTTGGGAAGGAATAGGTTTTTAAATGCTCTAAGCAAGTTTTAGCCACTCTTTCTTGTCAAAGATAAACCATGGGAACTTCTTTTATGGGGAAAAGCAGATAACTAAAAAATGGCACAATTCTTCATTCTTATAATCTGGAGACTTTTATGGAGAAGGCAAAATCATTTTTTCTCATGTTGCTGAAACCAAAAAGTCTTTGTTCTTTCATTCCCCTAACCAGAGGTATGACAAAACATGTCAAAAGATCTTTCCGTGTTGTCTTCTCGCTCCTGCATCTTCCCCTGCCTTTCTGTCTGCAGCCATGTGGACTCCTGCTAATCCAGCCTTTTACATGGAGGTGAAGAGATCATTCATAACTGTGCACTTGGAACAGCTCTCTAAGAACTTTTCCAGCAACCCATTCACTATAGCCCTCTGAAAAAAAGGTATGAAATAATCTCTCCATGTTAGTATTACATTATTTATGCTTCATTCCAGCTATCTCCTTGTTTCCTGTGGACAACATGTTGATTTATTCATGCTGTGAGGCAACCTCCTCTGACTGTGTTTCCAGCAAAAAACTGAACAGGAGATTTAGCCGCCTACTCCCCAGATGTGCAGTGGCTCCAGCTCTATGGCATCTGTGTAAACATCAGCAATAAACTTCTGACTTTGAGATTAAATAGGGAGGGGTTTTCCTTTTACTCCATGTTCAGGCATCTTGGATCCAAATATTTTAAAGGCATCTTTGGCATTTTTCGTTATGAAAGCATTTTGCATGCTATTCATCAAGGAAGCATGTGCCCAGGAATCCAGCCACTACTGGGAGACATCAACCCATGGGACACCCCCATTAGAGGTCAAGGCTGTGGTGTTCCCATGAGGGAATATGCCAAGGAAGAGCACACGTCTGAGCTGCTCAGGTATTAAACAGAGTTCCAGAGGCCTGCTTGAGCTGTGGGGCTGTCAATGTAGCGCAAAAATGAGGATGTTGTGAGAAGGGTTATCCTAAAGTATTTAAATATGGGCAAGTTAGGTATGCTATTTAACCAGTGGTAATTACTTATATATAAGAAGAAAAACAAACCAACCCAAAAATAAAATATCACCAACTGGGTGTTTATCAGCCTAGTGGTTAATTCCTTGAAATCAGTGATCTATTTTAGTATTTTATAGGAGCTAAAGCAATGCTTCTGTTTAGCAATATACTGCAGAAATGGCCTAGAGGAAGGGCACCAATGGAGCGTAGCTGCCTTCAGTGGGAAGTGCATCATCTGGAAAGCTCCTTTTCACATGAGACAGGTTCAGTTCATTACCCTAATGACATTTTTTTGCTCTACTCACTCAGCTTGTACAAAACATGCCATTGTACTTGGGCCCACAACTTGCTTAGGGGTAGAAGATGGGCTGCCAGAACAAAAGCAATCAGAGCTGGTATGGGGCAGCCAGCAGGGCTGGATGGGGGCAGAACAGCCTGGTTCACGCTAACCGCATCATTTTCTTAATTGTAGCTCACTGCAGTGGATTTTGACCTGCAGGACTCTGCCAGGGAAGGGCCCTCCATTCATTACCTCCCATATCCCTCCCTTGGCTAGGTTTACAACTGCCAGAAAAGGGGGCTTTAGCTGGGGGCTACACTGGTTTTCCTGCTGCTTGAGTGCTTGACTTCTCAATATTTTAAATGTATTTTAATTTAAGAGCTGGAGCAGTTTCTCATTAAAACCCACTGAAATTGCCCCTCTTCAATGATGAGTTTAATCCCTGAATTATTAATACCCACCAATGAAAGGCGGGAGATGGATGTTACTGCCCTGAATTGGTAATGTTGCTGGAAGAAGAAAGCACTACACTAACAGACAACAGACAGACCAAGGGCTCTAGACTTAGCTTGTGTGGCTGGTTTTCCAGTTCAATAACATCTGATTTCAATCACTTCTAAACAAACTTCTGAAGTATTTTGTACAACCAGCTAATGTCTCTATAAATATCTTCTGTTTAACTATGGACAAATTATCTCCCAGCTTGAAAAGCTAATCAGGGTTTGTTGAGGGAGGTGTTTCCTTCATCTGTCTATAACAAATAATTGTCAATAAGAGACAAAATGTTGCTTTGGCTCTTACCCAGCTGAATCCCACCATGTGTACTCTGCAGCTATACAGTACAGAACTGCAGGGTCCTATATAGCTTTGTAACTCTGGAAAACTCTAGCAGATTTACAATTAAATCACCTCTCTTGCCAGGGGTTACTTTCCGAGTCAAACTTCAAAACCCAAGAGTGCCCCAAACCTCAAGTTAAAAAGAGGAAGTCTTTTGACCCTACTTCACTTTGAAGTCCAAGGTCTCGTGCAATGCATGGTCTCCTTGGGCCAGAGCATCCCTGGCTGGCAGACTGTCCTGCAGAAGGAGGTGCTCCCCACCAGCATCCTGTGAAAGCCCGTTGAGAATTATATAGGATAATGCACTTCTGAGTTAATCTCAGCTCTATGGAGCAGCTCAGAGAGCTTCTGGGGTGAGGCATGGGCTCCTCAGAGCACCAGACACGCTTGTCCCTTAGCCATCCTCTGCCCATCTGTGTGTCTGTCTCACATGTCACCCCAGCACCAGGCAAGCTGTGGGCAGGGTTTTTCCCCCCGAGCACACAGCAGGCAAGCCGAGGCAGCCAGGGCTTTGCTGGCAGATGCTGGGCAAGGCTTGGAGCCCAGCTCGGTGGCAAACAGCTATGGCTGGGGACCTGCCCCCTTCCACAGCCTGAAACCTGCTGCTTGTACCGTCCCCACAGGAAGATTCCCACTGGGAAAGGGAAGATGGTGAAATGCAGGCAACACCCTCCTGTAGCTCCTTTATATTTAGCCTTGCTCCCCTCTCTCCTCTCCTGGGGTGTCAGACAAAAACATAGGTTGCACTTTCTGGCCCAAACACACGTTTCCTGACACACTTTGCTGTAAGCAGGACCTTTAAAACTATTTTCATAAAAGCTGATTTGGCTGTGAGTGTAGTCACGTGTTTTATTTGAGTGAAAGCTATGTCTTCCTCCTAATAACTTCTGGTAAACAAAGACCTCCTTACAAATCCTGATGGGAACTACTGTAAAGATGCTGGTGCATTGCACAAACCAGCCAAGGCAGAGGGAGCCTGCACAACCACAGCTCTGAACAAATGACCCAAATCACAGCTTTCATTTCCACTGGGAACTGTGGCTGTGCCATACACCGTGGCTCCTGACAAAGGAATTAATCATTAAAAACCCCCACTAGTGGGGCTAAAGCATGAGATAAACCGAAAGCATTTGTATTTATATTCCTAAATTCAAAATACACGATGTTTTGAAAGTGCCATATTGAAATATAAAGGAATTGCTGAAATCTTGATTTACGCTATAGTTAAACCCAGCTTTGGAACATCTGCCTGTCAATGACCATATCATTATGAGCAGATGCTGTCTTCAAAGAATTAGACAACACAGGGGGAGGAGATATTTCTTTTTTTCTCTCTCCTGTGTGTATGCGTATGTACCCGTGTATACAGCAATCCAGAGCAATTGCCTTTGAAGAAAAACATGGAGTTATGCCACATCACCCTGGCATTATATATATATATATATATATATATATATATATATATATATATGTCTACAGGCATCCGTTACACATAGGTGCTATGGCATAGTTTCATAAGTTTTACACTGTGCAATTCCCCTTGATGATACTGACAGTCCTAATAAGTTCCAAAGAGTTTGGCCTCCATTATATCCTGCAGCTGAAAAAGCTTGGCAAGAAATAATTCAGCAGAAAACTTCAAGTTTCCCCTACGTACACCTTACTTTAAAAAAAAAAAAAAAAAAAAAAAGAAGAAGAAGAAAGAAAACTAAAACTTTGGCATAGTATCCAGTTTAAAAAAAACACAACATAGCAGTAGCGAAACCTACATCTTGCTGTTGTCTGCTGGCAGTCTGTGAGAGGCAGCAAAAACACAGTCTGTGTATGTATCACCTTCTGTTTTCCTCTTTTTGAAGACATATAAGTAAGACAATCCTCCTAGTAAGACAATCAAGAAAAAACATACCTGAATCTCCTTCTTTTCAAGCAGGAAATTGCCGTATACTTGAAAGCTGCTGTGCACCACCGGTAGCTAGGTTTTTGCTAATATTACCATTATCACAGAGTTATCTGAGGAATGCAGTGACTGCCAAGCAGCAAGGAGCACATCTGGGGTATGTCTAAATAAAGAGTCTGAAAAACATATACCTTGATGCTCTCTGTCCAGCAGAAAACCTTCTTATTGTTACTGTGCACTAACCAACCCTTTATGAAAGGCACAACCAGACGGTTCACCTGTTAGGTCACCACTAGGCTGTGATTTGTGGGTGACACATAGCACCGAAGCAGTATTTACATCACCACAAATAACCAGAGGCACCAGTAAACACTGCCAGCATCATCTGCAAAAGAAATTAGTTTGGATGCTGATATTCTGACTCAGGTGTGGTATGATGGGAAAGGAGAAGACTATTGACACAAGAAGGAAAAAAACTACCCAGACAGGATCTCAAAATCGCTTTCAAATGAGACAAAGAAACAATTGCTATTGCTGGCAAGGGGCAAACTCACACTTCATTCATGTGGCTACACTCTGTTCTGCAGGATCAGGGTTTCCCATGAGAAATAACTGGCTAAGGGAATGGCTAAATCTCGTCTGGGAGGTTGCTGGTTTTATCAGTTTGGTCTCGTGAATTATTATGCCTCCCTCTTTCACTAATGAACCTGCTCTCTCCAACTGATGCAGATCTGCTTTTTCAATGTAATCTAATTTAATATTATTACTGTACGTTCCTCTATGCCACCATTAGAAAAGGCATTCGATTGCCAAAAATGCCACTTCCCCAACTGTACACAGAACATGAATACTAATCATTAATACAAGTGCATGGGCAAAATTATTTATTTTTTTGTTGAAAGGTTATTTAAAGAGTGACTAGATGTTCTTCTGTACAAAAATACTTAATATGCACCTTCCTCTTTCCTCTCATATTAAGGAAGGGCACAAGGCAGTGGGGTCCTCTCTGTAGCCCGGTGTACATGCAAGCGGAATATTCTCCTGTGCACCCATTCTTAAGGATATCCTACTCAGCCAACTTTTTGCAAATGAAACCCTTGATATATTGAGTGTCACTCTCTAAGTATTCCTGGAAAATTACTTTTCTTTTGCTAAACAAGGCTTTTTACACTCCATGAGCCTGCGTGACACAAAATTCTGTGTACAGTTGTAAAAATGCCTTCTGCTGTCTGTACTGCCCTGGCCTCTCGAGTGGTGGGAAGGCACCAGAATCTGGGCTGCAAATTGGTCCCTGGTGAGACTCTTCAAATGTTGACCAAGTTCACACATAACTGAGCACAAATTATTAAATAATTTTTTTTTTAGAAAAAAGTTTGCATTTTATTCCAATCCAGTGCAACAGCCACCATTAAACACCCTAAAGTTTATGCAATAAAAAAGTAATATTATTGCTTCTGTCCAAGTCTTTTTTCCTGTCCAGAGTGAAAAGTAGTCTTGCTAAAAACCCATTCAGGAGGTTCCAATTATTTCATCTTCTACACAGAGAGGTAAAAAAAAAACCCTAACAAATTCGGATGTTTTTCAGTCAGCTATTACTATCACTTTGTTTATAACAGCAGTAAAAAGAAACAGAAAATCCTGTTTCCGAGAGTCATCATGACACCTATAAAACTGTACAGGCTGGAAGATTAAAATGAAAGCCTAAAAAAAGATACAGCATAAATGGTCCATCCAAAAAGACTTTAAAGGTGGTTTTGTAAAATGTCAACACATCTACATTTTCAAAAATGATGATGAAAAGTCTAAGTATCTATAAGAATTTTATTTATACTGTGTTGGGTGTTCTTGTGCCAAAACTAGATATTACTCATAGAAACAAGAATAAAAAGCACTTCCATACTTTTAAAGCAAGATAATGTTTTATCTATAGTCATCCACCCTTCTAAAAGCAAGTTATACTGTAATGCATTGTACTCAGAGACACCAAACCTGGAAAACATATCAAACAGTTACTACATGTTAAAAATATATATTCGGTGATAATGCTCTGCAGAGAGCAGTGAAAAATAATGACTTCAGACAAAATACCTGGCCCATGCAGTTAATGACATTTGTCTGTGTGCTGGCTTTGGACAAAGTAAAAAGCGCAAAAAAGAATAAAACCAAAAAAATACACACACCCCCTAAAATTTCCCGTCTAAACAGACCCTGAATCAAAATTGCAGGTCTGAACACTCTGAAAGAGTGACCAGGGGGGACAAAAAATCCCAGTCTAATCTACACAGATGAAGCTGATCTTCACCTTCCACTCAGTTTAAGTCACTAGAAAAAGCAACAAATCAAAATGCATTTATCAGTTTTGCATCCACCCAAAACACTCTATGGTGGTCAAACACGACCACGTAGGAGATGGTATGACCGCATCTTGGTCCTGTTACTGCTCTCTGTGGGAGGTGTTCCCCTGCATCCTGTGCCAGATGGACCTCAAATACCACCAAATCCCAACAGCCCAGTTTGATGTGTTCTGCACAATGGTAATGAACAGGCCCATGCTTATTGGACAAGAAATCAAAAAGATTGGTCTGCTCGAGCCCAGGCTGGTTTTGAAAGAATTAGACCAGACAGCTTTTCTTTAGGATCAGACATTTCCTTCCAAATCACTGGGAGACAGCAGAAAGGGGATCTCAATGCCCCATGTCAATAATCGCCCTTTGGACCAGCGCAATGTCTGAAGTAATCTCAGCCCATGAGCTGAAATGTCTCCTCTAGACGAATTGCAACAGGTAGTTGCAAATAATGTGGATATTTTTAGGCAAAAGCAATTGTCATCAAACCTAAAATCACCAAGGCAATACAGCAAGTGCTAAATTGTGGCTTCAGCATGGAATAGCTGATCTTTATTGAAAGGCAAAAGCTTTAAGAAAACTGGGTGGACCACATGACAAGCACTGCAGCCAGTGCTGGCTGTCACCTAACAGGTAGGATTTTCAGTCACACAACAGTTTAACCGATAAACTGGAAACACTGAAATCTAAACTAGGCAGGAAAACTCACAATCTAAAGCTCTTTGAAGTCTCTCCAGCTTCAGACAAACTTAATGCCTTTGTTAGAAGGTGAAGGAGGACTAACAGCCCAGCGCCTCCCGGATGGGCACAGGATTTTACCATTCCTCCAGCTTGGCCCAGTCCTACAAATTTCCTTGCCCTTCCTCCTTGTTTTCAGCAGAATGCCTTCTCCTTTGCAGCACCTCAGCATCTGGTCCAGCCCAAAGGCACATCTCTGCTTTATCAGTTCAGCACCTCTTTTCACATTTCACTTGAAAATGCACACGCCAGATAAGGAGAAATTTCTTCCAGATGTCAGGAACTGAACATGAACGCATCCTCGTACAGAGAGGTGGTATTATGTGATGGGAACACTGTGGGATAATTAAAAATGGAAAAAAGTCTTCTTTTAGAGGTCAGTGTTTAACTTCCAACAAGACATTTTAAGTATTTCATGTCTCCACAGTATTCCTTACTCTAACTGTGCCATCCAGAATCTGTCTAAAGGAAGTAAGTCTTGAGAACGTTTCAGAAAGATGGTCTATGTATTGAATAATGATGAGTTACAAAAATGATAAAGACAAATCTCCCTTAAATCCAGCTTGGTCCTAGAGTCTGTCCTGTCCAGCTCAAAAGAAGTGCCTCGCCCCCAGAAGCTTCCCCTAAGGGACCTTGGTGCACCTCACCTTGAGAGACATCAGCTCAGCGCCCCCGCCTCTGGGTGGAGGAGCAAAGAGGCATCCTCTGTGTTGTGGCTACAAACTCCAAGTTACACGTATTGCATTTTCTAGACATAAGGCATGTTTACTCAGCTCCTTGCCACCACAACTTTCCTCGTACAATGGGAACAAAACAAATGGACCACTTGTTCTAAAATCCAAGTGTAGTAAATGCACGTGACTGAATGATTGCTGCCATAGTAGTGGTTTATGACTTACTACATTTAGATTGGTTCTTTGTAGCTGCGTGAATATATATTATTCTGCTTCATATGAGAGTAAGTCTGGTTCTGATTAGGCTTGCAGAGAGCTGTCAGAAAGTCAGACTCAAGCAAATAAGCCCCTGTAGGTTCACTTGGAAAAGCCCATAAAATGTCTGCTGTTCATTTAAATTAGACTCAGAAAGAAACACAAACCTGAAAGCTGCCAGTGTTTATATATTTGATTAAGAATTTTTTTTTCTTGGGGGGCAGAGGAGGCTGGGAGAGGAGTTGTACTGGGAATGAGCCTAGTCAGAGAGCAGCCTTGGGCCCAGACCCTCACTCTGCACACAAAGCAAAGGAAAAACAGGCTTATGTAGGCACCCTGAGCTATAGCATAGCCATAAGAAATCCTTCCCTTGAACCAAAGCCCAGCAGCGGAGGAGGAGCACAGCCACTCTGCGGTCATTTCTGACAGCACCAGGTTGTGGCAGCAGCTAAACAAGTTCTGAGAATACTTTCCTGTACACGGCTTGCTTAATTGCAGTTTTCCTACACATCTGTGAACCTCAGTTGAAGAAATCTTCCTGGGCTGCAATCCCGGTGGCAGGGCACGATGGCTTGTGACACCTGAGCTCCTCCAGGACTAGCTCAGGTCTCCCCACGGGGCTGCCATGCCCAGAGTACGGCCCCTGGCCCACACACGGATGCCCCTACGTGCAGTAGCATGTCGCCCTGCTCAGAATGGGTATGCTGAACAGCCTCTTTAGCCTGTAGTGTGCCTTTATTTTCTTAAGGCTTAAATATCCACACTTTAGCTGTCAAGGGGTGAGGTCTTGCACCCCCAGCTGGGATGATAACATTGATGTCACCTCCAGCTCTCACGCCATGCTGTCTGAAATGCTGCTTACAATTGGTTTACTTAGGAGGCATCGCCTGAACCCCCCGCCTCTGCTGCTTCTGGGACGAGCAGGCTGGCTGCTCCCGGCCCCTCTCCCTTCTGTGCACGCACATGTGCATCCTCCGCTCTCCCACACCCCGGCTCACACATTCTCCTTGTGAAAATAATAGGCTCAAAATTCCCCTCCTTTGCCTGCCTGCCTCATCTGGGTCCCGCAGGTTCCAGCACGTCCCCTCCCCATGCGTGGATCCACGGGTGTTCTCCAGAGCCTTCCTCCAGGCGCCTGCCCGCGTGCCTCCCCCCACAGCCACATCTCTCAGGTTTTGGGGGCCCATCTTCTACTGCTGGACTGCTGTAAGCCCAGCACTGCTTCCCAAAGCCTCTGGCTGCATGTTTTTTCCCTTGGGGATCCACCTGCCCCCTGCACGCATGTGCACAGGTGGGTCTTGTCTGCTGTTCTCACTGCTTTCTCAACATGCTTCTGGCCTCCCCAGCCTCTGCGGTCCCTGGGCGAAGGGCCCCCGCGACCTCAGCCAGCTGCCTGTCCCCAGCTCTCAGGTTAAGTGCACTCTGTCCCCGCGCTGCTGGCACAGACAACCTGGGCTTGAGGCTGGCGCTTCATGGGACAGAAAGGACAGACTTCCTCGGGGTTTTGGCATCATGACTGCTAATTACTGAACAAGCCGAGAAATAAGTAGTTCTAACCATGACTTGAAGGCCCTGCACACATGTGTCTTCAACTACTCTGGATCAGCAAATTAAGCCCCCAGCAAAGAATTGGTACCTTGGACCCCAGAGGAAGAGATTTTCTCTTTCCTTTCTCTTCAGTTGTCTGCTCATCCACCCAGATGCTTATAGAGATGTCGTAGCTGCTGCATCTAAGCAACCAGAACAAAGCACCTTGATGCCCACCGCAGCATCCTGAGGACAGTTTGGAAGTCTCTCGGTATTGAAACTTTCTATTAATTATTCTTATGGCAGCTACAGGAAGGTGGTAAAGCACTGACCTGACCAGTAGGGCAAGCGATGGGTGCTGCCTGCATTTTAATCAGAACCTCTCCTTCCTACCATACCAGGGTCAGGCTGCATTTGGCTGAAGACAGACGTGCTAATTGTAGGAAGCAGTTAATAGGCACAAAAAATTACCTGTATCTTATCCAGCGCTGGCATTTTATTGTTGCCAAAGATGGAGTCTTTTCAGACTTTTGTTTCAATTAGAAGGAACTGGTGCCAAAACCAATTTATCTCAGGCAACTTTCACCATTCGTTGAAGTCTTCATTTATCTGATATTATATATATTTTTTTAACCTGGCCTTGTAATAATTATAAGAACAGCCTGTCTATTCAGGTTCTGAGAAGTCTCCTAGAGAGCAGCTGGGGAGAAGAGCTTGCCTGGCGAAAAACCTGTCCTTGGCTCAACCAAATCTCCCAAGCAGCTCTGGCCCCTGCATGCACTCCATGGTAACGGAGGGAACGAGGAGGCTACCTTTAAGCCTGTTCAAAAATACGGGAAAAGTCAATGATTACCTGCAGGAACGCTTTAAGGCCCACCCATTTCAGGGGTGACTTAGGGAGGCTCTCTAGGTAGAGGCAATCTTCCTTTTGATGCTATTCCCTCTAATCCTCCCGCCCTGCCTGCCTTTCTTGCTCATAGGAACTTGTGCATGTAAACGCTCATCCAGCTGCCTAGGTTGTTTTTATTTATACTAGGTGGCAGAGCTGTTTGAACTGCACAATGCTCAAGCACAGATAGCAATTGATGCTGTGCAATGGGAAGGTGGACGGGTCCACAGCCACCTCACAATGGTAACAGTAAAATTGCATCTGCTCATCTGCATTCGCAGACACATCACCTGCAAAATTACCTGCAAAATCACATTACCTGCTTGCTGCACAAGCAGAGGTAAGGAACTGTCCCTGCCCCAAAGATTTTAGTCCACAAGAGGCAAGGAGCTGTACAGTAGGTGAAATGTGGAGGAAGAACCACGGGGACAATAACTACCTCCTGTGGGTAGGCAGAGACTTAGCTACATTAACAGGATATTGCAGTAAGAATGGGAGCCCTGTAGACGCTGCCTGCTTGGCTATTACCGGTTGCACGGTTCAGACATGAAGTGGTGGCATCAGTCATCCCCAGCCTGGGGAAAGTCCCATCCAACAAAGAAACAGACTTCAAAGCTCTAGATGGTCCAGGACTTGCAGAGAAAGAGCACAAATCCAGAAGCATCACAGAAAATACTTTCACAAGGATATCTGAATCTGTGACAAGTGCCATACGCATATTGTGGAGATGGCCATGATGGCCCTCGGTAAATTTAAAAGATGGACAAACATGACTGAGAAAAAAAAAGCGTTTCTTAAGATGTGAGCACCACAACATTGATCAATCAAAAGGCAAGGAGTTAGGTGACATAAAATACTGCAATCTTATTTTAAGCTCTTGCTGCAAACCATCAGGTACACACATTACATTCTTTTCATGAGGAATTCCTAGTATTTCATTCTGTTAATACTGACAGAGACCTTCTGTCTGTTGAATGGTACCCTATATTTCACAAGTTTGTAGTGACGCTCTGCATTGATTTCTTCTCTTGACAAAGTCCATATAAGCAGAGCAAGGCATCACCCTGTAGTAGTTTTTAGTAATAGAGGAACACACCATGATGCATTATGGCATCTGCAGATACCACTGCCACGATATGTGTGCAAACGGGTATCCAAAGTTCAGAATCTAAAATAATGCCACCCATATGAAAAGCATTCAGAGATGGAAAATCAAAAGCCCACAAAAAAGTGTGTGGATGAAATGATGTTCTAGGAGAAAAAAAAGACTCATCAGTTTGAAACAACTGAGGATAATAAAGCTTATTAATTGATCACAGATGCTGAGCCACTTCCCACAGAGATGATACAATGGCACAGTGAAATGGATAGATATACAGCACAAAGCTCCTGTCAGGACTCATCCTGAATACTGCACACCATTTCTAGTCATCTGTGCTCAAGAAAGATGGATTGGAACAGCAATATACCCAGGGCCACCCAAATAGGATAATCAAAGGAATGAAGAGACTCTTTCTTCAGAGGAGATAGAGAGATTTAGCAATTTTAGCCTAGAGAAACAAAACCTAGAGAAGAGAAGAGATGATTGCTCTCATCAGTAGAGCAAATACCAAAGGAGGGAACAAGGACTTCTGAAGATAAAGAATGATTCTGGCAGAAGAACAGACACATAGCCTGGAAGTGAATAACTTTGGGCTGGGAATCAGAAGAAAATTTCCAAGTATTGGAAAAGTGAAATTCTAGAACAACGCTGCAACAAGAGGTAGAGGGTGGTGCAAAACAAACTTGTTTTTTAAACAGCAATTAATAAGATTAAGAACGTGATTATGCAAAGCAGTTGCTGTGACAGCAGGGCTCCTTCCAGCTCCATCCTGATGGTTCAGGAAATGTGATTGTCCCCATCTTTGATTAGAAAATCAACAGAAGGTGCAGCTAAATGCAGGGAGTATGCTTCTGGTTCAGGGACTTTGCAAAGTTTATCAGGAAAATACTTCTTTCAGTCATACAGAGGGAGTAGTGGAGCAACTTGCTAGCCAGCCATGACAACTAAACAATTGCTCAAAATATAACAATTTGCAGGCTGACATTTTTTTTAACTAGATAAGAACTAGAAATAATAAATTATGGACAAATGTTAAAAGTAGTTAATTTTCAATGTGATTTTCAGCTTAGGGTTTTTTAAGTCAAAGTTCTCTGAGAAGAATATGACCAGGTAAATACCATTCACTTTAGAGCACCATATTAATTTTGAAAAACTGACCCCAAAAAACCCTAAATCCACAACAGTTTCTCCAGTAACGGATTGACAGCAATGCTCACCTCATCACCCACATGTCAAGACTTTTCACATCCCTATCAGGCAGCAACCTCTCACAAATCAATCAGCAAGCTAATTTTCCATTTGACACCAGTTGATACTGCTCAGATCTGTAACATTTATTTGCAAACCTCGCTTTGGCAATGAGCTTTCGAAACTGCAGTTGAAGCCAAACCTGCTTTTTCTGTGCATAAGGCAATAGTGCCATCTTCTGGGAAATACTCTGCTTCGTGCCTTATGGTGGGCAAAGGAGCTTGGAGCCCTTCTCCACACAAATATCTCAAGAAAAATAGATATTATTTTTGTTTGGGTTTGGTTTTCTTAAGTTGGCTCCCTCAGGTTAGCACGTAAATTTTAATCTAAAACACCCACTTGCCTTTTCTGGGCACTGTGGTAAGGTTTTGCAAGGTTTTTGCTCTGCTCCGAGGTGCTCTCCTATAAACCACAGCCCCAGCACCCTGCTCGGGCAGAGCCCAGGGGAGACCCTGGGCAGGAGGGCACCCGCCGAGCTCCACCTGACGCTGCCTGCCAGCAGAGCGATGCTACACCACGTCCTCCAGCAAGACCAGCCTCGCTGGGCAAGCACGTGCCATGGGTCCTCAGGTCTGCTGCACACGTGCTACACACGTGCTACACACAGAGTTGCAAGTCACATCTCAACCGAGCTTCTCCTATTGACATTTTCAGTCCATTTTATCTGGCTTTGTGCCTTTCTACCTTTTTCCTTCGGCTTCTGCAAAGCCAAACCAAAACCAGCACTTCACATACCAGGGAGTACTGGGAACCTTTTTACATTTAAGATGTCCACCTTGCAGAGGTGGATTCATCAGTTTCTTCCATGAGCAGCGGAAGAAGCGTGCCAGGAACAAGGCCCTTTCTTCCAGCAGGCTCCGCGTGCCTGGCTCCCCGGTGAAGAAGGGAACAGATTAACCCAAATCGGCTCCCTTTCCCACAAAGCGGGTGTTAACCAGAAGCTAGCTGCCTGCTTCAGACTCCAGCCTTTTCTGCAAGGCTGCTTCTCCGATTGCCATGCTGCTCTGCTGTGACTCCTCAAAGGTGTTAAGGGCTCTCCCACCAAAATTGCAGCAGGCTGTAACCCCATCTGGGCTCTTGTAAGCTTCTTAGTAAGCAAATAAAGGTAAACCCCGCTACAGGTGGGTTTTTTGTAGATCTCTTATAAAAGCAGTGAGTTCTGGAGCCATCCCATATATATCAACTGGAAAAGGAATTAAATAGGCCCTGTACACAGCAACTTTCCTTTTACAGCCTGCATTCAGTGGTTCAAGACATGCTCAAGAATTAATCTCAGGCTGGTGCTTCTGTGGTGCTGTTCAGCATTGCCAGTGAAGCCAAGCGTCAAGAAAAACAGTAAAATATTACCTTAATTTATCATTTGTATGCTCTTGCCAGTATTACAAAATTGGTATTTGTACTTTATAATACCCGTATTATAAAATGAGAAGAAACTGTCACACTGATCTTCCTCTATGAGGTTCTAGACTGTTTCCCTGAACTGTTATACATGTCATGTAAGACAAACACACGCTTCCAAGCTTAAAATTCCTGTGATGAACAATATCACAATTTTCAATAAATTGCGCCAGTATTGTTACAGCATTATCAACAAAAAAGACCTCAAGCTTACAGAGAACAGTTATCACGTGGAGGTTTGGCATCAGACGCCTGTTTGCAATAACTGCAACTGAGATCTGGTTTAATGTGGTTTAAGCTAAATTCAAAGCAGATCAGGTGTTGTTAGTGTAAGATATAAAGACCTTGGGCTTGGTATTTTATTAATTCCCTAACAAAATAACCAATTTACAATACAGTTTTGAGGTACTGATTTAAAACATGCTGTTTATTCAGGCTAATTGAAATGGACATACTATTTAGATTGCAGTTAGTCATTCCTGAAATTCCAATCTGGGTGAGAAAAACATGGTACTAACTAGTATTAATCAACTGAAAATGGTTAAATTCAAAATTTCATATGCATTTCATTGATTTATTAGCTGATGAATTTGAAGACAGTACTTCGTTTAAACCACAAGCTCTTCAGGTTGAGCAAGACACCACACACTGACTGGAAAAAAAACAAAACACCTAATTGTATCTCTACATTAAAAGAGCTGGCACAGCTCTGTCTGTGTCTGGTTTTAGTTGGGCAGATTCCTGCCAAGCATTTAGAATAATCAAGTTTTCTTTTCTGAGCAAAGGTGCGATGTTCAGAATCAAGTTGAAGCCAGCAGCAGTGCACCTGGGGGGGACTTTGCACTGAACCAGCTGGTACTTCGCATGGCCTGATGTAAGCAACTCACCTCAGCCTGAACAGTAATCACTCACTTACCTGCAGCATGTGAAGTGCTTGTAAAGAAGAAAACATTCAATTTCTGATCAACACATAAAACCATAAGGCATGCGTAAATGTTTGCAAAAAGGAAGGCTTTCTACCCAACATGCGCTACACGCAGTATTAGAATATGAACATGTTACCCTGAAAGCAGTCATAAAGCTTAGCCCTAAGAAACAGAGAAGAAAGCTGATAAAATAGTCCTTCAGATTTTCTGAATGTTACATTTAGGTGACAAGAGATTATGATCAATCTTTGTTGTAAGCTATTTAACATAACTGCATATTCTAATATTTTAAAAAATTGTATAGTCATTTTATGCAATAAATTTTGTGTGATTTTTCTAAACTGCAAAGTTTCACCTTACTTTTTTCATTAACAAAGTACCCGAGAATCACACTGTACCAGAAAATAGACTTGAAAAATACTTGTCACTTTTAAAACTCCATTTATTTTTTATTAATTACAGTAAGTCAGCCATAAAAAGTGCATAGTGTATAAAAATCCATAGGGCAAAATGTTTTCTGTGAATAGAAGTTGATGCTTCCAAATAATAAATGTTTGTCCTGTCCATGCTCACTTGGAGGTGCACGTATCGACACACAGACGGGTTTTTACTGAAGGTCCTGGATGTAGTTTACAAAGGTAAGTATCATACCTGCTTGTGATAGATTATATTCCTCCAATGAAAAAGGCTAAATGCCAGTTACTGTGAAGGGAAGAAATTAGCCTAAAATTATGTCTCTATTATATACATTTTTTTCTTTTAAAACAAAGAACTTTGAATGCAGGCCAAAGCCCTTTATCAAAAAAGTTTCAGAGGAAGCAGTACTAACAGTGGTAAACAGCATCTTTACGCTGACACTTTACTTTCAAGCAGGTAACAAACAGTACTTTGAGAACTGTGTTCTTGCAAGGCATAAACGCTTCCTTCTCAAAGCCATAAGAAAGTACACATACACAACCCACTTCATGTGTGTTCATGCCTTTTGTCTGCTAACAGTAAACTGACACCAATTGCTCTATATTTGTACTCTGTGAGTGAAAGGTACAGCTTTTCTGTACAGCTGCAAACAATACACCTGTATATCAGCACAAGCCTGAGAGATTTGCCTATATGTGCTGTTTAAAACTATCAAAAACCTGCATAAAATGAAATGTACAATTCTTTAGTATACTTGCTTAGTATGCTGCATGACTAAAAGAAATACAGTAGTCTTGAAACTTCAAACATTCAATCTAAAGCCAAGCTAAGGTAGCCACAAGCCATAACAAACTATTCAATGCTACAGTAAAAAATTCATTGTGTAGTTTAACACCAATCAAAAATTGCTGACAAAGGTTACATAAAGCTGAAAGAGAGCATTTAATCTCGATGGCACTTGTACAGGATGATAAACTTCTGCAGTAGCAATACATGCAATATAAAAGCAAAGTTAAAAGGCTCAAATCCTGGAGGATGTACAGGCATATATGTCTCCCAAGGAACATTTTGATAATTTTTGGCCTTCACATTTACTTTCTTCAGGCTGTATTTTTGCTTTAACCTATCATTCATCTTCAGAACCTCCTACAAGACAATCAGCATGACAGTTCACTGCTGGCTAGATTAGATGGGAAGACTCCACCAGCCTCCTGACCCCAACTTTCTCCTATCAGGATGCCAGGAGGATCTATCCAAGGTAATTTCTGAATTTTAATCTTAATTGTGCATTAGCAAATTTAGCTGAGCAATTTCCCCTCAGTATCTGCTAGCTCTGCATGAATCTCGACTTCATGTTATTGAGCTGCAAACATTGAAGAATGAAGACTGAAGATACTTTGATGACATTGTATTTTCCCAGAAATATGTGATAAAACATCCACATCTTAAGGCTGACTCCAGGACAGCCTCTGAATCAAGACAGACATAATCAGCCTTCAAAGAGCTGACAGGCAGGAGCAATTCTCCAGCAATCTCAAAACCTCTCACAAAGGTGTTCTACATAAACACCTTGGACCAAATGTGGTGCTTTTTTACACCCCATGCAGTCTCACCTCCATCAGTCCATCTACAAAGAGTTTAAATTAGCTCAAAATCTAGTCTTATTTTCCTGTTATTGACACTTTGATCATGATCATACTGTTCAAAAACAATCTTATAATAGAAGCCTTACTGGCTCTTTTTTTTTTTTTCAGTCACCTATTAGAATCCACCCTTACTCTTTCTACTTTGCAGTATTTACAAGTGTGGCATTATCCAGGTGATTTAGAGAAAAATAAAAATAAAAAAAAAAATCTTATCTAAGACTTTAAAAACTCTTATTAAAATACGAAGTAAATTTCACATCATATACCAAGTAAATTTCCCATTCATGATCCATTCTTCCATAGGATCTTAAAAGCAATTACAGAAGTCCCTTTTTATAAGTTATTTTGCATTTGCTGGTTAATTCCATATAATCTTTATTGGTATGCATTCTCTGCACGTGGATAAAAAGAACAGGAGCTATTAGTGTCTGACTTGATACCAAAAGCAATCTTCTATCTGACCTATAGATTTAATTGGCTATAAATGAGCTGCACAAGCAACCAGTACAAAACAGTATATTCCTATAACATTACTATGGGCTGCGGAGTACAACTGAGTAAAGTTTAACTAAATGAGCATTACCATGCTGTGCACTGACTTCCTATTTTGATGAAAATAGTTTGCTCTGCTCTCAAACATTATGAAAGAAAAAAAAAATCCTAGAGCTGCTTTCTCACTACCAAAACAAGTCAATGGCTGTCATTTTGGCTGTCATTTCATTAGTTTTCTCTTTTACTCTGAGACTAACTAGTTCTCTAAGTACCTGCTGGGAGAGTAAGATGAGGTGGTCAACCATGCACTGCAAATTTGTCTTTTTGACAATTTTATGGCAAATTTAGATCTTTGTGAATACTAGTCCTTAGTGGCATCACAAGTGTGCGCAAGTCTGGAACCACCCTGCCTCTCATGCTTGTCAAGAAAAACACTTCCTTGATGTAGTCAGTTTTCTCAGAGTTGTTACAGAAACTTATTTCAACTCAAAATCGTAACACAGACATGTCTTGGTAATTACATGCAGAAGACAAACATGTAACACCTACCTTTAAAAAAACAACCAAGAATTAAAAAAATCTTCATTTTTCTGCTCAAAACCATAGTCAGGATAGCTAATTGTCTTCTATTGCCACACAGGTTGCAGGTGCTTAGTTTTTCCAGAGCTGTGGTGGTTTTAGTCATGAGATCAGCACAGAAATATGCAGGTTTACTTTAAGCTCAGATCCATAGCTGTGACCAACAATCACGCTCTTTGAAGAGGAAATGTATTGCTTTAGCATTTTCTCTCGTGACTTGCTTAGATAACAAGAAGTACACTGCATACGTGCGTGTGCCTTTGTGTCCCCTTAGTTCATTCAGAGTGGCTCTGCGAACAACTATGTACAAGACCTCATTTTGCTCTCCCTGGTTACTTATGGGCCTAATTCCAATGAAAATAAGTCTGTAGAACTAGAGTCACAGCCAATCCATGGCTCATGGGGACCAATGAGTCTGCCTGAAGTCTGGTCCTCTGCCAAATAGCCTTGCACCAAAGTCTTAAGCCACACAAGAAGAGATAAAGAACATGGTGTGTAAATCTGCATAGAATCCCTGAAAAGGGATCACAAAATCTGCTCCTGTAACTTATTTTCAAGAACTCAACAGTTTCAGACTTAAGAATATTTTTGCTCATGTTATTACAGTAGTACTAATGAAATGTCACGGTCCTGGGTATAGGCTGATAAAGAGGAGGCAGAAAGCAATTTTTATATTGCAAAATTGTTGAGATGAATCTGGGGAAAGCTCCACATACCTTTGAAACATCGAGTATTGACTGGAATAAGACAGTGGAGTTGGTGAATTACACATCAGCTCCATTATGACAAATCCTATGTTTCTGTGTAAAAGTACAAGGCCCCAAGCAGTCATTTGTGTGGCTTGTGTTCATGGCTGGCCCTACGGATTAGGTTCTGGAGAAAAACAGAATCCGTTCTCTCAAAACCAAGAATGCTGACATCAAAATAAACATTTACAAGGGGAACAAACTATTTAAAGTGCCAGAATAAAATCTCTCCATGTCTCTAATCTTTACATTTAACATGTAATAAACACCCACAGTGAGAGATAATTTGACAAGGTTTTTTCACCGTGTTCTCAAGAATTAGTAATCTATCAGTCTGGTATGAAAGCCCATTAAAAGTGATACTGATTAGACCAGGGGTCCTCAAACTTTTTAACCAGGGGGCCGGCGCACGGATGCAGTGGCAGGCAGCCATCTGCGGCTGCTTGGTTCCCCCCCCAACCCCCGGCAGGGGGGGGGGCGGGGGGGTTCTGTATATAGCAGGGCCCGGATTGAGGACCCTGGGGGGCTGTATCCAGCCCGCGGGCCGTAGTTTGAGGACCCCTGGATTAGACCATCTCAAGCAAATATTTCAAGCTTACAAATAGTCGGTGGCACAGATTCAAAATACTTTTAAGTTCCAAACTGCAAGGGTTTTTTATGATATTAATTTCTAAGTAACAATGAATTTAACAAGGACTGTTACTGCCTTGCTAAAGCATATACCCATGCTTTCAGAACTATATGTCAATGAAGTCCTGTAGATTTCTGGAGTATTGGTAGTTTATGACTGTTCTGTGCAACTTTTGCACTGTAGTTAGAAAATTCAGTTAACTGCAAGGAGTATTTAAAAGGATGCTGTGTGAGTCTGGCACATACTAAGATTATTGCTATTTTCTAAAATTGTAAATAAGCACCAATTAATGAAACTGTTTTCAAGTAACAGCTAACCTCAACATTCTGCAACATTCACCATTTAGGTTATATTAAACATCCTATCAAGATAATTGCATTGTTTGGTATCTGTGGAAAACATTCTAGATGGAATAATTCTATCTCCATCTGCAGGATTACATCATGGGTTCCTCAGTGCTCTGCAAATTTTGCCAAATAAGTATAATCCTTTTTTTGCAAGTATTGCAAGCACCTTTTTTTTTTTTCCTTAAATTAGAAGGGCTGAATTAGTTTCTAAAATTATAAATAAGTCTTCTATATTTCTATAGACCACACTGAACACAAATTTCATTTGGAGTGACAATTGCCATTCATTCACATTATTGCGAGATTTGAGGTATTCTTGAAGAGAAAAGGCACCAGTGAAGTCATTGGATCCAGATGTACTGATTCACAGGAACACATTCAGTTAACGTCCTATTGAAGAAAAAGACACATTTCAGTACAACTTTTTTTTTAAATAAATCTCTACATCGGCTGGGCTTGAGAATGGGCACACATTCACACTACTGGAAATCCCTCACTTCACCATCACTACTTTGGATTTGTAAAAGCATGGAGCCAGCAGACTTGCAGCTGTTTCTTGTTTAGGGAAGAGAACATTTTACTTACTACAGAACTGGCCACAATAAAGGCAACCAGCAGGGAGAACTCATGACTGTGCTCCGAGTACAGTGAAAAACAAGCTCTCCAAGTCAGAAATTTCAGCTTTTTTCCACACACAGAAAGAAAAGGAGCTACCCATTCTAAAAATAAAACTTGGACAAGTGTTTTAGAGTTGAGGACCTTTACCACATTTTTCTGTCTCTTTGCTCAGTCGTTCAAGGGCTTAATGTGAAAACATGAGTCATAATGAACTAATACGCCCACTTACTTGGGCTTCCGCTCCTCACTGGTGAAGGACTGTGGCTTTGAGACACCTGCAAGACAAACAGAAAAGGAAACTCAGGTGTGCTAAAGAACTGAAAGAAAGGCACGTGGGGACTCATCAACATTCAAAAAGTTTGCATGTGTCTATTAGGGCAGCTCCACACGTGAAAAGTCAAATTCAACAAATTTCTAGTTTTTCTTCCACACCCTGCACGCACACAAAAACTTGAGTCTTACCCAAAGCCTCTCACATTTTCAATAGTCACATTTTAAGTTGAGGGCATCTATGTTAATTTAATAAGACAGGCTAACAATTAGAAAAATAGACATGAGTTTTATAAAAATAATTAGATACTGTGTAACTATACCATAAGTAGAACTCTGCTAAGGTTTCACACATCTTACTAGTACCACCTCCGTTCTTCCACTCCTGCCCACCTTACACTGATTTTCTGCTCCTTTAAGGCATTATAGGGTAAATTCAGATTACTAATTCCAGGAGGCAGGGACCACGTGCTCTATATGTACTGCAAGATGACTAAAACACTTCCAGATGATGCAATTAGTTATTCAGAAGGGTACTGAAGCAAGGGGGAGTAGGGGGAAAGCATTCCGAGATCCACAGTTGATACTTCTGAGAATGTAACTATGATCTACTTCTCATACAGTATCTCCACTGAAAATTATACCAGGCAATAACCATCTGTCATTTCAGCTTCACCTCGTTCCAGACCTAGCAAAGGCATTTACTCCCAACGCTAACATCTACATGCAGCACATCAGCATTTTTAAAAGGTTGCCAACATTCTGAGTTTAAAATACTTGGTGCTGTTTATACTACAAGCATTCAGCTGGGGCTTACGTGATGAGATAGAAGAGGACTGGTGCTACGGCTGCGGCTTCTACTTCTGCGAGACCACTGTAAGAGAAGAGTTTGACAAACCTGTTTTGAGAGAGGGCATTTAATAAAGATGAACTCAGCAAGCAGACTTGCCATGCTGGAGACAAGGCTTGAGGACAGAGCGTAAACACCTCAGACTTTCTCCTTAGAACAGCCTCTGCCAACAACCATACATCTGCATAATGAACACATTAAGGCAAACAGAACCATTCATCCTAAATACAGGATGAGGCACCAAAACCTAACTGATACTAGTTATACACAACTCCAGCCAAATAGGAAACAATTAAGAATTTGTCTTTTTAAATTTTGAAAGTGTTTAAATCCAGTTACTTTTTTAACGTTCCTTAAAAAAAAACACATACCAGAGCTCCTCTTTTTGTGACTGCCTCTCCTTTCACAATTACAACGTCATTTTCCATCAGAGCAGGCCACACATGATAGGCCACCAAGGCAGCTGTGAAATCAGAGCCAAAACTATGACGGTACCTATTGAAACACAGAGGACGAGAAGGGTCTGCACATCAGTGCCAGAAGATGAATATGGTGCTTCAACTCATCAGTGCTGATAAAAAGCAGAATACTAGCTACAGCTCATAAATATCTATCTTGACAATATTTCCACATCACAAAAATAAGTATTCATTAAGTGAACCTAGAAAATGAATGTATTTGTAAGACAGACTAAACAGAACATACTATCTACTTATACTGAGAGACGCTCCAATAAATTCATCTCCCACTTTAGAAGACCACTAGACCATATTCTTACATAAGCCCCACACATGCCAGGGTCCTTGGGTCCACTGACAGATTAAATCTTCTGAGCATTTTGGCAGACACAGTCATCCCATCTCCCTGAAATACCTTGCTAAAACAAGACCCCTGTAGAGCATATTACAGAAATACTCTATCTCAACTGTAAAGTTATATCCTAGCATCTTATGAGACATAAAAGGCAATTTTATTAGCAAGATCCTCAAACGATGATAATGAAACAGCACATTTTAGCTAAGAAAAATTATTTTGAAGGCCTGTATTATCATACCAGATATATATTACCTCCCTAAGTCTGCAACACTGGCTGAATAATACACGTCTGGTTTTGTGGATTAAAACTCAAACCAAATACCAAATAACTGAAATACAAAATAGCGATGCATCTATACATTAGTAATGCATATACAATAGCAATTTTCACAAAGCAACGCTGCAGAGGCGTGAAGCTCTGCATAGAGGAAGATATAGGGTACAATAAGGTTTAACCAGCCCTTTTATAGAATGGTATCACACGTAACTACCAGAGATATTTTAATTTCTACAAGTTTTGCTCCATCTCTGTGTACCACATATATATGCCACATATTTCACTATGTAGATGGACAGATGCACGTATATGCCTCCCACAGCAGCATGTATAAACACCTGTTTTTGAAGGCCACAGACATCAGGTAGGTGGAGAAAGCATCCCAAGACTATACCATAGCATTGCAGCCTTCTCAGCTCAGCCAACAGCTTTGGGTATCAAATAGCTAACTGCCCAGTACTTGAACAGGATTGTTAAGTAGTCATGTATGACTCTGCACTCTCCTAAGGGCTATTTTTATTTTCTCTGTTTCTCTCCTTGACGTCTCAAGCTCTTTTCCCCATCTGGTCTGTACTCTGCTTTAAATGATTAGGCACACGGAAAATAAGGAGTTGACTGTGTGACAGCCAACATGGCTTCACTAAGAGCAAACCATGCCTGACAAATTTGGTGCCTTCTATAATGGAGTTACAGTGTTGGTGGACGAGGGAAGAGCAACTGATGTCATGAACCTGGACTTGTGCAAAGCATCTGACACCGTTCCACACAACATCCTTGTCTCTAAACTGGAGAGACATGGATTTGACAGATGGACCACTCGGTGGATAAGGAATTGGCTGGATGGTTGCACTCAGAGTCGCAGTCAACGGCTCAATGTCCAAGTGAAGACAAGTGGTGTTCCTCAGGAGTCAATATTGGGACCAGCATTAACATCTTTGTTGGTGACATGGACAGTGGGATTGTGTGCACCCTCAGCAAGTTTGCTGATGACACCAAGCTGAGTGGTGCAGTTGACACGCTGGAGGGAAGAGATGCCATCCAGAGGGACCTCAACAAGCTTGAGAGCTTGTTGAGAACCTCATGAAGTTCAACAAGGCCAGGTGCAAGGTCCTGCACAGGGGTCAGGGCCATCCCAAGCACAAATACAGGCTGGGTGGAGAATGGATTGAGAGCAGCCCTGAGGAGAAGGGCTTGGGGGTGTTGGTGTATGAGAAGCTCAACATGACCCAGCAATGTACGCTTGTAGCTTAGAAAGCCAGCCATATCCTGGGCTGCATGATACATGGGAAGCAAGTCAAGTGCAGTGATTCTCCCCCTCTGCTCTCGTGAGACCCCACCTGGAGTACTGCATTCAGTTGGGGGAGCCCCCCAACATAAAAGGACAACTCGCTGTTGGAGTGAGCCCAGAGGTGGGCCATGAAGATGATCAAAGGGCCAGAGCACCTCTCCCATGAGGACAGGCTGAGAGCAGCCTGGAGAAGAGAAGGCTCCAGAGACACCTTATTGCAACTTTCCAGTACCTAGAAGTGGCCTAAAAGAAAGCTGCAGAGGGACTTGTTTACAAGGCCATGTAGCGATAGGACAAGGGGTAATGGTTTTAAACTGAAAGAGAAAAGATTTTGATTAGATATTATGAAGAAATTCTTTACTGTGCGGGTGGTGAGGCACTGGAACAGGTTGCCCAGAGAAGCTGCAGGTGCCCCATCCCTGGCAGTGTTCAAGGCCAGGCTGGATGGGGCTTTGAGCAGCCTGGTCTGGTGGAAGGTGTCCCTGCCCATGGCCGGGGGGTTGGAATGAGATGATCTTTAAGGTCCCTTCCAACGTAAACCATTCTATGATTCTATTATTAGAAATATCCTTATTGGTGTGGCTTTTCTTGCTTGTGAGAGTAATTGTTTTGGAGATACCAATCCCCTCAGTTTTCTTGAAGGCATGCAAGTATCCTACAGCTCTCTGCCAGCTAACAAAGCAGCCAGCCCTGACTCAATGGAAAAAAGAAAAACTACAATATGGTGTGCATTCATTAAACAAAATTCCCATTTTTAAAAGTAATTTTTCTTCTTGCTCAACTTTACACCAGAAGAGATAGAAGTGTATTATGGTCCATATGTTGTACATCAGCCACAGCCTGGAGGTTGCAGCACACACGCTGATGATCCTGGTATCAGATACCAACTGCCAGATCTCAGCAAACATGACTTTGACAAAATGGGCCAGAAAAGAGGAACAAAGTTGCACACATTTTGTAAAAACTGGTGGCAGACAGAGAAAGAAAGGCTGATGATAATTTTCCTCTTCAAGGATAAATTAAATATGCTCTAGACACTGAAGTTTATCCAGAAAGCTCTGCTGTTCATTAAAAAGAGCTGTTAACAATGGTCTACATCCTAGCATTTATACACTATCAGAAACCTTAAAGGCATACCAAATTCACCTCAGGCCAGGAATATGTGTCCCAAATTAGTGTTTAGCATCAATCTTAAACCTTTATATTAATTAGGAAAGAAGTATACTATAAAATCTGATTAATGTTTTTTAATAGTAAGAATCTGACTGAAAAGAAAAGAGTTCTTACTTGGTCTCACTGAAAAGCTCTCCATCAGTACCAAAGGCAATATCAAGAGGAGGAACAAGTGTCTGCATTGAAAAAGCCACACGGCACAACTCTCGAATCAAAGAGCTGATCACAATGAAATCGATTTCTGGTGGCAATGAAATCTTTGGGCTGATGTTCATGGAGCGAATTACTTCCTGAAAATAAATACAATTGAGTAATTTGAGCTCACTAACACTTTTACTCATGGGCAGTATGGAAATCCCTGCTAAATATGCCTCTCAGTTTTCTACATTTAAAAAACAGTATAAAAAGCTCCCAGCAATGTTGTCTTATGCTATTGCAGAAAATATTAGCTTCAGAAAGAATGTGCTATTATTTTAGAAATAAAGTATGAGCTACATCATTGACAACAATCTTAAGCGGGAGATGCAGCTTTTCAGTATAACACAGAATTTAAGGAACTATGCAATTTAGCTTACATTTATTTGATCGATCATTACACTGTATCTTACCAAAAATATTACTCTGGCAGACAAACATTCTAATCAAGGCAAACGAAACAAGTAATTACTGGGTCACACCACCATACTGTTTTGGAAAATAAACTGCTACAAGACATAAAATCCATGCAATAAACTTTTTTCCTTCTTCAGGTTACAGTACATTTCTAGTTTACACACTTCCAATTTATTAGCTACTGAAATAGATCAGCACGTCACTTCCCCACCCACTGCCCTTGACTTACATTGACACTGGCTTGAACGTCATACAGATCCTCATGGCGAACTATATAATCCAGGACAGTGTCTTCAAGTGACTCTGGCCCTGAGTGACCTAGAGACAGAGTCTCTCTTACACGTATTTTGAACTGTCTGTAGGCCATCTTTGCAGCACGAAAAGACTCCTGCAAAATTAAAGAACATCTAGTCAAATCCAGGAGACTGAGATTATTTTTTTTATCTATTATCTGAGAGAATGAACTTAATCCAGTATCATCATTGTAAGAAGGAATAGAAAATGCTGCTGTAAAAGTGCAAGCTAAAAATAGTACTCATCTAGGAAGACTTCTCCGATTAAAGTGTGATCTATTTGCAGAAGACAGGAGTGAAAAGCTTCCCACCTAACCTTCTATTTTTATGTAGCATTCCATCACACGCCCATGATCAGTAGAATCACACTTAAAGATATCAAGAGCAGAATTCACTAACAAGCATCTTATGTGGCACAGACTAACATGTCAGACAGGAGCACCTCTTGTCTGTTAGGAAGAAAGGTCAAACTGGAGAATGTAAACTGAATGACAGTTGTGAGAAAAAAAACTTCCATAAGTTAAACGTTCTTGGAATCACACACGTTAAGAGACACGCTGCCGCTCCAACACAGGTATGTACTACGTCAATTTTATAGAAAAGAAGATTAAATACAGAAAAATGAAAACAAATTCCTTTAGACTGAGCTCGTAGTGTGATAAACGCAGTCATGATTCATGTCAAAAATTGAGTGTGCTGTGCTAAGTGTAATTGTTGTAACCTGTGTAAATCTGGGACCTGTATGGCAGTTGTGGTGAGTGGGTGCGTGTGGTTCTCCTTTGAGACAATGTGATGGCTTCCCCTTCCCCTGAGGCAATCGCTGCTTGGAAAAGCCCGCCGAAGGAGGTAAGGAAACCACGCCAGAGAAGGCCCGCCGAAGGAGACAAAGACCTTGAGATTTGAAAAAGCGCGCCAAAGGAGAGCCAGTAGGAGGAGAAGGCGTACCCTAACGGCCCAATGGGGAAAGCGCGGGACGAACATCCGGCAAGAGGAGATTGGTCAAGATCCGGGGATAAAACACGCTGCTTTTAGGACTCAGGTGTGCGTGTGGTGGAACTATTTGAGTTCTCCGTGCACCCAGCACTGTTTTAGCTTATTGTTTCTCAACTTAAATTGATTGAATCCAAAATAAAATTGTTTTAATTGTTATTGTTTATAATAAGTCGGTGACCCCGATGTGATCTCGCTGTGCTTTCCTGAACTGTGACTTTTTGAGGGGCACCCCACAGATTGTGGCTCAGGATAGCAGTCTAGGTCAGTCTCCGGAGATCAACAAACAAAAGAGAAACAATAACCAAAAGGGACTGGAGCTCCTAGGGAAAAACTGCAGTATAAAGGACCCGTAATTCTGGTGCATGAAGATCCAAATGAAGACGATGGAGTCGTGAGTATAAGGGACACCGTTTGGTTGGGTGGGATCGGTTACTTGTGTGTAAGAGTGTGATTGAGACGGAACCTACTTCTGGAAACGGACTCTAGGTTTGGAGCCAGGATTTGAGTTCCGAGGCAAGTGTGGAGGTCTTCTAACCACGGTTCCAAACTCCCACGAGGGACTTGGCTGGTGAAGGACCAAAGCGGTTGCTATAGGATTTGTGGGTGGGATCTCGACTCCTATAGGGTATGTAGGTGGGTGAAGGGTTCAGCCCCCTGCAGGACAATCTTACCAGTAACTAAGGGCGATAAGACACCACTGTAAAAGTCCTAGGATTCACGGGTGGGTGGTAGGTCCAAAACCCCCTGCAGACATTGGTATCGAACCAAGGGTGTAAACTCCTGGGTATCGTAGGGGGCGCAGAACCCTTATTATATGCATATGCATTATATGCATATATATATATGCAGAACCCTATATATATGCAAGACACTTATTGGTTGCTAAGGGCTATAGGAATTGCCGCAAAATTCCTAACAAAATGGGCCAACAGGAGTCAAAATTTGAAAAGGAAATTCAATCCAATTATGTATATTGGCCGATATTTGGATGTTCATCCAATCTAGCCATAATATCTTATAAAACACTGCTGGCCTGTAAAATAAGAAATATTTTTTTCTTACCACAGCTGCAATGTATATTATCCTCTGTACCATCTCCACATCACTGATGTACGTCCTCAAAAGGGTCTCTGCATCCAAGCGTTCCTGAGCATAAATGTCACCAAAGCGAGCTACCAGGCAGGCACGACGTGAAGCGTTTTTACGCCTGGCTTGGCCAGGTGAACAGCTCCTCAGCGGAAATGAACCAGGTGACCTGCTCACTCTGTGCCTTGGGGAAGGAGAACGGCTCCGTGCAAGCCTATGACAGACATGTAAAGAGCATGTGTGCAGGAGCGGGCTGGAAATTAGGACCATGCGTGGCAATCAGTTAGCTGAGGGGAATGTGCTCGAGCTTTTATGGGAGGACAAGGAGCGTGAATAGACACAACAATTAACATGATGAGTCATGCTGAGAGAGGATAAGGGAGTGGGGGACGCATGGCGCCAAGGATGGCGCCAAGGAAAGGTAACACCTTGCGGTTAATTGCTGGTAGTTAACCACCAATCAGGGATTGCCTAGTATGCAATGCTTAGCTTAAAGAACCAATCTGTTTAAAACGCACAGCTTCTGAAAGTATATATAAACTCGTGCTTCTGTACAATAAATTGACATTTGTTTGCATCAAACAGCGTCCTGTCTCTCATCGCAGCACATGTGGTCACTTCACCATCCTCAGATGCTTTTGCCTAGTGCACAGAGTTTTGTGTCAATTTAATTATTACCAGGGTAAGCCGAGATTTTGAGCCAACATAATGAAAGACAAAGTTGCAGATGGTTAGTCTAATATGAAGGCATTTGTGTCAATCCATTTTATGGGCTACAGCCTGAATAACAAAGTAATTCCTAAAGTGTGTATAGCCAAGCACTTTGCTTTGGGGAAACACACTTTAAACTTGGAATACTTGGGAGATTTGTTCCTCTTTCAGTACTACTGAAGAGTTGTAAAGTCAAACAAGTGAGAATGTAACAGTTTCTGCCCTGTAATGATATAGTATTCAAAGAGGACTTACAAACAAATCTAATCTCTTATCTCGTACAGTTGCTCTTGATGTATTTTGTAAAGCTGCTCTCTTTGTTGTTTTGACAGAAACTTAACATAGATGTCTGAAATTAAAACATTTGGGCACTAGAAGAAAACAAAGAGTATATGTTCCTTCGTGACAAAGTACAAAAGCTTAGCTTTTGTTTATACTTCAGTCTCAAATGAGGAGGAAATTCATGCTACCCAACATGAACAATTTCTCCGATTCAGTGACTTCTCTGAATAATGTCTCTACCTGCTCTGGAGAACAGACTTTTGGGCATCCAGGATAGAAATCTCATCCCGCAGTATTTGAATCTGCCGCTCATAGTCATTCAGACGAGCTAACTTCCTCAGGGCATCCTTCTCTTGGGCATGGGAAGTCTTCAGACTTAAACACACAGAATAAAGTCAGTCACAAGATGTTCTTCTACCAATGCAAACCATCTATTAATTAATCCTCACCATCAAACAGAAAGAACAGAAAGAGGAGAAATATTGAGAAAGCTCCTTATGCTGAAACACAGGGAAATCAAGAATTTTTTAAAAAGCATAGTCTTAATGTAAAAGCGTTACTGTGGCAAGAGACTGGATACACTACACTTGTGTTACAGGGAGATCACTGGTTGACACTGTGTTCTTGCACTACCTCAGATGATGAAATCTAAGAAAGAAATCTGTTTCTTTCTCGTATTTAAGATGTTAACTAAACCAGCTCAGTTTTCTTTCCTACAGTTTAAGACTAGGTATTTTCTTATATCAGGTCCTCAGGTTCCTTTCTTTGCTAGAATATATTAGTCAGTCAAAGGATATCACCAATGATGTTACTGAAGAAGTATCAAAAGCTAATGTTTCCTCTCTTGCTCTCCAGAAGAGAAGCAGTGCTTTTTAATCATTGTCAACCAACCAGTTAAGCAAATTTGTCTTGCCCTTTATGCTTAATGTTAGAAAGTATCCTAACATCTCTACTTTCCCTCCTAACACTGGTGTTACTGTTGTTTTCCTTACTCCAAAAGGAAAAGAAAAAAAAAAAAACCAACAAAAACAAAAACCCAAACCAAAACACACAACCCCAAAAGAAACAGAAAAAGAAAGATGCTTGCTTTCTTTTCACTTTGGAGGCATTCAGTCTGTCCCTCCTTTTTTTTTTACTGAAGGACCATGGTGAGATTTTTCAGGATCCAAAACAATGAAAACAACACCTATCAATTAACAAGCTTCCTGTTCCAACACAGGTAGTAAGGCCAGCACATCTGCTAAAAGACTGTCCTTCTAACCTGGGTAGGAAAAGCTGCAGATACCCTTAGAGTCCCATGGCCATCCTTAGTCAGCTCCTCCAGCAAGGACTGCTAGCATAGTAGTAGTAAAAGAGGGATAAATAATTCTAATTTAAAGAACAACCAGAAAAGGAAAGTAGATTCGGGAAGACAAGTTCTAGAGATAGGTGTTTACTTCACAGGGTGTCACTTGGCTTTGTTAAGTTTGATTAGACCTTTTAGCATGAGTCTAAGCACCCTAGTAGTAAGCTTCCATTTATAATAGTACTAATAGGAATTTGTTAAGTCTGCATGTAACAACATTTTTTAATTACACTATTTATTGCCTTCCCCTGAAGAACCTCCAATTGCTCTTAAATGTTGATCTTTATTCATCTAAAAAATCTGTATTTTCCTTCATAATTCTGCAGCAAATAGCTAAATCCTGTTATAATTAATATCTTGATATAACAAACGCTTACACTGGCTATAGGATTGAGTCTAGACCACATTTGCTCTAACAGCCCAGGAGACCAAGATGCCTTGCAAAAAATTATTTGATTTAAATATAAGAGACAGGCAGACTATAGACAAGGGGAATGAGATCATCAGCTTATTCCAAAAGTTTTAAAACACAGGTTTACAAAGATGCAAAGGATACTGCTAGCAAACTGTTCCTTGTGTAAAAAAAAAATAAAAAATCCTGCCCTAGGTGTCACAGATCAGTCCTGGTTTCACTTTCTCTACTTTTAGAAGGACTCTGCTTTTGACAGGTAGGCAAAGACTAGGCAAATCCAATTTCACCCAACTAAAATGGTTCAGTTTTTGAAAAGATGATGCACAAAACATGAAAAATAGCACCTTTGCTTTAATCAGAGATTGAACTCCCAGACAGAAGATGCAAATGTAGAGAGCCAAAATGAACCATAAGCATGCGGAGAAGACGGAATTCCTGGATTCACAGAAGATGTGAATGTTCTGTTTTTCTGTCAGTAATACAAATGGCAACATGAACTTCTGTCCAGTCTACATTAAGACCTACACATGGGGCTTGTGAGATGTTTTATTCCCTACTATTAATTTTAATCGGGAAGACAGCAGTCAGGTTATATCTAAGAATCAAGGAGTTACATGAGCTACTTTTCACCCAACGAATCAAAAAGCCCATTTTATGGGAATATGAATTTATACCCCAGATAGCCACCCAAAAAATTAAAATCCAAAGTGATCAACACTTGCTAGGAAAAGTCCATGGATTAAATCCAACAATTAACATTAATCTAGAAGCAATGATAAACATCCAGAGATGAACAAGTGATATTTAACTTGATACTGTAAGTAGAAACTCTAATAGCCTGAGGGTTTTTTTGTCTACTTATGTTTATGAGGAGTAGCTCATCCTCTCAGTTGCCCTAAAATGAAAAGATAAACTCATGGACAGTTATATCCTTTCCTACAGTGTGAGCAGAAAAGTCAAGTTTCTTCCATTTTTAAGCGTGGCACTTATTTAACTGAAAAGCTGCAAGTATTTATTAAATAAGTATGACTTGTTATTAATTATATGTAACTATAATTGGAATTCATTTCAACCACCTTTGTATTCTTTTCTGATAATACAACACACAAAAACCCCCAAAACCAAGCCAACAAAAAAACCACAAAAAGATGTGCGCTACAACTCATAACAGTGAATTATTATTACTGAAGGTCAAGCAACAAAAGGAAATTAGTTTTAAGGACCCCTGTATTGAAATGGAAAGGTAGTTCCCCCAGCTGCATCCTTACCGATCCAGATTAACTTCCCAATGTGACAAACACACTTAAAAACTCAAAAAACATTTTTAAACCAGAGACATCAATATCACCAATAGCCATTACTTCCATTCAGACAGGCAAAAGGATTTAGCAAAAACGGCCTAAAAGAAAAAACTGTATAAAGAACTTTATCTGAAGATAGACAGACTGAAGTGTCTGTTATTTGACACGCACGGTACTTCCAAAAGCATTGTAGCAAGTTGCAAACGATGGTTTCCAGCTATATTCAGAATACAGTTCTCTCCTATTTAACTTCATCTACAAGATTCAAATGCTATCAGGCTGCTGGTTTCAAAGTAATCCTTTCTCTAGCCTAAAGAATACAGGGTAGAAGTTCAGAAATAGGGGTTCTTCTCGTGTAGATCTACGTAGGCTAATTCTCTCCATATAACATCAAGAAACAAAGCTACAGGATGTTAAGGTCCTATTTTTTGCTACAGCATAGGACAGTGTAGAATAAACAGAACCCACTTGCTGACTTTCTGCCACAAATAACCCAAGATTCAATTTTTCTTACGCTGCTTTTAGCTGAACAATTTCGTCTTCTGCTGCCAAAAGAGTAGTGGCTGATTTGGTCTTTGTGTCTTCAAGAGCCAACTGGGTTTTTGCCAGACTGCAAGAAAAATTAATAACCTTCATGGTAAAGGCAGAGATTCTACCAGAGAATTTAATATGACAAACTGACTGTTTAAGCAGATCAAGCCCATACCAACTTAACATATGAAAACAATCACAGTGGGCTTTGTGCAGACTATCAGCACAGCACACAACTTATAAATCTGACTATGCCATAGCAGAATTATTTAGCTATCACCCATTATTTTTCATTAAGACAATTCCAGTTTCATCATCAGTTTCAACAATTTACAGCATTCAGAATGACTTCACTGTAGAGGGATTTTTAAAGGACCGAGGACATATGTTACCATTGTCCGGGTTGGACAACCCAGGCCTGTTAGTTGAAGCTGCAGAGCAACTTTAATTTGTCCTTGGAACAAGCAGGGTGAGAAAGAAAACAAGCTGTGCACAAACAAGGAGCCAGGTGCAGAACAAGTCCTGGGAACCGCGAAACCGGCACACTGTGATCAGGCGCCTGCAGCACGCTCACCAGTCAGCAACACGGACACCCACGTGAGCGGAAGCTTTTATCCAATCACCTGTGTGTCGAGTCGTGTGAGCGGTTGGTTTAAGTTATAAATATGACCTGTTTGCTTAATAAAGTGAGCACGGCGTGTAGCCGTATTGGTGTGATTGTCATGACTTGGCCGACTCCATGGGGGACCCTCTTCGCTTCACCATCCATAGACCGGGTATCCTGTGACATGAATTTTTTCTTCTGCATCTATCCCCTGCCTGCCAATAATTACATAATCACTGCTTCATACTGCACCGCCTTGAAAGGATCAGTTCTGAAACTTTCATGTGCGACTTCATCTCTGCTTGAATTACCCCTTCCCAACCATCCACCTTCTAGAGTACTACCTTCGCAGATCACAGCCAACACCTCTCTGACCTGACTGCACACAGAAATGCAACCCACAAAACTGCACAAAAGCTTTATCACTAATTTCCCCACTTCTCATAGGGGCTAACCCAAAATGACTTTTGTACTGCAAATTGCCACACACTCACTCCTGTCTGTATTAGTGAATAACTTTCCTCGTACTTCTCACCTTGACCATCAAACGCTTTTCCTCAGCTCATCAGATAATCTCTTTCTATCCACACGGGAGCTTAAGATGAAATGCCTCACCACTAAACCAACATTTACATCCACCTGAACCACAGAATGGCTGAGGTCACCTCTGGAGGCCACTTTGTCCAATACCCCTGCCCAAGCTGTGCCACTTAGATCCAGTTGCCCAGGACCATGTCCAGATGGCTTTTAAATATCTCCAAGGATGGAGACTTTACAACCTCTCTGGGCAACCTGTGCCAATGCTCAGTCAGCATCACAATAAAATAGTGTTTCCGGATGTTCAGAGGGAACCTCCTGTGTTTCAGTTTGTGCCTCTGGTCCTGTCACTGGACACCACTGGAAATAGCCTGGCTCCGTCTACTTTACATCCTCCCTTCAAGTATAGACTTGAATAAGATCCACCAATCTCCCATCGCTCTTCTCTATAAAGTAATTCCTTTGTTTATTAAACCTCCCAGGCTGAAATTATTTTGTAAGATTACCCAATTCTTTCAAACCAGTTGAAACGCCAAGAACAAACAAAACCCTCTCTTTTTCCAAATGTTATGGGGTCCATCTCTGTCTAACCTTGCCACTTTTGATGTTTAATTTATACTGTGAGATCACAAAATTTTTTTGTCTTCATCTGCTTTTCAGGGCGATGCACTGATCATTAACTCACTCTGAGTTGACTGACAGACTTTTTCAATAGTGAAAAACGAGAACGGCTGTGCTTATTCGAGACATAACAGATAACAATATGCACTGGTTAATAAGGGAAGAGCAACTGATGTCATCTCCCTTGCCTTCTGTAAGGCCTTTGACATGGCTCCACACAACATCCTTGTCTCCAAATTGAAGACACATGGATGTTGGTGTTGGACAGATGGACCAGTTGATGGATAAGAAATGGGCTGGATGGCTATGCCCAAAGAGTTGCAGTCAACAGCTCAATGTCCAAAAAAACAGCAACAAGTGGTGCGTGTCAGGGGTCTGTATTGGGACCGGTATTGTTCAATATCTTTTTTTAATGACATTGACAGCAGGACTGAGTGCCTACTCAGCAAGTTTGTGGACAATACCAAGCTGAATGGTGCAGCTGATACTCTTGATGGAATGGATGCCATCCACAGGGACTTTGACATGCTTGCAGAGTGGGCCCATGTCAGTTTCATGAAGTTCAACAAGGCCAAGTGCAAGGTAATACCCCTGGATCAGGGTACTCATCAGCATCAATACAGACTGGTGGGGAAAAATTGCTTAAAAGGAGCCCTGTGGAGAAGGACTTGGAGATAGTGGTAGATGAAAAGCTGAAACCGAGCTGGCAATGTGGGTTCATAGCCCAAAAAGCCAACCATATCCTCAGCTGCATAAACAGCAGCACAGCCAGCAGGTCAAGGGAGGGGATTCTCCCCCTCTACTCCCCTTTCATGAGACCTCACTGGCTGTACTGCATCAGGCTCTGGGGTTCCCAGTAGGGACCTGTTAGAGCAGGTCCAGAAAAGGGCCACAAAAACAATCAGAGATCTGATCCGATCAGCCTCTCCTATGAGGAAAGGCTGAGAGAGTTGGGATTGTTCAGCTTGATGAAGAGAAGGCTTCAGGCAGACCCTGTTGCAGCCTTCCAGTACCTAAAGGGGACTTCTTAGAAAGGTAGAGAGACCTTATTTTTTTATACCCCTGTCCTATCACTAGGACAAGGGATAGTGGTTTTAAACTAAAAGAGGGAGGACAGACTGGATACAAGAAAGAAATTCTTTCCCATGAGGGTGGTGAGACACTGGAACAGGTTGCCCTGAGAAGTTGTGGGTGACCCATCCCTGGAAGCGTTCAAGGTCAGGTTGGATGGGGCTTTGAGCAACCTGATCCAGTGGAAGATGTTTCTGCCAACAGCAGAGGGGTTCCAACCCTCAACCATTCTGCGATTCTACAGTTCTATGAAAGCAGGCGGCATCTGCAAGATTAGGATGCAGGTTGAAATACTCTATTGAACCTCTTTAGTCTAGTTAATACAGTTTGCAGTTCTGAGAACCTGATATTCTTAGAATGACTTAGCAAGAGCATTAGGTTATAACACTTATTGTACCAACTGAAGGACTGTGAACATCCAGTGTTCTCACAATAACAGAATGCATGAGAAAGTGTCTGTCACTTGGAGCTACCTCTGAAGTGGCCCTGGAACTGGCATCAACTGCACAAATTTGTTTCTGACACAATTAAGTCATTTTGAGACCACAGTGCTCCACAAAACATGTTTTATACACCAGGACAAAAACTGTTCAGACCTAGTCACTTATCTGAAAACCTGCCTTTCTTCCACCATCTTACCACACTGAATTTTGAACTTCTTGGATGTTCATGCACCAATTACATACCATAACTCATTATGATATGTTGTAGTCCTTCAGTAAGTGTTGCACCATAGCTACTCTATTTTTATCAGGGTTTACTCAGCATGTAATATTTCACTGACTATAATTCCACTGGGATGGTCATGCACTATACAAAACCCTTTTATCTGGAATACTGGCATGTTTTCAAACTCCTCTGCCAGAAGCAAAACCTACCAAGTCAATTTATGAATGTGGGTATGACTATCATTTGTACCCCACTTTGAACACACATGGACAATCCAGAGCCTAGATGTATTTTGAAGCTCTGATTTTAAGCCAGAAATGAAACATTTTACAAGTCTCCATCACTGTTTAGATAAAGAGAAAAATATGGCTTGTTAACAAAAAAACAAGAAACAACCACAAAACAAACAAGAACAATCACAGTTAATTCCCTTACTCTTCTTCTATATGGTCGAGCTGTAGATGAGTTGAAGTCAGTTCTTCCTGAAGCTTTTGCAGTTGAAAAGCCTGATTGCTGGCCAGCTCTCTCAGCTGCCTGTCTTTCTCAATTGAATCCTACAGCAAAACACAAAATCACGCTGCTCAAACATTCTGCCTTACAGAATCCTTCAAGAATGTAGTATACCTTTATTAGCAGATACATTTCTAAACATTTCAGTAAACACTATTTCTAAAGTAACTGAAAACAAAAGCAATTGCATACCTTCTAGAGACATAAGCAATACCTTCCAGGCACACAAAACAAAGACTCAGTTATATTAGGAAAAATACTCACTTTTTATATGCCATGACAGAGAATATGGAAGGTCTGCATACGCAGATTTACTACTTGTACACACATCACCTGAACAAAGTGTTCATGCAGATGTGTTGTGGGGGGGAGGGGGGCATCCAGTCAATCACAACTGGTTATACCACCAACTCAAGTTTTTGGGAATTCATGTACACGAAGTAACAGATAAATTTATCAGAACAGAGGCAGCAACTATCGTCATTTCAGAAAGCACACCACTACACATGCAGCTCTGTCTTTAACAACCTGTAGATTTGCCTGATACTACTGGAATTAAATAATTAACTGTGCAACAGACTTTTCTTGAAAATTTTAATGTCACATGCAACGACAAGTCTGTAACTGGTGTACTGTCATTTCATAACATCATTATTTTACATTTTGTGGGTTTTTTGGCAGAACCCTCCTCCAATACAACAGAATCTGACTCTTAAGGACAAATGAAAAGTGATATCCCTTATTTTAATTGTGAAAGATTTTGACAGAAGTGTAAAAAAAAAAAGAGAAGTCAGAGAACATGGAGACATCACTGTCAGATCTCAGTATCTTCCCCTAGACTGCATCAACCAACGCTTTTTTTTTCCCTGCAAAGCACAAAGCCACAGCAGACGTCTTCTGCTAAACTGTTAGTCCTGCAACCCCTTCAGTGTGGTGGTATCATGATGGACATGAGCACTTACTCCCCTTGCTGCCCCTGCCCCAGAGATATTCTAATGCTCAGCTACAAAACAAAGATATTTTTTTCTTTAAAAAAAGCTCAGTTGAATGCATGGAGTTCACCCACACATTCAGCTTACGCATGTACTTTTACATAGTGTTAGGTTTTTACTAATAGAGATAACATATTCTATGACATCTTTGCAAATGTAAGTGTAGCATAATTCTTTCCTAGAAAAGGACAGTGATACAAGAACATAGTTTGTCTTACAGAGCACATTCCTTCATATTGTCATTTGTTGTGAAACACCATAAGCCCTAGAAGGCCAAAAGTAACTTTAATGACCTCTTTGATTTCCCTTTCAAAGGAAACATAAGATGAGACTGACAAATAGCACAGTTGTCTCCATGACATATTTCATTAAAAAAAAAAACACCATCAGGGAAGGAGGCTATTATTAACGGAAAGTCATTAAAGTTCTCCTGCAGGTATAAATTCACACCATTCTATTCCCTTAACCTAAGTTTCCTACATACCTGAGTGAGAGAAAGGTTGGTTTCAAAGAGCCTTCCTGAAGTAGCACAGGAAAAACAAGTCCCTAGCCATGGCAGGGGACGAGTTTTTATTGTTTCCACACCTGCATAATGCCCGCCTAAGGAAATAAATACATTAAGAAGTTGTGAGAACACTCATAGAAAGAGCCAGAGCTTGAAAAGATGACACCTGTGAAATGTGTTAGTAATAAGACAAGGCACTGATTTACCTTCTCGAGATGTTTCATTGAGGATTGTGAAGAGCTGCCCTTGAATCTCAGAGTTCAGTTGTATTATTTCACAGCATCGGTTCAGATTCTGATCACAGGAATTAGTCTGTAAATTAATCTGTATTAATACCTCTGCGTGGGCTTTCTTACTTAAAATCATTCCTGTTATATCACAACTTCCCCCCCCCTTACATCTTCACAACCTTTTCTTACTGCATCCGCTAGAATACTAATCTGTAAAAGGTTCACACTGTTAATAGGCAAACAAACAAGACATCAGGACCTCTGTTACCCAGTTAATTCATTGCTTGAGAAAACTTACTCCTTTCCCATTCATAAAGGAGAGGCAACCATAAATATCCCTAAAAGAAGGATCATAATTATAGATCTGTGTTAAAATCTTTCACAGTTTTTACAATAAGATGGGAGATCATTGGATGAAAAAACATTAGTCTAAACTCTGGTTTTCCATATTAGCTTAACTAATACATATAAGGCTATTATCTTGCTTTGTCAACATCCACAGGAGGCCTCCATGCAATTTCATCTGATTTTTAAGAGTTGCCAACTGAAACCAATACTCCTGAAGAACGGGCAAAATCCAGCGTTAGCCTAAGAAAAAAAAAACAGCAGAACTACACCACTTTCAGCAAATGCAATTCCCAAAAAGGAGTTGATGGGGTTAATTTGTCCAGGATGCTGCTGCACCTGCCAGGGGAACACACACTTTGTACCTGCTTCTTTAATCTTTATCTGTAACCTGCGTATCGTCTTCAGCATGGATCACCCTCTACATCTTCAGGCTTTAAAGGCTCCATACGGTTTTCACAAGCTTCCAAAACAGCTGTAACTCCCACCCATGCCCCTGCCAGCTTGTCTTCTGATTGCTGTAACACATGCTTTCCTCTGGCCTCAAGAAGCCCAGCCTCACCCTGCTAACCTCCACCCGAACACTACTCCAAAATGCATTTTTCCAGCTCGTTACACTGACATAACACCCATGGTGCTTCCACCTGCCAGATCCTCCTTTTCTGCAAGAGTAGCCTGAAACTGCTAGTCTTTGTTTTCCAAGACCACAGAGACTACCCCCACCTCAGTTATAATGGAGAGTTCAGCTCCCACCATTGCTCAGCCTTCCCAAGGTCTACCTCCACCATCCAAGTGGAAGATCTTAAAATGCACGCCTCTGTTCTTGCTCCTCTGGTGTCCTGCACTCCATGGCAACTATACTAGCTACCCTCAAATGCCTCCTTAAAACAGTCCTTTGCCAAGAGTCCTGCAGAGAGTTAAACTAGCTATTAATATACCGTAACTCCTACATACCACGTAAAAAACCACCAAAAACCAAACTGACTTCCCTTGAAAAGGCTGCATCTGCTCAGCACCCTTCCTCACCAACCCCAGCACACAGTAGATGGCTACAGGCTCATGACCAAACCAACCATCAGTATCCCAAAGCTAATGACACCTGGGGACACAGGAGCGAGCACTCTGTCAAGATTTTCCACTGAGAAAACGGACAGTTGTCAAATCAGAGGTCACTTCATCTCATCTTGCCCTGATTTCACACATTCGCTACTGCTTCCACCACTTCGCCTCCTCAGTCTCCTGTTACCTCTTGCTCCTCCGTGCATCCCACGGCATCCACCTGCAGCCTTCTCCTGCCCCTACCCAAACCTCCCTTAGAACTGCCCCCCCAAAGCCCTCCTGCAGCTGTCCCGTCTTGCAGCAGCTGCTCAGCGCCAACAGCTCCCCCCGCCCCCCCCAGAAGAGCTGGGAAGCTGGATAGCCCCCTCCTCACTTCCAGCAGCCTTTCCCCTCACCTCTTCCTGACTGCCCCCGGCCACAGGCGATTCCCCCCGAGCACGCCCTCACCTGCGGCCCTTCCACCTGCCGATCTCTTACCGCAAAACTCTCCTCTGATCCAGACTCGGTCACTACGGCTCAAACGCCCCTTTTAGCCTCCAGCCCTCGCTCTCGGCGAGCCTAGGCACCGGCACAGAGGAGCACCGCTGAAGCTGCGAGTGCTGCAGGCACCGGGCACACGTGCGGGTCAGCGTCCCAAGGCGGCCGCTGAGCCCCAACCGGGGCCGCTGCCTGCCCCCCGCGGCCGGCGGCGGGGGCCGGGTGCCCCGGGCTGAGCGCACCCCCGGAAGGCGGCGGGGGCCGCCGCTCCGCGTCCGACCGTCACCGCGGCAACCGCCCGCGGCCCGGGCACCGCGGCAACGGCGCCGCTGCCTGCCGGCCGGCCCCCCCCCCCCCCCGAGGGCCCGCTCGCCGGGCGGCCCCCCCAGCAGCCGCGCAGCGCCCGCGGCCCACCTCGTAGTCCCGGTACCAGCTCTCCAGCTTCTCTTGCAGCAACCGGCCGCTCTCCGCGCCGACAAGCTTCCTCAAGCCCTCGGCCATGGCTCGCCCCGCGGGTGGGATGGGGCTGGGCTGGTTCCCCTCTCCCGTCCCTCCTGGAGCCCTCAGCGGGCGAGCGGCGCGGCTGAGGAGATGGCAACGCCGGCCTGGCCCGCTGCTCTGGGCGGCGTTCCGTGCGCGCCGCCTTTTATAGTCGCGACTGGAACGCGATTGAAACGTAGGCCGGGCGCCGGGTGCCACGGCAACGCAGGCAGGCGCGCCTCGGGCCCGGCGGGGTGCGCGGGGGCAGTACCCCCTCAGCCGGCAGGTGGCGCCGCCGGGTCCCGCGTTTCGCGAGCCGGCGGCAAGAGCCGGTCTCGCAGCGCTGCGGAGCGGCACCCGGCTGGGCCCGGCCGCCGCCCTCCCCGCGCCGCCAGAGGGCGCCCGCAGGCCCCTGCGCGGCGGCGGTGGCGGCAGCAGCGGAGGAAGATGGCGGCGGGCGCCTCCGAGCAGGTCTGTCCCCGCAGGGGCGCAGGCACGGGGAGGCGGCGGGGGCGTGCCCCGGGGCGAGGGGGGAGCGAGGCGGGAGCGAGGCCCGCGCCGCCGCCCCGGCCGGAGGCCGCTGCTTGCGGAGGGGGTGCCGTTTTCGCGGCCGTTGCCGGGGCTGGGCTGGTGCCAGAGCGCTCCGGCGCGGCGGGCGTGCGGGGCCGCCCCGGCCGCCCAGCTCCCCCGCGCCCGCAGCAGCCGGCCAGGGGGCAGCGGCACCCGCACGGCGTTTCCGAGCGGCGCCCGGCGCCGCGGGGCCAGGACAGCCTGTGCCTTGCGGGGCAGCCGCCTCGGCGGGGGAGAGGCAGCCCGCGGCCGGGGCGGGACGCGGTGCAGCCCGGCGGGCCAGCCCGCAGCCGCGGGGTCTGTGACACAGGAGCACTTGCTGTTCCCGAAATAAAGTGTCGTGGCGTTTCGGCAGAGGAACGTGACTGTCGTGCGTAGGTAGGCGCGGGCCGCGCTGAGCGACGCGGGCAGCAGCTGTGCGGCGGGGCGGCCTGTGGGCACGGCCGCGGCTCGGGCTCGGTGTCCGAGCTGTCACGGCAGCGCAGCCAAACCCGTCGGGAGGGGTGTCGCTGCCACCGCCGGGGGGGCGGGCCGGGGCGAAGGGCCCCTTTTCCGGGAGCTCCCCATTCTCCACGGGACACGCGTTCGGAGGGAGCCTGTGCAGGAGCCTCGGCGGCGGTGGGTGGGAGGCCCGGGGGGCCCGGTGCCGCCCCCGCCGGTGCCTGCCGCCCGAAGCGCTGCCCAGGGCCGCAGGGACGCTCCAGCGCCTGTTCCAGCGGTCACCATTTCAGCCGCGTTCTCCTAGTCCTGGCGCCGTCTTCCGTCGTGCTGCCTTGCCAGGTGAAAAAACCGCTTTGGAGTTTCGTGGTACCATCGCCTCCTTCCACGAACAGGCTGTCCTGAGGACACCTCACTGTCCCGTTGTACAAGATTTCCATCTCCTTTTCCCCAGGGCACAGACCTCTTCTGTTTCCCTGTCTAGCCAGTTCTGAGTTTGTGCAGGGTTAGAGTGACTTCCCGAACATCTCTGAGGAAGCCCTCCGTAGAGCTGTTCAGGTCAGGCACCTTGCTCGACACCGTTTCCTTGTTCTTTGGCAACAGAAGAAAACAAGACGGTTTTACCCGCTCCATCAGTATAGACACATGCAAACATAGTTTGCTTAAGGTTCATCAGTAGATGAACAAACTTAATCCTATCAAAAGGATCAAGCTGCTTCTTTGAAGTATTGAACCCTTAAATAGCAACGTGTTCCATTCGAGGGAGGTGGAGCAAAATTTTGGGCAAACGTAGAAAACGACAGCTAAGGTTCGTTTTCCCTACAAGTTTCCTCTATGTGTTAATTTGTTACATTGATGGGATATCCCTTCCAATCTAGCATCTTCAAATGACAAAACTAAGGCTAGGCTGGCCAGCTTCTCCGTGCCGAGTTTGAAGCCTTGTGGTATTTTGCTTAACGCTGCATGCAGGCAGTAGAAGTTGAATTCAAACCCTGTGCTATCAGACTGAGCTTAAAAACTGGATCTGCCACACTCCTTTTGGATAGACTTACTGAGAGTCTATCCTGCATTAGCATGGAGGGAACTAAAATCCTGTGTATTGGTAAATGACCTGCAGGATTATGTCCTGTATCATCCCCAAGAGTTAAAACTTGATGGAATTCTTTACAGCTGTTGTGGGTTTTTTTACTGCAAGAATGTCATTAATTGTTCCTATTTGCCATGATAAAAGTGAGGTATAAAAGCATACATTATCTGAAAATATCTGGATTTTAATTTATTCATTGTGTTAGTAGAGATTGCAATGGGTGTAAATGTTCGTAAGTACAGGGCGGCAAACTGAAACATACCGCTGAACATAATGTCTAATATATTCTACTAGTCAGTACAAATTTATATTTTTTGCATGTATACATGTGTGTCATTTTGGTGGATTTACATTTCTTGTAACAGCTAATCCACGCTTTGTATTATTATAGCAAAGTTCTAATGGCCCAGTGAAGAAGTCTATGCGGGAGAAGGCTGTGGAACGCAGGAACATTAATAAGGAGCACAACAGTAACTTTAAAGCAGGATACATTCCAATTGATGAAGACCGTCTCCATAAGACAGGGTTACGTGGCAGGAAAGGCAACTTGGCCATTTGTGTGATTGTTCTTCTCTTTATTTTGGCTGTCATCAATCTGATTGTGAGTATAATACTTAGGCTGTAAGCAACATTAGGGCATATTTCATTTTGATTTATTAGAGAATAGAACTTACTCCAGTATGGCTGAGAAGGACTTAAAATGTACTGAAGGAGATTTCTCATTTTTTCTCCTTTCCTTTTTTGTTCTTTTGTAGTCTAAGCAAAATTATATGAAACAATCTTATAAGTCCAGTCATGATTATTTTAGTTATCATGGTCCCCAGCAAGGAACCTGCCATTTATGCAACACAGAATTAGGAACCTCGAAAGTGTTTCTTAATTCCCAGAACTCAGTAACAGCAAATGGGCAAAGTGTCATTAGTGCAGTACAGATGCATTCATGGTAAACTGTTACACCAGGAACATTTTACATATAACAACAGAGCTGCGTGTGAGCATTCAGAATTCATCAGCCACTGTACTTTAAACCTTCGTTGTTATAACTGCCACCTTTTTATTGCTTGATCGCTAAGTACTAATGAATTATTTTTCACAATTGGACATCCACCTGTGAAGGTGCTTTCTTGTAGTTCAAGGGTAAGTATATCCTGAGCTGAGCTGCTTTGTTCAGGAAATTTGTTTAGCTAATGGTTACCCTTAAACAGGAAAAAGACCTAATAATGGCCATGATTTAATTCCATATATATATATATATACACACAAATTATTTTAGTTACCATTTCAGATGAGTCTAAAAATCATGTAAAATACTTTTCATAATCAAATGTGTTCTGATGTTTCCAATAGGAATTACACAGACTAAAGTAAATTCACATCTAAAGCTCACTTAAGCACTGGCATTAATTATTTCAAATAAAACCTCTAGTTAATACAGTCTTTGAGAATGTGTGCTTCTCTTTCAGATTACACTAGTCATCTGGGCAGTAATTCGAATTGGTCCCAATGGCTGTGACAGTATGGAGTTCCATGAGAGTGGCTTGTTGCGGTTTAAGCAAGTTTCTGACATGGGTGTTATACATCCATTATATAAAAGCACGGTAGGAGGCAGACGTAATGAAGATTTGGTGATCACTGGAAATAATCAGCCTGTAAGTTATATCATTAATTGGAAGCTTGTGAGCAACACTATGGAATTGCACTCACATTATTAATAAACATACTTGAAACATCACTAACTTCATGACTTTGTTTCTGAAGATTGTATTTCAGCAAGGAACAACCAAGCTTAGTGTGGAAAAAGACAAAACTTCTATTACCAGCGATATTGGCATGGAATTTGTTGACCCACGGACACAGAATACCTTGTTCAGTACAGACTATGAAACTCATGAGTTTCATCTGCCAAATGGAGTTAAAATATTGAATGTACAAAAGGCCTCTACAGAGAGGGTATGTCCGTCTTAACTACCACTTACTTTTTGTAAAAGCTCATTACAGAATCGCCTTAGTTGCAGACTAAGAAAAAAGTTTACTAATCTGCTCTTTCAAGCATATTTAGAAATTCGACTAAATGTAGCTAAAAATGCAGCTCTGAAAATGTATATCACCCTAAAAATTAGAACAGAAATGAAAACTGACATCGTTAATTGAGCATAGTACCCAGAATACTGTGCCAACTAGGTTTGTGTGTCTTTTTATTAAGTATTTATCCATTTGTGCATGGGTAACTTTCAAGAATAAAATTTCTAGGAAAAGTTTCTCTTTTCCAAGTAAGATCTTACAAAAATAATTACTAGAACTTAATGTTTCATTTTCCTTCTATTGGAGATAAGCGTTAATACAGTCAGAATTTCAGGAGTCTGAGTAAAGGGGTAGAGAACAATCACAGCAACATAGGAGGTGTGTCAGTTCATGGCTTCTAGGTTAAACAAGTTCTTATTTGGGTTTCTACATTAAATATACTTTATTTATCAGTGGTTTTACAGAGGGCTGAGTGTGCCTTAGGAATCGTTGAGCAATCCTTTTAGGGATGGAGAGAAGTTTAGTTTGCTCTTCTTCATGTTTTCTCTGCCAGACTAACACTTAAATAGTATGTTCCAGGAAAAAAAAAGCCAAAACCACAAACCTATAAATACATAGGAGGAAGGCATTAAATGAAAACAGAGGAGTAAGTTTACATAATTGGTCCTAACAGGAAGCCTGTATTTGCTACAGGTGTTAAATGTGTATCCCATAAAATTGTCATATGAATTGCTATTTTTATTGTAAAAATAAATACTTCACATACCTTCCAAAATTAAGTAATCCTTATTTTTAAATGTGAATGTGGAAAATAACAAATGGACAGAAGCTTCATAGGCATAATGGCAGAAGGGCAAAAAGTACATGGAAGTTTTTTATTAAATTGTGGAGCAATATTTTTATAGTAATTAAAGTTACTCAGAGAAACCCAACTGACACATTTCCACTGATCTGTAATATGCTGGGTTTTGTGTATGTTCTTAGATTACCAGCAATGCAACCAGTGATCTAAATATAAAGGTTGATGGCCGTGCTATTGTCCGTGGAAATGAAGGTGTTTTCATCACAGGCAAGACCATTGAGTTTCGAATGGGGGGGAACATGGAACTTAAAGCAGTAAGTATTTCAAATGAACATTTTTTGAACAGCTTAGTTTCAAATTTAGACTGGTAACAAACTGATGTAGCTTTATATGGTTTCCAGTTTTATATAAAGTAGTCACGCATAAAAGTTTAGTTGCCGTCATTGTACCAAGTAGGATTTTTAAAGGTGGTTTATTGCTTTGCTGTTAATTAGTGGTTCGACAGTTTTTAGGTAACAAAGATTTACTACTGAGAAGACACTAAAAACCCATAATGCCATTAAAGCTAAGCTATTGGCCTCAAACGAATACTAAGGCGAATTCATCTTTTCTTCTGGAGGCTTTACTGGGGTCAGCCACCTTTGACAGAGGCGCAGAGCACACAGGAGCACTGTCTCCTGTGCTGCCGTAGTAAGACTTGCCAGCATACGTTTAAAATTTCTGGAGACTGTTAAGATTGCAGGGCATACGGAATGATGGAAAAGGTTAAAAGGATAAAAAAATAGAGGTATATGCACTTTTATTTCATGTGAATGAATTTCATGTATGAATTCAAACACCAATTCCCATTTCATGTCCGTGTTTTTTAGATTTACTGTATTTGCTAATAGGTCTGTAAAGGGAAAAGCCGCACTACTGCTGTCTCCTGGAACAGCAAAGTACATTGCTGACTATAATTGAGAAATTCATGGGCATTATTCACAAATTTAATTAAAAAATGAAACCTTGTCATACGTTCTTTTTTTATTCTGTTTACTTCTACAGCCATCCTAAAGATGCCATTTATTTGTTAAACCAGCTTGTCTCTTTCAAAAACAACCTGCCTTGTTTAAATTAGAAGTTGTAATTTTTTTTTCTCCCTCTTAATAGGAAAACAGCATTATCCTGAACGGAACTGTGATGGTCAGCCCATCGCGACTGCCAAGCTCTTCCTACGGGGAGCAGTTTAGTAACGGGAACTGGCTGCGTTTCAAGCTCTGTATGTGTGCGGATGGGACGCTGTTCAAGGTTCAGGTGACAGGTTATAATATAGGTTGTCAGACTTCTGTCAATCCATGTGCAGCCACACACTAAAACAGAAACCACTGCTAGGGGAGTTCTCTTTTGTGCTTATATATATTTGTATGAAGTAACTGCATGCCTTCAAGGATTTCTGTTTCTACAGCAGTTTATACTAACATTTATTACATATTTTTAAGCAAAGGCTGTTAGAGTCAGCAGTATTATGTCATCATCCTGTTAGCTGTAACAGCGGCACTGATTTAGTAAGCTTTCAGTCTACATGCATACTGAAGTACCTTCCTGAATTGGGATCAGTAGAATATATATAAAGAATGTGATCTTAGCAACCATCTTGACTGCCTTCAGTTGCCAATAGAGGAGGGTTTTGTCCTGCATCCCAAGACCTTAAAGGCTGCTGAGAACACAACTGCAATCTGAAGTACTTCAACAGGAACGTCAATTTGTTGTTGGAAGTGGTTTTGCCTAGGATGGCTGAAGTGGCTGATTTTTGTCTTCATTTCTTGCCAAAGGTTGATATAATGATTTTCCCAAAAATTACGTGGTATACCATATGTTTCCTAAGAGAGGGGTAATGGCAGATTCACTTTAAAATATTGCATTATTTCTGCCATATATTGTCATGTAGTTAGAAAAGCCATTGTACTAGCGTAAGTAATTTTGCAAAGTAATATGGAGTGTGGAAATGTAACTTCAATTTTGAAATAGTGTTGCCATTACTGGAAGTGTCGCTTGAGCTCCCATTTTATCTGTGCAGTTTAGGCATTCTACAGTTGCTTAATTTATGTGAAGTATTTATAAAACTTGTTTATATTAGAAGTACATTTTTAAAGATGTACTTACAACTTGCTCACTACCCCAGAAAGGTGTTTTCTTGGGTGCTTTAACGTGAACCGTGTGTGAATCCATTATTCAACAGGTAATAATCTAAAGCATGACTTGTTGCAGCAGTGTCGAGATCAGACTTTTTTCCTCATAAATGTCAGTACTGATGCGTTACTGAAACCTCAGAATTAAATTCTGAAGTTAAATTGCTGGCCTGTAATTCTACATGGGATGGTACTGGATCCTATGTCAGCAGAGTAAATACATGTGTATTTGAATTTGTCAACAGTGAAACCGTGTCTATGGTGAGCTGTAAGGTTTATCGGCTTATAGAAACTACTATAGCCTTGTAACTGCTTTTGAAGAGGTAAGGTGTTCGGTACTAAAAATAGAACAGCTCATTATAATCCTCCTTTCCCCACCCCATGTATTTCATCCATATAAAGTAGTTTTGCAGTAGCATCAAGTAACCTTAATAATGGAGGCCACAAAGGTGACTTTGCAAGTAGCTTTTTGACAAGTTCTTTCTAGATAAGCACACACTTCCTAAAAGCTGTGCTAATATTGCACATTAACTTAAGAATTGGTTGTTTGTTAGGGGAAGATAAACTATCTACCCTTGTTCTGTAGTTCTCAAAAGTACATAGAATTCCACAAAATGCAAATCAGCTTCTGCAACAAAAAGTTCCTATCTAAGGTCCCAATTCCTGTATTTACTAGAAGCCAGTAAGTCCTCGTGTAGGATGTGTATGGGTGGAATCGATTCCTAGAGGGGGATCCTTAGGTCAGGCAGTATGCCACACAGGAGCTCAGAAGGGTCACATTTCCCTCGTTGCTCAAAGGCAAAGCCAGGTTTTGATGTTCCGTAGTTGTTGGGGTTTTGGGGGTTGGACATCAGTGGAGCTGTTCCAACAAAACCAGAATAAACAATAAAATGTAGCAAAAGCCATTGAATTACTTAGATTACGGGAAAGTACTAATATTTTGCATACTACCTTCATGAACTTCCTAGTTATAGTAGAGCTAATGTGTATTAACCACTCCAACACACATTTTGCTGAAAACATGCACACATCTTTGCTGCTAAGTAGCGCCTCAATTAGTATCTGTTACAGTTAAGAGGAGGACACTCATGCTAATGGCAGTTTGTCACTTCATTTTTATATATATCTGTGTATATATATATACACACACATAAAAATATAAGGAGCAGTATCCTCAAAGCTGAAATAGACTGAAAATGACAGATACTGCCTTGGTCAAGTGGACTACACGTGAAGAGCATATTGAGGCTCTTCTCTGGTTAATACTGGCATGCCTGTATGCTAGTATTGGATTCTTGATATTCTCAAGAGTTCTTTTTAAAACACTGTATGCAACATAGCTGAAAGATTTGTCACAAAGGTACTCTTAAATCATGGTCTGGAGGATTGGTTTTGAAGCGTGGACTTCTTGTCAAAACGTAGCAAACCAATCATACTAAAATAAACGATCAATTTGTTAGCCACTATTTATATATTGCTAAGATAATCTTGTTGCCTTTAGTAAAGAGTTTGAGAAATGTTGGCACCACGCATGCCTTGTGTGGTGCATGTATTTGTTGTTTATCTTCTAACAGCCTAAGGTACATTTTTCTATGCATATTTAACATTGTGTGGCACATTATTTATTTCAGTCCCACGGATGCACTTAAGATTCTGGGTGTTTAAAGTACATTCTGTATGCCTCTGTAAAATACCGTACTGGGCACATTGAAACAACACAGATGTGAAGAGTTCTCGGCCTGTGTAAAGGTGGGGGTTGTTTCAATAGGTGAAATACAATTGAATTTCTAGTCTTTGTTTTGAAATGAAACAATAAATTCTAAGATGCAGCTGTGGTTCAGAAGTGTTATTTGTAAGAATATAGTTTTTCATTAAAAATACACTGTTGTGTTATTGACAGGGAAACTAGTATTTTATTAACTGTAAGTATGAAAGTCATTCCATACCTACTGATCATGGATTGTATCTGGTGGACTTCACTCAGTGGTAATTGTGTAGGATACCTGAAGTAGAGTTCAAAAGTCTCCACTGTTCTTAGTTCACAAGTTCCTGAGAAGCTGCATTTCTCAACCGAAGGGCTGGAAAAGAAAGGTTTGGATTGTTTTTTGGGAGGAGGAAGGTTACCAGTTTATGAATAATTTTTTGAAAAAGATTCAAGATTCCAAAACTGGATGTTTAAGGCAGAACATCGGTAATGCTTTGGTTATTTGTTTGGCATTGATTTTTTTTTTTTTTTTAAATAGAAAGTATTTCCACTTTCTATTTAACTCTTGTTATGCTGAACTTACCAAAATTTTACATTTTACATACAGATACTATGGACAACCTTCACTTGAGTATTATAGCTGTGGTCCTTTTCTTTAATCTTCCTGGATCAGTGGGAACCAAGTCATAGCAGGTTGTTCTTCATATGCATCACCATTCAGAGTGCCGACGGGATGGGGAGTTCTTACTGAACTGTTCTTTTACCAGAATGTCATTATTACAGAAGATATATCACAAACAGCAATAATGGCTGATTTTAGCTACAATAATATTAAAACTTTTCTGTGCACTGGTGGAAAAAATGAAGAATGGATGCTAAAACACCTGAACCTCAGTAACAACCTGATTTCTGAGCTCTCCTTAACTCCTACTAAATTTACCCATTTTAGAAATTCTAGGCCTCGGTGGTAATGCCATCCACACCCTCACACTGGACACACCTACACCTGCATGTGGGTCTAAAAAGTATGGAAAAGTCAACCATCTTCTGCCTGCTTTGAAAGTATTATCAGTTGAAAGAAATAAACTTAACATGATTCCAAGAGGTAAGCATTTCAAAGTCCATTTCAAGGGACCTCACTCCCAAGGGGTAAGTTGGTTTTGGATATGATTCACTACATCCTTGTGAACTCCGAATGTGACTGTCTCATTTAGTTAAGGTAAGGGAAAGTTTCGCCTGCATGCAGAGACTGAAGCAAAGAGGTTGTTTCAGATAGGTTGGGTGGGGTTTTTTGCACAGTCTTAGCAATCACCGTGCCTTAACATCAGTCAAGTATCACCAAATATATCCTCTGAGAGCTCGAGCAGTATCTGCTTGCTGTATAGAAAGGGAAGTAAGGATCTTTGGCAAAACACCAGCCTCCACCACCCAGTCATGAACCTTAACATCAAGAAAATTACAGTTAATGAGTTTCATACTACTCTTCAAGCAGAAAGTCAATACTCTTGAATAAAACTTGCTCTGATTTTAGTATTTCACAAAGACAGGAAAATGTATTTTGTTCAGTCAAAACAATTTTGCTCCGTGCCATCTGACACCCAAAGTGACACATATTAACGAGAGGGCTGTAGAGTTTTGACAGACTTTTAGAAAAACGTTTGCTAGTCGCTGAACTACGCTAGGCATCATAGCCTTTACGACAGCCTCTGTCCTCATAAACAGATGACTCATATTGTCCTAACAGTGCCTAAAGGAAGCAGAAGCTGCAGTAACAGCAACACTATCCTATATATTTTTTGCTGACTTTAATTGATCTCTGGTAACATCATCAGATTCATTAGCTCGAGGTTTTGTAAAAATACTAAGCCTGGGGCAGGCTTATCTCACAAAGGCAGACAAAGGGGATAATTTTGCACCTACACAAGGTCCTTGACATTCTATTTTTCTCCTTTCTTGAAACTAAGTAATTGTCTGGCATGCAGGAAACCATTTTGCCCAATTACTTTGTAGTGTCTGTAAGGTTCCCATAAAGACAGTATAGAAAAGCTTACATTATAAAATTGATACAGATTTGATCTGTTTTGATCAATAATGCCACAGTGGGTCAGACATAGAAAAGGGTTGATCTAAGAGACTCAATTTTAGATGTTAAAAGTCAAATTGCTATGCATTGTACCACCATACTTCAAGTTATACTTAAATCCCCTATTAATTTACGTACACGTTCATAAGTTTATTTTCCTCCTCCAAAATACTTCACTAAGACTCTAGTTTTAAAGCTCTGGTAAGAAAAAATGAACTGAAGCTCTAAGGCAGAGGGGTTTGGCCACAGAGAATCCCTTCTCACAGCCACCACTCCAGGTGTCAGGCTGCTGCCCACTGCTGCTATACCACTCTGTATTTTGGCCACAAATTTAGCTTCATGCAGGTGCAAGAAGGATTTATGCACTGCCAGAACTTCTGCACACCGTTCCTATCAGCTACCTCCAGTTTTACAGCAGGCATGAATCATTTCCTCCACTTTTCACGAAACCCAAAGATTAATTACTCAGCAAACAGAATGGCAAACTGGAATAAGAGATTTCCAGTGAACCAGATGACAAGAGCAAAATTTTTAAGAACTAGTAGCTTCTGAACAATGCTATCATCAAAAGTCACTTCAGAGTGCCATTCGGACGTTACCCAGTGTGGAGACGCTGAGTGTCCAAGTGCCTGCCTTCCCGCTGGATTGCAGGCTGGAGCTCTGGGGGCTGCCTGCACAGCACCTGAGAAAAATGAGGTATCTCCAGTATTCAAAAGGGCTACTTATGCGAGACAGATGCTGTCGTAACTAGGATATGCTGAGGAAAATACCATCATGCTCGGTAACTGACAGGCAGGCAGGAATAAGCAACACCATGGTTTTGTTTCCAGTCGGGTTTACATCCTGTGAATACGGTTCAAACGATTCCACATATGAAAAACACCTGTGAACGTGCAGATGGCAATGACTAGGAGATACTGTACCACCTTTTGCATATCCATCTTTTACGTACAATTAACACATCTGGATTTTATAAACTGAGTATATTCCACCCTTTTCATACACCTCCTTCCCTAGCCCCAGTTCTCCAGAGAAGCGTGCTCAAAGCACAGAGATCACAGTTTTGTGATTTTATTTTTTTTTTAATTAATTTTGACAGGACAATGGATCGTTACTGCTGTTATGGAGATGTGAGGTTTTAAAACATGCATCAATTGTGAATGTATTAACGTGCTTGCTGTTGATGCTATGCAACTTTTAGAATGGGCAACCACTGAATAGGAAAGACACAGTAACTGAAAGCCTGCAGCCCCTCATTGCAATAGACAGGAATGGCAGCAATTTTGTTGCAAAGAACGTTAAAAAGCCACTTGACACAACTGGGAAAACAAGAACCTGAAATGTAAAATAGTTTTGTTCTTCCTAGGACTAGGCCTGCTGCAATCTTTACAAACTGTCCATATGTCATCCAATGACATATGGCAGATTGATGTGAATGATTTTCAAATCTGTTCACAGCTGAAGGACATTGACTTGCAAAACAAGGTAACTAAAATTCATCCGGATGCCTTCAGGGATCTCAACAAACTACAGGTTGTAAAGCAGTATTACAACTATTTCAGTGTTTTGTGTTAATCACCATTAAATATATTAATTATCAACTATTCAGCATGATTACATTGGCCTTCGATTATTATGTTAGTATACAATTATAAAAACAAAAGCAAATGGTGAAAGTAATTATGTTTATATATTTGTGTTTCATTTATATGAAAGCCCACCACACTTGTAAATACACAAAGTAAAACTATATATTTACCATTTATGTATGTCCCAAACCAATCCATAATTGACTTACACACACACATCCTTTTCTACCCACATCCCTTCCACAGCAAGAGCCCTGCAGCTTCCCACTCACACAGAGGTAGTTTACAACGGGAGAATTCTATATACATCACAATTTAAAATTCTCATTAAAATTCAAAAGCTTAGAACAGTATTATTGAAATCTTAACCAGGTGTACTGTTTCCATAACCACAAAAGTGCTTGTATACTAAAATGAATGATATTGTTGATACTGCAGTTAGGATTCTATTGTAAGGCTTGTCAAATTCATTCTGGATTATTTCCAAATAGGTCATGGACCTCCGTGGAAATGCTCTGACAACCCCTCTACCACAGATAGTAATCAGTTTGAACTTCTTTCAACTTGAAGTGGATTTGTCATACAATGCCTGGATATTTAACTGCAGACTAAATGCTTTCAAACAGTCATTTAGTTTCCTTTTTGACTCCTCAAAGAAAGAATAGAGTATTTCATACAATGAATCTGCCAACAGCACACAGAAACCTCTGCTGTATCTGTCAGGTTTCCATTTAAACTGCAGCAACCATGTTTTGCTCAAAAGGGCTGTAATCCCAGCAGGGAAGACATCAGTGCTAAACTGTAACTTGGACAACACAAGGGGTATGTAAAACAGGGACTCCATCCATACGTTGCTAAAATCCAGATGCGTGCAAGAATGATCAAAGAAATCCAGTTTAAAAAGTGTGTTTCAAAAGACACTGTTTGAAAATAACTGAACAACAATTTAACATGCAAATTATTTCATTGGAAAGTAGTATATTAGAACATTTGAAAGTCAAGTTTCCCAAAAAAGAGTCTTCATCTCCTTCGTTACATTAAAGTAGTAAGTGATGCCAAATTATACACAAATAAATTGCAAATCTCAGTTAATTTTCGAAAGTAAGCAAAGGACCAAATAGTGGGGTGGCAGTTCTGGGACATGTAGGAAACCGAGAAGGATACAATAGTGCTTCTAGTATTTAGTTACAGCAAAATGAAATGGAAGTTTATTTGCAAGGGAAAGGATTTATATTTCTTCTAAAAAAAGTACAGCTACTGTAGCATACAGTTCACTTAGGAAATGAATCCAGCATTTACAATAGAGCACTTGAAGTACGAGTGACAAAATATGCAGAGCGAAGACTTCCCATGCAGAAGGAAAACTAAGACCAGACTTAAAGGTTTATTAAGGCAAAAAGTTTTAACTCTAATGGACGAATACCACTTTGAGTGGATAAGGCTTTCCCCTTGGAACACTTTATCCCCAAATGAAAATATGTAGGATCTATCAGAAAGGCCACCTGCTTTGTCTATTAATAAGTCATAGAAACTGATTATGGAATTAAAATCAACATGCTGGATCGCACCAAAACTCAACTGGGAACGCAAGCAGATCCAAAGGCGAAGATCTACATACAACCTTGAAACGGATTGCAAAAGCCAACAACCAGCCATGGCCTATGCTAGTGGAAGTTTGGAACAATTGCTTGGTAGGTACAGTCCTCCGTTTTCAAACCTTTTTGCTGCACTCAAAGCAGTACCTGTAAGAAAATCGTAGTGGTTGACAAGCTGACAGTTAACCTAGTGACATCTCCTCTCACAGCTGCACACAGTGACCATGGTCATGCTGGAGAATGGCTGGCTAGAAATACGGATCTTCCATGAGGCAGATCAGCAGGTGGTTCTAGTACGACCCAGAACAGAGATAGTTTCAGTCACCTCCTCCCTCACCCACACCATTTTTCCCATAAAGTCTGCTATTAAGACCCCGTACGTACTATGTTTTAAATGGGGGGTGGAAATATATGATGGTTTAACAGATACTTGGTACCATGTAAAATGACTGTGGATGGATTAAAAAAAAATATTTTATAATAAAAAGTTAAAATTATCAAAGATAGGTCAGAGTATGTTTTTACAGAAATAACTTGACCCTGCAAACCAAGCATCCTATACTTTTAAGAAAGATTTAGTTTGTATTTTCTTTTGTTTCAGGTAATGGAGTCACTTGGTAGGCACCTAAAGGCAGAATTTCAAAAGGTAATAGCATTCCTTGCATGACACTGGATAAAATGAATAATTTAGTGATACACAATGCTGAGAAAACTGCTGAAGGGTTATATTTGTGTATTTTTAATACAGCAAAGAAATATCTCATCTACAATACAAAGGTGAAAGAAAGGGTTTCAACATTGTTGGTTAGAAAAGCCCGGGACACCAACACTGTTTCCAGACAAGGAAGAACAGAGCAAGACCTTGCACTGGCTGCCTGCCTCTCGGTGCTCAAAAGCTTTGTGCTTTTTGTCTGGGTGCTTTTGCTAGACCCTACCTTGTGAGCCTGTGAAAATTCATGTGCAGGAGCAACGATTCAGGGGTTCAGAACACACTTATTCTAATCAAGCTTTTTCAGGTGAAACATTGTGCAGAGCATGCTCTGCAAGCAAACCAACAAATGCGCAGCACGATTTGTTCATTTGTGATGAGAATTCTTCAAGAAACACACGTATTTTTCCTGGGGAAACTTCTACTTTGCATGAAAATGTCATCAGTAGCAGTGTACACGCACAAAATACTGAAGAAGAGTACCAGAAACAAAGCAATAATGGGATCAGTGTGAATAAAATAACCCAGTGTTTTCAGACATCAAAACTAGTACCAGCAGTGATGAAAATATAGATGTTGATGATAACAGACTATTTTCTGTAAGGGTAAATTACAAGAACAGCAATGAAGTAACACCAAGAAAATTAATGACTAATGACATTTCATTATGGAAAGATTCAAAATATGCAAATAATGAAGACTCAGAGAAGAGCAGGTTCCCTCCCATATCCAGGAGATTGAATGCTAGCAGTTGCATCACACCGACTCTTCAGATTTGGATTTATCCTTCATGGGGGAAACTGGCTTTCCATTTTTCACAATACAAACACATACAGTTGCACAAGATTGTAGGAACAGTGACATAAACAACTCTGGCCTGCTCCAGTCTGAAATCACAAAGGCTACACCAGATTCTTCTGAAAGAAGAAGGTATCGTTTAACATAATGAACCCATGAGCCCTACAAAATATATGCCTGGAAGGCGAAGCTGTGATGAACAACTGGGTCTAAACCGCAACATAAATATAACCAGCGATGGGGGAAATTATATTTTACCCTGTAGCTGCAAGAGAGATACAAATATGGAGAATTTAAGTGTCTACCAAACAACTCTCCTCCTACAAAGTACGACTGTAAAATGGAACGTACAAATGAAAAAAATGCTTCAGCAGATATATTTAGTGATAGCTCTTCAGATGAAGGGACTCCATTCACAATGAGCAACTGTAGTTCTTTAGCAGACTCTGAACTGGAACACCCTGAAGTTAGCAACAACCTGCTGTTCTGTCAACCTTCACTAGAGGAAGCCAATATGAACAGTGGAACTGGGAAGTTCTCAACACTGCCAGAGCCCCCAAAAACTGCTGCTGAACTTCAGCATACTGGGAAAAATGGGGATGAGAACAGCATGTATTTCGAAACCACTATTAAGCTTGCAACAGCATCACCTTACGTTGATACATGTAGTGACCACATAAGCATGTCAGTCACAATTAGTTCTTCAAGTCAAGAAGTTTCTGATAAGTTTCATCATTTTACTAATGCAGAGTCAACAGTACAAAGCCCTATCTCTGATTCTCTCCCCAAAGTACAGATTTTGGTAACACGTTACTTTCGTTACATTTTCCCGTGCATGACACAGCCACAGAGAACACTCCTGAAGAGGCTGAAAGGAATCACCGTGAAGGGGGCACTACATTAAGAAGAAACACAAGTACATCTGAGGACAAACATTTTACTTTTGCTCCTAATGATACCGGTTTGAGTGAAATTGTTAAAAACACATCACTACTGCATTCCAGCAATGAGTCACATCTCCAATCTCTGCCTGAACACACAGCTGAAAAACATTTTACAGTCATTACAGAGAAGGACGACTCGCTACCACAGGGGAAACAGGTGAACACAACTAAGGCTTGTGCAGATAAAATGGAAAGAGGTTTTAACGAGAAAAGCTGTGATAAATACAGGGAATTATAGGATACCAGCAACTGTAGTTTGCCCGAAGAAACCCAGTCTTGCAATCTGACAGCAGATTTGCTGCATCTTCACTCTCCTGGGAAAACACAATCAGCCTTCAACACAGAAGATCATTTCCAACTGGATCAGAGAGACAAGGATGCATATTCCTTCTCAGTCCCACAAGGATTTTTCAATGAAAGCACACAATGCAGTTCATGTTCATTCCCACTAAAAATTACAGAAAATACAATGTCCAAAAGCACAGATTCCAGCAAGATGGAGGATGACACTACTTTGACAGGACTGGAGAACAGTTCTCCAGCTGTCAGTCTCCAAAATTCAAGTGAAAAACTCGATCCAAAAGGTCAGACCAATTTAAGACAGGACCAGTTTTTTGTTAAAAAGAAAAGAGCATTTGATGGATTTGCTAATGTTTTGCAAAGCAGGAGAACAAACTTCAACAGCTGAGATGCAGAACTCCCAGAGAATTTTTGTCATCCAGTAAGATGCAAAAATGATTGTCTTAAAATGAAGTATCTAGCTTTTAATAACTGTTAAATACCATGGGATGTGGTTTTTTGTGTCCCCATCCCCCGTCCCCCATCCCCCAATACAACTTTCTATCTGCCATTAACTTCAGAAATCCAACTTATGGAACTAGACTTAACCATGAGAGGTTAAAGCCTGGATCCATCCCATTTAAAAAACACCGTCATTCCAAAGGGTAATTCAGGCCAGAAGCCATGGACTTTTGTTTAAAGGGTACTTTTTAAAAAAACCAAGAATAATTTCTATGAAAAACAGCTCTAGGATACTCAAATGAGTAAACTACTCAGTAGTTCTAACTGATAATAATGCTTTTGCTGAGTTACTTTCTCATTATTATTGGTACCAAGATATTAGATTTCCTTAGAATTTGCCTCTGATATGTGCCGTTCTGTTTCTCTTTGTCTAAAATAAATGTAACTGAAATTATCATTACATTATTTATTATTATTGTGTTTTCCTGTGGGACTCACCCTTCACAGTGAAATTATACGTATTACTGTCTTCTGCTTTTTGAACCAAATTTGTAGATTAAGTGTCTCTGAATTCCCACAGTTTTGCAAAGATAGGTCAAGTCCAAGCAGTATTCAATTACATTTTAAAAAATTACTTTTTAACTTGGCAAGACATAGAATGAAACCCTTCTTTCTCAAAGAAACTGAATAGACCTCAAGCCTTGCAGAAAAGTCAGTCATGGAGATCTAGCTACTGATGGGACACCGCCTGTAGTTTGTAGATGTGATGACACAGGCAGGGTAATTAAAAAAAAAAAATAATCTGCTATTGCTAAACTCTAATTCTCTATAAAAAAGGATCCTATACCCACTTCAAAATTTTACTGAGAGGCAAATCAAGAGCAGCTCAAAACTGTGTGTTAAAATAACACTAGCTTGATATACAGCAACCTTTTCTAAGCCAAAAGATAACAAATTAAGGTAAAATTTTCTCTGAACAGGGCCCAAGGCCCTTTTCACATACACAGTATCATCAATGTAGTCCTTGAAAGGGAAAGTCATTACAAAGGCAAACAAGCCTGTGTTCCCAGAAAACGTAGGAGGCTGGGCAGCAACTCTGGGAAAACTCTTACCAAGACACAATTAATTCACTAAAAACTCTGAACAGAAGGAACACATTTCAATTCCACCAGATGAGGAGCAAGTCCAACGGCACAGTACATCTTTGAAACTGCCTTTAAAGAGAAAGCTAGAAAAGAACAAAGAGATGCTGACAGAAGCTAATAATTTGTTAGCTTTGCATATTTGGAACTAAAGAAAAAGAAAATCAAGTACTGCAAAAAAATGTAACAGGCAAGTAAGGAGACCAGTACAGATATTATTTGATCTTTGGAAAAATATTTTCTTTAGCACCTCGAGTTTCTGTTAAATAATTGTTCTACATATCTAACATCACAATTATCAATTATGTATTTTCTAAGCCAAGTCACCTACATTCAGATCTCCTGCTGGCTTCTTTGGGGACTTTTTCTAGTTTATTTTCTCAAAACCTCTAACATAACTAACTCAGAAGAGATTATATAGCAGTTTCAGGCAGGTGTTGCACGGATTTGATTTAGGGCACCACAGTATCTGCAAGTAATTGCAGTCAATAACATCTGTAATCAAATTACAAGCAATGAATCTACTGTTCTTGCTTTTCAATTAGTTCTTAGAAGATTTCTATTATTTTTGCACCAGTAATCAGTGATATCTAAATTGATAACTAAGAAAATTTTTTAAGAGCGGGTACTGGCTTAATTTCTTCGGTAGGAGTCAGCTCAGGAACCAAGGATGAAATCACCTTCTAAAGAAACTGATAATTTGCCATCAAATTACTCATGAGTTTAAGGGTCTGATTTTGTTTTCTGTTTTTCAAACACAAGAAAAAGCTTTACACATTTAACTGTCCAGAATTGTTCATACAGTCTGACTAGACAAGTAGTAAATGACAAAACACTCAAATCTGCAAAAATCATAGCATTCCCAGAAGTGTTAAAAATACAGTAACTCTAAAATAAGGTATGTTTCCCAATACAACTCATTACTTGATTACACAAATGTCTGTAAATGTTACATCCTGTTCTACTGCAATTTTTCTCTCCTAATCCCCACACAATCTCAATATTCACATAATGCCCTGGCTTCTATTGAATTTAAGGCTGCTCTTCTCAGAGAACAGTATGTGACACAAAACACAACTGTGTTTTTTGAGTCTGTCTCGGACTGGGTAATCAGAGCACGATTCCTCATAGGAACAGCTATATAGCCACTAGGAGCAGAAAACAGAACAGTATTTCCTCACCACCAGTGCTCTCCTTAGAGCCCATAACCAACTTTCAGTAAAGCTCATTATACACAGAAGTTACTTGCAGCCAAAGCAACTTTACAACCGGAATACATAAAACTTCAGATCCCTCTTTATGGTATGTGAATCTTCACACACTGTGTTGACAGACCTCTCCAAAGCCTGTTGCCTTTCGGCTGTACTAGCTGCTAACAAGTTAAGAAATGCAACTACATAAGCAAGCCAATTTTGTGGATCATGGGGGGAAAGCAAAAAAGCAAAAAACCCTGAGCGGTTCTATTGATGTCTCATACACAGCAATGTTTTGTCATTTGCTTCTGCTACGGTTCAGCATACTTTCAAAATATATATTGGCAAATAATTTTCTCATCTTTATACTGATCACAGGAAGGCTGCGGTGGTGGCAGACAGTACACTACTTGTGAGAAGCTGCAAGTTTTCTAAGCCTCTCTTCATGCCATAAAGTTACAGAAAAAGGTTATCTGCTGTTCTCATCACAGAAAAAATATCGGCTCCTTCATCACAGGATTTTTTTAACGTGACAAAGTATTTAATTTACTGTCAGAATATTGTTGATGTTCTGCCTCAAACTTTCCTTGAGATTTCTGCCTGATCTTGCACCTTTCCTTTCCTACTGATCTCTCCAGACACTCTTATTACCTGTTCATTCAAACCCAAACACTCAGCTGCTTCTCCTTCATATTAGTTCCTCACTTCATTAGAAATTGGTCTTAAACCCTTTTATATTTTCTGTGGCTTCCAAGCAGTACTCTTCATACTTGGCTCCTCTCCGTCCATCCTATTTTGCCATGTGTTCTCTATACAATAGCTACACAGTCCCCTACTCACTGACTCCCTCTAAGATTTTACCCCCTCACTTTTCTTTACCTTTCGGCAACTATCAATCTACTACATCTTGTTCACACTGAAAATGCCAATAGTTTAGCTGGTTTGGTCACCAAGAATAGTCTAGAACACCTACACTAGTACAAAACCAGTTGCTGTTATGGGGTATAAGTATACATCATACAGACACTGCCTTCCTTTTTTTTCCCTGCATAGAAGTTACAGAGAGACGTAACTGCAACTGCTCCTGCCCTAGGGATGTTGAAACTTCTTTAGCTTCATCAGTAACTTCAGGTAGCAAAACTAATGTTCAGCTAAGACTTACGTTACTATCACAGTTGATAGTGGGTAAACAGACTACTCAAGAAAAAAGGTGGCTGAGCATATGTTGTATGAATTCGTAAATGAAGCATGAGGAAGCAGCCAAGACGATGCTGGTACTAGTGGAGGAAACCCTTCTCACAGGGCAATGGCACCCTGAACCCCAAGGTTGACAGGACACAGTATCCCTCATACAGTGAATCAGCACATGAAAAAATACTGAAGTCTTAAGAGTAGATTGAGAACTTCAGATATTGTAATCAGAATGAGACAAAGCTCTCATTTTCAAACACGTATTTATGATACTTGTGTAATTACCAAGTTGTTTGCTGCAGGTACAAAGCATTTCAGTCTTTCCAGAGCACGCTGATAAGTGGCCTGGAAAACCACCCTTGAATGTAAAGACAAGACATTCACATTTAACCTACATAAAATTAACATCGGAAAATATTTGGGTATTAATATTGAAGATTTCATGGTACGGAATCTGATAAATACAAGCAGCAGGCTACATTCTGAAAACTGGTGAAGGCAATCCCAGCCTTCACCACCAGTATGAAAGTAATGAAGAGCTGCTTCTCTAGAAAGGGGCTCTACATCACAATATTCTAATTGTAATATATATTCAATTTAAAATATTATTTTAAGCCAAGAACCTCAGGACTAGTAGCTCAAATCGTGGCTCCTTCAATGACTACATTTGTGAAAGTATTATGGACATTTAGGCTGTAGTCTTCATGTCATTGCTAGCAGCTTTTCTACTGCTCTGCTTAGGTACTATCACTTTTGCTTTAAAAAGATCAATGCAACAGCTCATGACAAGTCAAATAAATAAAATCTCTTCTAAAAAGTAAGAAAAACACAAGCATTTAAGGTCATGAACAGACCCTCAACTCAAAATATCACCCCATTTAAATACTACTAAGACCACCCTTCTCTTCCAGCATTACATTTGAGTAACTTAGAGAACTGCCTTTAGCATATGCCTTTAGAAAGCACAGAATCACAGACTAGCTGAAGTTGGAAGGGACCTCTGGAGTTTAGCTAGTCCAATCCCTCTTCTCAAACAGGGTCACCTACAGCCAGTTGCCCAGGCCATGTCCAGATGGCTTTTGGGTATCTCCAAGGACGGAGACTCCACAACCTCCTTGGGCAACCTGTGCCAGTGCTCAGTCACCCTCACAGCCAAAAAGTGTTTCCTGACGTTTCAAACTGAGCCTTCGGTGTTTCCGTTTGTGTCCATTACTGTCTGGTTCCATCACTGGGCTCTGCTGAAAAAGTCTGGCTCTATCTTCTTTACAGCCTCCTTTCAGATATTTACATACATTAGCAAGATCCCACCCCCCCACCCCCACCCCCGGCATCTTCTCTTCTGGAGGCTAAACAGTCCCAGCTCTCTCAGCGTTTCCTCATAGGAGAGAAGCTCCAGCCCCTTCATCATCTTCGTGGCCCTTTGCTGGACTCTCTCCAAGGTGTCAGTGTCTCTCTGGTATTGCAGAGCCCAGAAGAAGACGCAGTACTTCATGTGTGGCCTCACCAGTGCTGAGCAAGGGGAAGTATCATCTCCCTCAGCCTGCTGGCAATACTTTCTCTAATGCAGCCCAGGATACCATTTGCCATCGTTGTGGCACGGGCACATTGCTGGCTCATCTTCCAACTTGGTGTCCATCAGGAACCCAGTCCCTTTTCTGCCCCAGCATATGTTGGTACATAGGGTTGCTCCTCCCCAGGCACAGGCCTTTGCACTTCTCCTTGTTAAAATTTGCGAAGTTCCTCTCAGCCCATTTCTCCAGCTTGTTGAGGTCCCTCTGGACAGCAGCATGACCCTCTGGTGTATGAGCCACTCCTTCCAGTTTGCGGTCATCAGATAACTTGCTGAGAGTGCATTCTAGCCCCTCATCCAGGTCATAAATGAAAAAGCAGGACTGGATCCCTGCATTGACCCCTGGGGTACAGCACTTGTTACTTGCCTCAAACTAGACTTAGCACTGCTGACCACCGCCTTCTGGGCCCTGCCATTCAGCCAGTTTTCAGTCTGCTTCACTGTCTGTTCATCCAGCCTATACATCAACAGCTTTGCTACGAGGACCTCAAGGGCCAAAAAGTGTGGGCTGAGATGAGTGGGACATTCCCGCTCAAATGGACTCTTCTCATTGAAAACATTTGTATTTACAATACTGTTTTACATCTACACACTCCATTTGAAACATACCTTTTTCCAACCAAGTTTTAAATACTGATTTACCTTACTATTAGAAATAAGGATGACAAGATTGTACATAAAGTTCTCTGCTACTAAATGATAAAGGTTGCCAGCTGACATGGTGTGAGTTCAGATGAGAATTTCTGAAGTATGAGCCACAGAAAAATCTGAAGTCAGTTGCTGAAACCAACACAAATACTGTTTATTTGTGGGATGCCATTTTACATCAACACCAGCAAAAGACCTAAAAATTAAACAGATGAGCTCATGTTAGGTGGCATAACAGTACTTTTGTCAGGTCGTGAGTCACAGGAGTTTAGCACACCTTATTTATGTAATATCCAAATTACTAAGACATAGAGCATTCACAGTTATAAGTTAGCTGCTGTTCCTGCAACAGCAGTGTCAGTAGGTACTATTTTGTGACAATGTATGTACACACACGGGGTGGGGGGTGGGGGGATGGGAATTTAAAAAATAAAAACAAAGTATAAAGCCAGGTTTTGGTCTCAGTTACAGACAACAAACTAAATAGTTTGGCTAGACTCTAAAGACTTCCACAGCAATATGAAAGGACAAAATCTAAGGCCTAGAAAGAGGTATTTTAGCAGTTATAATTAAAACCAGGGCACAAGCTAACTTTTAAAGCTGTCTATATGAATTCCAAGAGTATTAAACAATTTGTTAGACTTGTGACCAAGGGTCAACAGAAATCTGGAAAAACCTTAACACAACTGATGTCCATTTCTTGCCCTTCAAGAAAGCTGGGAACATTAATCAAGTACTAATGAGCTGTAACAAGTTTTGCTCATGTGAGCATATTTGTGATTAAATGTAAGTCACATATTTGTGGGGAAATGGAAGAAGCCTCCAGTCCTCTACAAATGTTAGAAACTGCTACACAAAGGTAACCCAAATATTTATTGTACCTGAAAGAAAACCTTGAACAGGTTAACTGAAAACTCATGAAGTGTTACTCATATCCTATGATACGGTAACTCAAAGAACATAAAGTATTCCCGTAATTTCCATCCTCTTCAGCTTGCTTTCCTTGAAAAGGTGAAAAAACAACAGTAACGCAGAATTATAGTGGTGTTTTAAGCACCTAATATTATTTTGCTGTAGAATGAAATTTAATTTGTGGAATGTTTTGGTTACTAATATTCATAGAATCACAGAATCATTTAGGATAGAAAAAGACCTTCAAGATCATCAAGTCCAAAGAGCTCCAATGTTTGTCATCTATCAACTTAGAAAGTGTCCACTGCTATAGTATCTGGACACTGTTTTCCTTCCACTAACTGGCTTTCCACTTTACATCTCCCAAATACCAAGCATGAATTGCACACAGATCATCAAGTTCCTGCCGTAAGGACAGCAATAGTACACCAGAAAGATTAATGTAAGACCTGTGACGCTTCTTCCACAGTGACCTCTCAGTGTCTTGTCCAAGAAGTCAGCAGTATTCCATGTATTACTTTTCAAAACGAAAAACAAAACAAAGCCCTACATCAACTATATGATGCATAACAAACAAAAAAGCAAACGCCAAACTTGTACTAAATACAACGCAAGCTGAGTAGCTTAGTAAAGTTTCCACAATTAATTAAAAATTAGAGGTAATTTCTCCACAATACAAGAAATGGCAACATTAGGATCCTCTGCTTTATCAGCACATATAGCAAAAACAGAAGGATGGATAGCACAGGGAAGCTTATCAAGCCATACAGGTCCATCTCAGTCCGTTCGTTCTCTATAAATGTCAGTAAAGTTGTCTACTAGCTGTAATTGAATTTGTGGTTTATTTTATGAAGATAAATGTTTACAAACCAGCTAAAGACTACAGATTCACCGTGCCTGCAAGTGGAAGGAAAAAAAAAAAAAAAAAAAAGGCAGCATCTCATTCACTTCCAAACATTCTTCCTGTCCATCACTCCTGATTACTTTTACCTAGAGAAAAAGTTTGTTTACTTATGCAGTGTGAGTACTTTCTGAGGTCCTTTTCCTCTTCTTTCTTTGTTTTTAGTTAAATTCTGTATTCTGCTAAACGTTAGCAAAACTTGGAAAAAGAGCACCTGGTTGAGCTGAACAGATTTCTGTTGACCCTGTTTTATGAAAGTTATAATAGTAATAGATTAAAAGTGTCTTTGGCTCTTGCTTCCATTATTGGAAGTCAAATTATTTGTGATATACAAAACCTTTTATGCAAACCTTGTATTTGTTGCAGGATTCATGCCAATTTGTGCTAAACAGTTTTCTGGAGTCATTAACTACCTTAACATTTCAGAACAACTACAGTGTATCACTTAAAATGTTACCAACCACAATTTAGCCTATTGTTAAAAGTTCTATTGCTTCTAAATTCATCCTTCTAAGAACTACACCAGCAGCTCCACTGATACTTCCTTATGGTTATACTATGGTAATATACACATTTACATCAAAAATCTTAATAAAACGCATGTGTTTTAGTAAGAGGCTTATTGTAAACATTAAATACCACACTCCACTGAATTAATTTCTTGTGCAAACTGGCATCAAACATGGAATTAACGTTATGCATATTAGTACGTAACAAAGCAATGACTATGTATGTCTTACCACTATTAGCCTGAAAGAGTGCTGTTTACTGTCATGGAAATCTGAACATGACTACTTCACAGGGAAAGGTAGTATTTTATTCTTAGCATCATGAACTTTTAGGTTTTGTATATGCATACATATTGTATATTTATGTATATACAAACACACAGAAACACACACACACATTTTTTGTCTTTGGCAGCTGAGTTTGACAAACAAAACCCAACAACAACCAGATTTGAACACAACTGACCACCTGCAGCACCACAACTACAACCTCCAGGCCCAGGGCAGCAAATTAATGTGCTTTTGCTAAACTAGGCTTAATCCTGAAAGTAGTCAAGTTAATGACAGTTGTTCCTGACTTCAGTGATGGCAGAATAGGACCTTCAATACAGCTGAAATTTTCACATTCAACCTAGAATGCTTCCCACCCCTTCCCCTGGATTGCATTCTACAGAAATAACAAAACCGCTAATACCTTGTAAAGTACTTCTACAGAAAAGTAATGTTACTCATTCCAAAACATCCACTGGCCCTTTTTTGTTAAATGCTCCGTGAATCAATATGGAACATTTTAATAAATCCTTAGGGATCAAAGCTTAGGGATCAAAGTTTAATAGCACCGGATACTTTGAGGACCTATTTGTAAAAATCAACACTAACATTACTTAATAAAGAAGGGTAAGGCAAAGACAACGTGACAATTACAGAACATAAACATAATTCCATTCACTCATTTTCCCCAAAATAATCACTAGAACTGTCCTATACAGATAAAGAAATGAGTGAAATAGGCAGTGGTCCCTACTAAAAAGTACTGTCATCTAATGCTGGTGTTTAACATGCCCATTGCCTGCAATGGACATTCTGCTAGGAAATTCCAATCCTAGCATGAAAGAAAAAGTAATGTTTTGGCTACTGGATATCATATTTTTAATTACTTAGAAACACAAAATTAAAGACCTTGGGAAAGACTAATGTTACAAACAAAAACCCCTCAAACCTCTGTTATCTATATGCTAGGGGTGAGCAGGTTTTATTCCCCAAACCACTACTTGTAGCTAGAACTTTCAATTTTGCTAGATCGCAACATAGACCAAACACTCTCGGTAGACAAAAAATCAAAAGGAGTATGCCAAAGGCAATTTACGAAAGTCTAAAACCCATTTTTAAAAGGTACTTTAATTTGTTCATTTGTACCTGTAATGACTACTGCAGTTTGAACATTAAAAAGTCAATACTTTTTTCTTCAAATGGAAATCATCTGTGGCATGTACAACTATTACAGTGTTTTAATATTTATATGTGTGTGTATATATATATATATTTATTTTTTTTTTTAAGACACCGATGTTTCATTCCTATTAAGCAATAGGTCAGGTTTGGCGAATTCCAGTGAAGAAAGTCACAGCGTGTCTTCTCCCCTCAGAAACTGGCATCTCAAATAGTAACATTAAAATTGACAATAGTTCTTTACATAACTATGTCCAAGCAGTCTGTTCATTTCATTTTCTGAAATGCTACATTTGAGACCAAAAGAAAAACAAAATAACCTAAGTTTCAGCAAACATGTAAGTGATGACTAGAAATATGCCACAAAATTATTTTTACAATACATTTCTGCAGAAATTATCCCTAGGTGAAGCTTTTTTTTTTATACACATATACAAAATTTAGACAGCAATATACACATAATCACAGTGAAGACGCTGGCAAGTTCACCAATTTGTAGTGTAAATACAAAATGCAAAGCAGCCTTCAAAGAGAACAATGCTACACAGCAAGCATAAGCTAGCTTGTTAAATAGCAAACATCAAAAGTTCCCTGCAAAAGGGATGCAGTGCAAGAAAAGCAGCATGCACTTTGATACAAATAGCAGTTTATGGCTAATGGTTGACATAACTGTGGTAACAGTGACTCTTGAGTGGCTGTGCATAGTTAAACTTCTATGTCATCTGTTTTCCTTTATACCATTCCACAAACTCATCCAACAACACTGGCCCTGTAGAGAGATCAAATAACTGTATTTTACAAAATTTTGTAAAAGGACACTGAATGATTTATCTAAGAGAAATAAATTATTTTAGAACACCAACATATGGTAGTACTTACAGGCTCCATCCTCATCATAGTTACTGAGGTCAAGGTTAATTGTTCTGCTGAATTCAAGAACGTTACACCATTGGTCCTTATTGATAACTTTGTATTTTGATTGCTGCTTAAGGCAAGAAACAGAAGTTACTAAAATATACTTTCAACTCCCTCAAGTTCAGATTTGCTTCCAGAAAATTTAAGCCTTGTGATGAGTTATTTCAATCTGTATACCATCTAAAACTAAACAGGATTAAAGAAACTACTAAGTAGTCAAACCAGTATTGAATAATCCACGTTTCTGATTAAGACATCTTTTAGTGGACAAACATACAGCAGTAAAATCAAAGTCCAAAAGCAAATCAAAGACATTCTATACTTTGTCCTGCATTAAATAAACCTTAACAGCATAGGGACTTGGGGAAAAGGAAAAAAGGAAAGATAACCAGCTACAAGTACTGCTTTGGAGGTTAGTATATTCTAAATTAGAACAAAAATTTCTTTGCTATTCAAACTTCACTGTTTCAAACTTCATACCTCTAGAAACTGGTGAAATACTGGAAAAAGGGACCATGTCTTTCCTAAAAGAAGGCCCAACATACACTTGGCAGTATTGATATCTAGGCTGCGCTGGTCCTTTTCCTGCATAAAAAAGGAAAAGATCAAAAAGGAAAGAAGAGCATGAGTTCAGGGTTTTTCACTTCCCCCACTGCCTGTACTACAGTTCACCCACAAATAAAATAAATTAAAAAAATAATTAATAGCAGTGTCTAACAGTGGTTTTTAGTAAAACAACTTCCTAGTAAAATTTTCACCTGCAGAGCTAACGGTTTGCTATAAAGAGATACTGCTTTTCGTAAACTTTCCAAAAAAGCTGTCACCACTATCGCAGATGAGGCATACCCTCCTGTTTGTGGGTTCAGACCTTTCTAGAAAGCAATGGCTATTAGACCCATACCCATGTTCACATATATGCCTCTGCTTAGCCAGAGAACTCTTAAAATAGTATCACTGCACATATTTCCTGTGGTATTATTACAACTACACAAACTGTCAGTAGCTATCAGGTAACACTAACTATGCAAGAATGAGCCAAGGAGGTTCTTTGTTCTGTTATTCTACTGATTACATGAAATTCAGATTAAAATTAATTATCAAATGAACAGGGGGAGCATAATACACTAGCACATGGAGACCCCTCTCAGAACTGTCACAGTTTTATTTCAACATAGTAGTAGTATATTAAGGCTTAGGGGGCGATTTTTTTGTTTCTGCTAAGAAAAAGCAGCAGTACCCAGCAGATTCACTACATCTAATCAGTGGGAAAGTTAATATATTTGGTAACACAACTTCTGCACATCTCAAAAGTAACGTGTGTACATGTTAAATTCCTTTCTGTTAAGTAGATTATCCATTTACATTTGTTGTCTTGAAAGTAAACAAATTTTGGTGACAGATGGGACATAAAACCCTACTCTTTTACGCCTTGGTTACAGCATTAAGCTACAAATTCAGATGATAACAAAATCAAAACAAAATTTCCATATTAGCTACTATAGACATTGAACTCTCTGTATATGTACTCATGATTGCAGACTGCAAAATCTAAATTAAGAACAGGGATATAGGGATATCCAGGATAGAGGGAGTACCTAATAGAACAGTGCAAGACAGCTACCCAAGACAAAGGGAGTTGAGTCCTACACCTCACTTGTACAAGTGCAGTCGTGTGTATTATAGAATACACACCTTTATTACAAAAAAATCCCAAACTCAAAACATAACTGAATTGTCTTTCATCATGTAGGAAGGATTTGGTATAGCAAGAACCCAGCTCTCCGACAACTGAATACCTTAGCCACAAGGTTATCCTCTCTTCTTGAAACCCATTTCATACAATACACCTCAATTCTAAAATTGTGTAGACAGAATTTAACGTAGATTTGTTTTGGAAGGGAAATAGAGAGGCCAGCAACTCTGAAAACATCAGTAGCTGTTTTACAGTCTGGTCACTAAACCCAAGAGGGACTTCCCCCAATCTCATCTAGAGGAAAAAAGCAAATTCCAGGATGAAGAAAGCTTTTCAATCAGTAATAAAGCTGAAAAACAAACCTGCAAAGGCTTTTTTGTATTCATATGATACAATTCTTTCACTTATTTCAAACATCAAGTAATTCTAAAAACTAAACCTCTTTCCAAGGCCTATTTACACTTCTGCCACAAACACCTTTAAGCAAAAATTATACTGCTGTGAGCATACCTTTTATTTTCCATACTGTTTATACTCTGAATTCTTCCCACACACTCAGGTGTTAATGAAATCAAGCTCTGTTGCCTTTACTTTGGACATGCTATTTTTACATGCCTTACATTGTTAAGTTTCTACATTCTCCCTCTCAAAATACTGCTCAGACAAAATTGTTCAGATAAGCCCTTTATACCCGCCTCCAACTGCCTAATGGAACATCTGCCATGACAGACGTTCCACTTTCATTCTTAACATACATTCCAGATACTTACATTCTCTTTCTTGGATACAGTGGAAAGAACATTGAAAAACTCTGATAAATTTCAGTATTCATTTTATATTGATGACAGACACTCTGAGATTTTGCACACACACACACACCCCTCCCAATATTTTCAATAAAAGACCTATTTAAGCCATGAAATACATGCATCTGTGTGTTCCCAGACTTGGCAATGAATGTCAAAGAGGGAGTAAGAAAGGTATTTGTGCTTAATACCAACATACGGTGTTTTAAATTATTTCCTCAAATCCATGCCGACTTAATTCATGCATAATGGTTATTTTCATTGACTAAATACTGAATCTCAACAGAAGCTTTCAAAAATTCTCTCTTAAAACCTGAGAAGTTTAGACAAGTACTTCTGCCATGGAGCACCTCCCTGAAATTATTACCCTTAGGATGGAAATTATACGATCTTCTGAATCAAAAAACCAAAACCGTTCCCATCAGCTTTTTTTCTATCAGTCATTTCAATTATTCTGATTAAAATTATGTAGATTCATCTGCTGCATCTAGATAAATGTATCGGCCTTTGTCAACATTAATTTCTATTCTTACTGGGTGCCATTCTCCAATAGACTTCCCCTGGCTCCACAGTACTAAAAGTTCAATAATTCTATTAATGCAATACTGTTTTTACAATTCCCCTGTTGATATGCCTTTGACTTGCAGTTCTACAATCTGGGGTTTCTTGTCACAAATTATGTCACAGCATCTGTATCTCAGTATTTTTCCAAGACCATATTTGTCACATCAGCTCATTACCTCTCGAAAAAACTCCACCCATTATGCTCTTAAGTTTCTGCACTTACTTTTGACAGGCTGTCAGCTGGCACCGATTTGCTATCTATTCCTAATATTTCATCAGTATTTTGAACTTCTTTGGCAACGTTAGTTATTTCTAGCCTTTACATCTTACATTGAGCAAAACTTGCAGAATAAATCTTCACACACCAAAGAAGGAATTAAGATGTTGATATGGCTTTTTGTTCTCTCATACTAACTAATACCATGCATTCTGTCCTATTCAGCTGTAGGTTTCCTTGCTTAAAAGTGAACTACTGTAAATCTCTGCATGATGACATGCAGAAAGCACTGATGTACCACAAATCTGAATACTTATGACAGACTTAACGATCAGAACTGCTATCAGTTCAACTTCTTGTTATTTTTCTCACGTTACTTCTTTTTCCTGCAAGTTTTCTTGGTGCTTTTGATTATCCTTCATTGAAACCTGAGCTTCAGTTTTGCCTGTGATCATTTTTATGTTACATGTTCTGTAGATTTCATCACATTAGCAAGACCGATGTTCAAATTCCATATCAATTCAGAAAATTATAGTTCTTTTATTGCTCCCTTTAAGTAGGAATAGTCTTATGCATATTATGGATTCCAATACAGGTACAATTTTATCAATATGTATTTTACAGTAGGAAGACTGATATTGGGATATTGTTTAATAAATACTAAGAACATCATTAATGAGCTTCCAACACTCTTCTGAACCGGTATTTGTATTATATCATATCCAGCTTTTATCATGTTAGTTATTTTTACCGCCTTCAGAAACGCCTGAAGTGCCTTCCTGTTTTAAATACGTATATGCTCACAAAATCCAATCAGTAAGAAGAAAACCCAGGGTAATTATAAAGCCAGTGGAAGTGGCAAAGCTCCAATATGGCTTACATGATTTCCTTGAAGTCACATAATAGCTTGAAGCTATGAAGGTAACAAAAACACATCAAAACACTAAGCCACTGAGCATCAAGAATCCTATATACATTCCTGTTCCGTTTCTGGCATTTTGCATCTACTTTTCTAGAACATTAACGTTCTATTTGTTGAAAACAAGATTGATGGTATCTTAAGAGAAACAGAAGTATGCAGTATTTCAATTATTACTTATGAAAGTTAACTTTTCATTTCAGATTCTGGTCTTCCACAGTACTTACCCGTGCAAAGTCAAATGCATATCTATAAATAAGTTTAAAATTGGTAGGCTCATTTAATAAAGATCTCAAGTAATCCAGAGAATTTCTCAATTTTTCTGTAGTATCACACCTACAAGAAAAACACAAAGCAAATTCAGAGTCTGCATTCTTATATAGATATCCAATGTTTTAGAAAAGAATCTCTAACATGTACCTCCATTAACCTATCCAAAATACATCGCTCTGTACAAAGGCATGTTTATGAGTTTGTCTGCATAAAATGCCTTGATTAAACCCACACTGTGAAATGGATCTAGACAAAATAGCAAAGCCTTACATTGGTACTCTGATAAAAATTTGTTTCGCTTTGTAGAAAATGCACTCTCCAACAGATTAAACCAAGAGCTTGTCTATACATGACAAACAACCAGTAAACCACAGCACTGAAACAATACTTTCTATAGTTTTGCTGGAACTATAAAACTTCCTACACAATTTCAGCCATTCTGTTCTGGAAGATAAGTCAAAACATAGTTCTTTCTCCAACTCTCTATGAAACACAATTATTCAAGTACCTTCATGTTAATTATGACATGAAGATAAGCTCTCAACTGGAGAAAGCAACTCTTAGGAAGAACATGACAACGCAGAGTCACAGAAAAGCTTTGTATTATTTAGCATTTTAAACTACATATGTTCTAACAACATACCAGTATCTCACAGATAGGTCCAATCCAGTGACAAAGACAGGTGTCCTTGAGGACAGAAACAATGTCGAAGCTCCCAGCATATCTGTTTTCTTGAGACTGCAGACATTCTAATCCAACTGTATTTAGACACGCAGCTGTCAGGTTTCAAGCTGTCTCTAAGTGGCCGTATCATCATAAATAGGACCAAAAATGTATGGCTTCTACTCCACAGCAGAACTCTCTGCTTTAGCTATTATGAGTCAAAACATCAACGTATGTCTTTTCTAAAACATTGGGTTTCCTTTAACAAACTTAAAGAGTTTTTTTCAAAGCACTTACTGCAGTGATGTCATTCCTTTTAACCATTCTTGTAATGTAAAGTAGCCCATGTTTTGTGCATCCAACTTCCACGCTAATACAAGCATAACTACCTGTTTTAAAGAGAAAAAAAATTAAGACAAAGAAATTAACAAAGAGATCCACATATTTTTCAAATAACTACTGTTTAGTAGGCTACAAATGCTTTACTTGTATAAATGCGGTTCAGAACTTTGCTAGACTGTATTTTAGAATTTAAAAAACCTGAAAGTGACAAACCCGTACATGGTCCAAACAAAGAAAAGTTAACAGTGCAAAGAGCATGAACATCAGTCACCACCAGCCACTTTACTTTAAGGGAGCATGCAGAGTCACCTAGCAAGCAGTGCAATGAAGAAGAGGAATTGTGCCAAAGCTACAGAAAAGGTTTCCCAAAACAACTACAGATTTTAAGTATTGATCTGATGATGTTACATTTGACATTTGTTAAACTCATGTAGATGAACATCAGCTGCAATCCATGAGCTCTGTGAAATCCAATTATTCTAAAGCTAATAATGATCCTACCTGAATCCAGCTACCCCAGGGTATTGTAAACCTACCTAATTTTGCAGGTCTGACCATGCAGTATAATTCAAGTAGATGTTAAAATAAAACTAGGTGAACTGACGTTAACACACATCAAAACAGAGGCTGATACAGTTTTGCCCAAAAGGAAAGACAGTCCTTTCCACATGTCACATAGAAGACTGAAGCAAAATTAGATAAAGTGATACCATAAGATTACTATCTTATCCAGGAACTTAAAAAAACAGCTCTGATATATACATGGAAAAATCCACAGGAAACCTGACCCTGCAGACTACAAGGGAAAAAAAAAAAAAAAAAAATCAAGCCATTTAAATTTGCAACTCAGCCATTAACTAGCTAATATTAGGGCAGCTCTGTACATTTTTTATGCAAAATCAGAATACCTACTTATATACCCAAATATTTGCATAAATCTCAAGGGTTTATTATACTAATACCCTCCAAAATTAGAAGATTACATCTTATATTTCCAGTAAATCTTTCAAAACCACAATTCTCATTTTACTTAGAGAAGATGCTTTATGAATGCTACTAAAGATGGGACTTGCATATAAAGAGCAAAAATAAGGCACTAGGAAAAAGCCTGTAAAAGGCACAACTATGCCTTTTTGAATTTCATTTAGTTCTGTATATAACTACACATAAAATAGATATATGTAATTATATACATTCCTTATTTGTGTTTTGAAATGGCATAATGGGAGTGCTAATACTGCCCACATTTGAAATCCCTTTCTCTCCAGAAAACCTGAAGAAAACATTACTTCATATTTTTGTAGTTGCTACATTAAATAATCTCCAGTGTCATCATCTCATTGTTTCAGAAGAGACAACCATCAGCTTGGTGGTGTTTTTTTGTTTGTTATTTTACATATCTTTTTTTTTTTTTTTTTTTTTTTTTTTTAAGTGGGGGGAAGCAAAAAAGGAGTGGCAGCAAAGACAAATTGAGGTTTTACATGTTGACAGTTTAGGGTTTAAAATACAGTTGTTTCCAAATGTATACATAAACCTCCCTGGTTTATATTTCATTATTTTTCTTTTAACTGCCAAGAATTTTTTAATTCTTGTTGGAAAAATAAGAGATAGAAGACTGGCTCATGTACATCATAATAGATTAGACATCTTTTGAATGGACTTTGAACTTACATTTTCTGGTTCAACTCCAATGTCTTCACAAAATTTTTCCATACCTTCTGGCCCTACAATGTCATCAGTGCCTGCAAACAAAATGCATTTTACTTATCTCTGAAAATTAAAACAGTCTGACCTTTACCACACAAGACAAATGCAATCATGCAGTACAACCTGAACTTCCGAATAAGTTTTTGTTGATTTTGTGTTTGTTTTGTTTGTTTATGCAATAAATTTTTCCACACTTCCTATCCGACTTGGATACACTTACGTCTTTATCTCACCTTTGGAAATAGAGACAGAAAAGCTGTAAAACAACTTTTCATTCCTAACAATATCCTTTATTCTACCCATTTACTGAGATAATCTTGGAAGAGTACATTTATAAGATCTTCAAGAATGCACTTAAGATTAGCGCAACAGCCACGTAATATTACCACGGTTAAATGAGTGGATGACTGTTAGTGGCATTCATTTCATTTCTTGGCTTGAATCTCTACGGTTATCATAAGATCATATCACATAAAAATGTAACGCACAGCTACACAAGATACAAGACATTACCATTCCCAGAATCTCATTCCTTAGATAAAGATAGTGTATGAGACAATAACATTATCTATCAAAGAAAGAGCCCAAAATAAAAATCTCTTGCTCCTGTTTATTCATATTGCTATACCACAGCCACACATTATCCAAATTTTAGTAACCGCAGGGGGAAAGAAAACATGAATTACAGCTATTTCTCTGCCAGCTGAAAAGGAGAAAAAAAAAAGATTCAAAATACAGATGCTATTAAAATGCACTACTATTAATAGATGCTGTTAAATCAAGATATTTGTAACTTCTACAATATTCTGTTGAAAAAATTATACAGGCATTAGACTTGTACTGTGCCATTCTATTTTTTTAGGTACATTTTAAGTTATTTGGACTACTTGATTGGAATTATTTTACTCACATTTAAAAGGGTTCATTTAGGAAAAAAACATAAGAGGCTGAAATGTCTACTTTCATCCAATAAAAAGATCACATGTGCAAGAAAAAAAGGTTTTATAAAGGGATGAGCAACCTGTGAGTTATTATTAGGCGACCTAATATTCTAGAAATAACACGGTTTAATTGTGTCTTTTCCCACCTTCTCATGACATCCTCTCAGTTCTCTGAGTGTAAACAACAGTCTTTAAAAGTTAGACTCATTCTGCAATGTAAAGATACAGCAGGGAAAAAATCCCAAACAAATGCAGTGTCAACTGTCTGCATAAAGGAGAAGACTTGAAGCAAGAACACAAAAAAGATTATTTTTTGAAAACTCATTTTTTAGAGTGTTACTGAATACTGTAAACAGAATCATACTCTCGAATTCTCTCTGGTTTATTTTGGTATATGCATCCAATGGAAACTCAAAAGTTTTTTCATATACAGCCCTCCTTTCATACCGTCTTTCCATGAAACTGAACAAAAATGAGTTATCCCTGTTGCTAGAGTAAAAAAGTAGATCAAGCTGGTCAAAAAGGCAGAGAATCTAACAGGTTAGTTTTGACTTGTATTTGTCTGAATCTCCTCTCAGACTGCCACAGACAAATGACATCTCAAAGTATTTAATTTTGTTTATATGATTTTAATAGAAGAAAGATTTATTACATCAAATTAAGTCATTCTTCATTATGCATAAGAAGCAGACAGACCAGAACAATCTGTGAGCAATGTTATCCAAGACAGCATCAGAAAAACTGCAAGACAACCTTATTTTGTCAATCACCTATTTAATTTCCTTTTGGTCTTTACAGTCATGAGATCATTTTCCCCCATACTTCAAGTTCTCCCCTTCAGAAAACTACATGTAAGGAAATGAATACAACAACAAACTTCACTATTAAAGGATCATCTTTTGTGATTGCAGATCATAATTAACCATCCTAGAAGTAATGCCTGAAGAAAGCTGTCATACAAAAGGGGCAAGAATAAATAATTCAGTCTATCTTCCCTACACCTTGCGATGGAAAACTATATAAAAACAAGACTAGTATGAGATACTTGAATTGATTCACTTCCTTCCTTGAAACCATAAGCACCAGATTCAGCAGGAACAACTGTAATATTACTATCTCCCCCACCTTATTTTTTTTTTAAAATTAAAGACACTTCTGAAGCATAATTCTGTACTGTTCAGCACTAACATGGCAGATGTCAGAACTTCTAAAGTCAGAGAGATAATATTTTAGACAGAGGTACACCTTTAACTATATATTTGAATAGTGAAGTATACATGTTCCCAAACATTTTGTTTCACACCTTCTGTATTCTTTTTATAGAACAGAGACAAAGACAAAATTGCCCCTTGAACTCTTCAGCTTCACACTACACAAAATATAAACCAAGACCCTTCTTTAAGACCCTTACAAAAAAAGCCTCTATATTCAGTCTTGGAAAAGCTCAGTTAATGCAGTTTTTATATTCCAATATAGATACGTTTTTTATTAGGAAATTTGCATTTCACCCTTACCTGCGTATTCATAGAACCATTCTAAGCATCGCTTACTCGAAAAGACTTCTTCCTCTGCTTTTATTCTAGTCGAATCATATTTTCTATACATACTTAAAGAAAGAGATACAAGTAATTAATCCATTTTTTGTAAAGCAATCTTTTAATCGACAACCACTGTAAGCAGCAGTACTTTTCCGTTCATGAACCAGTTTACCCAACACACTGTCCTCATATCCAGTCATTTGGGACACTGCTTAACAGAGTAAGAATCACTGAACCTAATACTGTGCGTGCTCAAGTTTGTCGCATTTCAGCTGATTCATAATTGTTATCCATGTACATAAACTTTCCTTATAACAGACTAGTTCAAATCCAACCCCAAAGTGGTTTGTGTAATTTCAAGTAAAACTTGCGCACACCAGTAACTATTACAATCAACTGATGGGCTGCAACTCGGCTGTGGGTCTAAACCCAGAGTAATTCCATGTCACAGTCAACACAGACCCTACCTGTAGGCGCACACATCCTTTGTGCACTTTAACTAAGGAGAACTGCATATACTCTTTTTGCCTCCTCAAAAGATCCTACAAAAGGCTTAAAGGCCAAAAGAGGCATGATCCACACATACTACCCTAAAGCCAGTAAGTTGGCAACACAGTAGAACCAGAGAGACCAGGTTACAGATCCTCACTGATAGTAACTCAGGGAACCCCATTCATCACGGTGTAAAGACTACCTGAAAAGCTAGATCCATAGCTCCCCTTCCCCGCACTGATGGCTGGCGAGGTGATGCTCTCCTTCGACAAGGAGCATAAGGAATTTTAACTACATGCAGAAAGCAACACTGAATTACCAGTCTCCTGAATTTAGTACCTGAAACACCTAAAGCAGGGAAGGCATAGCAGAAGTTGACAAGTTACTCCACCCTGTTAATCTTATAACATAAACTATATATTTTGTGCCTGTTAGAGGAAAGAGACACAGCAGTCCAAGTAGTTGTTCACTGCTGCACGTATAGTCTCTGATCCATTCCCACCGCTCTGCAGTTAGCTTGGGCTCGTAAAGGCTAGAAGAGCTGAGCAACAAATGGCTTGGACTAGAGGAGGTAGCCATGCAGCTGTCGTAAGCATGCAGCCCTTCCTCCCTTGTGTCAAACTCTGCTGGGGGAGGACAACCAAGTGGCTAATTGGTTCAAGGATAATTTTCAGACAACTTGAAGGCATTAATTTCGAGTTAGTCTCATCACTACTCTGTCCTTCTAGAAAGAGATGTAAAAAATGTCTATACTTACGAGCTTAAAGTACACTGATCCTACTATCCTCCACCTAGCTCAGGTATGAGCTATGAGGCACTGTAGCTAGAAGTCAATGACACACAGATCATACTGACAGTAATTCAAAGAACTGTTCCATGTCTGTTGTCATAGTTCTTTTAAATCCACTAACCATTAGAAAATACTAGTCAGAGCAAAATGACAAATTGCTAATTCGAAGACAAATACAAATGAGGTTCTTTAATTTTGAGATGGCAAGAAAAATTAACACTGTACCGAAACACATTGATCTGCAACAAACACACACAGCAGGAAAATGCTAGTCACACGTCTCAAACATACATAATATACCTACAATTTGTAGGGTTTCTTTATTATTTTGAAAACTCTTTTTTCTACTTGAATTGCCTACTTTGTATAAGCTTTACTGCAGTTGCAAAAAACAGGCTGACAGCACCGTCCAGTAAGTAAACAACTAAGGTGTTAAGTCAGCGTTGGAACAATTTTTTTTTTCCAATAAAAAAAAAAAAAAGGCCTGGTAACTCATACTTGCAGAACGAACCCCATGTTTATGAAAGACCTATCCGATATTTTTTAGGCTATTCTAAATTCAGAGAAATCAAAAAAATGTCTCGAGACAAAGAAAGGAGACATTCCACCACTCTGGCAAAAGTCCAATTATTCAGTATCCCCTTTTTTGTAAGCAAACAAACTTGACAAAAACCAACTAGAATACCAAGTTAAAAACTGACTGTAGCAGGAGCTAGTCCACATCGCTATTCTACTCTATTCTATTAATTCAAGAAATCTCTAAGAGCACTGCTGGGACCTAGGACATACAAAACTAATGTAGCTCCCAAAGACAGACATTCATCACATGACTTTTTTCTTTTTTTTGACAAAGGGGTGATAACCAAGTGCCTTGCCCTGCTCATTCACATAACTCATCAACACACTGTCAGTATGTGAACAGTGGATTTCGAAAGGAACCCTCAAGAAACAAATTTATTGACAGTGCTCTAGGTCATTCAAGTATTTCATAAAAAAGATTCCTGCATCTACAAGTAGCAGAGCTAAATACTGTAGGCTGAACCAAGACACCAATGACAGCAGTATGTGCAAAAGGAATGGTGAATGAGAACAGAAAAAAATCCCAGCCCTTTTTATACATTCACTGCATCTATGCATAGCAAGTTTTCATAAGACTGAAAGTCATTTGTTCTGTTTAAGGCTAAAGTTCATTATTAAGGAACCACAGGGAAACCACAGTATTCGTTACTAAGTTCATGCGCCCAACATACGGCTATGTAACTCCAAGCAAAATGCTCTGGCCTCAAAACTTACCATTGTTCAAAAAACTCAGTATCCCACCTGATTTTTAAGAAACCAGGACTGATTACAGATCTTCCAACCTGTGCCAGTAAGAGAAATTCCTTCACAAACTCATAAAATAAAATCAGAAAGGACAATCTTGAGCTATTCCAGTCTCTGCTGCAAGCTAATTAGCCAGACATTCATTAAAAGTGCAGGTGGCATCATATCACATTTGTGATGTAAACAGACTGTGCACAGTCAGAAGTATAAAACTACGCAACAAAGATGGCTGGATGAATCTCAGATGCCTTTCTCTCAACCTAAAGGAGCCAATACGAGACCACGTATTCTGCAAGATAAGGATCACTTGAAAAGGAGTATGACAGAAACAAGTAACACCAGTGCAAACCTGGTATTAGTGATCTCTCATGTATAAAGATGAAGGTTGTTCTCTCCCTGCTACCTCCAAACACCAAATGAGTTTGTTCCCCCGGTCTAGACAAACCAGCTATTTCTACTAGCAAGATAGACCTAATCTCTGAACTGCTTGATGAAGTAAGATGAGCAGGGAGATACAAGCAAGTAACTAGACAAGTATCTAAGATTACAGCCTAGGTTGGTTCAATTATCACAGCAAGGCCAACCTGGCAGCACAGGGTAAAGGTGATTCCAAACACTGTCCCCTCTGAACTATCATTAATACAGATCTGATTGTCTCCAGAATCATATGTGCAGAGGAGAGAAGCAAACTGCCAGGGACGTCTGGCATCCATTTTGCATCTTAAGATTAATTCTCGTATCTTTGGAATTTTTCCGTACATACTGCAAAATGGTATGCCTTGTCTTTGTGCTAAGGACAGTGTCTCTTGCTATGTGGACAAACACAAACTGCCAGAGCACACCAGGTAGGTATCTAAATACTTTGGGAGCACCACACATTTACTGGACAGATTCAAGTTTCAAACAGCAACTCCTCAACAGAGTGCAGCTTCCCCAAGATGACCAGCACCAGTACCTTCAAACAGATGCACAACCATTATGCTGACCACATTAGTTTGATAACTTGCTTAAGTACTGATGGTCTGCAAGAGGAACCTGCAGAATTTCAATCCCAGACCAGAAGTGAAAGCACATACTGCTCAGAAACTGGGGGGGGAGGGGGGGGGGGGCGGGGAGCAGGGGGAGCGGAGTGCAGAGAGCAGTAAAATGGGCCCAGTGAGCATACCTGGTACTTCTTGTACCAGAATTTGTACCATAAGAGAATGCTGACACTGGAACAGGATTGCCAAAGGACATTTTCTCCATCACCAGAGCTAGAAAGGGGAGTGCAGAACTTTCTCCCAGAGTGTCTGCTATACTTATCACCACTGGACAACAGCAAACTCTGAGCTTTCGCATTTAGAATTACTCCTCCATGTCTGAGCCCGATATGCTGCCCCTTCAGGAACAGCAAAGGAAAAAAAAAAACATTTTCTATGGGAAGAGAGTCTGTATTTGTTTCTCAGATGAGACACACATGCAGGTAAAAAGACTCAGAAGAAAATCTTCACTTGAAAAATAATAGTTGTTATTAGTTTAGCATGACACAGTGTCAGGGAAGTGACAGCAGACTTAAAAAATATTTCTATATACTATAACCAGTATCTCCTTCAGGAGCATTAGTTTCATCTTTTTTATTCTCTCTTTTTAACAGCCATTTTACCAACTAGAGAGAGGAAATAATGTGGGACAGGGCAGGGAAAAAGCAACATGAGATTAACCTGCCTGAATTTTATGGAAGTTGTATTAACTACTGAACCATACTTAAATGAAGTTAATTTCTTAGAAATGCCTGCATCTCCATCATGACCTAATGGCCAACTCATAACATCCATTTTTGAACTATCTTTGAAATATTCTTATATTCTTATATTGTAATTGTAATATCCCCGCAATAAAGACAAGACAACGTAGTTTATAATTGGAAGTGCTATAGGTAGATGTAAACAAACTAAAAAAACCCCTGAGTGTCTAAGCCTTTAATGTTTCTTTAAATACACAATCATCTATATCTTTTCCAGATTTATTTTCCTCCATTTGTAACTGATTTGGTGGGAAAGCAAAAGCATGAAAATTCCATCCAGCTATTACGGGGTGACTAGGCAAGTCATTGTAAGAGTACATGGATCCTGTCAGCAAAAAGCACAAGGTCACAGTAATTCTCTTCAACCTACCACAGCCTTCGAAGTTGTGTTACCTACTCCTGCTCTGAGCATGCTTCAGCTGTACTGGAATTTTTTAGAGATCCATCTACCACAGCAGCAGCTCTGGGCTGTGTGGCTCCAGAATATTCAAAAACTGAGATCAGTGAAAGCATAGAGTTTAGGTCACACAAAACATTCTCTTGATTGTGGAAGCTGGTAATAGCTTATTTAAAGGAAGAAGTTAAAAAAAAAAGGTACAGTTTATTATGGTAAGTCAAAAGTTACTCCCTCATGAACATTTTCAGCCTGCTCATTTCAGATGGTCAGTGTTTACTGAATGAAAACATCTAGAGATTTACCAACAGTAGTTTCGTTTCTGTGTGACCAGAACTTATTAAAAACCTTTACCTCATTTTGTTTAAGCTTTGAACTGAGTAACTACTTGCTTTCAGATTATTTATATTTTGTAAGATGCAAACATTTGACTGAAGAAGCAGTCCCCTTCTACTTCCATTAACTACATTTAAAATTTCAGCTGAGAATTTCCATCCCTGCATCACAATGGGAGCATTTTTATAAAGCCTCACCTATTCATTCACAATTATGATTTCTACAATAGTTTCATAAGTACTGTGGTAGAAACAAGAGGGGGGATGGGGGAGAGATGTTTTACAATTCACAAGGCATGACAAAGACTGTCTAAAGCAACCCTCAGGACAAATTTACCTGACTGGTAAGTTTTATGAATTAATGTGTCTTATCTCTCTCTATTTAAAGACTTGCAATCATCTCTAAACATTTAAATTAACGTTTGGAACTTCATCAGGCTTACTTAAGGAGCAGTATGTATAACAGTGTACATGATGATAGTCACACATCCAGTTTAAGTTTCTTCAGCACTATTAGGTGAAGTTCACTGCAAAGGTGTAGATACAGGCAAAATTATACCTGTGCGTACTTGAAAATCTCTACTTCAATGAATAAGGTCTAGATACCCGTGACAGCTGGTAACACAGCCTGTCTGCACGGGGCAGGAGCAAACCAGTTAGTAAACCACAACAGAACAAAAATCCTCTCAACGCTACAGGTTTTGGAAACTTCCAAGCTTAACACACTGCCATTTCGCTTTCCCATGTTAGCAACAGTGTGTAGACTGTGTTTTGAAAACTTACGTTTTTCCACCATAGAGTATGGAGCTTATTACTCAATAAAGAAAATCTATTTTGCATGTTAATAAGCCCTTATGTGGTTCATACACACATACAGGCTAAATTAAGACTCTAGATCTAATTGCCTGAAAACATAACTTTCAGGGAAGCAGATAAATATTCCTAGTTTTCATCCTTCTAAGGTCCAAATATCCAATACTGTAAGCATGATTCTGGAATAAGGAGTAGAATTATTTTTTAAATAAGACTATCAGAAAAAAGAGAAGACATTACGTTACAGAGTTCATTTTTCCCTAAAGAAAAAGCTAGTATCTGGCTAGAGATTGTGTAACAGATGCAGAGCATTAGGTAATTATACAATGAGTTCTGTAATCCCTATCTAGCAAGTATCTTTACACAAAACTTGTTTTACCTTTCTTAAGACCCTTAACATAGTGATGGAATGGCAATGTACAGAAAATGTATTTTTAACTTCAATGTAGAAATAGCCTGTACTGTGAGAGTTTTAAGTAAAATAAAGTCAAGACTGTGATACTCAAGAAGAAAATACAAACTAAGTCTTCAAGTCGTTATGTTCTGGTGAGTGTATGCTAAACTGTTTACTTTCAACGGCTGTTCTCCAAGACAGGATAAACCTTACTGTTATCCAGATATAAATGCACCCAGTTCTTTTCATCATACATTATCTGGTATAAAACTTCCCTCCCACTGAAACACTGCCATTCATGGTTCAAGGTGAAGTTATAAACATTAATTAACAGAATTCAAGCTCTTATATAATAAGGGTGGGATGCTAAAGAACATGTTTGGAATCTTTGTTTTCCATCATCAGTCTGTGCATGCAATCAGCATTTCCAAGTGACTTCACTAACAACTAGATTTGTTCCTATAAATGTTTTCCCTTAGTACCCACTGCCATTATTCCACTAATCCTTCCAAGATGAGGTTGTATCCCTAACAGCCCAGAACTCAGTGTGAAGGCTATTAACAAGCTCCCTGGTATCAGATGCGTTGAAACGTATGATAAGAGCCTCCAGAAATCATCTTGTATTTCAGCCACAGAGCCTTGCTGAAATAAACTTTCTAGAAAGAATACATATCTCAAAAATATTACTGTCATAGTCAAAAAGAGATTATAGGAACACAACACAAATAGTGAAGACTGAAAACATCACCCAACAAAATTACCCATGTAAGGATAAAAAAAAAAAAAAATAGTATTTCCTTTGTATGGACAAACCAGGAGGAATCCAACATTTGGTCTCAGCTATAACACCAATTATGTTAATGATGATGCTCCTTTGATAATCTTCAGACTACTACCTCACATTTTCACACTGAAAGCACATAGGAGACTTGTCATTACTGAATCAGTTCGTTAATGTCGCCCTGATAAGTTGTCACTGAGAAACATACAAAACTTGCATAATTCCATAAACATTTGAAGTAACAAATCATCTCTGTTAGGAAATACGGTCTCTTCTGGAGAGCACACGTATTTTTTCACAGAAACCAAGACATTCAAGAACAGGTGCTTGCTTACTACCTTTTTTGCTTAATACAGGACCCACAAAGGCTAAAGTCCCTTGAAGGTTTATCCTGAGTTACGAATATACAGCTTCTGAGAAGTATGCCACTAAAACAGAGGCAACGGTAAAGTACTGGGCCTACAAGCCCTCATTCCATGAATTGGCACTGCACTATCTATACTGGGTTTATTGTATACACCATTCTCCGCATACAAACTGCTGTGGCAGACCTAGTTATTTGCAAAGCCCACTGCTGCAGAGGTTCCTGATTTCAGATTGATTTTTGCTAGACAAACTGAGATACCTGACCTCCAAAGACCAAACATGACAGACGTGAGCTCTGCCTGACAAAGAAGCATGGAAGTGGGAGGCAGCTTGCTCTTTGTCTAACTTGTTCACAAAAGGTTACAGGGGCATAAGCCAAATTTGAAGAAATCCTTCCCTGAAAGAAAATAAGAGCTCCAAGACTGAACTGAATGTTCAGCAAATGATTTCATACTGCCAGTCAAGTTGAAATAAAAATTGTTTTCTTAAAGACCAAAAGAAAAGAAACATACAGTGGGAAGCAGGGAAAGCCAAAAAAGAAGGAAGAGAGATAAAAATTGGAACCACAGGAGAGAAGGGTATTCCTCTGTGGCCCATGACCAGATCTGATTTCACCTCCGCTTCTAAAAGCGGGCTGCAGTCTTTTTCATAAAGCACTACATGGCAGTAGAATGAGGACTAGATCCATTAGTTATAAACTGAAAGGCAAATTTAAAAAAAATCCTTCAAATTATGCTTTCAAAAAGCTCTTAAAATTATTATATATATACATACTACTGAGAGTAAGAAATCAGTTTCTCCTAATTTTCATATTTGCATTACACAAATCAGTATCTCTTACTTACAGACAACCTTACTGTCTAGGGGGTTTGGGTTGTTTTGTTTTACCATCAGTGCCTTGGCAAAGGGAGGTGGAGTCAATTTTCATGAACCTCCCTACTTAGATTCCAGAAACATTTTGTCCTTGTTTCACTCCCTTATCGACAGGTTATTCAAAGATATGCATACATGTCCTCTGACCAACTATTTAGCTTTTGTATTTTATTATTTCTGAAAAGCAACAAAAAAAAATATTAAGAACACATACTGCTCTTTTGTTCTTGCAGGTGTTACATATGCAAAGCAATGAAAGGGAGAGTTGAAATCTCTTTCTTCTTCTGCATCAACAGATCATTTAATAAATTCCAGTGCAGCTACAGTTGTGCAACCCTATTAAACACAATGGAGTCACAGAGGCATAACCAGAGTCTTGATTTGGCTACCAGCATTTTTCTAACTCATGCTAGAGAATAAAAAGAAAAGCACCCAGCCTGACAGGAGAGAAACGCATCTTTTCCCTTCCTGAAGTTACTTGTTATGGAAGCATGTGTTTTCTGAGTCACCGGTAATACATGAACGTAATAAAGCTCAAATTCCACTGACTGACGCAGTGGCAAACTTTCTGGCTGCAAACGTCACTCACTTTTCAGCGTGAGGACAGTCCTGCACCTATCATGCAGGAGTATACAGTCCCATACTCCCACAAGCTCTGAATTCAGGGCATATAAATAGCGACTGTCTTGCACACAAGGAGCACATCTGAGGATTTCTGAATGACTGAGGCTGACTGAAATACACATACTGAAAATCCAACACTTACAGAAGTCTCAGTTATGCAGCACTCGTGCCAAAAGAATACACACTGCTCATGCACACAGTTGTAACATGCTTGCACTTCTGTTGCCCAGAGGGAAGCTGAGTAGCACCGCCTCCATCACCACTCTACCACTGGCTATCACCTTGCTTGTGCAATCTTCACCTTTCCCTTACACAATCAGCGTCAAATCACAATGTGGCAGGGAGAGACTAGCAGGGCTTCAAATGAAAGCTGAGTGGACTACAACTACATTCACTTTTCTGGTAGGCTGCAAATTGAGAATGCCCAATCCAGATCTTATGCATGTATACAGAAAGATATTACTGTATCTCTTACTTGTTTGTTCAAAACCAACTTCTATGTCTATTTGACAGCTGGCAAACTAGAGCAAGGAGAATTTCCCTATAAGCTTCTTGTACAACTAGAAAAAGGTGAAATGCAAACTGAACCTAGATGTGCTTATCAATATCCCACAGTTCAATCACAGGCTATGGTTCCACGTTGAGAAACCAAGCGAATTTGAATACCATTTCCATTAGTATTTAAAAACACGATCATATCAGCTATTCAACTTTAGATATTCCATCAGTCTTAGCTCATGGTAAGATGACATACCCATCATGTCTACTTTTCTTAGCAGATAAATCATCTCCTGCTGCAGGTCTCCTCTTTTTCCTTGGAGGCATCACTTTACTAAAGCAGTCTGATGAACTGCAAGACCGGAGACTTCCTACAGAGGGAATTAAAAACACCAGTACAAGAAATGAAACTGTTGCAGACCAGTTAAACTGTGTCCACTAATAGGCATATTACAAAGGGAAAGGAAGGGAAGGGAAGTTAGTGGATTTTAAAAGTACAAAAGAAACGGTCTTCTTTCAATAGCAAAATCCGTCTCACTTTTACATGGTGTTCTATCACCAGATTTCAGTTAAGGCCAAAAGCACTGTATCAAAATGTACAGTAGTGCTGCTACTTCAGTCTAACAAAAGGAAAGAACTGAGACTATCCTAAAGAGGTATTTAAGTCCTCAAAAAGGCATCCTTATTTTTAGCCATTTATTCAAATCAGAACTTCTAAGAGTCGTTCATTACTTTTTGAAATACAGATGTGACTCAAAAACTAGAGCACCTACCTCTAGAAAACAGAACCTTTTTATTTTCAAGGCCCAAGTTTTTCATGACACAGAGAGCACGGGGTAGGAAAGCTTTTTGTTTGTTCGTTCTTTGGTTTTGGTTTCTTGTTTTCTTTCTTTTTTTGGCAGGGACGGGGACAGGGGAAGAGACATTCAGCAACCACTAGGGGGAAAAAAACGTAAGTGGCTGGCTGTATCATCTGGATAGTTCTCAAAGAATAAGGGTCCCCAAATAGGAAACAGCCAATTCAAGACACTGATGCCAATCAAGTGGCAATCCTTCCCTCCCCTTCTCTCTCAGCTACACACACTCCTATGTCCCTGGTGACTCTTCAGTGTGCCAATCCAGCTCACCAAACCTGTAGAATAATTAACCCAAGCAAAAAAGAATAACAACTTTCTGTAAATTAGCACAAGAAAGAGCACAGGACCAGCCCTTTTGACCACAGCAAGTCATTAAATTGCCATTGCTGTCTCATGAAAACAGTAGGCTAACACTCCAGGCAAAATTTTGTCCTACTTTCATGTATTGAACACCACACGGACACCTGAGAAAGGTGTGTGTAAGAGCAACTCAAAGAGCTATCAAAGCTCTAAGTGTTACGCAGAGAATTTTAAAAGGAAAGGAAGAGAGAGGTGAGGTATAAAAATTCAGACACAAAGCGATGCCAAAGAAACTTGCAAGAAAATATGAAGAACTCCAGCATGCCTAAGCTACCTTCTCTTAGCTTCAACCGCATCCAAGTTTAGCTATGCTTTATTAAGACATCCACAAAATCTTTTAAGTCACAGCACAGAAGCAAGCAATAAAACTTCAACTACTTTTTGACACCAAGGGAGCAGACTGAAATCAGAGGCCCAGTTCCCAACAAATACTAACAGCAATCTTTTGCTTACCTATTCTTCGTATCTTTGAAAGTCTCTCTCCTGTTATAGGAGAAACACATGTAAGGAACCTTACAGCCTCACAGGCTTTGCTACATGTACTTTATTTTAAACATGCACTGAAACTGTTATGCATATGAAAGTATGGATTTTTTTCCTAGCATTAGGCAACATGTTCAGACCAGTTTTTACATCAAGATGAACTAATTTTGTTTCAACTAATAAAGCTTTTGCACTTAGTACACCTTCTTTGTTCTTACCTTTATATTAAATTCTATTAAGAAAATTAATCTCTCTAGTTCAAGAAATACTCTTCCCAATTCAAAAATTCTTCCAATATGGTCCTTTTTTTTTATTTTTTTTTTTTACCCCGAAGCTCCCCCACCACAGCATCCTCCTAGGAAAGTATGGCCATACCTACACTATCTTACAGAAAAAGAATTTTATGAGTATTGTAAATTCAAATTATAATTTAACTACTTATCAAAATTTTCCAAGAATTACACTATATAAACTACTATCACATCAAAAAATCTTAATGGCTATGTCAGAAGACTATACTTGTAGAAGCACTGTCCAGAATACGTTACAAAACAAAATTAACCATAATATTTATCTTCTTCTCACCAATATCAAGATATATTTGAAACAGGTAAGCCAGAGACCATCAAAAACTCACAGCACACCTGATACATTTTACAAACCAAATTTAACAAACAAAGGATCCTGACCTGCTGAACGACATTTGAGCCATCTGATTACGCCTGCAAATTAATGATACCACAAAACTGTGTTCCCAGAAGTTATAGAAAGTGTGATGCTTTATGGCTTTTTAGATCAAGCTTCTAAAGACTCTGCCAGTAAGTATTTTTTGAACACCTACACAAACTAGAAACACTAAAGATGACAGCAGAACTTAACAGATGGCTAGAGACAGCCAACAGTCTTGGACACACACTAAACTCAATAAATGAAAACGTGTGCTAATGAACACCTAATTTTGGAAAATATGTATGTACTTGAGTACAACCTGTAGCTATCTCGTTCCTTTGAGAGAGATTTGATTGTTTAAAAATGCATTTCTATTAAAAAAAAAAAACCTGTTTATGATGGCTACAGGCATTGGATGCTGGTAAAATGCAAGAAAAACCATCACCCGCCACCCCGACCAGGGTTTGTGCAGCTTACTGCTTATTTGATTGCAAAAAGAAATATGCAAGGCCTATGTGAAAAGAAAGGCATAGCAAAAGACAAAAAATAAATTGAAAAGTGAAAATAAGTAAACAAAAAAGTGAAAACAACAGTTATAAAACAGGGAAACCACTTTGTCAGATCTGCAACCCCATACAAACCAAAAAATTTAACCCAAGAATTCCTGCTTGAAGTCTTTTCCTCATTAAATGATAAGCCATTTTTAGGAAGATCACTGAACTTGTTTTAAAGTCTCAAACTGATAATAGAATTCACCATAACGCAATTTTTCCAGTGTCTCACATGAAAAACTTGTACCCCTTCTTGGTTTGAATGTATCTAGTTGCAGCTCTCAAACTGACAGAAAAAGGAAGAAAAGAGATAGCTCATAAATTGGCAAAAGGCTATTAAATGCATATGTACACCCCCCACGCCCACAAACACACACACAGACACCAGGTGAACGAATACATTGTACATGTTTTCAGAGATTTAACATATTAATAACACAGGTTTGGACCAAGTCTTCACTACGTTTTAACTGTTGAACGATCTCCCTCAACTACTAAAAACACAGTACAAGAATGTGACTTCAAAAGTATTTCCTTTTATTACTAGAATCAGTATATTGAATTTGAAGGGCAGTTACTTCCCTGTAACAAACTCTGAGGCTTCAATCTGCAGAATATTTCCATGTCTTATTTCCATCTAAAGCTAAACACTACCAGAGTTTGGGTTGGTGTGTTTTTTTTTGTTTAAATTCCTGCAATTTCTTATTTTGGTGTATAGCTCACTAAGTAGCATCAATATTAACTTTTCCTACATACAGCTTTCCAATGTCATTTCTAGGTCTAGCCTTTCACAACTCATTTCACTTCCCAAAGGTCTGGTCATCTGCAAATGAACATGCAGCTTCCTCTGACTTCATGCAAAGTTTTGACAGGAACTTTACTTACCAAGTGCAGCTTCTCTGATGTGATTATCTTCAAAGTTTTCTTACTCCTGGGTCTCAACTCAAGACTGGCAGAACCCTCCTAGTTCTCACTGTTTTTTTGACACTTGAAGCTAGCATTTGCAAGGTAGAGCCTCCAAATGGCTGCTGAATAGGCCACCATCAGCCAAAAGCCTGCCGAGTATAAATGTTGTTTGCCAAACATTCTATTCCGTACTTACAAATTTGCAGGAGACAAAGCTACCAAAGGGAAATATCAACTCAAGAGCTAAAATTCACCCTAAGAAATTTAAACCAATATGCAAGATAATCACCACATGGGAGGGACACTCCAAGCATAGCAACAAAACCAGAACAAACAAAAAGAAAAAGCAGAGGTCAATAAATGAGAATTCTACAAGCTATGTCCCTACAGAAGTGATTTACAGACATGTAATTTTCACCTTCTCTCTAGATAATGCCTGTGAATAATCCTGCTCTTCTGATGCTTAGAGGGACGTTTCAAAGGAAAAATTATATACTGTGAATGCCGAAGCAATTGGAAAAGATATAGCTGCTCACTTAATGATGCAACAAGACCACCACAAGCACAGTTAACAATCATCGTTTTTCAGATACAAGATGAGAAAACCAAGGGACTCATCAAAACATCAAACAACTTGCAATCTTGTTGTAAAAGGAAAAATCATCTTCTCTATCTTGAATTCCACACTACAGAATTGGTTTGGACTCAAGAGAGTTTTCTTCTCTAAAACAAAAAAAATAGTAGAGGCAAAAGTAATTTTCTTCCCCCCACAAGCCTCAAGAATAGCAATGAAGCCTTGTTTTTGTTGGAAGAAGTTACCTCTGTTCTTTTAAAAAAGCTAGGTAACAACAGGAAACGTACTTTACTTTTAAAGACATTTTAGTCTGGATAGGTAAATAGGTCACAATTTAATAACAAAATCATAACTGTAAGCTATTAACAAGTCACTAGGTTTGTAGTTATGACATAGAAACAACTATTATTTCAAATTCTAGAGAGTTTTCTAAGTTAATGCATATACATACTAGAAGAAACTATTTACAGAATCTGAATGCCTGCTTTTCTTACTCCTACAAACAGCTAAAAAGGCAATGGCCCATGACACATTTACAGCCTACCTTATTTTTCAGATATACATGCACACCAAATACTAACACATTTTATGAGGCTGTAATCATTATAGGTGACTGGAATTTCGAAGCAAGATCCATCTTAGGTCCCAAATCACTGAAGGAATTTTGAAACCGCCACCCTCTAGCTCTTAGGTATCTAAGATCTAGTTCCAGAAAGGAAACCTGGTTAATACTTAAAAAGATATAATTTGCTTAAAGTAATTTAGATGTCCAGTACATCTATTGTTAGCTCAGAACAACTGCTTTGAAATAAATGTAATATGCATTAAGAGCTCGTAATAAGTATTAACCTAAAATTGAAATACTCATTTTTTTAAAAATAGCTTTTATAAATCTCAACAAATTTAGATATGCATTTATTAAGTCATCCCAAAAGCAGGGCCCACAACCTAGTAACATTAACTAGGACAGTTATATCAGAAAATGAGGAGTAATCTAAGTTAAGGTTTGCTCCAGAAAACTGGGTGTTAAAAAAACAAACGAAAAAAAAATCTCAAAACTAAAAAAAAAAAATAAATATTTAGATGGGTTTGGCAACACTCAAAAAATATTTTGAAATGAAGTTATTAACATGACTTTCAAATGAGTTCTGGACATGGAATCTCAAATTCATAGCACCCATGAAGTTCTATAAATTGCGTAACAAAAGAATAGTTCTTGACACTTCTTACTATGTAGTCAGTAATACTGGAAAATAGAAGACTCAAAAATTTAGACATATCAAAATCAAACAATTTGCAAAAGTAATTCTTTTTAGATTTAGATAAGGCTCTCCAGTAAGATGTTTCAGGAGTGTCAAGTCCCATACAAAACAAAAACGGGAGACTTCATTGTACTACATTCACAATGGCCAAAATAGCTCCTTGCACATGTATTTGTCCTCGTATGAGGAAAACCAAGCACACATTCCAACTGAATTTGCCTGGAAGTTACACAGACATTGGGGCTTCATCTTCCTCTACAAGGAGACATAAAACAGGGCAGAAGCTTAAGAAATACCATAATGAAATCTAAAGACGAGGAGCTTGCAAGTGTCAGCCTCTACTTTCAGTTCTCATTTCACACTTGTTCCTCGTTTGAAAAGTTAAATCATTTTTAAAAAATTACACTCTTTACTGGGATTTTGTGCCCAAACTCATTCAATGGGCATGTTTAAACTTCTGAGACAGTCTCAATTCGAACAACACGATGCAGGCAATATAAAGCAGTTCATCAAAACCAGTAACATGCTCAAACACCTTCCAACAGAGATAATGAATGCTCTGAGGCTAATTTCTTATACTGACCTTTATGACAGAAGTGCTAGGCAAGACATAAGACAAATTCCAAATACCTTAAGCACACCTACTCTTACTGGTTGGTGACAGAAAGGGACTACCTCAATGCTTCACAACAGCTTTCTGTGATCAAAAGTAAACAAAAATTATGGAATGTGTTTTCATACATGAAATCATTATGGATCTGTGTTTAATTTGAGGACCTGTATCACCAAGGGGAAAATTCCAAGCCTCCATCAGGAGACGGGACAGAACATCAGTTCTAACACACAGAGAGTAAAACCTCTGACTATCTTGAACTACCTGCCTCAACCTCTTTTGCAGAGGTTTTTCATTTACATAATCAGCCAATTTCAAGTATCATGAAAATTAAAAAAAAATATTCTAGAAAATATTTGACAGAAGCCTTTTGTGTCTAGGATAAGATAGTTCGACTATGAAATAAAGTCACCTGTCACAACATGGAGGAAGGTACGTAAGCCCAAAGTGAGCTCTGTCAGATCCCAAACAACGCAATCTCTTCTCACTGTTCTAGGCTAAGAGTGCGCTGGAAATATAAGTGTATCCCAGAAATCATCAGGAGGAGCTAACAGCTCTCCCCTCTTTCTTAAGTTCTCAAGGTAACATCAGCAAACATAGCCAACACCTCAGGATAGAGAAAAACTTTGAGACAGATGGTAGGACAGATACGGTCAGTTTTAAAGAACAGTTTTGCTGAGTGATCAGGGCTTGAAGCCAGTAAGTTATTTTCCTTCCTCCTTAGGTATCACGCCTGAAACACAGAAAGGAAGGAAGGAAGGAAGAAAATCAAGGAAGATGCCAGCTCATAAGTAGTAAGTGCAAAAGGAGGTAACAAATGTTGCAAGATACCAAGTCACAAAGCACAAATGCTGATGAATCAAGAATGGCAGCAAGCTACTACACGGCACCTGAGATGAAGGCCTTGAAAAATGATGACATTTTATTTTAACAGAAAACAGATTTGGACTTAGACACTGAAACAGGAACAATCTGCATCAACACCACCCAAGCAAAAAGCCAGGTTGTTTGGAGCACAGCATTTAAACTCGGTCACAGGCATCACAATAGCCACAAGAGGTCTTGATTCTGCTCTGTTCTCACTAAAGCTCTTTCAAGAGTCAAAACACTCTAAGAACATGGATATTCTGCTAGTCTAATGGGTTGAGTCCAATGAGTGAGAGCAATTTGCCATAAAGTCTTCTAAAGTACCAAGAAATAGTAAAATGACATACTGCTGAAACCTGTGTGAGTCCTTCACAATTGGATAAAAAAAAAGCACAAACATCTATTTTGAAGAAAACTTTAAAAAATCCTGGCACTTGTTTTCTAAAACTCCCTTAGCCTTCTAAAATACCATTTTCAATTATGTTAGAGAGACAACTTTGATGAAGCATGTTTAAATTGTTTCAATTCATTTCTACTACATCCCTAATAAATACCTGTCTGGTGATCGTCTTGACCAACGTCCTCTGTCAGATTCTGCAAGAGAGTAGGAATGATAGAGTTAAACAAAATGGTGATCTTCATTGTTCAGTAATGTTTTTAACCTTTATTTGATATTAATATTAATCTTAATTACTTGAGGAGCATCTAGCTAGCACTGCAGAGCCTTTGTGTTTTCCGTTCATATTTATTTAAAAAGTTACCCTTGCAAATTTACCTAAAAAGTTCAAGGATAATCTTTAAATTGGAATATTTTTTTTTTTAAATCAACATATCAAATTATATTTGAGTGGAAATAACTATCCATTGGATGGAGAAATTTGCACTGCTGTATTGAACAATTCCATTAATAAACAGCATTAGAAACACTGAATTTACCATCCACCTCAGAACTGGCTTTGCTTAATGACAAACACACTACATATTCTAAATAAAACTGATTAAAAACCAGCTGAAATCTTGGAAGCAAATTACCCTTTTTTTTAGGCAGCGTCTTTTCAATTAAATTGTCGGTGTACACACAGAAGCTATATCAGCATTTCCAGCTATGGTTGCAATAAACAAATGCATTTGCATAACAAACAAGCAGGGATAGTCTTAAAAAAAAATATCATCATTTCACTTTTTGTATGGTTGTAAGAGGAAAGCTTGCTCACTCAATATGTTTTCCACAGGAACTGTAAGAAACTGGGTAACAATGATGATTACCATTATTTGGTGTATCTAGGAAAGCTCCTTCTGTGAAGACATCTAAATCCAATATTGTAGTGAACAGTGCTCAAGCTCCACTCTGACCCCCAGAGTATAATCTTTCACCTTTTACTAATACTGCTTATCTCTTACGGGATTCAAAACTAACAGCTTCTACAAAAAGGCAGTCCTAGTTTTTACAAGTGTAATCACTTAATTACAATCACAAAACATTCTGGACTAAATCCCTAACTATTCTGATAAAAGAAAATGGCAAGTCATTACCAGCCTATTGAGGGTGTGGTAAATCTTGTGAATATTTGCCAGTGTTGACAGGTGAGAATTCAGTTGAAAATCTAGAGATGGGGGTGAAAAAAAAAAAGTTTTAAACTCTCTGATTTCCAGCTGTAGCAACCTAGATCTTAGTATGTTCTGGTCATTTAATTAAATCATCACAAAACTATGAAATAAAAGCCGCCTCAACATTTTCAATACCAAGTGTAATAAGTGAAATCTGTAAAAGATATTCTACGTATGCATTTTTCTTAAAGCATGGGTGACCCTCAGCAAAAGAGAGCTACAGCTAAATACAAAATTATATTAAATATATATGTATATACACAACTACTTTTCTTTGAACTGAGAATCGCTTTAATTTCTATGCTACCCAGTTCTTCTGTTCATTTATTCCAAACCCAATTTAAATACCATGTAACATTCTAAAATCTTACTAAAAATGCTAGTTTTTTAAAAAGGTGATTTTATTCATACACCCATATTTTTCTTTATAATAATTGCCTTGCAAAACTAAGTGACTGGAATACAGTTACACAGTTGAAACATGACTTTTCTATAACAACCCAAAGGTCACAATCCAGCAGCTGTTAAGACCAGAGCCAATAAAACTGAAAATGAAATATTCTGACACTTCAGCAAAGAAGCCATAGCATAGATGTTAACTTTGATTCCATGCTCCAAAAATAAAACACTTGAGTTAGCTTCAGCTGAAAAAAGTGACTAATTTTTCTCTATTCTTTTAAATCTCCTATTTTTGCTAGAAACATCAAGGACAAAAATGGAAAATAAGTACTTATAAAAAAGATCAACTGTGACCCAGCCAGACAGCATGCAAACCAACAAGAAGCTCAGAAGCTGGACCCAGACCAGCTGACAGGGATCAAAGACAGCCAACTACTATAGAGTATTTCCATTTGAACTGCAAGTAATTTAGCTACCCTACTAGAACTCATGTGCAAACCCACTCTAAACAGAGACGTGTTATACAACAAGCAAAGTATTTCAAGCAAAATTCTTCTGTAAGTGTGAAGTTGTATGTACCTAATGTAACCACTCAATTAATGCATTAGAGCATTTCTACTGTGAGACATTTGATTTGACTTCTCCCAGCAGTTGATAAAAGATGCAAGTAAGGTCAAACCCATGATTTCCACATTTCCATTCCTAGCATTTCAAACGAATGCTCTCAAAACATGCTCTTAACATGACCGAGAATCTAAGGGTCAAGAAATTGTCATAAAATATCAGATCCCCAGTTCAGCGAGCCACACTGACATGAAGTTAAAAAGTGGATCTGAAGGAACCACCTGCCGTAAGTGTACTTGTTACAGACATTGTCATGGAATTCTTCTGTCGTGGTGAACAATAAAAAAAAATATTTAAAAGATACCAATCATGCATTCCATTTATTCTGTTAGCTAGAGAGTATCATTTCACTAATTGCTACCTTTTTCTTAAAGTATTGTCCCCAAGCCACCACCCCAGCAATACAGTTTCTGTAAATCAGAAGTGCCAAACATGGGAGTTTCCAACTTCAGATGTACGTATCTACATGAAGTCTAAGACAATCCAGATCATCTTACCAAGATACGATAGGAAGATCTTGCATTTTGAACAGGTGCTAATTTCTTCCTACATTAAGTGCTCAATAGTTCCATTTTTGCTAGTCAAACAATACTAAGCAGAACCATTCTGCAAAAAACCAACCCCGAGTTTCTTAGTCAACCTTCAATGCAACATAAAGGAATTTAAAAAAAAAAAAAGGGGGGGGGGGGGTCTGAAGAATATAAAAGCCATTCTGAGAAGGGCAAGGTTAAAATAAAAGATTTTGTGAACTGCCAGATCAGACTAAGCTTTGTGGAATATGAACTTTAAAATTTCTGTTGTTGCTCAGCCTAAAATCTATAAAGAACGTGAGTCTTTAGAGAAACTAGTTCTATCTTAAGGTAGCAAGCTGAGACCACTGAGCAGATAGTTTATTCTAAACTAGTATCAAACAATAATTTCAGATGGTAGTCTAGATAGAAAATATAAAAGTATTTTAAAATTTGTATTATATGTATTAGGTATTGCCTTTGAAATAAGACATTCCTAGGCATTTCAAAGCACATCATACCAGTATGTTTCACGCATCCACTGGAAATATCCTTACAATTTTAAGCTGTTACTTAAAAATAAGTTACATAATCATGATGGACTTAAGAGGGGTTACACAAATATATTTTACAGCTCTTATACAACAAATGTCACACCTTAGTTCCACAGAGACTGGTTCATCTGTACAAATACAGAGGACCAGAGTCCAAAGTTTTCTCTCTCCCACAGGGGAAGCTTGAAAAGTAGAAATATTATCCAAAACCAAACCCAGGTTTCTTTTACAGTAACTGTTATAAAGGCAAATACATGCAGCAGGCCTTGAATTATGGAAGTTAAAAATTACAGTTTGGGTCACCTTCTGAACTGGTTACAGTGTCTGCTATATCTATATTGCAAAATACACGAAGTATCCTATCCCATTGAAAAGGCATATTTTGAAAAAAAGGTTTTGAAGAAACAGAATCCAAAAAGGAACACCTCCTATGCTCCAATAACATCATCGTGAAAATTAGCAAGGGGACAATGGTGTAGTCTACATGAAAAGCGATTCAACAGCTGGCTGCAACTGTATGCTTCAGGAACACGCACTATCCCCTCCACCTCCCGAACTTCCGCACTTGCTTATGCGGCCTCCAAGTTGTGCTGGCCTGACCCCCCCCTTGGTCAGCCCACCACCCCAGGAACCTTAGCTGCAAAAAATATGAACAAATAAACCCTGCCAACTCAGTGGTCTGAATCAGATCACCAAGGAGTTCTGAATCAGATCTCCAAGATCACCAAGATCACCAGAACACCAGATAAGCAGAGTTAGAGCAAGAAATAGGAAAGGTCCTCCCAAGTGGGAGCAAATTAGTCTCTCGTGGCAGCAGCAATGTGTTAAACAGTATCCGAGCCCCACTATGAGAAAAGTGATGCATCACATGAAGCTACACACTCAATAGCTCGTTATATGAACTTTACATGAAGAAAGCCATCATGTGTGAAGCTATTTTCCACCTGAATACAGGAGTTTCAAAGCACATGAATTGGTTTGAAAATATTTTGGGTTTTTTCCTGCAGAAAAAAATTGTTTCTAGTAAAGTAGCACACAGTTTATTGACCCAGGATCAGAAGAAGGAAACCTGCTTGCTTCATGAATACTGAAAAGAGATGTGCTGGAATGTTTGCTCTGACTTTAAGAGGTGTATGTCAAACAAGTGTACATATTTTGTTGATTAAATTACTTTTCATGCAGGCATTAGCAAGGATTGAAGCAACAGAAGTTTCAAAATTTTATTAAACACTCTGCAGTAATTCAAAATGTAACAGCTACAGGGGAAAAAAAAAATCTGAGTAAAATAATTGCAAATCCAGAAAGGAAAGAAATGCCAGAGCTAACCTAGTATCATGAAACATAAATCCTGTCTATAGTTTATCATTAAAACTTACTGTTAAGTGTTAAATTCTGGGATAGTCCATTAGTCACAATTACATGCAATTTAAAAGTAAAAAGCAAACAATTAAAAAATAACTTTTAAAATATTATAGATTAGGGTTTACACTACAGACCTGATAGTTATGGTAAGACGAAAGAAAAAACAGCTAGCTGGGCTTGTTTCCATAACAAACTATAGACAAAAATGGTTCTACATCCCCTCAATTAAGGCAAACATATCAAATACAATGAACAAACAAAAAACTCAGATCTCTTAAATATAAGCAAATGACACAGGCGAACTGAACTTGAATACTCCACTTCCTTATCTGAAATGAAAAAACTTTAAAGGTCAAATCCAATTTTTTATCAGAGGGAACAATGTACTGCCAAACTATTCAAATGAAACCATAAATGAATGCCTTTAAAAGTGCCTACTAACACATACACATGTACCTGCCTGAACAAAAACTTTAATTTAGTTCCCACCATCAAAATTATCCCTTTAAAGCTTGGACAAAACACATCTACAGAGTGCACTACAATCTACTAAATACCTAGTGAAAAATTAACAATAGTACTAAACCAAATCAGCAGCTGAGTTCAAGTTTCCTTTAAAAGATTCTAGATTATTTTTCTGAGCAAATAGAGTATCTATACAAAATCTCACAGTAACAGTAGGTCTAAAAATATTTATCCTAGACAGACATGCCATATAAATGCTATAGATAGAACTCTGTATTAAAAATTAACTATGGATGTAGTTGTAGTAGTAATTTTATTACTGCTAAGATCTGACTCAGTAGAAATATTGTGGGTAATTTTCTTTAACCTTCACAGAAAAAAAAATAGATAGAAAACACGTACTAGACAGACTCATTCCTGAAAATTAAAGTGGGATGTTTACGCTTTTGCTTTTATTTAATCGGTTTCCTTTGAATTATTATTTCCAGTACTATTACAAGGTCTTTATTATTTGAAACAAAGTACTGTGTTCTTGATCAGTTTTAAATAAACTTTACTTATCAAAAAGAGAATTATTTAATCTTCTGTGAACTACACCATTTTATGCTCTGTAGTCTTACAAAATTACCCTAACGGTAAGATAATTTATATTGATTAATGAACTTAGAAGTTCAGATCTGAAACCTACATTTGGTGAAAGCCTTCAATACTTATATTCAGGAAGCACAATTTCATATTCATTACTAAATACAGAAAACAAAAGGTGCATCAGTTTTATTTACACAAAAACAGCGCAACACACCCAAAAAACGAGATTCCCAAACCACAGTACAGAGCAACTAGGAACTGACTCTGCACTCCTGTCAAAGACAGGATTAAAAATTCATTTCCAGCGTGTCTGTAGCTGAATCTGCACAGGCAGTGACACCCTTACCCTTTAGCAGGGGCAGCTTGCAGAAAAGACCTCTCTCTCCCAGCCCATGATGCAAGAGCAAGCATGCAGGTAAGGGAAGACAGAGAAGAACAGGCTTGAAAAGTAGGATCTCCCTTGATTTGGTGGGGTTGGACACCGGGTACGATTCAGAAAGCAAAGGAAAATAGAAGTGAATTCCAGCCTGGATAGTAAGGACATGCAATTAAATGGGGTAATCCATCCTAGCTTGAGGAGCAACAGGGCCTAGCCATTAAAGCTAAAACATGGTGCTGCTGCAGGATGTTTCTCCTGTATGTGCATACAGAGCTGCACCAAGCTCAGAGCTACTGCTGATGCCAGGGGCATCCAAACCCACAGCTGCAAATTTGTGTACATTTGCCAAACACAACAGCCTAAAATGTTCTAAAGCTAAACACAGAGTGATTTAAACTATTACAAAAACAAACAAAAAAAGAAAACCGGCAAAAAGCCCAAACAACAAGATGTGGTTGAAATGACTAAACACACTAAAAAAAAAAACAAAAACACCCTACTTACCATTTTAAGATAAACTGTTCACATTTAACTCTAACATTTGGTATTACCACATGTAATCAGTTACTCACTTTTTCTGCAACAAAATATTTTAACATTACTGCATGCTACATAAATAGGGAAAAGCATTAATCTTTCTTTCCCGTATGAACAAATCTTTGGTCTAACTAGATATTTTAAAAGTAGCCTAATCTGAAGGCTTGTTTACAAAAAGAGCTACGGCAGCCTAAAGTTCATTGCAAATTTTGGAGCAATTTAAGCAGCGCAAAAGTTGTATAACTGTTACCTTAGTTTGAATGCATTTCCATTTACTTTATATAGACTCTGAAATAAATAAGAGCTATGCCAACATTTGCTATACGAACATGTAGGATAAAACCCCCTGCACACTGGCTCATAGGGGTTGTCAGAGTTTGGTTTGGGGGGTGTGGGGTGGTTTTGTTCAGGTGTTTTGTTTTTTCTAGAAAAAGACCTAACACTAAGTGTATTTCTGGTGCAAAATGTGTTTCTGTTGCTGCAAATACCACTTGTATACCTACTACATGTATTTGATAAGCATTCCTAATGGAGATTCTTGCCAGAATATATAATATAAAGCTGGAGTGACCAGCCACAGTTGGAAAATAATGAATAAAAGCAGTGGATAATTACAGCTACTTTAAATCTGTTTCTAAAGCATGTATTACCAAATCAAACAGCATTTCAGCAACTCCATGTTACTCCAACTGTGAAGAGACATTCTTTCAGTCTACAATTCAAGAACACAGGAAACTGAGCTACAAAGCACTTAATACAGAACAAATTTTGCACCCATTTGATGAAAAGTGTTCATCCAGTCTAACTCTTACTCGACTATCAAATTAATTCAAAAAAAGTGTCAGTGAGTTTTGCATCATCAGCTGCTATGGCCTGAAAGCTGTTTGCCAGCACTACTCATAACTTCATGCCAGATTAGGTGTCATCTGGCATCCCACAAAGGGCATAAAGCTAATAAAAACTTTGTATCTTGTGCTCTAGCTAATTCAGCAGAAATGCAACCCTCTCAAGTACGCACTACTAGGGTATCCAGCACCACGCAGATCTGGGATTCGTCATGATGGATCTGCAGCAGCCTAGGAACAGCTATGCCAATCAGAAGCATTACTGCCCCAGCTGTTTGCTTCTTCCTCTCTGGTAAAAATTACTGACCCTACAGCCCTGCAAACACCACAAACCACTCAAGGCAAAAGACCAACCAAAAGCAACAACAACAAAAAAAACCAAAACACAACAACAACCAACCAACCCTGTCAGTTTAGACAATTTAAGTAAATAGCAAGAGCTAACCCAGGTACATTTGACTGAGTGGATCAGAGAGTGCTCCTGCAAACCATTTCACCAGTAGAGCAAGGGAAGCAGTAATCTACAACTAATGGGCAGTGATGAGCAGCTGCAGCAGACTGAGTCCCACAGTCTGTGCAGCCACACATCTGCATCAAGCCATACCAAAGCGTATGTCACACCAGGGCTTGTCCTGAGGACAAGCTAAAAGCCTTGTAGCTCTAACAATATGTGTATTTATATATGCATATATACACAACTATACATATATACAAAACACTAAGCAAACTGATATTTATTTCTCTCTCTTTATGAGCCGCAAGTAGAAATTCTGTTTCATCTCAGACCTATGATTTAAAATAAGACAGCTTAATTGGACAGTATAGGAAAAATGCTGGCACATTTGAAATAAGGGTTCTGGTTGAAGAGCTTGTTAGTAGTCTTATTTATTGCAAAAGAAATAACCACACTATTAAATGCTCTAATATTTAGATTGGAGAGAAGAGCTGTATGTTCTCGTGGGATGTACTGTACTTCCTAGTGCAATGTTTTTTGGCAAGCACAGGACAGACAAATTAAGGAAGTCCTCCTCTTCTGCTTCAAAGACCCAAACAAAACTAGGAAATAATGCTTTGAAAAAAACCAAAGTCTTTATTTTCAATATTACCAAAGTAAGGTGGAAAAAAATGAAAGAAAATACTGGATTAATAATTCGCTTAAAGTTAGCACCAAAAGTACTCAGACAAAAAAAATTTAAATCAAGTGCTGCAAATAAACAAAATCTTATCCTGATGCAAAAAAAAAAAAAAATCAAAAGGAGCAAGGAAGACTGTTTACCTGCCTAATCAAATTTACTGCATGGCCTTGCACAGAAAAGACATTTCAAATTACAGTTATTGGAGTTGCAAGAAACTTTTAAGCAAACATTTGCAACAGAAAAAAGGAAAGTTCATGTTTCTCATACAATATGAAAGGAGTATATTCAGTCCTGGAAAGTAAAATTGAAACTGAACAAAAATGTATTAATGGAGTTTATATCATAAGAACATTTAAGAATCTAACAAGTATCAAAAAGAAGGCTCAAAAGAAATGTTCAATCAAGAAACAATCGTAAGCCAGCTTCTGTATGTGTAAAGACATGCTGCTAACACTTAGTTTCAAGCACTGAAATCAATGAGGAAAAAAACCCAACTACTATGAAGCTAGAGATAATGAGGTTAATTTAGGACAACATTCCTATTTAAAATAATACATACACAAGGCCATAAACTGTGCCCTGCCCCACCCCACCCACCTCCCCCTCCCAAAAAAAAAGAAAAAACTATTGACATGAAAGATTCAATCATGCCAAAGGACATTTTTAAAGAAGCCAGTAACAGCTGAAGGCTGAGAAACAGCACTCTTCTTGTTTTATGCAGATAAGTGTAAAAAATCACCACAGAGTCTTAACATTCTACATGAGGGAGCACTGGAATATGTGTAACTGCAGCTCACACGTGTATCATGAAGATCTGCACTTTCTGTTTGGATAGAGCACATGACAAAAGACACTGATCAGAAGGCATTTTCTAGAATAATTATCCTTCCATTTCCAATACGAGGCAGTTACTTGTGCTTTAATGGCTACCTTAGCCACGAACATACAACGATCCCTAAATATAAAGCCAAAATATACCAGAACCACTCAAGTTCTAAAAACTTAACAGTCAGAGCCTTTACCAGGCTACCCCCGTGCAATCTCTTGTTTTGAGAAACGCAGGAGGATTCAAGAAAACCCAGGCAGGCCTCATGCAGCGTTTCTTTCCATAATTGCTTTCGGGACTTTGTCCAAAAATCAGGCCATCATTCATTAACGTAGGATCAAAGCTTCCATTTCCATTATCTTTCCCATAAGCTGGCTCCGCAGTAATAAAGTGTCTCAGAGCAGCAACTCCTTGCACAGTAAGAACATGTTCCTGGCAGATTTCACAGGAATCGGGAACATCGTTCTGCCGACACCGCTTTGTGCTCGGGATGACAGCCTCACCCCTCCAGGGGACAGGGCCTTCCCCGGCCCCCCCGCAGGTGTGTGACCCCCCGCGCCCGGCAGCCTGCCCTGCCCCGCCGACAGCACACGGTCCCGCCTGCCCCGAGCAGAGCCGGAAACTACACTGCGGAGACAAAGCCCTCCCCGCGCCCCGGCAGAGCAGGCGCCCCGACTCCCGCCCCTACTCCCGCCCCGCCGCCACACGGCCTCGCCCCGGGCCGCGTCCCGCCCCGCGCCGAGGGCAGGCCGCGCCGGCCCCGGGGGCTCCGCGCCGGCCGTGGGGTACCGGGCTGCCGCTGGCCCCCCGCGCGGGGAGGGGCGGCGCCGCGGCGCCTGCTGGGAGTTGTAGTCCCCCGCCCCGCCGCCAGCAGCCCGCCGCGCGGGGCAGCCGCAGGGGAGACTCCACCTCCCACAATGCGCCGCGGCCCCCGGTCCCCTTCCCAGCCCGTTTCTCCTGCACCGGCCCGGCGGAATCCGCTAAATCAACCGCCACGTACCTCCCCCCCGCAAGCGCACCGCTCCCACGTAGCGAGGCCGCCGAGCAGCTCCGCAGCCCCCGCCCGCCCTCCCGCTGGCAGCCCCGGCTCCCCCGCCGAGAGCCTCGAGGGCCGGCCGCGGCCTCACCCGCTCGCCAGCCGGGTCGGGGAAACTGCGTCACACCCTCCGAGCGCCCTCAGCCCCCGCCGGTGCTGCTCCCCTCACCCGTCGACGCCACCACACGGGCCGCTACCGCCCCACCCCGGCCCCTCCGCACCCCGGGGGAGGCCGCCGAGGGCCGCGGGCCCCCGCCGTACCCGCAGCAGCTCCCCTCCCCCCCAGGTACGCACAACGCGTCTCTCCCCGCCGGTTCCGCACCCGCAGGCCCGACGCCCTCCCCCGTCACCGGGAGCCCCGGCGGAGCGTTCGACCGAGCCTCCTCGGTGAGGGGCAGGAGAAGCCGCCCCCACCCAGGCGGCGGCGCCCGCCGGCAGAAAGACCAGGCCGGTGACGCCGCGTGCCGGCGGCGGACGGGAGGGAGCGCGCGGCCCAGCCTCGCCGCTACTCACTGACAGCGGCGGCATCCGAGTGCATTTTCGTGCAGCGCACACACTGCCCTGCCCGGCCCGGCTCCCTCTGCCCCTCTCCCAATCACGGCGCCCTAGCAGGGACACCTCCCGCCCCGCCCACCGCCGCCAACCATTGGCTCGGGCCGCCCTGAGGGGCCGCAAGTCCTGCTTTCCTACTGCACGAGGCTCCTGCCATTCTCCCTCTGCCTGCCCCGGGCAGCCTGCCCCGCCCTCTCCCGGCCTCCCATTGGGCTCCAGTCTGCGCCGACCCCGCCCCCCCTCGCTCTGACTGGGCTTTGCCGGTGCCAGTTTCTCCTGGCCTTGAAAGCGCGTGCAGAGAGCACCACTTTGTGTCACCGGTAGCTCAGATTGGCTACGGCGGCCGAGGGCCGCGCCCACGCCCGGACACGATTGGGTAAGCGGGGCAGGGGGCGAGGCCGCCGAGGCTGGCCCGCCCCGCTGGGGAGCGCCCTGCTGCCCGGGGCGGCGGGCAGGTGCCGCAGCCGCTCGCCCCCTCCCCTCTCCTCTCCTCTCGCGGCTGCCGGCCGTTACGCAGCGCGGGCACCGGCGGCAGCGCGCCCTCCCCATCTCAGTACCGAGGATGCTCCGGCGGCAGCCTGAGGGGGGACGGTAGCCAGTCCCGGCCGCCGCACCTCAGAGCCGCTCCCTCGGCGCCCCCGCCGTCGGGACAAGCCCAGGCCCCCGTATGCCGGGGGCTCCCAAGCCTCGCACCTGCCCCACCTGCTCGGGTAACGCCTGCCCTCGGGCAGCCGGTGCCCTGTTGTCGTGGCTGGAACAGGTAGCTGGTGGTTGGGACGGAAGACTTGCGGGCTACGCCACCTTCCTTTTGCTCTGCCAACCCAACTTCGGTGTAGCCCAATCGCCAACTACTTCAGAAAGGCTCCTTTGTTCCTCCCCTCTCCCTCCTCCCGAGGAGAAGATGGCAGCCCGCCCACCCCCGCTGCGCACCGAGGGCCGGGTCGCTGTTCCAGCAGGCTGGGTGGTGAGGAGGCACGGGGGCCAGCGGCGGCTCCTCGCCGGCAGGTGAGCCCGGCTCGCTCCCCGCAGTTACCGTTCCCGCTCCCAGGAATGGGCGCGCGGCCCCCCCTGCCCGCTGCTGGCGGCGCGGAGGGCGCTGCCCTCGCTGAGCCGGAGCGGGAAGGCACCTTGCAGCCACTGTGGCTGTGGGCTCCCCACCTCGTGCCCTTGCGGGGATAACAGCCTTCCCTTGCCCTACTCGGTGTTGAAACACGGGCGAGAAGGGATTGCTACAGCACCACCTGCACACGATAGAGGATTATTAAATCAGAAATTACCCATGGCGGGGGGGGGGGGGAAGTCAAGAGGTTAAGTTAAAAGAAAGTCAAGGACTCAGAATTGAGTAAGTGCCAGATTTAAGGTAATTGTCCCTTTGGAGCAATGCATTAGTATGCAGTGCTGAATTAACTTATCACACACCTGTTTGGGTTTGGTTTTTTTTTTATGACTCCTTGCCTTATTCAGTGAACCAGTCAGTATGTTTAAGTGCAGCCTATATATTTTGCAGAGCAACATCTCATGTTTTCAACTGCCTGTTTTGCAAAGAAGACTGAGTCCTTAAGAAAATGAATTCGCTCTTCAGAAGTCATGTACAAAGACCATGTCAGAGCAATGAAAGACCCACTATTTAAAAATCTTACTTGTTCACTAACCCCTTGAAATTACTTCAGTAGAACTTTCTGCCCCTCCAATATTTTCCTGTCTGCACCATCTTTTATTTACCTTAGCAGCGGTATATTTTACACCACCACCTTTGAAAAAAATAATAATTCTATCATAGAGTACAGCAGTATAAGCTAGGTTTCACTTATTGAGTAGTTCTAACATTCTACATGCCAGGCATTCGCGTCTGTGTGTGTCATCCCAAACTCTTATACCCAATAGGGGCACCATTGAGTTACAGTTAATCTGATTTTTTCTAATTCTGGATTGAGAGGAACAATTCCTTTAGGGGTGCCCGTTTGTTCACATTGACCATAAAAAGCACATAGACTGCTGACTCAGAATAAAAACGTATTCGAAAAGAAATCTTCTTCCGTGCCTTACAGAGCTGTAAACTGACACAGTTCTAAAAAGGTGGCACAGAAAAACCCTATCTGGTTGTATCTGAAGTCAGAAAGGTTTGTACTTTTTTCCCCATTTATGTTCATCTAAAAGGAAAGATACCACCTGGTTTTACAAATCTTTCTGTAGATTGTAGCTTCCATAACTACTGCTATCCATAAGCATAAAGAAAATAACACTGTAGGTTTGACAAACAACAGCTCACAATATTTTTGAATACTTGAACGCATAAGTATAATCCCTGACCCTTAAAAACTAGATCTGCAAAGAAATCCATAGGGAAACACAAAAGAGACTTTGTTTTCTGCTTCTGCCTGCTAAACAAGGGAATGTATGCTTTGGCCAGAAAAGGCCTGCCCCACGAGAGCATGGCCCATTACAACATGCACCTTCATTCCAATCTCAAGAAGGTATAAATATCCCCTTTGTTACACCACTAGCTGTAAACCGCTATACAAGTCTCCAGGCTGGCAGATGCTACAAAATCACGCCTGTGTTTTCCTTCTGAAGCCTGAGTTTACAAAACGCAGAAATACTTCACGTATACATAGAGCAGATCAATCAGATTGTGGTTGGCCGAGCATTGTCTCAAGGACAAAGACATCCTGGCATCCTTTCTTTTGTGCCAGTGTAACCACATGGACAGCTAGGTAGCAAGGTAGAACAAAGAGCAAGACTGCTCCTAATCTCCCCCAAAAGCAAAAAGCTCCAAAACAAAGCAAAAAACTGCAACACTACTTTTGGTTTTGTTAATTTGTTTATTTTCCCAGCCAGATGAATATCCTGATCTGGCTCGCTACACATATGTGCAAATGCTCCCATCAACACACAGGAGAAGAATAATAAACCAAGAACTGGAAAGGGGCAGGAAGGAAATGCATCAGTCAGTTTACACACTGCTAGATCAAACATAAAAAAAAAAAAAAAAAAAAGTTTGCAGTTCTAAGGAGACTGTCATTGCCTTTTTCTGTTTGTGTTGCTTTTTTAAATTGAAAGCTAAAATGGCAACCACATAAAAAACTACCACAGACTGTGAAAAATATTGGCTAACATGAGAATGAAGAGCCATTTACTTGATTTTGTCTTCTTCACTATCAGAAACATAGTGTAAGAGCATCTCTGAGAAAGAGGATCCCCTCTGTTTCCAAAGGGTATCTGACACCAAATTGCTAAAGCCACTGCATCTCTCAAATACTTTCATTCATCTTGTTTTGCTTAGAAACAAGCTTGAAAATTAATTTTGGGCAGCAGAATCACAAGCCATTATGTGTTTTACAAGTCAGAGGGAAAAGAGACTTGTATTGAAAATAAAAACACTACCAGAGCAGAATTTGCTGAACATTAACAAAGCAGATAAAGCAGCAACAAAGCACAGTACAGGGCATTGTAAGAAAAGAAATAAATTGTCTACCCGAAGCCCAGCAATCACAGTTCTAAATCATTTGCAGATATGAAACAGTAACTGATCTCCAAGTCAATACAAACAGCTTTATGTAATGCTTCTCAAAAATTTTTTTCACTGTCAGAGTTACAATGAAACACCTCAACCATGCGTTATTCTTGCACGGTGTCCGCAGAACAGTACTGATCAGGGATAAAAGAGGACCTCAGGTGGCAGAAAGTAGCAGCTGCAAATTGTGTAACTGCTTTGAAACCACTCCTAGTTAAACAATTCAGGTCATTTTAGTTGCCCTGTCCCATGGACTCATACTATGCTCGCTGTTGAAGTAAGGTTTGTTCTGTTCCACCTACTCCACATATGACTTTGACCCCAAAGGTTCTTTGTAACACCCTGCAAACTAATTTTACATACATGAGGAAAAAAACCTCATGTTTTGGAGCTGTTGTGGCTTACATTTAAATCCTTAAATTGGATTTCTAGGTTTTTTTTTCAACTTCAGTTTGAAAATTTTTAAAAAACATCTGTTTAATTCATAATTAGGAAGCTCTAAGCAGCCAAGCTTAAAAGAACAGCCCAGAACGTCCCCTGGAGGTGCATCAAAACAACGAGCACCTTTGTGGCCACAAAGCTCCCTCCCTCAGTCTCAGTAGAGGACCTGAGCGGGTTTTTTTGGTGTTCTGCTTCAGTGAGACATGTGGAAGCTGGTCAGGGCACACTTAAGCTACACCCAACTTGTTTCAGTAACATGAACTCCAGTTCAAAACCAAAGGGTGTGCCAAACTTGTAAGCTTGTAGCTGCGGCACCCTTTTTGAAAATGGGAAGTAACAATTCCAGGTCCTCCTCGGTCCAAGAGGTTTGAACCGCAGCTCCCAGGTTTCAGAGCGCTCTGTGACAACTCCTGAAGCTAAGCTTACAATACACACAGAAATGCCAGAGTCGAGGCCCCAAAGCAGGAATATATGTAAGAGGAGACTTGAGTCTCCACCCTGCTGAAAAATCCAGTACAATCACTCTCAGAAATTGCTTTCTTACATGTTACCTAGAGTCCTTTCTCTTATCCTGAGATACACACTGGTAGGCTCCTGATGCACTGCTGTCTCTTCCTGTGTATTCCTAGAAACTTTAACTGACCTGCACAGAATGTCAGAGAGAATGGAATTAGGAGTACAACAGAATACGTATTATTTAGAAGTTATTATATAATCTAGACCTTTTTAACCATAACTACTTTATACATTTTATCTTCTCATGCTATTTCTGAATGCATAGTTATTAACAACCTTTTTCTTTCATAACACTATCTTCTGAAAACTGAGATGAAGAAAGTATGGTTAGAAAACAGCAAGATTAGTCACATGCCCCTGCAGCAAGACCTGTTCTAGCACATTTCTTTCATAGTTTGAAGCAGTGATTGCAGCTGAGAGATGTGCTGCACATTTTTCTAAACCAGTCAGATACAGGACATTAGATCAGTGTGTAGATTCAAGGACAAATAAAGTGTAGTTTTAGCTTCTCAGTTCTAACCACAGTAGTAGAAGCAGTACACAAACAGTTCGTGGTCACAGTTTTTCTTAGTCGTTCTGATAAAATAATGCAACTGTCAACAAATACTTGCTAGTCATTACATCTGCATGCAGTGTTTTCAGATATTAGGCATTACGAGGTATGGATCCACCCACATTAAATTACACAAGCTACTTAGAGAAAGAGAATATTCAAACTTTACAATCTGTCAGTGTCTACGTGAACATTTCTAACGGGGCGAACACTTCTAAATCCTGTGAAAATACATTTAAGTATGCTCAACAGACCTTGAAGATTACACACAGAGATGACATATAGTCTGACCTGCTGTGCAGGTCACACCTTGGTGTCTGACTTCTTGAAAAATACCCTGAATGTGTTTTTTAATTGTTAAAAAAATAAGGGGGTTTCAAGCTTTTTATGTTTATGAGTATCATTTCCCGTACCTCACATGAATAAACAGCTCATATTACAAGGTATTTGTAGAGTCAGCCTATGGAGGATGTTAAGTAATGTGGCAAGATAGTGTTATGTTTTGTACAGGCTACAGAAAGGCAAACCTGGAGCTGGACATGTGTCAGAGCTAGCATGAGAGCATGCTGCAAAGAACTGAGGATACTCAGAGCCACTGTGCAGTGCTGGTGCCAGTGCCAGCTGCTGTCACAGGCTGCGAGAAGGGAGAGAAAGGGGGCACTGGTGTTTGCAGAAGAAAACTGCTGAAAGAGCAAGAAACTCACTCCCATCATTCCAAAACCTGATTTATCCTGTCCTGTTGGAGTCACACAGAGAACAAGTTCAGAGGATTTCAAATCCTACATAAAGCATATCTAAACTGGAATGTTTAACCAGACTTCCTTGGGCTTGTAAAGACAAATACAGAACCTCTAGGAGAGAAGTAGATTAGTTCGATGGTTGGCTAATTGTAACTAACAAAGTCAGGCTTTCTAATACCATCTGAGATGAAGCAGTGGTGGATATACATTCCTCCAGTGTCTCTCAATACCCTCTGTCCACGAAGAGCAGTGAAGTGTTTCACTCTGAGAAAACAAGGGAGTGAAATGATGGATGACCAGGATTAAGTGACAAGCTTGGTGATGGCAGCAGTTACCTGACTCCATAGAACAAGAAACCCTGGGTAAAGACACATCCTGTATTTGCTTACACAGAGAAACAATAAAATGAGTATGCTCAAGCTCTTCTCAAAAGCACATGGTAGAGAATTAGAGGGAGAAAAAAACCCACCCTCTTTCCTGCAACATGTCCTACTCCTTTCAGTTACAGTATGTTTAGGTATTACTGAAAAGACACACAAGTACTAAATATGTGGTTTTCAAAGTTGAGAGGGTCATTTAAATAAACGATCTAACATGTTTCTCACAAGCACGAAAATTCCCTTGTACAACACTGAAGATGTCTTTACTGTTTAAGGGAAGATCTGCCACATACACTGAAGGATCAGGAGTTAAACATAAAAGACATTGGCAAAGGACCCTGAGAAAACACAATGGGTTTACATTGTGTTACATAATAGGTAATTCCCTGCCTGGGTCAAAAAAAAGCCCCACTTCTACTTACTCCCACTAAAATGTAGTGCTAGCAAAGGAACAATGCATTTTTTGTTTTATTACGGTTCATTTTAAATAAAAATTACAATCATCTTTTCTCCCTTCTCAGAAACCTTGTTGCGTTGAGCATGATTGCTTTTAATTCTTCTGCAGTGTGTTCACCTAAGTGCCTCAGAACAATAACTATTCAGAGGTACTGTACTCTTCCCTTTGTAAAAGCATTGCAGTGTCTAATGTCCTGTTAAAAAAGGAATTGTGTAAAAGTCACTGCCTTTTCTCCAATATTATGAACATCAATCATCTACAAATTGTTCTAGTAAAACTCATTTAAGAATAAAATGTGGAATAGCAGCAGATGTAAATACTGTTTCAGTAAGTCAAAAATACACATGCTTCCAACACATAGTTACTACATATCTCCCAAATAAAAAACACACTAGTCTCATTCCTGTTTTGGAAAGGCCAAACTTTTTATTGCAACAGCAGCAGGACTACAACACGTATCAACTGTTTACCTACAGCACATATCAACTGTTTACCTATACACTAGCACATTATTTTGCTTTGCCTCCGTCATCAAAAAAGTGTGGAAGTCAGCTGAAATTCCTTGCTCATGACTGTCCCATTGAGCTCCCAGAAAAGGAAAGGGGTCATACCTGACTCGAAAGAAAAAGTGGATAGGTACATTCAGCTCTGAAACAGCACAATATAGAATACCTTCAAAAAAGTTGAAGTTATTGTCAAAGCAAGTTCCCACCCTTGCTTTGCTGCATACAAAGCAGGTATCTGGCCCAGGTAGACACCAGTTTATCAAAACACACGTGTCTTCCCCCTCTCACAGTGACGACAAGTCATTAAAGTCACCGACTATTAGACAGTTGCAGTGTTATGCACCATGGGAGTTGCTCGCCCTTAAACAATGTAGTCTTTTTGGCTGCCAGTTCAATTTCAAGCAACAAACCTTTCTTGTTGGTTCCAGCAATATGTTATTTTCTCATTCTAATTTGTCTGTTTAAAATATTTAGGAGTGCTCATATGGAAGTGATGAATATGCTCATAATTATGTCCATCTTTATAAGAGCCAAACCTAAAAAAAATATTCAACAAAGCAAAACCATTACAACATGATTTAACTCCTGCAATTATACTGTAATAAGTGTATGATTTATTTAACACTTCTTCTGAATGTTCTAGATAGTTTATTTCAGAAACAGGCCACAACCCTATTTAAATATAAATCATAATCTATGTATTATTACTAACTAGAGGCCTTTGACTATAATGGAGACATTTCATTACATTGATGGAATTAATGCCATAGGTACTCTATAAATGTAACTCTAGCTGACAAAGGTGAGTGTGCATTTATGTAGTCAAATCCTATGCCCTAAGTTTTTCCTAGCGACTTCACTGGAGATACAATGTAACCCCCCACAGTATCCAAGTAGTCAACCCTATTGTTAATATTGCACATTTTATTTTTGAAAATTATGATGAAAATTGTAATTTTTCATGCCATGTTTAAATCAAAGTTTTGGACTACTGACTATTCTGGTAGATTTTTCAGAAGTAAAATGTAGTACTTATTCAAAATATCAGTGCCAAATAACATCTAAGAGCAGTGCCATTCTATTTCAAAAGAACTATAGTTAACTGGAAAAAGTTAAACTTATTCCTCAAGGGTATACATTTTCTGCTTAGAGGCAGACATAAAAGAAATTAGGACAAGAAGAATATTCTGCGCTGAAATCAACTGAGAAAAATCTGAATGTGAATGCTAACTTCAGGCAAGTTTCAGCATGGGAGAAAGACTGGCCAAATTCCTGCTTAGACAGGAAACCAGTGACTGAGCGGTAAATGAAAAGTGAGTAAGCTCAACCATTAGGTGTATGTAAGAAATTAATATATTCTGTATTATGAATGTTAGAAGTAGTAAAAATGTCATTGCTGGAAATTGTCTCTCTGTGGCAACATTTATCTCAAACTTCATGACTTTTTCACTGATATTCAGTCCAGAATAAATACTTTTCTCCATATTTCTTTTCCTTATGCAATACCAGAGGGAAAATGACAGCACTCTAGAAATAAATAATCTTTTATGTAAAAACGTAGCCCTTTTTTCTTCTTGACATATGTAACATACTGCCTCAGGTGTTCTCCTGAAATTTTGCTCTAGTAATATTGTATCTTTTAAAATGCTTATGCAAAGAATATTTAATGTGTATATTGTATTTTGTGTTCTAAGTACCAGTGTATTAAGACCCCAATCCTCAGAAGTGCTAAGAAACATGGGAGATCTCTCATCATCCATAAAATGAGTCACCACACCACTTGGCAAACATCACTATCAAAAGATCTCAGAAATTAATCACCTAGGTGAAATAAGCATTACCTTCAATTTATGCTACGACACAGCAGACTGATTTTCCCAAGGCATATATACCAAGTCAGTAAAAAAAATGGAACGACAAATCAGAATTTCTTGCCTCCTAATCTTCTGCTCAGTTTGGTACTGACTAGTGCCTCCCACTTTAAGAGGAATTTTGTTCCTAGACTTCTCTTTCACAAGACATCATGTACATCATCCCCTCAATTTCTTATGAGATACACTGACCTGGGATTGAAACGAATGTCTTCGGGAACCTGGCTGGGATCAGTGACAATTTTGTCATTGTCAACATAGCTATCCAAGTGATCTGGGATCCTAAATTTGGCCATCTGGACTTCTGAATCACTTAAACCAGCATGAGATATGCGGGCATAGCCCAACCTGTCCAATACAAGAAGAGTTAGTTTGAAGAAATAACTCAAGGGAATTTCACCACATTCTTAATTCATGTCACTTTCAAGAGTTATTTAACTATCAACTTAACTTTCCATTACTGTGAATCTCACCTTCAAAAAACTTTAAAGTGCTCTACAAACATAAGCATCATAACAACGTCACAAGTGGAAAAACTAAGAAAGCGCAAGCGTTTGACACAAAAATAAGTTCTACATCTAGAAACCTACTTTTAAAACAACAGCTTTAGAATGTGCATACTGGTATAAGCTCACCACCTTTTTTCACTGAAAAGATTTTGAAATTCAAGAAAGGAGCTCAAGCATCAATAGAAGGAGTAATTAGAAAAATTAGATTGCAAATAAGGATTTTGTTGTGTTTTCTGTTGCCTTTTTTTTCTTTTTTCTCTCAATACTGTTACTTGAGACTGTTACTTAAGCCATCTAGTTTACTGGTTTTACTCCTGTGAATACTGCAGAATTTGCATAGTTTATTCCAAATAAGCTGAATTCCTTTCTGGTACATACATCACCATGAGAATGATTTACAAGCAACTTGGTATTAAAAGATATGGTGTGCATAGGTTGCAGCAGAGGAAAGTCCTTCAATATGGGCTTACACAGTTAAAGTTTCCATTAAATCCAGTGTAAAGCTTGGCTGGATTAGATCAGCATTTTACTTCAACAAACCCTACAATCATAGTTCAAAATTTGTATCTTCTGTGTCACATACGAATTAGAGCTTAGCCTTGACGTTTTAGAATGAAGATGCAAAGCCAGGGCTTTGGAAAAAAGTAGTTTTATGTTACCAAAGCAGATTAGACCTGAAGGCTTTTGACGCAGAAGGATGAAACCTGTGATACTGTCTTTGTAAATTATATTCAGAAATACACCCATTCATCCTAAGATCAATGTTTCACATTACTTCATGATATATCTAACTTTCCATACGTAATTGTTTAGGGATATAAGACTCTTCCACTATTACCTACAGAAGGGTGTAAAATAGATTATCATATAAAGATATTTAAAACCAATGAATAAATGATCCACTTTAACATACCTTATTACGCCACGATACATAATATAGCTACACCATCTGTCATGATCTGTACTGTCAATATCCTATGAGTGAAAGGGGGAAAAAAATTTCAAAAAGTAAGGCAAGCCTTCCTTACAGGTAGGCTTTAAATCAGTAAAGGAACCAATGTGTAAACCTGCTGCAGAAAAATGTTTTGCCTAAAACATTGTAATAAGGTAGAAAGAAAAAAACCACCGTTAGACACAGACAAATCAGACAACTTTTTAACATGTAACAAAAAACCAAACTGCAGAACTCAGTTTTAATACAGAAGAATCACAGAATTAGAGGTTGAAGGGATGTCTGAAGGTCACCTTCTCCCAATCAAAGTAACTTGCCCAGGACCTTATGCAGCCAACTTTTGAACATCTCCAAGGATGGAGATGTCACAGTTTCTCTGTTCTAATGCTTGACAACCCTAACTTCGGTATCATTATGTTTTTCTTTTGCTGTCTCACTGGCATTTCCCTCGTGGCAACTCTTGTCCATTGCTTCTCGTTCTTTCACTCTGTAACTCCACCTTCTCTATAACACGTCATGAGGTAGCTGAAGATTTTATTTGAAAATGTGCATGTATTTTCTTATACATCTATTTCCAAGTTACTACTTTGAAAGCCGAATGTTTCAAATATATATTATCTCAGTCTGCTAAAAGAAGCAGTGCTTTTACCTTACCTGGACGTTTCCATTTTCTATTAATTCAGTATAATCTCTGGATCCAGGAGCTGAAGTGATATATCCTAGAAACACAACTTGCTTAGAGCTAGTCTTCAATAGGTTTGAAACAGCTATAGCCTGGAGTTTTCTGTCCAAGTCCTCTCTGAAAGAAAGAGAAAAGACTGTAACATATATACATTTCGGCTCAGAATCTTTGAGCTATAAAACAGTAAACCTCAAATTAATCTGGTACCTCTTTTATTGCTCAGTATTAAAGAGCATGAAAGCTTACAGAAAAGCTCACTGACTCAAAATGATCACTGTTTGATAAAAGCCACATGGTCATGGTAGATGTAATTAAGGTTCTCTTTCTAACCATTATAGGAACGATTTTTTTCTATTACTGTTTTGTTTTTAATACCGATCTCATCACTAAGAAATGTGAACGTAAGTGTTTTGGTTATCTGAGGCTTTGTCTCTGCCTGCACTTGAAATTCAACTGTGCTTGCACAGCAAGGTGCATAACAAAGAACTCCCATGCTAACAAAACCTTTATGATGAATATAGGCTTAAAGTCTGGGTCACATAATTTAGGAAATATAACTTAAGACCTATGTCATCCCATTAACGCTTAATGACATTTGGCAGGTATTCTGCATCTCTTTAACAAGATCTACACAACAGTTCCAGCATGACTATAAGTGATAGCCTAAGTGGAGCCTGGTAAAATACTGCACTGGGTCCCATTCCCTGTCCTTGGATTTGTCATAAAGATAGTTGTCTTTCTATGATTCTTCACATTAACAACTTTGAACAGTTGGGTAAAGCATGTTCTCTTCTACATTCTGGTAAACTGGGCTAAATTTTATAGAGACAGGAAGTTGGTTTTGGAATCTTTAATCCCAAAAGGAGACATGAACTTAAATGCTGCTATGCTTTCTGAATAGCAGTACTTCTGACTGAAGCAAATGCATTAGGGAGAAAGAGCACACAGACATGAGAGCAAAAAACCTCACCATTTAAACAGAAGCCTGACCTAGGTATATGTGAAATAGCCTGCTCAGCTAGCTGCTCTATCCAGAACTACACCACATCAGAAAATGGGTTCTTTTAAATGACACAGGCATTGTTATATTCCCACATTTAAAAGTCTTCAAAAAAATTCCTAGTTATCCTGTATTCTGTAGTTTACGTCATCCTAAGCAGCAGATTGAAAAAGATGAAAAACAAGCAGTTGTGTGTGACATTCAATTACAAATTCATTCACCTCAAAACACAATGCAATTTGCACTTGTTTCTCATGCGTCTCCTCCTATTTTCTCCTTAGTCTTTATCTCACTCCTCTCTGAGGGGGAAAACAGTGTTATTTTCTTCTACTTTGACAAACAGCTTCTCAAAGAGGCAAATCTAACCATCTGTGTAAGGCACAGAAAGAAATTCCTTTCTAGAGTTCAAATTTTGGAGTAGTTTCTGACAACTGTATGTGTTTAGTAAAACAGAAACCTGTAACACTTAGCATGCTTGGAGCACAGCTTCTGCACAGGGGAAGGAAATGGGGAAGCTCAGTATGGGATAATGATAATTCCTATGGCTTTCTGAGCAGCTCCTTTGTGTATTATACACTGCACCCAATCCATAAATTTGCCTCTTCATGAATTATAACAAATATTTTTTAAAAATCTGAATCTTACTACATAACCACAAAAATACTTAACACTGCAGCAAAAAAACCCAGAAAATACAGCTACATGGACAATCACAAAACTATGCCTTATTAATATTCATTACACATAAAATACTCAAGATGTTGTTTCAAAGTAAAGAATTAAAATATATACCTTAATCTTTTCCATCACATATTTGAGTTATTGGTATAATTCTTTCTTTCAGAATCCAGAGATCAGCTTTCCTATTTCCAGTCATAGAGTCAGAAGGACACTAAATAGATACGTGTATTGCTGTTTCAACACAGTCCCGTCTTGGAGGTTTCAGAATTGTTACTTTTGATTTTAAAGATAGATAGCATCATTGATGTTCATTAAGTATCTGCACTTATTGTGGAATATAATAGATCTATTCCACATGCAGAAAGTCAGAAGGATGCTATCCTGCACTGAGATATATCTGTAGACGTATTACTTGTTGTGGTTTAGAAAACTATACCTTTATATCTCTAGTAACTCAGATATTAGGGTCAGCTGAGTTTTGTGTGACACATCTGTCCCCTTTTAAAAACGCTTCAAAATTTTACACCAGTAGCTTTGTCATAATATTTCCTCCAATGTGCCTTGTTAGAACCAGTATTACAGCAGCAGATTTTAAAATGTACAAAAGAAATCCCAGAAGTTCACAAATTAAAATTACATTACGCAACTTCGCATGACATATGTAACGATAAATAAAATACACACTCTTCATTTCCAAAGTGGGCAACAACAAAATCAATCAGTTTCCCAGTGAAGTTGACAGTCAAGGAGATGGCAGGTGCAATCTCCCCCTCTGGAGACGGAAGGAGGTGATGGGTAGATTTTACAATTGGATACCTCGATAGCACCATAATCCTACATGAGAGGAGAGAAACAGTTACATTTTGCAGTTCATAAACTTCACAAGAGTGAACTAAGCAGATAAATGTGAGCAGAAGACTAATGGCCACTAAACTGACAAACCATCTCTAGCAGATTTTTCTGAATTTAGGTTTTCCTCTAAAATATTACTTAAGTACATGTCTAAAAATGCATTATCAAATTCATTCCTAAACTAAGAAATACCATTCTGTATACATGAATTTTTACACTGACCCTTTCAAAATCTGCAACCTCAGACAAAACAGAATTGTATACTACCAGTAATTAAAATTTATTTTATTAGAAGTAGATGCAAGTAGAAATCCATCTTTAAAGTAGGAGACTTCTCATTCTTTCAGCTTATGTTCAGAATCAACCCTAGAACAATTTTTCATTGGGTTTTCCAAAACACATCAAAGAAAATTTCAGAGAATGACTTTTCTGCCCTATTCTGTATCACTTAAAGACACAGGCTCTGGAGGAGGAAAGTTACTAAATTCCCCTCACATATGGCAAAAATTAAAAAGCCATTGCAACATCACTAGGAAGTTCCATCTGTCACAGACATCTGCATATCCCCCTGAAAAAAAAAGCCACATCATAAGCCACTACTTCCCAGAGGGCAAAGATATTCAAAGACACATAACTGGTAGTTGGTCAAGCATTAAAGTAAAATCAGACATGCACCTTTCTATGCCCATTTCCCACTAGACAGCCCAAGCTGTCTGTAATTAATTCAAAATTTCTAATAACTCAAGTGCAGTAACATTTTCCAACTGCTGTCACATTTTTAAGCCTGAAATCTAAAGTTCTCATAGCCCAGAATAAAATAATGGAAAAGGGAATCAGATAGTACTTAGAATGCCAGACTTCCAAATCTGTACGTTAAGGGGCAGGATGCCATTCTCTGCATCGTCAAAGCCAAAGTAGCTCACAGGGCAGGCACCAAAACCTGATCATTTTTAACAACAAAAAAATGTCATTGCACTGTAACGCTAAGGAATCAAAGTGTGGTCTTAAAGACAAGCTTCAACACGTGATTACAGTGATTATGATTCCAATTATTCTTTGCCCACATTCTAGTGGAGTTAGTATTGGGTAGTGTATTTACATTTATTTACCGTCACTGTGCATGCAAAGATTACTCACCCCCAAGTGTGATCTCTTGTGCTCGGGCCAAAATCTGTGTAAAATCCTAGCCTTTCTCCTAGCCACATTGCTGGATCGTTGTTCCCAATAAATGGTTTAGAGGCATCACTCTCTATAATAGTGATAAGATCTGCATCTAAAATGGGGAATAAAAAAATATTTCCAAATTTATAATTGTGACCTATAAATCTGATTTATAAATGACTACATAATGTCATCATTTCCCTTTTAATTACACAGGGATGGACCCAAGTGCTTCAGGAGTCAATCAGGGCAAATCTTAACACTGGCAACAGAGTCACGCCCAAACTTTTGGTCACTGTAGGCTATACAGCCTCTGATGAAGAGATCCATAGTGTTTTGTTGCCATAGCTCCTTCCTACAGTGCATAGCCAGCCATGCATGAGACTGCACAGTACAGTTGGCCTGCATGTACCTCATACAAACTATTTCAAAAGCATTAGACGTAACATGCATACACAGATTAACAGTAGTGAGTCTACTGCTTTCAAGTTGATGAACAAGCGCTACACAGCACATCTGTACTCACTTTCATCCACCAAATCCTATTCTGCTCCAAAGGGTCCTGTGCAAGAGGGAGCAGGCTGCTGCTGCCAAAACAATTAATCAGCTGATAGCAACCTAGTGTCAGCCCCCAGGCATGGTAACAGAAGGGCTCCCAGCTCTAGCGAACTGCTGACAATCCACAGCCACCTCACTTTCTCAGAGCACTGTGGTCCCTCCCTGTTTACATGCTCAGGTGTGGTTTTGTCAGAACAACACGACAGGTTCCCCTATATTTTAGCTGCAGGATATGGGAAGAGCTATGCAGTCCCCCAAGGAACTGGCAGCTAAGAAAGACCTGCCCATGCCTGAAGGAAGGTGGGAGTCTGCAAGCTGGCCACAGGCTGGCTGAACCATCCAGGCTCAGCTTGCATAGCAGGTCAGTATGGCTGCAGCCACAGCAAGTGCTCCCTTCTTGCTGTGATTATGCCCCCCTTGGAATGCTCTCCTACTCCAGAAGGCAGATCAAGTCACCACTTCATCCGCAGCCCTTCTATAAGGAATTAAGACCACTCTATCCAGCATCACTCTTGCCACAATTTTTTTTTTCTTTTGAAATGTCTTATTTAGCACTATGAAAGCAATGCTACCAGGGAAAACAGTAGCTCAGAGTACTTTTAAGTGGATTCCCAGATTTTTGCTTCTACATCATTACCATACACGCTGGCCACATAAACAATGACGGAAACCATTGAGAGGGGTTGATGTTGGTTCCCTTCAGGGCAGACAGGAGTTCCTGTCACAACAGACATATTGCATCTTCACTATTCCAATAGAGAGATGAGCCCATGGAATGCACTCGACCACACCTCTAAGAATAACCCCTATGCTGAAGAAGTTAGCCACACTTTTCTCTGTGACTCTCAAAATCAGCTACTCTTCTTTAGCAAACAAATTGTTTAAGACTCTCCAGCTTAACTCTGAATGCATTAATGCCATTTCCTGAAAGTTAATTTGAAAAATAAAAATAATTAAAAAAAAAAATAAAATGTTAATGTGCTATTTTATACAACAATATACATGTAATATAAAACTCCAGAATACTGTTTCCAGCAATCAGGAATTAAGATTAGTTCGTTTATATTTTGGAATTTGCTGCCTTTTTGACTTACCAATTGCTTCTTTTAGAAGTGATACTTCATTACCACAAAGAAATGCTCAATAGACATGACCAGGTAATCACTCTAATATTCATGAATTTAAACTACAGGTACCAGAAATAAATGCATTAATTACATTTCATAAGTAAATATGCAAAGATTAAATAAATACCTAGACATGAGCTATGGAATCACGTATCTACACGAATGCCCCAAGTTTCAATTCATCAAATGTCCCAGTTGTTTTCTCTTATTGCTAGACAGCTTGTGTAGCTCAGCCCTCTGAACCTTTGGTCATGGGACAATGGAGTAAACAATGCATGAATCAGCCTGTTGCCTCTTCACTGACTCCTGGGTATCTCTGCCACAAAATCAAGGTTTGCCCAGCAGCACCTGTGTCAGCGCCTTCCCACTGCTCAGGTCTGTCAAGCCTGAGCCGCTCAGGAAAGCCCTGTGGTGCATTCACACCACAGGAGGACAGGAGAACACAAATGCTGGAGCAGCAGCGTGGATGCTTCCTAATCTGGTCTGCTTTAAACCTCAAAGTGGCAGCTCCCAGTCTTCCCTATTTTATAGGTATTGCAGAAAACAAGTAACACCTACAAACACCACTGGTCAATTGCTTTCAGTGCACCCTGCAGCAGCACTAGTCAGGTCCAAATTCTTCATTTCCTATAGCTAATTTCCCAACCAAAATCCTGTCCATGAGCAACAGGTTAGACACCCTTCTTTACAGTAAAATCATAACAACTCAATCAAACTACAATCACTATTTTTCTTTTATACATTGCTCTGGCTCAGTGACGGAAACAGACTTGTCTGTTTCTCCTCTTTACATCCTGTGTAGGGCATTTTAATCTCAGACCCATTAGGAATTATATAATGCTTCACATCTTAAAAAAAACCCAAAACACAGAGAAGTTAAAAAACATTAACTTCTAAAACGATATTGATCATTATTTCATTTCTGTAAAGAATTCCTCTATAGACAAGTAACACAGCAGCAACGTGAGAAAAAAATCCAAATAATTAACAGTCTTTCCTCCAACCAGAAACCTCTTTAAAGTACATTGAAAAAATAAAAATATCACCTCTGCAAATGGAATTTTAACAGAAGTGATTGCACTGGAACAGCTCACAAATTCAGGAGAAAGCCACTAGACACAGGGTCTTGTGTTAATGCAAGAATGGACTCAGTTACCCAGCAGGTGTTCTTGCTTCTGTCCCTTCAGACGAACCCTCTCAAATATAAATGAAGTGGAAAAAAAACATTACCTGTCTGATTAAGCAAATTAGCTGATCCTTCCAAATTAGACCATCCTTCATTGTCATATGCAAATCTAAAAGGCCAGATCATAGCAGAGAAGTCTCTTTTTGGAACCTCAAAAAAATAAATGGAATAAAACTCAAGTACAATTTGACTTTTATGTATTATACCTTTGCAGTCAACAACATAGATGCATAGTGCCATAAAACACACACAAGAAGAGATGTTTTAACCAATACATTTTCCTAATAAAGCTGTCAGGATTACAAAAGACTTCTGGTATTTTTGAGAAAAAACTGCTATTAACAAGAGGTGAAAAGTCATCACAGTTAAAATTAATTATTACAAGTAACAGTAAATAAATGAACATGATACAGAATATGATTTTTTCTCATTTTCTAAGAGGAACTACCCACTTTTTTCCACATTATAAGGTACTACAAACCTGGATGAGTTCTAAAAACAAAGCCAACTGTCTGTGTCTGGGTGCATGTGTGAATATGCATGTGCAGGCAGGCACGCAGACACACACACACAAAATTTCTACTTCTCTCTCATCACCTTTTCTGCATCTTTTCCTGCATTTGTCATCAGTGATTTCTCTAACAAAACAAATACCAAGAGGAATACATGTCAAAAGCAAGTTTGAAAGGACTATTTCTGAATTGACACCAAAAGAAAAGTCTCATTCATAATCGCAAACAACTGCACCAAAAATGCAATTTTATATTAGTAATCAAATATATATATCATATAAATATATATCTCATATAAATCATAGAATGGAAACATGTTAATTTTTATGTGATCAAAACAGCTCCAGTTTTTAATTAAAATTACTAAATAGGCAAGCAACACACTCTGACAACCTGTAAGTAATACAAATGCTAAACTTTGTGAGCATTAATCATCTTAATTGTTACTGTAATTGCAATACCTAATTTCTTGCCAGATAGAAAACTGGAATTTTACAATTTTTATCCAATTTCCATAACTAGTCTAAGTCTAATGTAAGTCAACCAAGTTTTCAGAGAGGTTCAATTCAGGTATGCATATAAATACAGAAGGATAGAATTCCTTCAGCTGGAAGGAACCTCAGGAGGTTATCTGTTCAGACTTCCCCAATATAGAATCAGGTTAACAGCATTGCACAGTTAGGTTTTGAACACAACTCAAACTCATTTATAAAAGTAACATTCAAATCGAATAGACAAGGCAAGCATCTCTCAGTTTTTCAGAATATTTTTTTCGTCCACAGCAGCACTACAAATCTCCAGAGACCCAGATATTTCCCATGTTCAACATGAATATACAAATTAAAACTTTCTCCATCTTACTTTCTGCATTAGTTTTGCTGGATACTTGGATACTGGTACAACGACTTCTTCAGTACCAACCAACACATCTAAGATATCACACGCACATTTTACTGTGTATTTGAAAGTTACCATTTTCACAAACACAGTACTCACCCCTTGGCCCAACTTCTTCTGGTAAATTTTATAACGTAGACCCAATCCTAGTAAACCAATGCCAATGAACAGCCACAATACTTGAAAAATAAGAACACAGAAAAGTTTTTTTAAAGCAAGAGAAAATAATATTATTGCAGTTAAACAGAACTGGGTACACTATCGGGCTAAGGTATAGGCTATTTGTAGAATGGGAAACGTATACATTTAGATTTCCACACATGCCAGTGACAACACCAGTCCAAAGCAGCATACTCAAAGAGTATTTATATGCACACATAATATCTCTGTGTGAGCAGATACACTTACATTCTCCAAAACACAACAGGCTGAGCAGACAGAATATACCAAAACTCCTTGGAATATTTATGCAAAAATGACACCTGTTGAAGAATTCATTATAGGGCATGAATAAGAGCATAATGTAAACCCTCCAGTGTTTTCCTCTCTGTGTTCCACATATGTATTTGTAGTATACCATTTTTATTTTGTGTAAATACAGTGTGTGGAAAAAAATTTAGTTTACTTGCAAGCCTTTAGATGTCAGAAAGATGTGAACCCTGCCAGACCTCCAGAACAGTCCTTTGTTGACACATTCTTGGAAAGGCATTGTGGCTTCACAGAATGCAAATTCAGAGCTTTCCCATTGATCCTGTAGCCTTCCAAATAACCACAGCAGACACTTAAGAGCTCTCAGGGTTTGGCACCTTGTAATTTGATGCTCAAACCCCTCTGCAGTTACTTCATTTCTTTTTATGCAAGTTTTCTGGAACAATTTTGTATAAAATTTAAATACATTTTACCATGGATGATGCCAGAAGAAAGACAGTGCTGACATTAGCAAATGTCAAGCAATTCTGTACTCTCCAAGATGCAAAGGTTCTTAAAGGGGAAGCTGAGAAACAATAGAAGTCTGGGCCTGACAAGGAAGTAAAAGAGTTATTGTTGTAATGTCACAAAATCAGCTAAGCAAGGGCTGTGCTTTTGTGACACACAGTATTCTGAAGTATTTACTCAACTTCTGTGAAATTTGTTTGAATAGTAATATTCAAGCCACTTGCATTGGTGCTCATGTTGCCTCTAACACAAAAACTCTCAGGGCCCACATTCTTCTGGCCCCCTAAGAACATAGGGGAAAGACCTTCATAAAGATTTCAGAAACAGTCCTGAAAAGTGGCGAAGCACTATTTTCTCTGCCATCCAAGTGAGGCAAAATGAGGTATACAAATGATAAGTGATTTGATCCAAAGTCACAGAGGAAAAAAAGATGCAGAAATGTGAACCTTGAGCATCCTGGTCTCTGTAGGGTCAGCATGCCCTAATGCCTAGCAATTTTTTTCTTTACCAAACTTCATAATACTGATAGACTTTTTCCTTAGAAAAAGTAAGCTAACAATGAAAAAAAATGTGATGCTCAAATGATTGTAGAGAAATACTTGAAAACATCATGTGGATAGATTCCAGAGGTTTACAAGTCAAAAAGCAGTAAAACCTCAAGTATTTTAGTTTCTTTTCAAAACCTAAGGAAAAAAGCAGACCTCATACACATCTTCTGGAAAGCGGGGATCCCTAAGCATAGTTCACAGACAGGACGTGTCAAAGGTTTCCTGAGGACAGGCATGGTCTGTACGTGTAGTAAGGTGTCAGAAGTGTGTTGTGATGTCAGCCACCACAGGCTTTGCAGGACTACCTCCTCACACAGGAGGGGTGTCACATTGTACAGCAGCTCCTGGGGCAGCCGAGTCCCATCCCACTGCCAGCCAGCTCGCACAGTCCTATAAAGGGTGTCACACTGAACTGCTTCAAAAATCAACATACCGAATGGGCTGAAAAATCATTTGTATCTTTTGTATACAGATGCAATAAATCCTAAGTTCCAGAGAGATCTCCTCCTCAACCACCAAAATGGAATCACAAATGATGCCAAATCCATTTTCACATTTTCTCTTTTCACCAGTTCATTTTTTTTGGTCTCCATTTAACATAGTCCACGGGGAATAGCCTCCCTCTCAACTGTAATCACAGAGAATCAACTCCTCCAGTAGTATATGTCCTCATTAAAACTAAAACTATGGCAATAACATCTATAAAAATCCAGTTCTAAAGCTAGCACCAAAAAAACATATCTAAAACATCTGAGTAAAACACTGCACCGTGTTACTCTTTTTCCTGAGACAGAATTCCTAGACTCATGGAAGAAAGGAAGTACAATTATACTTACGTAGTTTAATATACTTTTTACTCCTTTTGAATAGTGGCTTTTGGTGGCTTTTCACTTCAAAGATAGAGCTAAGGTCTTTCTTGGGTCCTGTTAGAAAGTCTACCCCAATACATAACATTATAAATCCTGTAAAAATACAAGTCATTACTTTTTTCATAGAGCTTTAACATATTAAACATTGCTCATAAATGCATCATTTATAAACTCCCAGCTGTTGTGTTATTCAACTTTATGGCTCCAACAACAGACAGTTCAAAGCACAAACACAGATAAATGTCATACTCAATGTAGTAATGCAGGCAATATGAGATTTATTGATAGAAAAGATCCTACTGATTGTCACAGTATTCACCTCAACTATGCCTGCAGCACTTAAACATTTTTTAATTTACATTGTTGTACTTGTTGACATAAGCACTGCTTCCAACAAAGTGAGCTATTGACATTAAACATGCCACTAATGATAAATACTTCAAAACAAAGTTTAAAATAGTAGTACGGCAATAAGAATTCAAAGCTAAAAGATTATTTAAAATACCACTGAACACCTGTTTTACAAAAAATAATGATGTTCTAAACTATATTGTTTGTTTTTTCTTTATTTTTTTGGGTGGGGGTGGGGTTGTGTGTTTTTAAAATAAGTTACTGCTAAGATTTAACACACCTGAAACAGATTTATTAAGCCTGCTTTGTGCTGATGACTGAATAGCAGACCTAACAGTAAAAGTATCTAGCCAAAGACTCCTTCACATTATGAAGTCTGCTCTGAACTATGCTGAACATTGTTGATTGTAGATGTCTATAATCTTTGCAAATTAACTGCTCTGTCACCAAGATACAACATTTTTATATAGGAACTACAAAAACAATTGCTCAGTGGTTTTCTCTGAAACAGTGTAAGCAGACTGCAACAGTTTGGGAGGGCAGTTTAACATGGCAGCATCTTACATTCCTGTACCCCAGAGCCAACAGAAGCAGCTGTGCTTCTAAAGAGTAACTAAACACACTATAAATACATTTTAAAAGCTAGTAAGAGACTTCAGTGTTTTAACTGCTGCAATGCACTGTGATGATATCTTTTCTTTTCAACAGGTAGTTCAGACTAATAGTACAAGCTCTTTTCCCATGCCTTAAGAGCTGAAGGATCCAGTTATCAGCAAAGAAAACGCAGGAGCATAATCAACTGGATAAGAGAAGGTATATATCCTTAGTATCTTTATGGCATAGTTAATTAACTATAGAAGCCACGTTTTATTTCAGAGGTATAGCTGAAGATGAAATAGCCATTACTTAGTATTTTCTTATTGACCTTACTTGTTAAATTAGTTGTAGTGAAAGTTTGCAAATCGGGAAGATGGGTCTAGTGCAATGAAGAAGGGGGCACACACAAAATTTGCTCAAAGGAAGGCTAATTCAAAGCCATTAAAGTTGAAAAAAGACCAGGGATCCAACCCCTCAGCACTATGTTACACCATAGCGAAGCATCACAGAAGTTTTGAATATAATGATCTTACTTTCATTGTCACTTTTCCTGGAGCAGTTCCCTACCCAAACTGCAGCAAGAGAAAGGCAGGATATTGGACAGGAGGAGAAAGCAAGAAATAGGACTTGCACCTGAAAGAAACCAGAAGAAAAAAAGCAGTTTGCCAGAAAGCCAAGCTGTAAGGGTAAAAGCGAGCAACAAATACACAATCTCATGGTATAATTTGCAAATCTGATAAGCAACGGGATGGCATCAAAAAGACAGAAACTGGATTCTCAGATGGAACATAAATTCATGTAGTGTCATCAGCTGAGGCAGGTTCAGTTCAAAGTTTTCATTTTACCAGAAAGTTAGAGCCATCTCTGTGTTACCCTCTAGCCATCATGTCAGATGAATTAATCACAAGTGTGTATTTCAAAGTGACAGAGAGGGATTTTATATAACAGCTTCTCTTTTGTCACAGCATTACTCAGGGGTCATTGACACTCCTCTACTGCATGGTTTCTTCATGTAACTTCAAAAAATAAAATTAAATTAACTGAGATAACTGTTTCTACGGACCCCCCATAGTGCTTTCAGAACAAAGAAAACTTCAATAAACATAAAAGAACTCTCCTCAAAACATAACAAATTGAAACCCTGCATGTGATTGCTGTAATATAAGAAACACATATGGAGTGCAAGAAACTGGAGTGATAGAATGCGGTTGCAAAGACATGTACAAAATCTAAAACCATTGGAGCAACAAGCTAAGCACAGCATTCATTAACTCTTTCCAAACAACATATAAGATAACGTGAAACATTTTAAAATGTGCCACACACTTAGCCCAAGACAAAGTTTGGCATTGTTTAAATATAATTAGTGAAATATGCTACTGAAACACATTAGTACCTATTAAGAAAATAATTCTGGAGACAAAACCAGAAAGGGTTGGTTTCATTTCCACCTTCTCACCTTCATCAAGGCATCATTTTGCTAAAACCTTTCTATTTGTTCACCTCGATTCTTGCTCATTGGCAAACACCTGACAATTTCTTTTCTTCCTCTCCTGCTTGCATGTTCCTGACACTGCAGTCTTATTGACTGTTCCTCCAGACATGTTGGTGTATCCATCCACAAAGCGTAAGATAGAGCCACATGGAAGTGAAGCTCAGGTCTCAAATGCAGATTAGCTAGATCAGATGGATGCTGCATTTTGCTCCTCAGAGAAGGGCAATATAATGCACTGAATTATCTTACAGTCCCAGTAACACAGCCTTCACAAACCCCTGAGTTTCTGGACACTATATTGTTACCTGAGGTACCATAATGCTATCTTAGGTAGCTAGCATACAGGTGCATTCACACCCTGGATTGCAGCCATATCTGTTAACCAGTCACCCTAAAGATCTTTTCCTCAGTTGTATACTGAGTTATCAGAATTTTTTCACTTTGTCATTTTCCCTCAACTGAATTCCATTTTGTGACCACATTTTTTAAACTATTTCTAACAGTAAAGAAATAAGTATTTTTTTCACATCTCACTAATTTTCTCATAGAAACTCTTACCATAGTAAATCAAACAGCAGCCAAGCATTTGGAAATGCTATTTATACACTAGGTACATCTTAAACATCTGGTTGAGGCTAAAGCAAGCATATTCGTATTTGTTCACAGTCATAAATGTACCTAAAAGAAGATGGGAGCTTTCTCTAACATAAATTCCTCCAGGTACAAATTTATAAGCTGTACACCATACACAGAAGAATAATTCAAGAACATAGGCAAACATGGCTGTACTCATGGCTTTCCCAGGATGCAGACAGCTAACGAAGCGTCCAGCCAGTTGAGGCCACACACACATAGTAAAGACAGCAAGAATGTTGCCTGCAACAGCAGCACTCCAAGTGCGTAAATAAAGGAGACCAGCTGAAGATGCTAAACCTGCAAAGGGATAGAAAATAGGGTAAGTCAAAGCCAGTTGTGTTATCTGCCACCTTCTATTTCACATTCTGTCTAGGAAAAAAGAGAGTCTGGGGAAATATAACTGCTTTGCAGGCATGAAAACCACATCACTAGAAGGACTATTGCCAATAGCCAAAGACAGCCTCTTACTTTTCACAGCATCTCATTCTCTTACAGATTGCCTATTCAGCTGATAACAGTGCAGCAAAAAGACAGCAGAGAAACATCAAGAGCCAAAACTGAACAGTTCTTTTTACAGAGCTCTCCCAGTAAAACAGAGGGATGATGCAATTTTGAAGAGATTAACATCTTACGTCTGTTATGAACCTCCTTTAACATAATACAGAAAGAATCAAACAGGTTAATGTGAAGAGAAAACATCTTTCCCTGATCTTCTCTCCCTTTAGAAAACCGTATGATGGGCAGGAAAACAACTAATTATCTTTCACTAGCTGCAAGATCCTTGATTTACCACACTGTCATTGACTGTGATGGGATTTGACCCCAAACAGAACGTTAACAGCCACAGAAACTTTCTATAACAGGTCAACTTCATTTTAAAACTTTATTGTAGCTAAGAAAATACTGACTTTCACATCATGATAGCAAATGTATAGAAACACTTTTAGTATTTTACTCTTATACATAAAGTTTCTGAGCACTTTAGAATACAATGCTTGAATCGGCTAAAGAACCATTCTGAACTTGTTTTAAATTAGCAATGTGTGTACTTCAAAAATAAAATGCTCATACTCACATTACAATCTCCACACACATTTCTTAAAACTAACACTTGCACTGAAAGGTAAAAGGTATTTGGGCAACTGATGGCCTAAGCATTGCCAACTCTTATGCCTTTACTGTGACTTTCCTGGTATTTGGTATTTTATTTTGTTTCCCAACTAGGAGAAACTCAGTTTGCACAAAATTTCTTGTCTTCAAGGTTGTGGAAAATTACTTGAAAGCATTGGCTCTTAAGTGCTCCAAAAGAGAAGGTGAACAAGAAAAAAGCAAAACACAACTCATCATCTCCTTTAGTCCCTGTATTTTGATATGTCCCAATTTATTATTAAGCATTTGTAGGAAGTACTGCTTTGTCTTCTTGATCTGAACATCTACTATTAGCTAAGGTCAAAAAGGCAGCAGTTTTATGGGTTTTTTAAAAGAACGTTTATACCACTAAATTTCACTCAGATGAGCCCACAAATTAAACCAAACTGCACCCATCCATCCATCCATGTTGAGAAGGTACGGAAAACACACCTCTCCACAGTTCAAGAGCAGAATGAAATCTCCTCTGACTTGTTCTATGCATAGCTTGTTCCACAGCATAGCTATACTATCCTCCTGAAGATGGATGTCTAGACCCAGCACTTGAATCCCTCTTCCCACCGCCCAAGACTTACTGTACGCTGACTGATTCACAAATACATTGCTCCAGCAGAACTGCTTTAATGTTCATACTATTTTACTGCCTGGAGATCTTTGCAACTAAGGAGACAGGAGGCAAATTTGCCTCCAGGTGAACTGTTCATTGAATTAGAAGTTGTTGTGCCTTCTGCAGAATCAAGAGGCTTGTGTCACCTCAGCCCCATAACCACAGATTGCACAATGCAGATGGTGAGAACTGAGATGCTACTCATGGGAACAGAACCTCAACAGGGGCTTCTGAAGAGAGCAACACTGCTCTGCCATGGCCTGGAGATTTGGCCTGTAACCCTCAGTCAACTGGTCAGAGGTGTATACTACAGTCAGTGACAGAGAAAAAGATGCTTTGATTAGCAGCTGATTTTTCTGAGATACGGTGTAGGGTCAGAGAGCTTGAGTAAAAGGAATAAGGTAATAGAAACAAAACATCTGCTCAGGATTTGCACCCACCTACAAGAAACCAGGCAAAACTGGTGACAGAAGACCAGCTCCAAAATGAAAGCATCAGTCCATGAGCCAGGCCCAACAGAACTGTACCTCTAATACAACAATAAGGAAAGAGAAATCATACATTAATGTAATTTTAAAAACACCTGGCATTGAAAAAGAGATTTCTAGACTTACAGACAAAGATGCTTGGTAGTATTTAATAATCCTTTTATTTTAAACAGAGATCAGTTTGAGCACAAAATATCCTTATCTCACACCCTGCTACATTTTCTCCCCTTTACTGGTCGTAAAAAACATCTAGTTGAAAATAATGGCAGATTATCATAATGTGTGAGCTACATTCCAACAGAAGCACTCCACTGAAATACTGAGCACACAGGCAAAAAGAACTCAGAGAAAATGCGAGGGAGGACCCCAAACAGAAGTATTTTCTTCACGTCAAATAGGGGATCCTAGAGCATCTAACATTGCTATTAGTCTTGGGTAGCACTTGTGTATACTAATTCCAAATTATTTACTACCTCACTTGCCACTACATGTAGCTGACTCAGAATAAGTAATCCAGTCTCTTTCTAGATTTTTGGAACCCAGATGAGCGACACACACCATTAACACTAAATTCTTACTAACCAAAACTTCTATATCTTTTAATATTGCACAAAGTTTCTTTTTTTTAATATGCAAGCATGCATCTCTGACATACACTGTCTCCTACCACTTGCTCTCTTGAAGTTAACTGCTGGATTAATTTACTACATATTATAGATGTACTTCATTCATAAGCCCTTGAACCTCAGTCTTAATTTAAAAATAGTTTTGCAATGTGGCAAATCAAGTATTTTATTGCTGAAATAAAAATCATTCTTTATTAGAAAATTTTAAGATTTATTGGTATAGACACAATGTTCAGAGGTATCTGAAAGCAAGAATGACTCCCCAAGTCCTCTGCATGAAGTACGTTGTACCCACCTTATTATATGTAAATTCTTATACCATCATCTGGTTGAGTTTTAATTTGTCACCTACTACAGCACTGGCTTTTGATTACTGTTTCGTTTCAATAATAATAATAAAAAACCCACTTACCCATACGGATTAGGATCTGGACCTGTATGTGGGTGTCCACTTACTGCCCATCTAGAAATTAATGAGACCTCCCCAAATATCCACAGGGTGAGGAACATGAGGCTGCCAAAAGCAATCCCTGACAAAAGCCAATGAGGGTGGGAAACAGTCTCTCTAATTGCATTACCAGTTTTGTTTGCTTCTTGTTTCCTCTTGTCTCCACCTAGAATAAGAATAGAAATATAACTCCGCAAACTGTCAAATCCTATTAGAAAGGGTTACTGAGAAAAAGAAATAGCCAAGACCACAAAATTACCAATAAATTACTGGCTCAGACACAAAAGCAAACTTATCTTATCAATTGTGGACACTGATGACTAAAAATCTATTAACAACATTCCTAGGTCTGTCAGGAAAACTACTCACCTTAAGTGTACAAAAATGGCAGCCTGCCCATATGATTATTCCTCATATTACTGGAATTTAAATAATTGGCTTTGAAAATCCACAGAAAAGTTATCAGAATTTGTTCAGAGAATTCTGTTCTCTGAAACTCTAAACGCTGATAAGAACAGAACCTGACACTTCCAAAGAAGCCAGAAATTAATTCCCTTCTCTTCTTTTTCCATGTGCTTTAGATCCCCTCTCACCTAAGGAGAAAGCAGCACCTTTAATTGCATAGATGTATTGCTCTGTCACCTAGGAAGAAGACAGATTCCCTTCCTAACCTCCTGCAGTAGATTCCCTTTCTAAATTATGATGAAAGCTCAGCTTAATTTACATAATGTAAAGCAAGTCTACAAACAATACACATGATGCCAATTTATACCCACTTACACACAGATAAGGTCTTATCTTCCAATTAATTCATCCCATCCAGGTTATACTGAGAAGGAAAGAACTTCTGAGCATTTAACATGTGGTGCCTTAACTACCCAACCCTTGGCAGTACTACCTTCACAGTTTTCAACTGTGCTAAGCCTATGCCAGCCCCTACTGCTGTGTACTCTGTCCAGACGCTCCAAGAACTCAGGCGAATTTCGCCTAGGACAACTTCTCCACTCTTCCAATTACTTCTGTTTACTTTGCCCAGGGGTCCTCAAACTACGGCCCGCGGGCTGGATACGCCCCCCAAGGGTCCTCAATCCAGCCCCCGCTATTTACAGAACCCCCCTGCCTCCCCCGCGGGGGGTGGGGGGGGGGGAACCAAGCAGCCGCAGATGGCTGCCTGCCACTGCATCCGCACGCTGGGCCCCTGGTTAAAAAGTTTGAGGACCCCTGATTTTGCCAATCAGCTGTTCAATAGCTTTGTCCTGTCTCCCATTCTTTGTCAAAGGATACACACTGGCAGAGAAACTCAAAGAGCAGACTGAATTAAGAAAATAATAGAAATACAACAGGTATTTCATGCTGGAATGAGGATAACCCATTCTGGTTTTACTGGTCTAGGTTATGCCTTTGTTTGCATTACTGTCACATTACTGATAATGCAATTAGTTGTCAGTTCCAACACCAACCTACTACAGCTTGTATGAATTGTGGTATCAATTCTGCCATGTTACAGGCAGATGGAAGTATCCCATGGTTTCTAAAGCCTGCAATGCTCATGCATCACGTCTAAAATCAAACTGTACTGAGGAAAAAAACCAAAGAATCAAAACCCAGTGGCACATACGTAAGTATACATGAGGTTGTTTTCATAACTGCCATCTTTGCTGTACTATGCTTACCTGAAAAAATTCGCTCCACTGCTGCTATAAAACCAATTGTCAGTATGACAGTATTGGCAGCTTGTGAGCTCCAGACTGGGTTTAGCGATGTATACCATATGCGAAGAACAAGGAGTATTATCTTGCCTAGCATGAAGCCCCATATCCTGATGAACCTATAAGGATCCATTTTTGAAATAGTGATGCATTTGAGAAAAATAAACACATCATCTCAGAAAAAAAACCCCACCTTTTTAATATAAAGAAAGGTCAGTTACAAACCCATCAGTATAAGAAAATACCTTTGTAAACTGTTTCCTGACCACCATGTTACTGTTTGAACCAGCAATGAGGAAGAAACACCTGCAGCCAAGATGAATAGCCTAATTAAAGCATTTGGCGCCTGGTATGATGCTAAGCTTCCTACAAACAAACACACACATACAGAGGTTGCTTTAATAGGCAATAGAGATCAGGTATGAAGGATTTCCTGTGCATTAGTTCAATCTTGTCTGCAATTTGGATGGCTACAGCATTCATCTGAAAACACATGACACTACACATTTTTAAACAAACCAAAAAAAAAAGTAGGTATGGATAGAACCCGCGTCTATATGACATTATAGCAGTTACCATTTTCAGGAAAAACATAACATGAAGTAACTATCCAAGAATACAGTGATTGCCTTAATTTAAGTACTTGTGGTCATTGATTCCATAAATGGGATATATGGATAAAATATCTAAACATACAGATATTCCTGAGCAGCGCACAGCACACTTATGTAACTCAAAAAGCCATAAAATGTTATGTATGGTGATTGCTCCTTTCCAAAAAGGATATGGCTTTTGCCACAGTGCACTTACATAATTCAAAAGCCATAAAGGTAAGTGCACTGTGGCAAAAGCCATATCCTTTTTGGAAAGGAGCAGTCGCCGTATGTTGCACAAGGATTAGCAGGTAATTGCCTTAGCGGGTGTGAGCAAGGCCTTCTCCGGCCCAGCATCTGGTCTCAAAGTGGTCATTAGCAGCCTGGGTCATCTTGTTACTGGAAACTGTCACTCTCCCAGTCACTGAAAGAGACCATGCACATGCATCTCCAGCATTTCCCAGAGCACTGAGGCCTCACCTTTATCAGCAGTTTTAAACTCTGCTAGCAGGTTTCCAACCCAAGTGACTGTGGCTCACACACATTCTTATAACTTCAGCCAGTGTGGCAAATTCCGGCCCAGGACCAGTGACAAACAGCAGAAGCAACATTATTTTACTACCAGCCATTTGCTAATTGAGTATGAGTCAAACTTGAAGAGACATTAAGCAAGGAAGGACAGAAATGGAGCTGCTGATACTGGCAATGCATGCTAGGAATCCTCCAACTATTTATTTGCTCATTCTGCTCAGAGTAAAAGATGCAAAGCTTAGGGCAAAGATGGTAAAATGAAATCAATGTGTAGCAAAGATGTACTTTATGGATTTTAGGGGTTGCACATACAATACACACAAATTTCTGTCCCTAAATTGTGCTGAAATCCACAACTCAGCCTCTTCAAATCTTTCATCACTTGTGCTAGCCAGATTAAAGCTAGCGTGGGTTTGCCTGCTTACAGTAGACACACCTTTTGTTGTTGAGCAAGTACAACTAAACGTAAATATATCTATCCAAACGAACAAATTTACTGTATGTTGTCTGAAGATGTAGATTCAAATAGACACTACCACAGGGGTAGTTCATTGTTGGTTTGTTCCTTTGTTTTTAAACAGAACACAAAATCAAGTAGTGTGAAAGGATACAGAAATTAAAACAAAAGTTTCAGAGAAAATTAAGCTTCCTGAAAAGGCAAAAAGAAAGATTATGATGATGAATAAGGGAAGAGCCTTTTCCATCAAAACCAAAAAGAAACCCTCAAACCTCTAAATTTTCTGATTTTAGCTAAGCACGAAAAATTTCCAGATTTTCTGATTGTGAAATTGAAGACTGAGTATCTCCAGTGGAATGGGGTGGAGCATGCATGGGATAGATTGTTCTGTCTGATTTTGTTCAACAAGCCTCAGAGGAAGGCCACGGCCTTTCTGAGAAGGGAAAGAGATCAAAAAAAGAAAGAAGGATGAAGTGTCTGGCTATGAAGAAGAAAGCAGGAAGAACTGAGGAACAGGAGAGACAGCAGCACAGCGTGATAGGACAGAAATAATTCAAAAGATAGAATGAAGTTATGAGAACCAAGTAAAAAGATATGTATGGAAAGTCCTAAAGCCCAGTCTTGCCTGTGCAAGGGCTTTTGGATGACCCAAGAACCTGCAGCAGGGAAGCAAGTGAAGAGTGAGAGTTACCGCTGGCTGCTAAACAACTTGCTGGAGACAAAGAGGGCAAGGAACATGCTCCTGCATCTTCCTCAAATGTTAAAGCTCACTGTAGGGCAACAGGTAAGAAGAATACAAAGTACAGGCAGAGAATACCGTGGTGACTTGCCAAGGGGAGGACAATATTAAGAGCATTTGGGAGATGGAAACAGCAGGGGGATATGGTCACTGAGGGGACAGTTCCTGTTCAGGCAGGAATGAAGGGGAGATCATACCTGTGTACAGCAATGCTCAGGTTAGCCCAGACTGAGGATGTGTACAGCTTCAGTCTCCTCCTTCTGTGGCCACCTCTATTAGCATATTCTTTCCCCAGATTACTACTGGAGGTGCTAGCTTTTTGTTTGTAGTTAACATCTTCAGGAGCTTGTGATGCAGGTGAAGCAAACAGGCATAAACCAACAGACTTTACACACCATTATAGGCCTGTCACTGCTCTTTACTTAGCAGAACAAAAATTACACACGTTTAAGGGATTTCCATCTCCTTTGGTAAAGTGTAAAGTAAACACAGCAGATATCTGAAGGACTAATCTTCAATAAACATGGCAAATTTTGTATTACTGATAATCTGAAGGAAGGCAGGGTGCAATATGAAATTCTTACACTCATTACTAGTATCTAAATTAGCAGATCTTGTAGAAAGCAATACAGTGAGCACTGCTATAAGAAGCTGACATGGAAGACTCTGCTCACTGAAAAGTTTATTAAAAATAACCAACAAGAAAGTATTAGGATGGGTATGATGGAAAGAGGATGTCCTGGGATGGAGTTAACTTTCTTAGTAGCTAGTACAGTGCTGTTAACTCCATCCCAGCTGAAACCAGGACAGAGGAGAAAAAGAAAAGAACATGGTAAAACTACTCTTCAGCTAAACTGATGATGTCAACAAACTGTGCTCAGTTCCAGTATCCTTCCAGAGAATAAGAACAAGAATTGCTTTTTTTAAAAAAATCATGAAGGGAAAGTAAATAATATGATCCTATTCTGTCTTCTAACAGTAAAAGAGGAAAATTATATGGAAAGAGATTATCTGATTATCATCTTATATTGATAAATGAGAAGCCAGGGACTGCTACTTCCGAAACACATCACTGAGCAGCAGCATTTTCCCTCTATGCAGCATGGGAGACCCTTGGCTCCCCTGAGTTCATCCAGGGGTTGCAAATTTAGAAAAAACTTGCTTCTGAATGTGGCTGTAGCTGCCAAACCTTCTGCCAACAAACTTTCAGAAAATCAAAAAGAGCCAAGACTTGCACAAGTTAGCTGAAAACCAATGAGGGAATCCCAGCAAGTCTTGGTTTAGGGAAGAGTATGTGGGATGTGTAGTGAGGCAGCTTTATCTTATATTTAAGATCAAACTTTCTTCCTGTGCAACTGACAATATGAGAGCCATCACCCATTTAGGATGAGCCTATAATCCCATCAATACGCTACAGGCATATAAATAGATTTAATAAGAAAAAAAACTTGAAAAAAAAAAGCTGCCTTACACACTAAGTCTACCAAAAAGAACGTTTCGCTTACTTTTATAAAGCAGATCACTTTTACAATAGCCTCAAGCTGTTCAACAAGGCTCATCCCTACCCACTGCCACAGACACAGAACTACCATACAAAATCCACCTGCTCTGCTGATCTCTGTGCAATACTGAAAGCATTTTTCTTACTGGGCATGACTTGTATTAATTTAAAAGGTTCTAGAAATAAAAGTGAAATGAGATTTGTCTTTAATTATGTGGTACCGGTCTAAAAACCAATAAAAAGGATGCAAAAGATCCTTCCTCTGGCTATATCTAAAAGCTTGAGAGAAAAATAAAAGCATGAGTTTGGGACAGCAAGAACTTCTTATTTGTGTCTCTTTTCAGAATCATCTTAATTTTTAGGCAATTTGGAAGGTTTATTCTTACACCTTGATACCAAGATGAAAACTGTAACTCACTACAGTGAGTTATACTTACCAACCATAGCCAGTCTCAGAAGGGCTAGGATGTACTTGTTGTTAGCCAATCTCCAGAAAGGGCCAATTATTAAGAATATTGGAGAAAAGAAGGCAACAGCAAAAACTTCTAGACCCGTGAGTGCCAGTGTCTGAAGGGGGAAGTAATAGATCATCGGTGGCAGTGCATGGTAAAGAGACCAGGAAATGTAGCCTAAAAAAAAAAAACAAAAAACCACCAAACAAGCCCAAAAAATCCATCACAGACACAGCACGGTTTCCTGGAGATTACTTAAATACAAACTTCCAAATAAAGACTATCAAATGTAACTGAAAGTAGCTCAAGTACCAATAGCCACTGTCTGTGAAGAAATATTTGCTATTTCAAGTCAAACAAACACATTTTCCTAGGAAATAGAACGGTGAGAAGAAAACAGCTGGTCCCTCCCCTCAGTCAGCAGTTGCTACTTTGATCTTCAGGGACGAGGAGCTCGGCCCAGGGAAGGGTGACTGCCCGGGGGACGGCGCTGGCTAAGCCCACCCGTGTCTCAGGGCTCCTCAAGGACAGATCGGTGGCTAAAGAAATCATTCCAGTACACCGGTGCGCCGCTCTCCCCTGAAGGCACCTCGCCTAGGCACGCCAGCACCGCACTACGCTTTTCTCCGCGTTTTGCAGGAGACGCACCAAGTGCAGCGCGGGGGGACCGGGGTCCGGGGCCTGCCCCGGGAGGCACCTGCCCCGGGAGCCCGCAGTGAACCGCGCTGAACCGAGGGGCAAGCGGCACTCCAGCATCAGGAGAGGGAAAGAACCCAGAGCGCACCCAGCAGTGACCATTGCTTCCAGCGGAGGAACTTTCCATCCCGGCGTACGGTAAGCCCCGCGACGCCCTGCCGGGCCGCCCCGCCGCAGCGCTCCCGGGCGGGCTGAAGGGGGCCGCCCGCTGCCTCACCCGCCCCGGCCCAGCCCGCCGCGGGCACCGCCGGCCCTCGCAGCCCCCCAGACCCCTCGGGCGGCACCGCCGCCACCTACCCAGGAGGCTCTCCGAGAGAACGGCCTTCCACAGAGGGGTCATCACCCCGCGACGCTGCCCGGCTTGGCGAGGGCTTCGCCCCTCTCGCCCGGAGCCCGTCCCGAGTGCCCGGCGGGGCGCGGCGCCGCTGCCCGTCCCGCCTCACGGAGCCCGCTCGGCACGCGGCCGGGGCGAGCGGGCGCCACAGCGCCGCCTGGCGGAGCGCGGCCGGCTTCGCGGCGAGAGCCCTGGCCGAGGCAGCGGGGAGCCGTTCCCCGGGATGGGGGTAGTGCGGCCCGGTGCTGCGCAGCCGCACGGAGGGGCAGGTAGGAAACCTGCCCGGTAAGAAACCTGCTCGGTAGGGGCGGGGGGGCAGTGCTGGCCTGTGGGGCTAGGGCGGGGTGTGAGGGTCGTCTCTAGGCTGCCGTTGTTCGACCCAACCGGCCTCGGCCTATGCGCCGTCGCTGACAGAAATGGCGGCTCCCTCAGGCCGCCGAGGGCCGAGCTCCCCTTTCGTTCCAGCGCTTTGGCTGGCGCGGGAGAGGCGTGTTCCCTGCCGGAGCCTGCGAGGTGGCTGCGGGGCAGGCTCAGCCCCACGGGCCCGGTGGCTGCGCGGCCATGGGGTGCTCGTAGAGGCAGAGCCCACACCAGGATGGCGCCGTGGCTGGAGAGGACGGTGTGGTGTGAGGTGACTGTGAAGGGATGCTCAGTTAAACCAGCCATTTCTTCGTGGAGGTCAGCCTGCACGGGCAGAGTTTATTCGTCACAGCCCGGCAGCAAGGAACAGTGAGTAGCTCACACCCGTTCACGTTTGTCCACTGGGTAGGCGCCCCAGCAAGTAAGAGACATAAAAGCAAAAGGTTGCATCCCACGGGCTGATGGAAAAAAGAGGAGCTGACCCTTTTGCTGCTTGTATAAATACACGGTTGATTAACTGTTATTACATGGGACTTGGGAGTATGTGTGTCCAGATTAGTGCTGTGCTTATCTTAACGAAATGTGTGTTGTTTTACAACAGAGTAAGGACTTCTGACAAGCAATCCTGTCTGCAAAAAGCACCAAAAGAAGCATTCAGTTTGCTGAGATTCCTGGGCTGAGGCTTAAGCTGCTACGTTTGTTAATTTTAGAAGAAACCTTGAGTTAAATCAACCCAGCAACAATCACAGCTGCCAAGTTCAGGCAAAAGGATTATGTAAGCAAAATCTGAATTTTAGAATTTCATTTTTGGCATGAAAAGTAAATTTGTAACTATGAACTAAGAACTACAAAGTCCTTTTACTGTTGGAATACATAATCTTCTTAAGTTTTACTAATCTTCATATAGTACCCTATGAAACTGCCAGCTGTATCTCCTTATTTGTGTTAAAACTACTGTCCAGTTCTAAATAAACCTTATGATATGCATTTCCTTTCCCTTGCCTGTAAAACACCAAATCCATAGGAGTAAGCTATAAACACCTGACACCTATATGACCTATTACTAGCAATAAATTCCTGCCAAAACGTTTTGGGGACCACAGTACTAAACTAAAGTTTGTCCCAGTAGTCTCACAATCAAGTAATTGATTTACTCTGCAGTATAATAGGGTTTGGCTAGCTACACTCTGTTGAATTTTGGCTGCTATTTGAAAACATACACGTTCACAAAAGGATTGAAGTGTTTTGATGGAAAAGTAAACCTCTCTAGGGGAGGAAGAATGAGACTCGGAGGTTTAATGACCTCCTTTCTCTTTTCCAAGCTCCATGTCACTAAAGGCATCTTTCCTTTTCTTCATTTAAGAAAAGTCATACCAGCATAGTCATCAAGTTCACTTATCACTGGTTTAGGATTATGCAAGTGATGACTCCATTTCATCTTTCTGTGGCGTGATGCAAATGGAACTTGTAAGATGAGATCCTTGGCCGGAGTAAACCCAGAACATGGCTGCTTTTGTAGCTGCATAGCAGGAGTGTGAGGCTCACAGGGTGTATTCAGCCAGTAAGTATTTGAAACAATTTTGTAATACTTTTTGTAATTACAGTATCTTGCTTCATGCAAGTTCAGAGGTGGAGTTCCAGTAAAACTAGATGCAACTGGAATCATGAACCTGATGTGCTTGTGTGGCTTCCATTAAAGTCATAATGCAATGAAAATAATGTAATTCCTGACAAATTTAGCCATTTTATATTCTGGGTACTCTCTCTGAGATTCTTAATAACTAAGTTTGGCTTCAAATACAACAAAGTTGCATTCCAGTTCTGTCCATAGAGTTGACACACAGATAAGCATCAGAGCACAAGAGGAGGGAGTTTTCAGGTGTGATGTATTTTGAAATAACACAGTCATGTCTTAAATGGAAAAGTCAATGTTAACAAAGTGCTTCATTACACATGTATGTGCAGGAATGCCTTTCACTATATTTTTTTATCCTTGGAGCACCGCATTTGTAGCTGATAACAAATAAAGCGATAGCATTTGATCTATACAGGAATACAATGATGGCAAAGCAGCAAAACCAAGATAGCATACTACCATAGGAGTTTCCACTCACAGAAAATGGAATGTCTTCATTTTACAATAGTATTTAATATACCCTTATCCTAAGGCAGATATAAAAAATCATATGAATGTAACAGAAATTAAATCGCAGCCCCACAATCATATTGGTATTGACAGGGGTAATATTCTCTAAAGAGTAATTTGTGTTCAAACTATGATACAAGCATGTTTTGAAACCCACTGTCAAACACCTGGGAGAAGTTGTCCTTGCATATTGCCCAGTAGAGATGTGCCCAAATGGGTGTGATTAAGAACCAGAAGAAAGTGCCAGAGAAATAGAGGAAAAAAGCATAAAAGTACTAACACAAATTAGGATTGAGAAAGCAACTCTGGGGAAAAAGCTGGGGTGGGTGGGTTTACAGTAAGGCACCTGCCACGGTCACAGCAGAAACACAAAGACTTGCAGGTGATTAGATGTCTATTCTATTTGCACAACAGTGTAAAGCCTCTTAATCATTACCTTTATACCTGTTATGCAAAATCCTGTATGGATATTCGTACTCAACATTAATTTGGTTGTAATTTTCTCAAGGTTACAGCATGTTGGCTATAAAATACCATTCATTTGTAACACCTGGGCTGAAGTATAACCTCATCTCCTGTAAATTAGCCCTAAACCACAGGACCGATAAATATTAAGACTTGCTAAAGACCTTCTTCAGTAAAATGTTCTGTGAGACTTGGTACACAAACATTGCTCCAGAGTAATTCCAGTAATGTATTCTGTATAATAGGCTTGATTCATTTCAATATGTATTAGAAATGGCAGGTACAATCAAGTCTGATTACAGGATCTAAGCACCTGTAAGTCCATTGAAATCAGCTGGTGTTGCAGGTCTTTGCTGTAGAACAGAAAATGCACATACAGCTGTGCAGCCTAAGAGAAGAGAACTCTGGCCATTTTACTGACTTCTTCATGCTGAGAAGTGGAAATCCTAAACCTTGAACATCTGATCATTGTCAGCTATTCATTTCTTCTAAAAGATAGGCCAGACCAAGTGTAAAATAGAAGTAAGTACATCCAAGAATCAGCCAGGACATAGAAAACTATTACACGATTTCTTGTACATAGTGAAGACCGTTAAATATTTTACTCAGAAGTATGTTGACTGTTTCCTGCTGTGACTTCTCATGTCTTTTCATTCACCCTTAACTTCTGCTTCCATTAGCATGAAAACAGTGCCTGACAACGTAATTCTTATGTGGTTTTCCATGTTCTAAATCTTCCTATTACTGAGAAGTTTTTGTAACCTCACTGAGCTTCCATTACTCCAGGTTTTTGTTTTTCAGGGATTTTTTTAAGCAATTAAGTCTTTTTTATTTTATAATGGACAAACAAACCATATTTATTATACTTGGTAATACCTCCTGCTCTTGTGCTGTATGCATACGTAGAGTGTTTCTGGTAAATACACACATCAAGAAGGCTTTTACTTTGGTGAATGTGATGAACCTCAGGATCCTGGCAACCCTGGAGTGTTTTCTAAAAGGTTTTTCAGATGAGCAGCCAGAGCCTGTAAACCTCCCCTGAGCTTGTGAAGTCTGAGGTCTTTGACCTCCTTCTACTCTGACAATAGAAAATTCCTCATCCAAGCATTCAATTCCATATTGGTTGCTTTATTTTTGGTATCTCTCTTTTTTTTTTTTTCTTTGATGTGTAAGCTTAGTTTTGTTCTGGGAGGAGTAAGGATCTCTCTTTTGGTTTGTGTTTATTATTTTGGATCACTAACATTTATTGGTTTCTGTCTATCAATGTGTCTTCATTGTTAAAGCTCTGAAGTACTTCCAGGTACATCTTAAAAACCACTATCCTTGGGCACACATACACCCCATGAGGAAATTGTCTTTCTAATGCTCTTTCATTTTATGCCAGTTTAAGCTGAACCAGCTAAGAAATTACTGGTTATTAAGAGCTTGCCCTATGTGGGATTTTCTTGTGTACTGTATTTTTCAGAATACCATGTAGCCAGTTTCTATTAAATAGGTTTTTATGTAAGATTTCAAGAATACCCTTTAGATCACAGGAGATATTAGGTAGACTTTTTAGACTTGTTTTAGGACATCGCTCTTGCCAAACTTCCATGTGAAGAGTATATTTTGCAGCAGGGAAGCCTAATGGTCTGGTTTGACTGGCATGAATGAGACAATAGTCTGGGGAAGGGGCTTTGAGCAGCCGAGACTTCTGGAAGCTGAAAGCTTTTTTGGACTTAAGAAAATGAACTATGACTTACGTCATGTTTATTATGAAATAGAGATGCCAAGGTCTGCAAGAGGAGGAAGTATAATGGTGATCTCACAAGCTATTAATTTCATTATAAGCACTGAAGTGTTATATCACCATTTAGGATACTCTACTAAAACCTGTTACGTCTTGCTGTAAAAAAAAACCCCAACACCAAACCAAAAAACAAGACAGTTTTTGTTGAAGACAAAATGCAAAATAAAACTCAGTTTTTCATGCTTTGTTTTAGAAAGCTTATTGTTAAAGAAAGGCATTGCATTTCTCATTTCAGAGAAAGTGGAATTTATTTTTTTCAGTATTCCTAGAGGAACAACCCCTGCCACCCACCACTGCCTGAACTGACAGTTTCAGGATAACTTTTTCTTGCAGTATTATTTTTGATTTGTGTGTGCCTGGGATAGTGGTTGCTTGGATTCTTGCACTTTCCTGTGCAAAAATGCCTATTAAAAATCGTGTTCAACTTGTTTTTAATTTTAATTTTAAAGGTAAAGTCAGTTATCGCAATTATGTTCCTCAAACTCTCTGTTTTTAAGATTTACCTGAAAGTACTTCAGAGCAAAAACATGAAAGTCTTTTTCTTATTTATTTGTTAATATTGAAATTCAGATTTATTGATTTACTTATATAAGCATCGTAGTATTAAAATCAAAGTAGGTAAGGCTTTTCATTCCAAAATGGTCAAAATGGAATTTGTCACTTCTTTTTTGAAGATCTCGTCATTTCCACAAAATATTTTCAGTTGCTAGGACACCCCCAAACACCGTATGTCGTACATTGTTAGGCGACTGTTAATTTCATTAACAAATACCATTGATTCAAAGAATCAGTCACCAATATTTGAGTGAGCGGAGGTTATCTTTATTTGGCAGCGCTGGGTGCACGGGGGAATTGCTCCACCAAAGTCATGCACACCCGAAGTGATGAACTATATCATATTCATACAATAAAACAATGAATATTCAATTAATGCCTATACATATTCACTACCTAAACCCGCCTACTCTCGCTTCGTATGTTAATTAGCTTATCAGCCCTTCGTGCTTGTATGAATTCTTCCAAGAATTGTGGGCAGGGGTCTTTGGGAGGAAGGCCGTAGGTCTTCCTCATGGTGTACTTCTCACCCTTTGCCTGGAACAGGATGGTCTTGCAAGTTTGCAGTGTCCTTACCGGTCTGAGCTAATTTATGTCTTTGTCGACCATCTGTTTCTTCTTCTTGTTTCTTTTAGTCGCTCCCTCTAGATAACTTATAAACAGGCCCCTTGTTAGAGAAAGTTAGAGAAACAGATCCCTTCTTTCATTAGTTATTTCATTAATTATTTCTTTCAAACTATATGGTTACATGACCTAATTACTATACCTACATTCTTTGAGTAAATATATTTACACTTAACTTGCTGTCCCTATTCCATACAATTTCTTCATATCATTAGGACCAGGTGTCTTTTTAAAAATAACAGAAATCTGAAGCCTTGGCAATTAGTACATTCTTTACGTCACCAATTCAAGAATTTAGTGTATCTTCGAAGTCAGTAATGAGGGTCTCTGAATGTTTATCAACTCTTGGACAAACAAAAGCGTGGGCACTTTGTTCTTTAAATAAATTGTACATAGTTCATTATTCACCATTGCTAAACTGGCGTTCTGAAATACTTGTGGGAAATCGGACAACTGCGAAGGACTCCTACTGGTGTGGCACTGGTTTTCTCCCGGAGCTGCCCGGGGGGAGGCGTGAGCTGCGCGGTCCGTAGTAGGTGTCGGCAGGCCGGGGCGCGGCGGGCCACCCTGCGGCCCCGGGCGGGCGGCGCTTCGCCGGCAGGGCCCCTCCGCACCCCCTGCCCCGCCGGCTCCGTGCCGGGATGCCGGGGCCCCGCGGGGGCCGTGGGCGGCTGCCCCGCCCGTCCCTGCAGCCGGCGGCCAGGAGATGGTGGTGGAGCCCAGCGGCAAGCGGCGGCGCGGGCAGCGGGGCGGCCCTGCCCCGGCGGCGGCTCCCTGGGTGCCGCCCGGCCACCCCGCTCCTCAGGGCTGCCGGGGCTGGCGCAGCGGGCCCGGCCGCGGCTGGGCTGGGCTGGGCTGGGCTGGGCCGGGCTGGCCTGGCGCCCCGCTTTCCCCCTTTCCGCGCCGGGGCGCTGAGCTCAGCCGTGCCGGATTTCTCGGCCTCACGGCGGGGGCGAGGCCGGGGCTGGTGGGGCGCTCGGCGGCCGGCTCGGGGCAGGCGGCGGCTCGTAAGGGTCCTGCCCCACCAGCGCCCCGCACCCTGCCCTCTCCCCTTCCCCGCAGGCCTTCGCCCGGCGCCGGGGCACGGAGGCGGGCTGGGAACGGGCCCGGTGGCCGGCTCAGAGGGGAAGAGAGCTGCTGGCTGGAGCCTTGGGCCTGATGGCAGCTACCTTCCCCTGCCGGGAAGCCCAGACCTCCCGGCGTTTGGCACGTCGCCAGCCACAGCCTTGGCCCTAGAGCAAGCGGCAAGTACAAAGCAGCCCCCTGTTGTGGCCCGGAGGGGTCGGGTCTGCCCGGGAGGGGTCTGCCCGGGAGGAGGGGTCTGGGCAGGTGCCGCGGCGGGGCAGGCACCAGGCACTCACCGCTTGGTGGTGTCCACCCAGCTGTTGGTCAGGCACGTTTCGTGGAAAACCTACGGCAGCTGCTCTGTTGACTCTCCTTCAAAATAAGGGCCCGGACTGAAGATAAAAGAGCCAGTTCAGAAGATAACGTGTGGAACATCGTAGTGATTCTTACCCTTGTCCTCACAATGGCCACACAGGCCTTGAAGGGCTGCTCTGAAGTCCTGGGCTGTCTCGGTGATCACTGTGCTCCACTGGCACCTGCCCTGGGCAAATGCGCCGTATCTCCACTGTAGATCCCAGTCAACATGCAATCTTGGCTACCGCCTTCTCCCCCAAGTAATCTTAGAAATTATGTGGTCGCCGTTACTAGTTGGAAGGAGGCTTCTTATTGAAAACAGTATATGAAGTTGGCAATTCTCACATCTGAAAACTTAGCTATCTTCTCACATACTGCTTCTTTTATCAACCAGTTAGAAGAATCAAAACCATGAGTTCTTTCAGGAGTCTTATATTAGACTTTTTTTCTGTAAATGAGTAAATGCTCCATAATAGTTCTTGTAGAATAGGAAGAAGGTTTTTGAATATTTGATCCTTGCAAACCACATTGATTTAATCATGTGTTATATAGGTATTTCAGTTAAACAGAAGAATAACATCATTGAGGAATTCTTCCCAAGGCAGCTAAGAGAATATACAGTTAATTGTTACACTAACAATTGTATAGTTAGGTTGAGAACAGCAATAAATGTTACAGTAAAAATATGCCAGAAAGCTGTTTCTTCAGTAGGTCAGTACAAATAAAGCTGGTTTTTTAGGTGATGGTCATCTTTCCAAGACACAATGCCCCAAAATACTGTAACACTTTTACATTGCTCAGATAGGAGGCGGCATGTGTGCTAATACTAATAATTCAATTAAATAATATTTTGATGACCTCAACTCTGTCTCTTTGCTTCGTTCTTGCCAGTATAGCTTTCAGCTTTCATCCCAAGTGGAGGGGTACCAGGAGGGTGCTTAAAGGGCTATGTACTTTTGGAATTCGTTATGCTGAAGCAGAAGTAAAGCTAAATAACTTGTAATTCTAGCGAAATGTATGCTGAAGACAATACAGGAGGTTAATGGCAAGCCGAAAATTTTTATAACCTAATTTTTACTGCTTAATGTTTTAGAATGTTATTTATTTTCTTCAGTGACTCAGCTTTTTTATCCTCATTAAAAAGATGAGCATGTAAAATCTGTTGCAGCAGTTAGAAACCACATCATTCAGTAGTGCTTTCCAGTGACATTTTTATGCAGTCATCTGCACAGGTAGGCATTGTGAGCAGATAAGAATAAGAAAGCAGATGAGAAGAATAAAATGTGTCTTTGATAGTTGTAATTAGGCATTTTCTCATCTTTTACGTCCTTTGCGTTAAGTGACAGCAGACTGATAGAAAACTGAATTGCTTTTAGTTAGTCAGGGTAAAGCAGACAGTGAAGAGCTGTAGGCTTTCCCAACTTTATGTGGATTTTCAAACTTAGTTTTTTTCAAAGACACAGTACTCTGTCGTTTTTTGAGAGTGACTGAAAATGAAGTGCAGATTGGTGTGAATGCAATTAATGGAGTCTTTTTACCAAGGGGAAAGGAGGTCATGTTGCTTCTGTTCCATTACTTAGAAAAGCATTGCTGTCTGAATATCCAGTGTGTGTGAAGCAGACGTTGCTTGAACTTTATAGCTGTGTAACTGACCCCAAAATAAGTGCAGGAAGTGGTTTATACAGTAATATTAAGAATGCCAAAAGCATTCGGGTTATTATTGTTGCATATGTTTCCTGTTTAACTCTGTCCTTCATGGTCACTTCAGCCGTACTCAGTGCCACCCTCCTCAGAAGGTACTTTTTGAAAAGCAGCAGTGCCCTGTATATTAATAAAGTGCCAGACCGTGTAGCAAAGTACTAGGTAAAAATCACAGTTTAGACGTTTGAATTACTCCAGAAGTAAATAGGATTTCTTCTTGGTTTTCCCTAGCAGCAGAATTCTCAGGCATGGAAGACTGCAAGTCTAAGGTCTTTGGAGTCTATTATAGATTTCTTTTTTTAAAAGCATGTTTGTGACTGGATTGTGTTTATTGGAAACACAGATGTGGTTTGCGATAGGCTTGCATTGTGGGTCCTGTGGAATGAAAACTTCAGATGACAGTAATGAGGACAGAAGCAGTACAGTGATTCTGGACAGCATGCTGAAGAAGCTAAATTTTTCACCTGCAATACAATAAAAATTAGACAGGTTTTGGATTACTTGCTCATATTTGTTCCCATTTTTTTATGATTGAGAGCTCTGTGCTATATTATGATCCAGCATCTAATTGTATTTACCAACTTCCCTGTTTGAATTAGGCTACACACAACTCTGTATTGCTACTAAGTGGTAACACTGTGCTTTAAACTGTATATAATCAAGTGACTGAATGCTCTCGTCTGAAAAAAATACTCATCTCAACTTGGTCATTATTATTTCTAGGTGAACACTGAACTTACAGTATCAGTATGGTACTTTGGCTTTTTACCTTTGTACCTAGCAGAAAGAGGTAGCCAAGCATAAAACACATCATTTCTGCTGACCAAGATCGGCAGCAGGATACAAGGAAAGAGGCAATGTCTTCCGAAACAACCCAACAGGAAAGTCAGACATCTCCACTGGAGCAAACTGGATGGGTAAGTTGGGTTTCCTCCCTTTTATTTTGATGCTATTGATAGTGAATAACTGAGGTTTTGCATTGGTGGCTCTTACTGAAGAGAGAAACAGATGTCTGTTAGCTTAATAAGCATATAAATGGAGAGAAGAAAAGGCTATGTGTTATTCTTCCTGGTTCACTACACTCAGGCGGCTAGGAGCTTTTGAGTCTTAAGATAGTGGGCCCTGATTTACGCTATGCTAGTTAAACTAGTTATGAGCTGGCAGAGCCCTAGTGTCTGAGTACTAGTCCAGTGTAACTGGATAATAAATGTCCCCATTGAGCTGTGCATGCACATGGATATGTATTCAGAATGGGAGAAGGGAAGAGTATTGCACAAGAACCTGCCCTCCAGCTGTGCAGGAGAAAGGCATTCCCCTCTGGTGGAGAAATTAAGGAATTTAAATGTGGTATGACCTTGGTGCTAACCAGGCACTGCCAGAGAGCTGCAAAAGTGGACTGATCCGCAAGGAAAGGTGACCTGGGAGCCACCAGTGACAGCAAAGTGGGCAGGGGTTGTAACTTCACTCCAGGACAAAGAACATAGTTCCACAGTACCCCAAAAAGAGGAGCAGAGCAGATCCGGTGATGTTAACCAACGGAGTCAGCCAACCATCAGTCAGTCCAGTGACTGCCCTGCAAGGCCGTGGGAATAAGGCACATCTGATACCAAGGCAGGAGGTCAAGTTAGCAAAGCAAGGTAGGGATCATCGTGGCAAAAAGCCGGGTGCAGGCATACCTACAACACAGTTAGGGTGAGGGCCTGAGCTTAAATGCAGGTCCTGAGCCAAGGGGCAGAGGCCCTGGGCAAAAGCTTCTTGCAGATCTTTCCCCCAGCTTTGCTGTTTTTGCAGCAATCTCATTTAGTGTTACACAACTGTGCCATATTAGAGCTGACTTTGAGCCCAAGCAACTAAACCCCTGGCAGGGCGTGTATGGGGGCAGAAAGGCTGCAAAGCCTGCTGGTCCACTTAGGGCTCTGACACTAATTTCCTTATCTTTCACTCAGCTTGTTTGGATTTTATTGTATTTGCTGTGACCTTGCTGTGAAACCAGTTTGGAGTGGTTCTCTACGGTCTGGAGTGGAGTCAGTTCTGTACTGTTTACCCAAGCAGCACCACCATTAACTTTAGTGGGAGCAGTGCTTGAAGAAGGACTGAGATATTAATTAGCTAAAATGTGAAATGTGTGGCTGCAGCCAGTAAATGCATTTTATTATTATGGTTACAAAATCATGGATCAGTCAGCCATAAAATGAGGTAGAATCCTGTAATAGACTAGTGTGCTCTTTTTCACAAGGCACTGCTTGTTCTATGAAGTCTGGTTTTGCTTTCAAGAATAAGTATGTTTGTGGATGTGATGTTTTTGCAGAAAAACATTAAAATTTCCATTAATTTTAACTTAATGATGACTCCTTCTTTCCCCCAGCTTTTATTGCTGAACGCAATGTCATACGGTATGGGGTATCCCTTGGGTCAGTTGGGGTCAGCTGCTCCAGAAACAGAAAAGGCTGACGCTGTGTAAGCACGGCTCAGCAATAACTGAAACATTCCAGTCAACACTGGTTTGGTCACAAACCTGAAATGCGGCACCATACCAGCTACTATGGAGAGTAACTCTTTCCCAGCCAAAATCAGTACACCCGTATATTTCAGATGTCCAATAATGGTACTACAAGTGCTAACACTGATAACCAAGTCATCTCATAAAGAAAAATAATCTACTTACATCCTCATGGCGATGCCCTGGACAGTAGAATGCAAGAGAGAATACTGTCTTTTTTTTCACAATCAAAATGGGAAAATAAAGAGTTACCATTAGCTTAAAAGACGCCTGTTGGCAAACTAATTATTATGAAGGTGAAGCCAGTATGGTTGAGTTCAGTTAATGCCATGAATGTATTTAAACTGCTCAGAGAGAAAGTTAGGCTAGTTAGGGGAATCTGACAATTTGTGTTGACCCTTTTTCTGAATACTTGCAAAATCTGCTCTGACTGAACTTAAATTGACTTCTGTATGGGGCAGAACTTTGTTTTTAGAAACTACCACTCTGCCTTTATTTCCTGTAATTTCTTTACCAGAAGATGATGTAGCTTATGAGAATGAAATGGCTAACAGAAATAAAGCAATATACTTCTGGTGTAAGCAGCAGCTGAGCTATTTTAGGAAAGTACAAACCAACAGGATGAGTGGTTTTAACTTAAAGCCTATGTAGTTCTTTCTGTTTCTGTGTTGGGGTGTTATTTCATCACACTGCTAACAACAGAACAAGGAGTTCTGCTTAGTTGTTGGCTTTTGCATTGTATTTTATTTGTTTCTTAAATAATTTGTTGTCTTTAATGGATTTTTTTTTTTTCTTCCTGTGAGATGAAATTCAATAAGCTAACCCAGGTTTATCCTTTCAGCCAATGTTCTATTGTCCCATCTCAAAAATTCACAACTCTGAAGAAATTGTAAGGATCCGTGAAGAATGCAAAAAGGAAAGTTTCTGGTACAGAGGTGAGTGATCCAAATGTGTTCTTATCACACTGAGAATGACTTCTTTATATATTTATGTAAAACTGGCTGGAAAATGCCGTGCCATTTATTGTAATACATTGGGGTTTGTTGGAATATTATTGTGAGTTAACTCTGTCACTTGATTTTAAGTTGAGCAATATGTTATTACAGGGTTAACTGTATTATTTGCGTAATCATTGTAGGTAAAGGTGGTTGAATTAAGCTTTTGTTTAGTATGAATTTACTTTTACAGTCATGGAGTTGGTTCTATTCTTGTAGTCAAATAATTTTATTACATACTTATTCTTGCCTTTGAATGAAAGGCAGTCATGGCTATGTGTCTTGGATTTGTAAAATCCTTCAGGTGTTAGAACATCTGAAAAATTAGTTACTCAGTGTTTTGGTGCCTTTTAAGTCCACCATGTCAGTCTGTATCTAAATTACATGTTTTCTGAAATGAGAAGATTAAAAAGGGTTTCAGCATTTAATTGGAGCTGCTGTCATTACTAGTGTTGCAGTACTGAGAAGAGATATTCAGATTATGGAAGCTATTATTTTATAAATATATGTAATGCATTAGCTCCAGATGCTGCAGCATGCCTGATGTCTGGCACTGTGTGAAGCCGTCCTTGCCTTTGAAAATACAATAATCTGAATGAGCAGATAGAATAGGTGATTAAGACAGTATGTAAAGTTAATGTTTAGAAGATGAGTAATATATTTATTATAAACATATAAACCATTTGACATATAAAAGAGTAACGTATTTAACAAATGGATAACAAATTTTGGCTGATACTGTATATTCTCCTCCTTTTTATTTTTACAGCTCTTCCTTTGTCTCTTGGGAGCATGCTTGTCGCCCAGGGACTAGTCTCAAAAGGTAAATATAAACACACATGATGGTCCTAAGTTATTGTTGTGGCTTGAGACAGTTACGAAGTTGAGACTCTGCAATTACTACTGAAATGCAAGTTTTCCTAAAGCCTGCTGTTTTTCAAGATCAATATTCCTTTCACTCATTGCCATCATTGTTATAGTGATCTGATCATTATGTGTGCATTGCCACAGTCATTCATTTGAAAGGACATTAACTGAAAAGAAAATTCACAAATTCAAAGACTGGTGGCTAGAGTCTGTCACCACGATCACATGTATTTGTGTAGAGTCTTCACTGGGTCTGCTTGTAGGGCAGAGCATTGTACAACTTGAGCAAGGGCATCAAAATCAGGTACTCTAGTTCGAACTGTTGTTTTATTTGGAAAATGCTGGCAATGTTTTTACAGTGACCATATATCAGTATGAATACAGCTTTGGTGCAAAGGGACAAGGAATACTGCCAAAATGAGGAGACAGAGGGCTTTTTATAGAGATGGCTTGTGATCTCAGGCTAACACAAAAGAGAATTGTATTCTGTTTATGTGATGGATGAGCCTGGTTCTACACATTGTGCCTTGTGTTGCCCTTTGGGGGGGCTTGACTAATAATAAAGTTGAGGTTAGTGTTTTGGGTAAAGGGTGAAGGGCATCCACCCTGAAGACCACTAAGATGGTGTATCCCACAGGAGCAAATAAGACAGTCCTTCACCCTGCATCAGCAGTGAGTTACAGCAGGGGCAGGTAGGAGGAAAATCACAGGGCCTGAAGCAAGAAGCAGAAAAGAATCCAGGGGCTATAAGAGATGGGTGGTGGGAGACAGCAAATGGAGAAAGTGGAAATGGCTCAGCCTTTTCTCACTGTGTGTGGTTGCAAGCCCCTTGTTTTGTTTCAGGCACCGTTGCCATGTTTCCTCCTCATCGCATTCTTTTTTGTTTTTCTAAGATGATAGGGAGGACTAGAGTAGAAAACCTAAAAGCTGTGCTATACCACAAGAGGCTGATGTGGGTTCCCTATTGCATTCTTGACCTATGAGCTTGTAGGAGGACAGGGAGGGAAGGAGCAAGGGAGAGTGTGTGAAGGAAGACAAAGGATTACCCATTTGAAAAAGGGTGAGCAGTGACAGGAAGGGCACTGGGGTTGTTTCAGTTGCTAACATTGCAGCCTCTGGCACCGAGTACTCTTCTCAGTTTCTTTCCATTGTACTTGGATGTTTCTGATCAGCCGTGAAATAACAAATGCCTATATTAAATAATCATGACTGGTGTCAACAACTGGGCGGGAAGGTGGAGCTGTTTAGAAACAAACAACAATTTTGCTCCTCCCTTCTCGGAGAGACACAATTTAAAATTGCATAGATGCCAGTGGGTGAAGGCCCTTGCACTTAGTGTAGACTGAATGCTCCTCTGTCTAAACACTCCTTTCTGATGATTGCATGCAGTACGCTGCCTCTAGAAGAAGCTGGAGCTTCTGAGCCTCATTAATACTGTCTGAATGCATGTAACAGTGCAGCCAGTGTTCCCATCCCTTTGCTGTGGTAATCTTGCTGTGTGGAGCCCTCCTCCAGAGCATGGCACTCCTCTGCCAGGCACGCAGGCTCTCAGAGGCATACTGGTTTCACCTCCTGGTCTTAACTGGGGAAAGGTGGATTTTGATGGGAAAAGCTAAAGGTAATCTTTTGGTTTTCTTGTTCAGCACACTGTATTCTCCTCTTAAAGGCAAAATGTATAATCTCTCCAGAGGAGGAGGCTGGATACCAGCGGTACAGTTTAATACTAGTTTAATCCATAGCCACAGAAAACTACTGAAGAATAGTCTGGGCCTGCTTCTCACAGCACAAGGAGCTGGACCCTGAGTAAGAGATTTCAGTTTGCTGTTATATTTGCAGGGTTGGTTTGTGCTGAAACATAAGCACCATCTCCTCCTTCTGCAGTGCTGCAGGTGTCATCCCTCGCAGCCATGCTGCTTTCATGTTGATTTACACTCTGAACCCCTGCCTGAACTGAATCCAGCAAAGTCCAGATTTTTTTCCATTACTCTAGAACTGCCCTAAAACAGATGCACTAAGAACTAGCAGAATGGGAAGTGCCCTGATGTTCCTAAATCTGAGTTAGTGGACTTTTCATACAGTCTTCACCTTCAGAAATGCAAAAACTTGTAGAAAAAATACTGTCTTGGTTTTGAGTACTGGTGAGTTCCTCAAGTGAATAAGCTTTCTGACTATTTCCTTTAATCATAGGTATTTTGCCAGCAACCCCAAGATTTGGTGCATTACCTAAGATGGCAAGTAAGTTGTACTCAATTCTAAAATGAATGGAAAGGTTATTTACAGGCAGTATGCAGACCTCAGATGCATCTCTCTGAATTTCTTTTCAAACTCTTCTTTTTTTTAAATTTATGAGATATTACCACAGTGCTTTAGGAAATCAGAATTCTGCTATGTTTAAAAATAAATCTATGAAACAAGGTTCTTTTAATGTAAACATTTTCAGTAGCAGCTTATGTTTACTTAATATAGCCTCTCAAATTAGTAAAAACTCAAATCTCATCTTTGTTTTATAAATAATGTCAGCCTCATTGATCAGCCATGCTTAGCAGATCACACAATTTATGGTATCAAGGAGTCATCGTAGTATAATATATAAAATACTATGTTCCTTTTTATATGTTCATTTGATTGATTGTAACTGTCTAATTCATGATGATGAATTGATAAAGAAAACAAAGCACAGAAACTGTACAGTACAGTAAGGTGTCTCTTAAATGGCAAGAAATGAAGTTGATTCTCTCTTCAGCAGAGTTCAACAGAAAAATGGGGATATTGAAGCACTGTTTTTATTCTGACTCTGTAATGAGTGAAAGTCCCAACGCGATAGTATGGGAGGCCGATGTTCTAGCTCCTTAGAAGCCCAGAGAAGATAGTGTTAAAACTGCGATCATTAGAAATATACCATGGTGTGTACACAAGGGCAAGAGAAATCAGTGCTGATGTTGTGAATTAATTCCACTGTGAGCTATCTCTATAATCTGTTTGTCTGAATCTGAAATCTTACCATTCCAGCTGAGTATGGTATCCTTTTCCAGTATACATTGTCTTGGACCAGTTGCTATATCTTATGATAGTAGCCAGTTTTCAGTAGTTACTGAAATCATCTGTGTAATCCCTGTATAACTTCTATGTGTTTGTGACATGTTTTGAGAAGACATGCTACATACAATTTGTCATATGATTAAAATGGAGCCAATTGCAGACTCCTAATTTAAGCCCTTGTACTAACAGTGGTTTTTTATCTGTCTTTATAGTTGCTGGTGTCTTAGGTTTTGCCATTGGAAAGATGTCATACATAGGAGAATGCCAAAAAAAGTTCCAGAAAATTGGTATTGTACCATTTGGTCCACAACAAAAAAGGTTTGTGGTTATTTAAATTATTAATCCTAGAATGAAAGAGTCTAAAACATAGTAAAAATTATATGCAGCAAAACTACAAATTTAAATTCAGTGACCAGGTCATGAAGTATTACTCATATTCTTAGGCTGTATATGACAGTATTAGCAACTACTAAATATTCTTCAGAAAATGCAAATTAAACTTGGTGTAATACCTGTTGTTAGGAAATCCATTAGTTAAATTAAATTATTGTACTTCTAAGTGTAATGGGACAGCAGTTATTAGCTCTCTTTTCATCTAGTATTGTGCCTCTAGAGTGTTTAACCATCATCCATGACATCACTTTGGCCCTTTGTGTCTTTCTTTGTACCATATATCAGGCCAAATATGCTGCAGATTTTTTTTACACTATCCTCATATTTTAACAACAGTTTCAATCTCAACCCACATCCCAGCCTCCTCTGCTGTGGCTTTGCCCAACCTCATGCTCTCATGCCAAACCATGAAGAGCACAAACTGAGGGCATTTTTTCCACCTGGCAAGTCTAACCATATGATAGATCTCAGTGGTTACGTCCTGTCACCTGGCACAGCCATGTTTCAGTCATTGTTTTATGAACTTCACATAAAGCACTCCCCCCTGTCAAATCAGTCTCTCGACTTCCTTCCAAGCTCCTCCTTCAACTGCCAGTACCGCTTTTCATTCTCAATATGGCCTCTCATCTGCACCTTTCACACGCAAAATACATTTCCAAAAATCCTACCCACAAAATCATTCTCCTCTCTTTCCACATCTTTCCTCCAGACCAACCTGAGCTTCTGTGCCTACAGAAATGCTGGACTGACAATGGGAAGCTTCTTCATTGTTCACATCTCTCTTCCATTCTTCCCCCACATAACAAAGCTATTACTTTCCTCACTTGACGTTACACAAAATGGCCGTTTGTCACTCTCTTGTATTTCATACCTTGCTCGTAACTCTGTTTGCTCGTTATTGATAGGCGCGGTGGCAAGAACTCTCTTCCCGCTCAGAAAATGGCGATTGCTAGAGATGGTAGTTAATAATATTAATGAGGTTTTATTGGCTGAGACTTTTAGATGCCATTTTTTTACAGTTTGTCCTGTAAAGCAGGTATAAGAATTGGAGAATACAGGCAAGAGATTACTTGTTCAAGAACATTTGCAAGAATGCCATATGGTTGTATTAGAAGAAATCCTGTAAAATTCTTGAAAATTTTATCTGTTTTCAATATTGTAGGCATTGTCAGCATACTAGCAAAGAATATGAGGCAAAACTGCAATCGAATGAGAAAGAAGGTTCAATTCCTTCAGCATCTTAGACCCAGGTAGGCAACCTTGAAATTTAAAGTAAATTCTTATTTTATTTTCCTTGTTGGGTGGTATTCTTACCTGAAACCTTTGAACAATGTAGTGAAAACCATGGATTTTAATCATGGATTAAAACCTGAGCATTATTCAAGGAAATATTCTCTATCTGTGGTTTCTAATTAAATTTGTTTCTTCATTTTTACTTCACATAATTTTATGCTAATTTTAAACCCCCAATTTTGGAGGAATTTCTGCTTTAGCTGTAGCAAAGTATTGGTTATTCACCTAATCGGAATTAATTTGGATTGACTACTTGTACAAAAACAAATATAGCTCCTTTCAATTTCCAACTTTTTTACTAAAGAATCAAATGATTATGGATAAGTCATAGAAATATTGAGAATCTAAAAGCAGACACAGTTGGGGGGTGGGTTTTTTTATCTGGTGGGGTTATTTTTTGCATCCAGTACTATGGTTTAGCTAGAGCCTTCCTGAGGGTAATATAATAGTGGTGCTAGAGCAACTACATGGTGGGGCAGGGGAGATGGCTGATGTGATGGTTTCACCCCAGAAAGGGAAAAATTCCCTTTGTGAAAATGGAGGGTTTACAGTGTGGAAGGCAGGGGAGTGTTTAAAAGCACTTGCACTCTTTGTCTGTGGAAAACAGGCCAGCAGCTGGGCTTTTTAAAAGCATTTTCACACTTTCTGCTTGTGGTAAGCTGGCCTACATTTCTCACAGGCAGGAGAATGTGTGAAAGTGTTTGCAAGTAGCTTGGCTTTCTGCAAGAGAGGAGAGCAGAAGGCCTGTTTGAAATCCTGCCATGCGAGTTTGTTATGGCTCTAACTGTAGCTCTGAACAGAAGTGTGATGCAGAAATTGTTGGATTGAGTCTCTCTGGCATATATTATGCAGGAGTTTAGACAAGGATATTGATGATGGTCCTTTTCTTGCTCTAAAGTGCATGACTGCAGACAATCTAGAAGGAGGAGTAGCCTAGCAGAACCTCTTTACTTAGGAGAGATTTTGATCAATTTTTACTATGCAACAATATGTTATGGCAGTAAGGATTATCCTGAAAGAAGCCATTAGAATAAATTCCTGGTTTTAATCAACTTTGCCACTGCTTGAGCATTTTATATTGAGCTGCAAGTGCTCAGCCACTAGCAGAAAATGCAGTTTGGCTTAGGCTCACCTAATAAAGTTGCAGCCAAAAGGGGCAGTGCTTCTCTGTACCAGCTGCAGAGACCATGAAGCAACGTGGCCCTCCAGATCCCCCTGCTTTAGATGGGTATCAGACCGGTAAGGAGGTGGGAGGGGGGACAGGAAACCTTTCTGAGGGGTAACTTGCTAGTGCCAGCATGAAGGAGAGAGCCAGGCTTAGGTAGCTGTGAATGAATGACATCCTAAATCCTTTAGCAGCTGTAAGCTTAATTAAGCCCTTGCATGACTGTGTTGATTAAGTGCTTTTGAAGATTTTCTTTTAAATAAATGTTTGCCTATGTAGGCTAGTGTCCTCACCTATTTCAAATAAGAACCCCAAAGCATATTTAATTGAGGACCAACGCTTAGTAGCAATTACCTGTGTAGTGGAATAAAATGTTGATGGTGGGATTTACCACCACTGTCTATCAGAGCTGGAGCCTGCTGAACCTGAAATCCAAACACATGTTCTTTTTCAACTTTTTCCCTTTTTCAGCCTTCTTCTGTGAGCTGACAGTATTTTTTCTGGTGTATAAGTGCCAATTAGCTTTTAAATATATTCCAAATTGTCCCAAATACAAAGGAGTCTTGCAGCTGTATGAAGGGAAAAATGCAGGATGCCAGAGGCCCTTCTGTTTTCCTCCTGCGGTGGGTCCTGGAATTTCTGCTGTGGAACCTGTTCCCTGTTCAGCTCACGTGTTCATCAAAGAACTTGATTGCTGCACTTTTTACCAGCCACTTAGGTCTTCCTGTGCCTTTTTTGAAAGGGCTAGAAAGCTTAGTCAGAAACTTAGTCTGAAAACAAACGTGAGACAAGTATTTCTTTTGAATTTTAATTGCTGGAAGGAAAAAGCCAACATGTTTGGGCCAGTGTGATCATTTTGAATTTGTCAGAAATCAGTTTTGATGGACAGGTTTCAGAAACTTAGGAAAAGAAATTACCATAAGCGTTGTGTTGTTTCCTGTATTGTTAAAAAGTGAAAATAATAAACCTCATAACCCCTTCTGTGTCTCAATAAAAAATCTGAATTTAGCATGCTATGCTCTACAAAGGTACAGAGACCCTACTGAGTACCTCTCACCACTATCCATGCTAAGCATAAAGCGTGAGCTTTGGCACTGCCTAGGCAGACCACCCACATAAAATTATCTCCTGTTGATGAGTCCAAGAGTAATGTCTTTTATCCTCAGGGACTTTGCAGAGTTCTCACAGAAATCACCAAGAAGCTGCGCATTTCATGTCAAAAGCAAGGTACCACTCAGCTAAATAATGGGTCGTTTCATTCCATTACAGATGTAGTGAAGATGATAAAGATCTTACGGATCAGCATCTTCTTTCACGACTTTATTCTGTAGAGAAGAATCAATGTCTTCGGTGTGGTGTAAATTGCCTTATTTGAAGCAGTTGCATAATGTTATGTAGTTCTGTTCATAATAAATGCCAGTTTCTTGTTATGCACTTTTTGATTTTTCCTTTTCTCTCTCTTCTCAGCATGTTTTGGTTTATTTTCCTCCCTTCAGTGCAATTTTTCTCTTAGTGCTGAAAAATTAAATTTGTCTATTGTACTTGGATGCCAGCAATAGTTTGTGTAGCAAGCAAAATGGCATATGCTAGAATGTTTGTCTTCTATGTCAGAAGGAAAGAGTGTGAGGATGCTTAAATGATTTTCCACAGTTTAGCAGCTATTCAGTCTTGGAGATGGCTCCTTGTTCTTGGAGCGTTTTAAGAGTACTAAGCTAAAAGTTCATTAGGGTATTGTCACACTGCAGTTCCTATGCTGAACCAACTTTTAACTGGCCAATTTTACAGAAGGGTCCACTTTGCCAGGGATATCAAAAGCACACGCCACATTCACAGTGAACAAGAAGATAAAATATTTTGGAACAGTTTATGGTCTGCACACAATCCAAGGCTAGAACTAGATCACACATGCTTTCTACAAGCAGCATGATACACAAACTTCCATGAAATATCTCAGGAAATCGAAAGCAGACATTTCCCCTAAGTGCAGTGATGGTGTTCACATGCAAATCAAATGTACAGCTACTGAAAAGTTTGGGCTTCACTGTCAACTGTTTTCTTGGGGTGGCGGGTAGGTGGGTCTGTTTGGTTTTATAGTATGCTTGTGGTTAGTACCTCTCTTTTGAACTAGCTGCTTTGGGCATGTTTACCCGGGCACAAAGAGATTCTGCAAGCAGGATACATAGCATGTAAACTTACAAAGGAACTGTTAAATGTTAAATGGTTGCTACACACAAAAGACATTCTGGATTTAAGAAGCTATTAGGCTAAATACCACCCTGGTAAGAGAGTCTTTACTAGCCAGGCAGCCACCAGGCAGAAGGAGAAAGGTTAGACTAACTAGCCTCCCTGGCTTTTTTCCTTTAAGATTTTATACCTTTCCAAATGGGTTTTGCCCTCTTGAATTCTTGAACTACTAAGAACCCCTGTCTCAACAGGGGCTTTAATTTTACACTTTTTACCTCTTTACAGACTTCTTGCTTAGCTCTTTCTTAGCAGTCTGAGTCGAGGGTAAACAGCTGGGCCATGTCAGAGCTGGATGCTTGGTGTACCAGCAGGTAAGCCTTGGTGAGTCTTCAGCAGGGGCTACAGGCAGAGAGGGTTACACAACCACAAAGAAGTCGACCTCCTTTGTGAAGAAAATGTAATTGTCACAGGTGTCCTGTGATAGCCAGCAAAACTCGAATGATGACATGTCTTAGCTACTTTCCCTACATCTGACATCTGCTGTCAAGATAACAGCAACAAACTGCACCAAGGTTATAGTCAGGCCTGGGTTATCTGAGGCAAGCCATTACGTGATGCATGTGACAGGGGACCTTTCACGTCAGACTCTCAGAGGTTGCTTTTGTGGTCAGTGTTACCTCCTCGGGTTACAAGCTACTTAAATTTGCTCTAAATGTAATTTTGTTCAAGCTTCCTATTTGCTGTAATAAACGTACTGTTATATAAAAATTGTCTTTTTTCCCTAAATTTATTTCCATACTTTGCAAGAGGCAATACTCTGATTAGCTAATTGTGTGGATCTAAGTTCATGAGTTACTGTGATACTGTTATGAAAAAAAGGCTGTCTGTGAATCTAAACTGTATTAGCACTAAATTTGTGCATACCAAAGGAAAAACTAGCACAGCTAATGGGCAAAGCATTCTTTAGAAGGTCTTTCAAAGCATTTTTCTGTATTTCAGAGGATTTATGGCCAAATAATTTTTTAAGCCTGTCAGGTGTCAGGCTCCACATATACTCCTTGATTGAAGAAATAACAGGCAAGCTTGTTATTTTTTTGTTGCAATGTAATTTCTCCCACTTTGCTCAACCAACAACCTAGTCAAGCGTGCAGCGGGGCTACAAGCCTTTATAATGAGGTAGTAAAGATGTTTCAATATTTTTTAAATATAACTTCAAAAATTTTAAATAATGTAAGATTTAAGTTAACTGAGTATCCCAAAAGCACCAGCTACAAAAGGATAGGAAAGACTCACAACACATTCTGTACCGTGTTAATTTGCTAGAATTGGAGCCAACTGGCTTTCATTGTGCTGTGACTTACAGGGATGTTGGAATTTTCCTGGTAGCTGGGTATGTGTTCTAGGGGTGGAATTGGACAGATGCTGGATTTTTTAAGCATTGGATGGCTTATAGGACCTAGTTAAACTTAAGCTTCTTAAGATTTGACAGAGAAATAAGAAAAAGTGCCTTATGGCTCACAGGAGTTCTATAAGAAAGCAGGTGTTGGGGTGTTAGTAGTTGTGCTGCATGATGCAGAAAGGAACGTTTAAATGCACGCTGGTTGTTTGACTTTATTACTTTATGCAAAAGGTGCTCTGACCACCAGACCTTCGTGATTTTTCTGCTTGGGTATGATTAACAAAAAATGCTCTAAGAACTGTAAGTTACTACAGCTGTTCCATAGTAATTATGTACAATTTAATGAGCTAACCTATGTTGACCACTACTGTCATGCATTCCATAAAGTTGGTTAAAGAATTTGGTTTTAATTGAAGCACAAGTTAAATACATTGAATTTAGGGGTGAATTACTAAATAATATGGAAAGATTTGTGGTAATTGGTTGCTTTTGTAATCATTATTTCAGTCTGGAATAAGAGGGGAAGAGATCTCCAGGAGGAAAAATAGTTGACCTTACAAAGGATCAAGCGTTGTTTTATATAGTGCTAAAACTTTTCTTAGTATTTTCTTGTACTGATAATAGGATATACATTCCCTTTTGGCAGGAATATGTTACAAAAAGGCTAAAAAAATTCCAATGAATATATATAGCTTCCTATTAATTTATGTCTGGAAAGTAGAGCTTACTTTTGTCACCCAGAGATGAGCGAGTTTAACTGTGCTTAGGCATATCACAGCTTGGTTAAGTCCATGTACTTGCTAAAATCAAGAAACGAAATACATTCTTCAGCCGTAATGCATTCAAAGGGAGTAGGTGTATGTAAGCCTCAATCCACTTCACGAAATTATGAATAAAAAAAGGGTCAGAGTAAAAGAGGAAAGCTGTAATGACATTAACCTCAAACATCTGCAATAGGTTGTCCTGGGGACTTTTATATTAGCTATTTGAAATAATTTTACAAATACTGTATTCAATCCAAATTAAAAAAAAAAAAAAAAGTAAAAAAGTTGTGTTTTAGAGGAAAAAGCAATTGTATGTTGAAAACAAAGCACATTCCTGTTTTAATCCTAACTTAGTAATTGGACTTTAGGCAAGCCAGCTGGTATATAATTCTCTTTTAAAACTAGGAGTGAAAGGGAGATGAATGCTTACTATCCAAGTTTTTCTAAATCCCTATCAAAAATAAGATTTGGAGCTTACTTTATTACGTTTTGAGAGAATGAGAGAACACGGCACGCTGTGCAATGACAGGGAATGGGGAGGGTGGGCTGCTCTGGGGCAGGAGTTACGACAAGAAATGCTGGACCAGGCCAGGTGGTAGGTATGAAGGCATCACGCTGGTACCTCTGACAGCAGCGCTGATTTGGGAGCAGCAGCTTCTTCCTCATGACAATTTCTGCCAGTGAAAGAGCTGCTTTTGTAATTTTTTTGAAAGAGCTTTTGTAATCTTTTTGAAAGAGCTGCTGTAATTTGTCCCACTCACCCGACTCATTTTTGGCATCACACACCGGAGCTTTATTTGAAAGCACCAAAAAAAAGTGAATCCCACTTCTGACATCAGCATTGCAGGAGTTCCACATCTCAGAAATACTAAGCCACTAGTACTTACAGACTTAGCTTTTGTAAGGTGTACTATTTTCCCAAGTGTGTACTTCATTTGAGGAATTGCCTCTAAAATAGGTGGATTTGTAAAGTCCTATAGTGCCGTAAGTATACCTGTGACATATTACGAAGAATCATTACCGCTTTCACAGCAGGATGTTATGCTTTACAGATCTATTAATGTTTTTTTTGCAAGAGTGAACGTGGGAACAAAGGGATACACTCCATACCATGCACATGCATTGGTATGGATTTGGAGGGTTATTTTTTCTTTTTTTTTTTCTGTTAAGTCTCTCAAGAAAATTAGGTTCTCAAGAAATAAATGAGACTTCACAAAGCCAGTTTAAAATCTAGAAGGCTTAAGAGGCATTCTGGGGACATGCTGGGGGGCATCTGGTCCACATATTAACAGATAATCTGACAAAGAAAAACATGACTTAAGTTTCTTGATGACAAAACGATAGAGCTAGGAAAATATCTCAATACTGAGTCTGAGTGATAAGCTTCATTGTCATGGGGAAAAATACTAACTGCATCACACAGTTTGTTTTAAATTACTCTTGACATTCTCAGTACAGAGATCTGGGAGTCAGTTTGCATAGTTGCAACACATAAGATCAGTGGTCTATGACATCCAAAAGACAAGTAGGACATTAACAATTCCTAGGAAAAAACTGAGGAAAAAATACATTTATACTACAGAGCAATTCTGTGGCATGCCCTCATCTTGCGTATTGTGGTGCTTCCAATGCACCTCAGAAAGTCTAAAACGGAGCAGAGACAGAAAAAGGAGGGGAAAAAATTAAAAAACAGTGATAAGAGATACAAAATGGTTTCTTCAGAAGAGATTAAGTAACTCACTTTCCAGGTTGAAAACAATTCAAGATGAGTAATATGACATCTCTAACAGCGTGAAATATGAATAAGGAAGGAGTAATTGCTGTTGGGTTTTTCTGATATTACAACTAGCTGGCACTCAGTGAAACCAGTTTTAAAGGAAACAGCCAAGAAGCACTTTACACACTGTGATTCCATCATGGCTATTCTTGCCACAGGATATGATGGAAGCAAGATGGCTCCAAAAGGCACGATCTGCACAGAGGCTTGGTGGCTGTGAAACATCTGGATTTGTGTGATCCATACGCAACCTTTGTGTCAGGAAGCTTCTCGGCTGTGGTCAGAGAAGGACAGGTCTGGGCGATCTCCTCCCAGAAGGATCACTAGCCAGTGTAGGGACAGGGTGACAATTATGGTGAATCTTGTATTCTTAAAGCTGTTGAAAAAAACAAAAGCCCTGCCAAATGAACTAAAACCCAGGTAACTAATAGCCATGAGTGGAGACTGAAACATCTTTGTGTGCAGAGAGCACAAGGCTCAAGCTTGTGCTTGTCAAGAAAACACACATCTAAATCATTTTAATTACAATACAGTATTTTTTTCTGCTGATGAATGGTAAAAAAAATGCTAGCGTGGGAATGGATGTTTTTCCCGTTATCTTTGACATCCAGATTGTTCAAAAGCAGTGGCACTTCCAAAGCAGATGCTAGAATCTTGCATAAACCCTGCACTGAACTGAACTTCGAAGTGTTACTTCTTGTGTATGCGCGCGTTGAGCGTTCAGCAGCAATGCTGTGTCAGCCAGGCACATCAGCAAGCTCAGGTATTTCAGAGCAAGGAACAGCTTTAATGCTCCAAAACACACAAAGGGAGATGTGTTTTCACCCTACCAGTCATGCACACCAGCTGTAGGCTGAGGTCTGCCCTGACTGAACCAGATGTTACTGCCTGCTGTATCGCCGCATGCACAATACTTCAAAATACAAACTTCAAAATTCAAACCTTACCCAGCAGCAGGTGCTTGCCATTTACTCGCTCCTGATTCGCTCCACTGATCCAGTAGATCACAGCGATCTTGGGAGCCGCCCCCTAGGCAGGCACAGAGCCCGGAGAACCAGACGGGGCTTTCACACCAAGCTGCCAAGAAGCTGGCAGCGCTGGTGGGCGGCTGCTGGGCAGAGCTGCCACGCCGGCACGGCCGCCCCCCGGCTGCTCCCACACAGCGAGCACGTGCCGAAGGGGCTCCTCGTTCAGGCGTCACACCGCAGCGTGGCTTGTGTCTACAAGGCAGCCTTCGAAGTCAGCTGGCAGCTGCACGCTATCTAGCATGCAGAGGGTGAGAGAGGAAAAACAAACGCAGTCCTTCGTGAAATCTTCAGGGGAACCTGAAAACCACAGCTCTTCAACGCAAGCTCGTAGCCATATACACTAACTGCATGACACTGTACCAGCAGGAACATCTCCTACTTAGAATGGCTTATTTAGGAGATGATTTAGACGTGGTTCATAATCCACTGTTGATGTTTAAGCATCAGCTACTGCAACCAAATTCACCCTTTCGTGTATCAGTTACGCTGTTTTAAAATACTAGTTATCCTAAGACAGTTAAGATTAACAATTATATTTAAACCACAGAATTAAGCCAAACAAAATTATTTTGGCATTAGCTTTATAGAGAGAGTAGACAGGAATGTACAGCATTCTGTATAAGGAATGAATTGAAAATTTTTGGGTTTAGAAGCTCTTCACGCCAAGATTGCATATCCTGAAAACAGAGTCCGACATCATCACTGAGGAACTGGCAAACCACCACCACAAAGGTTACATATGCTATGGATTTTTAATCCTGAATAAAGTACTTTGAGTTCTGGCAAAAGAAATCTATCAAACTCTCCATTTCTCTTTAATCTTAAGATTTTTGTCTTGTTTCAATAATAAGTGAAAATTATATTTGATTGACTATCCTTTATATCAGATAACTGTCCAATGTCTTTCTCATACATCCTTTGTTTACTGTGGTACTGCATTATGAAAGTAGCTCACACAAGACTTGCTTTTTAGTTTTGCAAAGCCATGCTTCTGCTAAACAGAAGACACACTGACCGCACGTTGAAACTACGTAGTACCATTCTGCCATGTATATTAAAGTCTCAGGAAATTTTGTATTGCTCAATCAAAAAAAATAACTAAGTAAAAATGAGTAAACAAGCAGTATTAAAACAGTAACATATAAGTAGCACAGTAACAGGTATTCGTTAACATTAAAGAGAACAAACAGAAACAAACGCTTTAAATCATGGTTGTTAACGTCAGATTCCTTAAGTATTATACTGTTTTCATGTATCTGGAGTAAATACATACAAATGGTGTCTCCAAGGGATTATCGCCTGCTCTCCAGCAGCTCTCTCAATAGCTGTTAGAGTCAAGATTTCGTTTATTTTTCATCACATTTTATTACCTGAACAGTTAAGGATTTCTGGTTTTGCTATATTGCTTGATTTTGGCTAAATAAAAATACTAGTTGTTTTATTTTCCTCATCAATTGGAAACAATAATTCCCTTCGTGGTCTTATGAACTGGAAATCTGTGCCCTGGCCAAGGTCATTCATATATAAGACTCCCTGGTGTTCCTTGGTTCACGTTCTCATGCAGGTGCTCAAAGAAGCCTCAAAACTTTTGTCTGGTGCTGGTGGTTTATGTCCAGTTCCTACATCAGCAAAGAAAATACCTTAAGTATTGAGTATGAGTATCAATATGAAGTACTGAGAATACGAGTAAACTGTGTCCAATATGAGCATATCTGTGTCCAAACCTGCATTGGCTTAGCTGAACTGGGGCAAACCCATACGAACAGAGCCGAGGCAAGAGCCCGAAATAGCAACGAGATGCAAATTGTCCCATTTATTGCCTTGAGATTAAAATCCAAGCGTCATTTGTTGGTTTTTACAAAGAATTTAATAAGTGACCAAACAGAAAAAATTAAGAAAGAAAAAAATATTTATAGTGCTATTGTCTCCCTGAAGAGGCTACAGCGATACCTTACTCTGGCTGCAGGTCAGAAAGCCTGGCTGCACAGGGCCTTGCTGCGTGCCTGGCGGGGGGGAGCCCGCTGCGTGTGCGCCCTGCAGCGCCCACAGGCTGAACGAGGCCCTCACCAAGGGCCGCGGAACGAGGAGTCCAGCACGGGGAAAACAAACAAGTCTTCCAGCGTCCAGCAAACAGTGGGCAAGTCAGAGTTTCTTCTTGAATCGCCAGGAGGCAAGAGATTCGTGGACGCGTTGGAATATTACATTCGATTTCCCCAGGCTTGTGCGTATCAGCTTAATTTTCATTAAGCTAATCAAATTACTTTTCATTTACACATTTCTTTTTCATGTAGATGTGTTCCAAACAACTTTAGTAGGAACAAACCCCTGGAAAGGTCTGATTGTGTATTTACTTGGGACTATGAACATGCCTGCTAGTTTGGGGAAAGACAAAAATATTCAGGGCCGGGATTTTTGGTAGAGCTTTACCAGCTTTTAGAGCTGAGGCACATTTTCACAAGCCCCTTCTCTGTGTTCACGCACGTTAGTAGCAACTGACTCGAGGGTAATGCTACTGGCTCCTTTCAACTGGCCATGCAACCGCTTATTTTTACGAAATTGTGAAAGCAGTTAAAAGTTTTGTTTTTTTTCCATAAATGGTCATAGTGACTCATTCAGACTCATTTCCTAGTGTTAAAGGTGTAAGAGTTAATTTTTTTTAATGTAGTTAAAATTTAGTTTGAGGAATAAAATAAAATTTACTTAGCTTTACAATAAATACTGAGTTAATTCATGTCCATATTATATCATAATTAATGAACATATTGATATTATGAATAATATCATAATTAATGAACATATAGGTATGACGGCCTATAGGACAACTTCAGGGTTTTTTTAATGCCGATGTCTTTGTGGGTAGGTCAGATTGTAAACATACATGACTGGAAATACAAATGGTAATGCAAAGTGAAATTCATACTGTGCTTTTTGAAGAGCAGAGAGGGACCAGGAAAACAGTTGGCTTGGTTAATGATTTAAGAAAATATGGTGTGTCTTAGCTGGAAATACATGTAAACATAAAACAACGAGGGTCTGTCACATTTTCTTCGTGCATTCACGGTTCTTAGTTCTTTATATCTAGACACATTGTTTTCAGGAACAATAACCCTGCCGACAGCTCTAAGGCACCTGGATTGAGTTAGAAATGCCCCAAAGTCATGTAAGTGCAGTATGAGCAAGCTGCTCATGGGTAACGAGGCTGCTGCTATGAAATCAAGAGACTGGAAAAAAATCTACTCTGACACAAGGTGCTGCTAATGGGAGATGTGCAGGAAAAGGGAAGGAAAAGGACTGAATTCCCACAGCTATTTACTAAATCAGGGGTTCAGCCCACACATTGCCACTGCAAACTGAACGTGACCCAACTTTGAGAAAATACCAGTTTCCAATACCCTATTAAATTAACAGCTATGACTGTGAACTCTCCTGTATTTAACACCTAAGGATACGATGGAAAGCCAAAGAACTTTAAATTGTTTGATGGTAAACCCACCTTGTTCTCAAGTAAAAAAAATGTCCTCTGAGAGATATTAACCAGAAGCAACAGAATGAAAAATTATACTCAATTTAGGAATCTTATGTAAACATAATATTACCTTAAACAGAGACATTAAACCTTTAAAACGACATTAAAGATATATTATATACACCTTTTATTTTCTCCTCTAAGAAACAACAAAAAAATACACTTTCTATTAAACGCTGTGTTTACCCACCTAAAATACTAATTTGAGGCAAGCTGTTTTGAAGAAAGTCTCATTTTCAGATCACTGGCTTCTGATAAAATGATTATTGCATTTCATATGATGAACGACTAATTACCCGTTCCCAGCATACAAAACGAGCAACTCCGAGCACTGTATTTTGCAAGCGCTAGGTCTGAAACAGGCGCTACCTTTCCAGCGTTTAAGTGGCACAGGGTTCAGTACTCTGCCCTCTGTGTCTGTTCTGTACTAGCTGGTCCCCAAACAGTGTCCTGTCAGGAAGGCAAACACACAAACAGATGCACATAATAATCCAAAATACATACAGCAGTACGTACACCACGCTCAGGACTGGCAGCAGTGCCTCAAGCGTGCAGCACAGCAAATGCCCAGAGACTGAGAACCAGGTAACGGCCAGAAACAGGAGCACAAGGCCCTCAGCCCAACCCAGCGTTCCAGTGTATTATTAAATACTTGATTACACCTAAGTAGAGTTCACTGGCACCACAGGAACTTTTGCAGCGAATGCTGAGAAACAGAGAGAGTCTCACTTTTCAGTAGCGTATCCACACTGCAGAGGTATTTACATTAACTTAGATCTTCAACTCCTAAGATGATCATTGCCTTACACAAATAAACAACCTATAGTATAAACATTCATTAAGATCCCCAAGAAAAACAAAACTTACTATAGCCTTACATACTTTTACTTGAGAAAATCCAGTATTATCCCAATTCCTCCCAAATAAAACCAAACCAAATATTTTTATTGGCAAGCTTATTGTTCAATACTTTGTGTCTCCCAGGTGTCTAGGCGTTGCTATTTCCTCAATGCCATAAGCCTCTTCCTGCATTTTCTCACTTGGAGACTTACCATTTATCCAAAATTTTCATTCATTCAGAAGAATTTTTATAGATGGAAAACCACCGCCACAGGAATCTGTTCCAGTTCTGTCATCTAAATCTTCTGCCTCTTGTTACTTGTGTAACTCACAACTATGAAACTTTGTATTTTCATGACGAATCTAAACAGCTTTGGAATGGCACACTAAAAAGCACTGCAATATAACTCCAGCAGACCTCAGGTATTTTCAGAGCTCTCTCATGACACCCACGAGAAGCGTTCTCTGTAATTTAAATTTTTGATAAAACGTCATTATCTGATTAACACACTCCTTTTTCAAGATCAGTTTTTCTGAAAGCAATCTTACTGTTTTGATTATTGTAAGGAGTATTTGGCTCTTTAAGCATCCTCATCTTTCCCCCATGTTTTTTTCCTCCTCATTTCAGCTGATTGCTCTGTACCCCTCCAAAATAATCTTCTCATTCATGCTGCTCTGCTGCTAGTCCACTAAACCAATAAGGTCTTCAAGAATTTTCTACTTGGCAAGTTAGTAATTTTTCACCTCCAACAATTATGTCAGGAATGCTTTTATGCTATCAACTTCATCGTGGTTTTTGCTCCCTTATAGCCAAAAGCCCAAAATAAACACAGTGCTGTGAAATGAAATGACACAGGTGAGAATATGAGAATCCCTAATGGAAGGCAACATTTTGAACGAGACAGAGAAGGCGATGCAAACAGTAGGAAATACTCTTCAGCAGTTTTGCCAGTGTAGGTCTTTTCTTACAGCTAATAATAATGCAACATTTCACTTATCTGGATCTTTTCTTCATAAACAGGAGGCTTTTGTCATGACATGCACAACCTGAGAACTAAGGCAAAATACACAAAACCTATTATTAACAGTCAAGGCATCATTCAAGCTTTTACCCAAGTTTGTCAGCTTTAACCTTCTGCACTTAAATGTAGCTATTTTAAATATCTGCAGTTTCACTGAATCATTTTCTTCCAAAATGACTGAAGAGACCCAGCGTGGGCAAGTCAGAATATTGGTCTAAACTGGTACCATGAAACAGTTTTGAAAAACAGTTACATATGCTTACTTACGTGTCTGGCTAGGTTCTTCAGTTCTTTTCCCCTGAATAGTTCAGTATTATTCCAGACACTACTAATGAAGCATGACAAAAATATGAGTTTTCCAGCATATCACTTTCAGACAAAACCAAGTGAGAGGTGAGTTCTACAGGTAACTTTTAATGCAAGTCTTGAATATTTGAGAAGATTCCGATGTTTTTTCCTTCCCAGTACATGTGATTGCATTTACTTACATACACTTTTACCTTTTGCTATACATTTATATTAGTTATTGTCTGTTACCCTTTTCATTCTTAAACAATAGCACAAATGGTTTACAGTCATGACACCTCACAATAGCCTTGCCTGCTATTTATGCAAAAATCAAGAAAAATTAAGCCTAAATGGTTTTGGGTTTGTTTTTTTTTAATCTTCTGGCAACTCAGGATTCTCTCCTCATTCATTAATAGCTGTGCCTGGCAGAACACACCGAAGGTGCCAATACTTGTGACTAATCTAGATGAAGTTCAAGTTAGCTGACAGGAGATAATTGTCTTCGGTTCTTCATTCAGCTCTTATTCATCCCAGGTATCTCCATATTTATTTACTTTAACTAAAGAAAAGAAGAAAAAGTAGTCACATACGACTTCACTTAACTGCAAAAGTTTATCTTATACAGTGCCAGAAAGTATGATGAAATGTACTATCATTGCATTTGTGGAGTGGAGGGAGCGTCAGTCACAGCACAACAGACAATCTAATTAAAGCTACTTTTAAATAAATGGGGAGAAGAGTTTGTTAATCATTATTCTTTAATGAACTAATATTCAGTCAAGAGGCCTACTGTGCTAATTCCTGCTCTACAGAATTTGTAATTACTTGTGGATGAAACAGACAATTGGAGGAAACAGGCAAGGAATGTTATGATAAATAATGTGGCTACATAATCTGGTTACGTGCACAATTGGATGGATTCAGGATAGTTAAAAACACGTTCAAAGACAAACAAACAGAAATCAGTAATCCCTGCTAGGAAACTACTCGGCCTTTATTATTTGGCAACTTCCTTTAGTACAGGACTGACTCAGAGAGTAAAAAAACCAGGGTACTGATCATAACAGATTTAATCAGAAGTACGTCATGCGTAACTGAACAATGACCAGAAAGTGAAAAGATGCTCTGTTGAAAGTGAGCTGAAAAGTAGCCTGTAAGTGATGCCACCACTGACAGGGTAAAGGATGGATCTACATGATCCAGTAGCAATGCTGACACTAGTCAGACACCCCTTCCTAAATCTACTTGTAAATCAATTACTAAGCCCACTGTTTATTAATACCTATGTGCAGCAGAACGTGTAGTCCTTGTTTCAGTGAGATGTCAGCAAACTTGGCATAACGCACTGACAAATCTCTTTTAAGCTGATTGATACTGTAGTAACACAATGAGAAGCTCTCTCAAAATACAGTTTGATCTCCATTTCTATTAACCATGGTAGCTGAGCAGGCTGTGCTTATTCCCTGGAAAATGGTCCAGTCCAGATCACTATGCAGATGGACATATTTGTATGGCTACAATGAACGGAGAAGGCACCAGCAGATAGAAGACGCTTAAAACTGGTTTAAACATGGTTTGTTTTGCCTTACGTCCTTGCAACAGAGGGCAGAAACCAGTCTCCTATTTACTAGTCTGGTTCCTATGATACAGAGATAAGAGGATGAACAAAGGGGTAATGACTCGGGATGTACAAACAGGCATACAAGTAACATGTCCAAAGTGACACAAAAAGCTAAATCACATCGTAGCCCACATCATCAGTTAGAATCCCTGAACTGTAGATTTAAATGTACTTCCACTTGTAAAACATTTCTGAATTTTTTTATTCCCTCCTTACTCTTTTTTTCCCTAAAAATATACTCTTTAAAGTTTATTTACAGATCTCCTGCGCTGCTCAGTGTAGTTCTATTCTCAAAGCCCAAGCGTAACCATCAAACGGAACACAGAAACATAACAGACAGAATGCAGCATTTGAACAACATTTCATAGAGATCTTTTATAGACTTCAAATAACTAAAGCTAAAATAATGAATGCATATTCTCATTTCACAGCCACAAGATTTGCTGTGGAATATAGCAAGGTTTGCAGAATGCTGTTTTAAGATTTCTCTGTATGATTTTCAACTGACACTTCTGGGTTTTCTATTTGTGGAGAAATATCTTGAAAAAGAAACATTGTGTAAAATCAAGTGTCAGCTGATAGAATTTAGAAGCAATATGAAACTGTATCTTCAATAATTTTTGATGTCTCATTTCACATGGTCATGTGGTAAGATGAAAAGGCTTTCATCCTTGAAATAACAGATTTAAATCATTACCCAATAATTGTTACAGATTTTATTTCAAGATCACGCAGATCTGTCCAAAGACATGATGTGGAGAAAGTAGTTCACAACATGAAACTGACACTCTTCAGCAACACTGTTCCAAAGCTTACTACTACTGCTTCAGAACTTTTTGCTTTAATACACTTTTCTATACTTATTACACCTCTTATGCCTAATAGCAGACCTTTAGCTATTCTTACAAATCGTGTTGCAACATAATAAACAAGACTGGACACTGCGTACAGACCTAAACAGTTCCAGCTGACTAGTCCAGCAGCATGTTAAATGGTAAAACATTCCTCTTGGTAACATCATTTTCAGAGATGGCACAATAAATTTAAGCAGTTCTAGAGCAAGAATGTAAGATTTGTTTCTGTGTCTCCTTTCCAAAAAAACTGACTGAGTCAAAAAGTTGACTAAATGACATCTTATTCTTCAGGACATTACATTCCTATTTTGCTATGTAAAGTTTTGTTTTTCACTGTGAAAACAAATGTCAATATTGCTGCCAAACACCGTTTCCTTCCTTTGAGTTTTAATGTAGAAAATGAACCTCTACAAACAATGCCTCTATAGAAATCCACTAATTCCACATGAAACAATTCATAAAAATAAATACCCTCCCCTTCAAAACCATCAGCCATGTGCTCTATTTTGAGAGAACAATGCTATCTAAAACATACATCCCCTCCCACAGCTAAAACTCTTTGGTATAGCTCTGAGGTCAGAGAATTCTTTGTTGAAAGAGGTTGCTCCCTGTAGCCAACAAACCAAAAGTTCTGAGATTTCTTCAGTCTGGCACCACGCAACATGGCTACAGAAGAGGAATTATAATTTGGTACTGTAAGATCATTAGTTTTAAAAAAGACTTAATAGGAAATCTGAAACTACAGACCACATATCACATGTAACATACCTGCAGATACTGTAAAAATAAGTTGCTTAAAGGTTAAGCAGAATTAAGCCTTGGGTTTGTAACCATTTTTAACATTATTGCCAATAATCTGAATTTACTACCTATTTCTGTATATCAGTATATTACCTTCCTTAGCTGCTTTTTCCTGTGAAAATTTGCTTGGAGTTTCTGCCTTTGGTGGTAGCATTACCTCATATGTCTCTCTGTGCTTATTCCTTAATTCCTCATACGTGATGCCTTTTTTTTTACGACTTTCTTCTGGAATTGGATCAGGATCTGAAAACAAAACAAACATCAAAATACTGGAAATGGCATCACACACCAAGACTTAGCTACAACCTGTTCTCGTATGCCAGTTAATTACAGCTCAATCCTAAATGAAAAGGAGCATGACAGCTGCAATTCTAAATGCAACTGAGAATGCATGTGGTCTTTGATTAATCCGTTCCTTTTATCCTTTCCATTTTGCCAAACTGCTTTGGAAGACTGGCAGTTAACTCCTTTTCTTCATTCTACCCAATGGAAATCCTAAAAAAGTTGGCGGATAAAATAGTTCTGGTCACTTTATGTAAAATTTATGATAATCATACGTTTGATATATTTATGATTTCTGAAGAGAAATCTAGGTGAAGCTCAAGGGTTTACATTCAGGCTTTAAATTCTGCTTTCAAAGAGTTAGGACTACATCCATCACGTGTTACCTGACAAACATTTTATCCTTTTATCTACATTAGTAATGCAGATTCTTGGTTCTGTAATTAAGGTTCTACGAACTCTTGATATTTGCGATGAGGTGTAATTACAGTTTTCTTGACATATTTACATCTGACACTTTACTGAGTTGCATGAAAGGGCTTTTTTGTGAAATAAAACCTTTTCCATCAAGGAGTTAAAAAATCCAAACTAATTCAAGGTATGAAACTCTGCATTTTTAACAGTAACTTCCTTCTTTGTCTACCAGAGACACCTGAACTCAGAGTCGTGTGTTTCCCCTGCAATAGCTGAGGACAGAATTCATACTGGGAGAAGAGCAGCTGCACAGAACAGTACTTGAAAACCACTTTAGTTCTCTGTGAGAAAATCAGCTGTTGCCAGACAGAACACAATATGCATTCAGTTCTCAGAAGATCTGAACGTTTGTCACATTATAAAAACCAGTCCAATGTCACTGAATTACAGAGGTATACAGTTACAGCACCAGCACTAGTGAAAATGAAATAACCTCAGAAAGGCTAGAACACAAACAGCAGAGACTAATTCACCTTATTTTCAATCAAAAAGAACTTCAAGTCAGGCTGAACTTTTTGCAGGTTTAGCTTCACAACAGATTAAACCTCCTAAGTTAATTTACAATCTCTACTTGCAATTAGAGCTACAAACCAGGACCCCCCCCTGAATTTAGTTTACAGTTAGAACACAAAATAATGTATTTTAGATATTTATCTTCCATGTAACAATTCTGGGAACTTCAAGGTGCTTCATTCAAAACCACTATATTGTACCATGTATTCTTGCATGGGATGAAAATACACAGTTTAGTAAGAGAAGTATCTAAGAGAAAAGCAAGAGTCATTGTACTACAAACTGCTAAATATCAAGACAGAACACACCTTGAACAGTGTAATCGGTAATTCCTGTGGGTGAAGATTCATTCAGAGAAGCACTGAATGGAATGGGTTCATAGCTTGATAGGGCTCTATCTGTTGAACTATAATCATCTGAATAGCTAGAAGAAAGTGGGAATCCAGCTCTTGGAGAAGAAGGTTCAGTAAATGACTGAGAAGGCATATCTGAAAATTCAGATTTCCGACTGGAACGGCTGGAAAATAATATAATTAAATATTAAATACATAAATATTACAGTTAAAAATGGAACTGTAAGAGTAACAATATGTGCAGTTCAAGAAAGTACTCTTGTATTTTGGATGGTTTAGCTTCCAAAATGAATTATCATCTTAAAAAAAAGTTTGGGTTTATTTTTTTTCCTTTATATTGCAAAGATCTAAATAGTCCCTTCACCAGTACCCTTCCCTTCCTCCCAGAAACTTAACTCATTCCTGACAATCTCCAGAAAAGACAAAAGAGACAAAGTATTTTGCACTTTGCAAGACAAAAATAACAATCCCTTCCCCCAGGGAATCTTCAGACAGAAAAAATGCATCAGACACAAATAGTACAGGGTGTGTCATGTCACCAGTGGTAGCATCAACTATAGTTATTTTTATAGGCCTTTTAGGAAAAAATTGCAATTCAAAACTCTTCATCACTAGAAGCTGCTGTAATTGATCAGTACCAAACAGCAGGAGAATGAAGAGCCATCTTGGGGAAATTAAAATACAAAGGTTTATTGAGTCGCTGAATTCAGCAGAAGCATTAATGAATTTTCTCTTAAGACAGAAATGTAAGATCATATGAAGAATATTCTGTAAAATGATGCCTGATATTCTAAAGCATTTGCTACATACTCAAAATGGCCCTGCAAACCACTACACAACATGCCTCTACCAAAGAATGCCACCACTTAGTGCCACTAGAATGTCTCCAGGGTATTTATTCATTTTTTACTTTAAATTTCTGCTTAGCTGTACTTCTAGTTTCATATCAAAACCACTTGCAATTAGTGTTTTATTCTCACACTAAACATACACAGCTAATCCATTTTATTGCCTTAATTATATTTTTAAAGTATATGCAAACACAGCTTTAAAGAATTATTTGATCTTTTAGCTCCCTACCTATTTTTTAACTGCAAATCAGAATTACCAACGTACATTAATTGGTAGGTGTAAATTACTCTGAAAATGTAATGATTTATGTTGCTGGCTTAAAAGGGTAGCATGTATGGACAATAATGCAATTTGAATGAATTTAAATTAATCATTCAATCAAGGAAAAAAAACCCAAAATTTATCACTTAGGAAATAAAATGGGCCATTTAATAGAATGGGCCATTGAAGGTTGAAGGGACTTACTGGTGCAGCAGAAGATGGCATTTAAACAAGGTCTCACCTAGAGTCAATACAGTTAATGATCATGACAATTTCTTATTAGAAACTGGAGGGGGATGAAGGGACAAGCCCTGCTCCCATTCAGCTGAGCTTATACAGTAAACGCATAAAGTGGTAATTCCTGAAATTTTATTTGATGCCATAAAAATGTAAACATTTCAGAATAAAGGTAAATCTTGCAGATAAAACTGTCATGAATTTATAAAATAATTAAGAATTTAATCAAATCCTTTATAAACATTTTACAATTCTTAGCACAAACACAGCAGGCCTGCTAATCACTATCCAAATACTATTCTCTCAGTTTTGAATCAAGGGTTTAAGTGAGATATTCCAAAAGTAGTTTGCAATTAAAAACCACTTGAAGTAGAAAACATTCTGGAAAAAACAGGAAATAGTTTTAGGAACCTGATGAGTTTCTCATATGTACAGCATAATGCTGTTGTTTAAATCCTTTACATCTGCAAACAGAAGTAAATTTGACCACCATGCTTCTTCCTGCACTGATATTGTTTACTGAGCTTTTTCCTTCAATAAACACTGAAATCATTTCCACCCTGTTCCTACTTCAATCAATCTAAACTATGGGAAAAACTTCCAGAATGTTACACTATTTTATTTTAGTTAACTTAGTTTACTTCTAAAGAGGCAGCTTCTGCTGTCACACTGTAAGTAAATTCCACAGGAAAACATCATCTTCATTTACAAGGAATAGCTTTTGCTAAGTAAAATGTTTCTTTTGCTACTCCTTGAAGTGGTTGGTTGTATGTAAAGAGCTCAAAATGCATGCTTCATAGTTGACCAACTGATACAGATACAGCTTCCTGAAAATGGGAGATTTGAGGTAACACGGGAAAGAGAGAAAGTGCAGTTCTGAAGGTCATTGAAAGCTGCAAACATAGCTTTGATCTGTTAGTGCATAAAATGTCCTCTTCGAGAGGAAGTTTTAAATTTAAAAGAGAATTAAATTCTTACTTATGTGAACTATGTCTCTGAGCTTGTCGTAGAACATCTCCTATTGGGGAATCCTTCAGGTTCTTAAATTTCTCGCTACATATTGGCAAGTAGGATATCTTTCCACCCATGTATCCACACATTCCAGCAACTTTTTAAAAGAAAAAAAGATGGGTTTATAAGTTGTATCACAATGTTCAACATAGTTTTAAAATAATAATTTCAAATAAATTATACAGTATCTTGAAAAAAAAACCAACAGTTTATATCTAAACCAAAACCACACACTAATCGTCCCTGCTGCTTCTGCAGACAAAGGGTACCAAAAACAAATGCAACAGCTGAATGAAGATACAGAGCAATGATTTAGACATGGCATGAGCATCAGATGATTTCAGCTAGTAGTAGATGAATCCACGGTGACAAAAAAAGGAAAATAATTGCAATCAGTTTTTGCCCAAAATCCAAAAATAACAATTAACTATCAAAGATGATAGTCAGGAGCAAACGAAGGTAGTAACTTCTGCTAATTTAATCCATCAGAAGAGTCAGACCTTGAAAAGGCTTTCACTAGGACGAAGAGAAGTCTAAAACTTAGCATTAGGCTCAGCATCTTCTGAAAAGGATTCTATGACATGGTTGCTGGAGGGCAAACAACTGAATTACCCGAACCCTCACAATCACTAGACAAATGCTTTCAATTTAGTGCATGAGCTGTTTTCATCGGCTGGACAGGACATAAGAATAAACGATCATGACAGTTCTTTCTGGGCTTAGATGATTTCCACCAACTGGCTCCTTCAAGTGTTATAAAGTGGGTCAAACGGAGTATGAAGCAGCATAAAGGATTCAACGGCAATTAATAGAAGTTTTGTTGTTGACTTCGTAGGAGGACTAGACCATTCTTTCATATGCAACGAGTATTTTCTAAATAGAAAGACTAAAGACTCAATCATCTTTAAGTCAAGAAAGAGTTAATTACCAGCAACATTTATCCCCCAAAGAGTTAATTACCAGTAAAATTAATCCCCCGAGGTCCTCACCCTATGGATTACATCACCTGGGAACCTATAAAAGGGGATTTTCCCCCTACTCTGCTGTACTGGTACTGAATTTGTGATTCCTAATGTTTGTATTTTCAAAAAGAGGTTAAAAATCCTCTTCCAAGGGAAAAAAGAACAGCCACAACTACGAGTGAAGTTTAAAAATGAGAAGTGTAAGGGTTTAGCTGTTTAGCAGGTCAAAAATTTGGAAGACCTCTCAAATACTATAAATATGCTCAAAGGGAAAAATGACAAGCTCCTAAAAGAAAAAACAGCACAAGAAGAATTCAAAAATAAAGCTAAGGAACAAATGTGATTAATCTTTAGGATGAACGACAACGAGAATGTCTCCTTTTCTTGAGGCCTTCCAGTCAAGCACAGTGGAAGCATTTCTCTGAAAGATGTTGCACCCCAAGTAATTACTGGCTAAAGTATCTGGTTTCTTGTATTACAGAACCAACAGCCAGATGATCCACATTTTTTGAGTTAGCACACTAAATTAGATATTGTTGTTCTCTGCTGCTTCTGTATTCGCTGTGACAAGACCTTAGAGAAGTTGACCAGAGATCAATAAAAGAGGCCAGGTCGCACTGCAAGCTGTCACGAAGTAGGACATATAGATCTTACTCTTCTTTGCCAAAGAGAGCCACGAGCTATTGGTCCTCCATCCACATTGAAGGGGATGCTGTCAATATGGTGTATCAGTAAGAACTAGAAGTTCCATTAAATTGTCAGAGTGCCTAGAAGACTACCGAGAAAAGTTATGAGTAAATTCCTGTAGGCAGGAGAACATCCTGGAATCTGAAAACTCCTATCTAACAAATGGAACACCTCTCAACTTGCAGACAAACGCAAGAGGGGCAAAGCATGGAAAGATGCAAGATAGAGACTAAAGAAAACCTGACTTTACTATGTTAGATATAAAAGACCTATTACTGTACTCAGGTACAGATACTGTTCAGAATAAGAATCTAACAACCACAAATGTCATACACCATTATCAAAGACAGACTACTGTAATCAACAAATGCAGAAGCAATATGCTCAGATCAGTGACACCAGAAAAGCAAGAACCGTCTTACTGTTGTTTAGCTATGAGCTAGCAGCAGTGCCTAGAATTGCATATGCTCTTTCAGAACTCATGGAGGAAAAAAACCCAAACCAAAACACAACTGCACTTCTTCCTTTAATGAGATTTCACTGCAGGCAGAATGTGCAGTTCAATTATGAGATATAATTTGGACCTGTAAACTCTGTCCCTGGCAATAGTTTTCAAGAAGATTCTGTAGAAAGTAGGTGCATCTGACCTAAGCAATATGAGGATGAAATGAAAACTGCTTAACTCAGGCCTTATACACTTATACACTATGTCCCAGAAAAATCCCCATATTTAAAATGCACATAAATCATATTATCTACTGAAAAACAATCAAAGCACATACTTTATGGAAAATTCTTCTAGTAGAAAATGAAAGTCCATATGCCTCCAGTATACATCAAAAACCAGAAGTATTTTGACTTATAACTTTAACATCAAGAATAGCTGGTCCAGTCCAGCTGCTCCTAATTTTTTCCCTTGATTTCAAAACTTAGTCCTATTAAATAGGAGGAACATGGCCCTTAACTAGGAATGTGTAGGCGCTATCAGGGAAACAGTAATTCTATTATTTATTAGAAATATTTGTGTTATACCATTGTTTGGCATTCAAAGAAAGCAAGCAGAATTTAACATAAACAAATGGCAGCCCTAGTCTCTCACATTCATTTATCTGCTTAAACAACACTTCCTTCACCACAAATAATGGGTTTTACTCTCTTCCCAATGAAGTAAACTGGAAGAGTAACTGGGTCTATCTGGGCAGATTGGCAAGATGGCAACTTCCTGTTTTACTGTCATGTATACATTGAAAAGGTTAATTTATTAATTTATTTATTATTAGACTTAATCCAAAATAATTCACATGAAATTGCTGTTTTCCTACAATTGTACGGTCATAACGTCCAGGAAAAAAAGGCACTAAAATAGCCTGAATGGGACAAGCGAGATGCATGAATAAAGACTTTCAAGTTAGGAAGGGAGGGGTGGGTGTACTCTGGCAAAGTAATTTAAAGTAAGCTTGTACAGCATCTATTTAAAATTATTTTATCTTAAATTTTTACATTACACTTGTCAAACAATTTTGTGGAAAGCCTATAAACAAAACTTATCCAAAATATGCTGCACAAATTCAAAGGTGGTGAATAAGTGAAGTGCTCTGCCTCTTGACATTGAACAAGCTCTTGCAGTATGAGATGCTGTAGTTAAGAAACATAGCTAAAAAGTTGCTGGCTGATAGGATGAACTGCAGGAAGGTGAAACATTCATTGGATATATCAGATCATTCATTCCTATCTTCAGGCACAGTTGTACAGATGTAAGCATTCCTTCTGTGACGGCCAGACTCTCCATCCGGGACAAGGCAATCCTGGGTAGACATACAAACCAGGAGACAAGAGGCTGGAGAGCAGCCCCATGGGAAGAGAACTGCGGGTTTGGGTTGATGGCAAGTTGAATATGAGTCAGCAACGTGCCCTGGCAGCCCAAAGGACCAGCTGTGTCCTGGGGTGCATCAAGCACAGCATAGCCAGCTGGTCAAGAGAGGCGACTGTCCCACTCGACACCGCACTGGTGCAGCCCCACCTCGAGTAACGTGTGCAGTTTTGGGCACCCTAATGTAGGAAGGACATCAAACTATTAAAGTGTGTCCAAGGGAAGGTGACCAAGATGGTGAGACTTAGGAGGAGCAGCTGAAGTCACTTGGTTTGTTCGGCTTGGAGAATACAAGGATGAGGGGTGACCTCATCGCAGTCTACAACTTCCTCAAGGCGGGCAGTGGAGGGGGAGGTCCTGATCTCTCGCTGGGGACCAGTGATAGGATGCAAGGAAACAGAATGAAGCTGCATCAAGGGAAGTTCAGGTTGGATGTGAGGAAAAGTGTCTTCGCTGAGAGGGTGGCTGGTTACTGGAACAGGCCCCCCCAGGGAAGCAGTCATGGCACCAAGCCTGTCAAGAGTTAAAGGAGCATCTGGACAACACTTTCAGTCACATGGTTTAGTTTTAGTTATTCCTACAAGGAGCAGGGAGTTAGACTCAACAATCTTTATGGGTCCCCTTCCACCTTGAGATATTCTATGAACCTACAGAATGGAGTCACAGTGAACCAGCCAGCTAGTTTCAGAGGAATTACACCTGTGTAACACAGGCCTGAACCTAAAGCATCAATACAGGCTGAATTTATACGTAGCTTTTACTTACATGCAACTTTCACAAAAGAGCCAAATCTTGAGCTATCTTTCAGAACACCTGAAAATGAGGATCAAAGTAATAAGTTATTAAGAATTAAGCTGAAAACCATCAAATGTAGTTATGTTTGTAGGTTAGTTTGCAGTTACATTTGTAGGTAGCAGGTTACTCTTTTACAATTAATATTGAAGAAAATTCAAGAAAACCTACCATCTTAATTCCCCTAAATTATAAACACCTAAGAATTACCTCTTTAATCATAATACTCACACTATTACTACACACTAAGGAATACACTGTTTCATAATCACCAAGATACTGCATTTGTCAAATAACATAAAACAAACATGAATTTGATTTTAATTTAAAGTTTTGCTCCTTCAGTTTTAGGAACTGCAAGTCATATAGCTGAAGAGTTTGAACTTCAAGTTTGAATTACAAGTAGATTAGGCATTATATTATTAAAGTAACTTTACTCACAGCAGAAATATATTTCATCTGAGCAAATCCAAATTAACCCAAAGTATGTTTACACTTTACCTTTCCTAATTAAGAAACTAGTAGCAAGCATGCTCACTGCAGCCAAAGGAAAAGCTGTAAAGAAGAAGAAAAGTTGCTTAAAATACAATTCTCAATATTTTCAACCACATTTATCAAAATACGCAGTAAAGTAAGAGTTGCTAGGCCTTACCAAGCTCATTTGCATAAACCCATAGGCATATATATAATTAAAAAACTATAAATAAATTAGGAAACATTCTCAATTTCAGTTTTTAAGACCTATTACAAATTATGTGGTAGTGGTTTATGAGTCATCCTGTCTTAATTAGACCTCATGCTTCCTAAAACACAAGAGCCAATGCTGGATGGGATAAAGCTCTAAGGACAAGACTCCAGGCCTAGCTACAACTGCTAGAGCACCAAGATGCAGAACCTCAAACCACAGAAACACAGTTCTTCAGGACAGAAGGCAGTTACATAAAGGCCAGTGCCTCCAAAACTTTTGTGTAACCGAAGTCTTGATTTTGTTTTAACATAGATCTTTGGAAAAAGTCTCACTGTTACAGAGATATAAATCAAATTGATTAAAATCAGGTAACATTTTATTCACCAGCAAATTAAAGAACAGGGCAGCTTTTTCTGTAGCTTATGAATCATACTATACAACTCAGGGGTAGGGTCAGGAATGCAGAGAAGACAATAAACATGAAAGAGCATTACCTCCTATCACAATCAGTTTAACAATTTGCATCCATTTTTACTGTATTGAAAGACTTTAGGTGGCAAAAAACATTTTAAGATGGCAATAAACAAAAGGAATGCTTATTTCAAACAACTAACCCACAGCAGAACACCCCAAGAACAAAAACCAACTCCCTCCTCTCTTGTCTTCCAGGAGAGAGATTATCAACAAATCATAACCAATCGCCATCTTACTACTAATGAATGTGACTCTTTTCACTTTTAAAAATATAAGGAAAATGTCTAGATTTTACCAAACAAGCTGAAGGCTTCCAGGTATTTAGAAGTGGGAGAATGCCAAAGCAATGGGGAAAGATAAAGCAGAACTTTGAGTTGTTAATTCAAAATCACAATGCCTTAGAAGTTGCCCCTGAAACTACTGACTTCCAGGAGAAATCAGAGCCCCAGTGTCCTAAATTTAGCAAATCTGCTGCTAAATTCTTCTTCTGTCCTGGTTTCTGCTAAGCCACCTATCAGCATCAGGAGTAATCTACCAGCGTGTGATAAAATAGTGGGTAACAATCGTATCAGAAGGCTTGTTCGAGCCTCTTGACCAGACACATAAAAAACAGGTATGTCTTGAACCTTTGGATTACAGAAACAACACTAAGAAGTAATGCAATCCATTCTCAGTGTTCTGTGGAAAAAAACCCCAAACCAACCCAGCCTGACATAACATCGATATTTCAAATAAATTAAGATGAGACACAAAGTATTCTGTGAAAACAGTGCAAGTTTATTATTCCTGTATACTAGCTGTATTACAGAAATCATTACCAACTGCAGAATCATGCTTGGGAATCTTGGCTTTTATTGAAAGGGGAAAACCACCCAAATGTCTGGCCATGCACAGACAGAAATTTTCTGCAAAAATTGAGCTGAGTGACTACTTAATACATTGTTCTCTTCACAGGTCTCCACAAAAATGGAAAGCAGTGTTTCCAAGTTAAACTATTTTATTCTTGCATTCTAAAGATAACAACAACAAAATAAATGCAGAAGTAACAAAACGTATTCAGAAACATAAATAAATGAGAGACTCCATTAATTATACCTATTTTCAGACTACTGATAAACATATTGATTTAAAATATGAAGGGATCTTGTTATAAAGCATACACCTTACAAATTATGTTGCATCTTTTCCAAATTCCTGTCCTGCAAACTCGTAATAAATGTAAAACCTACCTGGAACAATGTTTACTGGGATGCAATTTTAGACGACATACAGCTTGTTAATGAACCGTTGTGGCATACTGCCATGGGCCTTCCTTCCTTAATGCCTCAGATAACAACAAAAACAACAGGTGGAAGAAAAGCAAATCAAATTTACCAGCAAACTGAACTTACCTCTATACCGGGCACTCTCTTCAGCACATTCCTTGAGGAGTCTTCTTTCCTCCTCTGTCGGCACGTAAGGCTTAGGTACTTCCCTCTTTCATTAGGGAAATAAAGTAGAAAAGAATAAGCAAAAGAAAGTTTTGGGGGGATTTTTTCAATTAAAAACTTTGTCTAGGTTTCACGCCTTGTAGCATCTGTACCTCCACACAGCTTATTTGAGGAACTGATGCCTTCTGTCTATAAACGTCACACGAATAAGTATCATTAAGAAAACCCAATGCTTTTACAAATGATGTGAAAGAACATAAAATATCTTGTGCACAATCAATTTCCAACTCAATCTATTCCTTTTTCTTCAGAAAAGCCTACTTTGATCCTTGCAGCCAGCCTTCCAAATTGGTGAAATCCAACAGCTCGTTATGTCAAGAAATCCCTTTCTAAAATATTTGTCAGGGGTTTAAATACACAACGCATGTTGTCCATTTACATGCATATATTTAGTGGAAGCTGGCCAGCTGTTTTGCCACCGCGTGAGAAGTTTCTACTAGAGTTGCGTGACCCTCTCCTGTCGCGACAGGCACGCTGCCAGCTGACCGGCCGGGAGAAGGGCAGAGACCAGGAGGCCGCCGCCGGCGGGGAGGACACGTCCTGCCGGAACGGCCCCACGCAAGGCCGCTGGCACGGCCGGAAGGGCACCGTCCCCCCGACCCACTGGCCACTCACGGCGGGAGCGGGCGAGGCACCGAAAGAAACCGCCCGCTCCTCGGCCAGCGGGGCGTGCGCGCAGGCCCACGCCTGCCACCTCGCCCTCGGCTGGCGCAACCCCTGGCCCCACCGGGCTCCCACACGGCTCTCGCGCTTTCCCACAGGCAGACGCCGCCAAACGAACGACAGTACCTCGGCCGGCTCACCGACCTCCCCGCCGCCGGGCCCTTGCCTGGCCTCCATGGCGGGGCGGGGAGGGCAGCGCGAACGACCGCTGACCCGGAAGTCGACGCGGTGCTGCTGGCCGCGCGGCCTCCGTGCGCATGCGTGGGGGCGGGGCGGGGCGGCCCCCGTGAAGCGCCGTCGGGCCGCCTGGGTGCCCTGCTCGGGCTGGGCCGGGCTCGGGCCACAGTCGCTCTCCGCTGCCTTCCCCTGCGGGGAGGTCCTGCGGGCGGTCCCCAGAGTAGGCCGTGAGGGTCGCGGTGCGGGCAGAACGCCGCTGCTGGTGCACTCGGTGGTCTGGTCGAGGGCTCTGTGTTTATTTGCGTTCAGCAGCGCTGGTTCCTCGCTGGGAAAGCCGAGTGAGGGCGGTGGAAGGACCTAGAGGTAGCAGCTGAGGCTCAGAGCATTCATTTCAATCGAGAATGTTTCCTTCCTGTATTTTATCTTATTTCCTGCCTGCTTAAACAATGTCACCTTCTAATACATTTGAGAGCGGGCACTGCTTCAGAAGTGGTGAATCCCTCTAAAGGTAATCCTTACGTGGTTGGTTTTATTTTGCAGTGTTAATATGTGCATTGGTGCTTCTTGGCTTTGTAACTGACTTGCTGGTTTTGAGAAAGTTGCAGAAAGCTTTTATTTGTCCATATCTAGTTTGAAAAATAGGTATGTTACCAATGGGTATGTGACCTGGTTGCTGGTCATGATGTATGGCCAGAACTGACTAAAGAGAAAGGGTGCCTGCTAGCTGAAAAAGAGTTTATTTGAATTGGGACCAAGCAAGACCTGGTGGGCAACTGTCTGAACTTTGAAAGTGGTAAAGGTTTGGTGGTTAGAACTGTATTGAAGTGGGAGACTAGTAGGAGTCTTTGTGCTTGCCTCTAGGTAATGCGCCTGAAACGGCAGCATAAGTGAATGCTTGCAGTTCATCAGAAATCAGGAAAAGCTGAGGAAAAAATAAAAAGATGTTTCTGATAGTGTGATGTATGCTGAGGTATTTTTCTGTAAACATTCAGTACTGTGGCTTGCATTCACCATATCCTGATCTGCTTCTACTTGCCTGGAATGCACCACTCCCTTTAAACCTTTCCTGGAGTAAGCCATTGTCTCTTCACCCTGGAATTCAAGTGAAGAGGCTTAAATTGCTACTGGCTGTACAAAAAAAGCCCATGCCTGAAGATAGAAGAGGGAAGGTTTTAGAGATTGAAGATGTCTGAAATTAGTAGGGAATGTGGATGTGAAATGTCTGAAATTAGTAGGGAATGCAGCTGTAGAATGAACACTGTGAGCATATGGAGGATCTAGGACAAATGGGCTAAGAAGTCTGTGTGAAGTAATAGGTTTGGCTGCCTGTACCAAGAAGGCTGTAGAGGAGATGGGTTTCTGAATATTGGATTCTTGAAATAAGCTGGGAGGGTAGAAACAGAAACTGTATTGTGGGATTCTTAATTTGTAGTTCTCATCATATAATAAATACATACCTAATTTCCAAGAGATTGTAAGTAATTTGTGTTATCAGGGAACCTTAATCTCTGCCTATCACCTGGGCCCACCCTAACAAACCACACTCCAACACATGAACGTCAGTTATGCACATTATTAATTGGAAGACAAAAGATTTTGGCCTCATCAGCTGCAACAGTTTTATATATGGGACTATGGCACACTTGCTAAGGCAATTTATTTCATGCTTCTTCCCGCTTAGCTTTCAGTACATTCTGGGCAAAGAGTACAATGGGTTTTTAAGGTTACATTTTTGTAGGGTTGGGATATGTTTATGAACTGCACTTTCTCTAAACGTAGAGCTTCAATGGGGAAGAAATGGCTGTCTCCTTCACGAAAGAAAATGACTGAGCCTCTGTGTTGCCTCTCCATTGTAAAATGAAGTCATTTTTCTCACTTCACTATCCCCATGTCCCTTAGACTTCCAATGGAAAAAAAAAAATAATGTGGCAAACCAGTGAGTTTATCATCCTTTCAAAAATCTTACCTACTACAGTCTGCTTGTGATTCTTAAAAGTTTCACCTTTATAAATACATCCATTTGTTGGCTTAGAACTGCAGTTGTACGGCCATATTCAGCATAGGCCATAGAGCATATCCACAGCTTTGGCACTTCATTCCCTGTCCTTAAGTCTTTTTTTTTGAATTTCATCCATAGAAATCTTAACAAGGACACTGCTCTCTCACTTCCTTTATACTCATGCCATCTTTGATGCAACTACTGAGAGCTTCAGTTTAAAATCTGTGATGATATTACCGAGTCCTTCTGATGCATTGCATAAAATCTTGTCCTTGGGCAAGGCTAGCTTTTTAATCCCTTTCTATAATCTCACGAGTACTATTTTTCCTACCTTTGACAGGTGCTGTTATCCAATATGGTATTTTTGTTTTAAAAAACTATGCAGAAAATAGTCCTTTGGAGATAACAAGGTAACATTTCTCAGGGAGTTTTGAGCTGTTTGTTTTAGTGACATGCACGATGATGGTGTGATGTTCCAGCACCTGTTTTCTAATTGCTGTTTTGTGTGTGGTTTTAAACATGCACAGTCTACAAAACTCATAGATTATTTGTAAAGAGGAATGGCATGAAGTTAGGTATTCTTGCACTGCTTCAGGAGTAAAAAATTTTAGATGTATTACAGCTAGATCTAAACTTTTTCTCTTTTATGACTTAGTATCATCCAAGAGTGATGAACATATTTGAAATTCAAAGTACTGTAATACTGCAACTTGATAGTTAACCTTTAGAAATTTGAAGTGATTTATTTTGAAGATGCCTCAAAGAAAGAAAAACTTTAGAACAATAAGATTCTCTTCAAGTGATCTGATTACTTACGTAACAAGAAGTTGGACGATGTGAAGGATGGTTTGTCATTGCAGTACTTCGCAAAACAAAGTCAGTGGTTAATATTGAGAACTCTTGAAGTTGGAGCTGAAGAATTAATAGGGTGAGTTATGTGTAGACTGTAAAGCTTATCTTATCTTTTGTGGTAAATTCTTTTCCATCTCCTTGTTCAACAGTTAGTGGCAGGCTTTATACAGATTCACTGCAGAACAAAGAGGTGGTTTAACAAGTTTAGTTTTACAATATTGTATAAGACGTAACTGAAATAAGTAGACATGTGAAAGAGTTGGGAGTATATGCTGATCTGGTAAGGAAAGTTGCAAAAACAAGTACTGGAAGTTTATGTGCTCAAGTACATAGCTGGAATGGTGATATTTTTTTCTTGTTGTTGCTGGTTTTTGCATGGTGCTCTGGACAATCGAGTAAAACACAACAGCTGAAAGCTGCTGATTCTTCAGTGGCTGCCAAGAGTTAACAGGACTGTATTTGGAAAAATCACTCTCTCCCTAATGAGGAAATAACAGTGCCTCATACCAAAAAAAGAGCATTGTTGTAACTACTACAACTGGTGGCGAACAAAGAATCAGTTATTTGCCTGAAGCATTATGGCACATCAGCAAGAACCAAGAGTGGGTGTCTGTGGAGCTGATACTCAAAGCCTCAATTAGTAAGGACTTTACCCACATTGATAATAATTGCTATTAATAACTGGTACTGTAATGAACTTGGAAAAGTACTTTACATATTAACTAATCCTTAGGGCTATTTTGTAAAGCAGGCAGGTAACAGTCAGGAGAATTTGGATTCTGAAAGTGGTGTGATTATGCATCCTGTGAAGCTCAGGTGCTCAGAGTTAAATACCAGTGGTCTGATTTTCATCAGTAGTGAGGTTCAGCTGCTCTTGTTTCAGTTACATGGATGGTATATGCATTTATTGGGAAGATCAGGCTGAGCTCCTACCTTGGGATAACTTCAAAATCAGAAGCAACTTGTGACATACTTTGCTTCAACCAGTTGTCAGAAATTATGCACACCACCAGTAGCAATAAATCCTGTTTTTCTTGTTAGATGTTCTGTTACTCAATGTTTAGGCTGGTGCAGTTGTTAAAATAGAGTAAAAAATACTTTATTCAGTAAATTCTTAAATCTACAGCAAGGAGTTAACCCAGAAGATTATTCTCAGCTACCAGTGTATCATTATTTTTTCCTGTCCGGCCTGTTTATTCCTACTGATTTCTGCAAGCTGATGTATATAATCTGTCTTAAGGGTGTGCTGCGTGTGGACGTGAGTAGTTGAGCACGAAGAGACCTTTTACTCCAAATGAACCGGAATCATACAAAGCACGTAATAGAACTTGGAGCGTCTCATAACACGGATTGGCAACTGTTGTGCTGGCACATTTGTTGTTTGTAAAAAGCATACTTTTTATGCAGTTCTGTTTTTGTTGGATGTGCTGATTATAGTACAGTACTTGCAAGATAGGTTTGTATTTGACAGTGGAAAAATGGTGACTTCAAGATTCTTTCTAATACCCTTTTGCGGATCTGGTGTTACTTTATCATGCTTGACATGTATTCTCTCTTCTGCCCCCCTTACCCCCCCCCCCTTTTTTTTTTCTCTCCTTTTCAAGCCTGGAAGTTTTGAGGTCCTTCAACAGACAAAACAGTTACTTTTTAACCACTTAAAATGTTATTGTTGGCACTGTTTCTGTTTTTATTACCACCGGCGCCCCAATCCTTGTATTGCTTAGAGATACATTGTTACGTCCGGCCACCAGCCCTGCTGCGGCGGTGAAACCCTGCCGCTCCCGGGCCAGGTGAGATGGCCGAGGGTGTCGTGCATCACCTCACGGCCGTGCCTTACCGCCTGTGTCACTGGCATTGCGCTAGGCCGTGCCGATCGGTGCCTGTGGGCAGGACGTGAAATCACAGCTAGGTCTCCGCAGCGAAGGCGGCCGGTGTTCTCTGTGCTGCGGGGGGGCTGCCCCGCGGCCCCCGCCCTACCCCGCAGTCCTCAGAGCCGGGCCGCTCCTGCGGGGGGAGCCCAGCGGTTCGCGTTGGTAGAACAAGGCGGGTAGTTTCTGGCCAACAGGCGGTACCCGCGCACTCGCGCAGCTGGCCGAGACACAACTATTTGCCCTTATTCACTGGGGGGAAGGGCGGGTTTTCCGCCCGTTCCCGACGGGCGGCCGGGAGGCGGAGGCGGTGCGGAGTGCCCGCACAAGTGGGGGCACGGCGCAGCGTCCCCGATAGGGCCCCGCCGCTTCCTTGGCGAGGAGACTGCCTTGGCGTTCCCCAGCCGCGCAGCTGCGTGGCCCGGAGGCCGTTTGATCCCGGCTGCCTGGCGATACCGGCCGTCTTAACTGTTCTTAGCGACGGTGATCGGTCCTGCTCTCACCGGTGGCGCGGGGGCTTCCTTGGGCGGCGGAAGGCTGTACCTGCACCGCAGGCGCCTCAGGCCGCCCTCCCGCCAGGGGAGCCGCTGGGGCCGGGGCGCTTCCCCGCCGCGGACAGGCTGCCTAGGCGGGAGTCGTCCGCGGTCCCTCGCCCGGCGGGGAGGCTCGGGAGCGGGGAGGGGGACAGACGGCGCCCCGAGGCTCTCCCGTGGACGGGCTGGCCGGGACGCGGAACTGGCTGCCGCCTTGGCCTATCGCAGCCGCAGGAAGCTGACGGGCGCCGCCAATGGGCGGCTCAGCTTCCCCCTCTCTGCCTTGCGATTGGCCGAAGCGCCAAGCGGGGGCGTGTCCGGGAGGGCGGGCTAGATGCCCGGGAGCCAACGGGGAAGGGCTGGGGGGGTGGTCCCGCGTGAGTGCTGCGCGCCCGTCCCAGTGAGCGTCGGTTCCTGGTGGAGCGGCGCGTGCCAATGGGCAGGCGGGGGGGGCGGGAGGGACGAGCCGGACCGTCGAGTTACCGGAGGAGAGAGGCGGCGGCGGCGGGATAAAGCCGGCGGGGGATGCTGGCGGCGCGAGTCGGTCACCGGCTGCTACCAGAGTCGCTCTGAAGGCCACCGTAGCCGCGCCGAGGCGGCGGCGCCCCGGGCTGCGGTGGGAGGCAGCGCTTCTACCGGCGGGATAGGTGAGGCGGCGGCGGGGCTGGGACCCGGTCGTGGCTGGGGGGGGGAGGAGGGGGCCGCCTGCTCCGACGGAAACGGGGCTCACGGGCGGGGGGGGGTGGTGGGGTGTTGCGTCGCGAGCGGCCCCCGCCGCTGGCCCGGTCCCCGGCCCGCGCCGCTTTGTTTACGGCGGGGAGGTGAGGCGAGGGCAGCGTGGGGCCGGGCGGCGCGGAGAGGTCGGGGTCGGCAATACTGGCGTGCGCTTGGCGCCTCCCGGCCGCCTCCCCACCGGGCTGGGGCTCTGGCCCTCCTACTCCGGGGCGACGGCACCTCCCCCGGCCCCCTCCGCGCCCCGCGCCCAGTCCCCTCCTGCCCTCCCTCTTCCGCCCCTAACTCCGGCCCGGCCCCGCCCGTGCGGCGCGGCGCGTGTCCGGCCTTCCCCTCCGGCGCGGCCGGCGGCCCCGGGAGCCCCCGGGGTGGGCGCGGCTCTCGCACGGCCCCCGCGGGCCGAGCGGAAAGCAGCCGCCGCCGGGCTCCTCCCGCCCCACGCCCGCACCCGTCCGACTGGGGCCGGGCGGCCGCCGGCCTGTGGCGCTCGGCGGCCACCACCGCCGCGGGGGATGGCGGGGCTGGGCGTGCTCCGGGCCGCCCGGGAATGGCGGGACGGAGCGGGGAGGGTGGCACGGAGCCGGGCTTTGTTCCCGGCCCCGCCCCGCCGCCGCCGCCGGGGGGGGGTGCCCGGGGGCTGCGCGGGAGCGGCGGAGCCCCGGCGGAGCAACGGGCGTCCGGGCCGCGGGCGGGAGGGGCGGGCAGCGGCGGTGCCGTTGCCTCCCGCCCCCCGCCCGCCGCCCGCGCTCGCCCGCCCGGCGTGAAACTTAGTTTATAACGCGGAGCGTCAGCCGTGGCTGCCGTGTGCGCCCTGCGCCGCGTGTGTGGCGCCTCGCTGAAGGAGGCGCTTTAAGGTGCTGCCGGGACCAGGCTTGGTCCGAACAGCACCTTAAAGATTGTGTTTTGTAGTCTCACATAAACGTTAGCGATGTGCCTGCAAGTATTGTAGGGGCTCGATTACTTCCCTTCTTCCCCCTGCTTTCTTTCACATATGTTCACTTCCAGTATTCTGGTTATGTGATGATTTTTGACTGTAACTACACTCGGCTGCTTAGTGAACAACTCGGTCTGTCTTAACCAGAAATCATTGGTCCGGCAATCAGGATAGCTCCCGGTAAAGCGTCCTAAGGAATCAGATGGAAAACATCAAACAACACCAAACAAACCCAAAGTGTTTTGGTGGTCGCTCATACGGAATGAGTTGCAAACACAGTTTGCCATTAGAGTTTTAAGGAATAGTGGGACAGTCTGGAGATGAGGTAGCAAGAGTGTAATGTGGACTTCCCTCAGAATTACAAATCTGAAATGTGCCTTAGGAAAGAGATATACTAAAGCAGAAAGCCAGTTCTTTACTCTTACATACGCTGCACGTTTCCCAAGCTCAGACTTCATGTAATGAGGTACGACTTAGATGGTAAGCCACCTTCATGTAGATGCAGACTAGAAAGAGTATGGTATTTGTAAGTTACTGAGGTAGTAGGCGAAGAGTCGCTCATGTGGGCAGGAACGAGCAATATGAAGCATGCAGAGTACTGTGATAAAGAAGGTGATTTGCTTATTGTGGGTTGAGCAAAGAGTGAAATTAACTGTAGTTACTTAAGAAGTATTTCCTCAATGTTTGCCTCCTCGGTAGGCTGTTTCAGTTGCTCTGCTTCTGTGTTGTTACTGTCATGCTGAGGATGCCTGCCGAATACTTCAGAATCTGTGGAAGATTGTTGAGCAAGCACTGGGAAACCACACACCGATTTATATCTGGTGCCATTATCGCAGGAAGGAAACAAACCCCTCGGTAAAAATTGTGTTGCAGGTTTAGTCAGTCAAGTATTTAAAGATGCGACATTCTCTCTTGTCAAAAGCTTCCTTTATCTGTGGTTTGTACAGGACCATAGTGGTACTTGATGGCAGTTGTTGTCAGTAGATGACTGACTTCCCTGGGCGAATTGCTGCTGTGAATGGCTCCTTATTTATATTCCAAAATGGATTTGGTTAAAGCCTGTGCTGACTTCTCTTTGGAAGTGGTTTCCTTGGAGCAGAGCAGTGGTATGTTGCTTTGGGATGTAAAAAACTGTTGCTGAACTTCATTTCAAAAGAAAAGTTGTTTAATTCTTCTGTGGGGTTAGTTAAGGTAAAGTAAGGTTGAAATACCCCACTAATTCTATTTCTGTTTGGCTGGCCTAGGTGAGCCAAAGCATGGTGATAGCTGGCTCTCATGTAAGAGCATAGTACCTTTGAGGAGGGAAGTTGGAGGTTTGTAGGGCTGTAAGGCAAAAAGTAGAACTTTTCAATTTTCCATCTCCAGTGTTGTCCTGCTAGGCCTCAACAGCTGAAGAGTGGTCTTCGCTTTTTTTTACTCCCACTGTGAGTGTCCTTTTAATTTTGCAGGCTAAAATTAATTGGTATGCTGAAAACGTTTGCTGGTACAATTGGGAACATGCTGTCTGTATTTACTTTTTACAGTATTTAAGATTATAATTACACCCCCTACCCCCCCAGTGGTTATGTGGTCTGGTGATGCCCACTTCATTATCGCACAAAGGACTAAATGGCTTTTTTTTTTTTTTTCCTGAGTTCCTTAAGAGACTTGTAGGCAAACTTTACACTTCAGTGGACTTGCATAATATGGAACATAGATATATAATATGCTCCTTCTGGCTTAGAGGGCCATGAGCTTTTAGCAATTTTCGTGTATCTTTAAGCCTTAGCTTAACAGAAACCATAGGTATCACATGCAAATAATAATGTGAAAGGAAGGTGGTATTTGCACGCATGGGTTATGTGAGTTACTGTGAAAAAAAATGAGGATAATAGTTCAGGGTTTGTGACCCCATAACTGTAGTTACTGGTGTGTCTTACCTTACCAGTAGGAAATGCAGTGTAGCTTATACATCAGCGGGAGGGCGGCTGGCCTAGTGCACAGCCTAGCTGTGGTTTACCGCTTTGTACTGCTTCTGCATGCTTGAACAGCTTTGAACTTTTATGACTTTTGCATCTGTAATAATCCTCCCAGGAATGACTATAGACTGGAGAAGAAGTGTTGCAGTGTTAGAAGGTTTTAGGATTCAGCATTATTCTTGTCCGGTCTCGCTCCAAATCCCAGTGAACTCCAGTAATAGATGTTAGGCACACTGACTCAGCTGGGGTTGCTTCTGCCTTTTTTTAATTGATTAAACCAGCAGTTGTTCTTTCTAGCATTTAGCTCACATATCCTCAGTGTTTGACAGTTAGTTCTCTGAGTATCTGTGTACTGCAATATAGCTTTGCCTCTTCCAAGACTTTTGTTGTCCTTTTTTCCCTCCCCTCCCTCAAATCTTTTATAATCCCTAATTCCCTCTGACATGAGCGCCTCCCAGGAAGAATGACAGAATACATTCTTGGATAGCAGGTGTCCAATACTGGCATTGGAAGGTATCAGAAAGGAATATGTTCTCTCAAGCTACTTGAACAACAGTGTCTGTTCTTGACATGGCTTCAGTTTTGAGGAACTTTTGTGTTTATCCCCAGTTTTTCCTAGTGATTTATGTTTGCATGCAAAAATGGAAGGAGAACATATTTTTTTTAAAAATGAGCTTCTAAAATTGAGTTTGAGGTTCTCTGAAATGTCTAAATATTTGTTCTGATACAATGGGCTAGTGCCCAGAAGCTGTTACGGTAAGTTTTGGGATTTTAATGATTTGTTCTTTATGTGGGGTGTTCTTGCCCTTGTCAATGTGAGCAACGTGAATTGTTCTTTGCAGTTAGTGATGATAGGCAGGGATGATCTGCATGGAGCTAGCACAGATCTCCACACAGAAGTACCTTTCTTACACTTGACAGACCACCTGCCAAAGCAGTGCTGCTGGAGCAGTGGAAGTGAACTGTGCTTTTTCAGAGCTGGGGCTGGGTTAGTCTAAAATAGCTGGCTTTTCAGCAGAATCTGTAGCAGGAGACTTGGGACTATTGACATGCACACTTCAGTGGTACTGCTGGTTACTTTGGAGTTAGTGTGGTGACCTATTTTCTTCTTTCTCCCTGTTTTCCAGAAAATGGGAGGAGACTCCTGCTTGGATGTTTTTATCTCCTCTTTTCTTCTTTGATTTTTAAATGAAGTTGCATGAGATTATGATAATAATATAACAAGTTTTGTGTGTTTTGCCATCTAACTATTGGAAGACTGCTTTGGAATAAAGTACCTGTGAATATTTGTAATTTTTGGCTTGCAGTTTATGTCAGTGGCAGTTGCCAACATTATTTTCAGCTTAAACACCAGTTCTTCCTTTGTAAGTTTATTTCACTTACCTTCAGTGTATTTCTAGAGACTAATAATATAATTTTGCTAAACTAGACTTTCTCTTGTTGAGATGTTTTCTGTTCACCTGATCATCCTAAAGTCCCATCATTGCCTTCTTTCATGTATGAAGTAGTCTTTGTAGCATGCATTGGCCAGACTTGTATGAAGTATTCCAGAGAAGGTTCTGCTGGGACATCATGGAGGTCCTCTAATGCTCTGATGGAAATAACTTGCTGGTAAAACTTAGGATCCTGTTTTCTTTCCTCAGTCCTCTCAAGGTTTCTCTGCTTTGTCTTCATAAGCTGCAACTTGTAACAAAAATATTACTACTCAGGTATGTCATGTTAAATGGGAGGGGAAGCTATAGGTTAAATACAGCATTGAGAAGTATCACTGTTGCCAACAGTCCTTGGCCTGCCATAGTTTGGGCCATGGTGGGAGTGATGTTAGTCATGCTTGTGCAGAAAGTATTCAGGGAGATCAAAGATGCCCATAGCAATGTGTGAATAAGCAAGGGAGAAGAAGGAAAGAAAAATCTGGTACCTTTTTTAGAGGCAAGAATGCTGAAAAGATCCTTGTGAGAGTATGGGTAAGACCTGCTTGTTTAGCCTTTCACAGAAGACTTAACTGCTGTTCACCTTTCACTACTTGTTTTTTGTAGTAGTTTCAAAGACAACAATTGCGTGGGTTTTGCCAGCCCTGTGCAGTTAAGTTTGTTTATTTGTAATAACTGAATATAATGTTTGATATGTTTATAAAATAAGAGCTGGAGAGAGCGCTGAAAACTACAAATAGGGATAGTTTGTTGTACTTGGTCCAAAATGCAAGGCTGTAGTAATTTAATGTGGGAGACTGCTAAAAGAGAATAAAAGAAACATAATTAATTTAGAAAAAACCCAACACACACACACACACACACAAAGAGAACAATATCTATACCGTAAGTCTCGAGAACGTTATGATAAAACCAGGTCTCAGGAATTCACATTTGAAGTTGATATTACTAAGACTGACTTTATTTCTCCAGTGACATTTTCTGGTTTTGTCTTCATTTTTGTCTTCATTTTTGCATAATGAAGCAGCAGCATCTTTTGTAAACACTGTGCTCTAAAGGGGGACTTGGAGTTAATAAGTAGACCTGGACAAATACTGATTCTCCGTAGAGCAGCTAGCATGAAAGATTGGTTGAGGTGTTCCTAGGCATTTTCTATCAGTTTTGCATAAGAATAGTAATTAACCAACACCACTTCTGTTCTTGTGCTAAATCAGAAAGAAACTGTTAGGATTGTGTCTGTGGCAGCTGAATGTTTTGACATTGACAGAATTTTCATAATCTTAAATCAAACTAATCTAACCTGCTGGTAATGCCGATCATGTTAAAAAAAGATCGTTGTAAGCAAAAATGGAAAGACTTCTGCCTCTGTAGACATCATCCAAAAAAGATGTCCAAAAAGCTGAAGAACTTACTGTCTGGTGCACTGACTGCTGACTGGCCTGTTTATTCTCTGGGGTAGGGAGATGAGTAGTGGCTGGTCCCATGATGGCTGGTGCTGTTGCAGTGACTCAGGGAGCTGCTGGATACCCTGGCTCATAAAGAGAAAGGAGTTGGGAATGAGTGCTCTTAATCTTGGGAGGAGTAGCAGTAAGGGTAGCATTCACTCGGATACAGCAAACCTGTTTCTCTGTTTCCTATAGACAGAGATCATTGAGATCTTGCCCCATTTGCTCTGTTCCTTCAGTTTAGACTTCACCTCTGCCTCCCCATTTCAACCTCCTTGGTGGCAAATGTTGCATAAAAACTGGAGGTCAGAGATGTTTCTTCAGATGCAGTTGATACATATGTTTGTGTGTGTATGTGTATACATATATATATTTATATTTTTACATGTACCTACCTGCAGAATTAAGAGGTGAATGGAATAGCTGGTACAGGTGAGAGGTGGTAGACAGCAAGCATGGGAACAGGAAAAAAGGTAGATACAAGCACAGCATGAATAGAACAAGCTTTTAGGGGAGGAATTTGGGAGTCTTTACCTATCATTGTACACATCTTTTTAACTTAACACTTTTGGACCTTTGCTGTCCTAGGGAAAAAGATGAACCTGATGTAAAAATTAAGAACGTTTATCTTACTGTACATCATGATCAACTTCTGTTGTAGTCTGTTATTGAAAATCTGAAAGCAAGCCATCAGAAAGGCACAGACTGTACTTGTATTTCTTTTTTTTTTTGGGGGGGGGGGGCGGGGAGAGGATTGTGTGCAGCTGATTTGATCCAATATGAAGCCCATCCTTGTATCTCCTGGGAGGATATCTAAAGAAGGTACTGCATAGTGTGTTCCATGTTATGCTGTAGTGCTAGTTGTTGTTCTCTTGACTTGTGGTTTTAAAATAAGAATAAATAGTTCTATTTTCAAGTATTTCCTAGCCCCTATAATTTTGGAGTAGCTTTTATTGCCTGCTCCCTTAAAACTGTATCTAGTATATAAAACTCTTGCCTATCATTATATAGTTGAAAGGCATGAAATCTTTATGTGACTCTAGTTGGTGATGCAGGTGTTCTAAGTTTAAGAATTGGCATATATGTTAGTGACAGAAGTCCTCAAAAGATATTTTTAATTTAGCAGATGGCTGTTTGAAAACTGGTATGCATTTGTTATGAGAAGAATAGGATGCACAGGAGAGAAAATATCAGTAGAGCTTTTGTGAATGTTTTTCCTAGAAACAAGAAGAATATGTCAACTACTTTTCTGTTTATCTTATTGTCGTACTGAAGAATGCAGACTGGCCTCATTTAGGCTTCTGTTAAAGTGAAACAGCAAGTTCATGTCTCAGCCTGTGTAAATATAGACTCTATGGACTCTTCAGGCTGAATGTTGTTTAAGAAAAAAGAATGGGTAGAGGTGGTCTGCAAGTACAACAAAGTTCTCATTCTGATTGTTGTCTTTCAAAAGCAGTTAGCACTACTGCCTTTTATATAGTATTTGTATCAGATTTCCAGAGGCCAAAAAATATTGTTATATTGGGATGTATCGGTTTAAGGATGTTTTTCTGCAGCTGCTTCAGTAGATGAGAAATCTGCTAACTGTTACACTTCAACATTGTCTGGTCAGCGTATCTGAAGAACTACTAGCATTTTATGTGTAGGACCTGAGTTTGACCTCTGTTGAAGTTGCTCTGAGGGAAGGGAGTGGGGAAAACAGCTTCCTACTTTGTTCAAGGGAATAAAGTGGGGTTTTTTTTTGTGGTTTGGTTTTTATTATTATTTTTTCATTTAAATCCATACAGACTTTGGTATTGAATGTGCGTAAAGTTCATGTTGGTTCCTCCTCATGGTAATAATAACTAAAGAAAAAAAAATTATTGCCATGTATTTTTCTTTGTACAGGCACTGGTCAGTGATTTGATGGTTTCTGGCACTTTTAAAGAAAGATTATTTTTAGCTTTAACAGTCTGTTAATGGAGGAAAGGTAGTACATAAGCTGTTGACTTTCCATTCAGCAGTTCCAAGCGCTTGAACTCTGCTAGATGTTGATCTCCAAAAGTTTATTGAATAAATAAGGATTGTTAGTTTTGGTTTGAGATGCTTTCAAAAGTAGGCAATTGCTGAAAACCGTTTGAATGTGTGATATAAACTTCTGTTCTTCAGATTTAATTTCATGCTTGTAGGCTGATTTTTAGTTTAGTCTGTGCTTGTAATTTATTCTGTAAAAAACAGAAAAAAGGAGTTTAGTTACTAGAGCCATTTGGCATTTTTAGCATTTCTCCCATTGTTGCTATAGCGGTGGTGGTGCAGAGGATCAGAATTTGAGGCTTCTTGCCTAGTCTGCACGCTCATGGAAGTTCTGACTTTTCCTGTCGCTGAAACTTTGTTAATGTAATGGTGAACGATGGTGTTTAGATCAATGTCTGTGAGAGCTTTAGTAGGAGCTGCTGCAAATGCTGTAGATGCACTGTTTTGTTGTTCAAGTAGCAGTGCATCTGAGGAAGAAGGTGGTTGTTGGTTATGTTCTGCCATTTTCCCTCCCCAGTGCATATGAAATGAGAAGGAACAAGTGACGATAAATGTCTACGTGACCTAAGATTAGGCAAGCTGGAGTCTTATTAGTTACTTCCGTTGGAAATAATTTTGTGTAGTATTTAAAAGTTTGTGCTTGGCACAGACTTAGTTTTAGCTGTTTTCCTGGTGGAAGCAACATCCATTTGGGGTAGTCCTAAAATATGGATTGCTTACAACCTCTGACACTGACAGGAGAGAGATGTAATTCTTGGTCCTCTGCAGTTCACTTGCAGATTGGACGCTTTTATTTTGCAGTTGAAAAGCAGCACAGAAATACTTTCTCTCAGGTAGCCAATCCTAGCTTATAGTGGGTGTAATAGAAAATAATTAAGGTCTTTTTTGGGGGGCCCAAAATAAAATCATGGGTTCTGTGCTACAGCTGAGGGAACACTTCTCTAAATCAACACTCAGGTAAGGGTGGGAATCAGAGGGCATTAGCACCAAGGAAAGGTGTAACTGGGCCATTCTTGCATTACTCTAGTTTCTGAAGGCAGTGGGTTCCTTGGGCTGCTGCACTAGTGAAGGCAATTTTTAGTAAGAGGCTAATCTGAGAGACTTGAAAGGTCTTCTGCCTAGATGGAAATATCCACTGTGGTCTAGTAAAAACACAGACTGAGTTTTGGCATATTTCTAATACTCTGAAATTAAATTCAAAAGATAAAAAGTTATAATCAAAATTTAAAGAAGAGGGAGGTTTTATGGCACTGGCCACAAAGGAGAACGCAAATATAGATTTTTAAATTTGACTTATCATGGTCGAGTTCTTACACATTCGGCCCCAAGCTCTCCTCTGAAGTTTATCTTGCAAATCATTGTCAACTGCAAATGGAGATTGTATGGGGGTCTTTTCAGTTGAACTTTGTCAGTTTGTAAACGAAGAGCTATTTATAATTCTTAGGAAGAGAAAGTGTTGAACCAGTATAACAAATGTAGTTCTCAGGTGCGGATGTTTGTAAATATTCCAAAGTTTTGGTATGACTGGGATATTCATCCTTTTCTTCTTTTCCCATGATTCCACTTGGGTGATCTTGATCTGCTTCCTGAGTGTTATCTAAATTCCATATTGGTTACGTAGAAGCTCAACCTACCTCAGTTTCTTGCTTAGGATCTATGCATCTTCCAGTTGCAATATTTGTGTTTAATGAAGTTCTGCCCCCAGCATCCAAAAGGCTTGCTTTTTGAATTGGGGACCCTTGTTTCTCTCCTGTTTAACAGCGTTTGTGCCTCCCCATAGCTGATTGGCAGCCACTCAGCCTCACTGGTGGTGTGGATCATGGAGTGTAAAAAAGGCTGTTTCAGTAATGAGATGGTTGGTGAAACTGGGAGAGTATCACGTGACCATCATGTTAATTCATTGTGTAATTTTTTTACTTTGTGGTGTTATTGTTATGTATTTATTAAATATTAATATACCTAAAACTTTCACAAGAAGCAAAAGAACCAAATTGTTTCCAAAATTATTCTGTTAAGGCAAAACGTGCCAAACTTTGGTAGAGAAAGGAGGTATATTTGGCTATCAGCAACTTGGAAAGCTTCATTCCCCTTTTTTATTCTTTAATCTTCAGATACTCTCAAATGCTTTTTTTTTTTTCCCCCTTTCGGGTACATTTCTGGTAAAGGCACTAATATCACTTATTCAAGAGGAAAGCAAGCAGTAAGCTAGGCACAGTCTACCTGTGCAGGCTATAGCTGAAGAGCGCTGGGAGAACGGAGGAACTGGGCAGCCCCTGAAAAATCTTTCAGCCTGCTGGTAGCATCTCTCAGTGCTGTTTTGGAAAAATTGCTCAATTGATATGTAACAGGAAAATCTTATATGGTCAGTATGTTGTATAATAAATCTGGGTAATATTTACAATCTTTTGGGTTTGTTTTTTTTCTTTTCTTGCACCCCTTGTTTGAGGAGTGATCTAAGTCATGAGCCTTGGGCTGAAGTGTGGCTTTAACTTGTCCTGTGGCCTGATATGTCTCCCCATTGTATGGGCTCTTACTCCATCTGCCATCGCTTTGGGGAGGGGACAAGGGGGACAGCGTCAGGGACCAGAGCTCACAAGGGGGTAGCCTGTTATGTTTAGGAGTGTTTGTGACAGCAGGTTACTTAGCCAAGCTCTATAAAATGCTGAAGGTTCAGTCCAGCCACATGTTTGAGTGACCATGGTGCCATTCCGTAAATGTTTGCCCTTAAGCTGGTTTATTAGCAATTTTTTGCTGTAATCTTTAAAATGATGTCTTAAAAACTAATATAATTCATCTTTGCCTTTATTCTACCTTTGTGAAAGCAAACACTTGGTGTATTGAAGCCTGCATAGTGTTTATAGCATGGACAACACTACTTCTAACAGTTGGTTAAAAACGTAGTGTTTATTTATTTATTCTGAAGTACCATCACATTAAGTCTTTTGGGCCAGTAATTGTAAGAAAGCCCAAATTTAGTGTGTTGTGCATATCTTCTTAAATGCAGGCACTGGCACTTCGATTTCCTGCAACACTGGGTTTAATCCCCTTTTATGAAGCTTTTGGAGTACCACCTCCTCTACACTTAGCAATGGCAAAAAGTGTGCTGTATTGGAGCATCTAATTGCTGCACAAAAGGGTAAAGCTGTCAGTCTTGCATAGCAGCCACCATTATAGCAGCTACTCTGTGAATATAATACAGCAACTTGAAAATAAATGAGAAATAAATTCTCTTTTAAATACCCCCTACCCCCAAGAAAAAGTTCACCTGATAGAAGTTATATATGCTGCTACTTTGAGAGGTTTGAGTTCGGTTGGATTTTTAGCTGCATTTCCCAATTCAGGATGTGAAGGGAGCTCTGAATTTTTTTAGGTATAAAAACGTAGGAGTAGCAGCGGTGTCCTTTGAATTTTTTTTTTAAACCTTATTATAGCTAATCTCTTGTACTTTGAACTTTATTATGTAGTTTTGTCGTGTTCTGTTTCTTAGCTTTTCATAAGTCTTTCATAGGGATGAACCCTAAACACCGAACCTCCACCTGTGTGATACCTTTGACTTCAGATCTGATAAAGTATAGTTACATTTTAACTTCAAATTGTAAGCTGCAGTTAGGAAATGAAGCCCAATGAACCTCCCTCTAGCGATATGCTGTCACTGTAAGCTTCATTTACATCCGTTGGACGCTTTTGACCTTACTGCTACTTTACTGTTACCTTTTTTGCCTGTAGTCAGACTTCATCTGATCACATTGATTCTGTAGGATACCTTAGGTTATGTTCAAGTAAAACTCTAGTTATTCTTGAAATTCTGGGCAGCAGCTGCAATTTTAAGTTTATCATTGCTTCAGTACATACCACTAAAAACTTGAATACCTCAAATGAGTTTTCCTGTGCCTCCCACCCTCCAGGCTCTTCCCAAACATTCTGCCAGCTGAAATGAAATGTCAGTATCTTGTCCTAAAGCTTGGACAGTCAAGTTAGTTTTCAATTTAACTTTATTTGCACCATTAAGTGGCTGGCCTATTAGGTGTAGTGTGTTGAGGCCGGTGGGGGGAGATGTAATTGGCATGGTGAAGAATGAAGATATGTATGTTTGTATGTGTTTGCTCTGGATACAGTGAGAAGGGAAGCTTCTGAACAGAATGGACTATGTATCTGTGAATGTATGTTTTGCGTTAGAAAGTGAGCTAAAATGTCAGCATATGCCAAGGTGGATTTCTGTCTGGGCATTTCAGTTTGATAGAGAGCAATATGGCATGATTTTGATTTGTGAAAGTGCTGTTCACAGTTAGTGTAATAGGGGAGGAGTTAAAGGACAGCCGACCCACTTGCTACTAAACTGGAGTAAATTTAAGGTTTTGCATGAGTTGATTTAAACAACTTTTTTTTTTCTGAAAAAGAAAAGAAAGAAGGCCATATTTGCTGCTGCACAGAAAATGTTTGCTTGCCCTAATTGTCTAAAGAGGAAAAAGTCATGCTGATTTAATGCATTGTACTGTCAAATGCACAAACTACAGAAAGCTGCTAACATTTTTATTAGAGTTGCAATTTAGCAGGTGAAATTCAGAGTTAGAATTTTATCTGTCTTTAAATGCTTCTGTTTCTAACTGGTCAAGTCTTTAAAAAGCTTGACTTGCTTTTTCAAGGACTTACATAAATTCAAAACATACTACATATAAATATCAGCTTGCTTCCTATTTGCAAAAGCTTACCTAATTTTCCTGCTTGTCTCTTTCTTTTACATCTTAAAAATTTCAGGATGTGGCTTTTTCCTTTTAGATTGCACTTACTATGGTGGGTGTCTCTTTTGTATTTTTGGAAACACTAATTAAGAAGTAGAACAAACCATACATAAAATAATTGTTGGTGATTGAATGGTTCACACATCCCTAAAGGAAACTAGTATATTCGTGTTGCATCAGAGCATTGTTAGTCATGTTGGGTGTACAGGTCTTTTTATGTACCTGCAATTTTTCAGGCGATGACTTTAAAAACATTCCCCCCCCCCCCCTCAACTTCGATGATCAGGAGCAGTGGATTGTCTGCGCGTTGAGACTTGAGTTGTTAAAAGCAGTTAAAAGTGCTTGATCTGCCTTCAGGGTAAAATTAAAAATACCGAAGTGCTTTTGCTGTAGTTTGGTGGTATAGAAGAACAAAAACAAACTGCTGCTTAGGCAAGTTGTGACAACTATGCAAGTTGCATACAAACTTCTGTTATGAAGGAATCTCTGGAAGTTCTCAAGGCTTTGTTAGGGAGAGGCAGCTGAAGTATTGTTTGTTCCTTTTTCTGACCGCATCCTCCTGCTAACCAAGCAGGGAAAAAAAAAAATCAGCACAAATCAGAAAAGAAATGAAAGGTCTAATTGGAAGAATTTGATTCAGAATGATTTGCATTTGAGAGCAATTGTATATATGATTAATAAAGTATGTTTGTAATTAAAGTACAACTAAAATTCTATATAAAGAATGGATGTACATAAAATATGCTGTGTTGGAAGCTAGATTTTATTTTTATGTCAGGTTTAGTTTTTCATGGGGGAAAAATCATTAAGAATCCTAAGGTTCTGAGCAGAACAGCAATTCTGAAGACACATGTAATTATTGTTTGTGACTTAAATGAAAAAAGAAAAATTCTAAAGCTTTTGGAGAATGTTGACATCTCCATTAAGTGTCTAAGGTTTGACTATGGTTTTTCTTATTTTCTTTCCAGCATTCTATATTTCATTTGTCTGTACTGTGTTTGGAGACCTTTCTTTAAGATTTGGCTACATGCCAGCTGACCTGTAGCTGTTTACATCTTTGGTCTACTATCACATCTCTAAGCGCGTATTGGACTTGGAGGAAAATGTCTTGATGGATCCATCCTAAGCGTGATAATGGCTCTCGTCGGTGGTTAACAATGGCTTCTAAGTGGTAAGACATTTTTCACAATTCTGTCATAAATACATTTTCATGCATCTAATTTTTCCCCTCTTTGCTTAAGTCTTTATCTATATCCTACTGTTAACACATTTGAACTACTACTTCAGATATCAATTATCTGAATAGGAGGTTGTCTGTATTGTGTAAAATCAAATAAGAACATGTGATTTTAACACGGTGTAGTAACTGTGTCCAAGAGTTGAATGTCTGAGGAAGAGGTTAACAAAAGGGCAAGCAGCCGCCTATCTTTGCATCATGTGCAGCTTGGAGGCTTCCTAATTCAGATGTGGTTCCTGTACATTTAGTAATCCTCAAACTGTACATTTAGTAATTCTCTCGTATAATTTCTGTATGTCCAATAATTCTTTCAAGTTTTCTTTCACAAACTTAAGTGCTCAATGCAAATCAGACTTCTTGGGTGCTAGTAAGAGTCCTCGTTTACGATGTGCTGGCAGGTGTCTGAGCTCTGTCCTCTTGTGGGTGAAGCTAGGTAATGCAGCTAATTAGTAAAAGCCGTCACAATTCCTTATATAGATGCTCTTTTCTTTACTGCTCTTGATGTAAGGATTTTATCAGTAGTGAATAGATCCATATTGCGGTCAAGCACCAGGGCCATTACTGTGGATAAAGCAATTATGAGTTTAAATGGATGGATCAAACTAATCCAACACCTAAACTGTCCTTCACAAATAATGTAATACACTGCTTCTCTGCAGTTGAGTCATAAAACTGATAGACTGACTGTGCTTCCTTTTGGCCTTTGAGAACAAAGAGCATGTTGGTGTCGAAGTGCAGTTGTTTCTATGGTATTTTCTATGTGGACTTGGACTTTAATATTCAAGACATTCTATATTATATATTCTATAATATTACTTCATAGAATGTGATAGAATATTATGTTCTACTGTCAATAATTATCGTTATAATATTATATATTCTGTAGTATTTTTAGCGTAGCTCTCTTTGCTTTATTGCTTTGTCCTATGTATTCTTTACAGGAGAAGTATACGATAAAATAAAATCTGAATGTATTATAAGTTCTGCCATTGGATCATCTCCAGTGTACCATATCCCTGGTTTTTGCCACTGGCTTTCATTTCTAGTTACAGAACATGCTGACTTGCTTCACTGTCTTTTGTCAGAATTTTATACCGTAATTATTTCTGTTCTGATTTATGTATTCTTTTTCTCAAAAGATAATAAATTTGTTGCTGCAGAAGTTTACCTTGAACATCCATATCTTTCTATTGCTCAAGTAAGGCAAATACGCTTTTTGGCATTAGGCTAGGAACTCCAGATCAGTCTTTCAAATGAAACAGGAAAAGAGAGGCAGAGGGTTTGAGGACATTAGTATCGTTTTTTACTGGAAGTTGTTCTCCTGTGGGTGCTTCTTATGCTTTGGACAACTCTAGTTTTATCTCACTTTAAAGGATTTTAATGACTACGTATGTTTCTACATTATTGCTAATTATGCTCAAAAGCCTATTTCTGTGTGTAAATGAAATTACTGAACAGTATTCAGAACATACATTGTAAGTGTTTTTGCAAGTGTACCACTTAAGTTTGGTTAAGTTTTTTTTCCCCAGTATAATTAAGAAAATAAAGGACCATCAAGAGGAGAAGAGGTTTTTGTTTCTTCCCCACTCCCCCTCCTTTAAGTAGTCATTTAGGATTAAAGCAGTACTTTTGCTCAGTAGCCTGCTCAGCAGTTTCATTAGCTGTGTCTGTATAAACTGTAAGATGGATATTGGGGAAATAAATGGGAACATTTAAGTTACTTTTTATTACAAAGTTTCTACTAAGATGATTTGAGTTTTATATAGCTCAGTAGGCTTCACCAACTTGTAATACGGCTCTTTGTGAGCTTTTTCCCCCCTCCTGCTTCATTTGAACATTAGTTCTCACTCCTGTCTGACTAGGGGTATTTTTCTGCTGAAGACCTTTGTAGACCGTGCTTGCCTGTAGTGACAAATGACTTGCAGAACGCCTCACACTTGATGCCTCATGTTGTTCAAATAACGTGGAGCGTATGAGACACGTCTGCAAGAAAACAGAAGGTGAAAATGTTAATAGGGGCACAGAGGAGCTGCTTAATCTGTGAAGTGGGAAAGCTGTGTGTGTCAGACTTGGAGGGGTGCGGGGGTGGAGGGTGAGCCTGTCTTGTAGGATTTCCCTTCCCCAGGATTCTGGGGATTTTTTAATGCTGCTTGTGTCTAGAAGGTCAGGGAGGGTTTTTTTGTTTTGCTTTTTGTTATTGTTCCTTTGGGTGGGGGTTGGGGGGTTTTTTTTGGTAGCAACATCCAACATTCATAAATTTCCTGTTTTCAACCTTTTGAAAAGCTTTTTCTTTTTGAACTTATTTTCTGTCATGGAGAACAGCTATGTATCTTTATCGTGAATGATAATTTTTAGTTTGATATGACCATGTATTTGTTTTAATGCAATCTACTTGTACATTGAACATAATGTACAAGGCACTGTCAGTGGAGTTTTTAACACCTAAAATGAAATACATTTGGCCTTTAAAGGGCCTTGAACTGTTGTGGATTTCTTTTAGAAGTGTGTTTATGTATCAGCAAGAAGATGGTGGAGAAAAAAACTTGTCTTCTAACTAACTTTGGTCTTGGTTAGCTGCACAATTACAGCTCTGAAATTTATTTATAAACAGCTATCTGTATGCATATGTATCTGAAAATCTTATTTTTAACACTCTTTTCGGTCAGGCCAACTATTTTACTATTGGTCGTGGAGATGCTGCTGTTCTCCATGTGCAGCCAGCAACTGTTGGCTTGAGAAGAGTTCACTTGGAGAGGTGCTTAATTATAAAAAACCCAGCAACTTCTTTATCAAGGTGTATAGTAACTGCACAAGTTACAGTAAAGACTCTGTATTACAGTTTAAATCTGTGATATATAATGGAATGGAAACTGGAAGTCTTTAGGGAACTGGAAAATACCTATCCCTTGGTGGGTAGCTAATGGAAACACTGTGTGTCTTTATACAAAAAAAGCACTTTACTTCAAAGACCAGGAGACAGCAATAGTTTTTTTCAGAGGTTTGAGTAAGGCACAAGTGATGCAGCTACTTATGATACCTCCTACATAGCTGCAGAGCTTTCCTGTGGAAACTCTCTGAGTTCCCCTCCCTTGTGCTTCTGCCCAGCATGGCTTAACACATCCTCCCTCACTTGGCCCAGGCCACTTTCGACCTACAGCGCACAAGGCACCGCTGATCATGAAGTTCTCATCTCTGCTATGCTCCTTAGCTCCTCAGTAAGTATCTCTGGCTCAGAAACAGCTTATGAAGTGCAGCAAGGCTCACTTCTGATGCAGACAATAAAGTAAAGAAAAAAAAAAAAAAAGACCCTGATCCTTTGATTTGAGGCATACCTTGAAGGATACAAGGATTCAGGCTAAATTGTACAGCAGAATCAAGGAAGGAATAAACAGTCTTTTGCGAGAAAAGGGGCCCCTCTGTCTTTAGGGTCTCTTTGGCTAATATTCTTAATTTTAACCACATTTCATTGGTTTTTCTGTGGGAGTGATGAAAGATAATCCTAGTTTGGACAGAATGACCGTCTTGATGCCTCCATGTATTTCCATTTATAGTCTGCTGGCTTGCAACAATTGTGTTATAAGATAACCTGTGTATATTAACAATGTGTATGTAACATTCTCTTCAGAGATTTTTTTTTTTCTTTAACAAACATTAACTTGAAAAGAATGGATGTTTTTGCAAATCAGGTATTAAGAAATGTAAAGCAGTAAAGTTAACTTTGTGGTATCTTCCTTAAGGAGGAAGTAATTCCAGCCTCTGAAACTTTTTTCAAAAGGAATCCTCCTGTCTTTCACTATGACAATTAGACGTCTTTTATTATTAGTCTGTTTAAAAGTCACAACTGAGGAAAGGACAAAGGTTGTCTTTAGTCTTTCTATTCTAATCAGGTGACTGGAGCGTCAATTTTTCTGCAAATAAAGGAATCCTCACCTTCCTGGGTGATCATGTTCAGCTATGTCCTTTAATTTCAATGGCTGCATCTTTCTGCTCTTCAAAGGCAGGTTGTTTTTTTTTCCCTGTTGCTTCTTCTAGGAACAGGCTTAACTTCTCCTTCAGATAGGTGTAATCCAGCAATCACTTCCAAATCCAAATAAAGAATTTTTTCTTAAATTCTTTCAAAATACAAGCTAATCTCACATGTTTCTTCTGGTGTTAGATATTAGAATAATCCTTTTTGATCTGATAATATGTGTTAGTTAAATGTACGCTATCACTATTTTGTATTAAACTGTATTTTTCGAATTGTCATTCATGATGTGTCTTGTCTGTTTTATAGAGCCATCTTAATTTGTAGTACTTGGAAAGAACTAATATATCAAGCTGCTCTTTGAGCTTGTCTGTTGCACCAAGTCACTGTTAGAATGCCTGAGCAGTGGAACTTCTGTGAAGAAAGTACCTTTGCCTTGGTTGCAGTCTTTTTAGGAAGGTCTGTTCACCCAGCTTCTGAAGCTGCACAGTTAGTGTGCCATGTATGGTTTCTGTGTTGTGTTTTTATTTTGTGGTTGTTTTTTTTTTTTTTTTATTTATGGTGGTCTTATTTGCTTCTCTACAATTTCATAAGCTTACTGTGATAATGTGACTGATTTTTTTCAAGCTAACCTGCATGGGTGTGCGTAAATACATAAATGTTCCAAATAAGACAAAAATGGATGGGTGGCTCAACAATTTGTTGGTTGAGATTCCTTCATCTTCCCATGTATTTGTTTATTTAGTACTTTGATGTGCTGAACGTTATTTATTCTTAGTGTGTTTAGCAACTCGGTTTTCTTATTTGCTAATAGTCCAAAATTGCTGGGTTTTCAACTTTCTTTTTTTCTCCCCTGCTTACTAGAAATACTTCTGGACCTTAATTTAGTACCTAACTTAGTCAGACCTCTGTTTCATTTCAAGTATATTGTAGCTTTCCAAATAGGAAGAGTAAATGAGATTCCATCCCAGTATCTTACACCGAAAGTTAGTATTTCCTCTCCTGTGCTCAAAGCTGTGAAACAAAAATGTTGACAAACAAACCTAAATTACATCTATTATCATTCCTTTCTAGAAATTGTAAGTGCAAATTTCCTGGCTTTTTTCCTTTTAGAACTGAATATAGTCACTTGAAATACCTCAGTTCTGTTATATGTGAACATCTGTAGCATTGAAAGGATAGCCCTGTTTTCTGTTAAAACACTAACAATGTTTTACATATGTTTATGTGCTAAAGCTACAATACTGGAGTTGCTACAAGCCCACATCAAGTTCCACTCTCTGGGAGCACCCTGTGCTGCGTCTGGTAGTGTAATGGTTGTTACTGATTTCATGTCTCTCTTTTTTTTTTTCTTTCTTTTTTTTCCTCCTCCTTTTTTCAGTTTTTGTTTTCTTTCTCCTTAAGACAGGAGACAATTGAATGTTAATTAAAAAAATTGTTCAATGGAGAGAATACCCATAAATGTTCTGTGTACAGAAAAACCTTTATTCTCTTTTAGGGTTACAACATTTACATTAAAGATTTGCTCTAAATTAACAGACAGATTCATCTGATGTTATTACTGTGGTAAATCATGCTCGAATCATGTACTATCTGAGAAGTTAGTTCCTTAAGTATCTTACTTTTCCACTGCCTTGAATGTACTATAATCATTATGTGTCCCTAACAGGTAAGAAAGGCATCTTGATCTGAGCAGGAGTGAATTTGATTCCCTCTAATACAGGTGCCAATCTTTCTGTCAGCCATAGATGTTGAAGACTTGGAGCTCAGCTCAGAGTACCTAGTACAACTAAATTTACTGTAAGAACTGTTAGATTGGACTGTTTTCTATTTAAACTAAATTACATAGCTCTAGCAGTAGCATTTATTCTTTCTGATTATGTTCAGATTACCAAGTGGAAATGTGTTTAAGTTACTAAGTGAAAAGAAGGGGCAAAGACATCTGTATTTTGCAGAACAATTTAAGTGCTGTTGCTTTATGCTGAAGGAAGTCTTTCATTTAGGATTTAAAGAGGAAAATACTGCCGTTTTAAAATCTTAAGTTTATACATTTCCACTAGAAAAAATTTATAATGCTTTAGAGATTATTATTTCTATCTTTGAGATAAAAGAAGGTTTAAAGTTATGTCTCAACATATCTGTAGGCAAACATACATGATACCTGACTTTTTTCTTATAATACTCTGTTAAGAAAGTAAGATACATTAGTTTTAACTGCCTGTATCCTCTAGCTAAAAGTAACCTGAAATTCCACAGACAGCATCTCGGCATCAGAAATATGTATGCAGCAACTGTTTTAGCTAACCTTGTTGCTGAACAAAGATGTAACTTAAGAAAATGAAGTTCTTACTTTTTCTATGACTAATTTTATTATTAACCTATGAATCTTGATCTCCAGTTGTACATCCTTCTTTGGCACTGTGGTTTTGTTACAAGAAAGATCACACTATGAAATTTTATGTAGGACTATATACTATATGAAACTTAAAACCACATAGCTCCTCAGCTAACATAAATCTTCTCGTACAAATATATTTCACTAAACACTCTTGTATATAGCATTTCAGAGTTTTAGTAGCACGGTCTGTATAACAGAGCACAGAGGATGTACGCCTAAACTAGAGACTTGAGCATGTCTGGCCATGCAAATGGACTTGTGAATTTACCCACTCAGGTTTTTTTTTTCTAGGTTAAGTATTAATTTCTGCTTTCTGTTTTGCAGTGTAGAACAACTTTCTGTGACCATGTTTCAGAAACTCTGTCCATTTTGCAAGGAAGGAACTGAAATAGGTTAGGGTGGATGAATGCTGTGTAAACAGAGGCCTATATTTAATCTAGATGTCCAAAAGATTTTCATTGGTAGTGGAAACTGAGCTTGTGCTGTGTACCCTGAACTCAGTAAGCTTGCTTTTTTAAAAATAATAGAAGCTGTGGAAAAGAGTCACAATGAAAAAAGGGTAATGATAGTCTCCACAGGTCAGTAACATTTTAAACATACCTTCTTTGTATAAGATTTTAAGCACTAAGCTAAGATTAGGTCAGGCTTAGTAAGGGAAGCAAGCTGAACTGCTGCTGTATGCACTTTGGGACTGGAGTGAAGGCTATTTTGAACAATAAACTATAGATTCCTTACCTGGCCATTTGACTTTTATGCTTTGGACGTGATTTTAAAATATGAGGAGATTCTTCTATAGACGTGTACTTCGGTGTAGTGCTAGAGAAAATTCTAACAGAAACAGTGATGATGGCCGTGAAAATAGCCATCAACTAAATAGCCAAAATATTGTTGTAGAAATGTATGTCGAACCGCTTATGTTCTTAAGTAACTCTGGAGATACATGTGTCTGCTTAATCTCTGGTTATCAGCTGTTGTCTGTATTCTTGCTTTTCCATAGGCAAACCTACATTAATAGTTGGCAACTCTATTCTTTTTATTTCAGTTAAGCACTTCTAAAGTTTTTAGTAAAGGTTTTCAGCTCTCAATTCCTCAGAGATTCAGTTCCATAGCAGTGTTGCCATTGCTGGTCTGACTTACTGGTACCTGTTCTACAGAACCTGTGTTTTTTAAATGCTTTTTATTATTGTTTTTTTTTTTTTTTGCATAGAAAATACCATCATCATGCTTTTCATTACTCACTTCGATCCTTTTATAAGGGGGGGGGGGAAATTAGCCACTTCTGTTGTTATGGTATTGTGTAATGATGTCTTCTCGGTGTTCCTGCTGGCGTGGGAATGTGTGTGATACAGAGTGTGTACCGCTTTGGGATTTGCTTTGAAAGGCAAGTTCTGATTTGAAGAAAATCTGCTGGCAGAAGAAATGAATAGGTTTGGAAGATCTTGTGTGGTACGTCAGTACTGCACAGGAAGCCCAGATCCTTATCCTGACAGGATTGTAGAAGCTGTGGGATGGACAATACCTTGATCTTCTCAGGAACTCCTAATGAGTCCAGGAAAGCATTGTATTCTTGCATGCGACTTCAAGATAAGAACAGTTGTTACCTAATACATAAACGGTAAAAATTTGGGGGCTTTTTTATTAAACAGGATCATATTTCATTCAGTCAATGCATGTAACAGTTGTGTTTTATGTTCAGCTTGTGATGGATGTATTTTACTACTATTTGTGTATTTCCCTTCTACTAATGCTACATGATTAAAGCCAAGCTATTAAAAAAAAAACAAAACACACCCCCAACTCCAGAAATCCCCAACTTTCCAAAGAAAAGGTCCCCCAACTTGCTCAAAAAAGAAAAACAAGACCCCAAAAAATGCAAACAAACCGACAAACCCCCAAAAAGCTTCCAGCAGCCCCGTATCTCGCAAATACAGCTTAAGCTACTGACAGGAAATCAAAACTTTACCGAAAGCTGACAGTTGTTACTTTCGTTTCTCGGGAAACAGAAAGCTAGACTAGCTTTGAGAAAAGCATGGAAACCAACGGAACTAGTTTACGTCAAACCCCCTAGTAAGACAAAACTATAGCCAGGTGAAACGGCTTAGGTTTAAAGTAATTTTTTTAATGCGAAATAATAGCTTCAAGAAGTTCGCGCTGCTGCAGCGATGGTTTGTTGCGAAATGGTGTGCGTAGCTTTGTCCCTGCTTGTGCTGGGCCCAGGTGTTTTGCGGTGCATTCCCGCCGCGCCAGCAGGGCCGGAGCGCGCTGCTGCCCGCCGCCAGCGCCGGAGGGGCCCCGCCGTGTGCCCGGGCGGTCGGCGCGGCACCCGCCGCCGAGCCTGGCTGGAGCCCGCCGGGGCGCAGGGCACCGGCACCGGCGGGCCGGGCCTGGCGCGGCCGCGGGGGAGCGGGAGAGGAGCAGGATCCCCGCGGGGGGCGCAGCGTGGCGCCGCCGCCGCCTGGGGGCGCTGCGGGCACAGCCCTGGCGCCGGGCGGGGCGGGGCCGCGGAACCACTCTCCCGCCTGTGTGCCCCCCGGTGGGCACGGCGGCCCCGGTGAGGGAACCCCAGGGCCTGACTCGCCGTCTTATTCGTTAGACATAAAGCCAGCCCTGTGCCCTCTCTGGGGTTTGCTCTGGCAGCCAGGGGCGGTTATAAAAACATTCGCATTACAGGAGGGAAGGCTAGCAGCGCACGTCTGCTCCTGAGGAGAGCCGCCCGATAGCGCGTGCTGGTGGTGGCCTACAGGTCACCTGGGCTCTGCCGAAAGGATTCTTCCCAGTGTGTTGGCTGTTTCATAGTTGCCTTTCCCTGCCGTTATTGCTAATTCTAAAAATCTTCCAGACGCGTGGAGTCAAGGCACTTGCACGGGTCTTTCCCTCCTTGGTTGTGTTCCGTTTTTCCAGCACTTATCGTTGCTGGGATGTTACTGCGTGAGCAGGTTCACCTCCTCCAGCAGAATTCCTGGGGAGCCGCTCTTTCTGTGCACCCCTGTGTCCTGAAAGGCCTAACCCAAGGGGTGGGTGCTGTGGGAAGCGGTGCTGGGTCCCCCAGGGGTGTTTTGCGATCTGAGCTGAGGTGGGCTCCTGTTAGTGGGGGGTGCTACCGCCTTCCTGCTGGGGCGGCTCGCTGGGGTGCTCTGCAGCAGGGCAGGTCTGAATGACCTCGGCAGGTAAACCAGAGAGGAATACACACAGAATGACATCAAAGGATTTACTGTAATACCAATAATAATTCTGTATAAGCTCGAGTCTCCCATTCTTCTTTGTATTTAGAGGTTCCAGATTAAGAAAGCCTTAAAATTTATCAAATTGATTTTTTTGTAACCTGTTTTTGTTTCTTTTGTTTGAAGATGAGTTCACGTGTAAAAATTATAAGTCTTCTCATATGTTTTCCCTTGACAGATTATCTGTAAAAGTTGCTGAGGTCATATAAAAACCATAGTTGTACGTTGTACTGTTTAAGGAAGATGGTAAGAGCAAGTGTGAGAGTGTATGTGAAATGACATAGACAGCAACATAAGCTTTGTATATTAGCTTCGTTATTTAGAAAATGCTGCTTTCACAGGATGTAATGAAGTATGGAAGTCTTGGAGTTAACTGCCATCTATCCATATCCATAGATACAGATGAAAATATATGAATATATATATGCATGTATGTATATATCCCCAACTATCTTCTGCAGAAATGGCCTTTTCCTAATGTCCTTTTCTTAAGAGTCCTGAAGGAAAAATCAATCAAAAGCTTTTGGATGCATTTGTGTTATATTAGGTCTCTTAGTTTATCAGGTTTAATCTTGAGATATGACCGTGCGTATGGTGGGCAGTTTTTATTCCTTGTTTGTGTTTTGTTTGTAAATTCTATTTCTTGAAAGGATTTTATGTTTTCTCATTAAAAAAGTATCATTTCAACCCTTGACTTTTTTTTTATTCATGGCCCATTCAGGTATGCTGCATGTTCTGTGGGAAGTCACCTTATGTATGTAGCTGAAGTGATGCACTAGGTACTTGCACTTCGTCTGCCATCTCCACCCTGTGTCCACATGCATAATAAAACCTCCATAGTGTGGTTGAGAGCACTTTGGTATCTAGTTTGAAACTTTCAGAGAGTATTTAAGTTAGGTACAACTTGAAATACCTGATTACCCCTCCTTTACAAATCACAGTTTGGCAGGTGGATGGTTGGAAGCATTCTCAATCTCACAGAAGTGTCTGGACTTCTTTCTCATTCCCAAAAGCTCAAAACTGCATAGTAGGTTTGTGGAAAGATTTCAAGGGCAAAAAAAGAAATTATATAGAAAGTAATGCTATTATGAATAAATGATTGCTTGAGTTTGTAATGACTCATGATCTATTATAATTGCAGATTGTCTTTGCGGTACCTTATTATTTGTTCTGAAAACACATAAAATGCTTTTGTGAATATATATTCTGTGTAACTTTTTTTGTATTGGTGGAAAAAATTCTGTGAATGAAATCATTATAGGGACAATTTTTTCCTTGATGTCCCAAATCTTTCACTGCAGGAAATAATATCCTGACAGTGAGTCTTTTATGATAAGGCCAGAGTAGATTTGTGTAGAATTTTGTATTCGTTTACAAGGGAGATGTAGACTAACGAATATTTGGGGATTTTAATGCAGATTTAAATCCGAAAGTTATCACATGTTTTCAGTCTATATAGAACTTGAAAAATGTCTTAGGTGTTGGCTTTAATGAACTTGTATGAAATTTTTCAAGTTGTGGCATTCTTGACTAGGCTTAATGACTATGAAGTGTGACAATAGAGTTGGTTAGTAAAGGACTGACAGCTTAATCCAGTCGAGCAGCCCCTTGTGAGCACTGAGCTACTGGAACTCTGAGACCTGAAACAGGTTACTGTATGTACCTGTGGTAGTTCTGGCTTTGTTTTTTTAAGAGCTAGGCACAGTAGCGAATTTCAGATTAAATACTTTATTTTAAGGAATGGATAATAGTGTGGTATACTTCACACTTAGGTTGGGTAATTGTGTTGAATGCATTCAGAAATGTCTTCTTCCCTCTCCACCCACCCTTGGGCTTTCTGCTCCAAATGCAAGACATCTTTTGTAATGGCTTCATTAAGCTAAACATAGAGCAACATTTAAACTTCTCTCAAATAAAACAAAAAAACCCTAAACCAGACACATACGGAGAAGTAGCCCTAAGTTTAAAGTGGGTGTTTGGACAAAATGAAACAGATTATTTCACTACTTGGTGTTTTCTGGAATGTGGTTTGAGTATTTAAAATGGTAAATACAGCATCAGAGTCTCTGCAAGACAGAACTTAATAAATGTTAGTATCTTCATAGCTAATAGTTAAAACTGTGTGAGAATGCAAATGGTTTCAATTGTGGTGCTGTTAGACACCTTGTTTATAGAGCTGGTGCATAGACTTTCTGAATGATAAGTGTTATCTTTCAAAAGCAGATGAACACTGTGCACTTAATGAAAAATAAGAGCTATTGAACTCTGTCAGATAGGAATTTGAAAATACACAGTGCATTGTATTAGTGCTTAAAATTGTTGCACTGCTAAATACAGTGTCTTCTACAAATGCAGAGTTTAGCGTGTGTTGGTCAATATATAGTAGGCTTGTTGTTGTTTGGTTTTCTTATCAGCCCATACAGTTAGACGTCTTTAAAATCTGCCTCGGAGCAGCTGGCAGCTGATATGCTGATGTTGGCACCACCCAGGTTCAACGTAACATTACTAGGAGAAGTCTACCTCTGTGCTCAAGGAAGTTGATGTGGGAGCCACGCTCCATAATGTGTAGCTAAACGGCTGCATTTAGTAAGTGCTGAGAACACAGAGGGCATGTAAAAATGGAATTACTGAAAAAAATTGTTCCCACTGTCGGTTCCGGAGATGTAGTTCTGGATGTTGGGAGTACTCCCCATGAAAGCTCCCCAAGGCTACTGAAGATGAGACGTGTCAGACTATTTTCGTTAGGACAGACAATAGATGAAGGTGAGGAGATACGTGTTTTACATCCTCTTTACAGTATGTATCCGTGTCATCAACCTGGTAAAAACTGATTACTAAGTTTTTTCTTCAGATCGTGATTATTTTGCTAAATTGATTGATCTGAATATAAAAGGCCTTTTTATCAGAGTTGCTATAATGGGGTCTTTAGTTTTAGAACTATTTTATCATTAAAAGACTATCATGTGTGACTTATTTTAAAGCAGTTTTACAGGATCTCTAATGTGCTCCTTGTCTTTGCATGCCTGCCTTACTTTTTTTTCCCTTTTGGGAATAAATATCCCTATTTAAGTTTTAAAATTGTAACTATGATTAGGCATTAAGAGTTCTCTAGACAGACATGTGCTGCACAGATCTCTGTAGTGCAGGGTTCAAGCTTTGTGTTATCTTTTCTCCTCCTGTTTTTTGAATCCCCTAAGTTTCTGAAGGCTTTCCTTTTAAGTGTGGGTTTTTTCATTTCAGAAATGTTTTCTTCTTTCAGTGTTTTGTTTTTTAATAAACATAGTATGTAAATTAAAGAAATCAAGTAAAAATACAGACATTGTCTAGAGAATTTTTAACTTAAGAACATGGGCAATCTTGTTTGTATGATTATTTTTTTTTACTACCTATTAGTGTCAAATCTTACAGTGTATTGTGCTAATAAAAAGAAGTGGAATGAGTTAATGTTCCTTTTTCAGATAATTCAGTTGGGTGGCAACGGAAAATCCAGTTCTACTTTTTTTTTTCTTTTTGCCTTCAGCTAAAATAGTAAGGTCTTGAGCCTTTATGGTCTTGAATTCTGATGGCTATCAGATACACAGTTTTTACCCTTTGCTATGTGGTGGCTATTTTCAGGAATTGGTGTGGCCTAGAAGTTTTTTCCCTTATGTGTCTAACTGCAAAGATGGGAGGTGGTGACATCCATCTTACTGGGTGGTGAATTCACAGCTTAACAGTGGAATTAAGTTTGTGGTGGTGGTGGGAGAAAGGGATTTCCTTGGAAAGATTTTTCTTAACCTTTCTCATTCTAATACAAACCACTTCTTTTTTTCCTTTTTTTTTTTTTTTTTTAATCTGTCAGGATGATTAATGTGGCAGCTGAGGAAAGCAAGGGGCAGTTCTGTTTCGTTAAAGAAGTTGTTTCTGTGTATAACAAATTAGAATAATTTAATGTTGTAATGGTATGGACTGTTGAAGTCTTCTTACAGAGTAAGGTCTGTTAAGACTGTTACTGCCTATATGCTTGAAAACTCTGATCAGAAGCTCATGGTGTCTGAAAGAGTGATGCTCTTGTAGCCAGGTTCATGTCCTCATTCAATTTTGAGTGCTGTAGAGCCCTGAAGTTTATAGTTGGATGTCACTGTGATGTGCATGACTTAAATATCTCCACAGGCATATCTCATCAAGCCTGCTTTTATGCTGTATTATGTTTTCTTTATAGCTTTCACTTTTAAATAGTATTTTATTTCAAATGTTATGATTTCAGAATAAATCTGTCTTTGTGCCAGGTTAGAAGAAAATGCTATAGGCTTAAGTGTGTAGACAAAACAGATGCCTTCATCTAATCTTGTTCAATCTTTTGTCAATAACTTGAGCAAATGAGGATAATAAACATAGAATACACCAGCCCTACTGTTGAAGATGAATTTTCCTTTCTTACTTATGAAATATTTGCCAAATGGTAATTATTAGGAGTGATTTTAGGGAAATCAGGAGTGCCTGACTAATATCACTTAATAGTGTGATGTCATCATTTGCGAAATGCAGACTTATAGTCTGTTCTGGGATCATGCTTTTACAATAGCAGATAGTAGCTGAATCCTCTTTAAATTATCTGCTTATTTCTATTTTTGTATCTTGGTAATGGAATGAACTGCTCTGCTGGAATAGAGCAAAAGAACTCCTGTGTTTACCAGTTTGGGTATGCTGCAGAAGGCAGGTGCCAACAAAACAGGTAATAAACCAACAGAATTATTTGAAAAAAAATTGTAAATGTTTACTTGCTTAATGTCAGCAGATGTGGTGTTAATGCACCACCAATTTTATTTTATAATGAAGCTGTTCAGGAACTTGATAGGTTTTTAAAGATAGGGTGGTTTGTCCTGTAGATATGTTTGAATTTGGAAGTGGGTGGTTGTGGGGTTTTTTTTGCTTTTTTTCCCCTTTTCCTTTCTGTTCCTTATTGCTGCTCTTTATGAATGTTTCTATATTAATAAGAATTTAGGTGAAATACTGAGACAACTGTTTTAAAGTATGAAAGTATTTTAGAAGGTCTTAAACCAACCAAAAAACCCTATTCCTGGCATCCAAAGCATAAAAGTATCATTTTGGTAATACCAGTTAGTTGGCTTTGCATATATCTGACCAAAATATTTTGTGTGGAATTCAAGTGATGAAATTCCTTTTTTTTTGGATTAAAGCATTTATCAGTATTGTTTTTCAAAATGGTAACTCAATTAGTATGTATTTTGTTTTATAGCTGAATGCAAGACCTTAGAAATATATGCTCTGTGACACATCTTTTAAAATACGTAGCTTCTGTCAGAATGGTTTCAAGTTTATTTTAGAAATCTTTCAGAACTGTCTTTTTAGATTTACAAGGTTATTAGAACCCTAGAAAAAAACCACATCTCACTCGCTGAAATATTTGCATATCATTGCGTGCATTGCAATGTCTTAATAGACGTTAGTTAAAGAATAGGCAGTTCTTTTAAATTTGTTGTAGCATTCCAGAGTTGGCATGTTCTCAATTTTAAAAATTTTTGTCTCAAAAAAGCTACAATCCAAATCAAACACAGAAAGTTGAGACTGGAAGATCCAGAGTATTTTCATGTACCAAAACCCACTTACAAACGTGTACGCATACAGACACGTGTAGAAAGTATTTTGTATTCTCCCTTTTGCTGTTTGTAGTGTTACAAAAGGGGAATGCCATGGCTGCTCTGTGCAAACTGGCAAATGGGAGCTGTACCTGTGGCGTGTGATATGTGCCCTTCTGTTGCAGCTCTGTGCTTTGGTTGTGTTGTAAGGCAGGGTAGCTAATACTGTGGAATGTCTTAGTGGCTAACTGTGTAAGCCAAATCTGCAATAACTGCACAAGAGCTGTTAAATTTATCAGTGATAGAAGTATTTTCATTGCTCACAGCGTCCACGTTATTTCTGTGTATGGAAAATGTGTCCTTTTGCAAATATTGAACCTCCTTCCCTTCAGGTGCCTCTGCTAGGGGAGCAGAAATAAGCTGACAGAAATGTGTTCTTTGGTGGCAGAGAAATGAGTAACAGAGCTGTAATTGCCCCAGGGGGCTAACAGTAGGAACTGGATACACATGAACTGCCTATGAGCACTGTGCCTCTGTAATACCAGCATCTCTGCAGGGCATGTTCAGCTCCATGTTGCATCTCTGATTAGCCTTCTACATCAGAAGATGACCAGGCGGCCCAGCATCTATCTGGAATAAAAGTCAGTTTCTGTACTTGAATTCTGAATTTCAGTTAGAGAAGCCTGGAGGGGTTAGTGGGTAACTAAGTACCATGGCTTCCCCCTCACCCCAATCTCTGTTTGCTTCTCAGTTACATTTAGAGACTGCTCCATAATACTGTTTGGGATCCAGAATGCTATTTACATAAAAACCCCTTAACCTCTCTTCTGTTTTCTAATCACGGCAGATAGGATTGTTTTGCTTGAGTAATGCCCCAGGAAATTGTTCTGTGTGTATTTTCCATAAGAAGGAATAAGGAACCTTTCCTAAGGGCCTCTGGAATCCCTCTTGAAGCTCTTTGCAACAGAAGGTAGGGAAAGGGGGATTTTGTTTAGATTTTTGAGTGCAGTTTTACAAGCAGATCAGGCCGATCTTAACAGTTTGCTGCCAGTGAAAAGGGCAATCTTACTCCCAGCTGTGCAGCTCTTCCCCATCTCCTGTGTGCTGGTGTGGCCTTTCCCTGTGCTGATTCATTTCACAAAGCCAGTAGAAAATGTTCTGGTATTTTTGGGGCAGTATTTTTGAGATGAATTGGCAAGGGGAATCAACTCACTGAGAGAGCTTTTTTTGTCAGTAGTGGGGGCAGCATTAGATGTCTTACCATCACCAAAAGTAGCAGTCACCTTCTGAATACCCTGTGTTTTAAATGTATTGATTTGTGGAAAATGAACTCTTTAATATTTTAGATAAATGGAAACACAAGTATCTCTCCAGACTTTTATTTTAAGTGCGGTGATGGTATGTTTTATTATTACTGCTTATAAGCAGATACAGTGACCATCGGGTAAACATTTTTTAAGTAAGGCATTTGCTTAAGATCGAGTCAATATTGAACTGAAGTAATGGCCAGCAAATCTTTTTAAAAGTAAGCCCAAGCACAAAGGAAGGATGCCTCTGACTTGTTTGGTTTTTTATTAATATGAAAAATCAACTATATTTATATTTAATTGGGGGGGGGAAGGTATGACAGTTCTAGGCGATATCTCAATATTTTTGGCCCTATTTTTTTGAGATCCGATTATTTTTTTTAATTGTATTGTGTACTTGTTATATATGTGTATATATATATATATATACACATACAAGTATTGTGTACTTGTATATATATGTATATACAATACATATATTGGCTATATGCCTAATCTACTTTTACTGTAGTTGTCCCAGTGTTTTACCTGAAGGATAAGGATGCAGGAATTTGCAAGAAATATACTTTTTTCCTACAGTGTTTGGTTTTTTGTTCTTTTTTGGGGTTTTTTTTTAAACCTTACCTTTACCTCATCCCAAAGAGTAACAAAGAAATTGTAACTTAGCTCAGGGTGGGTGTTAGTACAACTCAAAGGTAGGTTTGGAAGAGCCTTTTCTTCATACTTAACAGCTACTCACATGGATTTAATTAATTTGTTTTCCTCTGAGATATGGTGAACAGAGCTTACAGTTTTTTAAACGCTGTTGTTCCCTTAATAGATCACCTTTGCAGAGTTTTTTTAATGCATCTTTTGGACTTTAAGCACCTAAAAGTTTTTTTGAGGCTTAAGTATATTAGTATAAGGTTTCATATGACAGCTGGACCACTGTAATGGCTCAGTGCTGTGAAAAGGAGATTGTACCCTTCCACCTGTATAGTTGTCTTATGTATTCATTTATGTTGGTCCTGGTGCATATCTATCCTTGGTGAGACTGTTCCACTTGCTAAACCAAGAGGAGACCTCCCTTTCCTCCCAGTACCAATGGTTAGGCAGGAAACCAGAACGCTGTGAGAGAACCAACAGCGAATTTGGGAAGCAAATGTCAGTAATCTTGGTGTTTGGGCTTTTTTTCTGATCTTTTTGTCTTTCTGTCCTGCAGATCATAAGGTGAAAAGTCAGAAGTAACGAGAACTCCAGTTTAGTAAGGAGAAAAAATATTAGAGGTGAAATTGGACAGTATTTAGCTGAAAATATGCTTTAAAACATTATCTTTAAGCTAATTCTTCAAGATAATGCAGTTAAAACTTAGTGGGGAGATTTGTAAATAAAGCAAATATCTCTTTACCTTTCCAATACACATTTTTTTAAGATAGTTGGGAGAGGGACAAAATAAAGCTTTCAACTTGAAGGAGAGGGGGAGAGAGGTATGGGGAGAATGAGAAAAATTAACAAAACCAGAAGAACAAGCAAGTCTTCAGAAGATTCTGTAGTAGCTGGTTAAGGGGAGCTGCAAAGTGCTGAAGTAAACAAGATGTGGAGAAACTAGTTGTGAAAATAATTATATATACTGCTGTAAAACCATTCTCTATCATATACTGGTGATATGAGGACATAAAAGTATTCTTTCAAATTGGTTATGTCTAAATTGTCCACAGGTCTTGAAAGTGATGTTTTGAGAGGGAGAAAAAGGTTTGGCATGTAGCTTCTTTTTGATTCACACTGTAAATGTCTTGCATGTAGAACAGATTTTAAAACACACCTGTGACATTGCTATCTATCTGTTTTCTGTATGTTTATCTGGCTGGACAGCATATAAAATAAAAACCTCAGTTTATCTTTAAGGAGCCATTTACCTTTAAGTAAAAAACTGTTCTCCTTTAAAACACATTAAGATTGGTCACTGGGCTAAAAAATCCAAAATAACACCCCTTGATGCTCAAAAAAGTATTTGTAAGACCAATATAGTATTTACCAACAGGATTAAATCAGCAGTTGCATACAGAAATGCCATGCTAGTGATGATCAGCAAGTCAGGTTTAAGTTACAGAAAGATTGTAACCTGGAACGTTTTGTGAAACAGTTCTTCACTTTTCAGTTGAAAAGAAAAAAGATCTGTGTTTCAAATGCAAAAGTTTTAGTTTATAGGTGATCTAACTAGTCTTAATTTCCTCTAGGTGTGGTTTGTAAGTGCAAGAGGCAGATACGACATTTTTCAGTACTTCATGATACTTTTGACAGCTGTTGTCAGTTTCTGTTGGCTGCACTTATTAGCTGTTTTATGTCTTGATTTGTAGACTTCCATGCTGCTAGTTTCTTTTGTTTTAAGCTCTTCAGTAACAGAGTTATTCTTACCCTGTGAGTGCTAATTTTATGTGTTTTCCTTCTAAAAAGTGTTATGTGGATCCAAACTGAGGGACAAAAATTTCAACTATCTCATCTTAATCAAGGGCTACTTTAGAAAGCCTTTCCATTTTCAGTAAATGGCATTCTTTGTGTCTCTTAGCACTGAATAGCCTTTAGTTGCACTTCAAGTAAGGAAATGTCACGAGTGCCTTCTTCAGTTGGGAATATGTTTTCTCAAATAATAAGTGTTGGAGGTAGTGTTCATGGCCTCTGCTGTTTTACATGATATGCATCTTCTTGCTCTCCAGCCACATTCTAAAAGGTCACTGCCAACAGAGACCATCCAGATGAGAGGGTTCTCAGCTTGTGCTTGAATGTTTTTGGTGTTTGTATTCTTTTATAAAGGAAAGATTTTGTTATGAGAAATCAAAATGTACTATTGATTTGAAGAGATAAGTAGAACTTTCAGAAAGCCTCATCACTTCAGCTGTGGTACCTTCTAAAGGGATTAAGTTCCTGCTGCAGGAGCTTTGCATCTGCAGAGATGCTCTGGATGTTCAGGACTTGGTGTACGCTCACTTTATAAGCTGGGCAATACTCCTTATACAGAGATACTACACAAATAATAATTCTTTACCTCATTAGTACCAGTGAGGTCTGTAGTGACAAGCATCTGTGGTGGACCCTGATTGTTTGGGAGATTTTCATTGCTCATTGATAAGACCAGTATGACAATATGAGTTTTAGATACATTAGCATCAGGATGCTGTTGCACAGTCGTATTAGACACTGACCCAAAACTCTCTGCTGTGTTTTGGCATTTTTTAAGATGCACTAGGGTGAGCCTTGTCTCAGTTACTTCTTTGAGAAGATGAGTGGCTATGGGAAGAATGTTTTTAATTTAAAAATATTTTCTAACTTGAAAGCAGGAAAAACAGGAAGTAAAACACATAAAAGCAGCTCATAACTTGCATAAAAATACTGTATTTCTCCAGTATGTTGTTTTCTGTTGGCTGGAATTAGTTTTGAAGTATGTTTTCTTTATTCTTGGGGTTTCCATAACTCTTATTTCATGGAAGGAGTGTAGAACCGAGTGGTTTAATTTGCCCAGAAGTTGATGAAATTGTACTGTCTACATTTGTAGGTAGATTGTATGTTTGGAAAGCTAACATGTTCATGTTAATTACTGAGAGAAATGAACAGTATGTGAGTGCTCTGTCAAGAAATTTCATGACTGACAGAGAGCAGCCAGTTCCAGGAATAGAAAAAGCTGAAGCATATTCTCCATTGTACTTGAACATGTTTCTATCACCTGATTTAAGTCCTCAATTTTTCTTTAACTAGTGGGGAGTGCAGTGGAGTGATGCTGTCCCTTTTGCATTTGATGTGTTCTGCCAGATGCAGGTGTGTGGATGGAGAGCTGTGTGTGGCCTTGCAGGTAAAGCCATGAGCTTCATAGCTGCTGGGTGGTCTCTGTCAGTGCTGGCACAGGTGCATCTGCTGACCGAGGCTATTTTGTAGACCACCACCTGAGGCACTTTAGGGAACTTTGTGCTGTGGACTATTTGCAGAACTTCCAGACAAATGTGGCCGCCTTGTAAAGTTTTCAGTGTGTGTTAGGTGTTTGGCATGTAAGTGTTACATTTAGCTGCCATTGGGTTTGTTACTTCTCATTTTCTCCCTTCCTGATTTTTGTATTTCCTTTCTCACTTTTCTTCAATGTAACAGCATGCTTGCTGAGGATAAATGTTCAGAAATGGCACTGATATGAATTTTGTTAATTCTGACTTGCAAATCAATGTAATGTCAATTACCTTTTTTAATCTTTAAAGCGTTTCTATTTTGTACTTCTGCTCCAGGTTACTACAATAATACCTGTTGTTTCACAGAGATGGGAAAGCTGTAAAATTCATCATTAAAAGCACTTAATTCTTTAAATCTCTGTAACTAAAGCATTAAAACCTGTACTGTAAATATTTGCTGGCTTTAGAGTGAAGAAATATGCCAATTTAGTTCAACTATGCAGAATGCCATGATAATGTAATTATTTTCTTTGTTTGAATATGATACTGGGTGACAGAGCTCCTTGCTGCTGCCCTGCTGCCCTGTGTAACTGAAACATTGGGAATGGCAATTTCAGGAGTTGAAACCTTGAGAAGGAGAAAATTGCCTGTCTATGCCTTGCTACTTCTTGCTTTCCTTCTCCTGCCTGTAACTACAGCTCTCAAAGTCCTTATACTGTGTGTACAGAGCTTGTAAAACTGCTGCCTACATAGGGGTATAAGCTACAGTGGAGTAATTTGGTAGGCTTGTGCTTGTGAGGAGGTTTAGCAGAGACACTTGAAGTAGTTCCTACTTGTAACTGTGCAGTCCCCCATCCCTCTGCCTACACTTACCACTCTGTGGCAGAGGTGGCTGAACCACACATACACGTGCGTTATGTGGTACTGTAAAGTGCTTTAACATACAGACAGAAATGGGCTGCAGGCTGCCAACGGCAGTGGCTCAGGAGCAAATTTTCAGCTTTGCTTATGGTGGAGGGAGGAAGGCAGAAATTCATCTCCTGGTGCAGGGCGAGAGAACAACATGAGTGCCTTCAGCTGCTGTGTGAGTCTAGTGGGAGGCTGCATCAGAGAAGAACATTTTCTACCTAAGTACTATTGCACTCACGAGGCGTAACAGATTTGGGACTTGTGTGCTGAGTTTACCCCTATAGGTAATTCACTTTAGCTTTCTTTTTTTTAAAGTTTTCCTGGATGAGTCCTAAACTCTTGGTGTTCTTTTTCCCCAGTGCTTTCTATGGGGATAGAGTAGCTGATCTTCACATAATGCAAATATGATGTTTCCTGTAAAGTGGCACAGACATCCAGCAGCTTGGGAGGAGCAACAAAAATAGAAACATAACTGATTCGTAGAAGTTGTCTTAAGGCCTTGTAGGGTAACAGAGTTAAGCCTTTCCCTGCTCTATCCATTTAAATGCCCAGCAACTAAGAAGGGATTTTCTGTGTAGCTCCATAACTGTTTTCAGGTTCCATTTAAAAGGCTGGTAAAATCTGGAGTGCTGGTTCCCCAGAACCAGTTCATTGGTACATTTAATGCTGAAGGACAAAAAGAGGCTGACACAGAACACAATTAAGCAGATCAGATCTTAAGGCAGTTATTTCAGGTTGTTGGACAAAGACAGAACTGTACTAATTGGGCTTTATACCTTTAAGGTTTATTTGCAGTCATGAAAAGTGGAAATTGAGCATATGAGAGGGAGTAAATCACTGAGAATTTTAAGCACAGGGATGCCCGTGAAAATCAAGAAACGCGGATTTGTCAGGCTCAAGAGATACGGTAACAGCTGTAGGTTCATCTATTGCTTTACCTGTCTCATTTCCTCTTGGAGAGAGGTTGGTTAAATATCATCTCAGAACTGCCTGCTGAGTTGTTTGAAATGTTTCAGTTTTGTATTACCAATTTGTTTCCTTGTAATCTTACGATGTTTGCTGATCTGAAAAGCTGGATTTTCAGGAAGGGCCATATGGAAATCTGTTTAGTCTAAATCCATATGAAGTTGGTAAGGTGTTTTTTAAACTACCTTGAAAGCTGTTTGATTTTTCAGAATTTAATTATTCTTTCTTTAAAGTTGTGGGGGATTTGTTATTTTTTTTTTAAAGTTAGGATTACTATTCAATCAAGATAATGTTAACTGACTGAAAAGTTAAATATTAACAGTATCCTCTTTGATCTTACTCAAAGACTATGTTCTGCAAGAAAGCTGTGCTTCTTCAGTGTTCTTCCAGAACTACATATATATATATAGTTGGAAAACTCATAATTTACTTTATATGGGAAATATTATTTGTATTTCTTTGCCTGAGTGAATTTTCTGTCAGTCCATATCATCCTGAAGATGAATGTAGTAGGACTGAAAACCTCAAAGAAACTTTTGGAAGCAACAGTGACTGCATGTTTTTTATATAACTTAAAAGAATGCCTTTAGCTGTGGTTTTTAAATGGAATATTTATGCTGGAATGATTAATGCAAATTATTTTGTAAAGGGATAATTAGACAAATATTCTGTTATCTTTGCTATCTCAGTAGAAGAGAGCAAGAACTGCATTGGAGGGTTGGGGGAGGGAGGAGGTGTGGTAAGAATACACTCCTAGAGAAATAAAACTATTGTAGAACCAGGGAATAATGCTTCAAATAATAATGAAAAAAAAGGAAATTAGGCTAAAAATCTGTAATATTCCCTGTGAAATATAAATGAATGACATATAAAATGAATGACATTTAAAAGCAAACTTTCTGAAGTTAAATATTGCTCTTTTTAAGATACCTTCTTCAGCAATATCTTCAGTCGTGAAAATCCCCTACCTTTTCAGCCTCTAAGAAGTGAAGCTGAACCAACATTGTGTAAACCATATTAAATTTACTTTTTTGGTCTTGCATGTTGGCCTTTGCCACACACCAGAACTCTGGCAGTTATTGAAAAAGCAGTTGTTACGCACTGCATTTATTTTATGTACATTGTTAAAAATAGTTGCCAGTGATGTTTCTGGGCAGCTCCAAGAAAATGCCATGATGGTACTTTTAATTAAAGAAAAGCTGTACAAATGACCTTTGCATACACATTTGTAGTAAATGTATTGATACTGGTATAGTCATCCTTTTAAAAATGTTTTTATTAAATTCCAAATTCTACAAATAAAAGGAAACTTTTGTTATATGTACTGTCTACAGCACGATAGTGTCCGGTCTTTTATATTGCTTGGGTCCTATAGCTACTTACAATGCCCAGGGCAAATCTTACCTGTTGTGTGACTAGGCTTACCGTACATGTACTGAATGTTACATCTAAAAAATATCTGTTCTTGAAGTGCTGAATTGACTGCTTGGATAGGTCAGGCATGCTGTGGATCAAAGTACCATGAATGGGCAGTCAAATACTTACCAGAGCAGCTGGGCTACTGCATGTGAATCTTGCAGCTTATAGGTCTATACAGGCAGCCTGAAGTCTGCTGACTCCTGTTGCTGAAGTGGCTCCGGCAGTTTGCTTCTAGCCATCCTCTTTACTAAAAGGTTTTCACTTCTGAGCAAAAAACCCATGATGTGGACTGGACATTTGCATTAGCAATTTTAGTAGATTGTGAGCAGCCTGTGTTTGAGCACTTCTGCTTTACTGCACCTACAGCCCTGTTCTTGTCATGCCCTTTAAAGAACTTACTGATACGAGTGTGCTCATTCACATATACCTCACCTTACTCTTCAGAAAGTATTAGAAACATAGACTTTATAGTAGTCTGTTCCCTGTAATAGTGAAATTTATAATAGGTCCGGAATCAAAAGGTATGCAAGTATTGAGATCAGTATATAAACTATGTATTTATTGGAATTCTGTGATGTCTAGCCTACTAAAATAAATATGCATAAATCCTCAATTTGAGAGTTTTGTTTTGGATTGTTTTTCTTACATGAAGTAGCTCTAGATCAAAGCTATTGGCTTATAGCTAAATGCAAGGGCTTTCTTTTCCATATTCTCTCTAGGTAGTAAAATAATGTTATGGAAAGACTTTCCATATAAGTACTCCAAAGTGATAGGTATTTTTAGACTCTTTCACAGTGGACATACTTGTTGCTCTCAATTTTAAACACAGTGTGCGTTCCAGAAGTCAGTTTCATTTTCCTCTCTGAAATTTAGGAACTGGAAAAAAATCCATTCTGTAAATGATGTTTTCTTATGCAGTTTTAGAAACACCTGATGATAATATCTTGTAACTTTACATGATGAGCTTTATTGGGCTCTTCTCAGTGAATTAGCCTTGCCTGTGCTTGGTGAGTTTCAAGGCTTGTAATCCATGTTTTTTCTTTCCTCCTTCTACTATTCTTGCTTTAATTAAAAAATAAAACAAAAGGCTACTTTTTAAACTTTGTGGTTTATCCTGAAATCTTCTCTTTTTTTCTAGTATCTGGTAGTTATTTCATTAACTTAGTTCAAAGACAAAACAAAACCAGAAAGTCTGAAGTTGCAGTAGTTGTCATCTATACACCTCTGATTATAAAAGCATGTAAATTGGATTGTGAGGAAGAAGTGTTAGAAGGGCTGTACACAATTGTCTAGTAAGATAATGCTTATGACACTGATGCTTACATGATAATGCAAAGATAGTGAGAGATCCATTACCCTTTTTTGTTAAATGGACTTGTACTGGTAATTTTTAATTTTTTTTAATTTTTTGGTTGTTGTTGGGGTTTTTTTTTTGGTTGTTTTGTTGGGTTTTTTTTAATTGTACCTGGGCGGCAGGGAGGGGCACAGCAGTAAAAGTATTTGGTGTATACCATTTTTAAATCTTGTAAGTTAATGGTGTCCATTGAATCAAATTTCATAATCTCTGTGCATATATGCATGAAAACACACAAATTATTTATATTCATGCAGTATTAAAAGAAGATTTTTCTTTTCAAAATATTTTTGTTCCTAATTTTCCTAGTCTTCAATATTTCTACTGAAATCTTTGGAAGAAAAAGCTTAAGCTCTGGGTACATACAGTTCTCAAAATATTCTTAACAACCTAGAAGTTCTTAATGGGCTAATAACTTCTGTTGAGCTAACTGCCTTTGAAATTAATTGTTAGTATCCTTGAGGAAGCCCTATCCACAGTGATCAGTAGTTGGTATTATGAATAAATAATAGTACAACTAAAGCTCAGATGCCGTGGCAGAAAGCCATGTAACTTGCTTGGCCAAACACATCAATATCATAAATAAATGCAGATTTTTAAAAAAAATTCCTAACATTCATTAACTTTTGAAACACTGCTTTACAGAAATACTGGCAGGTCTTCTATTTGTTGAAAGTCTTCTTTCAGGACTCCAGAAGTTGGAACATTAAGATTAGTATTTCTGTGGGGTTGTTTTAGTGTATCTCCTGGGGTTTCTGGGATGATTGTTTTTTAATAAGTTTCTGGCACTAATAACTTAAAGAATAAAAGCTGATGGTGGAAAAGGGCAACTACAAAGAACCCAAAGTGTATTTTAAAAAGTCATTATTTTTGAGGTGCTGGGAGAGTTGGCTCATGATTTTGGAATGCATGCTGTTAACAAGGATTCCTTTGAAGAACTCTCAGTAGCCCAGTGTTAAAGGCAGTCAGAGACCAACCATAATTAATACAGTCTTTCAAATTAGTGGTGAAATTCATCAGCTGGTTCCAAAATCTGACCTTTATATCCTACTCATAACAAAATACAACCTTTGTTGTATTTTATTTAGTGAGAGGAAAAAGGAATGCTAAAAGTATAACTTTGAATATATTCATAAAAGAAGTGATGAAAAAGGAGTATAAGGTAACTGGAGGTACTAGATAGGTAGTATTGCCTGAAACAGGCTTATGAAAGGATGTTTGATGCAATGTCCCACAGAGTTGCTCTGTGGATGCGCATTCTGTACCCTATCTGGGAAGAAGCAAGTGCTATCCAGATACAGGTAGCAATTTAATACCTTATTATAGAAAAAAATATATTTTGCATGGGGAAGTCTGGTTTATTTTTGTTCTATGAAAACTGAGTGAGAATCACGCCATTCTCTTTTTTAATAAAACTTAATCTCCTGAATAGATGTCAGACAGCAGCTGTCTTGATGGATGAATGGGCTAGGGCAGTGACGTGCTTATCCCGCTCTTTCTCCAGTGTCCTTCTGCTGCTGGTGTGTTAGACCTGTCATTTAGAACAACTTAGCTGAACATGGACTGGTCTATGTTACCTCCCTGTAAGTGATAATGATTTTCTTTTTGGGAGGGGTGGGTATGTGTGTACATTAAAACAAAACCAAAAAAAGCCCCAACAAACCAAACCCACAAAAAAAATGCACCTTAAAAGTATTTGTTGTACACCATTCTTGAATATGTTAAAAAATTTCAGGTAATTTGAGTTTATCTCAGGGCACAGGTATGATATCCTCCTCATGGCTGGTTTACTACTAGTACAGGGTGGAGCACAGTTCTGAAACTATGTAAGTTTTTTAAAAATTAACTAAAAGCAGATTTAGTTCATCAAGTGTACCTTTGGACCCATATGGTTAATTTTTTAGTTCATCTCTGCGGTGTGGGTCAAGTCATAGTTTAAGCAGACCTAGTAAACTACTGTTAGCAGCCAGTGTCACAGTAATCTCAGAGTACAGTTCTCTCCGTTTTCTGTATTTGACCCAAGGGGTCATATACAATGCTGTGTGTATAGTTTGGTGGCAGTTACGGAAACAAGTGTTATTTTCTTGATATAATTTCTTCCTGTCAGCAGGAAGCAGACATCTTTCTGAAATTTTGGCCTACTTTTAGGTTTGTCCGTTAAAACCTTGAGATGCTTTCAGATGCATTTTTGGCCTGCGTAAAGACAGCACTCCAAGCTGAGAGAGGGCCACTGCCTTTTGATGGTATGCGGTAGCGTGGGCAGGATGAAGGTTTATCTTAAACTGCTTTACCCTGTGCTGAAATGGGGTATTTTGCTTTATCCTGAAAGAATGGGGGTAGATCCAGAGCCCTATCTAAAGGGCGGTGCTGGATTGCATCCCTAGGAATCTGGAAACTTCACACCTAAGATGCTTTTCGTCATGGCCTTTGAGGTGATGCTGAACGAAGTAAACCATCAGAAATGTCAAAACGGTGGTGTGAAGTCCTTTAAAAGAAAAAGAAAACCCAAACCACTAATAGCGACAGGTGTCGAAGCTCAGTCGCCCATAGCTCTCTTGCAGGCGGCCACCCTGGGAATCCTACTTGGCCCTTCCTGCCCTCCGCCGGGCACCTGTTTGTCACGCCTGGGGTGTTTTTATTTTTTATTTCGCTGATCTCTCCGCGGAAGGCTGGCCGTGCTTCTGGCGCCGCGCAGTAACGCCGGGCGGCTGCGGAGCTCACTGCAAGTGTGACGGATCGGCTGCGAGTGCATGTCGGACTCCGCGAAGAGCCCGTTAGCCCTTCGGGTTTCGGTTGTCAGTGGCTGCGTGGTTCGGCGGCCGAGGGGTGGGCCGCGCAGCCCGCCGTGTCACCGGGGACCGTCCCTGGGCAGCGCGGGTGCGCGCAGAGGGGCCCCGTCCCCTCCCTCACAGCAGCACGGCGCTCTGCCGTTGGCGGGGGGACGCGCCGGGACCCCGCGGGCAGCGGCGCGGGGCGGGGCCTGCCGGGCCGGGAGGGGTCCCGCGAGGAGCCGCCTTTAGCGCGCCCCCCCCCGCCCCGGGCCCTGCGTCACCGGGAGGCCGCGCGGCAGCGGCGCGGGCTCCGGCACGCTCCTCCCGCCGGTGGCGCTGCCGGTGGCCGGTCCTGGCGGCGCCCCGCTCCCGCCCTGCCCCCGGCACCATGCTCAGCCTACAGGATTCCCTCTTCTTCGAAATTAGCATCAAGTCTCTGCTGAAATCCTGGAGCAGCAGCAGCAGTAAGTACCTCGGTACGCCGCTGGCACCGGCAGCTGCGGCCTCATACCGGATATTTTTTTTTATTATTTTTTTTTTTTTTTTGCATGCAGCTGTGTAAAATTACGCTTTAAAAACAGGTTTTTAGCTATCCTTTGTGCTGGTGCAACTTGGCATAGCCATCGTGAGGGGTGAGCAAAGTGTGCTATTCTGCTTCCTAGTTGTCATGTAAGAGTATATATATATATATGTGTGTGTGTGTGTATATATTAATTTTTTTCATTTTCCTTAGGCTACAGTTGGTTTAGTCTGATAAAGTTCTTTGCACCCTTTGCTGTCCAAGAGAGGTGCAAGTAGATGCTCATCTCTGCAGAGTTATCAGATGCAGACGCTGTGGCTTAGTTCTGCCAAGCTCAATGCTCCTTTGAAGCAAAACAGGCGTCCTCAGACTGAGTGTTTTACAGGGGGTATTATTTTTGTTCCTCAGACACATTATTATACCTGCAAAAAGTGCCCACTTTGATCTTCTAAATAGCCCAGATCTAGAGTTTCTACCAACGCAGGCAAGGATGCTGCTGTTGGTAAAGACAACCAGTCTGTCCTCGGATCACCCCTGCACACATGCTTCAATGCAGGGTCTCGGGCCTGTGAGCTGCCCTGCACTGTGTAGCAGGCTCTGCTATCGTAAGCACAGCAGCTTGATGACAGGATGCCAGGAGATGAGAAGGATGGTGTGTAACTGTACGTCAGCTATACGCCTTAAGTTTTTTGCATTTGTAAAGATTAAAGAAGTCGGAAGCAGGAGGTATCTGGTATCTCAGCTTTAAGTTATATTTCATTAATGGCTGTTTTGAGGTGTCTGGGATGCGCAGTTTCTGCTATCCGACGCTTCATCAGAGTACCTCCATTGGGATTTTTACCCTAATACAGCATTTTTTGTTTCACCTGTCTTGTTTGAAGGAATTAGTAGCAAGTTATATATTGTACGGTGTATTAATTGGTGCTTGGAGAGTATGCAGATATTTAGTTTGTCCTAATGGTTTATTCAGATGTGAGATTTGCTTTTTGCACTGACGGCTAATTCATGTTCTGGACTAATAACTTCTCAACTTATGACTTTTGAGTTAAAGCAATGGATGTTTCAAAACAGGCATCCTTATAGGGTTTGCTTTTCACTTTTTGCTCATCTCTTGCAGATTAACTGTATCTGTTCCAAATTATATCTTGTAATAGTACTTGGTAGTTATTAACTTTCTTGCTGAAATAAAGATAACCAGAAGGGTTTTTCTATTGTTTTATAGTAGCAGTTTAAGGATTTTTAATCGTTTTCATGAGACACCTTCAAGTTGGTTTTATTAATGTATATAGTTTCCAAACTAAAGTAAACCATGGGATACATTCAGTTACAATAAATGCAATCTACAACTAGAAAAATAATTGCTGTATAGGTAAGGAGGTGAATTGCAAAATTTAGACTAGGTAATTGTCAGCTATACTAAGACTGAGAGTAAAAATAATAATAATACTAAAGGTTATCTGAGAAGAGGTTATATGTGATGCTGTTTTCTCCTTTATGTCCTCTGTTATGTAAGCACAGCGGAGGAAGATATTCCTGACTCTCTTGTCAGGAAGTGGTACTTGGATGATCTACCAACAAACTAATTTTCTGTGCACACTGATTAGGTAGATGGGGTTTATGTCACTTTTTTTTACCATTGCCACTCCATTTGTGAAAATTGCCGTGCTGCATGTCTGCTCTGGAAGTGTGTGAGAGTTGCATTCTGATGGCTTTCCACTGTGCAGGCCAGCCAGGAGCAGCCCTTTCTGTGCAGCCTGTACTGGGTGTAAGTATTGTGATTCACATGGATGCTGAGTGAATTGAGCTGAAGTGGGCAAGCCAGTTGCTTCTTTTCTTAAAACGTTTTCCAATCAAGTGATGCAGTATGTGCAGAACAAGGAATTACGCAATATTTATGTTGAGTATGTGTTTGGAAATTCAATAAATTCGTATGCTAATAAGTTACTTCAGAGAGGTTTTTTTCTGTATTTTCATAAAAAAATATAAGCAAATGCTACTTTTTAAGGTGTATATGATAACTTCAGAATTTTGTATACTGAACAGCGTCAGAAGAGGAGTGGGTATGTTGCATGCATATCCATATACATAAAAATAAGCATCTGTAGAGAGTATTTAAGTATATAACAGAAAGGCAGCAGAGCTCCATGGGTCTGGTTAAGGGCTTGCTTAGCTGGCATAACGTTGCAGTGCTGGCTAAGGTTTTATTGTAGTTGATCTTTTTTCTTTCAGTAACAACAATGAAGTGACATTCATATGGCCTAGTTTCAGAATGTGATGTCTGTGCCAAAAATTTTAGGCATTACTTCTTTTTAAATGGGATCAGGAATGTTCTTTTAATCCAACAGTGAAGTGAGGATGTTCCCGCTTAAGAATTGTTTACTGAAGTTGTGGATGGGATGGAGGCTTTATACTGGCTGGTCCTCAGGTTGCTTTTTTCTGTAGTATTTAAGAAATCTTAGTTTTCATAACTTTAAGAGCGTTAAGTTACAGTATGGTTTCTGTTGTTTAGTCCATTGCAGTTTGAATATGGTCTGTTGAACCATTCTTCTGAGGTTTCTGATATTGTAGCAAAAATACTAATTTTGATTGTTACTTACGTTGATTGATGTAAGAAAATTCTCTTATTTTGTCTAAATTCGTTTAAGAATAAGGAGGCCTGGGTGCCACAAAAATTACTTTTAGCAATGCAATATATGAGTTAAAAAAACCATTGTGCTGCTTACAATCAAAAGCATTATGTAATGAATACCTTTCTGTAAGATATGACATATGTTTTAATGAAAAGTGCATGTATTTCTGGGGCTTACAGTCTAGGCAGGAACAACTGGTTTCCAGTGAATGTGAGTATGACACATTACTGCTTTCTTAAAAGCTCTTCTGTGTTTCTAATAATTACTTGATTAATAATCTTGTCCAGGTGAGAAATAAATAATTGTTTCTGGATAATGAAAAAGAACAAACAATGTTTTTATTGTGTTTCTAAGAATGAATACACAGCTTTCTCTTGCTGTGCTGCAGTTGTGGTATGTCTGTCTGCTAAACAGAAAGGCACACCTGTCCTGTGGGTGCTTCTCTGTCCTTGAATTCTTGTCCCTACCATTTTCTGGTAAATCAGTGTTGCAGATGGTGCATGAGATTTTCATACAGTCTTGCTCATGTTGACTCAGAAGTCATGCATATATTTCAAGAACTCGTACAATGTAAGAGATCGGGGCGGCTCTTAACGTCACGCCTGCCAAAGCTACATCGAGGTCATTGGCCTTGGCCTCTTTTTGGTAAGAGTTTGTGACAGTGATTTTCAAACTTACTTAGATTTGTGAGCCTGGGAACAAAGTTGTAGCAGGGAAGTGAGCTGTATCTGCCTGCACAGTAGTCGTTTTTGAAAATGTGTTATAAAATCAGAAAGAAATGGAGCGGCTTTAAAAGGAAGTGAATTATTTGAGCTATGGCTGCCAGGTGCTGACAAGCACGTGAAAACTGGGGAGAGCTACCTGGCAGATACTTCTGAATCACTCTTTCTGTGAATGAAAAAAGCACTTGGAGTTAAGAATTGCTTACCTTCCCATAGGATTAGCTTGACTGAAGATCACTTCCTCCTTTACCAACCAAAAATGAACTCCTGGCTCTCAAGAGAGGTTCTGCTCTGATAATACAGTATTTAACAAAGTAGGTGTAATGGATTAATTTTTATCCTGTGGATTTTCATTTGATGGCAGCAACAAAACTGTAATTTAAATAAAAAAGGTGAAATCACCTTGCAGTGCCATGATAGGAACTTATATGAAAAGGGATCATATGAAGAACTGTGGAACAGGTGTTTTGTTCCCAGTCTTGTTTTTTGTGAGGAGATGGGGTGGAGTGTATGTGGAGGTGTGCACGGGTTTAGCAGAAGGACAGATTTGCTTCTTCTGTTGCAGTTTGTTCATGGATTATGCTTTTTAAAAGCACAATTTGTTAATATTTTAGGAATCATTATTGTATGATAAATTTTAACCTGTTTTCCAAGCAAGTGTTAAACTGCAAAGAAAAATAAAACCTGGGGAAAAAATAGGTCTGAGCTGTTACGTGATTTTCTCATCCAAACTGTCCTTTGGGGTAGCAGTTATCAGTGGCAGTACAGTGCTCTAGAGAACTTCCAGACATCTTTCAATGGCAGTTTTATATGCTAGTGGCAAAATCAGCATTACTTCACAATCAAGAGAAATCTTATTTTTCATGACATACTATTTTTGATGCCTTTTAAAACAATAAAATAAATAAGTATGATATTTAGTAGGTGTTAACTTTATCCCTCCAATATTAAACATCCCAAATAATAATGTGTTCAATCTTTTTGTAGAAAGCTTTTTGTTACTTGTAACCTTGACTTCAAAAAATCATGACAGTAGTTGTCTTGTATCCTGAAACTCCATAGACTGTCTCCAGAGAATATACCAATTCTTTCTTACGACTTCCAAAATTGTTTTGACATGTCAAAAAGTGAAACCTTAAAATGAAAGATTAATACAAATTTATGGTAACTTTTGAAAAAGCTACTAAATTCCACTCTTTTTTAAAAAAATGTATTTAATTGTACTTTGTGATAATAAATGTACTTGCGGATCCCTGTACTGCTGAAGCAGCAAGTTTCTTTGCTGTAGAAGGGACAGGGCACTTAACAATGGCTTTTCCACAGCCTGTCAGCTGTCACAGGAAAAGCAAGTTTTTGTTAGTAGTTATTCAACCAATAAAATATGAATTTTTTTTTTTTTTTTTTTTTAAGGGATTATGGAGGGGGACCTCTGTAGTTGACCCTCTTTATGAACTTAGGTGGTCTTTAATGGTGGCCATTTGTGCAGTATATTTTGGGGCACATAAGACCATGAGTCATTGCATTTCCTGATACGTGGTGTGTTGGCATACATGCAACTAAATGAAATGTCAGTAACAGTCTGTGTAGTAAAATCTGCTATGTAAAAAAAAGATAGCTTTTATATTTATCTTTTCTTCAGGGTAGGGTTGAAATAACAAGGTCTATAAATGGATATAGGCTGGAAGGAGGCAAGAAAGCTGTAAGGAGATCACCCAAACTAGAGAAACCAATGTATCACCCTGAAACTGAAGAGCACCTAGTGTATATAAGTGAAAGTTCTGAAGCTGTCAGACTTTTCCAGTCCCACTCCGTTAGGTGCAGGTCAAGTGAGCAGGATGAACATGAGGGAATTAGCCTAAGATGGCTGAGCTCATCACTTTTGCCAAAAGTGGTGGCTTTGCCCCTAGCAGTGCAGCCTTGTCACCTTTTCAGCTGCCAGTTGTGCTACTTTGTCTTACTCTTTTAGTGGGCTGTTTTGGGTCATTACATCAGCAGAAATTTTCTTGGGAAGGTGGAGAAGTTGCTGCTGCTGCTGTTTGTTAAAATTATCCAACTGAATCCTCTTAAGGCAAGGAGGAGGGTGGATGTGAGGACTTACTGTAAAAGAAGGGTCAGGACCACCTGCCTAGTAGTGAGGCTGTCTTGTTTGGTGGGCATGTAGGGGCGTCTCAGCTCAGCTGTCTTGCTGTCACGTGTTTTGCATAGAAGCCTTCTTTATATTTGCTTATTTTTCTTCTGCATGACTGAAGATGTGTGATTATTTTTTGGGTAGTTTTGGGTTGGTCTAGCATTCACTACTGCTAAACATTCATACCTAAACGTGTACTTTTTCCCTGCCTTATTTGTTTGATGCCTACAGTCTATTTTCTGAAACTCTTTGTGTAGATTGAACATAAGGGCATGGCTGCTTATTAGGGAGTGTATATAACCAGATTTGTACCAGTGATAAGCAGATAAGGATATATGATGTTTTGGGCCTTATTTTGGACTTCTCTGTGTATCAGCATGGAAAATCTTGAACTGTGGTGTTTTTTGGGTGGGTTCTTTTTTATTATTTTTTGAAGATTGTTACATGTGCGGTTCTTCATATTAATTTTTAAATAAGATGCCTGCATTGTATTAAGTACATTATGTGTTGAGATATACATTATTTATTTTCGTCAGGCATGGATATGCTCGAATGAACTTTCCTTTGTGACGTTCTTTCTATAAAAGCAATATACTTTTTGCTAAATATGTAACTAGGTTCTGTAATGATTGAAATTGCAGAAGAGAATGCTTTTGAGAGGAGAAAGTGCCCCAAATGCAAACCACTCTGTCAGCTACTGTTGGGTCGAATAAACTGCATGCTGTGCATGGACTTCAGGAAAACTCCAGATAAACCAATTGCAACAACCCATATCAAATACCCCATTTCTGCTGACCTTTTTTTTTTTTTTTTTTTTTTTTAAACTCTAGCTTTGGCCTTTTGTGTTTGAAGGGGAAAGGTTCAGACACTAGAGATTTAATAGCATTTAAGAGATCATTGACAAAACAGAATTTGTTTATTTAGAAAGGTGACTGCCAACTTCAGAACACTATGTGGAGTAAAACTGTTGTTTGCTGTATTATATATCCTGTTTGCGTGTAGTTACAGGTTTTCCCCTGTATGAAAGAAATATTCTTCCTCATTCCTCTACAAAGAGTAATGATGCTAGTCAAAGGGAGCTTTTAAATTCTGTAAGGTACAGTGCAAATTAAAGAGTGAATTTGAACTTGAAGAGAAAGAGGTCATTTTTAAATCAAAAGGGGCACTCAGAACCTCAAAGACACTGGGCCATGCTACTACAAATATGAATTAAGTGTTTGAGCTCTGATGTTCCCACTTGCCTGTGTGAATGTCACAAGCAAAGGTTTATGTTAGTAGGTCTGGTAGAAAATAGTTACTGGGAGAAATTTCAGAGTAGTTTACTGAAATATGATTTCTATAATATGCTGCTAAGCTACAATAACAGAAGAAAATAAAATGTTAAGGCATATAATTGTTTTGTTTCAATTACTTTAATATTAGAATATTAATTATTTAAAAATGAATAGAAAGAAACTTTATATCACTGACTTTGCATTAATAAGTCTCATTATACAAATCCAGGAGTTTTTGTGGCCCAATCAAGAACTACTTAAGACACGGTGATGGTCAAGAAGCTGGAGGTAGAAAATGTTTCAGTACAGCTACAGAATTAACATGTGTTATGACTCTTTAATTATTTTCGCCAGATTTTAGACTTGATGCCTTAAGTAGGTATAGTTAGAACAAACAAGAAAAGCAACATGTGTTGGATAGATTTTTCTTGGTTCAGAATGAATACTACTAATGATTATATAATGCTTTCAAAGTAGTAGTAGTAGAAAACTACAGGCATGTAAAATTTTTTCCTCACTCTTTGCCTTTTTCTCATTCTTCTCAAGAATTTGAAAATCCAAAGGGGAGAAAGAATACATTTCTTTAGATTCACATAGCCTCAGAAACAGACCACTTAGAGTTTAAAAAAACAAGCACTCCAAACTTCTAAAATAAAAATTTTCATTTAAAACATTGATAGGTTTTTTTTCTCAAAAATTAGTTCAAGTTCTAGAAGTAATTTCTCAAAGAGATCTTGGGAAAGCACAGCATGGGAAGTATAAATGATTCCTCTGGTTCTGTCCATCAGGCGCAGTTGGTACATGATTTGGGGACATTTTCAATTTTACTTTTTGAAGTTCCCTTTGTACTGAAGCAATTGCTACAGACCAGAATGCTGGTCTAGGAAGATGTATGAATGCCTTAAACCCTTGCAAATCAATGCTAACTAATAAATGAATATTGGAAAGAGTTGTTATGTTTACAGTGCTATCAAAGCAGAGTAAGTAGCCTTAGGAATTGTTGGTTTTCTTCCTTTTGCTTTTTTTATTCATGATCCATGTTTGCTTCCTTTGTTCACGCTGCTGAACTAGAACTTAAGATCCTCGGGTTAGGAACTGTCACGTTTGGGAGGGTGGCGGTGCACCAGGTTCACTGGTCAGTAACATCTCAGCAGCTCTTAATGCAGCCAATATTGGGCTTAGAAAACTGAGTGTCTGACATCTCAGTGGAAACCTGCCTCCTTTTTCACTCTAACATCTTGTTTGTGCCAGTTGTCAGCAGGGCGTAGTAGTTGGGCCAAATATCACCAGATTTTTACTGTTCTTTCAGCTACAAATGAGGTCTTGTCCTGGAAAAAAAGAGGCTGGCAACTGGCACGCTGTTTTTGTGACAGCAAGGCAAAGAAAGAAGCAGGCTAGCCCGGATGTACTGACGTTTGGCTGAGAAGTTCAAAGGTGGTTTTTTTATAGCTGTTTGAGACACTGTGGCCAGAAACCTGTGGTAGATTTAGGGATATTAAGGTGGAGTCGTGCATTGTTCTGCTTGTAGGGGTATTCTTATATTTGAACCTCCCTCTCTTCAGAAATTAACAGGATAGGAAAAGAGGAAGGAGGAATCCAGAACCTAGAAATTCCCTAGCAGAGGTGCATGGATGAGAACGATTTTTTGGAGTATTTTTTTCTCTTTTTTCTTCTTAAATAATAATTTAAAAATCCTGAAAGGGTACTTCAAGCTATAATTATTCTTCCACAGGAAAGAAGGTAAATGTGTGTTGCTAATTCTGAAAAAAAATATATTAAGCAAAACGATATGAGCAAAACCAGGATTCACAAATGTGGCAAAAGGTGACCAAAAGGAAAGTGATTCCGCTGTTAAATTTTCCTAGCATCTGTCACTGTAGTAGTGTTCAAAGGTTTGTTTGAATGATTTTACTTTTTTTTTTAAATTTTTTTATTATTTTTTTTTTAAATTTGTAGTTTGTGCCCATTTTTTATGGCTGCATTATCCCTTAAGGGGATACTGTGACTGGAAAACTAGAGTGCTTGTCTTGGAGAGGATGAGGGAAACAAGAACATAACTTGTTTAACCGAGGAGGCGAGAGGATGGCAGGACAGGGCCTGGGAGGACCATAGGGAGGGCACAGACAGGGATTCTGCATTTTTGGAAGCAAGCTTGTAGGATTTCACTATCTAAAACGTCACGAAGGATGTGAATTACGCTGCCATTGAGCGTGAAAACTTTTTGAAGTATATTGAGCTGAAGTTCAACCTCAGTAAAACTGAATATGTGCCAAACTGGTGTCTTCCTGGAGGTGCAAGTTTTCAGAATTAAAAAATAGCATGCTCTACTTTATTCTGAAGGCCTGAAGGGAGGAAGCAGTGATTCCTTGGTTAATTTTAGTTTAGGTACTGGTTTATTAGATATATTCTTGCACTTTTTTAGTTCTTTGTCAAGCCTTCATATCTCTTCTATACTTCCTAACTACTAAGACCATTTACATTCATGGTGCTGAGAAAAATGGTGTGAAGTCCTTGAGTGCTATTTGGTTTTGGTTTATATTTGCAGTTTTGAGACTAAGGTTAAAGACTGACTGCCAAAAAGGGATTGTGAATATTGGATAGCTTTAGCTATTTGGTGACTGGGGTTGGTGATGGAGACCCATGAAGGTGTGGAAGAGCAGCTGTGCCATCCTGACGGGATTTCCTCTGCTGGGATGTAGTTCTGGGGAGCCTCAGTCCCCGTTCCTGCTGCCTGGGAGTGCTGCCCTGAAGCTGCAGGCTGGGCCTGAGTTAACCTTCTGCGTTAATGGCACTGTAATTTCTGTGTGCTTTGCATGTGTCTTGCCTAAAAAAGTCTTTGTGAGAGGGGGGCGGGATATTTCTAACCTTTGAATGTATCAGTCTGCCTTGTTAACACGAGGGATGTTTGCTCGTGTGCCATCTGCCTTACGGCTCTACTGAGGTGGTGGAGCCTCGTGAGGGGTTGCAAGTTTTTGTCAGCATCTACAATTAGGAAAAAAACCTAACAGATTTCTCGTTTCCTCTGTTTTCCTGTCCTGTGCTTCTTGCTGAGTGCAGCTGCTTTAGCAGGGTATTGATAATGTATTTCTGGAGATAAATCACTGCTCCTTCCCTTGAGCTGTGGCTGTGGATTAGCAGTGCCGTGCGGGTCAGACTGCCTCCTGTTCTCCAGCTGCAGAGGAAGAAAACTGTAACCTCATTTCTTGTGTGGGTCTAGCAAACTTATAGTCAGCTCAGAAGGCAAGTGGGCTTTTATAGCATGATTAAAACAGCCTGGCATTGTGTGGTGTTGTCAATATGTGACCATACAAACTTAAATGCCATATCGTCAGGGAAGAAGATGAGCGATGAGCTCTGGATGGGAAACTCCAAATTTCTAGGTCACTGACTGAGAGTGTAACTCGGCAGAGGCCAGAGCTTGTTATTGTTTTGTGGTTTGCATTTGGTCTCCTTCCAGGTATCGGGACCAGAGTGCTCCCAGCTTTGAGGCCCTAACCCCCGACTGAGCTCCACAGTCACCGCACAGTCCCGCCACAGCTGGACCTGCTTCCCAGCTCTCTGCTTCTGCCCCTTCAAAAGTTATTCAGTTGTTAGTCTAATCTGCGTTTTATTACTGCAGAACGATTAATGAGGTAATATTTTTTTACGATACATACAGATTGTGCCTGTGTAACTTTGTTGTACTGAGGAAGCTTGAGGTCAAATACCTTGACCAGAAAAGCTGAGATTTTCAGGGTTGAGCAGGAATAGTGGGGCAATGCATAAAAACGGTTTTGGTAATAGTATACCTGAGCAAGAATGAAGCAAGTATTGCTCCATTTTCAAAACAATGCTACCAGTATATTTATGTGTTAGAACTTGGGAGGTGGTGTCTTTGGCTAGCTGTCTGTGCTAATTCTGCTTGGTAACCTAAGTGACCTTATTTTTTTTTTCTTCATGTAAGGAGCGTTATGGATTATACAACCATTTTTTGTGATATCCTCTACTAGGAAATTTTACCCTCTGTTCCTGAAGAGGGCCAGACATTGAGAATTTTTAAAGCAGAACCTTAATAGATTCATATCTTTCTTCTAGTGTATTTCTTCTTGTTTTTATATTTGTGGTGAACTGTGTAGTCTTCTAAATGGCACTCAAATACTGCTTCTGTCGTTAATGGCCAAGCCATAGCTGGTATTAGTGCATATGGTTAGATGCTTAGTTACTTTTCAAGCCTCAAAACCTGGTAGTACTCAAATGATTACAGTTCTGAATGTAGTTGTGATAGTTGTCCTAGCTCCTTACAGGCTGCTTTCTTTAAAATACGGTTTTATATATAAACATATTTTTATTCCTGTCTGTCAGCATGGAAGTCTTCAGAAAAGATTTTACCATACTTCATTTTGTAGGTGAGCATCTCCTTTAACTTTGCTGATAGACTGTGAATATATTCTGTGTCTTCCTACAAAAATAGGAATCCTGCTATTTTAATTTTTCTCAAAAAACAGCATAGGAAATACTGTTGCAACATTGTGTAAACCATGTAGCAGTTGTAAATGTAAGACCTTATAAGAGGGAAAGGAGATGTTACTTAAAATAAGAACTGAGGGGAAGAAGATTTTCACTTGCCCTTATAGTCTCTTAAGCCCCAGAGGCCAGTCCAGCAGCTGAGCACCAGGACAAGGGTATTCATGGTGTCTGTCCTGCAAAATGGCACCATGATGCTTGTGTCCAGCTGGTCTGGAATCCCTGGCCATGGTATGGGAGGTGAGGATGCCAGGTGCCACATTATCCTTATGTCCCGAGTTCCTCTTTGGTTGCCAACAGATTTTGGATATGTTTTTGGAACGGACAGTGATCAGTGTCTCCATCCTGTCCCACCTCTGTGAGTTGTTACTAGTCATCATGGTTCTTTGTCTCCAGGTCTGGGTGTGCTGTGAAATCACAGGTAGATATGTGGGGGGTGGGTGTCAGGAATTTTCCGTCACCTGCTTCACCTGGGTGCCGTTCATACAGGCCATGCTGGGAGCCCCACTTCCCTGGGTGCCTCCACAGCCAGACCTTCCAGTTCATACCAGTCTGAGCCTCTTGAGTTACAGTTCTCTGCAATGCTTTTTAGAGCTTATAAGAATGTATTGAAACCAGGTAAATGTCCTTATAGTGGAGAAAGCAAACTACTTTCTGAAATAGATTAGAATCAGATAAAAAGTTAAAATGAAAGTTGAAGAACACAGAAGAGAAAAGCTTTTCCTTTTCCCTTTCAATTGTAATACACACAGCTGAAATCTTAAATGAACAATTTAGCCATGTGTTTTGGAGTTCCACGGAGAAGCATATGATAACCTATTTTTATTTCAGATGTGACTAGCCTCCTCCCCTGGAACTAACAAAGAAGCTGTTAACTCTGAAAGCTTGGTGTGTTTATGGTGGCTAAGAATAGCACTGCATGGCACTTAGTATTGTCCTCTTACAGAAGTCCAGTTCAGGTGCTGGCTATGTCTGCATGGTACGTGAGATTTTTTTGCCAGGTTTGTGCTGTGCCCTTGCACTTTCTCTGAAGGCTGTCATCTCTTTTTCTAAGGAGTTGCACAACTTCAGATTCTTGCTAGTTTGGCTTAGTTTTATTTGCGGTTAGCATAAATAAATTTATTCAGAAAGTCTAGTTAGAAATACAAGTGTCTTATGCTAACTTCTAAAAAAATATTGTTAGCTAGGGCTTCGTGTGAACTCAGCACTACCTTGTGCTGTTAGAAATGTAAAAAGTGCTGAGGAGCCTCAAAATACAGTTCCCAAACTAACCACAGGAGCAAAACAAATTTGTATAACTGACCTAGTGAACAGTCCTGGATCGTCTGGATGTTTTCTGATTTTCATATTCATCAAATGTTTTTTTCCCCCCAAGAAAAAATTAAAATAGGCATTCCAGACCATCACCAACTCAGCAGCTGACATTGCTGTTTTTCTGTAGAGTTTGGTGAACAAAAGGCCCTGGCTTTAAAGAGTACGTTTGGTAAACAGAAAAACACAGGCAGCTACACCATATTTAAAAACAGAATTTACAACAATGTTGTAAGATATGTATGTGCCATCACAAGGCTATTTATGCTCTAGTTGACAAATAATCAACCTCTGCTATGTACTAACTTGTTGGTTAGTTGTACTGGAAACTAAAACCCATCAGATTTGAATTTTCAGAAGAGCTGATCCCCTCAGTTCAGGGCAGAAAACTTTATTTAGGGAATATGTTCAGGTATGATTTTTTGGTTGGTTGGTTTTGACAATTACATTTAGATATTTACCTGGATGTGGGAAAAAATGGGTTTTGTCGTGTTGTTTTGACTCCTCAGCAAACTTGCTGTAAGAATACATTTTGAAAGTGCTGATTTTTTTTTTTTTAAATCTTTTCCTAAATTTCTTTTCCTCCTCAGCATGTTTGTGTTAAATGTGACAGATTGAGTTAGTCTTCAGAGGTTTATTTCCCTTTCCAGTTCGTATGTTCATATGGAGGATTACTAGGCAAAACTGACAGAATTAGAACGTAGAACAGTTGTTCTTTCCTGAAATTGATACTTAATGCATGAGACTTACTGTAACCCTGATCTGTGTGTGCTTGAGCATATTCCAATGCTCAAATGTATTTGTTTGTTTATTCTCTTTGTTTAATCTGTGTGTGTATATCTAACACTTCAGTTTTCAAACCATACCTCAGTATCAGAAATACTGTTATAATATTTGACTGCTTCACTAGGCAGTTACTTACAAAGATGTGAAAATGCTCTGTAAATGGACCTAGTCTGGGCTAATGTAATGTTTGGAGCTTTAATTTGTAGAAATATTTTTCATCTGAAATATTAATATGCTTATACGGAGCATATAAAAAGAAATTAAATTAGTTTCTTAAGATTCTTTTAAAATAGGTTGTTCTTTTTTAGTGATACATGATTTGAAGTTATTGGTTACTTTATAACTGATGCTCCAGAGTCCTTTTCCAAAATAGCTTTTTATAGCAAGGCTGCCAGTATTCATTACTTTTTGCATTTATTCAGGAAAGGTATCGGTTTGACATTAATGAGGATAATTGAGGATAATGAGCATAATAAGCATAATGAGGAAAAGTCTTCTGCTACTGGAAGCTGAAATTGCCCTCTTCTCACTTGGAAAGAGTAAGCAGGCAGTGGTAGGGGGGGGTTAAACAAACTAGTTTGGGTTGTTGTACTTGGTGAGAGAACTCTTTGCAAAAGCTGTTGGCTTCTGACACTTTTTTTGGAAATAATATAGAGCGTAAATTTGTTGAGCATATTGATATTGTTTTTTCTTTCAGTACAGTGCATCGATAGGGTTTTCTGTATCCTTAATTCTTCAATCTGAGGATATGGAGTTTTGTTTTTCCAGAGAAATGTGGGTTAGGAAAGATGAGAGAAGGTATTTAAGTTTCTTTTTCTGTTTGCTGGTTAACAAAGGCATGCCTATGATCACTTTGACCTTGTTACTTGATGCATTTTTTGATGTGTGGTGTATATGTATCTATTAATACGTTGAAAAGAAACAAAACCTCATCACAGATGATGTTTCTGGTGACAAGTGTTAATTTGAATTGTCTATGCTGCCCATATATCAGTGTGTTTGTATTCCTTTGATGCTATATCCTTGCCTTAATTTTAGTTTTTTAGGTACTACTGAAAGCTTCTCTTTCTCTTCACGTAATTAGTGTACCTTAAAAATGATATCTTTATTCAGAGTAAGTTCACTCTCATCAGTGCTGTGGAAATGTGTGCTTCCTTAACTTGTAGAACAGTGAATATGGAAATCTGGAATAAACACTACCAAATAAAATTCCCTTCCATTCTCTTTCTACTCTTCTAGTCCTCAGACATGACTAGTATATCTTTCCACTGCTGCTTTTGCCTCCCTTATGCTTTTTATTTTAACATCACTTAGCCAAGCATTGATGTAATGTTACTGCCTTTGTTAGCTCATGCTTAACATAGGATTCAGAGCGCCAGTGTATTTCTAGCCTGGTGCAGTGTTCATTTGATAGCCCAGGAAGGAAAAAATGGATTTCTCTGTTAGTAGTAAAAGTTCTGCTCTCTGCCCCGCTTCCCCCACCTTCATGGGCTGAGCAGGGCATGCCTTCCATACTAAGCAGGAAGGGTGTGGGGGAGAATGTGTGCATGCAAGGTTACCTGCAGACTTATCTGTCACTTGGGAAGTTGACTGTCATTCTGTGACTTTCAAACTGCAGTCCAGCACCCAGGAGGGGGAATGAGAAGAAACCAAACTGCCCCCTAGCAAGCTTAAATTTGCTCAGTAGGAATCTGCATCCCCCTTGGAAACTTCCTCTTAAAAAAACACCCCTCTGCTAATGGCAAAATACTGCAAAATATTGATACAGGTGGTAGGATTATACCTATCTGCTAGGCTGAAATGGATACCTTATTTCTAGGTCCTTATTGGTGAAGTTTGTGTCAATGCTGCAGCCACGCTGGGAATCCAGCAGTGAGCCATAGGGCGGTGTCACTATTTTTAGCTATTATATCATCAAATAAAGTTGTAACTGCTCGTGTTTAGAAAAAAATTGATGGCATAAATCATTGGAATTGATGCCAGATGGCTAGACATCTGAGCCGAGCTCTTTCCAGTTGTCCTTCTAACTCCAAAAGTTAGAAGCGAAGGAAAGATGTGTGGTGCTTTCATGTGTTAAGGTATCTTGGCTATTACATGAATCCACAGTACTATCTAAAAGCATGAAAACCATGACTGGTATGGTGAAGAGTCTGAGCTTTTAGGCCCCCTTGAAAGGCAGGGAATACTACTAGTTCAGACTTAGCAGTGGCTTGGTTTACATTTTCTGAAGGGCAGGTGGAGCAGAAGAACTAAGCCATATGCTAGTCTATCCTTGCTCTCCGTACTCAAAAGGAAGTTGTCTTTATTCCTGTTGCAGTAAGAATTTTAAATAAAAAATGTGTCAGATAATGCTCTTCAAAAACGGTAGTGTAAGCCTTTTTTTTTTTTCCCCTTTTCAATTTAATCATGCTAGAATAGAATTGTTTCTGTGTTTCATCACTGCTAAAGGTATGACTTAGAATGCTGTAGAAACCTAACATTGAGATATAGGAGGTAAAGAAGCAATTTTAGGGTTTTTATGCTTACATGGTTACTCTTGAGGGAATACAAAATTTGTAAATGAGTGAAACTTGGCAGTTACATATGCTCAGTTGTTAAATGTTTCAAAATAAACAGGTATCAGGATACATACCTTTATTACTTGACATCACAGCACTAATACTTTGGTGCTGTGCAAAGTATTTTGACAGTAGAGTCATGTTAAGTCTTCACAATGACTACTGAGAAAGAAGACAGTAGGTAATAGATGTGTGCTTGGGGGGGTATCTGTTCTCTGAAAAGTTTGGAACTTGATTACAGAACTGTTTTCCAGCAGAAATTCATGTATTAAATCTAACTTTATTATATGTGCAGCTTTAAATTTAATTGAAAGCTACAGTTGTATGAAACTTTAGGACAGTAGAAGCATTTCTGAAAATTACCATTGGGAATTTAACTTCTAGCCCTGAACCTTTACATTCCTGCCATTATCCTACTTCCATACATGATGGATTATGTTCTAGGTTGTGGACAGATGAGAGAGAGATTTACCCTTTACATTCTTTTAAGCTGATCTTGCATGGCAACAGCTTTCTCACTATGAAGCAAAGTAGTTAGGAAGTACGCTATTGAATAAATTTTATGTCTTTCTAAGTGAAGGTTTCTGTGAGTTAAAAATAGGATTTTTAATTAAAATGGTTTGTCTGAAGAGGCTTTCTATTCTGGATGTTTTTATAGAAAATAAATTACATGAACTATGTTTTTAATGGTCTGTCACTTTAATGGTCAGGATTTCCTGATGGCATGCCATAATCAAGAGTGACTGGGCAGGACTTGAGACAATTGTGTTCAAACAGATTTCCTCTTCTCCTTCTAATTTTTATGCTTTAGTACATTGTTTTCCAATGTGTATAGTTTGGTCTTTTGGCATCTTGTGCTATCAAAACTATTTTTTTGTTTTCCCCTTTTTTTTTTTCTTGCCTGATAATAATCTACACTCATCATCTGCCATAGAAGGCTCTATAAAGCAATTCACGTAATGAGTTGTACTTTTTGCATGTGCTTGTAACGATTTCAGCTGGTATGCCCCATCTGTGTCCTAGCTGTTAGGTTGTTAAGGTGGATTTTTGTTTTTTAAATGTAAATACATAAAATAGGTCCTACATACATCTTAGTGGGGTTTTTATTTATTTAATTTTAAACTTCTTGTCTGTAAAGGTAGTTGCTTGCACCATCGATGGGACATTCTGCCCTGCCATCCCATACTAAGTTAGAATGACGTAGCATTCATCAGGCGAGCTTCAGCAAATATGTTTGAGACTGTAGCTTGTTAGCAGCCTTTGCTGCTCTCAAGTCCAGCATTCTCAGTGAACAGGAAGAGCCCAGAATGACTGATAGCCTGTTTCTGACTGGCTGCCCTGGATGTCCTGACACTGCCCTGAATGTCAGATCTGACCTCTTTTTCAACCATTAAATTTCTTAATAAAAGTATTTGTGTTTTCTACCTTCTGTAGATAAAAAATACCTGCCCATCTGATATATGGGACTGTACGTGATACACATGGCTGTTGTTCTTCCTGTTCAGTCACAAATTTCCAGAGGAGCAGGTTCTCTATATAGAGTATGAGGGTAACGTTACTTTGCTAACAGTTGTTAAGGATTGTTGGGATTCTTTTGTTAATTTTTTTTCAGCCCAAAAGAAAGCTTTGCTTAGGGATAAACACTTAAACTGGTATTTTGCAATTCAGTAATGGTGCTGCTTTTCACAGATGAGGGAGTTTCAGATAGGTTTTGTGGGGTTCCTCCTTCTCACCTATGTATAAAGGTAAGAGGAATGACTAGCATAGTCCTTAAGAACTGGCAAAGCCAGTAGGATTTACTTGGAGAAGTTCACAGCTCAGTTTCTCTATTGTCATGTGTCTTGAGTTTAGGCAAAATAAGCATTTTAAAAATTATTTTCCTGATTTTACCTCTCTGATTTATTTTATCTTTCTATTCTAGAGTTTCTGGGAAGAAATAATACACCTTTTTTATTTTGAGACTTCTCAAAGTAAAGTAGGGAAGAGACTACAAGATAGAAAGTCCTTTACAGGGGCTAGAATGTTTGCTGGTTAGAATTTGCTCAGCCATTAAAGCAGCTAGGCAAAAAGAATTTCTTCGTTTCTTCACAATACTTTATCAAGGAGTGTCTGAATATGAGTATGAAAAAGGGGGAAAGGTGCTATGTGGCAGAGAATGTAGCAAAAAGTCTCTAGAAGGTTTTGGTGGTGGGGAGTTTAGAAGCAGGAGAGAGACCTTTCAAAGACTTGTCTATGTTTGACATGCAGGGGACTGACTTCGTGCATCTTGACTGTGTTTGTAGATGTGGAAAAGATGGAGGAGAAGTTTTCTTCTGAACTTAAAATTGATTTTTATTTTTTTTTTAAATTAAAAATAACAAACCCCATCACTTTTAAGTTTGAAGCAATATTACCAAAACTTATTTCTCTTTCACTTTCTCACTTGCAGGACACTGGTTAGATTTCTAGAAAGCATTATGCCAAATGAAAGTCTTGAAATCTACAGTTTATGAATGAAATTCCTTCCCAGGATATCCTTCATGTTTTAGCCGTATACTTAATCAGGTACCTGTTGAAATAAACTTATCTTCTGTTTATTGGTGCAGCATTCATTTATGTTTCTTTGCTCCAGAGCTTGGATGAATGTAATATAAACACATCTGAAGGTCTTCAAATAAATTGTTGATAGGGAAATGTTTCTACTGCTGAAGTGAAATGTAAGTTCAGATTTAGACATGGAGGGGAAGTTACCGACACACATACAACTTCCTCTCTCTGAAAGGTTTGACTTGGCTTTGCAAACGTTGCACTGAACCATACTGCTGAACTAAGCTAGGTCTAAGCCTGTTTCTACTTCACAGGTGGATAATCCATGCATTTTATTAACGTGACATTTCATAAATGCATGACAGAAGTATGAGCTACCACTGCTGGTTATTTAATTCCTTTCATCAAATTCACATAAAATCAGTGAAAGAGAGAGAGGTGAATAAGAATTTGCAGTCTGAGCTTTTAGTGCATGTAGCTTCTTAATGGGATAATGGTTCTTTGCCTGTTCATGTAGTGTAATTGGACATGTGGAGCTATGATCTTTGTTAAACATTTTTCCAAAGATAATTCACTGTATACTATAATCCAGAGAAAGGAGAGAGAATGCCATACTTTGTGTCACTGGATAAATTAGTTGTATAGTCTGTATTGAAAACAACAGGATGTTTGTTCATCATGGACTATGTAACCAGACTAAGATATGAGAAATATGGGAGAAAGAGCAGATTTTTTTCTTGATTTATGTATATTCTAGTGTATTTGGAGTGATGTCAGTTTCAACCACTGTGTTTATATTTGTTGTGTTACTGATCAGTAGATGTATGTTACATAAAGCAAAGGAGTATCTAAGTTATGCAATCTGTGAAAATTTGTGTGTTCGGTGGCCCTTAATTGATAAATAATTTCACTGGCAAAAACTGTGGATTTTATCCACATTATTTAGGTTATCTTGCAAATGGTATATGACTGTGGTATCAGGAGGTTGCTGTGCCTCTCCTTTCACTTTCGGTTTTTCGAGGTTTTCATACCTCTATCAAGAATACTATTTTTATTAGGTACTGTTTTTTAAACATGTCTTAAGAATTATTCAAAAAATGGCATCTGACAGAAATTAATTATATTGAGAATAATACACATCACTGAAAAAAAGGGAAGAGCATTTTTTGTATAATGAAGTGGTTAAAATAAGGGTGTTTTACTGTAATCTATTAGCACAGTTTAAAATTAGTAACATTTTGTTGGTAAATGAGTGTTCATGAAATAAATGGAGAAATCTGGATGAATGCAGTATAATGCAAAAGTATCCACCATCTCTGCAGACTGCTGACTCCAGCACTTGCGTGATGCTGGCAAACCAAGGAACGAGCCAGAGTCATATGTGCAGTGGTGCTGGCTGTGCATGAGATCAGCTGCGGTTCAGTTACAGCTAGAGCTAGTAAGGTAGTAATAAGTCCAATCTATGAACGGACTCCATTCACTATCACTAGTGGTACATAGTTTGGACAAAAAACAGTGTAGTAGGCCTGGCTGGTCTGCTGTGCTGTCACATGCTTCAGCAACCTTCAGCAACCCAGGCTGGATAGATGAATAGCAACTGCATCCTCCCATCACTATTCTGAAAGCAAATCCAAGAGATAAAAGTGAAGAATGGATCTTTCTTTATATTTGTCTGTAGACTGAGGGCTAAGATTTGGAGTGTGCATCTGTTATTAGAGCAAGTGTTGTCTTCATAAAGATTTTCACCATTTCTCTTGTTCAAATCGTGAGGCTTTTCCACTGATAGGAGTAAGGAGACTTTGGAATAGAAACCTGATGTTCTACAGGAACTGTAGAACTGTGAAATAATGATAGAGTTTCTGAAGAAGTTGTGCACCCTAGAAAACAGACTGCTGGTCTGGGAGGCAGGAAAACGAAGTTTAACTTTTTGGTTCTGCTTAGAATTTCTTGGGATGATGCTGGATAGGTTGCGATTCCTTTTGAGCATTGATGTCCTTATTAGGAGAAAAATAATGATTCCTTTGGGAAAATAACTGAAGATTTGTTGCTATGAAGCACTCTAACAATTGTTACAGATGTGTTTCCATGTATATTAATATAATTTCTGTGAAGGATGAAGTGTTCTAGATGTTTATCAGTGTAGAAGACAAGGAGCTTAATTAAAATACCTTTAAGTAACCACACAGATCATATTTTCAATCTTGAGGAGGTTTTGTTTTGCCAGTGGGACATGCAAACCCTATTCTGCAGCAAGTATCACAGGAAACTTAAAAGTAACTGTGATATTATATGTGCTGCAAAAATAATAACAGAAAGCTTAATCATTAAATGTAAGCTGTGTGAAATGATTTACTGCCTTAGCAGTGAACTTTAAAAATAGTAACCAAGCATATCATCTGCTTGATGAAAACTGTGGAGGCCCTATCAAAAGTGCATTGAGTATCCTTATTTTCTGTTTGGATACCTTATTTAAAAACCATAAAATAATTCTAGATGTATTTTCAGGTATCTCAAAAGTGGGGAGATACCTGATGGAAGGTTTGCTTCAGTCAGACCAGTCCAACTTCTTGAGAAACAGCAGCAGCTGAAAGCGTATTTCAGTTGTAGGAAAAATGTGAAAAACTTAGTACTATTTAGAACACGTGAAGTGTCAACACTTGGCGAAGTGTAAAGTAGTACCAAAAAAATTGTATGACAGCTAAAAATCATTGTTTCATATTAGCCATGAAGTAAAACGCACTCATAGACTGTCACAGGCTGGGATGTGTTCGTTACGCTTTGGTACCTGCTTTGTGTGTTTGAATCCTGAATAATCTTGTTGGTAAACAGGATACTACTTACATCTCAAATACTTGACGCATTTGGGCTATACAGAGAGAAGCAGGGTGATAGAAACAAGTAACCTTTATGGACATTTGTGTTTAAGACGAAACAACATTGTTTCTCATTTAGCATTCATCTGGGTGTGTTGCCTTTTGACTCAGGAGTATGTTGGCTGTCTAATTATCCTTTGTATTGTTTTACTGTTCCTTCAAACTATCCAAACAATTTGGTGTGGCCCTAGCAACCAAACAATATTGTTTAACAGAGATTTCCTATGGCACTTGCTCCCAGATTTCCCACATAGCACTAGCTTGCATCAGAGCAAACAAGCAGGATATTGTTTCAAGTGAGTAACAGTCAGTGTTTTCAAGCAATTTATGGAAGTAGGTGAGGTTTTTTTGAACTGTTGCAAGTGGTATGATTTTTTTGTTCCGGATTTCATCTGAAGTTCTGTAAAATGGTCCATGTTTTGAAGCTTCAAAATAATTTTTGAAACTCTAATTTTTTTTCTGGAAGCTAAGAGCAGAGAACGGCTTATGCTTTGATGGCAAAGAATAGTAGAAAGAAATTATTTAATCCTGTCCTGTAATGAGATTTTTTTTTCCATTAAACATGCTATTTAAAATACACTTAGACCCTTCCTACGGTGTTACTGATAGTAAGTTCATGAGTAAATGAATCCCACTGAACATAATTATACCAGATAACAATGTTGTTTGACCTAGTTAAGAAATCTGATAATAGATTTTGACTTTTCTTTAAGGAACTACTATGTATCTTCTTATTAAACACAGTCAAGCTCCCTCCCCTTTTTCCTTCCTGTGTGGATTTTTTTTACGTAGCAGATAAACCCATGAACATTGTCATATGCAAGGCAAGAGTCGTAAATGTGGACTATTAATGCTGTCATGAATTGGAGTCCTCAGCAAGTTCATAGATAAAAGTAAATCCTAGTCTTTTATTCTGCCTTTTGAATACACTGGCATTTCAGCAAAACTAAGATAATTGTAATTCTCTCACGGCAGCATTTATAATTGCTTCAGTTTGACATTTTGCCCTTGTTTTTTTGGGGAGGTTTATTACCAACTGAAGAGTTTGTGCATGTGAACGCAGAGGTTAGTAACATGTACGGCTGCAGGATAGTCTTAACTCTGCTTTGCTGCTGGAAGAGTAAAAAGGCAAGTGCTGTCCCTCCATTGACTTTCGTGTTTTGCTGGCATAAGCATATGTGCAGTCATGTGGTGAGTGAATTGGACAACTGATTGTGTCAAAATTAACCTGGGAAAAAAAAAATTAATACGTATGCTGCTTTTCCACTTCTCAGTTCATTACGGAGCTGCACGCTTACGTTCGCTTGCACAGGAGTAGGAGGCGGTACAGGAAGAAGATGGCTGGCTGGGAGGGGTTGCATCCTCTGACAGTACTGCAGCTTATGCCGTCTGAAGGGGGCTGTGTGAAACGTCCCGAGGAGTGGGGTCTGTGACATTGCAGACTGATGTAAGGCAGTCCTGGTACCACATTTCCCTGACTTGATGGTTGTGCCCTCTGCTTTGCCCTGAAATTGTCACAGCACATCTGGGAGCTGGTGTGGTTGTAGTCCAGTTGCTTCAATTTTTCTTGCCGGGGTTAGATTTTTGTCCAGTTTACCCATTCTGAGTTGATTTCCTATGTTGTCACGTGAGGGTGGTAGGAGGATTTGTCTGCAGTATGCCTGGATTTAGGTCAGTCTAAACAGCGTTTCCCTGATCTTGAAATAAATAGATTTCTTTTAACTTGGAAATTTCTGGGATGGGAAGGTTTCATCCTTAGTGATAGAGGCTGTTTTGAGGCTTTGGAAGTTAACATGCTGAGATGGTCTCTTACTCAGGATTAGTTTACTAACACTAAGTAAAGATAGTACTTTGAAGATGACCAGCTCTCAATTTTTTCCTGATTCTTAAATGACAGGGACTTTTAAAGGCAGTGTTTTGAAGATGAGACAGAAGTGTAAGTGTATTGTGTAAACACTTTAAGACTTGTCCACGTGAAAGCGAATCTAGATGTAGTTCTGGGTTAAGGAGCACATTAGTGCTTCTTAGTTTCCTTAGAGAGAGAGAAGAGCTGGCTGAATACCAGCTTCTCATTGTTAGGAACATGGACTGGGCCAGAGCTGTTGTGGCATGTTCCCTTAAGTCCCCAGTCCTGATAATGTGGGGACTGTGGCATGCTCCAGTAGGTAAGTCGAGAAGGAGCCAAAGCAGCTACTTTGCTAAGTTCCTTCTGACCAGACACAGCTAATGATGTTCCCAAGGAGATTTAAACTTCTCGCATTTCTTTCCAGTCTATTACCTTCAGTATATGATTTAAAATAATAGAGAGTCCAGTTTGTCTGTTGAGTAGAACAGAGCTTTAGCTTTCTTAGAAACTCTCACGTTCGGGATAGAAACAACTGTTTACTTAGAAATGTGTGGTATCTTTTAGGATACTTGATTTTTCTTAGGTACTTGATTTTTTTTTTATTTTGTTCGTCTGCATGCAGATGGAGATGAAAGAAGAGTTCTTCATAATCTGTGTATTGCAACATTTTTCTGTTTTGTCTGTCTCATACTTGGTGTTCCTGTCTGTTACCTGCTATGGCTAGGGTGGATATATTCCTTCTTTTTGCCTCTCCTGAAACCTCTGTGCTCTCCTCCTTGAACACGTGCATCTCTCTTGTTTCCCGGGTTGCCTTTGGGAGTATTGGGGCTAAAGAATGACAAGAGTGCAGATGCTGGAGAATGTGGACATTGTGAAGAAAATTTTTTTAAAGCGCCTGACACTTTTATGCTTCTGTACTGAGGGACAAGCTAATCATCAGATATGGGATAAGAACAAATTCTTCTTTAAAGTCAGATGGTTTGGGTTGTCATTATTCTTTTGTAGCATGCACTTTATTCTGTTTCTTAATGCCTTTGTTTACTTCCATCTAGCGAACTTCCACTACAGGGATCTAGAACGTTGTCTTTGATCTCCCATTGCCTGTGCTGTGTGGCACATGCTTTTCTGTGTCTTTTAGGACCTCTGTTACCAAGATCAAAGTGCTAGGTCAAAATGTTAGAGGATGTTCAGAAGTGCTTTATGGCATGCAGTGTGCCATTTTGATGTTGCCCTTGGTTGCCAGGAACTCAACTCTGCGACCTTGGCAAGTCCTTCCAGCCTTGAAGATGGCATACTGCAATTTATGTACAGGAAAAAATATGCACTACTTCAACTATGAGTTTGTACAAAAACTTAGGGGAAAAAAACACGACTACTATCATCACCTTATGCAAGGAAACCTTCCTTTTTGATTAGAGGCTAAGGTAGTTGTGACTGTTCTGACTCCTGCTGAATTTCTCACTTCACTAAAATGTTTGATAAATCATTACTTTCAATGGAAGTCGAGGAGATCTGTGTTATGTAAAATGTAACTTTCTGAACTGATAGAAGAAATTATGAAGAAGATGTGAAGTACCAAAGGTTTGGTTTTCATGGCAATCATTATTTTCATGGATGAGTTGAACACTGAAAAAAATGTTTGAGCAAAACCTGTGGATAATATTTAGCTAATAGGAATTGCACATGTACAACTTGAAAAGACAACAGTTTTGCAAGTTCATCAAAACTGGACAAGTGCATCTCCTCACACTTTAACTGCAAAAAGCCTTACCTGAGCAAAGTGCAGTATAAAATACAATAAAATAGACTGAGACTTGGCTCCTTTCCTTGTCTTAGGAAAATCTTACCATAAAAAGTTAACAATTCTTAATACCAATTCCTAATATCAATAAAAAAAGTAACATTTGCAGTTGTGGAATATGCTAGAGAAATATCAGATCTTTCTGGGTAGATCTAGGGCATCAGTAGAGATGTCAATATTTATTTTGATTTGCAGTGTGTAGGACAAGAATTGTAGTTATTTACTGTGGTTGGTATGTGTGTGTTAAACTCATACATGAGTTCTGATACTTGATTTTCAGTACTGCAGTTCAGATTGAGTGGCAGCTATGATAATATTTTTGAGTTGTTAGGGAGGAAAATAATAACAAAGATGCGTAAATATGTGTAAACTTAGTATATGACAATTTCAGTATAGAGGTGAAAGCAGTAATCCTTAGGGGGGAGGCTAATATATTCATTGCTATTTATATTGATAGATTCATTATTATTTCTGATAAGGAACAAGTTTTTCAGATTTGTGACTAAAGGGTAGATAAAAAATAGTTAGTATGACATATTTAGAAAGGGTTTGCGTTCTTGTTAGGAAAATAAGCTCACCAAAAGTGCCAAGAGGGGCCAAAGAAGTATTTGTCTTGCAGATATTTGGACACCAAATAGAAACTTAAATTTCATGGACGATTCAGAAAAATGGAATCAAGCAGATGCCTCTCACAATACAAGGAGATAACTCTTTACATTGAACCTTTTGATTTTTAGTCATACTCAAACTGAATATACCAGTTATTAAAAGCTGTAATCTTTATCATGATTGTCATACAGTTGTATTCAGAAAGGGACCGTTTACACAGCGTAAGACAGTTTTTGGGGTTTATCAGTAACAAAAAATGAGTTACATTGTAAAGCTTTATGCAACTTAGAGTTGAATTCCCCACCTAGTTAAAAAAAATATATTATTTTTGGATGTTATAGCTAAGTTGTTTCCTCCTTCTGGTTTACAGAATTTACTGTGTGAATACGTGTGGAGCATGGGAAAGTAAAGAAGTGACAGTTACTGTGTTTAGAAGCTCTTCTTTATAGCTCTTTGTTTTTCTTTTTTTTTTTCCTACAGCCTCCACACCACCCAGCAGAGTAAATAAACGCAGAGTTTCTCCAAGTGTTGTTTCCACCTGGGAAAAGAGAGGCATCATCATGTCTAACATTACTATTGATCCAGATGTCAAACCTGGCGAGTATGTCATCAAAAGCCTCTTTGCTGAATTTGCTGTTCAGGCTGAAAAGAAAATTGAAGTTGTAATGGCTGAACCTTTGGTGAGTCCTTTTTTTCATAGTATCCCTTGAAATGGTCCTGCTTTTTTTCTAAAATAGTCTGTTTTATCGTATGTATGGCTACTGAAAAAAAATGTCCCCAGATATTGTTGACTTTTCAAAGGGATTACTTCAAGAATAAATAGGCTTTTGCAAACAGGGGTGGCTACCTGGATTATGTTTTATTGACTTTCATTAAAACTGTTACGTAGTGGTTACTGGAAACTAAAACTCTTAGTATCCATAAGTTCTGTAAAGTTACAAAAGGAAATAGCAACGACAAAAAATGTTTCTTCAGTACCACTGCAAAGTGTGTTTCCTGTTGATGTTTTTTGAAGCAATACTTTGACCATATACTTCAAGAAAAGATGCATTTGGTTTGTTTTCCAAAGTATTAACACCCAACACCTGGAAGAATATAGTAGCCAGCATATATTGCAGATCAGGCGAAATGCAAAATTCCATTGGCAGTCTAGATCACATGATCTTGAAATAAATGGATTTCTTTTAACTTGGAAATTTCTAGGATGGGAAGGTTTTTTTTAACTTGGAAACTTGCTGAGCAAGCTTCCAGAGTTTGCTTCTTCACAGCTTGCAGAGTGTTTGTGTGCAGAAGTGCACGTGTGAAGACTTGAGCCCCAGTTTTGAAACTTTAGGAAAAAATATTACTGTGAAGCAGTCCAAAAGAACACAAAAATGGGGCTAAGCACATTTTGTGGTGTTGCTGATGGAATCATCTTCAACTGAAACCATTAGTAGATCAAAGGCTGAGGAAAATGAAACATTTCTTTATATACACCTACTTAGGTATACATTATGTATGTGTGTGTGTGTGTGTACCAGACAAGCCTACAACTTAAATGGAACTTGTCTCTTTCCTTGTAGACATCCAAAAGACTCATGTATTCAGGAGGCTTTGATAAGAAAGCACAGAAACTTTGTAGGAAAAGGGCCATGCAGATGGTGAAGGGTATGTGGCTAAGAAATAAGAGGAGAGCTCTAGGGGTGTTGATGTTGTGGCTGGAAGGACAGGTTGCTCCACTCAGGGTGGCCTGCGTGCCTACTGCTGCGAATGCTGCTCCCTTGGCCCCTTTTCTGTTCATCTGCCAAACACATGGGGAGGGTGGTGTTTGACCAGAATGACATAGGTTGGCTGTGATTTGGATGAGCTGAAGAGGGCTTTTCCTGTACAACACACAGCTAGTTCAAAGTTAAATCTCCTAACCAGAATACTAGTAGCAAGGTAAATATAATAGGCCTGGAGTTCACTTGTGCTGCAGAACTTGTCCCTAGAGCAGATTAAATAAATGCTCTGACAACATTCTCAGGCTGTGTCTCCCTGCCATGCTGCTGACTGTTAAATGAATGTTTTAAAATCTGTTAATCATAGCAAATTGAAACATCTTGCCAAATTAAAAATTAGAAAACCCATGTAACTAATGAAATAATACACTTTTCAAGGAAGAGTGATTCCCAGCTCTGTTGTCTGGTGAGCCTTTATGGTGGTTGCATGAAGTCTGCCTTAGTCAGGATCTTTTACTAATCAGATCCTGACATTGCTATTTTGTGTGTATACAGTATGTATAAAATTCTTTGGGATAAAATAAGAAATTATAAATATTACTGGGGTAATCATTTGTGAAGGTCTTTTACAGTTCTCTCTGGGTTTATTTGCTAAGTTGAATTCTTTTAAACAAAATGTTTTTTAATGCAATCAAATGTAAATTTACACATATAGGCAGCATTCCTTATTTTATAGTGTTGGGAAGGAAGGACTATGTAGAAACCCAGACATTTAAGAGGTGCCAAAAGCTGGGGAAAAGTGAAACAACCTGAGCCTGTGTAACACAGAGGCAGAAGGAAATCCTTAGGTGTCTCAGTGAAGGGAATTACCAAAATGGTGAAGTGGTTTTATTTTTGTACATAGTATTTCATATAAATAGTGAATATTCAGTTCTAGTGTATGACATCTAAAATGAAAGACCAAAGGCTGAAAGGGCACAGGAAAAGCACCGACTTGAGAAAAGGCTTTAATGGAAGAGAGGAAAGCCCTTTATCATTTTAGTGTGATTTGAATTTGTGGGATGACTTGGCTACAAACAATAATGTAGAGAATACATACAATGTTACATAAATCTTTAAAGTGTTAGATGAAGCTAGGCTGTTAGATGATGCTATTGGAGGGAATTTGGAGCCAGAGCAATTAAAGTTAGGAGCTAGACACTTTGCAAAACTTGAAGATGAAGTAGGGGAGCAAAAATCTAATTTAAAAAATAATTTTAAAAAATGAAATAGTAGCTTCAAATCAAGACAGGACCTGAGGGTGATAAGGGTAGAGTACCGTTTTGGCTAGATGTATGGGTTTCATTTAGAAGTAACTGACTTGTGAATTTAGAAAGTAACTAAATGGTTTTTCTGGCTGTGAATTTGCTTAGGATACTCAGTAAGTAACAAAGTAGTTTCCTTTTGCTGATTTAATTAAGAGTTCTCTGCTTGCAAAATAGTAATACTGCAGAGTTCCCAAAGTTGCATAAAGAACTTATCAGCAAGTGCTTAAAATAAATGATTCAAGTAGCGAGCATAACCACAGGAAGGAAGATCGTCCTTTTAGTGAGCAAATTAAATTAAAACACTTTTTAAAAAGTAAATTCTTCTAAGTCTTTTGTAGTGGTATATAGTTTTAAAGGAAAAAGGGCTCAGTCACAGTTTATGGTAGCTTAAAATACTCTTCCTCAGCTGAGGAAGAATGACTATGAGGCACAATACCATCCTTCCTCAACTCAGTTACCTTGTATTTTGTCAGTCTGTATATAAATACAGATTTAAGCAGAGTGTTTGACATGATGCCACCAAGTTACCAAGCTGTTAACTAGGTGTAAGCTGCTAAGTTACTAAATCGTAGTTCAGTCTCATGTTTAAGCCAAAACTAACTAGCAAAACTATTTAAGGCTGTTACCAACACCAGCTATTTTAGTCCGTCACGGAGATGAACTAAACATTGCTCAGACTAGCAATGCATGCTTTTGCAAGTCTTGCCTAGGTGCCTTCAAAAGTTCGTCTGAAAGTAGTAATATTTAGCACACTGCATTTCTTCAGCACAGTGTTTCTCGTATGCTGCTCTGACGCTAGGGCAAGGATGCAGGCACTGCTCAGCACTTAGGGTACAGGAGGCAAGGCAGCATCGCTTCTCTGGTTTCTTACTTGCAGCTTAGAGGACAGAAACAAGTATGTCAGCTTTGCTGTGTTCACCTGAGCCACCCTGCTGAGGTGTGTTAGCCACCGGAGGACGGTGCCAATTAATACTGGAGAGGGGCCAACAGGTGGTACCTTTTTCCATGGGTGTAGCTGTTTGCACAGCACACACGTCTGCCTACATCCTGATGTTTGCTGCTTGCCATATGTTGACATTTCTGCTTTACACAATGGATGCAAACTGCTCTTTGGTTAATTCAGTAGTGGGTTGGGTTTCTTCTAGTTTAGGGTTTGGGTTTTTTGTTGTGTGGGTTTTTTTGGGTTTTTTTTTCTTTTTTCTTTTCAGTTGTAAAAGGTAAATATAGACCTATTATTTCCATCTCTCAGAACTTCAGGAAGCCAGGAAAATAAATCTTAAATTATTAATTCAGTGAAAGTTTCTAGACCTTTTCTTTATACTGTTGGGTAGACTTTTGTAAGTCATGTGAGATGACTGGGGCTGTGACAAAGCAGAATTAGAAGGCGACACTGAACAAAAATAAATTTTGAAGTCATACAAATAAATCAGAGGCCTTGATAAACCCCTTTGAGTATCATTTGGTTATGTCACATTTGTTTGGTTGGTGTTATATTAACTATGGTGATATTTACCTATTAGCAGTTAAAATCTTTAATGCTGAGGAAAAATAATAGGGAGCATTATGAACTTGTCAAGTCTTCATTCTTTCTGATACTAAAAATCTTAGAACTTGTATCAACATTTGATGTACAGAAGTGTTTCCATTAGTATAGAATGTAGGGGAAAAACCAGACCTATCTTAAAGACAGTTTGCTATCTATTGACATGAATTTCAACTTGTTCATCTGAAGACTTACAGAGTATTTAACTTCTCTTTGATTTGTTGCCATTCTTTTCTCTAGCTGTTTCTGGTTTTGGACAGGTGCAGTGGGTATAATAAACCCAGTGTTTGTTCACCTGTAGAATAGTTTCGTAGTACCATGGTGGAAACTTGGCCTGTCGGGGCATTGTCTTGTGAGGAGGCATAAGGAACCAGACTTTTACCATCTTCTTACATGAAAGTCACTTTTTTATCTTCTTGGGAAATAGTTTTCTAGTTATTTTCCTTCAGCTTATTTAGCATTATACAGTGTTTATATAGGGTGGAACATTTCTCGTGTTTTTGCTGTATAGATAAGATTACAATTATTTGTGTAGTTTATCTAAAAGCATAGGACAGATAACATTAATTCACCTACAATAGATGTTCCCTTGTAAAAAAAGGGGAGAGAGAAATTCTAGTTAAAAGAGAGTTCTAAGCGCTCTATAGAGCTTATATCAAAAGCTCTGAAACATCAGTTCTCGTAACAGAATTTTGAACTGACTTGACATGTAAAATCCTATGAATTTGTAAAAATTAAAAACAATGTTTCTTTGCCAGTATCTGAAATCTTTTCCCTTTGCTTTTGAATACCCAGTGAAAGAGCACTGGCTAATACATCACTGATGAACAAATAGAACTATTTTTTTTAAATTATTATTTAGGCGTACTGGAAGCATACATAGTGTCTTCTTAGGCAATTAAGTGAGTTTCTTTGGATTATGGAAAGTGAAAATGAGTTGTGAACTTGTACCTATATTATTTCCAGTTATACTTTCAGAGTAGGCAAATGCTTTTTGCCTGGGCATTCAGGTTGCCTGGGAATTCCACTTTTCAGAGGCTGTAATATTTACCAGAGATTATGTCCTTTTAGACAAGAAATACAGTTGCACTCATAGCAGCAAATGCCAGAAATTGTGTTGTATTTTCAAGATTACGATTAGAACAAGTGAAAATAAGCTGTCGGTTTGAATCTGGACTTGGTACATGCAATCCCAATTTTAACATACAGCCTTGCAAGTCTTAAATGCCAAGCAATACTGGGTTTTAATTTTTTGTCAACAGCCTGACAGCATAGGTGTTTTCTGTTACTGAAGTACTGAGCAGTTATTTTATGTTAACTGAGGCACAACCTGTTGAGAGCAATACTGGCTGTCAGTATTGCTGACACTGCCTTTTACATCCCAGACCAGGCAGGTTAACAGCTCTTCCAGCTTACTACTTGTCTTAACTGGCTTCATAGAAGCTTTTTGTTTGCTTATTGCAATATAATGTGAGCTATTAACTCCTCACCTTGAGCACTTTTTCTGCTTTCCTCATCAAAGATAACATTTTTGATTCATTTATAATGGAGTGAAAAGTAGCTTGAAATTTCTTTAAGTAGCAAGAACTGTTCATCAGCCATTTATGTATCTTACCACTTCGTAATTCACCTTTAAAGCTGTTACTGTGGCACTTGGCTTACAGTAAATCATTGACTCTCAGAGCCTGTAAGTGGGGCTTAGTCTTGTCTGTCTGGGTTTTTTGTTTGTTTGTTTGTTTTTTTACCAAGAGACTATAAAAGTTGTATCTTTTGAAACTGTGTGATTTAGTACTCTCCACAGTGACTAATAAGATTTACTATTACACTACTATTACAGTTCATGACTGTTTTGTTTTCTTAATGCTTTAATTCTCACTATGTTATTTTGTTAAGAATATAATTTAATTTTGCTTTTAACAGAGCAGTTTGTCTTATGGTATGGGTAGCAGTGAAATATTCTAATAATTAAATTTTATTAGTATGGCATCTTTTCTGTAGCTTTGCATCTTTCCAGAGTTATTTCAAATGTAAAGCAAATTATTATGGACATTCTCCTTTTTCTGGACTAGATATTCTAGCTATTTTTCATTGCCGTTCAGGGAAAGTGCAGGCTGGAAATTTATTGAACAATTGTCTCTGCCTTGGTGAAAGCATTTTAAAATTCATTCTTGTAGCTTACAATAACTGCCTTATGAACATGAATATCCTTGTTAATTCAAATGGGAATGGCTTTCCTTCTGAGTTACTCTTGGCACTCACTGCCAGCTATGTCTGAGCACACTGCTGTAGGCCCTGCTGTTTGGGAAAGATGTTTGACATTTTCTGTGTATCAGTCTTGAACAATATTACTACTAAGCTACAAAATTAATTTTACATCTCTGTTTTGTGAGTACACTTCATGTCTTTGTAAATGGTTCTAGATGAAAACTAATGCAGATATTCACGTTAAAAGTTATTTGTTTGCTCCCTAATATAACTGAGAAAGGAGGAATCTATCTTTGATAATGGTCAATTGCATTCATATTTCTTTTTATGTTTTTTTACAGGAAAAGCTCTTGTCCAGATCTCTCCAAAGAGGTGAAGATCTTCAGTTTGATCAGGTAGGAGACACGTAATTGAAGGCAGGTTTTTTTGGATGCAGGTGGCCTCTGGTTTTGCAGAATGGTATTTCCACTGTTGTAAATACTTGGAACATCCATGTCTGAATCAGTGTCAGAAGATTAGACCTTGAATGTTCATTACTTTATTTTCCATTATAGAATATGGTAGTAGGAAACTGCTAGAATAGATCAATTACGTGAAGGTGGCAGTGAAAACGGCTGGAGGAAAGATGCTGAAATATGGTGGAGACACAAAGACTTTATTTCTGTTCCTGTTAATGAGCTTTGTGGAACCTCAGCCTGTATCAGTTACTGTTTCAGTGTTTGGGGGTTTGCTTTTATAAAGAAATAGCGTTAATTTCAGTAACAGGGCTTTTGCTAAGGGCTTTTTGATTCTATGGCAGAAGGCATAAAGTAGATTCAAAAGTTACTTGTCCTTTGAGCATATAGTTGCACTGTAAGGCTGTTCTGTTTTACTTACTGTAAGTGAACTGTACCTGGAATAACTCCGCTCAATTTATTCAAGTTTATTGTCTGTATTTCTAATTTTTTTGTAGTATAGACGTGCTTTTTCTCCCATAACTGCTTCTTTGCAATGGTGCGGCACCATTCAGATGAAGCCTCATTAATTGCATGTTCCTATTTTTAACTGCTACTGAATAGCATCTTACTGTATGAAGTTCAGTATTCTGTCCCTATCTTCTATAACTGTTTTTTTGTTTCATGCTTTCCATTACTCCCTGGATATAGGTAATAGACATTGCAATAAAATCTGCTGACCTGCCCCTGCTTTTCAATTAATAGCCATCTGTGCACCTCTTTCCACTCCTCCCAAAAGAGAAACAAATAATACCATGTAATATTTGACGTATAATTTTATTTTCAAAGAAAAACAAAACCAACACCAAAAACCTCACGTAGCCTTTTTATGTTTTCAATCTAAACAGCAGTAAGGCCATTATGTCCTAAATGAAAGTTTACTTTTAAGCAAGGAAAACAGGTGAGGGTGGGACAGGGCATAAATTCTCTAGTGGCTACCTTTTTTTTTTTTAAAGCTGACCAAAAGGTAAATAATGTTAATGATAATGGATGATCTAAGGAAATCTGTGAATCAGTAATATTACTAATTTTTCTACTAATCTGCCCCCCCCTTTTCCTCAGTGAAGAATGTTTTTTATAAATAAGTAGTCACATGTTAAACTACATATAGGCTTCTAAAGATATATTGAATGACGTAAAAAATAATCCATATAACTTTTGAAATCTTGTAATATAGAAATAAACTCATTTTCCTGAAAACGTAGTACTTTACAAATAACAAAAGAACAAAATAAGAACTCGCCTCTCACACACACACGCACACATAATCAAACAGAATTATTTTTAATCTACTTTGGGTTCATGAAGAGCTAAATTTTAATGGTACTGAATAACTACTTTAGAGAGTCAGAGCGGAATGGCTCCCTTGTGATGACAGGGCTTGTCATGATGACAGGAATTTAGGTAGGGAATTTTGGATGTGGTTTGGCAAAAGGAATTAAGATTGCTTCTCTCTTGTTCATTGCTATATTAAGATCGATTCTCCAGCAGTGCAGAAGATTGCAGAATAAGAAGATCGGCGAAGTATGGCAGAGAGGAGGATCCAGAGTGCACAGCCACAGCATCCAGCAGAGAAGCTAGAGCTGTCGCTGGGCCAACCTTGTTTACACAGAGATATTTACAGAGTTAGGAATTCAAGTCTAAAAACTGACTTTAGCAGTACTGTTACGGTGTTCTGAGTAGTAAGTGTACTTTGTGAATAAAAAGAGCACAATTGAGACACAAGAGGGACTGTGGGAGTAAGAAGGTATGTAGTTAATACTCATTCTCTCAGCTCAGTAAGTGATGAGAAGAGGGATGGAGGAGGAAGACATGTAATGTTGTCTGTCCTTATCATGAAAAAGGAAAATAGCTGTTTAATGGGATTATAAATTTTTCTGTTGGAAGCATAACTAGACCAAGAGGGCTGCTATTAGATCCAAGTGTGCAAAACCAGGCGGTTTTGATTTTTCAAATAGTGTAACTCTTACTTGTCACTGGGGTTTTAATTGAAACAATGTAAATTTGGCTAGAAGAGATGAAATGTTAGAAAAAGAGAGGGATATTTTTATGTTGATAACACTTTTAAACTCTGAAAAAATTTAGCATTTTAGTACCAGTGTTTTCCCTTTATCATTCCCACTGCATCAAGAAGCTACCAGAGGAGATATTTTTTTTAGAGCATATATTGCATTTCTTAAAATATTTTTGCTTGTACAGCTTGAAACGGAAATAGCTTGTATTTTTCTTCCTTTGTTTGTTGTAGGAGTCATACTTGGCAATTTCCTACTCTTGTCCTAAACACCAAAACTTTTATGATCATGCAGAAGCATATCTTGGCCATCTCAGTGAGTGAAAGCAGATGCGTTTCTGGGGTTCAGGCTTGTTTATGATTCGACACAACTTGAAGAATGTTTTCAGGATCAGGATTTGGGCCATAGCTGGAATTTGGGCTCTAGCATCTTCCTATAGTTTTGCATCTCTTCTTACCTCTCAGTGTGCTCTTGGGTATGTTAAATGCAGCAGTTAGCAATGTTTTATGGCCTTTAAGACTGGAGCCCACTTTGCGGTTTCATTCTGAGGAATAGAATGCTGACTAGTGCAACCCTGCCCTCTTGGGTATTATAGGATCTCTCTTTTTCTGGATTGCTGCTTTCAAGCTAGGCATAGTTTAATGCTAAAATAGGAGGGCTAACTTATTTTTATATAAGATGATCTTTAATTTAGTATCCAAACAATATGGTAATTATTTTAAATAAAAAGAATAAGCATATAGCTCATGTTCATAGCTCATAGCAGCTATGAAATATGAGCAAAGATTTCATCTTCCTGATAATTCCAATGCCTTCTCATTAGAATGTAAGGAATGTAAAACTTGGCAGGAAATATATAATTATAATGTAAAACTGATTTTTCATTTCAAGAGGAAAATGCTTTATAACGTCAGTTGTCTCAGAGTGTAGCACTTTACCAATGACAATTTTTTTAGTGCATGAGATATAGTTTATTTCTGTGGAAGATGATGTAATTTACTAACTGCTGGAATGTTTATGAAGGGTAGTAATATTAATATGCTGTGTAAAATTGCAGGAAAATCCAAGGAAAAGGTTTAGTAAAGCTTAAAATGCAGCTTTCTTCTTTTTCTTCTACTAATAAACCCATCAGTTCAGAAGGGAGGCAGAGGAGTAGAAATGCTTTGTGGGGTCATTTTATGTTGACAGCACAGGGTAAACTTAAGTGTTTCCTTAATCTGTTCTGGTCCTGTTGTGTGTGTGGTTGCTGTATGAACACAGCTCTGTGCAATGTATTTGATATATCATTATTTTTAGAGAAAAAGAAATTGATGTATTTTCCCAGTCTTTAGGTTATTTGGGGTACGGAAAGTGACAGTAAGGCAAAACATATTTTGGATTGCTGTGGTTGATGATGGATCCCTTGCTCATCCAGTTTAGCCTTAGCTTTCATTCTAAGGCTTACCAGTTACATTGACTATTTTATGCTGAGTCTAATACCTTGATTTAGGAGCTCATGAGGAAGCTTTGTTCTTCCTGCTTTCTGAATTTTATTTTTTTTTCTCCCACATACACATTAATGCGTTTAACTTGTGATTTCTGCTCATGGCTGGAGTGAAGTTAACAGAGATGTTTGATTACCCCAAGCTGATGCAAGCAACAGGCATTTCTTGCACATGAAATCATGGTGAAGCTTTGTTGAAGCTTTATCAATACAAATGACTCTTTTGAGTTCTTTTTTCACAGAATGGTCAGGGTTGGAAGGGACATTTGGAGATCATCTAGTCCAATGCCCTGCTAAAGCAGGTTCACCTACAACAGGTTGCCCAGGATGGTGTCCAGGCGGGTTTTGAATGTCTCCCAAGAAGGAGACTCCACAGCCTCTCTGGGCAGCTGTTTTTATGATGCTTCCTCTTACTGAAGGATAATAGTTTTAACAGTAGCCCACAAGTGTCTCAAATTTCCTCATAGTTCTTCTTTCCTCTTCTCCTCTTTGTCTTCCCAAGTTGTTGTTCCCCCCCCCCCCCCCCCCCAGGTAGTTTGTCATACCTCTGCCACATCAGAAAATGCTCTTGAACAACATCTTCATTCGTACACATTCCTTTTCATCACACACTGCTTCATTTCACATCACAATGTAACTTCAAAGTGGTAAAATTGAGTTGTGTTGTACTGTACGCTTCTTGAAGTCTGATGTATGTTAGTTGGTTGACTGGATATTTGGTTTATATGGATATTGGTGCACAAGGAACAAGCTTACAACATGCTTAGTTTTCAAAGCAAGTTACAAAGATTTCAACATACATTAGTATAAGAATGAAGGTATTCTCAAAGCTTAGCCTTTGTTCTGAGATGCAAGGCATTATAGCAAGCTTACAGAGTCATTCTAGCTTCTGTTGTGTTTGTGTGGAAAAGCTTTTGTATGGTTTTGTGTTGCCTGTAATAACTGCCTTCATCTTTTTGTGCAGTTAGCTCAATGTGCGTGCCTCTCCTGCAGCAAGCATGCATAGTTTTTCCATTGAATCCCTTTTTAGTGAGTGTCCTATTGACAGACAGTAATAATAAGAAAAAAAGTAATCTCATTATTCTAGTAAAAATTTCTTAATGTAACCTAGTTCCTGTTCAGATGTAGAATATATGTAGTCTGTATTTTATACTGGGATTTAAAATTTTATGGACTTCTAGAATAAGAATATGATTTCACTTATTTTGAGAAAATGTCTCTACTTGTTTATATAATAAAGGATTTTTCAGGGAGTCAAGAATACTGCTTAATTCTTGTGACTTGAATAGCTCACTGGTTAACAAGCTGAGTAAAGCATTCAGACGGTTGGAAAAGATCCTCCTGAGGTTTCTTTATGGTTAACCTACCCCTATCCCTTCCCCCCATCTGACACCCCAATATGCTTCAAATGAGGACAAAGAAATAATGGAATTGATAGTATCTTGGTTTTCTGGAATAGTGAGTAATAGATATGTTATGGCACAAGCATGGCTTCTATTGAAACCTCTTATTTGAAAGATGCGGGAGATAATTAATACATGGCATCACTGAGCAGCAGGGTAACTCTCCTCTTCCAGCCAGTGTTTTGGGGATGGGCTTGCTCCCAGCTGCCTCCTGGCAGGGAGTTAATAGCTGTTTTATGCTGCCTTTCTCAGTCATTCTGCTCTCCAAACCTGGGGCATTGATGAGTTCTGTTAAAGTTTAAGTTTAAGGAAGCCTGGAGTATTTAAGTTTCATACCTGTTAAAGTCATCCTTCTATAATGGTTTCTATTGCCACTGTTTCATGGATAGTTTTACAACTCATGGGTTTTATGAAAGAGAGCAGTTGATAGGGGAGTTATGCTGAAAGTACATATAGCTTGAGATCTAGACCAGTCAAATGTATTAAAAGTAGAGGAGAATATCTAAAAGGCTCTTATATTTGTTTGTATAATAATGAAAGCGGCATGTTTTTGAAGGTTACATACTTCCTCAGTTTAGGAGGTTTACTTCTATCTGTCATCTGTAATGTAAAGGTATGTATACTTGAGCAATACATATGGCAGCATTCAGGGAAATCCTAAAGTATCTGCTGTTTTCTCAATGGTATTATATGGGTTATCTGTATAAATATAGCATTCTCTGATCCTCGCGAATTTTGAAACACTTTGTCTGCTTAAATCTATCATAATAATTAACTTAGTGTGCCATATTTACACTAATTGTCCTAGATGGAAATGGTACCTAAAGTTGCTACTTTGTAAAATTACATGATGAATGGTTTTTAACATTAAAAACCAGTTTGAAGGGATGGTTATAATTCTAGGATTTTTAGATTGCTTTATCATGCTAAACTATTTTTCTTACTTTTTTTCAGTTGATAAGCTCTATGAGCTCAGTAGCAGAGCACTGTCTCCCCTCCTTATTACGCACCTTGTTTGACTGGTACAGGCGCCAAAATGGAACAGAAGATGAATCTTATGAATATAGACCTCGGTCTAGCACAAAATCAAAGGGGTAAGAGTTTTCCTTGGAAAAGTCTGTTTGATTTTTCTGTGCTTTCTTCTAAGAATATGCGCTTTGTACTTTTTTGACAAGTATTTTGTATTTGGAACCGTCATTACCTAAATCTGTATAGAAAGAGCATGGGCTTCTTTGAGATAGTGTGTTTAACTTGCGTAGATGATACGCATGAAGTGACTTAATGATTTTGGGGTTGATACACAGAAGGAAGTTGGCCACTGGTAATTACAAGCTAGTTTGCCCCTTTTTGAATTGTTTTTGTTATTGGAAGGCCCTTTCAGGAGAGGGGCAAGATGTCAGTGCTGCACCAAACCCCGAAGTCTTTCTAACCATCATTTTATATGCGTGTAGCAGTGATTGCTTGGAAGGTGTGCATGCATACCTCTTCTCCACAATATTTGTGTTCAATCTTGTGTATGATACACGTGTTCTTGTTTTCTTATTTTAGGGACGACCAACAACGTGAAAGAGATTATCTACTTGAAAGGAGGGACTTAGCTGTAGATTTCATTTTTTGTTTAGTTTTAATAGAGGTTCTAAAACAGGTAAGCTCTTTTATTTTGACAAACTTCTTTTAATCTTTTGCTTTTAATGTCACTTTTGATCATATACTTTAAATTTTTATATGGAGCATATATATGATGAGCGTATACAAGGCTGTAATTATACTCTGAGTTGCATAAAGCCTTTGGCTTCTCCTGTCTTTTCTTTACATGCCTGCATATCTCAGTTCATGTGTCTTGGATCCACTAAGGCAAAGCTGCTAATGTACTGCAAAAACCAAAACTTTAAAAAAAACCCTGTTTTTATTCAGTACCTTTTTGTCTGCAGTTTTGTAATACAACGTGAAATCATAAAGTGACAAGATTAGTATGTCACTTAAACTTAGAAAGGGTATGTAATTTTGCTTGGCCTTATAGTGTAGTGCTAGATGATGTCACATGGAATTTCTGTTAATACTCTGTAATGCAAATTAATATTTGCATTGGTGTATGGACAAGAGGGTAGAGTTTGGCTTCAGCAGCATCATTTTTCTTGCATTTTTGAGAGGAAAAATTACTGTAAGAAACGGTATGAAACATGAGGAAGACGAGCAAATGTCACATTTCAAATACTAAAGTAGTTTGTCCTTTAGGTACGTGAAGATTAAATGTCTTTCTATACCAAGTCAGGCAAGGGCTATGGTTTAGTTTGCAAATAATTTGTAGGAGGTTTTGGTTTATGTGGTTGTATATGGTACATATGTGATACAGGGAAAAAATGAAAAAAATAAACCAAAAGAGCTGCCTGTCCTGCCCTGAGACACTAGCCAATCGTCCAAAGTGATATTTCTATAATGCATGCACATATATGCAGACAACAGTATTAAAGCCATCAAACTCTTATTTGTTAGTGTTTTACAGAAAATCTTTAGTTCATGCTCTCTCCTTGCCTAAATTTTCTATCGGTGCAAAATAAAAGGGGAAAATAGAATACATTGTTTAGGATTGCAAAGTTGTATGGGTAGCTTCTGTTTTTTGAACTGGTACTAGTTTTTCTGCTGAGTATAAGAGTGCACGTTGCTAGTGATTCAGATGTCAGGAGAGATGCTGAAGTTTTGATCTTGAAGAGAGGCTCTTGGTGAGCCTCTCTCATGCTTGTACTCCAGACAAGATAGGTATTTTCGTGATATGAATTTTTCCTCTGCTAAAGACCTGCAATGGGCCACTGAACATAGATACACCACATAAAGAAGCCTTGGGTCAATTTAGTATTAAAAGTTATCTAAGGGAGGGTTTGTATTTTCTGCCTGTAATGTTTCTGCAATTAGGTAGTCGAAGTGCAGAAATGATGGCTTTTAATCAATAAACATATTTACACTCACATTACATCCATATGCCTGTCATCCTGGGAGCCCTGTCATTGTTTAATTCTTAGAAACTGGTTTTAGAGGGTGCAAAGGGCATGATCCAGCTGTTTCTGTAGTATCCACAGAGCAGCTGGAGAGAGGGTGACAGACACGACCTATGTAGGAACAAAAATCTTTTGCTTAAATGGCTACATATTACTTATTGTATGAATATGCATGTAAGTAGTCAGTTCCAATAATTGGATGTTCTTGGAGAAACAGCTTTCTTATTGCTTTAGAATTTCATACTTTTCTGCATCAAGTGCTTCATTTTCTGTAGCCAAGACAGTAATCTTCTAATAAGATTTTTTTACTAAATCATGATCAGTCTAAAGCAATAATGTTTAGTAGGGTTATCCTAGTCCCCACCTAAATTGTTTTGAAATTTTAAAGTTATTATGACTTCATAATTACATATAGTGCTTTTTTAAAAGAATATATTTGATTTTTTTAATAAATGTTTCCTTTTCAAACTGAGAAAAGTGGTGATGTCAAAGAGAACCTCGGTAAAAAAGAGCCTTCTAATCAATGCTTGATTTTGGTTTCTCACCACATTGTTACTTATTGCTAGGGAGATTTTTATGTGTTTTGGCTGCTTTCATCTGAAAAAGTCTAAAATGGAAATGATAATCTCTTCTACGTTCTTATTTTTTTTGTTTGTCTTCCTTTATACTGAGATTAATAGCATTTTGAGGTTAAATCTGTAACAGTAATACCACACAAGGTAGAAAGTGAAAAGATGCATAGTTAATGTAGTCTGATAAATTTTGAGGACGAATTAATAGTGTTTACATTACTGTTGTTTATATTATTATTCATTTAATCCCTGAAAGCCAGTATGCAAAATATTTAAGAGAATGCCAATGCAAATTGTCTAAATGTTCATATATTGCAGAATTAACTTGGTATCATTGCCAACAGAAGATGTGTCCTTTGACACTAGTGTTCTACAGGGCCTCTCACAGTACTGTTTTATTTATTTACTTCATACGTACATAGGTGTATATATATACATGCATAGTTACATATAGTTCAATGATACCTGCATTTCAGATACCTGTTCATCCAGTGCCAGATCCTTTAGTACATGAAGTTCTAAACTTGGCTTTTAAGCACTTTAAACATAAGGAAGGGTAAGTTTCTTTTGTGTACTTTAAAATATTTTGTGTGTATTACCAGCCTGTGGTTGTGATTGTTCTCCTTTGCCTCACCTGTAACATGTTGTTGATAATAGTGTAAATGAACCCTGGTATCTTTAAACTGAAAACATATCTTGAAATACAGCTGTGTTCAATATAATGCTGAGTTTATTTTGCTTAGAAGATACAAAATGATTTGCATAGCCAGCCAGAAAAGTCCAAGTTTGGATAACTAGTAAATTTCCTACACAGAATATGCCTCCTGTGTCCACTCAAGGAAACAACATCTCTTTAAATGTCACCCGTGCATTTTATGCATGACTCACGTTGGTTTTATGGTGATAATCCACCTTGCTATGGAACAGACTTCTTGTTTGTAATTGAGAACATGTGTGGTGTTTAGAAGAATAAAGTTGTATTTAACACTTTCTTTTGTTCTTTTCTTTTGCTTTTCCTTTTTTTTTCCTTTTTCTCTTTAGGTATTCAGGAACCAACACTGGGAATGTGCATATTATTGCAGATTTATATGCAGAAGTGACAGGGGTTCTTGCTCAATCAAAGTAAGTTCAGTTTCTGACTCTTCTTGCATTTTGGGAAGAATCACTCTAGACCTAAAGACTATTCAATATTGGAGCATGTATTAATGACCCCAGTAACTAACCCCTTAAGTGTCAGTGTCCAGTGTACTCAGGTGTAGCCTGCTTGTCTGTCTCGTATTCTGGCACAGTACATTTGTACAAATCAAGAAATACTCTGTAGTGCAATACTGAATTGCTTTGCTGTCAAGTTGCTTGTACGTGCAGGGAAAGGAGGCCTGGTATCAGTCAATAGTTGTTGTTCAGTTAATGAGAATATTCTAATGTGCTGGTCATCATAGGCACTCTTAAATGCCTGGATTTTAAGTATCGGCGTTCATCTTGCTCGTGTTTCTTTTACTGTAGGTGGTGTTTTCATTAACAGCCTAAGGAAACTGATTCAAATAGACATCATATAAAAGTAACTAAAAATTCAAATAATTGCCACGTATATCCCTGGTTTAGGTTTCAAGCTGTTAGGAAGAAATTTGTCACTGAATTAAAGGAACTGAGACAAAAAGAACAGAGTCCTCATGTGGTACAAAGTATCATCAGTTTGATTATGGGAATGAAGTTTTTTCGAGTAAAAATGTATCCTGTGGAGGATTTTGAAGCATCATTTCAGTTCATGCAGGTAAATTACTATTACAGAAAAGTGAAACTAGTATGATTTTGATTGTTTAACTCATGAAGCTACAATGATGCCTGTAATGATCAGTTGCTCACTCTAAATATTAAGAGTGTCATCCTTCGTCCTTTTCTGTTCAGTTTGTAAGTTCTCAGAGATATGAATCACTTGTTTCTCTACACTTCATGAGTACCTAGCATAATGAGAACCTATTCTCAATTGTCTCAGTAATATGGCAAACCTGTAATATATTAACTTATTCAAGATTCAATGAAAATGGATAGCAATCAAATAATTGTCTTTATGAAAGGAGTGGGTTAAAGGAAAAAAATTACTTGATATATCTTTTTTTAACAGCTGAGATGCCAAGAAATGATTTTGTTTGAAAAAACACTTCAGTTAATTTTCAGAGACTTAAAATCTCTTTGCTTCTCTTGTTCATGGATTAAAAGTTGTCCTGATGAATAACTTGCCCATTCCACAGTAACTGAAGTTATTGCAACTTGGTCACAAATTTTATAGGAACTATTGAATAGCCATTGACATTGATTTCAATGCTGAAAAAGCTAACATACACGTTGGTGCTTTAGATTGTGTCCAGAGTTGACAATTTGGTATACTGGAGTGTGCAAACATGTGTATGAATTATTTATTTTTCTGTAAGATTTTCTTTGCATCAAAGTATTCTTGAAAATGAGTATATAAAAATTAAAAAAATGTTTTATAATAATTTCAAGAGAGATAAGGTTTTATTTTTTAAAACTTCAGAATTATCTGAGGAAAATGTGCATACTTATATTATTTTATATTCTGAGTACTCTTCATATTCCAAGTAGGAAGTAAGTAGCTCTCTGGTATTACAAATGTTCTCCTTTCGATTTCTTTTTAATTGCTGGGGAAACAGGTTTTTAAGTTTCTAATATTTTGTAAAGTTGGCATTGTCAAGGAATATAAGACTAACAAACACATTGCATGTTTTAAATTCAAACTGGCAATTAATGCAATACTGCTGGTGGTTTTTATGCCATAGTGACACTTGTCTTCTTTCTAAATGTTTTTCTAATGCTTCCTTACAAAGGAATGTGCTCAATACTTCCTGGAAGTAAAAGATAAAGATATAAAGCATGCACTTGCTGGTTTGTTTGTGGAAATTCTCATCCCTGTGGCTGCTGTAAGTATTGGGTTTTTTTCTTCCCCACTATTCCTCTCACTTTCAATTAGGCTTTCATTGCTGAAATGACTTCCATTAATGTTCAAAATGTTATGTTTTTACAGATTGAAAGAGACTATTAAGTAAATTCCAAGTAGCTACATAATCTTTCAAAGGGGAATGTGCCAGTGTAATTTGTCTATTAGCTAGTTTCTAGTCTTTTTTCAGAACTGCTTATAATTGTCTGTTTTCTAGACCCTTTTATCAACACTGTTGATAAAGGCACTGTTGTCATTTTATACTTGCTCTGAAAACTTGAAATTTCCTTGGTTCAGTATTTGTTCTCTTAAGGGTCCCATTGTCTTTTCTTTATGAGCTGAAACTTCTTAAGTTCTTTCTAGAATAAACTGAGATATGTAACATTTTTACAGTTAGGAGAGTTTTTACAGATAAGGTAGTGTGTGAACTCCTATGCAAGGAGGAGGAATGTAGCTTTTGGCTATTTAAATAAAAATTGTTTCTAAAGGTGAGTGTCCACTAGGTGTAATCCTTCAAGTGGAAGAGCAGTCAGTCATCTCCCTCCGGTATGTGTTTTAAATCTAAAGGAAGAAATTTTACTCAGCAGCCATGAACAAGAAAAAAAAACCCTCGATATCATCAGTCTTGGATGTACAGTGCCTGTAACGCTGCTTGTGAGAACACTTTTAGCCAGGACAGGTTCTCCCCCTTCTTCCCAGGCTACTTTGCTCAGTTGTGTACAGCTTGGTCAGCAGGTCAACAAGAAGTTGTGACAGCTGGGTGTACCTCAAGCTGACCATTTACCATGAACTCAAAGTTTCATTGTAGCAGATGGATACTTGCTGTGTTTGTTGTCTAAAATGATAATTGTATTAGCAGATGCTAGGCCATGGTGTGTTTGGCACACTGTCCTGAAAAATGGCAGATCATGGCTCCATGTTACAACTGATCGTAGGGGCATATCTTGCAATATGTGGAGACCTGGGATGCGTGGATCCTGTTTTGTGGAACGGGATCTACAAAGATGAGCATGCTGGGTGGGGGTCCTGCCTAAGCAAGCTCATAGGAATGGAAACATAAAACCTTCTGAACTCTGCTTCCTCTTTAAAATGATCTGCCTTGCCCTGAGCTATGGGGAAATGCTTCTCTCCCTTCACTGGTCTTAACCTTGTGTTTGGTTTGTTGTTTGTTTTTTTGTTTGTTTGGTTTTTTTTGTTTTTTTTTTTTTTAAATGGGACAGGAGACAATCTTTCTTCTTAAGGCATGACCACAAAGAGGTGGTGTTAGCAGTAGCTCTTTATTGACTGAAGTCTTGATCTTACTTGGGCTTATATTCTTCTAGAGAACAATTTCTTGTCCTTCTGAAAAGTGAATGCATTTATTGTTTTGAACTCCATAGTTGCTCAGCATTTGGAGTGGGGGTACATGGTGAAAGTACTTTGCATTTAGGTAAATACAAATACTAGTTTGCAAAATCATAATTTAAATAATAGTGAAAACAGCATGCCCAGTAATGAGGGAGAAGCAGCATTTGGGAATTGGGATTATTCGTTGGTAACCATGGCAGCACTCACACCGCTGTGCAGAGTGTGTGTGGTGTTTTATGGATTGCTTCCTACCAGCACAGCCTGAATCAGTGCTTTAAGCGATTGGTGAGGGAGGGAGGCTTGATCTTTCTTTCAGAGTCATTGAGTCTAATCATTTCATACAAATGAGGCTTCTTAAATAGAATTGGAGAGCACCATCCTAGACTGAGATGCAGCTGAGAGGGTTAGTCCTTCTCCTGGAAGATGTGAGAGGCAAGTTTGAATCTTTTTGAAGCAGATGAAGGAAATTAATCTGGATTCTTCTGTATCTTGGATACAGAAAATTGCTTACGTGAGGAAGTTGTTAGGTTGCAGCATTGTAACTTCTTTACTGTATTCTCTTGCTTAGTCATTCAGGCATTTTAAAAAACTTGACCTGGTTTAGACCCTGCAGGTATGACAGATAACAGCATATTTTACAGCGAGGAAGTTAAGACTGATCTGTAAACCCAAGGTTATATCCCAAAGCAACAGTGTGGTGCTGGCAACAATGAATTTCTCATGGAGCTAGTAGGGTACTGATCAACCCATAGCTTAAGAATAGCAAAAGATAAATAATTTGGAGGTATGTAGGAAGTAACTTAAAACATAATTACTCTCACAGGTTGCTTTTTTTTGGATTTGTATATGTTACATAGATATTGAATGCTATTTTTCATGCTTCCTCATCATGTTTTCACAGTGTTCTTAGCAAGGTGGACATGTCATACCTTTTAATAACTTTGAATAATAAAAACTAACACCACCACCCCATATTATAGAGAAATTTTGACTATAGAGGATCTCTTCCAGAAAAGCCAACTCCCTCTCAAACACACCCCGATTTGACAAATAAAGCAGAAATACAGTATAAAGCCATTGAGAATAATGTTGGAATGGATAAATACAGGTTTGCAGAGGTTTTGACAAAGAAGGTAGCTGCCTGGTTTGTGGAGGGAAGGCTATTTTGTATGCAAGGACAGAGTGGGTAAAAAAGGTGTAGGGCTCAGTGTATTTGTTCCATTAATTCTGAAAGCTGATCAAAGACAACTTACATGGTTAATTGGCTGGTAATCCTGTGTATCATTTCCTAAGTTTTCAGTTTGCAGAACTGGAGCACATAAAAGGGGAGCATTAAAGAGGGGAACAACGAGAAAGTTATGGGCATTATTTTTTGAAAAATATGAAATTATGCTTATAAAGAGTTTCAGTGTATTTTTTATTTGTTAATTAGTTCCAAATACTTTTTCTTCTTCAAGCATGAGATACAGGCCACATTCTTAGAATAGTAGTTTTCTTAATGGGTTTTGTGTTTGTTGTGGTTTTGTGTTGGTTTTTTTCAACTGTATGGTTGTAGTGTATGACATGATTTCTTATGCTTCTGTTTATATTTCAGATACATACACTCAAATACTTACCTAAAGTGAGATTTAACTTTTGAGTGTTCTTGATTTCATGGACATCTTAATGTATATTTAAATTGCCTTCTATATAAACTTTTAAACCCATTTATGTATTTTTTTTAATAGGCTGTTAAAAATGAAGTGAATGTGCCATGTTTGAAAAATTTTGTGGAGATGCTTTATCAGACTACCTTTGAATTGAGTTCAAGAAAGAAGCATTCACTGGTATTTTAAAGAAATATTTCAACTTCTCCATTTTACTCATCTTAGACTTTTAAGCTAGTATATTTTATGAGGAAAAGCTAAGAGCTGTATTAATTTAAATATTAACTCCTCAGTTAGATTATGTTTAAGTTCACACTGTCTATGTGTGTTTGCTTTGATTTGTTTCTTTGTGCAAGATATGTACTCTGTTATCTCACTTGTGAGATTGTCTTGAAAACAATGCTTGGTTTTGGTTATTTTAGTGGGTTTTAGCACAGAGTTATTTAACCTAATGTCTCTTCTAAAAAGAACTTGTGTTCAGGGAATCTGTGTTATTTAGATGATGACAAATTAAAAGTTGGAAGTGTCAGACAAGACTTCCTCAGCAGAATAATGGCCTGTTAATAGCCCTGCTCTGCCTGTTTTTTCCCCTCCTCATACACTTTTTTTTTTTCTTTTTCTAATATTTTTTATTATCTCTTTCAGATATAAATTATCTGTGGGTTTTTTTCCTGTAAGACTAGTTTTTCCCCTAAACCAGCATCTTAGCAAGGTTTTAAATATCTTATTAATGCAGTACTTGGTAATTATTGATGACCGTGGCAGCCATGTTTCAAGTTGATTCACTCCACTTTGCTGGAAATGTAGACCTAAGTTTTGCATTACAATTGGTATATTCAGTAAATGCAAGTGAATTTAAAATGATTTATTCTCACTTTCATGTTAGTGACAAGCTTTACTTTCCAGTATTCTGAGCGTATAAAGCACACGTCATCGTACATGGTTAAACTCCTTCTGTAAGAAGAACATAAAGTAGTTGATGTTAGTATTCACCATGTAATTTTATTTATGAAGTCAGAAACATTGTTACATTAAGTTTACAATTTAATTTTTAAAATTTTGCTTCATAACAAGATAATCTGCAGTCAGATTTGAAATTTATCGCCATTGTTCATTCTGCTGAAATATGTGGTGTTCAAACAAATCTTATGCTATTAAAGCAAAGAAAAGTCATGCTAGTCAGCATATTCACAGACTATTAAATGGTGCTTCATTCTTTCCTAAAGCAGACCTTGCGTAGAAGCAACATTTCTGACAACCTAAAGCCTGCCTCGGTTTTTACTGAGTTGTTGATGTTTTTCCTGAATATTCTGCTTAGTGATGGTTCCCTCTCCCAGCACGTAGGACCCCATGAATTGGGTCGTGTGGTCGCAGGGAAAGAGTGGATATTGTATGAAGGGTGATATTTGAGATCAGGCCTTGCTAGGGAGTGAGCTTCACCATGGTCCTGCTGCCACAGTCTTACACCATGAGCTCTTATAGCACGTGGGTTATACCTAGGACACCATGCCTGGCACACGTGTCCTAGTGCAGGGGAAGGCTGCCGTTCAATGCTAAAATGAGAGTGAGAAACAAGGACCGACTGTGTCTCATTCTCAATGTACAAGACTTGATAGGTCTGCAAAGAGCAATTTGATCAATTCTTTTTCCCCCTGCTCATAGGCTTTGTATCCATTGATCACCTGCCTGTTGTGTGTCAGTCAGAAACAGTTTTTTTTAAATAACTGGCACGTTTTCCTGCAGAACTGTTTGTCCCATCTAAAGGTAAGAATCCTTTTTAATTCAGGAACTGTTGCAAATTGATAGCATTTATTCCAATATGTTTTTAGCATTTTCATGCCAAATAAACAGTGAATATTTGGCTGTTTAAAAGGACACTGCGAACTATTTTCCTAAAAAAAAAAAAAAAAAAACCAAAAACCAAACCAAATGTCTTAAGTCTCCGTTAATGTTAAACTTACTACTAAGTTTTTGTAATGCTATGTAAAGCTGGAAATAAATGTGCCCCCCCCGGGGACTATCAGTTTTATTAAGTAAAATCTGTAGAACTATCTGCTAATAAATGCTATTTATGCCAAATAAAGTACAAACTGTAATTCTTCATGTGCAAATTATATGTAAGAAAATAAGTGGTTTGTCTGCTCCTCTAAGTAGAATGTGTATAGTAAATGCAAAATTTCTCTTTCTTGTTCCCTTACCAAAGAAATAGAAAATTAATTGGGAGTCCAGAAAAGATTATATCTACAGCCTGTGATATGTATTTTCCAAATAAAAATTACAGTGTCCCTTTAACTCATGGCTTCAGTTGATAGCATTGTAAACATGAGTTGGTTGATAAAGAGATCAAGATACTTAAAAATTAGGGATTTGTTTTAGTGACTTTATCATAGCATTAATTGTTGTACATGGTTTTTCCTTAATTTTGATTAACATAGTTAATGATTTTCCCTAATGTATAATTTTAATAAATTCTTTGATCCACTTTCACAATATTCATTCTGGTTAGGTAAGAGTGAAAATTCCGAAGCTTATTAATAAAATATGTAAACCAGCATGAAGTCAAAAGCAAACAGGTTTAGCTGCTTGGATTGTTTTTTTAAGGGTCATTTTGTTTTCATCTTCCACACTTTTCTGTTGCTTGTTGGGTTTTTGTATATTTATCATCTAACATTGCAGTTCTTTTGCAATATTTGCCGCAATTTTTGTTCTGTTGTTTATTTTGCTTATGGAGGCTGCTTTTGCTTTTGTTTTTATGAAGCTTTTTAAAAAATTCTTACAATCCAGGAGTTGCATTTTTCTGGCATAATGTCCATTGGCTGATAATGGATGTATTAAAACTATAAACGCCAGTAAGTTTAACTGGTAGTTGCTGAGCATGCATTTTATATTTTACTTAGTTTTGTTAACCACTAACAGCTTAACACATTTACTGTAAGGCTCTATTCAGCAGAAATTCTACATATGAATTTCTGCAATTCAGAATTTGCAGTGTTATGATGCTGTGCCATCAATGGGTTATTTAGGATATTTTATGGCATGGTTTAATTTGGCCCACCAAATATTATTTGGATTTTTGGGTGTCTACTGTGTTCAGAAATTCATGGAGTTTAATTTTGAAAAATACACCCCCACTGTTCTCACGTGTCTTACGAATTAATGTGTTCCTGTATTTCTGAAGCTAATTAAATGCATGCACTCTGTAATAAGTAATCTCATTAATTTATAAATCTGAATTTCACAGCAGTTTAGTCTTTTAGATTTCCCCTTCCTCATTATATTTCCTGATTTTTCTAATGACTGAAGTTATTTGATTTGCAGTTACCTAAGTATTTAAAATGCAATAAGGATTCCAAATCTATTGTCTCTACTGTCTTTGTTATTTAATAAAGCAATTTTGAAAGTTACTGGGAGATACTTTAAAATACTGGAAAGGTTCATCCACCACTACTGTGTTGGTTAAAATTAACAAATTAGTGATTGAAATAATGACAACACTTAAATTCTGTCACAGGGTATTCTGTGAAGAGTACAGGTTTGAGGTAATGTAGGTCGTGGATTCATGGTGCTCACTTTATTCCCTGGTGCCTGCCCTGGGCAAACATTTCCTAGCAATAAACGCCATCTGGTCACGCTTTGGTGACGGAAATAAGGAATTCCCCGTTTGCCATGGTGTGAAAGCTCACATCTTTGTAGTTGCTCCATAGTACCTGATGCATAAGTATATTCATACCCTACCTTACTTTGCAGTATTTCGGTGCTATGTTGTACTTGGTAATGTTTCTGAGGGTGCTCTGAATCTCAGTCCGGTGCTAGCAATGTTTATTGCCCTGGTACTGGGTTTTGGTGCACATTACATCAAAGCAGGCTTATTATAGGAGGCAAACATCCTAGTCTTGCTGAAAAGAGGAAACGTAGGGGTCCGGACTGATGTAAATAGCAGATAAGTGAGTTGTAAGAGTCAGTTTAGACCAGAGGTGTACCAAAGGGTTTGTTGGTATATGTATAGCTGGCCTTGTGTCCCACAAAGCAGTTGGGATGCTTTTTCGGCATTGAGCCCAGCAGGGCATTTCTCTACACGCTGTAGCGTAGGCAAAATACTGAATTTGTTCAGCAGGCAGTAACGCTGGGTCAGTGTTATCGTTTTGCTTACTTTTTTTACTAGTTTTTAGATGGGTTAATTCTAGCAGGTTTGTCAGAAAGCTGATAGATTCTGGGATGAAGCTGAGTTGTTGTGGTATCCGTACCACCTCCTCCAAGGAGAGGAAGGAACATTTAAGAAAGCTGCTGAAATGGGAGAGAAAAGTGTCTTTATCGTTCTGCACCACTGTCGGGTAGAAAAGAATAATTTTTTTCACAGTTTAACCTTAGTGTCTGTTACCACAAAAGAAAGTTGGAGGAATGTTTCCTACCACTATAGCAAAGCCTGTATTTCTACTGAATAGAGTCCTTACTAGACAGCTATCTGTTGTTTTTGTGCTTTTTTTTCATCTAACATGCATGTGCCTTCCATTCTCATGTTTGTTATGTTTTGCTGTCTCACATTGCTTTATTTAGATGCCATCTAACAACAGTATCAGAAAACAAATAGAAACACTTCAGGTGAGTTAATATGTCGATGTGAACTGTTGCTTTGTCTCCTGTAAATATTTTGGTTTGGTTTTTTATGTTAATTGTTGTATTTTGTGCTTTCCCTTCTTGGTAAAATTGCTGTCAGTACTTTAATAAGCAACAGGACTAAGAATAGATAATGTTTCAAAGATTTTTTTCTTGCCAGGGAGTAAAGGAGAAAGATCAGAAAATTATCTAGCATCAGTTTTTCCTTGAGGGTGAACATGTAACTTTGAGTATCAATATCACAGCTGGCTTTCCTGAACAGCAGTGCATGTTTCAACTGGAAGTAAATTACCTATTCAGATGTATGGTTTTTTTCTGTTAATTCATTTCAAATAGTGTCTTGCATGTGAGCAAACTTGAAAACATTTTCACAATTAAAAAATGTGAAACTGATATGCTATAACAACTTGCAGTGCACTAACTTGAAAGACTTTTACACTGTTGGTTTTGCAGGTTTTAAAAAGTAGACATTGTTTTAGTTCAGAACAGAAGAAAAGTTTAACATCAATATTAAAAAGTACTTTCTTCAGTAAGTGACTACATTTGCCTAACATGGAAAAAATGCTATTTTGTTTCTTGCCTTCATTGAAATATGTTTCATTGACTCATCTTAATGTATCATGTAAAACCACTGTAGATTTGCTCTTACTTTTTTGGGTTTGTAACAGAGATATAATTTTTACAGCTTATTCCATAATCCACTGATATAATTCATGTTAAAAGTGTTAGGATTTTAAACAAAATTGTGTTTGAAAAAAAAACAACAACCACAACCCAAACAACCCAGAGTGCTTTCAAATCTGACAGGCATCAGCTAAAAAAGACTCAAATTTAGCCAGGCTGGTGAATTACATAGCCGTATATACTGTATTCTACTTGCAGTAATATCAAAGAGAAAAGGGAATGCTGACATTAACACCAAGTGTACAGGAAGTGTGCCATAAATTAGACCCCAAAAGCCATTTTCTTCTAGTATATATAGTTCCTAATTACAGGAAGAGATAACAAAAATTTTCAGTGCTGAAGGATTTAGAAGTACTGCTGTATTTATTTTGTAACCCTTTTAAAAAGGTGAATGCCTCCTTATACTTTTTTTTTAAGCAAAGAAGCAACTTTGTCATAACTAATCAGAAGTAGCTATATTGGATGATAAACCTCCTAACAGATAGAATGTTGTTAATGCATTGTGAGATAATCTGCTACCTATACCATTTTTATTTTTTTTATTAGACCATTGAAAGCTAATAGTAAATTTTTGGTTTTCTTTAGATCTCTAAATTAAGCTCCCCTTCAGAATATTAGAAATAAGAAAACTGAAGCATTACTCCATTCTAGACACCGCATTTCAGATAGACTTTGGTAGTGTGTCTACCAACGAATTCACCAGCCTACTTTGAACATGGAGAACTGCTGGCCTGCAGATTAAATGTGATGACTTTTTTGCTGTTTAAGTTGATTAAAATCACCCTCTCATACAGTTTTGAGTGTTTGCTTCTTCCTTACAGTAGCACTGCTGGTAAATTAACTTGACAGTGGGACAGCTATCTTTTTGAATACTAACCAGGGACAGGTGTCATATTTTGCTGGTTAGATTTTGTCTAGATCACCTTCCTAAATCTATCCACTGCCTAGTTGCAGGTGTGCTAATTCAGAAGTGATTGCAGGGATATATTGATGGGTGTGAAGAGGGAGGGTAGAACAGCATTATCACTGATGTAGACTGGGTTAGGTTATTACGTCTAATATTCTGGTAAAGTCATGTATGTTATTTGTCTGTGAAATACCACTTTTGCCTCTGTGATTTTGTCATAGGCTTTTAGCCTTTCTTCAACTAAGCTGCTGCCAAAACCAGTAGTCCCAGCCCACCTGTGTTAATGCCGTCCAAATTACTCTCCTCCATATAGTCTGTTGCACAGACATGGCCATGAAATTATTTGGATCAATTTACTGCTGTGAGTTGGACTTTCTTACTGCTAGAGTCAATACAAAAGAGCAGTGAGATTGTGGAGGAGAGAACTGAGGATGAGACCATCTTTTTTCAAACAGTGTGATCTTAAATCCACTTACACCATTTGTGAAATCACACACCATTTGTCTGGGGAGGGCAAAGCAATCTGTTATTCTGACTCACTGGCTTGTGGTAGAGGCCACAAAATATGAAATTACTTAGGCTTAAGCCATTGTATAGTTAGGTCTTGAAACAGAGAGAATTCACTGCAGATGGGGAAGGTGTAGTTTTGGGGTGCTGTTGGTTTTTTTTGTTGATTTTTGTTGGATTTTTTTTTGAGACTGAGAGTGTCTAAAATGATGACAACTCGGAATCACTTACTCTGTTCATAAGCTCATACTGTTGGCCGGTTTGAAGAATCTCACGGGACAGTTCAAGATCATAAATGCACCAAGAATCCCTAGTAGGAAAAGGGATTGCTGGAGTTAGTACAAAGAATGTTGGTTAGTTACTATTATACACAGATTAAGAGCTAGGAGGAATAAAGCTAAACTCCTAGTAGCAGCATTAAGACAAAAAAAATAATTGTTTTTCATAAAGTGTATAATTCAAACTGAACGATGCCACAAGATTTTGTATTAATTCAAGAGAAATCTAGTTTAATTGTTACAATAAAAATCCATTGGAAGTGAGTAAACACTAATACAGCCCAGAGGAAATGACTAAGTTGGGTGAAGCCTGGGGTGCATACCCGGAGAAGCATCCTTGTGTGCCTGCCCTGTTTTGCGTTCTTTTCTTCTGCACTTGCTACTGTCTGCTGTCATAAACTGAATGACGGATTTAGACTTTGTGCCTGATCCAAAGCAGCTACTCCGATGTTTTAGGCAAACTAGAGTTAGTTTGCTTTAAGTAGGTATTCGTTACTAATGGCTTTCTGAGAAAAATTCTTGTAAGTAGTACACTCTTGGTATTCATCTTAAGAGGAATATCTGCTTTTTAGTTACTCTGCTGTAAAATAATGTGGAATTACTAGCTAAATATTCAGGTAGTATTGCAAATATGCAATACAGGATTGTTTTCATAAAAGCAGATTAAAACTTGTAGTTGGTATTAAATACATCAGTTTTCATTGTAAAAAAATTTGAAACTATTCCTGAAAGTCAAAAGAGTAATAACAGAATTTTCTGAGTGTCTCACAGGCAACAGTAACTGTATTTTTCATTTATTTTACAGAATAAAGATCCCAAAATGTCCCGAGTTGCACTGGAATCTTTGTATAGGTTATTGTGGGTTTATGTTATTAGAATAAAATGTGAAAGCAACACTGTAACTCAAAGGTAAGTTTATTATGCAAAGGAGTTTAAACTATTGATTGGTGAGGGGGGTTTCCCACTAGTGATATCAGAAGAGATCTTGAAGCTCAGGAGTGATCTAGTCATATAAACAAGGGAACAAAGACTTCATCTTAACAGAGGAAAGCGAAAGAATTTGATTACTTTGATGAGGAGAAAGAATAGAGTCTACAATTGTCTTTGCAGGGATAGAAGAGGATGGAGATGTAAGAAGTAGGAAATGTATTGAAATTAAAAGGCACTAACAGTACCAGAACAAATAGGGTATGAAGTGGCCATTGCTAAGTATGGGCTGGAAGTGAAAAAGTTTTAAGTATAAATTAGTATAACGAGAATTTAGAATAGTCCTTCAGATTTTGCCCCTCCTCCTGACTATTACTAACTAGTTTAAAGCAGGATCTTGGTCACTTTATAAATAAGCCCAGAATACTGTTGCCTGTGTCAGTAGAGGGCTGTACTTTCCATAGGTGGTCCTACCTGTCTTAATGCTTCTTTGTGCATTGTTTAGTAGCAACACCTCCACACACACTTCCAGATTTGAACTGTAACATCTATGCTATTTAAAAAGATGGTTTTAAAAGTTTTTTTTAATTTCTTCTTGTTTCTAAATTCTTTAGCCGTCTCATGAGCATTGTATCAGCACTTTTTCCAAAAGGATCACGTAGTGTGGTCCCACGAGACACACCTCTGAATATATTTGTGAAGATTATTCAGTTCATTGCTCAGGTAAGAATAAGCCTAGGTAGAGCTATAAGAATAGATGAGCATTATTTGGAAGACTTGTAAGTTTATGGTTAGGTTTTGAAGTATTTGCACTGAGGTAATGGTCTTATATCCTGAGTAGAATTTCCCTAAATACTTACAAAAATGAAACGACTCATTCTGTTTCTACTAGTGGGAAAATTATTTTACTTAAACTTCAATAACTGTTGTGTATGAACATTATAATGTTTACTATTTACATTTCTATTGCACTGTTGTGTTTGTGTATGTGTATATATATAAATCCACTAATATATTTAGTATATCCCATCTTAATATTTTTATAAGGGACAAAGCATTTGAACAGTAATGTCCACTTATATTTAGCCTGGAGACTAGCCTCTGTAGACAGAAAAAATATGCAATGCATGTATTAGTGTGTAGTTAGTATTGCATTATGGTTAATATTATTTTAGGTTCTTCTGGTGTCTTAATGTCAAAATGCAGGATATGATCTCACAAGATAAACTCTCATTCATCTATAACCTTATAGATTAGAGACATGTTTTCCTGTCTTGCAGATAGCTTGTCTGTGCTTCAACTTCCAAAGCAATTTGCTTCTGGTCATACAGGGACGAGGCAAAACACTCAACCCTTCACTGTTAATATTTGTTTCCTAGGGCTCCTGTTTTTATCATTAATTTTTAGGTATTTAAAACAGTTCAGCTCATTTGTAGAAATGTGTTCAACTTGATCAGAATTGTCTGGGAATTTTTTTCAAGAGAAATGATTCAACCATATCAGGGGATGAGCTTGTTGAATTGTACTATATTTAAAAAGGAACATTAAGTCATAAGAATGAATAGGAAAAAAGGAATATTTTTTATTTTTATTTTTTAAACTTTTTGACAGCACCTGTTCCAAGCCATGAAATTAAACTATTCCTATTAACTGAAAAGAAATGATTTTATCAATCTGTCTTCCTTTACAGGAACGTTTGGATTTTGCGATGAAAGAAATAATATTTGATCTTCTTAGTGTTGGAAAATCACCTAAAACCTTCACTATTAATCCAGAGGTAAAAAAAGCTCATTACTTGCATACAGTGAGAACAGAGCATTGGGGGATTTTATGAGGGGAAATTGGTTAACTATTTTAGAGCCAGGATGTAAGCAGAGTAGTAAGTATCTGAGTGGGTGTTCTGCTAAAACTAAAGAAGTAAGTAATTGTAGTTTGCACAATTGCTGTTTCATTTCTGGTGAATGAGCTAGCAGCAGTACTACAGTTCAGACTCCTTTCAACAATAATTTCAGTAAGTAGGTGTGAATTTTTGTTACAGTATAACTGTAAAGCCTTTTTTCAGAGAAGTCTTACCTGGCTCTTATGGTTCAAGACCCAACTGAACAAATGAGATGTTTAAGCAATCTGTCATTCTCAAGATTCATATTAAGTCCTTTGGTGCTCTGTACTATAAAGTATTTGGTATATTAGCCTATGCCAAGTCAGTTAACTGGAGTCAGTTATGGGGAGACACTGAAGACTTAAACTTTATTCTTATTCTTGTTACTTTCATTACCCTAATATGTAACATTTAAATAATACCTGTCCTACTGGACCTATACTGCTGTCTGTTTGAAAGAGGGGAAAATGCAGTTTGTGTTTTGCTTCATCTGTGTTACTTTAATGTTACAATTTCTTCTGTTTTCTCTTTCCTTTTTCTTCCTTTTTTTGCTATTGAAGAGGATGAATATCGGCCTCAGAGTCTTCCTTGTCATAGCAGATAGCTTGCAGCAGAAAGATGGTGAACCACCAATGCCAACAACAGGAGTTGTTCTTCCCTCAGGAAATACTCTGCGTGTGAAGAAAATTTTTCTTAATAAAACGCTGACAGATGAGGAAGCAAAAGTTATAGGTATGTTGTATTCTTTTGTAAGTTGGCGTTCCAATATGTGCATGCATGTGCGCAATTATTCTCAAGCAGTGGGTTGGTTTTTTTTAAACTTTATTTCTGTATTTATTTTAATTGTTAACAAGAATCTAATCATAGTATATTTTAACAGAATTGCTTTGATTCTTTAGAGAGGGCTGCTAGACAATAATATTGACCTTCTGGTGTCTGAGACCAAATCCATGGCTTTTTTTAAGTGTTCCGCACTGCCAGATTAGCACAAAGAAGCCTGAGTGCAATTAGTGTCGTAAATAGCGTGGCAATTTTAGTTCCCTTGATGTCATTCTAGAATGTCCCAAATGTCCCACAGCTGGAGTAAGACAGTTTTGATCCCTGTGCTGTATTGATCTTCTGTGGATGAGGTAGTCATCTCTAAAGGACTGTTTCAGTGTGTAAAATTTAAACTAGAACTAAAATGCTCAGAGTTGAGAAAACAGAAAAGCAACTAATGGTTGCTTCTTTATGATCTTTCTGAAAGAAAGTTCTACTTCCATATAATGCCTACTACTACTCATTTAACATCTATTTCTTTTGACATTTAAAGTGTGTATTTCATATCAACTTTTGTACAAGAAGAAGTTAGTTCGAAGCTGAGTAAGTGGCAAACGTTTTATTAAAAATGTGAAAATGAAATGAGAATAAATGAAAGAGGTGATCGGAACTCTTTGGCTTTTCAGGAATGTCCATATACTACCCTCAAGTCAGAAAAGCACTAGATAGCATTCTTAGGCATTTGGACAAAGAAGTTGGAAGGCCCATGTGCATGACTAGTGTGCAGATGTCCAATAAAGAACCTGAAGACATGATTACGTATGTACTGAATTACAGCATTGTCACTGTCACAGTTATATGTCATTATTTTTATGCTAGAATGTTGCAGATACCATCATTAATGCATTAAAATTGTTGGCCTTTTTCTTGACTATTAAATGAATGCTAATTTAATTAATTAATTATAACAGGTTTTGTTAGCTCCTTAGTTTTGACATGAAATTGAAAATATTTGCCATGTACTGAAGTAGATTTTCCTGTTGTTTTGTTGGTTATAAACTGGTTTTGTAGGGGTGAGAGAAAACCTAAGATAGATTTGTTCAGAACTTGTATTGCTGCTATCCCAAGACTGATTCCAGATGGCATGAGCAAGACTGACCTCATTGAATTGCTTGCAAGGTAAAGGAAATTAAATTCTGCTCTTAGTGATGTTTCTTTTTAAATGCTGTGTGTATAAGAGTTCATCAGTGCACTATATAGTGTGAGTCCGCTGCACATAAAATCCATTCTTCCTATTCCTGCCTGCTTTTTGCAGTTGGTCAAGTGTTACTGGCCAGAGTAGCGGGAGGTAAACCTATTCTGAAGGTCTTCCACTTATTTTTATAGATAATTTTTTGAAAAGTAGGAATTTCTGTTGCTTTGTTTTTTGAACTTGTCTTATCTTTTTGTTACTACTATCATACTTTTTTCAGCTTTTATATTTTTTTCTTTTTCCTTCCTATTGCTACTACTGTAAATTATCATAAAGGCATTCTTATTTGACATTACCAAAATTGGAGACGGGCACTTAATGGCAAAATTTTTTTCTTGTTCTCTACTAATCCTGCTTCCTTTTTCCATTTTTTTTATTCAACACTACCCATATTCCTCCATCTCTTATCTCAATTTAACTTGAATGTGCCTTATCAGTACTGATAAGTAGTTGAGACAACTGGACAGCCAGGTGTTTGCAGGTGGGTAAACTGAGCATTCAGTGAGAATATGTAGTTGTGGTACATGCAGGCGGTCTTTATGTATTACTAGAGTGATAAACCTTCCTTTTTAATTTTTAATCCAGGAATGGTCTTAGCGCGGAAATACGGGATAGCTTTTAGCTTTTAAATTATAAATTCATTTGCATATAATGTGTTCAGTTACATATATAAAAAAGGTAGTGGTGTGGGAGAATAAGATGTTTCTAACACTTTTTCTTCAGTGTCAAAAATCACATAAAAGACATGAAGTATTAAGTAATAATACAGTACCAGATAAGTTTCTTCTACCATAGCTGAGACGTATTTTTAAGCATATATGCAAAGGGGTTTTTTTGCGAGTTTTTTCTCCTATCCAGAGTAAAGCTGCTTTATCTGCAGAAATAATCTGTTCTTTTCATTTTTATTTGAAGAAAATAACCTGTACATCACACTGTGCCCCAGCTCTAAGGCGGTTGCTCAGATGCGTGCAAAGATGTGCCTATATGTGCGACTTGATTGTCACACTTGAAAATTATTTGTCTGTACTGAGTTTTGTGAAGTCTTGGATTATTTTGCTATAGTAGTAGTGCCTTCTGTTAGTAGCTGGTTCCAGACGTATTCCACGCAGAAAATGCATGTGTGGAAGTATTCTACATTGTGCAGTAAAGAATGAAGATTTAACACCAAACTTTAATTTATAAAGGCTGGTTAAGTGTATGCCAATCTAGGGTGATGATATCGGTATTTTTTCTAAACAGGCTGACAATTCATATGGATGAAGAACTTCGTGCCTTGGCTTTCAATACTCTCCAAGCATTAATGCTTGATTTTCCAGACTGGCGGGAAGATGTTCTTTCAGGATTTGTATATTTTATTGTGCGTGAAGTGACTGACATCCACCCAACGCTTCTTGACAATGCAGTAAAAATGTTAGTGCAGCTCATAAATCAGTGGAAACAAGCAGCCCAAATGCACAATAAAAACCAAGATTCTCAGGTATTTCTAAATAAGGTCCTTTGATTTTAAAACATGGTTTGAATCTACGTAGAATTTTATTAGTAGGCTTTATTGGTTTTGCTAAATAATAAAAAATTCAGCTTACTTTCTTACAGTGCTTGAAGATTTTTAGATCTATTATTTTAAATCAGCGTTTTTGTCAATAAAGTTACTTCAATATTATTAAGTATTACCTAAACACTAATTCAAGGCCACATTTTTGCTTACAACAAAAGTCATCATGTGTAACTGGAAGTATATTAAGTAGGAGCAGTTAAACAGTAGAACTAGTAAAAAAGCACCATTTTTTACTAACAAACAGAAAGAGTCCAAATAGTTAAATTTTATACAATACTATATGTAACAGTATTACTTTATTTTTTAATTTTGCCCTCACTGCATCGTTCCTGTGAGAAAACGAAACAAGAAAGACTTTCTTGTGATATTTGTTTGGACTGAAGTCAGAGAGATACTAAAAAAACCAAAGTAGCTGGTATCATGCAATTCTCCTAATGCAAAACTTGACTAGTAGCCAAACAAGATCTAAATACCTTATGATTAATTCTGCCATTGCCAATTATGGAACTATTATAGCTTGGTTGTGTTAATATTTTTCTTAATTTGCTTGACTTCTGTGATCTTTTTCTCAGCGTGGTGTATCCAATGGGGCTGCCCATACCCTTCCTCTGGAGAGGACCCTTTATTCCAGTGTATTTCATGTGGTGGAAGGCTTTGCTTTAGTCATCCTTTGCAGCACAAGGCCCGCCACCAGGAGATTAGCTGTCAGTGTTCTCAGAGAAATAAGGGCCTTGTTCACACTTCTAGAAATTTCTAAGGTAAGAGTTGATGACCCATTCTTGTGGCTGCTTAATGAAACTGCTTTTGTCTTGACTTTGTTTGAGCTTTTTATGTTTTGCCTTTTGTCTTTTGTAGAGTGATGATGAGTTGGCTATAGATGTAATGGACAGACTAAGTGCTACTATCCTGGAGAGTTTCATACATCTCACTGGGGCTGACCAGGTAGGAGAGTTTTAACATTTGGATGCAAGATGAGGGGTTCTGCAAAACTGTCCCATGCAAATTGTATATATTTTAAATGATAGCATCACTATGTTTGTGCTAACTTTATCAGCAAGTTATCACCTTAAAAATCCAAAAACTAACAAACCCAACAAAACAAGAAACTCAAAAAATTTGAGGAATGTTGTGAAGCTGACACTTTGTGCACTTTATGGTCAGTGGTGTCTTGTTATGACCACCATATACCATATATATCCTTAACTGTGTTTTCTCATCTTGCTCATAGATTACCATTTCTTTGAAGCAAAGACCACCACCTTTTTCTGCAGTGATACAGTGTCTTAATAAAGTCAATGTGTCCTTTATGCATGATGAAAACTATAATAACTATCCATAACAACAGAATTCTGTATTTATATATTTACCAGTAACTCTTAAGTATCAAGGAAAAGCTCTTCTGATTTTAGGTTTAAGAAACAAGTTGGAGTTCAGTAGTAAGGCTTTTAGAGTCTGGAATCTTTTGGAATTATTAAATCCTAATGAGTGAAAGGGCCTTTTTCTAGAATTTATTGTTTCCTAATAGCCAGTTCCTTCCCAAACAGCATTTTTATATAACTGTCCATGCTAGGAATGTCTGTAAAAAAACCCCCATATATTAAGTAATGTGTTTTATCTATTCTAAATGTAGTTTTGACACTGATACTTTCTTAGGTTTTTAACAATGAAGACATTGTTACTTAATATACATAGATGTAAAATACTGCCTTGTTCTCTTTTTTTATGCACACAGACTACTTTACTGTACTGTCCCAGTTCAATAGATTTACAGACTCTGGCTGACTGGAATTCCTCCCCCATCAGCCACCAGTTTGATGTAGTCAGTCCATCACATATATGGATATTTGCACATGTGACTCAAGGTCAAGATCCATGGATCATAAGCCTCTCAAGTTTTATGAAACAGGAAAATCTCCCAAAACACTGCCCGACAGCTGTAAGCTATGCTTGGACGTTTGCTTATACCAGACTCCAACTTCTGTCTCCACAAGTGGATATAAAGTAAGTTAATTTCTGAAGTAAATAACAATATATTATATTGAGTATTCTTTCAAGATTTATCATTATTGCGGTGTCATCACGTTTCAGTGAGGTGGTGTATGGCCTGTTAATATTTTCTGTAGGTTTAATTCAGCTTTCTATAACAAAAAATTAAAGTAGTTCTGTCTGGAAAAATGTTACCTGCTGTAAAGATTAATTAATTCATGCCTTCAGTCATATTGTAGTTCAACAAATTTGACTATAAAAGCATACATTATTGATGTACAGCTGTATTCTGAACAATTTATTCAGTTTACGCCATGTTAATAATTTTGGAAGCAATGGCATGTACATAATTGAAAAATAAATTCAGTAGAAAAACAAAGTGAAATCTGGTAAGCTTTATTTACTATACTGCGCTTTTTTTTTTTTACTATATGGAGTTTTTTGGTTTTTTTAAATAGCAGCCCTATCAATGCAAAGAAAGTGAATACTACTACAAGCAGTGACTCCTATATTGGGCTGTGGAGAAACTACCTGATTCTTTGCTGCAGTGCAGCATCTTCTTCAAACTCCTCCACCTCCACAGGCTCTGTGAGATGTTCCCCTCCTGAGACGCTGGCGTCTACTCCCGACAGCGGTTACAGCATTGATTCAAGAGTAGGTTCTTCTAAAGCTTACTGTAAATAAGTCTATATGTTATTGGAAGTGGAGACACCTGAGGCTTATAATAACTGTCATAATTCTCAGAAACTGGTGTAATTTGTCTGAAAACACGTTTTAGTATACATTTGTCTTTCATGTGTTTAGGATAATGTTTCAGTTTGCGTCTCCCAATCCGTGCTGTAGAGGCTTTTCTGCTTATGTTTTTTAAGGCAAAATCTAATCATGTCATAAAAACATTAACCCAATCTCAGTCTTATCCAGTGGTAATGAGGAAATGTTTACCATTGACTGGGGGTTTTTTTGCTGTCAGTTGGCTTGTGCAATTCTGAGCAAATAGCCTCTCACGTCAGTAACTGAAGCAGTGACATATTCAGGCATAATGTATCTTGTTACATTTTTCCCAATGACAGATAGTTTTCTGTCTGCCTTGCTTCATATCACCTGCAGATTTTTTCTTTTTGCTTGTTTGCTTCTTTTTGTTTTTCTCCTTTTTGGCTTCCTGTAGAAGGTACAGTAGAGGTAAAGATAACTCATGGAGTATGCAGCAGATTTTTGGCAGGAGCAGCCTATTCCACTTGTTTGTTGCCAGGATCCTTTCCCTAAATCTGAGGAACTGTAGACTGAAAGCTTTGTTCTGTTTGAGAGCTGCAGTGGAGTCTTAAGGAATTGCACACCAGAAGTGTTTCCTCTTCCTGAGGAGGGCAGATACACTAAAGATGCAAAGCATCTGTTTATCATGTTGAGGCATTCGTTGTGATCTGACATGGAATTATACATGGAATGGAAAAGTAGTTAAACTACTATTTCAGAAAGTCTTTTTCCATGTCAAATACCAAATATTTCATTTTTATAATTTTAAGTCACTGATACGTGTGAGAAGACTGTAAAATTATAGCACATGTTTTAATGTCACATCACCTGATTGTCTGGTAACTACATCATTCTGTTTTATTCTGGTTTTCTTCTTAGATCATTGGCATTCCATCCCCTTCCTCCTTGTTTAAGCACATAGTTCCAATGATGCGCTCTGAGAGCATGGAAATTACAGAATCCCTTGTGCTGGGACTTGGCAGGACCAACCCAGGAGCTTTTAGGTAACTGTTGTTTCATCTGGTTTTATGCTAATTGATTACAAAGCTGGGGAATCAGAGCTCAGAAAAAAAGTTTTGCTTTTTTTTCTTGCAAGAACTTTGTAAAAAGCTCTGAAAACTGATTACCATTGTCTTTTCCAGCATTAGTGGTGTGAAAAGGATTGTTGGAGGTTGAAATAATTTTATGTGGTCATGTCTGCATAAAGGAAAAGTTAGTTGAAATAGTAAAGGGCTGCCTTTTATTGATATTAAAGGTTGCCCTTATGTGAAAGAACAGGCCCTGTGGGCTATTAATGTCTGAAATTTTAATTATTAATAATGTTTGTATAAGAGTTATTAAACCCTCCTTAATGGTATTGCCAGTAAACATAGGTTTCTGAGTTCTTTATGTGTAGAAATTTCGGGATAACTGTATTCTAAAAAGAGATTTTTGGATCAGGCTGAAAAAAATACCAGTTACAACTGTTTTCTGACTAGTTCTGAAGCTTCGAAAATGTGTGGCACATCCCTCTCCCCCTTTTCATTTTTTTTTTTCTGAGTAAACTTCCTGTAACTTCATAACTAATATACCTTTCTCATAGGTTGTACTATGACAAGTCCATGTGGATTAGTTAGGGCACTGGTAACTGTGTTCTACTGTAGCAGAATTAAATCTCTGCCAAGCCACTTGTTCTGTCAGTTTCATACATCGTGTTCAACATAATTGGATTCAGCTCATAATCCAAGATTTTTGGTTACTCTATTGTGACAAGTCTTAATATAAACGTCGAATTCAAAATGGTCTATCTAGCCGTCGTGGCTTTCCTACCCCAACTGAAATTTGCTTTTCTTAGGATCCTAATGTACTGTACTGTCAGTGTGTATTACAAATCCACTGAGGTGAAAGGGCAGCTCTGTGCCAGGAAGCCATGAGTTTTAAAATGCATCTCCATGCCACTGTCTTCAACTGACAACTCTTTCTTTATGGAAGATGGATGAAGAGGGAGAACATCTGAGGGGACGAAAACTTCCTGAGAAGACCGGTGCTCAGCATCAGATGTTCTCTGACAGCACCAGCCTCTTAATAGAGTTATGAAGTTGTACCATGCTATAGCAATGGACTCCGCTTCTGCAGAAGAAATCAGGGATCACTAATACCCTTGGTGTTAAAGATTTGCTTCTTGTCTCCAGTCACTTGTGTCCCATAATAATAGCAGATGAGGAGCCAAAGGTGTATTTGAAACTGTAATGCCAAGTCCTCAGTGACAGTATTCGGTTTTAATCCTGTGATGATCTTCTAATTTTGTACTCTGTCTGACTTTACTCTCCTACCAGGAGTAAAGCAAGACTTTATCCCGTGACCCTGAAGATCTACTGAACAGTTGAAATTATAACTGTGCTCTAGAAGTCTAGAAAATGCTTTCAGAAAGGGTTTCACCAGAAATCCTTGTTTTCTAAATTTGAAACAATTAATTCAGCAAACTTTAGGAAAAAAAAAAAAGTATGATTCTCATCAGTTTTCTGATTTCTGTGTTTTGTTTCTGATGACCAGCTTTTTTCCTCTTTCCAAAGTGTGTACTCCCACCAGATGCTAACTGTAGCCCATCCTTCACTGTTGCAGCTCTGTGCTGATTTGTTGTTTTGGTTTTGTTTTTTTAAGCACTGTTTGCTCCCACTTGGTATGTGGGAATTTTTTTCATTATAGATTATATGTATGTGCAGTCCACTTAAACTTGCTAGAATATTCTTTTTTGTTTTCTCTTACTGATCACATGAAATTGTCTAGGTTTCTCTTGCTCTCCATTGGAAGCTGACCCTTTACTATGTTTTAGCACAAACAACCTTCTTCAGATTCTTTTCTGTGTTTAAAAGAAAGTATAAAACATGCTTAAGTCTTGTAATTGAGCGCACTGCACAAGTTTGTGCAGCTTTCTGATCACCTGGACCTGTTCTCTTAAGGAAAAACTTTGAATGATGTAGCAGAGAAGTCAGTCATTTACCACAAAAAATTGAAGTGGTTTATGCTTTTGATATGTCCAAATTACAGTAGCACAGGAAGTAGAAAAATGTGTCACACTCCAATAAATCTAAAGTGGAGGTGGTAGTTACTTTAATGTCTGTTAACATAGTAAAACCTGTATGTTTTTACCTTAGTATTTTGTCTACGTATATCCATACTTTTGGGAGTCATAATGTTACCGAAATCTCGGAGTGAAGAATTTATCAACACCAATGCGATGTAGATAAGCAAACACTTCTTTATTGATGGCCGGGTGCGTGAGTGAGTCTCCTCACGACCAACGCACACCAGGCTTCAAAATCATACACCTTATATAGAACTTATTCATACGTATTCATGCATAAACATAGTATTTCCCGAAAATCATTAACATACTCTCGCTTTGTATGTTAATTTCATAGCAGCTTTTGTTGTGCAACTACTAGTTTCATTAAAATATATTTCTTATTCCTCTATATTTCTATTAAAATGATTTTATAAAATAAAAAAAATAAAATAAACTTTTCAATACTTTCACATTATTTACATAGCAGTAGTTTCAGCATATTTTGGTGGTGGACTATTATCTTGGTGGAATGGTTGGTACTTCTCTCACGATCATGCGATTGACTGCAATTCTATTGATAAACTGTTTCTTCAAACAAGCATATACTAGCATGATCATCAGAAAGACAACCAGTAACAGAAACACAGTTTTGATTATAGATTGTATCCAAGAGCTTAGATTCCATCCCAATTTGTTAAAAATTTTCCCCAGCCAATCTTCTGACATATCTTCTCGAATTGATTCTGTTTCCTTTTCAGTTTTACCTAATAGGTCCAGATCATGTTCCACATCTTGAGTTACATTTGGAATGTGAATGCAGCAGTGGTCCAGTCTATCCTAGAGATATCCACATACTCGATGTTCTTTAAGTAAAAGCATATCTAATGCCATTCTATTTTGTAAAGTCATTCTGGAGGTCACCTGCAATTTCCTAAATCCCCTCTTGGTGACATTTGCTAACTTTTCTACCTGACCTTGTTAATTGATAAAGCCATTCTCTGTTTCTATATGAGGCTATAGGATTCAAAAGTGATTCAAGTGCTCAGCCAGTTTTTACTCCTGTTGATGGTTCTTTCCAAGTATCATCATTTGTCTCAGACCTCTTGGTTAGTTTTAATTTTAAACTTTCCAAGGGTCCCTTAAACGGTGATTTCTTCCAAATCGGGCACAATTTTGGCATGCCTAAAGTAATTTGTTTCACCTTACCATCTAATGGTAAGGTTCCGTCACTTAACGTCCAAACTAAATGTCCTGGACTTTGAATAGTAGATTTTCTGCAACTAAACAGAGTTCCTCTTCTGGGTGTAAAAGTGCTAGTTAAATTGAGAGTATTCTTCAGACCTCAGCAAAAACAACCATATTTTAAAGCAGCGGCCAAAGGAGGAATTTGTTGAATTATTAAATCTGCATTGCTGATATCATACACTTTTTCACATTTCCACCATGGCACTGTTTTATTCTCCTTCTCTCTCAATGAAGTTGATTTATCATTGACTGAGGGTAAAACTACGAAAGCTTTTCCATCCCAAGTAAAACACCAAGGAGTTCTGGCCATGTACTGAAATTGAGAAAATATGGACATAGACCATATAGAGTCCCATTGTTCTACTGATTGTGTACCTTGGCCTGTTTTGTTACACTTCCATTCCATGATGTTTTTGCTCACATTGGTTTGAAGTTGTTCATCATAAGAACACCATCCCACAGTCTTATATCTCCCTATTTTGGTAAAAACATAATTTAACAATTTTTCACAATCAGCCCGACTACCTGGAGATTTCCACTGTTTTCTGATAACCCTTACTTGTTCATACCATTGAGTTACTGGCCTTTGTTCACAATAGGTGGTCTCATTTTTATGTTCCAGATTGGTCAGATTCATAGTTAAAATTCCCCACGGAATGGATTCACCTGCTGCAGTAACAAGCAGTAATCTGTGTAACATTCTGCAAGTTGGCAAATCCTTTAATCAATCCCAACATCGAATTTTCCTCAGCCATTTGTTTGGGAATGTCAATTACTTTTCTGTTTCTAGTTGTCTTTTGTTCCTATCCACCAAGTCAGTCCATGATCCTACCACCACTACCGACCAAAATAAAAGCCAAAGAACAATCAAAACCTGATATGAAAAAATTAGACATGTTTCAGAGTCAGTTTTAAAGTCTCTGGATCATGGTTAGCAATCTTCCATGGAGTAGGTGCTTTCTTCACCCGAATATAATGTATCCAAGCATCTGATTCTGCAGTCTTGATAGTTGTATAAGTGGTTAACAGTATCTGGAAAGGTCCTCTCCAACGTTCCTGCAAAGGTTCAGAGGTCTAGGTCTTCACATAGACATAGTCCCCTGGTTGGAAATCATGCACTGAGTTCTCCAGGGATAAAGGTCTATTCCAAATAACCGCACTCCGAATTGCAGCCAGAGTTTTCCCTAGAGAAAGCAAATAGTTATACACATCCTGTTTTCCTTTTATATGTATGTTTGGATTTGGTTCTGGAGACTCATATGGTTTTCCATATAATAATTCATAAGGACTTACTGAGGTTCCACTCTTGGCTGTACTCTGATTCATAATAATGCCAATGGAAGCGCTTGAGGCCATTTTAGATTAGTTTCTTGACAAATCTTACTTATTTGTCTTTTTAAAGTCTGATTCATCCTTTCTACCTTTCCACTAGATTGTGGCCTCCAGGACGCGTGTAATTACCAAGTAATACCCAATACTTTGCTAACACTTTGGACTACTTCAGCAAAAAAGTGTGGACCTCTATCAGAAGAAATTCCAATAGGAACTCCAAATCTTGGAATTATTTCTTGTAGTAACTACTTCACTACTTCTTTTGCTTGTGTGGTGCGACAGGGAAGGGCTTCTGGCCATCCTGTAAAAGTATCAACCCCCACAGGATGTACCGGTACCCATTTTGTCTAGGTAACTCTGAAAAATCTACTTGCCAATAATCTCCAGGTTCTGTACCAGATTTTAATCTACCCATTTGAACTCTTTTCTTCATCACTGGATTATTTTTCAAACATACTTCATATTTTGCAGTTATCATTTTAAGCTATTCCCAACATCTTAACTGATACTACTTGTTTCTGTAAAGAAGTTAGTAAGGCTTCCGCTCCCCAGTGACATTCCTGAAGTTTTGTTTGAATTACCTCTCTCATCAAAAGAGGTGGAATTGCTATTTGTCCATTAGGGGTTACCCACCATCCAGCTAGGTTTTTCTTAGCATTTAATAACTGACCTTATTTGTCATCTTGTTCTGAATATCTTGGCCTTTCCCTAGGAGGGGTTACTGTTTTGGAAGGAATTATTGCTATCTGTAATGTTTGTTTCTTTGCTACCTTTCTTGCCGTTTTATCAGCCAAATTATTCCCAGCAATTATTTTTGTGTTCCCAATTTGATGTGCCTTACAGTGCATGATTGCTACTTGATCTGGTTTCTGAACTGCTTGCAATAATTGTAAAATTTCCTTTTGATATTTAATGTTTGATCCTTGAGAGGACAATAGCCCTCTTTCTTTCCACAAAGCTCCATGGACATGCACTACCCCAAAGGCATATTTTGAATCTGTCCAGATATTTACTTTCTTTTCTTTACTTAATTCTAGGGCTTGAATCAAAGCAATAAGTTCCGCTTTCCGGGCTGATGTGGTATTCGCCAATGCTCCTGCTTCTATAACTGTAGTATCTGTTGTTACTGCATATCCAGTGTATCGGACTCCTTGCTCCATAAAGCTGCTTCCATCTGTATACAATTCCCAGTCTGGTCGCTCCAATGGTACATCCTTCAGATCTTCATGACTGGATTAAACATACTCGATGGTAGCCACACAGTTATGTTCCAGTTGTCCTTCTTCCTGTATGGAGCTTAAAAACACTGCAGGATTTACTAGGTTAGTTGTCTTTAGAATCACATCATCTTGTTCAGTCAGTACTACCTGGTACTTCATCATTCGGCTCGGAGACAGCCAATGTCCTCCCCTTTTTGTTCTAAGACAGTTATCACCATGTGCGGGACATAGACTGTTACTGTTCTTCCCAAGGTCAATTTTTGAGCTTCTTGTATGAGCATTACTGTTGCCACCACTGCTCAAAGGCAATTCGGCCACCCTTTACTCACTATGTCCAGTTGTTTGGAGAAGTATCTGACTGGTCTTTTCCAGCTTCCTATCTTCTGAGTTAACACGCCCAGTGCAAGGTGTTGCCTTTCATGAACAAACAACTGAAAATCTTTGGTTAAGTCTGGAAGTCCCAAAGCAGGTGCAGACATTAAGGCACACTTTAATTCTACAAAGACCTTTTGCTGTTGTGGGCCCCATACTAAGGGAGAATTCTTTTGGGCCTCATATAGCAGTTTAGCTGTTAGTCCATAGTTCATAATGCAAGGGTGACACCACCCAGTCATTCCTAAAAACGCTCTGAGTTCATGAATATTTTTCAGCTCAGGTATACTACAAATAGCTTCTTTGCGATCTTTTCCCAATTGTCGCTGCCCTTTTGAAATTTCAAAGCCCAGGTATATCACAGTCTGACAGGCTATTTGGGCCTTCTTCCTGGATACCTTACACCCATTTAGTCCCAGAAAATTCAGGAGGTCAATAGTCACCTGTATACAAGTAAATCTTTCTTCTGTAGCAATCAATATGTCATCCACATATTGTAGAAGTAAATGTCCAGGTCTTGGTTTGTCCTGTTTCCAGATCTCAAGTTCCTTTGCCAACTGATTTCCAAAAATAGTTGGACAATTTTTAAATCCTTGGGGTAATCTGGTCCATGTCAGCTGCATCTTTCGCCTGGTTTGTGGATTTTCCCATTCAAAAGCAGATAGTTTTCTGCTTTCCTTTTCCAAAGGTATACAAAAGAAAGCATCTTTCAAATCAAGCACTGTAAACCACTGATAAGTCTCTTTAACGCTGTTAACAGCGTATAGGGATTTGCTACTACAGGATAAATATCCTTAACTATTTGATTCACTGCTCTCAAATCTTGTACTAACCTATATTCACCCGAGGGTTTTCTGACTGGTAAAATAGGAGTATTATACTCAGATTCACATTCTTCTAAAATGTTATACTCCAGAAATGTATTAATCAATTTCTTCAGTTCCTGCCTCACTTCTGGTTTGATTGGATATTGTTTAATTTTCACTGTCCCTGTACCTTCCTTCAAATCTATTTTAACAGGTAAATTTTAACGATTTACCAGGAATATCTGTTTCCCATTGTGTAGGGATCACTGCCAAATCCACCTCTGGTGGAATTTCCTGCTCCTTTACTTTTTCTTATCATCAGGATTTCTCCGGTTTTTGACTCAGGTATTTTCAAGAAAAGTTCTCCTTCTTCAAAAACAATTTGTGCATTCAATTTGGATAACAAATCCCTTCCTAACAAGGGTATCGGACATTCTGGTACATACAAGAATTCATGTGTAATTATCTTATTTCCAAATTTCAAATCCAGGGGTTGTAGAAATGGCCTGTTCTCTTCTTTCCCTGTTGCTCCTATTATATTGGCTGGTTTTGTTCCAATTTTTCCTTTACAGGTATTTAATACTGAAAAATGTCGCTCCTGTATCCACTAAAAGTTTAACTTCTTTTTCTCCCAGCTTAATTATAACCAGAGGTTCAGCTGGGTTCCCCTCCGGTCCCCTTCAATCATCTAAAACCATTACCTTGGCCATGTCTTGATAAGCATTCCTATTTTTAGGACAATCCCAATCCCTTTTCCAATGTCCTTCCTCCCTACACAAAGCACACTGATTTATTCCTAGGGAGGTATTAAATTTCCGATTGCCACAGTTCATACAACCTCCCCTTCCATTAAATCCTCATCCTCTGCCTCTTTCTCTATCTGCCATCCTTGTCACTACGGCCAATAATCTACTTTCCCTAATTTTTCTTTCCTCTTTTTCTCTCTGGTTATATATTTTTCTATGCTACCTCCAGCATTTTATTCAAACTCCTTGAATCCTCTCCCTCAGGTTTCTGGAGTTTCTTCCTTATATCTGGTGCCAATTGTCCCATAAAAATCAAAGCCAATTGTATCTGAGCTGTCTCTGTTTCCACTCTCAAATCAGTGTATTTCCTGGCAGTTTCCTTTAGTCTCTCCGGAAATGCTGAGGGAGATTCATTTTTATCTTGCCTTACTTCATACAACTTGACCAATTCAGAGATTTAGGCATAGCATGTTCAACTCCATATAAAATCCATTTCTGATACCGACTCAGTCTTTCTCTATGTGCCACATTATTTGGGTCCCACTGCAGATCCCCAGATGGAAAATTCTGCTCTATTGTTCTACCTGTTATTCCATTCAACACAGCCACCTCTGCCTGTGCTTCGCCAGTTTTCAATACCATCTGCTTCTCTGTATCATCTAACAAATTATCCAGGATCACCTGTAAATCATTCCCGTCTGGATTCTGCGTTCTGATTATAGTATCTACTACTCTGCCCACTCTCTCAGGATCTTCTCTATAAATTCCTGCTGCCTGTTTCCATGCCATCAAATCCATAACTGAAAAAGGTACTTTCACATATACTGGCCCATCACTACCAACTCCCTGTCGCAGGGGAGCTATTGTTTGTGTCTGCTGTCAAGTTCTCCGTGAAACAGGAGTATGAATTACAATCTCAGGTAATCTCTCCTCCACATCTTCTATTCCACTGCTATCTGGTTGACCCACCTGTTCTCATGCCCTATATTCTCGACCCTGATTCCTTTCTCTTCTAGGAGAGGATATATCTGATTCTGGTCCTTCATCAATTTTGGAAGCAATTCTCTTCTTCAAACAATCTTTCCCAATCTCACAAGTTGAACAACACGTTTTCACTTTCTTATTATCAGCAGTTATAGGCATTACCAGATTATCTCCAATAGTTAACTTACATTCATCCTGCCAATCCTTTCTTTGTCTTAAGTAAAAGAACAAATCCACATACGGCATTTCACTTCATTTCCCCTGTCTTTTACAGAACAGCATTAACTGCAGAATAGTGTTATAATTCAGTGTCCCATTCATGGGCCACTTTTCCTGATCATCCAATATATACAAAGGCCACCAATTATTACAATCCTCAATCATCTGTCTCTTTCACAGAACATCGTGTAAATCTCCCCAATGTGCCAATAAACATCCCAATGGAGAATTTTTTGGAATTTTGTCATTTGCAGCAAGTTTACCCATATTTTTACTTTTAAACAACTGTGTTAACTTGGATGCCATAGTATAATCACTTTACAGTACAATACACAATCACTCAAATCTGTCACTCCGATCCGTGGATTCGAACTCCACACTCACTTTGTGTTCTATTGCACGTCTCTCCTTTACAGCCACACTCACACTTTTCCACAACTGTTATCTTAAATAAAGGTATATAACACAATATTATACACTTCTTAATTGCTACTCCGTATACAATCAAAGAAATAAACAATTTCACAAAATAACACATGAAATACTTCTAACTTTTTGTTAGAGGTGCTACCTTAGAGAACACTATAGCATATAGGTTCTCTTGTCTCCGCTGTTGTCCAGCCCTGCAATAGCTTTCGCTTATGTCTTACGGGCAGACGCCTAGGCTTCCACTTCCACAAGGATCCTTTAGTCCAACCCTGCACAGCTTTCACCACGACTGACAGGCAGACTTACTCAGTGGGACTTGAACCCACTGGTGGGACTCTAACCCACTCACTATAGAGGGACTCTAACCCACTATTGTGGGACTCTAACCCACTTACTCTAGTGCACTTATTATAGTGGGACTCTAACCCACTTACTACAATTTACAATGAAGAAGTGTCTTACCAAAATCCAGGGAACGTCGCAAAGAGCCTTATGGATCGGGGATCGATGGGTATCCCCGAGAAATCCTTGGTGCCGGCTGGAACCGATCAGGTCCCTGACTCCTCCGGTCTCCTTCAGCGAGGTCCCATCTGGGTCGCCAAAACTGTTACCAAAATCTCAGAATGAAGAACTTATCAACACCAATGCGATGTAGATAAGCAGACACTTATTTGTTGACAGCCGGGTGCGTGAGTGAGTCTCCTCATGATCAATGCACACCAGGCTTCAAAATTACACACCTTATATAGAACTTATTCATACTTATTCATTAAGTATTCATGCATAAACATAGTATTTCCTGAAAATCATTAACATACTCTCGCTTTGTATGTTAATTAGCTTATCAGTCCTTCGCGCTTGCGGAAATTCTTCCAAGAATTGTGGGCAGGGGTCTTTGGGAGGAAGGCCGTAGGTCTTCCTCATGGCGTACTTCTCACCCTTTGCCTGGAACAGGATGGTCTTGCAAGTTTGCAGTGTCCTTACCGGTCTGAGCTAATTTATGTCTTTGTCGACCATCTGTTTCTTCTTCTTGTTTCTTTTAGTCGCTCCCTCTAGATAACTTATAAACAGGCCCCTTGTTAGAGAAAGTTAGAGAAACAGATCCCTTCTTTCATTAGTTATTTCATTAATTATTTCTTTCAAACTATATGGTTACATGACCTAATTACTATACCTACATTCTTTGAGTAAATATATTTACACTTAACTTATTGTCCCTATTCCATGCAATTTCTTCATATCAATTATTAAAGTTCACAATTTCTTGGCAGGTAACTACGAGTTGTTTCATTCAGTTGCTCTCACTTACCAATTCTTTTGGCCTTGGTACAGGGCTGTACAGAGGATTTCATAGCAGCTTTTGTTGTGCAGCTACTAGTTTCATTAAAATATATTTCTTATTCCTCTGTATTTCTATTAAAATGATTTTATAAAATCAAATAAAGTTAATAAATTCTAACTATTAGCAAGTCTGTAACAATAAGACAGTCTTAGTTTGGTAGAAGGCCCTTGAGTAGTAATAAAGATTGTGGAGCTTCAGAACAAACAGGGAATGTAACCACAATGTCAAAGCATGTTGTTCAGTTTTCACAGAGACCAGCTATGCCAGCGTGTTGGGGTTTTTTTGGTCTTCTAATAGTATCATTTATACCATAAGGCCCTGTTAAATCTGGATATTAAGATAAATTAAAATCACCTGTGATAGAAATATGCCTTAATACTTGGTGAATGCAATTTAGCGGTAGTTATTGAGAAATCCATTTGGTAGTCTGTCTTTAAATTAAGAAAATAATCTTTCTAGGAAACATCTCTCTTAAATGCTCATTTATTCAGAATGCTACAGGTAAAGAAGGGAGAACTGAGGTTGTTTTAACTTACATTGTAATGCTAGTTGCTGTGTTGCTGTAAAACATCTTTCACTGAAATGTTAATTTAATCATTGTTTTTATCCTTTTAATTCTTTTATTTTAATTCAGGGAACTAATAGAAGAATTACATCCTATAATTAAGGAAGCACTTGAAAGAAGGCCAGAGGTAATTAGATATTTTCCACTATGTTTAGTACACAGTTTGAACTATCTTCTCACAAATGGTAGTAAAGAAACTTTAGTTATGTTCTTTAGTTTCTGCACCTAAAAACTGTCAGTATACCAGATAAAAATGTGACATCTTACCTTTTTAAATTATTGTGAGGTGTTTACATTAAAGAGCTTTGTGTTTGTTTTGAGCTCTTTGTTATTCCTGTATTAAAGAGGCTTTGTTTCAAATGATGAAAAAATTACTGTAACCTTTTCCACGCACCTTTAATTCCTTTTATCTAAACATAGGCAGTTGTTACTTTCGTTATATTATCAGTAACATGCCTACAATTAGTAGTACCTAAGAGAGAACTGAGCTCTACTGTCTACCAATTTTGTTGCATTTTTTTTTTTATTTTTAATGAAAAAGGCTGTTAAGCCTACCTACTGACTGCTCTAACTAAAAATGTTCTGATCAAGAACATGTTTTACAGCAAGGTTTAGAAGCCTCAGTAGGTATTCATAGAAAAAATAATCTCTGCAGATACAAATTCAGAGATGGTTACTTCATATCTTTTATGGTAACTGTCATACTCTTACTAGTAACAAATTTGTAACTAAATACAGATGATGGGAAGGAATATCATCTCTGTTTCAAAATCTTACCAGGCTGTATCTTTTTTGTCAGTCTTGCGTGCAAATCATAGAATAGTTTGGGTTGGAAGGGCTCTTTAAAGAGGCTATCTGGACATCTTCAGCCAGGTCAGGTTGCTCAGAGCCCCTTCCAGCCTGACTGTGAATGTTTCCAGGGATGGGGCATCTACCACCCCTCTGGGCAACCTATTCTAGTATTTCACCACCCTCACTGTAAAAAATTAGTTCCTTATATCCATCTGAATCTTGGCTTCTTTAGTTTAGAAACATTACCCCTTGTCGTATCGCAGCAAGCCCTGCTAAGAAGTTTGTAACCATCTTTCTTATAAGCCCTTTTTAAGAACTGAAGGGTCTCCCTGGAGCTTTCTCTTCTCCAGGCTGAACAACCCCAACTCTCTCAGCCTTTGCTCATAGGAGGGATGTTCCATCCCTCTGCTCATTTTTGTGGCCCTTCTCTGGACCCACTCTGACAGGTCCATGTCATTCTTATGTTGGGGGCCCCAGAACTGGATGCAGTACTCCAGGTGGGGTCTATCAGAGCACAGTAGAGAGGCAGCACCACCTTCCCCAAAATATGTAGGAAGATTGTCGTTTGTACTTTGTTGTTTTTATATGTTGCACTTTTTGAGAGGAGACTGATAAAACCCATTATTTTGATAATACGTGCAGTAACAAACCTAGTGTATCTTGGAGTTGCAACAGGGAAAAATTTTGTTCATTGTCTGGTTTATTAAAATTGCTGGCAGTTTTTGTAACTCATCTTAAAAGATTGGCACTCCTGATAATTGATGCCAGTTGTAGTACAGATATAATGATGCTTTTTATACACTATGCTGGTTTTACACTTAGTTTTTCCTATGCTTCATTCTAATTTTGTTTCCTCTTGTTGAATAGAACATGAAGCGGCGCAGGCGTCGAGATATTTTACGAGTACAACTAGTACGAATATTTGAACTGTTGGCAGATGCTGGTGTCATTAGTCACAGGTAGGGGCAGTACTGACAAGGTGTTGTTTATGCTTCTGAATTAAGTCATTAGTATTCTTATGACCCAGTATAACAAGCATGCAAAATTCTTCAGTAAGTTTTAGGATACTACTGAATAAATAGATATGGTTTTATAAAACTTGGAACTTTGCTGGCTTTCTAATCCCTTCATCCCCTTCTTTGTCACTGTGGTCTGCATTTTATTTAAAATGCTGCTATTCTGTTCCCTGGGATATTGCTTTGAACAGGCAATGCGTCATGTTCCTTCTTGTTTGTGTGTTTTCGAACATTGCACCAGTTAAGCAAATAAAAAACCCTCAAGTTACAGCTATTCTACAATCAGTCTGGAATTCTTCCTCATCCAGAGTCCTGGTACTAGTCAGCATACCCTATGCAGAGAGGGCTGCTGCTCATTGATATTAGTCCTTTTTCTATCTGAGGGAGGAAGAATGTTAACTGGATTAGGGGCTGGGGATTTTTTCCCCCTCTGTTTACCCTACTTGTGTAGGGACACTTTGAAAGAAGACTTAAAATTCTGGCATATGTTTTACAAGTCTCTTACAAATTTTTTTTCTGTGCAGATGGAATTGTCTAAGAGCAAGTTGGTTAGGAGATGGTTAGGCAAGCTCCTGCCATTTTATTAGGCAACGATACTTAAACATTTGTCAACTTTAGCAACATAATCAGTGTGAAATTCTCAATCTTTAGGTAAGCTACTACAGTGCTGCCTCAGAAGCATTGCTAAAATGCCTTCCTTTTGGCATGCTGACTTTTGAGATGGCAGCAGTTAAAATCATACTCTCCCTCTTATCTTTGAAGGTACTCACTGGTGTTTAACTAGTGTATATAAAATATCTCCTAAGTACAGCCCGCACCCTTGAACCTTGTCAGCTTTCCTCTCTGAGGCCAGCCTGACTCTGTGGTCAAAAGTAGCAAACTTCATCTTGTCTCTGGTGTGCGAGGCATGGTTTTTAGTTGCCTTCAGTACAAATGTGGAAAGATGATGGAGGGAACTGAGAGGAAAGGAGTCACCCTTCTAACAACTGTTTTTCAAAGGAGGGCAGTTTTGTATCATATGCGGTCTTTAATCTCCTTATGTAGTTTAGTGCAGATGTCTAGTCAGATGCTAAAGCAATGGAGATGGGAAGTGAATATATAAAATGAATAAATTGCTTTCATCTGCCTAATAGTCAATAGCATGTCATGAAATACTGAACATCTTGACCGACTCCCAAAAATCAGTTTCTAATATAGATGTGTATAGTCAAGCAGTAGTAATTTTTCTCTGGTTTACGAATTGCATGGGTTTTTAGGGGGGAGGGGTTTGGGGTTTTTTCATTATTATTTTTAACACTTTCCCCCAGTATAAGAACCAATTCTGTGCAACTGAAGATGAGTGACTTCTGATAATGGGGCTTGATTATTAGGTTCCTTTCACTGGAGCTTTTTATTTAACACTGAAATAGAAGCTGGTTGACGGAATTACTTTGCATTAAATTTTTGCAGTGATGAGATTGTAGAGGTTTTTTAAAAGAAAGAAAAAAAGGATTGTTTTCAAAAATTGTTGTTGTATGTATCATATTTTATTTTTAAGTGCAAGTGGTGGCCTTGATAATGAAACACATTCCCTCAACAACACTCTACTTGAATATGTCGATCTAACAAGACAACTCTTAGAAGCAGAAAATGAAAAGGATTCTGATACATTGAAAGATATCCGATGCCATTTTAGTGCCTTAGTGGCAAATATCATTCAAAATGTTCCAGGTATGTGAAAATGCTTTAGTAACTTCTGATGACTGTGTTTAATATGCAGTGCATTTTAAAAAACAAAAATAAACAAACAAAAACTTAAAAAATCCACTTTTTCTCTGAAGTTTCAGAATACTTTCATAAAAATAATTTATGCCATCAGTTTTGGATGTAACTTTAGCAGAATGAGTTTATGATTTTTTAAGAGAGATTTCTGGTACTGTTTGGAAATGTACGAGTAATTTTCTTACTTGGCAACAGTCTGGTTGGCAGTGCATTTAAATTCTCTAGACTAAGAAATAGTTCATTCTTTTACACTGTGGCATTAAACAGGAAAACAGTAAACCTACATCCAGCTATTATGATGTGGAAATATGTCTTTACATTGATTTTTCTTACATTCATTGTTTAGGTCTGTTTATGTTTTATGTACTTTATTTCAAAGATTGACAGGAGGAGTGTGTCTAACTGTGCTGTTTCTTACAGTACACCAGAGAAGAAGTGTCTTTCCGCAGCAGAGTCTACGCCACAGTCTATTTATGTTGTTCAGTCATTGGGCAGGTCCTTTTAGTATCATGTTTACTCCCTTGGACAGATACAGTGATAGGAACATGCGAATAAACAGACACCAATACTGTGCATTAAAGGTATTTTAGCACTTTCTGAACTTTGGAAATAGATTATGTTGACTTTTCTAATGCAAATTTAACATTTGGGCTTTTTGGATGTAGGTTTCACATCCTTATTACCATTCGTGATTTAGCTCTTTTTCTCTTCTGCTTACATGTGTATTTATGACAGTTTGGCTTTTTTCCATACTGTAGACTATTGCACTTGCTATAGGAATTTCTTATTATATTCTTATAAACATATACTTCCCATAGCTTTACTTCTCAGTTGTCTAAGAAGCACTTTCATGTAAAAATACATTCACAATCAAACTGACATATTAACTCTTAAATATATCAGCACTTCAGTATTGGCAGTTCCTTGTATTTGGAAGTTGAGAAAAATAGGATTTGTTAATTTTTTAAAGAAGATGTTAAACTGTTATTTATTAGCCTTTGTCTTCTCCCTTGACTGAATAGAAGCTAGTTTTCTGATATTTTAATGGACTTGGTCAAAGCCCTTCCTGTGCCTGAGTTACTAAAATGTAGTGTTTTTCAATTACTTTCCAAAGGCTATGTCTGCTGTACTGTGTTGTGGCCCTGTTGCAGACAATGTCGGACTCTCATCTGATGGCTATTTATACAAGTGGCTGGATAATATTTTGGATTCACAAGATAAAAAGGTAATACAGGCAATGTCAACGTTGTTTTGCAACTGTCGGTGCCTTCAACATATGCTTTAATGAGTTTTGTAGTCAGATTGGCCTAAATGCTTTCGAGTGGCTTAAGCTCAAAGCTGTTTTAATAGTGCATATATTTGCCCTGTCCTCAGTATGTGTATTCACCCTGTTGAGGAAGGCAGTCCCCAGTCGCAGTCTAAGAACAGACAGAATGGAAGAGGAAAGGGCAAGGAGTGAAACACTGTGGATAGTTTATAAACTAATCAGCTAGGCTAAGTTGTAGTAATAAGCAGATTTTTTTAGGTGTTTGAAGGAGGCAAGATTTTGAACGTGAGCTGTTGTAAGACTGTAGAGTCCATTGGGGGTCCTGCAGAACTTAGGAAGACCAAGCTTTACCTCTAAAGAGTAAGGCAAGCTTTAGATTTAAAAGGTAGGGACTCCATTGCACAAATACTATGACTACATGAAAATACAGCTCCAGTGGGCTACTCTTGATTCAAGAGAACGTGCAAGCTTCCACACAGATCTATCCCTTGTAACCCATTGGAATTCCTGCATGTGTTTTAAGTGCTCTTCTGTATCTGATGCTTTCAGGACAGTGTTCATCTTGTAGTAAGGCAAGTGAAAACAGTAAATATCTCAAGGTAGCCTTGAAACTGAGGAAAAAAGTCAACAGAGCTGTTCGCTTCAATAATTTATGACTGTGTGCGCAAGTTGAACATGAAATGGTTTGATAGAATTACCTGTTGTTGTTTTAAGCTGCAGTCTCACTGTTTTCAGATGGAACAAATCTTGTGTATTGAAGTTGTGGGTTGGGTTTTTTTAGTTATTAAAAATCTATTTCCCTATTTGATGTAGTTTTTATAAGTTGGCCTTTTTTTCTCTATTTATAAATACATATTGGTTCTTTTCTGGAATACAGGTTCACCAGCTAGGCTGTGAGGCAGTCATGCTGCTCTTGGAGCTCAACCCGGACCAGAGTAACCTCATGTACTGGGCTGTAGACCGGTGTTACACAGGTTCCAAACGGGTAGCAGCTGGCTGTTTTAAAGCCATAGCCAGTGTGTTCCAAAACAGGTACTACAGCATTTTTCAAAACTTTAGATTTTAATTTTCAAGGTGTGCTTTCATGGAGAACTGTGGTTTTTCCTCCCCCAAAGAGGAAAAGATCACCCCTGTTTTTGTGTGTTACTAGAGAAACTTTTCAAAATATTTTATTATCCCATACCATATGCCCTGTAAAGTAAACTTTAATAAATTCAAATTTTAAAAAGCTGAATGCAGTATTACTTATTTCACACCTGCAATTTTACCCTAGGGATTACCAGTGTGATACAGTGACCCTCCTGAATCTGATACTATTTAAAGCAGCTGATTCTACTAGGGCTATCTATGAAGTTGCTATGCAACTATTACAGGTTTGTAAGCTAATTTTGATTAATATTTTTTCTTTTAAAATATAATTGTTCTGTGCATTAAAAAAACCAATAATTCTGTTATTATTTAGTTGTTCCTCCAGTAATGAAATGCAATGTGTGTGTGTATATATTTTTTTTTCTTCTCTATTTTAGTACATAGTTAGGCCAGATCCTTACCTGGCACAAATAGACTTCAGTGGAAGTGTATCTGTTTCCATGAACTAAGCATTCAAGACATGTATTTTCTTAATATCTACTTTTTCAAGAGACAAAACCTAAGTCAAGACTCTGGTGGCTTGGCACTGAAACAGAGTGATATATAGCTCCATTTGTCCAAAAGCAACTCAGAAAGAAGCACGTTGCTTCCTGTCCCTTTATTCTGTCTGCTGGGGTGACAGCCAGGTTTTTTATTTTTGCATTAATAACAAACATTTTTTCACCTCTGTGGATAGTGCAAATCTAGTTAGCTACTTAATTTAGTTTTGTATATTCCTTTCTGAGGTCGTTTACAGGTAAGCTTAATCTTACAGGCAGCATTAGTGTTTAAAAATAAATAAATAAATAGACGCTGCGTGTGCCTCAGACCACAAATCTTGGAGATTTTTTCAAAAGTTTTTGTTGTCAGCTAAATTCAACAGTAAAGTCCCCACTGAAGTCACACTCCTGTTGTTATGTCAGCACTCACAGCACTCTCCCTTTCAGCCCCATCTTTCTTCTCAAATGAACACCACTGCTTAAGATCAGCCTAAACTGACTTTTAAAGTATCAAACTGCTTTAGCCTCCTGCTGCATCTCTGTCACATCAAAGATTACAGAGATGATGTGACATCTCTGTCACATCAAAGATTACAAAGACTGCTTCTATCCGTGTCATCCATAGATGACCAGAAATGGATATTGTTTGGAAAGACAAGTGTTCAGTAGTATTTCACATTTTGTTTTAGAGAAATTCATGTTTAAGATGGTGTTTTGTGAAAGCAGATTTCTGAAATTTATTGATGGGAAACTCATCAAGTGGAGTGACTGTTAGCTAACCTTCTGTGAAATTACCACAGTTTTGGTGAATACTGTAGATGTATGGAGATCTGAGTAGATAAGAAATATTAAGTAAGAGTAGTGAAGTTTTCCACTGTAGCTCTACTTAGCTTCAAATTCTGAACATTACTGTTGTAGATCTTGGAACCAAAGATGTTCCGTTATGCTCACAAACTGGAAGTTCAGCGGACGGATGGGGTTTTGGGTCAGCCTTCTCCTTTACCACATGTGTATTCTGTGTCATATTATCAACTGTCAGAAGAATTAGCAAGGACTTATCCTGAACTAACACTTGCTATCTTCTCAGGTATGGTTTTAAAACAAAACAAAAACCTCATTGGGTCAAAAGCATTGTAGAAAATATGTAATTCTTATTTTTCAATAATTAATTTATATGTAAATCACTAAAATCAGGACAAGGTAACAACATAATGAATGGAGAAAATGGAATTTACTGAGTGACAATTTTTGTTTACTACTATTTAAAATGTATTCAAGAGGAATCAATATGAATCAAAGATACTTTTACTGATTTTCTAATAACCATGAAAAATCATGTTAGAGAAGTAATTTGCAGCTATTGTTAAAAATTTTCTTTCTGTTGTTCTTTCTAGTGTTTTCTTATTTACCCTAGATTGGTTTAAAATATTATTCCATAGCATTTTTAAACAATTGCAGATTAATAATCTCTCACATTAATTAAAAAAAACTAGGACTAGTACGAGGAAGAGAAAATGGTTAAGTGCTTTTGTGCCAAAGTTGGTACATTTTTACATGCTCTAGGTTTTCAGTTCCCCCCTGCAATTAGAGGAATATATGTGTATGCATATACTAAATATGGTTTCGTCAGCACTGTTTGTCAGCAGTGTCTTCTGTTAGCTCTGCTGAAGGCTGCGGCCTTTATAAATGGCTCTAGTCAGCTAAACAAAAAAATTATGTCTGTATCAGCATTACTTCATTTGTATCAGTATGGACTACTGGGCTCATTGGTGGTTGTTATTACCAAAACAGTTCTCATTATTGATTCACAATTCATCCATGTACCTAACTTTTGAATGACAGAAGTAAGTCAGAGAATCCAAACAGCTCATCCAGCTGGGAGACAGGTGATGCTGCATTATCTGCTGCCGTGGATGAACAATATTGAGTTGGTAGATTTGAAACCTTTGCCAACCATTCGTCGGCAAGAGGAAGATGAAGAAGATTCTTTGAAAGACAGAGAAATAATGGTGAACAGTAGACGATGGCTACGAGGAGAAGGCTGGGGATCGCCACAGGCTACAGCTATGGTTCTGAACAATCTGATGTACATGACTGCAAAGGTAAAACTAGTTAAGTGCTCCATCTCATTCCAGTGGATTGTTTTGTAGGGCACGAGATAATACTGCTCAGAGGTACTGTGTTACCAAACTTTCAAGAGTTACTGCTCATATTTGTTGAGTTGCTTATGTATACCCAAACTATACCATTTAGTTTTGAGGTAGTATGAGGAATATGTAACATGTAAAATAAACGTTACAGTATTGTTATATATAGTAACAGTATATAACTTGTTTTGCAATATAGATGTCTAGCTGGATAGATAATCCCAAGTTGCCTGTATACCTGTGATCTCAAAGTGGAGTTTTGGAACCAGTCTTGTTGCCAGAGTCTGACAGGCCCTCCTCCTTCTTATGACAGCTACTTCAAACAGAGAAAAAGTATTGCTCCCGTGCAGTGCTCCTGCCAATTATTGATATCTTTGATTCCTACTGATGAGAGATCATGTTTTAAATCACAAATTAACTTACAAATTAACAATAAACTACTCCTGGAAGCCTGTGGTCCATGGAATTTTAGTCAGGATTGTCAGCAACTGGGATAATGGATCTCTGCTAAATTTAGAGATATTTTGGTTTTATATGTAAATAAATATATAACGATAGAATTAAAATAATATTAAATATTTGTATACTTATGTAATCTATTATAATATATTAGCTATAAATACAATATACAATATGTACAAATATTGTTAGAGATATATTTATGTATTTATAGCTGTAAGAAGAAGGTATTTCCGGAATGTGTTTATAAAAATTGAATATATGTGAAAGTTTCATTCTGGAATGTTAAAAAGGCAACAGCTCCTTACAGGATTTATGTCTCCTTCTTCTAGAGCCTGTCCCACTCAATACAGATCACTTTCAAATACAATGTTTTCTACTGGAGTTTTCAGGAGAGATATTTATTTTGTTTTCTAGTATGGTGATGAAGTGGCTTGGTCAGAGATAGAAAATGTCTGGACTACTTTAGCAGATAGCTGGCCAAAGAATCTGAAAATAATTTTGCACTTCTTGATCAGTATCTGTGGAGTGAACAGTGAACCCAGCCTTTTGCCTTATGTGAGTATGTGTATGTCTCTCCTTAGACCTATTGTTGTTTTAAAAATTAATTGTGTGTCTAGCAGCAGAGGTGACCAAACAAAAAACGTGAGGTAGGATTTCTAGTATCAAAATCTCTAACCCAATATTTTATGACCACCGAATACTATGAACAAATCAAATTCAGTTCTTTTGTTTAAGTTACTTTGGACATCTGTGTCAAAATTTCAGTATCAGTTTCAGTTAAACTGGGCATTCATGGAATGGGCTTGAGAAAGGAAGTAAACCCAAAAGAATATTGCACCTTAAAGATAGCTGAGGCTTCCTGAAGACAACTTGCTGACTCTTGCAGTTTTCTCAAGATGGTAAATCTGAAACAGTCTGGTAGCCATCCTATCAGTTGAGAGTTGTCAAAATTCAGGGTATACTAGGTGGACCATAGACCTCATTTATGAAGTAAATCATAAAAAATGGAAAAGACTTGCTAAAATGTCTATATCTGTTTTAGCATTTTTTTGTTCCTTTGTCATAAAAAGGTAACTAAGAGTTTGATTGCTAAATTTAGAGTAATTTTATTAGAAGTATACTGAACAACTCATTAGATGCAAATCTACTGCAGTGGCTGGTCTCTGTTCATTAGGAAGAGATAAGATAGTTCCATGAGTAATATTTTCAATAGAAAATTATTATAGGATTTGCTAATCAAAAAAACTAGAAATGAAGTAAACAATCGGGACCTAAAATATTATGAAGTTCTTACTAAGGACAGCTTAAGTTCTTCATGGATTGGCAGAAGTTTTCATTGCAGATCAGGAAATCTAGCTTAATGTTGCAGCCCAAAGCCTTTGCATGTATGGTTTGAACAAGGTGATAAGGTAATTCCGTGAGTCAAACACCCTGGATCACTTGCTTACTGTTCAGCTCTGAGTTCTATCAAAAGGATGGAAATGAATCATTGAGCAGTAATGACTCAAGAAAATGTCAGAATAAAAAATTTGAACTCACTGGTATCTATAGAGTAATCACTGACTAGCAGCCATCTGCTGCTGCTTAGGAGTGACCAGGATTATTTTGCTGAAGTAAGGTGTAGTGAAGAATCCTTAATTACTATATGTTGAATGAAATATTGATATAGTTGTGTGTTTATTCTTACCAGAGCATATTAAGGCCTCAGGGAATTAAATATTTTCCCCATGATATAATTTAGGATAGTCCTAAAAAGCAGACAGATAATATAGTAAGATAAAGCACCCGTCATGCCATGTAGGGATAGTGTGATTATTCTCACGTGACCAAGTATTAAAACAAAAAAAATCTCCACCTCAGGTCCCCTCAAAACTAATTCTGTTTTTTATCAAAGCCGATGTGAGAGCACTGCAGAATAGCATGAAGGAAAATATGATACCTGCTGGAAAAGAAATGGTGTAGAACACAGCTGTGAAGTATCAAAAAGAAATTATATCAGAATACATTCTCTCCAGTGTTGACCTTGGGTGATGCTAAAACCTTTGTAAGAAAACATTTTGCTTCTTAAATAACTGCCAGTGAACTCCGGAGACTTACTTTTCTTAATCTTGTGATATGTTTCTGATGCTTGCTACTATTGACAGCTGTAAAAGCCATTTTGTTTTCTTAGAACTAGAGTAAGTCTCATGTATCCTCACTGCAGTGCAGGTAGATACTGATTCTAACAAGTTGTGGTATTCAAATCTCTGATTTTCCTTTTTAAATTAATGTGTTTTTTTTTAAATCAACTCACTGCAATAAGAATTTTATTTTATGTACAGGTTATTTGATATATATTTATATTTTATATACATATATACTTTTTTTGATGGCAGGTAAAGAAAGTTATTGTTTATTTGGGTAGAGATAAAACAATGCAACTACTAGAAGAGCTGGTGAGTGAGCTTCAACTTACAGATCCTGTCAGTTCAGGAGTCACCCATATGGATAATCCACCGTACTACCGCATTACTTCCAGTTACAAAATCCCCTCTGTCACTTCAGGTGAGAATGTATTAAACTTTTATTATTGTCAATGATAAATGTTCTATTATCAATCAGTTACAATAATGGAGTTCATCTGTAAACATTCAATAGCAGTACAATGTTGTGTTTCTAAAAATAAATCAAGATTAAAAGTTTGTTTTACAAAATCTGCAGTTTTTGGTGTACCCAAATGTCTTATTAAAGAACACATAACAGGTTCACAAGGAACACAGGTTTGTATTAATATGTGTTAGACTTTGTTCAGATCTTGCACTGTTTACCCTCACTATATCACTTTTATGTCATAATTCAGTCAAACAACTGGCAAGATTTATGTAATTTGAAATCTGTATAAATTACATTTTAAGTTCTGTTATAGACACAAGCTGCATCCGTAGGTATTTATTCAAGATGATTTAAGTACACTTACTTAGGAGAATTTATTTAGAAGTACTTAACAATTAATTATAGATCAGTCATCAAAAAAACCTGACTGAAATAATAAGTGTCCACCTCATGATTCAGTCCAAGAACATGCTGAGAAATGTGGGGAAAAGCTGTCTGGTTTTGGTGAAGCATCTTTCAAAGTGAGCCGCAACAGGTGTGGATAGGAGGGTATCTAAGGTAGCACTTAGCTTTTGTGCTGCAAAGCTGTCAGTGTTATGAAGCAGCCTTGACCTATCACGTAGGGGTTATCTGGATCACAAGGTGGATGCATTGGCACTTGTTCGTTAAAGTGTTTTAGAAGTATGAAAAACAATTATGGGGCCCTTGTACTGCAGTGCAGTTGAGAGTAGCAAAATCTGTGGGGCGGGTACAAAATTAATTCCAATTGTGCTCATTCAGTCAGTGTAATGCTTGCAGTTTTCTCTTAAAAAGAAGTTGGTACAAACTTGACTCTGCAGGCTGTTAGATTTTAATCCCTAACCTGTCTGTGGTTTGAATTAACTGCATACCGAAGTCCAACTAAGTTTTACAGATTACTATGAGACATAGAAAACCGAAAAGAAAGGTCTTTAGATCCAGCTTCAAAAGCAAGCCTTTCTATTTAATTTGTTGAAAATTCAGAGATTCCTGGAACGGATTATTTTGATTTTTTTTTCCAGTTAGTGGAATTATGGTAATATCTCAGAATCTTTTAGTCTAACCACTTTTTTATTATTTTTTTTTCTTATATGTATTTCTGTGGCTCAGTTTGTATTTGTGCCAGTTGCTGTAGTGTAAACCTGGTTAGGGCTCTTGGCATGGACAAGTAAACAAGGGTCATCATGTATTGCTTAAGACTGCTATTCTTTTTTATTGATCAATCTTTTTCTTTGTCTATAATTCACAGGTACCACTTCTAGTAGCAATACAATGGTAGCTCCCACAGATGGGAACCCTGACTGTAAACATATAAAAGACAATATTGAAGAGAAGTAAGTATCTCATCAAAGAGCGGTTATTAGTTGAACTACAGGAATTCCTAGTAGGTACTATAAATACTTGTATTTATAAAAGCCATCCCAATGACTCCAAGTAAATCTGCATTGCAGGAAATACGTGACTGTAAATTTTCTAAGTTTAATGTAACCCAACTGGAATACTATTTGGGATTAACAGTACCAGCCTCAATTGTAATTTGAACTCAAAAAGCTTTAGAGGAAACTGAGTAAATTAAGGGATCAGTCCGGGTCAGGCTTTGTATTGCTATAGCTATATTGTTATTGATGCCTAAATTGGCTACTGTTACACTGGATTGTATATGTTTATGTAAGAGAAATTATGCTGCAGATGGCTGTGGATACATCAAGGGCAAATGTTACTAGTTCAGTAATGTAGCCAGTTCACAAATGGATTTACTAGCTCACTAGAAATCAACAGTGACTGTGTGTTGAAAGCTAGTTTATTCTCCCAGTTAAGAGTATTTGGATGCCTGTTATCTGGCAAGATCGTTTCCAGCTAGTTTTAAAACAGATTCCTCCCTCCTCAATTTTTGAGCTTCTTAAGAACAATCTTTTGGAGAAATTTGCCAGACAGTGGTACCGATGTGAGGGTGGTGGAGAGCAAACAGCTAACACAGACTTAGTCAGGGTGTGAACATGGAGATCAACAGTAACTGACTGTGGGCATGCTTTCCTTTTGTGTTAAATATGAGCTGGCTAAGCTTAAAGTGAAAAGGGAGTAGGGATTCTCTAATTAACATGATAAAAAGTGTGCACAGAAAGAAGTGCTCCTACTGTAGAGTAGCTACTATGCGGTAAATTCACAAATGAGTATTTTGTGACAACTTGTTTGAGAGCCTTAGTAATTATATTTCCCATATAATTTCCCAGTTGGACACTTTTTTTCTTCCCTAGGATAATCATGTCAATATAGTTAGATTAGTAAATATATTGATAGAGACAACCCTGATACTTCAGTTAAATTGGGGGGGAAGGGGGAAGCTGTGTGAAGATAAGTATTTTCACAGTATATACAGACAAGTATTTGGCTGCTATGGGGGCTGGAGCTGAAGAAACTTGTAAGGTAATGAAGGTGGCTTGAAAGTCTCTGCAAGTTTTGGCATATGCTGTAGGGTTGTCTAACCACCTCCCCAGGGTAAATGCTTTTTGGTAGGATATACCATGTACATCTTAGACTTGCCAGGAGGAAAGAATTTTAGAAACTTACCTACAAAATAGCTTGGAAATTGTGCTTTTAGCGCTCTCATTTCTCTGATTTCTTTATAGTTTACCAGGTTAGTGAGGTGGGATCTTAGACTCTGTGTGTGTATGTACATGTCTGTGCCAGATCAAATGGGGTTGTCATTATTTTGCTCAAGAGTGAGAAGAAATCACTTGCGCGTAATGGTAACAAATATTTTAGTGTATCTAAATGTTAATGAAAATTATCTAACAGTAATGTAATTTGTAGTGGATTTTCTCCTCAAATCCCCTTATCTGGCATTGATTTTCCTTGTAAGATGAAATATTTTTACATAACACTTAGCTTTGCTAAAATACAGTTTTACTGAGAAGCCCCGATTAATTTTTGTCACAGAACGTCAGTTACTAATGCTGCTTTATTTGGTTCTAGTTATGTACATCTAGACATCTACAGCGGGTTGAATAGTAACTTAAACCGCCAGCACCACAGACTAGAATCTCGCTACAGCAGCAGCTCTGGAGGATCATACGAAGAGGAAAAAAGTAATATTTTTATTTTACAATATTTCTATGGATAGAAGACAAATTTTCAAGTATTAATACTTTAGCTGAAGGTTGTGGAACATGAGGAAATAAGCATTATCTGTGGGTTTTTCTCAGATCTGTTTAAAAATAACTGGGTTTTTTACGTTCTTTGGTCTTAGTACTGCTGTTGAAGTCTAGCATACATTTGATTACAATAGAATGTGCAAGGAAGATAATACACTTTCTTTCCTTCCCTTGTCCTCTGGAATGAGTTGTGAACATCTTCTCAAATGAAGTGGTTTTACTCTATTGGGTTTTTGCCAGTACCAACACCAAAGAGAGATGATTAAGCAGAAGAAACAAAAGAGATTAGCATGAGGAAAATGAGATAAATGAGGAAAAAGATGATGGGGAAAAAAAATTTTAAAACCCCAGAAAATTAGAAGTAATAGTGCTTTTAAATGATAGCAGTCCTTGGCCTGTTTAAAAAAAAAAAGAGTACAGAACTTTCTGAGAAGCCATAGTAAAGGAAAATATAGGAGGGGGAAAAGGATCTTGCTCTTATTTTCAACATTGTTTTGAAAATATTTTTTGGGTTGTTTTTTGTGATAATGTGATCTGTTTTTTCTGAGGTGCAGCAGTAAGGAAATAGGAAAAAAAGTATCCTGAAACTCCATATTCTTTTCAAGACTTTTCTTTAATGGAGGCTTATTAACTGTGGCTACTTTTGTACCAGTGCCTAAGATATAAAATCATGGTTGCAATGCTAGGGAAAGCTGAACAGGTCATGTAATTAGGCAAAAATGAGGACATTGGTCAGACAGTAATCGATGCTTTACATGGGTGGGGTTTGTATGCTTTGTCAGAGTACTTATTTGACTGAAACTGGTTTCGGCTAACAAGCTGTTAGTAATTAAAATGACTGTACTTTAACCCTGCATGGGATTATCAGATACCTTTCAGTCTGATCCAGACTTTCAGTCTAATCCAGTGCTCCCACAGACTGTCCTCTTACGTTTCACTCAGGTTTTTTATTGACAGTTGATTTTGCTGCCAGTCAGGTTGTTACAGCACATGATACAGTACTGCCTTTTCCTTACTTCTCTTGTGCTACTGAACAACGGGATGTACATTTCTGCATTTTGAGCATTGCATGTCAGTATGGAATGTGGTGTGTCCCACGCTGTATTGAAGCAATGGAGTCCATTAGGATCTCCTTATGCACTCCTTAATGACTGATTCTGTGCAGACCATAAAGGTTAGAGTGAATATGTAGCTCATATCACCTCTTTCAAGAAAGTGGAACATAATGTCCTCTAAGAGCTTCTTGTAAAGATTGGGCATACTCATGCAGATCTCCTAAACTTTGGGTCAGTAACAGGTTGGCGGACCTTCTTTATTACTGCTTGGATGGCTGATTTCCAGTATCTTAGTTGTGGTCATTTTCATCTTTGTTTGCTATTTGTGATAGCAACCTGAAGCAGGTGAAAATTCACACGTTCCATCAGTAAGAAGTTTGTCACTTCTGGTCAAGAAGGCGGTAATGCGCTGATACATGTGTAAACTTCTGAAACTTCGGCAGCTATACTTCCAAAAGGACAACGGGTAGAATCACTGAAACATTGAAGTGTTAAGGCAGTCGTCTTACTTCTTTCTAGCCTTAATCGATCATTCTCAAGTCCAAGACATCTCATTTAAAACCAGAAAAATATTTTGGATATGTAACACAATATACTGGTACCAAATAGCTGATGTTTCTTCCACTCTTGAAGCTTGCTTAATCAAAACTAAATGTCTTTCTGTGTTTTCTTGAAAAATGTAATGATTTTCTGAGCTTTTGTCAAGCAGTGGGATTGGACTATGCTGTTGTAAAAGTGGCAAATTATGAGTTTCCCCATATATCAGGCTGGCATTACCTGACATGTAGAACTGGTGGATTTTTGCTAGTGAGACCTATAGAGAGGCACTCTTGAGAAATACTTCTTTAGCCTACAGTGGAATGCAGCTCTTCAAAATGAGTTCAGTACAATCTTGGGACCCAGCCTTAAGTCCCCATCTGACATGAGTTTTGAAATTAAAGGAAATTATATTAGATTACTTTGCCTTTTTTTCCTTACGTGCATCCATGTTCCCTATGTGCATCCATCCATCCATCCATCACTTTTATGAACCTATTCAACAAAATCTTACTCTTTTATGTGTGTGGCTTTTGTAGAATCATCCTTATGCTGAAAGAAATAACAATTTTCTCTGGTTTTTTTAAACTGTGTCAACTACTACTGTTTGTGGCTGGTCCATCCCATCGAGAGACACACACGCACACACACAGACATACACACAGACACAGACACACCCCCACGCCCACCCCCCACATCTCAGCTTTTCAAGAATTTAAAAATATTTTGTTAGAAGACTATATAATACAGAAACATATAATATATATTTTATTTTCCTGGTTTAATTACCTATTGTGTTAGGTGATTCAATGCCTCTGTATTCAAACTGGCGGTTGAAGGTGATGGAGCACAATCAAGGAGAGCCTCTACCTTTTCCACCGACTGGAGGCTGCTGGTCACCATTGGTGGATTACTTGCCTGAAACTTCTCCTCCGGGCATGTCACTTCACAGGTAGCTGTTTTAACAATGCTGATGGCAGGGCATTACATTTTAATTTGTATTGCACACATATAGTGACTTAAAGATAGCAGATAAAAATGTACTATCTACTGTCTTTAAATCTACTAATTTGTTTTCTGTGATTTTACTCATGGGTCTAGCAGTTTAAGATTTCTCAGCTTTTTAATTTGGAGGATTAAAGTTTTTCTATCTTCATTATGAGCATTCATCTTTTCCCTTATAATACAACTTGTGTAGATGTTTGTAGACTTAAAAAGAAACACTGGTTAGTAACACACCAAGTTCTTTGCAGCTCTACATGAAGTTGACATTATGTTCTTCTAACAAATTACTCTTTTGTTTTTAGATGCAATATAGCAGTGATCCTTTTGACTGACTTGATAGTTGACCACAGTGTAAAGGTGGAATGGGGAGGATACTTGCATCTTTTGCTTCATGCAATTTTTATAGGTAACAACATTCTTAGAAATATGTCTGGTAAATTAGGAATTGTAGCTATTTGTGTAGCTTTTCTTTTCCACATCTAAATTAATGTTTGCCATTATATTGAGTTGTTAATCTGTTTTTTGCAATTTCAATTTAATTTGAAATTCAATTTCAAATTAAATCATAAATTTGTTAATATTTACACTATTTAAAATTCAACTAAATATGTTAGCTTGACTAATATGAATATAATTGTTTTGTAGTTGTTTCAAGGCACTTTCTGTTGGAGCCACTTTTACCTCTTTCTCCCTTGTAGAAGTCACAGTAAAATTCAAATTTTTTTCCATTTCTCTGTGTAGTAATTTTCATACAGAACACATTAAGTTCTTACTGCTCTTAATTTATTAATTAAGTTACTGTGAGAGGATTATTTTATGATATAAAGAGGACATATTAATGTTTGTTAAACTGTATGCTTTTGTTTTTATATTGAAACACTGAAAAAACATTTAGTGAATTATGTATCTATTATTTAGTAAAGCATAACAGACCAGTTTGGATGCTGCTATTTTATAAATAATTTAATTCGGCGTGCCCTTTGAATGTAATGAAGTTTTTCCATTTTCCTTTTGTGTTAGGTTTTGACCACTGTCACCCTGAAGTCTATGAGCATTGTAAACGTCTGCTTTTGCATCTACTGATAGTGATGGGATCTGGCAGTAATGTCCAGTCTGTTGCTTCTGTCCTACTCAGAAACAGAGAGTTCAATGAGTCCAGGGTGCTTACTGTCAAGCAAACTACCCATTTAGATTATACTTTCACAGGTATGCTTTAGATTTATTAAGTGTTGCTTGTTAAAATGACATGGAAAGTTATCTTTTCTTCAAGCCATTATGAACATTTCTGCTATTTGTAATATTTTCCTAAGCCCTTGGCATGAAAATGTATTTCTTCAGATTTTAATTGTCAGAACAAATATGGTTCACATTAGCACTTTGTGCCCAGTCATCAGAATAGGGAGCACAGTTGAATGATGAAATAGTAGTGGAAACCACAGAAGGAGCTCTGTGTGTTAGATCTTTAATACAGCAGTTTTTATAATGCTCTTGAAAATAAAACCCAAGAAGATACATCTCTTACTTGTTTATAGCGACTTTAAATTTCTGAATTTTGTCAGCTGTAAGTGCATTGTTCAATAGGCTGACAGAATATTGTTTTATTACCTTCTAATTTTCACCTTAATGTTACAATATTATAATTATACAGGAAACGATATATTTTCTATGTATTTCTTTATAAAAGGAACATTTTAGTGATGTGAGCCTATTGTAGTTTCTAAAGAAATGTGAAATAGTTAATTTTTTTGAAACCTAGTTTCATATTATTTCAGTAGGTGGCAGCATATTGCTACACAATTTGTTTCCTCTCTGTTCACATCAGAAGTGATTTTGTCACCAACCAAAAAATATTCATCTGGTTTGTGAATTTGATATTCATAGCAAAAAGGAATTAAAGAACAAGCATAGTGAAAGAATTCTTTTATGTAAAGCTATTCACAGAACTTCACCAGTGCCACCTGTATAGTGACTTATACAAACCATTCCGTTCCTAATCTTTACAGTTTTGGGTAAAACTGTCTAAACGTGACACAGTATTTTGCTATTACTAAAACAAAAATGTCAGATAGAAACTAGAGAAAGATCAGCACCAAACATTTCCAGCTAATGATTATGTTAAGGTTAATTACAGATATGCATGCCTAGCACAAGTTCAGACGAGCTGATGTTAAATTTTATTTGGGCCAGCTGATACCCTAGTCCAAACCCTGTGGCTCCGTAGAGTGAAAATTTGTGGTGGATATCAGTGATTCTCAAACTTAAGTACAGTTGTTACAGTCAGAGGTTCATGACCAGTTCCTTGCCAGTTTACGTTCTCCCAGCACCTCATAGATAGAGGCATAATGTAAGGAGTTACTGCACTTGTATTTTATTGCCACGTGATTCCTTACATGCAGAGAAAAACCTTAACAGCAGCAAGGTTAAACTAACTTCAGAGAAACTTTGTGCAGCTAGAGGGGCTCTGCCTAGGGTCAGTTCACTACCTAATACGTAGTGTTCACTAGTTTAAAGTACTCTCAATTACACCGGGTCTAAGTTTTAACAAAACCATTATCTGCACATTATTGAATAGTTTATATGATTTGTCTCAACTCCTTAAGAAGAGATGCTCAGAAACCGATGAGCTGTCATATTACCAACACAAAATCAAACAAAACACAGTAGTTTTAAAAAGGGATCTAGCAGTTCCTTATTAAGGGTCCAGTCATGTGAAGACTTTGTATATATCAGACTTCATTGAAATTATTGCATTAAATTACTCTCATTGCATTTGCTAAGTTACTGATTTATTTTTTTAGAGGGCTTTTTTTTCTTTTATGTATTTAATATTAACTGTCAACTTAAGAGTGCATTATCGTCTTGGTTTTATTTCAGCAGGTGTTCATGATTTTATACCTGATTACCAGCCCTCCCCAATGACAGACTCAGGGCTTAGTTCAAGTTCTACCTCTTCTAGCATCAGTTTAGGAAATACAAGTGCTGCCATTTCTCATCTGCACACCACAATCCTCAATGAGGTTGACATTTCAGTAGAGCAGGATGAAAAAGTGAAAACTCTCATAGAATTTATTACCTCAAGGTAAGATTTCCAATTCTTATTTTTGTCAATACATGTATTTTGTGGAGTTACGGCAAAATCCTTACTATTTAGGGTCACATTGTCTGATTTTGGCTGGTCTATCACCAGTAAGAGATAGTTTAATCCTGCAGTGTTTTTATGTGATACAGCTTATGCACAACTCTAACTTTCCAACAATTTCAGAGAATTTTGGCCACCCTTTCATGTCCTGAGTGTTTAAAAGTCTTTTGCCATGTTCTACGCAGGTCTGTTATCTTTGCTTGCCATACAGTTTATAGAATTTCCTTTTCCATGGAAAGGACTAGGTCTGGAATACATAAAGATGATTAGGGAGCCGCAAGATTTGTGTGGAATTTATGGATTACCCAGTAGTAGAGAGCTTGGCTGTTCAAAAACCAGTAGTTTGTGGCAAAGGACATCTGTAAAACCATCAACACTTGTGCAGTTTGTATGATAGTTTATATAAAGCTTTCAAGATTTTGTAAATCTGAAATCCTGTGTGTTTCTCAAAGCTGTTGATTACTTATGCTTTACATCAGCCTAAATTTAGAATAGTGTGGTGGAAGATAGATGGGAAGAAAATAGGAAGGTGGCTGTTCCAAGGACTGTATAATGGTGTTGGCTGTGCTGGTTCTTTGTTACATAACTATTGTCTAACAGAGAACCTCTCTTCCTAAACTTGCACTGTTATTTCAGTTGGATCTGATATAGTGCTCTTCACCTTGTATTAACTTCTTGTAAATCATTACATAATATTGGGCGGTTGTCACACTTCTTTCCGATTTGTGTCTGCAGTTCTAAATGGTTTCTTTTATGGGATAAGTAGTAGATAAATAGCAATTGATCTTAAGGTTAAAATAATATTTGCATAATATTAATGACAAAGGCTATGTTTTATATTCTGTTAAGTATTTGTTCTATTTTCATATTTTTAGAAAAAGAGGCCCACTTTGGAATCATGAAGACGTTTCAGCCAAGAACCCTAATATAAAAAGTGCTGAACAGTTAACTGTGTTTTTAAAGCATGTGGTATCTATATTTAAACAGTCTAGCTCAGGTATGTTTGAAAACAATCAGTGGGTGATAGAATAGCCAAGTCTGCAAACTAAATGGATTTTTTTTAAATGGCGGTAAACTTACAGTTTATCTATAAAATCACTCTAGGTGGTCACTTACTGATTCTAAGTAATAAATTTTTCTTGTGTGTTGCACACTTCAGTTCATGTTTCTATTATGACAGATTTAAATATAGTCTTCTAGGAATGAGAGAAAAATATTAATTTATTGTGGAAACTTAATATGCATATCATAAATGGTTTATTCTTTGCAAGTCTCCCCAGTGTTAAGTATTTTGGAATATGAGTTTATATGCCTGGAAGGATTTTTGACAGCAATAGCCCTTGAGAAAAATGTAGAAGATGAGAGTATTTTAAAGTTAGGAATGACTTTGGCAATTTACTCTTCATTAAATTCAGTTGATTTTGTTTTTTACAATGCATTGTGTTGCTTCAGTATTTATTTACTTTTATAGGAGGATTTCAATTGGAACACCGTCTCAGTGAAGTTGCTTTGCAAACTGCACTTTCGTGCTCCTCTCGACATTATGCTGGGAGATCCTTTCAGATTTTCAGGGCTCTGAAGCAGCCTCTTACTGCATCTACACTTTCTGATGTTCTCTCCAGACTAGTAGAAACTGTTGGAGATGCAGGAGAAGAAGCTCAGGTATTTGAAATCTTTCCCCCAATTACTTAGAAAGCTAAGCTTGCCTGAATAAAATACTTGAATAATTATTTTAATGACAGTAAAATTTAAAAGCATTTTTTATTCAGTTGCTTTTTATTTTAAAATAAAAATATTGCAGATATCAAAGCAGTTTTGTTTGTGACACTTCCTGAATTTTCATCTAATTAAATGAGAAAAGATAAGCTGTGCACATTCTCTTCTACAGCAATAGGAACTTTCAGAGTGTGATACATCTGTTTCCTGAAATCACCTTCTCTTGCATAGTTAGAATCTTAAGATCAGCCGTATTAAAAATAATTTGTTCTCTTTTATTAAGAACTTAACCTGATTAAGTGTTAACAGCTGTCCAACTCAGTGTCATTGTACACCTAAAGAAGAGTCTAAATGACGCCATCCCTAAGTTCATCCTTAAAAATAATGAAAACACAATGAATTCTATAAATATTTAGAAATAAAGCTTTTCCATGTCTTGAAGATACACTGCTAATTTGAGCTGCCTCATCAAAATTGCATTCTAATTAAAGCATGAAATAACAATTTAACTACAGATACAGATTTTATATTTTTGTAGTGCTACTCAGTAGATCTGTGACCTTCCTTGTGCATATTGCGTAATTAATAATGACCTGTGGCTTTCCCCAGGGTTTTGTCATAGAACTGCTTCTAACCTTAGAGTCTGCTATTGATACGTTGGCTGAAACCATGAAGCATTATGATCTGCTTTCTGCCCTTTCTCAGTAAGTTCTTTTATTAGTCAAGCTACATTACACATTTTTACACATTTGAATTATTAAAGATCTGCATTACAAATGTAATGAAATGATTTCTTGCTGTCTTTGCAGAATAATTGTACCCTTATACCAAAATTGCTTGCTTTTTTATGGTTTTATGATTCTGCCTTAAGCAAAACTCGTAAGAACTTAGATTTTCTGAAAAGGATCTCTGCTACCTTTCCAACCTCTTGGGTCCAATTAAAAAAAAAAAAAAAAAAAAAAAAAGGAAAATGTTCAAGATGTTCTTTATGGCTCAATTCTGAAATGTCAGTTCTTCTAAAACGTCTCAAAATAAAGAAATAAAGGCACTGAGTATATTTAGAACTTCCTTTTTAAATTGGGCCCTACTGACCTTGATTAATAGTGTGATTTTTTTTGAGGTCTTATTTTTTTCCCTATACGTATAATGAAGGTAATGGCACCAATCTTTAAAAGATAATTTAAGGCTCACAAATGAAAACTCCTATACTGCAATACTTCCATTCCAAAGTTAATACAGAATAAATTTCTTCAGTCACAGCAAATGCTTTTCTGTCCTAAGCCTCAGGTTTGTTGTCCATATAGAAGTGTAATTGAACAGAGTCAATGACTTTTTATCAAACTGAAAAAAAAAATCCTAAATGTACAGATGCTTTCATAGCAAAATTTTTTGAAATGTTGAGACTTCTAGGAATATATTCAGTTTCATAGTATCAGAACTGGAAGGTGTTGTTTTTTCTACGTCAGATACTTCAGACAAATAGGAGGTAATAAGTAAATAATTTCATTTTTTAATTCATTTGGGTTTTTATCTTTATCACATCTATAAGTAAGCTGGAATGCTGGGTCTTCAGATAATCTTTTACATGCTGTAGGCTTTTTCTGATTTTACTGAATTGTTATGTAACTATTTTGGTATTCTGATATTGTAATGAATAGATTTGGTAGCAGAGATACTGGGATGCTACAGTCTTGTCCTTACGCTGTAAGGATATTTTGTTAATATATGTAGAAATTCTGTGTTTTCATATACAATACTGTTCCAGTGATGAAGGGGAGTATTCACTGTATATGTATATATGTGATTAGCGACACATCTTTCTTCCTTTCTTCCTTTTTTCTAAACTGGGTTATTAAATATTTCGCGTGGAATAATATATAATACTGATTTTTATTTTAGAACCTCATACCATGAATCTGTAATGGGAAACAAGTATGCAGCTAATAGGAAAAGCACTGGACAGATAAACCTAAGCACAAGTCCCATTAATAGTGGCAGTTGTTTGGGATACTACAGCAATACAAGGAGTAATTCTTTGAGACTGAATTTAATCAGTGAGCGGAGAGGTGATCGGCGGCGGAGCAACACACTGGATATAATGGATGGAAGGATAAATCATGGTGGAAGTTTGGCCAGGACTAGAAGCCTTTCCTCCCTGAGAGAGGGAGGGATATATGATGTGCAGCCCACTACTGACCCTGTCAACTTGATGGCCACCATATTTTGGATTGCAGCTTCATTGCTAGAGTCAGATTATGAGTATGAATACCTTTTGGCTCTCAAGCTACTCAACAAACTTCTTATTCACTTGCCTCTGGATAAATCAGAGAGTCGGGAAAAGATAGAGAAGGTGCAGAATAAACTGAAATGGAATAATTTTCCAGGCCTTCAGCAGCTTTTCCTTAAAGGCTTTACTTCAGCATCTACACAAGAAATGACAGTTCATCTCCTCAGTAAACTCATCACAATTTCCAGGCATGCTTTGGTGGATCCTTCTCAGTTAGCAGGTATCTTTAGTAAATGCATATGTAATGAAAATGCATATTTTTTTAAATTTATTTAAGTGTAATCAACATCAGCAGAATCATGCATTTGCCATAAAAAAACAAAAACAAAAACAAAAACAAAAACCACCCTTCAGTAATGCTTTTTGCAGTTGTTAATGCTACAGTGTTAGATAGTGCAAATACATTACAGACTATGATTATCTGTCAGGAAATACAGCACATAAACTTTATGTATTGACTATTAACTTACTTTAAACTTGCCTACAAGTGAGTTTTTAGAGCATGTGTAGTATTTTTCATGATGTTGTGCTAAGTAACTCAGTTAGTACTATTTCAAACATTTACACATTTTAGAAACAATGTGGCTGTACTGCCTAAAGCTGTCCAGTTTCATGGTTCTGCTTAATTCATCCAGCGATGATTTTATTTTCATCTTATGTGTATTTATACCTAACACAGACATTTACATACATTCTACATACATACACACTTAGGTACATGTATGTGTATGTATAATATATATATGTGTGTGAATGTGTGCATCATGCTGTAAGGGTTCCTAAATGACAGATAACTCCATGTTAAATTAAGTCATAGTAAAAATCTTTAGGGCTCATGTAACTGTGTTTATGTATGTGTTTAGGATTTCCCCTAAACATCTTGTGCCTACTTCCTCATCTGATCCAACATTTTGATAACCCAACTCAGTTTTGTAAAGAAACAGCTGACAGGATAGCAAAGGTAGGTAAAATGATGCCTGGAGAAATATCCAGGAGTCTATACCAGCATTATTTCTGTATTTTTCTGCTCCCTTATGTAATACTTCTATGTGATTATAATAGTCATATGGAAATGACTATAAAAGGTCATATTTTAAAGATGTTACCTAGTCCTAATTTATATAGTTGGACCTCATACCAACCCCTGAGATTCCCTTTGGCAATGAAAAGACACCTTTAGCTTATTCTGTAAAACTTAGATGTAAAGAACAGATTTCCTCATTAACGTTATCAATTACTTTTTCTTACTGGTCTAATTTTTCAGTTTGTAATTTTAAATGTAAACCTAGTCAATTTTTAAACACTTCCTAATTTATTTGAGAAGGATGTGATCCTTTCAGGCTAGTAGGTAGAGAAGAAAAGGTAGTATGTTCTTTTTTTTTTACATGTATACAGCGATTAACCTTGGAATATTTCTGAATGGTAGTGTCTGTTAAAGCAGCGCATGGTGCACGCCGGCAGCCAAGCTGGTGGTGTGCTGGCCTGGCAGCCTGCATTTTAAGGAAGAATGTGGAAAGGGGAGGGCGAAAGTGCTGTCTGTGGTAGGAGATGCAGCCCTAGCCCTCTGGCTGTCCAAACTGTGATACGTAAATCACTCAGCTGCGCTGGCCATCTCAAAGGAGTACATGCCTGGTGCAAATCCAGAAATTACTGCTGTACCTTAAATGCTTGCACTGCTAGCTAGGGAGAGTACTTGACATAAGTTTGGTATGAGTAGTAAACTTGAAGCATGGATGGTACAGTACCAGAGTTCAACAGAAGCTGTAGGTGTTGCTTGTGTGATTAGTTCGATTTCAGTTACTAGAAAATAGAGTGGAATCTGGGAGAAATGCATAATGACTTGTGAATGCTTAGGCTAAAAATTTGTTATTTCTAATATAATTAAATATGGTTTTTGCTTTTCAGGTTTGTGCAGAGGAGAAATCACCAACTCTTGCCAATCTGGCTCATATGATGAGTTTATACAGTACACACAGTTATTCCAGAGACTGTTCTAACTGGATTAACGTAGTGTGTAGATACTTGCATGACTCTTTCTCAGATGCCACATTTAACCTCGTAACTTATCTTGCAGAGGTAAATATTTAATAAAAGTGTATCTCATGTTAGTCTGTGATCAACATTGCACATACTCATTGCTAATTCCTTATTTTTCATGATTCTGAATACTGGGGGGGGGGGGGGGCGGGGGGGGGGGGGGAGCTGGGGCGAGGGCGGGGAGTGCACCTTCCATAATGGCAGAATAACATTAACAAGTTCTAGAATATAGAAAAGGGATGACTGCTGCCATTTTGGCGTGTACAATTTAAATGTACATTGAAATCATAATCCCTCTAATGAAAGGTCCCTTTTTATGGTAGTAGTGTTTTTATATTTTGTAGTAGTAGATATTTATATTCTGTACTACATGAATAAAATGCTCACACTGTCTTGTCTTTAGCAAAATGTACGTAGTGCAAATTTTAAGAGGCCTCTTTTTAGCCGGGTACACATTTAAAGATGTCCTTATCATAACTTTACAAAATAATTTCACAGTTCAATTGTAAGTATTGCATAGTATATAATCAAAGATAATTTAAATTATAGAATTCAGCCATTCATACAGGAAAACCTTTATTACCTTTAAGTAGCTTGTCAAAAAGCTTGTAGACCTGGTTCTCGAAGTATATTACTTCAAGATTTTGAATATATACTTGAAGTATATCACAGCAACTCAAGCTGATGAAGCTATTTTTAAAAATATTTGTACATTCTCATGAATGACTTTATATGTACTTATTTTGTTCATAATATTGTGTTTACCAGCCTTCTTTAAGGCATAGATGTAGTTGTTTTTTCATACAGCTTTGGAATTTTGAATTTGTATGAACACTTCTGTTTAGTGAGACGTGTTTTTTTATTAGGTACTTTAGATCTGTGCTAGTAAATGTGTCAAAACCCAGGTAAAAGACTGAATTGGGACAGAGAACATTGTTCTGTTGCATTTTTTTTTGATGTTAAAATTTTGAAGATCGTGAAGTGGTACACTTACGTTTCTTGAATGGGAAAATAAATTTGTATGGAAGTTATCTATACTTTAATGTTTGTTTTCACTTTTTGCTGCCATTAGGCCCTAATTAAATTCTGTATTTTAAAAACCTTCTTTTTAGCTGTTAGAGAAAGGGTTATCCAGTATGCAACAGTCCTTACTGCAGATCATTTACAGTCTTCTGAGTCATATTGACCTATCCACAGCACCAGTGAAGCAGTTTAATTTGGAAATCATAAAAGTGATTGGTAAATATGTTCAGGTAGGTACTCTGAAAAACTGTAAAATCCTTTTTGCTTATTATCAAAGCGGTAGTGAAATTACACTTGTATGTTTGGAGGAATTAATTTACTGCAGATATAAAAATAGTTTTCAAAGTCAGATTCCATAGTATTTTATTTTTGTCCTATGTACTTAATTCACTATATGCTTGTGTATTTGTCTAATTTGATTTATATCTTGTGGGTCAAGTTACCTGACTGAATGTGCATCTATACAGATATAGGCAAGTCTACATATATAGTTAAAGGAGATGATCCTTCAACTATTAAAATATAAGAAATGCTTACTGCTAAATACTGCACAAATGTTTTATTTAAGTGTATATGTTTTGGTTCAAAAGGAAGTTTTACAGGTAAATGCATATTTAAACAACTTTCGCTAATACATCTGTGAGGAACATTAAGTTGCACCGTAACAAATTTGAGTGTATTTTTTATTAAAGAAAATCCCCAAAAGATGAGCAATAATATTTTGCCCTAGGTAATTTGATCCTTTGTACTTGGAACACAATTTACTGAAAATCTATTTCACAGAAGAAAGTCTAGCATCTTGCTGAAAGATTTTATAAAAATCCCTGGAGCATTAAACTATTTCAGTGCACATTTTCCCCGCCTTCCCCCTTTTCTCTTTTCCAGAATTACATTACTGCCAGATGTATTTCAGTCAAATGGTTTAATCATAATTAACCAGGAAAAAGTAGCGCTCCATGGATGTTTTGTTATTGATGGATATGTACTTTAGATATTATGCTCCTGTCAGAGTGCATTAGGCAAAATGGAATGATTAACATTAACTCTAGTTTTTATAGTCTGATGGCTGCTTGCTTCACCTCTGACCTTTATCTGAGCTTTGTGTGCAAGCCCACGCTACCATGGAATGTAATCTTAATTAGAAGATGTTAGCTATCAAACTAATGGTAGCAGCAAAAAAAATATTCCAGAGAATTTTTTGTGTTTTTGATACAATAAAACACGTCACTATAAATGACAAAAGAAAAGATCATAAATGAACATGTCTTGTTTAAATGTTGTGCTACTAAGCTGGGTTTTTTCCACTGCCATCACAATGCATCTTAATAAATATAAGTTGCTACAAGGATGGTTCAAGTTTGCAACTAGTTTTTATATGTTTATAATGCACAGAAATTCAGGAGATTGTTGGAGACTTTTGTTACTTAGAGCCTTAAAAGTGGCATTTTTTTTCTCCGTGCAATATTTTTTTAAAAAAAATTATTGAAATATATTAAATTTTAAACATGGTATCCTCATTAAAAAAAAAAAAAAAAACAACAAAAAACAAACAAACAAAAACCCCAAACAAACCAAAGCAGGCATCCTGTTAATTTCAAAAACTGGACAATTTTAAGTTTCAGGTAGAACCCTAACATCTTTGGGAGGGTAGATCTTAGCCCTCCCAAGGCACTGCTTTTGGTGGAAGTCTCTTCTGTGATTCACTCCACAATCTCCAGTTGAAACTACTGAATTATTTACCTTACCTTAATCATCATTTTAATGAGAGTGCACTTCACTTAGGCTCTGCCTATTAAGCTCTCATACTTTTGCCATGGCTTTTTTAAGCACTCCATTGGTTTGATACTATGTAAAAACCTTGTAAATGTTTTTGCCTTTCTTTTTTTTAGGATCTTTAAAATGTCTGAGGAAATACAAAGTTTGTCTGTTTCAAATTCTGTTTACCTTGTGTATAGGTGTAAAATAATTAAAGATGCCAGGAGGTGGAAGTTGTTTTGCTTTTAAATGCTATGAATTTTTATCTTTTGGGGCATGAAGGGCAGATACTTCAGACAATGGTAAAAAACATCGTGTAAATACAGGGCGCGAGGGACATAGAACAGTCTGGTGCAGCTGGCATTGTCACCCGGTGCTGGTGAGCCTGTCTGGCTGGACCTGACCACCCACCATGAGATGACCGTGCTGCTGCCTTCCCAGCACTTGAAGGTCCACAGCTGACCACCTGTGCTAGGACCTTGCAGCCACATGTAGAAGATCAGAACTTTTGGTTTTGGGAATCTTGCAGTCAATCAATGCAAAGTCCTACTGTGCAGTAAAAATGGCGGCCTTGTTTGAAGTGATTTTGTGATTTGTGTATGTTCTCTTTAGAGTCCATATTGGAAGGAAGCCCTTAATATTTTGAAACTGGTGGTGTCTCGGTCAGCAAGCCTTGTTGTACCAAATGATATTCCAAAGTCTTATGGAAGTGACATAGGTTCTCCTGAAATCTCTTTCACGAAAATTTTTAATAATGTCTCTAAGGAGCTACCTGGGAAGACCTTAGATTTTCATTTTGATATATCAGAGGTAATTATTATATGTAAATTATAATGCAATAATGACTTTGTTGCCAACTCAGATTTGTTTTCTTTTAGCCTTCCACGTTTATATATTAAAATAAATACAGATTTTAAGAATGGCAGATGTTGAAGTTTTACATACATGTAATTAGAGTCATACTGAAAGATAATTTTTGAATTTTTATATGTTATGGTTTTGCCTTTTCCCCCCCTTTGAATGTCTGGAGAGTTAGTTACTAAAAGTCAATATGATTATTCTCAAGGGTATTTCTGCAGTGTCAGAGAACAGGCTACTGCAGCTGGCTGCTGCTTGCAGCTGTACGTTCCAGGCTTTTATCAAATGAAGGGTTGAGAGGATTAAAACCCTGTATGGCAATTTTGGCATGACTTTGGAAGGGGGGAGAAAACTTACAGGAGAGTAGGATACAGAATATAGGAACCTCAGTGCAAGATGGATGCAACTGGAGAAAAGCCTCTGTAGTTAAAAACAACACCCCAATTAGGGTTCATTAGAACTGGAAATAATACAGCTGATACTCATTCTATGTCTGAAAAGTGGAGTGTAGCCAAATGACTGCAGTGTAATATAGGGATGGTAAAATTGTAGAAACTTTAGAAGTAATCAGCAGTAAAGGCTCCTGGTTGAAGCTGACCCTAGGTAATTATTGGAGGTATAGATTCTGTCTTAGGAGCATTACTTAAATTGGTAAGTGAATTCCTTACTGGATGTTTCAGTGAATGCAAGTAATTGAAAGATGAGATGAATTCCCACAGAGTTCATTGGAGTAGCATTTACTGTCACAAAGGCTGAATATGATCTTTGGTTTTCAGAAGTGTGCGTGTGTTAGTAAGGTTGCTAGTCTATGAGAACAGTTTGTTCATGTCTGTGAACGATTCTATAGAGAAGCTTTGCATCTTTTGAACTTAGAACACAGTTGTTTTTAAAGTGCGTTTAAAAAAATATATAACTGGATTGCCAGCATAAATCTTGCATATTTCAAAAAAACACAAGTGGGCAGAATGGCAGCCTGCTATGCAGGATAGGATTATTCAGCTTTATATTTCTCAGTGTACCAGTGCTCAGTGGATTAGGTCATGGGCTTCATAGGTTGCTTAAAATCAAACAGACAAACCTTCCGACATTCTAAATTCTATTCTAGTTCTAAATTCTAAAATCAGATGTGTAGACTCTACTAATATGGATTTGAATTTTAAGAAAGTATTTCTTGTCTTTGACAGACACCCATTATTGGGAATAAGTATGGTGATCAACATAGCGCAGCTGGTCGAAATGGGAAGCCAAAAGTCATTGCTGTCACCCGGAGCACTTCTTCAACTTCATCAGGCTCCAATTCAAATGCATTAGTTCCTGTCAGCTGGAAGAGACCACAGCTATCTCAGGTACATTGTCTCTCAAACACATTATACATATATTATAGACAGTGTTTATAAACATTAAAAAAGTAATTGTTAACTTTTAATTAGAAGTCTATACTGTGTCTTAGCAAAACAGTAAATATAGCATAAACTAAAAGCTAATACTGGTGAAAATTAAAAATGGTAAGATTCTTTTCACTGAAGTCAGCATGCGAGATGGCTAGTTAAAAAATGCAGACGTTTTACGTTTTTACCTGGACCTCCAGCATATGCCTTGCTATGTGTTTTTCTTTGGTATATTTTTCAGAGAAGAACTAGGGAGAAACTAATGAACGTGCTTTCTCTGTGTGGTCCAGAATCTGGTCTTCCCAAGAATCCTTCAGTAAGTGGTGATGGTGGTTTGTTTTGGTTTTTAAATTCCAGCAGTGAGAATGCCTTTGTGTTTTCAGGTATTGATGAACTTATGAAGAGTGAGTTTTGACAAACTGATTTTGGTTCAACAATTCACAAATCCAATTGAAGAACTAAAAAGAGATTAAATCATAAGTCATGAATTGCTGTTATTCCTCAAGAAGTCCAGTGGGCACCATTCTTTACTAGACAGGTTTCAAAACAGTATTTAAATTCAGCCACAACTCATGTTGCTGTCTCAGTGAATTTAGGTCAGACTCACAGGGGGAAGACTATACATTTTAAAGCAAGGATAAATTACTAGGATTAATTCTTACTTTTTATCTTACTTGGTTATCAAACCAAGATTATATTTTTTTAAAAGTCTTTGGACTGGAACTCAAATCTTTCCTCTCTAAATTAAATTGATTGATGTTGAGGAGCTCTGTTGATCAAACTAACCCTTAATACTTCTTCACAGAAGAGCAGGACTACACTGCCACTCCAGAATGGCGTGTTGCATGTTTGAGGCTGCACATATGAATTTTAATTGTCTTGGCTAGATGAGGGGATTGAACTAGGTCTCCCCTATTCTAGTCCATTATAAATAAGATGTGCTTTAGCGAGAAGGAGCAGCCAGTGGCTGAGGACTGCAAGGATGTTGGTGCTGTGTTGAAAATACCATCGAATCCATTGAAAACGGCCAGTGGATCACACGGCTTCAAATTAACATGGGTATCAGCAGGAACAATAGTCTTAACTGTTGAGTAAAAATAGGGCGATGGTGTTACTTCAGTGTATGGCATAGAAAAGACCCCCACTGGCATACTAAGCTTAATGGTGGTGATGACATTAAGAGCTTTTAAAATGAAGTGAGTAGCCTGTCTTGGTTATCATCTAGAATACCTTTTATTGCAACATAGAAGTTCTTAGCTGGGGAAAAAATATTGATGAGAGTTGCATATTTTATCTAGTGGAGGAGGTTAAAATAAATAAAATTAGATGCCTGAAAGCTGAAGCTGAAGGGATTGTGAAAAATAAAAAATGGAAATAAACAGCAAATTGTAATTTGTGAAGATTATTGTCACTGGAAGCCAGCATTGGGTGCCTATTTATAGGTATACAGTCCTTCCACAGAAACTGATAGGCAAAAATGGTATGGCCTGTGAAATGCTGGATGATTATTGTGATATTTTTTTTTGTTGTTGTTCTTAAGTTTGATTAATATTGTGGTTATGAAAATGAAGGTTTGGGTGAAGGTTTGGGGGTATATTTTTCTCTTTATTTGAACCTTCGCAGCTCTCAGTTACATTAAGGAGACAATGATATCACTGGTTTAAAAATGTAGTATAAAATCCAGCAAGTCTTGAAACAAGTTGCAGTCTGCAGTGCCCTAGTATTATCGTTACAGTGGTACGCTCGCTGCTGCTAATGCCATTAAATTGCAGGAAAGCAGGATATCTGACTTTTGGAGAAGTTGGAACTTTTAATTTCTATTTTTACCTGTATCTGCAGGTTGTGTTTTCTTCTAATGAAGACTTGGAAGTTGGAGATCAACAAACTAGTCTTATTTCAACAACTGAAGAAGTGATTCAAGAGGAGGAAGTGGCTGTAGAAGACAATACCAGTGAACAGCAATTTGGAGTTTTTAAAGACTTTGACTTTTTAGATGTTGAATTGGAAGATGCAGAGGTGAGACCTTGGGATTTCTTCTGTGTATTTCCGTTTGAGAACATCTTAAAAATAAGGTTATGTTGGTGCAATTCTAAGGAATTGGCAGCTCTTCTAACTAGTCCAATTGGGAAGAATTTATGATGTTACTGAGCTTAACTTGCATGATAAAAAAGGTGTCTAAACTGTGCGGTGTTAAGTTGTTGCAAGTTGTTGGGTGTTTTTTGGAGGGGTTAAGTGACTTAACCTGAAAGTGAAGTGATATGACAGTATAAGCCAATGACAGGATGAACACCTGAGTATCATGCAGTAGAACACTTATTTATGGAACAATACATTAAGAAAATGTCATAATCTTTGTTCCTGATATTTTTCTGCATTTTGAAAAGATGAAGAATAGCTTTCAAAGTTACAAACTGTGTGATATACTATCTCATTATATACGATTGACTTGGTCACCATAATTGCTTGCATTGACTTTTACATTATATCTGGCTTGTTGCAGTTCTTGCATTTCCTCCACTTCTCCTGTTAAAAAAAGAAAGGGGAGGTAAAATAAAAATAATATCAAGAAATAGTAAAGGTTCTGTTAAAAAATGTTGCTTGTTTGGAATAAATAAAAGGCTTCAGACCAGAATTTGCTGAAGCTTTAAAGTATGACTATAAAAGGATTGGGGAGAAGAAATCAAATGCTTTATAGTTTCTTTCAGTGCTTTTGTTATAGTCTATACAAATTATTGAATTAGTAATGGAGACCCTCGCAGGTCTACTAAGAATAATATCTGCCTATCTAAACACTAAGGTGGTTGTTCTCCTGATTAATCTAGCTCTTTTTACAAAATCCTGCTTTTTTCCCCTTAATACTTTAGTTTTATCTCACTTTATTCATGCTTTCTCTATATGGCTTCACTTCAGCCAAAGTACAGGCTCATTATGGTTTATTGCATATATGTGACCACACACCATACATATACAATTTCCTATATTGAATGCAAGTAGTCAAACAGTTCAGAATCAAGGCTTATTAGTAGTAAAACACTACTTTAACACTAGATGGGGCTTTGCAAGTAGGATGCCAAAAGTTGAAAATGTTGCCAAATCAAGTTAATCTTTAATTTAATTTTCTGTGTTATTTTAATACCAGATCGTAATGAAGAGAAGACAGTTTCTTTCTCATTGCTTGCCTGTATGCAACATGCAGTGCTGCTATACTTGCACACACACACACAAAAAGAAAAAGCACAGACTGTACAAATTTAGGGCGTTACATATAAGTTGTGCACTTCATATAAGAGCTGCCTAGTTTTACACCAAAAATATAAAAAGTTCTTTGATGATAGTAATTAAATGTCAACAGTATGAACTGGGCCATTTATATTAAAATCTGAGTAATATTCAGATTAAACTTGAGTAGCATCCCACAGTAGTAGTACTTTGTAGCTGGGATTCTTTTGCTTTGCCATAACTTGTCACTTTTTTTGGAGCAAACCAAATCACTAAAAGAGAAAGAGACCACAAAATGTTTAGTTTGCTTTGCATATTTAATGCATCACTATGATCTCTTAAGTCATTACAAGAGATACTCAGAGCAGTTTTGGAACCCCTACTTGCACATTTGGGGCTAGATGAGGTATTTCAGTAACGGTCTGTACACTGGCAAATTGAACTTACCAGGTTTTCCATCTTACTTCGATGAACTGTTGAAGGCTGACAGAGTGCTTGAGAAAATGAAAGATTGTTATTGTACTTGTGAATTAAAACAGTACTGGTTTTAAGATATGAATTTCACTTAGTATGTTGGTGTTTGAAACCCAAGTATCCCAGCTTTAAAATATGCAAACAGAAAGGATCCCGCTATTGGTGTTCAGATTTTATTTCATAAAACCGACACAAAGTAGCTGGTGAAACAGTTAATGAAGACATCGGTTATTCTACAGCCTGTATATAATTAATGTTGATGGTGCTTTGTCAGTTGGATGTGGTCAGTTTAGATTCATGTGTGTTAGTTAAAGGATTTCATCTAATGTTTGTTGAAACACTTGCTCTCTATGTTACACTAGAGAAAATGTATCATAAGCATGCTGGTTTTACTGTTTTGTCATCAGTTTGTTTGGTTTTTTTTTTAATCAATCTCCCGTTAGAAAGATAAATTATTTCAAATACTAGCTTTTTGACTAAAGCTTTTTTTTCAGAGCTTGAATCAGTCTTTTACTGTTGGCAAATCTTATGTAATAAAACATTTTTCCCTGGTTCTAGAGTATCTTTAAGTGTTTGTCCTCGTTCTTTCTAATTATATGTGTTTTCCTTTTTGCTAACCAGGAGCTGCAGGTAAGTTGCAGCCTGGTGCCCTGGCTTGTTCATCTGTTGTTGTCTGTGGTGTGTTTGTACTTGCTAGTCAGATACATAAAACTGATATTGATACAGTTCTAGATTATATATTGAGTTGCTTCCCAAGAAGATATTCAAAAGATTTCTACTTCATTTGCCATATATTTTAATTTACCTACAAACATCATTTAACAAGGTATTTAAAATTTTAATAAAATTAAAGGGCTGATTGAAACTCTGTTCATAATGCATTCAGTACTTGTGTTTTCTGTGTTGCATTTGTCTATTTTATTATGTTGAAATTCATACATACATATGTGTGCAAACTTTTTTTATTACAGGGTGAAAGCATGGACAACTTCAACTGGGGCGTTCGTAGGCGCTCTCTTGACAGTATTGACAAAGGTGACACACCGTCTCTTCAAGAATGTCAGTACTCTGGTAGCACACCCAGCTTGAACTTGACCAACCAGGAAGATACTGATGAGTCCTCAGAAGAAGAAGCAGCCCTGACTGCAAGTCAGATACTGTCTCGTTCACAGATGGTAAGTTATTTGTCTGTGAAAGGAATCTGAGAACCTAAGCTTTCACTTGCACTTTTAATGGATAAGTATGGCTCACAATTTCAGCCTAAGTGAACTAAAGAGGAACTAAATTAATGTGGCTAAGCTTCTTTTTCATAACAACATCAGTGAAGGGAAGAGTTGCTTTACCACGTCAGTGGTACATAACAGGTTTATAATTCTAGTACAACATTCTTTTACTGTCTTTATATTTAGTATATTTGTTTCAATATAAGTACAAAATTGCATGTGTTATGTATCAATATGTGTCTTTGTGGATTCCTAGTTTTTAAAAAAAAACAAAATAAAATACTGAAAAAGAACAAGAGCAATAAGTGGGATCCCATGGGAACCTCAGTTGTGTTTAACCATTGAAATTGCAAACTTGGTTATAGATTTTGAAGCATGTGTACACACAACGAAAATCAAGAATGCTGGTCACTCGGAAGCCTCTCTGCATTACATAAATAAAATTAGGAGAAAATTGACTGAACAGGGAAGCAGCAGGGATAGTATGCTGCTTTTCAGACTTTGGGCAAAGTTTGTATTAATGTTGCCCAAAACAAAGAGCTCTGCTCTTCAGTGTTTTCAGTCTAGCAGTTCACCAGCGCCAAAGACCTTTAAGAATAAGAAAGGAAATAATTTTCTGGATTTCAAGGATAATTTCAAACTTCTCTTGAAAGTTAAATGTTACAGAAATGCATGTGATGCTTGTAATGCTTTTAATGTAAAGCTGTTAAACTCGTAATATGTAAATAAATTCAAATAGCTAACCATACTGAAACAGCCTATTTCAAAACTAACGTGTATTTTCCCTGTAATTTATATGTTCAGTAAACTATGAAGAATTTAACATTTCTTTTCTGTCTTAGTTAAACAGCGATTCTGCCATAGATGAAACAATATCAGATCATGCTGGTCTATCACTTCAGTCTCAAGATTCCACTAGCAGTGTGGGAACAGAAGAGGTGCTTCAAATCAGAACTGAGACCCCAAGTTTGGAGGCTTCTCCTCTAGATAATTCTAGCAACCAGCTGCCTGAGGTGGGGAGAAATGCGGGCTGGTGCATGGCTGATTTGGGCTCCTTCTAGTGTTTCAATAGCAACTTTGGCTTTCTTTTCAACTGAATTTTCATCTGTTACACTGATTATTTGATTTGCTTTTAATATTTCTAACCTGTTGGAATGTTCTTACAAAATGTTCCCTCAGTATGAAAACTGCTTGGGATGGACTGAGGGAACTTGCCACAGGTTAAAAATACTCTTGAAGGGCTGATAATGATCATTTCATGGTGCAGAATGAAAATAGGCTAATATTCAAGATGCTTTTATTTGATACGGTTGAAATCCTTCTTGAGCAACATTTTCTTTCAAATACTTTCTTACCTCCCTACCCCACCCCACCCCCTTTTTTTTTTTTTTTTTTTTTTTTGCTTTCTTTGGGTTAATGTGATTGGTGCTATACGGGAATAAAACCTCAGGCCAGCTGTGTTAGCAGTTGGTTCCACTAAATAATCCTTTAAAAAGGACCAGAGATGCTAGTGGTATACTTTTTTGGAAAGGCCTGTGTGGACTGAGACAAATTTCAAGCTAATGGCCGCCTGCAAGTCTGTGAGTACTTTAATTTTATTTTACATGAGTTTTTTAAATTATTCAAAAGATTTTAAAAACCAGAAAACTGATCTGCTACAATTCCTACGATATTTAGCAGCTGTATCTAAAACCTCAATATGTTGGGTTTTTTCTTGAATATGGAGTGACTTGGTTTAGCTGGACTTCTTATCTCTTCAGTTAAAATTATTAATGCTACTGACAATCTTACTTTTATTTGGATTAGTATTGCGAATCCCATCTTTAACAGAGCATAGTTTTATTGAGTCTTCCAGAAAATCAAGCCATTTCTATGTGTATCTGAATAACGAGTGTGTAGTTTACACTTAAGAATGAGTCTTCAGCCAACCTGGTTTGAACAGTCAATTGACTAGTTCAAGTGACTGGGGTTTCTGAACAAAGGCTGTAGTCTACCTGTTTGCTGCCTAGAAAATCACTCTTATTAACAGGCAAACTACCCACCTAGCTAACATTTCAAATATAAGAACAAAAGACATACTTAGAGTACAACAAAGGGAAAGTGTGGGTGACTGGTTTTCTTTGGTAAAATCTTCACCTTCTAAAAGCGTAATATTGTGACTTTTATAAAGCAGCTTTTTTTCCACATTTTTCATATTTTTCCATTATTTTCTACATGCTTTTTAAAAAAGTTTTGGTTCCATTGCAGTAGATAAGTTGTCTGAACTTTTGTAGAACACCTGTGCTTAGATTGTCAAACAAATTATTCTGTTAGCACTTCATCTGCTTGTCTACAGTATGCGTTTTTGTTCCAATAGAATTTTGGGTGAGGAAGAATACTTAATCTGGATGGTGTTTGTCCACATAGGATAGATGTTTTATGTTAAGATTTCAAAAGGGAGAAGCTGGCATTTTACAGAAAGAAATTCACCACAACAGAAATTTTGTCTTCCCCATTGTTCGCTTGTGATACAGTCTCAGCTGTAACTCATTTTTAGGATTTTATAGTTCTTTCCAAGACTGCCTTTATACTTGGATCCACTGTTCTTTTGCAGCTGCCTTTTAAAATCACTATACTTCCTATAAGCCAGGTGAAAACATTCACACAAAACAAGCACCGGTGTCATTAAAAATATTGAAAACATTTAAACTGGGCTGTAAAATAATTTCATGACTAAGCAACATCCAGTAAAAATTGTTATATTTAAAAAAAAAAAAAAGGCTGTAAGTGCATATAAATGCAATCACTAAATGTGATGTGTTCCACATTTATTTTGTGCTTGTTAGAAGATGGGATTCAGTCCAATACATATGTTCTCTTCAAGCACGGTTCAGACGCTCGAAGTTACTTCTCTACAAGAGTTAGCTGTCTAGTTGGATTTTGTTGCTAAAAGGGAGAGCTGGCTTTATGCTTTTTAATAGAATGTGCTTGAAAATGGGCACACTATCAACTCACTTTGAAAAATTTGTGAGGCCAGTAAAACTAATCTTGTTCTGAATTCTTGTACTGCACAACTGGTATCATAGTGCAGTTGGTTTTTTCCTATGCTCATATACTTTATCTATAAACTTTCAACACAGGTATTTCATTGCTTGTCAGGTGTCAGTTATCAAAACGTTGTAAGTATAAATAAATGTGTCAAAATCTATCTCAGGTAAAATAAAAAAATTGAAGCCATCATTTAAAAACAAGTGTGTGTGCTGGTTAGATGCAGTTGGTTTTTCTTCTCTTGTAGGGATGCTGAACAGTTAACTAAATAGTTTACTTAAATGTATTTGGCTGGTTCCCAGTAAGAGAATGTATCTTTGCAGAAAGGACAAAAATTCACATTCTAGCTTATAAGAATATTTTCAATGTTGTACAGTAAGTTTTACAAAATTAAGTATATGAAAGTTTCTGACTAAAATTATTCTTTTACTCACTTGCACTGTGGATTTATGAGGGAATGGTTTACTACAAGTAATTTTCCTTAGGTTCTGTGGAATTATCAAATCCATTTTTAAAGATACTTAAATGCCATTCATGTTGGTAATAAAGACATGTGCAATGTTACACAGGAAACTTCAGAAATCAGGAGTGATGGCACTATGAAGACTAACTTAGTGGTAAATTTATTAGCTAGTATAATTAGCACTTAATTATTTTCTAAAAGCATATCCCTCCTATGTACATCTACCAGGCATGATCAATGCAGCTCTGTATCATACATTAACATCTATAATAGAAATGGACCTCTGCTTCAATCCAAACTATTTTGCGGTGGTATTTAGAAGTGTCTTGCAATCCTGTGTGCCTTAGCTGCTCAGTGTGACAAAATGGCTCTTCTGTGCAATAAAGTTACAGATGTAACGTTTACAAAAGAGGAATCAGAAGCGAGGTCACTAGCTGTGTCAAATGACAGCAGTGTCACATTGAGGAGTACCATTGTCAAAGCGAGGTCAGGTTAGGATCACCGTGAAAGCAAACGATACAGTTCTGTTTAAAGCTGAATTGTCTTTTCTAATGAGTACAGTTATTTATCTGAGGATCTGTTTAGACTGATGAAAGTCATGAAGTGCTATGTGTGCTTAAAGGCTGATCAAAGGTTTGTTGACCAGTCTTGGATATCCCAGTAGGGGAAGACCAGCACAGTAAGAATGAATACATGATAATTTTTGCCTTTAGGAAACAGCAAGTACAAGAAAGTGTTATTTTTATTCCACAGAAAAATCCATTAAAAGGTTTCAAATGGATTCATCATAAATTAACTATAATCTGAATTCTTCTCTTCAATATAGTGATGTTAATGAGTATAATAATGCTAATGGAAGAAGAGCGAAGGGAGAAAGGGTCATTCTGATATTACCTACCTGAGTTTAATCATCGTGTCTTTATAATTGCCAGTGATGAAAGCCTACATTTAGAGATTCGGGGTTAAACCCTTAAAGCTCCCCATATTAACAGTAATGGCAAAATAATAAAAATGTGGAATGTCCCTTTTCCATTGTTCATCTGTTACACTGTTGCTCCATTATGCTTTAGAAAGTTGTTAAAATGGAGAGTGGAAATGAAAAGAAATATTCTGTACTGGTTCCAGACCCCAAAGGCAAGCATGAGGCAGCAATTTTTGTCCTTACCTGGAAAAGTAAAATATGGAAGTCTTGCTTGTGTTTGTGATCTAAGTATGTTTGAGGCTATTTGCAGATATTTTTCTGGGAGTGTTCTCTTGACAGATTTAATTGCGTATATTTGAGAAATGGTATTTGCTATAAATAATAAGTCATGTTCTAGGATATTAATGTTTACCAGAAGTTACAAATAGACTGCCTGTCTTTGCTCAAGTAAAACTGTGTGAACAATCCATAAAGCTGAATGATTAAAGTATAAATGGATATTTGTAAACAATTTTATATAACTCTGTTACTTTACCATAAGAATAACTGATAAGAATACGTAAGCCCTGACAATAAAAGTAATAGAAGTATGTTTGATTCACAGGAAGGCAGTTCAGCAGTAAAGGATGAACAGGTTAGCACTGCTAGTGAAGACACTGGGTTGTATCTACTACAAGAACAACAAGACTGTCTGGTCTGTCATGAATCTCTTGAGTTGGAAGAGACCCCAGAGCTGGCAGAGGCAGCAGCTCCTGAGAGCTATTCTGAATCTATCTGTGAAGAGGATGTCACTCTTGCTTTGAAAGAGCTAGATGAGAGATGTGAAGAAGAAGAAGCTGACTTCTCTGGTTTGTCTAGGTAATATTAATATTGGTTCCAAGTAACAGAAATTACATGTTATCAGTGCATGAATCAAAGTAGGCTTTCTTATGGTGTGCGGTTTTCCATGAATCCCATGCTCAGCAGTTGTCTCTGGAAAACAGCCGTGCAGGAGATGAGAATTCTTGAATAAAGGAAATCTAGTACATTTCATCACCATCAATGGGGCAGAGATGTGAAAAGAGGTCAGAGGATGTTCTGGAGTGTTTTCTTGGCAGCCACCAGCTGCAAGCAGTGTAACATGGAAAAGCCCTTGAACTCTCTGAATTATAGCAGAACCTATTTTGGCACCCAAAGACAGAAAAAAAAATGTTTTGTTTTGTTGTGTTTTTTTTTTTTAACCCATAAGTCCTGTAGGAGTCAGGCCAGTTTGAATTTGCTCAAGGTTTATTTTCAGTGTTAAGGTTAATCACTTTCTTGTTTATTTTTAAGACATCTTAAAGTAAAATAATATTTTTCGGGTTTTTCATATGGAGATCAAAAATAACTAGTAAGAGGAAAAGTTATAGTTAATACTAGCTGGTTGATTCATATTTAAAGTAAAACCCTAAGTCCCTTGAAGGTAACAGTTTAAGGAGGGGAAAAAACCAACCACAAACAAAAACCCCAAACCAAAAGAAACAAAAAATTCCAAATTCTTCATAGGCTTGTTCATACTTCAAATTTGTTCAGAAGTTTAGATTGAATAATACATAGACTTAGTTTATACAGGAACATAGAATATATTCTCTCAGAGAGATCATTTAAGGAGCCTTTTACAGCAAAGGGCACAACAGGAACTGTAGAAGACCAAGTCATTTGAGAAGGTTCTACTGTAACAGAGACAGAGAAATTGAATCTTGTAATCCCGTACACAACCTACTGCAATATGCCTTGTGAGAATTAAAGGCTGGTACCAGTTAACAGCAGTTTATTTCCTAATGTGCAACTGAAAAATCTCTTTAAGATTTTAGTTTATTTGCAGTAACCAAAGAAACAAAAAGACAAAAGTGATTATTTTTTTGGTTGACACACTTGTTAGAAAATGTCTGAAAATCTTTTTGAAGCTTTGCTTACAGATCTTATTCAGAAGCATTGCATCTTAGTTTTTGAGCTTTGTGCTAAAATGAATGTACCCAAAACCAGCACTCACACCGCGTTTCTTGTTTAAGACATGCTTAAGTCTTGTTTAAGACATAGTTGGTGTTGCTGTGAATGAGGTGGTTGATACTGAGAAAAATGGTGTTAAAAAAAGCATTTTAATAAACTACCTGTACTTGGAATCATTCCACACGTATTTCTGCTGCGTAAGTAAAATTATACAAGAACAACTGTCAAAATGTATCCTTCCTTGTAATGCAGAAAATGTTAACAATTAAGTTAATGATTGTAAGTAGTAGCATTGATTAATTTATAGTTTGATATTTTTATTGGATGCCTGGTGCTTAATGGAAAGTATGACTGCAGAATGCTCTTTGAACAAAGGCCCATTAAATTGATTGCTTATAAAAATGAAAGTGTTCCAATCTATCTCCATTCACTTATGATGTTGCTTAAGACAGTTATAAAATAGTATTACACTGCTAAATGAGCTCTTGTGTTTCTCTTTAAGGAAAGCTAAAATTTGTTATAGATATTGTTGGACTGTGTGTTTAGAGGAATAAAAATTTGAAGAACTGAATGTTAATTCAGTAATTGGGGCCAAGAAAAAAATACCAGTTTCTGAGTTGTGTGTGTATATATATATATATATATATAGTGCTGTATATAACTATATATAACCTACAGATAGCCCTGTATCTACATGTAATCTACAGATAGTCTGTAGATACGTATAGAAATAACATTTTAATAAGCTTTGGAGATGTTTGAGAATATAAGAAATTTTTTATATTGCAGTAGCAAAAGTTTTTGATTTTTTGGTCCCTTCCTTGTTCATTGTTACCTTAACTAATTATTTAATTTACAAAATCCAAATTCTTATTTTTTTCTTCTTAGCAAAATTAAGCATTTTTTTTCCACTTTCATTAACTTCTTCCAAGTTAATTTCTGTTGTTTGTTATTCATAGCCAAGATGAAGAAGAACAGGATGGTTTCCCAGAAGTACAAACTTCCCCACCTCCTTCACCATTTCTTTCTGCCATATTGGCAGCTTTCCAACCAGTGGCATATGATGATGAAGAGCAAGCCTGGCGCTGCCATGTCAATCAAATGCTGTCAGATACAGATGGATCTTGTGCTGTGTATACATTTCATGTCTTCTCAAGATTGTTTCAGGTCAGTGAATTGCCAGTGTGTGGTTGTTTGTCTGAAGTCCTTTCCTCGTGCTTTGAAAACTATTCTTCCCCTCTGTAACTGCAAAAGCCTCAGAATTATGATAGCAAGAAGCCTTAGAAAGCAAATCAAAAGCACACAAAACCCCCCATGTTGCTAAAAGAATGCTACGTGGTCATACGCTATTTGCCCATGGGATATCTGCTGTATTCGTTGTCTAGGAGTGATTCTACTCAGGAAAAGCAACCAGCTCAAACAATCCCAGCTCAATGTATCTTAGTTCAAGTTGTGTCCCTTCCTTTATTTTCTGAGTGTCACCCAGGTTCTGTACTGATTACAGAATTAATGTCTTCCTCCTGGGTTTTCTGTGAGATTGATTACTATAGAATTGCAGCATGACAAACATTAATGAGTTTATCTTGGCATCTGTCTTGTGAGAAAAGTGTTTTTTTCTGCAGAGAAGTAATTGAAACACCAGGAGATCCACTAAGCTGGAAATTTCAAATCCCTCTTCTTAACTGTATTTGCTTCATAGAACTGGTATCCAACATGAGATGCCTGTGGCTTAATTTTTCTGGCTCCCTGCTCCCTATGTAGGGATGAGGTTTTTACGTATTCAGAGTGGTACCACTTGGATGTACATTATTCTTTGCAACTTCTTACGGGATAGGAGAAACAAAATGAATCCATTTTATTTACAGGCAATGTGCCAAGTGAGGTAAGAGCAGATTCAGTACTACAAACCAAGACCTTATGACTTCAACCATTTCTTAGATCTCCAGTATTAATTTTGCCTGCTGTTTGGTACATCATCATAAATTTCTCAGTGAAAGCCTCACTTTGCTTCACCACACTAGCACACATTTTATCCTGTGTGTACGAGCAGGTTTAGGGTTAGTACCATGAAGTAACTTACATGTGAAGAATTGATAACTCTACCTTAGCCATGGAATAACTTGTTTGTGCATCTATACCCATTTTCCATTTTTAGTTTAAAAATTTCGCCACAGCGCTGTGAAATTCTGTTACTGGTTTTAGATGTTTGTCTTTTTCCTTCAGCTAGACATCAGGGGGTTAGTTTTTCTGTATTAGTACCAAAGCTTAGCTGCTTTTTCTCAAAGTGGTAAAATGGGAGTTCATATTCTCTTGTGTTTGTTAAAGAAGGAGCTAGAAAGAAAGGAGAAACTCTCTGTGGCTCGACAGAATGGCCCTCAGTCAGCTGGAAAGGTGGATACTCTGGGAAAAGGGACAATAGCAATCCAGGTCTCGAGCCTGTGCAAAAGAAGTATTCCTGAGGAGTTGTTACTGGGTACAGAGGAGGGTTAAAATGATTAAATGAGACCCTTGGAGGCCTTGTTTGACTGGACCTTTCCATTTTGCCTTCTGGCTCCTACTGTGTTTAACTTTGCGGCTGAAAGTACCATCTTGTATAGTTTCATTCTACATGTAATTTTATAGAATTTATGAAATAATACATAGCAAAGCACTTGTATTAGGCCAAGCTGACAGTCTGCATACATTATTTAATGTGATATACATAGGACTGATTTTTGAAGAAGGTAGAAACCCTGCAGGTGGCAGTTTGGACACACTGTGCTACATGGGCTGTATTCTTAGTCATAAAACAGAGTATAATCTCTTGCAACGCAAACACTTGACAATGAATTGAACTACTAACTATACTGCATGAAGACAAATAGTCATCCAGCTATACTGATGTGAAAGGAGTAATTGTCTTTATAGATACAGGCTGGTTTTATTTATTGGTTGATTGCATTTTCTGGAGCTAGTTTTACATAAATATTCAGAGCAAATTATGGATTAGTTTGTATATTAATGACAAAAATCTATGCTGTTGTGATAGAAGTTTGTCCTGAAATTCTAAATTTAAAAAGCCAGAGATGGGTAGTAAAATACAATGTAAAATAAATGTTTTTCTGATTTGATTTCTAGACCATTCAAAGAAAATTTGTATCTATAACAAATGATTCAGTCAGCTTTCTTGGTGAAAGTCTACAGCGCATTGGAACAAAATTTAAGAGTTCTCTGGAAGTGATGATGTTATGTTCAGAATGTCCAACAGTCTTTGTGGATGCGGAAACGGTAAAAATCTCAATCTTACACATTGAAATGCTTAAACATTTTTATGTAGCATACAAAATAATGTTTTAACATTTGGAAAATAGCAATGCTTTGGTAGATTTTCAAAGGTTTGAATAAAGCATGTTAATTATTTTTGCCTTTTAAAAGGTTGCTCTCTAATGTCACTAAATTGAAATATCGGAATTGTTTTGGGGTGTAAAAAAAAAGATGCTTTTTATAATTGAAATCAGAAAGGAATCGAAATGTTACATGGCCACTATGTATCATAAATGCTTTAAAATGCTAGTGAGAAGTGCATTTTCTCCATAAAACCACGCAGCTGTAACAATAAACAGTGAGGGAACTTACTGATACTAGATACCACTTAAATTCACTTGCTATTCTTTACTTTCCCTCCTTGTTCATATTTACTCTATATTCTTTGCACAGGGAAGAAGAAGGAAGACTGCTTATCTAGCAGCAACTTTACCTTTTTAAGTCGTTTTGTTTATGTATATATTCAGTGATGCATGAGAAAAACATTCTAGCTACAAATAATACAATGAAGGCAAAACAGAAAACATCACTGAGCTAATGATGTTATGGGGATACATATCCCCAGTATACATCCTGAATTCTGGGGCAGTTCTGGTCCCCTGCTCTCAGAGAAAATACAGTTGAACTGGAAAAGATTCCAGGAAAGATCGCAAGGATTATGATATATGTGGAATGACTTCCATGTAAGATACAAGTATGCAGGCTAGGATTTTCAGCCCTTTATGAGAGAAATCTGTCCACAGATGCCTTAATTATCAGAGAAAAGAGATAGAAAATATTCTATTGTTGTCTTACTCGATGTTAAGAGTGACCAGATGAAGCTAGCAGTGACTTACAAAACATACAGAACCAAAGACGGATGGTCCTTCATATGATACACCATCAAACTGTGAAACCCTGTTTTAGTGTCTGTTATGCTTTCAAAAAGCGGCTAAAGAGATTCATGAAAAAAATAGCCCTGGACAGATGTATTTTTTTTTAATATGCAGAACACCACATTGACAGAGGCTATGAAAGCATTCTAGAGGAAGTGGATCACCACATGCCCTGCTTTGCCCTTCCTTAAGCAACTGCTATTAAGACATTGTCAGATGGGGGACTGAGGTAGATGGATCTTTGGCCTTGACCCAGTCTGAGACTCTCTTCCTGACCTGGTTTTTTTTTTTCTTCCCTTGGTGCTAAGGGGCAACTCTACTCTTATGCTGTCACTTTAAAACATGGTGACTAAAAAAAGCATGATCTGGATAGTGCATTTCAAGGGAAGCATGTGTAATGTTTTTTGTTTAACTTACGCCACTTTAAAAGCAGTAGAAATTAACCAAAAGAAGAAATTTATTTGAGATAAGAAGCCACAAGAAGACTTACGCTAGAGTCTAGCTAGAACAGCATGTGTTTTAAAAAATAAGTGTATATATATATATAAAAAAATACAAATATAAAAAAGGAATAATATATATGCACACAAGTATACAGACATTAGTGTTGTTACATAGGCAAATACTGTGTAGATAAATCTTTCTAAATAATTTAATTGAAATGAACCTTCTTGTTCATCAGATTACTTCTGATTACAGAATAATAATCTTGATGCCCTTGGAAAAACATGTAAGCATCATTCCCACCCCTGCCTGAGTAATGTGGAATACTGTAACTCTACATGCCACAATTTTGTGATCAGTCTTGCATTTTCAAGCTGATCAAGAGGTACCAGATAACAGGGGCTGGAGAGAAGTACAGAGCTCTTAAGGTGTGCAAGGGGTGACCAGTGTGGGGGAGGAAGCATCATGAGAGGCATAAGTATTACAGGAAGTGACAGGAGAAGGATTAGTAAGAAAAACTAAGAGGAAGTCAAACTACAGGGAGAAATGGTGCAGAGCAAAGCTGTGGTAGCAGCCCCTGAGGGAAAAAGAGATTTTGAAACTACGTTGAAAAAGGCAAAGTTATCAATGGTAGAAAATTCTTCAAATAGCCAGCAGTTCCTGCTTTGGCAGTTCCTGGTTCCTACAGACTGAAGCCTTTGCTATTGGTGTAGTTTGTATATTGAGAAGGGCAAGTAACCCTCACTGGAAGCTCCTTAGGTTGCCTTAGGAGCAATCCAGCGGTACCTTTTTTCCTGCTACAGGCTTGTCTATATACACTAGCTGTATGTCAAACATTATTCTTCTTTTTGAAATATCTAAAAATCCATTTGAAATCTCAGTTTCAGATGTTAACTAGGTACTGTCCATCCTATTCTGGATTCAGAACTGTTCACTGATTTAACTGATAGAGCTACATGTGTTAGTAGACACTCAAGGGTATCACGAATGATCTGTACTCAACTAATTCTAATTTGATTGTTTTTCCAAATTGGAATTTCATGATATTATATAATCTAGATATTGGACTATATGGATTATACTCAAATGTTACATGCATACAAAGGTAATTGCATTTATCTTCCAGCTAATGTCTTGTGGCCTGCTAGAAACATTGAAGTTCAGTGTTCTAGAGCTCCAAGAACACTTGGATACCTATAATGTCAAAAGAGAGGCAGCAGAACAGGTGAGTATCCTGTATTTCATAACAGAAAATATTAGAACCTACTCATCCAGAAAATGCTGCAGGCCTTTCTCTCTCAACACAGATATCTAAAAGTAATTTGTGTGGAAAAAAATCTGAACTAAAATCCTGTTTCCTGTTCTTGCTACTATTCTATGTGTATAATCAGAACCTGAGGCTTTTCTTATGTGTAAATTGTTTTTGTTGCATGTATTTCTGAAATTTAATTTTGTCCTGGTTTCAGCTGGAATAGTTAGTTTGCTTCCTAGTAGCTGGTATACTGTTGTGTTTTGGATTTAGTATGAGAATAAAATTGGTAACAGCTGATGTCTTTAGTTGTTTCGAAGTAGTGTTTATACCAAGTCAAGGACTTTTCAGCTTCTCGTGCTCTGCCAGTGAGAAGGCTGGAAGGGCACAAGAAGTTGGGAGGGGGCACAGCCAGGACAGCTGACCCGAACTAGCCAAAGGGGTGGATATTCCATACCATAGAACATCATGCACAGTATATAAATGGGGGGGAAGCCTGGCCAGGGACCACTGCTCAGGAACCTGCTGGGCATCATCTGACAGGTGGTGAGCAATTGCATTGTGCATCACTTGTTTTGTATATTCTAATTCTTTTATGATTATTTTTCTTATTTTCCCTTCCATTTCTGTACCATTAAACTGTCTTTATCTCAACCCATGAATTTTACTCCCCCCTCCACCACCCCACCCCAGTTTTCTCCCCCATCCCACTGTCAAGCGGGGAGTGAGTGAGTTGCTATGCGGTGTTTAGCTACCTGCCAGGTTAAACCATGACAACTTTGAATATATAACATTGCACAAATGTACATATTAAAATCCTCTTTAAAAAATATTCAAATATTTTTAACATGAATATCAGTAAGTCATGGTAATTTTTTTCTTCATGAACTTTCTGGCTTATTTTATTAGACCAGAAAGGTGGGATTCACCTCCAGATTAAGACATTTACAGATAACTATTTATATGTGAACTAAGTGCCTTAACACCCATAGTATTCAAGGATCAAGTCAATACAATAAAAGAAATTAAGAAAGCAGTGCATTTTATCCTAATGTACGTACTGGCTTGTCGTTCAGCTGAATAGGTCTTTAGACTTCTTTTTGTTGACTGGTTCTCCATTGACTGTAATGGGGACTTAAACAGCTGTGTCATACATAGACACATAAATTTAGGTCTCTCAACCTGCAACTGCAGTTCTATGAGGGCTGACATTTATGTCCGTTATTTAGAATAATACAGTTTAGTTTTCAAGGTATATGTTAGCGGATATATCCTTTTTGCAAAGAAACACAAAGTTCTAAAGTTGAAACTGTCACAAGGGTCTGTATATTTGTTTTTGTGAACCTTTGTGTGACGTTCAGGAAAGAAGACATTAATTTCAGAAAACTGGAACAGGTAAGATTTCAATTTCAAGAACCAAAATAAAGCATAGATCTACAATCACTTTTTCAGGTACAGGGAGAGAGAGAATAATTAGGGGTTTTGCTGTAGAGAGAAAATAATTCCTCGGAAAATTAAGCATGCATTTGAAGGAACTTTTTACTGATAGCAGCCTGTGAGGCCATGACAATGGCTGTATAGGCAAGTTTCAGTGATGCGTAACAGAACCAGAATACAAGCTATGACTTCTTGGCAGAGCTGTATTTTGCTCTAGTGGCTCTGTGTTTCTTGATCGTACTAAGTTTATTAGAAAATTGTGGCCTCTGCCTTGCAAAGATCGCTGACAGCTCATCTGTTGACTAGAACAGACATCTACTTTTTTTGTGGAAAGGACCTCAAAAGAAACAGTTTCCAAAAACCAATGCTAAAGTATGCCACACAGCACTATTAATGCAGATAAGCTGTTTCTAAGATCCGAGCCAGTGTTTCTGTTAAAGAGATGCTACATTTTTTGCTCTGCTCTGTGGTAATAACAATTTATTTGATGTAATATGATGAGCTACAATTTGCCATATTGGCTTAGTTAGAAAAAAAGTGCTGATCTCATGACCAAGATTACCTTACTCAATGTAATACTTAATGGCCGACACTCACTAGTGTGTAATGTTGTCATCACTCCTATGAGAAAATAACGTGTATTATTCCTTGTTTTAGACAGCAACACTGAGGCACAGAGAGGCTAACTGATCTGCCCAGGATCAGACAGGAGGATTTTGAGGCACGGTAGAGAGCAACTTGTGTGTGTGGCTGTGTATTTTTAGCTAATTTTGCACTGCCATCTATCATACAAACATAAATCCGTGCTGGATATTGAGTGTTTGTTTGCTTCTATTTTATTTTACTTGATAAACAAATATGAGTATCGGTGTGATGGCCTCTGTCATTATATCAGAGTGAAAAAGAGTTGTTTTTCTGTAGTGCTGCTGTCAAAAGTGTGTCCAGTAACATGTTTCTGTAGTCAGCCTGTCTTCTGCCACATGATGTGTGAGTGACTGGAGCAGGAAGAGGGTTCACTGAGAGCATTTTGCCAGGGTTTCATTTTTATTTAATCATTTATAACTAGAAAGAAGCAGTGCTGAGGAGGAAGAAATTTAGCCACATAGCTTTGACCAATAATTTCTGATTCTTGATAGCATGTCATTTAGCTAATTCAGTGCATTATATAGGTATTTATTTAGCATGTTCATTTAGAAGAAGTCATTAATTATCATAGAAAATTTTATTTTTTTAGAACTTTTTTAAAAGCATTTCTTCAGCTTTTGGTCCTCAATTTATTTTGTGCTGTGTGTTATATAGTATATGTAGACTAAGACTCTTCCGAAGCTCCTTCTCAGATATGTTTGATTGGTTATCTAACTCTGTCCTATTAAGCAGAGTATAGGGAATAACTGAAAGAGACTTCCTCAAGTCAAATCTAAATTTCTGTTACTGCAGGCAGTTGTGCCATGAATCCTATTGAATGTGAAAGTATTAAGGCAAAACATATAGTGATCTTATTCCAGATCCTTGCTTTTTTCATAGAAGCATGCAGAAAAATGATCAAACTAAGCTGGTTGGGCTATTGTACAATAAAGCAAATAAAAATCAACAGATATTTAAATAAATAAAATTTGCATATTAATCTGGCATCCTCTAGAAGCAACCCGCTGGAAAATTCTGTACATTAACTTCTTTAATGAAAAAATTGTTGCTTATGGTTTACCCTAATAGATGATGTTCATCGCTGTCAGTGCTGTGTGGTATACTGGCACTCACGTGAATCAAAGTAAGAGGCTCGGGCTGCAGTTGCTTGAAACTCCTGCCTGTACACTGAGATAAAAGGGTGGTTTGGGATGGCTGTTTTGGTGTGTTAATCTGGCAAACCAGCCTGTGCTGTGGCCAAGACCAACCACAGACTTCCCTGGATCACGCTTTCAGTGATGCTCTTCACCCTGTATCTTTGTAGGAGATACGTGGGGAAAGCGTGCAAAGCAAACACGTAGGGATCATCGTTTTGTCACACAATCTACTGCTGTCGCAATTTACGTCTTTCTACCATGCTGAACATATATTCTGTAAAAATTCTTAACAAGTTAATTTTGTCACCTTTTTGGTGCTACTGTTCTATTTCCTTGCAAGGAAACTGCAAGGAGCACTGAGTTCATGTGTGTATTAGTGACAAAGGTACGGAATCAGATAAATGTAACAGAAAAGATAAGGTTATATGTGTATCACAACATTCTAGACACACCCTTTATTCAGACTGGCTTTGAGATTTAAAAAAGGTCTTAAAAGGGCAGTGTGTGAAAATGAATACTAGCTGCCCAGTTGCTGATGCTGTTTGTTCCAGTGCAGCCATATTCCATTGTTGCCGATGGATGCTGTCAGATAAAAAGAAAAATGAGATTTGCTGTGTATGTTGGTATCCATGTCACTAATTGAAACTGACACTGCGGTGTTTAGAAAATTCCATTTCTCCTCTTGATAAGCACACAGGCCTAGTTAATTCACTAAGTAACCTTTATTAAATTGAGCAGATGGGAAATCACATTTTTCTTTTTCTTGCATCAGACAAAGGTTAGAAAAAGGTCACTAAGATTGCCTGTGAGAGTCAAGATATCAAGCACACAGTGTACTAAATTATTCTTCCTTGGATGTATAGAGCCTGTTCTTTATTTCAGAAGATAATCTGCACTTTATATCAACATGACACATTTCCCATTTCAGTAATATCCGAATTACCTCATGCTTGCAGCTGTTTGCACTGTACAGAAAAATACGCTGGGCACTGTCGATGAGATGATCAGGTCGTATTGTCCAATAAGAGCGTACTTGGTTCTGCAAGTGCTTTGTATTAACAGTTTTATATTTGCATGGTTGGTTAAAGCTAGACGAAGAGAATGCCCATGAAATTAATAAACTTGTCTGCTATATGAACTGGGGTTAAATACAGCCCTGTAGTCATGCAAGAGAAGAGAATCTGCATGTTTGCACTGTGTAATGTGAGAATACTTCAGCTCCCTGGCTTGTATAAACTCAGGTGATGGTAAAATCCCACTGAAGAATTTTTGGGTTTTCTTTCCATCCAGTAAACCTACACTTGCATCTAGTTACACAGGAGAGCTCTATTTCCTTCTGTTTCTAAAGTAGTCCCCAAAAATAAAACAAGCTTACTCTTACTCTCTAATTTGAATTAGTACTCTATTTTAAATGCTGAGAAATCATGTTGGTGTAAACCTTGTGCAGCAAGTAAGGAGAAAATATGATCTCATTTATTGAAAGGGATTTTTCTGCCTCCACCCTCCCACACATCTCACTAACAGTAACCAAATTAAATCACAGACTAGTATTTATGCTAAAGTGTACTATCGCCATCTGGGGTAATGAAGGCTACAGAAAATTTACAACAGAAAGGAAAAAATAAAAACTACAAAGTGAAATATCAGAGTGGCCAGCAGTAGTGGAAACAACACTGCTGAACAATTGATTTTGTATCACAAATTCTTACATAATCTGAGAACGTCCAAGAATTGAAGAAGTATCAGTTTTAGCAGTCTTCAGTTTGCTCTGTTTCAGAAGAGGTTTAATCTTGTTTATATTTATTTTGCAGTGGCTAGAAGACTGTAAAAGAACATTTGGTACTGATGATGGTATTCATGGCACTAACACAGATGCCCAGGTAGGTGTATGTCATTTGCGAGTCTCTGGGTAAGAGATTAAAAAACACCCTTATATCTATTGCACAAAAATTCCAATATTTACAGAGATTAAAAATGTAGAAAAAGCTTTTCATTTTGGTTATCATCCTATCTTTTGGAAACTCAGATTCTTATGAAGTAGTGGTCTAATAAAAAAGGCTCTTTTTAATAAAAGTTGGCAACCCATCTTGGGTTCTAGACTTAATAACACTGAGTAGATAAGCAGACTAGATACCATCTGTGTACCAGCAAGTCTGCTTTTCTGCAGCCGTTTCTAGAAGAAAAAAAATAGCATTCTGTGTATATGCTCAAATAAACTGGCCAGCCAACAACCTCTACTGAATTTAATATATTTATATTTAGTACTATATAAATACATATGACCTTTCTGGAGCCATTATTTGGGTGGGAAGGAACAGGGAGTAAAGTGGCAGTATGGCAAAAATCTCATGAAACACTTCTGTCAGAAAATCACCTAACAGAAACAGGTGAAGTAACCTATTAATATTAGTTCAATATTTTTTATGTATTTGCATGGCAGTCATCTATGTTTAATATTACTAATTGCTATACTAAGTGATAGCTTTTCCCCAAACAGACTAGGGGTTTTTTTTCTTTTTTTTTTTTAAAAAGAACAGTAGCTGCATAATGTTGACACTGTAGATAAAAAAGCAAATCCAAAAACTGTCATTAGTAGGTACAAGGAATCTGCCATCTAGAGTCCTGTAATAAGAGCAGTGAAAGATGTAAGAAAGTAAAATTGCAGGTAGCAGATGAACTTACCTTTTCACAATGACATTTTGACAAAAATCCTAAATTCAAGCTGAAAAAGGAGGAATTTTATTCCTTGTATTCAATGAAACTATTCATTGATGCACTTGGTCATGTTTCTGCTGCTGAAAATACTGTGTTCAGCAGCAGGAATGTCTACCATGTGATGGACTGTTTCTTCTTTTATACAGTTTTCATTTGCTTTCATATATATTTTTTAAATTCAAACACAAAATGCACCTGAATTTTTAGAGTAGTGAAACGTGTGATAAAATACTGTTGATTTTTGTATTGCATTGAAATTGCACATTTTAAAAAACAACTTCATGTGGAGAAATATAGTTAATACAGCCAAATAATCTACTACCATTTGCAAGGATTTTTGCTTTGCCAATGAACACAACATTTAGTGTATTTTACACTTGGTTTACATCTTCGTATACTGACTGGTATGTGTTTAGAAATATGTAACAACATTTACTATCACAATACAGTAAATGTTCTATATATTAATAAAAAAGCATGTATGCATTTCAGTCCATATTTAGAATGTTGCTTATATACACCAAGAAACTGTTCTGACATTTAACTGTTAGAACGTAACTGTTCTTACCATGAAGGTAAATGTTACTGTTCCCACTGCAGAGCTAGGGAAACCAAGAAATGGAGGAAAAGCCTCATGCAGGCTTTCACGTAGCCTGTACAGACAGAACCATGGTTTCTGAGCGAGGCAGTTTTATCTGTTCTTCCCCATTTCTGCAGGGTTTGAAGACAGCCTCTGAAAAGGAGTTATGTGACCATTCACATGGATTATTTGTGGGGGCCTGTTTTGATTTTGGTTTTCAATCCTAGCCTGTAAGGCATGCTGGCAGTTTTTTCTTTATGTGCTCCTTGCACTTACAGGTTCAGTTAGAATCATTTCAATATATCGTATCCATTGAGAAGGCAGAGTCCTGTTATCCTGCTTCATAGATATAAACAGTTTACAGAAGTTCTAGATTTATTCATAGAAGCTTATAGTGACTTGAAGGAGATTGAGAAGTAAGATCACTGTTTCGAAAGTCCTTGTAAATTGCATGTGGGGCTGGTAAGTCTATCCAGTCAATCAGTTAATGCTAAAAATACATAGGTGTCATCTTCCTCAGGAAAACAGAGCTGCTGCATTCAACAGGTATTTTTCATTCACTAACACAAATGAGATTTTTTTACTAACTTTTAGTACTGTGGTCAATACAGCTAAGGAATAGTAAGATGAATTCTGTTTTGGCTTGCGCATTGCCAGCAGACCTGCAAGTAAATCTAATTATTGGATTTTTGCTGTTAGTACTTAGACACAAGCCTGAAAGAATGCATCTGGACTCTGGCTAGACTATTTGTACGGGACTGGCAGGTAGAGAAATCAGATTATTCCTCAAGTGCGCAAGTATGTGAAAAAACACTGCAGCAGTACAAAGCCACTTTTGAAGGAAAACCTTTCTTGAATTTTTAGAATAGCTATCAAGGTGTGATTTTGGGGAGAGGGATTATTTATGGCTTACACTAATAATGAGGCTTAGCTTAAAGAACGCTGGAACTTAATGACTAAAAATATTAAATAATCGACCCTGCTATTCCTCGAAGTCTGAATTTCTGTGCTTCATTAAAGCAATTCACAGAATTCTCGTTGACTTTAGCGGTTCAAGATCTTATCTCTTTGCAGTGTTCTGTGCATCATGAGTCTTTGCTTATATAACGATTGTGCTATGTATATGGTAGCACAGGGTACAGAACAAAACCATGCTATGTTTATAGTCTGTTAAGCACACAGTGTATAACTTATTTTACACACTGTGTGTAACTGTGCTTAGTAAAGCTCAACTGCTTCTGCCTGTTGGAATCAGACGTCAGTTGCATCTTCATATGCTTACTATAACCATTGTACCTTCTTAAATACCATCAATACGCTTAGCGCTGTACAAAGCACAGAAGTGAAGTTTCTGTCCTTGGCCTGACAAATATATTTTCTGATCATTTCTCTCCCTGTCCCTCTTTCCCAAACTTTTTTTTCTGAAATAGCTTGTAAAAACCAAGTGCAATTAAATTACAGAAATCTCACAATGAGGTGTTGAGAATTGAGTTTAGCAAAACCAAGAATTTTCTGAACTGGTTTAGAATCCAAATTAACATTACATCTCAAACTTTAAAAAGTATCCTTTTTGCTTAAACTAGTGGTACAGAACAAGTAAGAAGCATTGTACAGATGTTCAAACCTAAGTGTCCTTGGTTTTGATTTCCTTAAGTGTACAGTGCAGATACTACAAAGTGAATGCTATCTATTGCTAGTTATAGCAGCAAGCAATTTCACTTCAAATTCAGTCTGTTAATTTTTTCCATTCAAGGAATATTTGGAGCTTATTACTTGTATTTCTTCTTCCATTTTGCCTGGGACATCTTTTACCCCAATTAAAATTATTTCCTACACTAATTCTTGATCTTTTTTCTTTCTTTGTGTTTTTGTGACCTGCTCATCTTCTTGCTTAGCAAATGGAAATTCTAGCAGTAAGTGATGGTTCTTGATTTATCAAATACTTAACCTTGCCAGTCACCAAACTGGTCTCCATCTGTCTCGTCCATTTGTGACATAGTGATGTCTTGTCATAGATGATTACAAAAATGCTGTGTGCTTCAATTTTGCATTATCTAACCCATTGAACTGTTGGTCCTTTGTAGATAATAGGATCCTGTAGTTAGTAGAATGTTATAGAAGATTATTGCATTAGCACTAGCTTTCATGTCAATATGTAAAGCAGTATTAACACTGTCTGCACTTTGACTACTGTTTTAGATGCATAAAAATGGAAGCAAGACAGTGCATAAGTTAATGCTGCTGTTATTTCCTTAAGAATGTTATCATGTGGTATTTGCTACAGTAAGAGTCAGAACTACCTTTTATAAAGGAAACGTTATTTTTGCCTCCAAGAATGGTATTATTCTCCTCTTAATCCATCAGGCAGTTGTAAACTGAGATTATATTCTGTGCTTACATATTTATGTTAATGGCTATGAAAGATTCCATACTTACAGACTACAACTGCTTCTTTTGGATATGAGATCTTGAATTTAAAACAGTAAAATATCAACAATAAAAGTTAAGTGATCTATGAAACTCTGTCTTGGAACATGACATTTCAAAATGCCTTTTTAATCACTTCACTTCCCCCACCCCACCACCCTTCTTGGAAATGGAACTTTTCATTAAAAAGTAAACTTAAAACCTATGTCAGAGAGGCTGCCTGTAAATTGAGAACTGAATGAAGCTTTCATCTGCTTTTCATTAGCTTCCCGCTATGTTAGCTTCTAAGTCTCTTTGACATTTTCTTCAGTAACCAAATAGCTACTTTTAATTCTGTACATTCTTATACTGAGGAAGCTGTCATTTATTGTCTCTTGTATTGGATAGTAGATGTTTTGCACCTCCTGAATATAATAATGTTCTTTGCATTTGTAGGAGCTGGAGTTGTGTCGGAGGCTATACAAGTTGCATTTCCAGTTGCTGCTTCTGTTCCAAGCCTATTGCAAACTCATCAGCCAAGTAAAAACAATCAAAAAAGAAGCAGAGGTAATGAAAACCATGCCATTTAGCTACTAATTGTTGACATTTTAAAGCCAAACAATTCAAAACACATTTTGATAACATTTTCATCAGTGGGACATCTTTTTAGAAACTGAAGGAGAGCACCAGCTGTTTCACAGTCAATTAATAAAAGATTTAAGCAGAGCTTGCAAGAATTTTCTGAAATGTTAAATTATCTATGTTGATTTTTGTACAGCTTGAAAGCTCTTAAGTAGACAGGAATGCAGGGAGTCCAGTGATGAGGTTTTAAAATATTTCAGTAGCACTCCTGCTCTATTCTAATCAAGCTACAATCAAGGCACATCAAGTCCAATCAACAGAGTTCTGATGAAGCCCCTTTCCATCACCCCAGTGTTTCCTGTTGCGAACACTGTCACTTGCTACCAGCCGATGAATGTAACTGTGATGCTTCAGCCACCATTCAATTACGCTACAACCTTAGTCTCCATCCTAAATGCAGTTAGTAACACATTCTGGACACCTTATACTCCATTTTTAATTGCACTAACTTTAGAAGTAAAATATGTTCTTCAGCTGTGCATGTGTGGTACATACGTGATGTTAACCGAGTTAATCTGAATACATTATGCTATTAATACCGTGTCTTCTGGAAGTTCTCCCCTGGGTCTGTAATGGAAGAATAGAGGTAGCCAGAAAAAACAGTAGACCTGGTCTTGCTTGATATAGTAGGGAGGAAAATGAAAAAGCTGGGTGAAAGTCTTTTGGGTTTTGAGTAACTTAGGAAAAAGTTATGCATGTTCCTCAATTAGATTTCTAGATTTTTGTAGAGGCTGTGAGCGAGCAAGTTCATTTCTGTCTGGACAACGTTATGGCAGGTCTGCATCACACCAGTCCCACTTCTTGCCTAAGTCAGTCAAATGTAGAATCATATTCTGAGCGATGGCCTTGCCTTTTATTCATACATTGAAGCTAAAGCTGAAGACAGTGTTACATACACGGGCTGCACTACAGTTACTCTGCTGGGTTACCAGTCTTCCAGATTTTTTTCCTTATATTTAAGTTGTCCTTGTAATAACACAGTTGCTGCTGTACTTTTCCAAAGTGTTGAATTCTTTCTGTCAGTTTAATCACTATTAAGTGATGTGGGGAGAAAGAAATGTATTTTTTGAAACAAATTTTAAAAGAACTAAGATGGCAACTTCATCAAGTGAAAGCCCAAATACCTGACGTGCACACTTGGGCCATTAAATTAATTGTATACTTAAGCAACTGCACCAAATATTTGGATATACTTTTTCTGCCTCTCATTTATGATTGCAAAGAGGAGGAAAAAATGTAAGTCTGATCTGCTGAAAGTTAATTTGGCTGAAAATACATTTAAACTAGAAAAGGTAACTCGTATTTATTTTAGGTCATAAACATGTCTGAAGAACTTGCTCTTTTGGAGAGCTGTCTGAAAGAGGCTGAGGCTGCATCTGACAGCGGTATTGAAGAAATTGAAATTGCAGAGGCTTCCCAAGCTAGCACAGAAACAGCTATTCACTCTCTCATTGAAACCCTGAGAAACAAGGAGTTTGTGTCAGCTGTAGCACAGGTCAAGGCTTTCAGGTAAGTGCTTACAGGACTGCTTTCAGACCTGGATTTGCTAATGGGCCTTTTTAATTTAAAGATAGGGATAGGTACTGTTCCAGGGCTTTTTTCAGCTCTTGCCATATGTCCTTATCGAAAAGGACAAGAACTGTTGCTTCATTACACCTTGTTCATACATACATTGCAATTTAAAGAAAAGCAATTCTAGTTGTACTACTTCTTTAGAATTTCTCTCTGAGTAAATGATACTGTTAACTATCAGGACTCTATGGAAGAAAACATTTCTCTGATGTTTTCCTATGTCTTCTGTTAACATTTGTTGAAAGAGCAAGAGTATGTAACTATTTTCTTTTTAATATTTATATACAAATTGTGTGTTTACAGATCCATTTGGCCCCACGACATCTTTGGCAGTTCTGAAGATGACCCAGTTCAAACCTTGCTGCACATATATTTCCGTCATCAGACACTTGGTCAGACTGGTAGTTTTGCAGTAGTAGGCTCCAACCAAGACATGTCTGAGGCCAGCTCAAAGCTGATGGAACTTAACCTAGAAATTCGCGAGTCTCTACGCATGGTGCAATCCTATCGGCTTCTAGGGAAAGTCAAACCAGGAATAAATCTTGTGAGCACTGGATTCTGAACAGCTGTCATTTCAAAAAGAAATTATGATGAAGATGCTTCAGACTATTATTGAGCACCTTTCATGGAAAAAACCCACCCTCCAGCAGCCCTGACAACCAACAGTTTCATTACAGCAAGAAATTGTTTCATCAAAAGTAAAAATCTGAAAACAGAAGAGAACATCTTACTTGACTGCTCTTTCTACACAGTAGCTGTGTGGCAGTAGTATTTTTTTATTAAATTTATGTATAAAAACTACATGAAAGGAAAAGGGCTTAAATTTAAATGTAATGCATTATATATGCATTATTTTCTGTTGCAACAGAACTATAAATGGTGTTTGCAGTAACAGCCTCTAAAGGTTGAATCAATATTGCAGGTGGGATGAGGCTAAAACCAAGGCTGGTTTCTTTTGGCTGAAGACCTGCAAGGCTTCCTGGCTTTCCAGCAGTAGTAGATATATAGTCAACTTAGTATCTACTGAGACACTTTGCAACATCATGAAGAATGTGTGGTCAAACACGAGTGGAATGACTTACAACTGCAAAAACCATTGACTTCTCAATGTTTTATTTGCTTTTGTTGTCTGTAACAAGATGATGTGTGTGAGTTAGAATGTATGGCTATGTGACAGGTGATTTTTTGAAGGTATGGATGATTGTTAAATAAGGTCTCAGAGCATGCTTAAAAGAGCTGCAAGATTATTTTTGAAGAAATTTTATTTTATTAGATCTAATCCTCATAGTGTGTAAATGTTAGGACATTTAATAATATTTTAAACTGGGATTTCCCAGTGTTTCTAAAAGAAATAATATATCTGTTAACTTTATTGGAATGCTGCTCAGTTCTCTGATCAGTGCTTATGTTACAAATATTGATAACAACTAACCAAAAAGTAGCTGCCTGCAGAGACTTTAAAATGTATATTAAAGATATATGCTGCCCATCAGCAATTCTCATTAGAAGTTAACTTATTTTATTCTGTATATATTCTAGAAACTGTATAGTGCAAAACCAGTATTTTTCTTGTAAATTTGTGCAATGCACTGTTAAGACAGTAGGTGTATAAAGCTATGAGGGGAAGGGGGGGGGTCTCCCTATCTGTAGTCACATACATTACTTGCAGTCTGAGTAGTCTGCAGGGTTCAAAGAGTTTGAATGCACATACATGCATCTTCATGACTCAAGCCTAAGGAATTGGGACTATATAGAAGGAAAAAAAAAAAAAGAAACCTGACTACCAAAACATGCAAACAGGCAATATACTCATAGTTCAGTGTCAAAGTCTGTAGCATAAAACAAACTGGATTCTGTTGAAACCAATAGCATTTTGTAAGAAAAAAAAAAAACACAAAAAAACCAAAAAAATCCAGAAAAGAATGTAGTCCCATGATTCCTGTGATTTGAAAGGAACACCTGGTATTTTTATATACATCTCTTACCCACTGTGATTTTTTTAATAGGTTCTAATTCCAGAGTTTAGAATGTAGAATTGAATTTCTTAGCTCTGCCTTTTGGGGGGAATTGGACCCCACTAGAAATGTAATTATGCTGAAATGCATTAATTGAAGGCACTGTGCACGCTGTTGGACTGCTGACAGTTATGTTATCCTAACAAGCTCTGTAACTGGTCAAGGCACATCCATAATAACTGTATTTTTTCCCCTGTTCCTGATAAAGTTGTATTATTTTGATGGTTTTGTGGTACTGTAGATGATGTTCTTAATTATTTAATAAGTATTTACTGGGGATAAGTAGTTTTATTTAGTGGTGCATTAGTTTTATTTACTTCATCTTTTACCAGCTTTTTTTGTAAAAATAAAAGACATTGTATCTGTCACTTTGTGTATTTTTACAAGCTAGAGTTTAAATACTTTAGCTAAACAGACTTGAATACTGACAAGAGAAGCCTAGGTGCCCTGAAATCATGTTTTTTCCTTTTATGTCCTGTCAATGGCACCAGCATTTTCCTACGTATCTCCTGAAGCTGTTAAAAGATTTCTCATAGCAACTCTGAGCTGAATTTATATACATAATTTGTTATGTTGCACATCTCAGTTTACAATGACTAGCGGAACCTGCCCTATGGAACAGAATCATGCTAGCTGATGGTCTTTGATATTGCTTCAACTTTGTGAAGCTTCCCCAAAATTACTCATTCTCAACTACCACATAAGCTGTCACACTACATTACCTGACCAGGTCTGTGCCAAATCTGAGAGTATGGTAAAGCCATCTACAAACAAGGCAAAGCATCAGACATCTTTTGTAAGATGCAGTGAATATAGCACTGACTAAAAGCATCTTTGTGAAAGAGCTGTACAGAGCAAGTGCAAGATATCTTTGATGAATTAGCAGCATGAGGCCGTTCCTTTCTGCTTTGCATAATCACAGGTCATGAGTAGCTTTCCTTCTTTCTGCTGAGTCTAGGAATCTGTGCCCATGATACAGTGGATGCTGTCAAGGACATAACGGAGCAGTAAAGTGGGAGAGGATACAGAACTGTACTTTGGCATCAAGCAGTAAAAGCATTTAATATATTTATCTAAGAGGAATGACACGTAGAGCTACAGGATGAAGAAAAGCTTGTTTAATACTGCTGCCCACTGCACTCGCTCCTCCCAGCCTCAAAACCTTGCAGTAGCTGATGAAGGCAGGGGTGGCTCTTTGCCACTACCTGCCGCTTGGAGCCTTCATCAGCTGCTTGCTTGGGCAGTTGCTGTTGAAGTACACCATACAGCTCGCCTGCGCCTGTTCTACACCTTACCCAACAGAAGCAACTGCTGCTTTGACTGTAGTTAGTGCAGACAACTCAAGTTGTACTGTATTTCTGGGCTATTACTGATGATCTTTGCCCCAAAGTCGCCATATTCACAGCAAGTAACCCTCAAAGCAGTGCTTGCAGGGACAGCTATATAAACAGGGAGCACGTGACAGCTCATACTGCTGTGAGTTGCTGTACAACTTCATGCTACCCATGGCACAGAGCTCAAGTTCTGAAACTCATTACAAGATACACAGGCTCACCACAATCTCCCCCCCCCCATCAGGGACAGGCTACAGCTGTTAAAAATGGGCAAGGCAAACAGGAAAATATATTGAAGAACATCCTTAGATGGAAATACAAAAAAAAAGGCATCCCAGTTGCAACTGCAAGCAGAGTCAGATAATGGGCACACAGCTGCAGAGGGGGCCCTCAACTGTGTTCCTCCTCAAGCTGCAGACTTGCCACTGCTCATTGGTGTAACTACAGGTTAAGTGCAAGGCACAGGCAGCTACAACAGAAAACTGCCCAGCTGCAGTTGTACTTTTAAGTTGAACAGAGACTGAAAGCCTTTCAGTGAGCTGTTAAAGGAAGGGATATTTCCTTCTACAGTGGCACATGGGAAAATGCTTCATTCAGGCAGAAGCATGGAATACCACAGTGTCACCCCATTCTGGAGGTGGTAGATCTACTTGATCCCAGAGCGCCTCGTGCTGCTATAATAACAAATGGAGCAAGAATAAAATTACCTGGCAATAAATTGGTGTTGAGGCATTAAGCCTTAGTTACTACAGCAAGTTCAAAGTGGCATGTTAAAATAAAGCAGGAATCTACAACAAGAAGAGTTAAGCTTACAGAATTAACACTGTCCCTCTAGCAGACATTTGTTGGTACAAAGGGCAGTGTTTGCCTACCCTGCCATACGCTAGCTTCCATTTAGGGATTCAAGACCACCTGGCACTAAAGTTGTTACGGAGCACTGGCTCAGACTGGTGCCCCCTTTAGTATTTAAAAGAGCCTTCTCAAGTACTCTGGGAACAGGGGTAGGTAGGTTTGTTACAACCAAGATAAATCAGTCTAAGTAGAAGCTACCTCAAGAGTTCTACGAAAAGGCTTCGTGCATCATTATGCTGTTTCAAGTTTTAACAGCTTTATTAACACTCCCAGAAAGGTAGTTCCCCCCCCCCCCCCCCCCCCCAGGTTTACAGAGCTCCTTGGCCACAGGGCAGACTGGGGGGTGGGGGCGTAGGTTTTACTAGCTTGTGAATCTGTCGAGATGGTGATGCTATAGTCCCAGAGTCAGCTTGTAACACTTTGCTGAAGCACAGAGTCCCTACAGAGGCCATTACCACTGACTGCACCGACAGGCTTCACAGAGCATCACCTGCCAGTACCCATGCTGGTTCTGCCGTTAGTACCAAACACCAGAAGTACAATCCCTAGCTGCAGCCCCAGCCTGGTGTGGGAGTTCGATCCTTCCCCAAGGCAGGCGCCTAAACCATAACTAAATGCACCTTGCTCTTGCACCTGCAGGCGAGGCACAGGAGGAAGCCAGGCAAATGCAGTATCATACTCTGAGCCTTTGAAGCATCGCTTCTCTTGATAACCTCGTGGAAGTAAAGATAGGCAACTTGTTTACCAAGAGACAGTAACATCAGTGACTCCCTCAACAGTTTGAGAGAACTGCCCCTGCGGATGCATTAACCACAAGCTTTCTTTGCCTTTAGTTTACAAGACAAGAACACCAGCTTAACTAAATTCAGACCACCTGTACCAGTAGAAGTGACGATTCCTTAACACAGCATTTCTCATTTTCTAGTGATTAAGAACAGGTGCAGGAGACTTTCTACATGGACTAGAAGCATGCACAGCACCTGAACGCTATTAGGTGTTCATGAATGGTGCTCTGCTACCTACTGAAAATTATCAATTTGATGTTAACTTCAAGTGTTTGATTAGTTCAAGGGTAGGAGCAGTTAAGAGAGATCCTTGCCCACTCAGGATTCTACAAGGTCCTGAGCCACCTGCTGCCCAGAAGATCACCGATTTACAAGACATTTGCAGGCTCTTCCCCTATGCAAGTTACGCAAATTGCAAGATGCACCCCCTGAGCTGGGCACAAACCCACCTGATCACTTGAGAGTGCTTTGCAGTACTTTTATTTGCTTGCTTTCCTAGCTACACCTCAGTAAGTACCTTCAACAATACCACCAACAACAAAAAACCCTGCTCTACCTGCAGTTTTCCAGAGAAGCTCTAGACAAAACCAAACCAAAAAAACCCAAACCCCAATCCCCCTCAGATGATGTATTTGAAACTGAACGTGCTATCGCAGGAGAGGCGCTTCCCTTTGCACCTCCCGCAGAGGTCCTGGCGGTGGGGCCGCTTGGGATCCACGTGGCGCATCTTCACGGGGCAGGTGCACCGCGTCTGCTTGCAGCTCTGGGGGGGAAAGGCGACGGTCGGCGGCGCGGCCCGGGGCAAGGCAGGGGACCCGGGGGGGGAGGGGGGGGCCCCTTACCTGGCAGGTGATGTCCTCCACGCGGTACGGGTTGTAGGACTTCTGGCAGGTCCGGCAGAACTGCCGGAAATACACCTGGGGGGGGACGGGGGGGGGACACACGAGGACACAGTGGGGTGAGCGGGGGCGGCGGCGGGGGGCCGCGCCGGGGGGACCCGAGCCTGCCCTACCTTGTTGGTGCCCTGCACGCACCAGACGTAGGCGCTCTCCCAGCGGATGTTGCAGTCCTTGCAGTGGTAGTAGCCGTACTTCTGCTCCAGGAACTGCCGGGGACAGCCGTTACTCGACGGGACGGGAGCCTGCCGGGCCAGCCCGGCCCCCTCCGCGGCCCCCCGCCGCCCCTCACCTGGAAGCGCAGGCGGGTCTTGCCCGGCGCCGGCTCCCGCTGCTGGGTGGCGGCCGGCGGCTCTGCCCGCGGGGCTGCTGCTGCCGCCGCCGGCTCCTCCTGGCTCCCCTCCGGCCCCGCCGGCGGCGGCTCCGGGGCCGCGGGCGGACACTGCTCCGGCGGCTCGGCCGAGCGCTGCTCCAGCGGCTCGGCACCGCCCTCGGGGGGCTTCTCCCAGCTGGCCCGCACGGCGGCCGCTTCGGCCTCCCGCTGCTCCCGCAGCGCGTCCGGTTCCTCCTCGACGGCCGCCGCCTTCTCCTGCTGCGGCCGCCGCTCCGGCTCCGGGCCCGGCTCCTCCAGGAAGGCGGTGAGCCTGCGGGACGCCATGGGCGAGTAGACGGCGATGGTGCGGGGAAAGCGGACGGCGCGGGTGCTGGTGGTGGCGGGGCTGCCCTGCTCCTGCTCGGCCTGGCGGGGCCGCGGCCCGGGGGCGCTGGCGGGGCCGGGGCGGCGGCGCAGCAGCGTGCGGGGCCCGAGCGAGCACTGCACCGAGGCGTCCTGCCGCGGGTTGACCTGGACGCCCACCTCCTTGGTGTTGGCCTTACGGAGCCGCGGCGTGAGGTTGGGGTTGACCTGGGAGAGGATGGCCTTCAGCTGCGCCCGCTGGTAGTTGTCGAAGTACTCGGCCGCCGCCGCCTCCCCGTAGCCCGTGAAGTAGCCGCTGCCCCGGGGCCGCCAGCCGCCCGCCGCCCCCCCCTTGCCCTTGGGCGGCGGGTAGCGGTAGGAGTAGGGGTGGTAGGTGGTGTACAGGTAGCTCTCCATCGCCTCGTCCACCATCGCGCCGGACCCGGGGTGACCGCCGGGGGGCGGCCTTAAATACCCCGGGCGGGGCGGGGCGGGGCGGGGGCCGGGGCCGCGCTTCCCCCGCCCCCGACGGCGCCGGCCCCGGCGGCCCCGGCGGCCCCGGCCCGTCCCCGCGCGGTGCGGGCCTGGGGCCGGGCACCCCCACCCCCAGCGCAGCGCCCCTGTGAGCCTGCCAGCGCCGCCCTTAGCCGCCCCCGCGCCATTAATCAGGGGGGCACACGGGTTTGGTTCAGCTTCGCCATGTATTTGTGGTGACAACAACGAGCACGACGCTGTTACAGCGGGTGGGAGGCACAGAGGTACACGCGCGCGGGGTGGTTTGCCCGTTCATCCGCAACCGGCACCGCACCGGCTTCACCCCTGCGAAACGCTCGTCACCTTCCTCCTGCCCATCCCGGCTGTGCTCAGGCGGGCAGGAGCCTTCTTGCGTGCAGACGAACGGTTACTGGTTTGCATTGCAGTCGTACTTTTCCCTGTGTTTTTAAATTTTCTTTCGTATTTATTTCTGAGGAAATACAACAGTCACGGTAATTAACGTTTACACATCACCTCGTACAATGGGAGCAGCTGAAGAAATGACGGAGGCCGGGCAGCTCCGCTCACACAGCAGTGAGCGCGGCCCCAGCCTGGTTGCAAGCACAACACACATCACACATCCCCCGGCATCCCCTCCTTATCTTGCCTAAAGCGCCGTCTGCACCGGCTCCATCTGAACAGAGCTGTGCTCCTCCGTGGTCACTGTGCCGTACGAAGTATCGGTCACCTCCTCTTCCTTCAGTTTCTTGTAGGAAATATCTGTGTCTTCCTCTTCGCCGAGTGTATCTTGTTTGTAGCTGTCTCTCCCATACATCTTGTATACCAGCACAAAGAGTCCCGCTTCTGCTGACTGAAAAAGCGCGTAAAGCAGGGGAAACATGTACATGCTCCCTATGAGCTCCGGGGGGAAGGTGAGTTTTAGGATGGCGGTGCAGAGCTGGACGTTTTGGCACCCTGTTTCCAAAGACACTGTTCTCCTGCAGTGTGGGGGCATTTTAAAGACCGTGGCTAAGCCGTATCCCAAGGCGTACCCAGCCAGAGGCATCAGCACTGCAATGGTGTAGACAGATGCGGGAATATGTGCCATCAGATCTGGGCCCAGCATGGTCCCAGTCAGGATGAACAGGATCACCAGAGTCACCAAGAGGGACCACAGGGAAATCTGGCAACAGACACAGATATTGATAAACAACAAGTGGGTTATTTAAAAGGATAAGCATAGCAGGCAGAGGCTAGATAGAGTCTGAACTGCAAAACATGGTTGCACTGCCCTTCCCGGGTTTGCTTCCGACTTGGGACTTCGCTGGTGTTTGATCATAACCCAGGAAAGAAAGGGGCTCAGATTGCCCTCCATCATTTTGCTTGGGGGTGACCTGCTGGGAAACAAGAGTGCCAGGGCTTGTGCTTCACTTTTCCTTCCGTAATAAACCTAACCCGTTTGCACGTTTTAAGGCAGTGCCGCTGTGACTGCAGGTTGGTTTTGCTTGTCCTGGGTGCAGCAGGAGCTGGGAGAGAGCCCGACCCCGGGGAATGCCTTTGCTCCAGGCCAGGGGTGCAGCGCCAGGCTGCCCTCCTCCCGGTGCACTGGGGGGGGGGTAACCTGCCATAGCCCTCGTTTTCCATCTCTGTCCCACCATTTGATTTCGAGACTAGAAGTCCTCATATTCCACCTAAGTAGTGGAATATGCCTGTGTGAAGCTGCCATTGGTTGGGAGGGACCAGAAAGGCTCCGCTGCCCGGCTCAGTCCTCGGTGCCGTGCCCGGGCATCCCCCACCCCCCACCCCGGGGCCATGCCTACCTTCACCAGGAGGTCGGCGGCGCGGGGGTGCCGGTACCTGATGAGCACCCCCAGGCCGATGGGCAGCAGGGTGCTGCCCAGCGTCAGGCTCACCGCCCCCAGGGGCAGCAGCTGCACCAGCGCCGTGTTGATCCAGTGGCGGCTGTAGACCCAGAGGCAGAGGGGCATCAGGAAGAGGGCCAGCAGCGTGGAGGAGGCCGTCATGATAATGCTGCGCCGGGGGAACCACAGAGATACCGGATCACCGCCCGGCCGGCCGGGGGGCAGCCCCGGGAAGCCGCAGCCCCCGCGGGCAGGGGGGCTCTGCAGGGAAGGGGGCGGCAGGCGCCTGTCGGGGGCCGTGTAAGGCCCGCCCGCCCCGGCAGAGGCAGGAGGGCAGCGCCGGGGGCTTCCAGCCGCGCCCGCCCGGCCGCCCCGGCCCCACCGCCGCAGGTGCCCAGCAGCCCCCCCCCCCCTCCTCCCCGCGTCCCGGGGCCGCCGCAGCCCCCCCGGGCGGCCGGGGGCGAGGGGGGGCAGGGCGCTTACCTGAGGTTCATGTCCCCGTCGACGAGCACCGACATGAGGTTGGAGAGGTTGCCCCCGGGGCAGCAGCCGCACAGCAGCACAGCCACGGCCGCTACTTCGTCCAGGGCGAAGATGAGGGCGAGGAGGAAGGCCAGCAGCGGCATGGCCACGAACTGCCCCAGTAGCGCCAGCAGCAGCCCCACGGGCCGCCGCAGCTGCTGTCCCAGCTGCCCCAGCTCCACGGCGCAGCCCAGCCCCAGCATGGTCACGCAGAGCGCCAGCCCCACCAGCACGCTCAAGCCCTGGCTGAGGGAGCGGTCCCCGAACGCCTCGCCGCCCCCCGCCAGCGACCCGCCGTCGGGGCCGCCGGCCCCCGCCGCCGTCGGGGGCTGCGCGGAGCCGTCCATGGGCTACGCGGCCCCCGGCAGCCGCCGGTTCTCCGCAGAGCCCCGGAGGAGGGAGCGGGGGGCGTCAGTGCGGGATGCGGCGGCGGCGGGCCCCGGCGGCCCCGGCAGCCCCGGCAGCCCCTGCAGCCCCTGCAGCCCGCATCCCGGCGGACGCGCCCCGCTCTCTGCCGCCCGGACCCGCGGTGGCCACCCCCGCCGTGGGCGGTGTCTCGCCGCCGCCTCGACGGCCGCCAGCGCCGCCCGGCCCCGGCCGAGGGAAGCGCAGGCGGCGGCGGGGACCCGCGCCCGGCCCCCCCCGTCCTCGGGGCGACCCCCGGCAGCCCACGTGGCGCCGGCGCCGCAGCCCGGGAGCCCGGCTGGGGGGGGGGCGGCGGATTTGCTGGGCATCGGCATCGGCAGGTCGGTCCGTGCCGCAGCGTCCCGCCGTGTGGGCGGGCAGCACCGGCCCCCTGCCGAGGGCCAGCCGGGCTCGCCCCCCCGGGCAAGCTGCCGGGTGCTGGTGAGGGCTGCGCAGCGGGCGCGGGGGGGTGGAAGCCGGCTGGGGAGGTCGGGGGGCACCGCGTGCTGCCGGTGGGGTCCCAGGAAGAAGCCGGCGAGGAGAGGTGACGCCTTTGCAGGGCAGTCAGTGCAGGCGGGGGAAGCAGGCGACACACGAATATTCAAACCAGGGTAAGAAATGTCATCCGTCACCCAAAAATCACACCCAAGGGCGATTATCGTGTTGTCGGTCATACAGCTGTGCTTACAGCATTTATGTTTCCCCTGTTTCAAACTTTTCATTTAATAATTGTGTGTCACCCTGTTCCATCAGAAGTGAAATGCTGACCCGAGCGCGGGGGGGGGGGGGGGGGGGGGGGCTTACAGGGGCAGGAGCTCCCGAGGGAGGAGGGCAGCCTCCAGGCGCTGGGTGCACGTCGGTGACTTACTCTGTGTGCTTGGCACCGCTGCTGGCTGTGTCTTGGGAGCATAACCATCTTTTCTTTTTTTCACCCAGAGGATTTAGAGGGGTCACAGCCACCGCTTCACGTCACTGCTCCTGGGTGGGAATAGCCGGCTCAGTGCGTAGTGTCCCCAAGGGCTGCCCTTTGGCTTCGACGCTGAGCGCGCTGCTCTGCTCCACATGGAGCATCTCAGGTCGCAGCTCAAGGGGGATGCATTGAATTGAAGGAGAGAGCCTACGGGAGCTGCCCTGACCGGCTGCTTGCCCTAAGCTCCATCAGACAGCAAGTTTCTCAAAAATGTAGTTGGGTAAAATTTTAGGCTCTCCCAGGATTCAAGTAGAAATTATTGGTGACTCAAGAGAAAAACAGACTGCTTGCTTATTAAATCCTTAATTCTTACTTGGGGCACAGGTGACACAAGAAGTGCAAGTAGTACCTGGTGACATAATCCTGGATACGGCGACTTTGCCAGAATGATGCCAAGTTCAATGTTGTTCTGCCTGTGTTTGTTTCCATGTCATTAGCCTAAGGAGAGCGCAGGGAAGATGAGTCATCAGAGCTGAACAACCAGATAGGATCCAGATTGCTTTAGTTCATTCATATTTTTGGGCTCTGTGTGCTGCTAGAGGAGGGGAGTGCAGGGTCTGCTTGGCTTTCTGAGCCAACAGCATCCTCTGGACTTAATTTTCAGGTCTGCATATGCAGAAAAGTGCTTGCAGTGTATTTATTGTGCTTCTTAAACTCTTACCACTGCTATATCTTACCCCAGCCTTCATGTAGCCAGTACCTGGCTTCACAACATGCAGATCATTTGCTTATACCCTCCCAGGTCTGTAAGTAATGCCTGTGAGGTTTCCCTGTGGCACAACCAGGATCACCATGGACAAGCCCAGGCTGGGTCAGCTGGGCAGAGCACAAGGCGGCTGGCTGCTTATGAAGGGCACAGGCCAGGCCTTCTGTTTTATCACCAAGTGTCGCTCCCCAAAATCCCCACTGGAGCAGGGCTGGTTGTGGGAAGGTATTTTTGTGTCATAACGTATGACATGTATCATATAGGCAGTTATAAGAGGAGTTCAGTAAACCTAGATGCAGTGAAACACACATCCTCTTTCAGGGGGCACCTGGTCATCATTGGAAGGGACACTGAACTATAGTGTTTCTAGTGGGAAAATGCCATGAACACATAGTAGCAAATCAAGACCTCTTGAGATTTTTCTTAAAATTTATCAGCTGAAATTCAAACTTAACTCTTGGTTTAAACAAGAGCGGTACTCCTGACTCCAGGGAAAGCTGTTTGAACCCAGCCAGCGTACTTCCAGTTGTCTATCCAGCAAGTACCATTGCCCTGGGCAGCACCTGGCATATTTTTACATCCAGCGTGCAGAGTGAAAAACCTGTATCTTCCACTGAGCATGGTGCTTGTCTTTAACTTGCTGCAGGCTTTCCCAATATGTCACTGTTAAAGTAGTCTGGAGTGATGCTAAGTAGTTTTGCAGCATCTGGCTGCAAGGCAGCTAGCTCACCCATAGTGCACACCACAATGTATCCACATCAGCGGATAATTCCTTCTCTGCTATCTTTTGTGGAGGGCAGGAGAAGGCATACTGCCTACCCAGCTATTACTGGAAGCAACAGATCGACTGTTCGAGTATAAAAAGACTCGGCAAATAAACCTGATCATATATAATTTTCAAATTATTCCTTGTTAGTCCTTCTGTTGAAAAATGGGTGAGAGGGTAAGAGAGAGCAAGAGCAAGAAGAGGGAGGGAAAGGACTCACTGAAACGTGAGCTTGTGGCAGTTTGTAACTTTTATAAATAATATTGCCCTATATTGTTCTTAGAAGGGGTTTGATTTCCATAGGAAAGCACCTATGCTATAAACTGGTCTGGAGTAGCAGAAGTCCTTCAAACACTAGGAATTTTGTTTACTCTTTTATAAGAGGATTTTTTGTGCCTTCTCTTTATTTATCTGGAATCAAAGGTGAAAAATAGAGGGTAGGCTTGTAAGGAATTTTGGCAGTGCTGTTAAGAAATGAGCAAAGTGATTGCAGTTCACTCAGCTAGCGACTGCCTCAGCGCATTGTGCGGAGGTATTGTTTGAATTACTCGCTCCTCCTGCAACACATTAAAAGCATCTGGCATAGCCCAGGATTATTACAAAATTGCAATCATCGCGTATATGCGGTGAGGTCCCCTTGGTGTCCCCCAAGGGAAGGCGCTGTGGGTGTTGTGTGCTGTGCTGAATTTGGGGCAGCGAGAGGAGACTGGGGCTGTGCAGCTCTTAAGCCCATCGCTCTGCGCTCTCAGGAGCCTCGGGCAAAAAGGGCTGGTTTGCAAATCCCAGACAAATTACAGCTAAATCACAGTCTTGGATATAGAAGCCTAAATCCTAGCCGTGTTGCACTTCAGGTGCATGCTAGGGTTATGAGCACTACCTAAAAGCAGAATGGTGGGGTGGGGTGAGAAAACAAAGGGTGGCCCCCCCCTCTTTCCTCACTCTTCCCATTTCAGCTCGTTATCTGCTTCAGCTGCCCGTTCCTCCCACCCTGGTTTCTTGGGAGTTGTGCCCTGGTCTGTGGGAGGTGGTGGAGCCCAGCTGCTGTGGGATGGCATCACCTGCCCATAAGTCACGCTCTGCCTTTCTGCCACCCTGGGCCGGCTGGTTTGTGGGGCTGTGCTGGGTGTTTGCAGCGGAGGAGAGGCTCCGGAGGGCAGTCCTGCAGGATGGACAGCTTTTGGTTAGCACCTTTAAGCAGTGGTGATACTAAAGAGGCTGGGACAACACACTGCTGTGGAAGTGATGGTCAGGTGAGACCTAGAAGTAATTTCTGATTGCCAGGGGATGTAGAATCCCTTTACTTCTGCTGTACTTGCTACACACCTGGGTTATAGATAGAAATAAAAAGGAAACTTAAGACTTAATAGAACAGTAATAATTTTCTATGGGGGAAAAAAAAAAAAAAGGTCTTTGCTGTCATTTGTTTGGGTTAAAATATTCCTTAAAGGTATATTGTGTGATCCCCTACACACAGTTTGTGGTAAACTTGTGGTAAACTCTATGAAATGCATATACTTATTCTTATAACTTAGATTCAGAGTGGTTATTTTTATGCAGAGCTACTGGTGACTTTGCTTGTTCTTCCATGGTTATCTTTGTGCTAGGAAGGTCGTGTTAGCTGGTCCTTTGCTGGAGCGAGTCCCTCTCCAATACCTGGCTCCTGCTCCCTCTGTTAAGAGCAGTAGCACAGAGGGGACTTTGCACCTTTTGCAACTCACACCTGTAGCCCACCTTCACTTGAGCCAGAAACTGTAAGATCCTACAGACTCGCGGCTTTGGTTTTTTGTGGCTTTTTTTTTTTTAATGTTGTTTGGGAGCTGGCTTACTAAACAGGCAAGCAAATACTTTTTCAAAATAAGGTGAAGCACTGAGATTTGTGCCATTATGTTGTTCCCAAGAAATCTTCCCAGCCAGCCACAGACAGAAACTGCTTTGGTGAGGATGCACTGCCCCACTGATGTTGCTCCTGCCCCAAACCGCTTGTTTCAAACAAAGGCAGAGTGCAGTTGGACCATTCAGGTGGAGAACACACAAGAGCCACTGGTTTCCCGTTAGTTCATTGCTCCTGCAGCTGTATGTAGTACAGAAGGGCTAGGACAGACCTGTCTTCCCTGCCTCCCAGCCTTCTCTGCTACCCTTCAACATGAAAGCTGCCCCCACCGCAGCCCTGTCATACCTCATCTCAAGCTTGCTTTTCTTAAATTCCCCTCTGCCTTGTCCTTAGTATGGCAGCATAGCTCAATCCCACTCGGTAAGTCTCCACAATAATCAGCATCTTTTATCCCATGCCCAGCATCCTCAGCCAGACCCAGTGTCTGAATTTCAGGATGGGGAAAAAGGGGTATGTGTCCCTTCATCCCCACCTTGGCAGGAGGCATTGCTACATCCCTATTATCTCCTCTACAGGCAGGATCCCACCTGATGATTTCATCCTTCTCTTCCCCTTGGCTCAGTTGGCAAAACCGTCCAGGGACCCTCCTCCTTCTCCCCTCTCCGATGCACTGTGTCTGCCTCTCCTCTTTCCTGCTGCCTTTATGATTTCTCCGTTCATAGGAGTCCTGTCCCCTTCTCCCTCCAGTTCCTCTTCGAAATGATGCCTCTTTCAGTCCAGCTCTACTCCGTGTTTATGCTTCCCTTGGGAGTAGTGCTCTGCAACCCGTAGCCTCTGAGATTTCATTACACTGAAGTGGTGTGGAAGGAAAAGAGCACAGGGCTCGTCACTTGGCTGCGCCGACTCCTTTGTGTCCCTGCTATCTGTTCAGTCTCGCTGAGTGGCTGGCGATGGATCCTTTCACTGAAGCTCTGGGTTAGCAGTCAAGGGCAGGAATTATTATAATAAAACCCTCCTGTTATACTTGGTGTCCCCTCCATGTTTATTTTTAAGATGTCTGAAGACCATTAATCAACAAGTAAGTGCATGAGAACTCGGGTCACAGTGTTCCAATAATTCATAATTAGAACTAAGTGTTTAAGGCTGCGTGATCTGCCTTTTAAAAATGAGATGAAAAGATCTTTTGCCAACCATGCCATTAGAAAAAGGCTTCTGGTCCATGAAAAGAGGCGGAATCAGGAGATCTCTGAAGCATAATTTTGTAAATTGACTGCTGACGGTCATTTGTTGAGGCGGTTGTACCCCTACAACTGTAAAACAATTACTAGGAGAATTTTTTTCTTTAAGTAATTAAATACCTTTTTGCGAGATACCTTTACCCCCATTCCAATAAGAAATACTTCTGCTTCAGACACTGTTGCCTTTTGTTGCCATTTGATCTTCTTCTGGAGTTGAAGTATTATCGGGATTAAGATGAAAAGTCATAATAAAATAAATGACCTGATGACTAATGCATGCCTTGGTCCAGAAGAGCCAAAATTAGCATCCTGCCCAGCCAGGCAGGGATGGGAGGTGAGGTGAGGCTGCATCTGAAAGCACTGGATTCAGTTTTAAAAGTCAAAGGGTGTTCTGCGGCACAGGCACAGGTCTCGCCTCGTACAGGCTCCTGCAGGCAGGCAGGCTTAGTCATGCTGTAGACACAGGCATGTCTTGGATGCTGTAGTCCTGACTTATCTCCTCGTGAGCGCTGCCAACAGCCCGGTCGGCATCTGTGGGAGCAGGGGGAAGGTGTGGGGGGACCCTGGTGGCTGTGAGGAGACAGCGGTGTCGTCGAGGCCGGAGAGCGTGCTGGAAGTGGGGTGTGCGCAGCCTGGGAGACGGTGGGAGATGGTGGGGTTTAGGGGGCATGTGCAGTTGCAGGCCCAGGTCCAGCTGGGTTGATTGGCGTCCATTGCCCATTGAGGTTCCCATCCCCCCCAGCCCCAGTTTCCTATGCAGGAACCTGCTCAGGGTTAGGGACAGAAATCAAGCGAGGTAATACGGAGGTAGTCACACAAATGTGGTTTTGTGCCTATAAAATCTGCATGTTGGTGTTTGTAAAAAAATGGCAGATCAGAGTCAATGTGCATTGTCCCACAGAACAGTTTAAATGTCAAAAAATGCAGAAGTAAATTTAATAATACTTACAGCAGCAGTTGCTTCGCAGACTATTCATTTAATTGAAGAAAGACCCTCCAAAGACAAATTACGTCCCTCTTCTGCCAAAGCTTTCTCCATATTAAAAGGGATGTTAATGGTGAACCCCATGGGAAAGAGAAGAGTTAATAGCATCGGTGTTCTGTCTCAGGTTAGCAAAGAAAAAAATTCTTTGCACTCAGTTGCCATTTGTGTCCCTGCATCAAAGGTGCCTGGATGTGGACTAAGGATGTTTCGTGTTAGAAACATAGAATAAAAATGCTTCTTGTCCTGCTGCCAAACTTTTACTAAGTAATAAAAGTGAGTATCAGTAATGCTGATCAGCAAATAACCCAGCCCTTCCAAGCAGGTGCACTATTACCTAAGTTAAATCTCAAGCTGTCTAGGAGAAATCTCGGGTAAATGGGAAGAAATAAATCTCAAACATAATAGGAATTTCTTAATACTTGTCCGTCTTGGATAACGTTGTTATTAAACCCATGAAAATAGCCTTGACAGACAGTGTTATGTGCACTTTTAAAACCGTGGTAAAGTAGGACGTTTTTTAATAACTGCGTGTCGCTGCAGCTGAGGAAGGTGTGTCCTGGGTTTTGTCTACCTGTTGACTTGCCAGGAAGATGGAAGTGTGAACGTCTTCATCAGCAAGATTTGTCATTTCCTTTCTGTGGTGCTTAAGCAGAAACGTCACAAATGAAGCCAGGGGGATGTTTCTTCCTGCCTGAGGTGTCCACTAGTTCAGAGCAGTCTCTTTATAATACCCTCAGAAGGCCACAGAGGTACAATGGGTTTAAGCTGCTGTGGGAGAGGTTCAGATTAGGTACTGGTGGGGCACATAACCACGATGGTGCTGAAGGCTGGGCAGCCCGGGGAGGCAGCGAGGGGCTCCCAGGGAAGGTCGGGCGGACACCTCCGAGGCGGCAGGGCGAGCGGCAGCTGCTGGCTTCGCTTTGGGGCAGCACGGGGGGACCAGGGGACCCTGCAAAGCTCCTCCTGACCTCCACTTACCTGGTCCTCTGATACCATGCACAAATGCTCTTTGTCCTCCGCTGTGATGCCCACCGGTATCGATAAAACCTCGCATCGCTTCGTGGCATAACCGTACTCGTGGGGTAGCCACTGGCAGCACAGCGGGGATCGCAGGGATCTAGCCAAGCTGGAATTGCCAGGTGGGGTGCACAGCCCAGGACTGAAGTCTGCAGCCTGAACTGCTTACAGTGTCATTAAGCTGGCAGCGTCTTGCATGCTGCCTGCCAGGTAACAGGCTTTGGGCAGCGCCGTTTGAGATTGGATAGTCGGAGGGAGGAATACATAGATGTCAGCCCCTTATTTCAGGGTGAAAGAATCCAAGAAAAACAAAAGATCAGAATAATCATGTGCAAAATGACTGCCTTAAGAGCTCCTTACCACTGCTCAGTTGTCCTGGTTTTGGCTGGCATAGAGTTAATTTTCTGAGTTCTCAGTAGCTGGTACAGACTGGTAGCTATTTTTTTTCTACCTGACTCTGAGCAGAAAGGCTAACAGGGTGATTTCAGACTCTGTGATTAGGTATGAAAAATAAAAAGTCCTAAATTGTAAAATCTAGACATCAGGATTGAAATACCAAAGCTGGCATTGGAGTGGTCATTGATCAGCTGGGGTGCAGCCTGGCATCGCTAATCTAGATAGTCATGTCCCTGCACGGGGGGTGGCTCTTCTGGCCATCTGTGTGTGGCTTGGCCTTCCCTCAGGCTGGGGCTTTCTTGGTGTAAAGGCAGCTCTTTCAGGACCTTATGGACAGTGTAGCGTGAGTTCAGGTCAACGTGGTGAACTGAAGCCGGGAGACCGAACTGTGTACTGAAAAGCACAGAGCAAAGCAAGACCTCCCTCTAGTGTCTGGAGAGTCCTGGGAAGGGAGAAAAGGGGGAAAAACCCCCAACCCCCCAGCAGTATTTATGAGTAAAAAAGGCACAAAAGACAGTAGAATAGAAGGGCTAAAAAAAATACATAAATGGGTCATAAATGTAACCTACCGGTCGTCTTGAATTTTGAAACGAGGTTACTGGTAGGCAGGTTTCAGTGATTTGCTTTAGTAATGAATGCTATTGAATTACCTTCGTAATGGGGAAGATGCAGAAAGCGGGAACACGCTGATAGAGAGGATTTGCTAAATATAAAACTTGAGAGACTCTGGGGGGTTGAGGGCAGCACAGAAAAAGGGCCTGGGCGAGGAGTGGGGGAGACGGGCTGAGCCAAGGGGTCTGCAGGGGGTTTGAGCCCCATAACCAGAACCACTTGTGTTTCACGCTTCAGTCCGGCCACTGGGACACTGAGCCCGGGGAAGGAGCCCTAGGCTGGCGTGGCACCTCTGTAAAGCTGGGAGAACAAGGGTTAGGAATCGGTAGAACCTACTACGCAGGAGCAGGTCTTGAGCAGTAGGTTGCACGGTGTTGACGGAAAAGGTATTTTCATTTCTACTCCTGAGGCTGGGCCATGGGGCTGGAGGGCTGGCGCTGGGGGCTGGAGGGGTGCGAGTGCCTGCACAGGGCTCCGTTTCACTGCCCCGGGCAAATCTGCACGTGGAGATAAATCGCGAAGGTGAGAAGCCCACCAGGTATCGATTAAACCCCGATGTTCTGCTCGGGAGAAGGCAGCCTGAGTCTGCTAGCCCTTAGCAGAGCCTTGTGTTCCTGACAGCGGCTTTACTGCTGAAGGAGCCGGCTGAGCTGGGCTTCGGGGTTTTGCCAGAGCCGTGCCTTTGGCAAGCCCCTTTGATAGTCCCACAGCATGTTTGTGTACCCGGGCGATACCGCTCACGCAGCGCAGCTGAACCTGTGTGAATGGCAGCATAAACCCCGTAACTACATCTTTGTTGATTTTTATTTTTTTTTTTTTTTTTTTTTAAGGGAAAAGACAAATCCTTTGACTCTGACATTTACAAGAGACAGTATCTGCTCTCTGACATTTGGGCTCATAAACTGAGGTCGACCACATTTCTGTTCACTTACTCCACTGTATCAGACAAGATATGAACTGATCTGCCGACCCTTTCTCCAAACAGGAGTGCTCCTGCCCCTCGCTCCCAGCACGTCAGTTATGGAGACTGGTAGTTATGTCAGTGACGTTGAACTGAGCAGCATCAAGAAAACAAACGAGGTATTCATGAAAGTACATGGCAGCTCGGGGAACTGGCTGAGGGTCTCCTATAGCCCAGTTGTGCACCATAATGAACTTTTTTCTTTTGATGCCCCAGGTATTCAGGATTGCTGCGTGCCCTGACTCAACAGGGCCAACTCTGCACCAGCAGCCTGGGAAGGGAGGTGTGTGATGCTGGCAATGGCTGCTGGGGCTATGCAGCTGCACCCCTGGCAAGGAATTTTGGGGTAGCAGCCAAGACCACGCTGTGTGTGCGGGCAGGGGCGTTGTGTGGCGCGGGAGCTGCCGGCTCTGATGGAGGAGGCTCTCTGGGCTGCTTTACGGAGGCTAAGGATGGTGATACCGTGTTGCTGTCGCTGACGTCCAGGCATGGCTTTAAAAGGACAAGAATCAGGACAAGGTTTTCGTAACTCCTCTGAAGACAGGCCAGTTGAAGCGGCATTAACAGTGGTTTTATGTGTCTGCATTAGTCCAGCTGGGAGCGGATGAACAGAAACAATACAACCTTGCTCTGGGCGTAGTGGCCGGGTGAGTAAACGCAGGAGTAAACCACAGAGCCGAGAAATTCGAGGTTAAGATGGGAGGTGAGGCAGAGCACGAAGAGCAGAGGGTTTGCCTGATGCTCCGCACTTCCCCTTTTCTTTTAGAGGGAACTCAAATTGGCAGCATGTGCTTCAATGTAATTTCTTTTCGAAAGGAGGAGAGTGACAAAGATATGTTTAAGACGGCACAAGATACTCCTGGCCTACCGATTTTCATTAAGACAAAGAGCTCTGCTTGAAGAAGAAAGATTCTTCTTTAAGTGCTCCGTTAACTGGGCACGTATCAGGTGAGATCAGCTAGGAACACCACTGGCCTTGCCCTCAGCCTGAGCAGGGTGCAAACCAAACTCCTGGTAATCCAGGGCTTGGTCCAGCATCACTTTCTCCTTCAGCATTTGGCACCCATCTGAAGCACGGAGAGAGCAGGAGCCGCTGTGAAACGATACAGCAGTATTAACCCTGCTCTCTCCGTGCTTCAGAGGAGGCGAGGACCTGTCAGGTAACTGGCTGTGGTAATGAGCTGTACAGATTTGTTTGCTGATAATGTCTGAAGGGAAACAAAAAGCCTAGCAAGAGTGCCTTGAGACAAATACAGAAGATTGCTAGGAGCTGAAGTGCAGCGGGGCTGGTGTTAAGAGCAGGGGGCAACTAGTCCAGCCCAGCATCCTTTCTCTGTCCCTGGCCAAGGTGGGTGCCTGGGAAGAGCAGGTGGCTGGGGACAGCCTGGCGTGCCCATCCCCCGACCACACTCCCACCACCAGCGCGTCACAACCCAGACGTTTCTTGTTCACCTACGTGGCTTTAAGCAGCTAAGGCCATGCAGAGTTCCAAGTCAAGTCACGGATGACCTACTCCCCTATCAATAAGCACCTTTTTCTCTTGGGCAGGACAGAGGAGGGGAACACCACAGAGCACAAGTGTCCTTACTCGCCTTCCTGTTAGTACACAGTTTTCACGCAAAACCCCAAACCCCCGAACCCTAACATGGACCACTTTAACGTTTTTGAAGACATTAACTGTCCTGACAGAAAGAAACTAGTTGAATTGCTCTATGAATGCAAAAAGGGAAGCTTATGTAGAAACCAACAGAAAAGTACACTACTTGACTAATTTCACCAAACACTTTTAGCAAGAAAATAGCTGTCAGACCAAGAAATGCTGGTGTTGTCAGATAAGGGTTATTTGCCTGAGAACTGATTCCATCAATTTCAGTTTTATCAATGTACACAGCTGTAAAAAGAGCTTGAAAATATAGATGCCAAGTATCTCCCAAATTGACTTTGAAGTTGAGCTGGCCAGGGTGGCGGGTGTTCACCTGGTTCTTCTCACAGCCTTGTTGCTGGAGCAATGTGGAGGTCGCTGGTGTCAGGCTTCTCGAGGCCACGTGCCAGGTGGGGGGAAAACTAGTTTGTCTGATACCAGACCAAGCTGTTTGTACTAGCAAGGCTTTAAACAGCCTCTTATGGCAGGGCCTGAAAAGTTGCGATTTTGGCTAGTCTCAAGAAAAAGAGAATGGAAGACAACAGAATTCATAGTTTGTATTCTGCGTGTTGGGCATGGTAACCAAAAGTCAAGTAACACTGGGGATGGACCACACCGTCACCTTCTCAGTCAGGCATATACCACTTATCCCTAATACGCTTATTTTTGGAATCTCACTTGCTGTAGTTGACAATTAAGAGGCACAGAAGTGAGCTTTCAGGGACAGTTGAAAAATAAGAAGGGCTGACCATTGGGGGAGAAGGCAGCACATGCCATTTTCTTTTAAGCTTTATCTTTGTAAAGTACTAAAAATAATTACCATAAGAAAATGGATGTACAGGATTACTTTATGCTGATAAGAGCTCAGATTACAACGGCAGTACCGTCTCTTGTTTAGTCTTAGTCTTGTGAAAGATGCAGTCCACTTTTGTCTCATATGCTCATTTTTTTAAAATTCACTCTTTTGAACAGATGTGGATGATGAACTGAGTTGAAAAGTCACTTTGCTGGTAAGGAATCATTTTAGCTACCTGTTCCTTTAAATCCTGCTGAAGATCTGCAAGTTAGTTTAATCTGGACAGTTGTGTTCTGTGTCCTCTAAGTGCTTAATGTAATCACAACAGTTCATCAGTTAGCGTAGAGGGGACAGTGACACACAGTACAACCGTACGAGATTACCAGGGCTGAAAATACTATCATAGAACAATCCTGCAGAAAGTGAGTCTAATGGAATCTGCTCCTTTCTGCTCCTTTAAGTCCTCAAGCAGAGAGCATCTTCTTTACCATGATGTTCTGTGTAAAACGTGGATACTCCAGAAAATGCCAGAATCCCAGCCTCATCTTCCAGAAACAAGACCGCTACAGACAGACTGCCTGGAGGTGTCAGCCTCTTACTACAGAATGGCAAGTCAAGAGTAGATGGGGTTTTGGTTTGGTTTTTTTCATTTTTTTGTGCCTTTTTTTTTTTTTTTAATCAAAGCAACCTCACATCACACCCGTTCTACTTAAAAAGTAAAAACTAAAAAAAAATATAAATCACCAGTTTACTCCTCACAGATCAGAAGAGTGAGAACTAAGGCCACATTTCTGTCATTTTTGTTGCTTCTTTTTCACATCTGCTGCTTTTTCAGAAATATTTGTAGTAAAAGGTAAGTTTTAAATGATCAAAACTGCATGCTCTGCAGCCACCCCAAGAATTCAGCAGCCATAAGCACTTTCAGCCTTCTGCCTCCTCACGTGTTGTTCAGCACTTATTTTTCTTCACCACTGCAGGCTCTTAGAGGTAACACACTGTTGAATAAAACATGACCTAGCACTTCCATACCAAAGCCAAAGGAGCTCAAAGTCAGAGAAATGTAGAAACAGTATTTTCTATCTTGAGTCTTGCAATATGATGATGCTAATTATAAACAATAGTTTAATATAGAAGAGTGTGTTACAGAAACCTACTAAAAGAAGTGCGACAGGCTATTAATTGCCTGAGATTTCATCACTGCTCTATTTTCCTGAAGGCGTGTGGAGCAAATGGTACTTGACTGTAGAACTAAGAAGCGATGAAGGAAGTGATGAAGGGAGGGATAGCAGATCACTTCTTAAAAGCAGTAGGTGTGAGGCTGGCTCTGCTTAAGTAGGTCAGGTAACTATGGGGAAACATCTTTATCTACTGGCTTAATTACAAAATAGGACTATACTGGGATAAACAATTAATAGCAAGCCTCCCAGGTTATATTTTGTTAAACAGATTTAACATTAAGTGGCCACCAAATAGAAGTAAGCCCAGCTTACCTTTATTAATACCAAAATAAGAAAAAGATGGCATTCACGTTACTATTGGATATGTTGCTTTGTAGCAAAATGCAATTACAGAAATATACCAAGGTCAAAACAAACTTCTTGCTTGTATGTGAGCCAAAAAGATAGAGGCGTTCTTGTATGAGCTAGATAAAACGTGTACTTAACGATTCAAAGAAGGCTTACTAGGTACACCTTCACATTGCTCAATATTCCCCATAAATTCTAGAATTTTCAAAATGAAAGGTGGTTTGAAGTGAGTACAAATCCTGTAAATAAAGGCAGGCAGCTTGTGTACTTACAGATCGCTCCGGATGAAAATTCAGAATACAGTTTTTCACATAACTCTGAATGATGCATTGTTCCCCCAGAGCAGAGGCAAACCCCCAAGTCTCTGTCAGTCTGTCAATGAAGTCACAGATTTCACCCAAATACAGTGTTGTACTTGGTTCATGAATTACAGGGCCAGAAGCTGATGCTGGCAACTTCTGGAAAAGCAAATACAGTTCTTGAAAAACAACCCAACCAACCAAAAAAGCCCTAAACCAAGACCCTCTAAATTTCTAAGTGCTTTTAAAGATTATTTCTTATAAAAATAATGATCCAGGAAGTATTTTGTGGTAAGAATACTTTATATTTTTTTTTTACATTTTTAACACTTTACAAAAACATTCAAACACAAAAAAAATTAAATAACTTTGGAAGCAGAACAAGTCCTTCTGCCTACACACATACAACAATTCCAAGCTGTTGGCACAAAAAGTAATCGACATTCATAAAACCCTTACTACTATATCAAACATAAGTTAAGTAAATCATAGGCACTAGTTTATCAAATCCATATTTCCACACTTCTGCAGTAAATCTCTAAACACAGAGCCCCAGGATTTCCTGATATCAATAAACTGGTAATGCACAAAGGCTTTCTAGTAAACAGACAGTCTGTCTTTTCAGGAAGTCATTTGCTGTATTTCAGGGGAGAACAGCAGAGAAAAGAATCCTTATAAAAATTAAGCTGAACTTACCCACGTGATGAATTACTTAACTTAAGGAAACGTACACAACATTTTGATGCAGCAGCCATGGTAACCCCCCCAATATAGTAATTTAATAAATCAACCAAGTGTTTGATAAAATCCTCCAATTAAATTCACCTTTTTTCAATGGAGACTGCAGCATTGCTGTGTAAAATGCTGAAATGTTAAAATTTGGGCTTTAGTAAGAATACACGCATTCGATCTAGTCCTCACTTCTGCTTAATAGCGACATAGATACTAACTGACATCCGTCGTCATGCCAGCGAATGACACGAGGCTGGATTGGTGGCATGTGCTGGGCTACCAGTGCAAAGTCGTTTCTTTACCCCTGCTGAAATCTTACTGAATTATGACAGTGTATCTGATATCCTGACTTCAAAGTCTCAGCGCAGATCTTGGTCTGGAGTATGAAGTCATTCATCAACCCAAAGTTTGCTTGAGTAATTAGAGCTGCAAATTAGTCTCTGCTTCTTCCAAGTCAAGTAGTACTGCATCATGGCTTTCAATCCAGGACTATATTAATGCTGGCCTAAAATTCAAGTGCTAGAATTTCAGGGTGAGTTATCCTCGTATTGGTGGGAGTCAAAATACACCAGCAGTTCCAAACTCAGATACTAATGGGGTTGAAGGCTACCTACCATCCAATCCTACTTGTAGTGTTCGTCAGTCATTGCACAAAGGATATACCATTCACATTCTCTTACTTCATCAACTGTACACCCAAAATACTGGAAAAGCTTCAAACAAAATCTCTTCCATTTAACTAGTCCCACCCAATACAACTTCAGTTACAAATGTCTGCACGTCTTCCAAACCAGAAAACAATGGTTCAAATGCTAAATACATGAACGAGTTCTTCTGAGCAAAATGTGTTAAAAGTCAGAGCCACCAGAGGACTTTAATAGCTTGTAAACAGACATAGCAGGTTTCATACTCTGTTACCAGTGATGTAAGATACACATATGTAAAGCAAAGTACATATTTAAACACGCTTACATGGGAAATACCCTCTGTAAAAATATTTACAATTTAAAATAAACCAATTTAAGAAATGGATGAAAGTAAAAAAATAGGATACAGAAAACTCCCTCATACCATGGAACATCACCTAAATGAATATCATTTGGCATCAAGAGTCGACTCATTACCTTAAAATTTGTATGTTACAAGTGCATAGTTGTGTTTCCTTCTCCTTAATTATCAGCATTTACAGTTGCTCCAGGCTGCAAGCATAGTGGTATGGTATTAGAACAAATTAACATTACGACTTGCTCTTTCCTTTGTAAGGAAACCTGCTATAGAAAAAGTTCTCCCCAAATAGTGAGCCATGTGATAAAAATGTGGCTACAATAGCAAAGGCCATCTTTCCTGAGCCAGGAACTTTAAGGTTAGAAAGATTGTACAACTGATACTAAGCCCTTTTGGCAATCAAACATGTAAGAGCATGTAAAGCTGATAAATCAACATAGGAAAGATGCAATCTATACTATTGCATTTGTGTGTGTCTGCTACATTCAAACCTTTAACGGTAATAAAAGCCATGGCTACTACTTACTGTTCTGCCCAATCCTCCCGATTCTTTCTGAAGGACGTACGTACCACTTTCCCCATTGAGAATCTCATACAATTGTTAAAATATGTTTCACTAGCACTGTAGCAGTCTGCAATCAGAACTTTAGCTCTGATTAACATAGTCTTGTGTCAATGGTACACATTCACCAATCTTTCTGCTGAATTAAACCAGGCTGAAAATGAAGTTTTGGACAATGTAAGTTGACTGTTATCCTTGCTGTTTTTCAAGATGGGCATTTCTTTGGCATTCGTTAGGTTTTTGCCCAGACATTGGCCACTGTCATAAATGCTCATATTGACACATTTCTAGCAAGCAAGAAAAAAATCCCATAACTGATAGCAATCTAATGTCAAAGTGATTGTATGACCACCAAACATCTGATGTTAGATGTCATTAAAGTGCTGCTTTATAATCTCTGCCAGTTTGTGCTAATTAAGAGACAGAGAGGTCTGGAATTTTTACAAATCCCAAAAGTCACATCTGAACAGTTTGTATAATCAAGCTGTCTTTTAACCTGGTAAGGAAGCATCCATGAGCACTGGAATTTTGCATTAAGCTTTGCAGTTCAGTAGCAGCCATCTTTCCAACTCTCGTCTTTCACGTTGCCATAGGTTTTAGGAGTGGGTAATGATCTAAAATAAAATGAGGAATTTTTCAGTTTCATACATAACTGCTGAAGTCTCCATCTACAATATGTAAGAATTTAAATATTTTATAAATAATTGAAATATACTTCACTCATTTACTTCTCTGCAATACAGTTTAAGGTAACTACCATGTCAGAAAAGCATTTGCATAAACAGAAAACTTTTTGCTATTACACTCTGTGGCAATACAAACTTTATCTGCTGTCACCTAAAAACAGGACATTTTTTTAGTGATGTTTAAACAGGGAAATCCTTGTTCAGAGTATTACATTTTGCTTACATCAAAATCTTGACATTCACAGATCATTACTGCATTGTGTAAATAATGCACTATCTGTACATAAACTTTAAAAATAAGTGCTGTATAAGTTTAATAAGTGAAACACTTTTCTATAAGACCAGTTGTGCTGTGGACAACCACACTTTGCTACTATTAAGAACTTCCTGTCAAAAACAACTGCTTTTTATTACACAAAGTTTTGTACTAGTGACAGTGTAGTGTCAGACTGCGAAACAGTCAATACTGTGACCGTCATTTGTCCTTCCCCTGCCCAGCACTCACTGCAGAACAGAACTCTTCCACTTTGCTATTTACAGCTGGATTATCTTTTTTATGGTACTGGAGCCCAACTGTTTATCCTTCCTGTTTAAGGACATTCTTAATACTTCTCATGGATGACCACTTCCTTATGTCAGCTGGCTTCCACTTGACACCCTCAGTGAAAATCCACATTAGCATGGCATTAAGAGCACATATTCTAAACTATACATCACTCCCTTCTGCTTCTCCTGAAGACAAACTGTCTACGTAGCCTTTCCAGTTAATACTCAGTCTCTCTTGTGGTTGTTGTCCAAAACAGTCTGACATTAAGCAACTTCTACAGCTGGGTAAAAGCTGAAAATTCTGTTTTGTCCTGTGGGTTAACTACATTGATTTTTATGTTAAGTTTAGCAAATACTATGGATGCCTCCTCCATCCTCATGTGTCTTCCTTCCTAAAGTTTCTAGCTGCCCAAGGAGTGAAACTGTTCTCACCATGGTACCGCTGCTTGACCTAGCGGTTACAAGAAGAAAACAGTTCTGACTTCAGAATGTGTCACTCAGTGGTACAAATGAATTTTCACTTGCCAGCTATATTTTGGTAACTTTTTACCACATGCAGATAATTTCTGATTGCCTTCTCAGCCCAGACTAAGACACTTTATTTACTTAGCTAAGTATCCTTTGTTATTAATTTCACTTTCGCTCCTTCACCTTCACTCTCTAAATCAAGAACCTTTCTCTCTTTGTGTCCCTTCAAGAACCTTTCTCTCTTTGTGTCCCTTCAAGAACCTTTCTCTCTTTGTGTCCCTTCAAAACTATTTTGGAAACATAGGCAAATACTTCACACTGAGGTCTCCCTTTCCATTCTAAAGACCTTGAGATCATCGTAAGAATGACAGGAAGGAGCACCACAAACACACGGTGTACAAAATTAATTATGAAAACTTCAAACTAAGACTGCCTGTCATGTACTTACCTGCGAACAGGCTGTGCAAGTTTGCTACGAGGCACTGGGATGCCCCCTGCAGAAGGGGCACTGGGTCTGGGCAAACCACTCCTCATCCCTGCTGTCCCTGCCGGTCTGGTAAGAGTAGTACTGTTAATACTGCTGGCAGGGCTTGGCAAGCCTGAACTCGGGGCTGCAAGAGGCCCTGGTGAAGAACTACTGTGTGTCAGCTGTGTGGCTTCTGGAGAAGCAACTGAACCGGGTCCATGATTACTAAATGCTTTCACTGGTTGTCGGAGAGCTAGGGGAGACGGTGCTGCAGGTGAGCGGAATTTACTTGAAGAAGGTACTGGAAAACAAAACACTGAAGTTATTTTCAAGTTTAAGCTACTGAAATTAAAACCAGGAAATAACTTTATATGAATATTCAAACAATATGGAATATATAATGGAATACAGCCAATCAAGCAGCAATGAGAAACAGGAATTCAGATGTCCTCTTTGTCATGTGTTTTTGGTATCATAACTCTAATGCCTCATTTTGTTGCTACAAATATTTATTTCTCTGGATTTATAAGTAATACTAGTAAGGCTCTAACTGTTCTATCAGTCAAGTCAAAATAAAGAGAGGAGGACCTATTTGTTAAGAAGAAATTGCATTGCTTTGGAAACCTGTGAACCTAATTCCCATCCCTGAAAGAGCATGCTGAGGAATACAGTATTCTAGTGTGATACAGTCTGTAAACAGATTCTCAAAGTGATTAGTCTTCAATAATGAAATTCTGAGTGCAGAGCATCTTAATGTTTCTTTTATGCTCTTCTTTTTAACCAAATCCATTGAATCAGAATTCACCTAAAGATATGGTCATGTCCCAGATTTATTGGCTGATGGGGGGGTGTGGGGGGGTGGGGGTGGAAGATAGGGTCATGCAACCCCTAATACCAAAGAGATTAAGGTGCTGCTATGAAACCTAAACCAGACAACTGTAACAATTTATAGCCTTCCTCTTCTTACAAACATTATCTAAATTATCAGTATAAATATCTGTATTCAAATACTTTGTATCTGGGTTAGTATGTAAGGCCTTTATCTGGGATAGGTTAGTAAGCCAGAATATTCAACAGTTCTTGGATAAACACAATTCTTTTTAAGTATGAGAAATATTTTAAAATTATGCATAATGTATTACTAAACAGAATACTTAAAACTAATCCATCATCTTAAATGGAATTTCATCAGCTTTTCATACTGATTAGGGTGGGTCAGTAACAGTCAACACAGGCCATTCAAATCAATCAGGAAAATAAAACAAAATCACATTTCCAATTTGGGAAATTGCATCAACTATTCTTTCCTCCGCTAAATAAACTTTTTTTTACACAGAGACCAAAGTTACATCCTCTGACAGATGCTGTATGCAAAGTAGATGGTCCTTCACATAGCTTTCATTATCACTTTACAAGGTAGATCTACTATGAACATGTGTGAGAGAAGAGACAAGTAATACAGGAATGCGGCATCCTAAATGGGGTACAGAGGAAATGGTAGTTTTCAGGTTGTATTCTGAAGCCATTTCTTATAGGGGATGTGTAGGAAGATTAGTATGTGCCTCGTTACAGATGTGAGTTGGATTTGATTCCTTTCTGGATTATCCAAGAGGGTCTTCCCACTGACAGTGGTATCAAACACAGCATGAAGCCACTCATGGGAAAAGCTGACAAAAGAAAGGGGCAGAGATGTCAGCAATACATGATGGTTGGGAAGTAGCAGAATAACTAAAAACCCTTAAAATAAAAACCTTGGCATCAAGCCAGAGCATGGATTAAGGAAAGCATTACAGCAAAATGAGTGGTCAAGAACAGGGAAGTGCTCTTAGGAGTAAGAGACTATGTATTAGATAGTTTTGCAGTGTGACATTGCCCGTAACTTTGTGGCAATTCAGTGCAGAATTTCCACCTGATTGTACAGTGTAAACATAGGGAGCTTTTCTCACTAAACTTCTCATTAAAACACTTACTTAGAACACAAATACCGTGTCACATTAGCAACTGACCAACAGAGCAATGCCAGTGTATAAAAACTGACTACAGCTTTGGGCCTCTTATAAGCACAATGGGGAAAAGGTTTTTAGGCACAGAATAGAAGCAATGAAAAGCTGTAACTGAAGAAAGCTTGTCACATTCCCAGTGAAAGCAAGCATCCAGTAAATTACTCCTCTCCATTCTCTCCGGTTTTCTGTTGACCATATTTTACCATGCTTCCAACTCGAGTTGTCAATTCATAGACCGTTTCCTGTCAGCACAGCATTGCAGACGTTGCTGAGAGCTGCATTCATTCTTGTACATAAAGGAATGAATTGTCTTCCAGTGTTCTGGGATTTCCAAAGCAGTCCACATGATGCAATCTCTGGCAAACTGCCTAATAATTTTCCTCTACATATAAAGAATTTTGTCTTAGAGCAGTTTTGGATATTTAATAAAACTCAGTTTGGTCTATCTGTAAGACAGAATCACAAAGACTGAGGTACTGCCTTAGTTGAAGACTATTTGATAATTGTATACCCATTTGTGGTAGGTACGAAGCTGGTCCACAATTAATAAAAACACGTAAATGTGTAAGGGTACTGCTTAACAACTTCATGCAACTGCATCTCCTTAAAAAATAAACAATCAGAACCAACTACAATTAAAACATCTGGCAACAATAAAAATAAACGGCACTGTGCAGTCTTGACATTTAGATTTCCCACCTTCTCTGGATTCTGTCCTGGATTGTAGGCAGGGAGCAAGAGATCCCCACCTGGCAAAGTAGGATGCTGTGAAGCTTCAGCCTTATCTGGTTTGCACCCCAAGGCCAGCTGCTGCACTCCAACTTGAACCCAGAATCAATTCTAACGCAGTTGTTAAATTATAACCGTTGTGATGAAATGATTCAGACTGATATAAAAGAACAGATGAGGTAAAACAATGTGAATCAATAAACTGTTCTATCATCTCAGCACAGAAAAGACGTGGACCTATTGGAGCAAGTCCAGAGGAGGGGGCCACAAAAATGATCAGAGGGATGGAACACCTCCCCTGTGAGGAAAGGCTGAGAGAGGTCGGGTTGTTGAGCCTGGAGAAGAGAAGACTTCAGGGAGACCTACTGTGGACTTTCAATACTTAAAGGGGGCTAAAAGAGAGATGGGGACAAGCTTTTTAGCAGGGCCTTCTAGTGACAGGACAAGGGGTAATGGTTTTAAACTAAAAAAAGTAAATTCAGACTAGATATAAGGAAGAAATGTTTTATGATGAGGGTGGTGAGACACTGGAACAAGTCGCCCGGAGAGGTGGTAGATGCCCCATCCCTGGAAACATTCAAGGTCAGGTTGGACAGGACTCTAGGCAACCTGATTTAGTTGAAGATGTTGCTAGATAAAGCTCATTGCAGGGAGGTTGGATGACATGACCCAAACCTACGATTCCATGGTCTGACTGATACTGGATTGCTGTATAAGCCTTAACAGATCTGTTACAGTGAGGTAAAGAGTTAGTTATTTGAATGTATTTTGAACCATATTACACCAAATGGTAAGAAAGCCAACATCTGTGCCTGAAAGGTGTCAAGCTATGTAATAATCAGGATTTTAAGAAACTAAACCCGGTTGTTGCTCATCATTGTTTATTCTTTTGAAACAAGTCTTGCTTCATTACTGCATAATGCTTCCATACTCACCAGAATCTCAGTTCAGAAGCAAGAAAACCAACATATCAAGGACTATAAAATACCAAGTAACAAAAGGACATTTTGGGTCCTCATTTGCAGTGAGGAATGACAACAACTATAAACCGGAATGCGTAACTGGCAGTGCAACATGCTCGGTTCCTCATTCTCCAAGGTTTAATAAAATTTTACAAATAAACTCAAAGAGAAGCTAATTTTCTGTACATTTCCACATCTCCAGACCAGGCTGTCAACTTAGTAAGTGTTCCAGACATCCAGATGAAGGCATGACCAACACGGAAAGCTTTGCAGAGGCATCGAGATAGTGGTCTTATGCCAAAGCAGAACATTGAAAGAACTTTTCTTTATTTTGGTATGAATTACTGTGAAGACTGTTAGAGACCTCCTGTGAAGCCCTGTGAATCTATTTCAAAGTCACTGTTCTTTGCTAAAACTTTCTGTATGGAGTGAAGTTGACTCAAAAAGTTAGTGTTGTTAAACCACAGAGAAATCCAGGCATTTTGTCAGCTACTCTCAGTATCTGCATGAAGGCCTCTTACAATCCCTTAAAGAATTCTAGCATATAGGGAGCTTATGATTTGGTCTCAAGTGAAATCTCTTTAAAATGAGATTTTTTGGATCACAATGGAAACCAGGACCAACTAAGCTTAAAACTGAAATCATGAAGTTGTTTTATCTGAGTAGTGAAACTGAGGCAGGGTCACATACAAGGCTGCCAGAATTAATTAAAAATCAGTTCAAACAAATTGGATTAGAGCATCAATATATTTAATTTTCTTCTAAAAAAGAAGCCAACTTCAGCTATGAGCAAACTGGAATATTATATACAATAGTCAGTAATTCCTAAGCTTCTAATTCCTAATTCCATCTCTAAGGATGGATGATATTTTCACTTGCCTGCATATTTTTGCACAATCAAAAAAAGAACAAGGTTTACAACTTTCATTTTAAAAACTGTATTTCACAGTTTTAAAATTTCCTATCCAATGGTGCCCTAATGAATATGGATTCAGGATTCTACTTGTCTAATCCAGATTTCCTGGTTAACACTAGAAGTCACCAATTCTTAGCTTTCATCTCAAAATCCAATTTAATATTTTTTCTCCTCTATAATGCAGGGTTGGATTTTTAATGTTTAGACCAAAAAGTTAACTTTCATATAGCAAGGACCACTTGGTTAATCTTCACATGCAATTTTACTGATCTAGAATATGTGAGATTTAATGCAGGTGAATGATTATCTGAGATTTGCTGGAGCTTGATAAGGGGTTGTAAGTTAATTACCTCCTTTTGTAGATGGAGTTTGAAGAAACTGTTTGGTTTTGAAGGCAGCACGAGGCAAATTTTTCTGCCTTTGCAGAGCTGTTGAAAGACAAGAAGTATTATATATGTCTAAAAAGCTAAGAAAACTAAATTTACTGGGAATTTCAGAATTGCATCCACTTGTGAAGCATCAAGGAACAGAGTGAGCAAAACACTCAAAAAGCTGTTAGGCCTCTGGAAGTGGTGGGGTTTTTTTAAATGCTGCTTGCTCTTAATGGCAAAGAGTTAGAGAGGAGCATGTCAGAAATTTTGCAGTGCAAAATGTGCAGACTTTGTAAGAGTAAACTGCAGGGCAAAAAAGCCCAGAAAGGCAAAAAAAAACCAAAACACTACACCAAAGGGAGAAGAAGCCACCTAGCAAACATGCTACAGCAATATGAGTGCAAGATTAGAAACAAAGATGAAAATTCAATCGTCATACTTAACCCAGCAAGAAACTTTTCATTTTAAGGGAGTTTTTTAAAAAAATGTTCTAACACTACATAAAAGCATAAATCTTTGTTTAAATGTGATCATCAAATAAATTCTATTTTTCAGTTATGGAAACGTAAGAGATTTTGAGAGATGTCTGGTTTTTTTTTCCTCCTCAAAAGGGTATGCAAGATGGCTCAAAACAAAGACATAACACGAAGAATTATCAGCTGCCAGCATGTAGACAGCATGACAGAAATTGTTTTTATTGCTCCTATGTCCTGCCTTTTTTCTAGCAATGTTCAAGGGCTGATACTGCCTTGAAATGACTTCACAACCTCCCAGTTATCAAGAGAGAAGCCAATGTTCCAAGAGCTGCAGAATCTTGGCAAGGAGAGAATTACCTATTGCCAGAAGGAACGCATCGACTCAGCATATTTTCACCATAGTGTATTTAAGGAGTGAAGGACAAAAATAGTCAATGAAATAAAGCTTTGCCTACACAAAGGCTTCTTAAAATGATAATGTATGAATAAAAATCTCCGCTCACCTCAGTATATGTAGTTTTATACCAGCGTAAAACTGATTGCACTAGTAAGGCTTATTTCCATAGCGAGAAGGAAGAAAGATGGGGGAACAGCTGTGCCTAAAGATTCTGACTGAGTAAGGAAGCTCAGTAATTTATACTAATTGGTGAATATCGCTATAAAGAAGGTAGGGGAAGAACAATTGGAATCCTAATAATATTAGTCAATCCTCTTCCAAATTTGGTAGCATATAATAATTGCCATCACCTTTCCTATCCTTCCATCAGTGCAAAATTCACAATATTTTGTGAATTATAAAATACAAACTATAAATCATCATGTGGTTTACCTTCATTCTGAAAATATGACTAGGTGGTCTATTCATTTTAGTCTTAACTAAAAGCTGTCATTTTCAACAAACAGCAAAAAGGAATTAAAGTGTTTATAAACATGGTAAAATGCTGCCTATGGCTATTAAGAATAAAACCCCCTATTCCTTCTACAACTAGAATCTAATGCAAAAATCATGTGGCAAGATTCAATTTTTATTCAACTTCTGGCACATGGTCTTGCTATAAACTTTTTTTAAGGCATACCCACGAAGAGCTAATTAAGTACAGTCAAATGTTTAAAAATGAGCACAATTCCCAGGAATTTAGTGAGGCAGACCACTGGCCAGAGGGCTTCCATCCACAAGTATTCCATTATACCATTTTTTACTGAATCAGTATTTTTGTTATACCACACAAAAAGAAGAACAGCTTCTTCCTTCATATTTATGATCTTGAGTTTAGTTTGTCCTAATGCATTCAGTTAGATTTAAATATACTACCGCACATAGCACTAAGTTTCTTCCCCCATCATTATTTACGCTACTGGCAAGTCAGAGATGTGGGATGATATGGAAAGGCTTTAAAATATATGTATCTCAAATTCCTTCCTTCTCAATGGAGACTCCAGGAAACAGAGACTCAATAGCTAAACAATTCTGTGCAGTGAATCACTGAAAAGAACTTCAGGCAGTGCAATTTGAGCAATGCTGAGGAAACATGCGGTTTGAGATAAGCCTGGAGTGCATGCTTATCCACACTATTTGCTGCTCTTGAAGTGCTCCATATGCTATTACATTACCTGTCACAAATGGTGCACGCTGAATACAGGTAGTTACATTTACTTCTGATCAAGTGAACTGGAATATTTGGTTTCCTCAAAACATACACTTTCTTTCTTCTTTTACTCTGAACATGCCAAGCAGCTGGATCTTGGCAAGCAGGCTAGTTACTTTACTGATAATTTCAACAATCTACAGCTTAGCTCTTAGAAGAAGTATTATATTTAACTCTGCTTAAAGAACCATGTGCTAATAGTGCCACATAAGTAGAAAAGTATCGCACAATTCAATAGAAAGCACATAGCTCCTATGTGGAAGCCAGCCTAGAAGTTCTACGACTTTGCACTATGTGGTCTAGGACTCAAATACAGAGACTTCCCATCATTCTAACACTTTAAAGTCTAAAGATACCTATTCCTTGGAGAATGCAAGTATTACTGTATCTTCCAGTGTTTTAAGGTGAAATATTTACTGGCTTTCATATAAAAAAATTACATATAAAACCCCAACTTTCTGCATAACAGCATGGAGTATCAGATGTAAATGAAGATTCTGTTACAACTGCTATTTGATTCACTCAATCTCTTTTCAAAAAGAATTTGGATTTTTTACCACATTACAGCTAAAACTTAAAATGCCAAATGTTTTCATGTTTTACAGTTGTACATCTAAACATATTGTAAGTGTCTTCCATCTATTCTTTAAGCAAGCATGTACAATTTGCCTATGTAACCATAACAGGAATTGTCTCTTCAGAAACTTACTGGATTCCTAACTCATTTTTGAATGCCAGCAATCATAGCAAGTTCAGCATTGCAGCCACAGCAAATGTGCAAGTAAATTATGAACAGCAGATCTTTGACAAGGAGAAAAGTAGTGACCTCGGGGTGGCAAGCCAGCATCCTTGCAAAGGTAAGCTCATGCAAAACTAGCAGGTATATGAGGAAGCTTCAAATCCCAAGACCCAGAAGTCATTGCCAAGGGAAAACAAAAAATTTGCTGCAATTTAACAGTGCTTTGTGCAAGGTGGCAAAATATAAAACCAATAAAACAAAAAGTATACAATAAGGAGGACACAATTCTGGAAATTTTTATACAATGTACAGTTTTGCAGAGAATTTTTAAATCCAGACTAAGCAAAGATACTTACTCATTGACTTCATACACAAACCGTTTTACGATTGTCAATAGCAAGACTCTGACAAACATCTGTAAGAGCAGGGAAACTGTAAAAGCTAGAAATCTGGGCTCACATTTAAATGTAAGTTCATCTTAGAGTGGTTCACATTTGGGGAAAGATTCCCACAAACGGCAAGCAAATTTACCTAAAAATCGCTGTGATTCTCAATGCCTCCACAAGCTGAAAAATCTACAAATGTATAAATGTAAGTCACCATACTTTGGCTCCTTCAATGAAGAAACTCACTAAACATTGAATATTTAGACTTCTGCTGTCTGATCTTTCCCCAAAGTTTCACTGTGAATGTACTTTTAATACTGGAAATAGCTAACTAAGCTGCCCTCTGTGCTCTTCCCTTCCTAGTTCACTCAGTTCTAAAAAGCCAAATAAAATCTGTACAAATATTTACTAAAAATATTTTTTCCTTCATTTTCTTTCCAGTCATTAAAACACAAAACCAATACAGTTGGAGAGCTGCTGTCCAACTGCTCTGAGCCCTCTATAGTCTGCCTAACAGGTAACAGTCCTGCATTTGAACTACACACATGCCCTTTCAGTTGTAAATCCCACCTTCTGAGTGTGAACACTGGAAGAAGGGGACAAGGTGAAAAGTCATGCTAACTCTTTGGCTACAGCACCACACACCTGGGACTCCCTTATACAACCCTTACATCTGGTCTGAGTTACTAGAAAGACAGAAATCTTGTAGTCTTTGGCATGGTCTGTATTCCTTATTCTGTATTTAACTGTATTTGCTTGCGTTAACACAGTTTTGAGGAGACCAGTTAAGAAGGCCAACTAGGTATGCCAGTATGCCTTTACTGTTCAGTGGGTACCTTAGTTTCATTCACAAATATTATCTTACATTTCCCATCAAATATTTAGATTACTGATGAACTTTTATCACAGAAATTTTATAGTTCAAAGCTCTACACGTAATGATATTCATAATGTGTTCTTCCCTTGAAAATGTCACATAAGGTTATTAAATTCTGAAACTTGTTTTAAAATAAAATGGTCAGGAAACATTTAAACAACAGGAACTGGCAATATTGACATATAAAGAGGCAGTGAATATTTAAGTTTCATTGGCTTTGGCTTCTTTAAGGTCACCATTTTCAAGAGAGTTGTGAGATTAGCAGCGTTCTCATATCAGCAGTTTACTTTTGGACAAACCAGAAGCCATTAGCCCAGCAATGGTCTGTTTCATGGGACATAGGTTCATCCAAACTTTAAGTAACTGATACTTTAAAAAAGTAAAGAAAATCTGCAACTGAGTATGTAATTTCCAGGTGACAAAACAAATGAAGAAAAGAAATGCAAACAAAGGTTAAACTTGCATGAATGTTTTTAGATCAGGTTTCAATACTTAAAGTAGTAAACATCATCTAGGTACCTATTTTCATAACCTAGTAAATTTTTGTAGTCTGAAAATAAAATGCAACGGTATAGAGCATTATATGTTCTGTAAATCACAGAAAAGAAATGGTTTCTGAAATGTCTAACTACTTTATTTATACTCTTTACAGTACTTCTGCATGTACTTTTGGGAAACTATGAATGATACCTTAATAAGAGATCATACTTTAAGTATAATCAGTACCAGATTTTGTGGACCAAAAAGCAGGTATGATTAAAAAAAAAAAATTATCAAGATTAGCATCTCCAGTGTGGCATGCGATCTTTCTCTTGGCTGTGAAATTGGAGGACAGCTGAGTACCATCGCTTAATTCTGAAATACACACTGAAGTGTCACTAAAGGTACTTACTGGCTGAGGCTTGAGGTTGAATGCGAGGTATTCCTCCATTTGGCACTTGGAAGTTTGAGTCACTTCTGCTGTTTTTCACAGACTCAGCTTGGATGCTAGATGTCCTGGACAGGTTTGGAAGACTACGCCTTAGTTTTTCTGTACAAAATAATACAAAGATACCACAAAATGTAGCCCAATGTTGGACAAAGTTCTGGTTATGAACCCATAGTTGAACCCCAAATCTAAGTGACATAAAATGTTAGCCATATCAAACTGCACTGCCATTTAAAAGCATATCTTGTTACATTACAGTTCTTCCATTATCTTGAATTAAAGTTCTATATTATTCTCAGATCTATCACATACAAACTATTTATTAAAAAAAGCAAGAAAGTACATTTTTCACCTGTGGTGAAAAAAGTCAAGCATAAGGTATTTTGAAATTGAAACATACCTGGATTATGATTCTCAGGTTTTTGTTCTACTGTTACAGTAACCGAATCGGCAAACCTCATTTGTGGTTTTGCAGTTTACATAGTCTTTACCTAGCAAGTTATTTATAATATAGAATGTTTGCCTAAAGATTGAAAACACATAGTAATTGAGTGAATTTTTGTGACTCCCCAGTCCCATATTGGCACATTATACAACAACAGCCACCCCCTTGCAAAGAAACTCTTCATGCACAGCATTCAGCATTACTGAAGTGTCCAGTTATGCTTCATCTTTCACATACAACTTGACTATCTACTCAGCTAATACTGGTTCTTCAAGGGTTTTCTAGAATTTGTACTACTGCTCACAAAATACAAGAAAATGTCATTAAGTATTTCTCAAGTCTAATGACATTCTGTGTATCTCCAGCCCATGCAGAGCTGGGATGACAACATACTTGGGATAGAAGACTGCAGATGCCTTGTCAGGATGAGCGGCCAAGCTAATTCTGTAGAGGGATGCAGGAAAAAAGTATGCTAACCATGCACAAGCACTGAAGATGAAAACAAAAGTAAGAGTCTTCACAGGCTGACTGTTGCTACAAGTGTACTTTCTGCGCTCTGTAGTTTCCGTTGCTCTGCACTGCAGTTGGCACATTGTTGAACCCTGTCAACCAAGTTTCCCTCTAATCATTGACGAGAAAAAAGGAAAATCCCAAGCAACTCTTTTTGGCTGCTGCTGTATCAACTCTTGAATATCCAAGCAACATTCAACTGCACAAAAACCACTGCAAGAGAAGTCCTTGGAAGTGTTTCAGAAGCACATGATCATACACTCTGTTTTGATCCCACTGGTATGTGCGATACCAGCTTTTGGCAGCTTGCCTCTCATGGAGTATTTTTATTGTAGCTCATCTAGCATGCATTAAGGCTTTCGTGAAATCCCAGAAAAGAACGGAAGAGGAATTCTCAACTATGTCACAATATAATTTACTAGATTTTGTGTGATACCTCTTCCTGTATAGCTAAGATTTCCCCAAACGACTACTAAGCTAACTCTTCCAAAGGTATTCTTGAATAGCTAATTAAATTTGCAGGATTATCTTCCCCAAAAGCTGCAGCCTAGCACACTGATTTCCCTGATTAAAATTATAAAACTTCTTAGTCAATAAAATTCTGTGGCATAGACCTCTTTGCTATATTAGTGGGGGAAAAAAAATACCAACAACCCCAACCCAGAAAATAAACTGTTTAAAAATGCGTTTCTACATCATCTCTACTGCAGACATTCTGCATCCAGCTTACCTGAAAGATGAAAATAAGTAAGTTGAATTCTTAATCTCTAGACGTAAACTCTTTCCAAAGTTAAGATTTTATTTGCCAGGTAACAACTACATTTTAAAATGGGAATATGCTTGTGAAGTTTCAGCCCAGTGAAAGGAGTTTCTGCCAGACTGGTACCAGGAAAAAGTACATTCAAGAAGCAAAATCATAAGAGGATTACATCATTTTGTTCTATGCTAATATAGTGTAATTGTGTCAAGTTTACTGCAAGCTGTATTTTTTATTATACAACAGCTTTGAGGTATCTAAAACATCCAAAAAATGCATGGCTGAAGGACTAATATTTTTCAGGCTGTGGTCATACTCAAAAGGTTCGGAGTCCTGCACTGCCAGAAGAAAGCATTCAGCTACCTCACAGGCTACAAGCACTCATAAACTGCCACGTTACTCTTATCTGACCACAGCTACTTTCCCTGCATTTTATTCTGTCATCTGCAAGGCCTAACCCTATTGGTGAATGATAGTTTCCCTTGGGCTCTGCTTTATTTTAGCGCATTTGCCTGCCAAAGATAGAACTTGGTCACCATGAAAGTCAATGACACCCTGAGTGACTGGATAACATCTAAAATAAACATAAGCCTATTGACTCATCTGACTGTAAAGGCTCCCCAGCAGAACTTAAGCTTTGCCTGCTCTGCTTTTTCTTCAACAACTCAGAGATTAAACCATGATGTTACACAGGCATATAGTTTTAGCACTGCAGACTGACCAAAATCCTTTACAGAAACTATACAACTACTCGTGTAATGAATTTGAGACAGAGATTTTTACCTTCACTTTTGACATTACTAGTCTGCAAATCTGCAGGATGGCCTTGAAGTGAAAGACGAGGTTGCTGTAAACGGCTAATCATAGGTTGGGGTGACACTCTACTGTATTCTATGCTTCGAGCAGGTGATCGGGAACGAGGTGAATTCCTTGGAGATTGTTTTGGTGAAGGCCATGGAGAACTGCGAGGTGATGGTGAGAACCTGTTAACAGCAGGGTGCACTGTGTGATGTGTGCCATCTTCTTCATCTTCCAAACTCTGTGCATCAAGCTCCTGATCGCTGAATGTGCCTCGCCTTGTAGAATTGCAAGAAGAACCAGAACTACGCCGAGAAGCAGTTGCTGCATACTCTTGCCGGAGGCCTGGAAACAGTAACATTGTTTACTTGCTTCCAGCACAGAAATGGTTCAAACTAGAGACAGTGCATACCGATATCAACCTAGTGCTCACACTCAAATTTGGCTCACCTTAATTCCTTTCAGGTGAGGCATTACATTAATTCCAGATTAATAAAAAGTTATCTACCGGGTCCTAATGTCTTGAAAGAAGTAGGTGAGTTCATTCTTTCTCCTACTACAGCAATCATCAGTTTAGGTGTGTTGTGTGCTTGTTCATCTCCTCTAGCAGGCTGGATACTAGCAACACAGGCTACACCTTAATTTTGGTATCATGTAACATCCTATACCAATTACAGCAGCCACAATGAAATGTCTCTTGCAATTTGTTAGTAAATGTAATGAGAAAGCTGTGTGATAAGCTACCCCTGGAGAAACTAGAGTTGTTAGACCAGTGGTCTTTGAAGTGGGATGCATGCAAAACAATCCACTGGGGAACAGGGAAAAAATTGTACACTACTACTGTTTCTAAAATAGCATATATTTCATCTTTAGCTCATCTGTTAATTTTTATTTTTGTATACATTTGTGTACGTAATATATTAGCAGAGCAGTATGTGTATGTAATATATAAAAAATATGTATATGTTGGCCATTTGGATTTTTTTTTTCAGAGGTGTACACAATAAAGTCTGGAGGCCACCTAGTTAGACAATTGAAATTATCACCACTTTCTGCAGTCTCAGAGGGACAAAAAGACAAAACTTCAATTAAACATATAACAAAAGAGAGATAACAGGTGCTTAACTATTATTTGCCATGTTAACTTTAAATTTTGGTGATTTAAATCATGGTTTAAGCACTAATGTCAACAAGACTGGATTACATCGGGAAGGCACGTTACCTCCTGAGAAGACTAGTGGCAGGCAGTAGTCCAGTCTTAACAAGCATCCTTTTAGCATACACTATATGCTACAAATTCATATTCTCTCTAGCATCTTTTGTCCACTGTTCCTAAAGAACACTTCTGCACTGCAGCTTCCTTTCCTTATCCTGGAGGCAGAAGTCCTTAGCCAGCCTTCTCAGAACTACATTTGCATATCCATAGTAAAATATACACCACTTTTCCATTCCTGCTAAGCAAATGTTACTCTAGTTATTCAATAATAAAAAAGATCAACTGCTCCATTTTCAGGATGGAAAATACTTACTTTCTTCCTGCATCCGTGCTAAAATTTGCACGTCCGTAACATCATTTAGCTTGTAGTTAGACCCAATAGAGTCTTCATCCATCTCTGATGCACTTAATTCACTGTCCAAAGAGGACTGTGGACTTAGTGGAGGATTTCTATCTGCTGAACTTTTAAGATAACCTATAGAAAGAAAAAAAATAGGGTATGTTAACAAAAGAAAAGAAAAAGGCAAGCTGTATTTCCTTTCCCAGTAGAAGGACCACTGATCCGAAAACACGTTATGATAGAGACATTGAGTCTGGCAGACTTTTAAACATTTGACTGCGAACCTAGGCTGAAAATATAATTTACACAAGCAGAGCTTGGCCAGTACCAGGTTTCAATTGCTATGAATTTTGCACAGCTCTTACAGACAGAGCAACTGTACCATTTGTGCTTCTGTTCTTGCCTCTGCACACAACCTTGTAAGGTATGTTTGACTATATCTATCTTGACAAGAAGGACTTGCTGATCCAATCCATATTGCTTCAGTTTGGAATGCTTAAAGTAAAGTTTATCTGAAAATACTACCTGTTCTATGTAAACACCTTTGCCAAACTATAACATACGAGAAAAACTCTTCCCATTTGCTGCCTTCTGGGTGACACGCCATTGCCAGTTACATTTCATGTCTCTGTGTGGCAGGCAGATACAGCACTGTAGCACACAATGCACAGCAGAGCTACATAGATTAAAACAAAGCATGAGTAATGGCTCTGGTGAATATACTGCAGTGCAGGCTTCTCTTTACAAGTCTACTGAGAACTACAGATAGTTGGATTGTCAGTGCAATGTTTTTTCATCTTCCCTGCAAGCTAACTTGAGTTGAAGTTTATATACACTAAGCCAACCCTGATTTCAGAGTAGAGGTATGTTCAAGGCATCATTTCTCTGATGCAACGAAAGTGTCTTATGCTGCAGAATAACGGCAGAAAACATTGCCAGGAGTTAGCGTTTACACTGACGACTGCAAAGCCTCATGGAATACCTTTAATTAAAATACATGCTTCTTCCTTAGATTATATTGTTCACATCTCAGAGGTACTGAGGGACACACTGCATACCCAGTGTTCCAGTTAATAAGCAACACGGGAGTTGCAAAGACTTTACAACTACCTGTAACACATAACCTTTAAACACCTACCATGCAGTTTGCATCCCAGTCAATTACAGGCCAATTCTAGAAGCCACTTACTTATGCTGGGATTACCCCACAGAACTAACACTATGTACTTTGATCTGACCACTAATATGCATCAGTGATTTTAGGGACATGAACATCCAGAACAAACATTTTAAATCTACCTTATGCCAAAAAGTCTGTAAAAAGTGCTTCCTAAAAAGCTTAAAATACTGCACGACGCAAACATTCTACAAAAGAGGGACAAGGTTTTGGCGTCTGTCTTACTCTAGTTCAGTGTTATTGTCATCTCTTTCAGAGTCTTTGTGAAAGGAAGAGGAGGAAGAAGAAACCAGACACACACACACACTTACCTGAGGTACCAGCAGGCATGAGCTGTTTCACTAAAGCAGATTTCACTGGTGTTGAGGAGGGAGAGTTGAAACCACTGCTGTAGGGGCTACTAGTATTTGGACTATAGGAACTCGCATAACTGACTGCACTGAAAGGGCTGCTATACAAACTCTGTCTCTTGAGAGCTGTACAAAAGAGAACAAAAGCGACAAATTATACTGAAGGAGCAAATGAAAAATGAATACAATACTATATGATATCTTCAGTGTGATTTCTGTACAATTCAAGCAGAACATTTCAGTCACTGAGAAGTTTGTCAACTGATTTATTCATCTCCTAGATACAACTATACTGTGGAAGGAGTGGGAGAAGGCAAGACAAGATAGCGACAGATGTTTTCCTTGTAAAAATCAGATCCAAGATCACTATAACTGATCTCTTCAAGATGTTCAGTGTAGGCGTTGGGAAGGAGGAACGAAGCAACTCAAAAGACACTAGTAGCAAAGCTATGCTAACATACACCCTATGCACAATTATGTACAAACCAGAGCACACTATTAAGTCTAGTTCTCCAGAGTTCACAGACCTGTCTAGGTCACACAATACTTCAACAGTAACTCCAAGACAGGCACCACAGAACTGGGCAATACCACCTACAAAATTCCCCAAAGCATATGCTAAAATGAAAACCATTAAACATGGCAAATGCTTCGTGTTTGTACTTCTGGGTACCGTGAACCTACAGGGCACAATAAAGCAAACTGACTGTAAGATTATTCCCTTCTGTATACCTCCTGCTCTAATGCTTTGGGATTTCTAGGTCCATGGGCTTCAAACCCACATACAATACAAGAGCTAAAACGGGGTATTTTCCTTTGCTATTTATTGTAAATATTTCTATGCTAAATTTTCAGATTACATGGCAAACAGTTTCAGTATGATACTGCAATTCCCCTAGTTGCCAGTGTATGATTTGTACAGTTATTTACATGACTATTCTGTTCAGAAATTTACACTTCATTTTAATATAATAGAAAATGAAACTTCAGTGGGGGAAGTGGGAACCAAAGGAAATTTGGTCACTTTTGGTAAAATTAGTTCCTTCATTACTGGAAATATTTTATGCCAAACAGAACTAACTGTATTTTAACAAAGAACAAATTAGGATTGCAAGACATTAAACTGAAAGCTAGAGATCCCAACCTTATTATGTGTAAACCTAGATTAGATTTAAGTTGCAGCCCACCTAGCTGCTAGAAACTAAACTAAGGCACAACAGTATTGAAAGTATGCATATATATTATAAACTGACAAGAACAGGCCAGGCAAACGTACGGCCATACACTCAAGCTGTTCCAAAGAAAAAAAGCAGAGATGTAGCTATTCAAAGAATATTGTGTGACATTTAATACTGAAAAGGGCTTCAACTAGTGTAGTAGTAATTAGGCTACCAGTAGTAGCGCACAAAAAAAGGGGAAGGAACTAAAATAATGTGTTTATTAAAAATGCTTTTAATTGGTGTAAGTTGTTGGGGGGAGGGTTTAGGTTGTTGCAGGTTGTTTTGTTTGTTTGGTGGTGGTGCCTTTTTTTTTTTTTTTTTAAACACTTACACATTACAAGAAGCCAAAAGAGACTACAGTTGCATGAAATGCTGCTTTCAGGAGGAAAGCCTGCTTCAGCTCCTCCTCCCACTCCACTTCACTATTTGTCACTACCTCCTCAGTTGTTCAGTACAAGCAATGGCAGGGCTGCACTATTATCTAGCCTATTAAAGTGGATTTAGGTTAAAAACATCTACAGTGTTCAGTATTTTAACTAACTGTATCAGTGAACTAGTTTAGTAAGGCCCAAAAAAACTTTATCATCTATATGGACGGCACAATGCAGCACAAAGGCAGAAGCAGCAGAAATGGAAAGTTGACTTTGCAGCAGATTCTTTATGTAAAGGACCTCATGTGAAGATCCCTTCTGGAGTCGAAACTGATTAATGTTACTAGTGTTTTCATTAGAGTGAAAAGACAGTCATAGATAGAGGATGGAAAGTTTATATTCCACCTTTCACTGCAAGTCTTAAGTGACATGCACTGATTTCAGCAAGTAGTGAATTCAATGAATTCCAGCAAGTATTCTTGTATTCTAGTTTGAGTGACTGAAGGGAAAACTCCATTTTATTACAAAGCTCAGCTAGCAAAACCAGTAATTACAAGCTGGTTGTATTCTAGTTGACTTTGAGAAACTCCTTTGACAGTAAGTTGTTCTAGCTTTCACACAGGAACCCCAAAGCATCTATTACAACCAAATCTTTGTTGTCATGCCAAAAAAAATTACTTTTCATCTCCAGCTGAAAATGACAGTAAAAACCCTTAAAATATAAGTCTGCATGAGTTTGCTGTTTCATACTTACTACAATTATTTTAAAATATTAACCCCAAATTAGAAAACAATTGCGCTACTGTATAACATTAAAAACAGGCTTTTTGTACGTATCCATAATGATACAAAACATATGATCACATACAGATTTCTTTAGATGAAAGAAAGCATACTTCTGTTACATATAAAAAGTATGCTTTGGAACATAACGACACTTTGTATGGTACAGCAGTATTCATGCTAGCTAACATGAACTTCTGCATTCCTTAGCACTGTGTATTTCCCAAAGAAAAAAAGCTGGATTCAAAACATTTTTCTGGCCTAGAATTTCTAAAGTTTTTCCAACAGAGATTTCTGCAACTTAGGAAGATATTAGTATTTTTACAACTAGAGACAGGGTTTTTATTAGGAGTGTCAGACAACATTAGTAAGACTTAACTCATTTTAACATTAAAATCATGCTATATTCGATGAAACATTGGCTTACGCAAGATTACACAGTAGCTTTCAAAACATCAGAGGGGAGGGTTAACGCTCAACGTTTTTATTTTAAGTTTTCTTTTATAGCATTCAGAAACAGTATATACCATCTAATTTATTTTAGTCAACATTTTATTAAATTGGTCTTGAATCTCTCTTTTGCTCTAGAGAATAGGAAAATTTGAGTGCAAAACACTCATGCTTAGGTAGTTTAGAAGATCTACCGTATGAACCCAGTGCAGTTTTTCCAGCTAGAGCACTGATATTTTTTGTTACGATTAATTGACAAATTTATTCTAATAGTCCCTGTAGTAATTAAAAATAATCATTAGCAAAGTCTATCACTGAGACCAAAGTTAACTAAATTTGGTTTTGAACAAGCTCAATGCTTGACTGAAAAGTCAAGCTCACTCAGCATGGAAAATTTGAGGTTTTAACACATACAGCCACACAGTTCTCCTACCAGCTATAAAAATGCTGCCTCAGTAAGAACAGCACTACAACCAAAGTTACTCTTTTCTAATTCTATGCAACTACATCTTAAGAAAGCATCACTTTGAGAAATTCTTCTGCCTAGTACTTCTCTGCTCCTGCAGCTGCTTTCTTGATGTGCTCTACCCCATATGATTTTAGACCACCACATGGAAGAAGCCGTGGTTTCCAGACAACATGAAATGCGCTCTTGCACTTTTCACCAGGGACTTGAAGCTAAGAGAGGTCTTTGCACCAGAATATACCTGAAGTTCCCTCTAGTCTGAATATGCTTCTAACACTGAACCGAACCTGCCCAGCAATTGTAAACATGAGCTAACTAGGGCCAAGGCACTGTGCATCCTGCATTCTCAGTAACCACCCACAGTCACACAGAACTGAAAGCTATTCTTCAGTCCTTCATTATCACGCAATGGAAAAGGTTACTTTTTAAGAAGGAAGAGGAAAAGGCAGAATACAAGCATGTATTTGAGACTGAGAAACAGCAGAAAGATGTTACATTAGAAAGACATTACAACAGCAACTGACAAAGAGAAAATAGTCAAGGCAAAAGAAACATCAACAAGGACTCAGGAGGGAAAGTAACAGTAGTATAAAAAGCCTTTCACTGAGACTGGAACTGAAATTGACAAACTGAACCAGTAACTAGTAATAGGTTATGCGATGCGTCCATGAGGTACAAGCACTATGTATTTTACTATGTAAAATACAAACCTCAAGATATTCTAGAAGTTGCAGGGTAGGAAACAGACAGAAGGTTACAAGTGGCAGGACTTGCCTTAGCCAGTGGAGCTTCCTGCTACCCTATAGCTGTAAATAGGCTGGTTGTTCTAAAGAACAATTTTCTTTTTGTTACAAATTCATTCTTCCATGCAATCTGCTCCAACCAGCAGTATTAGTGCCCATCTCTTGTACCACTATTTTTTCCTATTATTACTATAGATGAATTTTGGTATTCTTGCAAGTTATCACTGCCAGAGGCAGATTCTCAGGTCTATGGAAAAAAAAAAACCCCAAATAGGTAGAGTTGCCTAGACACATCATTTGAATAACCAAACTTTCAAGTTTGTCCATTTCATAGGGAAGCTTCCTGCCATTCTACTTCAACTACAACTGAATTTTTAAAGATATGCTAAAAGGTAACAGAATTTGTGGTACTTCTGGAAGATTCAAAACAACTCCGTTTTGAAAAGAAGTTAAAATGAAGAGAATTGTTCATGCTTAACCTAACTGCTATCCAGTGCTAAATACAGAGTAGTATTCAGATTACCAAACTTGTATCATCATTCATAAATCCTTGTGATCTAGGTACTTTTCACTGTTTAGAATTTCAATCTTTTGCCTGTAGCAAGCTACGCGTCATATTAACTGTTCAGAAAAATAATCAGAGACATTTGTCAAGACAGCATACACAAAGCACAAGAAACTGGGGAAGATGAAAGGTGACTCATACTCAAGGCACTTCCATCATTATGCCCACAATTTTTCTAAGAATAAGAAATGGACTCTTCATGTGATCTACCAGCAATGTTTTCAAATTTTATTACGAATGCTTTTAGTACAAACCAGAAGAAAGACTGAATTGCTCCAGAAAAAAAATCCAAGAAGAGGAGAAAAAGTTACAGTCAAACTCAGCACAAAGTTTATGTATAACCATGTAAAGGAGCTGGTAGTTCAGAACACTCCTGGAACTGCACGTTTGCATATTCTTAGCTCAAATCCAGCCATTCTGCTAATTCCTGAAGATAAGTTTTAAAAAAACAGATCACACACAGTGCAAAACTGCAAAAAGATGGAAATACAGGGAGAGAACATATTAATAGCACAAAATAAAGTTATATCTCAGCATAACATTTTTAAAAAGGCTTTAAGAAAGAAATTAAAATAAAGCAAGAAACCAGCCAGCCAGAGATTTCTAATCTGCCCTTCAGCATTTAGCTGCTGGTTTGACATCAAAAAGACTGGGAATAAAAGGGTGAAGAATGTGGGCTGAATTTCATCCTCACAGGGCGAAATACTCAGTTCTTCTCCAGTTTTGAATATAACAGACTAATTTGTATCAAGGAAGAATCACAAACTTTTTTTTAATCTGGCTGCAATAAGATCTTAAGTTACTGGGGATGGGAGGAAATCAATATTACCTCCCCAAAGTATTCAAGAACTTCAGCCTCTATTTCCTTAGATGAAATAAAATAGCTCATCTAGCAGAAAACTTAAGTCCTGTGTTAGCATGCTGACAAGCACCTAATTACAGTAGTTTAACACAGGCTTCTATTTCAAAAGACAGACACGAAAACCTTCAAGTTAAGGGCACTGTTTCTTTCTGAGAACTTCTGACCAAATTGTAGCTATGTAGGTAGTATAAACTCTGAAATCATGACTGATGGTCTAATGCTTCCTTTCATTTTATTCATACAGTCCAGAAAGTGAGTAGAATGAATTACTGTTTGCAAACCATAATGAAAACCTAAGAAAGAATTAACTGCTGCATCTCACCCTCTTATCTCATAACTATCAACTAATTCTGATTCTGTTTCAGAATAAATATGTACAACTTAGTGGCGTTAGTATGCAGGAACTCACCTGACATTGTCTGTTCCAGCCTGTGGATCAGTGACTTCTTCGCACATTCAACATCAGGACTTGGGTAATCCAACACCTGCCTGCACCAAACTAATGGACTGACACATTTTTGCACTGGAGTGAGTTTCTTCTTTGGGGACATATATAACCTGAAAAGGGGGAAAAGAAAATAAAAGTCTATGCAGACAGACAAAATGAGCATAAGATCAGGCATGTAACAAAATACCACATACTACGCCATTCATATTTTTATAGTGTATCTACAGTACAATCCCAAAACATAAAGAAAGCACAAGTTTTACCTTTAACTATTTTGGATACAGTATAATACTGATAGCATATGGCTATCTGAGAACTTCTGGCAAGAAGTGATGCCAGGGAAAAAAAAAAAAAAAAAAAAAGTCTTCACTTTTCAAACATTAACTATATGGACAATTTCACTATGACACTTAAGTGTACAAATCCAGATTGGTATTTTCAGATTTAAGTAACATTCATCTGAAAGAAGGAAATAAAGCACTACGCAATATGCAACTGTTGTTTTCTTAAACAAAAAGATGTAGCAAGTAATAAGCACCTTAACAGCCAAGGAACAGCACTAACGTACATAGAACACAACTACCATCTCAGCAGCCTTGAACAATAAACATTTTATATTTATTTATAATTTGTTTCCTAGCACCTGATCCTTTAGTTTTCCTCTGAACACGGAACAAAGAGACTATCTCTGTCCTAAAGGATCTCAAGCGTTAAAAACAAGGAACAAGAGATAATGCACAGAGGGAAACAATGAGATCATATTGTTCTGCAGGACATGCTGAGGCCTTTGCCTGTCAGCATCTCCATTCATTTATTTTAACATCAGCATTCCACGACTGAAGGAAGAAGTATTCCAGTTTAAAGGCTCTAGAAATTTAGCTGAAAATTTCTCCTCCCTCAACAAACAGATTGAAGTCATGAACAATCACACTCTCAAAATAGGGATATTTAAGCTTTATCTTTGGGCTAGAACCAAACTTGGAAATGTGGTTCAACAAAAGACAACAGTGAACTACAAGATCTTACAGCTCTAACTAGAGCTTACACATATGTAGAAACAGTTAAACGAGTGTTTCTTCTAGGAATTATGACAGACTTCATACTCCATGTGAATATGGTTGTATGCCACACACTGTAACTTAGGAACATTTGACAGCCTGATCAGTCACGCTTCCACACAAAACAGACAGGAAAAATTCTTGTTTCCTTTATGCCAATGACATTAGCAACACCAGTTATTTCCCACAGCTTCTCTCTTTACAAGATTATTAGCTGATCCTTCCTCTGTAATTCCAGAACTTGAACTCAGTTTGTTTTATAAACAGCTTTAAAAGTTTTTTTTTTAATTACTACCCTTCAAGGTCACTTCTTACAAAAGCTTCTCAAGAAGTAGGCTTATAAACCACTGCAAATATCGCACCCAAAACACCACTTTGTTTCGAGCATGCCTGAAACACTCTTCCTTCAAACACTGAAATTAGAAAGCTACGTTTGCAAATGCAGGAGAAAGGATTTTCATTAGCTACCAGGTTTTCAAATGTGACAATGCAAATAGCCACTGCCACATACTACAGTGCATGTGGCTTACGATCTGGCCAGTACCATGCTGGTTGTTAAAAATGATTTTGTAGAAACCCTTAACAATCTTCACAGGCACTCTGCCCACAAGAAAAGCTAAGAGCCCATCACATATTTATAGCCCTAAAGATCCTTAGAAAGCACAAGGATCACTCAATTTTTACAGTAAATTACACAAACTGCTGTACTTCCTGTGATTATCTCCATATAGTTAAAAGTAACGTGTAACATTTACTAGCTCTCCAACACTTCAAATTTACTGTCATCTTAGCATTCACGTGCCTGTTCTCTTTTCTGTCCTAAGGTATGTTTACACACTACAAACATGTCAAAGGCAACTTTTGTGCTCTACAGGCTAGACTCACTCCTAGGAAGTATGCTCTCCGGATAGCTGGCATGCTTTGCTGTGTTTGAGAAGTTCCATGCGCATTTGAAGTGTTTACAGTGATACTCGGTATAACAAACAAGAAATTAAAGTGCATGTCCTCTTTGACAGACACACAAAAAGGATATATTCACCCAACCTAGAAGACCAATTAAAAATGCTACCTGATATTTTAAGCTCCAACACTTTTTTCTGCAATTTCCAATTATTGCATTTGTTTCACAAGTAGTTTATTTGCTGAAGCAATCCAGGCTCACACTGTTCCCGCTTCTCCATCTCCCTTTCTAACCAAACATACTGCAGATTCTCCCACCTCTTTCCAGTTAACTGTTTCTCATTTAACAGCTGTTGTTTCACACCTTACATTTCAAGAAAAGACAGAACTCCAGAATATACATATTTCATACAACTGCACTACTTCATGACAAACACATGTACGTTATGCAGTAACACAATGGCTTTTTCAGAACAGTTTCTTGCACATCATGCAGTTATGAATTCTCATTATTTTAAAGCAGTGATTCTAATTTCACATCTGGCAGAACAGCCAATCTCAAATTTTGAAATTGGCTTTTAGTTGCTTTGCTTAATTCGGATTAAAACAAAAATAAGACCAAGGGCAAGGTTAAGAATCAAAGTGATGTTTCCACTACTACTTCCTCGCTTCCCAACAGCTAGAAGGGAACAAAAAGAACAGAAAGGAGCCTATGAAACACGTGCAAACAAATTCACATAGGTAAGTGATCTTTGTCAAACTATTAACTCAAAAGATACAGGCCCTCCTTAGCTGAAGACTCTTTCCCATTTGTACCTGTTAATGCATTCCACAGCAATGCAACAGCACTGATTGGCAGCACAGCAACTTCAAGATTAAAGATCATACATAATAAATCACCTTCTCAAAAGAGGAAGTTGAAAACTATTAAGGAAGCTGACAGCTTACAGTTACCACCCCTACTACAAATGTTAGCTAGAAATCTACACTTCAATTTCTCCACAAGAGAGAAAAGACTAATTCAGTGACACAAGGTCAAATAAAAGAAAATGGTATATAAAAAGAAGCTCAGGAGCTCTGATCTATTTTGAAACAGCATTAAGAAGCCCAGACACCGTGATTGCACTGCACACAGTAATACCCCCCTTCCTTCAGCTGTCACGAATCAACTATGCCACAGCAGCGCCAATCTGGAGTTGAAAGCAGCCAGGGGCTCTACTGACTAGTTCCAGGAAGAGCCAGCACAGAAAGGGAGAGCTTTCGACTACTGTCACTACAGGCATGGTGTTACCCTGGAACATCAGCCAAACGGGGCAAGCTATAGCACATTGCACTGGGACACAGCCCAGTCAGAAAAACACTGAGGTAGAAAGAGTATCTACGTAGGGATTACCTCACCTGAGGAACACCTCCCAGTACATTAAAATACAAGAGGCTAGTTGCCACTAGCATGAAACCAGAAGCCAAGATTCTAATCAGGAAGAGTCTTTTTGTATCAAAATCCTTCCACTGCACGGTACAATAAGGGGAAAACATGCAGATGAACATGAAGTCACAGATCTGAATTAGAAAGATGGCAGCAAGTGGAAGGAACCCGAGTTAGAGCTTGTTTAATTTAGGTACATTAAGTGGAAAATAGCAAGTACAATAGCAGCAATGAAGTAAGAGAATGGACAAAACATTATGCAGGCAAAAGCAGGATCAAGAAAGCAAAGTGAAGAGCTGAAGAGCAGATTGCGGGGGGGGGGGGGGGGGGGGGGGGGGGAGGAATGTAACAACAGATCAGTATCAGTAAGAAATTCCCCTAAAATACAGAAGGGAAATTCCACAACAAAAAGCTACTAAAATTAAATAAATCAGGATACAATAATACTGGGCAGTCTTGAAAACAGACAATTTAGAACACAAGTGTCAATTTAAACTCTTTTAGATCGATCTAAAACTTTGAGGAGATCCTATTTGGAGCAGTTCAAGTTAAAATTTAAGATGGATTTTGAATACACAGCTACAGGTCAAGATTTGAGAAGAATCTCTGGTTGTAAAGAAAAAATAATCCCAAAACACAAGTGACACTGCTGCACATGTCTGGCCCACAGATTTCCTCTTGCCTCCTCCCCCACCCCTGCAAAGTTCCTATCCTGCAGTTGTAACTGACAGACACGTTGCTCAGCCTGTAATTACAGATTTAACGAAGTGCTTCCTGGTTCCGAGATGCACAAGTTACAGCAAACTCCAGGTCACCCAAAAATAAGATAGGAATACAACAAAAATGCTTTGACAATCTCATTAAACCTTCAGCAGCACATCTGAACTACATGATGTGATTTTCAAGTAGAATTGAGGGGATTCACAAAGGCTGCAAAATGCAATTGGGAACAAACAACTACCTTCCTGTCACCAGCAATTCAAGGTAGTTAACCGTGCCCTGGCTAGTTGCTGGAAATTATAGTCATTATTCACTTCCTCATCTCAAAAGAACATACTGCTGTCTGAAAGGGATGTAGCATGGGAAACAGGGCCTTCAAAAGCTTTAAAGACTACTGTAACAACATCATGTAGCTTCCCTATAACTATTAACACTAACTCTGTATAACTGTGCACCAAGAAGCTTTTCAGAATTAATTTGTTAGAGCATATATGCTCTAACGTTGTATTGTTAATACTTAAATAGAACAGAGAACAGTTGAGAAATTTTGTACCCTACTATACGTGTTCCAAAATAAAATTCTGCTTAATGCCTAGGCTCTACCAACACCTACAAGAATTAGAAATGTGAATCATGTCGAAACAGACATGATTATGAAGTAAATTTCAGGAATACCATTAAGGCAATAAAGGAATTTCGTATCAAAGCTTTCAGGACATCCAAGTATCAACCATGTTTAAAAGTCATAAGTATCACACAAGAAGCTAAAAATGGAAAAAAGTTCTTCCACAGGACTCTTCCTCCAGTCCTCAAATACGTTTCACAACAAACATGGGTATCTCAAAGACAAAGTCAAATGGAATATTATTTGACATAAGTAGTTTCACTTGAAAAACTAGTAACTTCTGCAATCCGTAGTTCTCCCACATTTCTTTTCACATTATCTTCCTAGTTTGAGGAGACGTTATCTGAAATTGGTTAAAACCCAGCAACTTTAAATCTGATTGACATTTAATCCACCACAAAATGAAAAGCATCAATTTCTCTTTTACTTAGGTCACAGGGCAGCAATTGATCAGAAGCTGTCCAGTTTCCAAGAAACCTAAACCACATTAATACAATGAAATTTCAGCTGTTGAACAGGAAATACTACAATGTAATTACAGCAGTGGGATTTCATTCAGGTACGGCTCTATCCTAGAACACTCACCCTATACTTCACTAGCTCACTATGGCAAACTTTAGGGTTCCAAAACAATGTTGGTGCTCAAGGGACATCAGGCAACATGAGACGAAAGACAACCATTACAGATGACAATCAAATTTTCATCCTCTATATTTCAGAACAGCCACTTAGCCATCTAACCAGAATGGATGGCCAGAACAGAAGCCTAAACTACTACAAATAGGTGCCAATTTAATAGAAATAGCTGCTGAGTGAGTGCGTTTAATAGGAAAAGTACGTGCCTTCTGCTTTAACAGGATACACAACCAATCTGACTTCTTAAAAAACACTGAAAATGTTACTTTGAACTATTAAGATTATATACAACCCACCAATAATTTCAATTTAAACACACAAGTTAACTGCCTTCTGTTTGTAAATTAAGTCAGTCAGCTGTTAGCTATTTCAGCCGCATCAAGGAGAAAACATTCATAAGCACTAGGGTAGCTTTTCTAGTACTGTCATTTAAAGAAGACACAACTGTTCTGAAGCTTGCTGAGCAATTACACTTACAAAATAGATATGCAGCAAGTTCTATACTATTTTATGCATGCACTGCACATACATTTTGAAGAATAAAAGCACTGTTTCACTCACATTCAAAAGAAAGCTTCTCGGAAAGCTTAGATAAGTGACCATGTAACAAGTTACCACAAAGCAAGTTACAGCAGATTCACAACACATTAACTAATCTACAGTAATTAGCCACGTGTGCACATTTATTCTGCAATAAACTCAAGACAGCTCACTTAAAAAGAAGCATAGCAAGTCACCTTGCGTACTGTTACCAAGTTGTCTCAAACGTGCAACACATCCACACCCAACCTAACCAAGCAAGTCAGGCAAGGAGTGGTACACCATATCCCAACTCTGAAGATTTCTCCACTCTGGTCCCCTCTCCTACCCTTTCGTCTTTTTAATTAACTTTAAAAGACCTGTTCAGATTTACATTTTTTCAATTGTCAATTTGATCCAAACTGGTTCAAAAACAGCTAAATAGAAACACCCACAGAACAGATTACCAAAGTCAATGGTAACTTCTTGAGGAAGTAATTAGCAGGTCTAAAGCAAAGTCTCCATGAACTAGGTACAGCTCAGTACTGTGTCCATGTGCGTATGTGCCTGCTTGCAACCTTCAGTACCCTATTAGGAAGCAAGCTGCAGCACATTAAACAGGATTCAGAAGCATATGGCCAAGAACTCCATCTAAATTCACCGAAATATTTTTAGTAATTTACCATATGATTTGAAGATTGTCTCATGTGCTAAACTGTTCAAAACTGAAAACATACCTGGATTTAACTAACCACAGCGAAGAAAAACATGGAGTCCCAAAGTTCATTAATACTGCAATGCTGTTTTAATAGCTAATGCTGCTGCTAAAGCAGCAGTATCAAAGTTTTTTTCACTTGTTCGTGATTTAGGCTAGTACTACCTTCTCCTTTCATTTTTCACTTTACACTTCTGCCTTGTGTAAACTTATCTAAAAGCATTTAAAGAATTAAAACCTAAAAATGAGCTGAACAACTCCAAAATGTAGATTTAGAAAAAAACATCACATTTCCATATCAATTTCAGTCACAGTATCAACTGATCTAAAATTCATAGCTAAACTTCACAGGCACTAGTCTTGTGTGAGCATTAAGTGTAAAGCAATATAATTTTAGCAGTGAAGAAAACTATTTCTTCTGCTATTACAAGGCTGCAGACAATTTCATAATGAGGTATATGAATACATGGACTGAAAAAATGCCTGTATTACAGAAAGCAGAGAGAACAGAGATAACCAGCACCCTGCATCATCTATTATTTCCCAGAGCAAGGTCCTTCTGAAATCAAAAGTAAAGACAATTCTAAGCTTCTCCACATAGACAATCAAAACAGGCAAGATGAATCAATTTTTTATGCACAAACTATGATTTACATTTCATTTGTTTCTGTATTAGATTTCCTCAGCTGGTAAGTCATCTTTGATTTCTACAGTGATATAATCCTATAGTTTAAACAGGGTTCTGCATTAAGCAGTAGCGATCCAAATCCGTTCGAACCTGAAAGAGTCCACATGAGGTTTAAATTTTGAGTGACCCTGCATTACTGAAGCCTCAAGAGCAGGATCTTTATGAAACAGTTTAAGAGAAATCCACTTAACTCACATCCATCCCTCCTCTTTTCACAGGCTTGTTTCTTTTTGACTGCTCCACTAGGCCTCTGAAAATTTCCAACCTCATTTACAGCAATAGCCTCCATTCATCAAATGCACAAATACAAAGTCATAAGAAAAATCAAAGTCTTCTTAAGAAAAAAAAATGGATTTAGATATCTAGTGCCTCAACAGTTGCATTAAACTGTGTTAAGAAATTCCAGGAGCTTGATTTCCATTTTAATAGGGTAATTTGGAAAAAAAAATCATCAATCTAGTCAAATCATATTTAATCATTACATGTATACTAAACTATACCACGAAAAGACAGCTTTTTAATTACATATGTATTTCTTGATATGCATGAGAATAAGTAAATTTTAACAACTGCTCTTTTCTAGGTCTACACTTTTGTATACCAATCATTGTCCCATATCTGAGATTGAAAATTAGTATCATAGTTCCTAAAATATTAGGAAGGGAATACAGGCACGTAATAGACTGCATTTAAGTTATGATGTCTTTTAAGGACCGGAACTTGCATAGAAACATGACTGAAGCCACAGTAACGACATAAGCAATGTGCCAAACACCTCACAACGGCAAGAGCAGCAGTCAGCAAACTATGCCACCTGCCCCATGTGCATCCAGAATTGCATATATAAAACCACAGTATTTACACCCTCACTGTCACAGTATGCTGTTGTGACATTAACTTTCATTGAAGAGATGCATTATGTTGTCCATGACTTAGGATTAATATATAAAATGATAACATCTATTGTCACTAGAGTTCATGACATCCACAAATTTGCCATCCCACTCCAAGCTTACTGTGCAAATTTAGTCTATTCTACTTCCCTCAAGTGCTATACACCAATAGATTACAAGACATAAACTGAGAAATTAGAGTAGCTGCCTTGCGCATACTCATCATCTGGAAAATGATGCCTTGTGTTAATTTAGTAAACTCATGTTGGATGAGAATAAACTTATGCTCTCATACTTCTCCAGTGGATCAGGCTGGATGTCAGTCAAATGACTTCTCCAAGAAAGTGCATATGCTGTCTCCTCCCTGAGCAACTAAAACATTGGTCATCCATGGAATCATTCCAGGTTTTTAAAAGGTGTTTCTAACTCTTAAAGGCATTTGTTTGTTTTGGCTTTTTAATTTGCCTGTACGTTCACTCCCAAAGACCTTTGTAGGTGAACCTATAACCAGTTCTGTCCCAAGCCAGACTGCTTTTGTTACTTTTCCTCCCTGTACACGCTTCCCTTGCATTTATCTGTTGACACTGTGCTCCTCCCCACTATTCCTCCTGCATTTAACAGTCATAGGAAGCATCAAAAAGACAGCATCATGTTTAGAGAAGGCAAACTGAATCTCAGTAGAAGCTCATCCAAATATAATAAGAGCAAGGTGAACGGCCATCCGCAGGTGTTTCTGCTGGAGCAGCAGGGTAAGTAGTCCACTTAAAAAGAGAGGAACACTTAGGGTAAACCGTGGTCCTACACAGCAGTAACTGAAAACACCTAAGGACAACACATTTGCGAGATGAAAGAGTATGTTACATTCCCTGTCTTCACAGCTGAAAGAAATCAAGAACTTAAAATATATTAAGAAGTATAATAGTACTTGCGGGCTAATACTGCGCTACCCCAGAAATTTCCCACAAGTTTCTCAATGCCTCCACACCACCCGAACTTGCGAAAACACTGACAATTGATTCCCTGGCAGAACGCGAGCCTGCTTTGGTGGCCAAGTGACCCGACGCAATACTCTCACGGCGGCCGAACAAAAGCACAGAGCTGCAGGCCGCCAGGGAGGCGCGAAGCGATGTGCGGAACCAAAGCTGCCCTCCCCGGCAGGCTGCGGCGCCTCTCGGGGGGCGAACCCCTCCAGACTGCCCGGGGGCGAGGCTGCCGCCCCGCACAAAGCCCCGAGCCACCTCCGGCACCAGGCGCGTCCGGAAACGGTCCCTGCCTCCCGGGGACGGCGCGGCAACGGGAGGACGGTGCCTTCCCCCGTCTGCCGGCGGCGGGGGACGGCGGCGAGGGGCTCCCCCACCCCTTCCCCACCCCGGCCGCCTCCTCACCAGCCGGTCTCGTCCTCGTCGCAGCCGGCCAACAGCTCCAGGTCCTCCGGCCTGAGCAGCGCCGCGTCGTCCAGGAGGCCGCTGCCCTCCTCGCCGGCCGCGCCGCCGCCGGGCTCGTCGGGGGGCGGCCGCCGGGCGGCGGCCCTGGGGCTGAGGCAGCGGCCGTCGGGCGAGGAGGCAGCGGGGGGCGACGGGGAGGGCCCGCTGCCCAGCAGGCGCTTGGGGCTGGCGGGGGCGGCGGGCAAGGCGCTGTGGCGGCTGCGGAGCTGCTCGTTCTGCTTCTCCAGCTTCTTCACCAGCTCCTGCAGCTTCCGCACCTCCGCGTCCGCGTTCACGCCCGAGCCGACGTCCTCCATGGCGCCGGCCGGCAGACGGGCGGCTGCGCGGGGAAGAGCGGCCGCGCCGCCCCGTCTACATGGCCGGGCGGCCCACGCCGGGGGAGGGCTGGGGCGGGGCAGAGCGGGGCGGGCCGCGGGCGCTGCTAGTCCCGCCGCCACCGCCTCAGCAGCGCCAGCGGCTGGGGAGGGAAGGGGCGGAAGACGCACATCCGGCCGCCGCCGCCATCTTACCGCCTCCCCGGGCCCGCTCCCCCGCCCGACGTCCTGTGCGTCACCCGGAAGCGTCGCCGCTCGCTCCTCCCCGGTTGGGGCGGGGCGGGGCGGGGTGGGGGCGGGCGCGGGGCGCGCGTGCTCTGCTGCTCGCGGTCCCGTCAGGGGAGGCTGGGCCTGAGGGGTTCCCTCGGCAGCCCCGCTCCGGAGAGGGCGGCCTGGGCAGGCCTGGCTTCCCCTTCCGTGCCGTCCCGTCCCGTCTCTTGAGGGCCACAGGTCCCAGGGTTGTATGGGAAGCCCCGGGACACCTTCTTCAAACGCTCGAATCCTCTAAAGGCGTGTGAGGTGTGCCTCTGGTCCAAGGCCCTTGCCATGGTCTTGGGCCCTCAGTGTGTGACAGGCGCATGAATTGTTCCCTGAATATCACTTGACCCTTTCAGGTTGTGTAAATATTTATAAATACAGAAAGTGACATGAAATTGCCATCTACAAGAAGACACTTAGCGCCTTTAGGTTTAAGGAATTAGTTGGGCTTGGGGGTTTGTGTCTTCAAACTTAAATCTGCTGGCGTCATAGGGATGCTTTGGCCCCTGCTTCCCCATGCCACTGTGCGACAGTGCCCTTACTACCATCCCTGCACCATTATTGTCCTCTTTCCAAGCTCCATCTACTCAACAGCTTCGCTTCAGAGCCTGCATTTGCTGGGGAGGGGAAGAACACCAGCAGGTGGGCTGGAGGAGGACTGGAGTCTGCAGGGAAAGATGCTTCAGAGAGGAGGAGCATTTACCAGGCTCAGGGAGGGAAGAAGGGAAACAAGACCGGGGTGCTCAGACCGTGGGGTGTGCTGAGAAGGTGCAAAGTTTGGGGGGCAGTAACTGCCATGCGAATGCGTTTGGGTTGTGTTGGGTATGGTGCATGGACTGCTGGGGTGTTGAGGCTGCCAGACACAAGTCTACAGCATTCTTGTGTATGGGGACAAGGATGCGGTTGCTTCCTTGCCTTATGCAATACTCTCCCCTTACACATTCAAAGATTACATTAGCTATTCATGTGCAGCATTATTTGAGAGTTTATGTTGGGATGGTTATCCACTGTTACTCTTGGGTCCTTGCTGGAATCCAGGCCTTTGATCCATAAATACAATTTATGTCATTGTTTCCTCCAAACCAATATCACCTTAGGTGTTTAACTGTATTAAAATACTTCTGGGCTGGTATCTTTTAATAAAGCAATTTTAATTACTCTTAAGGTAATGTCTTCATTATCTGCTAGCAGAACAAACTTTTCATCATCAGCAGCAAACTTTACAACAAATTTTGTATAACTGTCGTTAACTATAAAACTATTAAACCATTTTGGCCCATGAGCTGAGACCTTTGGGACCCTGCTCACTGATACCACATTAATAACCATCAATGTCAACCCTTGGAGACTGGTCTGTAAACCAGTTTGTAAATCCAGCTCATTATCTCTTAAGTCTCTACCAAGTCAAGTGCCTTAAGGCACTAAATTTGGTACAAAGTCAGGTGCCTTAAGGGAATTCTGGTATATTCTGTGAGCACAGTTACTTTATTAACAGGACTTACAGTCCTCCAAAAGGCAAGCAAAACAATAAGAAGGTTTTTGACAATGAGGATCTTCTGTGACACTGACACTTTCAATGACACTGCTGACAATTTAGTGACTGGTGGGTATAATAGTGATCTTAATCTATGCAGGGAAGTTTATTCCAGCTTAGAAGATTTATAGCAGGACCACAGAATATAGCTTCCTTATTCTTTAATTATCCTTCATCTAAATGTCAGTGGCAAGATAAACCTTCAGTCACTTGTTTTAATCATGCTTTTATAATTGCAATACGAGTTTGGTCTTTTCTGTCCTGCAGCTGCTGGGATCGGGATGGGACTGGTGGCTGATGCTGGGAGCAGGAGAGAGTGTGAAGTGGGGCTAGGATGAAGGGCTCTGCCAGGAGACACAGGCAGACAGCACAGAGAAGGACCAGGACCAGAAAAAGCCCCAGGCTCCTGGGAGATGCTGAGTCAAACTGCAGCTGTTCACGGTGATTATGTCATGTTTAGGGGCCTGTGTGAGGTAACGGGGCAGCTCTGAGAGAGCCCCCGAGGGGTCTGTGTGCTGCCTGCATCCTGCCTCTCTCCTTCCTCTTCCCTCTCTCTCTTTCACCAGCCTCTTTTATGGTCTGTCTGTTCCCTACATTCCCCACCCCAACTTACTGTCCGTCGCTGACACCATTGCTTTCCTGCCAGCAGCTCCAGCAGTTATTTCTCCATACAAGGTACATGCCCCATAGATGTGTGGAAGGGGAGGAGGGGGAGTAAAGTGAGAAAAGTTTGAGAACTGCTGAATCATCTGCTGTTTTTTCGAAGAATGAAGGTAATTGACATGAACTAAAGGAGTCAGTCACTGGTTAGTAGTCACCACAGGCTGTGCTTGAATAGCAAGGACCATGATCCTGCTTTCTCATTCACTCTTGTGCTGCAAGTGCCCTTCTCATGTTTCTGAGGAGCATCAAGGCTTGGACTAGAAGCCTCCCATTAAATATCATGTCAATAATGGCCTTTCATGAGTTTCTCGGTCATCAGATTCCAAGCCTGCACCAGTCAGGTGTGACAGACCACACCTGAGCAGAGGTCCCTGGATGATTATACACAAATAGCATTGAATGATAGTAATGCCACAAAAATGAAATCTCGACTGTGTCGCAAGAGCAAGAGAAATTCCTCTGCAAGTGAAATTAGACATGTTACAGATTTTTTCTGAGTAGCTGCTATTCATGCCCATGCTGTCTTTTCCACACACATGGAGAAAGAAAGGGAAAGCAGCATTTCCTCAGCAGTATTTGCCAGGTATCAGTACCTGCATGGGTACTTCTCTGACTTTGGGCAGGTTCTTAACTCATGTGATGAAAGGAAATAAGGGGCAATCCCTCCAAAGGAAAAGGAGCCTGAACAAAGCTTCCGTATCACTCAATTCAGCATACATCCCTCTGACAAGTGGTTCCTGAGAAAACGGCCACCAGGAGTCTTGTTTTGATGGCCTTCGAGCTCTAACATGGACAACTCCGTGGTTAGTTTCTCACAGCTGTAATTCACTGCATTGTTGGTTTTACATCTGGCTGAACTCAGAATCTGACTTTAAAACTTGTATTTCAGTTGTCATCTGGGAGAACAAAAGATCCCTCAGGGGGAAGAATACATGAAGATGGGCAGATGTGTGTTGGGAAGTCAACATTTTAACTTCATGCCTGGGAAACTAGACTGGTTTTCAAGTAGCCTTGTTTAGTCTCCTGTAGAAGGTTCTTGCCTGCCAGACTTCTCCAAGGAGGTCTTCAGCAGGCCCACAGGTGTTTGTGTTAGGCAGCGTTTACTTAAACCTTTGACAAAATAGAAAGTATCATTTGTCATTACAATGTATAGTATGTGCAAACATTGCATACACAGTGGAATAATGTCCCTTTTATAATATGTCCCTTTCAGAATTAAATTCAAAACTGTTCAGCTGGTTCTACTGAAAGAACCAACACTGTAACTTCAATTATTTATTAAAGAGACCTCTATGTATATCCAGCCTCATTGCTGGTGAGAAAACACAGCCCTTTCTAATAGATATAGGTTATTTGGAAATTCAAAAATACATGTCTCTGCACACATCTTAAGTAACTGTTCTCTAGAAACTGTGAACAGCAGTGAGCTTTATAAAGGCATCTATGTGTAAATACACTTAGAAGTCTTTATAAATAATTTGAAAAAGGTGTTTACTACTGACACTATCATGGGTGAGAGAAAGACCCACATTCAGTACACTCATCTTCTTATCAAGTTACAAGCCTGCCTGAAGGGCAGGCAAGATTCCAGCTAAGTTCTGCCATTGAAAGTACATCTGTCTTTGGTATAATCAGGTATACAATGTAGCTCTTTGGCACAAATTTATATGCCTTTTCTTCTTCTGCACAGAAAAAAAAGATGTTAACATTTTGACCACAACCATCTTTAAAGATGTATTTTATGCTTCAAAGCTGGAGCAAGTGCAATTCTAGGATACTGCACAAACAGATTCCTAATGAGTCTGGTGTTCATGGCATACCACATAGCTAGAAAATGTATGAATAAGTATGTGCTTCAATCTTCATAATTAGTATAATTAATTTACTGATGACTCTTTTCAAAGATTATCATCACAACTGAGTATTGTAATAAATCTTTTGTATCACAGAATGGCTGAGGTCGGAAGGCACCTCTGGAAGCCATGTGGTCCAAGCCCCCTGCTCAAGCAGGGCCACTGAGAGCCCAGGACTACCTGCAAATGGCTTTTGAATATCTCCAAGGATGGAGACTCCACAACCTTTCTGGGCAACACTGCTTGGTCACCCTCACAGTAAAAAAAAGAATTGTTTCCTGATGTTCAGACAGAGCCTCCTGTGTTGCAGTTTGTGCCCACTGCCTTTGGTCCTGTCACTGGGCACCACTGAAAAGAGCCTGGCTCTGTCCTCTTTGCACCCTCCCTTTGGGTGTTTATGTATAAGACCCCCCTGTACCTTCTCTGCTCTAGGCTAAACAGTCCCAGCTCTCACAGCCTTTCCTCATAGAAGAAATGCTCCAGTCCCTTCATCATCTTTGTGGCCCTTTTCTGGACTCTCTCTAGCAGCTCCATGTATGTCTTGTTCCGAGGAGCCCAAACCTGGACACAGTACTTCAGGTGTGACCTCACCGATGCTGAGTAGATGGGAAGGATCACCTCCCTTGACCTGCTGGCAATACTTTCTCTAATGCAGACCAGGATACCATTAGCTTTCTTTGCAGCAAGGGTATATTGCTGGCTCATGTTCAGCTTGGGAAACATGAAGAAGAAAGACGGGGACAGACTTTTTAGTAGCATCTGTAGCAATAGGACAAAGGGTAATGATTTTAAACTAAGAGATGGTAAACTTAGATTAGATATTAGGAAGAAATTCTTTACTGTGAGGGTGGTGAGACACTGGAACAGGTTGCCCAGAGCAGCTGTGGATGCCCCATCCCTGGCAGTGTTCAAGGCCAGGCTGGATGGGGCTTTGGGCAGCCTGGTCTCGTGGAAGGTGTCCCTGCCCATGGCAGGGGGGTTGGAACTAGGTGATGTTTAAGGCTGCTTCCAACCCCAACCATTCTACAATTCTGTGATTCTATGATTGGTGTCCACCAGAACCCCAGGTCCTTTCTGCCCAGCTACTTTCCAGCATACACTGGTGTATGTTCCTTCCCAGGTGCAGGACTTTGCACTTCTCCTGGCTGAAGTTCACAATGTCCCTGTCAGCCCATATCTGCAGCCTGTTGAGGTCCCTCTGGATGGCAGGATGACCTTGTGGCCTATCAGCCACTCCTCCCAATTTTGCAAACTTGCTGAGGGTGCCCTCTGCCCCTTCATCCAGGTTATTGATGAAGATGTTGAACAGGACCGCACCCAGTATTGACCCCTGAGGTACAGCACTAGTTACTGGCCTCCAGCTAGACTTTGTGCTACTGACAACCACCTTCTGTGCCCAGACCACTGCAGACACCCCACATAATATTTGAATATTCACAGTAGGTTCATCATCATGGTATCTGAGTACATGCCACAGATTTAAGATCTTTTGCTTCTTGCATTTTTTACATATCTACATGTACAGTTCATTAACAAATGCAAAATCAGTTATGTCATGGAGTTAGCTACCAGTATTTCATGTTCATCGATCACTTGGAAATAAATTAATTGCTTTTTAGAAAACTGCTGAGCTCAACATACATAAAATGCTGTGGTGAGATCGAAGTGACTCAGAACACTGAGAAAGGATTTTCTGTTGTCAAGAAGATTCATGATTTGTGTTCATTTGCAAACTGGTGATTTCATTCACTTGGGTAACATTTAGTGAAACCTTACATGTCTCCACCCCTATGAAGCAATTTTCTGTTCTAATAGTCAAAGAAAGCTTCTAAATTTACTGAGAGCTCTCTTGACATGCCTTTATTAACAAGCCAGTGCTGGAAGGGAAAAAATTGCATAGCGCTCAATAAGTTTTAAAACAAGTTTTCCCTATGCACCTTTTTAACAGGAAAAAGCACCAGATGTTCTTCAGAATGCAAAATAATTGAATAATCTTCAAACATGTAAGTTTGAAATGCTGTATTTACATGCACACTGGAAAAGCTAGTATGTTTTAAATACCTTTTTGGTTAGATTTTCATGAAGATTTGTAACTGAAAGGGGGAGAGAAGGTATACAGATAGCATAGACCAAACTTTGCACTTAAATTAGGTTTATGTTCTGTTGATTCATTAATGACTTGTATGTAACAAGGAAGTGCTTCTGTCTGAAGAAAATATGCTAACACTGACAAAAATAATAAAGATTTACAATCAAGAAAAGAAGATGTGTGACTAGTATTAAAGGTGGTTGTAGCAATAGAAATGTTGTATGCAAACAAAAGAATTACCCCTAAAGCCTGAGATATTACCTCCATACTCGAGCCTGGAGAGAAAACGAGAATACGTTATTTGCGTAATGGCGTGTGGCTGTATTGTTAAATACTACAGCATAATGCAGCTTCAACTTTTGCTGGTTTTCCCCCCTTTTCTGTTCTGTTTGGAGAAAACGTGGCTGTTTCGCACCGTACAGCAAGTATCTGTCGCCATCTAGTGACACGGCGTTGCGCCTGGGTCGGAATGGGGCCCTTAAGCCGAACCTTCCTAGGGGAGGTTGGGCACCAGCGCTCTCGCCAGCCTCTTCCAGGGGACTTGAGGTCATCAGGCCTCAGTCACCGCTGTGGTGGCTCAGGGCGCACTCCTGAGGAGGTGTCCCAGAGATGGTACCGCTGTGCGCAGAGAGTTTCTGCTGGGACAGCTCTTGCTGTTCCTGTCCTGTGGGGAGATAGTGTAGGTATGTGCACTTCAGTCTCTGCGCTGACAATTCACTGCCCAGATCTTGGGAACACTTGAAGAAGAACCCCACTCATTCCACTGGGGAACAAATTCCTTATATTTGGAGGATGCCATAAAGTAAATCTTATGATGTACCAGCCCCAACACTTACCGACCGTCTTCAACATCAGTCTTATTTATCACGGTGTCATGATTTTTTACTTCTGGATTCCTGTACGGTAATTTTTTTTAATGCATCAAATGAAGGCTGATTTTACCCAACAGTGATAAAACAACAAATAATGCATAGGACTGAGCAAAACATTCCTGATTGTTATAAACGAAATCAATTTTATTTGGGTTCAATCAATTTAGGCTGAGAAACAATAAGCAAAACAGCGCTGGGTGCGCGGAGAGCTCCCTTAGCTCCACCACACGCACACAGAGTTCTGAAAACAGCGTCTTTTATACCAGCATCTTGACCAATCTCTTCTCACCAGATAATCGTCCTGCTCTTCCTCCACTGGGTCATCTGTGTTACTAGGGTACACTTCTCCTCCTATTGGGTCTTCTTTGGCACGCTTTTGAGAGTCTCAGGGTCTTCGTCTCTTTGGCGCGCTTTCCTAAGTAGCACTTGCCTCTGTTCCAGGCGGAGTTTTCTAAGAAGTGGTTACATTGTTTTAAAGGAGAAACACATTCGCCAATTCATTACAATTGTGATACAGGTTACAGTGGTCACAAATTATTTTACATTCACACAAGGTACAACAATTACACTTACCATACCATATCCTATTTTGACATGAATCATGCCTATGTTTTCCACATGATTACATTGCTGCTTTTTCTAGTGCCTTTCATTCTATGGTCTCCTGCTGCTCAGTTAAACTACCTAGCTCCAGGGAGAAGCCTGTCAGCAAGGATGAGCAAAAGCTTTTCAGGGAAATCAAAAGAAAATTCAAATTAATTTGTTTTCCAGAGCATGTTTCTCAGTGCCTGATTAAATGCATACCTTCTTGCACAAGTCCGTAAGAAGAACCGTCATTAGATTGCCCACTGCAAGAATATTATAGGGCTGTGAATGACAGGCAAATTGGGAAAATATTATTTAGAAACCACAACAGATTATGAAGCAGGCTGTGCAAGGAGGGAGAACTCCCTAGAAGGGGTTGCAGGGTTGCTGACAAACGGCCCTCTCGTGCTAGCTCTCAGCAAAGTCACAGGAAAATACTCTGGTCTTGAAATGGCAGGTCACTCACTATAAGTCAGTAGGCTTGATGCAGTTTTTAGGTGGATCTGGATGAACAATTTGGTGGTAAAAACTTCAAGACAATTTTTTTCTATTATTTTCCTATGGAGTTATTTGCTTCCCTTCTAATATTATCACAGCATTCAGCAAGCAGACTGAATAACTGGATTATTTTTTTTTTTAGTGATGACTTATTGACTACAACTCATCTTCCAAATTACACAGTACAAATAATCTCATTTATTTTCCAGTGCTTCTAGTTTACAGACATTTTAAAGACTATTAAACATTAAAATGTTAAAAAAAAAGAAACTGATAAAATGGTCTGTTTCATTATCCATGCCCCTGCTTTATATTTACTCTGTTTCTTTAATTATCCCCTTTAGATTTTAAGATCTTTGGTTAGAGCAATCATTGGACTTTTGTTTACCAAATGCTTCATTTTTTACTAGTAAACCTAATAGTACCACTCAATGGAAAGCCAAGCTCTGCTGAATATAAGTGGCTGAAATATGAATTTAAAAATATTAGTGCTACTCAGCTGATTTGAAGTACGAGCACATATTAAGCCGGAATGGTTCAGTCAGGTAACTGTGGAAGACAAATGGAGTTCCTTTAAGCCAGTGCTCCAGAAATTACCTTAAGCACATATCCCAAAGGGAAAAATTATAGGAAAAAACTCTACTCACAACTAACTGATAAACTCTTAATATTATGTATAAAGAGAGAGTCTACAAGGAACAGAAAAAGAAAAAAAAAATGTCTTGCCAGACAGAAGGCATATAGAAAGGTGAAAATGTCAAAAGTCGAGTTTAGGTAAAGGCTGCAAAAGAAATTCAATCAAATAATAAAAGGTACCTTTGCCATATAAACAATAAAAATGAAGGGGATACCTTATAAAACATAGATGTGGTTGCAATTAAAGATAAATTAAGTCCTGCCCCAAACGACTTGAATATTTGGCTCAGCGTCAGTAATGATAGTGCTACAGTACACAGGGGTAAAACCAATGATGCTCATGAGAATGGGTGTGGAAAGAGGAATTGTCATATGCAAGGTAAAACTAAAGGGCAGAGAGCTCACCTCTCAGGGAGGCCCAGCACCTAAGATAATAAAGCCAGTGGAAAGAGTTTTGATGCATTTACTAAACCAGATGGCAATACCATGTCATTAAAAAAATGAAAAATGAAGGAGCGATCTTTAAGGAGAAAAGTGATCCACAAAAGTGTGTTAGGATGATCTCAATTGCCTACAAGGGCTCAACATTTTGTGAAAGAAATAGAGATACAAAAGTACATAAGAACGGGAGAAATAGTTACCAAAGATAGATTGTGTCAGATTAACTTGGTATTTTTCTTTCCTAAAATACATGATGTTTTTAGAGAATGGAATTGCAATAAAGCAAATCCATATACATTTCAGTAAAGTGACTGACATGGTGTTACGTGGAAATCGGTGTGATGATGCAGGAAAATCAGAGAGAAGAAATCAGCTGAAGGGCAGCAGCAATGGCTATACTTACAGGAGACTGCTCAGGCTATAGTGAGATGATTTGTGTAACTGTGGATTAGGGATTGACTGCATTTGTCATTTCTGTTAATGATTATCTCCAAAGAATAGAAACAATTCATGAAATATATTGGTGACAGAAAGAAAATATCTGGCACACGCAGTAGACTGAACTGCCATAAAGCAAGGGCTCAGTTAACAGAAGTCTAATGCTACAAAGGCAAGGGACTTAAAGACTAGGAAGAATTTCTTTACTAAATATAGGTCTACTGGCTGCTGACAAAAGATGAAGGGACAGGCCTGGTTGCTTTAGTCAATTGTCCATCACAGGATGTCTAAAGACCACTATTGCCGCACCATCCTGAAAAATGAAAACACATCTAAATAACTATAAAATAACTATATAACAATTATATAATATATATATTATATAAATATATAATAAATAACTATATAAAACACATCTAAATAACTATATAATAACTATATAATAGTTATTTATGTCTAAATAACTAAATAACTATATAACTAAATAACTATAGGTGCTGTTTTTCAAGCAGCTTAAAGGGAAATGCTTATGCAACCATATAAGCCAGGATGTTATGGAGAGTACTCTGAACAACTCTGTCACAGTGAAGAAAGATTAATACATACTGGGAGAAGTTCAGGAAAGAGGACCTTAAATTGGCCAAGGAAATACTGATATCTTCACTATAGGCCAGAAAGTGTCTTGTTTAGCTCAACCAGATGCGGTTTCAGAGGGTAGCAATGGTAAACACTGGGAAGGAAGACCTATTCAAGTCAAAGGGCACTACCCTGGGAACAAATGAGTATAAACTAGCTACCACTGAATCTAAACTGATAATAGACTCATCACCACCAGATAATCTAGAGTTGTTCATTACTGAGGGGACTGGAGGCAAACAGCTGTTTTCCATCTAGAGTCAGCTACCCTTGTCTGTGGTCTGTGCTTGTGGGGTTGCTGTGATAACGGAGGTGGGAAGGATTTGAGTTCTGAGTCCCATGTTTTCCAGCTTCCTCCACATTCAAGTTGTAGTTCTATACAGTCTGAACATTCCCAATACAAGCAATACATTAACAAGCAATACATTGGTGCACGCTTAACTTTAAACACAAGATTGGTCCCATCAGTTCTTCAGGTTGCAGGGGAAAACCTGAACCATGAGAAAAGAGGGATGTATAATGGAACCTCTTATTTAAATTCAGGCAAGGCAGCCACTACAAGCTTAACAGAAGGAAAGATTTAGCTGCATTTTGTAAATCAAATTTAATTCACTGCTGTGTAAATACATTAGTGCATACAGATGAAGAATAAATATACTATAACTAAAAACTTATCTCAATTTACTCCTTATTAAACCAGTTGGAATTAAAAGCTTGCAGCATCAAGGCTCCTCTGGTCCTTTTGTAACTCAGGGAAGTTGCAAACTTACAGATTCAGTTTTGGTTTTTGTTAATGTATGTGGTAATTATTAGTGTGCTAGTACACATAGCATGTTGCAACTGTCCACTGACATATACCTTTTTACATATCTTTTTAAATATATAATTGTATATGTATGTATTTGACTTCAATCAAAATGCTATGCTGAGGTGTTATAACATGGTAAGTAATGCAGCAATAGAACTATTCTATCTTGTTGCCAGGTAGAATATCAACTTTTTATAATCCTCTTAAATGATATTTCTCTACCAAAATTAAAATAAAGAAATAATATCTGAACATGTAGTTACCATCACAGAAAATCCTTTTATTGAGGGCTTGACAATAACAAGGGCAACACAACATGTACATTTTATTAGAAGTTACCTTATGTATGAATCCTTCTCTGTAAATGTCCCTGGCCCCTTGCAGTATTGTACTCTGTACACACGCAATTTAACTGATTTTATCATCTCAGCTTGAAACAATTTTTGGAGTGTGCCAGTGAGCTGTGACCTTCTAAATGTCTTTGTTGCTTGGTGGAAAGGCTGAGTCACTCATTGTGAGGGATTTGTGGAGGATGCAAAATCAAAAGATTAGATGGGACACATTCAGCCCAGGTGTGGCTGCAGTCAGTGGTGCTCTAGACCTAAATATGAAACAAGATTAGGCTTCCTCCAAGAGAATGAAGCCACCTTGGACTGAGCCACTGCGGTAACACTATCTTTCCCCATCACAACCAAGCCCCCATGGTAGGATGCTGGTGTCTGGTGCAACAAGACACATTTTGCACTTCCTTTATAACAGGTCTGAGCCTGTTCCATTGCTGCACAATTATTTAAGTACAGAAAGAAGCCCTACATAAAAGCTAAGCTATATTTAGACCTTAAAAGATGTGCCAAAATGACAAAAGTCAACCCTTGGTGGAAAGTTCAGAGTAAAAAGAAAATTCAAAGGCCTCTTATTTTTAACCAAGAATGTAGCAGTTTGTCTCGATTTCCCAGCTCAAACAATGTGGCAGGCTGGCGAGAGTGAGATATTTTCTATGGGCTCAGTTCCTACTATTGTTTACAAGCCAAATGTGAGGCTAGATAGTAATGGGTCAGCCCACTCATAGTCATGGCACAGGCATCTCTTACTAGTGACATGCCTGTGTATTAGAACAAAGAAGCACATGAAGGCGAGGGACTTACAGTCGTCTTCCTTTCTCATAAACATTTTGGCAAGAAAATTTTGAGAAAAACATTAGGGTTGCTCCAGAGAATTCTATTATTATTTTTTAAAACTGCTTTTAGTGCTCATCACAACTGATTTTTCTGAAGAGTTAAATATCTAAGCAGTGATAGCTAAATAGTTCTCTGAAAATACTGGATTAATGATAGAATCCAATGGAGCATAGCGGGTACTAATTTGACAGGAGTAGGATTATTGTCTGCTGTTCATATTGTTGTGTTTCTGCAGTTCAAACTGATGAACCATATCGCATTCTTTTAACTTGTTTTTCAATAATGTATAACAAATTTTGTGTGTGTGCGTGCATGTGTGTATCTGTCTGTACGTGTACATATGCTTCTATTAAGCACCATATTTGCAGGCCATGTTGGATCTAAAAAACTGTTAGAAAGCTGGATTTCAAACAGAACAAGATAAGGCTTGGTCTTGGATTAAAAGATGTTGCAAGAAAGCAGGAATGAAGCATGAAGTAGAAATGCCCTCCTTATATCACTTAAGGCTCCCTAATTGCCCCTACACCTCAATTTTAAGAGCTTTTAGGAACAGTGAAGATGTAGGATTGTTTTCAGCAAGACTGTAGCTGTGGACATGACATTGCAAAGGATGCAACATTCACCTCCACTCAGCTTTGCTCACGGCGATGGAATTCATGGGGGGTTGCATTAGACCAAAAAAAAAAAAAAAAAGTTGTATTTTCTGTCCCTACTTTATTTAACTGGTAAATATTACTTGAAAAGTGAACACAAGTTAAATAAAGCCTTTTAACATGAAGTTACTAATTCTTTAATAACAAAACAAATACTATTTGCTGCAACTCTTGAAAATACGTAACATTAATGGCTGTCAATGAAGACGGGACAAATGGGGTTTAGAGTGAGTGCAGGATGTCAAGTTCACTGTAGAATAGATTCAGGTATCATCATCACAGTGGATTTACTCTGAACTGTCGTTACTGGGGTGCCAGCCTGACAAGGGCATAAATTAAGGTCATGTGGCAAAATGCTTGGACTGAAGGCTGCTGTCATACTACTGATTGCATTTGTTGAAGTGGACTTAAAAAGTCAACCAGATGCATGATATATTTTATTCTCTAGTTTGTAGTTGTGTTAGGGGATCCCAAATACACTAAAGCTCCATAAGCAAAGCCATAGTCTGATCTGCGTGTATATTCAGGAAAATCTCACTAGGAATGTATCTACAATAATGTCACCACAATCAGGATCTGAACTTCTCTTAAGGATTAGGGTTGTGGCATGATAGCCTTCTAATCAAAGTGGTTTAGCTACTCCGTCTAATGAAATCAGTGTAACATGGTTATGTAACACAGTGGTACAAACTGAAGATAAATAGAAGAATATTCTTTACTCCTGAGGGAGAAAAGTTATGTTTACATTTTTTTGCTTTGTTTTTTAAGCCTACACAGAGTCTTATGTGAGACTTTACGTACAAGCTAAAATTACACACTGACCACCTACTGCTCCATAGCATGTTCTAACTAAACAAACCACATCCTTACCGAAAATCTCATTTCAGTGTTTTTGCTATAAATTTGGTGTAACTCCACTAAAATCAGATGTGACATTCCAGTTTTGTTGGGCTCGGAACCTGTTCACTGTAGCACCCATACCCATGGATTAAATTTTGCTCTGCCACCTGAATCTGAAGGCTAAATTTGGTTTTGGATCCTAATAGTTGCCTCTTCAGCTTACTCAGGCTTACTCTGTTTCCTTAGCAGCCGCACAAGCAGCTTCTAAACCACACGCCATGCCGTCACAGTGTCTGAGGCTGCCCCGCAGTGTCACCTAGCCACAATTTTTGCTCAGGGCTCCCAGTAGCTGCATGCTGCAGACAGCCCATGCTGCCTCCACACCACTCTTAAGCTGGCAGGGCAGTGGTTTTCAAATCTAAAGATCCTTGCAGAGAGGATCCTACTGAATGAAGTTTGGCCCTGCTTGGTTACCTGCTGTGGGTCCTCTGTGGAGTATCTAGAGGGCAAGGGATCACAAGCTGAAAACCACCGGAGCTGAGCAACCCAACACCCTAGTCCATATCCCTGCCTTTTCAGGCAGCTATTATTTGTATGGGTACTACCAAGGAACTTCAATGTGCTCCCCAGCACTACTGTGCTGATTCTTTACGTGGGGTAAAATGTGCGAATAAACAAAGAGTCTGCATTCTCTTCCATGTTATATACATACATGTTATCTTCTGCCATTTTATCACATTAGTATATCAAGTGACCACTCAAATCAGGTTGCACTGTACTGAAGGTAGGGACCAGGGGGCTATGGCAAATTGCACTGCAGCATTATACAGGAGCAGAGGGAAAGAGGAAAGACAGATTTGGCAAATGTGTGTGGTTATATGATTTTACCAAATGCTATGGTAAAGCAGGCCTACCACTTATTAAAGAAGTTTAGCAAAGTCTTTTGCAAATTTATGGGTCCAGTACCTTTAGAGTGGGGTAAGCATAGGTTTTTGAAGGCTAATTCAGGCTGATACACATTTATTTTACCTTTTGATTCTTCCTTGCAGGGTCTTGTGAATTTTACTCCTAACATATCAATCACCTGAACGTTTGGTAATGTATCTTCCCAGTTTCTTTTTCCTACATGGAGTTAGCATTCATTGCTTTATCACTCCTGCCTAGACTGTGGATATGAAAATCGCAAAATCTCAGGTGGCATAAGTCTGCATGCCAAAGGAAAATCTGGCATCAACAGGCAACAGTTAACATTCAAAGAAAAAAAATCATCATGGTAAAATCATCTGAAATCCACAGGAAGGTTATTCCCAGCTGGATCGTCATGGTAGGTCTTGGCCCTCCCCATTCCCAGTGTCCCAGCAGAGGCAGCCAGAACCTCCCACTCAGAGAAGCTGGCTGCCTAGTCCAGAAAGAAAAGTTTTTAGAGGGAACTCAGAGGAGACAGTGATCATAGAAGGGACAAGTGATGCATATGATTAATTGCTGCTGTAGAGATCTAGATTATAACCACAGCACGTACAGATGTCCCATGTTATGCTGGGCAATTTTTATAACCAAAAATGCTACAATATCGGAAGCGCTGGCTGAAATCCCAGATTCCATGTGTTTCACTGCGGTTTCAAAACCCCTTGATATTTTGACTGTACTCTCCTGTAGTGACTACAGCATCCTGTAAGGTCTATGGGTTCAGGTCCTTGCCCTCAAGAAAAACCTAAGAGAGATCTTGCCAGCATGTTTGCAGTCAACACCTTAATGGCATCTTTTCAAGCAGGCTGGATGATCTGTATTTAGGAGCATCTTTCCTTGGGGTGGCATTTGTCTGTAAAAGCAGACACATTTTATCAGACATAACACACAGTTTATAGCACCATGCACCGATGTCTCAGCCTGTTGCTATGATGCTTTTGCTTCTTCACACAGTGCATGTCTCTTCAAAACTGTGGTACAGCCAGGATTTAAATGCCTCACATTTACTGCAGTGAAATACAACCCTGTGGCTGGCATTGAGTCGGCAACAGTGGGCTGGGAAGCAGGAAGGAGGTAAAAGCTGCTAAGAGTAAGGCCATTGGAGGCTCTCTAAGGATGGCTGAAGGAGACAGGATTTCTTCTTTTTCTGTTTGCATCTTTTGCTATTCTGCTATTTGGCTAATCCTATTTATGTTTGGCTATAGACTGTGAAAATGGAGGATGTTTAACTAGCAAATGGGTAAGTATCCCTTAAACTGGGCTAATAGCCCACATTTTTATTTACTGTTCTCCTATGGATGCACATTAGTGCTACAGGAATGCTCTTTGTTTCTCAGATCCCTTAAAATTTGTCCCAGAACACAGCCAATATTTACATTGTCTTTTTCTCTGAGTTATCTCTCATGGGCCATAAAACAGACAGACCCTAATCTGCAAGGATTCAGAAGGGCTCCAGAGGAAAGAAACAATAGTGACAGGGAAGCCTGTCCTTCCGTGGCTTGGGAGAGACCTATGTTCAGCCTGATCTGACCGTAGCAATGAAAGGGTGCATGTCTGATGACACCCCAGTTACCATCTTATTACCCCATTAATAAGGGCTGGTCAGACTTACAGTGTTTTCTCTTCTTCAGCCTATCCTTTTGTGGTCTCCCAGTGGGGCTTGCTGTTCTCAGAGGGCAGCTGAGTGAAGCCTGTCTTTTAGGACTTCCTCCAGCCAGCAATCTTTCTATGAATTTGCTTGCTTGCATTTTGCAATGTAGAAAAACTCTGATGACAATAGGTACTTCTGTATTGTAAGTATGTGGTCTGTTCTCAGAAAAGCAAGCTCAGAGGGCTTGCATGCTGCCCAAAGAAGAAAGCTCACAGGGCTCTCCGGCAGCCCAGTCCAGACATCATCACTGCTGTCCCCCACCACGACATGCTGGAGAACCTGTTCTTTGAATCAGTGGAAGACGGACAGCCAGACCTGAAGCTGAAAACAGCTTTTCTCCTTACTATAACCTGTTGATAATGAATTCAGAAGAGAAGGTTTTGGGTTTTTTTTTTCCAGATAAGGATGTCCCTTTCTTTAAAAAAAAAGGGCATGGAACATCTTCGTGGTCTAGCCGCTGTGGCCAGAAAGTTGCCTGTTGTTATGGTGGTAGAGGAAATATGCTGTCTGCAAAGAGGAAGCAGAGGGATAGGGGTTGTTCAATTGTTTGAATTGCTTAATGAGTAAAGTAGGTAAAAGTAGGTAAAAGTTACATTCAGCAACAGAAACAGTTTTCTCATCCTCATATCTAGGCAGGAGATTTCCTAAATATCCACTATGCAGATGTCTGGCATGTTTGGTGCTGACATGCCCAGATCACTTGATAACCACTGGCTCCTCATAACATGATGGGATTAAATAATTGTAGCTGTAGTCTAGCCCTGTATTGAAATCATCTGTCCCCTCAAAAAGTAGGCCAGGTGACACATGTCCTTGCAGGCCTTTTTAATGATCATGGAGATGGGACTTGCCAATAAATAATTACCATGCCTCTTGTGTTTCCAGTTTTCATTTCTGGACCAGACTGGGAATCATATATGCTGAAGCACAGCTATATTGGAAACGTATGCATGGACTCACTGAAATACAGCAGTCATGTGTTTCGTAGTTGGCACTGGCAAATACATCCCTCTCTGTAAAGGAAACATCTATTCCCTCAAAGACATGCAGTGCCTCTTAAATGTCACAGCTGAGTAGAGACCTCAGTGGAAAATGCAGCTGCTTCTGTCTCACTCCCTACTTTTCATGAATTTCAACCTATGGCAGTAGTAAGGGCTTTGGATGAAAACAGAAGGTTGATTGCTCTTTGTGGAAGACTGAGAAATAGGTCATGGGCTGTGCAAGGTGCAGGTTAGTTGATGGTGGGGATGATCTTGTTGAGTTACTGCAATGGTTTGTGGACAGGCAATAAATATTGCTGCAATAACTCACAAGTCTGTTGTAAAAATAGATTTATTTGTAGCTGTGAAAAGCAGGATTCATCCAGCCCAGCATCCTGCCTTCTGTAGTGATCACAGATGGATAAACAGGGAAAAGCAAGAACAGGGCAAGCCTTTATGACACCTTCACGTAAATATTCCTCAAGAATATTTACAGAAGGCTTCCTGGATCTGTTGTGTTGTGTCTGTGTAGTGATTCTCAATAAATCCCTCTTCCAAGTGTCTCTCTTGAAACCCATCTGATCTGCTTCATCTATAACATCATTTGAAAAGCAAAGAGTTCTACATATCTTCTGGCTGCTGCATGGTGAACCATGTCCTTTTGTTTGATTTCAGACTAGCTCTTACTGGCTTCTCACTGGAGAATGTCTAGCTCTTGAATCAGAAGAGACAGTGAACAGCAGATTCCTGTTCACCCTTTCCATCCCAATCAAGATTTCTCTGACCTTTATCATACCCCCTTTACATCATCTCTCTTAAAGGCTGGAGATGATACATTCCACTCATTTGTAGTGAGAGATGCCACAGAATATCCTATGAATATATCAAATATTTCCTCAGAGTAATCTTCAAAAAAATGCACAGAAAGAGAAAGCATAGGGGTGCCTGTGAGATATCTAAAGACTGAAGAATTAGTAACTTCATAAACTTCATCCTTTGAGAATGAGGAAGCAGATGAGTAGAGGGAAGCAGACAAAACAATGTGATTGTGTAATGAAATATTGCATCAGGATGTGCACACACAAAGATTCTGAAGTAAAATTACAGAAATTATCTTCATTTTGGTATTTCTGACTGTGAAACTTTAGCATATACGGATTTCCTGGGAGAAAGGGGAGAAGGACATAGCCTGTTTTCCTCCTCTGTCAGGCACTACCAGGCTGTAATGGCCCTGCCTGCCCTCCCAGGGCCTCCCACCACCCTACCCATGGCCCAGGACTTAATTTCAGCCCCCCAGGGCTCTCAGTCCCCAGGGCCACAGCAGTGCTGGTCTCCAGCTTTCCAGAGGCCAGCCCTGCCTGGCCATCACACCTGACTCGTGGGCTAATGCTGTGTGCTGATTTTGGCTCGAGTAGAGTTCATTTTCTTCATAGTAGCTGGTATGGGGCTATGTTTTGGATTTGTGCTGGAAACAGTGCTGATATCACAGGGATGTTTTAGTTATTGCTGCACAGTGCTTGCATAAAGCCAAAGCTGCTTCTGCTCTTCACACCACTCCACCAGCAAGCAGGCTGGGGAGGCACAAGAAGTTAGGAGGGGACACAGCTGGGACATCTGACCCCAGTTGAACAAAGGGATATTCTGTACCATTTGATGTCATGAGTATTTATATGCTGAGCAGCATATAAAGCTGGGGAAGAAGAAGGAAGGGAAGGGGACATTTGGAGTGATGGAGTTTGTCTTCCCAAGTAACTGTTTTGCGTGATGGAGCCCTGCTTTCCTGGGGATGGCTGAACACCTGCCTGCTGATGGGAAGTGGTGAATGAATGCTTTGTTTTGCTTTGATTGCATGTGTGGCTTTTACTTTACCTACTAAACTGCCTTTACCTCAACCCATGAGTTTTCTTACTTTTACTCTTCTGCTTCTCTTCCCCATCCCACTGTGGGGGAGTTAGTGAGTGGCTGTGTGGGGCTTAGTTGTCAGCTGGGGTTAAATCATGACACATTGGCTTGACCTTGGGCCTGCCCCATCATCACAGAGCTGCCTGGCAATTGCTAGACCTGTGACTTCCCAGCTTCACCTTGGATCTGTCTTATCCTCATTACCTTGCCTGATGATCTGGGCCCTGGTTGAACCTGGCTGCCCCCCAGCCCATGCTGCTTCCTAGCTGGGGTGGTGGGATGGAGCCTGGCAGAGAGGCCCTGTCCTGCTGTCCTCTTGGGGATCCCCCATGACTCCTGGACCCCAAGGAGAGTCCTCCACCTCATGTCCTGAAACACTTCCCATAAGCGTGGGCTGGTGTGGAACATGTGCTCTGTCACCTGATGTAGCAGAAACTCTGGGTTTTGAATGATGAATGTTGTGCTACTTATCTAAAGGATGATGTACTTATGTTTATCTAAAAGTTGGGAAACGTCCAAGGACCCTTATTGCTAACATGATGGATGTACTAATTGCTAAGTCCTTGGATTTGTCACCTTTAAAAAGGCTATCTGGTCCTATGTTCCTGTTGTTGATACAACGTGGCAAAGACAAGGACTTAAATCATGGTCACTAGTTTAGCGAGAGATGTAAATAACTTCCCGGAATTGTAATGAATATGTAAACGATTTCCTGGAATGTTAGTGAATAGGTATGAGTTGCTTGTATAAAGAGGGGACTGAAAAATCCCCTCAGTGTGTATGACTTTGGTGGAGAGATCCCCCATGCACGCAGCACTGCCGCATAAAGATAACATCTGCTCACTGAATATTGGTGACTGATTCTTTAAATCAGTTTATCATTCCCTCAATACACATTGTGGCTGGATTAACCCACTCTTGATATTTTTATAGACCACTAACTTAGCTAGGTAGGAAAAGAAGAGCAAAATCTTTATCTCTGTTTCACAGATAGGATCAAATAGAAACAAAACAACTTAAAAGGCTGGAATGGAAATAGTGTTTGTAAAATGCACAAACTGTGGAACACAGTGCTGGGGCATCAGCAAGTTTAGCAAGATTAAAAAGGAAGGTAGTTACATGGATAACAAGAATATCCAGAGTTTTAACAGTCAAAACTGAACTACAAATATCCTGCAAGGAAATTAAAGCTTATGCTTCTGAATTTAAGGAATTGTCTCACTGTGAGAGACTCATGAGACTTTACCTAAAGCTACAACTCCTCATCCTAGGACCTACCTACATCTTGTTTTTAGGTGCCAAGTGCTAGTCAATACTGGGGAGACAGCCTGAGCCAGCATGGAAATTCTGGGTGAGCTTTGCTGTTGGTTTCCCACCACAAAGCTGTAGAAGGTACTACCACAATGTGCCGCGATAAGGAACTCTAAGGGTATGCTTAAACTGGAAGGCATGTTAAGAAGAAATTAATCTTCTCTAGCTTCAAAAGTTAACAACAATGATGCACTAAATACCTGATCTAGTTGTCATGCCTTTAATGATTAGCTGAGAGGAGAAACCTGCCCATGGGCAACTAGTTTCATCCTACAATAAACAGATTAGATGAACTGGGCTCTGAAAATGCTGAATTCTCTCTTTGGAAGGAGTCTAGATGATAATTTCATGTACAGACATTCGTATTAAATGTATGGACTTTAGTAAGATTAATGTAACTCCTTAAAATCTATCTGATTTAGCTGTAAACTAGTAAACTTCAGTATTACTAGCTGTGAAAGTTAGCTGCTCTGTCAAGGTCTATTCACATATTTATTATCCCCCTTCCCGGTGATCTTTTAGTATTTATTTTGCCCAGCTAGTCCATGTGACTACAAATCAGAAGGTAGCAATAATTTCAGGTGCATAATGGATGTGTTCAATCTCTCTTCTTTTTTTTCCCCTCAAAATCTTAAAAGTCCTTTCCTCCCATCTAATGGTAGGCATAAACGGTAGGTTTAAATGGTAGTCCTTTGATCACACTGGGCACAATATTTACATCTGCAAGATGCATTTCTCACTATTAAGCAACTGGTGAATTGTTCTGGCATGTTCATTACTACCTGGCACCTTTAAAAAGCTTTGCCATAAGTTGCCTTACATAATATTTGTGTTGGTTATGATGCCTCTATACAAACTTCTTTCGGTGTTCCTTCAAATACTGCTCTCATCAAGCCTGGACCACGTGTTTACCTACCTATCCTCTGTTGCTCTTTGCTCTCTGATACTGGGATGGCCCAGATAATCTTTAATTGTTTGCATATGATGTGATTTGTTGCTGTACTCTTTGACAGTCATCATAACCAGCCATTTTTCTATTGTGACATTAAGCCTTCTGGTCATGTGAGCTTCTGGAGTCATGCTGACATTTGGACCTGTCAGCTCTCTAAGGATACCTAAAAATTTAAGCAACTTTGCTGCCTGGATGTCAAAACACAGATATTTTTGTTTAAACTTCGATTTTAAACTTTATCACTAGTTTAAAAGGCATACTATAGCACTGCTTTAAAACTGATGATTTAGCAGCTGGCTCACAGGGAAGCAGGAGACAAAACATGGACCTCGATGAAGTTGGGCAGAACTTTGGTAGAGAATTATGATATTGATCTTACCCATTACCATGAATGTGAATGGTGTGCTCAGTGTCACCAAGTGTGGCAGAATCAAAAAACCACAGCACAAAGAGGTACCTGACTGAATTCTGCTGCCCAGCCCCCAGTTAAAATCTTCCCCAAAAATGCTCAAAGCATCTGTCAGCAAATCATAGCCTACCTTGCAAGCTGGTCTGCCAGAGAGCCCATGGCTCCCCCTGCTTCTTGGTTTCTCTTCTCCTAACAAATACTCAAATACTGTCCCTGTGGTTTTCAGTTATTTTGCTGGTCCCTCCATCCCCTTTCAAAACAACAACACGCACTGAAAGAAAGAATATTTTATGGTAGGTCTGTATTACACCCCACTGTTTAGAGTTATTTCCAGTGGTGCAACGGATTTATACCCCTGCACATCTCTCAAAAGTGGGGAAAAGCTCTGGAGGAAGGAAAAGCAGCACATTCGATGATACGGGAACTAGACAATGAAGAATGACTGCAATTTTTCTCTTATTCACAGGGCTCCCTCCTGAGACTGAAAAAACCTGTTGCTTGTCATCTCTGCCCATAGCAAGTAAGGGAAGAGAAATAAACAGAGGAAATGCTCTGTGACTGAATTCGCAGAAGCCTCTGAGAAATGAAGTAGGACTGGACAGGGTGAAAAGGGTTTGACAGGCATGAAAAGGAGAAAGAGGAAGAGCCTCTCTGTGACCAAGGGACTGGTAGAGATGCTTCTCCCTGACCAGAAAGATTGCAGAGAAGGGGCTTTTTGGACTCAAGAGCTTGCCCAAAAGAACAACATTGACTCCAAATAAGAACAGATATGGATCGTGAGATGATGAAGCATGAATAGATGAATAGCTGCCATCCAACTTGTGTATTTTTTTTTCTCTCTTTGGTACTTTACACTACATATGGGCCTGAAATTTTATCAGCCTCTCTTTCCTGATGTGGAGACTTCCTCCTAGAGAGGGGCGGTTTGCCACAAGAATTCTTCACTGCTGTTCTTTCCTTTGCAGTAGAGCAAAATCAACCATTCTGGGAGTTGAGTGCCTTTAATCCAAAATGGAGCAAGATCACTACAGAATTTCAGTTTACTGAGTCCCCAGGGATTCACCAGGGAAGGGGCTCAGTTAACAAGTGCTCCTGCAGCCCAGATGTGGGATTGATGCTATGTTACCCCAGTCCGCAGGGGTTCTGAATTTCTAAGAGGAGGGAGAGAAAAGATGGAAACATCAAGTAACACCAAGCTTTTCTGGAAACAGAATCAAAGCCCTGAAACATCCTCTCATTTTTGCATTTCACATGTTTGCATAACATTTCTGCATGTGAAATTTTAAGGAAATTAAATAATTTCTGGTTCCAACTTGCTGCTTTTCCTGCAGAGTTGTTGTGTTTTTTTTTAATCCTGAAGCCAAAACATTCCCCTGAATGGAAAGCTCAGCCCTCTCCTGGGTGTAAAATTTACACAGATGTATAAAAGAAGCTTAATATTACATCAGGACATACTAGAAGCCCTGGTGATGGGCACTTTTAGATATTTATGAAGTACAGAAAGAAAACAAAACCCTTCTTGCAAAATGAAAACTCCTTCCCCACGTAATTCTGAAAACCCTGGCGCTGTGCAGGGATTGGCATGTCTCTCAAATTGAAATCACACCACTTGTTCTGTTCAAGAGTGAAGGCATTCCAGCCATGAGCAACCCAAACTGTGCAGCAGAAATCCAAATGTACAGTGCTGGCCAGCTCACCAAGCCATGAGAAGCCACACAGAACAATGGGCAATGCTTTTTCCACAGGCTTTTGGAAAGCTTTCCCAAAGCTTTCCCAAAGCTTTTTAGAGTATTTGAGCCTTTTCTCAATGCACATGCTCAGTGTACATGTAAAAGAGAATTTTCCAGAGGCTGCTAAGCACATCCTCATCCTTCGCCACCTGGCCTTTACAGAGCTCTTTTCCTTGCTCTCACAGCTGCCACCCAGCCTAGAGCAGTTGTAAGTCAAGGCAAGCACAGTTAGTCAGAGCCCAGCTTTCAGCCAGTGACCAACCCTCTTCAGCCCCTCAGAGGCATCCCTGTCCTCAAAAGCAGTTGTCATTGTATAGTTGCTTTGATCCCACTGTCCTGCTGATGTCTTTACCTGCCATTGCAGTAGGACAGGAAGAGAGAACATTTTGGGGACTGAGAACTGGCAAGCTTCGTAAAGCTTGAAAAAAACCCTGTGATCCACACCTTCACCACAAATGCTCTGTTAGTTGACTGATCGACACTGAAGGGGTTAATTCTAGATCAGTAGTTGTATGGACACCTTCAGCACATCAACAGCCACATGCCTCTGGCCATGGAGATGTGCTCTACTATCCCTTTGCTGCTCCTGCTGCTCGGGGGTGAAGGCTCAGGAGTAATGTAGGTGCTGCTGGCCAAGTCACATTGTAGCAAAACTGCTCTCTACTACATGACACTTCTTTCTGGAGCTCAGAAATATCACCTTATGGAGTAAAGCTATTCCAAGTCCCTCCTTAAGCGACTGTTCAGTTTTGTTGTCCCTTCTTCCTGCCACAGCAGCAGCAGATGGGGTGAGGAAAGCTGTAGCAGCTGTTGCTTGAAAAACCAAGCAAAAGTCGCCTCCTTTGCAAAACTGACTGCATCAGTGGTAGTGGGTAAGGAGGTCTGCATGGACACCTGAGTGTGTGCTACTACAAGCGTGTGGGGACAGGGTGGAGGGGGGGTGGTGACAGCAGGCTGGTGGGACTGGTCACCATGAAGTGGCTGCACGGAAACTGCCCACATGTTTATACCAGAGATGCCCCATGCACTGGGGACACAGCCCTGTGACTCCCTGGGCGCAGCAGTAGCACAATGGGCACAGGAGATGTGGCCACAGCGCCTAAAGCGTAAGTTGGAGGAAATCCCCCCAAGTGAAAACAAAGACTTTGTAAGTCACTTCCTCCGAGCTGAACAGAAAGATGTCTGTGTTGATCCAGCTACTCGGCACGGGTCACAAGAAACCAACTTGCGAGCAGCGTAGACCCTGCTTGCTTTCCTCTAGACTGATGCTTAGAAACATGAGATGTATTTCAGCTGAACTTCACGAGCTCTTTTGCTCTCAATGAAGTTTTGCAGACCGACAGTTTCTATAGGTAAAGTTGGGCTAAGGGAAGGTGGTAAAGAAGAGAGCCCGTGTGACGTCTTACTGCAGACCCTGAAGTCTGTTCAACACAGACTCCCGATGGGTGCAAACCCCCCACCTTCAGTTATTGTGGCTGCAGATGAGCGTTTGGGCTTTGGGGTGGCTGGACGCGACCGTGACTCGTGGTTAAGCCCGACGGCAGGTTCTGCAACCCCGGAGGCCACCCGGGCGGGAGCAGAGCCGTGACGGGGGTTAGAGGGGCAGCCACAGGGCGCACAGCCGGCGCGGGGGAGGGGAGCACCGTGCCCACCGCCTCCCGCAGTGCTGCGGGTGCTCGCTCTGCACCGAGCTGTGCAATGAGAAAGCGCCGGGTACGCGCATTTTCAAGCAGCCGGTACCAAGCACACGGGTGCAGCGCGGTTTTGGGGCGAGCCGGCTCCCTGCTCCGCGCTGTGTAATTTGCCTTTTTCTTTCACTCCACCGGCACGTTTCCGGGCAGCTCCCGCCGGGTCTGTTTGATGCGGGCCACCTCCCTACCTCAGCCGCTCGCCGTCCCGCACCCTCCCGAGCCAAGGGGGCGCCCAGCCCGGCGCTGGCGTGGAGCGGGCTCCGGCGCAGGGGCCGCCCCCGCCGCTTCCTCCGCCGCTGCTCCGCGGGCAGCCGCGCTCGGCGGGGCGGCGGGAGGCGGAGGAGGTGCCGCCGCCTTCCCGGGCCGGAGCGGGGCAGTGCGGTGCCTCCCTCCCTCCCTCCTTCCGCCTGCCTCCGCGCCGCCGGCGCCAGGGCTCCTTCTGCGGCGGCGGCCGGGACGCTGGGACGCCCAGGTAAGACAGAGCCGGCGCCGCCGAGCAGCGGGGCCGTCCCCGCAAGGCCACCGCGGGGGCCGGGCTGGGCGCGCCACCAGCCGGGGCCGCCCCGAGCGGGCAGCCCAGCCCGGGCCCCGCAGCATCGCCGGGCGGCGGCCGTTGTGCCCGGGCAGCGCGGCCCGGCGGCGGCTCGGAGCGCGCTCGGCGGCGGGAGGCGTGCGGTGCCGCGGGAGCGGGGGTGGCCCGGCCTCGACGGCCACGCGTCGCACGGGGCTGTAAGCGGGAGCTGTGACAAAAGGCGCGTTTTAAACCTCTGCTGAAATTATTTGCAATTTGTGCAATATGAGGGGTCGTAGCCCAGGCTGCCAAATCCATTTTAAACGTAACAGTTGCTGGGTATTTCCTCATTTGCTTGACTTCTCTGAGGCTTGCCTTATATCCATGTAACGGCTGGGCTTTACTAACACAGTTCCAGCTCTGGCACAGTTAGCCTGGTGTGTGACTTCGGCCACTGCAATAATTCCCCCTGCTTTCCGTCCCGCAGCGTGGTTATCCTTTCTCGGTGGTCAGTGCTGCGGTCCAGCCTGCCTGTGGCTCATGCATTGGGTGGCTGGATTTGCATGGTGCTTTTCCACAGGCTTCCTTTCTGCATCCCTCTAAGTTAGGACTGGTAATTACTTGAACTGTAAACGGAGCTTTTCAGTGTAGTCATGACCATGAGCCCTCTGCTTGGAATGACAGATGCGTACCTTACTGTGACAAACGCTGATCTGAAACAGTATTGTTTTATGAGTCAATTAAATGAGGCTGTAGCTTTTATAGGTGGAAAACCTGACTGTAGCAGAAATGCAGACAGAAAGGTGCTTTGCGAGTACTTGCTTCTGGAGCATTTGTTTTCATTTTAGAGTAAATGTTGCTAATGCTTTATCCGACTGTCTTACTGTTGATAGAGTGTGGCTGCAGGGTGAAGCAGCATTGTTTAATTTCTCATCAGCCCCCAGCAACTGGAAGACAGGCTGTTACTTAGAGCTGCTGTATAAATGTTTAGGGTATTTTGGGCCATCAGAATGGCACCCATACCAAGAGGCTCCCACTTACACTTGAGGGAGCACCCAGAGTGATTTTGGAGGTGCCTCTCTTTCCTTCCAGCACACCGGCTCTGCTGCTTGCATCGCACCACCTGTGCAGAGTTGGCCCTTTAGGTGCCTGGGTCCCACTTCACATGTGCGGCTCCGGTAGGTGGGGAGGCAGCTCCTGGGCAGGATGCTGCTTGTAGCCTTTTGGTGGCTATGGTTTGTAAGGGGGCTAGAGCAGGGAGGAGCCCGTTTGCTCTCAGACTCTCCTCTGACAGTCTTCGTATTTCTTTAGGTTTTATTTTGTGTTTTATTTATTGAGAAACTGTATCTTATGGGGAAATAATCACATTTGTGTCTGCATTTAGTCCTCAGTGAAAGGGTTCTTTACACATTCTGCTACATTTCTACATTAATTATGAATATTTTGAACAAAATGATTTCTATGTGAGATTGCCTGCTGAAACCACTGAAAACAGAGCAGTGTGGTTATATTTGGCACCTGGTTACGCACTCCTTTTTTTTAATGCGATAATCTCACGAGTGTGAAAATCAAAACCAAAGATTCGGAGTTCGCAGACTTAAAACATACTGCCAGTTAAACCTCTGTTTGAAGTCACTCTAGTTCTCAGCTGCCAGACCTGATTTTTATTAGCCCCTCAAAATTTATAGGAGTACCATCTTTTTTTTTTTTTAATGATGACGTAGAATTCTTAAAATCTTTTACATCTTTTAAAACCATTGATTGTGAGGCATGTACAATTATGTCCTAAGTTAAGTTACATTTTAATTCTTAGCTCTGGGCTCAGTATTGTGGATTTGGCATCGCAGTGTATCCAGTAACCTGGCTGACTGCCTACAATGGCTAAAAAGGGAGAAAAATGAATTAGAGCTGATAAAGCAGTATCAGCTCCATATTATTTCATCTTGCCCTGAAACAACATTGTATACAGAAATTCCGTGATAGTCTGGTATCCTGTAATTAAAATAACTGGGAAGTGGTTGCTTCTACAGAATTGCTTGGAAGCATCAAGAATAGTCTTCCCCTCCACCAAATGTAGGTGCAACCTGTTTTAGATTTAATTCCCTCTGTGTTGTGTTATGTACACATAAACTGGGTACACAAGATAAGCTGCAGAATGGTGTAAGTTTCATACAAATATCTGTATCTCAAATATGCAAAACATTTTCTGTTTCTTGGACAATAGAAGCGTGTGCTTCCGGCTGTCAATGCAAAGATCACGGAAAAAGTGTCTTTAGCCCCTGCTAACCATTGGCCTCTAAGATGTTTTTCTAGTTTTGCTGGTTTTGACTTTTGTCAGTAACCTATTACTTTTTCACTGTTGAACTTGGAACTGTGGTTTAAAAAAAGGCAAGTTTGTGTGTGCCAACGAATCAGTTGTAGCCATCTACAATGGCTCTCCTGCAGAAATAGGGGAAGAAAATACCAGTATAAAAATCAAAAGACATGGAACTCTGTATAATACTTGAACAGAGTGAAGTATGGAGAAGAAGGCCTGAGGTGGTGGGGTTGTTATATTTCAAGGAACTTACTTTTGAAGGACATCTGTCACATATTTTTAGATTTGTACTACAGATATTTTTATTTTTAGGTAAATGCATCTGTTTGTACAGATATACCAACACCTTGCCTAAAAAGTGACAGCAGTGGTCAGTCAGTTGTCGCACTGTGGAAGTTAGAGTGACGATGTTCATTAAATGACCTGCTGATACCCATAGCTTCCTCCCTTGTGTGAAACTCAAGGGAAGAACTCTCATTACACCGATTGTGGCATGACAGACCACCTCACTGCAGACATTGGCGCAATTTACCCTAATTCTCCTGGCCAGGGCCTCGTGCTAGCACTAGTCATTAGAGAGGTTACTGGGGCACAACTCTCCAGAAACCAGTGAAATTGCACCTGCCTTTTAACAAATGGTCAGTCAGGTGTCAAGAAACGTATTTTTGTTAATGGAGGGTGTTACTTCTAAAGGCAAATCCCCAGTTTGCTCTGCTGGCCCTCAGGCAGAGGAGCATTCTGCTCTCCTGATTCTGGCCTGGTTTTCTAAGTGTGTTTTCTGAAGGAGAAAGCATTAGGAAAGGAAACAGTGTGTAGGTGAGGGAAGCCAGTGTTTGGGTGGACACATTATGTCTGTTGTGGCAGAAGAGGAAGTGGGGAGCAGAACCTTGTGATCGACCGCTGCCCCGTGGCCATTACAGCTCCGGCAGTTCTCAGTCATCCCCTGTCCCGGCTCAGCTGCACGGGCTGTGATTCAGAGTCAGGGAAAATACCATGTGAGGAAAAAAAGCCTTGAAAAACAGATAGACTTCCCTTTACGTGTAGGGAGATGAGTCTCATCATAGGAGATGCTTTGCAGGTGGGGGAGCAGGTTTTTACAATTTGTAGACACAGAGGTGGGATGGGGTAAGGAGAGGCCCATTCCTTGCAAGCACCATGAAGTGGCTGGTGTGTTCAAAGGGGATCATGAACTCTCTGGAAGAGTAGCAGAAGCCTCCTGGGAGTAGGTCAGTCCATCACAGGCAGGGTTTACCTGTCTTAGGAAGAATGACATCACCTAGGAGAAGTCTTTGGTTTTGACAATACACAAACATATAGGAGGAAAATGACATTGCTGAAAAGATGCGTCTTAGTTGAATGACTGTCCTGTATTCTGGGCAGTTCACTAAAGCTCGTGCCTAGCTTGGTGTGGTCCAGGCTTGGTACTGTGGGCAGGAGAGATGGTGTTCAGGAGCCTGCTGCAGAAAGATGAGTCGCTCTGGGGGAGCCTGAGCCTGTCTGTCAGCTGACGTATGTACGAGAGCTGTTTCCCATCTGCTGAGGGCAGCCACAGGACTCAGCTCGTGGTGACAGGAAGGAGAAGTGTTTGGCCACAATTGTAGCTGCAGCCCCTCTTCCAAGGTAAAGCAGCAGGCTGCAAACCGGGCTGCCCTGTTTCAGCTCGTCAGGTAAAAATCCTGTGTGACATTAAACAAATGCAGGAAAAAGAAAAAAAAAAGTATTTCAGTGTGCTAAGGTGTCTGGGACCTGGGCGAATGCTTTCTTGGCACTCCTGCTTTTCCCCATTCATGTTTCTCTCTTATCAGAGGATGTATGAATGGGTACCACTTTGCTACATGTAGGGTATAACTTCATGTATGCTCAAGTAGGTCACAGCTGAGTTTCCTGTCAGGAGGGGTTTTGTTCAGCCCTGTGCTTATTACAAGCTGCGATCTGATTAAATTGTAAGAATGCTTTAGATCTAGACCTTGTTCCCACTTGAATGTGGGGCAGAAGAAACTGGCTTTGGGTGATATGGGAGGTGGGGTTCTTCCTTCTGAACCAGGGTCTGGGCAGGACACTGGGACCCTGCTCTGCTAGAGAGCATGCTGTCTGTCCCCTGTCATGTTAGACTGGGACCAATTCCTGACAATTTATGCCTGTTAAACAAAAAAAGGTCCTCCCCCCTTTTTTTTCCTCATCTCCAAAGAATAGCCACATAACTGGCCATCAGACCCAGATGATAACTACCCTTTAGTTTCAGCTGAACATAGTATCCGTTGTAATTCTGTCCGAGGCAGCCCTGTGCACAAGTCTTCTTGTCAGGTTCCCTCTGCTAGCCTACAGGGTAGGTGGGATAACCACAATACATCAAATTCTTAATGTATGCAGGGTTGCTGCTTGTCCTGTGAATTACAGGATGTCCTGTATCATGGGCTCAAGCTCTGTATCCTGGCAGAAAGAATAATTGTGTGGTTTCCCTGCCCTCCCCCCCCCCCCCTCGCAATTAGAAGCATCTCTTCCCAGCTGAAGCTGCAAACTGCAGCCATTCCCCATTGCCACAGTGGAAGGAGGAGAGAGGGGGCCTGCCCCACCTTGGGTTGGGTGACCCAGTTCAAGGGATGTGCTCTTAACGTGTAGAGTTGAGCTGAATGGACTGTTTTTTCTGTCCCATGGGAGGCCCTCTAAATGGGTAATCTTAAATATACTTTAGGAAGTGAAATTGCTACCTAAACTGTGTCCAGAAAAGATGCTTAAAATAACATTATTTTTTTTAGCATGAAGAAATCTAGCGCTCAGGTGTTGAGTAGGGGGTTCAAAACTGCTGGTGCAACTTCAATTCAGCTTGCTTGTGCATAATTTGTTTAAGATATGTTTAGTTATGTAGCCACATGTGGTTTTCTTTTCCCATCAGGCCACTGTTTCATTCAGACTGTGGCTGGTTGGGCTGTTTCGGTTTTATCATGGTAGGCTGTGAAGGACCAACTTGTCCTCAGCGCTGAAGGCTGGCACCAGGCTTGTGGCTGAGGGGACTTCTCGTTCATCCTCCGTGGTGCTTGAGTGGACCAGGTTCAGTTGGTGGGAGGAGGCATATTTACAGCTGCAGTTTTTCAGATGAACTGCGAGGGTCTGTTTTACGGCGGGGCAGCCTGGGAGAAGGACACAGTGAAAGGGTGTGGGGGCAGTGAGGGGTTGCCTGGAGGGCTGTGGTTCTGTCAGGGGCTGCAAGCGGCTCTTCCACCATCGCACCAGCTCTCTTTTCCCACCGAGACACTCTCTCAGACCATGAAGGGGATTACAGCTGTCTGATTAGAAACATGAAGTCATGGGCAAGCAGCAAAATTCCCTTGATTTTGTTAAGTTAGTTTTCTGGATCTCTTAAACTGAAACTAACTCTGAAAGTCAGTGTGAAGCAGGCATTCCCTGTGAAAACCTGAGACCTAGCCATAAAGGACTATCTTATCTTACATTTGCAGTGTCTTATCTTTAGTGCTTGTCATTTTGACCTCAATGAGACTGGATTGTGGCAGCCCAGCTTCTGGTGATGCCCCTTCTGTAGTATCCTTATGCCTCACCACAAGTAACCAGAGTGGTACTCACCACAAGGTACTACCGAGCATTAATGACTGTATTGCATGGTATCTCAGAGAGCGTAAGCTGAATGCTGTTCCTTAACATGATAAATGTATTGTGACACCTGACAAGTGCTGTTACTCCCTGTTTGGCTTGCAACGTTTGGAACAACACCCCATCAGCTGAGAACTGACATCAAGGAGAGCAGACAAGCGGCTTAGCTAAAAATGCTCATTACCTTGCAGGAGTGAGAGGAAGGGGAAAATGCAAGACCTCGCACTGCCTCAGTTGTGTTTATTTTCAGGTTCAGTGGGAATTTTTTTTCCCTGAATTGTGTTTTGACACGAGTGAACCTACAGTCCTTTGGTGTTGCTTAGGCCGCACTGTATGTGAAGAAGTTCTTCAAGGTCACAGCCTGGATTTTCAGTCCTGTATGTGGAGAATTTATTAGTAAGCAACTGAAATGCAAGTAGAAGTTTAATGATTTAACAGAACTCTACAAATGATTTTAGGGTAGAACTCTGTGGGATCTGCTTCAATAACTTCAGGAAAATAGGTCTTGCTCATCCAAGTATCTCTCCAGAAAGTACCCAGCAACGTGGATTCTACTTGAAGAGGTTTTTGGGTTTTAATTTTTAATCCCTATAATAATATACATGTGGTTCAAGCACAGAGCAACACAGAAACTGAAAGGCTTTGTTAGCTGATTAAAGAAAATGAAAACTACTGTAGTACAATCCTTCAAGTAGAATGTCAGCTGGACATGCACGAAGCACGAGAATGTGAAATGTGGTCTGGTAGTGTTACTTCTATGATTTTGCGTGCAATCAAGTGGTAATTCTCTCACCAGGAGTTGTGTTGTCCCATCTCAGTGAAGTGAGGGTGTGGTAAGATGGGGAGGGAACTTTGATTTTCATTAATGTGAAATTTTGCTTGTAACCTATCCAACATAACAGGGTAATAGAGTCTGGAATCAGAAGATAAGAATGCTGAGCTTGCCAGCGCCACTGCTTTGGTGTGTGTAGCCCTGAACTGTCAGATGTGGGAGCAGCAGTATGAGATCCTGGGCTTAATGTGTAACAGTCATTCGTTTTGGGTTCAATCTCTTGTACTTGTTTCATAGTGGAGGCAATGTATCCTGGTGAAAACAATACAGGGGAAACCTGATAAACAGAAACTTGCGTTATTTTCTGTCCCCCACTTGCTGCCTTGGGTTTTTCCTCTTGCACAGAAGGCAGTTCTGATGCATAACTTTAGATTTATCAGCACTGTCTGTATGAGAGAGATTTGGGGCTAGTAGGTGCAAAAAAGCAAGTTATCAAATGTCCTTATAATACTACCTCATAATAAATACTTTGAGGGGAAATATACCCACTAGTCAACACATGAGTTGTGGCCAGTAGGTCATCATCTGAGTCAACTTCACAGCTTTGTCTTCAGGTGAAATTCCCTGGTTTATTATTATTGAAGTATTTCTTACTGTGTAGCTTCCACATAGTGTAGTGGGTGCTTGTTTCTGTCTCTATTTATATTTTTCTTATTAAAGGCTCTATTAATGAATATGTTTAAACAGAGTGTAGCTTCTGGTATATTTAATTTGAATTAAACAGTTTATAATGGGGGGAAAAAAAGCTTGTTATGTAAATTTTTAGCATATATTGCTATCATCTTACCACATGCCATATGGTTACCTGAGCTATGTCTTTTGCATGCCTAATTTTGTTAAAAGTGTAATACTGATGTACAGATGTTGGAATTGCACCTGGTGGAGGATACAGGGCATGCAGGAGCCATGCCTAATCTCTTGCTCGCAAACCTGTTCAACTCTTGCTCAGATAACCTAACTAGTCAGTGTTCAGTATTACAGCTTGCTGCTAAGATGTTCTTCATAGACCACCTGAAAAGCAACCGAAAGTCTAACTAAAAAGAGGGTAAGTTTTTTATTAAGCTTATTATCTTTTTAGGCAGAGAACAGTTGGTTCTGTGCCTACAATGGGGCTGTTAACAGCTGTTCCTATGGAGTTAGGCATAAACTTGGCTCTCATCTACTCTGTATGAATGACCTAGAAGGATGGATGCTTGATAAAAGATACAAAGATTATTGTGATTGTAGTAATATGGAGAGTAGAGCGTAGTCTTCAGCAACCCAGGAAAAAGTAACAGCTTGTCCCTGGGGCTGGTTCAGGGCCATCTCATCTAGTTCTGCTAAGTTGTTGTTACGAAAGAAGAGCAACACAGCAGCCATCACTTCTCTATAACCTAACCTAGTGCTTATCTAGAGGTAGGTTTCTCTTCTGCAAGCCGTGTACCTAAGAGTCCCCCCAAATTCCTGAAAGCTGACTACTTTTTTTTTGCAAATTTCCCCTGACCTCAGGACTTCCTTGCAGCTCTTCCCAGCCGTATGCTTATTTTAAGATCATGTGGTCCTTAGCTGGAGGGTAGCTAACTTATTAGAGAAGAGTCTCTGAACTGGTTTTCCCACAAGCCATCCCCTTGAGGCTCAGGGATGCATGCACAGCTGTCATCTGTAGATACTAAAGCACCCAGCTTGGCTTTGATGTTGCAGGTGCTACAAGTGTTTACCCATTTTGGGAAATTATGCCGTTTCTATATAGCTGCAAATGAAGAATATCTTGGAGTGCTGCAGAAGGGGTAAAAGGATTTATACCTGAATTCTGATGACACAGTTCCATCTGACTAAAGAAAACCTGATGATTGAAATAAGAGAAATAATCTTAGAAGACAAACAGCTAAGGAGCTATAGCCTGCTATCAATTTGAGATAGTTTATCTGAAGAAGCAAAAAGTTCCTGTACATTTCTTGTGAATAAAACATAAGTGCAAAAAGCAGGTAAGAGGTTGCTAGGTAAATAGCTTGCTTCCCTAGCAATAAACAGTGAATATATAGTTGATGGTTGCAGGGTGTCTTAAAAGCAAATGCTGTTTTGATTCAGTTCAGTTTTGAGGAACTTCTCCAAATAAACTCATCTTACTAATTGTACTGCTGACTGGCAGATTGTGAGGGTGAACTGCTGCCTTTTTGAGTACTGTGAGGTCATTATACCTGGTCCAACAGGGCTCTGATGGACTACATAGTCTGAGCTTTTGTAACTCAAGGCTGGCTCTTGAAGGTGGGTTTCAAAGCCTGTGTATCCATATCACTGAACTTCCTGCAGGCATTGAGGAAATTATAGGTGCTGTGTGACCCACTGTGCTTCTACATATGCAAGGATAGCAGGTTGTTTAAGGGTAGCCTGGGACAGAGAGTGGTTGAGATGAAGTCATAATTGATGCCCGCTTTCTACTTAGTGTGGGATGTACCTACAGACCACTTCTATATACCTCTTGTAAGACATGGAAGGTGTATTTTTAATTCATAAAGCCTTTATCAAACTTAAAACCAATCCAGTTCATGGCATTCTTTGAAAATTCTTTGTCAACCCAGCGACGAGTGACTTAAGATGTTCATCCTTGAGCTTCTCTGCGTTTTTTTCCGTGGAGTTCAGGTGAGAGAAGCTAGCAATAAGTTGGCTAGGATGACAGGCAGGTGCAGCAGAATCCTCATCCAAATGAGTAGTTCCAGGTTAGCGTTTAGTACAAGTGTAGGGCAGTGCTGGTCCTGCTTTCCTGCCATCAGGGGCCAAGCCACGGTGTCTATGCCATATAGATGTACCAGTGGCACTTTGCCATGGCAGTCCTTTGGTGCAGAGAACAGCCAGCCTCCTTAGCAGTATTTCGGGTTTGCTTACTGCTGGCAAAGTATGTTCAAGCCAGAAAAGCTTTCCTTCAGCCACTGATTGGGTTTTCTTGGCAGCTTTTAAGATGATCACAAGTAATCATCTAGAAGGCTGGCTGTTGCTTTTGTGTGTTGAAATACTATTGTTGGTTCTAGCTCCAGAATGAATGGCCTTGGGACCAGAGGAGAGGTGGTGCTAGATGTCTAATAAGGTGGCTTATTTCTACCATTCTTCACTTCAGGAGGTATCTCAGCCCAATGGTACAAAACAAGGCTGTGATCATGTTCAGATGAGTGCAAAGTTAGGGTCATTGTATTGGTATCAGTTACTTGGCATGTATGCTGGCAGATCAGAAAGAGTTAACTTCAGTAGCTGGAGAACAAGTAGTTCTCTAACTTCAGTAGTCGGAGAACATGTAGTTGTTTAGGGGAAAAAGTTCATCTTGGAGTGTTTGGAAAGAGAAGTTACTGAGGAAGTATTAGTCATTCCCTGTGTATAAAGCAAGTCATAATTCATAGGTATTACAGTATTTTAGTTAGACCATGTCAAAAGAGCATCTTGAATGCTGAAATTATTTTTGGTATAATACATCACGTGCTCACCTGAGATTGTATAACATTTGGAAAAACAAATTCATATTGTGAAGAAAGTAAATTAAACTGACTCCTCTGGGGTAATTAAAAACCTCAGGAACTGTTGACCTCCTTTCTTTTTTAATTTTTTTTCCCCATAGATTTGATTTGCTTTTCTTAGTCTTGCAGTCTTGTGTACAATAGCAGTTGACCTTGTACTTGATGGTGAGCTTTAGGATTCCTAAGCAGAATTGAGTTCAGTCTCTCATTTCACAAAACATTTATTTTTCCAGCCCTCTAAATCTCTGGCTTCCTGGAGAAGTAGGAAAAGATTTTGCAAAACATCGCCCATTTCCTTTGCCAATCTCATCTTTGCCTGTTTCTTTAGTAAGTGGGTGTTACTGTTTCTCCTCCCTTCTTATCGGCAGGGGATTTTAGGAATAAAGCCTAAGACAACAGCTCCACTTTACCAAATCGCTGGTGGGGGACTGGTGGAGTAGCCTTGGTCTATGTAGAAGTGAAGCAGAGACTGTTCTGTGTGAGCCTCTGCTCCTCCAGAGCAGTACCTGGTTCGGGGATAGCTCTTCCATTTTCCTCTCTAACTTTACTTTGAAAATACTGGCTAGAACAAAGAGTACCGTTTCCTTTTGAAGGCACATAACACACATAAGGAGAACCAGTATACCACATACCTCCTCCCAGTTCAGACCCTGACCTTCCCTTTCTGTAGTGCTTTATCTTCTACCTCTTCTCTGTCAGCTGAAGGCCAGTTGTGTTTGTGCAAGTAAACCAAACTAATATCCGTCAGCAGACCTTTATGCTGCACAAGCAAATCCCTTTATGCTCTGCCTCATCTGGTCAGCTGCAGTCGAATTTTTCACAGCGCCCTGAAGTCCTGGTGATGGCACCACAGCACGGTAAGAGCTGCTGTATGACAGCAGACAATTAAGTTTTACACTTTTCACTGCACTTTATGTGGTAGTTAGGAATAAAAATATACCTGAGCAACAAAGTTCAGACCTGGGAAAAATCTTCTGTCTCCCTTCTAAGGGTTAATATCAAATGTCAGTGCATGAAAATAGTAGTTAGGCTTGGATTTGGTCCTTGTCTGAACAGCATGGATTAGGCATCGTGGAAATGACAAGTGCTGTACCAGGCAGCGTGTATAGTTAGCAACAGCATCCTCAGTCAGCTGTTTAAATTCATCACTGAGAATGCACTGCTGCCCTCATTCAAAAATCAGAAATCTACCCTCAAAAAGACGTCTTTAAGAAGAAAGTGAAGTTGCTTTTTTTTTTTTTAATTGCCTTCTTTAATTTTAATCTTCCTTTAATTGAATCAAATGTATGATAATTAAATATAGTGTATTTTCTCACATGTGATTTTGCTGGCTGTTGCAGGAGGTTTTGTCAGAAGGCCCAGCTAGGGCTAAGTTCATCTTCTTTTAAGAGTTTGGTGTGCCTGTGTGCTAAGGCCACCAAATACAGAAAGCTCGTGCCTGGAAGCTGTGTGAATGCAGTAGACCCTGCTGCCAGGGTATTTCATTTGCCAGACTGCCTATGGCTTCTGCTGAGCCCGAACCCACAGGTCCTCAGAAAAGATCACTTCTGCTTGTGGATTTGAGATTGGGTTTCTTCTGTGGGAAGCACTGTTTGATTGTGGTAGGCTGCCTTGAAAGCTTTTCATAGTCTACAGCAAAAATAATGTGGTAAGTCTGGGTTCTGGAGTGGAAGTTAACAATAGCAGTTAATGCTAGCAGCATTATTATGGAAATAATATCAGCCATTAATTGCTGTATGTGGGTTGAGCAGAGGGTGATGCAGAGCCATATTATAGATGTGGTTACAGACCAATCTAATATTCTTTAGTCTAAAAAAACCTAGTCTGGTAGATTATTTGAGATCTTCTTACTGTTAAAAGTTTTCTCTGTGTGGTTTTGTATACATTTTTAATTAACTTTCCCATTAATATGATGAATTACAGCTACTGTCTATTTATACATATAAAGACCTCTTCCACCCAAAACATAAATCATCAGCTTTCCATGTCATGTTATTACTCTGTGTGAGAAAAAGTGGGTGGATGAAGGTAGGGGTTAAACTTTAATCTACAGAGATGATGGTGAAGAACAACGAAGACTTTTCACAAGCGTTGAACAAGCAGCAAAAACACAGGCTTGGAGATGTTACAGCTGTACCAATGTCACTTTGCAGGCAATAAATACAGTAGGGGAACAAGTTCATGTTCAGAAAGATTTGCAACTCTTGGGCAGTGGGTTTTGTGTCTCTTTAGTACAGAAATGAAGATGACTTTTTAGTCTTCAATGAAATTGTGAGATGAACTCATAATACCTTTTGACTAACAAAACAAACGTGGGAAGTTGGGGATAGCACACAAAGCAAGAGCTGAGTATCTTCTTTATCACCAATACAGTTTCTCGAGACAATACTGTTTCTTAAGACACGTTGAAAAGCTTTTTCTCTCTAGAAAGGATGGCTGAGTGTGCAGAAGATCAGTAGAAAACTTTTGGATTTTGCTACTTTAACTGATGTTTCAGAGTCTTTGGTTTGGTTTTTTTTTTTTGGGGTGTGTGTGTGTGCCTTGTCTTCCTGTGTCCCAAACTAGGTTTCAGCTTTATTTTCTTCCAGCAAAGTACATTACAAATGCTAAGAGGTTTTTGAGCCAAATCAACCGAAGGGCAAAATAGTCAGTGCAAGTTCATAGGTATTGCAGAGCTTTTGTGTGGAAGAAATAAGAAAAGCTACAAATACTTAGCTCTAGAGGAATGAATAAAAATATAAAAAGTTGTTGAGGTAAGTGAAAATTGATAGGCCATCCTTTGTATGGTACCCCACAGTGTTGCTAACTCAAAGTTAGCAGTAAGCAATTTAAATAATAATAAAAAATATTGACATATCCATGTCTACATACCTTCTACATCATGCATGGTAATAATGTAATTTTTATTGCATCAAGCAGAGGTTCCTTTCCTAAATAATTTATTTGTGAGGGAATTGATGAAGCTGCACTATAAAGCTGTGAAAGGATAACAGTCATTGGAGCGTACTGCTTACAGGAGGTCACAATAAAGAGAAGAACCGAGTTTACAAATTATTTGGAGACATGCATGTGTTATTCTCCTAAATCTGAACTCATCATTGTAAGGGGGAAGAAACCCTTTTGCTGCTCTTACCGTTTTCCCCAACCTGTTCTGTGCCCTTTGGCTCTACCTCTCTTGTGTGGTGGTTGAGTTGATGGTCTGCTTTGGTGTGATGAAGCACCTCAGTGCCAGCTGACCCTGTCTAAGAAGGACTGTCACTTTCTCAGTGTTGATTTTCTTCACTTACCCCAGCTACCAAAGTTACAATGCTAGAAGGAAACAAATGCTTGTATTTTGTAAAACATAGCATGCCTGTTTTCAGAGGATGAAAGTTTTTCGGAAAACTTGTGCTGGTTGCAATGAAATACTCCTGCATGTGTACGTGAGTAGCTTTCAGTTGAACAAAGGGTATTTTGCAATGTCACATGTTCTCTCAGGCTCTCCAGTCAAAGAGTTGTCACTGAGTTACCCCTTAGCCTGTTTACTTGTTAACCTAAATTTAGTGCAGGCAATTATGATTTTTATTTTCACACGGTCCGATTACATGCAAGATCAGCCAGTGATTTTTTGGCAGACTTTCAGATGGAGACAAGGATTTTGCAAACCTTTGTGTTTAATTTTGAAATTTATTTGAAAGTAGCCCCCCAAAATGGCATTTCTGTCAGTTAAAAAAAACCAACAAACCAAACCAAAACCAAACCAAAACCTTACATATGAAAGAAATGGTGTCTGAGTCTGCTGTTTTAAAAAAGAAAAGAAAAAAAAAAGTGTGTGGGGGGAGAAAAAAGCAAATCCAAATATTTTTTACTTCTCCTTTTTCTGGCATATGGTATATTTCACATATACTTTAGCATAATCTGTCATAATTTTAAAATGGGAATTGAGGGAAAAAATACTGTAATGATATTTTTTTGTATTTGTATTTATGTGAAATTTACCATTTGAACAGGGATTAATATCAGTTGTCTTTTATTGGGTTGGCTTCTATTTTTTGGAGTTTGAATTTGCAACCTTAGGCGTGGGACAAAGACTTTTCTGCCATATGAAGCAGAACAACAGATTTTGCAATCCTTGCTTATATTGAGTAGTAATTATTCAAATAAGCCTGTGCTGGCTTCTCATGTAACTAACTATTCACATGTACTTGGTTTGTAGTTTCATGATAAAGCGACAGCAGCTTCAGCAGAAAAAAACCAGGGTAAGGAGTTCTCCTTTTCTTCCTTTTGCACTGTTTCCCCTCTCTACCCAGAGCTGCAGCATGCTGCCTGTTCACTTACCCACGGCAGGGACACGCTATGAACTTGATCAGCAAACTGATCTGAAATAATTAAAAAAAAAAGAGAAAAAATATTCTGGATGAGTTACAGATTTGAGTCAGAATTGAGTACCACCTGTGAACTTAAAATTGACATTTTCCTTTATTTTTTTAAATTGAATTAGTGAATTTGTATAGTTTTAATGTGCTGCACTAGGTGATAAGTTTCCAGTGTTAAATATGCAGACCTGGAATTGCGACCAGTCTGGATTGATGGGTCCGAATTCTGAAAAAGAGCAGTTGTGCTGAATGCATGAAACCCAAGTCAGAAAGCTGAGGATGCTGATTTCTTAGAGGGATTCTCTGTCTTGAATGGTAGCTCATCAGCTTAGCATTAAGGCTTTGCACTGAAGAACCCAAATTCCTAGGTAAATGATAACCATCGCTGAGGAAGGGTTGAAACTCAGAAAACAGAGTTCAAGCTTGATTTTTATTTTTGTTTTCAGTCACAGACAGATGTTTTTGGCTGGTGTTCATCTTATGAGTGTTGTGATATGTGTGTGTTTCAGAATGCCTTTTTTCTTATGAACCACTCTGTGACTATGTGTGATACAAAGCTTTGTGCTGTAAAAAGTGACAATTAATTAATGCATTTGAATCAGAAGCCTTGGTCAGCTGGGATGCGCTTTCTCTTCTTTACTCACTAGAACATCTACTGGGGCTTTCATTTGTTTATTCAACCATTTTAATGTTACATGTGCTTACCAACTGGCTTGTGGTGACTAATGATTTCAACACACACAATCCAGGAGCTGGGAGTGGGAACCAGGAGGTGTGTGGGTAGTGTTGCAACTGCTGGGGTTACCTCATCACTTAGTGCCTCAGTTTTCCCCAGTGAAAACCGGGAAAGGTAAGAAGCTCTGTCTTCATAAGAGCTTCATAAGAAGCTCTGTCTACAAGTAAAAACTTACTTTGTACGTCTTGATTAATATTGACTTGGCAGTTATCTTAACAGTTGTTTTCATTTGTTTTGAGGAAGGTGTGTGCTGACTTCAGGGACATACAGGTGAATATTTGTATAATGTGAAGATGCATAGTGCAAGTTGATGCAGACTTTTCCATACTTAAGGTTGAGAATATTTTCATGCTGTTAAAAAAAAAAAAAAGCTGAGAATCTGTAACTCTTTCTGATTTCAGTCATAATTCTGAGTAATCAGCATCTCTGCAAATTAGATCATATTTGTTGTCACGTAACTAAAGCTGGCAGGGAACAGGGCAAGTCCTTGGCAGGAGTGATACTGTGAGAAGTTTAGAGGGGTGTCAGTCCAAACTCCCACAGCTGTTTGTAACGAGATAACATGTTACGCAAACAGCTTCATGTCCTGAGGGATGGTCTGGGAACAGTGAATTATTTGGGGGCGAGAAGGGCACAAACTTTCTAAAACTGTACTGAAGAAAAAGTAGTGATGTATGGGTTTGATAAAAGGTACGGGTGGCTGTTACAGGTGCTTCTCAATAAAGTATTGCAATTTTGGAAAGGAACTTTCAGAATAATGGGTGAGGGTTCAGTTGTCCAGAGCCTTATTTATGGAAACAGAAATGTGGCTAGAGCCATTGGCTTGGAAAAAAACTGCAAACAGAACAGGTTTCTGTGACCAAATGCAGATTCAAAGGCTGATCTTATGACTTGGGAAACTGGTTCTAATCTGCAGAGATCTCCATAGCAGAGAGAATTCAGTGTAGCAACCAGCTGCAGGTGTTGACCAATTACATTACTGATGTTTTTATTTTTTAATGCTGTTTTTATCAAAAGGATTTTTGTTTTGTTTCTTGTATAATCTTTATGAGACTAAAGAAGGCTGGTAGTGAAACAAAACATTTTAGCATTATCAGTACTGAGATTTGAAATCATAGTTCATGTTGAATACTCCTTGTGTTCTCTAGTGTAGCGCTCCGAGGATCTCTGAGATCACAATTTCCAAGACAGGTAATAATTCTGTTTCCCTTAAGTGCCAACAAAGGATTTGTACTACAGAGAACAGAAGGGTTGTTTTGCGTGGGAGAACTTGTGATGGGAACCCTTACAGTTTTGTGTGCGTTAAGCTGGGCGGAATGCTAACACTGGCTTGTAATGCTTTGAAGAATGTTTGTATTTTCAGTTCATGGTAGTATCCTTCCTTCTGAAATTATCTTTAAGGTTGCCAATTTAGTTTTAGAAGAGCTATAAAACAGAATTGGCCAGCTTTAGTCATTAAAGGATGCACCCAATACAATTACTAATTAAAAAGATCTGTCTTCTTCCCAGGAACGCAATGTGACAGATGACCAACAAAATATATGCGTCTACATGCATCAGAGGTGGAGAAACAACAAAAAGAGATTATTCGTAATAATCACCACTTCCAATCCTATTATAGTCTTTTACTTATGCAGCCTAACCTGGTCTTATTTTGTAGTTCCATGTAAACCGCAGACTAATTTTTTTCTAGCGTATGCAGAGATACACCTTGAAGAGAAAGGGGTATTTTAAACTAGTGAACAACTACATCCAGCTGCGTGAAGTGGTAGGAGTGTGGGCTATGGGAGCTTCATTGGCCAAAACAAGGAGCGGAACGTGGTATTGGGACTAGACTGGAATGCAAAGGGTGTCATTTCATCTACTGTCACAACAAATAATGACATGTTTAGGCAGAAGCAAAAGGAGCAGCACTGAAGTCAATTTCTTTACCTTACAAAAGTAAAGTTTAAATAAAACTAATGTTTTGAGGAGGCCTGTGGCTCTTCAACCTTCTCTGCACAGTGCTGTGAAAAGCGCTATTTTGTTCATGCTGAAGTTACGTTGCCTGCAGACAAAAATGTACATACGTTTCCCTGGTGAATTTTGAAATACTCTAAGTAGTAAATAGGTGCATAAATTTAGCCCTGTGAGAAATGAGAAAAGCTTTGTGTGGTTTTTTGATATATTTTTTTTTTTTACTATGTTGGAGACAAGTTTCCTCCTGGTACAGAGCTCTGCAGTGATTATCCAGAGCTTCAGCTTGGGTTATCCCCCTGCCCCCTCCACAACAGACACTTGAGAAGATACTTGCAGTCGTGGTGCTTCAGCAGGTGCTGCTGTTCCTTCTTCAAGCCATGGCTTTGGCCTGCAGCCGTGTTGCTCTAGCCTGAGCTGTGGTCCAGGTCTGTGCCTGCAGCATGCCCTGGTTTCGGGCAGAAAGCTAGAAGGGGAAAGCTAAGGGGCGAGGGGAAAGGATTCTGGAACAGCTTCTGCACAACCTCTCCCACACCTTTCATTTCTGCCTCCGTGCCACCTCGTGTGTTAAGACTGTGCGGGCAGCCGTCTGTGCTGTGTGGTGAAACCCCCGGTTGGATCCCTTCCCCAGCCTGCGTCCCAGCCCAGCGGGAGGAACGCTGCACCCACACAAGGCAGTGGCACCCGAGCAGCTGAGGGAGGAGATCAGCTGTGTTTAGGCTGCCAGCATTGCAGAGAACAGAGAGATTGCCTGACAGGGTTGCTGGCAGGACGCTGGAGTCAGGTTTGCAAAGTAACTGTGGGTGTGTTCGTTTTTACGTACTCCGAAGTCTGTCCTACAGGTATCAGTCATGGTGTAAAACTTTAAAGCAGCTGGGTGTTACTGAGCATCCAAACCTGTCAGAAGTAAATTAGATTGTTGATGGTCAGCATAAAGTCTTTTCTAAACAGAAGGTGGAAGGCAGATACTTAGCACTTCATGAAAAGTAAGCTTTACTTCTTTGGTCTCAAATTGACATCTTCTAAAAGACCCTTTGTGTCTGAAAATTTTCAGTAATAGGACTGAATTTTCAAAATGTCTTTTACTGATCCACGTTCAGTTTTGTATACTGAACTTTTTTGCACATGGCATTTATATATGCACAGACCTTAGCAATTAAACCTGTGATACACATTAGGACTTTGTGGTGAAGAGTAGTTGTACACTGCTGTTTGCCTGGAGCACGTCTTGGACTTCTCACCCGTATTTTCTGTGATGTGGGCTGCAGTGCCGCTTGTTTCACCCCAGTCGGGTACTGCTTTCGGCTTCCTGGGAACGTGCCAGTGCAGCCCTCAGCTGAGCAAAGCCTGAACTTTCCTGTCTAATAATTAACTCTTGTAAACTTCCAGGTGATTGGGGAAAGCTCCAGCTTTCTGTGTATTCCCATAGTTTTGTTTATAAGTAGAAGGAGCTTTTTTACTACAGAAATCTCCAGCTCTGTGATCCTCCAAAGATACTGTAATGATTTATTCCTCTCGTCTTCACAGGAACTGATATTCAATGGCTAGAAACAGAACTGACAAGTGGCTGAAATGAATACGACTACTATACTACAAGAGATTTTGATTAAAAGATCACAGCAGAAGAAGAGGACTTCTCCCTTAAACTACAAAGAGAGGCTTTTTGTACTTACAAAATCTATGCTAACATATTACGAAGGTCGAGCAGAGGTAGGAGACACAGATTTATACTACAGAGTGCCTTTGTTCCTTTTTTGTTTTTGTATACTATTGGCTTTTTTCCTCCCGTACATCATAATGTCAGGAGTGGGTGGGGGGAATGGCCATGGGTGGCAATGAACATCTTACTTGTCTTATTTGTAAGGCAGATAAGTTTTCTATGCCTCTGTCAAAGTTAACTGGTTCTTAACCAGAGCAGTAGTACATAGCCAGAATGCCAGGAAATAAGTTAGAACAGCTTTTATAGCTGGTCGTCACAGCTAATTTCTTTCTCTCTCCAGAGAGATGAAAGATCACTGCTATTACAAAGTGGGGGAAAAGGCAGGATGTAGCTGCTTGTTTACTGTGAAGGCCATTACTTTCACACCGAGGAATTAACTGAATTTAAACAGGAGAAAGAGGATTTAATAGAAGCAGTGCATTGCAGAACAAGTTCACTAGAGATGAGATCCATTAGAGTGGATCATGTTACCTAGTGACTGAGATGAAGCAGGAAGCAGTTCATCTTCAGCAGCATGAGCAGCTCCCCTCCGTTACTGCTTTCTGTGTAAATTCACTTACACTTGAAGTCAATAGTGTGAACTAGGCAAATCCTCAGACCAGCATTTTTTTCAAATGAGCTCCAGACTCCCTTTCTTCAAGATCACCTGCCGCTGGAGTGCCCTGTTATACCTTTAGTGCTGGGGGTGAGATTTTTCGACTTAACTGAGGCTGCTTTCCAGATTTGTCACAATGCTGAAGGTGATTAAAATGGCTGCAGTAGCTAGCAGAGCGTGCTCTACACCCTGGGAAGCCATTCAACAAATAAAACTTAATAGAGACAACTCTGCAACCCCTTGTGTCAGCTGTCTTACCTCTGATGAAAGAACAGGAGAGCTGAGGCTTTTGCTAAGCATGTTTCTCTGTCAGACCTTGAGCTTGCAGCAGAATTGAGCTCATTTACCACGCTCTAAGACTGCAGCAGTCTGTTGTAGCTGCTGTTCTCTGTATATAGTTTGGATGTGGTCAAGGGATCACAAACAGGCTGAGGTTGGAATGCACCTCTGGAGGCCATCTGGTCCAAGCCCTGTGCTCAAGCAGTTGCCCGGGACTGTCTCCACAAGGTTTTTGAGTATCTCCAAGGATGGAGACTCTGCAGCCTTACTGGGTAACCTGTGCCAGTCACTCTCACAGTAAAGGTAAAAAAAAATAAAATAAATTTGGCACCACTGGAAAGGGCTTGGGTCTGTCCTCTTTGCACCCTTCCTTCAGGCATTTATACACATATGATATATACGTCTATGTGTGTGTGTTTAAAATAGATATAAGATCCCCGCCGTAGTTTCTCCAGTCTAAACAGTCCCAGCTCTCTTGGCCTTTCCTCATAGGAGAGAAGCTTCAGTCCCTTCATCATCCTTGTGGCCCTTTGCTGGACTTTCTCCATTATGTCCAGGTCTCTTGCCTACTGGGGAGCCCAGAACTCGACATAGTACTCCAGATGTGGCCTCACCTATGCGGAGTAGGAGGGAAGGAGCACCACTCAGCCTGCTGGCAATACTTCATCTAATACTGCCCGGGATGCCATTTGCCTTCTTTGCAAAACACTGGTTTGCAACCCAGTGTCCACCAGGAAACCCAGTCCCTTTTCTGCCCAGCTGCCTTCAGCTGGGTGGCCCCCAGCATATATTGATGCAGGGGATTGTTCCTTCTGAGCCACAGGACTCTGCACTTCTCCTGGAAGAAGTTTCACGATGTCCCTGTCAGCCCATATCTGCAGCCTGTTGAGGTCCCTCTGGATGGTAGCATGACCCTCTGGCCTATCAGCCACTCCTCCCGGTTTTGTGTTATCAGCAAACTTGCTGATAACTTGCTGCCCCTTCATCCAGGTTGGAGATGTTGAACAGGACTGGACCCAGTACTGACCCCTGGGGTACAGCACTAGTTACTGGCCTCCAGCTAGACTTTGTGCTACTGACAACCACCCTCTGCATCTGGCTGTTCAACCAGCTCTCAGGCCACCTCAGAATATGAATTTGTGTATTTTTGTTGACTCTGGATTTAAAATACGGAATTTTAGAATGCCTTTTTAATTTTCTATTTTAAATCCTGCTGCCTTGCCCCCCTCCCCCCAAATAAATAGGTGGAGCCTAAGAAGCACTCTGAAACATGTCTTGCATGCTTATCCTGTGCCAGCTTTCATTCAGGTCAAATAGAAATGTATCTAACAGGTTTTGCAGGTCTAATTGTCACCCTCTAAGAAGTTACTGCTTCCAGCTTTCCCCTTCTAGCTTTCCCCTTCCCCTCTAGGTTAATCTCCTCCAGCCAAAAAACCCTTCCAGGAGACTGACTGGTGCATCTGTCTGAGAGGGGGTTTAAACTCTGTTTTATTTGCAGTGAGATGGAGCAGGGCTGCCCGTAGTGCCCTCAGCTGGGGAGGCAGTAACTTCTTAAAATGCTCCAGCCTCAGATAAGGACAGTTGGGGTGAAAATATACATTACGCCTATGCTAGTCCAGCAGTGTGCTGCTGCAACAGGCAGGTTCATCTCATCGCTGTCCTGGCCTTGCAGGCTTCCCCCATCCATTTGAATTGGTCCAGGCTTGTGCTGGAATCCATACTGTTGTGAAAAAACTTGCTAATCGGCAGAAAGATATTTGATTCCATTTGTTGGTTTTTGTTTTGTTGTTGTTTTTTTCTGGACTGGTGTTCTGCTGGGTTAGCAAGTTGTGTTAGCTTGGTGCAGGATCTAACAAGCACCAGAAGCAGTGCCAGGTGGCGGAGGAGGACAGGATGCTCTGACTGTTGACTTCAACAGGTTGTTAGACTGGCTCAGCCATAACGTATAGCTTTCCAACCTCAACCCCTTTTCATTTTCACTGTTCCTCCCACTTTAGATTCTCTTAGCATTAATCAGCATTTTATTTTATTAACAGCATTGTCTGAAAATAATGAGCTCTGATCTTCGAGGGTCACACAATATTTTTGTCAGCAATACTCGGTCTCTATCTGAAAAAGAAAAAAAATACTGTGTGACTAAGATCAGTGATATGGTAGTTATTCCTTTGTTTCACTGAGCAACTGAAATGGAAAAAGTTTGGGGGGTTTATCAGTTGTTTGATTATTGTTTGGGTTTGGTTTTTTTAAGCCAGTGATGATGGCTATAAATTTGTATTTGCAGTAAGACAGTTGTATATTCTGACAGAAGTAGTTTGTATAAAAATATAAAAAAATATTATTAGAGATTGAAATAATTCTGGCCCTTCTGAATATTTGGAGGTTTATTACTGAAATAAATGTGACTACTGTGCATGATGGCTGAATTTAAAGATAAAACAGATGAAAGGATAGGTACCACTGATCTCATTTCAGGCTTCGCAATATTCAAAGTGCAGATTGGTAAGATAAGCATGGAAATCCTAAGCCAAGAGGATCCCACACCCTCATTTTAATCACATAACTGCAGTGGCAGCAGCCTGCCAAGGGTGTCTGAGTTCTGCTCCTCTACACAAGTATATGATTCCCAGTGTGGTCGTCGTCCAAGCTGAAGTCTTTTCTTGGTTGGTTTTTTTTTTCCATTTTAACTTCTATGGGAATTCAGTAGAGAGTTCAAGAAGAACCCAGGGTTTGTGGTCATGTGAATAATCATACCACTTCTTTTTTTAAAAACAAGCTTAAATTAAATCTCATTAACCAGATTAGTCAACACTTGATGCGTGGGCAAGTTGGGATTGTAAATAAGGAGACAGAATTAGATATCGGCATGTCTGGTGACAGAAGTGGAACATTTATGACAACAGAAAGCAGTCAACCATACCAAATGTTGTTCTTGTAAGTGCTGCTGAGAGATTTATTTGATGCTGTTCTGTGCAGCTGGTGGTGAAGGATCACTTGCTCTTTGGCCAGAAACTGCACATTATAGAAGTGCTCTTCTCTACTTTTTTCTTTCTTATGTCTTGACAAAGTGCCAAATACCTACTTGGAGCAATAAACAATTATTTCATAAGCATGACTACTAGCAACAGGGTAGAATCTTGTTTAAACTTGCTCATAACCTATTTAAACTTTTTCATACATGCTTTCAAGCAGCTTAGGCACCCTGTCATGGTACAAAGTGCCTACAGTGAAGCTGAAGCTGCAGAGCTGCCATGAGAAGGAGAAAGGTGGCTTCTGCACTTAGAAATATTGGTGAACTGTCAGTCATAGAGAAAGTGTGTGAACTATCTATGAAGCATAACTACAGAGTCAGTAAAGAGGCTGGATATCAGGGCTGGTTTCAAAGTACAGAAACTTGAGGAAGGAGAGTCCTGGCTTAGGTGCAAAGCTCTAAAATCATGAGTAATGTCATGGAAACTTATTCTGTGTAAGAAGCCATAGGACTTTGGTTTTTATGGCTTAACTTCTGGGCATTATGCTGTCTGGGTAAAAAAAAAAAAAAAAAAAAGGAGATACCACCTTAAGGTTGGTTAAAAAGGTGGACATTAAAAAGCTTGGAAACAAAGATACATCAGGAACTGACTTGCCTTAAGCGTCATGGAGATGAATTTTTAATGTTAGAAAGTAGGAATATTCTGTTTAAGCTGGGTTAATGTAGGGTTCTGGTTTTGGCCTTTTTTTGGCATAAATTCTGTGAATTAGTAAGCGTAAATGTTGGGGAAATGCCATTATTACACCACTGTGCAGTATTGGGCTAATGATAGTTACAGACATATAAAAGGCAGAGCTAATGTTGTAACTTTTGTGACACCTTTAACTATTTATCAGCTGTCATTCTTGGAAAGAGAGTTTTCTGTCTTTTTTTCCTTAATGTTGCAAAAGTGGCTAATGAGATCAGAATGTAATGGATTCAATTTGTAATGAAGACAGAAATTCATTATAGCAAGAAATAACTGAATCGACCTCCAAGCATGGAGTTCTGATGATGAATGTACAAAAATAAGGAAGAAGTAAAAAATATCGCTATTCAAAGTATGGAGATGTACTATTAAAACTGAATATGCTATAGTCAGAAAGACTTAAGATATGTACAATGTTCTCAAATACACCTTGTAGACTTACTGAGCTAGCTTTAAACAGATTTATGTAGACAGTAGTAACTATGGTGGTTTGGAGGTGGGAGGTAGTAGGCATTTTTGCACTAACTGGCCCTTGGGCTTGAGGACTGCTGCTTTATGCTTACTGCTGTCAGCTGGAGTCATTGGTTGTAGCGTAACTCCTCCAGGTAACCTGGTTGTATAGTAAAGGCGTGTAGTGTTCTAGTGTGGAAGCACTAGTGTGAAGTATTTTGTTAGGAAATCTCTTTCCAGTTTTGTGTGGCTTGAAAGCTCAGCATACTATTTCAGGTATGCTGCTGTTGATTTTCCTGAACTATTTCTTCTAAGTAAACAGAAAAAATACTAGCCTGTAGGAAATTAATAAGCAAAGTAAAGCAATTTTGAAATAAACGTGCTTGTCTAAAAAGCAAATATTGAATGCATTCATTAAAAACAAACAAAAAAAAAACCAACCCAAAACATACCACACCAAACCACGAACTACCTCATTTGGAATGTTTTTTTTGTATTTTTGACCAGTGATAATTTAGTTAAAATTTTAGTGTGACTTTTTGTGAGTTGCTGATTTCATCTTGAAGGGTGTGCAGGTTTGAAATCAAAGGAGACATTTGTGGAAATAACTTCACAAATGAATGGCCCTAGATATGTTTGGCCATTTTCTGTCGAAAGTGGCTTCATATCTTGTATATTCAACTGTAAGTGCTCTGGAGTTTGTTTTCAAAGGTGCGATACATTTGCACTTGCAGCTGACTCTTTGGAAAATGAAGCCTTAGGGTTTACCTAGGAGTCTGCTTTATCACTGAAATTTGAAAAGTATCAGGAAATATCAGCTGAACAGTTGTAGTGGAAAGGAATACTCACTTTACGGCTCTACCAGTATGCCTGGTGGCTGGTGCCCCATACACTTCTTTGCAGGGTAGGTTATCGTTCCTCTTGGGTTAGACAACAGGACAGACCACACAAGGAATAGCGTTCAAGCTACTGCATCCATCAGGGTAGTTCACCAAGTACTCTTGGTTTATCCTCTTTCTCCCTGTGTGGCAGTAAGTTTTACTGCTGTGAATTCTTTCTCAGTGAATGGTTGGAAGATGTCTCTGAACTGGGAGAAGACACTAGGGCAGTCTGATGGCCCTGACTGGAGCAGGCTTACTGCAGCGTTACAGAATAGCCATGATAGCAGGTAGCATATACTTCACACAAATTTTAGCTAGTTTCATGCTAACAGAGCATCTCACTTGAACTAAAAGTGCAACAGACTAGAGGGTTTTGCCCTAAATGGCATTTTTGGCAAGGGAAGTTCTTTGAGATGAAGGCAAGATAATAAATGTAGGTGTTAAAGTATTTCTCATCATGGGAGTAGCTGAAAGGAGCTGGTTTGTGCAAGCAAGCTGTCCTGCTATTTTGTTGGTTTGAAAAATTTCACGTTGATGTTTCACATGAGTGCAGTGCTTCCACGAAGCTGGCACAGATTCGCTCATAATTTTATTATTTGTTACCAGTATGCAGACTGTTAATATCCTTACAGCTATTGGAGTTGTGGAGTGTTCCCTTTCACTGTGTATTTCTCTCTCTCTTAGCTTTCTTAGCAGTGACACTCTTTTACTCTTTACTTTGGAAGTGACCCTCTTTTAGTTTGAAAGTGTGCTGATGTGTGGTTTGGTTACTGTCTTCCCACGCATGGCGCGGTGTGCTTGCATTAACCTTTCCAGCCCACGGCAGCTTGTGCTGACCTTCAGTATGAAGCTGAGTATGAGCTTATGAATGTGAAATTGCTTTAAGCTTTAGCATCTTTATTGTTTGCTCACGTTCACTGTATGGGTTAGAGTTTTCAGTAGTAAATGGTTTATATTGGATTCTGCATTTTCAGAAAGTATATAGGGTAAGTCCTGGTCCTCATGGTTACCCTGCACGTGTTTGGGTGGGTGGGGGTCTGCGGTGTTAGGGGAGGACAAAACGGGGAGAGTCTGTGCTGCAACGCAGCAGTCTGAGCAGCTAACGCAGCTCCTCCATTAGCTGTGGAGGAGCTACACAGAGGGTGTTCGGGTAGGCTCAACACTTAACTATTTATTAGTATGCAGAAACCATTTTGGTTCTACAGAGAAGGCAAATAATAGCCCCGGTGGGAAAACATTTAGGAGTCTTCAGAAGGATGTTTCTGTGCAGTCAAGTAGAGAGAGGTTTTCTGATGAGCTCCTCTTGGGAGGTGCAGAGTGCCCTTGTCTTCACTGGCAGCAGTGGTATTTGCCATCAGGATCAGACTTGTGTGAAAACTGTCCTGCGTAAAGGGAACTGTTACAACTAACAAAAACCAGCCAGGATGTGAGTGAAAAAAACAGAATAAAAACTTCAACGTTCTTGGGAGTTGCTAATTTTGAGCCTCTTCCTAAAAAAAAAAATATTCTTCTGCAAGAGTTTTATTTGGCTCTTGTAATTTGAATAGAGAGGAGACAGAAGCTACTGAAATTACCATCATGATATTTTAAGGAAGGAAAAATAACTTTAAAGCTGCAGGTTTCAGGTTAAAGTTGTGTAGCTTCATTGCAACACTGATCTTGTGCAAATACTTCCTTTGGAGCATAACAACATTACAGAGTTCCAAATGACTGTGCCAGTTATTTTTCTTCTTTTAACAGAAGATTAACATGTATCAATTCTACTGTTGTTTATTCCTTATATAGTGCTTATCCTTCATTATTTTGACCTTTAATACCCTAATTTATATGGTTTCCTTAGTCATTGCGTAGGTGATTTAATTCTTTATATAAATGAAAAAAGCACAACTCGTTATTAAAATGCTTCTTATCACTGATGAGTCTTGGTTTTTGATGTAAGATAAATAGCTTCTGAGATGAGTAGATTGGCAGAGCTTTTTTTTTTTTTTTTTTTTTGTTGTGTTCCGAGTCATAGGTAGTAATGATGGAGCTTTCTTAAAATACTTGCAAGTCTGCACAATAACTTTATTCCATCTAGACCTGGAAGAGGACTGGGAGTTGACTGCTGTTTTCCCACTAGGAAACAGAAGTGGATATACACTTCCATGTGAATTGCATGAAGTCCGTAGTTGTGCTTACTGGGGACATACCTTCACAACTATGTATCAGAGAGGTTGTGGCTTTAGATCCGTTCAGCTCTTATTGCTTAGCAATTTTTAATGGAATTAAACAGAGTTTTTTCACAGTGCTGTCAGAAAAAGAATTAATCAAAATTTTTGAAGTGCAGTCAGGATACGTGGATTAAAACACACACACATGCTTTTATATATATTTTGATATAAATATATTTATATATATAAAATTAAAGATGTAATGATTAACTTGTAACAGTGATTTTCAGCATAAATGATATTGCTGAGCAAGTACAACAATGTTCTTATAAGTTATCCCACCTAAAATAATGCCTGTCACATCCATCTAGATAGAGAATATTGTGTTTGTATCTTTAAAAAAACTACAGAGTAAAAATACATGATGGAATAGAGGGCTTTTTGAACTTCTTCACAAGATCTATATATAAATGCAAACTCAGAATATGAGTAGACACCTTTTCTAATTGTGTAATACCTCTATAATGACTGGAACTATTGCTTCTACAGATTAGCAGCATTAGGAAAAGAATTAATTTTAACTTCTTTTCTTTGCACTTGATTACATGGAAATCAAGACAGAGAATTAGTAAATGACTTGGTGATCTGTAGACGAATGACCAAAGGATACTTTTCAGTTTATAGTTTGTCAAGCAAACTTAACAGACATCTTTGTTGATATAACAGTATCTGCATTGTTATTCCTATATACAGTTCTCTTTGCTCAGCTAGAGTAACGGAATTGTGAGAGATCCATCTCTGATGAAAAGGAGCAATATAGGAAGCAGAGTCTTGTTTCTAGTAAATACACAGATTTAAAAATTATACGAGCTGTGTTATATCAATATAACTATTTTGTGATAGCAGCTAGTCCCCCCCAACAGTAGTGAACACAGCAAAAACTCTGCTTCCGAGGAGCTGCTTATCAAAGCGTAAGATGTGCCAACGAGCGAGTAGAGACACAGTGCAAAGCATTAATGAGACATTACAGTAATCAGGAAAAGTTTTATTGCAACTTAGTTGCCCACACCTCTGCAGTATGGTAGCCTGGGAAAGAGGAGGATTGATCTACGGCTGTAGCTAGCCACTGCTCAGAGCAAATACAGTAAGGAATCAGTTAACTTTTAGGCAGATCAGACAGTAGGAATTAATTGGGCAAAATACAGCTGCACGTAAAGCTGGTCAGCATTTTGAGCTGTCAACATGATTGAAAGAGCAGAGCCTGTTCTACTGCAAAGGCCCCAGAAACCTTGTAGAAGGAGCAAAAACGAGCCAGGAGGAGAGCAGGTGAGAGAATCTGAGAAGAAAAATTGCACAGAGAGGGTCTGGATAGAACTTGTACTGGAAAGCATTAGGTGTTGGCATTAGGAACCATGAAGCTCCATCCTTCCTGGTCTGTTTGTTTGTGGTCCCCAGCCTGCCCCCATCCCCGTGCCAAGATTCAGGAAAATAACTTTGTAAAAATTTTTTGCTCGGAAGAAGAACTATCATATTATTGATGATCCAGAAGACCCTAAATACTGGCTGAAAACCCAAGAGAAAATAGATAACAGTAGGCACAGCTGGGGATACTTTAAGCAGGCACAACTGCAAGCTGTTCAAATTGGAGAAATAAAGCTATTCATGCGAATAGAGGCAGCGTAACAGATGTATGGGGATGCTCACTTGAAAAGAGCAAGTAATAAAAAAACTTAAGTTGTAAAAGAAGTTGGCTATGTTGCAGTAATGATTCCCTGTTCTCTGTAACATCTACCAAAAGTCTGATACAAAATGAGGATCTGTAGTACTTGTGTTTCTAGAAGAATTTTGATGATTGCGAGATTGAACAAGTTAGACATAGCTGAAGTTAAAAAGTGAAGGTTGTAGTTGCTGAGACGCTGACAAGGCATGGATGAGAATATTTACCTTATGACTAGGCAGGAGTGGATGAGCCTTAAAGGTGTTAAGAAGGAAGAGCTGGAAGAGAAATGAGACTCTGGAAGGCTGGAGAAGGCTTAGTTCTAGGAGCGCAGAGGAGAAGCTGAGAAACTGTAAGCCACGGAGACCATTTCCAGAAAAGTGCTAGAAAAACCAGACTTGTTGAAAGTACCTGGATGATGTCAAAACGGCAAGATTTGACAAGAACCAAAAGAGGAAAAAAAAAATAAATCTCAGACTTATCTATATTCTTTCTGCCACGGGATAACAAGTCTTGTGGTCAGCAGAGAAGTAGCAGATACTCTGTGTGTTTTCATTCCAGTAAGGGGTTTTTGACACTGCTGTATGAGACACTTTCAAATGTCAGCATTAGCAATGACCTATATAAACCTCTTGTAAATCTGATTGCAGAACACGTGGGAAACGGGTACAGTGTTCAGTAGGCATCGGTGGTTTGTTTTCAGGTTGACAGACTGTCTTGAATGGGGTGTTCTGTCCTGTATTTCAGTATTTTCACTAGTGACACTGTTGCTGAAATAGAAGCTTGTTGAGTTCTCAGGTGACATAAAACTTGAAGGAGCTGCAAGCATTTCAGAAAGCAAGTCTAGAAATCAAAGTGTTCAATTTTGGATTAGGTGTGTGGTGGGTTACTTTCTGGTTTGTTTTTTTTTTTTTATTTTGTAGAATGTGGCACAGTGGGGACAAGTGCAAAAGGTAAAAGTTTGGACAGGAATGCTGAAATGTTCAAATACAAAATGGGAGTAGTTAAGTGTCAGGCTGTCCCCAGCAGGACCCTGGTGACAGGATAGTGAATCATAAGCACAATATGCATCAATGATACCTCGTTACTGTGAAAAAGGCAAATGTTACACTGGGATGAAAAAACAGGACTGAATCCCTACAATCTGATGATAAGGCATCAGCTGCAGTCCTGTTTGGGGCAGTAAGTTTAAAGGAAGATGTGGACCTGCCGGTGAGATTCAGGGCAGGAACAGCAGGAGGGATGAGGTTCCCAAAAGCCTGGACTGTGATGAAGGGTTGGTGGAGCAGCAAGTGTTTAAAGTGGAGAGGTGGTCTGTTGATGGACAGGAATCTTGATAGACAAAAAAATCCCTCAGGTCTGTAGGTCATCTGAACTCCATCATCTGAACCTTGAAAGAGTAGGTAGAGCAGCTGGTGCCCTGGCTAGGTGACTTCTCAGGGCCTGTCCTGGGGCTTTGGTCACTCATGTGTGGTACCCGTGGACTTGGGCTGTCCTCCCTTCTTGGCCCAAGCTGTCAGAGTCTAGTGTTCAGACAGCATGGAGGCTGTTAGAGGGGTAGCTGAATGCAGGGTGTCACTCACCCCGCAGAGTGATGGCCCTGAGAGGGGAGAAAACAGGGCAGAAATGCTGCAGCTGGCTGGGTTGGCCAGGCTCAGAGCAATGTGAGGACTTCATAGTAAACTAGGAAGAGAAGATCTATCTGAAAGAACCTGGAGCTGTGTGCTAGTTACTGTGAAGGCTGAAAGATTGTAGGTGGTTTAGGGCCTGATATGGATGGAGGCCTGGCTGATTTTTATTTTCTGTCCTTTACACTTATTTATATTGCTGCCTTCTGTGATTGCAGCAGTGTGTCAGAACTGTAATTGTGTGCATTTGACTGCTTCTCCATTGCAGGAGAAGAGTAAATTACAGATAACGCATTGTAGTCATGGTTAGGAGGTAGCATCAGTGCTACTATGGAGAATTTATTTTTGTGCTTTTCAGTGTCTCCAGTGTTGGTGGTTGACATCTGCTAAGCAGCCAGGCCATGGTAAAGGACTCTTGGTTTCCTATTTTGCAGTATCCCGTGCTTCTTATCACTAAATGTCAATACTATTGGGAAGAAAACCCACAAAGAACCCCCAAAACAAAAACAAACAAACAAAAACCCCCACGCCCTAAAAAAAACAGCTACCCACCCACCCAACCAAAAAATTAAAACACCCCCACATTTGGCTCTGGAGTGTATCCTATCTATGTCTGCAGGGGCTGTAGGGTTAGCCAGGCTTTTCTGAGATTTTGTAACGTAAAAGGAGATGTCCATAATGCTGAGACCTTCTGTACTTGTGAGGATGCAAGTTCAATGGGTCACATGCTGATGAGTTCAGGATTTCCTACATGGGGATAAGCATGGGATAAAGAAATGGTATGAACAACAAAGAGAGAGACAGCATGGGTGAGAAAACCTGGCTATTTCTTGACAGCTGGACTGGCTTCTGCGCGCTTTCATTGAGGTTTTTTCCAAATGGAATGTCCTGTGTATTGTTTAACACCCAACCCCACTTTTCTGAGGGTAAGCAGCACGGTATCTTTGCCAGCGAAGAGGTAATACACTGAAGAAACATTTTTATCTGGTAGTTGGAATGTGGGCTTCTTAAGCTGTAAAGCTACTATATTCAGCTGAGGAGTAATTCCAAGTGTACAGAGCATGAGCTGTTTGATTGTATACCTACCTAACACTTAGATATTTCTTGTCCTCCTGTGTCCTAAGATTACTTTTTAAAAGGAATCGTGTAATCCTACATTTGTTCCATATCTGACAATGTAGGTCTACTATTATAACTTCTTGATATTAGTGCCCTATATGTTAAATAATAGGAATAGCTTATTCTTTTTGCATTGCATGGTAACAAGAATTATTGCTTGGACTGGCTATCCTCATTGTGTGCAGGGAGCAGGGTTTCTAAAACTGTAAATTAAGTTTTTGAAGCATAGGCAAATATGAAGCACATGGCATTTTGCATTTTGAGAAGCCTTCTATAGTAGTTTCTGTGTAATCACTTCCCTTTTGTTGTTTTCAGCAAGTAGATACGTTTGTTTTTTTCTTAAAAAAAACCTTTAGTGTGACTTTGAAGCACATATTTTTATCTATTTGTTGTCCTTATTGGGTTATAGTATTTATATACCTTTATTATTGTTCTAACCATGTTTCCTTCTATAGGCCTCCCTCTAGAGGCGTATGTCTATCTTCAGAAAAGGAGTGGGCTGGCTTTGATAGGTCCCCTGGGTTCATTGGCCTGTGATACTTTATTTTTTCCCCCTAAATCCTCTGAGAATATTTTTGTCCAGTTCAGACAGCATGCATGAGTGTGCTGGTGAAATTCAGCTGTTTCTACAGTGACTCTAACCTGTTTTTTTCTGCTATGTTAGCCATCTTCCACCTCCAGAAACAACAGTGAAAAAATTCCTCTGCCTCCTATGGCTTGACATTGCATAATTAGTCATTGTACTAATTTTGCCTCTTGTCCGTTAGAAAGAGTTGATCAGGGTGGATTTCTCATGGCTGGCTCATGCCTGCACCTCTGCTTCCCAACTGCTTCAGGGCTTGAGCTGTCTTGATTCTGCATTTCCCATTTGCCCTATGCCTGGGTCTAGAGCAAGCCATTTGGCTTCTAGAATAAATGCAACGCAATGGTGGTGTGCAAGATGTCCTGTTATAGAGGGAAACCATTTCAGTAAGGAGAAGAGAGGAATTGCCATGGTCTTTTTAGCATTTCTCTTGAGTCATTCCTTCCTGTTCCTGTGCCCCATGGTTTAATAGTGAGAAATGCTGAGGTGAAACACAGCTGCACGCTTGGCAATTTGAAGGCTGCTGGCCATTAATAACTGTCACTTCTGATGCAATCTGAAACATGTCTGGAGCAGTACGCTCGTATTTAATTTCATATCTGTAAGTTGTTGGGGTTTCAGTTTTTTAAAATCTGTGAAGTATGTAAAAATAGAAGAATCTTCTCTGATGTTAGGTGTAATTTGCTGCATTGAGTTGTAAGGCAGGTCACATGTAAGTTGGCTTAATTTAGCATCTCATGGTGAAGCAAACTGAGCCACCTTAAATGATGGAAGTGTACAAAGGGACAACTTAGGAAATGAAATTATCAGAATCATGTGCTATGTATCAGGAGGTTTGTTTTATTTTTTCCCCCCAAATTTTTGTTGATTATCTTGTTGGGTTCCTGTTCTTTGTCCTCCTGACAGGTGTATTCTCCTTTTGGGTGAGCACTCGCTGGATGCCAGAATTGGCATGAAAATCACTTGAGTCCTGGAGGAGAGAAAGTTATAAAGCATGTTCCTCTAAGGAATCGCTGTCATTCCAGATTAAAAAAAACAACACCCAATGCATACAATCTGGCTGTCCCACAGCCTCCGTTAACCAGCAGATAGGATCCCAACAGTGTAAGAGTACCCCACTGGATGCAGAAAGCTAGATGGATAAGCTACAGAAGTGGCAAGTGTTTCTTCATTGTATGTTGCTGTGCAGGTAGAACGATCTGGAGCGGTATCTCCAACACAGTTACATGAAGCGTTGAATTCTGTGCTTCATGGAAAAGTGCATCTCATTTAGGTCCCCCTGTTCTGCCTTGGCTAATCTGGCAGTCCTGAAGCTACCAGGTCTGCCACATGGCGACAAGGAGAGGGAGATGTAATACTTGCTGCTGTACCAATTGGCATTTGCTTGCATGTATGTTTTAGTTTAGGCAGTTGGTGTTCAAGGAAGGGGGATACCGTGAAATAAGCAGAAGACTTAAAATCACTTTTTGATCAAAAAATCCAGGGTTGCATGCTTGTTGCAAATTATTTTTCAGCATAATGTGATATAGTTTTGTATTATAGCTCGTGCTATGTTTATGATTTGGCTTTTTTTTAATGGTTCATAAAAATGCCTATTCCCCCCCCCCCCCCCCCCCCCCCCCCCCAGTTTAAAAAGCCCTTTATTGAGGCTTCTTTTTAGGGGGGACGGTTGGGTTTTCTGGTGTTAAGTAACAGTTACAGCTTTATCTGTGCTTAGTTCCTGTCATTCTTCCTGGTGCTGACCATGACCATGCATGTTTTCTCTGCCTGTTTTCCTCATAACAATGTACATAAGAGATAGAGCGCTAAATGTATTTTAAATGCCAGTGAAACTTTGGTGTTTTCCCTGGGTAGTAACTATTGTGTTGCCAGGGTGGTGGAATTATGACAGCTGTATATGAAGTTGCTATTTGCTTCTGTTTAGAAGACTGTTTTTGGTTGCTTATGATTGTGCCAGACTTCTGCTATTTGGGCTGAAATTTCCATCCTCAGGAGAGGAGGGCAGCTAAGTAAAGATTTGGAATATCTCAGATAATTCAGTAATTACCAATTATTTCCACGTTGTGTGAACAGTGTCCATCTTTCATAAGCTGTGCTCTGGACTGGCTGTCAGTTGTGCTTGGCAGGTCAGAATTTTTGATGTGCTTTAATTCAGGACCAGTGATGAGGAGCTGCTCATTCCAGTAGAAACTTCTCCTCCTATTAGAGACTCAGTTCTCTCAAAAGTGAGAGGTGGCCCCATGCAGTTTGTGTAGATTTGTGATCGTTCTACTCTCAGAAGTGTATTGTTCAGGTGATTCCCCTTGTCACGTAGTAGGGCACGTCGTAAATTTTTGTGCTGGGCTTTTGTTTTTTCTGCTTCAGGGAAGGGAAGATGGTTTTGACCAACTCCTTCAGAAACAGCCACCTTAAAAAGGTCTGCTTGTGTGCAGGCTTCACTGTGATTACCTGTTGCTTTTACATGTAGACTAAAGCCCAGTACATGCTACCTCCTGTTACCGGCGGTTCTTCCAAGGAGCTTCCTCTCTGGAGTGTTGATCTACGCTGTATTTCCATGCGTTGTTACTTTGGGCAGCATCTGCTGTGCACCATTGGAAGTCCTTGCCGCCTTTAAAATCTTCATAATTATTAATTTAGAAAAGCCAGATCTTCCCAGATGTCTGTGCTGCTTCTTGACCGTGTTTCTTCTGGCATTCTGCTGGCCTTGGTCAAAGAAGTTCCTTCAGCACAGATCCTAGCTTGGCCCAGGGGTGGGTTTTACCCCCATTTTCTGCTTTTTGCCTCAGTAGGAACATGTGTTGCCTGTGCACATCCCAGTTTCTCTGGAAACTTGGTGAAACATGGCAGCAGCCACAAAATGGTGAGAGCACTTCAGCAACAGAGCGAGGCAGCAGATGGGATGATGTGTTGGCACACATTTTCCTGACCAGTTTTAATCAAGATTTTAAAATCAGCAAGGGGGAAACCTTCCTTCATCTGTACTCAAGTTATTTTTTGTAGAGAGGAATAGATTACACCTACAATTACAACTGATTGGAAACTTTATACAGAAAGAAGTGATACTCTTTACTAAGCAATTTTACTGTACTCTGTGCACTTTCACCAGTGTAGATCTTCATACCATTTCTCTCTCATTTTTCAAATTACTTCTGCAGCTAAAGCAGCATCAGTATCATAAGTGGAAAAGAAAGCAAGAAGTCTCTCTGGGAAAAAAAATTAGATAAATCGGTTATATTTTACATGTTTTTTCTTTTCTCTTCTAGAAGAAGTACAGAAAAGGATCTGTGGATATTTCAAAGATTAAATGTGTAGAAGTTGTAAAAAGTGATGGTATTATTCCCTGTCAAAATAAATATCCATTTCAGGTATGTTCCTTTTATATAAAATATATAAATTACAGTGTTCTTCTTGAGGGTGCCAAGCCATCTGGATGTAACTTGCTTGAAATTACTTTTGCTTCTAAATACTCAGCCCCTTCTTCGGCTCTCTGGGGCTGTGTGGGAGGTGGTTCAGGATCAGTGATTAAAACCCATCCCCAGCAAGCTCTGCTTCCCTGCAGTCCCTTCTTGGGAAGTTGTGCCTCATACACTTGGTCTTTTTGTTTACCCCACTCTCTCTGCTTGGGTTTTGACTGGAAAGTGCTTTGTCCCCTGTTCTTCCCCCGGAATGGGTTAGCTGGCAGCCCATTTTCCCCTGTCTTCATTCTTTCACATTAAAATGAATTACCATTAAATTATATAGGAATAAGAAAATAGAGATAAAACTTGCATTTTATTCCATTGTGAGCTGAATGGAAATAAACACAGAAAACCAAGTGCTTAAAGGGGAAAAAGAAAAATATGGGGATTCAGATCCTGTGCCTGCTTACAATAGAGGGAATGGCTGGAGTGAGGGTGAATTCCACTGCTGGAGGGGGGACTGACCGCTTTCTCCCAGGGCAATACTTGTTTTGTGCCAATGCAAGTGCTGAAGAAAAGGAAGGCAAGAATCACCCCACAGCAGTACAGAATCACAAGGAGTTCTGAAATGGCCAGGAACAGAGGATGTCTGATTATGGAATAATGTTAGCAATTAGATTTAACTGTTTTTAGAAAATACAGTGAAGAATGAGCAAATGAAGCAAAAATTTTAAGGAATGCTCTCGAGATAATATACTGTTATAAAATTCTTCTTTATTCTCATTAAAGCATCATATACAAAGAGTAAACGCTAATAACCTTTTCCCAGTTTCTACACTTTGTGCCCGAGTACACTAATGCAACAGTCATTTGTCTTGTTCTGTTTCCTGAGGAATAAATAAATGAATACTACCAGGTGAATGTATTTTGATTATTTCTTTTCCCTCCTCCAGGTTGTATATGATGCTAATACTCTTTATATTTTTGCACCAAGCGCACAAAGCCGGGATCAGTGGGTGAGGAATCTGAAAGAAGGTAATGGAAACTGCTCATACTTAAAATCTGACATACGTAGATACCTTCAGTTGAGCTGTCTGGCTGGGTTGGAGTTAACTTGGCACTTGGTTTTGGATTTGTGGCCAAAACAGTGTTTTAGCTGCTGTTGAGCAGTGCTTGCACAGTGTGGAGGCTTTGCCTTTTTCTCCCTCTGCTGCTGCAGCGAGTAGGCTTGGGGTGGGCAAGAGGCTGGGAGGTGACACAGCCAGGACACCAGATCTGGACTGACCAGAGGGATATTCCAGGCCATATAATGTTGTGCTCAGCAATAGAAGCTGGGGTAGGGGAAGATGGGGGTTGGGTTTTTCGGGTTTCACATTGGCCGTTGCTCAGAGACTGGCTGGACATTGGTCTGTGTGCGGGAGATGGTGAGCCATTGCCTTTACATAACTTCTGACTTTTTCTTACTTTTGGTTGTTAAATGGTCTTTATCTCAAGCCACAGATTTTTTCCTTTTGGCCTTTCTGTTCTCTCCCCGATCCCGCTGGGTGCGGGGAGTAGGCAAGTGGCTGTGTGGGTGCTTAGCTGCTCACCGATGTCAAGCCACAGCAAGCTAGAAAAATAAAATGTTTCTGTTGCATATATCCACTGATTTTTATTTTTTTATTGGGCTAGCTCATCGTTTGCATACACAATGTGATAACAGGTACTGAGACTATCAAACACTCAGAATGATTTTATTTGATTTGGGAAGTCCAGCTGCAATTAGAATCTGACCGTATGCTTTTGCACGTGTAAATCATTAAAAAGCTTATCCAAGCTAGTTAATGGCATCACTGAAAAGTTTTGTTTGAGTGTAGCTAGGCAACATTGGGGGCCTTAAATGGATGTAAAACAACAGGAGGCATCTCCACTGAGATGCAGTCTGATTAATGCTATCATGATGAGTAAAGAGGTTTGTGGTTGCTGGGTTTTTTTTTTTTTCTTTTCTCCCTGTCCCCCGTCCCCCACCAAAAAAAAACCCACCAAAAAAAAAGCAGCCTTTTAATGCTTTCTGCCACCATCAAATGCTCACATTAGTTGCATATGCTCTGTAAAGTAATAAGAAATAATTTCTGAGGTGGGGACCACAAGGCAAGGAATAACCTCTGAAACTCAGCAAGCCCACGGGATGGGAGTGAGGAGCCTTTCGGACCAAACACAGGCACTGTGCCGTGGAATAGCCATAGATGTCAGCTATCTTTCTCTGCAGAATGCTATTTGTTGAGGAGATTGAGTCACTTGCAGCAGTAATAATAAAAGGGGCAGATAGATCCCCCAGGGCCATCACAGCTGTGTGACTGATTTGCACAGTCAGGGGTGCAGGTGGGTACCTGGGTCTCGGTTGGTGTATGCATCAAGCGCCGGGTGGGGTGGCTGGTTTGGGCAGGGAGTATAGCACTCTCTTCTGGAATAAAGTCATGTGTGAGCCTAAAAACATCCTCTACTATCATTGCATCACCTCCCTGTAAATGTGCAAGAAAGTCCTTGAGAGAAGCAATGCTAAAGTAAGGGCAAGTGAAGATTATGCCTCATGTCAAAGATACTGTAATGTTTGTTTAAAATGGCCCTCTTGCAGGTATCTTCTTTCGTATCTTTCAGTATATGCTTGTGTATATTCAATATGTAGTCAATATATTCTTCTTGTAGGAATAAAAACCAACAGCAATATAATGGTGAAATATCATCCTAAATTCTGGACAGAGGGAATTTATCAGTGCTGCAGACAGACAGAAAAATTAGCACCTGGCTGTGAAAAATACAATCTTTTTGAAAACAGTAAGTGCATATGTCTTTCATTTGAAGTTGTTTTGGTGTATTTTTCTGCTTGTTTTAAGTCATCCTGCCATCAGACCTGAATGCCCTAGGTATTGGGCAAATTTATAGAGCAGAGTGAAGCATTTATACTGTGCCTAAAGTAAATCAAAATGTTTGTTTCTTTTCCAAATATTTTGTTAAAAATATAAAAGCCAGTAAATGTCCTTGCAAAAGAACATTTAGGAAAAGCTGAAAAGAATCATTGAGGTTGCTGAATTTCACTTGGTTTGTTTTTGCCATCTGAAACTTATTTGACCAAGTGTTTACCTCAGACTGAGGATAAAACCTGATGGTGAAAAAGATTCAGCTAGAAATACCTGTTAGCTCTTCAGTTTTAATTACTAACTTCTACATACCTGTGTAAAAAAATAATAGCTGTGTTGCATTCAGTTTTATTATACCAATGTAAAAGTATGCAGGAAGGCTTAATGTATTTTTACAGACGCAGGTCTGAATTTTCACAGAGGTTTGTAAAGGTCCGTACGCTGAGCCTGGATGAATCCTGACTTCTGTAGGCATGTGCATCTTCCAGCAGCCAGACTGCAGGTTCTGTTTGTTCAGCAATCTGCTGTAGCATACAAAGGTGTGCCAGTGTGACCCCTCACTGCATGATTGTCCTACATAAGGATACAGTCATTGATTTTAGGAAAATTTCGTAGCCGGAAAAGAAAATGAGTCATTGTTTACCTCCCAGTGAAATCAGTGGTGCCCAGCTCATGTCCTGTGTCAGCACCTTAAATGGCAGTGGAGGGGACCCGTGGACTTGGTTGCATTAAAAAAACTTGAAGAATAAACAGTGGCTTGTGGCCAGCCGTATCCGGCAAGATGTAAAATTTGATATATAGCTCAACCTTTTAAGTGCGAGGGGGAAAAACAGCACAGGAGAAAAATATTTTTCAATCTGAGAGAAATAATAAAAAATGCATACAACTTTTATGCCTGATTTAGTGAAGCAAGGGTCAGGGGGAGTATTACTTTTTTAGAAAAGCAGATGTTAATAGGAACAGACCTTTAAATTATCATGGTGACAAGAACACTGCTTCCTTTTCGTATACCTTTTTTTAACGCTATCCCTTTTATATTTCTCATATATTTCTGCATCTGAGGACTGGTTCAGGGATCTCTGTGTGGCATGCTCTGATGTGGCACAGACATTGCCAAATCTGTGGTGAAAATAGCTTGCTGGTTGATTTAGGATGTTTTTGCAAGAATATTTAATCAACGTTCTCCTAATGCTTAATTAGAGCTGTCTTTGCTTTCTGACTTAGTAAGCTATCCTGAAGGCTAGTTAAGATGTTAAAATCTTATGTGAAATTTAAACCTTTTATTTAGTTTTTAGATTTGTAGCCAAATAGACACAGATCCTTTCCTGTGCTTTATTTGTAGGTGTAACGAGATTGCCTTCTCCAATGCCAGAGAAGAGTATGGTAGGTAGAGTCTTTAAAATACTGAATGGATAATTGCTGCTTTTTGAGATGGTGTTTAAATTTCCTGAGATTCTTTCCGTGTCCTGGAGCAAAGGTCTATTTCTGTGTGCATCAACAGGCACCACGCTCTATCTCAGGATGGAAAAAAATCCCACTGAAATTTAGTTGTACCTATTAGCTGCTGTATTGGTGGTGCTGGTGGGGGAGGTGGTCCAAAAGCAACACCAGCTGGCGTTGCCCTTTAGTGGCAGCTGAGGGGCTGCAGTACGAGCCAGCCCCATGGACAAGCACCCAGGTGATCCCGCTGCTTCCCTGGGCTGCCGCAGCTCAGTCTCAGGACAACCTGAAACTAGCCCAGCTTTTGCCTCTGGGATGCTTGGCTGGTTTGCACGGGTGGGATGATGAGTGGGTGTAATTATGGAGCAGAGTGGGAAGATAATAATGTTGGATCGTTTTCAGCGAAGGCCTCCACCACCTGTTCCTCCAGTTGAAGAAAATGGCAATGAAGAGGAGGAGATAGTGGTAGCAATGTATGACTTTGAGCCTACAGAACATCATGATTTAAGATTAGAGAAAGGTGAAGAATATACGGTGATCGAGAAGAACGACATTCACTGGTGGAAGGCAAGAGACAAATATGGGTAAACACAAGTTCCCTATTTTTCGTTACAAAGTTCATAAGGCTGTTTCTATGTTTTAGCAGTTTATATTGACGAGTGTCAACAAAAACTTGTACTAGACCTCACTTTGGGCCCCAGCCCTGAGATCTCATCCATATCTTTATTCCCACATAGAAACCAACTTAAAAAAGTGTGGTTCTTAATAGACTGTGGGGCCTGAGTGCAAAGACAGTTGCAGAACTGGAAGCTTTTCCAATTAAGTTTCCTGTCAGGCTTTATGGTTTCCCAATTAGGGCATCAGACAGCCTGTAAAACCTCACTAGACTGGTACAGTACTGCCGCTTCCCTGGGGAACGGCTCATTAGGGAGCAATATGGTTAACACTCAGCTCAGCAGGCTCTGACTTCCAGACTTGAATAATCATCATCTTATTTAATAGCTGGATCATTAGGGGCAATCTCTGAATGAGTTGAGAGTGAGTTGCAATGAGATGCCTTAATGACTGCAACTTTACATTCCCTGGATTTAAATTTTTCCCTGCGGTTTTAAAGGTGAAAGTTTCTGTACTTCAATATTTATCGGGTCCCTGTTGCAATATATTAGGGGTAATTACGAATTATTAGGCTGTGGCAGGCTCCAAATTTATTTCCAGTGACTGACTGGGACCTCTGAGTGCAGAAGTGACAGAGCAGCAGTGTGTTACTCTTCTTTGCACCTTCTGCTGGTTTTCTTGGACACCCTTCTGCCGGTTTTCTTTTTTCCTGCTGCCTGTGTCGCTTCTTTAGGCACTCTAAAAGTTAATGTGAAAATGCTGATGTGGAAAATCAGTTTCTGTATAATCAGCATTACATTAGGTGGGTCAGTAACAGATAAATTATGGTGAGAGACCTCTGGTAATTAGCTGAATGAAACCCTGTCATCCAGGCATGTAATTTTACATTTTTTCACTCAGATTGTGTTCTACGTATTTTTTTAGAAAACAAGGATATATTCCAAGCAACTATGTAACAGGAAAGAAGTCCAACAACCTTGATCAATATGAGTAAGTGAATATTTTAATTAAAATCTGGAAGATCATAAAATTAAACCTGTACTCTTAAGAATGACAATGTATTTTTAAAGTTTTGAAAGCAATTATTTACATATGATAGCAATTACCTCGGAGATGAAACTTAAATATTTGAAATGGGCATATATTTTTTGTTCCTCATTGATTTTGCTGTGATTTATGGTGTAGAGTCAAGTCAGTGAGATGGCCATCAGGCATGTAGTTTTTAGGCTATCACTGTTAAAGCAAAAAAAACCAACCCTCTCAACTCTCTGATAGACAAAGGGAAACTTTAATATTAAAAAAAACCAAACCAGAACACCACACAGCAAAACATTTAGCACACTTATAATGGGTAAATTTCTTTTAAAGTGACATGTCTAGCCAAAGTGTGTGGCTGTAAGGTAGTAGAGTAGAAAACAGTGGAAATCATTCAAGAGTAATCCTGGGGTGCATTAGGAGCATGGCCAGATGATCCTCCCCCTCTGCGCTGCCCTGGTGAGGCTGCACGTGGAGTGCTGTGTCCAGCTCTGGGCTTCCCAGCTCAAGAGAGACAGGGAACTGCTGGAGAGGGGCCAGCGGAGGGTTATGAAGGTGATGAGGGGACTGGAGCATCTCCCTGATGAGGAGAAGCTGAGAGGGCTGGGCCTGTTTAGCCTGGAGAAGAGAAGACTGAGAGGGGATCTTACCGATGCACACAGATATCTCCAGGGCGAGTGTCAGGAGGACAGGGTCAGGCTCTTTTCAGTGGTGCCCAGCGACAGGACAAGGGGCAACGGGCACAAGCTGCAACACAAGAAGTTCCACCTGAAAATGGGGAAGAACTTCTTTATCTTGTTGGTGATGGAGCACTGGCACAGGCTGCCCAGAGAGGGTGTGGAGTCTCCTTCTCTGGCGACATTCAACACCTGCCTGGATGGGATTCTGCCCAACCTGCTGTAGGTGAACCTGCTTTAGCAGGGGGTTGGACTAGATGATCTCGAGGTCCCTTCCAACCTGACCATTCTGTGATTCTGTAAACGTAACAGATCGGAGATCTTAGAAGGCAGCTTTAATTTTCAAGAAAATATATCACTTGGTGCATTTTAAGTCTCAGTGTGTGCATATAACTTATCAGGTACAAAAGTATAGCTTTTTTTTTTTTTTTAAGAACAGTGCTTTTACCAGTTGTTGTTTAATTATGGGGTACTGTTTATGAACATTAGGATAAAAATTAACATTGTAGTCTCCAAGCCTGTTGTTGTTGATATTTAAATTTCACTACAGCGTAAACTGTTGTGCCGGAGAAATTAAGAAATATTTCATTACTTTTATATAAAAAGGAGCTGTAGGGAAATAATAAAACCAGTTTACAAAACCACATTAATAGTTCCAAAACTCTAAGCTCAGCTACGTATGTCTCCTACTGCTGTGTTTTGACAGAAGGTAGAATTTCATCTGGGATTTTGCCCTGAGCTTCACTAGAGGGAATTGCTTGTTCTTTGTTGTTTTCTCATCTGAGAGGTTCTTGCTAGAAGCCCTGCCCTGCTCTGGGCTGTGCTGTGGGGCTGCGAAAGGGAAGGAAGGAACTGGGCTGCCTTATCTGGCCCAGCCACTTTGTGCCTTACCACCTTGGGGCTGTAATTCTGAGTCACCACGCAGTCCAGGGAGCATTACTTCAGGTCGCCGACCAACTGCAAGGAACCACTATCTCCTGAACAGCAGAACTTGATTAGAGGCTGCTGTGCCACTTCCCTGCTTGGTTGCTGCCATGACAGCATAGCTCAAAACAATTGCACCACACCATTTGTGAGCTGCATGATTTTCCTTTTTATATTATTTGCTGCAACTGGCTGAAAAGTCGGAGCTTCTATGGCTACTTTAACCTGCCTGTGCAACACAGAGCTCACGGATGTGCAACCGTGACATTAATTAACTTTTGATCTCCTCTTTGATAGGTGGGTCCTCCCTGGAAAACCGCAACTGTGGAGTTATTGAATGAAATAGCAGTCTAGCAGCTAGCTCTGCTGGTGGCTTGACCAGCATGTGGGCAGCTGCTTCCCTGGGGCTGTCAGCCTGCACTCAGGTTGCCCTTCAGAGCAACTGCTGCCATCAACCTGCCTGTGTTTGAGAAGTGGTTTTGCAAAAAAAGGATAAAAGATAGTTCAGTTACCTGAGCTTTATTGGCTTCTGTGAGGTCTCACTGGGTTTGTTTCAGGGCATTTTTATGGGATAACTGCACAATATAAGAGACTGGTTTTTGCACGTTAACAAAGTTTCAGTTCTTGACCTTCACTTATCGTAACATTATGGAATCTATGGCTTTGTAATACTTTGCTTCAAGCATTTTAGGTAAATCGTGCACCTTGGAGAAGTTTCAGTTACTGATGTTGTGTTGCAGGTGGTACAGCAGAAACCTGAACAGAAGCAAGGCAGAGCAGCTCCTCAGAAACGAGGTGAGAAGAGCAGCCTTATTAACAGTATTAACTGTGGAATTCATGTAAAGTAGCTTGTTTTGTTAAACAGAGGCTTGTTTTGGCATGTGTATATAACACGACGAGTAGAAGAGACATGCAGCTTAAACCAGCTTGTACAAAAACTGTCAATGTGCTTGCATTTTAGGATAAAGAAGGTGGTTTTGTGGTGAGAGACTCCAGTCAGCCTGGCCTGTATACAGTTTCCCTTTATACAAAATTTGGAGGGTGAGTTTCTGTGGCTGCTCTGCATACCTTGTCTTGCCTGGATGCATTTGTGTCTGTATCCAAATCCATGGGCGTGGGGGAAAGCACAGAAGAGAGCTCAGTAAAGAAACAGGGGCTGCTGTGATAGAAAAGATGGATGACTAAAATGAGCTTCTTGGCTCCATGGTTAGGTCATGTTTGGTTTAATCCAGTGTAGACCTGAACCTCTGCCCAAAGAAGGAGGTCTTGCTCTCCCACCCTGTTTGGTCTCTTCTCTCCTGCCAGCCAAAGTGTTTGTATGGGCATGTGAGCTCACTGGGCTGAAAATTAACCTTTTACAGGTTGATCTTCAACTTGGTCTGGGAACTGAGTTCAAGGCAAGTCACCAGTGCTCTGGGATCTTTGATATTCAAGCTGTTCCTGAAGCCTGTGACACTGGTTTCCTTTTCCTAGTCAATGTGCTCCTCTTAAAAAAATTCACAACAAATGACAGTGTATGATTACTAATTGTTATTATTATTATTTTTCCAGAGAAGGTTCATCAGGAATAAGACACTACCATATAAAAGAAACAGTGACATCACCAAAACAGTACTATCTTGCAGAAAAACATCTCTTTAACTCCATTCCAGAAATAATTGAGTATCATAAACATAATGCAGCAGGTAGATAAATTTGATTTCTTCTTCTGCCACCTAGGGTTGATTTGAAAAGGAGTGTGAGGTGTTTTAGGGTTTTAATGAAAGTTTTTAGGGTTTTATAGATCCTTCTTTTTCAGGGAAGTCATGAGACAACTGTGTTTTCAGATTTTTTCAATATAGGCAACAAATTGAAAGGCTTTATGTAAATATACATAAATATAAAGGCATAAATATGTTACTGTCCCCAGAGTAACGGAAGAATATCTGTGTTGAGTCAGGAAAAATCATTCATTTAGCTATACATAGCCTCTCTATCAGCTGCCTGCAAGCCACAGCAGATGGGTGGGGATGGTATGTCTCCAAAATACTCCCCAGGCGCTAACGTTGTACCTGCTGGTCACCACTGCTTAAAATGATCTAATCTTCCCATATAGGAAACAGATGAGGAGAACAGTAATGTGTTGTTCAGGAAACACTTAAAGATGAGTCTCTGTAAAGGTTAGACACTTCAGATCTATAGCTGATGCTGGTGTCTGCCCACTCTGTGTGTAAGGGATGGGGAAAGTTTAGGAGTCAGGTTCAAGTCACAGATACTAATATAGTTTTGGGTTTTTTTCAAGTCGAATCTGTGCATAAAGTTCCCTCATGAGCTATAGTTTCCAGATGTTTATATTAAACTCTGATGACCCAGCATTTCCTGGTGGTATTCTGGAAAATATGCTGCAAAAACATAACCCTGGTTTTAAACTCATTTTACTACTTGTTTCTAATTGCATTACTCCTTTTGTCATATCAAGTTCCAACAAGATATTTAGGACAATATTCAGCTAGCATGCAGCATTAATTCTGTATATGTAAAATCTCTGCATCAAACTGTTGGGGTTTATATGGGTGAAGTAGAAATAATCAAAATTAATGTTGTGAGTTTTAGATAATCTTTCTGATCTGATTTATGAAAGGGGTCCTCAGCCTTTATTGGTGCCAGCATAACTAAAGCACAGACATGTATGCACATATCTATATCCATGTCTCATTAGTAAAGAAGATGCAACAAGTTAAATGCAGTGAGTGCTCCTGTGTACTTCTCATAGCCGCTTTGAATAGTCAACAAAATGCAATACCAGAAAATAGGATCAAAGCTGTATACGATGTTTATCGTTAATTGGTGTTGAAGTTTGCAGCAAACAAGTGGCTGATTTGCTGCCTGGTGCTATTTCAGATATAAACTGTGTCTCTTGAATTATTTTGAACCTCAGGTCTTGTTACTAGGCTGCGTTACCCAGTGACCCCAAAGAAGACGACAGCACCAACAACGGCAGGCTTCAGCTATGGTAAATTGCATTTTATATTCCTCTACACGTATCTTTCTTAATGATTGTATGTATGTTACCATAGTTTCTAAAAGACTTTGAAGACCTCATTTTGTACTGTGATTTGCTGTACTAACTTAACGTGGGTCCAAGGTTCAAGACCCTTGCACAAAGGATTGGTATGCAAAGGCCTCACAGCTGGTGGTAGGTGTTTGGTGCCCAGAGCAGCAGTGAGGAGAGGCAGAACATGTCACTGGTGCTTTAGCATCTCCCTCCATACTTTTATGGACACCTTGAGCTCTTTCCAGTTAAAGAGCTGTGCCTTTAGCTCCTTCATAAGCCTCCAGACTTGTGACTCAACCTTGGCCCTTTGATCTTTGTGGAGGGGTTACTTTTTTTTTTTTTAATGTATATATAAATTTGGAATAACCTGTTTTAAGCACAGCACATCAAGTGATATGAGCAGCTTCTATGCATTGGCACAATGTTCTGTGACAGCAGCTTGTTGAAATCAACTGATAATATCAGCATGTATTTACTGGCCTCAGAAAAGTTTGTGGTTTGCCTTCTGGTGTTGGTCAGATGCTGCTTAAACGTCTTGTCTACCTAAAAGTTTGTTTGTTTTGTGAGGTATAAAAGTGTTCAGTTTTCAAGTTAATCCTAAGCTGTTTTCTCCCTAAATTTTCTAATTTGCTAGTAATCCAGTTTCCTTTTCCTTGTCCCTTATCACCAGTTTAGCAGGTTCCTTAATACAGGAGTCATGGGCTCTCATTTGTTTTGTTTTATAGAGAAATGGGAAATTAATCCCTCAGAACTGACATTCATGAGAGAACTGGGGAGCGGTCTGTTTGGCGTAGTGCGTCTTGGGAAGTGGAGGGCACAGTATAAAGTGGCCATCAAGGCAATTCGGGAAGGTGCAATGTACGAAGAGGATTTCATTGAAGAAGCTAAAGTAATGATGTGAGTTGTGTGTGTGGTACTTGTATTTCTAGTTCTAGGCCTCTGGTGCAGTATATTGGTTGTAAATAAAACATTTGGGACAGGTGGAGGGTAGAGGAAGTAATAATGACATGATCTCAATCTTTTCAGGAAGCTAACCCATCCTAAATTAGTTCAGCTGTATGGTGTGTGCACACAACAGAGACCTATTTACATCGTGACAGAGTTCATGGAGCATGGCTGCCTTCTCAATTACCTGAGACAAAAACGAGGAGCTTTGAGTAAAGACGTTCTGCTCACTATGTGCCAAGATGTGTGTGAGGGAATGGAGTACCTGGAGAGGAACAGCTTCATCCACAGAGACCTGGTAACATCTCATTAGGCAGTACACGCCTCTGAAATTTTTATTTTTGAACTTACTATTCCTTTTTGAAACGGCCTGCTTGTAAATAACTGCTTTTGTTCTTGCAGAAAATATAAGTCGTTGAAGTTGGCTTTTTAGGGTCTAATCAAGTCTCTAAAATGGCTCTATACAGAAAATGAGAGGTTTTTCTCTCCCCACAAAATGGAATAAAATCTCTGAAATTTTTTATAAAGAGTTAACGGCTATTTGCACTGATATACTAGCATATCTCTGTTCTGGTTTGGCAGCACTTTCACCACTCATGAATCCCTCTGATAATTTTTTCTGGTGACTTTTTTACAAAATGGTTCAGTTGTCAAGACAGTACTATCAAGAGCAAATGCACAGGTACCGTATATAATGAGAATACACCACTGAACTTGGTAAATCGGTGAATTTGCTAAGCAATGAGGACAAAGTCCTCATTAGACAGTTGTAATTTGTCTGTGAAAGACTGCAAGTTTTTCATGTAACTCTAACCATGTCTTTTGCAGGCTGCCAGGAACTGCTTGGTGAGTGACTCGGGAGTGGTCAAAGTGTCCGACTTTGGAATGACAAGGTATGGCTGAGGGTGCAAACACATTTGTGGGGATTTGGGAAGATTCACCTGACCCTTGTAGTTAGCCATAAGGCAACACACACCCAGCAAAATTACAGGCAAAAATGATACCTTTTTTGACCTCTCTAGGGAACATCCTTGGGTAATTTTTTTTTCCAGTACCTTTAAAGCTTGTTTTTTCTGTGGCCATGGGTCCATTTCCTTACTCAGTTCCAGAAGATCAAAACTAGGTTTTGTAAGTGTGTCTAATGCATAAGATGAGAGAGAGGCCTGGCTTTGAACTGACTGTGGTCTGACTGGTCTTCCGTTAGCCACTTTCTGTAGCATCTGTCTCGTAGTGATGCAGGAGGCATATTAGAGCTTGTGTCTCAGCAGAGGTCGTGCTGCAGTGGTAATAGTTATGAACTTGTGTTTTGGTAAATAAATGATAGAAAGAGGCTGTTCAGTGAGGTTGGGGTCTTGTTGGGGTGGATGGTTCAGGGCTGCATCTCACTGGCCACAGTGCTGGCAGGTGCTGAGACCTGGAGAGGGGTTAATTTCCTGTGCTTGTTAGCACCACAGATGCTGCAGGGGGTGGGGAACAGTGCTTACAAGGAAGGTGTTAAAGCGCCATGGCTTCACCATGCTCTTCTTAGCTTTGCCACCTTTCTGTGCTACTGAGGTTGCGTGTCCTGTGACATGTGAATTCAGACAGTCTGGTGAGAAAGAGAGCAAGCAATTTATGCATTTGCATCACTTTCTGTCGTAATACAGGCATTTAACTTGCAGGTGGCCTAGAACTGTGTTGTATAGCTAATAATCACAAGAGAAGGCTTCAACATCGTAAGAAAAATGAACTGGATCTTGACTGAAACCTTCGCACTGCCCCAGAGAAGCCATTTGTGTTGTGTGATGCTAACAGAGATGGCCATTAGGTGGCAATACGAGCTCCTAACATTCAAATGCAAATCTAAATTACAGTTTGCAGGCTGGAGGCTGACCGAAAGATATAATTTTTTTGTTGTTGCTTTGTCTTTTTTAAAAGGTATGTCCTTGACGATCAATACACAAGCTCCTCAGGGGCTAAATTTCCTGTGAAATGGTGCCCCCCCGAAGTTTTTAATTATAGCCGATTCAGCAGCAAGTCAGATGTCTGGTCATTCGGTAAGACATTCATCACTGAAAGAAAGCACTGTTTTTACATTTTATCCATAGCAGTTAAGCTCCAGTGATTGGGAAGGATTCAGGCATCTGAGAAGAAGCTCAGAGAAAACATTTGCCGTGGTTTTATGCGTGCATGAAGTTCCAAAGAGACCTTTAGAACTGTTTTTTAATAAGTCATGTTACTAGAATGAGATGTTTTCAGCAATGACAGATGTGAACTCTTTCTAGAATATGGATGGGAAATCCTGAGCTCAAGGCTCAAAATTTTTACATTTTTGTAATGTATTTAAAAAACCATATTTTTAAAATAAGTTATTTGCTTATTTTCTTAATGTTTATTTCCTTTTTTTTTTTTTCCCAGGTGTTTTAATGTGGGAAGTATTTACGGAAGGAAAAATGCCCTTTGAAAAAAGCTCCAACTATGAAGTGGTGACGATGGTTAGCCAAGGACATCGTTTGTATCGGCCCAAACTAGCCTGTAAGCAGGTGTATGAAATGATGATGATGTGCTGGCAGGAGGTATATACTTTTTTATTTTTTGTTTGTCTTTGAATTGGAAAAAAAAAAAAGTCAGTCTAGCAACAGCAGCTAATCTCTATTGCAGCACCTGATTGTATCCAGTGCTCTCAGCTATTCACGTGTTTATTGCTAAGACAAAGATCTCCCCCTGGTTTGCGACTGAACTAGAACTATGATAAGGAAAACCACTGAGTAAATTCCTATGAAATAAATGGACTGTCACATTAAGTACGCAAAGGCATTTAGTAACAAAAGGAAATAATTGCTAACTCTGTGCTGGTTGCAATTATATCTGTGTACAAATAGCACTAGCAAAAAAAATTCAGTCACAACGGCCCAGAGGGGGAGAATCTGATTTTATAGTGCCTCAGTTTATTAATCATTACAGAAACATGCCAGAATTACCAAAAACATTTTTAAAGAAATACTTCATTACCTGGTTATAAATGATGTAGGAAATACAGGTTAACTCGCAGTTGAATCTAAGCACAAATCCCAAGGTTTATGAAGAAAGATAAAAATACACTGTACTATAATCCTTCTAACCAAAAAAGATACTGACTGTACAATTTTAAGAGGTTGAAGGGGCAGCAAACCCAAATTCAATACTTTATCAGTCAGTATAAAACAGGTTTTGTACTGTTAAAGCAAAGAGCCTCTAAGAGGATAGGTGCATTTAATGACATGCCTCTAGTTTTGAGAGAGCAGTCGAGGAAACCTAGAATGAAAAGAGCTACATAATTTATTTCAAGTTACCCTTTGCCACAGGGGTTGCTGAGGAAAAACTGCTCTTTTCCAGTAATAAAGTTGACGTACTGTCTGACACTTGTCTTAGAGGAGAGGGTGCTGGAACAGAAAGCAATTAGTCATCAAACCAACTGGTGGAGATGTAAAACTTACAAACCAGTTGGTTTATGCAGCAAAAAACACATGAAAAACAACAGTGCCCTGGAGGACCACAGAATGACAAGTGTCTGTAGTTCAAAAAAGCTATTCATGGGAGCTGGGAAACTACAGATAATTACATTTTGTTTGTACTTGGTAGCCTGCTTGAAATGGTCATTAAAATGGAATAATACATAACCTGGAAGATAATGGTAATTTATTTGTTAATGTTCTTTGAATATTAATATGTCTTTTTAGGACTTATAGGAATATCAGTGAATTGATTAAAAAATATTGATTTTTATCAGGGGTTAATAACAATAAAATCTAAACAGTCATCACGTGGAAGAGAAAGAATCTTTGCAAATCACAAACGGGACACATGTCAAGATACTGTCAGTCTTTGTCATAAAATATGATTAACTGTAGGTACCTCAGTCCTTGTTTAATAAATCTGTCAGTGACTTGTACAGGCAGGTGAATATCAAGGCTTCAAAATTCAGCAGGTGATACAAATCTAAAGAGGCTGATAAATGGAAGAAAGGTGCAAATTACCCAGACCTTCAGAGGATGCTAAGTTGTGTCAGCAAGGTCACTGAAGAGACTACCTCAGTGTGTTGCCATAATTAAACAAAACAAACAGGATGTTATGACACATAAGGAACTCTATGGAAAATAGAGTAGATGAAGTTGCCTAAGTCTATGACATAGCCTTGCTTTGGAGTCCAAAGAACAACATTGAAGTAAAAGGCTTCGGAGAATGACACTTAAAATTCTTAGGAGCATGAACAACTTGCATAAAGAAGGATTGGAGCAATTCACTGGGGGAGGTGGGGATGGGGAAATAAAATGAGAAAGTGTAGAAAACTACACAAAGTAATGAATGATATGAAGGGTGTAGCCCAGCAACACCTATTTACTCCCTTTTCAAAGTATTAAAAAAAAAAACAAAAAAAAGGGGTGCCACTTTCTGAGCTTAAGTGATACATCCAAAATCCAGACAAGGAAATATTTTTGCATGTCACATGTAATGAAGTGGTAAATTCATTGCCACAGAATTATACCAAGACAAATAATTTATCAAAATCAACCCAAGTCTATTGCTTCCTGATCACAGCTGCACATGCTTTTTATTTTTAGAAACCAGAGGGCCGCCCGACTTTTGAAGACTTGCTTCACGCAATCATTGACATTGCAGAGGGTGAAGATGCTTTCTGAAATAAGACAACAGTAGCACAAGTACAGGAAAGAAGCCACTTTCCAGAGATGTGGCTTCACCATTTCTTTTTAAAACCTTGATCCTGTAAGCTGCTAGATGCCACTAAACAGCGTGGGGAACATGTAACATCTGTTCCACTCCAGCACAAGGAAAGTTTTACGTGATGTTGGGAAATGAGCGCGGTATCTTCAGCAACACTAGAAGTCTCTATATTTTCTCTGAAAAGTCAGTATTGCATAGCTGGCAAGTTGAGCTCTTCATGGAGCAAGGGAGAGAATGCAGCCAAAGCCCAGGACCCTAATTTGCATTTAGTGGATCAGGTTCATGTACATACAGTCCATGATTCTGAGTTTCTCTTTACACAGGCAGTAGTATTAGTAGTGATTTGCATGCTTAAAAATTGAAGGAATCTATAAATGGCTATTTACTGATATTGAAGTATTTCCAGGGATTCTCCAGAAACATTATTTTTCTTGGTCGATGGGTGTTCCATCACACATCAACATCAAGAACGCAAAATGTGCCCCTCAGTTTGCACATAGGAGGTAGCTAACAGCACAATCTTCAGTTTAGTGTAACACTTAAAGCTTTGCTTCAGAGCTGAGCTGTGATGTGCCCCAAGCCATTCTAGGCTGGTTGGTCAACCAGAGACCTCCCATGGTTAGTCTTGACTTTAGCTGTGAAAAGTATGTTCAAGATTCAGTACAACTGGCTATCGGTGTACCATAGTGCCTTGTTTTGGGTTAATTATAAAATAATTTATATGCTGTATGTATTGTAAATATATAAGTTCCATGCATTTATTTATATAAAAATGTGTTTTCCCCTTGAAATTTTCAAGCACAAGTTTATTCTGCCTTCACTTACATATACAACTCAATACATGGAGTTGTAAATGAAAGAAAATAAACTCGCAAGTGTGTGCAAGGAGGGCTACTCTTTCCATCTGTGTGTACAGTGATCTAACCTTTCTGTTCTTAACAGAAATGTCATACTACATGCATATGTAAATAAACTGAATGTTAACTATTGTTTGGAACTAATGTGTTGTCAATAATTTACTGTCAGTGCATCATAAGCTAAACTAATTGTTCCTGTGAATGTGGTGCTGGTGTAATCTCTGTGTATGTACACGTATATATCTGTGTGTATACACACTCTCTACTAAGTATAGTATGAATGTATATTTAAATTAATTCCACCATGATGAAATGTTCAGTGCTGAAATGCTTGAACTCTCTTTAGAAATTACGTGCCCTGTCCCCTCTGCTAGAGGCTAACGTCTCCACAGCCTTGCTGAAGCCTATTTCAATCAATGTAACTTTGTACTGGTGGATATGAGGAGTATTTGCACCTCAGTTTTGCTGAGCCACCTCGTGAGTAACTCTATTGCGTATTTTTTTTCTTTTGTTACTTGTGCTCTTGTGCCATGCGTAATAGAAAATGGATTGCACAAAAAGCTTTTAATTTTTTTTTTCCCAAGTAGGCAGAGAGGAGTATGGTGAAGTTTATTTCCAATCAGATTATTAGAGGTAACTATAGTTAGCTGAATACATTCCATTATTGTTGCATTTGAGTATTTCTGTAATCAATTTTGGAGATGCTTAGATCCCCACACTGCTTTGCCTAAACCTTTCCATTCAGAAGGAGGAAGCTTCTTTCTTAGAAGAAGCAATTTTTTATTTATTTTTTTTTTCCCCGTGCTATTCGGTCAAAAAGTTACAGGCTGTCAGAGAAGGTTTAAATGGCTAATTCCTTTTTCTAAATGACAAAGTCTCAGAGGATTATTGCAGCTATGCAAACCAGCCTCTCAAAGTGTTAAGTTCAAACCATTACTACTACCAAACCACATACCAGTTTAACAATACCATGCATTGTTAAAGGGGGAAAAACTAGGTCGTTCTGCCTGTAGTAGGAAAAGGAATGTGGAAGATCTAAGGTGAGACAAGCTCGTCTTTTCTTCTCTAACTGCTCCTTTGCACCCCAGTTCCTCAATGGAGACTCTGCAAAGTATGGCATTGCCAACACTTTCAATAAAAAACGTGAGGAATTCCACACTAATAAGTAAGTAATGTTTCACTTAAAACACAAATGAAGCATAGGAAAATCATGAGACTAATAGTTTCCAATGAACCTTAAGCCTGTTCCTTTACAATATGTATTTATTGTTAATCTGCATGATAAAACATGCCCTAACTCTGTGGGCTTTGGCAGTATTTTCCTCAGTGGGGTGCATGCTTTGAATCCAACCCCATCACCTGCCTCTTCCCGGTACCTGAGGATAATTTCTGTGTACCTGCCGTTAGGTTTGATACTTACTTAGGATGTCAGGAACTGAGGCACCTAGTTTCTAGAGGAATGTATTTTTTTAGTTGAATGTAGTCTCAGATGGTTAATTTTGGAAAGGACCAGAACACCTCTGGAGGCAGCTGTCTTGCTGACTCTCCTGATGTCTTCAAAGGCAGGCTGAAATGCTGCACTGTCCATTCTCCTGGATGAGCTCACTCATCCTTAAGCAATTTCAGTCCTTCCTCCCCTTCTTGTTATAACCAAATGTTTTTCAGATGTTGGGCTCAAAAAATTATTTGAACAGTACCAAACACTGTGATTTACATCTGATGTATTTTTTTCCTTTTTTTTAAAGAAATACTTAGCCCTACAGAGTAGCTTGATTATATTTTTTTCTTGTAAAATGTGTTTGATACTAGAAAGCAGACACCTGTTTCACTTTTTTTTTTTTTTTTAACAGAAGTGAGATTAGTAGTCTGTTTGGAGCTTTTTTTTTTAAGGTAAGTGGGCGGGGTCAAGCAATATTTGTGGTTTACCATATTTTGTATCCGAGCAAAGAGCTCAGTTAGGGCTGTTTTACTGGCACAATTGATGAAGAGAGGTTTGCATTTTCATTTGAATACAAGTGGACAACCAGACATGATTCTTTCTACCTGTAAGTAAACTGGGCTGCGTATTTTGATCTTGCAATTTTGTTTTGTGCAGCAGCAGTGTACTTGGCAAATGAGCTATTTAAATACTGCCATAAAAAGACCAGCCAGCGTTCTCTTGCGCTGCTCAGGTGATCTTTGTTCAGACTGCTTGTCTTGGCTTGGAAAATTACTGCACGAGCATGAATCCACTGTATGATGGATTGAGCAAAGCGACTATTTCTACATGCAGATAGGGATATATTCCCTCGTTCTTAAAAGCATGTGCAGCATAGACGTGAATACAGTTTGGTAGAACTAGAGCTGTCTTCCCTCCAGAGCAGAATCAACTCACAGGAAAGCCTTAGCCTGCACATAGGAAAAGCTGAAAGCGTGTCTTTTACAGTGTTTTTAGAAGCAAACTGTACTGTGGCACTCTACTAGGTTATTGATTTTATTTTTTTTTTCTAGTAGTGTTCAAAACTGACAGATCAGGAGGCATGCCATGTGTTACAATAAAGATCTGGGTTTTATGGGTGAAGCGGGATTTGTAGTGTTGGACACAGTCGACCTGCTGCCCCACTGCAGGAGCAAGAACTTCTGGCAAAACACATTAGAAGGGTGCAAGCCTTAGACATGGACTACAGTGCTTTCAAAATCAGTAGCGCTTTGAGAAACAGTGAATTAGAAAGAGAAACTCAAGCCAAGAAACCTATAAAATAATAAAATTATAAAATGCAAATTATAAAAATTAATCTCTTTTAACTTGTTGCTTTTGTCTTTGATACCACTTCCCCAAGGCTGCAAATTAGAGTGAGTTACAGCTGAAGGTAGGAGTAAGATTGCCTACGTAAAGGTGTGTGAATTGGCCACTTACACAGATAATGTTACCAACCCAAAGCATACTGCTGGGTGTTGTGGGGACTCTGTCAGGCCAGTTATTGGCAGCAATAGACCATCTCAAAGGACCTGTGTTTTCACTATTGCCTTCTCTGTTTTCCTGGGACTGTCTTTCAGCTTCTCAAGCAAACAGCTGTTCCTGACAGCTGACCGATCTTTTTCTTCTTCCTCTAGCATTCCGTCTGCTTCCTTGTGCACAGATACGTTTGTTTTGAGGCCTTTAAGTTGGTTATCAAGATGTCAGCTACAAGTTTTTAAGCTGAGTATTTGTCAGGCTAGCTTCAACACTAGTTTCCTAGTATTTCCACTTCATCCACATGCTTCTCTTGCCATGATATCTTGTTTCAAAACTGTGCATGCTGAAAGGTCTGATTTTGGCCATCATAACCCAACAGGCTATCGCAGCTCTGTGCTAGTGTTGGGATTCGTATTTGTTAATGTGTTGCCAGTGAGATAATATAACACTGGTTTAGAATCAAGTGTCTTCCTCCTAGTGTAGTCATTTCCAGAAAGAAAAAGACACGAGCAGTGAAATGGGCTACATTTTTTGTTCCTGTGTAAAATCATTCATAGAATTGGCTGAACTTTGTCTGACGTTGCAAGCTTTCATCAGAAATCGGAGAAATTAATTTCTCCACACGGTTGAAGAAGGAAGATGTCACAAATTCTAGATTCAGCAGCTCCAATACTCATCTTGTTTGATTTAAACCTGTATTTTAAGCTACCGACCTAAATTTCTTCATGAGGACTTCCCTGAGGATCAAAGCTGAATGTGTTTTGGTAGCTTATGTTTTGGTAGAACTCAGGGAGATGTGGGCTGAAAGGTCTAGTGGGGCTGTGGGTGCTGGGAAAACCTTCCTTCCTGTGAATTTAAAAGAAGGAAGATTTGACCACTTTTTCTGGAATTTTGGGGAAAATTTTTGGTTAGGTAGGAAACAGAAAAGTGGGAACTGAAAATAATGATAGGCCCTTAAGTACTTTATTTTAACAGACTTCAAAAATAATTTACTGTTAAAAATGATGGAATATTTTTTTCTGTTAGCCTATATTTCTTCCCTGTGTCCTGTCCAAGAGGTCAATCATTCATAATATGGTAAATCTAATTAGTGTCTCTGTTCTCTTCAAAATATGGAATCCAAAATGTGAATGTGATCTCCTTGCTGAAGCACAGCTCTCACTAATACAATCACTGAATAATTTTTAATTTATGAACTCTTAAATGTGGTTACTCGAGTTAGGGACCAGGAGTACAAGGTGTGATAATACATATGTGGCACTAACACCCTTTGACAAATCCAGTGTTTTGCTTAAAAAAAGGTCCTTGGTCCAAAATTGAAGGAAATCAGTATAGTTCCATTGATTTCAGTTATTTGAGTTAGGGCATAGCAGAAAGGAAAATCAAGAAATATTCTAAGAGATGAGTAAATTCTAAGAATTTTTTCCAATTTATTTGTATTTTAAAACATAGCACTTTTTTTTTATTAAAATGCAGGGATTTAAAAATTATTATTTCTTAGTTTGTCTGATGGCTGTTGAATCAAAGAAAAAAAGAAAGGAAGGAAGAGCCCGAGCCGGAGGAGGGTGTGTGTAGCTGCAAGAAGCTTTGGGCAGGAAGCACGGGCTTCCTGTGGTACCGCATTGCTGTGGCACCTGGGGGCTGCCCTCCGCGTAAACATCTTCCTTGACTGCCAGCAGGAGGTCAAGATGTGAGCTGGTTTAATCAAATTATTAATTCAGTGTATCGAAGCTTTTGCCATTTGCAGTGTTGGCCAAGTCTTTCTAAAACAGCATTGCAGAGCAGCTTTGGACTTTTCTGTAGTGAGTTATGGACTCAAGAAATGTGATTTTAATCAAGGGGAGAAAAAGTGCAGTGCAAGAAGCTTACCACTGACTAGGGAGGATGTAAAAAGCATAGATCAATACTTAAGTCTTTGCTTGAGATGCCGAAATTCCAGTCCATTAGATCAGAACTTCCTCGCTTAAGTCAATGCAACCAAAGCAGGACTTAGCTCTGCAGAATGGAAGGGCTTTCTCTATGTTCCTTGATAAAGTTTCCTGGCAGACTTGGCAGATTTCTGAACAGAGATTAACCATTTGCACTGTATTCATTTACGTTTGTATTAATTCCTACTGAGTTCATTCAGCAAGTGCTCTCTAGGAGTCATGCATGGACAAAAGGATTTCAGAAGTGGTGAGGTTGCCGATGTAAACAGATGTGTGAAGACAAGTTCGTTTTCAAAGAGCTGGAAATGCTCTTCTTTAGGATGTTAAATATCTGCTTGACGGATAGGCCGTGGCTTGACACCTAAAATACTCCAACCAGGAGAATGAGGAGACACAAACTTTGCAGAACTGTGCAATGTTTGTGCTGCTCCTCTGGAGCCAGCAGTTCAGTTCAGCGTGGACTGATCTGACCCATGGCCTCAGTCTGATCTGAGCCTTAACTTGCTGCCTGCAGAGCTTGGTCATATTTTGTGATCTTAACAGGTTAGACACTCTACCCTTGGAAAAATAGCTCACCAAATGAAGCACGTGTCCCAGAAAGCATCATAATTACAGTTTTAACCTATACTTTTCTGTGGTTTTATGGACAGGACAAGAGACTAAATATTTAATATTGTATTAACATATTCAATATAATATTGGGATATTTTTAAAAGCATCACATACACTCATTTATTGCTAATTGCTTTTAACACAGTAAAAGGTGGTGGTGGTGATGGTGTGTCAAACACAAAAAGCATCCATTAACAGAGCAAGTATGAAGTTCACTGAAGGCAAAAAGGATGCCTGAGCTTACACTATAAATTAATTCAAATGCCTGGGCTTATAAAGAAAAAAGCAAGACAGAATTACATGTCCATAACATTGATTTGAACCCCTTGCTTTCATGATAACAGCCAAATCTTTAAAATCTTATTAGAAGATCATTCTAGCGTTACACAAACTCTGCAGTGCTGCTTCTAAATATTTCTGGTAAGTGTTCTATAAGGAGAGTGAATATCTAATGAGAAATAATATATATAATCAGACTAGATAGTTTAATCAGAAGAAACAGACAAGCTTTCAAATGTCATATTCATTTTTACACATCACTAAATGCTTCATAAACATTAATTAAACTTTTTTCTTCACCTGTGGTGTTCACTGCTTATGAAACACATTTTTAAACAGCTGAGGGACAGCTCACTGTACACTGGAAAATTATGCAGCAAATAAATTGCGTTGCCCATATCTTTTTAGCCTGGTTTCTTTAAAGAAAGTTGTTGGTGTCAGCTGGCTTGGGTATTTGCATTTGCTGCGTTTTGCATAGCCGTCAGTGGAAACTTTTATCAAACAGTTGATAGTGTCTTCTGATTACTGTAGGCTCACCAGCTTCCCACACGATAGGTTATTCACAGGATGCAACAGTCTAAGGGAAATTGCCCCATGACTTTCAAGATAAATAGTCTAAAAGACTTACGAGTCAGGCCTCTTCCTCTTCCAACTAAGAGCTAGTTTTGGTCTTACCGTTCTGACATCTGACATTCTGCCTTCTCTTATTAGTGCAAGATTTGCTAAACTGTGTACCTTTGTAGAGAAAATAATTAATTTTCATTGTGTAGTAAGGTTGCTTAATGTTTTGAGTGCTAGGATGCATACTCTTAGCACACTTGGCTGAAACGCTGGTCACAGGCATTGGCAAAAAGTCCCACAGGACACCAGAAAGGACATCATATTTATTCCAGGCTGGATTGGGACGTTAGGACCAACAAGTCAAAACCGCCATTTTTGAGATATTTAATATATTCTGCTACTCACACAAGATATATTGGATTGATTTCTTTCTAAATGTACACTGTGTGTGATGACGCATCCAATGAATTCTTCTCAGAATTATCAACCACTTGGCACATAAGTGTAAAGCGCATCTTGTTAGTACTTTAAGCCTGGGTTAATGCATATGTTATATTAACGGCTGCAACAGAAACAGGAAAATCAATATTATTTCAAAGAACTGAACGTAGTGTGTCTCCTTTAATAAACCTCACAATAAGAAGCAGCTTGTCATGCAAGTATGGGTTTGTATTTGGCTGGAATGATCTAAAATTATTTCAGTACTGAAGGGGGCCGTTCTCTACCTCCTGTCCCTGATGATGTTCTCATCCCCTTCATTGCACTGGTTAGAGCTTGTACGGGGTGGTGTGATCAGTCAGATCGGTACTGATCTGGCTGCAAAGGTCTCTCTTTTTTTTTTTTCTTTTTTTTTTTTCTTTTTTAATTTTGCTGATTTAGTGAGCCGATTAACTCATCACATGGCCTCATAATTGCTAAGGCATTGTAAGGGAGACAGTGGCAACAAATAGTTAGGGTTGCAGGAAAGCTCTGCTGTCTGGTGGCTGCAAATTCAGCCTTGATGATTTGCTAGTTATCTCACAGCAAGACAGGGCTAATAGTGGAGCTAAGCACATATGGTAGTCCTGAATTCTGTAAGTTTTGTGAACAAACAAACTGGAACAGTGCAAATATGGAAAATGTTCTTGTTCACAGATCACACCATCCAGTCTGTTTTCTGCTGCTGCTGCTGCTGCACAGTGCAAAAAAGGTATGTGAAATGCTTAAGCTTTTCAGCGATTAGGATGATCAAAATATTGACACGTAAAGGACTTCTCAAATTCCCTTTTCAGTAGAACTGTTAATTATACAGAAGTTTCAAGACACTCCACCCTGCATATCCCCAATGAAGGCAGGCATATATATATATACAAATGTTTTAATGTGAGTATTTATAGATATGTATTCACACAAATACTTCACGTTTTTCAAAATCAGAGCAACCAGAACAAAAATGAACCTGGACCATGATACTGGCCTGGTGAACCAGTACTCAGCCTCACAACCAGATGTTTCCTATGCATCTGCTTGGAAGTGCAGGGTAAGTAACATTTTGGCAGGTGAAAAGAGAGAATTGAGGTGGTGTGCCACACAGCGGCTCAGTACCAGAACAAGCAGAGGAGTAACTAACTCTTGAGTGTGTAAGGTTCTTTGTTGCATCAAAATGATAGAGTGCAGGTATCCAAATATTCATACCAGGTCACAGCAAGGTTTCCCAAACTCGCTGTTGTGGATGAGGTGGTTCCTTCTCCCAGTTTTGGGTTTGTATGATGGGGATGGGAAGGGTGGGACTGCCCTGTTGGGCAGCTGCAAGCTCACCTTGTCCAGCTGGCATGTGCAACGTCCACCTCACTTTTACTAGATCTAAGCTAAATTCATCTGAGTTTTCAAAGTATAACTAAATGCAAAGGTAGAACCTAACCTGATGCAGAAGAAAATTATTATGTTCCTGCCAATTTGCTAAGAAAATCTGCAGCACCTTCCATGTTAATTCTCCAGACAAATGACCGAGTTTTCAGACATTGTACTCCACTAATTTCAATGCTGCTCTGCTTTTACACCGGCTGAGGAGTCGTCCCAGTATTCATACCATGTAGAAGTCACCCCAATTAAGTAGGTGGCTTTTTTATTATACACTGTGTTTTCCATTGTCATTTTGACTTCTACACAAAACTACTCAAGTATAAGTCTCACTGTTTTACAAGTGATGAGGTGATAGTGCTTTACAAGGGGAAGCAATGACCATGATGGAGCTCCTCAGTTACTGAAATGGCATAACAGCAGAGGAATTAAGCAAGCCATAGTAGGGAGAAAAGACTAACTACGAAAGACACTTTTTTTCCCCCACTAGAGTGAGAGGCATTTGCAGTTAAAGGACAAGCCGTTACCTTCTCTACCTGCTGAGGCCTTGGAAGACTACACAGAAAAACCCAGAGTTATTGCACTCTATGACTTTTTTGCTAGAGGACCCTTGGATTTACCACTCAAGAAGTCAGAAGAATACATTATCCTTGAACAGTATGATCCCCACTGGTGGAAGGCAAGAGACCAACATGGGTAAGAGCAGGGGCATATCTTTCAATTTCCCTTTAAAGAAACAAAAACCCCCAAAACAACCCCTGTGAAAGCAGGCAGCTAGAATGAGACAGGTGTGACAATTTAGGGTCAGGTTTGAAATGTGCATGTTTTTGTACAAGGCACATGGATTGGCCCGGCAGACTCTCAGCAGAGTCTGGCACCGCAGAAATGGGTGGGGAATCTAGAATCTGTTGGGAATTCAGAGTCAAGTCCTAGATTCAATAATTTCCTGAGCAACATCAAGGTGTTTGAGGACCATGTGAATCACCAGGCTCTGAGCCATGTGCAAATCCAGCTTTCCATATTTCAGGTGCTTTACAATGCATTGTATATGTGTAAATGCTTCATAAAGACCATAGAGATTGTGAAGACATGTGCCTGAAAATCCCTGATCCAAAATTCCTGGACATTTTAGAGAGCTAGATAACTTCAGTTAGGATCCTCTCCATGTTTATGTTTGTTTCATGTCGTTCCCCTTTCTCCTTTGCATTTTCTTCAGTGTATCCTGTACTCTGATGTTGGGAATGGTTTTGTTATACAATAACTGTCTCCTTTTCATTCAGATTTCTCCTTTAAATACTTTAAAATGCTTTTTCTCAACTCATATTTGTGGTGAGAGTACACTGATTATTATTTTGTATATACATGCAAGCACTTTATTCTTCTTCATATAAAAGCCTTCTGTAGGCCAGAAATTAAGAGGGTGGCCTCTGATTCATAAGAAATACAATTTTTTTTCTAAATTTTCTTTTTATTTGACTTGAAAATTTTCATTAACATGCTGGTTTCAGCACTGTATAAATAGTATCTCAGCTAACTTTTTCATTTCAGTAGCCATCCACAGTCGTGGGGCAGAAAGATTGTGCCTGGGATGAAAGGACTCAGATTTCTATTCAATTCCCATGTTGGGATTCAGTATCTAATGTTACAGCCTGTAGCAGAAGGAACCTTTAAAATTCAACAAAAGGGAGAGGTGTATCAATGCTATTAATATTTTACATCATACTATAACTTTATCCCCAACATGTTGTTTCAGGAATGAAGGTCTAATTCCCAGCAACTATGTTACTGAGAACAAGAAAAGTGATTTAGAAAACTACGAGTAAGTACACTGAAAATTTTAATTATGCTTTCTTTTCTAAAAATGCATTGCAGAAATACGTTTTAGTGCTTGATCCTTCAATCTTTATTAGACATGAACAGATATTTATCAAAAGCTCTCTTTTTTATTACAAAACATTGCTCTTAGAATGAATTAACCATTTTGATTTGGAACTATTAGCTCAGAGTGTAACGTGAAGTTACAAACACTGAGCACTTCAACAACATTCATTTGCATAAATCATGCCAGAATCCAGATGCTTCCTATTTCTGTAGGCTTACTACATAATGTTTCTATATTCTGATCTCTCCCTGCTGTGAACAGGTAATTAATTACTAGAAGCTAATTCCAATTACTTCAACTTGATTTACTGGAGAGAAGAGCAAAATTCTGCAAAATTCTAGAGAAGATAGGCTTGAAACAGTGTCTGGGACTATAAATTTAATTGCAGTTTGGTGTAATTGTTTCCTGGGCTTTCTTTTGTCTGAGGTCATATTTAATCACAGTGAATGTCATACTTGCAATGGTCTAATAAATTAATTCCAAATTAAGATATGTTTATATACAACAATAGTTTTATTCAGGTTTTTGGACTGGTAATATGCAACTGTTAAGATGGATTACTTCTGTGAAACAGAGCAAGCATTGGTTTTTACTGGCTGAAATTAAAGGATAGGTTATCTCCTTGTTGCAGGTGGTACTGCAAAAACGTGAACAGAAGCCAGGCAGAACTTCTCTTGCGCCAGAAGGTAACTCAGCTTACACATAGAACTAAGGGTATCTAGAAAGATCTATCAGTAGAGGCATCAAGAGCATTACCACAGTCAAAATCCAAATCTGTTTGGTATGCAGGAAGAGAGAAAGCACTTTAAAATAAAAATGTTTTCTGGGGTAAGTATACAGTGCCGACTATCCACACTTCACAGAGTTTTAAGTTGTAGCCCCAGCAAATCTATGTAGATTTTCCGTATTAGATAAATTGAATTACGTGTGGTTTACTGTGCTGGTCTCTTGTATGGAATCTTGAAGTCTGAAACTCATGTAGTAAGTGAATTAGCAAGGGTAGCAGAGCTTAACAAAACCTCTGTGTCTTCCTTACGTATAGAGCAAACAATCCATATTGCTTTCTATCCCCTGTCAGTTACCAAAGCATCTAACTCAGTTAAACTTATTAGGTCTTTGCTCAAGGACCTACACAGGGCTTGGACACAACAGACCAGAGAAGAACACCTCAGACAGAGCTGTTTTACAGTACTTTTTCCTAATGATTTGTACCATTTGATTTTTTAATAAAATATTTTCACTACTTCACGCTGAAGAATATAATTCACCTAACTTATTTAACTCCAAAAAAATGCCTGGCACTTAATATTTTCTTTCCCTTGGTTAATTTTGCTCTGCTATGTACCTGGCTATCAACTCCCATTCTCCACTCCTTCATCCTCCCAAATAGTCCTAGGTATTCCACAGAATTTGGTAATCAGCTGCAAGTCCTGTCTCAAGGGAGGATTATTTAGACGCAAAAGCAGAAGATAACTCTACTTGGATATCTTTTCAGTGCAAAGAAGGTGCATTTGTTGTCAGAGATTCCAGCCAACAGGGACTTCTTACACTGTCCATGTATTCACAGGCTAAAGGGTGAGTTGCTCTGAATGGTAAGGGTTTGAATCACGAGGTGATGGAATAGCTTCCCCCAGACTCCTCAGAATAAGTGGGTGAGTTGGACATGCAGTGAGCAAGAGCAGGGAACCACTGGGGTGCAGTTCGTGCAGAGTTACACCTTGTGCGCAGGAAAGGTGATGGTGGGCAGGCGTCTGGGAGTCACAGCGCAAATGTCCTGCCAAGACAAGATTAACTGCACAAATTGAAATCTTCCAATAGTCTGCTGTGAAAGTTGTACGTTCCACCCATGTAATGCAGGCAATCAGACCATACATTCACATCTTCTTGCCTCTCTTTCTGTATGAAGTGCCATGGCTCCCACACCATGCTGCTGTAGCCTTCGGCTGCCACACCCAGCTGTGTCCCTTCTCCGCAGGCTCTGCGCACTGTAAATTCATCCCAGACTCTGCTGTCCGCAAACTTCTGTTTTTCTTCTGAAATCACCTCACCTCCTCGCTGTACAGTCCTACTTCTTTTGCTGGAGCACTGCCATAGGACTTGCTTTTCCCCCACATCAAGAGCAATCACCTACAGCACTGAGCTACCCCATCTCAAGCTGCCTTACGCCCCCCTCCATCAGCCCCCCTCCATCCTCCTGCATCAGCAGTATCTGCTTTTCTTCTCTCCCTCTTAGAGCAAGCCAGAGGGGAAAGGAGCCAGGTGAAGGTACTGCTGCTACCATCACCCTCTGCCTCCCTCCCTCCTCTCCTTGGAAATACGCGGCAAGCCCTCCCCACCACCCTCCGCTGGGCACAGGCTCACGGCTGCTGTAGGGTACCAACCCCCAGCAGCCACCTCCAGCCTGACATGCAAGCTTAACTTCTTCACTTTGAGTCTCACAGGGCAGATGGGCAGCAAATTATACAGAAAGAAAGACAGATAATGTGGAAAAATACAGAAAAGCCAATGTGTTAGAAAAGCTCCAATGAGCTTTTGGAGAAGCAGAACATGAACTTTAATATTCACACTCTGTATGAATATGGTTTTAACTTTTTTAGGGGTACTCAGGTAATGAAGAGCATTTTAATTTTAAAAGCTTAGATTCAAATAAGTGCTAATTAGGAGGAACATCTGTTAAACTCTACAGCTATTTCTTACAGATGCAACAATACAGGGGTAAAGACTTGTGCAATAAAAAACTTTGTGCAGTATCTCCCAAAGCTGTGAGAGAGATCCATTTGAGGAGTCTTTTTTTTTTCTCCCCCCCCCCCCCCCCCCCCCCCCCCCAGTATCGCAGCCACACAGTTCGGAATTGTACCCCAAGTTTTCTTTCCAAGTGAAATTTAATCAGATTTATAGTATAAAGTATTTTCACTGAAAATTATAATCCTTTGTTGATTTCAGAAGTCATAATGGAGATATTCGACATTATCACATTAAGAAAAACCACTTGGGACAATATTATGTAGCAGAAAAATATCTCTTTTCATCTGTTCCTGAACTCATTGAGTATCATCAACACAATGCTGCAGGTAATGCATGCAAGCTGATAAGGTTTTACAGCTGATGAGCTGATGCTCCTCAGGACTTTGAATGACTGGAAATCACTCTTCCTCTAATACTTTCCTTATAAAAAAAGACACACTTTTTCTGTTGCTAATGACTTTAAATATGCCATTATCCTTTCTGCCAAAATCATAGCTGTAGTGTGCATATACCATGGGGGAAGTGAAACTACCATACTCATCTATACGTATTAAATCAATTTTACAAAGCTAGAAGCCCAATGTATTTACCTGTTCTGTATTCTCTTGGTTCATATTTAACTGAATGGGCTTGTATGAATTTTGATTGTCATTCTTTCCTTATCTTGCATGCATGCAATTTAATGAAAGCAGGAGCTACACTGTGCATTAGCAGGCAGCATTCTACAGATTTTGACAATTTAGCTCATCCCCAAAACAATCAAAATCAGAATTAGGGAGCACAAGGACTCTCTAACACTGGTTTGCAGCCTACCAGCATTAGCTACCTCTAATTGTTGGCTGATGGCAGCCTTTCATAATTTTTAGCATTAAAAAATACCCTTCGCCTTGGTTCTGCCCATCATTTTAATACAATACAAAATGTTTTTACCCTGAATGAGTGAAGGTGCGAAAACACACAGAGACTCCTTGCACTAGGGAGGAGGGAAGATATGGGAATAGACAGAGCCTTTTGCTGGAGGGAGGAGGATTGTAGGAAACACATGAAGCAGAAAAGGATCTGAAAGTAACAGTGGGAATAATGAATGGATGCAGGGAGTCCTTGGTGAGGGCTGTACCCATTGGTACTGTTGGCTCTTTAATTCAAAGAAAATGTATGACAGACACAAAAATGTTTCTTGCAATGTGAAACAATCCTAAGAAATCATGCTGGCAGAGACCACTTAGGTGGCTGATATAGTATTGTAGTACTCACTCATTTAAGACCACTAACATAATACAAATAAGCAAGAGTATCACTTTTGTTTGTATGAAAGTATAGATACTTTTGTAGTCAGGGCTATAGCGAATAGTCTTCCTCCATTTCTTCTCAGTGTAGTGTTTTATCCCAACAAGCTGTAGGCAAAAGTAACCCGAAGAAATAAGAATTGTACATCAGATTCCAAATATTTTTGTTTGAGAAGAGGTACGATACAGCATACTTTAAAATGGAGTAATTGGTCAACAGAAAATTGTTCCTTTGTCCCCTACAGGTCTTATCACTCGTCTCCGACATCCAGTTGGGTCAGCTGGATGTTCTTCACCAGCAACAGCAGGATTGAGTTATGGTAAATTTTTTATCTTCTTTTGGTGGAGATTTAGGTATCTACCTAGGCAAGAATTTAGGTCATATTCACCCAGCTAATGAGTTCTATCTGTGAAATTTCCTGTTAATAAGAAACACATAAGCAGCCACACATTCACCAAAAACAGACGCTCATTTCCTTGTAAGGTGTCAGTACCAAATGAGACACCTGACTCAAGTCTTTCCGTTCAGCAACTGCTGTGCTTCTGTTACAACCACCAGTGCATTTCAGAGCTATCTGGACTTTTCTAAGCAGGCCTAGGACTCAAATATACATTTAGTAGCTTGTCAGTGGCTATTTTATTTATTTAAATGCTTAGGAAATTGAAATGAATGTTATTTATGGGGAAGACTTTCTTTGTCGTCAGTTCTGCAAGTTTTAGAAATAAGAATGAAATCTTATATAGTATTATAGAAAACAAGAAATAAATGTCAGTTTTGTGTATGTAGATCAGGAATTTCATACCATCTGGCTGATAATAGGAACCTCCAAAACTTAGTATCTTTCATGTTCCCATGAATCTCAAGGCTTGATATTTCTGAAGGGTAGGACTGTTGTAGTTACTACAATAGAGGCAGCCAGTAATTATTTCTGCAGTATACTACCTATCCAGAACTGGTTCAGAGTCAAAATCATAATATGTGATAATGCCAAAAAAGTTCTCTTATGTAATCGAAGTTAAACAGTTGCCTTATCTTCAAGCTTCAGATATTCCTACATTAAGCAATTTAAACACTAATAACGTTTTACAAGCTGTAAAACAACATTCACATCTAAACGTACAGGAGCATGTGGAAATTTTCAAATATTTAAAACTCTTGCTACAGCTGATGAACAATTGTGATGTTTTGTTGCATGCATTAACTGCAAATAGCAAGGCATGTTTCCTGAAGCATGGTTCAGGAAAGCTGATCTGACTATTGTAACATATTGGGTTGCTTTTATAGAGGAGTGGGAATTAAATCCATCTGAACTGACGTTCATGAAGGAACTCGGGCGTGGGCAGTTTGGAGTTGTTCAGCTTGGTAAATGGAAAGCAACCATCAAGGTTGCCATCAAAACAATCAATGAAGGTGCAATGTCTGAAGATGATTTCATCGAGGAGGCCAAAGTGATGATGTAAGTACAAAAGCTATTAAATCTGGCATTGACATTGAGATGGCAAAGAAATAAATACAACCTGATTCCATTTAAAACAAACAGACAAAGCAGTTTGATAGGAATAGGTGGATGTGCAGGACAGAAAGGCTGATGTAAAGGTCTGAATCAGACTGACACAGATGCTCGCTGTGCCCATTGCCAGACTTCCTTGAGAGCACGCGCTGCTTTGTGCTGTGGAGCTCAATGGGGAGTAAATGTGCTGATAAATAAATGTGCTCCTACAACTATTCTCTCATGCATAATTCAGTGCCTCTAGGAGCACTGGCAAGGCTCATACCTAACTAAAGCCTTTGAGAAACTATATTACCATTTCTGCTAATTTTGCAAATTAGGGAAGTATCCAGGCCAGAGCAGGACAGAAGAACCCCTGCAGGGTCATGCCCCCTGCCTGAAAGCCAGGCATAACTAGACCTTTCCATTTCACATCATCCAGATCAAGCTTCACATCCACTGCATTTACATAACTGATGAACAGTTAAAAATTCAAAGAGTGAACTTTTTGGAGGAAACTGTAGGCAGAAATGTGTTCGATAGTGGGGCAGCTCTGCGGCCAGTTGAACTGAATACTGTTCATCAAATACTGAAAGTATTTTTCAAAGCCATCGTGAGACTCAAAGGTCTAGTTACCTGCTGCAGGCAACTGCTGGCCTGTCTCAAATGCTGTTTTAAACAGGAAACTCTCCCACCCAAAGCTGGTCCAGCTTTATGGGGTGTGCACACGTCACAGGCCTCTCTACGTTGTTACTGAATTCATGGAGAATGGCTGCCTGCTCAATTACCTTCGGCAACGGCGAGGGAAACTTGGCAGAGACATGCTGCTGAGCGTGTGCCAGGATGTGTGCGAAGGGATGGAATACCTGGAAAGAAATGGCTTTATTCACCGTGATTTAGTAAGTATAGTAGGTTTTCTGAGGTTCTTGACAAATATTGGCAGTATAGAATATGTCACTGCATTTTATGGGATGCTAATATGTCCTGTAAGACTTCAGCCCTGCAGGATCTAATAAGCCAACAATGTTTTCCCGGCTGTAAAACAAAACTTTAATCTGTTCTTTTGTTCATGGACAGCTGGAAAAACTACTTGAGAGAAGTTTTTCCAGCTGGAAGCACCACTTGAACTGAGATATTAGCATGCAGCAGGCTGGGGTTAGGACATCCCAGTACAAGAGTATTATGCAGTGATGACAACACAGCCAAAGCCACAGTAATACAAAAGGTCAACAACAATGAGGAATTTTTTTTTTAACATTTTTTTTCTATCTACATTCTTCTGTCCCTATTGCCTTATCTTGATTCTGGGATATATGAGTGGCTTTTCTGCCCTACCCCTCATAGACAAGGTACCATAGGAGAGAGGCTTGTTTCCTTACTCTCTGCTTTTTTTTCAATGCTCATATTTGGATGCAGAGAGGAAATCTTCCTGATCTCCTCCCTAGCTGCCTGAAGAAATGTACCCTCTTGAAAATTTCCAAGAAGTTCCTGATTGCTGTAATGCAAAAGTCACCAAACATTTTTGAAAATTCACATTGAGTGTCCTAATGCTAGTGTTTAGGAAAATATCTGCCTGGATAACTAGACTCTGCAGCCTAAAATTTCTTTCATCATGCAGGAATATGTAAAAATATTGCAACTCATACTACAAGCATTTAGGCTGATAACATGCTGTGTATGTGTGACTACACAATAGTGAAATATGTTCACTGACTCAGAGCCAGAAATTCACTTACATTTTTGAGCAAGACACTCATCTCCTTTTAGAATATAAACAGTATGAGCTGAAACAAAAATAACCAGCTGTTGCATTTTTCTTAAAAGTTTTAGCACAGACTTCAGATATGTTTCGTTTTCTCCAGGCTGCAAGAAACTGTTTAGTCAATGCAGAGCACATCGTTAAAGTATCCGACTTTGGCATGGCAAGGTACAAGGCCACTGATTCCGGTTTTGTGAGTACCTACTCTGCCAGCTGCAGCACGACCTCGAGCTAACCTCCTTGCTTGCTTTGCTGGTTTGGGGAATCCCACTGAGGTCACTTTTTGAATTCTGATAAAAACTAACATTGTTTAATTGTTGTACCATGAAATGGATGCCATGTCCTCTTCTTGCTATTGGTGAGTGGAAGACAGGTAAACAAAGCGTCACATAAACTTTCAGAAGTGTCTGTGGACCAAGAAATACCCAGGGTGCCCAGGGCTCCCAGAAGGTTGAAGAAACAAGTTCCCCAACTTTTCTGAGCAGTGGGGTGGTTGGAAGGTGCCTGGGGACAGATGTGGCCGTGGGTGCTAACCTTTCGAGGTGGCAGGGGCTGAGGCGGTGAGGCGGGGAGCGTGCCATGGTGGGTGGGCAGGAAGCGTGGTGTGCAGCCGCTCTAGCAGGGAAGTGGTTTTTCTGCTTCATGAGAGGACCAGCCAGAATGGGGAAAGAGGACACGATGAACTCTGACAAGCACAGGGCAGAGAAAGCTCTGCCCTCGCAGGCTTCCCCCAAAGGGTCTGCCTCCTGGTTTGGTATGCTCAGCTATAACATCCCCAGCAGGGCTGTCTCAATCCTTCCTTCCTTCCTTCCCTCCACTTGCAAGCCCAGTACAAAGCTCTCCACTGCTGTGTTATAACTGGCTGTTTTTTCTCCTGGATGAGTAAACTGAATTGGCTCGCGTTGGAGGCAGATGACCTGCATGGCTCTGAGCAGGAGGTGGTGGTAACATTCACCTTGCGGCTGTGAGTCCTTAGATCAGCACAGCCATGCTGGTTACCTTTGCCTTTGGTTTTGCCTCCTGCTTCTAACCTAAGGATTACAACACCCTAGCAGTTCATAACTAAATACTTGTTTTTCAAAAGGCTGTCCTATGCTCTGGAAGTGCCCACTGGTTGCACTGCTCCCTAGAAGAGTAAGGGCAGTATCAGGGGTCTGGATGCATCCAAATGCACCAGAAAACACAGTAAGAGACCAAGAGGCTGTCAGGGTCTGGTTTGAGAATGATGGACCTGAATGGCTCACTGTTGCCAAAAAGTGGAGGCCGGTGGCTTGGCTCTAGGACAGGCACTTACTTTCCCAGGAAGGCTATGGAGCGGTGACGGGAACGCAATCTAGTTACTCAGAACTCACTCACCTGCCTCTCTTGGTTATTTTGTACTGTTATTTCAGATGGTTCTTATCCAATAACCTCTTATCTTACTGTGCCTGCACCAAAATAAGAAAGGGAGACACGATTTCTCTCAATGTGACGTCCTTTAAAAGATGCTAATGCATTATGCCTTCTGCGAGGACAAATGTTGCGTAGTGCACAGCTGTCATTGCTCAGGAACAGTAATACTAGGAAAATGTGCACACAGCTTGTATGTACGTGGCGGTCAGCCTAGTAGCCTTTTAAATGTTGTCCTATAAATGCCTGCATTGGGCACACAATTTCATCTCATCTGGGAGGTCAGCTCTGACAAGCTTGGGCAAAGAAAATGACTTTTCCAGTGCACCTGCAAGAGCTATTGCCTTGTATGTGATGACCATTTCTTTCTGTGTTGCTTCTCTAACAATGTGCTGGATATTACATCTGTGAAGCTGGGCAGTTATGGAATGTAGCCCCCCTACCAGTAGCGTTCAGGTACAATAGGTGGCTGAAAAGGTACACTCTTTTAAAAAGAGACAATATTTATTTATTGCTGCTGGTTTTCCTGCCCATAGTGAAGGAGTGTGTCCTATCAGTATATACCCAGAAGACAACAATAACAACCATCTTGTCAGCCTTGGATGGCAGTAAAATATTTTATTCCGACACACTTCCTGTGAACAGTTCAAATCATTAATTTGAAGAGAAATCTCTTTAAGTGGGTATCTGTGTGTATTTTATACTAAATTAGTTATACTGTTTTCGTGTTTCTAGACTAACACTGTATTTTTATGGCATTATAAACCATCTGTGGAAATGTCACTGGAACTGCTTGCCCTTTAAGTATCATTCAAATACATGCTGTTTCCTGTTCTTATTTAGGTATGTCATCGATGATGAATATATCAGCTCTTCAGGTGCCAAATTTCCAGTCAAATGGTCACCTCCTGAAGTCTTTCATTTCAAAAAATATAGCAGCAAATCAGATGTCTGGTCATTTGGTAAGCTGATTAGGTGAATGTGTAACATACCACGCTTTCCCAAAATGACAGATGTGATTTAAGAAAGTGTAACTTTTTACTCACGCTACCTACCTTAAACTTTAGTCTTTCCCATCTTTCAAATCTTGCCTACATTGGACAAGTGTGGTTTTCAGTAGAAAGACTCCGTGCCTAAAAATTAGATTTTGACTGAAATGTGCGTTCTTGGTAAGCTCCCATTAGCCAAATACACATTCATCTCAGTTTCATGGACCACTACTTTAGCTGACTTAAAAGAGAGCAGAATTATATTAGCTGAAAATGTTTGCGGTTGACTCTCTTCGTTCAGCTCAGGTTGCCCATGTTTTCATGCGTTTTTCAGTACACAAAAAAACAAGAGTGGGTTTTGTTCCTCTAATGTTGTTAAACAGCTTGTGGGTTTGGGGTTTTTGTTTTGTCCTAAATATTTTGGTTCACTTCTAGGTGTACTGATGTGGGAAGTTTTCACAGAAGGCAAAATGCCTTTTGAAAGTAAGTCAAATTCTGAAGTTGTCCGTGAGATTTCTCGGGGTAACCGACTTTATCGACCACATTTGGCATCACATACCGTGTACAAAGTCATGTACAGCTGCTGGCATGAGGTTTGTTGCCTCTTTTTTCCTGTGATATTACTTTATTATTAATATGTAAATCTAAATTATTAATTTGTGGATCTAAAAGCAATCTTAAAAAACTGAGGCATTAAATCCTTATTTCACACCTGTGGCATCCTCAGTATCTCTCACTATGCTTTTCACAAATCACGCCTAGGTTTACATCTCTGTTTCTTTCAACTGTTGCATCTAATAAATATAAAGCACATCATCTATATTGGACAAGGTCTAGAGCATCCCTGATTTTGAATATGCCACTATTGTCTCGCTTCTCTACTGTATCAAATACCTTTTTGACACCTCTGTCATGCGTGGCTTTCTCTAGCTCTGCTCTGAATGATAACCTTAACACATGCACATACAAAGTGGATATGCCCACTAGACATGGATTTTAAACCCCATTCTTGAAGTGTACATCAGTTACCTCTGTACATCACTGCAGCTCCTAGGCTGCACCCCTTTCACACTTGCCGCTCTGATTTAGCACTTGATGCTCTTTCTCCATCTCTCCAGCACCTATTTCTTTCTATATTGATAGCAAAACGTTGATTTCATCAACTTCTCCATCTGACTAACCCCTTCAGGTCCCTCCTTCTCTGGTGTCTACAGGAAACAAATCTTTAATTTTAAATAAAAGGTAGTTTCAGAAGAAGCTTGCATGCAATGCTTTCATGTAAGTAGCCAGGCCTACACTGCGGGTAGCTGGGAAACCTTGATGCTTCCATTGTCTCCTTTATCCTGCTTCTCCTTTCTTGCCAATCTTTTAACCCCATATGAAATTTTTAGATCCTGAGTAAAAAAAGCTTAAGAGACTGAAATCTCAACTGCATCTAGCTTGCTTGCTTACTGCAAACATCCATCAGGATGCCAGCCAGCAGATGGGGAAGAAGTTTTGTCTTCTGTCTGCCATCAGCTAGAAGTTGGTTCCTTACTGAGCTGTACTACATCAAATGATACAGCAGGGAAGATCCTTTTTCAGCAACCCAGGAAACATTCCAGAGTATCATGATTTCCTGAGAAGTAGGGCTTTCTAGTGACCTGTTGCAGGGGAGAAATCCTATAGGAATTCTGGTCCAGAATTAAAATAAAGAAATTTCCAGAACTCTTGGAAAAACGGCTGTGTTCATGCTGCTGGTGTCATGAAGAAGAGATTATTTTTTTCCCTCAAATTATAAACTTGATCTTTTCTTCTGTATTAATAAAATAAAATGTAATTTTAAAGTGGTAGCTCATATGTACTTATAACCACCTTCTGAAGTCAGGTACTATAATTTACCTATCTGCTAACATAAATTTATCCTCTGCTTTTCTTTTCAGAAACCTGAAGGACGTCCTGCTTTTGCAGAGTTAATAGAGACTCTCACAGATATAACAGAGATGGGATAACAAGAGAATTTACACCAATATATTTACTGAAAGGTTAGCATTAAGCATGTCAATAATGTAGCTGGTACAGAAAACCTCAGCCTTTTACAGCAGTCTCTATACTTAACTTGCAGTACCAGCATTCTCCATATAGAAGCAGCTGTTCGGGCTCGGCTAATTTTTACTCATTTGAGAAAGACAACTTGGGATATTGGTTCAGGACTGTCAAGGCTTTGTTTTCATGATTAGAGCAAAGAATATCCTGTCTGGAAAGAAGTAACAAAGCTTACTCACCTTATAGGCCTTTTTATTTATTATTTTGCTCAGAGCTAACACTAATCCCTGTAACAGTATTATTTATTTGGTACTTAATAGGACTTATGCACCGGGGAATACTGATTGGCAGCAGAAAACATGATGGAAGAACCTCTGATTAAGATCTAGCTAGATCATGTTTAAAGGCAAGCCCTTTTGCAGTGCAAAGCATCCGACACTGAAGAAATGGAGCAGGGTTCCAGAAGGGGCAGCAAGCTAAGTGACCGACTGCTGGAGCAGCGCCCACGTGTGTGCCTGTACCTACTGCTGTGGATAAAGGCAGGCAAAGGGAGCAAAGGCAGCAGTTAGCATTCAGCAGCTCCCAGGTCACATCAGAGCAGCTGGAAAGACTGAGCATCCCTGAAGCATTTTAAACCTGCATCGCAGGTCAAGGCGTCTTCTCTACCAATTCTGTATAAACAAAGAGTAAGGATTATTTTTTCTAAATGTCTCCCGCGGTTTTCCAGTATTGTCTCCCATTTCTCACCTGCTGCTGCCTACTCAAATGCCCGTGCTTGCCTTAGTCCTCCCTTTGCAAGTTAACGGGCAAGTTAAAGCTGGAACCCGACAGTAAAATGAAGTGTTTTGCATTAGTTTAGCTCAGATTGATCCTGTGATACCTGACATGGACAATGTCTATAACCCTACTTCTTACCTTATTGTTCACTTTAACTTTTAAATCTTAATTGTGGTCAATACAAATACGTTATAGAGAAGAAAAGGCGGATGAAGTTCTTGATTTTTTAATATAAAGTAGTCATTACATATGTGATTGCATTGTGAATTATATATAGGTAAATACATCACAATATTTAGTTTTATAGCACTTTGTAGACAAAATATGTAAAACACATTAGCTAAAGAATCATTGAGTTACACACAATTTAATTTTTTTATTTCCAAATATAAAAAATTACTGTAGCAATAAAATGCAATATACCAAACAACCCAAGTTTTGAATTTCCAGAATATGACGGCATCTCTTGGTCAAATCCAGTCCTGGCATTAATCATTCATCTTTACTGCAATAGTATTTTGATAGCTATCATCCCTTGGGAAAGGAAGTTGTTAGTCCTATTTTTTGAACATTTGGGAATACCTTCAAACACACTTCTAAGGTATTTCTGCTTCAAGTGAAGCAGGATATCCCTGTTGTTTCATATGATCTGCTAAAAGAATTGCTATCAACTGATGTCACTGTTTACTTCTGTAATTGACTTATTTATGAACATTCAGTTCCTTATCAGACCTATGATTAAATACAGATCTATATAACACAATACACACATCGAGCTCACCACAATTTATGCCCAGCCCACAGAATTACAAGGCTTTTCAGCAGATGATGTGCTACAAATGTGAAATTCAAACTGTCTCTGCAATATAAAAGTACGTGGGGGCTTTTAATAATGTATGAGGCATCTTTTTTAAAAGCTTTTGTAAAACTGGTTTTGCCACATTTATTTCTGCAAGTTAATATGTAATACACGATGGTACCATACAGTAAAAGCCAGCTCCATTAGGTTTATGTAACCAAAGTATCCTGCTCATGCCTGTTTCACTGAGTTGTCCCATGGTGAACACGCAGCCATCCTTGAAACATGTTGGTCTAATACGCAGAGCCAGGAACGCTTGCCTACCAGGCTTCAGCTTCTCAATATGGTCTTTCTGTAGGCTGTTTTGGGAAAATTACAAGTAGGCTGTTACTAACACTCTGACGCAGATAAATTTAACAGTTGCTATCATCAGGCTGACAGCAAATAAGTGAAAAAGCGCTACAACATACTTCAGTCAGTGAAACTAGTGCTTAATCAGCAAAAAGAAAGGTCTACAGGACAAAGGCCAGGTATCTACAGTGTGTTTACTTACCTGAGCAGCTACACCCATACATGAAAACTATAGGCCACCTTAGTCCTCGTGGTGCCTCTAAGCTCCAATCAGACTCTTGACTGTACTGAAACAGGCAAAAATGGAAGTGTTTGTATGGGTGAACAGTGCATGCCACCCATGTCACTGACCATAACGGAGCACATGTGGCCAGACAGTTGGCTGTTAGCTGGTTTTTTAAAACTTCTGTGTGATGAAAGAGAGACCTGGAAGAGCCATAAAGCTTAGGAAGCGACATAACACCCACACACAGGGCATGCCTGGTCAAAGGCTCTCTGAGCGCTGATGTTTCCTGATGAAAAGCTCAGCTGGTGTTCCCTGATCAAACAGAAGAAAACTTGTAGCAGGTCAGTACTATGGATGGGAGGAAAAAAGGCAGAATTCCCAGCTTCTGTGCACCAGCTGTGCTGCTTAGGCTGTATCTATGTTCTATAAAAGAGCCACACTGCTGACAAACTGGAATGTATCTTCAGAAAGTGAAGTGGCTTCCCTTGTTAAAAGTACTTCTGATGAGTAATGCAATCAGCTACTCATGTGTGCAGGTGTGGTGACATGTACCTGCAGTACCATTTGGTTTTCAGCCCAGCTTCCCCCCTGCCCTGTGAACAGGGTGACCCTGCAGACGCACAAGTGCACATCACCAGCGCCATGCACACAGCACCAGCCTGGCTCCCACTCAGCATGCCCATCCCATTGTGAACCACTTTAAAACCTGTCAGAAAGAAGTGAGCTACAGGAAACCCACTCTGCTAAAAGAATCAAGGGATCATTTAGGTTGGAAAAGACCTTTAAGATCACCAAGTCCAACTGTCAGCTGACAAGTCCACCACTAAACCGTGCCCCTAAGTATTTTTAAATACCCCCTGCCCAGGGATGATGACTCAGCTGCTTCCCTGGGCAGCCTGCTCCAATGCTTGACAATCCTTTTGGTGAAGAAATTTTTCCTAATATCCAGCCTAAACCTCCCTGGCACCACTTGAGGCTGTTTCCTCTCATCCTATCGCTTGTCACCTGGGAAAAGACACCGACACCCACCTCGCTACAACCTTCTTTCAGGTAGTATTTTCTAATACAGTGCCAATTCTGTTTTGCTGGAATTTAAACAGCAAGTGAATGGCATTTGCTAGAAGTATGTAATTCCCCATGTAGCTCCAGGACGCCATCGTGATGAGTAAAGAGGCTGAAGTTTTGAATCTGTACTCTGGGATGGAAATTCTTTATAGCGTGGCTGTTCTAGGTGTGGCTGGGAAGGCAGGTAAAGGAAGATGGTAGAACAGGTTTCTATAGAGACTAATACCTGTGTATTTCCTTCCAGTCTCCTTGCAGATTATTTAACCTATCCAAGCCTTCTTGACCTACCTACATTTAGTCAGTCAGTGTAGCTATGTAATGAATTTAATTGCTCATTAATTTGTCCTGAGGTATGGTAGTAATGACTAGTTGCCAAGATTTGTTTTGTATCAGCATGTAAAAGCCGTAATTTGGTTAGCAACGTATTGGCTCTGAGGTTTTCTATGTTCTAGTTCTTAACCATGTGCCCTACTTTCCAAAACACTTCAAATTACTTTAGATAATATTATTCATTTTGTTGTCCCCAAATCAGGGTTCATCACCTGGTGTGCAAAAGCTGATGAACCCACAGCTGAGATGTTTATTTCATGTCTGCACAGATGGGTGCTAGGTGGTAAATCCAAACTTAACGCTCCTTCTGGTTTTAGGACATTTATATACAGTTGAACAAACAGCAAATTGCTATACAACATGATTGGCTATAACTCATTTAAAAATATTATATACAGTACGCATGCTCCAGAGGTTGTGTGTGTGTGTGTGTGTACCTTTTCAAAGTTTCTGCTTCAAGGGGAGTTACTTTTACTATTATAATTACATTATAATGAGAGTAGGTTACTTGTGACTAGTTTGTCTCAGCCATTAGTGGGTCTGCAAATGTTTTTCTTACCCTGCTTCCACAACATTGACTCTACAGGGTCAATATGCCCGTGTTGTGCCTGTATTCCGCCAGCCTCATCAGTTCCTTGGATTATTTCACATTTCTCCTTTGGTCTTTTGTTAATTTCACTGCCTGGAAAACCTGACAACTCACTGAAATACTCTCCATCAAGACTGGCCATGAGAAAGAGATCCCTAACACATCAGCTTTGGCTTCTCTTCCCTAGTTTAGATGGAAAGGCATTTTCACTTACCCCTTATTTTTGTCCCTCAAAATCCCTGTCTTTTGACCACTAAGCATCAGCATTAAATTTTCCTTGCCGATGCTTTGTACAGAACAAATCTAGAAAAACTGGGTAATTCTGTAGAAGAAGTTAAAACATCCAGATCTCCCCATACTCTTCTCTCCAGTTCCATCATAACATTTCAGACCTTTTAGCTCAAGGTGAATATATAGTACTTTCACACTTGGTTTTTCTAGGGGAGTAGGAAATTTGCTTTCCTATCAGAAAAACTAGTAAAAGTCAAAGCTACTAAAAGGAGGCCGTGATCAGGTCAGATGCACATGAACTGCAGGGACATTAGTCAGACCTTCCTCATCTAGGATCCACTTACATGTACCTAGGACCAGCTGCTAAAATCGGGATTATTCTCTTTGGATCCATCAGATAGATAGTGTTTAAATACTTACCAGAAATATGAATTACACTCCTTTTTATCCTTTCTTTAAAAACCAGATCATTTAGTACATAATCCAGGAATAATTTATTACAAGAGCAATATTAGCATAATTTCACTAAAAATTAAAGTTATTCCAAATTAATAACTAAATATAAACATTTTAAAAAATAATGTCTCTTATAGCACAAGTTTTTTTATACAAAACATAATAATTTACTTCTTAAAATGATAGACTTCTTGTACACCATGAAAATAAGCATTAACTTGGTTTTCTGACATTGTAGGAAAATAACATTATTTTCCTAGAAGATGTTATTTATGTATAAAAGCAGATACATGAGTCCAGTAGGAAATACAGAATTTTTCCTGGTATATGTTAACTGACTGCCAGGAGTTGGTATAAAAAGATACCCTTCTCAAAGAAAGTATCTTAAAAAAACACCAACACACATCCATTCAAGAATTGGACTGGTTGCTTTTTTGTACAAATAACCCATTTGGTCACCCCACAGTGATGATTGTATAAGCAAACAGAAGGGCCACGAGCTATACAAAATGATTTCTTTTTCTCTTTTTAGGGTCAATCAATACTTTCTCCAGTTATTCTTTAAATTGTATGAGTAATTCACAGTGAAAAGCAATGCAATTTTTTGTTAAAAGGCAAACTGTAAAGAAAACTCCATCTTTGGTCTTTTTATTATTTGTTTTACCTGTTTTTATCTATAAAGATTTTGTACCTTGAATGTGGCCGATAAAGCCAAAGTACTACCTACATTAACTAGGAAATAATGAAACTGTTTATAAATTTTCTTCTCTGAAGCTTTTTTAACACATGCATTTTAACAGCAAAGAATTGTGGCACGTTTTATCACCTGGGAAGCTAAAAAATATTCCAAAGCTGTATACAATGTCATATTTTCAAGAAAAGTACATTTTTGGTGAATGTACTTGGTAACACTGCTGCCACCTCCTGTACTGCTGGATGTACTTCTCAAATTAGGTAATCACAGTTGATAACCTGAATACCCATTGCCTAATGACATCTGGCCTTCTCTACCTGCAGTATTTTACATAGTACTGTGAGCAGAAGAACTGGACACGCTTTCCAGTATCACATTTTTCAGATATGCTCTTCATTGTAAAAATGAGGGTTTAGAAATAAGGTGATTGATAGAATTTCTACTTCTTCCTGTAGGCATGTCAACTACAAAGCTAGCCAAGTGAAAAAAAGGTGCTTGGAACTCAAGAAATAACTTTAAGCTAGTATCCCTAGTGTTATTTTCTAGTTTTCGATAACTTCTAAAGCATCATTAAAAACAACTAACAACTGAGGTACTTCATGATTATCTTTCAAAAAGGAAACAACTGAAACAGAGCAAAGTCTTAGAAAGATTAGTCAGGATGAGCTTGGTACAATGCTCTGGGTGATGCTGTTTGTGTTGAGATAAGATATAGAGAGATGGCACAGCCTGTCTGAATAATTAGAAATGGTTCCACTGACGATATTAAAGGCATGTACTCTGAATAATTAGAGAAGATAAGGTGGGCACCTGAAGGAGATGAGGAGACCATGAGTCAGGAGATTGTTGAACAAAGAAAGTTGAAAGGTTTACTCCACCTAGACCCCACCCATTATGAATATGATGATTAGATGTCAAAATCAAATGAATATGTATGTAAAGATGTTGTAACCTCTCATGAAAACTGTATAAATTGCCTGACTTTTCACTGAAAACTTTGGAGCTAGTTTGTCCAGTGCGAACCGGCTAGCTCCCCAACGTTGCACGAAATAAATACCTTTGCTGCTTAAAGACAAAATTCGTCTCTGAGCAGTTACTCTGTGTCATTTTGGCATCACAACTGCACAACACAAACATATATGAAATATCAACAGCAACCTTTTTGTTCTTACAGCTAAATTAAGAGCTTTTTTTCACGGAACAATTCGCTATCCACCTGAAGTATCCACTTTTACTACACTCTTTGAACATTAGAGAATATACAGCCCAAGGAGGCTGAGGAGGTTCTGCTTGGCATATAGATCTCAGCTAATTAAAATCAGTTTTTAATTGTGGAAATGCTAGCATCCTCTGGCAAATGTTCTAGACTCACACTCAAAACCCCAAGAATTGGAAATACTACCTTTCTGATGAGCTCGTCATGACCCACACATCTGACTGCTGAAGGTACTTTCTTGCTCACCAAGTGGCAACAAAGGGGATTGTAATGAGTAAACCATGGACTGTGCAAACTTCTTGTGAGATAAAGATCAGTGACCACAACTGAGGAGCATACTGTGGTACAGATACTAATCTTCAAGGCCCACAGTGGGTTAATAGCTAAAACATCTAATAGTGGTGAATACTCATTTTTAGAAAAGATGAAAAGGCCAAACTAAAACAAAAGATGTTTTGATGTTTCTTACCCCTTGTTTACAGCCCTTCCTTTACCTAGTATTTTTAGAAATAGCAGATGGATTGGAAAATGGATTTTGCCTTAATAACGGAATATATGATAACAGGACTGTTCTGCTATTAAGAAACAATGATACCTTTCCCGAAAATGAGAAAAATTTTTGAAAAGCTTAATTTTGATGAATAGATGGAAATATTAGGAAGAAGTATGGAAAAAAGTGAAGTCCCTTCTTAAACCTCAAAGTAGTATAAAACAGAGTGGAAATTCTTAATTGCACATTCTGGTTTTCTTCTGCTTTTGAATACTTTATTCTTTCATCTTATGTAATTTTTTAAGCCAATAGCAACTGTTTGCAGGCCTTTAATGAATGTGCTTTTTCTTAAAATGTAATTGGTCATAGCTTTGAAATAAAAAGGTACATGTACATTTATGGATTTGCAATCTGTTCCTGATTCCTTGGGTAGAAGAGCTAAGGCTTTGCTGTCAAAAAATGGATTCTGAAGGAGACTGGTTACCAAGAACCATATTTAATAATTTTTTTGTGTGATGTCTATTCAAGGTTCATTGGTAGGCGATCAAAAGTGAAAAAATCTTGCATAAGATTTTATATTAAAAGCTAAAAGGGTTAAACACTGTTTTCTTCATATTGTATCTCCAATGAATACCCTCCATGTAGAGCATCTACAAGTTTGCTTGGCAGTAAATTATAAAAATAGAAAGCTAGCTGGAAATATTAAGGCCTCAGTAAGATAACAGCAGAGTACTTATCACTTCAGCAAGGATTATCTTTCATCATGATGGGAAAATTGCACTTTGGAAACATTGCTCACAAAGGCCATTCTTTTCTGCTAAAATTCTCCAATAGGAAATGCTGCTTAAGAAAAGGACAAAGTTTTTCAATGCCTAACATACAATCACTATCAGGTTTCTGTCATATTAATTACTGAACATTTTCATTCATTACTACCAACAACTAGCACACAGAGGAGTGCCCCACACTTAATGGGCCTTACAGTTTTCCAGAGAACTGCAGAAAAGAAGAGCATTCTGGCAGACACAGGTGTACTGAGTCTGCAATTCATGATACTTCAATGATGAACACCGCCTGAGTTTCACTGACTGAATAAAACGTTGTCCTCCTCATGTGCCAAAGCTGGGTCTTCCATGCTTTCCAGTAAAGTGTGACAGGTTTCGTATTCATGGTGTGGTAATGATGGTCCTTTGGCAACAGTGGACATCAACTGACTCCAAGTGATGTTAGTATTTTTGAAAGCGTGCAGCAGAAAAATGCCAATGATGATACTGCAGAATCCACTCAGGGTTCCAGTGATATCACCCAGGTCCATACTACTCCACTCCTTGAACAGGATGATAGAGCATGTCACAACCGTTGTGGTGAAACACACGTAATAAATAGGTGTCACTAGAGATGTATTGAACACATCCAATGCTTTGTTGAGATAGTTGATCTGAGTACTGACTGAGAGCGCTAAGATGCCCACCAAAACAAAAACCAGTGGATGTCGATAAACTGGCTTCTGCTCCAGCATTTCTTTAATGGCAATGCCCAGGCCTTTCACAGATGAGACAGAGAAGGCACCAATGAGTGAGCAAATTAAAATATAGATCAGTATATTTGTCTGACCTCTCCTTGGAGCCACGATAAAAATCAGCATGAGGGCAACAACTGTTAGGAGAACAGCAAACGTAACAAACACTGTAAGAAAGAGGAAAGGGAAGAAGAGTAATGCACATGAGATAAACCACTGGACTACGTCCAAGTACATGCTGTAAGTTATTCAGTGTCCTGAACACTTCGCTATGAACTGTAGCACACGTTCATGACATTTGCATACAGACCTGGATCTTGCAGCTTTCTTTCCATCTCATCTAGTGAGGTGACTTCCTCCTCCTTGGGGGCATGAATAACCATGACCGTTGACCCCAAAATGCTCAGCACACAGCCCAGCTTTCCGTGAATATTCAGCTTCTCATTTAAAAAATAGGATGACAATATAGCACTGTTCAGCAAAATACAAATAAGAGCTTCAGCTCCACCAGCTACATGAGACATTCAAAATCTGTCTGTGTAACATGACAGTAATTCAAAACCTCTTTTGAATTTGGATATATGGGAAACCAGCCTGAAACAATACAATTTCAAAGGAGTTTTGCAAGAAGGTTGATCAGGACCAAGAAGGTCAGGTCAGGTTAGGTTTTAGGGGGGTTAACAACCGTGATCTTTCTCCTTCAGGTTGTTCAGGGTCTGAACTGCTCAAGGAACTTCTCGTTACTGATGCCCTGGGTCAGGGGTATGCACTCTCACACACCTGTAGATTGACCAGACTGACCAGCTGTTATTCTCTTCTAGAAATGGTTTAAAGCACTTCATTTGCTATTAGAACCAACACACACACAACTTTTGGAAACTTCCTCATCCCCCGCTGGGCTCTCCCACCCAGGCACGGTTTCTGCCTGGTTTGCCAGGACTCCCCCAAAACCACAGAGAAGGCACATCTCTGCGTTCAAACGGGACTGATCTCAGGCTCTCCAAGGGGTTCCAGATTTAGCCTAAAAATCCTAACACTGCCCAAATGAGATGACCTCACAGGGCACATGATTAGCGAGCTAGAGCACAGCTTAGGCACAGACACAGGCTTAATGGTGTGTGGACATGCTCACAAATAGTTTTTCAACCCACTGATCAAATTACAGCTATTTGTTTGCACAAGGGTAACGAGCTTACTGACATGAAGCTCTCATGATCTCTGTTTTATGAAAATTGGAGAGATTGCTTATCCATATCAAAGGAGAGGGTGTTCAAACTCAGGCTGTTTTGCAAAACAGCAGCAGGGCATCCAGTCAGTCTGCATTTACCTACAGGCTGATCCTAGCACAGCTGTCTGTGACCGAATTACACTGGTTTTGCTATAACAGAACAGCAGCATTTTTAGCAGTTAGATTACTGCAAGCATCTTTTAAAAAAAAATACATGGCCCAGGATGGTTTTAAACATAGTGTTTCATATACTTAAAAATAAAGAGTTTTACGTTTAAAATACAGCAATTCCATTTTGTAAAAAAATTACTTCCCAGAAAGCTTGTTGTAAGCATAATCCAAGTCTTTTCTGCTTCTGTGATAGCCATATTAATGTCTGTGCTTAAGTACTTGGAAATCATTTGTTTCTTCACACACAGGAAATAATGAGCAAGTAAAGGGCATTCATATTTCAGAAGAACCACAAATTTTAACTGTGCGTATTAAAAAAGCTAAAATTTTCTTTGCCTTCTTTCCAGAAGGACTTGGAAAAGACTAAGCAAACCCCAAATGCTTATTATGTGTGCCTTAACATGAAACTATGCTCCTACAAAACAGCAATGTTTTTTAAAACATTTTAGTGGGAGAACACTCTCTTGTAAAGTTTTGTCACAACTGAAGAACAGGATCAGACTTTTTAAAAAAGCTTCAGTTCTCTAGGAAGAGATAAATTATAGCCTTCTACTGCTGTGCATCAGCAGTGTATCTGGTATATGCTAATAAATACTTTATAATATAGGTGGAAGGCTGTTGGGAAAGCATATAGTGGTCTCATTTCCTCTACCCAGAAAACTCAGTTCTAAATAAGCAAGGAATCTTTCCACCAAGGAACAAAAAGCATTTCTTGTCCATATATTGCTTTTCAGTTTACTTATTAAAATTATCTGCTTTCAGCCAAAGACAGATTTTTCCCTCAGGCAGTGAATGCTTCATTTGTCAAGGTTTGCTTCCATTTTGTACTAACCTTATGAGAACACTCAGGGCACCCAAGGGGGTAACTAAGGTTGCAGGTGCAAAGGCATAGGCAGCAAAGTTTGCAGCTTCCCCCAATCCCACTGCAGAATAAAGAACATTTGGAACAGGTTGAATAGGGGGTGGTGGAATAAAAGGCATACTATTAGAAATATTTTGTACGGCAGCAAATCTAAACAAAAATCTTTTTTCTACAGTATGTATGCAAATTTTCCTTCAAAATTACCTGCATAACCTCCTTTAGACATAATAAAGGCTGAAGAAAGTTAAATACTTTCCCCCTAAGTACTCCTAGAAGCTGGATAGATTCAATGCCATTGCTTTTGACTTGATATTAAAGAAAAGGTTGTTACTCTGCAAAGAGCTCTAAACAGCACAGTATTTGAGAGATGGGATATCAGAATGGCTTCTGTCATAAAGGTGATTGCAAAGACATTTCTTTTAAGTGAAGGGAGTGAAAAATCAAGGAATAAATCTATTTAAAACATTCTGCTTTATGTGGCATTTTACATATAGGTTGAAAGGAAAGAGGTGACTTACTTGACAGCAATCCAGCCCACCAAAGCCATTCCTTCAAATAAGAATATCCACCTTGTCCTGAAAGTGGAAAAAACAATCTCCTCTTAGAAGAGAGATCACCTTACTACAATAAACAAAACTACAGCTTCCCATTTGCATCTAGTCCTACAAAGTACTGAAAGAGCATGTTACCTGGACGTGACATGAAGTATATTTTGTTTGATTTTGAGAGACATTTTTATTGATTGCTCTGCTGTGAGTGACTTGAACTTCTGAAAAATTATATTTGACTAAATATACATGGAGGGAAAGTTCCAAGCAAAAGCAAAATCTCCATCAAGCTTGCTGGTTATCTTAAGAAATACTGCAAAGTGCCTTCCCAGGTCATATCCCATATATTCATACACAGTCAGCTGCAGTTTGAATCTGCTTGAAATTAGAAAGAAAAATGCCACTGCATAGAAAAATGCCACTGCATATATTAATTTTTTTGACATAAAATATAAGCATTTTGAATATTCAGTAACACATTTTTTTCAAATACCCAAATTCTCTGGAACCATATATTGCAATAAACACAGCAAACAAAAGAAAAACTGCTAATGCTGTATATTTAAATCCATGCAAAGGGAATTGTGAGATTAGTCAACGCATCTTTTTCTAGCTATTCTTCTGTTGACTTTGATGAAAGAATAGTTGTACTGACTGTAGAAACTTTTGTATTAAGTACCCTTTCTACAGCTCATTGCACTTCCTTTACAAAAAAACACAAAACAAATCCTAAACCCAGTTGCCATCTTAAGACTTTCCGAGGGGGGAAAAGGATGGAAAAAAGAGAGATAAAGCTATTTTGAAGGGTAAGATGGAGCATTTTATTTGGTAACTAACTGTTGTCAGGGAGGAAATATCACCAGCTCACTAGACTTAAAACTCACCACTGCACCCATAGCCCTAGGAATTCTGAAATCCCAGTCCCTGTAATCACACACAAAGAAATAATACTGTATCTCCATCCCTAGCCAAGACAGGACTTCTGTTCCCTGTTGAAGCACAACAGTTTTCAACTATGATGGCTTTAAAGATGTGATCTGTGACTCGAACCTTGATTTTGCAAAGTTATAAGAGGCATTTGTGTCCCCAGCAGGAGCAAGGCAGGCACCACTGCTTACCAGCTCGGCAGACTCCTTTGTCTGCTAGTTTCAAAAGTCCTTTCTTCTTCAATATGAAACTAGAACCAATAAAGATACTGGAACCTATTGCCAAAGCCAAGCCAATGTAGAGGCGATACTTGCTTCCAGATGGCATGGAAATGCTCTGGTTCGTTTCATTGAGAGTCCCATCCATAGAGGAGAGGAGAGAAGAGCGTGATTCAGACACGTTGATGATCTGGCACCACGCTTGGCAGGAGTCATGGCAAGCAAAAGACAGCACAGCACCTGGGAGGAGAAAAAGGAGGATGAGTGATTCCTGAGCCAGGCACAGCTCCGGAGGAGCCCCGTCCTCACTCTGCTCACTCCTTTCCATGTCTTCCCAGAGCACTTATCATTTCTGACCATGCAAATAACTCACAAAACCTACCTAAAATACACACTGCTGCCCCAGGTCATTACCCACTCCTGTAATTCACTGATGCGTCCATTATTTTATATATATATATATATATATATATATATTTTGCACTACATTGGCTCAGTCAAGCAATTGGGGCAATACCAAGGAATGCATCAAATATTATCTTCAATGTAAAATTCAACTTAAAAACTTGGAAGCTAACCTGAAACCTCAAGATGAAAGGGTTCTTTTGTGTTGTGCAGACCACATCCCCAAAACACAAACATATAGCCAAACCCATGATTTCAGCCTTTCCTGCTAGAGCAAGCCTGCTGTGATTCCAGGCTTCTGCTTCTACATTTGTACCTGAGATTTGGAAACAACAAATAAAAGAGACGGAAACTCTACAAAGGGAGCAAACTCTTGCTACATGAGGGCACTAATATGTTTTATTAGCATGTACAGTGACTACTGAGTGAGCCAGATCTTCTTTGACCATTCATAAAATTTTGGGGTGGAGGCCTCATTACACCTCACAGCAATTGCCAGCTCACCTCAAAGCCCCCTAGCTGGAGGAAGACCGCAGCCTGCAAGGGCCAGTCCCCCTGGCCATGCCTGCCACGCAGCTGCAGAGCGTGTGATCCTCAGCTGGGACTGAAGCTTCACACTCTCAGCCAGCCCACCCTTAGCAGCATCATTACTATGGCAGCCCGTGGGGGCAACTTCACTGTCATCAGCCTAGACATGCTTTTTTAAAGGAAGGTATTGCATTTCTGAGAACAAACGGAGTCGCTGTTTTGCGTGGGGAAGGAGGGGACAGGCAGCAATGATGCAACAGGGCTTACAGTGGTCTAGGCTGACGTTTCACAGTTTCTCATGGTAGCCTGCATCATGCAAACAGCATGGATCAGACAGTCTAGGCTGGAATAGCTTTTAAAGACAACCTTTTTGGAAATAAGAGGTCTTAGTGTGAAGACATGTTGAAATACGAAACAGCTGACGCAGAAGTACAAAAGCTCGGTCCACTGTGATTCATACAAAGCATTAGATGCCACAAACAATTTTGCTTTGCATGTTTCCCCTTTAATTAAAAAATCAAAGTAACACATAAAAGAGTCATCCTGCTGAGTGGTACCATCAGTGATACACTCACTTTTTTTTCAACTGAAAAAAACACTTGGAGACTTGGTAGAAAAGGATGTGCTTCTGTGTCTGTGCATACTTCAGCTCTGCAAATACTAATGTTCGGTCAAAAGTACTTCACTGCACAATTAACTACAAGCAGACTTGGATAATTCACCTAATACTGTTTAGGAAGGAATATTGAAAATATTGAAAGTATAAAACCAGTATGAAATTTGACAGCATATCTTCATTTGCACCTGACAATATCAATACTAACACTGGTAGACACCACCCTTTACAAGTAAGGAACTAGAATGCATACCTGCTCCCAGCTTTCCTGTGGAATACCATACAACAAACATACTACAGGAAGTTACTATTTGTTTTTCAGGCTGTGCAGTCACATTTCCTTGTTTGCCACGAGAGTTTCTTCAAGAGGAGTTGTTTTGTATTGCTAATCAAGACTTTGTAAAAATGGCCCCACAAGATAAGTATGCCCATACCCTGTAGCTGAAGATTAAAATCTTAAAGAACTTATATCTACATGAAATTACTTTTGTGTAGTACGTAGGATAGATAGTATTGTGCCATCTTATAATTACAAGAAGCTGCAATTTCATAATGTAAAAGAAACTGAATTTGCATCTCATTCTGAAAGTATTTTAAAATCCTAATATATTAGCACAGTCTTAGAAGTAGAAGAATTTTGCATAAAGTTTTGACATAATTATTAAAGATTAAAATACAAACAAAAATTACAGAGAAGTCATTTAAGCATAAATATTTCTCTTAGCTAACACATACCAGGACAAGGCAAAAAAAGCAGCGAGCTTGCCAGTGGATGTAATCCCTTAGCCGTCTCTGCCTTTTAATGATGCTAAACCAGACTGGTCGTGGTTGTACCACCACCACTCAGCTACTACAGGCTTTATGTGAAAACCAGCAATACTTTTTGCCTTTACCTAAAAGAAAGCATGAAGATAAAAACTCCTGATAAATACGGTCTTTTAGCTACCTGCAATGGTAAAGGCAGCTTTCTATCAGTATGTTGGGTTTCTTCAGTGAAAAAAGTAACATTCTTCCCTCCTTTTTTTGTGAATGGTGTCCTTCCATTTAGCTGGAGATGAATGGCAAGCTTATTCCCTTTCACAGGACACTACTTTTTCTACTGATTCTTAAGTTTTCCATTCCCCAGCAGACTTGATGACATCAAATTATGAAAATTTAATTATGCCATCTGTAGTAAGTCTCTCGGTGACTGCCACAGGATGCTTCTCTCCTTTCTGAAGTACCACCTTTGCTCACACTTACAAAGACATGTCGGATCTTTTGCCTGTTCCATCTGCCAGCTGAGAAGAGTCATCCTGAATGGTTGTGATCTCTGTTTATTGTGCTGAGAAGCTTTCCCTCGTTTTAAAAGGCATGTCATTTGTTCCACTCGCATGCAAAGTGGTACATCATTCCACTGTTCAAAGAACCACCTGAGAGCTGGGAAGAGGAGGTGATCCAGGAATTACTGTTACTTTATTGCCCACTGTGAAGGGTGTGAAGATCACCTGGAAGGACTGAGGAAGCTCTGAGGCTGCCTGGCTCGCTCAGCACCCAGTTTCCACAGCTAAGCTAGTTTCTCCTCCCATTTCCAAACACCACGAACCCGTCAGCAGAACTCCTCCTTGCAGAAATAAACTCTCCCAGCTCTGACTCAAGGCCGATGGCAACAGGGAACCCGTCTGCGTTCAGGCAGCCACTGTTGCAACTTCTGAAGTTTCTACAGTTCAGCTACATCTGAAAACGTTCCCTCCAACACCTACATCTTCTCCAAGTTGGGCAGATCCGCCAGCCTGGTACTACACGCTCCTTGTAGCAAGTTTAACTTGCTGTCATTCTGCAGTCCTGCGGGAGCCTAGGGCTAATGTCCCCTTTGGTCCCTTAGTGACAGCCAGCTTGGCTTTTACTCTGCCACTGAAGGTACTGGTCCCAAGTCATCGGGAAAACTATTTGCTTTGATTAGCCTGGTAATGTGGCCATTTTCATGGCACTCCTGAGCCAGCTCACACCTGGCAGGAACCCGGGGAACACCAAGCCGGCTTTCACCAAGGTCCGAACGTAGATGTGCCGAGAAGCAGCAAGGGTTTGTCCCCGGCGCACCCCCATCCACAGAAATGCACAACGGACGCTGAAAAGAGGGCTCAGACACGAGCCGGCCACGGGAGAGGCGGCGCAGGAGCCTCCCCGGCGATGGAGCCGCGCTCCTCGGCACACCGCGGCGTGACACCGCGGCGTGACAGCGCTGCGCTCCTCGCAACACCGCTGCGTAACACCGCTGCGTGACACCGCGGCGTGACAGCGCTGCGCAGCGCGGCGGACGCAAGCAGGAGTCGCGACAGCCGCTCCCGTGCGGCGGGCGCAGGGGCAGCGAGGGGGCTGGAGCGCTCCCCGCCCCCCCCCCCCCCCCCTCCGCGCAGGTACCGCGCCCTCACCTGCGCCCACGGCCGCGCACGCCCCGCGCAGCGCCGCGCCCCAAGCGCCGCGCACCCCCCGCGCTCTGCCCGCCCCCCCCCCGCGCCCGCACAGACCGACCGGTGCGGCAGGACGGGCTGGCGGGCAGCGCCTCCGGGTGCCCCATGGCTCCGCGGGCTCCGCAGCGGCCCGGCGGCGGCGGGGGCGGCTCCTCCCGGGCGGGCGCGGCCCGGCGCACCCTGCGCGCCCGCTGTGCCGCCCGCGGCCCCCGGCCTGGCACCGGGAGGCGGGCGGAGGTGGCGGTCCCTGCCGCGGCTGCGGGCGCGGAGCGGACAGGCCGGGCTCCAGCAGTGACCCCCAGCGGGGTCTAGTTTCTGTTACTCGGTGTAAAGTCCCGGTCCTCACCCGGGAACTCCCACGAGCCCACCTGAGCACCGAAGGGCAAGGTCCCGGGGACCCGGCCGTACTTGTGCCTGCTGGAAGCCTCTATGGACTGCATTTCCCCCCTTCGCACCGGGGAGGAGAGCCGAGCCGTTCCGATGGCGAGCGGCCGCGCCAGCGGGCGATGGGCGGCCTGCACCAGCTGAGCATCCCAGCTCCGCAGAGCTAGGGCAGCGTCTGGCGGTGACTCCCTGTGGTTGAACCGGCTCCAGGGTGTTGTAAGAAACACTTCCCTTTATTACCCCATCAATAGTTCCAAGGTAGAAGGCTAAGCGCTTGTTTTTAACGTGGTTAAGTGAAACACATCTGTAAAATGTATGGCTCAATAAACCATCACATGCTAAGCTAGGGCTGCCCAGCAAACTTTCTGGGGCAGGCTGAAGACCTTTAGCGTGCACCAGAACTTCCCAGACTGGAGCCAAACCGAGCTGAAATTTAACACAGCTCCACAGAGCACTGCAGGGACGTGCTGGCTGAGGCGAGCAGAGCTGTAACCGTGCTTTGCAGCATGGCACCTACATTACTCGTCTTTGGTTTTGAAAAGTTTTAGCTGTTGTGCAGACTGGAGAAATACAGTGACCGTGTCAGCAAGGTAACTCGGTTTTCCCTGCCTTAGGCATCCTGGACTCTGCAGTTCTGGGGTTAAACTGAGAGTTTCAATGTCTTAGTCTCATTTTTTATTTCTGTGTTTGTTTTCTAATGTAAGCTATGTTAGGAGAAAAGGAGCATTGCATTTGTTTTTGTGCATTTAATTACAATTATTACAATTTCATTACAATAATTACAATGTCCATGTTACAAGAACTTAAATGGAAGGTGGCCTGAACTGAGTGCAGTCTACTTTATAGAAAGTGTTTGACTTCTCTGTTTTAACGTTTCTAAAACACAGGTTACTGCTACAGAAGTGCAATGATTTTAAATAGTATTTAACACTGGAAAATTAAAGTCTTAAAGCACAATCTGAAAATTTGGGAGCAAACTTCCAAACTTCCATCTTCTTGCACAACATAAGCATGCCCAGAGGATAAAACCACGTATATGGACTGATGCATGTCTGTGGTCTGCTCTCAACTCCTATTTTGGTTCTGTGCCCCCTCAGATCTGTCAGCTCTGTGTGTTCACACCTGCGTTTCTGTCAAAATGTGTCATTTTTTTTCCAGCTTCCTGCAATTTGACTGAAGCACATGAAATGTCAATTTTGCAAGCAACTCGGCAGAACTGCAGAGATGAAGGGAAGTGGTAACATCTGCAAGGGCTTGCTGAAGCAGCGGAGAGGGTGGGAGCGAGTGAGCTGCCAAAGACCACCTCTTCCCCTGGCACAGCTCTTGCTGCCCTGCTGGTCAGTGCTACACTGCGGTGCGGTGCCCAAAAACAGAATACTGGGAAACGGCGCAGTCAACACTTCTGCAGATCTGCCTCTGTGTAGGCCAGCTCCTTTAGCAGGCTATGGACATCAAAAACTTTTCAACTGATGAATAAAATATTTAATCTGAGATACGGATTGTCAACAGCCAACTGAATATGATATGTCCAGGTGGCCAGGAAGGCCAATAGCACCCCGGCTTGTATCAGAAATGGTGTGGCCAGCAGGACAAGGGCAGTGATCATCCCCCTGTGCTCAGCACTGGTGAGGCTGCACACTGAATACCGTGTTCAGTTTTGGGTCCCTTATGACAAGAAGGACATTGAGGTGCTGTAGTGTGTCCAGAGAAGGGCAACAAAGCTGGTGAAGGGTCTGGGTCACAAGTCTTATGAGGAGCAGCTGAGGGAACTGGGGGTGTTTAGCCTGGATGAGGCTCCGGGGAGACCTTATCACACTCTACAAATAGCTGAAAGGAGGATGTAGTGAGGTGGGTGTCATCTCTTTTCCCAGTTAATGAGCAAAAGGATGAGAGGAAATGGCCTCAAATTGCACAAAGGGAGGCTTAGATTGGATATTAGGAAAAAAATTCTTCACTGAAAGGGTTATCAAGCACTGGAACAGGCTGCCCAGGGATGTGGTTGGGTCGCCATTCCTGGAGGTGTTTACAAGATGTGTAGATGTGGCGCTTAGGGACATGGTTTAGTGGTGGACTGGATGTTCTTAAGGGTCTTTTGCGACTATACATTTCTTTGTTTCTTGGTTGAAAATCTTTATATAGCTCATGCTTCATGTTTTAAAATCTGCCATAAGCTGCGAACACACCATTAAACTCTTTCTGAGAAAAAATATGAAGTCACAAAAAACTTGTAGCTAACAATCCAAGTGAATGGACAGATGTAAAGAACATGCAATTTATAATATAGTTACAGAAGGGAGTGGCTACACTTCATGTGTGCATACAGGGTGTTGTATTGATGATTAGTACTTTGCATACTCAACTCACTTCAAAGAACTTTGAGACAATGCCAAGAAGAAAGAAACAACATAAAAGTAATTTATCAACATTGATAGATTTTTAATTACTTTGGATGACATGTAAAGGTCAAATGGGAAAAAATATAGTCTTGATATACAATCTTACCATCTGACATAAAGAGGAAAAAATGGCACCTATGACTGATGTAGATCAATGCCTGGATCATCAGCTAATGCAAATCAGCACAGGTCCAGTTATTTCAGTGCCAGCTATGGCTAAGCACAGATCATCCTTTTTGTGTATGAAGTAACAATTGCATGTACTAAGTCAAAGCAATTTTGTGGCAGTTCCCATTTCTCCACAAGAGAAGTAAGGATGTTACAAAACTCTGCTGTACCTTTCTGGGTTACTGAACTAAGATTTTCCATTAAATGTATGGAAAACGCAAGAGAGAAGTTATGTTAAAATTCTGTTACTTATGCAACGAATGAAAGATTTGCTGAAATTGACTGTTAAGCAAACTCTGACTTTAATTGTTGGTTTTCAATAAAAATGAAAGCACTGAACATCTAGCCAACTTTATACTTTTACATTTATAAATAAAATAGTCATTAGAAACTGCATTTTTATGCCTTAATAAATCCCATCTTGCCTTTGTGTTGGCCATTAATGACTTAATTAAACAAAGTTTGTGTGACTTCTTGGCTTTGTCATAAATTCTTTAATTTTGTTGAGCAATTTTTCTTCATACACATATGCATTGAGTTCCATACATCTGTTTGTTGTGGTTAAACTAAGCACCATACAGCTGCTTGCTCACTCCCCCTCAGTGGAATGGGGGAGAGAATTGGAGCAGTAGAAGTGAGAAAACTCGGGGGTTGAGATAAAGACAGTTTAATAAGTAAAGCAAAACAAGGAATTCATTCACCATTTCCCACGAACAGGCAGGTGTTCTGCCATCTCCAGGAAGGCAGGGCTCCATCATGTGTAACTGTTACTTGAGAAGACACAGGCCGTCACTCTGAGTGTGTCCCCCTTCCTTCTTCTTCCCCCAGCTTTATATACTGAGCACAATGTTCTATGGTATGGAATACCCCTTTGGCTGGTTCGGGTCAGCTGTCCTGGCTCTGCTCCCTCCCGGCTTCCTGTGCACCTGCTCACTGGCAGAGTGTGGGAAACTTGAAAAGTCCTTGATGTCAAGTAAGCCCTACTTAGCAACAACTAAAACATCACTGTGTTGTCAACATTATTTTCATTACAAATCCAAAACACAGCTCTGTACTAGCTACTGAGGAGAAAATTAACTCTGTCCAAGCCAAAACCAGGACAGTGTTATTATGCAGTCTTCAATTATATTATCATAAATACCGAAGACGATGACAACGGGTTTCAGCACAGTACGAAAAACTGTTCACTGTGAAGCTAGTCCAAGTGCAGACATGAAGCACATGAAGCAAGATCTATCTTCTTTCTTTTTTTTTTTTTTTCTTTTTTTTTTTTTTTTAAAGGACTATTTAGTGAACCTGCCTACGGCATTTTGAAGTCCTGCTCTCATTGCTTCCCTGTTCTGCATTACTCTGCCTGTAGTTTCTGCTGCCTGACAGGGTCCTAACACGAGCTCCGTTCAATACTGCAGCTACAGGCAGGTTTTTTACCTGTCCTGGCAAGCAGCCACACAAACATTGCTGAGCTGGATTTGACAGTGGAGCTCTGACCATGGGAACTCCACCTGTTCCAGATGCTGGGGATTTAGTGTAGACCTGTAGAAGCAACATGTAAAGGGGTTAATTTCAACGAAGACAAAAAATGGTGCCTCTAGGTTGCAGTTCAATAGGATTAGGTTGCTGTACTTGCTGTGAAGAGATTAATCCTATACATGTTGCCTTAAAAACACCCAGATAGTGCCACCTTAACTCCTACTTTACAACAATGAATGAAAGACAGGCAAGGCTAGATACATCAAACCTATTTTGACTACAGTGCATTTTCTACCACGCTTACATACATTGATGATCTTCTTTTAAGTAGAATTAACCTCAGCTGAGTTACCTTTGTATGTGTAAACATTTAACATCATTATTTTGTGCAACCATCCCAGATTTCCTATGTTATTTCAGTTTGAAATAAAATGCGCTAAACAGAAATCCTGACTGACTGTTCAGAGCTACTGGCATTCCTGCAGGGTCACCACACTTTCTTTATCCTGGTGATATTATTGAATGAAGTTCTAGGTTTTTCAGAGAGGCTTCTGGTGGGCCAGTCCCTCTGTTCCTTGCAGGTTACAGGTTAGGTGAAGAAACATCTCAAGCCACCCCAGCCTGGGTGGCCCAAGGATAGCCTCACTGCAGGTTCAGCTGAGGGTACACACATAACTGCTGGCACAGCCAGACACAGCACTTGTTGTGCCCACAGATATTTCAGAAGTGCTGATCTCTGCTCAGAGCAGTCATGCAAAAATTAGTCTGGACCTGGAAGATGCTGGTAAAAGGCTTCGGCATAGTCTTTTAGCACGCTGTGGGGTGCTGTACCATGTGCTTGATAGTGCTCATGTCCACAGAAGGCTTGCAGTCTGTCCAGTGCTTTCCAGTTCCATCTGCATATGGGAATCTAACACACCAACGCACATAAATTGCTTCTACTTCCCTCTCCATCAAGCACCCATTTAACGTAAAAGTAAAAATACGGTACCACCTGCTGGTGGGGATACTGTGTGCACCGATGGGTTTCCAGTCATCAGACCTCGCTGGGGCCGATTGTGCTTCATGACACTGATTTCCCTGAGACACTGGTCTACACAAAAGAGTATTAAATAATCCAGAAGCCCTGGAGCCATCTCAGCTACAGCACTTGCGACGTGACATTCATGGCTGAAATCGCATCAGCACTAGAAAAGACAGCACAATATTCGCAGAAAATAAGCTCATCAAAACCATGGTCCCAATCCAAAGACCCATCTCTGTACACAGCTACAACACAATAAGCTGAAAGGCAATGCTGTGCCATTAAAGCCTGCTTATTTATAAATAAATGCATATGGACAACGTATCTAGTGTTTTGGTTGCGGGTGTCTGAAACTCGAGGTAGCTTTAATAGGATTGAGAAGAATTACAGATGATGATAAAGCAAGATACAAAAATAGATTAAAGTTGGCCTACTAAAACAATAATCCATTAGTGCGGTCATTCTCCCATCAGTCAAGGTTACTCCACTGGAATATGGAATAACAGGAAAAATATCTGTGAAAAAATATTGATGCTAAACTAATGTAATTGTCAACGAAGTCAATGATAGCTATGTAATTAGCTTTTAAAGAAGAGCAGAACTGAGAACACTGTATTGAGCTCACCCAGAAATTGTTCTGCAAACTTCTTTGTAGGTATGTGAGGTCCTGGTCATTGTCAGACAAGGAACTGGTCTGGCCCAGTAGGACTCATCTTCCTCTGTTTGAGAACTACTTTGAAAAACTCCACAGTAAAACAGGTAAGAAAAAATAAGAGTTGCTTTACGGTATTGCTTATAGTAAAAGAAAACTGACTGTTCTCTACCAAATTAAAAAAGGTTCTCTGGCTTGAGAGATAGACTTGCCTGCCTTGGCTGGTCATCTAAAACTTTTGGACAAAGGTGTGCCCCAAATGCAGGAGTTCACAATTAGACACTCCATGCTACCACGTATTCACAAAATCACTGCTCCGCGTTGAACACTGAGATCTTTCAGACTGCAAACCAGGCAAAAAACCATGAGAATGACAGAGGTAAAACTGATCCTGATTCAATAGGAGCTGGATGCAGTGACCTTCCAAGATTCCTTTTATATCTATCATTTTAAAATGGGAGTTGTTTTTCAGCCCTTCAAAGGAAACAGTGAAACATAAGCTAGAACTTAGAAGATTATTCACTTCTTTGTCCATTTGTTATGTTGCATACTGTGCACTTACTGTGGATTTGTATCCACTGAGCATAATGTTATGCGTTTCCTCATTGACCTTTAACATTTTATTTAATACATGTTCTGTTAAATTTCAAAAACATATTCTTTTTTCCTAGAAAATGGACTGACTGTCTTCAGGGTTGGAAAACCGTAGCAGCAGATGTGTCAAATTTGTTTCTCTGGCCGGGAGGCTGACCTGTGATACTGAGCATCACTGTGGGTTTGTGATTAAACCTACAATGTGTCAATCCACTTACGAATGGCCACTCAAGAAACAAATGTGTCTTAATCCTGGGGTCTCAGGGGGCTGGACTGCTTTCCTGGGTTCGGCTTGTTGTGAAGCAAAGTTTAAAAGTAATTAAGTATCTTTAACTATGTCTCAGTTGTGACAAACATACAATTTCAAATCTGTACATTCGCTCTTTTTGATGCTTGGAAACTTTACTGGATTTCATGCTCAGCAATGTGCTTCCCCCCCCCCCCCCCCCCCCCCCCCCCAAATGGGCTATGTAAAACATGCCACATTAAAGAATCAATCACTCAAGCTCCCGAGAACTTAATTTTCCTCATTCTTATGGTATCCAGCAGTGAAATGAGAAAGCTGAGATATGCAAATACCTCAACATCTTCTCTTTCAAACATCTTCTCTTTCAAAGTACACTAGGATCCTCTCAGGGGCTTTCTTGATTGTGTGGCCACTACAGATGAACCCTTGCATATTTCTAATTAAGGAGGACTGCAGTTACTTTACAAACCATTTTGCAAAGTCATAATCCGTATCAAACTTGAAGATTAGTTCAGTATCTTAGAACTTCATCATCACGGCATTTTCCACTAAATATATAGTCACAGTTTTTAAAGCATCAAAATTATGTAAATAATGTAAAAGTTGTGCAATGTAAAAGTTATGTTAGATTAGTTAAGAACTTTCAGTATAAAATGGTATTTCCTATTACTCAGCAATAGGATAAATACACTAAAATAAACAGGAAAATTCTATTTATAGTGTTTTATCTAATCTAGTAAAGACCTGTTACTACAGTTAAAAAGCATCTGCAATGTAAAGAAATTGGGCCAGCAGACAATCTGAATATATAGCAATTTACAATAATTTTTTTTAATATTTTTTTTTAGTTTCAGGACAGAGTACGCTCCAATATTTGTCACTTCTTTTGCATGTTAAAGGGTCTAGTAAGCTGCTGTTCAGGTGAGGGATAATAGTGACTGCCATTGTCACTTTCGTCTCTCTCTAAATCTCAAAATCCATCACTAGGTCAGGGAAATCCTCCTCTAATGTCTATGTCCTTCCTTGGGAATAATTCAGAGAACGGCACCTGAGACTGGCTGTTTGAGAAATAGATCAATAGGGGATTTGTTTATGAAATGTTGATTAAATTTAGCTTTTCATGATGGCTTTGCTTATGTAGTAAGGAAGCGTGGCTGATTTAAAGGACTGAAATCGCTATTAGAAGCAGCAGATTACATTCCCAAGGTAAGCATGCACACTGATGAAACTGCTTACTGCAGAACTGCTAAGGACTAATTTGCATGTTAGAAAAGAGATTTGCTGGAGCACACTGCAGAATTTAATGTCAATGAAGCTTTTTTGTAAAGCAAAAAAGTAGATATTTATATGATGCTAAATTCTGTTCTGGGATATTCTTATTCAAAGCGTTTTCTCCCTGAAAATAATGACTAGAGAAGTGAATATGGTGGGCCAGTAAGAAAGTGTGAAATAGGTAAAATGAAAGAGAAGAGAGGGAAGCTGGTTTTCCACTCACTACAATTCCGTGAAAGGATAATAATGCCTTCATTTTCTTGCATCCCTAAAGATTTTAATGTATAGTAATTAATATGACTAGGTTTTAGATCATAATGTTTGAAAACTCAGTTGTTTATCATAGTAGTCACATATAAAAATCTGAGATAATAACAGTAAACTATTTGTGATGATACAGTAAAAAAAATGTGGTAAAAATCTAAACTACCTCTAAAGCAAGCATTTATCTATATTACCTTTCAAACTCACTATCCACATATGATAGTGTAAGAATGAGCATTGGACGATTAAAATAAAAGTAGCGTAAGAATTTGTGACAACGTATCAGTTTAAGAAAAATGTATGTGACTACAGAATAGGAAATGGTAGTGATAAAATTTAGGAAAACCTGTCCGAAATACTGTTTGAAAAACCTCCATAATAAATGCATTAAGGTGAGTTCTGTACCCACTGAGTTTAACGGGACTTTTTCTGCTGCTCCCAGTGTCGAGGTTTTGTCACACAAATGCTGTAATGAGGTAACCACAGTCCTCAAGCCTGGAGCAGTTAGTGTGTCACATGCTGCATCAGCATTTCTGTGTCTTAGACTCAAGAATGTCAAAACTCCCCACAATTTGCTTTGACACTAATGGAATCTGAAAATATTCTTGTGCTATGTATCCTGACTGATTGACAAGGGAAACAACCTGGTGCAGCAGTCACCTGAGCCTGACATTCGGATTTAGGATTTTGGGACTACAGAGCAGTAAACGCTTCCAATTTCTATGCCACTTCATGCTTCCAGTGCCTCAGTAAGATGGAATCTCCAGTCCTACCCCAAATTGCAGCTTCTCTTTCCCAACAAGTCCTATGCACGGCTGCCATGGCTCCTTCAGCAAAACACAAAGAACCCCACAGTGCTTCCAGTTACAACAGAGAGTACGCAGAGCCAGAGGAATCTGTTTATTTGCAAAAATTCAAAAAATTTACCTGAAGAGCAGGGGAATGTAAAGGATACAAGGATCCCCAACCTCAGGCTGCGTACTCTGGGTGGGTGTGGATTTTTGGACATGTCCTGTTTTACCACACTTCTCATCTTCTTTAACCTCTAGTACATCTGCAAATCAGTATGTCTGGATAGCACAAAGTCAAAGATGGTGGGTTTTTTCCTCTTGAAACTAAATAAGACTCAAAGAGCAAATATAAATATGAAAAAATTGGTGCCTAAGTAGAAATACTGGTACTGGGACTCCTAATTTGAACTAACTGATTTAGAGATGACTCTGCTGGAGGAATGACTTCCCGTGAGATGAACGCATTCACATTTGTCTGGTGCTGAGTGATTGGAAGTGGTTGGACACAGCTTTATTTTGTGTCATTATTTGTGAGCTCTGTGGACTCCAGCCTGGCTCTGTGGAGGTTATAGGTTTAATCAGGATGGAATTTTGTGTGCTAGCATTAGCAGGGCTTTCAGAGAACCTGTAAGCAGACATAAAGCAGCTTAATTCAACCTGGCTTACTTTCAGTTTCCACACTTTCAAACACAATTTATGCTTGGAGTATGTCAGTGGAAACCCTGTTACTGTTTTTAGGCCCCTGATGAATCTAACCTAATGTTTACTATATCTTAGAATCTTTTTATGTGACATCTCAGAGTCGATCCTTGCTCTTAAGCATTTAAAGACTGACCAGCAATGTTGGACTACATTAAGGACTATTCATGGAAGAACACATCTTAATCTCCAATCTTTATCTTTCTGGTTTGTAGAATGTTGTATACTGCTGTATTATTTTTTGCATCATGTGTCATTCATGTCTGATGACTGCTAGAAACATGTGTTTCCTCTCCTATTTCCTTTATGGGAATAGTTTTATTTTCATTGATTAATAAGGAAAGTCAGGTAAGTCTGGCAGTAATGTGGTAGCTGTATCATCCTGCTTCTTGTTTGCAGTGTGCTTGACTACAGAATGGAAGTACTTTCTTTAAGACTGATTCATTCCATGGCATTTGACTTCACTTATCAGTGGTACAGCCACTCGTTTGTCAGTTTGTGGCTCAGACATCTCTATGCTCTACTTTCATGTGTGCAGGGATATTGTTAGTGCAGTGGATAACATCCATTTTATAATTCTATCTAAATGGCCCTGTCAAGAGCAGATCACACTTGTAAACACAATTCATGGCCAGAGAGTTGGCAGTCTCACTGATGTCACGATATAACTGAAAAAACTAAGAACAGTGGCAAAAAAGGAGAGCAGAAGTTAATTACTCCAGTGTTGGAAAGATTGTGCACTAGAATGGACTGTATTAGTTATGTACTCTACAACATTTTCAGGTTTTTAACAATGAGATGAACAAACCAGACATGATCAGTCACTAATGTTTCTATTTAGGTGTTTATATACTACCTGCTATATGAGTAAGGAGACTTTACTACATTAATCTTAGCTTTCTTGCTATAGAACCTACTCTTTTCTCTCCCGCACATAATTCTCAGGTGTCAGACACACTAAGATATGCACTGGTCATAGGCCAGTGGATGCTTCCTAGCCTGGTTTTCAGGATGTCACCTGTGCATGGATCTGTTTATCCATCTTGATACAATATGGTTTGAGTCTTTGGTTCAAAATCTATTGTAACAGTGGTGGACGTTTCAAACACAATTGTCTAAATATTTTCAGAGTAGGTGGTTAGGCTTCGGAGAAAGATCTAAATTAATGCTTCCTCTAACAGAAAAATGTGTTGAACATTCTCTTAGCAGCAGCTGCCTGGTCATTCAGCACACTGAAGCACCCACAGTGCCCTTTCTTGTCTGGTGGGAATGTCATGGGAGAGAGGAAACTGAAAATACTGTTAGTGGTTTTGGGGGAAGCAAGGTTATAAAAGATTTATCTTTAGGAAAAAAATAAAAATTGCTTGTTACTTCTGCTAGTTGTGAAATGACTCGATTATTTTTTAAATCAGTCTTCCTCCATTACCCAAGGTAAGACAAACGACCATGAAGGTAGGAGTGATTGAGACCCATCACTCCCATACAATTGTTCCCAGCGTGGTAGTGCAAGACACCAGTGAGGACCCTGGACCAACAGACAAAGGGGAAAACAGGTATGTCAAATTTACTATTTTGTGTCTTTGGGGTTTTTTTTCTTTGATCATTTGCATAGAATTAACTAAGCACAGATGCTTGTCATCATCTGATTTTCTTCACCCTGTATAAATAAATTACATTTTAAAGATTGTAATATATTGATTATTGTAAATATTTAGGGTATTAAAATCTGTGCTCTTTCAATTTCCTTAGATAACTTAGCCCATTACTATAATGGTGAGAAACAGTCTGTGAAAACTGAGATTAAATGGCTTTTTCTATATCAGCAGATATCATATAACTGTGTTGTTTTGCTGTTCCCCAGGCAACAGTACCTACCCGGTGCATTTGCATGCTACAATATTAACAACAATAGTAATAAAGATGAGTAAGTATCTTTGCCATTTCAGAAAATGAGAGTACTGCAATATTGCTTGTTTAAGCAGCAATGAAGAATGATATCTATCTAACCACTTCTTTATAAACAGTTTTGTCATTCAAGTAATCCCCAAAGAGACAGCACATACATTTAACTTCATGTACATCAATTATGATGATCATTCTCGATACTAAAGTTACTGGTATTATATCTATTAGTTTAAAACTCGATACTAAAGTTACTGGTATTATATCTATTAGTTTAAAATAAAAGTAGTTCTATGTGAATACAATAAGCAAAAGAGTTTTTGAAGGCCAAACACCTAAGTATGTTATCCTTACTGAATTCAGATGATCCTAATAACTAAATGTGGAAGCAAGTGTTACATGCATCCCATGGGTCTATCATATTTTTCTTTTCCTTAGAGAGGAGAAAAAAAAGAAAAAAGAAAAGAAGAGGTAAGACAAAGAGTAGTAATACTACTATTTCTAAGATATTCAATTTCTTTCCAAATATGTTTTAACTTAGTCTGTAACAACTGAAAATTTAAACCTATTTCTTAGCAAGTCAGAAAAAAAAAAGGATGGAGAAACACAAAAGAACAAGGAAAAAAAAGAGAAAAACAAAAAAAAAGATAAGTCCAAGAAGAACGAAAATAAAGAAGAGTAAGTATTTTTCATTTACATCCTGCTATATTAGTCTAATAAAACTGCTTTTGATGTAAAACTGAATCCATTCATGGACATCCTGTAAACAAGGTGCTTATACTCTAGTGAATGAGTGTACAGATCCTGCTGCTCTCCCTTGACTAGAGTAGTTTTGATTTAACTACATATGTGGACAACAGAAATACGCATGCATGGAACTGATCTCAAAAAATTAATCAAGAAAAATCTCCTTTGGTTTCTGATTATCCAATATTTTTTGCATAACAACCTGCAGCAAAAGATGTGCCAGCGTAAAGCAGTCTCTCCCACACATAAGGACACCTACAACCAAGTAAACTCTTCTATGATCTAAAAGTTCTTGCTTTACCTTTTGCTTGGTAAATCCATAATTTTCTAGACAAGGAAAAGTAACTTAAAATAGTGCAGTACAAACTTGTGTGGTATAATTTCACATTCTTTGGTTTCTTTATGTATAACATGCCAATGTTTCATCTTTCTTAGCGCTAGACTTTTCTCAGTGAGAAAGGCTTGATTTATCTCACTTACTGAAACATTAGTCATCACATAATATTTTTATTTTTTAAAATATGATCAAATCATTTATCAGACAAGACAGTTCACTGGGTAGGAAACTAATTTTAAAAGGTTGAAATTACATGGGCCACTATAAACTGAAGTGGGACTGCCAAGCTGCTGCTCAGCAAAATTTAGATTCTAAAGTTTGCGTCCTGACTCACAACGAGTAAGCATCTTCATGTTCTCCATGCATTCAAGCAAGGAAGCTTATAAAGACCGTTTATTTTACACTAACAATTTCTGGAATGCTTCATTCTTCAACAATTGTTATGTGTATTTTAAGTCTCTCATTAAATCTCATTTTTTCCCCTGCCTATCACTTAGGAAGAAGAAAGATACTTTCGTTATTGATCCAGCGGGAAATATGTATTACAACTGGTTGTTTTGCATCACAATGCCTGTCATGTACAACTGGACCATGATTATTGCTAGGTGATATACTCCTTTAATGACTGTATAAAACTTCTGGCAAATCATAATATCCCTAAATAGATAAAAAAAAAAATATTTCATTCATCACTGATTTCATGCAAGTATTTAATTTTCTTTTGGTGGTAATTTACTTTTGTCTTTTCCTATTCAGAGCCTGTTTTGATGAGCTTCAGCACTACTACATAGCAGTATGGTTTATTATTGATTACATTTCTGATGCCATCTATGTTGCTGACATGTTTGTACGAACAAGAACAGGTAAGTATACTCAATGATTAATTCTTCTCCTTCATATATTTGCCTCAGGTGGTTTAAAATATTCTGAATATTAATGCTGTTATTATCTGGATACCCATGATGAGGTACAATAGTGAAAAAGACATTGAGATTCTGAAAGACTGTAGTCTGTGACCTGTAAAAATAGGAGAAAATGATGTATTACTCAAAGAATACATAAAGCCTGAGGAAAGCTAGGCATGAGGTAGCCTAGACACAGGCTGTTCTGCCTGCAGATGACTCAGTAAGACAAAATAAACATGCAATGTGGCCAAGTGAAGACCAGCGGTTCTGCAACATTAGCACCTAAATCTGGATTTTGTATTAAAGGAGATGCAAATATTCCCTTGATTTTCAAGACCATCAAGCAGGCAAGACATCTAACTAACTTCAGCTGAAACTGCTTCTTTTAAAATCTTATCCTACATCCAGAGCTACTGAGTAGATACACTCAACAGGGAACTGAAACACCCATGTTCAAATTCCTCCCCTCATTAACCACCCTTCCTACAGTCTGTGGAGTTTTGGTGTGGTTTTTTTTTTTTCAGATGTTCACCACAGTGGAAAAGTGGAGGGAAAGAATCAGAGCTAGAAATGTTTAATTTTCAAATCTGTATAGTTTAGCTCAAGCTGAACTATATAGCACTAAGTTGAATATTTGGAAATAAGAAATTGCTTATTAAAAAGTAAGAGAAGTTATGTACCATCTGGAATTTGCACCCAAAATATTTTTCAGAGGAGATTTGGATTGACATTAAACATGACACAGATGATGTTGTAACATTTTTCGTTATTTACAATTTGATTTTAGGTTACCTGGAACAAGGTCTCCTGGTGAAAGAAGAACAAAAGCTTCAAGAGAAATACAAGTCATCTTTGCAATTCAAGTTAGATCTTCTGTCAATCATACCAACTGATCTCTTATACTTTAAGCTAGGACTGAATTACCCAGAACTAAGAATAAACAGACTACTCAGAGTAGCTCGGATGTTTGAATTCTTCCAGCGAACAGAAACGAGGACAAACTACCCAAATATCTTCAGGATCTCTAACCTTGTCATGTACATCGTAATTATTATTCACTGGAACGCCTGTGTATACTACTCGATCTCAAAAGCCATTGGATTTGGGGCTGACACATGGGTCTACCCCAACACTTCTGATCCTGAATTTGCCCGTCTGACTAGAAAGTACGTCTACAGTCTCTACTGGTCAACACTGACACTGACCACTATTGGTGAAACACCCCCTCCTGTAAGAGATTCTGAGTATTTCTTTGTGGTTGTTGACTTCTTGGTTGGAGTGTTGATTTTTGCTACCATTGTTGGTAACGTGGGCTCTATGATCTCCAACATGAATGCTGCCAGGGCAGAGTTTCAAGCAAGGATTGATGCTATCAAGCAGTATATGCACTTTCGGAATGTGAGTAAAGACATGGAAAAAAGAGTTATAAAGTGGTTTGACTACCTCTGGACAAACAAAAAGGCTGTGGATGAAAGGGAAGTCTTGAAGTATCTGCCAGATAAACTAAGAGCAGAGATTGCAATCAATGTTCACCTGGAAACACTAAAAAAAGTTCGGATTTTTGCAGACTGTGAAGCTGGTCTGTTGGTTGAACTGGTTTTGAAACTCCAGCCGCAAGTATACAGTCCTGGAGATTATATTTGCAGAAAAGGAGATATTGGACGAGAGATGTACATTATTAAAGAAGGCAAGCTGGCAGTAGTCGCTGATGATGGAATTACCCAATTTGTGGTCCTAAGTGATGGCAGCTATTTTGGAGAAATCAGTATTCTTAATATCAAAGGTAGCAAAGCCGGCAATCGAAGAACAGCCAACATTAGAAGTATTGGATACTCAGACTTGTTTTGCCTGTCTAAAGATGATCTCATGGAGGCTTTAACAGAGTATCCAGATGCAAAGGCAATGCTGGAAGAAAAAGGCAAGCAAATCCTAATGAAAGATGGGTTGCTGGACATTGATGTTGCAAATTTAGGAACTGATCCTAAAGATCTGGAAGAGAAGATCACCCACATGGAAGGAGCGATGGGCAGATTACAAACAAAGTTTGCCAGGTTGTTGGCTGAGTATGAAGCTGCACAACAGAAACTGAAAAAAAGACTTACACAAATAGAGAAAATACTAAAGCCAGTTATAGAGCAAGAGTTTTCAGACTTAGAAGAAGCAGATCCATCCACAGATAAACCTGGACCATCAAAAGTGGAATAAAACAATGGAGGTTGCCAATAAGACTTAGGGTCAAATCCTGCATGGAACCGAATGCATTAATTTCTAATTTTTGTAGGACCTGACTACTAATTATGAAAAATTACTTGTTGAGTTGACGTCACTAATTTCCTACAAGCAGCACTGGCAGGTTTCAGGAAGACAAAGAAGAATCAAGAGTGAGGATGGAAGATAACACCTTGGTCTCGCACAAACAGGTGGTATTATCTGCCAATGCGTTATGTACTCTTTATGTAACACTGCTCTACAGCAAATGCATTCAATCTATATACAGTCATACACCAGCAAACACTGAAAGTTTTGCTGACTATTAAAACAATGTATTGGTGTCTACTTACGGAAATAAGGAAAGGTTTTTTAAATATTGTACTTTTGAAGTCAATATGGACAAGATCCATGATATTAAATTTGTGTATAAACAAACACATTTTAATATGTATTGATTAAGATAAGATTAATTAAGTATGAGAGATTATATAAAGAATTAGGTATACCTACAATGCAAATGTGAGTACTGAAGACTGTAACATTTGGAAAATATTACTACTTCATTGGATTCACCTTGGCTGATTTCTTGAAATGTAAGTGGGCAGTTTTAAATGGTCCTTTTTTCAGGATATTAGATGCAAAGGCTGGGAGAGGGAAGAATATACAACTTTTTTGCAAGCATTGGTATGACAAATGTGGATGGCTCAAAATCTAGCTGTTCTTTCCACAAGCAAACGAGAAATAATATTGAAGACTGTTCTGCTCCATATAATCATATGGCTGCTAAACATGGATTATTGAGTTTTTTAAGATCTGTGCTTAGAAATTTTTATGTCCCTAATGTAACAGTTGTGGATGCTGGCAGACTGCAAGAAGCAGACATGACAGAGAGAGGCAAAACTCTCTCCAGACTGTCTTCTGTAGCTGCTGTTAGGGAAAGAATACAGCAACTAAATAGGTTCTTTTTTTAATTGGTATTTCTTTCTTCTGTTCACAACTACTACTAAGATAGTAGAATCAACTGTTTCTTACGTCAGATGTTTTCAACTGCTTTGAGAAGCATTATTTCTTGTATTTTTCCCTAATTTATGTCTTCTTCCACTGGCAAAAATTGGTTTTATTAGTTGTGGTCTCAGCAGGGTATTTTCAGTAGACTTTGATCACAGCTACTTAACATTGGAAAAATTTGATGACAAGGAGTGAAGAAAAGGATTGCAAGGAGAGAATGGATAATTCTGTATTTAGAGCAATTCAATTATTCTGGGCAACTGGACTGCCACTGTTAAAATATTACATATGTAAATGCTACTCTCACTTGATAATATTGCTATACTTTAATTCTTCTCTTTAATAGATGGAGATATTATAAATTGCATCTTTTGTAAAGTGCATTCATTTCTGGTTGTTTTATTTTTTGTAATGTTGATAGGTTTACAGAATGCCAGGGATCTATAAATAACTCCTGATTTCAGTGCAAGGATTAAATAGTAATTGATGTAATTAATTAGCTTTAATCAAATTAATGAAATACAATTCCCTTAAAGTAATGCTTAGGATATATATGGAACAACAAGGATAAATATAAATATGAAGTGGCTGTTCATTCACTACTGATCCTGTGCTTTGAATGCCAAACAGTGTAATTTGCTGGTGAGGGGAAGGAGTATGCCATCATTTCATTACAGACTATCTGTGCACATAGGAACAAGCGTTATTCTGGCATGGAACTATATTGTAAATGTTGGAATTTGCAATCAGCATTCTTTCAATTCAGGACTTGAATATAATTTGCAATCTGCAAGGCAGCAGCACCCTGTAGGGCTGTGTTATGTTCCACTAGGCACTTAGTAAGCACTTCTCTCCTTTGCTGAAGAGTTTAGGACTTTGTATTAGAGAAATGTGTGATAGTATAATGAATTTGAATTAATAAAGGCTGAGAAATACTGTTCACATTTTTTCTTTTATTGATCCTTCAGTCTATGACACAAGCTGTAGTCACTAGCTGCCTTTCTTGGAAATAAATATTCTTTGATTTAAAACACTTAAAAATAAAACAGAAAAACAGAATTGATCTCCAGCAGTTTACTTAATATTTTCAGACTCTTATTGATTGGAAATCTTGTATTATTTATCTTTTATAAGCATGTATTTCCTGAAAAATAACCCCAAACACTAAATGCAGAGTTTCTTCCTGACACAAAACAAACCATAACTGCTACAAGGAAATGTCAATGAAATTTAAACTATTTCAGCTTGCACTTATTTGTCAGTACTTTTCAGGAGGCACACTGGCTCCTCAATATATGTTTCCATGCAGCATAGAAGCTTTTGGATGTACTTCAGTAAAGTTTTGAAACACGTTTTGTGGCCAGTTTTTAACTATCCCATTGCGAGGAGCAGCTGTGAAGAAAACGTGTGCAAGAGCCTGGCGCTGGAGGAACGGCTGCGAGGTTTGCTCAGGAGAAAAGGAGGCCAAGGGGTGTCCCCATGGCTCTCCTCAGCTCCCTGAGGGGGAGTTCTAGCAAGGTGGGGGTTGGCCTCTTCTCCCATGTAACAAGTGACAGGACAAGAGGAACTGGCCTCAAGCTGTATCATGGGAGGTTTAGATGGGATATCAGAAAAAATATCTTGACCCTGGGGGGTACTCCTGAGACATGCAGGTGCGGCACTGAGGGACACGCCAAGTGGGGGGCTGGGCACCGCTCCGTTGGCTGTTGGACCCGATGATCTCAAAGGTCTTTTCCAGCCTAAATGACTTCGTGACAGGCAGAACGGCAGGCAAAAAGAAATTAAAACATCAAATATTAGCGACCACAGCCTCGGTATTAGGCAAACGCCTTTCTGCCTCCTGCAGGCCCACCCGTCCTCAAGGCACGGCGAGCCCCGGCGGCCGCGTGCGCCCCGATGCACGCTGGGTGCTGGAGTCCCCCAGCCGCCACTTCCGCCCCGGCCGCGCGGGGGGTGCTGGGAGCTGTAGTCGCGCTGGCGGGGGAGCTCGCAGGTGTCCCCGCCGCCTCCACCGCCGCTTCCGGACGGAGGGGCCGGGCCGGGCCGGGCCGGGCGGGAGAGCTCGCCTCGGGGCGGCCGCCGCCGGTGGGGTGAGGAGGGGTCGGTCTTCCTCCGCCGTCCTTTGCTCACTGGCGGGGAGAAATGGAGGCGCCCTGGCGTCAGGGCGGCCGGGGCCGCGGCCGCGCCAGGCCCGGGGATGGGCTCGCCGCTCGCGCTGGGGCGGCTGCCCGGCCCCCGGCCCCGCGGGCCCGCGGCGTTGCCTGTGTTGCGGCCGGCGAGACCAGCGGCGAGGGAGCCAGCGGTGAGTCTCCAGTCCTCCGCGCTACCCCTGCCCGGCCGGGGGCTGCGAGGCCCCGGGCTGAGGAGCCGGCTGTGGGCCGGAGCCCAGCCGCGGCGTGGGGAGCCCCTACAGGTGCCCGGGTCGGGGCTGACCCCGGCGGCGTGGGGAAGGCAGGCGGGCGGGGGGAGGCCGCCCCCTCCTCACCGCGCAGCCCGGCGGTGGCCGGCCGGTACGTTTTGGAGGAACCGCGGAGTCCTCGGGGAAGTTGCTGGGGGCTCGGGGGCTGTGTCCTCCCCAGGGTGCACAATCTGTGCCCTTCGAGGCACTGGATTTGCTCTCAGAGTAAAGCATGAAGTAATGGACGAAGCAGCTGTTTTTCAGTACGGTTGGAAGGTTCAGGGGAGCGCTGCCTGCTAGGAGCTCATAACTGCTGTTATGTTCTGGCCAGCGTGCCACAATGCCCCGGTCTGGGAAAGGTAAGGGCTTTCCAATGCACCGAGTTGCTATGAGTGTAAGTTGATATTTACGAAATATTTCGGAGGTAGAGAAACGCCAAATACTGAGCTCTTTTAAGTGGCAGCATGGTTTTTTAAGGAAAGCCCTAAAACTCAGCTTGACGGAACCCCAGCAAATATATTGGCTGCAATAGTCTCATATGGAAAACTAGCAGGTACTTAAGACCTGTGATGCGCTGAAGACCTTTATATTGGCATGGTATGTTATGTTAGAGGCACTTTGGTTTATTAAGAACTCTGTTAAGCTATACAGTTTTTTTTCTCCATGTGAGAATCTTCCTTTATTTAGTGTGCTTTAGAAAAACCCAAGGTTTATATTAAAATACTCTGTCACTTTTAAGCTTGCCACTTTTGCAATAAGGATTTGTTGGATGGACGGAGATCGATAAAAGTCATAACTTAAAAAATACCAAATGTTAGGAGAGGTAGCTGTGGATCATTAGCAAATTATAACAATTGACCTTGTCAAGAATTGCCTGTTTTGTTGGGTTTTTTCCTTCCTTATACTATGAAAGTTGTGTTTGTGTACGATGTGTGTGGGGGGGTTTAAAACATCCTTCTTATAAAGTAGCATTATAGACGCGTATATTCTAGTATGTTTGGTTCGATTTGTCAGCAGTAACTGACAGATAATAATCCTGCTCTGAAGTTTATGAATAATACAATTTTATGTTTTCTTGAGTGGTATTGAAAAAGTAGCAATGTACTGCCCTTAAAAACATGAAATCAGCAAGCAAGAAAAGGACAGCTGAAATATGTAGAACTGAACGTGGTGCTATGATTAGCTATTATGTTATTAATCATTGTTAATCTGTTATCTTAATAGAATTATCTTCACAGAAGAAATTTGATGAAATTAAGAAGGCTAATCAGGCTGCAGCAAAAAAGCTAGTTGAAGACCAGTTTAGCTCCTCATCTGAAGATGATGATGAAGATGCTGAAGTAAAACAAGGAAAGATTTTGGCCAAAACGTTTACCATTTACACCAGTCAAACTGGTAAATTTTTTTTTGTTTATTGACTTCTGTTTCTCTATGAAAGCATAAACAATGCTGTAATATTGGCTGTGTGATAGAATTTTTCCATACTTGGAGGGTAAAGCACTTTATTCTGACTTGTATTAAAAATATTTGTTCCCAGCAATGTGTGCTGGCAATACTTCTTGCCGTTTTATAGAGAGTCAGTGGTGTATTTTTGAAACAGCCTTAAGTACTTTTAATAATGTGGTTTTGTAATAATATATGACTGGCTTCTCTTCAGAGGAAAAAAAACCCAAACTTTTACAGCAGTCTCAACATGTACAGAATAGCATATCAAACATTACTGATTGCTTTAAAAATCTTTATATGTTAAAGATGGAGATGCAAGTGAACTGGAACGTACAAGACAGTACATGAATGAAGCTTTTCAGTCAGGGGCTATGACGTGTCTGATCTGCATTGCTTCAGTTAAAAGGAACCAAGCTGTAAGTATTTTATAGTAGTTTTTTAGAATAAAGCAAATATAACTATCTGAATAACTTGTGTTTAGTTATACTACTAAGGTAATTCTTGGGACTGATAGTTTTAAAATGATGTGTACTAAATGCAACATTTGGCATCTTTGGATTTTTTCAAACGCTTGAAGAAATAAGTGCTTATATATACATACCTTGTAATCAGAATATTATTTTTTTACCTATGTTTGTTATCATAATGTAAATTAGTTATTTTTAAGTTTTAGAGTCTAGCAGATGAAAAAATGAAGTGCTTGAAGGCCAGTGCTTGCAATGGTGTATGCAGTAAGCTATGTTGTGGCAAACGGGAACACCAAAGCAAGAAATACTTGGAAGTTAGGAAGTACTATTGTCAGATTTATAGCAGGGAAGCTAAAATAAACTTAGCAGCTCCAAATGCTGATCAAGTGAAAGAGAAGGGTGGCATGTCTTAGAAGATTGTCTTATTTTATATAAGTACACTTTTTGTGGGAGAGATTTCAGGACAAATCTTTTTTGCTTTTATTGTTATCTATCAACTTCCCTTTGACACTGACAGGCCCAGCCCTGTTTCTGTAATGGTTACTTGAATCAAATACGTGTTTGCAACTGTATGCTTAACACTAAAAGAAAAAAAAAAAGTGCAGAAAATCGTCAGCTTCTGATGCTGAGTGTATCTGGACTACAAGTATCCAATGAAACTGTAATTATTAACTTTCTTTTAGAAAGAAATGTAATGTTTTACATGTATTCTTAACATTTAATCTGGTTTTTTTCAGGCCTTGACATATGTGCTTGGATTAATTTTAAAGCGCTTTATCTCTTGATAGAGTTAATCTCACCTCAGAAGAAGTGAGATTATTTGGCAACTTGGAAGTCATCTTTTATAACTCAGTGGTTTGTTAGTTATATTGAATCTGTAAAGTTTCAGACAACCGTTTGTTTACTTAATGTCTCCTGTTTAGCTTTAGTTTTGGGAAGTTAGTTACTGTACTTTTAGAAACTTACATCAATGACTTTGTCCTCTATAAGTTAATGGCAAAATTCTCCTTGTTTTCACAGTATAATTTTATAACAATGTCATAAGTTATTAAAAAATAAATAAATTAAAACTTAAATTTTCTGCTGCTTTTCTCTTACCAAATTGCTGTAGTCATTCTAAGCCAACAATTTAAGACATCAATATATGAAAAGTAGCAAAGTCATAGAACTGCATTTCTGTTACTTAAATTGCTTTTCAGCAGTAGGCTGATATTCTAAGCAAAGGATTGTGATTTCACCCCAGAACGGACAAACAGAAATACTTGGGGACAAGAATATAAAGGTTTAGTGATGGAGACAGGATACTGGCAAAACCAGCTCTCTTAAATACATTTGCTTTTAATTCTGTTCTATACCTCTCTTGCTCTTTGAACAAAAGACACTAGGTCAAAAGCCACACTTACAATCAAGTATTTTTCTTACTAGCGTTGTGTGTAAATCCTGAAGTTTGAAATGGGGGAAACATCTTTTTAGTACTTTACTACCAAGATGGCTAGAGACCTGGAGCATGGGACAGGGAGAGAGGTGCAGGGAGAGCTGGGCTTGTTTAGTCTGGCAGAGAGGAGGCTAAGGAGTAAGATTGCAGCCTCTTGTCTAATTGGAGTTGTGAAGATAGCTAAAGCCAAAGTAATCTTTGTGATGACAGGTTGTGTAATAGGGGGGCAGTGGCACAAACTGGGGCTTGCAAGGTGCAAACTGGTACTAGGAAGGTAGTATGACACTTGGAGTAGGTTGCCCAGGATGGTTGTGGAGTCCCCATCCTTCAGGATTTTCCAACTTTCCTAGGCAAAGCTGTGACTGAACTAAGCTAAGTTGGCAATAGTCCTACTTTGGGCACAAGCTTGTGCTACATGAACTCCAACAGTCTGTTTAAATCAACATTTCTATGATTATATGAGTATTTTGGGCTCCATAAGCCTTGGCAAAAGCTTCCCACTGGAGCTGGAAAAAAGATTATGGGATCAGTCTGTAACAGTAGAACTACCTGTATTAATCTAACAATAGGTTCTATCTTTGGAAACCCTTTTTAAAATTGAAAAATAGAAAACGTGTTTCTTTAGGTATTACAGATGTTTATCAATGGAAACAGAAACCTAATATAAAGCAATTGGCACTTATGTCTGCTTTTAGGTCTGGAGCTGTTGTGGATGCTTTTGTATATTTCACCTAGTGTGCATCCAAAAGTGGGCCAAGGACAGCCTTTTCCTTGTGTCTTCTCCTTTGACAGATGATGATTTTGGGAAGAAAGATTATCCCTGGCCATGGTGAGCTCTTCATGGTACATTTACAAAGATACTTTTATTGTGAGACATACATGAACTCGAGTTTAGAAAGAAATGATACTTGTAAACGATGTGCACACCAAAAAAAAAAAAGTTTAGAAGACTGACTTTTCTATTGCTTTTTTGAATTATTTTTAAGTTTTCATTAACATGATTCAGGAATATTTCACAGTGATATTAAATATGTGCTGCATCAAATTTGTTTTAACCTTTGAGAAGGTAACTTACCTATTGTGTGTCTCAGCTTCTAATATATATTTCTTTAATTTTCTTTAATTAAAAAGGCGTTAAAATATTTGTCACTTAAAATTGGCACTGTGAAATAAATGAAAAGAAAGTCCTGAAATAGCAAGGTTTAGGGATTTAGTATTTCTCTTTTTAAGTCTCTATAGCTCAAGCATTAAAGCTACTCTTGCGGATTTGCATGAGGTTGTATAAAGAAGAAAGTGATATTGTAGCTGCATGAATAATGAAGCTTGCTTTTTCAGTAGGTTTGTGTCTGAAAGTTCGGTCAAGGTTTCTCAGTGCATGTTTGTTCTATGGTTTATTTGCCCACCTACTTTTGTGTGGAAACCTGTAGTAATATCTATGAGACAGTTCTCTGTCAAATTTGGTTGAAAGTGCGAGGTGGATTCAAAAGCTCTATTAATGTGGGATCTCAGAGACCATGTTTGCTTAGGAAATAAGATTTTATTATTTTATTTAAATATATAGAGAGCAAATAATTGTTGACAGGCAGTGTCTCAAGTTGATAATGCCTATTCTATTACAAACTAGTTTTGTCTTTAAGCATAATGCTTATAATGAAAAAACTTTAAGGGTGAATGGTATTTCATTTAACATTTAAGCACATGATAAAACTGTGCAGTCACTACAGAGGAATGGTTTATAGCCTGTAATGTATTATATAGGGGGAAATTGACATTTTATTTGATAAAAACGAGTACGTACGTCTTTCAGAGCCTCTCTTCTTCTCTGAGAAGGAGCTCCTTGACTGTTGCCTTTTCCCAGTGTAGCCAGAAATAGGAATTGCTTTGTTTCTCATTCCTCATGTTGCCTCCCTCATCCATGACTTGCATCTGAAAGCCTTTAAGGTTTGTGGCACCAAGAAGTTCCAGAACTTTGGTACCTATCTACCTTTAGGAATAATGTATTTTTTTAATACCTGCCACTGTCAAGGATAATAAACGTGTGCATCTCATAGTATCTAAGATGCTGAACTGATAGAATCTAAAATCTTTCAGCTAAAATTGTAATTATTATGCATAGTTTTAATAACATTGCTGAGTCTTGTTTTACATAGCTTTTAAACCGCTACTGGTAAAAACCTGTTATTTAATCTTATTTTGATTGGTTCAGTTTAATTAGGTTAACTCTGTTGCATGCATTCCTTTGGTATTACTTGACATAAAAATTGTTCTGTATGTTTGCTATACTGATTTTTTTCGGGTGTATATTCTTAGAGAAAAAAAGATTGCAGTGATAGCACAATTCCTTATACATACTAATGAATATATTGTAAAATCTGACATATAGCAAGACCTTTATTGTATATTACAAATTTAATTATGTTGTTATTGGTTACAGTGGTTGTAAAAATGTTAGTTGGTAGCCTGGTAACAGTCTTGGGAAACTGAAATCATAAAAACTGCTTTTCTTTTAAAAAAATTATTAAAAAATTGCTTTTCTTGTCACTCCCTTTTTCCCTTGTTATAGTCCAAAATGTAGGTTTGAATACAAACGGTCTGAAACTCCTAGTAGGTATTACTGTTACTGTGGAAAAGTGGAGAATCCAACATTGGACCCATGGCTGGTACCTCACTCCTGTGGTCAGATATGTGAGAGGGAATTCAAACCATCTTGTGGTCATAAATGTTTGCTGCTTTGTCATCCAGGTAAATCCACCGCATCTCTTGGTTGTGTGACCTGTATTTATATAGATGTTGCACAGTTTTACTTAAAAGCTGCTAACTTTAAATAAAGTTCTCAGAGTAAAGGAGATGTAGTCAAGGCTGCACTTGCGGAATGGCCATTAGTGAGGTATTCTTTTTTCCTGTCCTTAGGACCCTGTCCACCTTGCCCAAAGATGGTCACAATAACCTGTCACTGTAAGAAAGCTAAACCGGTGCCCCGAAGGTGCAGTGCCAAGGAGTGGTCATGTCGCCTGCCATGTGGACGAACATTGCTGTGTGGACAACACACTTGTGAGAATTCCTGTCATGCAGGTAGACCTGCCTTCTTAAATTCGGAGAAGTAGTTGTTTTCATTGTTATTGTTAACATATATCATTCTTTTTGCAATTCCTACTCTCAATGTCACTTTGCAATTACATTCAGGAGATTGTCAGCCTTGTCCACGAGTCAGTAAACAACGGTGCATCTGTGGAAGACAGACAGCAGAAAGACTTTGTGCAAGTCCTCAGTGGCAGTGTGATCAGGTATTTTTTAGGTTTTGAAAGTGCAATCAAAAATGTAAGCAGCAGTGTTTGAGAATGGATCTACTTGGTGGCCTAGTTAATTTCTGACAGTTAAAATGTCACTGTTCTGGAATTGTGCTAGCATTAAGCTAGCAGTGAATTTGACCTGTTTACTTGTACTTGTTGCAATTTCAGCTGCTGTCTTCAGAAATAACCATGAAAACACAGCTTAGTAGATAGTTTCATGCTTATTTACTTCTAGTGACTGTGACAGAATGAAGGCTTTATGATTCATTCTTTGAAATATATTTGCAGCTCATTCTTAGGACCAAGGCTATGGATTGACAGACTGTAAGAAGTAAAAATAGTTACAAAAATTCAGTGGTAGGGGGAGTTGCACCAGGACATACTTGATCATTACAATCCCAGTAAGAAAGGCACCCAGTCTTTGTAAAGTGTCAATTAAAATGTGATTTATTTCAACTAACACTATAGAGAAAGGGAGTATAATATAAATAATAGCATGTCCTTTTAGATGCTAGGAACCCTAAGCTGTGCAGTACTGAATGAGCCTCTGATCCATGTGCAGCATGCAGTGCAGACCCCACCTGTAGAAATGGTTACCCCATTTCGGTCATTGAAGCTATTGTAGGATGTTGTGGCAGGAAAGAAACTGTTCATCATTTTACTGTCAAACAGAAAGTATGCTGAAGTGAGAACTTATTGCTGCACTTTTAGATAAAGGCAAGGACATGGAGGTGGCATAATCACTGGTCCTAAGCGGCTGCTGCCTGCAATTTCTTCTGCAACCGTAAATTTATCCTGTGACCAAGGGACATCTGCAGCACAACACAGGCCTGAAGGCTGAGCTGTATTTGCAGCACATCACAAGCCTGGAACTACTCATGTTACTGTTACATGAACCACTAACTCCTCAGTATACAGTGGTCTTCCAATCCTTCCAGATTACTGCAGGAGTGATCAGTTTTATTTGGTGAATCCAGCGAATATAAGATTTGTTAACAAAATCCAGAAAAAGTTAAATGCCATCCAGATGTCTCTCTCCCCTAGTTGTTCCCCTTGGGTTGCTTTGTCTTGGTATGTAGTTATGTCACATTGCGTTCACTTGGTTTCTCTGAGTTTTCCAGGTGTGTGGGAAGTGTTTGCCTTGTGGTAATCACACATGCGAAAAAGTTTGTCATGCTGGTCCCTGTGGAGACTGTCCTCGTTCTGGGAAAAGGTCTTGTCCGTGTGAAAAATCCAGTAAGCTGACTTTTTTTGTTGTTGTTGTTAAATGTGATAACATGGGAAGAAAAAAAAAGTCATCCAGTCTTTGACGGTCAGTAGTTTAGGTTAATTCTGCAGGGCGGAGTCCAGGAAAAGTTCTTACAAGCAGTGAACTGTGACAGCTTATACTAACTTTATGGCTTAATTGTTTCAAACATTTAATTAGTACCAGGGGTTTAATTGGTGATGTGAATAATTGAGTAATTCTAGAGAAGCTTTTAAAAAGAACGAGAGAGAATCGGCACTTGAACTTGTAATACATGGTGCTTTTCTTTTCTAAATATTTTGGCTTTTTTCCTAAATGTTTGCTTGTACTCTCTCTTCATCTAGAGTTCACGTTGCCTTGTACAGAAGATGTGCCCACCTGTGGTGATAGTTGTGACAAAGTTCTGGAATGTGGCATCCATAAATGTTCACAGCGCTGTCACCGAGGTCCCTGTGAAATATGTAGGCAGGTTAGTATTACTGTAGCAGGTTCACGTTTTTTTAGGGTTTTAAACACTGTATGCCTGGAACAGTGCAAGTCTCCTAAGGAAAATGAAGTCATGCCTATCACAAAATCTATTACTTTCTGTTTATTAAAAATGAAGCGGTGTTTCTTCCTCTACTCCTCTCCCACCTCAGCAAAATTCTGAATTAATAGTTGAGCATTATTTTTCTGAATTGAGACATTGATGAGGGTTTTACTGTTTTGGGTTGGTTTTTTTTTAATTAATTATACCCTAAAAGATACTTAGTTTTTTTCCCCAGGTCTTCTAGCTGTTTATTCATTAGTGAGATGGAAGATGCTGTAACATAACATTATTTCCTTGTTAGTAAGAAAATACTGGTTTGCTCTGCTCTAAATATCTATGGTGCTTCTGTGGTCTGGCCTATCTAAAGCGGCTGCTGTCTGCTCTCGAATTGTCTCTTCCTGAACCAGCTTTGGCTACAAAGTCTGTGGTGAAAGTAGGTAGCACTGGGATGAAGATCAGATGAACCTGCTCACCTACTTCTTGAGTTATCTATATACACAATGGGTAAATCTAGTTTACTATGCAAGGAACGTACTTTTTTTGTATGAATTTGTTTTGTGTTTATGCTTGACATCTTGCACTACACACTTGAGTGGTTCTCTGGAAGTGGCTCCCCTCTTGGTGAGACCAAGGTTACAGTGAGATGCCGTGTAGAGCAGTGTTTGCAACACTGACACAAGATCCCCAGGTAGTTACTGCTCAGAGCATGTGATACATTCCTGTTGTGATAGAGCATTGTAATGCTACTCTGCCATGAATTTTTCTTTACAGCTAGTAGCAGAACATTTTCTTTTATTTTTTTCTTGTATTAAAAATACCTTGGTTTTTTCCCTATCTTGCTGCCCAGGAAGTTGAAAAACAGTGTCGCTGTGGAAAGCACACTAAACGCATGCCATGTCATAAGCCATATCTATGTGAAACAAAGTGTACTAAAATTCGTGATTGCCAAAAGCACCAATGTAGGAGAAAGGTAAGTGTCCAGAGATGATTCTCCTCAAATGTATTGTTCAGATACCTAAATTCAAAAAAATGTTATATATATCACATCAATGAGTTGTTCAACCTCATGTTATTGTATGGAACAAGGGGTTTTCTTCATTGTCATGCAAATTAGTTTGCAAGGTACCAGGATCCTCTGAACAGCATGTCGCCAAGAAAAACTCAGTGGCCTTAAAAACTGGGAGAGGATTTTGACAACTTTCCAGTTCCAGAAGGCAGTTTTGCTTTCAGATACTTGGGTAGTTACTGATGCTTTATGCATTCTGGAGTAGTTAAATTGATTTCTTTCTCTACTTTGTAGGAAGAGCTGGGAATCTCTCATAACTTTGTAAGGGACATACTCTTATTTTTGACAGTGCAACACTCCAGCCACCTTCTGATATGTATCACTGCGAGCAGCAATGGTCTGACAGTTGAGAATCTGAATTTTGTTTTGGTTCTCATTTGAAGTCAAAGGAATGACTGATAGCTCAGGCCTGTCTTTTCAGTTGAGTGATTCAAGAAGGCCTGAAAGTTGCCTGCCATATGTGAATTAAGACATATGAAAGTTGGACTTCTTACCACAGAGACATGAAAAAAATGCAGTTTTATTCTTAGGTATTTTTGAGTATTATTGTTATTACTGCAGTGAATTTAATTTGTGTGAACAGGTGACAAAACAAGTAAATGCAATCTTGACGTTTTTAATTTATGCTAAAAAATTCCGGGTTTCTCTTTCTGATTGTCATCCTTCCTGATGCAGTTTGGAAGGAGGGTACCTTTCAAGTTAAGAGAAAGGATGGGGTTCCCTTGTGACCTGGCATCCACCAATGTGGTAGTGTTGTGATGTGTGCTGCTTCTTCCACATTACTACTTTATATAAGAACAGAAAGCAGATAACTGATTCTAAAGTTATCTGACCTTTACTACAAAGGTAAAAGGTGTTTAAAAAATATAAAAAAAGGTAGCAACATTCTTGTGCCAGGGGTGATACAGTATAAAAGTGGAGGAAATCGCAGAGTAATGGGGCAAACTGTTAGCTATCCTATGTGTAATCTTCTGAAATTACTTTGGACTAAAATATTATAAGAATTTGAACCTTTAAAATGTTCCTCGGAAGCCCTCTGCCTTTTTGGTGTGTTGAAGTGGTGTTTTCAAATGTGTACTTTCTTGTTGTTTTATAATTTGAAGTTTTTAAAACAACTTTACAGATGGCCTCCTTTCTATACTTGGCATGAATTTGAGGAAATTTTACTAAATTGCATGAAAAAAAGAGGTAGTGGGAGAGGGCAAATTTATACCAGGAATGTCTTAAGTTTTCAGCTATAGAGGGTTTTTTTTTTAATAGTGCTGTTCTGGAAACTGTCCACCTTGTGATCAAGTCTGTGGGCGGACTCTAGGCTGCAGAAATCACAAATGTCCTTCAGGCTGCCATAGAGGTAAGAATTGGTGAAGGATCCCTGTAGTGATGTAATATTGTTTATTTTTGCCAAACTTCATGCTTGTGTGACTCTGTAGTGCTTAATGGATTCTCTCCCTTGTTGCATGTGGGCTTTTTGTGGGGGCAGTGTGTTTGAAGGATTTTTAGAGGTGGTTAGAGCTTAAGGACTTGCATAATAAAACCTGAGTTTTTACCTGGTAATTTTGCTTAGCAGTGTTCCTCTGAAAATGCTCTGTCTCCTTTCCAGCTGCTTAATTCAAAATCTATGCCTTGACTTTTTTTCCCAAGTAATTCTGTTCATTGAATATCCATAACAAAGTCCAGCTACATGTAGAAATGACTGTACTGATTGAGTCTGGATTTTTTAAAAAATCCTGGAATACAACGTGTGATACAAGTGGTCTTAAAATAAAAAACAAAACCCGAACAAGTTGATAATGTGTATTTTTTACAGTAAAGATACCGGTAAAAGAGAATATAAGAACTTGCTACTGAATATATGAAGGCTAAAAAAAAAGTTTACTTCTGCATCCTGTGACTTTGGCTGTTTTCAGCATCTTTTTAACCAAAATTACCTGGCAGCTTTTATCCTGGCCATTTGCTTTGACATACACTTGGTAGGGGATTTAACTGGAATGACTGAAAAAGTGGCTGTTCTCTCAGCAATTTTCCCTGCAGAAGCTGCTGCCCTGCTGAAACAGCAACTGAGTAGCCTATGTAATTTCCCTTAGTGTTCCGGACTTTAAATCGCAACAGCTCAGGAAATAATTCACAACTTGTTCAGCCGATCTTGCTTTTGAGGCAGTGATTCCTAAGAAGATGGGACAGGTAAATGTGGTGGTTGTCCCAGTTTACCTATTAAATCTGTCACTGCAAACTAGTGGTTTGGGTTTTCTCTGTTAACTGTGCCACTTCTCTTCTTCCTCTTCCTTTATTCTTCCATCCTCACATCTGACAAATCCTGGAAATACATAAATATTTTTTTTTGTACTGTCAGAGGAAAACTGGTAACATGGTTTGTCTGCAGCAGTCTGGTTGATAACTAAATTGTAGCATAAAATTTTGGTTAGAAAATGAAGGAGCTAATACTGCATTCTAGGATAAACTTTTACATTGAATAGCTGTTTGTATTTGATACTGCTTGCATCTTACAGCCTGGCTAAAATTGCCAATGATTTCTGATAACTAACAGCAGTATAAAAACAATAAAGCGGTGCCTATAAGAAAACAAGAATGAACTTTGAAAATGTAAATATCGAATATATACACTTTAAAGTGTATGTAATTTATTGAAACAGCACAATTGTCAATATTTAAGTGCTAGCTCTTGCCAAAAGTTGCATCTAGTGAAGCTAATAACTGTGGTATCAGATGATAAATTTAGAAAAGAAAATAACTGTGTGCTTTAACAAATTACAATCTAGTACAATTTGTAATATCTCATCAGAATGTTTGAAAATATTCTTGATATAGGCAATGATTTGTATTTCAAAATATTTATATTACTGTGGTTTTCCTTTACACCAATATTTTAACAGCTGCTGAAAGTTAGGATTAATTCTTTTGTCTTTATTTGTGTAATACCAGGTCAGGTCAATTTTGCAATGAGCTGTCAGATCTCAGTGACCACTGATTTTAGGGGAAATAGTATGCTTCCTAGAAAATAGCTTGCCAGATCAGGTCCTTTACAAAAGGTACCTGATCTCAGAATTATTAGATGTTGCTGATGATAAGCACTTGGCCTTTAGCAGGGGTCCTTGAAAAAAGGTGACTTAATCTATTCTGTCTGTGGTTTGATTTTTATATACCTTTTTTTCTCAAGCATGCTTGCTGAAATTTAGAATGTGCTGCCGGGGATCAGAAGTGTTTTGTTTCCTGCTGTAGTACATTATAACACTTGATTTGAGAACAATATGTTGGGCAGCATAGCTTTAGACCTTTAGTTTGTTTTGTAAAAGTAGTTGTTTGTGTGTGCTGATTACACATTGAAATTTAATTTTTCATATAAAGATTGTATACTTCTATCCTTTTTACTTCAGCAGCCTTTTGTCATTGAGAGATCTGCTTCTTGAAGTGTTTCTTCTCAGATCCTGCTAACAAATCAGAATTGTTTAAAAAGTTTTTCTGTTGATAATACCTTTGAAGTACTGCTTTCTTGAAAGTTTCACAATGCAACTTTAGTAAGTCAGAATCCCATGTCTAAATTTGCTCTTTTCAGAAAATTTATATTCTCACTCTTAATTACTCAATAATAAAACTTAGCAGTTGGCACTTTATAGCTCTCCCACACTGTATCTTCATAAATTAAAACACAGATATTTTACAAATCTTTTTGAAATATATCAGGTTAGTAGCATAAGTAACTTGAGGATCTTTTGGAAAAAGCATTGTACATAGGCTGAACATTTCTTTAATATTGTACAAAATCTGGAAAACTATCGTACCAGTTTTTCAATGTGTCTTTTTATCTTTTGAATATAGATGAAAGATGACATGTTCTTCATATGTATGTAAGACTGAAATATAAGTAGCAAGTATTTAAGTGTTGTGTGATCTAAATGTCTGGGCTTTAATAATGCTGACTTCTTTTGAAAATGAGAGGGATTGTTTCTAACTTGATACCATTTAACAACTGTAGAATAATCAAGATTGTTATTACTATTCCTTAAGAATGGTGAAATTCTCTTACTCAGGAGGGATTTGAAACTAAGCAGAAATAAAAAAATAACACCCATATGTTATTTAGATCAAACAAAATAGGACAATTATGCCATGTGCATATTCAGTTATATTTGTTACCATTTTTTATAATTAGTAGCTTATTCACATTATCATGTTGCTATTATATGTATTTTTAGGTAGTTGTAATCCATGTCCAGAGACTGTAGATGTGAAATGCAATTGTGGGAAAACTGTCATTAAAGTGCCCTGTGGCAGAGAACGCACTATCAAACCTCCGAAGTGCAAACAGCTGTGCAGGTCAGTATAGAAGGTGTGTGTGTTTCCAGTTCTTCAGTGGAGTTATAAGTGTCCTTAAAGAAAGTAGTAAAATACAACCTTAAAAGGCAAAAATTATTCCTTTAATATGATTACAGATATTACTTGTCAGTCTTCCATATTCTTGACTATACAGATGGCAGTTAGCAATAATCTTCCTGTCAGACACCTCTAGTGCTGTGGTTTCATGAGCAACTTGCTGCTGTCAAGGGGAAGGTTCTGTCCCACTGAGCATTTCTAATTCTGCAGTCCCACTCATTTCTTCAAGTCATCTCTGGTACATTTTAAAGTATGTCCATGAGGCAGTTGACCTAGAAAACTTGACTAGCAAAAGGAAAAAGAATATTTTCTACTGGGGTGTAGTAAGATTACTTAGCGCAGAGTAGAATTAGGATTGAAATAGCTGTTGGAGTATGCGACCCAAATTTGATTTTAATTTAATTTAGAACTCCTGTATAATTTTACTGTAATATTAACCACGGCTGAAAGTGAGAAGTAAACTCATTCTAAAAAGAAAAAAAAAAACAAACAAAAAACCACTTGTTCATCTCCATTCTTTGTGTATTGAGCATAATTGTTCAGTGACTGTAACATCGTATTTCTTGCTGTCATATTGATTCATTCTTGGATTTTACTTCAGTCGACCACCTACCTGTCACCACTCTACCCAGGAGAAACACTATTGCCACTTTGGTCGGTGTCCTCCGTGTCGTCAGTCCTGCCAGAAAACATTAACATGTGGTCATTTGTGCCCTGTTTCCTGCCATGATGAAGCACTTGTGAAGCAAGCTGGCTTAGTAAGTAAATAGTGGAAAATGGTGTGTTGTGTTTTGAAGAATGAGCAACAGGTTTTTGACCTTGATTTTATTTTGGAGGCTCTTGGGGTTCAGAGTAAATAAATAAATAATCAAGCACAGAGGTGTATGTACTGCGTAACCAAAACCTAAGTAGTTCTAGTTTTTGTTGCAATCTAATTAATTTTGTAGTATATATAATTATATATGTGCAGTTTTCAGCCGTTATACTTACTCAAGAAATTGTAAGATTTTTGTTAGTTGTATTACAAATGTTTAATTTCAGATGTAAGCAATTACCTTAAACATAGCAAAAAAAATTGTAACTGATATTTACTAAACCATTAAAATTTGCACTAGTTAGAAGTGAGAAATTGTTTGGCATCTTGAAACACGACAGATGCATGCACTGCTTGATGATAATTGAACTTGTTTAGTAATTGAATTTTCTTACCCCTAACCAGGCTAAGCATGAAACTAATTTTTTTTGTGTGTAGGAGGTGTTGAGATTTCCATTAGTAAAACGTTAGTTACTAGAAAGTGGATTTGTTAGAGTGGAGATAGGTTTAGGAGATATGTTTGTTTATTGTCAAGCAGATGGTTCCATTTGTGTTCTGTATTCAGCCCGTGTTGTCTTTTGCTCTCAGCACCAGTCTGCAGGACCCTGGGAACAGCCACTTGAGCCAGCTTTTATTCAAACAGCACTACCATGCCCTCCCTGTGAGGTTCCTATACCAGTGTAAGTATTAAAAAATGAAACTTACAAAAGAAAATTTTGGCATGAAAAGAATTTTTTTCTTTTTGTATTGTTGTAGACATGGACATGAAAATAACCATATTTTCCTCTTCAGATGAAGAGAGCCTGTGTGAACACTTTTCTTGCAAAACTAGGAGCAGTGGTGCTTGTGTAATAGGCATTTCTGTAGTGTGTGCTCACTGTTTGAAAGGACTGATAGCGTTAGTAAACATTGGTTGTTTCTAATAAATGTTGTGTGCAATGCTGCCTTAAGAGAAAAAACATGAAAATTGCAGACAGCCACTGTAATCTGATAGTCTTCAGTGACATACAACTTTTCCACCCAGTTTCTATCTTGTTTGGTTTATGGGATCATAATTTTCTGCATAATGAATTGCTGTTTTGTTTCTCAGTTGTTCAGTTATTGTGTGCTAATGAATGGCAGGTGGATGCACTTTATCCCATCTGCTTGTCTCCTTTCTATTTTTAACTTGTCCAGAAGGTTCTGCTCTGAGTAGAGCCATATCAACTCTTTCTGTGATAATGCTGAGGATAATAAGGGAAGATATGGTAGTGACGTTTTTCACCATTCTTTTTCAATTTGCTAGAACTTCTGTTTACATTGTGGAATAAGGACTCGGAATGAAACATTTATCTGAAAAAGGAAATACTGGGGGGTTTGGTCTGTTTTTGTGTTGTAGTCTCTTACCATTTTAAACGCTGCATACTTCACAGGCATTACTGCCTATGTGTTTTTTAAACATCTCTCCTTAACAAGGGAATATTGTGTCCTCATTTTATGAAGTGAGAAGTAGACGGAGGAAGATGGTCAAAAATATCTGTTTAACTGCCGACATAGATATGTTTAGAATTTAATTTGTCAAGCTATGATAGGTTGTACTTTCTGTTCAAAACTGTGACTGCTCAGTATTTCTGATACTTGGGCTCAAAGTTCAAAGTCAGACTCCCAAAAGGTGAAAAATGTGTAGTTATGAACAGTCTGGTTTCAGTATTTGGGTAGATGCCTGTAGAAACTGTCTCATATAGGTATTCAGCAGAGGTCATTGTGTAACATCATGCATTATGTAAGGCACATCTCCTAGTTCCTCTGAATTCCAACCTAAAAATCACCTCTTTTAGTCTGAAGACTCCTCCCCAGAGGATGTAAGTGTGCAAAGTGAGAAGGAAACCATATGGAAAAGTTGTTAATTTAATATTCAATATTAATGCTATTTTATTTTAATATTAATATTTAATTTTTAACTAGAGGAAGCATTGTTACACTTCATAGTTCTTGGAGCAGTTGTGGTTCTACTATCATCACATCACATTAATTCTGGAATATCCTAACTTTCTTGATTGATCTTTGCAACTGTAACTTTTTTTTTTTTTTAATTACTGAAAGCAATGAGAGAAATTTCCTGAATCAACAAAATAATAATAGTAAACAAAATTGTAGGTATAAAGTAATGTCTTGCTACAAAGCAAATATATGATACCTTCTTAGATCATTAGCAGGGCTTTTAGAATCATTGCTAGAACAGGGACTTTTGAACAAATACAATAATGGAGAGTGGTGTAAATAATCCTGTTCTGGATGGATGGATGTTACTGGGGATTCCATCCTTCACCACTAAGGTTTTGCAATACTTTTTGACACTTTTTCTAATAATTTGGTATCTCTGAACGTGCACGGTGAGAGATTTGGAATGGAATGTATTCAGTGTCTGTTTCTGTAGAGTTAAAAGGGAGATTCTGAAAAATTTACTCTATTAATTTCACAGAATCATTGAGGATGGAAGGTACCTTGGGGTGGGGTCATCTAGTCCAGCCTCCTGCTAAAAGCAGATCAACACTGATTTTGGATCAATTTCATAGAATTGTAGAATGGTTTGGGTCAGAAGGGACCTTAAAGATAAGATCATGTAGTTCCAACCCCCCTGCCACGGGCAGGGACACCTTCCACGAGACCAGGCTGCTCAAAGCCCCATCCAGCCTGGCCTTGAACACTGCCAGGGATGGGGCACCCACAGCTGCTCTGGGCAACCTGTTCCAGTGTCTCACCACCTGCATAGTAAAGGATTTCTTCCTAATATCTAATGCAAATCTATCCTCTTAGTTTAAAGTCATTGCCCCTTGTCCTATCACTACAGGCCCTACTAAAGTCTGTCCGCATCTTTCTTATAAGCCCTCTTTAAATATCGAAAAGCCTGTAAGGTCTCCCTGGAGCCTTCTCTTCTCCAGGCTGAACAACCCCAACTCACTCAGCCTGTCTTCATAGGAGAGGTGCTCCAGCTGTCTGGTCATTTTCATGGCCCTCCTCTGGTCTGTAGCAGGTCCGTGTCGTTATGGTGGGCGCCCTAGAACTGAACAAAGTACTCCAGGTTGGTTCTCACCAGAGTGCAGCAAAGAGGGAGAATCACTTCCCTTGACCTCCTCCTAGTCACACTTCTTTTGATGCAGCCCAGGATATGGTTGGCTTTATGGGTTGCAAGCACCTGTTGCCAGGACACGTTGAGCTTTTCATCCACCAGCACCCCCAAGGCTTTCTCCTCAGTGCTGCTCTCAGTTCATTCTCTGCCCAGCCTGTATTTGTGCTTGGGATTGCCCTGGCCCATGTGCAGGACCTTCCACTTGGTCTTGTTGAACTTCATGAGGTTTCCACAGGCCCATCTCTCAAACCTGTCAAGGTCCTTCTGGATGGCATGCATTCCCTCCAGCGTGTTAACTGCACCACACAGCTTGGTGTCATTGGCAAACTTGCTGAGGGTGCACTCAACCCCACTATCCATGTTACCAACAAAGATGTTAAATAGTGCTGGTCCCAGTGTGGACCCCTGAGTTTTGTCCAGCTGGACCTTGAAAACCCCCTAGTATGTTGATTCTGCAGCCTCTCTGGACAGCCTCTTTCAGTGCTTGATTACACTTATACTCTTACTGCTCTTTTTTTTTTTTTTTGGGGGGGTGGGGGCGGGGGGGGGTGCGCGGATGGGGTATGGTGTTGGTGTTAAAATTTTTTCCTCCACTGTGGGGGGTCTTTCTTGTTTAAGAGTGTCATTGTTATCTCTTGCATTCCTGCTAAGAGCCTCGGTAAGGAGCCTGGCTTCAACTTCTTGGTAACTTCCCCTTAATTCTGACAGACTGTTAGTGTGTCTCCAGGCTGTAGCGTTGTGGAGGTTTAGTCAGTCCCAGATGCAGGACTTTCTTTGTCTCTGCATTTCATGAATTTCCTCTCAGCCCATCCGTCCAGTCTGTCTAGATCCTTCTGAATGGCACCCCTTGCCCTCAAATGTATTAACTGTATCGTCCTTGAGCATTGTCTGCAAAATCAGTGCATTTTGTCACTTCCAAGTTATTGGGGAAAAAAAATAATTAAACAAGATAGGTCCCAGGCTGAAGAATTCCACCTGTACCTGGTGTCCAAGTAGGATACAAACAACTAGCCACTACCCTTTGAGCCCAGTGGTCCTGCTAGTTTTTCATGCATCTAGTAGTTAGTCTGACACCATTACATCTCAACGTGAATGCAGGGTTGCTATGGGGAGTCTCTTATCCACCGATTTAGTAGCTACAGTTGGGCTGGTTGAGCAGTTTCCCCTTGCAGTGGTACAGAAGCATGCTACAATGGAATGCAGAGATCCTAGAAGCCAAATTAGCTGGAAGTTTGTCTTGGATATAAGAGAATTGAGCTGTGTAGAGCAAAGAGCAGGCTCCTGTGCTCTATCTGCTCCGTATTATACCAGGTGAAAGACTGATTGCTCTTTTTAATATCTTGCTGTCCTAAAGACCATCTTTAGCTATTGGTAGTTGCTCTGTGTTAGAGAAGTTATCAGAGATGCTTTTTTTTTTTTTAAATACTTTCCTAGAAATTCTTAGGAACTGGTTTACAGGTATTTTAGCTAGAGTATTAATGTTTTCATTACTCTCCTTTATACGGTTTCAGTAGAGAAATCAAAATAATACTTTGGAAGGAGATGACAGGTGTGAAATCAGAGGTGAAAATAAAACCATACTTGTAAAAATAAAGATTAATTTAATGTTTAGGAGATCAGTGTTTGAATGAGTCACCAATTAATACCTTCAAAATTCTTAGCAGGGTGCATTTTTTATTTCCTAGGAATGGTAGGCAAGGGACTGAATTGTAAATGTTAGACTAGATAGTTTTCTGAAATAACTGAAAAATATGAAGTGATATATTAGTAGAGCCAAAGGAGAAGATATCTGAAAGCATTTCAGGTAATTTTTAAAAACAAAAATTATTAATTGCATATACTACTGTAAGTAATCTGCACATGAAACACTGATTTTGGAACTGCAGTCATAAAATACAGCAATCCAAACAACTGTTGATAAAGAAGGTGTTGATCTGCATAGATGTATGATTTTCTCGTAGTTTGCACTTTTTAAAAATAGAATGCATTATTTTTGTGTGAAAGGCAGTCACTGATTAAAGTCCTGTATTAAAGAAATACATGTTTTCTGAATCTCTGTTTTTTCTCTCTTTAACAGGGAGTGTCTTGGGCAGCATGAGGTGAGTCACGGAAACTGCCTTTTAAAGTTAAATGTAAAGGATATCTCACTTTGTCAGTCTAAAAAAAATATTAAAGAAAAATATTATATGGGGGGTTTATATTTTAAAACCAATGAAGTATTTTATAAGGGCTTACATATAAGAAAATATTTTAGTTCCTTTTTGGAGAATATATAAAACTACTTGACTTTTTAGAATTCTTGGACAGAAATTTAAGCTCAAGATATACGAAGCTATTTGTGTATTCTTGAAGTTGTTTAAATAGTGTTTAAATTTTTTTGGAGTGGGTGGTCTTTTTTCATTATATAGTTCTGGGATTTTTTTCCCTGTCATTCTACAGTTATTATTCACTCTGTCACATAACTTTCCTCAGTTCTGGAAACTGCTGTGTCTTTTTTAAAAGGATAAGGAGTATAGAGTCCTGCAGGAAAGTTCTTAACGTGACATGGATCTAAGCGTGCATGGATGGAATTAGACAATATAGTAGAAACTTCTTCAATGTTAGTTGTTATCTTGTCTTTTTGATGTGTAGCCTTCTCCAGTTTTGGATGAAGTCATTGTCTGTTTTGGCTGTCATGAGAAGAAAATCTAATTGACACTTGAAGCTAAATAACTATCATCGTTGTTCACAGTAATTTCTAAAAATCAAGAAAAATTAATTGATCTTAAATTTCATGATTTTTAAGAGATGATTGCTAAACTACTATTTAAAAAAACACTGTTGCTATTACAGCTTTGTCTACTATTAAGTCTGATACAAGTTCACTATCAAAATGCAGCTAACAATACTATAACAAACCTAGTTTCATTTTAAGCAAGTAAAAAATTCTAGAAAACACTTTAAATATTTAAAGACGCATCCCCTCTTTTTTTATTCTTTGACCTTCTTTAATAATCTTTCGGTATGTGTTGTAATGGTAGCTTGATTATGTGGTGGCAACATCTGCAAATGTTGTTCACATTTATGTATCTGCAGTACAGCTTCCATGAATTTATGTATAAACAAAATATAAGCTGTGGTCAATTGACCCAATATATAACTTGCTCTAGATGATGTTACTGGGTTTGGTACTGTTCAGATGTACATGGTTATGAAGTATATATCCCTCCCCATAACAGAGGACAGGATGGCTGCTCTTATTAGAGAAGATGGTTCCAATTACTACATATTTATAACTACTAATTTCAGAATAATTGGGAAAAAAAATCCATTCTCCTTTGCACACTGGTCTTAGCAGAATCAGTCAATGGTTTTGGGCCATGTTTTCTTTATGGGTTAGTGTAGAAAATAGGGCACAATCCCACGGAGTCTATACCTAACTTTAATTATTAACATTTATTGATGTTATATGATATTCTAGATTAAACGTTCCTTCTCTCAGCCAGCAGAGTGCAGTGCTTCCTTCCTGCTGAAGTTTAGTGGTTTCTGGAGTGGAATGAAGTGTCCTAATCTTCGAGATTTTTTATAGCAGTCAAGGAAAAGAATGATTTGTTAAATGTGTGTGTGAGAGGGGGTGTTTACAGTGTATTTATATGCATTGTACATTTTTTGTTATTCCTGATATCTCTAAAAAGAAAAAAAAAATGTCATGTCTATTCAGTGTTTTATAGCCATATTGGTTCTTTCTCACCTCAAACTACTTTTGTTAACAAGAGAAAACATTTGTATGTGTTTACGAACGCCTCCCTCCTGTAGTAGGTTCCAGCCCATGAGGGGATTTTCACTAGGAAATATGAACTTTTCACAAGTGATGAAAGTAGCAATTTTCTCAAGCAAAGTTTTGCTGTGAAGAGGGGGCTCATCGCTGTACTATGTTACTACTTATGTTGGACTGTTATGGAGGAGGTATAGAAGGTATAGCAGAACTATAATGGAGGAGGTATAAAAGAAACAAACTAGGAATTAAATGAGTTATAAAGTTGTCTTATATTTTACTGGGATGCCTGCAGACAATGAGAAGAGTGAATGAAAGCAAACAGTTTAGAAGTTATATGATAAACAAATGTACTGTCTTTACATTTTTGCTTGGACAGTAATTTTCATTTGTGTAGGTATTGGAGTTGGTCGTTTTGTTGGGTTTTGTGTGTCTTGCTTTCTTTTTTAATTTCACTTTGGCATTTAGTTTAAAAAGTAGTTTTAAGAGATTGATTTAATTCGAGCTCTTACATGTCTTTGGGTATTTTGAACAAGCGATCGATCACTTGAACCAACAGACTTAAAACTACTTTTTAGGTGGTATAATTATATAAAGTCTGTGTTCAATGGAAGTATGATTCAACATGATGTTTAAAATAAGATTTATTTTAGCTACAGTGTGCAGCTGCCTTTTTAATAACTTCTTTGATTTGTAGGTGCTTAAAAGTAGCTGTCAATTTTGTTTCAAGTTGTAAGTAAGAAAAATCACCTATCATCAACAATTGCTGCCACCCCAAAATGAAAACTTGATGTTTTACTTTTCCTTTGAACTGCTATAAGCATTGGCATTTCATAGCAGTAGCATACATATGCTCTTTTAAATCAAATTATAAGAGCTAATATTTGTATTCAAAATCAGTGTTTATGGGAAAACATTAAAGCCCATACAAGATCAATGAGAAGAAAGAAATCCTAACTGGATATGGTATTAATTAATCTGCTGCATTTATTTCTCTTGTAGTTGCTTCATTTCATTAAATGTTTTAGGGGAAGGGAAACATTCTGGTTCTGTTTCCGTGATGAGTATTTTGAATATCCTGTAATTTCAGTCATGCTGTTCTCGGGCAGATAGAATGCTGCTTCCCCCCCCCCCCCCCCCCCCCCGGTAGGAATTTAATGTTATGTTTCATTATTCTAGGGGTTTTTTTAAGCTGTGGTTCATTTATAGGAGGGAGGCTATTACTCTGTCTCTAGGTTAAAACTTATGTAAAACTTAATGGGATTCATCTTTTATGGCTGAATATCATAAATGTTTCCAAAATTTTGCTGCCCTATTGTACTTGCTTTCTATTTTCATATCCCAATTGATTTATCTGTTAGTTGCTTTTATGCATTTAGGAGATGTGCTGGAAAGCTTCTGAAAGTTGTCTTGTCCTTTTTGCCTTGCCTTCCTTTCCTTATCCTGTAGAAGACCTGTGGTGTGAAAATGATGCCTCCTTGTTTTCTTTGTTTCCAATCAGCTTTCATAAAATACTTCTGGTTCTCATCTGCATTCTTTATTCTTCAGCTCGTCAGCTTCCTGGGGTTTGTGGTGGCTTTGATATTCATATTTGTAGCAAGAGTAGAGACCTCCATTTAGCCATTTCAGAAATGCATTCCAACTATAGAAAGTAACCCTTTTCTCTACTTTGTCTTTGTGGATATTAGTAATAAATCCAAGCATACTGACTTGTCAAGAAATGGAAACAAAATTTGAAAATGTAATGTAGGTTTAAATTAATTGAAATTCTTTTATTTTGGCTATGATATCAATTGATTCCAGAAGACAATTTTATTGGACTCTAGAAAGTCAGTGAGAGGGGCAAACTGGAGCTATGCTGGATGCAGCCAGAGGGCTGGGATGCTCTCCACAGTCAGCCATCTGAAAACTGCCACTGTTGTCTTGCTGGCTTGTGGGCTTCCTTCAGTGCCCTTTGCTTTATTCAACATTGCATCTCATCCAGTGTGCTTGAGGGATGCTACTACAACGGATGCTCCACTTCTGCCTATGTGCTTCTGTTAATTCACTTTAGCTGGAGCTAGAGCTTGTGTCCCTGTATGACGAAAGACTGACTCCTGGTTAAAAGAAGTCTCATCAGCATTATTGAACTGTGCAGCTGTAGCGCTAACATGCTGTTATTGCCCTGATCTGCCGTCACTGCCTGAGCCACCGAAGAACCGGTAGTCATAAGTGGCAGTGCGGGAGCAAGGAAAGGTAGAGGAGTGGGCAGAGGTAGATCGTAATGCTTGGTACACCTGTTTTTTTCATTCTTCTATCTTCCAGCATTCCTTTACTACTTACATTGCTACTGAAAGGAAGTTGCGACTGTGAGGAAGGAGGAGGATGAGAAGGGGTAGGATATTAAGAATGATAAAACCTTCGGTAACTGGTGGTGTGTTCACTGGGTATAGAACTATTCTCTGCTTCAGACACTCATTTTTGTAGGCCTATTGCTGGCTTTTGTTCCTTTGGTCACCAGAAGCATAAGCCATCAGAGGCTGAGTTGTAGTGTGTTTGCAGGGTGTGGTATGAGCCAGGCATTCAGACTACTTACGATGGTTGTATTAGTGCTTTAGCCAGCGTAATGAGTGTCAGCTCTAACATAGGGATGTAAGAGTAGTTGGACATGATGGCTTCAGGGTTTTCTCCTGTGTATTCCATGCCTGATATTCAGCCTGCCATGCAGACTGCTTCGGTTCACGGAGTCTCGGTGGGTCAGGATGAGGAGTTCAGAAGTCTTGTGAATGAATTGGATTTTGTAATGACTTGATGCGGAGTACAGATTTTTTTGAGGTGAAGCCCAGAAAGCATTTCCATAGGTCAGTGGATTCAAATGGTACATTGTATATTTTTGCTTTAAGATGGAGGGAAATCAACATGGACAGTGCTGAAGGGAGAGCATTCCTCACTGCCCTGTGAGGGACTGCCCCCTCTTCCCTCGTTTCAGTTCCAGCGCTCACCTGGTTGCATAGTCAATACACTTGCAAACCTAGCAAAAGACAAGGAACTTTTTTCCTACTAATTCCTTTTTGTCCATTTTGATTAGTTGAGTTGTCTTGCTTTAAAGACAGATGTGTGGTAAGACTTGTTCAAATTAAGTGGTAGGAGTGTACGGTTAGGACTGTAGAGTTGGGAGAAAAGGAAAAGGCATAGTGCAAAGCTGTTCAGTCAACTTAAGCTGTAACACATAATCACACCCTTACTCTAGTCAAAGTCAGTTATGTCATATTAGCCTCTTGTGTAATAACAACACAAATAGTTTCTGGTTTCATCTGTGAAGTGATCATGAAATTAAAAAAAAACCCACAATTTTTTTGACAGCATCACAAAACTGATTCTTTTTCATGTGAATATTATATAATGGTTGGAAGATGGGAACAGTGAGTTTCCTCTAATACTTGTGATGTTGAGAGATTTGTACTATTCAACTTTAGGAAAGTAACCTAGTTAACCAAGTTAGAAGTTTATACTGTTTCAGTACCAATGAAGATTAAAGGCTTCTAAATAGGTGCTCTGAATAGTACTACAAAGCTCTGTTAACTGGAATGTTAACCTCAAATTAGAAAGCACAAATATATCATAAGACATTAAAATCTTAGTCCTGTCAATAGAGCCATTTTTTCTTCCCCTTCCCAATCCTGGGAGTTATATTTGATATAGTCAGTATTTGTTTTATAGAATTTCTGACGGGCAGGTTGTTTTCTGTCTACAGAACTGTAAAATGTTTTGGGTTTATGGTGACCGTAACACAGTTAAGCTTGTGAAATCAAACTATAACAGTCTTCTGCAGTAACTGTAAAGCAGTTTAGAAACCTTTAATGCAAGGCACGAGTGTAATTCAGAAAGAAGGAATAAATCACACTAAAGTATTTGAGAATGTAATAGTCTGTTTAAAAAAAACCCACCTTTTGCATAAGTTAGGTTGTTTAATTAAAAAAGTGGGCTTTTTTACCTGGTATAATCAGTGTGAAACAAATGTGTGGTTATATTGGGATGGGAACCTAAAGTCTATTAAACAAAAAAGTCAAATAGACATTGCACTGCTTTTCTTCTTTTAACAAAGATACTCGAGAACCAAACATTCTCTGTAATGATGCAGTTCCTCTTTGTGTGTGTATATATGTATAGTGGGTGTATATAGATAGATAAGATATCACGGTACACATGTGCAATGTGTGTATATATACATTATCTGCATATTTGTATTTATTAATTTTTAACTTCTAGGTTACTCCATTACCATGTCACTCTGCAAATCCCTACTCATGTAAAAGGTTTTGTGGGCGGCTTCTTGATTGTCAAAATCACACCTGTATGAAAGAATGTCATCACGTTACTAAATTGAACAGTAGTGCAGATGGAAAGAAGGTAGGTTTATTTCCTAGCTTTTGTATTTGTGTATTTTATACATTGTCTTCAATTTTAACTGGAAAATAAAGAATTGGCAACAGAAAGGCACAGGATCTATTCCAGGTTCCAGTGGGAGACTTGCACGTGCTCTGTTCCCATTGATGCTGTGACATGTAGCTAATCTATACTTCTTTAGACTAAAAACCTGAGATAATAATATGTATTTTGCATATGCTATACCTTTTTGGGTTAGGATGACATACGTTACTTTTTCGTCAAAACCTTATTTCTTGACAAGTCGTTAAAATCAGTCTTTGTAACTGTCGAGATCAAGTGAACTGCTGATAATCTCTGTCTACAAATGCACTTGCAATCGACTGGGGAAACTCTTTCCAGAGGAGAGCTGTAAATCTGTTGAGGAGGGTAAGAAATCTGTAGGAGAGCGCACTGGAAATGTTTCAGAATATGTGAAGACTTCTTAAAGCACTGAGTTGATACATTCCTGTTTATCAGTGTCAACTAGAAACTCATTTATGTGGTTAAGAAGCTGTAGGTTTTAGTTGCTGAAGATAATATGAAACAAAAATACGAGTAAGTACAAAGCTGAAATTTGTTCTAGTTTTGAACAGTCAAAAGCATGTAGCTTGTGGTTTGAGAGTCATGATTTGGAGGCAAACAGAATTTTAAGCTTTGAAAGCATTACTTTAGAAAAAATTGCAATATGGTCTCTCTGGGCATTTAGAAAACTGAGCCAGCATTCAGTTGGGTACAAAACATAAATGTTACATTTTAACTTAAATAGGATCGTATCCCTGTAGATTCCAGTCCTAGAAGTGGTGTTGTCATCTAAGAACTGTATATATTGCAGTTACTATATTGTTTCTATTGGTGTTTGTGAAACTGTTGTCTGAGAGTTGAGCTCTTAGAGCAACTTGTGGAACAGTAACCTGCAGTAATGGTGACATCAGTAAATACCAACAGTGACAGTTTTGACATCTCCATTTATGACTATCAGAGGCTGTCTGCCTACTGCTTCAGTTAAACCAATTAAAATGTGAGTGTGTAAGGATTATTCCTAGCTCCATTTTGAATGAGGCAACACATTTTCAGAAAACAGGAGTCTATGTACATGTGAAGTATGGGTAAATTTCATTTTCCAATTTTGTTTGAATTTTTATGAACTCAAGTTGGCTTTGACCTTTAGAGCTTTTGTTCTGTTGTTTTGGTAGACAAAATTGCAGGTGTAGTCAGAAAAGTCCTGATTAAATTCTTGATTTTGTCTGAGTAGCGATTTTCTGTCTGGAATTTAAGTTTGTTCTGCATGTTGTGCTAGAAAATGTTGTAGAAAGGTCAGCTGTTTGCTTTTACCTGCTGTTAAATTTTATATCACAGTTTTCTAAATGCTTTCAGTTGCTCTTGTCTTTTAGATGTGAATTCTTGAGGTTAGGTTTTGTAAACAATCATTGTACAAAGGTCCTTTTAAACCTTCAGCAAAAATTGTCAATTGTAGAAGCAGAAGAAAAGGGGATTGGAAGAATATCAGGGGAAACTGTATTAAAACCTGAAATTCTTATGTCCTTATTTTGAGTAGCATAAGGTGAAATGCTGGGATGGAATTAGTTATTTTGGGAAGGCATTGTGTAGCTTTGTTATTGGATAATTGGCTTTACTCTGACTGACTTCTGTGAAACTGAGCATTTGAATGTGATAGCAAGCCTTAAAATACTGTGCTGTGTAGGTTTAGTTGATAAACCATGTCAATCTGTCTGTGCGTATTTGCAGACTGGGATTCTGGATGAGTTATGGTAAGAATATGAGTAGAAATGGAGTTTAATTTACTGTGCTGATGTCCATCATGTTGTACTGATTGTCAGTTGTGTCACCTGCAATGAGAATGACACTACAGTTGTTGTAGACTTTGTGTAGTATGTGGAGCAGAAGCAATGCCTTAGCAGCTCCCAGCATATACCTAAGCTAATACTTTTTGGAAGTTTATATGAAATATTGTACATGTATGGAAATGGAATGACTTAAAGTTTGCTTCTTAAAAAGAAGCAAACAAACCTCCTTGTCCCTGTATTACAGAGTAGTATGTCATGACTAAAGTTTTATGATAACATGGTGGGTAGGAAAAATTAGTTCTGAATATGAAATCACTTCTTTTTCTAACAGTTTTCCATAGAGAATTAACTGGCTTAATGGCAGTTTTCCAAAACACTAATATTAAAAGGTCCTTTTATGCCCAGGAAGCAAAAAGAACTCTGTCTCTTTGACCGACAAAGACTGGCATTTCTGCTTTTCTTGTAAAGGCATATATAATTATTTTTGCTTGAGGGATATCTTACTGAACAGCTGGATTTCCTTAGCAAAACCACCACAACTCTTTCTTCTCTATAAAAGCTTGTTAATGGTATCTAACAAACAATTGTTTGGCACTTTCTTTAATACTTTGGTTTTATTTTGTTAGGCAGGTCCAGAATGTTTGCAGTGTGAAGAGGAGTGTACCAAGCCCCGTCCATCTGGCTGTCCTCACCGATGTGTTTTGCCCTGTCATCCTGGGGATTGCCCATCATGTCTCCAGATGCTTAAAATAAAGTGTCACTGCAAACTATCAATACTGTATATTGAATGCTTGTAAGTGTCAGACCTGAACCCAACTTTTCATTTGAATGTTACTAACTGGAAACCATTTGAAATGTCGGGATGGGAGCTATTCTTATGGCAAGTTATAAAGTGTCTCTTGAAGGTTATAATTTTTAATATAATGGGGGTTTTCTGGTTAAGTTTTTTCATTGGTTTTGTTCGATATTACTGCTAAAATCATAAATGCATGGAATCTCATGAGCAGAACTGGATTTATAATACATTAATATTTTAAATTATGCAAATACAGTAATCTACATAATGTTTGATCTATATGTGTAATCTACATAATGTTTGATCTGTATGTGGTTCTTCTGCAGTATGTAAAGAAGCTTTTTATAACAAGAATCAGAATTAATGTCGTTAGTGTAAAAGGTCTTTACAATTAATGTCATTCAAACTCTAGCTGTTTGAATTGGAAAACTTCTTAGTAACCATTTGTACTTCTGTATAGTCATCTGTGTGTGTGTGAATAGAGGGCAAGCTAGGCTTTACTAAATGTAAGGTGGGACTTGTGGATTTATGCATTATCCTTTGCATATTGCTCTGAAAACATTAATTACACCCATGTGTGTTTTTTGCACATTTTCTTTAAAGCACCTCAAATTGTCTAAATTTGTATTAGTCCCACAGGATGTGGACCAATGAGCCCACTTTTCTTTACAGTGAGATACATTTAAAATATGCCCTACTTCTATTGACTTTTGCTGGTTTTAATTTGGAATTTATCACAAATACATCTTTTCTTTTACAGAAAACTGACGTGTGCTGATGTAAAAGAAAAGGAGCTTCTTATTTCCTGCAAAAATCAGTGTCCAAAAGAGGTAAGCCATATTAACAAAGAAATACTGGATTGGATGGATGTGTGGAGTTTTGCAGGTTTTACTTCTTTGCAAGGTTTTTGATACAGTATCATAGGCCAAGCAAGCTACAGCTTAGTCTACTTGAATATGCTAAATGACAGATGCGAAGCGCTAGTGAACTGTACTCTGAGGACAGTTATTAATGTCTTGCTGTCAAATTAGGAGGTTATATTGAAGGATCAGAGATTTGTCTTCAAGGCATTAATGGCTTAAATGTTTAAGCATGCAGATGGGGTTGAATGTGGAAGAGTATGTCCTCTAACGTGGTTAAAATCTGGTCTTGAATTTATATCTCCAAAATAATGGGATACTGTTTGATTAGGAAGAATACTGAGAATTGTGGTTGTGATTGTTCTCATCTAAGTGCAGGTCTAGTAATCCCTGTCTGTGCAACCATTTGGGGTGGGGAAGTATGTTATACTTAAGTGAGATGAGTTAATAATGTCCTGCTGTGTTAATAAAATACATGTTAAATAGTGTGAAATAGAAGACAAGCAAGTTAATCTTTCTACTGTATCTGGGTATATGTAAAGCGTTGCTGTAAAGAAGAGAATAATAATACCACTGCATGATGCTTAGACTATGAGCCATTGTATGTAGGCATCAGTAAGGAAGATTCACGTTAAATACCACTTCTGAGTAGTGAAGCATGTGGAGCAGGGGAAGAACTGGTTGGAGCTTTTTTCATAAGAAAAGATGCAAATTTTCCTCAGAGATGTTTAGACACATTTCAGGATTTGTCTTGTAGCAGTATTATCCACAACTGACATGAGGGGTGGGCAGAATGACTTCTTCCTTGGTCCCTCCCAGTGCTGCTGTTAGGTGCTGCTTGTGTACTTTTGGAAATCCATGCATTACTTATTATTGTATATTTGTTCTTTAGTTGTCATTAGCTGCTGTGAGAGTAACAGTCCTTTCTTCACTACACTGTAGGGTTAGACAATCTATGAAGTGGAAAAACAGGAATAGTCAGTAATATTTTGGAAAGTGTTTCCACTGCTAAACTTGCCAGAATTTCTGAGAAATTCTCCTTCCCTGCAATAAGCACTTGTACTGAAGAAAGTATTTTATCTCATAATCACTTACTATGTAGTTGTTCTGGTTTGGCCTTTCCCTGTGTAGTTGAGTTTCTTTGTCTTACGTAGTATTTAGCTGGCACTCGTAAATAATTTGATTCAATCAATTCTCCTTCCCTGATTCCACTCTGTTCACTTAGGCTGGTTTACCTATGATGTCCTCTAGATTCCTGTTGTCTTACCTCGTCTCTTGTAGTTCTGAATTCTGCCTCAACCTAATTGACATAGGTTCAGAATTTTTCTTTTGTTTCATTTTTTCCAGTGTCAGAAGTATCAAAATTGAATCCTTGACATTGTTACAAAACTTATTTTTATTTTGAGTAAATGCAAAAATTCATAGGATTCCTGCTTGTTTCCCAACAGTCTCTGTTCCTCTGTTTTTCAGACAAGACTGTGTTAACCCCAACAGGAAAGTTGTGCTCTGTGCTGTGCCTAGTTGTATCTTCTGGTTTTTGCCCTTGTAGATGCCTTTCTGATATCTTTTTTTTCTGTAAATGAATGTGCCTTTCACAATTTTCTCATCTGGATGTCTGAAAGCACTCTTCCTGGCGGGGGAACACTTTTGGATATTATTTCATTGTCCATTTACCTCTTAATTTTGTCCTTTCATTTTCCTCTGTGTTACTTTGGTTGTATTTGCTACAAGACTTCCTCCTCTTTATTTTCAAGAGTGCTTATAATCTTTTAACATGAACTATGTGTTCCTGTACTTCAGATTCTCTTCAAAGATTTCTCTCTTCCCCTCCCTTCATCTCATCTTTGATTAACTGTTGTGATTTTTCTGGACAGATTCCCAAGACTCAGTCTGGGATTTAAAATCTAGCTAGTAGTGGTCCTGAATTCCAGCTTGCAGTTCAAAATTGTCCTGTTTCACAGATGATGGGTTTTTAAACTTAATTCAGTGGGATGTGAAAGCAAGCTGAGGATGATGGAGTCCACTTTAGTTGTATAAAGCTTCTATTTAACTCTAAAATTTTTGTTCCTATAGCTGCCTTGAAAAATAAGTTTTTACACAGCTTCTGCTATCCAGAGAATCTTTTTAGTGTGGGCGATGATGTAAGAATAGCATGGTTTTCCATTCCGGTGATTCTAGCTCTTACTGGCTTTCATGAAACATACAGCTGTTAGTACAGTCCTGGTTCAGCTAGTGCCTGTTGTGTTACAGTTCATCTTCCCTTCCTCAGATCCTATTCTGGTAACATTGTATGTACTGTATGGGTTTTGGGTTTTGTTGTTTTGTTTTCTAAAAAAAATTGTTCATGTTTCTCTAAATATTGAGCAATGCTAGGGATATTTTTTCTGTTCCATAAGACTACAATATTTGTCTGCAACTTTGGGAAAATTGGCTAGCTGTATCACAATACAAATTATACTGATAGTTCTCTTTTAAAGGAATCGCTGATAAACGCAATTTGAAGGAGCTGACTTAACAGACATCACCCTGCCACTGCCACTGCCCCCACCCCTCCTCACCAAATACAGATCAAACCCATTGAGGTGTCCTCATGACAATAACTTCAAAAAAAACTTGGCCAAAAGAGAAGGTGGATAAGACTGCCGAATTTAGAACATTTGAAGTTTACAAATCAAATATGTCTGCCCAAAACTAAATTGGAAGTGTTTTGTGTGTAGTCCTGGCAACCTCAAGTAAATTTCAAATTAGTGTTTTACGAGAATTTTCTTATTTTATGTCAGAAGCTGACCTTGGGTCATTAGCAGAACTCGGTAAAGATGCTTTTGGCTAAAAATCAGTGTGCACTGTTCCTCCACCAAGCCTAGCATAGTGCAGCTTAGGTTCAATAGAATACAGTATTTTGAGATGTTTTGCTTTTTGGTTAATGGAAATTGTGGTAGACAGTATGCTACTGTATTTGAATTACAGGTAGCATGGTACATCTGGGGAATATGAAAATCAATTACATTGTCTGGTGCCTTGAAAAAATCAACACGAACTGGAAAGTCTTGAAAGGTTTCATGCCTTTGGTTTTGCTATGGCAGTATAAAACTACAAAAATTACTTCTGGTATTATTCAATACAGCTCACATTTCCTTTCTGCTTTAGGGAGAAGCAAAGTCTTTGCTATTGACACAGCTGTTAGATTAGCTGCTTCAATTAAAAAGCTCTCTTTTGTTGGGTAGCAATAACGAAATATCCTGTTGAAGGAAATTTAACTTTTTTTTAATCAGGGGTGATTAAATTCTTATGATCGCGTTTGCAGATGTTTTGGGACAATTCTTACTTACATAGACATTTTAACAGTCTATCAGTTTTCACCACATATGTATTCATATCATATTTGTGGATCTGGGTTTAATACTTTATTCTGTGTAATTAGTATTTTTTGACAAAATAACCATGCTTTTTACTTTTACTGTGCACTGTGCTATTCTCTTGCTGTGAAATATGGGACTCCGTTGTGACAAACCTATTTTAACATAGTGCAGTAAAGACAATGTCATAAATTTTAAGAGTATGTGTATATTTTTTTTAATAAATGAAATTAATTAAGCATTCTGGAAATAGAATTTAATTCTGTAAACACACCTTGAAAATGTATGTGGGTTGCAAAAATTTAATTTTAAAAGTAAATGTACGTCTTTGGTCCATAGTGAGAGGATTTTTCTCAATGTCTGGCTTAAGCAGTGGAGGTTTTCATGAGATCTCTGGAAGCCGGGCCATCCTTTAAACTGAAGTGTTAGCCCCTTTGTTTGGAAATGATAAACTTATCTTTTGTACTTAGCTTTTGGAGTGGCTGCTCAAAAGTGCTGTTTTCTTTATTATCAGGTGTGTATTAACAGGTTGTATTTCTGAACTTCCAGTGGAGACCAGTTAAGCCTCCATGAACGTTGATGGGTTTTATCATCATCAGAGATAATGTGAAGATTTAGATACATTGCCTAGGGGAAAATACTTGTAGGATTTTATTTTGTTTTCAGAGCTGTGGGTTAAATCCCTTTCTTTTAAAGGCCTTGCCATGCCAAACATAAAGGCCAAAATGAACAGGCTTTAGTCCATGAGCTTTTGACAAGAGATCTTGTATGGTAAAAAAAGATCTAAAGGGGCACATGCTTTCTGTTTTAGCGCCAAGTGGCTCAGCATGGACACTTAAAAACAAGCAAAAAGAAATAATAATCCTTTCCCGCTGCATTATTTATCCAGCAAAACAGCAGTAGGATTGCTTTTGCTTTCTGAGATGATGGGGAAATGTTGTTTTCCATTTCACTGCTTTTCTTGATTTTTTTTTTTTTTTTTATGTTGGTTTTGCACTGGAAGGAGTAAAAAGAAAGTTACACTGCCAGCTTCATTCTTGTCCGCATCCCTGAGGATGTGAACTGTGTAGCTCTATGCAGAGAACTAAATGTGTAATTTTGGGTTTCAGTATTGGATTAAACCTGATTCTGTGCTTTGCAAATTTTGCTCTAATGATAAGTAATGTAAGAATTTTATTGCAGTAGCACCTGGAGGTTGAGGTGAGGGCTCCTGTCTTGAATTTGCAGCTCTGATATGTCAGTTACAAGACTGGGCTTTGACACTTAATGGAAATGTGCCTAATTAGTATGGAAGACTAAGCTGGAAGTAGTAGTTCTAGCAGTGGATTCTTCTGGCCAGCATGAGATAATTTGCTGATGAGGCTAAATTGCGTTATTGTGTGTGATGCTTTTGGGCAGAGAGCCAGGAGAAGAGCCCTCTTACTGCATAGAGGTTGTGCAGTAGCAAATTGGTTTTGCAAAGATTGTGGTCGCTAGTGAGCAGACTCAGCCATGAGAACTCGTGTTCTGGCTGGTAGTCTGATCTCAGCGTACAAGGCTTAAAGACAAGTTTCTCCCCTCACCTTTTCAAAATGAGGCAAAATGTGAGATTTACTGATGATCAGTTGTGTCTGAACAAACCTATATTGCCCCCCCACCCCCCGATAAAGTGAATAGATTAGATCTGCTGTATAAGGCTTTGGCAGAACAAAGGAGACAATGGCACTTAGTGAATATCTATTTCAGATACAGAAGAGTGTCAATACAAGGATAAAAGCAGGCTAAAGGAAACAACTGCTTGTATTTTATTGTTTTTTAAAAAGCTACCTGACCCCCCCCCCAAAAAAAAAAAAAAAACAAAAACCCAACAAAACAAAACCAAACTGACAACAAAACTAAATGAAAAGTTGGAGCAAGAGATGTTAACAAGGAGGTTTTCCCAAGGACTGGATTGACACCTGACCTTGCATTGTTTTCACTAGTGACCTTGGCACTAAAAAACATTGGAATTTTCTGATGAAGATGTGTGGAGTGTTGTCAGCACATAACAATTGAGGAAGTGCATCTGCAGAACACGTGTATTTGAGGCATGTTATTAGATACAAAAAAAAAAGTAAGAGCATGCATGTCATGGCTAATAATAAGCTCCCAGGAAACAGCAGGAATTCTTATTGTCACACATGATTAGCTGGAGAGAAATGCAAATAAGAACTGAAGATGTATTGGGGAAGATATTCTATTAAGAATAAAGTGCAATTAAGGCATTGTATGAAGTCCTTCCTGCTGAGATGTCATTTGGAGCATTACATGCAGTTCTGACTACTGTAATCAAGAGTCATTGATTTAAGCTGGTTGAAATTCGATGAAGGGTATACTATGGGAATAAACAGCCTTTTATGAAAGGACAGTAGAGAAATATTTCAATATGAGGATAAGAACTAAGGGGGTTAGACTGGCTAGGACAAATGGATGGAATGTAAAAAGAAAAGCTCATGCACTTTGTAATGAGCTCCTGCAACAATCTCCTTAGTGAAGTGGTAGAATGGGGGACTATTTTTGTGGTAAGGCATTGTCCCATCTTAGAGGAATCATAGGAGGTGCCTGCCTTTAGGTGGACTGGACTTCAGGACTAAACGTCGTGACTCTAGAGGTTTCTTCTAGTCCTTCTAGGGTCAAATGTGCTGAAATGGTGACTATGTTTCATGATACTAGCTCACAGACATTGAGCCAGTTCCAATGGACTTCTGAGAATCCCAATCTGCTAATCAACAAGAAGTGTATACACCTGAGCCTTATAATTATCTTATATAATATTCTCACTCTTGTGGATGATGTAGTATGTATAGATTTTAAATTTTTAACGTATCTTAAAATTGTTTATCTTAGAGCATTTTCCAAGTTGTGTTAATCCCTTGATGAGAGCAAAGAGGTGAAATTTGGCTTTTAATAAAGAACACTATCCAGTGCTACTTTAAATAGTTTGGGAATTTAAAGCTACCTCTACAAATAAATTGATTAGATGTCTTAGTTGAGATTCCACCTTTGGTTATGTATTTGTGTATATTGTTTGGGTTATGTAATTGAAAAAAATTGTTGTTGTGGAGATATCTTATGGGCATGTGTATGAGTAAAGGATATTTTCAGCCAAGTTCTTAGCAGTAAGCGAAAAAATGTTGGTTTCTTGTAATTTTTTTATCTAATATAATGCTGGGAGCACAGATACATTCCTATCAGTCAGCGTATTTAAATTAGTATCTCAATTCAAGTCTTTTTCTTTCTCAGATGGCAGAAATGGGATAATCTGCCAAATGCAGACATTTAGGTTTTTGTGAAATTGTTTTGGAGGTTATAAGAATAGTGGTGACCTGTATTTGACTTTTGCATAGTTCAGGAGATTCTTGCAAAAATTTCTTTTGTGATATTTTTGCTTCTGATTTTTGCCTTTTTTTTTTTTTTTTTTTTTTTGGCCGACTCTGATCTTTCAGTTTCTTTTTACCTTCTTTACTTATATTCCCGCAACATACAGATAGCTAGGGTAATTGCTGTATAAATTACTGTGTGGATGACTGTTCTTGAAATACTTAAAAGGAGAAGTTGGTTCTTAATCAAGCTATGTCAATAAAAGATAAATCATTCTGCAGGAAACTAAATATGGTAAATAACAAGCAAATCTTTGCAAAAAAAATAATCAACTATTTCAAAAAGTGGAAAAATTGGTAGGCTGAAATGAGTTTTCTGTTAAGCTGCTATGTCTGAAATAAAACCAGTTCATACATTCTTTGTAATCTTACAATCTTTTATTCGTGTAGGAGTTTTGTTTATGTGTTTTGTTCTTTATAGTTGCCCTGCGGTCACCGGTGTAAAGAGATTTGCCATTCAGGTAGCTGTCCTCTGAACTGCAGCCAGAAGGTTAAACTCCGATGTCTCTGTAAAAGACTGAAAAAGGTAAATTTCTAAGTTACAATTTTGAGAACACTGTGTTTTCTTTGCGCGTTCCTAGGCTTCTATGGACGGATTATCTCTGATGTGGATTAGAATAGGTCCAATTACTCTAGCAGAGCTATAACAGTTCACATCAGTTGAAGATCTGGGCTGCAATATCAAAAGACCCACTGGAGAATATAAAATCCCGTTAGTTCTAAAATATGTTAGCTGCTTGACTTACCAATAGCTTTATCTTCCAGCACACTTCAATTTTTGTAGCTCCATTGGGAGAATAATCAGATGAGCTGGGGTGATTTGAGAAGAAAAATCAGTTTTTCTGATGATATTGGGAAAGTTTATAATTGCATAAGTTGGAACAAGCACAGATGTTGTGAATCCCTAACTGGAATAATTGATTACAGTTCTCTGCAAACCTAAAAGCGAGTACAGGCATCAGCATCCTTACCTTCTAACAAAGATAAAGGACAAAGTAATGTAAGAAGCTTATTACAACTGAAGTATTATGAGAGGAAGAACAGCAATTGATGTTAAGTCTTGGCAAGTAATAATGACTTAATGAAAAAAATCATTATTTGGCTTAATTAAAGGTGCTTAAAGTATTTTTCTGGACCCAGTTAACTTCTGAGCCTTCCAATCAGGCTGCAGTTCCCAGAGTTCTCAGCTTCTCCAAGAAATGTCTTGCAGGTGGGGTGTTCAGCAGGAGAAAGGATGACATGTACAAAACAAGTGCTTCAAACTGAAGTCTGCTTACAGATAACCACATTTATGTATTTATTTATTTCTCTTCAATATTAAGGGGAGGAGGGGAAGAAGTGTGAGAATTTTTCCCCCCCCATGACCAGACCTTGCCCTGTCATCTCAGCCACTTAAGAGAATGTACATGAAGTTACTGAGACTCTGAATGCTAGCTCAAAGGTTATCTTACTTTTTCTTAGGCAGAAAGTGAAAAAAGAGAAGAGAGGAGAATTTCAGCTGGGCTACTTGGTTTATTCTTGCTTTCAGTTTAGCTTATCAGAAAGAAGAAAAAGAGAAAAGGACAAGTTATTACGTAATTACAGGTTCAAATAACATTTAATCGTTAGCTTTGCTTTCTGGGTAACCAATTTTTACTAAATAAGAACGTTTTATAATTATTTTTATAAAGAAATAGACATAACTAATATAGGGAAGGGATTATAAAAGACTCAAATTATACTTAACAGGAAATACAGTGCAGCAAGATACAAGATGGCCAAGTTTCACTGGAATGTGATGCGTTATGCAAGGAAATGAAACGGAAAGCATCTGAGGTAATGTATCCGTTGTAGCTATAATTTCTTCTCAGTGCTTCAAGAAAAGTAGGAAAAAATGAACACAGAATTATTTTTCAAGGCAATACCAGGAAAAAATGCAACAACATAAACAGGTGTACTGTTTAATAGCAGCTACTTTTTCAGACTTGGATTTGGCTTAGTGGGGAGAATTACAGTGTTTGTAGACAATATTAATTAACGTGGTGAAATGCTATGTTAAAACAATATTCTGTTATTCTCTTTTTTTGTTAGAACTTTCTTTCTTCTTCCACTGAAAACAAGTGATCAGTGATGCTGATGATTAGTGCTGTAGGATTTGGGCAAGGCCACTTCACGGGGCATTTACATCTGCTTTTTCCAGTGAAAGTCTGGTAGCCATTGGATGCTCAACTTGTCCAGCACAAGGAGTGTAATGCTGTCACACTGTTAGATACACATACAGTTGCCCTGTACCAGAAGAATGGAGAGTTTGCAGCAGTTACAGTATACTTTTTAGCCTGCTCTAAATGTGAATTCTCTCTAGTTCTGCTGTTTTATGAAGTAAAGAAATTGCTGCATGCTGTCCCCCCGAGACAGAATATCAACCGCACTCTTATAAGCCTTTTACTAAAACATAAACGAAAAGAATTGGTGTATAATTTGCTTAGGCTTTTTTAGTTAAGTATTAGATGTGGTAAATGTACAAACCAAAAAATCAGTAGGTAAAGCCGACTTCTGTCAGCTTCTGCTCAGTTTTTCAGGATTGGTTGGCAAGTTCTAACAAGTACCACATAGACCAAATCCTGCAACTTTGCAAGCAGGTGGTCAAATGCTAAGACTCTTGGGATATGCCTTTAGAAAATCCCAACCGTAACAAACAGTTCCAGTAAGAGTGTGAAGTTAAGTTCATAGCGCATGGAGTGCAGTAAAGCAAGGTGAATTCATGAGAGACTGCATGAACTGGGACACAACAGCATGTCTCAGTGTGGAGCAGCGCGGTGTCAGCAGATACTAGTTCCTGTTTCTCACCACTGACTTTGTAATCCACAGGAAGGAGTGGCCTAAGGTAATGAGTAAATGACTACAAGTTTCTACTATAAGCAATGCCACAGATGTACTGTGTGGCATAACCTAGCTATGTGTACCTTCCTCACAGAAGAGCATGGATTTGTTTGGGGTTTTTTATATGAAGTTACAAAGTTCTGTTTAAATTCTTTTCGGGCACCTTTTTGTATCCTGTGTTGACTTGTTAATGACGTACTAGAATGATCTCCTATTATATGCACGTTATTAGAGAATTGCAGAATGCTTTGGGTCGGAAGGGACCTTAAAGATCATGTAGTTCCAACCCCCCTGCCATGGGCAGGGACACCTTCCACTAGACCAGGCTGCTCAGAGCCCCATCCAGCCTGGCCTTGAACACTGCCAGGGATGGGGCACCCACAGCTGCTCTGGGCAACCGGTTCCAGTGTCTCACCACCCGCACAGTAAAGAATTTATTCCTAATATCTAATTGAAATCTGTCTTCTTTTAGCCATTGACAGTAATTTCAATTACTGTTTAATGTGTCAAGACTGGAAGAAGCCTATAAAAAACTGCAGACATTTACAAGGACAATTTAGTTTGCACAGTTGCAAAACCATCAATTTCCAAAAACAGTGTGTTAACTCTTAATAAAACTCTTGATGTTGAGCACCTGATGAGTATGCACTTCTGAGGAACTGAATGAATCTTTTACTGTACATGTTATTAAAGAAATAGTTCTAGAAATTTTTCCCATACTGTGATGGTTAAGCTTCCCTCTACCTATGTATATTATATGTATGTATCTTATACAAATATGACTACACCAGTGTAAAAAGAATCTCTTCTGCTTTTTTCCACATTTGTGGGTCACTTTTTCTTTCAGAACTGAAGTTCAGCCGTTAGATGGCAGTGAAATACCAGGAGGCTGGTTGTGTGTGTTTTTCCACACCAGACTTCCAATATCAGATGTGTGTGGCTGAAAAGGTCTTACACACTTTTCTAAAGAGAGACTCTGCCATTGTGTCATTGAGAATTAATTAATTAATGAAATTCTCAGTAATGCTTTTATCTGATACATGGTTTAGCAATTTTAAAAATTGATCTGAAAACCTGCAAATAGGACTGTTCTATTCACCCTGTCCTCGGTGCACCCTGTTTGAGCTAGTGTTTGAGCTACTAGCGTGGGCTACTGTGCTTTATCCTTAGTCATCAAAAGCTCTTGAATAGCAAATTGTTTGGAACATGTTCCACCTGCGCAAACCATGTTCAGTAATTGTCACTGTTAGTATGCAAATCATCCAGTTAGTACTACCAAGACTGTTTTTCATTTAAAGTTAGAGATTTTTACATTGAACTTTTCTAAGGTCTGATGATTCAGTGGCTGCAATGCTAATGGTCCAAGAGATGTATACAAGAAAGCAGACACACATACTTCCCCAGTGTGCTCTGCTCTTCCTGTTACTGCTATTAACATAGTGATCTCTGGCTATGGGAATTTTAGAGATTGAGCTAGTGTCTTGGTGTTTAATGGTCTTTGGATTTATCTCCTGTTAGCATGCCTAATTGTTTTTCAGTCAACATAAACTTTTGGCATCTATAAATGTCCTGTAGTACTGAATTTCTAGATTTAGCCAAATGCTCCCACACAGTATTCCTGCTGTTATTAACCAGCCTCCTGGTAATTTCATTTTTGCCTTTGTTTTTGTATTATGAAAAAATTATTGATGTTTTGTCCCTATTTGATATCTTCACGGTCTTTAGGATTTTGTGCCCTGGTAGTCACCTAATGAATCCTAATGATGCATCTCTTTAGATGGAAGCCACTCCATCCTATTGTCTTTTGTACATGTTCAGGCTTTACATTCTCTTGTTACTGCAGGACCAAAACTGAATGTAGGAGCAAAGATTCAAGTGTCATGTGTTCACATACTGGCATTCCTGTCTCTGCCATTCTTTTCTTGATAATTTCTACCATTTAATTTGCTTTCTTGAACACTACAAAACATTAATATAGAATTATTAATTGTAACTTGTGTGACTTCTTTTCATATGACTTTCTGATGGTGGAGCTTTTTTAATTACATTTGGTTTGCATTACACCAAGAGCTTTAAAGCAGTTTGGTTATGCATTATCCAATGTATGCTGTATTCTGTACAAATGTAGAGGTTTCCTTTTGCTGTAGTAGTCGGGAATATTTAAAGTGCTCAGAATGAAACGTGTGTAAATTACATACAGGCATTACCTTTATGTGTAAAGTGTACTGAGTTTGAGGATAAAGTTGTCGGAAACTTAGAATAACTGTCTTTAGGAATTTTCCTGGTGGTTTGTGAACAAACTATTCTTTTTAGGTTTTATATTTCTGGTTGAGCTTGCCAAGTTGAAGTCAGAAGTTCGATTTATAACCTTGTAGCATCCATTATACGTTCCATTGCAGCTATTTCTGAGGATATTTTGTCATCTCAATAAAACTAAGAGCTCACTTGATGGAGGCTTTGTTCACTTTAGCTGAGAACCGTTCTATAGGAGTAATTATGACTCTATAAGAAAACAGGTTTAGCTGCTGTTCACAACAGTTACTTATCACTTTGTATGTCTGTACAGATAAAAGAGGCAGAAGCCAAAGCTGCTATTGAAGAAGAGAAACGAAGACAACAGGTATCAGCCTTTCTTCCTCACCTGCTTCCTCCCCACCTTGTTCTTGTTAGTAGATCATTTAATTTACATGGAACTAATGCACAGTCATTCCTGTCTGCTGTTACCTTGCTCTAAGATGTATGCTGTGAATGTTTTATGATGGTTAAAAGCCCACATTTTCCTAAACAATTTTCATAATTTTATGCAAAACAATAATTAACCAGTTTATACACAATCATAGTAATGTAAGATTAGTGTGGTTTATTTTTTAAATGCTGAGTACTCTTATTTTAATTGAACACTTTGTAATGTGTAAACCCCACATAATTGCTGAATGGCCTCCTTAGAGATTTAAATATTGGGCCAAGCTTGGAAGAACATGTATTTCCTGTAATTGCTCTTGTTGGTGAGCGTATGTTTTCGGCATTGTAATCCAAGAAGCTTCTGTGCCAGCTGCCTGGAGACACTAATACTAATCATATTTCAGGCAATAACTGTAAGCTTGGTTGGTGGTAATGGCTAGGGCAGGTTTTTCATCTGGGGGCTACAGCCTTAGTGCACTCCTTCCAACCAGTTCATGTATGTATATGCCTGCGCCTGAGCGTTGGATGCCAAATCATATTCTGAGTCTATCATGTGCTTTCCGACTCTCCTTTTACTCCATTATCACAACAGTTATGTATTGGGTTGTGCTTGTGTCTTCACCTGCATGTCACGCTGTTTTTATCGAAGAGCACTGGCTCTGCTTGGGAGACACAGGAGGCTTACTCCACAGACCCAGTCCTCTTTTACCATTTTCCCAGTCTCAATAGGATAGACAATTTCTCTATGGGTCACAACTTCTGTTATGCATGCTTTGATTAATTGCCTAGAGACTTCTTGTAAAGCACTACATCTGTGAATCAATGCCCTAGCAAGGCCTGCTTTTGTTTTTCAAAGGGGAGTGCTGTCAGCTCATTGTGCAGGAGAAGCATGCAGTTATGTACCTGTTGTCCAGGGGACGAGGCACTGTTTTGTGAACATCTTCATTGTGTATTGTTACATTCGTGCCTCAGCTGTGTACAGTACTGATCACATATTCCCTCGTACAACTCATAGACAGCTCATCTAATTATTGTTCTCTTAAGTTGACCTTGGAAATGTTAGTTCTGGGACGTAGGTCAGGAAGTGTTGCTTGCATAGAGATGTCTGAACCATTTTGTTAGGTGGAGGTAATCTGTAACTGATAACTACAAGCTAAGTATTGAAGTGCAGTAATGGATATTTACACCTGTAAAGAACACGCTTACAATTCTAGCACTAGAAATTCAAAGTTGCTGGTGTTTGTATTGCACCAGTAGTGTGTTCATGCATTCCAGAAGGCATCCCAGTTACTAATGGTTGCTGCCTCAAAATCACTTAATAGTCCCGTTTGTAAAGTCTTGGTAATGAGGTTGTTCTGAAACTCTAGCGGATTCACTCCACCAGCACAGTGTGCAACATTAATTTTAGCTTGATTCTTCAGCAGTGATTTCTCTCTGCAGTCATGCCACCGTTGCTTTCTACTTCTACATTCGCTGAAGTCTCACAGTCCAGCCAGTACCCTGGTGCAATATATGGCAACTGCTTCTGTGTACGTGTTTTGTGATGGATGCAGCTTCTGTTCAGGGATAGAAAACTTCATCTATACATAACCAAGCCTACCAAAAGGTTAATTAAGAGTGGGCACTTACATAGCACAATAGCAAACAGTAGGACAACAGTAACTAATAAACAGGCTTTAGATTTTGCACACAAGCACTAACCTCAGCTACTGCAGCCTTTTATGTAAAATTGATTCCCTTCTGGTTTGATCTCATAATCTGCCATCTGGTGGTGCAGTTTGGAGGACATCACTATTGTAGGGTGTCAGGTCACATTAAGAGTATATATTTGTTGAGTATACTCCCTTCTGACAAAAGTTTGCATCTTGGACTGCCTTCCTGATCTCATTAGTGCTTTTTATATAGACAGCTCATCTGTTCAGCTTCTTGAGACCTGTTTTGATTAATACTTCATTAAATATGTTATATACAAATTAGTTCTCTGGCAAGCCTGTGCATTTGTATTTTGGTATTTGCTATATCTGGTAGCAGCTTCTGCTAATATCATTTGCAGATGGGATTACTTGTTTCTTAGTGGAAGGGAAATGGCTTGGTTAGGCTTCTTGTCGTGGTCCTAGCAGCCAAACTTCCTCTCTGCTTCTAACTCAGAGGCACCCTGTGAGCCCAGGGTTTTCCCAATTGCCAGAGGTGGAAAAAAGATCAGTGCTTTGATTATTTAATGATTCGGACCAAGCTCTCTTTCTATCCCACTCTGGTGTAAAAGATTTGGTTACATTTTTTAGCTAATTGGTAATAATCAAGAGTTTAAGTACTGAACGTTGAGGTCTCAAATTTGAGTTGTAGTTTGAGAGTTGTATGAAAGATTTCATTTCCTTTTTTTCTTAGAAAGAATTTTTTTTTGAACAGCTCTTTAGAAGTTACAAAAGTCAAGCGTGCCTGCCACTCCCCTGTAAAATACAAGACCTGCAATTTCAGGATACACACTTTGTGTCTGTATAGCCCCTGCTACTTGTGTTCATTTAGCTACATTTTCCCATGGAGCTGCTGCTACTTTTGCTGCAGGGAAAGTATAGAGAATAACACATGAAGGAGCAAAATCCAGTACCTGAGCAACAGTTAACTCATCATCATCTGGCATCAAATTATTTTGAGTATGCAGTTTAAATAAATGCATTTTGGTTTACTTTTCATTTGCGTATACACAAATAAGTTAAGTTCTACTCTAATTGGAAAGCTTGAGCTTGTTTAGCTTGAAAAATTAAGGTAGTTTGAAAACTGGGCACAACCAGTACTTTATTGTTCAGAAATCATTGAGGTGACACTTTGGGAATGATGACAGTTACATAAAATCCGTAGGTAGCTTTTCAAGGATAGTGATGGCTTCTTTCTCATTCTGTGCCCACGAACCTTTTTTCATTCTGTGTTTTGGTTTTTTTATGATGTATTTATTTTTAGCTGGGGTTTTATAAAGATCACTGGGAAAGCAATTCAGTATCTGTTACATAATTGTTGGAGCCCTGTATTTTAATTCAGATTACTGCAATTCATGAAGCACTCTGCTTTCAAAACTTAGAGATCACAAGTATATAATAACCCTACATTTTCTTTAAGTGTCTGTGTAAAAGGAAATACTGCCATGTTATCTATAAAACCTTGAAGAGAACTCTGTACTTGCCTCCAGATTTTGGATTTTGAAAAAACGTTTCATTAAAATACTTTGCTTTTCTAAAGGAGGATTAGGTAGTTGAAAGTAATCTTGTTTCAAATAGCTGGCTGTGGAACTTTATCTGAACTTTTCTCCCATATTGTCAGAGAAGTGCCAACAATTTCTGCCTTTATTAAGTACAAAGGAATAGACATCAAAACGGGTCCCTTTCTCCCGTGAACAGTGGTATCTGGCACAAGAAGGGAAGTGAGATCCACTTTGTGAAACTGACAAATGTTTGCTTGTCAGTGGAGGAAAACCAGACATCAGGCAATTTTCAGTTCCAAAGGAAAATTATATTTACTGGACTACTCTGCCCATTTCCCAAAACAGTCTTATTATTGTTTCTTTAATGCACCTACCTTATTGTCTTAGTCCCTCTCTTCCTGGCAGCACTGCAGTAGTAGTCATGTAGATTTATTTCCTCTCATGGCCAGGCTTCGTCTCTGTTCACTCTCCACTTTTCCGCTGCTTCAGCTCAATCTTGTGCCTGTTGCAGAGGCAGTCCCAGCTTGCTGTGCTCTGCTGCTCCCATCTCTCCACTCTCTTTCATTTCACCTAGTCTTTCTGCTCCCTAGCTCCTTGTCCCATGCTGTCTCTGGTAGCTGACATCTCTACCCAAAAATCCAGATAATCGTTGGACTTTGGTTTTAGTCTATCTCAAATCTTCTTTAAAGCATCTTTTCTGATTTTCCAGTCAATTAGATGGCCTCTTGTTGGAACCTCATCCCAGTCTCACACTCTTTGTTCCAAGCTGCCGAATTCCAGTTTTATTTCAGCTTTGTACCCTAAAATAAGTTTTGTCTGTACCTTGATAACCTTTTAAAAGGATGTGGAGGGGGATGAGGAACAGGGATCAGAGGATCCTGCTGTTCATTCCAGGCATCGCCCTGAAACTGGTGTTCTGGATGGGAGCTTGGCATTCTTATTTTTCCAGTCGCTTTTCTTCATATTTGGGATTAAGGGCGTGTGCTTTCTTTTGAAGGATGCTATATACCTACTGTGGTCTATGTATGAGTGACTAAGTATTAAGTTACAACACTTAACAAATGGAAATTTTTTGTGCATATCTATGATGATAGCTATTAATCTAAAATTTAGCTGAGTGTGCAAAATATAAAGAATTGGGGGAAAGACGATAGATTATGGCTTTGTTTATTTTTAGCAGAGAGCACATCCTTATTACGGGGGAAGAGGTCTTTGAAGATTTCAGTGTATGCTCTTATATACATTATTGTAATAGTTTAAATACAAGTGCTTTTCTTTAATAGGAAAAATAATTATTTTTAACATAATGGCAATAAAAATCTCATTTTGGCTTAACGTATTCAGGCTGAGTTAAAAATCTAATGTTGGTTGTGTTACTGGCAATGTTTTTTATAGGAAACTAAACAATGGTTTAATAGTTGGAAGCAGTGCTTTGTAACCATGGGATATAGCGCTACCACCTCATCTGCAAGAGATGCATAACTTCCGCTGGCTGCCACTTATTTTTATAAAATGGGTTTGGGGAATGTTATTTAAAATCTGCAAGTTTTCTTGGTTTTTAATTCTGACATAAATGTCAAGTGCGTCTGGTTTTCTTCATCTAGGCTGAACTGGAAGCTTTTGAAAACAGATTAAAAGGGCGAAGAAAGAATAAAAAAAGAAAGGATGAAGTAGAAGTTGAACAATCGTCATGGCAAAAATACAAGAACCTCATTATGCTGCCAGTGTTCGGAGTTGCTGTTGTGATGGTTGCATGGCTTATGGTCTACAACGACTGAAACAACTCAATATTTAATATACCTCAGCTGGGTTTTAGGTAGCTATTATTCCTAGAATGTTAGTCTGTGTGTAACAAAACTCAATATGCATAGATTATATAGGTATACTGTTTGTCAAGAAAAATGGAGAGGAGGGAAGAGATGTCACCTTTTGTGTTATTATATCACAAAACTAATTTCAGACACTGAAAGTAATAGTAGATTTTAGTCTATGCTGAAGTGCTGATATAGTTCGTCTGACTGAGATCCGTTAACATCTCTTCTATTAATATGTTGTGTTGCTTTTCCTTGTCTCCATTTCATAATATTAAAAATAGCTTAGTATAAATACTTTATTGACTGTTTCCTGTAAAATCAATTTAGTGGTTTATTGAAGATTAGTATTCTTATGCTAGTCTTTATATTGTATTACACAATTTCTGTGCTTAATGTCAGTTTTAATTACAACAGCTAACGGGGAACTTCAAATCACTTAGATTTGAGTATTCTGGGGCCTCATGTCAGAACTTTGTTCAGAAAAAGGAAATGTGAACTGTCCTTCAAGTCAACTGTATCACAAACAATAAAATGGGCCTCCTTACAGACTGGGGTTTGTTTTCTGGTTGTTCACACACAGAGACACACACACATGCACGCACTCTTATTTCCTCAAAAATCAAACCAATTGAAAACTTCACTTAGTGAGCAGATGCATATGCAGAACATAGATACAAAGTAGTTTCAGGGTGCAGGGGTGTGTTCTTATCACTGCCCCCGTTGCCAGTGGCAGAAAAGCAATTTGAAATTGAACTTAGAGCGTCACTTGACTATTTATATAGGTAAAAAATTACATTTGGATATTTGTGTAGGTGTGCAAAATCATAATTGAATAGCGTAACAACACAAGTATATGTCACTCTGAAGCCATCGGGATGGTACTTGCTAATCACGTATAAACCATCTAGCTAATTTCTTAAATGTTTAAATATTTTCTTACTGACAGTTTAGAGTACCTTGCTTCAGGACACCAGTGCTGGTTGGTAGAACTGAAAGATTCATACACCTTCCAAGGTTATGAGAGAAGCTACATTGCCTCAGCTGAGGGACTGCAAGTTAAATTCAGCAGTGGCAGAGATTAGAAAACTGAATTTTTAAATCTCTGCTGGAAATTTTATGCTGATACTCGAGCATTGTGGGTAACTGAAGAGTGCTTAGAAGATCCTGTGAAAGATGAGGTACAAAGCCAAAGAGCATTACGTTGCCCTTGTAATTCAGGTGTATAATTTCATCGCAAATCCTGCAAAAGCAGTGGGACCATTTCTGTGAATTAGTAGAGAAGGTTGCAGTTTGTTTGAAAGCTCTTATGGTTGATTTTGGCCCACTTGTAAGAGGACCCAGTATTAATCTGAGCTGATATCCAATTGTAGTTATGGTTTAGCAGCAAAAGAAAAAAAAAAAAAAACCAAAAACAAAAAAACAAAACCCCAACCAGAAAAGTTGCAAAAGGCAGTAGCTTTTAGATTACGTAAATTGACAAAATGGGGATAAAATCAGTTACTTTTCGATTTTTCACCTAAGTTTGGGGAAAAGCAAAGAGAAGTGAGGAAAACTTGACAGTATATAGCATGGGTTGCTGCTATTTGATAGTATTTTATGGGGTTTTCTTAACTTTTTAGAAATGTGTACTAATTCTTTCATGTGTCAGGACATTAGTTTATAAAGTTGTAGGCAATGACAGTTGCATCTCTGAATTCTCTTTATTTTCCAGTATAGGGAATAAACAATTTTCCATATTGTTACCTTAACTCTTTTCTGTAATACTAATGCCTGGAAGATAATTCCATCTATAAATATTGTTTCTTTAACCAAGTGAGGTGATGCTGTTCTGTGACTGCCTATGTCAGTAACTCTGCTGTCACCAAGAGAAAAAGAAGAGATTTTTGTTCAGCTGAAGTAAAATGTGGTGTATTGTCCAAAAATACAAAAAGATACTTTTATGGCTGAAATATGCAGATTGATATGAATGAGACTGTTGTGGAAACAGCTTTTATGTTACAAGACTGTAGTTCATTTTTCTAATTACTCCTAGCTTTTTCTTTAAAACAAGTACAATGGAAAGTTTATCCTCGTCTTTACAGCAAAGAGAAGAAATCTCTCCATAGAGCTATAAAAATGAACTGCATTTGAGTTATGTTTGAAGTAGTTCTTGGTGGTTTTTTCTGCATATCTTGCAGTATATGTGTGAAATATTGGAGAGGAAAAGACTTGCTTCTCATTGTTCATCTTTATTATAATAAGAAAGCACACCAGTCTTTAAAAATTCATTCCATTCATAGAAATGTGTGTGAGAGTAGGCATATTCCCTTTCTTAGAGGATTTGTATCTTTCCTGAATCTTGCATGTAAGAGACATATCTATTCTTGAAATTTTACTCAGAATAATTCTGTGTATCTTATCCAGCCATCTGAGTCATTTGCACTCTGTTGGTTGCCTGCTGAACCAGATATTTGTTTCTTGGCATAAAAAAATTGTGGGGGTTCGAACAGTCTGCAATTTAATAAATCACTGGGTTTTACTTGTTTTTTAAATTCTTTTGGCAGTTAACTTTTTGCCTTTTTTTTTTTTTTTTGTTTGAGCTGCGTGTTGCAAGCATGATGCTTTGAAGCAAAAGGTACAGGTAAAATCATCTGTTATTCAGTACAAATGAAAGACGGTAGAAAGGAAATAGTGAACTGAAGGTGGGGGAGTGTTAATAATTTAAATGGAATGCATTGTTACATAATGTAAAAGCAAATACTTTGCATGCTAGCAGTTTACTGAAAAATGCATATTGGTAAGTAAACGTTAAAAACGAATGTTATAATCTGACCTGCTTTTGAAGGGAGATTAGAGAGAGAAAAGCTTGATGATGAGGATGCTTAGCACGCAGAGTATTTAGCTATGTGTAAAATGAAAAAACCTGTGGGGGGCTTTTCCTCATTCTGAATGCATTCTGATGAGCGTTCATCTTTCCGCAGAACCAAGGCTTACAAGCTGTCAATGTATTTTGGATTGGAACCTCCTTGGACAAGTTTGTTCCCTGTAACACTAACAAAGCCATTGTGTGTGTTAATTTAATGTAACAATCAAGTCAGACAATAAACACATCAAAAACAACTTGAAAAATTGTTCTCAAGGACTGTTGTAGTAAAGCAGCAAACTTCTGGATATGACAGCTGACGTACTGCAGTGGAAGTTTTAGGCATATTTTTTGTTACCTTCTCTGGCAGTAATAGCTCTTACGGCTCCGATTGTTGCTGGGGTGACATAATCATGTTCCTTCATGTTACTGCTCTGACAAAATTGCAAGAATGGGTTGGAGAAGTAGATCAAGATGAAACAAATTGGGAAGAACTTAGATTATTTTTTTTTGCTTCATATGGGAAAATACAATTTATTTATTAGACATTTGTTATGACCTTCACTACTAGAGAAGGAAATGTTACTACGCAGATAGCACCAAAACTTGTTCATAAACAAGTTTCTTGTGCTTGATTGTGGCTTTAAAGCACTGAACTCCTGAGTTTATAATCTCAGTAGTTCTGGCTCCAAAGCATACCTGCTATATGCCAGCTTTTCTGAGGGTGATGAGTTGGGTTAGATCTTGGGCTAGAGCACAGAGACGCTTGGTCTGAGCATGTTCCTGTGCTAGGCAGTGGAAGCTTGATGAGCGTGGTAGCTGCTCCCTGGTGCGTGCATTAGCGTGGGGTGTTCTCGCGTGGGCAGTCCGTGGGCAGCCCTGTCCTGAGTTTCATTTAGTTCAGATACCCCTTTTTCTGCTTTGATTTCATCCCATTACCAGTCGTTAGCTATGGGTATTTAAGTTGCTCCCTTTTCTTGCTTCATGAATGTAAATTGTTATTTATGTCTGACCTTGTCATTCAATTAAATCAATCACTGAAGAATTATAAAATGAAGATACTGTAGTGGTCTGTATTTACTAGGAAGGGAAATGCAAGGTAAAATTAGAGAAAAAACAAATGAAGTCACATAGTTACAAAATAATGAGACATGCTTGCTTCTTTCCACTAATCGTTACATGTTAATGAATTCTTTGGACTGCATTACAAGGTTTATGTGCCATGCTGCCAGAAAACAAGCTTCTGGTATGGATGTTGTATCAATATGAGCTCTGTGATATATTAAAGTCAGTCATAAGGTAGGCTAAGTGGTGGATGTCTAGAAATAAGTCATACTCTGAGGGAACTGTGGCTTAATTCAACCAAGTAGTATTTAATCTAAATAATTGTTTCTCATGCGGCGATTTCCATGAAATCGCCAACAAAAACAGAACTGGGCTTAGGCTTTCTCTGTGTGCTGTACACTGCGGGTGAACCTTGTAGTTGTGAAACTGCTATTTGAATGGCTCCTCCACCTGAGGAAATTAGTATGAGATTAGGAGTCCAGATTGGTTTGGGGATTGGAATTCACAGTTCTACTGCTGGAGAGAAGACATTCTCCATCCAAGGCCAAGCTGGCTTTGCAGTCTGAGCCATGTACTGCACCTCTTGGATTTCAGTTCTTGGTTGTTCTTACTGTAATTTTTTGTCAGGGCTAACTAATCTGTGTAAAATACTGTAATAAGTGATGAATTATAGTTTGGTTCCTCTGTATCAGCACTACAGCATGAAATATCTGACCACTACTACAAAATACAGACCACTACAGTATCTTCATTTTATAATTCTTTAGTGATTGATTTAATTGAATGACAAGGTCAGACATAAATAAAAATTTACATTCATGAAGCAAGAAAAGGGAGCAACTTAAATACCCATAGCTAACGACTGGTAATGGGATGAAATCAAAGCAGAAGAGGGGTATCTGAACTAAATGAAACGGTTTACATTAAGCAGTTTGAAGATTTTTGCATAAATGCTCTTGCTTTGGTCTCTTTCCATGCTTTTCCTATTATTTGTGCAATTGTTTTAAAAACAAAACCAGTTTTTCTCCAGAGGGGACTTTGCTTTGTTGGGTGAAAAAAATGCAGGACTGAATTACCATGGGCGGGAGTTACATATGATAGCCCTCCAAACGCAGAGTGCTCAGTCTCTGCCCCATTGCAGTAAATCCAGAAGCCTAAATCCAGAAGTATGGAAATAAAGATAGCTGGAAGAGAAGCTGGAAAGAAGCTAGGAAGAAGTGTTTATCATAGACATACATAAAGAAAGGCTCTAGATGAGGGGTATCATCCTTACTGATATAGTCGAAAGTGGTGACCAGGGATAGAAGCCATATTCATGTTGAGGGGGTGGTTCACATTTTTCGGGTGTTTTCTGACTCGCATTTTGAATGACAGCATTTCAGAAGCACTGAACCATGCACAGTAAGAACTGGAAGCCTCTCTCTTTTACAGATACCCAGCCGTGGTGGCAGTGACAGCTCTCTGGAAGGGTACTGAGCTGCTTCTTTTGTGGTAGCGCCCGATTCTGCTTTTTGTCCCGTTGGCTATGTTATTCCTGGGTGGCGTGTGTGCTCCGTTATGTACTCAGCCCTGGGCTTCAGGCAGCCTGGACACCTTCGGATGCGGATGCAGGGAACAGGGGACAAATACATCGACATGCAAGTCTTAAAAGCCTCATGGGGGTGGGGCACTTGCTCTGCCTTTCGCAGTTTCAGGCGGCACTTGTCTCTTGGCGTCAGAGCTTTGCTTCAGGATGCTTGTAACATCACAGAGACAAACGCAGAGCTCTCAGGTCGCTGGGGTCGGTCACGGCCGGGACGGGCGGGGGGACGGATCCTTCCGCTGTCCCCCGCAGCGCTTCCCCGCACGGGAGGGATGGGGCACGACAGGGTTGCCACCGGGGGGCCGGGGCCTCCCTGCGGGGAAGGAGCTGCAGAAACCTGTCGCCGGCTCCGGGCGAGCTTCCTCCCGCCGGAGCTCCTTCCCCTCCGCTTCTGCCGTGCCGGCGGCAGCGCCCGGCGCCCTGTCAGCCCCTCTCTGGAGACCGGGAGGACGGGGCGGGGCGGGGGCGAGCCACCGTGCCACGGAGGAAAGCCTTGCGGCCCCTGTGGGCTCGAAACTTCCCATCCCGGGGGTGGAACGAAAGCCTTTGCGCGACCGCGACGTAAAATAAAGAGCATCCCGAAGGCAGGCGCGTCCTCCGGCGCCCGAGAGCCGCGGACGGACTGACCCGGCAGCCCGGCCCGGGCTCGCCATCCCCCGCCGCGAACTCCGTGCCCCGAACTGGGCGGGCCGGGAGCGCCGGAGGGTCCGTGCGCGGGGCTGTCCCCGCACCGCCCCGGCCGCCAGCGCGCACCCGGCAGCCCGCAGCCCCCCCGGCCACTCGCCCCCGGCAGAGCCCCAGCGAGCCAAGGTGAGGGGTGCGAGGGGCGAGCTCCGCGGGTTTCTGCCCCGCGCATCGCCCCTGGCTCGGGCTCGTCTTGCTACCTGAAGCGCGGCGTGACGAGACGTCCTTTATCTGGAGGCCGGGCGGGGGGGCAAAGGCTGTGCCCACCTCATCCGCCCCCCCCCGGGGATGGCTTTAGGGCGAAATGAGCAAGTGGGCTGTCTCTCAGCTTGTCCCCAAGGGGTAGAGCCTTGTGTGCAAAAGGGGTGGGGATGTGGCGGCCTTCTCGCCGAGGTTTATTATTATTGGGTGGAGGAGGGGGGAGGGGGAGTCTGCCGAGCAGACAAAATGCGGAGCCCCTCCGCCCCGCAAGTGTGTACGTGCGGGAGGCGGGCGGCCGCGGCTTGTCAGGGACCGAGATAGAGAAGGGGGGGGCGGCCGAAGTGGAGAGGGTTCAGCCGCAGCCGGAGCATGCTCTCCATGCAACAGTTCCCTGCCCTGCCCGCGGAGGAGGAGCGCTACCGGCAGGTCCGCTCCGCCAACCGGGTAAGGCGAGCCCGAGGGCGCTCCCCTCCGCGCGTGGGGCCGCCCGGGGACCGCGGGGACGGGGGCTTGCGCGGGCGGCTGGCTGCGGCGCTCGGCGACCCCCGGGCTGCGGGCGGGGGGCAGCGCGCTCAGGGGCACCGGCCGCCGGGGGTGGCGGACGGGAGGAGGGGACGCGGCCGCCGGCAGCCCCCGTGCGCTGCGCACAGCCTGCGCGGGGCGGAGCGGGCAGGGGGAGCGGGTCGCGGGCAGGGTCGGTGCCGTGTCCCCGGGAGGCCGCGGCGGAGCTGTCCCCGGGCGCTCCCGCGTCGGAACTTAGGCGGCTGTGCGTGTAGGTGAGTCGCAGTGACAACCGGTCGTCGGTAGCGTTTCACGAAGGGCTTAGCGGCGCCCTCCCCCCGGCCCTCTCCCGAAGTCAGCGAGGAAGATCACCGGGGCTGATGTGCCCGTTAGTGGCCGTGGCGCTGGAAGGGGCGGGGAGGAGTCGCGCCGAGCCCGACGGCAGCAGGTCCGGCCGGGATGTGCCCAGAGCAAAGTTTGGACCTGGGCTCTGGCCCGACGGCCGCGGCAGCCCCGCTGGGGCCGGGGTCCCGGGGAGCCGGCGCACCGTGCCCTCGCCCCCGGCGCCGTAGTGCCACCCGGACCAGCGAGCGGGGCGCCGTAGTGCCACCCGGACCAGCGAGCGGGGGCAGGGTTTACCCTCGCGTCGGATGCACCCCGAGGCCGGGTGGGGGGCCTCCTTCCCCTTCCTCCGCCCCTGCCCCAACGCCCTCCCACGGCTGTCCGGCGGGATGGTACCGCTGGCCGCCACCACCGACGGGAGGTGATCATCTCGTGGAGGGTCCCAGAGGCGGGCAGCGAATCCTTGCAGGGAGAAACAGCAGCCTGGGTGGCAGCAAGTGTCAGAGGCGATAGCGCGGGTGTTCGCAGTCTCCCAGCGCACCCCCTGGGAGGAGCGGGGCGGGGGGCGGAGGAGAATCCTTTGCCTGCCCTTATGGGAGGGGGGCTGATGCCTTAGTGCGAACCCGCAGGGTCACCCCCCCCGTCCGCCCTTCCCTCCCCTAGCCGGGGAGCAGGTGTCTCCCCGGAGCGGGTGGCGCTGTCGGCGGGGGAGGCGCGGCGGGGGCCGCAGGTGAGCAGCGGGGCCGGGCTCAGCCCGGCGGGCAGCGCTCCCGGTGGCGGTGGGAGCCCCGCGGCGAGCGAGCGGGAGCGCCCCCCGGGAGGGCCGGCTCCGGTCCCCGCCGGGGTGCTGAGCCTGATGCCGTAGCGCTTGAAGAGGGGGCGCGGGGCTCCCCGCGCTGTCGCACCGATCCGTACGCGGCCGCAATGGCGCACGCAGCAGCGGGTTTCACAAGTTTGTAAGTACAGCAGTATACTTCAGTAGTATCGTTGCTGCACTTGTCTTAAAATGCAGGATCATTGGATGCATTTCGTGGCAGAGGATTAATTAATTAACCTTTATTTTAAATTATTAGCAGCCTGGCAGAGATGGCAAAACTCTTAAGTGAAATCAAATATCTAGAGCTTTTAATGCATTCATGGGGTCCCTTGGGAAGGTTTAGCTTTCAGCAGTAAAAGATATGGGAATGGACTTTTCCATATGGCCACATAGACCGTTTCTGTGTTCCTCAAAGTCAGCAGGACTAAACTGTAATCCGCTAGCTTTGTTTTTGTAATGGATGCCCTAGTTGGACATCTATTATAAGCTTCTCAGGTACTGCGACACAGACCGCATTGCATTAGTATACCACTGAGGCAATCCAAACAACTATAAAGGAACAATACCGCGAAATATAGAACCGCTATGCTTGTGTGTCTTCATAAAAACCGGTGACATCTGAGTGTCTTGGACGTCAAGGTTCGGTAGGAAGCTGGGGGCTCCTCCAGGGGACAGGGGAATCCCAAACAATGTCCAAAGCTCCTTGAGAAAGGAAATGCTCACGACCTTTTTTCCCTCCTCCATCTGCCATTTATAGGGTACCCCAACAGCTGGGTTCTTCTGCCCATGGGGAAGCTCGGCTTTTCAACCTCACATGTAATTGTCACTCAGCACACATTTTTTAAGGAAGCCACCAGTACTCATTTTCTTGAGAAGGCTCTCGGGGCAGTGAGCCAGGCAGCATAGCTCACTCACCCAGACTAGAGGAATCTACTTGCGCCCTATTAGTATCTTATGGGACCATCAGGACAAAACATTGTTTTTCCTCAGTCTTTTGGAGCTGGGACTATAAAATACTGAAGAAAGCATTCCCTTCCTTCCCAGAAATCTTTGCTGGCACTCAACTGTGTGCTTGTGGTAGATAACTTGAGTGTGCAGTGAATCAAAAGTACAAGATGCTTTGAAACATGTCATGATTGGAGGTGTTCTATAAAATGTGCAATGCACACAGGGAAGTTTAATATATCTGTATTATTGTTTAACTGTTAATTGTGTATTAGATGATGTCTGCAGATGGAAATGAAAGCCAGGACTGTTAACAGTGCCAGTAATTATTTTAAAATGCGGGCTGACTTGAATGTAGGAGGTTTGGGGGTTTGGGGTTGTTTTTTGGGATTGTTGGTTGGGGTTTTTTTTATTTGCTAAGCTCATACACAGGTTTAGGTCTTAGCACTCCACTCCCTCAAGGAACATTACTGTCCTGCTGTTATACTAAGTCCATGTATGGCCAGATGCATAATTTCTTGTCATTACTTGCATGGCCAAGTGAGGATTGCATGCAAAGGCTGAGGTGGATAAACACCCAGACAGAAATCTCATTTACAAGGGGAACAGTCCTTCCAGGAGAAGGCAGAATATGCAAGGGAATGTTGGGATGGTTACACCCAGCAAAGAAAGCCAGCAGCTCCTGCTCATCACTACTCAACTGCTCTAACAAATTATGAACTCTGAATAAATCCTTTGCACACAAGGGGGAAGACAGTGCTTCCATCGGTGTGGCCTACTGGCTGTTGGGGCTGCGTGAGGCTCTGCCACACTGAGGTCCAGCAGATTCAGGCCACCCCAGTACATCAGGCACAATATAAGCACTACAGACACTCCCTTAAGAGATGGGAGCTGTGGCTTTGACCCCACCTGGACCAGGAGGCTGTGGATACCAGGTCATCTGCTTTCAGGCTGAACAGCAAGCTCGCTCTGTGACGCAGTTACACACAATGGCACTATTTCGTGGTGTGCCCAGGTTTTAAAAGATGGCGGCTGCCACCACATTGTGTAGGAAGAGTCAAATCCTGTCGGCGTGTTAGGTATCCTCAGCAAATACTTCCAGGCCAGATGAACGCCTTGTTTCTGAATGCCAGCCCGGGTCTGGCAGGGGTGGGTGTCAGGCCACTTGCAGCAGGGCAGTTCTAGGCCCTTCCCAGTGTGGCAGCCAGACACCTCCTGATTTTTAAATGCCTTCAGGATGAAATAGTTAAGCAGCAGGGCTTGGGGGGGGGGGGGCAGTCTGGCTGCAGTTTGAAATACTGATGTTTCTACTCTGCTCAGTTTCTTTCCCTGTCAAAATGAAACAGACCTCGTAAGTGGCAGGCTGGGTAAGCACAGCTTTCCAGCACCCAGGGAGAAATGTGGGTGATAAACTTTTGTGAAGTGACGGATTTTCACAGCAGGACAAGGAAAGCTTAAATCCTCCTTGGAAAGGTCTTCACACACAGAACCTCTGAAGACAGTGGCCGGACAGGCTCCAGCTTGACTACCCTCATTGCTTCTGTATTTTTAATCCTAGTGACCCTTCCACAGCCAATTTTCGTCCTGTGAAGGTGTGTGGTTTGGTCTGGAACTGTCCTGCGCCGCAATCTGGGTGCCAGGGCATGGAAGTCCCTCTCCACCTGCTGGGATCCGTACCTGGGGGGTTAGTGTATGTGTGAGGTGGGCCCTCGCTTCCTGAGACTATATGAGGAAAAATGGGGGGGGGGGGGGGGGGGTGGGAAGGAAGAGCGGCAGGGCCTCGCCTAGGTGGCCGCCCCCGCGACTCACGCCGCAGCCCCGTGCCCGCCGCCTGCCCGCTCTCCGCGGAGGCGAGGCGCGGGGCGGGCTCCGAGCGGGCGGCCCGGCCTGCCCCCGCCACAGCCGCGCTGCCCGGCGCCGCAGAGGGCCGGGAGGGGCAGGTTCGCCGGTGCCGTTCCCGGCCCGCAGCCCCGCGACAGAAGAACATGATGCCGGTCGCATCCCTTCCCGCTGTCCCCCGCCCCTCTATAAATAACTCTTGCGGGGCTGACCCGTCAGATTCCCTCGGCAGCGCGGATCCCCTGACCCGGGCCGCCTGCCGTGGAAAGTCTGAATGCAGAAAATACCGCAGTAAAAATAGCGCGGCCGGGTAGCCCCGCCGGCCGGTCCTAGCGCCGGGGCCCGGCGGCTCTGGGCACTCCACCGGCCCCGGCGTTGCCCCCTGCCCGCGGCCCTGGCGCCGGCTGGCGGCGCCTCACGCCCCGGCCCAGGCGCAGGCGGAGCCGGGCTGCGCCCCTCGGCGGTGCGCGGACGAGGCCCTCCCGCCCCGCCCCCCCTGCGCCCCCCCTGCGCCCCCCCTGCGCCCCCCCTGCGCCCCCCCTGCGCCCCCCCTGCGCCCCCCCTGCGGCCCGGTGCCGGCGCGCCCCCGCCGCCCAGCCGTGCGTTCCGCTCTCCTGTTTTAACCATCAGGTGGAAGCACAGCTCGTTTCTGCTGCTCAGCTGCGGAACAGGTAGCTCCCTTCCAAGCGGCGTTTTTCATTTCGGCTTGCCTTTTAAATCAGCGAACATGAAAGAAATGGGGATAATGGTTTAGTATCCTAAATATAAAAATAATAACGAGACAACAAGTGAGCAAGAGCTTGCCCTTTCAAGCAAGAGATGGGAATCTTGCTACCTCTGAAGTCTGAATTAGATGTCATTCCATGCCTACCTTGGGCAGAAGACTGCTCCCCTGAAGGGATAGTTTCTCCTCACCTGTGCTTGCAAGCCGCTGTAATTTGAAGCAGTGCTTGTAATCATCTGTGTGTGCATATGCTGCTATTTCAGGTTGTTTCACCTGCAAAATCTGAATATCTGGAGGTCAAAGCCAGCGGCAGATACCAGACAGCGTTGTCTGGTGGCTGCTGTGACTCCCGGCGCATCCATGTTGCAGTTCCTGGCTCCCAGTGCCGCTGGAGCATGGCCCGCACTGGGGGCTGGGGTGGTGGGGTGGCCTGGGCTGGTAGCCAGGCCCCTGCATGGCTGCCTGCTCACCCCTTCCATCCTGTGGCACCGGGGCAAAATGGGAAGAATAAGACTGGGAAAGCTTGTGGGTTGAGGTAAAGGCGGGGAGATCACTCACTGATCACTGTTGTGGGCAAACCAGACTCGACTGGAGGAAACGCTTTATTACTGATTAATCTATATATTTATTTACTGATTCAGGTATCATGAAACAAAAGCAAAAAAAAAGAAGCAAGCATTAAAACACTTGGGGAAAACACCTCTCCTCGCCCATTCCCAGGCTCAGCCTCACTCCAGACTCCTCTGCCCTTGTTATCCCCACATGTGGCACTCCATCCCTTCAGCGAGGCAACCAGCAGCAGAGAAGGGCATCTCTGCTGCTCCTTCCTTCTCACTCCTCCTCTGCTCTGCCGTGGATCCTGCATGGGCTGCAGTCCTTTGGGGAGTATCTGCTCTGCCACAGAGCACCTGCTTCTCCTCCTTGGTATTTGTGCTGCCGTTTCTCACTCTTTTCCCATGGGTAGAGACCCATGTGGTTTTTACCCTTTCTTAAATATGTTTTCACAGAGGTACCACCAACTCGGCTGATGGGCTCAGCAGTGTCCTTTGGTGTGGAGCCAGCTGGAACTGGCCACATCCAGCATGGGACAGCCCCTGATCTCTTCTCATGGAGGCCACCCCTGCAGTGCCCCCACTGCCAGCAAGCTTGCCACCAACACCCAGTACAGATGCCCGTGTAACCAGGGGCAGAATTATTTAGAAGCCACCTCATTACAGCCTCAGCTTGGGAAAGCATGTTTGCTCACAACTGACCGAAGTGGCAGTGTTACCTCTGTGGTTGTCTGCTTCCCTGTCCCTCTTCCCTGATCCCCAAATCAGGAAGGGATGAAATGAATCCAGTCATCCTTCAGTTCCTTTTCACCGCCTTCGTCATTAGAGTGGAACCTCTGCAGCGTCTGCTTCTTTGGGTGCCACACAGTTTATAATTCTCTATTTTTGTCAGTAGTATTGCCAGCAACAGTTAGTTTTTAGTGTGTAGCCCTGAGAAAGTGAAAAGAGGCTGAAAATCAGATACCATCAGAGCTGCTTTGGAATGGTGAAGTTTATGCTTTGATGATTCAAACCCTGCCCTCGTTTCAAAGCATGTTTCCCATAACAGTATGCTTCTGTGGGACCCCAGCCTTTGCATGCGTGTTATATTAATACATACTGCTTTTTTTTTTTTTTTTTTTTTTTTTTTTTTCCAGAGACTACACAGAAATTAAGACAGTTTAAAAAACTTTTACTGATAGAATCATCCGTGGGGGACAAATCCTGTAAACCTGTGGGAAAAAAGACTGTCAGGTTGCATCCTTGCAGGTGCTTTTCCTGGATCCTGAGGCTCACTTTTTCTTGAAAAAGCAGCATTTTCTATATTGAACATTTAAGTCATCTTCACCCAGACCTTAAGGGAAAGGAATTGAAGGTAGACATGAGTTTCCTTCTTTGGGACAGCATCAGACTACAACTATTACAACTCACGTGTTGTAGTTCAGAGAGAGTTCAAGGTCAGTGCTGAGTGGATGGTGCTCATGCTTTGGGACTGGCTGGTCAGTGATTGTCAAATCTTCTCCAGACCTGTGATACTCAGTTCTGCCATACACGGAACCTAGTCTTTTAAAAAGTAATGTGTTAGAATCTTCCACGTCTGATCTGTTTGATACCAGAGAGATTTAACGTCACAGTGATTTAACAGTAATAGTAATTGCCCAGAGCAATTGCCATTGCTCGTCACCTCAGAGAGCTTCTAGTTTCAAAATAGCCTGAACTGTCACTTGGGCGTTCCTGAAAGTTACTTGAGAGCATCTCAGACTCAGGAAGCATTTCCTAGGAAAAGAGGCTCTCTTTTTTCCCCCTTACTGCCTCTGAACGAAGCAGTAAGAAATCACGTGCTCTTTGCGTTGTTCATCTCATTAGATTTCAGAAAGCAGTTAAGGGCATTCTCTTGGAAATAAAACCACTGGTAGCACCGAGGAGATTTCCATCCCAGGTCTCTTAGACCTGAAGCTCTGCATTCATGTAATAATACAGCGTATGTCTCTATTATAGTTATGTCTGCTCTGGTCTTCCATTGTGACACAGAGATTTCTTCCATTGCTCCTGCCTTCAGTGTCAAATCTTTTTCTAGGCAGATTATTTTCTCTATGTTAAAATTATTCCAGAACCAGTGGAACCTGGAGATTATAGAAGCAGAACATACTGCAGTTGTTAGGCTGTCCCCAACTTCCTGCATTTTCTCATCTTCAGAAATAAAAGGAGATGGCTGAACCCACCTTGCTTTAACAGCCTGTGCATTTTTGCCATCACACAGCGTTGAGGGACAGATGTTGCTGAGAGAGAGCTTGTTGTTTGAAAGATGCTAGTTCTGCACACATACAAATATTGTCTGAGTGAATAATATATCTGAAAGAGTATCAGGAACTGTAGAGTAAGCAGCTATCTTTCCCCCCCCTTTGTTAATTTTTTTTTTCTCCTTGGTATTTGATTTGTAGCAACCATGTAACAAAAGAATTAAGTAGCAAATGTCTTTTTTAAGCTTGGGTTTGTCCCTGCTCAGCCATTTCAAAGGTGTAAGTTTAAATAATTTGTAGTGCATGTAGACAAGGTTGGAAAGGAATCTGAAATGATGATTGAATATAAGTTACTAACAATTCTCTTTCTCCCTATAACGTTGGAGTATGTGGAATAGTGTTGATAGTGGTCTGGAAGGCCTAAGAACCCAGATGGTTTCCGTTTACTTTTTCCTCATCACAGATAGGATTATTGTGTGACTCCTGGAGATTTCCAAAGAAAATGTGAATGGGAGGAAAGCTGACATCTGTTCTAGGGATGACAATTAAATTAAATAGTCGTAGCTATAAATACAGTGGATTTTTTCCTTCTTTTACAGAATATTTCACCAGATTGCTATTGTTTCAGTGACTTAGATGGAAGTTTTTATCCCACAAATCCTTCTGTGATCAATAAAGCTTTGATCCTATATCAGAGTCATAGTCAAATGCATACACCAATGTAAGTGCCTTGTTAACCCTCTTAATCTTGAGTTTTCTGTATCAGTTTATTGCTTCATAACTTCAACAATAATGAATGGGTTTAATCTCTAGTCAACTCTTCAGTTATTTCTGTCAAGATGTCCTGGTAGTTTCAAAAAATATCCTTCTCCTTCTCTGTTTTCTGCTACTGAAACAAAATGGTCAAAGATGGCACATTTCTGAACAATGTGGTATCCTGCTGAAACATGAATGAGTGACCTCTAAATTTTATAGGTAGTAGGTTATTGACCTGTGTAAGTCTATTTTCATCTTTGGGAAGAGGACAAATAAATATCCAGCTATGCTGAACAGATGAAGCTTTGCTTTGACTCTAAACCACGACCTTTCCTTTGATTAACATTGCTACTGCTCTTATCCTTGGTCCAAGGGTTAGTATCTTTTTATTCACAAATCAGAAAAAAGTCAGTAGTGTAAAGCTAACATTACACATTCAAATCCAAAATTTTAATGTCTTCTAGGCAGACATTTGTACTGTAAGAGTAATCTATACATTTTGGAGAAAAATGAATAAGAAATACAGGAGACACAAGGAGACAAATGCTTCTAAGAAGATTACTGCCATTTATTTCGCTTACATTTCAGTTTAGCATCCAATTCATGTCATTGAAAGCTTCTGATTTTAGATAGGTTAATTGTATAATCAGTATTGTGCATGGCACATTTATGATGCACTGGTCACCTTCAAGTTCAGAAGGCTAAGCCTACTGATCAGGCATTAATAGGAAAAAAAAAAAAAGGTATGTCCAGTTATGAGGTGTAGTTGCCTTGTGTGGAATGGGGCTTCTGGTGGGATTTCTGCACAGGTGGTGATTGATACACTGAACAGGAACCACAAAGCAGGCAGGATATCTTTTTGTCCCTTCTATTTTTCCAGGTTGGAAAACTGATCTTAGGAGAAGGTTTTCCTCCACCCCCTCAAAATGTTTTTTCAGAATCTGTTTATTTTCACAAATTAGTCCACTAAGACTTTTTTTTATGGTTTCCAATTTTGCTTTCTGGTGCTAATGGCTCTTTTGCAGGCATCCACTTATTGAATTCCCAGCAAAGCAGGAGCCTGAAGGTAGTGCTGTGTTACTCCCCTGCCTGCTGAGTTGTGATTCACAGCAATGTATAGCCAGAGACTTGCCATTGCTGCTTTACTTGCTTAGCAAACTTCAATGCAGCAAACATCTGGCTAGCCAGAAAGGCATTAGAGTGGTCTCTGGGTGTGTTTGGAAAAACAGCATGGCACTATTGAATCTTCCATGAGTAATTTTTGCAAGCCCTAGAAAATTACAGAAAACTAGTAACCCCCCAGAGCATAAATTCTGCATTAATTAAAGATTAATTTCCCCAAAACACTTTTCCGGTTCCTGCTGAAGTATGCTGAATGGATGTTCATGTTCTGGTATTGAGAAATATCAGATAATGCTAACGATAGTCTAGTTCTTGAAATCAATGTCTTCCACAGATGCTCTGGTTTTTGAAAACTCTTTTCTGTCTTCCATATGTTTACTTAATCTTGCTCAGCTTATGAGACACGGCAATATCACACATCTTTGCCACCAGCTGTTAGTAATAAAGAAGAGAGAGTTTAAAGAAGTAGTAAGTTTGCCATCAGCTGAACCATTTCTTAATCTGTAAGTTCTTGAAAATTCAACAAAGTTCCATTGCAAATATGGAAAGCATCCATTGTAGTTGCAAGTTTACATCAGTGAAATTATAAGTAATTGTAAATATGTACAATATATAAGTATGTAAACAATTAACATTTATGTTAAAGTGGAATCATTATTCAGCAGCACTTCCTTTGGAAAAGGAGGAGATTCAAACATAATGTTATTGAAAGGGTGACACTACTGTTCTCTAGTAGTGATCAATATCTTCCCCCCCCCCCCCCCCTTTTAATTCAAATTTTGAAGAGTGATCAGTACTGACCCTATATGATGGCTAAATGTTTTGTCTAGTTCTCATTTTAAATGGTGTGGAGAGCAATTATTGGTATGGCACCAGGTACGTGGAATCAATGAAAATCCTTTTTTTTTCTGCTTCCACACCTTTTGATGAGATGTTAAGCATAGATACCTGTAACAGAGAACCAAGGTCAATAGTTTGCTCCTCAGAGCTCCAAATCTCCCAGCCATAGTGCGTATGTCTGAGTGACCAACTTATTTCCACCTCCCTCAAAGCCTTCTGCAAGGGAAGAATGAACTAAGAAAGGGACGGTGCACCAAGCTAGCTCTCTTAACTAAGCATACGCTGTAAGGTAGCGACTTGTTGGACACTGGTAACACCACTGGCAGCACAGCATTATCTGTCATCCCAGATAAAAACAGATCTGGAACTTGGTGTGCTGGTGGCTCTGATAGCTGGTTTTACCTCAGCTAGAAAGTTCAAAGTGGGGGTGGGTTGTGTCTGAGGGGTCTGCAGTCATGCTGTTTGGACAGCACTGTAGGCACACTCCAAAGGAGATCTCACTTGGCAGGCAGCGGTGCAGGCTCTCCAGCACAAAGATAACTGGAACACCGTAGCTGTGTTCGGGTTTTGTCCCAGCAAACTTACCGCTGGCTCTGCCCTAAACTGAGGCTGGGTCAGCATCACAACTGCATTGTCACAGAACTGGGTGAGACGTATCTGAATGTCACCTTGTCTCTTCTGAGCTTCTCCTGTGTATCTCCACAGTTTCTCGGTTCTAAAGTTGTCTCAGTGGCTCAAAAAATGGCTGAAATTATTTTTCAGGAGTGAAGAACTCCAAATTTGTGAGATGGAAATGAAAGGAAGAGTATCACATCGACATTCATGAGTCTGAGTTGGTGACTTCTGGTGATGCCTGGTTTGGATTTTTACTACACTGTGTCTCATGCTGGATTAATAACAGCTTGAAAGGTCACTTCAACAGAAGAAGTGGCTGATGGGTCTCTAGGGTAGTCTGAAAGGCAAAAAATCATCTTACTTTATACACTGTGTCTTCTGCACACAGAAGAAACATCACTGACACAGTTATACTCTACTTACTTTAATTGGAAATGTAAGTCAGGAAAGTTAAATGTTTCAGGTTTCTGTTTCAGCCAAAAGAATCTTGTGGGACATGGCATCTAGCACCAACCAAATATTTCTTTTGGAAAGATGTGCCCAGCTTTATATGACGTTTCCCTTACTGGGCTACTGTGTGTTTCGGATTGGTATGGTGACTCAGTATGTTTATATTTCAGTGCTTAAAACAGGGGTAAATCAGAGTATTTTATTTCATAGATGGGAAAGGAGGTCATCAAAATAAACTTTGAATGAATTATGTCAGCAATTTGTAATTTGGTTCTGAGGATATGGAATTTCCAGGGAGAAGTTACAGGATTACAGTGAACTTGAACTATCAGGAGAACTAGTGTATTTCATTGTGAAAATCACAATTCATGTGATAATAACATGCTTCTTATGTTGGCTGCCTTGCTGTATGAAAAGTGGGGGTTTTTTTGCTCCCCTAAATTGCACTATTTCCTTTCAGAATAATTATGGCACTTTTGTTCTTAAATTCATGTACACTGGAATTTGAGTATTGTATTTGCAGACAAAAGCTGCTTTCGTATCAGTTTCTTATGCTGCCTTGACATTCATTCTTCAGTTGGTCCATTTCAGCTTGGCTTTCTGACTCCTGTAACACTGAAAAGGAAAGATTATGCAAAAGCTTGTTTCCAGTTACTTTTTGCCAGTTCCTGTTTTTAGCATGTGACTTTGCCTGTACATTTGGCGGATTTATCTTGCACTTTCTACTCGTTACAGTGGCTATTAAAGCATGGTGTTACCTTCTTTGGATGATACAGTAGTCAAATAGAAGCGCACTGCTGACTCCCAAATTTTCACGTGAACAGGACAGAACTGATAAAAAATGAAGAACATTTGCAGCTCCTGTTACTGACTCCCAGGTCTTTGAATATTATGAGTCTGTCAAAAGAGGCTGTAAGAATGACTGTGTTTAAAGTTATACACACATATATATATACACGCACATATATGCTGTGGTGTGTTCAAACATTGACACTCCACATGTTCAGTTTTTGCTCTGAACCATGCAAACTGGGAACCATCTTCCCTTACAGGGAAAGGAAAGCTGGAATGGCCGGTGTGACTCCATTAGTCTAGAGCTTTAAGACCCACATCATGAGAGCTGGTAAAACCACAGGAGCACTGATTCAACATTCGAAGAGGAACAATGTCAAGGATACGGAAAGAACTGCAGATAGTTTTCATAATCGAACGTATTTTCCATACATGAACTATTGCTTGGCTGGGTAGCGGATTCCTCCATGGCAGCATGAGGACTTCTACAAGGCTACGTCTTTACTGCCCTCTAATGACATCCTCCCTGCATGTCATGGCATTGTCTTTCCACTTCTTTCCAGCATAAACACGACATACTACTTTGGTGTAGGGTTTGTTCCAAGATATTTTGATGCTTCTGATCCAGCAGTTGTCTTCTGCATTTCTTTATAGAGACTCATCATGCACAGAAGATACTGAGAGTAGGCTGTTAGCCTTAATGATATTTCTTTATTGGGAGAACATCTGTTAGGTTTGTGGTGACAACAGCAGGAGATATTTTTGTAAAGTGCTTATACCATGATTCAGGCTGCTTTATAGACCAGTAACTTATAATTTTTGTGTCTAAAAAGAAAATTGAATGCTACCATAGGCTTTTCACATATAAATCTTAACATAATCTGTCATTTATGTGCTTTAATATGACAGGCATGTTATGGAAATGACACCCATGAGATCAAATTTTCCCCACATCTTGCAGAAGATAAGCTGTGAATTTTGGTCCAATGAATTTTTAGTCTTTCAGTAGTAAGATGAAACTTTTTTTTTTCTATCTTACTTTTTTCTGCCTCTGTGGTTTCAGAAAATCAGCTGTGAGCAGTCTGATCCAGCAGTCCTAGATAAGCCTAGGATTTTTTAAAAATCTGCACTGAAACTAGCTCAGAGTTACTGCATTCTGTCTTTCCTTTATTGCAGTCATTACTGAGAGAATGGCACCCAGGTAAGCACTGGTTAATGGAATTTCATTAGGGGCAGCATTTTGTAGCTGTCAGAATAATTTATCTGATGTATCCTCACTATATTCTTGTTTAATACAAAATCTGATTGTATTGAAAGCAAGTAACTTGTGGCCTTAAAAACCAAACGCTGACATTTCCTAACTACGGTGCGCATGGTATTTAATTCCTAACAGTCTTGATTCAAGTTTTCTAACAACAGTGGTAGGAAGGGAACTTGCACCAGTAATCTTCAAGTACTGAGAATATGTTTTGGTCCAGTGCTGTGCTAAATCTATTTTATGCCAAAATCTCCAGCATTTAGGATCAATTTCTTTCAGTCTGCTCTCAAGGATTCTGCATCTAAGTCTTGCCCTTTCCTTGGAGAGGGAGATAAATGTGTGTCTGTGAGGTACCTTAGTCTTACAGACTCAGAGAATGATTCAGAGTAACTATCGACTACAGAGAGAATTGAGGGAGATGGGTTTGTTGTCTTGGCCACTAACCTGGAAACTTGAGGTGAGACAAATGAATAAGCATGTAGCACCCGTGTTTCCTTCTACAGACCCATTCTTCTGTGAACATTCCATTATTTGTGCATTTAGTCTATTATTTATGCCTGTATTTCATTTTTTATCAGAGTTGTGAGGACAGAGTATGTATGAAGTTTATACAGATACCATTGGCATACTAGAGCATTTAAAACTGGTGCAAATATTCTTTGTGTATTGCAATATTTGGTGGCAAGAGGAAAATAAATAGTATGAGGGAATATTTAAAAAGTAGCTATAATGTACATATGTTTACCTATAGGACACTATTAAATTCTCATTGATGATATAAGAACGATTAGCACTATCTTTAGTTTTATTTCATATTCACAGAAATTGAAGGAAGAAGCTCACGTAGATGTTCAAGTGATGGAAAACTGGCAAAATTAAGTTTGCTGCATCACTGATGATCATTTTAAATAGGTTTAGTGTTTTTCATGAGGTCTTTTCCTGTAGAAGAAAAAAATAACAACATGCTGTTTAGTTGCCTATAAATATTTACTTTGCTATTACACAAAACTAGTAATTCATGGTGTTTAGAGAAGCATGTCTTTCACAATCTGACATTCTTTTCTTGAGCAGTCACTGAAAGCAAATTTGGATACAACAGTCCCTTTTAAAATCCGTGGTAGTAAGTTGTCAGTGCGAAGATTGAGGTTTATTGTTGCTTTCAGGAGTTGAAAAGAAAGAAAATGTTACGAGGCTGTCCTTTAGTATGAACGTTTGCCTAAAGTTCCTAGCGTCCACAGTGTCAACAGACTTTACAAAAAATTTCTCACAGAAACGAAGGAACATAAGAAGTTCACGGTTTTCGTTGGCACGCATTAAACGTTTCTCCTAGGTTAGCTCTGAGGCATCTGTGCAACAGTTGTGGTAACTCTGCTCTCAGTTATACATTTGCTCTTGGAGTGATTAAAACCTCATGTATCTCCAAAATACTCAATATCACCTCCTCCTCCTCACAAGAAGAGTCATAAAAATTGATGATGAATACAGCTTCTGTGTAGTTTCTCAATTCTTTGGGAATATAATTTTGTTGTTTATTGATAACATACATTTTTTATTCCTAAGACAAACTGTTTGTGGAGTCAGGGGTCAATATTTACCTTGTATTACACTGCGTAGAGTTGGGCACTTTTGCCTGGGGTTTGCAAAAAGCGTATCTTGATTGAGAGTCATTCCTTCAGGAAAACGAGATGGGTTTTACATTTGTTTGCCTTGAAGAAACTACGAGTCAGCTCCCCAGTGCCTTAATCACTGGGCTGTGGAGTGATGGTCCTGCTTTCTGTTATGTGGCCCAGCAGAACCATGTTCCTTTTTACAGAATACTGGTACTTCAAGAGATGGTGTGCTCTGATTCAGGAGGAGTCTGTGTTAGGTGATTGTGATGCTCTGCTGAGTTGCAGATCTAACTTTTAACTGCTTTAAGCTGAAGAGGGAATTGAACTCAACAGCACCATTTCCTGCAAGAACACTGTAACCACTGCACTGTTGGAAAGGGCAATTTTATGCCATTTATATATATGTATATATTTTCTTTTGGCTGTGCTTTCAAAAGTAGTTATGGCAGCTGTGTTTTGGGAGATCTGTATTCATAACAGAGCTGTGTTATTCCTTTGTTACCTGCGCTTGGACCTCCCGGGGGGCCTAATACAGGCTGCGTAAACCAAAGTTACAGAATTCAGGGAAGGCTGCCATGAGTAGCTGCTAAACTGCTATATTCCAGCAAAACCAGAAGCAAAATTTCAGGCAGACTTTGAAAATTTTAATATGGAAATGTAGGCAAGTGTGGACTGCAGAAAGTTACATAGTCAAGCAGGGATTTTATAAATGTCACTGTATCTTTATCTGTGCCTGGCTATTTGAGGTGTTACTTACAGGGAAGGCCAGTAATTTAGCTGAAATATCCCAAAATCTTGGATTGCAGCATTTGCAACTTCTGAATAAGCTGTTGATTAAGAAAAACACTTCTGATTAAAAACCAATTAACTCTCTCCAACATTCTTTATATTTCTCTTGTTGAGGGAGATGGTGATGATCAGATTACAGACCTTTGTCAACTCACCCAACCTGTACCTTTTCAATAGACAGAGCTACCACTCTTATTATTCTCACCCTGAGCTGGCTGTTTCACATAACCCCACCATCTTTGACTAACAACTTAACTCCTGCTTGCTGGATAAGCGCAGTAGTAGGATGGTGCTGAGACTGAACCACTGGAATAGGAAGAAGTTTATCAAGTGAGATACCACTAGCACCTCACACCATACTGGTACTTACGCATTTTCAATATTACTTGGTCTTTACTTTGAACAGTGGGAAGTAGCAAAAAAAGTCATATGGGACACTGCACTGGATGGGTCTGAAGGAGGTCAGATAACATGTGATGCTTAGCAGTATCAGAAAAGGTACATAAAACAGCACAAAAGCAGTTTTCTTAATTTCTGCTGTCAGTACAGTGTCTGCAGTGTCTAGTAACCAGGGGTATCAGAAATGAGTGATAATTCTAATGCTATCAGTAAGGGAAGTTTCCTTACAGATAGTCCTTGTGCCATGCTGGAACAAGAGACGTTGCAGAATGACGGAAAATTATGCTCTAAATCCCACTTCTGCCTATAGTTTTCTCAGTCAAGGCAGTAAAAGGGGCAGTGAGATTGCTGTGGTAGAAATCTAGTCTCTGTGCAGCAGTTCCTTAAGAAATAGTTCAGCTTCCATTTGTGCCAGTCAGTCTGGTAATGTGTTCCTCACCGAAGGGAATTTACAGCAGAGCGAGCCAAAGGGATAAGCTGCAGAGACTGGTGTTTATGAGACTAATAATATATATGTTGTAGACCTCAGTTTCTTGAGATTCTTTGGGGAGAGGCTGTCAGGGTAATGGATGCATTTACACGCTTGTGTCCTGTCATGACCAACTTCAATGTGATTGATCTTTCTGAGAAAAAGGATAAACTGTTAGTCATTCTTTGGGAAGAAATTGTCTGGTACTGATAATCTTACCATCCAATTTCACCTTATCGTAGGGAAAATTGTAATTATTTTATTCAATTTTGAATAAAGATGTCTTAACTTTACAACATCATTTTCAATCTTGCTATTAAATATTAATTTGGAATTTTGATTTTGTTTCTGTTTAAAAAGTATAATGTTTCTCCAATATATCAGATGGACTCTTAATGGAGTTATGTTTAAAAAAAAAAAAGAAATACATGTTGAGGCTTTTGAAAGGTTTGAATTTTTTGTACTTTGTGCAGCTAAATTGAATTTGGAAAATTAGTTTTCTCTATTGTTCTATATTCCATTTATGAAACAGAAAACAGTTGCAAACTGTGATAAGTTATAATTTTGTTAAGTACTTAAAAAATGAGACAGCATTATTGTGCATAAGTGGAACAGTCCTTATTGCTTCTATTGTCACTTAAAACAAAGATTATAATAGTTCCATGATGCCTTAATAAAAGAAACTTAAGAACATGGAGCTCTTGAATAATTAGGAATGGATTATTTTTAATTATAATATGAGCTGATTTTAGCCTTATTGCTTAAATTTATTGTGTAGTTAAATTTTTTCAAATCAAATGCCTATCCAACTTCTAGTTCATCAGAAATGTTTAAAAATTTCAGTGAAGCTGTAACTCTGTGGGTATTGGGTGAACTGAACTAAGTTACGGATTACATCAGGCTGTCCACCAGAAAGGAAGTTTACGTACAACTTCTCATTAAGAATCTAAAAGCCATTTATAGCATATATTTAAATCATATAGCTACTCTGTGTAATGGGGATGACTGCTGTTGAAGACTAATTGACACCAGAATGATAAAACTGGGCTCCTTTGTTTTTCAGGTCTTAGGAACAGATGAGGATAATATGGGGGATGGTTGCTCCCAGAAACTGGCTTCTGCCAAGTTCCTTCGACTTTTGCTCCTAATACTGATTCCGTGCATCTGTGCCCTGATCCTTTTGTTGGTGATCCTGCTTACCTTTGTAGGTGAGTGCTAATGGAGTAAATTGACCCTTGTTTAAGTAAGAAGACTAAAACTGAGAATGCATTCTCAAGTGCTAATGTAATTGTGGACATTAAAAATATATCTTAGCCCATCTACCTAACAAACTAATCTACCTAGTGACTTAATAATGTTTGTTGCAGAGAAACAAATATGCTATTTAGATTTATATATTTAAAATGTATTTAAGGTATTGAGGAGGAAACCTTTTCTGAATTTCTCAAAGTAGATTTTTGAGGAGCATGCTACCTTGAGCATGTAGTCATTTTCAGCAGTCATTTTACAAGTACAAAAAGATATTTATGTTAGAACTTCAGATCACTGCCAGTGGAATGGAATATTTATCCCTTTATGTCACACATTGATATGCAAATCTGACTTCTATTTTTAGGTGAGAGTTAATTTATACATAGCCATAAATCTTTCTGAACAGCCTACAAAATATTACTGTTTAACTAAGGAAAAATATGTTATTTTTTTCTAAACATGAAATATGTATTAATACAGAACTCTTATGTTTTGTGGGAAATTGTTCCAGGTACATTGGATGTCAAAATGGCTCAGTCTGTTAACTAACTGTGCCTGTTGCAGATTTAAAAGGTAATATTTTATTACCAAAAATTTTTTTAAAAATCCTTCCCTTTGATATCTTTAGAGAATATCCTAATTTGCTTATATCCTAAATTGCTTCAACTACAACATGAGAAAGACAGTAATGCTAGGTTAAAGCGTTACTTTTTCAGGAAAAAAAAAAAAGTAAAAAAGTTATCTGCTTTCAGTGTTGTGGGTTTCTGGCCTTTTTGCTTCTTTTTTTGCTAATGATAATATTTTCTAGTTGAGCTTCCTTATTAAGAACTTCAGAAGCACATCTGTAACAAGTGGGGTAATGTGTGAGGTATATAGATAGAAATCTGTTTTCCTATTTTAAACCCCCAACTTCTATACACATCATATAATCAAACAGCAAGCACAGGGAGAAACTAAAGATGTTTCAATAGCACCTTCAGCACTGTCAAAATCAAGACAACTTAAATCTGTTTTCTCAATTCAGTCTGTAAAGGATTTACAACAAGACATTGTAGGCCTGTTCTTTTCATTTAGCTTAAGTCAGGGAAGTAAAAAACCCTCAAAGCTAGTGAATGTTATGATTGACAAGTAAGTCTTGGGATGTATCTTTAAACTAAGAACAGTCTGAAGTGGATTAAGATCAAGTAAGTCTGGCAATTAGGAAATATGATGCCATTCAATTTACTTTCCTTATGTTTAGCATTCCATTTGTATCCTTCATATCCTGTGCCCTAGATTTTCATTCTTTGGTGAGAAAGCAGATAAAAAGCAGGTGTATTTACGTCAGCTCCACTCAATCTCCTTCTCTGAGGCATGTATCAACGTAACACTCATTAAAATTTATGAAGTCCACTGGGTAAATGGGACCTGTTCCGATCCTACTTATGTAGCAAAAATCAGGAGTATCTCCTCTTGAGTCAGTGTAATTACTGTAGGGTGAGGAATAAGGCTTGGTGTTATTACCCAAGTCAAAACTGGCAAAGCTCCCTTCAGGATTTTTTGAACTACCATGGTCATAATTTCATATTCTTTCTCAGTTAACAGCTTTCATTTTACATGCATTGATAGGCTAGAAACAAATATATCTGATCACTGGAATTAAATAAACAGATTATGTGGGCATCTCTAAAGTGTGTGTAATATAACGTAGTCTGTTGTGTTTACTGAGAATACACTATATCCAGAATAATAGTTCATTTCATAATTGAATTCTGTTACACTCTAATATTGGTATGATGACTGACAATGTAAGAAATGAGTTGATACTCCTGACTGGCTGACACAAATTATTAGATATAGAGGAAATTCTGTTATTTTTTTCATGAAATGGAGGAGTTAAATTCATGGATGTCGTTATAATATCTTTCGCTGGTGCTTAAAACATAGAGAGCTCCAGTATATTGTTTAGAACCTTATGAACATTTTTTTGATCTGACTTTGGTAACAAACTCATCAGAAAATTAGGCCTTTTATATTTTGCAAGTAAGTATTTTGTTTTGTGTGGTAAATTTGTAGGTAATTATTCTTTTCCTTTTGCAATATTTTTTTAATGAAATGAGGCATATACACATGAAAAAATTTCATGCACCTTAGAACTTTGCTATGCACTTCCCTTACATCTGTTTTGTTGACTGCACATCATTGCAAACTGTCACGCTGAACAAACTGAAAAGTTGGTATGGCTGGAACGCAACAGGTAAAGCAGTACAGTTATATTCTAGTAATAGAGAATATCCTACTTGAGATGTGTCACGGGGCCTATTTTCAGAATATGTCATTAATCAACCTTTCAAAAATTATTTATCATCAAAGTATTCAAGATGCAAAGCCCTTGAAAAAGTTAATTAGAACTGTGTACAAAGAAAGGACAAAGCAGATTATCAGTAGAGATACACATTGTTTTGACTAAAGATAGAAGAGACTTTGATTGTCCATAGAAGAGAACATCAAGCTGAGTTGTTTAGCTTTGATTTCTTTCAATCAAAGAGATTAATTTACATTCTGGCTCTGCATACTCTTCTGTCTCTCACCAGGACTATAGCGTGCTTGTCAACCTGTAGAAGAAAACTTTGTAATGAATGAATGTTGTTTCACCCTAAGCAGAGGCAGTACCAGTTGCTATGAAGGAAGTCTGACCTTTAGACCATGACTATAATAATTTGTTGATTGCCTGTGTTACATCAGAGGTCAGGAGGGCTTAGGAATGCTGCTTCTTTGGACTGTTGAAGACCTAACATGCAAGAACTTGACCATGAAGATCTAACTCAGCAATATAAATTTGAAGGGGGGAGAAAAGGCAAAATTACTGATTTCTTAAAATTTTATCTGACCCCTATAGCCTCCTAATAAGACTGGTCCATAATTTTTTCTGGGGATTATAGTTAGTATCGTACAGTAAATTTTTATCACTTTCCAGGAAAACAAACAGTACCTGAATCCATGGTTTGAATAGCTAGATCTTTCTTTAAAATGGAGGGAGGTTAGATCACCTTCAACTTATGTCAGCATCTGTAGTCTATGTCCCATTTTGCTTACACTGAAAAGAATCCTTAAGTCATGAATAGTACGCAAACATTACAAGGGTGAAAATTAGCATGTTTGTAAGAATGAAAAACCTCTGGCATTTTCATTCTTTTCCTTGCAGACAGGAAGTGTTCTAAACCACTTGAAACACTGTTTTTAAAAACAAGTCCTCCACAGCTGGTGAGCATTATACTAAATCAAAATTTTTTTTGATTGTACCATAATTGCTTACCATTACCAGTTATTTATCTGGGAAAACAAAATGTTTTATACTTACAGTTCCACAAAGGAAAATCAATAATATTTATTTTATAGTGATAAATGCATTCTGTGGTAGATGTCTCATTCCTCTCACTCCTTCACATCAGTATCCTCAACTCATACTTATGTGGTCTTCTACCAGCTCCTCTTAACAGCCATCCAGAACCAGTGCTTTGTCTATTGTTTTCTGTAAAATTCAGAACAAGCCTTGTGATACACATAAAGAACGGATTTTGGGCATATGATCACACTGCAGGACCACATCAAATAGGCCTGCCTTTCAGGCAAACAGCATACCCTCTTATCTATGCACAATGTTAGGCATTCATGCATTTTGCAAAGTGTTATTTTAAGAATCTGTTAGTCTGCCAACACCGGTGGGAATGAGGATTACAATTTAAGTCTCTAAGATGCACTGTTGACTATGGATATGTGAGTATTTGAGGTTTCGGTTCTCTTACCATCCTTGCATTATCAGCATGCAGTGTTTATATTTTGGCTCTGACATGTATTTTGAAATTAATTTTGGTTCTAAGTGTTATGTGATGTGTTGTATTTAGCATTTTCACCTTACTTGCCTTAAAAACAAAGTTCTCCCCAATAGTTGCATTTTTATTATCCTTGTATAAGTATGAACCAGCCTGGGCAGTTCTCAAATCATTCTGTCTGGAAAATCTGTAGCAAGATTCTGTCCACCTGAGAGATGCTGTCAATGTTTTTGCATATCACTGGTTGAACAATTATTATTACTATTGTATTATCTGTGAGACCTGTATTCTCCATTCCCTTCCCCTCCTGAGAACACAGGAGGAGCTGTGTCTCCTTCACAGAATAAACATCAGGAAAAGTACATCACAGTAAAATTGCTTTGTGGCTGTTGGATCTTCCGCTTTCTTAAGATGACATGCACGTGCCAACATTTCTGTATCAATTTGGGAGCCCAACTGTATTGGAACTTTTTGCCGCACAGAAGAAGTTAAAGCTGTAGTGCGTTATACTCTAGAGTAAAAGGATCTTTCTCTCTGAACCATTTGGAGATGCTGGTAGTTCTGCAAGTGATGTTGAGCCTTGAGGCGTATGCCATGTCCTCAAAATCTAAACTGACTAGCAGCGTGGGGATCTAAAAGTTGTAATTGTGAAAACAACATGAAACATAAACAATTCCATTGTTAATCAATGGCAGTATTTGCTGTAAGACAGGTGCTCAAATTTAGGAGTTTAACACTAACATATAAATAAACCACTTGGTCTTGGGAATTTTTCCGATGGAAGATGGTAATCATCAGGTAAACGATCTGCCAGTTCTTTAATTTGATCTTGCCAAAACAGCTACGTTACAGCAAATGTCCAGAGTGTATCCCAAAGCAGCCTGTGTTTCACCCATCTATAAGAACTAATTTAGTCTAGCAAGCCTTCTTTACTAATACACCTGGGATGTTGGGGGGGGGGGGAGCGAGGCGGGGGGGGGGGGGGGGGGGCCGGGAAAGATGTGGTGAATACAGCTCCAGGTCAGGATGTCTGCTGTGAGACATCACTGAGTTTGACGAGGAATTGTTTTTGTGATCTAGAGAATAACAATGAAAGCCTGGCAGTCCACCCAGCACATATGGGCAGAAGGTCAGAGTGACTGAGGGATGGATTCGGGTGTAGCATGATTCTATCAACATGATTCCCAAGGAGCCCATGGTGCTTTTATTCATTAGCCAATGCAAAGTGAGTGTTTAACGCAGGCACTGAGTTCAGGATTTGTTTCTGAATTGTGATAAAGCCATTATGTGTATGTTACATTTAATTTCTATAGGCTAAGAAAAGCTTTAGAAATAAAAATTTCTAGTTACATGACACATCGTGCTCAAGAGACAGGAAAAAAGAAAGACAATAGTTAAGATTTTTTTATTAGACCACAGTGTTTGACTGTAACTGGGAACTTTCAGGCAACAGCAGCTGTTAATATGAAAGATAGCTACTTTGTTCCGCTCCAGCCCTTTAGTATGAGCCTCATGTTTTTGCTGAGACTTCATTGCCTGAAAGCCAGAAGTTGATGAAAGGGAAATCTCTCCTTTCTGCACATGGCCTTAGGAGCCTGACTGTCCTACAGCTTCTTTAAAAGATGCATTCCACAAAGCCTACTTTTAGTTCCATTTTATCTGGCAACTGATCCATTATTTGCATAAGTTACCCGTTGAGTTGAAAAAAAATAAATTACAACTGACCTCCTTTTTGGCCCCTTGGCCAGCTGGTAAGCGGTTTAAGGTGATGTCTTTACTTGGCAGGAGGAGCAGGATTATGTCTGCTACTGAGCTCAAGAGATGTGAAATGGTTTGGTATGCGGTGGGACCTCCGTATTAGCAGTGATGTGCCCATTTCTTCAGAGCACAGGGCCACAAGAACAGACCCTGCAGAAGTCTCAGTGGGTATGTGCTGGCTAGTTACAGTAGTGAAACAGTGTTTTATTCCCTGTGTAACTGACTCATCCATTACACATCCTTTGGTAGGCTGCTTTGCTCTATTTCATTAGCTTTTTAAACAAACTTGGTCTTTTTGAGATTTCCTGCTGTGAACTTCTAGAAATCACCCACAGATTGTGCTGCCAGCATCTCAATTTAATAGCTTGAACAGTGTGACTATTTCTTAGATCTCATAACTGTCCATTTCAGAGCTTTAAATAAAACATTAATTTCACAATAGTGAACAGCAACTGGAAAGTGATCAGTGAAACTGTTGGCAAAGCATTGCTTTGAACCAAATGAGCCTGGTGCCAGTTCCTCATTTTTGTACCAAACACAGCAAAGGCCAGCATGCTGTATGTTTCTGTCATCTGGACATGTCCAGCTGTAGCTGGAGACACAAGTCCAAAATGGTTACAGCTATTTCTCAACTAATTAACTACCTGGCTTAAGATTTACTATCTGTAGCTCTATGATTTACTGTCTATAGGTCTGTATGAACTCACATCTAAAGAAAAGCTGGATATAGTGTGCATGTATACATGCATGAAATGCATGTTCTGTGTGAATCGTATGGCTGTTAGCAGACGTTGGTAGAGAGTAATTCAGTTCTCATTACTGAAAAGATTAAAAAATGATTGTTTTAAAGCATCACACTGTTTTCTTAGGTATCTTAAAATTTATACAGTTCCGTCAGGGTATTTGATGGTATAAAAAATCTCCAGTCAGCTTAATTTAAGATGGAAAATATACCGTAGTATTTTCAGGGGGGGAAAGGATGAGAATCAAAGCAAATGGGAGCCTAACTCAGAGAGTGGACTCTATAGCCTGGAATTAAGGCCTTGAATTTCCTACTGTGCATTGGAAAGATGAGAGGATAGGAGGAAAATATGGCAGGAGAACAAAGTTTCTCAGGAAAATGATCCAAACCCCTCACATACTAAGTGGAAACATAATTGTCATCTAGAGCTAGCCGATGGGGGATGCCGAACAGACGTCTATGCCTGCCTCTTTCAGGGTCATATGTACCAGAGCCCAGGCTCATCATATTTTGCAGGGAAAAAAGCCAACGCTGTTAAAAAGAATTTTAATGTTACTCATTGTCAGCTGAAATGATACAATTGGGAAGGCCTTTTGTGTAGAAGAGGTTCATTGTGTGGTACACCTGTCAAGAAGAGAAGGGGAGTTGTTATCACTAGGAAACTGAAAATAGAACAAAAAATGCTATAGTTGGAAAGGGGGTTTGAAGAAGCCAACAAGCATTTGGGAATCTTGGTGAAAGAAGTAAGTGACCTTATGGGTAGTGATAGATACCCATATTATTTGTTGTTCCAGAAAAAGAATGAAATAAGGCTGAGTGGCGAGAGGATAGAATCCAGTGGGTAACTTCAGTATTTTCCTTAACAGTATTTATGGTTCCACTGTATTAAACCAAAAGTTGTTTTTAAACTCCTTTCAAGAGTTTGCCTGTCTTGTATTATATTGTCTGCTATTCTGCTGAGTGATATATAAATAGCCAATCATTTTCACCTTAATTTTAAATCATTATTTATAGCTCTTTGGGACCAACATTTTCCAGGCTTTTTCTATTTCTGTGTTGAGTGGAGGAGATGAGATGAGCCTAGTGAGGAAGAGAGAGAATTTGAAAAAAAATCCCCTTAGCTATTCTTGAATTACGAAAAAAATTATGCACTTTTCCAAAGGAGGAAACAGCTCATCTTAACTTTTTGAAAACTACAGAAAAAACTATGAATTTTGAAACTAAGTAGGTCTCTAACTCAGAGAGAGTCAAAGCTTTATTTGGAGTCAAAGCATCCAAGTAAAGCTACATATGAGTGAGCACAATTTCTGAGCATGATCCGTCATGATTCCTTATATTTTAGCAAATGATATTACTACTGGATCCCTGATTGTGAAACCAGAGCATGTTCATTCCTCCTGTTTAGCTTGACCAGAGGACTCAAGTGAAAAAAAATTGCTGCTGAAATAATTTGGAGCTAGTTTTTTAGTTGCTTTTGTAAAATACACACAATAAATTCCTCCAAATCCCAGTGAATTATGAACATTTGCTGGTGGAAAAACAGAAACCTTAACGTGTATATATATAAAGTTCCCCTGGATTCTTCCAGTAGAAGTTAGACTCAGAGATTTACTCACAGTTAGTGACAATGGAGCCAAAACAGCCCATTCTGGATAAATGAGGGTATGGTAAATCACAAACGGTAACCGTTTCATTGAACCCCATTATATTTCAGGAATCTTGCAAGTTGTTCTTGCTGGTTCCAGTTGCTATAGTTAAAGGTTACTCAGTGAAGAAGCAAATGATAAGACTGCTTCTTCTCAGCTATTGTAGTTCTTTTTTCTTCTCACCTATAAAGCTTTCCAATCCAAAGTCACTTCAGACTGTAACTGAAGACTGTAACTGGTTCTTCTGGTATTGTTATTTATTTGTAGCTGTGATTAATAAAGATTTCCTCCTGCACAGTCCTTGAATTTCAGACCAGTCAACTGATTTAGTCTAGCTGCAGAGTGCATTAAGGGGTGAGAAAAGGAGTTCAGTAACGGCAGTGGGAAGGGGCTCAGGATACCTGAATGGGTACGGGCTGCATATGGTGCCTGGAGTTGGCAGAGTGGTAGGTTTGGCCAGGGAGAGACCTTGGAGTGGTGGTGGGTGAGCAATGCCTGGCTGAGAGGTGATTGTACCACTAGTCATTTTGGTAAACACAATAATCAAACTGAAAATGAACTCCAGTTGAAATGGTGGTGGGTGTCGTGTGGACTCGAGTCATCTGTACCAAGCAGCTAGTGAAGGATCAAATCATTACAAAAGCTTAGCAAAAACGATTCACACATCAGAGTGGAAAGAAAAATCTGCATGATTAGCTTTGAGTTCAAAGGGTTTGTAGAGCACAACAGGAAACGAATTCTTGTTAATGAGCTTCAGGTGTGACCATCTTTTTGGCTTGAGGGGCTGGTAGCTGGCAGTGAGGGTGAGAGAGAAAAGGAGTGGAAAGGGTAAGTTGATAACTGTCTTCTTTCCATATGAAGCTATTCTGGAGGAAGCTGTGGTTTAGGTCTTTTCTTTGGATTTTGGCTGAGGAAATGCTGTTGCATTTGTGTCCCAGTGCTCAAAGGACAAATAGTTTTTGCTGCCTTGATTTTACTTTATTGTCTTGAAACAATGTGAGAGGAGTGCTTAAATATTGTTGGTAGGAGTAGGCAACAAGAAAAACTATTAAAATTATCAATTGTTGTCAAGGTATTTAGAAACAGTTCAGAGATTTTATGTTTTGAAGGATTCCTTTTAATTGTTTATAATCAAGTCTAGCTGAGCTGTGCTTATTATGACTGTTAAACTCTTTTTTTTTTTTTTCATGACTAGCTAGTAGCAAAAATTGCTTTTGCTGTTTAACAAGTTTTGTATGTTGTGACAGAGTGGTGTTTCCCTTCTAGCATTTAATATGACTCTAATATACTTGGTTAAAAAATTTGAGTTAGTATTTTTAGTTTTTATTGTAGATAACTATGTTATGTGTCCTATATATGTTTGAGATGCCTTCTTTATTATTTGGATTACTTAAATACTTCAGTTACATTCACAGGATAAAAATAGATTCTCTTACTATTTAGTTTGAATTCCCTGATCCGTAGTATTATGCGGCTGTTTTGATTTGTTAACTATAATTACTTGCAACTGTTCAATGCATACAACTAAGCAAAGTCTGTGTTTGTCTCTAATAAATGAACAACAACAACAAAAAATATTACAGTAAGTAGCTAAAATTTTGGATACAACTATATATTTAAAATACAGTATCAGACGAATGAAAAAGTACTGGACCTATGTTTAGCAGTGGTAGTTAAATTATGAAATCCTATGTAGAGAAAACAATACCTCTTTCCTCTTTAAAAGTTAGTAAATATAAAATATACTAAAAATGTATCAGTCCCCTTGAAGCTTCAGCATTAGCTTTACCGAGATGGTGGTACTATGAAAACAAGAGATGATGCAATTTAAAAAGAGAAAAATATATTAGTATTGCCAATCTTATTAACACCATGATAGAAGAAATGCATGTTGGAGTTCCCTGAAATTACACTCTATTGTTATAAATATGTCAGAGTTCAGTGACCTACTACAAGTAAGATTAAAAGACTTCTAGTTCATGGAAGCATTTATTTCTTTCTCTTATTCATAGCTTTTCATAGTCATAGCTTTAGTTTTGATGCGCTACTGTTATTTTGTTGGTACGTTAATTTTTTCACTTGAGTTCTCTTTAACTTTGAAATGTATGTTACTTTTTTAATCTGTGCCGTTATTTTTATTATTAGCCTTCTGAAACAAATTGGTAACAGTTGTCCTTCCAAGTGATGATAATTGTGGGTTTTTTTATTCCCTTTCTTGCAGGAGTGTTAGAAAAAACATGCTTTTATTCAAACGGAAGTGAGGTCCTCACAGTTAATGGTGATATTGAAACATCTGATGATCTTTTGCCAAACATGGTTGAAAACAGTTCCAAGACTGATCCCACAATGGATCTTGGTACATGGCCCTCATCCTGGACCACCACACCTTTATCCCACATTGACCAAATGAACAAGAACTCAAATATATTTAGAGAGACTTTCCAGGAAAATTCATTTGCTCTTGCAACTCAGGCCACAGTGCTCAATCCTCAACCTACATATGATGGTGCAGAGGGCTCTGAAAACAGCACCCAGATGTTTGCCACTGCAGAAGAGGCAACTTTGTGGCCTACAGATGCATCCTTTAACAACACAGACAGGATGACCGATCGCCCAGTTATAAGTCCTACCCGTCCATCTGTGTCACAAAAAATGGATCAGAAAAAAAGTAAGTTTACGTTTTATTTGGCTCCACAATTTTGAGTCAGAAATTACAGAACATACTGTTGGTATGCTTCCCAGTGTGTTTGCGTGAGTTCTGAGGAATGTGTCCCTTTTGGTAGTTTCTTTTGCCATGCACGTTCCATGTTGCAAGCAACTGGTTTCTTATCAGAACATTTGATCGGCCTCATTGAGGAAGATGCAGTAAATTCTTTCAGGTATGAATACTTACAATACATTCTTCAATTGGTGATAATCATGCATGCTTACCAAGGCTGAAAATGAGTTATTGCAGACCATATTCAATTTGTAGATTGAATTTTCTGTTTCTTTAATCTTACATACATGGCAAGTACTTTCTTGAACTTGGGATGTAATTACAGTTACAACTTTTTCTATGTTAATGTATAAATTCTTCTCTAATTTGAAGCAGTTTCTCGCTATAGCAATAAAGTTCCAGTGAAATTTCCGAGGACTGTAATAAAAATGCCTAGAGAGAATACTAGCAATTAACTATGATTGGTTTCGGTGGTTTTTTGGTTTGACTGTGAAAGTACGTGCATGTCATTAGTGCCATGGTTATTTTATTGATTCACCAGTGGTAGTGAAAGGTTCCTTGATATTATTTTGCTAACAACTGAGAACGCTAGGGTACCATATTAAAATGAATTTGTTTCTCTTGAACTGCATGTTGTTCCTTTGCTCCTGATCCCACCAAGGCACAAAGTGAAACTTACTTGAGGTCATAGAGAGATATGAAATAGATGAAAGGAAATCGTGACCTAGAAGTGGCACACTCTATTAAATGTTTTTGTGACATTTCTATGAAATGAAAATGAAGGGATAGTATCTGACAGGGGTGATTACTTCTGTTGGATTCTGTGCTTAGTTAAGTTGTAATACCCGGTATTAGTTATCTGAGATTTTTTGCTCTGCTGTGTTTTTTTTAAGCATTCTCCCTTCAGGAATTTGTTGTCCTGTCCCATCCCATCCCTTCCCCCACTATCAAACATGCAGATAAAAGCTGGGAAACAGCTGTTACGTTTTTTTTCTTGTTCTTTCTGGAGTGAAGTAAAAGTAGGGAAAACATTTGAATAAGACTTTCTTTTTTAAAAACCTGCTACACAAGAGTTTCTTTTTGAAGGAAGTTCAGCAATAGTTTATCATCTCACACAAAAATTAGCTTTCAAAAAGAACAACTTTACTGTGAAGCAATGATTTGTCAGTATTTTCTTCTGTCTCCTAGACTGTAGTGACTCCACAGGCCATTTGTATGGTGCAGGTTTTCTGTAGTTTGTTTGCTATATGATTTTTTCTTAAACGGTTTTATCTCTTATTTTCTTCCCCTGCACCCTTAACCCAGAACAAATTTATATACATGCACACTTGTATCCTATTAATGATTAATTTATTTACCTCTTTTGGTAACTTGGTTAACTATCACTGCACCAAGGAACAGATTAGAAGCATGCTATAGATACTTCCACCTCACAGGATTTTCAATAATTACTGTAGCAAAGGACATCTTAAAGTTGTGGCCTGATGATTAACATTGAGCAAAACCGTAGGGCAATATGCTGCCTGTTTTTCTTAACCAGGTCTTCTTTGATGTGTTGTGGGGTCCAACTGTTCCTATTCTAGAAGAGGATGTGTTTGCATTGCAGTTTTAGTAACCGGGTAGATACAGCATAAGTATATTGTGTCAGGTTCTGTGTTTGTACCCATTTGCCTTATCATCACATTTGAGACACTTGAAATTGCAGGAAATATAGGTGAAACAGTGTAAAACCTTTTCCCCTTTTCTTACCATGTTGGAAGGAACGTTTTTGAGATGGACGTGATATGCATATATGTGTGTATGGGAGGTGATATCTTTCCTTCCTAGGATGCTGACACAGGGGCAGTGCTACAGTGGCTCAGGACGTCCTTAGGTTTAGATTTCCAAACTTCCAAATATTTGGGTTTGGTATTATATAGAAAGGCACTTGTAGAGTATGAAGGAACTTGGTTGTATGTGCTCTGCTCTGGGAAGTGCAGTTTGTTCTAGCAGCAGTATGACTGCATGTATATTCAGTAGGCATGACTACTTGGTATTCTACTGTGCAGTAGTTTCTTCTTTGTAAAGGACAAAAGATTTCGAAGATGAATTTGAAATACCACAGGTTTCTTTAAAAAATAAAAACAACAAAAAAGCCCAAATATCCCAAACTGAGATATTTAAAGCTAGGTTTTTCTCCCCCATCAGAAACATCAGGAGATAGTGTGTTACTAGTCAACAACCATCTCAGTCTTTGATTCCACTTTCAAGTGTTTTGCTTATCTGTATTCATGTGGATGTTTCTTAATTCTGTGTGTAGGAACATAAAAAAATGTATGTATATATTGGGAGCGTAGAACAATTTGGTCTCAGAATGCCTTCCCATGGCTGTCCGAGGCATGGAGGACAGAAAGCAGGTGATTTTGATGAGTTCACAGGGCTCCTTCACTACCTTGCTTGTCCTGGCCTTTGCAAATTAACTCCTTACACTTGTCCTTGGTCTCTGATCTCAGTTTTCCCATGAAGCTTTACTTCTTGGAGTGAACTCTAAGGTAACAGAATGTGGTCTGATGTCCACAGGAAATTCCTATGTATTCTGATGTGGAGGGAGGTGGGGGATAACTGGGAGATGAGATGTAAATAAGTTTTGCAATAGTAAGCCTGGAATAGCATTTTTGAGTAAAAAGGATTTTTTGGGACAAGTAATGCTTAATGACTACATGGGAATGGTGCTAATAGACCAAATTAAGTCTCTCTTGCTTAGTGTCTGGATCCAACTGTGACCATTAGAGCATGCCTAAAGAGTAATAAACGAGGGCTAGCATACAGAGGCACTTCAACATTATATGGTAGCAGATTCCAGTGATCTGCAGTGAGTCCTGATGAGTGTTCTCCCGTGAATTTATGTAGTCGCTTTTGAACCCATGTAAAATGGAGGTTTGAGCTTTTTAGACATATATTATAAGGAAATTAATCTCCAAATGAAGTGTGAGGCTGATGTTCCATCATCACCAATGCAGATAATCCGTTGGTACGTTTCATCTGGTTGAAATGTGGGGAGATGAATGCGTTTCTGTTGCTTTAGTAAGCATGCATAACTTGGACTTTACACTGTTTTTATGCAGGGTGTTAGAAGACAAATGATATGTCCTACAACATAGAGACTGCCAGTGCAAAACCAACCAGACAAAACTCTCTGAACCCATTTGAACTGGCATTCGTGTGCTTTAATGTTTTTCATCTGGTGTTAGAATCCCTAGCACTGGATTTGCTTTACTGTTGAACCACAGCTTTATTAAAAGATATTAGAACACATTAATAAGAGAAATGATAAACATTGTGACCATATGGTATTCACCCAAGACTTTAAAATAACACAAGTAAGACATTGCTGAGTTACTAACTGGAGAGGAATGAAATTGGGCACATGTGACATCAATTATTTTAAAAGTCCTTGAAGCAGAAGGGACGTTCTTTGGCAGAAATTCTAGTAAAGAATAGATTAGTGGGTAAATGGAAATTCATGATACAATAAGGAAGAGATGAAGATGTTTATTTTCATTTTACAAGGGGAAGCAAAGCCTCACAAGTCTATTAGAAAGTTCTTTGAAGGATTCAGTGAAAAGGCTGGTGAATACAATATACTTACTTGGCTCTTCAAAATGCTGTTAACAAGAGTCTTCACTGATAAGTCTTACAGACGCTTTTCTCACAGACTCAATGTTCATTAAAAGACAGAAGGAAGACTCCACAGTGAAGGTTACTGCTGGAGTCATACAGGGTTTTCTGATCTGGCAAAGCACTGAATAGTCAAGTAACAACATTTCTGCTAATACAGAATTATCTGTCTAGATTGAATAGTTGGGAATCACATAAAGGTCTCATAGAGAGAGTGACTGATAAAATATTTAGAAGACTTTGTGCCAATAGGCGCAAAAGAATGCTGTAGAGTAGGGAACAACCCTAACTCTATGTAATACAATGCTGGACTCTCAGCTAGCTTTGCCACCAAAAAATAAAAAATATCTGACAGTTTGCTGCAGACAACTTTCTGGCTCCATGACTGTCAAAAAGGCAGACAGGTTGTTAGGTATCATCATGAAGTCTGGAAGAACAAAACAGAAAATCTCATTACATCAGTCTATAATTTCAGAAAGATAATAGTAGAATTGGAAGAAGCAAATAACAGGTAACCAGACCAGAAGAGACATGGAATAGCTTAGATGTGAGGAGGCAGTAAATAGGAGGAAGACACTGGTTTTGTCCTGGAAAATAGCTGGCTGAGGAGTAAGTGGTTGTGGTAGATATCCATACCTTTTTGAGTGTCCTGGTGAAATAGAACAGGGAATAGTTACTCACTGGTTTTCATTATATCAGCAGGTGCCCCCACCCCCCCGTTGTTTTTGTTTGTTTGTTATCAGAGAGTAAGTTAGAGCAAAAAAAAAAAAAAAAAAGGAGACATCATGGAACTCATTGACACTGGATGATGAGAAAACTGCAAAGTATGACAATGCTTGGAGAACTTCATGAGGGGTTGGTCTGTTGGGGGCTTTTAAACATGGTAGTCCAGTGGCAACCTCTGACTTGTGAAGGCTTTTGAGATTTTAGGTTGCCAGTTGTTGTTATAGTCTTAGGAGGTTGTTCCTTGTATTTGCCCTAAATTCTTGGAGTTTTTCTTGAACATAAAATGCCAGCTCCTGCCAAAGGCCAGCTTCTGAGTTCAGTGTATCCTGTATTACCTCTCTGTTGGAAAGCAAGTGAAGCTATACATTTTTCCCGTTGAGGGATTTGAGGTTTTGTGACTTCATGTTTAAATGTTTTCTGAAGGCATGGGCCATGGTCTTAGGTTACTAGAATGGTTCATTGGAGAGTTTTATGATAGCAATAATGTTGGGAAGGGAGTCTTAGGTGAGCCAATATGTTCAGTGGTGTATATTCATGGAATTTAGAAGCATATGCAGTAGTGTTCTGTTCATCTGTCAATCAATGCTTAACAAAAAAAGAGCTATATACTAAATAGTTATTATCTTAACAAATAAAGGATGTTTTTCCAAGATAAATATCAGTACAATTTTATAGGTATTTTTTAATCTTGGAAACAAAAGTAGGCTGCAGTTAGGCAGTAAAGTGGGAGACTGACAAGGAGTTCTGAAGTGTATGTGATTAAGAGATGTTTTCACATCAAATGATTTGGGGAGACAGGAAGAAGGAGAGAGAGTGAGGGGTGACATTCTTCCTAGAAAAACATCCTGTAAACTAATAGAATATGCAGTGGGACAAGAGGTATTGGTACCTGATTTTGTTTGTTCCACTCACTGATGTCTATGCATAAGTGTATTTAATATCCCTTTTTATCTGTGCCAAGTTCCTCATAATTCTCTCCTAACAGACAGTCTAGTAACCCTCTGCCATTTCACAAAAATGTTTCAGCGGAGAACTGAAACCTAACATGAAAAGTAACATGGCCAAATGTGATCATCTGCCACACCTTCCTGTGCTTGGCATCACCCCTCCCCACCCCAGCAGGCTCCAGTGCTGTGAGGAGCTGAGAGCACAAGATGCGTTCCTCAGCAGAGCCCCAGAAGCTGTAGCAGGTCTCTGTGGTTTCTGAAATGGCTCCTGTGGCTTTTGTATGGTGCTGAGCAACATCGGCTTCAGCCTTGCTTTTCTAGTTGCTCCGCTGCCGTAAGTGGGAGGTGGCACTGGTGGTAGAAGAGGTGGTCTGCAGAGGGTTTCATCTGGGGAGCAGCCCGGCTGCACAACTCCAGGCTATACTGGGGAGTCCAGGGAGAGCACTGGGCCTCTAGACCTTTAATTAGGAAAAGAACTGAGTAAAGAGCAAGGTGGATAGAAAGAAGAGACATGTTTTTTCCAGCTGTGGGTTATTCAGAATGTACTTGACAGAGTGCTAGGAAAAGGCACACATCCCAAATAAGCATGGATTTGGTTCCTGTTCAGCTCTTTCTTGCGCTTGTGCAAGCATGCAAGAGGGTGAAAAAAACCATGAGCCCTAAATGGTTGCTTGGAAGGATGAAGTGGAAAAGTGCCTTTGAAAAAGCAAGTCAGTGTATCAGAGAACTTAAGTGTTTCAAAACGCATGCCATTTATTTTGCTTGTGTGCATCTTTTATTCTTTTCCTAAACAACAAATATTCTTATTATGCAGAGGACCCTTGGGTCTTTTCATATTTCATGCACATCTTTGAAACAAAGCAATTTATTTGCAGTCCCCTACTCAGCATAGAGGTTATCCTAATCCTCCCTATTGTCATTTAACGATGTTTAGCTTATACATGAAATAAATCTTTGTCTCGCCCAGCTTCTTACTTTGTAGTTGGTGTTCTGCCACTACTAGAATCTACAGAGAACTAGTCTGGTCCAGCTTTCCCTTTGCTAGAAAGGAGCAATATGAGAAACACTGTGGGGATACTGGAAGGGAAATGTCACATGGCACAGAAACAAGAAATTTCCTGCCTTGTTCTGCTCATATTAAAAACATATTTTTTTTTCCACTGAAGCTATCTGTCATGTGAAAAGCGGGTGGTAGTGGAAATCCTCTCAACCCCAGGTGTTTGTTCTGTCTATTAGCACCCCAGGAAAGCAGAGACCCTTGTGCCTGACCAGCCTGTCAGCGTCCCATTACAGGGACCCTTCATTGAATGGTCCCACTGGATCGGAGGGCGATTCGACTGCCTTGTTCAGCAAAACACACCAACAGCATCAGGGGGACCCCTCAGTGGGTCTCCCCACTTTATTTGAATGTGATACCCACTGCCGGCAACTGCTAGCGCCCACAAAGGACTAACACTAACAGTTTACAGAATAACACTATTATAAAATTATGACAAGTTAAGGTTGGTGATTGCTGGTGATAGGGGCTGTCTGCAGAAACAAGCTTGAAATGATACACTACCAAACTGTATACAACCAGAACCTTAACTAACTCATTCTGGCTGTCACTAATTATGTAGCATGCATGAGTCAAAGTTCTTAGCCAATAGGCATCCCTGTGGGGGGACAAGGCAGATTCAGCCCGTCGACTGATCCCAGAAGTTACGATGGGATCTTCCTCTCTCTTCTCCCCTCATCTGTCCACTTCTTATATACTTCTAGTATATTGTTCATCATACACAGGACGGGTTACAAATTTCTCACTTCTAATGCAAATAGTACGCATCCTCAGATAGCGCTGCTGAAGTTCTCTGCTAACTGCGCATGCTCCTCAAGCGGGGTTTTGCCCTCTTTTGGGGGGAGGACATTTGAGTTGGAGGTCGTGATGTCCCACTACCGCTATTATCTTTGTTCTATTTTCAACTAATTTTCTGTTGATGTCAGTGGATTGCAACACTTCATCATCCTGTTTCCTCTCGTAGCCAGAACTTTCCTCACTTGAAGGCTTCTTTCTGCGTAACTTAGGTAATGGTGTTCTTGTCACTGCCTGTTCTCGCGCTCCCCAGGGCTGACTCCCTTGATTAGAAGTCCCATCATTCATGACAACTTTAGAGTGAGTCAGCTTGACCTAGCTTTGTGAACACTGAATCAGAGTGGGTAATCCAGGAGTTTAGACAACAATTCCCCCTGCCCTGGACTTATTTCCATCCAGGACTAGTCCATTTCCGTCACATTTAGGTGGAGCTTGAGTGACTCTAGTCATACGTATGGTTGTTACTAACTGGTATCACATGCCCGGTGAGGTGTAGCGGTATCTTGGAGGCAGGTAACTTTGGGAGGGAGGTGTGCGTGTTAGTATTGCAATGAGATGATTTCAATCTGAGGGAAATCATTTCACCACAATGGTTGACTCAGCCAGGGACATCTCATGGATTCTTCACGTGACAACTGGTATGCAGCTTATCAGCTGTGTGGTGCCATCAAGTTCCTGACAGAGCATGGCTGCAGGGTCTCCACTCTGCTGGGGAACTGTGGTGATGTAGATTCTGTGCATGCCAACCATCCTGAAGGCGATAGCTGTATTTTACCCTAAAAAGCTTTTTGTTATACTACGCTTCTCTTAGGACCCAATTTTTCTCTAATTCCTCCCCTCAAGGTGAATTTCCCACAGTATCCAGTAACTGCATCCCAAGTCACACTGTAGTCTTACATCTCCTCAATCCCCACTATCTCAAGCAGTGATATAATAAATGGTCTAATGAATCTAATAAATCTATGCTCTAGGAAATCACTTCCAGCTCAATTTATGTTCGGTTCCTCATACAAGTTGGAATAGACCCAATTATACAAGGAGCAATATCAGCAGTAGACCCAGTGTAGAACTTTAGGGTTATTGCTGTCCTAAACCAAATAATTTAAAAATAGTGTTAAGCCATTATTTTCTATTGAGGAGAAAATGGTTTTGGTTTTTCAGAGTGGTATGGAAGAACACAAACAGTGGTCTCCTAAACCCCAGGCCTGGAGTTTAGCCACTCAGCTGTGGGGTTTTTTTTTTTTCATGCAAATGCAAGCATGAGTAGACTAATGTGGTAGCTGTTAGTTCTGTTGGTGCTTGAGTTCATGCTTGTGTTTTCAACAGTAGCTTCTCTTTCTTTATTTAGGCTATACCTACATTTTCTATCAAAATTAAAGAAATAAAGTGAAAAAAAGTGGCCTAAGACTTTGGCAATGTGGTCCTCATTTAAAAAAAAATGCATTTTTTTCCCCACTAGTTAAAATAATCACTAGAGCCGTTCAGGTTTTTTTGTCTAGCAGAAATTTAAAATTAAATTTGCAGTTGACATGGCAAAATTAGTGACCAGTAAGAGAAACACATGGTGAATTTTCACTAACTTCAATAGCAAGAACCAGCTGTTCATCAGTTTGCTTCTTCCACCATTGCTATTTCATATGGCTGCATGAGCATAGCTTGGCAATGAAACCGTTAAGTTGCTGACATACAAGATGAATTAACTGGAACTGAAAAAATTCTTAAGTAACTTACATATATTCTGTATATATTACTTATATAAAATACATAGAGATTTTTCATTACAACTTATAAGGAAGAAAAAGTTTACTAGCTTTTATCACCTGGTGCATTGCTACTCTCAGGTAATTGCCACAAGCTTTAAATACTGTGTGAGAATTGTAATACGTTTACCTCTAGCTAAGCTTGTGATGTCAATTCCCTTTAATAAATTTGTGGCTACTTATTTACAAACAGAATAGTTGCAATTATCATTTGTCCAAATGCAGTCTGATGAAACAATGCTTTGTATAAGATATTTAAGACCCCAAGTATCTGTTGGGATAAATACTGTAATGAGTACTATCAAGAGCTATCACACCCCCCTTTGGTATTCCACATATATTTACTCTTTGGCCTTTCAGCAGTGTAGTTTACTTTAGAGTGGGAGATACCCTCCTTGGAAATGACTACAAAATCAGGTTTGTTCTAGTCTTTAAGTAATGTGCGTGTGCTTCTGGAGTTATGGATATGCATACCTTTAGAATTTTAAGGAACAGAAGTCTTTTCAGCTTTATGTCTTTTATGCATCCATTATGTTTTTTTTAAAACTTTGTCGCTTGTTGTTTAAACACATTTTTTGTCAAAACTGAACCACGAACTGACCAAGAGGTTAAGCAAGAAGTCATACGCGTAGCCTGTCATGAAGCATTGAAAGATAGGAACCGTGAAACAAGGCATCTGAACATAATTGCCTGAATAATTACAGCCATTTTCAGACCCTTCAGCTTCTCTGAAACTATTTTAAAAATTGTGTGGTTATTTCAACAAAAAGATTATGTTAATACGTGTTTTGTTCTACATTGTGATTGATTGCTTTGTTTCCAAAGCATGTTTTACATCTGGTAGCAGTATGTGGTTTTGTGTTTGCTTAAAGTTGACCTGCTTTGGTCTGTTATGGGTTATAATAGACAGAGTGCAGCTAGGTGTGGGTATAGAGCCATCATTAATATAAAATGGTAAGATCTAAACTCTTGTCCTAAAACTGGAAGGTCAAAGTATTCATACAACAGAAAGTAATTTACAGTCACTGTCATCTTTCGCAACCAAGTGAATTTCAAGAACATAATGAGTACCATGACTTGAAAATCATTATGGGGGTGGGAATTTGAGAAAGTGATAAATAGCCCGATACAGTTAAAGATCAATTTAGCTACTAAACCACACACAAAATCTGTCTTTCTCACCTTTGTTACAACTGATAATTTAAAAAATCCTAATGATACTCTCCAATGAAATACAATAGCAGAAGTTGATACTTGAAATTAGGAAAAGCTTTTTCACTGGATGGGTAGAGCAGCAATAGAACCGGTTGCCCACAGAGGCTGTGAGATCCCTAACCTTGGGTGTTTCCGAGACTCAGTCAGACTCATGGATGACAACATGCTGGTGGCAATCTCACTTGGAGCAGCAAGTTGGCTGGAGACCTCCAGGGGACTCTTTTTCAACCAGGCTTTTTGTGGTTATAAGGTATAAAAAAATTATTTGCGCATAAGGAGTAGAACATGAGCATTTTGCATGGTTGAAAAAAATTAACATTATAGCTTGTTTAACAGTATTTGAGATAATGTTGTCCTAATTTTTATGGGGAAACTTGTTGTTTCCCTCTAACATACACAGGCAATCAAACAACGAGCTATAAGACAGACCATTGAAGGAAGCTATCTGTATTTATTAGTAGAGCTGTGTGAAAGAAATGAATGGACTTTCCATTCTGGGAAGAGCAATTAAGGTGCAAGGATTTAAAAATCTCAGTTTGCACAAGCAACTTGCAAGCATCATGTTCTTAAGGTTTAAATGCAACCTGAACTGACATACAGTTATAGAAAACTTCATCATAGTTATGTCAAGCTCTTAAATGCCTGTATATTGATGTAATCCTTCTACACATTAAAAACCAAGGTGGTTTCTGACCTCTAATTGCTGAGGCTGTGAAAATTTGTGAACATTCTTCATTGTTCACACAGCAATCAAATAGTGTAACTGCAACTCTAAATAATAACTACGTTAATGTAGATAGCTAGGCTTAACTGTGAAAAGAAGCATTCGGACTCTAGTGGCAGAAAGAGAATTAGGCCACCTCTGAATATTTTAAAAATATGGTACCTAACAGAAAATTCCAGTGATACAGACAGGAGAGTCAGTAGCAGCCCGTCAGAATAAAGAAAGGGCCCAGGAAGTTGTATATCATGTTTTTCAAAATATGCTTTGCCAAATATGCTATCAAATTCAGAAGATCTAGGCTGCAATATTTCTGGCTAATGCAAATGATCTTTTTCAGACAATGACTACCTGTGCCGTAACGAAACAAGCACATACATGCCTCTGAAAAGCATGGTTGTGGGAATTCTCCATGGGGAAAACATAATGTGTTAGACTGATCAGCCCTTAGCCAGGGCTTTAAAGATCAACATCTGGATCTTAAGCTCCACCTGCAAACTGCCAAGCAGGGGACTGCAGTTTGCAAAGCATAGGTTTCATGTACTTACAGTGTTCTGGTTGGCAAGTGTAGTGCTGTATTCTGCTCTTACCTTCTGGGCAGATTTTACAGAGAGGGTTTGCTGTGTTAATTTTGTCTGAAAGTGAGGTGGAAGTTGTTATAGTGAGATATACTTGGAAAAAAGGATTCTTACGGAACAGATTAGCAGAGTAATTTGGCTATTCTCGAAAGGTAATTAACCAGAGACAACTGGGACAGCTCAGGCACAGCCTATTTCTATGGTGACCTATTCACAGCCTGTTGAGTGTATCAACTATTTTAAGTCTTTTACAAGTACTGTGGTTTTTTGTTTTGTTTTGAACATAACAGTATTGGTGCAAAATTAAATGTCAATCGGGCTAGCGTTCATTTTCACTTATTGAAAACACATTTGTTAAAAAACAAAACAAAAACCAATCAAAAACATCTGGATGCCTGCTTGCGTCCTGTGGAGGCTACAATTTTTTTTATGTGTTGCCCCCCCCCCCCCCTTTTTTTTTTTTTAAACAAAGCCTATCAGGAGTACTAGGTCATGCACATGTTTCAAAACAACAGCAAAATCCTGTCCAAAGTAATATGCCAGAGAAAATATTCTCTAATGATAGATCTAATCCTAAAATCAATTTCATTTTGTGCCTTTTGTTTATTTAACAGTAGGTTCTTAAAAATATGTCTCCAATTTCACTGAAGAATCCTGTAATTAGGAAATGACTAATCAAAATACCAGATCTGGAATATAGGCCAGTTCACTCCTCATGGGGGGTAGGTGTTCAGCCTCAGCTTTGGCTAATGAGCTTACCTGCTCTCAGCTGTGCCTGCCCAAGGGATTGAAGAAGCAAGTATGTCCCTCAGCCAAGAAGGGCAGTGTGTGGAAGGACTTTGGTGAAAGAAGTGGGGCTCCAAAAAATGAGGTGGCTTGATGAAGAGTTCAGCCTTCTGCAATGTTCTTTGGTCAGGAGAATAACTGTGTTAGAATTTACAACTGCATTAAGCTCTGAGCAAGAAGTGTCTGATGCAGACTGGATGTGGTGTTCCACTGTACAGCAGCTGGTACAGATTGCCTTAAAAAAAATTATGATAACACTTCAACTCTGATACAAATTATGAGCTGTATTTCCCTCATGGCTAATCCCCTTTCTGTGACCTGGGAGATAATGAACAGTTTTTCTCTCTGCTGCAGGTGGTCAGTAGCCTTATCACCTCTCCCTTTGGTACCTGTGGAGCACAAGGGGGAGTTGAGAATCACTCATTCCTTTCAAATCGTATAATTCATTAGCTGAACGAAGTTAACTGCAGAGCAATTGTTTTCAGCTAGTCTTGGAGTCTGACTTCTATTTCAGATCTGCAGATGGGGTTTGTTGTTCAAAAGCTTGTTTCCCTCTTCCCCACATAAGCGCTGACAAGTCAGCTGGGTGTCACTTAGAGGTTAGCGGTGCTGAGAAGGTGCCCCCATTCCCTTTGCTCAGAGCCATACAGTGCTGTATGCTTCTTTTTATGCACTGGTGTTTGCTGCCTCCTCCATGAGCTGACTCAGCTCTAACACTGGCTAAATTGGCTCTTTGCTGGTCTGGCACCAAAGTTATTTGAAAGGAAATGGCAAGCACACATGGTCGAGAGGAAGCAATATTGTGCCATTGCATCAGTTCAATTGTCTTCTCAAATGTTTTTCTGAGACTGTCAGTTGACCTAAAAGAAGTCATGACCTTCTGTTAGAAAGCCACTGTGACAGTACCTTGCTTATATTTTGAGGCTACCATGGCTGTTACTGAAACATGGATGTGAGCCCTCAGGATGCAAGAGTTTGCCAAATGCCTACCCACATGTAAATGTAATAAAAGTAATACTCCTCCTCTTGAGATTATGTCTTTGTGTTCTATTGCAGCTTTTTTAAGGCACTCCTGTTAAGCCCTTCTGTAGGGATCAAGATATTACATTTCATGTGTAAAGTGTTTCTGATAAACCATATTTCACAAAATCTGCAGGATCTTACATGCCCGTAATCACCTAAAATAAAAGCTATAGATACTTTTTGTACAAGCTTTCTATTGCCATGGTACAACTGAACAGTTGGTCAGTTGCAAAGGAAACAAGAAGTGTCATGGAAGTCATGATTCTATCACTGATGAACTTGTTCCTATGCTAGCTGGGAATTAATCTGTTTTGGTTTTGGCAGTTCTAGAAAGGCAAAAGTTTCCTTTAGATCAAATCAGTGTGGGTGTTATGAAATCTGTGGATTATTTTTTTTTCCTCTGAAATTTGGGGTTTAAAACCCTTTAGATGACACAAAGCACAATGCTTTGAATGCCAAATTGGAATTAACCATAGGTTAGTTCATACAGAATCAAGCCTAGAAAAGTTGTGCTGAACAAGCTCATTTAGCTTGATTTTTATTTTAATTTTCAGAGGCATCAGAAACTTAGTGTATGTTACCAATGTTGGTTGTGGCATTTTTAACATTTTTAATTGATGACCAGCCCAACACAATTATTTAACAACCCAAACTTACATGCGAATGGGCAGTCTTATTTCAGCAGTTTAAAAAGGAGTTACCTGATTTTGAATAAAAGATCTTAGAAACCTAGTAGCTTTACAGACCTCTTGAACTGTTCCAGCCTTTGGGTGAGGTATATACTTTCTAAATATAAATAGGATGACCCATCGTATTCTATCTTTTTCTGTGCTGTTACACACATTAAAGCTTTGGTACACTTCAGCACAGATATGGAGGATTTACTTATGTACTGGGGGGGGAAAAATCTTCAAAACTAAGTTATCTAGCACTTTCTATTAGCTTTATGTAATTTCTGGATAACAACTACTTATAACATATTAATTATACTTAACATAGGGTCTATCATGACAGAAACCTATTATTCTCAAAGTAGATACTTAAGCTAACTGGACAATATTGTTGTGGATTGACTTTGGCTAGCTGCCATATGCCCACCCAGATGCGTTCTCACTCCCTTCCTCAGCAGGACAGAGGGAGAAAATAAGATGGAAAAACTCATGAGCTGAGGTAAAGAGAGGGAAATCACTTGCCAGTTACCATTATGATCAAAACAGACTCGACTTGGGGACACTTAATTGAATGTATTGCCAATTAAAAATAGGATGGTGAGAAAGAAAGACAAAACCTAAAACACCCCTCCACCCTGCCTTTCTTCCCAGGCTCAACTTCACTCCATTCCCATCTCCTCTACCTTCTCCCCACTGTGAGTGGCACAGGGGGTATGGGGAATTGGGGCTGTGGTCAGTCCGTAACAGTTCCTTTCTGTTGCTTCTTCCTCACACCTCTTCCCTGCCCTGGGGTCCCTCCACTTGATGCAGTCCTTCTGGAACAGCTCCTGTGTGGGTCCTCTCCATGGGCTGCAGTCCCTCAGGATAAGCCTTTTCCAGTGTGAGTCCTTGCAGACAAGACCTTGTTTCAAATTATTGAAAGAGTACTTTCTTCTTTTGTGGCATCTGAAATGTTCTAGAGCAAAAGCAGTTTGCTAAAATGAAATTTGTGAAATCTTTTGAGGAATATTCATGTTTTAGATTATAAATAACCTTATCATTTTGCTATGGTGTAAAAGGGACAATTTAGCAATATAGCTACATCTAACCATGGAATGTATGGGAGTAAGTTTGTGGATATTTGAGATTCAGTGATCTAGTGAATAAAGAGTCAAAATGGATGGGTCATGAAACATGATTAAGGTTCTAAGTAATCTCATGGCTTTAGAATATTTCCTCCATCCACAGTCGCTTCTGTGGACTTGCTCATTAGAGTAACCGATATAATCACTATGACAGCCTCACATGGGGATAATCTGTCCCTCTTACTTGATTGTGATAGAGCAACCGCTATAATTTTAGCATGTCTTTAATAGGGAGCAGATACAAATGGGAGACAGCAACAAACTGAGCACTGATCTTGTGACTTCTTTTGGCAAATAACCTGTGTTGTAGTCGTTTGGTGCCAGGTTAGAGACCATGGAATAATGTACTCCTCGGTAAGCCTCCATCTTTAAAAATGAAAGAGTGATCTTGAAACTACAGCTTTTTATGCTACATGTTAAGAAAGTGAATATAAAAGAAAGGAATGCTTTATTCGTGTAAGGGGACCTTGGGTTTAGTTGTAAGACAATGGAAAATGTCGCCTGGTGTTCATCAGTGAAGAAACCTTTGGGCTATTTGGTGAATAGCTGGGGTGGGACTGTAAAAGTAAACCATCACAGTGACATAATCCCCCAGTACATTGTTTTAGCAGGAAAAAACCAACTGCTGTAGCTGCCTTAGGGATATTATGAAATTGCGATATGGCATGAGAAATAACAGCTGGGGAGAAAGGAGGTGTGTGTGTGATAACCCATAAAGATGTGGCCTCTATTATGAAAATGCTTGAGAGCTTCTCCTCTAAGAAAGCATTTATTAACTGTGGTTGTATTATTTGGTCCTGTTATTTACATACTTGGGTTGATATACATCAGGATGGAAGCACTGAATGCATTGATTACGTAGGAGCTGTTAAAAATTCTAAAACCTGAAACTTAAGAAGTGAATGCTTTTGAACTGTTTCTTCTAAAATAACCTTCTTATTGACTGCAACTTTTTTTTTTTTTTTCATGGAATTTCACTTAAAATTACTCCTATCCAGATATCCTGAAATACTTACTTAATGCAGTTGCAGAAGTGAATTGTGTCTGGTTTCCTGACGGAAGTTTTGAGTTACTCAGAGGCAGGTGACATGTATTATGTACATGATGTTCCTTTTTAGGCATCAGTTTGAGTGGAAGTTTGAAATATTGTTTTGATTTTGTGCAAATGTACCTCAATAGTTACAAAAGGAATATGTGCAATTGAAGACAATCCTAGTAGGAACCATAGAGGTATAAATAGCGACCAGCTGTTCATCATTCATTGTGTTACTTTAATTTCTTTCATGCTACTTTGCTTGTCATTAAGAATTTGGAACATGCTTCTATTACAAATGTAATTTACAAGCTTTTTATTTTTCCAGTATTATGCTGACAATGTGTTTTGCCTCACATTAAATCTTAAGGTGCTACAGAGGTTAAGAGTGTGACACTTTTAGAAAGGGAAGGCAATTATTTATTTAGAGCAACACCTGAGCATATGCTAAATTCATCCCTTTTCAGAAAGCACTTCAGTACATGCTTAAAAGATGCTTTTGGTAGAGAAGCTGCCTAGCCTCAAGACTGAAATTCCAAATACACAAAGGACAGTGCTTTTCAAAAAGTAGGTGGCACCTGCCTCCCCTGTTCATTTGAATGGAGTCTGCTGGCACTTAGTAGTTCTGAAGAAAACGTCCATTTACTCTGTGGCTACCTTTTTATCCCCACATGCAGGGATATGAAGAGTTTTAAGCCAGGATCTTGAGCACAGTGCTAGACTTAGGAATTCCCTTAAGTACCCATGGTCTGCCAAGAGGGGGTCTGCAACTTTTCCAAAACCTGTGACCTTTGACTTGAGTAAACCAACTAGTGCTTATTAGTAGTAGTGCACGTCTAATTAGACAAAGCTTTAATTTAAGAGTTTGTGCGTTCTGAATGTTCAATGCCTTTCAGAACTGCATGTCTCATTTTGGATATCCAGTGGAAGAGGTTAAATCTTGATATGGCAGTCTCAAATATTGAGTTTAGTGCTTTGAAATATATAGGCAAATAAAGTTAAGATCACTCTTTCTATTTTTAATATTTTCATTAACATATATAATTTTTAACTTCTTGTAAAACAAATATTATCCTCTCATTTAGATAGATTTAATTTTGGAAGGATGGCTAGGTACCCTGGTTAAAATAACTGTTTAGTATGTTATTTAGATAAAAATGCTTCTGAAGTATTTCTGTTCTAAGTGTTTCAGCATTCCATGAGGGGAAAAAATGGAACTGAGGGGTAAGTGACACAAAAGTCTAATAGTTCTTTAGGCCTAAATAGCAATGGCACCCCCCCTCCCCCAAGTTACTATAAATTTTAAAATAGGCACAAATGATTTGTATCTGAATAGCTTATACCCTCCTAAATGTTTTTGATATTCTTGTCTAAACAATTTTTAAAAAACTTATCTAAACCATAAGCCTTTAAGTGCAGAAAAATTCAATGAAAACCAAGTAGAAGAAAATAACAAAGAAACACGAGCAAGGTGGGTTGTGTTGAAAGGTAAATTGCACTCATTATAATTCACTTGTTATTGAAAGGTAATATGCACTCATTATAAGTAATGATTATTATGTCTTGGGCGTGGGAGAAACTATATAAATAGGGATATACAAACTCAAAATAACAGCTGTATTGACAATACAAGATTGTAGAAATTATAGAATGAAGCTGACATTATAACTGACATGGTAATACAGAAAGTGAATGGAAGGTAAAGATGGAAAATGAAAGGAAATGTAATTACATGGGAGGTTAAGTCATATAAAGAGTAATTTCCATGCATTGAGAATAAGAGATTCTGGGGAGAAGACAGCAGGGGTCTCCAACAGATGGCAAGAATCACTCAGACACTGAAGTTGAAATTGTTGAAGAAATGAAATGTGTTCTTTGTCTCACTATTTAAAATGGCAAATTTAGGACAGATGTCTGGAAGACAAACATTTTCAGGCATCTTGAAGGGGAAATATTAAGGGAAAGCAGAAAAATAAATAATAAAAGAAAAATCTTCAACTGTCTGATTTAAAAACAAAGCCAAATGAACTGGATCCAACCTGAAACTATGAAGAAAACTGTTGACTTGGTTTGACTGGTATATTTTGAGTAGTATGGCCAAACTGTCTGTGAATTGTCTTTGTTGATTTCAAACTGTGATTCAAAATATGTCGTGGCACAAACAGCTGCAGAATAGCCAACAACGTACTTTTGGGAAGAATTGAGAATTTTCTACTGAAGGAAATAATGCAAATAATACAGAGACGTTGATCAAACTTGAAAAGAATTAAAGACTTAGGATTTTTTTAAAGCTATTTGCTTCTAAAGCTTGATTTTGGTTTTCTGTCCATGTTACCTCTTCCTCCAATTTATACTCTTATAATCAACGTAGCTTGACACAGACGTCAGGATTTTATCCTGTAGTAGGAACTATCCAAAGGATCTAATTCCGTTACTGCATCTTTGATGTGTCCCTGTCTCATCCTTGCTTCTGTCTAGCCCTCGATACAGAAAGATGACCTACAATTTCCCCTTCTCTCGAGCTTCCTCTCCCAACTTCATAGAAATTTTTCTGCATGACGCTGAGTCCAGTGTGTCTATTTAAGGCCTGCTTGGTTGGCATGGAGTTTATCTTCCCTGTCACAGGCACCTTCATCAGTGAGAAGGACTTAAAAATTATCCAAATCTGACGTGGCTAAGTGGGATCGATCTAGGCTAGCTAAAGAAAAGATTTAAAAAGACAGTACAGCAGTGCATGAATCAAAACTAAATGTACAATTGTTATAGTGTTTTCAATTATTCTTTCATATTACTTGAATTTGATATTTTTATTAGGCTATGGTGGGTTGCCCTTGGTGGCCTGCCAGATGCCCGCCCAGCTGCTCTCTCACTCCCTTCCCTCAACAGGACAGTTGCGGGAGAAAACAAGATGAAAAATCTCTTGGGTTGAGTGAAAGACAGAGAGATCACTTACCAGTCACCATCAGGTGTAAAACAGACTCAACTTGGGGAAAATCTGAATGTATTGCCCATTAAAAATAAGAGTTGGATGATGAGAAACAAATACAAGAACTAAAACATCTTCCCCACACCTCACCCTTCTTCCCAGGCTCAACTTCACTCCTTCATTCCCGTCTCCTCTACCTCCTTACTGTGAGTGGCACAGGGGGATGGGGAATGGGATTGTGGTCGGTTCCCATCAGTTCCTCTCTGCTGCTGCTTCCTCCTCACACTTTCACCTGCTTCAGCGCTGGGTCCCTGCATGGGCTGCAGTCCCTCCAGAGCAGCTCCTGTGTGGGTCCTCTCTATAGGCTGCAGTCCCTCCAGAACAGCTCCTCTGTGGGTCCTCTCTATGGGCTGTAGGTGCTCAGAGTCAGTATGGGTCCTCTGCAGGCTGCAGTTCCCTCAGGACATATCCACCTGCTATCGTGTGGAGTCCTCCGCAGGCTGCGGAAACCTGCTCCAGCCGGGGCTCTTCCACAGGCTGCAGAGGAGCCTCTGGTCTGGCACCTGAAGCACCACCTCCCCTCCTTCCCTCACCTCGGTGTTCACAGGATTATTTCTCACACTACTTTTTTTTTCTTTTCTTTTTTTTTTTTTTTTTCCTCCTCACTCCCCAGTGCAGCGTTTTACCCTTTTTTAAACATGTTTTCTCTGAGGTGCCGCCATCTTGGCTGCGGGGCTCAGCTGTGCCCTGCCGTGGGTCCATTGGAGCTGGCAGCGTCTGGCCCGGGGCAGCCCTGGCCACCAGCCCCCCGCCCCTCACAGTCCGGCTAGCAGGACCCCATCGCCACCTACACCTCACGCTGAGGGAGCTGGGGAAAACAGGCAACTTTTGTTGGGCTTCGTCCTCTCGTGAAATCATGTAAGAGGAAGCAAAACTCAGGGATATTAAGTGAGAGAGATTATATCTGAATTTTATTTTAATTAGGATAAATAAGTTATATCCATGAGAGACAAAGCAGGAGTTAATACAGTGAAAGCTTTTGACTGGAGGGTGGTGTGGTATGTTTTCACCATTGGTGGAACCATCAAGACCAGAAGACACTCGTAAACCATCACAATATTATCAGCTGAATTTTCTTTTGATGGAAATGATGAAACTACTTTATTCTATCTATATAGGGTGTTGTAATTAAAAATGTCTTTTCCTCCAGACATTACTAAGTGGGAAGGCTTATGAGTATGACACCACTACTACCTCGATTTCTTTGATCTTTTATAATATAATTAGTTTCTTAAATTTGATAAGGTCTGTTTCCTGCATTTAACTGTACTTTTCCAAGGGGTTAAAAGAGCCTGCAACTAGTGCTTGCCCTAGTTACAGAGGTGCTGGATTTTTTCCTCCAGTGTATGTATGTATCCTTTTCATTTTCTTTGATAGTGTAATATGACTGTGTCCTGTCCCATAAGGATTGGTTGGTGTTTTGTGTTATGGTATAATGTGTCCTGGAAGAGAACAAATATGCAGCTTTTCTAGGAGTATGGAAAAAATGCAAGGAAGTGTCTGAGAATGTGTTTAGCAGGGGGGAACAGTCACCCATCATACACACTCGGCAGCCAAGCTGCCCCTCCTGTCAGGAAATGGAGGCTGCTGTGAGTTGTGGAAATCATGTTTCAAGCTAGCATTCATGTGAAAGAAATACAGAGACAGTGCTTTTGTTGTGAAAGAGTTGTTTTTAACTCCTGATACTTGAACTAAGGAGGAGACAGTTTGTAGATTTCCCTGCTGAGCAGATTCCAAAGGATAGATCCTACTTCCTGGCATCTATTGAAGTGTGTCAGAAGAAAATATCTTATTGGGGCACTTTTCCTGAGTTACAGAGAAAAAAGCTGAAATGCAGTATCAGATGTTCAGTCCCAAGTGCACTGTACCTGAGAAATTCACAGCTGGAGGAAGGCCAAGAAAATCTGTACATCTTGTGTTTTAAGTGAAACGAAAAATGTACCAAAATGTCTTAGTACATTAGAAGAAGTATTAAACTTCTTTAAGACAGCAATGAGCTCTGGAAGAAGTTTTGCGGAAAAGACCAGATGCTAGGTAGAGGGCTGTGCTGCTTTGATCTGGAGCAAAAATCCATGACAATCCGGATCTTCAATAGCAACAGGACAGAGGAAGTAAAAAAGGCATTCTGTAGCTTTATCTGTCTCACATATGAGACTGTGAAATCAAGCAGAGTCACAAGATCCTTTTAAGGTGAGGAAAACATGGCAACTTGGGGATAGAAAAAAATTGATTTGCTGAAGGTCATTCCCATATCAAAAAGTCTGCAAATTGCTGCTGTAGACAAGTTAGACAAGTTTCTAAGCTAGCATGGATGAGTATGGTTTGGTTTTGCTCTTTTTAATGGGATTCCTAGAAATTGTAAAGGCATTTTAGGATTAAAGATGAGACTTCATTCCACATTGTTAGAGATTTTGCCATGAAAAAGCCAGGTGAATGTTGTCATTTTTTCCTTGGGTTTACTGAGTTTTTACCAGTGAACTTACAGACTGCAACTGTTCAACTTGGTACTGAGAGCATCCTAAGCTAAGTTCTGTAACAAAGTGGGTGGTGATCACTGCTGAAAATTGAACACAGTTCCATTTCCCATAAGCTACTCAAAAATTTCTACTTAAAATATCAGCAAACTTCACCTGGGATATGAAAATCAGGCTGCAAACTTTCCTCTTCAAGCGTTCTCATATACCATGTTATGCTTTGCATATCTGAGACAGAGGCTCATGTTGCAGATCTGCTATGACAATCCTAGTAAAAACATACCCTAGCTAAGATCTAGGCCAGTTCACTTTAGCTTTAACTGGAGGCATCATGTAATTACATTACACTCGAAACGGCTGGTGCCACGATCCTAGATCTGTTTTTATAATGCAGGTTAGAAAATAGACACATTCAGAATGCAGTCGCACCAACTTTATTAATAATATTTTTAGTATAGATGTTCTTTCATTTCTCATCAGACAGAAATTGACTCTGATAGTGCAATTCAAATATTCCTAATCCTTTCAAAGTGCTTTGTGGTGCTGGGCAGTGATGACACATCCTGCAAAAGCACAGTTTCAGCTGCTGTGAGCAGGCTCTGTTCTTACCCACTGGTTCCAGCCACTGCGCTGCCCCTTCTTGTCCTAGAACAAATGTTTTTGCTACCAAAAAGCTATTCATCCCAGTGATCTGATCCAAGTGAAATATTTTGGGTTTTTTTTTCTCCTTTCTCTCACCTACCCTGTGCCCACCAAAAAATTTAAAAGTGCATCAGGGGAGGAAAGGCTGTTTTTTCATGCAGGCTGACATCCAGAGCTGGTTCATTGCACAGCCTCAAATTCCTCCAGAAGTGACAACCGCTGTTGAGTGAGGAATTGTGACCTTACCATTATAGAGATGGTTAAGCATTTTAAAGCTAAAATGATTAATCAAGTTTAAGTTGCTGTTCCAGTTGCATTTCTTTAGGGGTGCCACAAACATTGCCTTTTGGGAAAGAATATAGGTGATTATTTTCAGTCAGCTCAGTTCTCTAGTCCAGTTCACTTTGTGCAGATGCAGTCCATAGGTAGTGCAATCTGGGAACAATCTGGAGAGAGGGTTAGGGAAAATGTGTTGTTTAAATTAGTTTCAGCAGCACTGAATATGAAACTGTAGACTTGCATTGCAATTGTTGAACTAGAAGGAAGCCCCTTTTTACCAGTTCAGTCCATCTGGCAATAGCTAGTGATAAGCAGAAAACTCTTTAGTTTAGATGAATGTCAGAAATTACCCATATAATTAGGAACCATGCTGTTCTGATCAACAGCTTTTTCATGTGTTGTTATTACCATTCACTGCTTTTTATTTTCCCCCTTAGGTATTGCCAAAACTGGTTTACGTGCCTTGTATCCCTCATAATTAGTGAATCCTTACAGGAGAAAGGAAGTAAATAGGTTGAGGCTTTTTTATGTGTGTTCGGCATTTATCTTCTTCTCTGGTCTGTTTACTGCTTGGTTTGTAACATGTTTAGTGCTAGTATGCCATACCATCAGTCAGATTAGTGTACTGGCACTGCAGGGCCACATAGTTAAACACACTTAGCCTGTACAGATGAATAAGAATTTAGCAGTTTGGTGGAATAGTTATGCATTTTGGGGTTTACTGCATTCTTTTCTTGTATCTGTGGCTGTTTGGTAATCATTCAGGTTTTCTGTTTACATGAAAAAAACCCCACCACCCCACAACCTGCTATCTTACTAAAATATGTTTTTACCTTATCTCTTTAATCTTTTTATTTAAATAACTGTTCCTCATTAAATAAGTGGTTATTTTGCTTGTATTTTAAATAGCTTTCCTCCTGCTTTTTGTCCTTTAAAACAATTTGTTCCTTGCTCTGTACAATGCTGTGTCTGTATCGCTGTTTGCCTACATACAAAGCAGTTTAGCACTGAGCAGACTTGCCTTTCTGAAAGATAGGTTCTGTCTATCACAAGCTATTGCACTTGATGCAAGATTTAATGGAGGGATTTGTTTTGTGCAAATAATCAGAATAGAGAATCCTTGTGTTTCTTTCTGGTCTCAGTTTAGGTGAAACAACCTTGCTCTGAAAAAATTGTGTTACTCAAAGTATGACCAGCTTCTGCAGGTGTGTGGAACTTGTGAGGTCCCCTGCAAAGCAATAATGATATGTCTGCCTGCTGCTAGGTTAGAGGTCTGTGGGCTGGCTTGGAGAGGGCTCATGCATCTGTGCTCTGCGGCATTGTGCAGTGTGAGCCAGTGGGTTGCTGTTCCTGAGCTCATTAGTCCTATGCAGAATTAAATGTTTATGAACCAAGGTAGCTTTCCTTGATTTGCTGGAGAAGGTTTTTCAGACTGTAGTGCTTGTTACTACTGCAGTGAGAATTCAGGATTTAAATAACTGTGATAAAGCAATTGCTATTACCCTGAAATTAGGCTTTTTGACTCAGAGGTGTGGAGGGTGTGGGACACTCACCCTGTTGCATTGTAATTTACTTGCTGGATAAATGATGGAAACAAAAAATGGAGGAGGTGGATTGAGGACCCATGTTAAAAAGGTGAGGTTCTAACCCAGGCACCTGCTTTCCAGAAGAGTGTTCAATGATACGGATGTGCCTGGGATTAATATTGAACTCACGTTTACAGGAATGCAAGGTTCATGGGACTGAAGATGGCTCATGATTCTGTTGCAAGGACAGATCCTGGGCTTAGTCCCTCCTCCATCTCTCTGTTTTAAAAATTCTTGAATAATTGCTATAAAATTCCATCTTCTTGGTCATGAATGTTCAATTTAGTGCAGTGTTGTCCAGCCACTGAGCACTCCTAAAAGATCAGATAGCTCCAAGGAACTGTAGCTCTTCACTGTCAGGGCTGTACGAATTTTAAAAGGTCTAAAGCCACCCATGCACATAATCTTCACCAAAATGTTACTGCTTCTTGGCACATGCCATGGCAGGGACTATTTTGCAATTGTGCCTCAGGAGATATGTGATGATTTTGTGAATTGTTCTGTTGAAATTCCAGTTGTGTAAGCCCTATGTGCCTCTCCTCCCCTCAGTTTAGGATAATTTAATTTATTTAAATAACTTCAGTGTGAATTTTTTGTGGGTGGGGGACACCCAAAATTTTGTGTGGGTACATTATGCTCTTATCGCAACAGTTTCTGAAAATATAGTCCCAACATCAGCAAAAGAATGTAGGCAAGAGATAACAGTGGGGAGGTTAGCAGTTTAAAGAATTTCTGATGTAAAAGCTTCAGCGTTTTTAATCTTTAAATCAGAACTTTTGTGTTTCCTTGTTAAGCTTTCCCAAGCAATAAAAATGTTATTAAAACAAAATATATCTTTGTGCTACAAATGGCAATGAGTTTGTTGAGGTAAAAAATATAATGCAAAAAAAAAAATGGGAGATTTTTCATTTTTATAGGAGGTCAATATATGTGAAAAGTCACAAAGTGATTAGTCATTAAAGAGATGGCATCTTTTAAAAGAAAACTTTGTGATTCAGAAGTAAATTTCCTTCCCTTCCATCCACCTTTTTTTCTTTTCTCCTGGAAAGCTATTTTAGTGTCACCAGAGTTTGATCTCATAGCCTAACCAGGTAGATTTGATGATCATCCTGGTGGTATTTTTCAAAAATACCTATACAACTTCAGAGTAGAAGTTGCACTGAAAATCATTGGCATGTGCCACTGACTCATATAGCCACTTTTGAAAATTGCTCTCGGCAGTTTTGAAAGTTCTTTTAATTTGGAGGCTCACCATTTTTTTTTTTTTGTTGATCTCCCAGCATTTACTCTTAATTCTGAATGGAGAATCTGTCTCGGGATCATATGGAAAAATGTGATTCTTGGATGAATAGAACCATTAGTCACTGTACTGTGCGAGTGAGAAGAGAAGATGGGTGTACACCAGTGCTTAGGATTTCTTGTTGGCAGTACTGGGAGGCAGGTAAATCTTAACATGGGGACCTGTGGACATAGTTTTAGCTTGATTAGGATGAGGGGAGAGACTTGCTGTTATTTCAGTGGGCCAAGGCTCAATTCCTTAGTTTTAGTTGAGATTTCTGGAGAGGGAGAAGACAAAGAGCGGAGCTTTGAGTATACTGAAAAAATAGGGACTGTTTTTTACCAAGTCTAGATAAACCACCTTCTTTGTTCATCCCTTCAAAGACATTGCAACTTGAAAAAGCTCTAATGAAAGTTTTCTTCATTATGCTTTGCTTTCCCTACTCTTATGTGAGATTGTCCATAGATACCAGAATTTGCCACTCATGCATTTAGACAGTGAAGACTGTCTAGACTGAAAGGTGAGGAAGAGACAGACTTGCTGAACTCTTAGAGCTGCATCCTGTGTGCTTTACATCCCAAACTTTTATCAAGTCTGGAGGTCAGGTGTAAATAACCCACACAATTCTTGGAAGAAGCCAGTCCCAAGATGTCTGATGATGGGAAGGATCTACTGCATTTAGTGCTACCTATGTCCATTTTGATCAGATAATGAAAACATGAGAGTTAAGTCTTGAATATGCTCAAGAGTTTTCCTCCTTCAGAAGGCTAGAGTTGGGATGGTCATTCAGCATGAGTTTGATTTGTTTACAGCATGATTAGTGACAGAGTCTGGTCTTGAGAATGGGCTGAGGTCCCTGTTTATTGTACAGTGTGGATATGCTCTGAGTGTGAAAAAAATGCTGCCGGAGCTTGACTAGATGGCCTAGAAAGACCTTCATCAAAGTCGGGAGCTGTCATAAATATTAGATGTTAATAGTTTGTTCATGACAAAAATTCTGAATTTGGTGTAAGGCTTGTGAAATTCGCTTTTAAGAATTTCATGTGGTAAGTTAACCTGCTGATCATGCGTAGCTGAGAGAGCCTGCTGCACGTGACAGGGCATTACCAGAGAAAGCCTACTCTGGTAGGTCAAAAGTGGGATAAGAGTTTAGTACAGGGTAGGTGTTTAACCTGTAAAATCAGATAATTCTGTGTTGGTAGGATAGAGAAGAAAGACTGTGAAGGTAAATCCACCACCTTGGAAAAAATAGGTAAGCAAGTTGATTTTGGCAGGAAAGTCAGCTGCAAAGTAGAATGGTAGCAAAAAGAGAAACTTTACGGAAACACCAGAAACAGAGTGGCTTCAGAACACAGCCCTAATATTTTGTGTGACTTTCAGTCTTCGTTTCAACCAAAGTTGGCTGTACCCAGGCTATTCTTATAGTGTGTTTGTCCAACCTGTGTCAGAAAGAAATTTGGTTTGTGTTATTTCTAGTCCAGTTTTGTAGAGAGTCAGAATTGTGAAAATATCGAAGAGTTTATTTGGTTTTCCAAGCTAAACTACCTAGCTTCTCCAGATTCCTTTTTTTCTTAGATACTGATTTTTTGACAGTATTATGATAGCATTGCAAAACGTAATCTTATCTGTGAGGTACAGGCATTGCTTATATACTATATGTAACAACTAGTCAATTCAATATATGCTTTGAACCAACTATTAAATGGTGATACTTTTGTTCTAAATATATTGTTTTGATTTCACAGGTGCCTGCATAAATATCACCAACAGCCAGTGCCAAATGCTGCCATATAACTACACCACTATAACTTCAGTTCTTTCCATTGTCAAAAGTATTGAAATGGAAAAGTTCCTGAAGTTCTTCAGTTATCTCAATCGTCTCGGCTGCTATCAACACATCATGCTGTTTGGCTGTAGTCTTGCTCTTCCTGAATGCATCAGTGATGGTGATGAAAGGTATTTGAGAATGAAAATCAGCCAGTGACTAGAGCCAACTGTGGTAAAATATTCCCTGTCTAACCAGACAAGGGAAAACCCAAACTAAGCCTGTGACCTTCTCATTGCAAAACTCCTGTGTGTCAAAGCTATTCACAACATTTCTATCACAATAAGCCAACTGCAATAGAGCTCTCTTTGAAAAATATTGCCACTGTGTGGAATAAAGCTGCGATATTAGGGCAGTCAGACATATTTTCCTAAAAAGGGCTGTTCAGAATTCATGCACCTCATTTCTCCAGTCTGGATGTGCTGAAATGGAATGATGCATTGGATATGTAGATAGTATGTGGATAATATAGAATTGGCATAAAGTGTGGTGGTTGTTAGTTTAAACTTCAGATTTTTTTTTTAGTCTTTTCCTTCAGAAAAGTTAATATTTTAAATATATTTTATTGTATCATGTGCATGCACTTTTTTTCAATGAGTTTGATTTGGAAAAGGATCAATGAGTTTAACAGTGCTAAAATAACAATAAGGCACAAAAAGGAAAGAATTATTATTTTTTTTAATATATGTACACAATCTCTGATGTTTATGGCAAGGGAAAGAGAGAGGGTAGATTTCTTTCTCCTTATTTTCAATTTCTCCAGTGCAAAATTCAGTGGAAGAGAATATGGCAATTGAATAAGGGTTTCAATTAACAAGAACTAAGAAGCTGAAAGCTATGCAGTTTAGAAGGGAGAGGATACTTATGAAAGAAGGTCTATGAGGTAAATTAAGCTGGTCTAAAATATAGTTGCCAATGAATGGTACGGTCCCACTCCAGGCAATATATGCTGGCCCTTTCCTTTACAGCAGAGTGATTCCTGAATTGGCCAATTAAGCTTACTAAACTGACAGAAAATTAACCCAGAAAAAAAAGTGTGCAGATGATTATATGGGTAGGATTAGGTTGGAGGTAAGGCAGCATGGGTAACGAAATGAGACTGACCTTTAGCCTAGCTGAGCTGGTTAATCCAGTATGCCTCTCTGTGTGTATATCTTTCTTTGTTAGACTCCTGAAAACTATTTTCAGTTAACCCTGCTTAATTCAGTGCATGATTAATTGTAGCCATCCACCCACAATTCAATATTAAAATTGTTCCAGTTAAAGAATCTGATAACATACAGCCTTAAGCTACCTGCTGACTCTAGAAATCGTAGAACAAAGTAAGAAAAGTGGGTTCAGGTAATCATAGAATAGAACCATAGGAATGGTTTGGGTTGGAAGGGACCTTAAAGACCATCCATTTTCAACCACCCTGCCACGGGCAGGAACACCTTCCACTAGATCAGGCTGCTCAAAGCCCCATCCATCCTGGCTTTGAACACTGCCAGGGATGGGGCATCCACAGCTTCTCTGGGCAACCTGTTCCAGTGTCTCACCACCCTCACAGTAAAGAATTTATTCCTAATATCTAACCTAAATCTCCCCTCTTTTAGTTTAAAACCATTACCCCTTGTCCTATCACTGCATGGCCTTATAAACAAGTCCCTCTGCAGCTTTCTTGTAGGCCCCCTTTAGGTACTGGAAGGCCACAATAAGGTCTCCCTGGAGCCTTCTCCTTAGCCTGAACAACCCCATCTCTCCCAGCCTGTCTTCACAGGAGAGCTGCCCCATCCCTCTGATCATCTTTATGGCCCTCCTTCGAACCTGTTCCAACAGGAGCTTGGTACATTTGTGTTCAACAACAGAAGAGGCCGTTTCTCTGTTGTTTCACCTACTCTTCCTTGTTTGGAATTTGACTTTCACAGACCTTCTGCAGTGAGTGGCACGTGTCATAAATCAATCAATCAGAGTTGTGAAGGGCTAAGTTTTCACCTTTCTTTTTCGGTTTCTTTCCTGAAGATTACTTTCTTGCAGGGTTTACATTATGACAGCTTCCTTGCTAATTTAAAAAGAATAGAAGCTAAACTAATGTTTAGAACGTGCAGGCTTTTGCTCTGGTTTTGTGTGGCAACCAAAATACTTTGAGGTTCAAGAGTCAGGGTTTTTCTTTGTGTGTGTGGTGTTTTATTTTTTGCAGTAGCAACCTACTCCCATTAATTTTTAATGTCAAAGTTGGAACTGGATTTCCATGTCCTGGTTTATGTTCTGGAGGTCACAACGCCTTCCTCTATTCTTATTCTGAAATCTTTTCTGTGGAAACTGTTCTGGACCCGAAGGCTGATCAGGAAGGAAGTCCAATGTGAGACTGCAAATAATGCAGGTTTATGTTAGAATTTGACTTCACTTAAAGTAACTATATGTCTCCAGAGTGTGTAATGGGTGACACTGGAAATGCAGGCTGAGTGGCAACTGCAGGAAGAACCATAAGGCTGGATTGACAAAGGGCTGGTTTGTTAAATCTTGTTTGCTAAACCTGAGTTGTCCTAGTTTAACTTCTACTTTCTTCTTTACAGAGAATATTTTTTGCTACAGGCAATCTGAGTAATCTTTGTGATTACTTTTTTTCTTGTACCACCCAATTACTGCAGACAAACAGATGTATTTCAAAGCCAAGAATAATGATTTTAAGAAGCATCATAGCTGTGTAAAGTAGTTATTTAACACCTTCCCTTCCCCTCTCACCCCAGCCCCATTCGCTAGTAGCTCCTCTCAGTGAGATCTGGGAAAGCTCTTTGTTGGTATGAAAAGCTCTTGCTGTAATAGGGGGAAGTTACTTTATATGTGTTGAGTGCAGATAAGAAAATGAAAGAAACTGGCTTGTTTTAGGTCTGTTGAAAAGGGAAATCTGGGACATTGAAACATACTGAAGGAGAAGCAGAACAGCTACTGTGGGAAGACTCTAATGATGATAATGAATGGGGTATAAGTCCGTATGCTGTAGCCCCTTTTTTGGGACTATTTTTGGTTTTAACAAACAGTAGCACAAAACACACACTAGTATGAAGAACAGTTGTTAGTGACATTGTCAATAGTTCATCTAGTCAATTACATCTGTTTCATTCTAACTGCCAGTGCATATCTGATCATTATTTTTCATCTATTGATACTCTCTGTTTTATAGAGCACTTGTTCCAAATTTATGTAAAGCATAATTTGACAAATGCTGCTTACACAGTAGAGAAGAAAAGAGACTCATGTGATGCTCAGATGTCTATTCTTAGGTACTGTTGAGACTCTCTGTTAGCAGCTGCAGCCATGGGAGCAATAATTATAATAATGTGTTACAAGAAGCAACAAGAATGAAAGTTACAGACACTAATCTTTGGCATCCAGTGTGCTGTCATTACATAGCTTTGCTTTCATACTTAAACTTAAGTCTGTTTCACATTTATCTTTCATGTGCTTATAAACATTGCATTCATTAACACTGGAAGGAGGTTAAGTTTCTAGGCAGAAAGCATCTTCATTGTGTAACACAGTGTAGTTAGGTACTGGGATTTCGTTGCATTTAAAAATTGTTCTTCTGTATCTTACTGCAGTGAAAATCATGTGTGGCAGTAAAATATATATTGATTTTAAAAGCTGTATTTAATTTCAGCAACTGGATATGCAATCAGTTAGCCCTTCTTTTATATATAACAGTACCTTTAAAATACTACCTTTCCAGTAAAGGTAAAGTTTGAAAGTACAACTAAAACATGTGTGAGAATGGCACATGGAAAGCTGAAGTGCAATAAAACTTATTGCTTGCTTATTACTTGCTTGTAATTTGGACAGTAGAGAATGTTTATTTAAAGGGACTGTGAAACTTCTTTGGGTGAATGGTTGAGATCTTTCCAATACAACTTCAAAATCAGACTTAAAACCCCTGTCTTAACACAGTCCAGTAGCACTGCTAACAGAACGTGACTCAGTCCTGAAAAGTAACACCAATGAAGCAAGAACATCTTAAACTAGTGGATATTCTTAACTAATGAGTTCTAAAACACTCAAGATAGTAACTTTGTCCTTTTGAGTAGTATTAGTCTGCAACCTATTACCACCAAATACAACAGTGGTACTTCATTTGTTCTAAGAAAGATCTGTCCTTGGAGATGTTGGTCATGATTAATGCTTTAAGCTAGTGAATTCTACTTTACCGTTGGGAGACACTAAGAGCTGGCCAAAGGTCAGTTACTGCAGTGTAGTGGGTGTTTATTTACAGCAACTCACTTGCGTTGGCATCCAGTGTGCTGTCATTGTGAAGTCATGAACAGACTTCAGCTATTATGTTCAAGACAACAAAAAAAATCTGGGAAAAGTTAGTGTGCAGTGTTTTCAGATTTTTGAAAGAAAAAGAGGGTCTATTTTAAAGCCACAATTAATGTAAAATTTAAAGATTCAAAATCAATAAGAAGTTCATAGTGGGTCAGCCTATAAATGCACAATGCAAACAGTCTCATGAATGATGCTTTCTAATAGTTCTTGCACTCTGTGAATACTCATGTTTCATCAAAATATAGTAAAATAGGCAAGCTATATGAGATCCTGAAGGCCTTTATATATGGCTTATTTCAGACTTTTTATGCTGGGAATAAATTTGAAGGTTATGGATTCTCATAATACCTCTTCACTGTCATGCTGTCTTCTAAAGCAGAAACTAATAGCTTGAGTACTTCCACTAATCTTCTGTGTAGAAGTGTATTCCAGAAAGCTGAGGAAATGCCTTCCATTGATAGATCCCTAGAGTCTCCAGTCTTTGGAAGTCAAACTTAATTTAAGCTCTGCCTAGAAAATAGCATTAGGGCAATGCAAATTAAAAAGTATAATATGCTGTCATGGTAAAATTCTAATGCACCTTGCATTTCTGTATCTGATTACTCACTATGCGTTTTTTCATGTCAGACATCTTTGAAAATAAAGTTGTGAAGTGGCTTATTTTCAGTGAGGGCTCAAAGTGTCCATCTGAGATCATGGTTTTTTATGCTGGGTGCTCTACAAACCTGCACTGAGGGGCAGCCTCCTGCCTCTGAAAGTTTATAGCCCAGCTGAACAAAACAAGTACAGGGTAGAAAGAGAAAGTAATACTGTTACATCAATAGCTAGGGAAGCCAAGACTAAGCAAGGAAAGTGCAGCAGAGCAGAGAACTGAACCTGTGACACTCAGATCCTGTGTCTTCAGGTACAACGTTATTTTTCCTCTTGATTAAAGTCTGCAAATCCATTTCACTTATCATGTATTTACTTTACTTGTAATCAAATAGCTACTGAATGTAAGATGAAAAAAATCTCTGCTGTAATTTGACTTTTTGCTTTTTTTTTTTTTTCCCCCCTGGTTGATTGTAAAGGGAAAAATAATGTAATGAAGGGAAAATGCTTTCTTTGCTTCTCAGACTCTTTCAAAGGAGTTTGTCATGTTAATGTCTATATGTAGCAAATATTTTTGTTGTGCTGTAATATCTGTGCTACACAAAACAGCAACCAGGTCAAGACTTGTGGAAAGCCAAAGTCGTCAGAAAAGGGCTACATGGTATGTTGGGGCATGGGATATTAACTAGTGAAAATTAGGCTAACAGGAAAAAGGTTCTAAGAAGGTGTGAACAGTTTGTAAGCAGTCAAATATCCTTTGAAGAACTGCTCTGTTATGACTCATAGTGGCAAATTCAATTTTGTGCTTTTTTCTTCTTTATTGTCTTCATCTAGCTTCTGTAATTTATAACAGGAAAGAAAATAAAATGTCTCATTTTCATTATGGACATAAACTAGGATGAAATATTAGGTAAAAAAAATATATCCAGAAACATTTTATAAGCCAACAGTTTAAAAAAATTCTGGGTGGGGTACAAAGGAGAGGAAGAAAATTTCTTTCAAGTCCTTGTAGAATATGGAAGAGAATCAAACTTCATAGAGGAAGGGAACACTGTCATGTTTTGTACAACCCATGAATGAGATCAGTGATGGGGCTATTTCCATTTTCCTGCTTTTGTGAGCTACACTCTAAGCTTATCCATGGTAGGTTTTCTTTTTTTTGTCCTGCTTACAATGAAATTAATTTTTATTTGATTTGCTTTTATTACAGTGCACATTTAGGCATTTAAAAATAACAAGACATTATATAAAACCTGGGTTTTAGAGTTAATGGAGGCTTTTGAAGTGTTTAGGAGAAAAAGTTCACAGAGTCACATAGAACTTGTTTACATAGCTAAGGAGAATTTTTATTTTATGACTTTGAACAGGAAGCTATCGGCATACATTTAAGTCAATATCTGTTAAGCAAAGTCCATAATGGGTTTAACTGTGTATGAATGAGGTATGAATATGCATGAGTTTGGATAGGCAGTCCTCCACTGGCATGTTTCAGCTTTGTTTTTGTCTACCTAAATTTGGTAACAAAAGCAGGTAAATGTGCCAAGACAAAATAGCAGCTGCTAGGAACTGTGGGTAAACAGTCTGATAGGTAGTCTGTGACATGGCTGCTATGCTATCTTTTTATAATGCAACTGCACGGAGACGTCAAATTATAGTTGCACAGACAACTTTGCATTCTGCAGCTTTTAAGAAATGTTTAAATTTTACATGCTTGTGAAGTTACAGTTTCAGAGTAATTTTTAAAGTAACTGTATTGAGAAACTGTCCTGGAAGGACATTTAGATTCCCGTATCATAATCCTATCAATAATGGTTTAATTAGAATTGGTGTTACCTGATTTAAAAAGTTAAGCTACAGCATTGGCAGCAATCACTTACCAGTTCTCTGAGATAGAAGGTGGGATGATTTTCTTGTACCCCGCACTGCCTTGTCTTTTTATGTTCTTCTCATGACTCCATACAGTGCATTTCTTGCCATGACAGAAGCACATGGGGTGCAGTCTGCTTTCAAATGCTTATAAAGTGGCTACCGGTTGTTTCCCGGGCTTGCAGGGATTTGCTTCATCCTTTTAATACGCTCTCTTTTTGATGGTGCCTCTTCAGACCAAGCAAGTTAACATGACTCAAAGAGGCTATTCCAGCTGGAGTTTTGGCAATGGTTGCCTATTAAGGAGATTAATCTCTTTTATTCAGCCTTGAAACAGAAGATTATAAACTTTTTATTCATGAATAAAGCAGAGGTGATGTTTTGTGGATGAAGTGCTTTATATTTAGAATGTTTGGTATCACATGTGTTTTGTTTTAAATGTTGCTTTGAGCCCCTGGGAATCCAACAGACTGATTATGTACAAGAAAACACACTATTATAAAATCTATCTTTAAATGCATAACTGAGTCATAATCCAGCCTTCAGTTTTTAGATCTAGTTGTGACTTGAACCACACAACCTTGGAGATCCCTCTTATAAAAAACATGTATAGTCAAATCCTGTCAAAAGTGAACACAAATTAGAGAGGGAGAGAGTGTGATAAAGTTGTGAATGCTTGCCCACAAAAATAGTGTGCTCTATCTGCCACTCTTATTCATTTTTGTGTCTTTCATTGTTGATTTAAAACAATCTACAAAGGAAATTGGTATAACTGTTAGTTTAGCAGAGAAACTGAGGAACGTGCAGGGTGTGTGTTATTTGAAAAAGCTCAGACCAGCAGAACAAATGCATACTTTTTTCTTTCATTGTGCTTTCTTTCATTTGTACCAGTCAGTATTCCTTCCAATACCTCAGAGTATTTCATCAATAATTATAATAACAGTGATTGTATGGTCTAATTCTTTCAGAAGTGGAACACTGAGGGTAGAGTTGCTAAATGGCAGATAGTCAATATGCCATAAGAAACATTTAATAACGTGTTTCCTGCACAATGCAAGTACTCAGTGTCAGCTCCAGTCTACCCTCAAATTGATAATGCACTAATTCAAGGTGAAATAGAACTGATTTACAGCAACAAGAAAGTGAAATGGTTGACATATGTAATACATAGGGTAGAGCTTCAAAGTAACGAAAATGTCTGCTTAAGGTAGCTGTAAAATAGCACTAAACAGTTCCTGTGTACTCATGGAAGTATTTATGTACAGTAACAGATGTCATATGCAAGGTCATGATTGAAACCATGTTTCAGTGAATGTGCTGAATATACCTGAATTCTTTTCCTAAGTAAAAGGGCGGTGAATCTAATCAGAGATAGTTCAAACAGAAAATTAAGTAATAAGGAGATACATATGAACAAAGAAAATCTACAATATGCAGATTCAGAAAGTGATGGACTATTTGCATGGAGAAAGGAATTAGACAAAAACAAATCCTCAAACTCCAGCTCCTTCTCTGAGGAAAGATAATTGTTCAAGAAACGAGATTTTATTTCTGCTGTCCTATGACTAGAACATGTTCTTCATGAGATACAAGTGAGACATCGGGTTTAGAAACAGCTGGTTTACATCTGACTTCAAAGGAATGCTCACATATTTCTGAAAGATTGGCTTTGACCATCTTGCCAAGAAACAAATGAAGAAACTTGAAGAAACAGCATTCAAGAAGTAGCATTTCTGAAGATAGATCTTTCTTCTTAATGCAGCCTTTATTACTCATGAATAATTTCATACATCATGAGATATCTTATTAGTTTTGTGTAACTGTTATAAGGCAGAAAAAATATGCGAATTAGAAGATTATACTTTGCATAGTCCCTCAGAACTCAGACCTTGAATTCAATATGTCATACTTATCACCTTGGCCCCAAGTAGAGACAGTATAAAGGTGATAAATATAAAGTTTATTTTTGCAGGGAGTGCTACGGAAAGTATAGATAATGATGTGGTATTGGCCAAAATGCCCGTATTTAAAGTTAATTAGCATGTCTTATTAGAGGACCCTTTCTACAGATGTGTATAGTTTTGAGATGAAGGAAAAAAAGAGCACCATTTAAATTTTTTTATGCCTAATATCTGTCCTGAGCACAAAAAAGAAAAAATGGGTTGCTTATGAAAAAGCATTCCTGTAATCACCAAGACTTCCTTGTATCTCCAAGTATTTGAGCAATGGAACTTGAAATTTGGCAGAGAGGTTGCTCTAGTAAGTGGTAAGCTCTTTGTCATGGTTGTTGGAAGCTAGAAAGATAAGGGAAGTAGAAGAGAAAATGTGTTTGCTTTAGGGGAACTCCTTTTATGAAGTTTATGTACCTATGTATATACTTACAGAAGTTAATCCCCAAATTTTGGCTTAACGTGTCTGAAAAAATCAGAGTCTCTGAGAGCTGCTCTGTCAGTGTCATGGCTCAGCTAGTGTGAGTGGCCCTGAGAAAGTCTCCATGTCACGGACCCTCCCAGTAGCTAGGGGTGGCACTGGAGCTGGTACATAAAAGGGCCTGATAAGTCTCTGATGCCGAACTCTTTTTACCGCGATGTGCCAGCAGATGGCAGATGCAGTGTACCATAGAATCATTTAGATTGGAACAGACCTTTAAGATTAAGTCCAACTGTTAACCCAGCTCTGCCAAGTCTACTACTAAACCGTGTCCTTCAGCATGTGGCTATGCATTTTTTAAACACTTCCAGGGACGGTGATTCCACCTCCTCCTTGGGCAGCCTGTTCCAGTGCTTGAAAAATGTTTCGGTGAAGAATTTTTTCTTAATATAAGAACTGAACCTCCCCTTGTGCAACTTGAGGCTGTTTCCTCTTGTCCTGTCGCTTGTCATCTGGGAGAAATGACCGATACCCACCTTTTCTCCAGGCTAAACATCCCCAGTTCCCTCAGACGCTCCTCATAGGACTTGTGCTCCAGACCCATCAGCAGCTCCGTTGCCCTTTGCTGGACATGCTCCAGCACCTCAGTGTCTGTCTTGTAGTGAGGGGCCCAACACTGAACGCAGGATTCGAGGTGCAGCCTCACCAGTGGAAAGTACAGGGGGACAATCACTTCCCTGGTCCTGCTGGCCACAGAAGGGAATGACAAAGCAGGGACAAAATATATGGAAAGCAGGACAGAGAAATTAGATGCTGGACCAAATGTTCTCCCCCCACTCAGAGAAGTAGAGGCAGTTTACAATTACTGGCATGTGTAATTTGTAAAGAAGTCAGTGTACAGAAGGAAGGGATTGTTTAAGAAATTAATTAAAAAATGAGAAGCTGGAAAAGTAATATAGAGATACAATGTCATCCTATGTTGGCCAGAATGGTGCCTGTGGTCCAGTGGGTGTAAAAGCAATGTTTGCCATAGCAGGGAGCATCAAACTTGCACACAGTGTTTTGCCCTCTCCACTGATCTAATGTACTGAGCACGAATTTTTTTCCAAATCACAAAAGAATCTTCTTTCAAAGAATGCATGTTGGTGGGAATTATGGATAGACCAGAGTTAAAAGGTTATCAAGCAGAGGAACATTTTTTAGAACAGTCTGGGCATGGGAATGTCCCTTTGAAAACATATTTCACAATGCTGCTTAGAGGAGTTAGGAGAAAGGAAGGAGGCAGAAAAGAAAATCAGGAGGGTTGGTTATTTTTTGAATGCATATTTTACTGTTTGATTGCCTCCAGCCCTGTTGTCATAATGATTTGTTGTGTGTATTATCTGCTTTGAGCTGCGGTTTCTGGTTTCTAAGTTGGTATGTTAACTAGGGATCACAGGTCATCCCCCTACACATGCAATATATTATTACCTATAAATAAAAAAATGATCATTTAAGTAATTCAAATAACTGTTTACAAGAAATGATAATATGAACATGTTTTTTTGTTAATGTTTGTTTGTTAATTTAATAGATCTTCTAGAAAAAACACATAGTTTTTACAAAATGAGATTAATTTCATTTAATAAATTGCAGTAGTTCTAGAACAGAAGCTTTGAGTAAAACTGCATTTTCACAAACATTACAGGCGTATTAACACTGGTAGTCTCCTGACTTGTGCACCTGGATTCAAAACCAAAAATGTGTAGATGACAGAACATTTTATCTTACTATAGCAAAACTCCTCTAGTAGGTACAAGCACACCATTTTTTGTAGAAGTTAATAAAAAAAAGGGGGTTGGATTGAACAGTGGTTAAAGAATTCTCTAAGAATTTGTGTGCTTTTCAGCTCATGTTTAGCCTCTTTTAGTGCCCAGCTTATTAATAAAGAACTTTTAAACCATCTGCAGTTAAAAACTAATGAGAGTTCAGCTAGTGAAACATACTAACCTTGCTGGCATAAGTTTGTGTCTCCTGAGAGATGTTGTTGTTGCCCTACTGGAGACCATAATGGTAAGCACCATGCTTACCACTCCCAGGCTGAGCAGGACAGGCAAATTACAGGATCATGCAGCTGGGAAAGGACCTTTGGAGCGCTTCTAGTCTACCTCCTTGCTCAGATCAGGGCCATGTAAAGATGGATGAGATTGCTTAGGGCCATTTCCTATTGACTTTTGAGTATCTCTAAGGATGAAGGTTCTACAGCCTCTCTGGACAACATGTTCTAGACACTGTTTCATGGCAGATTTTAGGTTGATATAGTTTGGTAGTGCTGTTGAAAGAATCAGTCTTATCCTATTTCCTAGCTTGTTGTTTCCCAGCTCCACAGTGCCCTTTCCATATGCTGGCAGGAGTATTTGTTCAGCTCCATAACACTGGATCAGGAAACTGATCTGAATTAAATTGGGAGTGACTGATCAGATTTATTGTGTAACAGCATGAAGCGTCATGCTGGCACAAAGAGGGGGGAAAGAGGTGGGGAGAGGTTCAGAAGCCAGGCTGAGGGGAGCTAGGACAGCTTCTTCCTTTTGTGACATCTGCTCCTGCCAGCTTAAGTGTTTCTGAAACAATGTGAGGAAGCAGCATGATAAGGGATTACAATGAATTTCTGCTTGACAGAGAGGAGTGTAGAGTGTAAATGTGTGATAGGCATGTCTGTGATTCTTCAAGATTCCTGACAAGTTGCAGCTCAAAAAGTTTTAATTTAGGCTGATTCTCGAGGTCTTCCTTTTGACAGTGCTCTGAAGTGCACACAGAAGCATGATTTCTGGAAAGCTGCATTGGATTAAGGGCACCTATCACAGTCATCTGTGGAAATGGGAGGCTGTCCTTTGGGCACAATGTTGTTTGGGGTGCCTTAATTACCCTGGTCATACAAACAGAGCAGCTGTGCAGTGTATGATTTCCTCACTTTTATTACAGTTATTATGTTACTACAGAATTCCTGCAGCAATGCTGTGGTTGAACTAGTTTTGTGTGATTCAGAAGACTTCCATTTCACTGACAGTTTGTCTTTGCCAAGTGTGAATTTTGTTTGCCAACATCAAAAAGTCTTGTAACCTGGGTTTTCAGGCATATTAAGAGTTTCTGTTTTGCAATAGACATTTCTCTAGAGTAAACTAAATCAAGACTGTGCGCAGCGTTTCCATGATAAACGTAAGCGACAGTATTCAGAAATTTGACTTAATTTAGGAGAAATTTTGGCAAATGGTACAAGATTGTAAAAAGAGCTCATAATTGTAGAAATAGTCTTAATATTTATTTAAACTGATTCCTGGCTGAACTATAGCTTTAATGAGTTCATTTACTACATCTCTCCCATTTTCACTGTCATGTTTGAATCAAGTGATGGGACCAGTAAGAGAAATCGGGAAGAACTGGCTGCTTTAGTCAGCACACATCCTCTCAGCAGATTATGGTCATCATACAAAACACATTAAATCATTTTGCTAGCTTTTTTGTGGTAATAATTTCAATGGTATATTGCAAAATTTATGCAGCACTTTGCTAAGTATGGTAGAACAGAGAAAGTGATTCTGCTGTAGAGGGTATTCATTAAGTGGCTTTGATTGTTAGGGTATTATAAGCTCAGCTGTGACAGATGGTGCTGTCATATCCAGAAAGTGACTGAAGGGTTGGAGTGGATTTCTGAGTTTCTGTTTGTTGCTGATTCCAGATAGAAATAACTCCTTATTTTGGTAAAAATAATTTATCTGGAGTTTGTCTACAAAATAAATTATTACACTGACTAAAAATTCTAACCTGCATTTTAGAGACTGTATGTGTCCATCCTTACAGATGTCAGCTGAGTTTGGCTACATTGTCTGAAAAGTGTTGCTAGGCCTGAAAGAGATGTGAAATTCAACAGCAGCTGCTGCCTTCTTTATTCATTTCTGGATGGGTAAGAGGAGTCTTTTTAATCTAATGGTACCTTTGGGTTTGTTCCCACTTCCACTTTCACTGGAATCAGGAATTTATATTCCCTTCCTCTGTCTGAAGAGCCTTCAAAGTTTTGTGTGAGCTCTTTGTTAAGTATGGGACTCTTGGATATCAGTGATCTGTTCTAAGACTTCTGCAAGTGTAACTCTTTAGCTGTCTCTTTTCGTTTGCCACCAGATATGACAACTATTAAGGAATACTTAATTGGATTTGTTATTTTTAGAGGAAAAAATATAAGGTATCTTATATATATGAGACTACTGTGTTCTCATAGACTGCCTGCTCTTTCATGCAATCCATTCAGTACCTCCAGCTTTTTCTTTCTCATTGTATAAACTAGGCTTTTTTCAATCTCTTGGAAAGGGCATTCCTCTTGTGGCTCATCTGTAATTACCAACCCCGTGATAGCAGATCAAATATTCAGGAGTGCATGAGTGAAAAGTAGCTTTCTGCACTAGCTGTGAATCCTTATACTCGGTCCCTCCAGGGCAGATGAGTGGGCATCTACCAGCAATTTGACCAATTAATAGTAGGCCTTAATCCTGTGTAAACAGCTGGAGCCATTCTTCAGTGTCCCACCTCCGAGGAACTGAGCCACTGCTGCCTTTTGCCAGGATCACCTCTGAGGCCTTTTTTCTCCTTTAAGGTGTTAGGTGTTTCTCAGACTGTGGGTTCTGTGTAGTCCTTTTACAGGTTAATTATGCATATCTGTACTTATACAGAGCAACCTGCTTCAAGAACACAGCACATGCCTTTGAGCTAAAAACAAAGTGGGAAGTCAGAAACATATGTGCAGCTAGCTCTACATTCAGTGCTACAAAGCACTGCATGCAGTTGAGGTGCCTTCCCTAAATGCTGCTATACGGATTCAACATAATTTTGTCAAGTGAAATAGCTACAAAAATCTAAAATAATCTGTCTTCTCAGATTTTATTACCATGTAAAGAAGCCAATTTCAGATTTAAACCCATCTCTGGAGACAAAATAAAAAAAGAAAATACAATCTTTCCAAACAGTTGCAAGATAAAGGTGAAAACTGAACAATGAAAGACAGAAATACATGATTTTCTTGATGTGAAAATAAAACCTTAAGCAGCCCATATATTTACAAATATGTGAATCAGAAACTAATACTGAGATTTTTATGTTTGCCTCATATAGCTCTATTCAGTGACTGAATATGCTGCTCTGCAAGTTGGAGGATTGTGAGAGGGTACAGAGAAAGATTTCACAAGAACTCTAAAAAGCTGTAGTCCTGGGTGTGGTGTTTGCTCTACTGTAGAAACTTCCTTCTGTGACATTTATATTCTGTGGAAGTTTTTATTGTTAGAAAATCCTGGAAAGTATTAATGACAATTAGAACTAACAATGGCTGGTGTGTCAGCTTGTCACTTCAACTTGTTTGGTTTCAGGACTGTAGAAACACAAAGGATAATCTCAGTTTTCTTCTTTCCATAATTTTCACATTTCATGGGTTTTCCAGTGTATCCTCATCCTCACACCAGCAGTCTCTCACAGTTTTATTACCTGTTCCTTTATTCTGCTTCAGACCTTAGATCTACCATCATTCTTAGAATGTGTGTGTATGACTGCTACAGTGGGTTACCCAACAGTGCTCTATAGCAGGGCTGTAGTATGATTAATACTCCGATAGCTGTGCCAGTTTAAAAGTTTCCTTAAACAGATTTGGATGAAAAATTAATCCAGCAAAATACCCTACAGTTGTTTTTAACTTGGCTCAATACAGCTTACTGTGCAGCCACAGAAACAGTTATCCTGGAACAACTGAAGGGATGGAGTTGGGGAAACATCAGTAATGAGGACCAGCAGTAGCTGTAAATGTTAATCGGTCTGCCTTCAGTCAGGTTGTCTACTGAACTGCAAATGTGACATTTAGCCAGAACAGGTGTGGCCAACAGTTGTGAGTCCTAAGCGTGATCTTCCTACTGTATTTTCAGCTCTGATACACCAACTTCATTTACAACCTTTTGCAAGTCATTTACCCTCTATTGTTTTAACCTGTAAAATTGCAATAATGAATTTCTGAATAGGGCTTGGCTGTGGCAGTGTTTTTACCAGTGAAGACACTAAGAAATGCTACAGGAAATAATGAACCTAGATATATAATAGAATTTACTAGGTTGTTGCATGGAGAGGCCCTGTAGGATGGTTAGTTGTATATTTTATTTAATGCGTTTGTCAGCTTTAGCAGTTTCTGCCTCTCCCTTTCCTGACATCTTATGCCTGCTTTGCCTGTATCCCTTTGGAGAGGCCAATTCAGTTGTCAGATGAGAAAAAAGAATATTTTTTTTGGTCATATTACTTTTCAGCTGGATCAGTTACTTGACCTAGCTTACTATACAGCCTACAAATAGTTGTTACTGCAAAACTGAAAGCAGCCCAGAAACAGATGCAGACATTTGGGAACAAGAGCTGCATATGCTGCTGCTGCTTCCAGAAAAGACATACATCACAAGCCATGCCCTCAGTGGCTGCTGAGTTTGAGAGCCAGACCATTGAGCTGCCTTTAACAATTGTTCCTTTAAAAATCTTTTAATTTCTGCAGCGAGAAAAATAGTTGCCTAAAGGATCTTTTCCCTCATTACTGCTTCTTGTAGCATACTCCTTTGATAATTTCTATTACTCAGAATAACCACTTAAGTGACTTACAGAGTCTACTGATGAGCCCTGTGCTTGGTAATGTGATTGCAAAAAAGAGAAGTCCGTATTACAGAAAGAGTAATTTCTGAAAAGAATACCTCTAAAAATGTGAAATGTCTTTAAGTGAGTGATAAGGACTAGATTCATGTAGGATTATAATGGGGCAATTTAAATTCCAATTTAAGTGAACTCTGGGTGATTGGCATGAAGAGGAATTTGGATCACCTGCTCTCAGGAAGTGTGTAGTCTCTTTGGAAGCTTAAAATCAGCTAACATTTTTAGAGCATATACTGTATTGTATATGTGTGCTTCATTGATACAAAACTCTTTTGATAAATAGCTTCTCTGAAGTTACCTTATGCAAATTGAAAACTATTTATTCTCTTTACCCTTTAATATACTTTTAAATAAACTATAAATAATATTTTTATTTCTTTTGGTGCCATACAATTCTTAATACTGATATTTCTATGCAGCTGAAATAACTGAAGTATGAACTTTTAAGTGTGGGAAAACCGATCACAGAGTTAAAAATATGTCATATATTTGTTCTTTCAGCAAGAGTTTTTTCCATCAGTATCCTGAATAGCCGAATCACACCCTAATATGTTATAACCTGACGCTGTGCCTGCCACTGGTGTCAAATAAATTATGGTAAGATTGTCATAGATCTGCCATTTTATTTTTAAAATGATTGGTCTCTAAGTAGCTGTAAATTAGACTAATCAAGATGGAGATTTTTAATCACCTTGTCATCCTTCAGTAGATTGTGTGATATGTCCATAGTAAACTTGATCATTATCCAGGAATATTTAATTTATGGAGCACACATCACTGAAACTGGGCCAAATATTGCATTAATTGCTGGATAATCCTATGTTTTCTGATTTTTCAGAGCTTCTCTAGAGATTGCAAATTCTTCTTGGCTTATTTAATCACTATGCAGTTATTTTTTAGAAGCCTAGTAATTTCTAAGTTATTCTTGTGCAGTGTCCATCTGTGGTGGTTTGGCCTTGTCTAGAGGCCAGGTGCCCACCAAAGCTTCTCTATCACTCCCCTCCTCAGCTGGACAGAGGAAAGAAAATATAATGAAAGGCTCATAGGTCGAGATAAGGGCAGGGAGATCACTTGGTAATTACTGTCACGAGCAAACAGACATGACTTGGAGAAAATGTATTTATTGCCAATCAAATCAGACTAGGATAATGAAAAATATAAAACCTAAATCTTAAAACAGCTTCCCCGCATCCCTCCCTTCTTCCCAGTCTTAACTTTACAATTGCTTTTCTCTATCTCCTCCCCACAAGTGGCACAGAGGAATGGGGAATAGGGGTTGCAGTCAGTTCATCACATGTTGTCTCTGCTGTTCCTTCCCTCAGTGCGAGGACTACTCACACTATTCCCCTGCTCCAGCATGGGGTCCCTCCCATGAGAGACAGTCCTCCACAAACTTCTCACACATGAGTCCTTCCCATGGGCTACCATTATTCATGAACTGCTCCAGCATGGGGTCCCCCATATGGTCACAAGTCCTACCAGCAAAACTGCTCCAGCCCGGGCTCCTCTCTCCATGGGTTGACAGGACCGGCCAGGAGCCTGCTCCAGGGGTCACAGCTGCCTTTGGGCATCCACCTGCTCTGGTGTGGGGTCCTTCTTGGGCTGCAGGTGGATATCTGCTCTACCATTGACCTCCACAGGCTGCAGGGGCACAGGCTGCCTCACCCTGGTCTTCACCACAGGCTGCAGGTGAATCTCTGCTCCAGTGCCTTCTCCTCCTCCTTCACTGACTGAGTGTCTGCAGAGTTATTGCTCTCACATATTTTCACTTCTCTCTCTCTGGCTGCATTTGTGCAGGTTTTTTTCTGCTTCTTAAATATACTATCCCAGAGGCACTACCACCAAGCTGACGGGCTTGGTCTTGACCAGTGGCAGGTCGGTCTTGGAGCTGGCTCTATTGGACATATGGGAAGCTTCTGGCAGCTTCTCACAGAAGCCACCCCTGTAGCCCCCCCACTACCAAAACCTTGCCACAAACCCCAATACAATATCGAAACATTTACACTGCACTGTAATATTCAAATGGTGGACTTCATAAGCTGAACAAATGAGGTGAACGTTCTATATTTGTGATTTTTTTCATATAGATATACTCAATTTAATATGCAGATGAATATTCAGAAAAAAATACTCATCTAACATTTTAAGAAATTTTTTAACTATTACATGTAAATTTAACTGTGCATAGTTATGTTTTAATATAAGTTTTTACTATTATTTGAAAAATTTCCATTGAAATGAATGATCAGTATGTTGAGAGACCTTTGGAAACAATGAACTATATATTGAACTTTGCTAAAGTTGCACTTGAAGAAATTAGCATACTCTTACTACTATTATCTGATGGCTATATGTCAGGCAATAGCTGCAGTGTGGTGCTTTGGAAATTAGTTTAGGTGGGTCAAGGAGAACAGAGGTCATATCACATACCTCACACTTGTATAAAAGTTCATCTGAGAGTCCTCAAGAACTCTTTGTGTCTTGTTTTGGGTTTTTTTTTTCCAAATAGCAGTCACATTTGTACAAATCATAAGAGCAGTATAAATTTGGTTAGCTGTGGTAAACTCAAGTAGATCTCAGTCATGGACTTATTAATGTCCGTGCTATCTCTTCTCTGGAAAAAAACCAACCACCAAGGCAGCAGAATATACTGCCTTCAAATTACTGCTTGTGATCATCATGTATGCTCCATTGGACTAGTGGGAACCATTTACGATTAACGAGGTAGAATCACTGCTTACATTCCTTTTCACTGTAATGTAATTTTGTAGCATATCATGCGTTTTCCTAAAAAATAAACAAGAAGGTAACTCTACGCATATCAGTATGAGTAAATTAAATGGCTAGCATCCAAAAATAGATCAAGTCAGTACTCCATTTTAGTTATATGGCACCTTATTTCTTACAGATATTTTGGAACTCAAGTGCCTTCTGTAGTAAGAAGTGGCTTTTCTTTTGGCATTTTCTGTATTTAGGAGCCTCTGTTAAACTAGTGGGTCTGCTCATATGAATACCTCTGCCCACGGGTGCTTATGCTAATATAACATTTTAGAAGTAGTAATTAGTTGAAAATGAAAAGCTAAAAAATGTCCAGAAGCCTAAATGAAAGTGACTAGAGACAGTCACTTGCCTTGTCAAATCCCCTTGATTTAGGGAGTTTCTTAGGCTCCAGTCAGGAGGCAGTGATGGCTACTGTAGAGCTCTTGCTGTGCCCTTTGTTTCTTTCCATATCAAAGAGATTCTGTGAAAAACAGGAGTGTTTTAGAACATCTTTATCTGAAGAGCCGTTACAGGTCAGATAGCGAACTTTTAATTTGCTGGTACAATGTGCAGAACTAGTAAATGGCAGCTCTTCCTGTCATCAGGAGGGACCATTTGTTCTTGGTTTTGTACACAGCCAGATATGTGCTTTATGGTGCTGAAATTTTCTGTCTTTCAACATATCACAATCTGGTGGTGAAAATTACTATTTCAAAATACATCTGCTTCTTTCCAAGCAGCAAGTAAGCTGCCAGCTAGGAAGCTGCAAGGAGACAGTTGTAGAGATAAAGGTCCTTGGCTTGTTTCTGAGATTAATTTCAATACTGCAGCACATAAAGTGCATTGTGTCAAAGTCCTTAGCATTAGCTTGAGGATGTATGCCTAAAGATACTTATTTTGAAACAGTGGTTCCAACTGAAGTATGTAATGAACTCAGCAACAAGACTGGCAGCACACTCCTCTTGTTAAGATACTAAGCAGAGAAAAGCAACTGTACTGACTTCAGAATACTTATGCAAATGAATATTTTGCTTTACACACATTTCTTCATGTACCACTGGTAGTCAGGCAGCACTGGCAGCTTTTTATTCCTTGCTTGCAGGGTTTGCTGCCATGTCACATGGTTGCTAATAGTTCTGTGGTTTTCTCTGTTACTGTAAAATGAAACACTAAGTAGGAAACTGTTGAGTACTGTGGACTTTTTCAATTTAGGCCACTGAACATGGAGTTCTAGCCATGTTTTTGGGATGGGCAGGTACAACCAAGAGTCAGACGCAAAGAGAAAGATGATGTGATCTAAGTAATGTACTAGGAAAAAAGATCTTTTCTGTGGCATTATGAATAGTTATGAATGAAGCAAAATTGGATTTGCTATAGCTCAAAAGATTCTGCACTAATTTACATATAAACTGAAAAAAGTGGTGTTGAAAATTTAATCAGGATAAGGGTACAGGAGAAAACATGTTAGATGTGGTATGTGGGATCTCAATGAGGCTTCTATGTGAAGAAGTATAATGAAGTGCATGTTTGCAAATGATATCCAAGATGCAAACCTGAGAAGGAAAGGATGAAGAAGCAAGCTTTCTGCTTTGTGGTGTCACTACACCATTATATTAGTTCCAACTATTGATGAAATCTCAACTTCAGCTTGCACAGAATTGAACTCAGAAACTCTTCTGAGCTTGATTTGGGCTTCAGTTTTAGCCTGAAAGCCAGAGCTGACGTCACCTTCAATGAATAATGAAGATCTGGAACCTTTTTGCTGTAGCTCTGTAGAAGTAAAATTCTTCAAAAGTGTTTCTTGCTACTTTTTTCTCTTTTAAAAAGTTTTCATGGTCCACTAGAGTAATAATCCTTTGTATTTTTGTTCTCTGTCTCTTTTCTCTAGTCGAGGCCTCTTGCCCTGCAGGACATTTTGTGATGCAGCAAAAGAAGGCTGTGAACCGGTCCTGGGTATGGTAAATGCTTCTTGGCCAGAATTCCTGAAGTGTTCTCAATTCCAAAACAAACCTGAAAACGATACCACTACGAGGGTATGCTTCTCACCACATCAAGAAAGAGGAAAGCAGTGTATGTTTCCATTCTTAACTGTTACACTATGTTGATGAGTTCTTATTTAATAATGTATTTTTTATTGTGTAGGAAAAGCTCTGGGATGAAAATATTATTTCTGATTCCGTAATTATGTTCCTTCACATTACTGTGTGAAAGTCAAGTTTGGTTGTAGTTTTGCTGTGCTTTAATTGTTTAGTCTGAATTTTGTCAGACTTGGATTGATTTGAGGCTTTTTTGTTTTGCATCAAAAACTCTGAGCTGTTTCAAGGAAAGAAGGTAGGAAAAAAGTAATATGCTCTTTAAAAACATTCTGCTGATGTTTTCTTTGCTAAGCTTTAGTAAATGCAGATTGTTATCTGAATCAGGAACCTGATACACAGGCCAAATTTCAAGTGTATCTCCTTTTTCCTTGCTGTAAAAGTGAGCCCAGAACTGACTGAGAGGTAAACTCAAAAATTGTGGTTTGTGTATATCCGCTCATAGAATCACAGAATCATTTAGGTTGGAAAAGACCCTTAAGATCATCCAGTCCAACCATTAACTGAGCACTGGCAAGTCTACCATCAAGCCATGTCCCTGAGCACCACATTTGCATGTCCTTTAAATACCTCCAGGGATGGTGACTCAACCACTACCCTGGGGAGCCAGTTCCAGTGCTTGAAAAACCTTTCTGTGAAGAATTTTTTCCTAATATCCCATCTAAGCCTCCCCTGGTGCAACTTGAGGCCGTTTCCTCTTGTCCTGTCACTTGTTACCTGGGAAAAGAGACTCACACCCACCTGCCTACAACTCCCTTCAGGTAGTTGTAGAGAGCCATAAGGTCTCCCCTGAGCTAAACAGGCTAAACATCCCCAGTTCCCTCAGCTGCTCCTCATAGGACTTGTGCTCCAGACCCATCACCAGCTCCGTTGCCCTTCTCTGGACACGCTCCAGCACCTCAGTATCTGTCTTGTTGTGAGGGGCCCAACACTGAACACAGGATTCGAGGTGCGGCCTCACCAGTGCCGAGTGCATGGGAATGATCACTTCCCTAGTGCTACTGGACACACCATTTCTAATACAAGCCAGGGTGCTCTTGGCCTTCTTGCCCCCCTGGTCACGCTGCCGGCTCATATTCAGCTGGTGGTCAACCAACACTTACAGGTCCTTTTCTGCCAGGCAGCTTTCCAACCACTTTCTAAATACAAGGCATTTGCGTTTCCTCAGAGTTGCTGCTCTTTTCTCTAGATCCAAATCTAGGTGAGATCATATCTGAGAGCAGCAAGTCTGACTCTTCTCTCATTGACCCCGTTGCTGGAGTTCTCTTGCTGGCATCTGAGACTTTACTGTTGATATGCATCATCTCATGCACCTAAGTGACAGAGGCTTGTATGGCCCATCTGTGGGTTCTGACTTTGCTAATAACTTCTGGATGACAATAAACAAGCTGAAATGATAAGGTGAAAATTGTTCTTTAGTTTTGTTCAAAAGACCTAAGAAGTTACTCAAAACTACCTTAAAAGGCCAGCGAGGTTATACAGTGTATCTTTGAACGTTAGTTAATGCTACAAGTAAAATTGCTTGTATATCCTGGGTTGTTTCCTTGCACTTTCTGAATATGCATAATGATATGACCTCAAATTAGTGGACCAAATCTTTTTTTGGGGTATGTTTTGAAGGGTCATGAAGTAAAGGAGGCTGTTGTCCATACCTGCCTTCATCTGTGGAAACATTGTAATGGCTGAGATGGGGAAATATATGACGGATTGTGTCTTGTTGAAGACATTTGAATGCCTTCCAGGAAAACTGAACACTATCCAGAAGTCTTTTGTAGGGTTTCTATGGGATTTTCAGCAAGTTACTGTAGTGAAAGCCACTGGGAGCTGTGTTTTAACCATACGATACAAGTATATGCTAAGTATGCCAAAAATTTAGGTCTAATGGATCTCTACAAATGGGAACCATGAACAAGTCATTATAAGAATGTGTATTTCTTTTTCCATGTCTCAAATTCACTTTGTAAAATGAGAATAAAACTGTCCTTTTAGCTCACAGGGATGTGTGTCGATGCCTTTGGTATCATAGTGATGAATATCATAGGAATTAGGAGGACAATAATTTTGTCTTCATGGCAAGTTCAAATAACACATAAGGTAAGAGGCTGTAGCATAAATACATAAGTATGGTAAAGGGTTGTACGCTGAACAATGAGAGTGACTAGCAAATCATTAATTGAGCACACTCATACTGAACACAAAATGAGATACGATTCTGAAAAAGCAACAGAATGTTAGAGACCTGGGTTTCGTGCATGTGTGGTACACAGACATACACAACCACTGTTGTACATATGACATAAATATGCCCATTAAATTTTGACAAATTATAGCTGGCCAAAGTGTTAAAAAGCCCCACCAAACTTTTAGATCAAGCCAGAAGATATTGCTGACTTCTGAAACTTTCATGTTTCAGAATATCTTCTTGCTAATATATATTAAATACTGCTAGAGAAGAAGTCTGTTAGAGCAGTGCCTGGCTGATGATTCTTCCATAATCTGTGTGGCAGGATTTGTATCTATCTGGTAGTAAACTGCAAAAATTACAGAGGTGCACAGTGGAAGCTTACTATTTCTCACTAGGGAAAAATACCTAGAGCCTGTTGTGAGATTCACTGCCCCTACCTGGCAGACTGTGGAGATCCAGGCTGCTTATTGGCAATTCTGACATCCTGTTGTATAAAACAAAAGGCATTTTTAATTTATTTTTTTCGTGAGCTATTGTGCATGATGCTTGGATATGAATAGTTTTCATTTAGAATGACAGACTATAGAGAATATTTTGTCTTTTTATTTCAAAGAATGGTTCTGATGTTATTCCTTTGTGACTGAAAAGGTGAATGCAGATTTACTGGGCTGTTTCTCCTATAGAAATAAATTATGCTGTAGTTGAATATTTCTTTCTGCAATTTGTATTTTTGAAAGAATTTACTTCTCTGAACACAGTAGAACCAAACAGCAGGGGTTGGTTCACCGTTCCAATCCTTTTTTACGTAGTGCTAAGCCCAGAGTGCTATTCACAGTCTTCTCAGGGCTCAGTTCCTAGAAATTGCAAGAGCATGTCCTTGGCATATGGCTACTCATGTCTCAACTTTTTGGTTTCTTTTGGGGACTAATGCCTCCAGATTACATGCAGTGAAACCCTCCCTGCCCACATAAGCCTTGCATATAATTTGTGTGATGATTTAATTCTCTTTTGGGGCTTTAGTTAGTTCTTGTATTTATCAAAAATAAGGTCTGGCTGTTATACCTGCTTGTTTTAGCACAGTATCACACAATCCCAAACAAAATTTTATCTTGATCTCTTCTGTTAGATTGTGACTAAATACTCTATGTCAGGGGTCCTCAAACGTTTTAACCAGGGGCCCAGTGCGCGGATGCAGTGGCAGGCAGCCATCTGCGGCTGCTTGGTTCCCCCCCCAACCCCCCGCGGGGGGGCAGGGGGGTTCTGTAAATAGCGGGGGCTGGATTGAGGACCCTGGGGGGGCGTATCCAGCCCACGGGCCGTAGTTTGAGGACCACTACTCTATGTCCTCTACATTTTCTGAACTGAAAAATGCCACTCCTCCAAAAAATCCTTGAACTTCACATACCTTTCCAAGCTCTGTTGGAGAATGTATGCTTGACTGATGTTCTAGTTAGAATCCAGAGCATTTATCCTGGGAACAATTACCAACTTTCCTGAAAAATGTTTATTAGTTAGAATTGGGATTATCTAGTGGATAGATACTTGTCCATGTGTCACTGCTGCTATTTATCTCTTTGTCTAGATTTTTCCTCCACAAGCATTGCAAACTGAGTGCACGTTACCATTATGGAGAAACTACTATGACTTACATTTCTGATGTGACTGCCAATACACCGAATGTACTGGAAAATCTGAGCCATGTGCTATTATCGTAAAACCATCCGAGTGTACAGAATGAGTCACAGAGAAAAAGGTGCAGTTCTGTAGACAGGGCTGCATCAGTCAGGTTGATATCCTTTCACACAAGTGACAAGTGAATACCCAGTAAGTGAGAAAATTGGCTACTCTGAAAACAGTTTTAGGAACCCAGCTGCTGAGATCTAAGATGGATGGTTTAACTGGTTTTGCAGTTCTAATGAGTTGTGAGCATGTAAGGGAGTGAGGGGGAAGCATCATCAGTCGTTCATTCCACGTGAATGAAATAATGTGTTCTAGGGGGGGGGAGAAATCTCAAAACCTTCCTGGGGGTGGCTATACATATCTTTCCTCACAGAAATGTTCCAGCTCTTTTTTTCTTTCAGCAGTCACTGTGTTTCTGTTATTTTTATTTGCTTTGGTCAGCCAACATAGTTGATGCTGTTAAAACTGTGGAGAAAAAAAGCACCTTAGCTTGAATGAAAAGTAAAGCAACACAATGAACTGATTTTACGTTAATGTGAAGGTCTCACAAAGCCCTGAAATTAATTTTCAGTTAATTTGAATGGTAAAATGATTTCAAAAGCGGCAGTGATTATGATGCTTCTGCTCTTTATTCAGCAAAAATGTGTAAGGAGGAATATGGAAATGTCAGATAATGTTCACTTTTGTATTATTACTCAAGAGGCATTATGAATGTCTGTTTCTGTATAAAAGTTATGCATAAGAGGCCTGAACTGCACTTCACAGCCATGAAGTTTCTAATAAATACTATTTAAGTTCTATAAAATACATAGTACATTAAAATTTAAATATACCATATAAATTCTATTGCATTGTTATGTTGCATATTATTTGTATCGTTTGTCCTTAAAGGTACACAAAAGTATATGACCTTTTTTTAAGTGAGAAACTGTTTCTAAATAGCTATCACTTATACCAGATATATGAAAGATATCAGTTATACCAGATCATGAAATTATTTTTAATATAGCTTTTTCCAGGAACAAATTTACAGTTTTGTCTTAGGAGATTTTATCTCTCCACAGATTTTTTGCAATGTTTCAAGTATTTAAATTTAAATATATGAAAGTACATTTTTTTCAGATAACTTTTGTTGAAAATTCTCCTGTGATCATATTTTGATTCCTATTGGAGCAAATGTTATGGATTTTAGTCCTGACTCAGCTTTAACAGAGACATTAATTTACTTTATGTGTATTCAAGTTAGTTTCTTTAAAAGTATTGCTCTTTGGTTTTTTTCTGAACAATATAACAAAGTAACTTTATCTAACAATGTAACTTTACATGCTGTAATGGTTTCTGGGTATTCTAATAATTCCTATATACTATGAATGAATATGCCTTCCTATTAGTAGTCAAACTAAATCTGTAATGAATAAAAAAGCGGAATCATGAAAAGGAATGAAAATAAGTAAGTATGTGTATGTCACACATGACATTATCAGTCGCATTAAGTTATAAGTAAACCAGAACTTTTCTGTTCTCTAAGACAAATCTTTGTGAACTTTTTACTCACTAGTTATTGCAGCCGTTCTTCAGTTGGACACAGTCTGTTAATTTTGTCCGGTTAGAAAGTTAAAGTAGTTGGTGAGCAGGAAAACCGTTGCTGATAACCTGGATAATCTGCCTTCTGGGCAAAACCATAGAAATTAGTTATTGTACATGTCGGTAAATGCCCTGCAATGTTCAAGGGCATGAAAGGGCTAAATGCATGCATAATTGGAGTGAACTATTTCAGCTGTTTGAAGGTGCCACCACAGGAGCTCTTAGACTGTTTTAAGCTGGATAAGAAGCATTTAATTGGAGCACTACATTAAGAATACTAGCAACAGTCATTAACAGTTAATGTATAACATTTTAAGATACTGCAAAACCAAACAGTGAATAGATGTATTAACACCACAACTATAGACTTCAGCAGTACATCTTTCTTATAATAGCATTGCCTTTACCCAAGTTCAGCTTTGAATTTTGCAGTAACTCAGCTGAACAGTTCACACTTTCTTCTAGTGGCTGCCATCATAGGCTATCTTGTCCTGCATAAGCTGCAATAGTGCAAATTATACAGAAAATACTCAAGAGAGTGAGAGACTAATTTTCTTAACCGAATGTGCTTAACTAATGCAGATCTTGTTTTGTTTTGTTCCAAGAATAAAACACCAATAAAAACAGTTCTGATATTCTTTTTCCACGGTACCCAGTTTATCTTCCAGGGTTTTTCACACCGGTATTAATTTAGAGAATTGTCTTTGAGGAATACCTTTGAGCAGAGATTCAAAGGCACTAAATGTGAAGCTAATTATACACATCCAATACAGAATTTATCTGAGAAAAGGAAGACATTATCCTTCTTTTGTGCCCTTGCATTCCCTTAATGCAGTAAAAAGAAGAGAGAGGTGATTTGTGTGTATGTAACATTGATACTGACCAGCTGCAAAAACAGCAATAGTGGAATAATTTTTTGAGGGAGACAAAATGTTTTTCAAGATTGTGATGGTGTTTCATGTGAGAAAACATTCACAGTTGAAAAAACTGTTTCTTTCCCCCAAGCACTCATTCTTTACTTCTGTTGACTCTGCATTATATTTTATTATATCCTTTGATTTTGATTGTTCTCCTATTCTGCCTCCGCCACCGTTTATCTCTTTCTGCCTTCTTGTTCTTTGCCTGTTTCTTTTCCAGCTTGGAGTTTCCTATGTGGCCTTTTTAGGCCACTTTACTTGAATGGAAGAGAAAGGTCTTTTGTGTTCTTTCTCCCACAGGGTTTTGCATCATAAGGAAGTAGAGAAATGGAAAATTTCCTGGGGGGAAGGAGTTGTCCACTTTCCTAATTCTGTGATCGTGATCCTAGTATCAAAACCTTCTAGGACTGATGGCTTCAAGATGCATACACCGTTCTGCAGGGTACATGGGATATAGGGAGCAGGTGATGAAAATTTGCAGGCAAGAGAATACAAAGATTCCTGTGTCCCACTGTGCTATTGTGACTGCATTGAGTCAAATGAAAAGTCCATCTATTTTGTAATGCTGACTCCAACAGCTGCCAAAACTGGATGCCCAGAGAAGAATAGGAGAACAGGGCAAGAATATGTGGCAATACTTTTCCGAAATACTACTGCATTTTCCATCTGTTTGATATTCAAGGACTTTTCTGTAATTTTTGACCCATCGTAGATTTTTTCTTCAGTTAATGCATCCCCTTTGTTTCATGGATTTTTGCACATTTTAGCATCCGTAGTATCCTATTGCAAAGTGTTACAGCTTATTTATGCATTGCATGAAGAGTACCACTTTTTGGTTGTTTTAAAGACAGTTTTATTTGATAGCTCCTACTTTTTTCGTAGCATTAGACAGTGAATGTTTTCTCCTAACTTTTTTAAAAAATAGCAGCACTTTTAATGGTCATTTTCACAGATATACAGTGCTTTATCTGTTGCTGTACCTTGAAATACAACCAGGTATCAATCTAGAGGGTGGTAGAATAATATATTTGTTTCAGTCTGTGCTGTTTGCAGCTTTCCAGGGACCTGCCCAAATAATTTTCTATAGACGGCATCCCAGTAATCTAGCTTGAAAGTACAGGACACAAATGGTCTTGGCTCGTCAGAAGCACTTTTGATAGTACACCAGATGCAGGTAAAATAAAGCACTTTTTGCCACCAATAGTGTTTAGTCAGGGATTTTGGAAGCTTTGCCAGGTTGTAAACCTTTCTGGGGAAGGCCTAAAAGCAGCAAGTTTCTCTATCAGCAAGGTTTGCTTCCATTTTCTGTGGGTGCCTTTTACTTCACCTTTATTTTTCTTCATGAGTTTGGGGGTGTGAATATTTGCATTATTATATTAATAAATCTGTGAATTATTGACAAAGGTATCATTAATTAACATTTCCCAGCACATTCCTTTATAACACCCTGACAATTTTTCATAATTTTGGCAAATTTGAGTGGAATGGTCCAACATTTTTTTACTTCAGACATCTATTTAAGGCTTTATTTCTTCTACTGCTGCTTTGTTTAGAACAGTCCAGCATTTCTGAGCATGCAGCCTGTGTTCAATAAAGTTTTATAAATAGTTGCATATCTAAATCCTCTAGTTTTCAGATCAAATATCGAAATTCAGCATTGAACAAAAGTGTTTGTTTTCCAGCATAAGACCACGCTTTTATAATTTCCATTAAAACCTGATTTTTGGAGATATGGTCAAATTGTCAACCTTCTGAAAATTTCCTGCAGAAGCATATGTTGAAAAAAATAATCCCCTGCTGTCAAAAGTTAAGAGTAAAAATGAAGGTGCTGAGAGTGTTTGCGTGTATCCATCTCCATAGTGCAGTAGAAAGGACTGCTATGTTAGGACCACATATAAAATTGGAAATCTGGGTAATTAATTGGACTTGAAATCAGTGCAAGCTGGAGCTGTTTGTCATTTTTAAAAAACACACTCTACATGTTTAGGCATGTCTGGTGCTCAGTGGTACATGACAGCATCCACAGTGCACATAGTGGTTTGGCAAATTACGAAGAATATCACATTGCTATACAGAAAGGCTGATTGTGAGCAGAAATTTTTATATTTTTTGTAGGTGCTTTAAAGGCTCATTCTTTAGTCCCAAGGGCAGATTTAATAGGTGTAATAGTCTTTTCATAACTGCCTGTTGAGGTCTCTTAAAATGGGTCATTCGCTGATGGCAGTTTTAAATAGCTTTGTTCTGTCTCAAAAATTGTATTGTTTCCATTGACATTTATCTTTCAGGTTTTCCTCTTGATCTTCTTGCATTCAGTGATGTTTCTCTGAGAGCTATCCCGATGTTCCCAAAATAGAAATATATTTCAATCCCTGTGGGAAATCTTAAATATCAGTTCATCAGTGTGAAAATGAGTTCATAAGACTCCTGCAGCATTAGCTTTGTAGTACTGAAGCTAATGATTTTTCTCCTCAAAGAGCCCAAGAAAACAGAGAAGTTTTTTCATCTTTTTATAGGTATAGAGCTAAGGCACAGATTGCCTAAATTGTCCAAGGTGATGCAGAAGGTTTGCAGCAGAGCTGGGAAGAGAACCCTTATCTGTGAAACACATAAAAGATTCCTTATTCTGTAAGAACATCTTGCCTTTCCCAGGCTTTTTTAAATGGCATTGCTTCATAGTGCTTTTATAAATCAGCTAATCTTCAACAAATAGGATCATATATGGAACTTTTGCAAGTAACAGATCTTTTTCAGTATTAAAAATCAAATTAAGCTTATGGTATTTAATAAAACAAGACATGAAATTCAGTTTTTATATAGTAAGTAATGAATTTTCCAAAGACATTTTCTGTCTGCTTCTCAACCACAAAATAATGGGGGATGTTTTATAAATCAGAAAATAGAAAAGAAAGAAGTTTAGGGAAAAGGATGATGGAGACTTGTACCACGTAAGGGAGTATTAGCTGTATTTGCAAGGGAGATTTTCCTTAAAATGAGGCAGTGGTATTTCCATCAGATTTAAAGACCAGTTATCATGAGATAGATAATACTTTGCAACTGTGAAAATCATAATATATTGACAACAGAAGGTGATTTTGCATCCTACTGAAAATCTAAATCCAGATGTCAAAACGTGACTGTTCACATTTAATGAAGAGAACAAACCAATTATTAATATTCTAATGTCTAGGAGCTGGGTTGTTTGGAGGGTGCTCAGGAAAGCATAGGTTTAAAGAAAGTGAATGCTCACTTTGCAGACGATGGCATACTTAATATGCTGTGCAGGGACAATGGGCACACATGCTTTTGTGGCGAAAGATGAGATTTTAAGGAAAAAAGTTTCCATCAAGTTTTCTTTTATGATGCACTTATTAAAATCAAAAGACATCACTAAATAATGAATTCTTGAAATTCTGTGAAACAGTATGGCTGAACAACCAAATAAGGCAGATAAAAATTGATGTAGCAGGATGGAGAGTCGTTATTTATTAGTTCGTGTTTCTCATATCTTTCTACCTTTCATCTTTTATGTCCTTAAATTGTATCTGCATGTTTTGTGAAACACTGCCAGATTTCATCAGCACCACTTTGCTTTCCATTTTGTTTCATTTTTATATTCCTGTTCTTCTGAAGACATATAAAATGAGATTACTTGTATGCTCTGAGTTACTTCACAACAGACTATTTTGTTGGAAGAGATTAAAAAAAACTTTCCCTCCTTTTGTAAGTGAAATGTTGACTCCAGAAAGAGGAGTTTAAATGGGAAATCAGCAGTGTGAGTTTAGGACTGATCTTTCATTTATGCTCAGTTTTTGCTTGCACAAGAATGTGCTTAATCAACACATTATTGTGGTTAATACTTCACTGTTAAGGATAATTCCTTATACTGGGGATTCTACTGAGCGCAGGACCAAGTAAAATGTTGACACAAACACCATCATAGTCATTGATTTATTAATGGGTTAATCTGAAATTTATGTTGTGTGTTACCGTTGTGCTATCATTTACTGCAGTGCCAAACTGAGGTCATAAAAGCCCATGCTACTGAAAATTCTATCATTAGATATTTGGTAATTTTCCCTTAATTTAATTTTAAACTGTATCCTGAATGAATATACTTTTTCATGGATATGTTACGAGGAGTACAAATTTATGATGCAGATATTCAATATGTACTTTTTTGCTTTTGGCATGTAGATGACAAATACATTTTCCAGACTTTGTTAAGTATGAGGTTCAGAGAATAAAGGGAGAAGAAATAGGAACTGAATTCTCATATAGGAATAGGAAAAATGCAAGTTTAGGTATTTTATGATGAGAAATATGGAGCTATGTTGCAATCAGATGCAAAATTACTTCAATGGCGGAAGAGATTCTGTAGCTGCTGCTGCTGAAACTGATGTGTTTTCATACCTGTGATCTGCATTGTGGTAAAGTTTGAAAGCTACAGTTAGAGACCTTTATTGTTCTTGGCAAACTTGGATACAAAGTTTGAATTGCAACGGAATTTCTAAAAGTAGAATTTTGAACTTTCACGAGATTTTATTGTTTGAACTTGCTGTTCTCACACAGAGATACATTTAACAACTTTACACTAGCAAAGTGACAGGATTGTTTTCCTCCATATCTGAAAGCTATTTCTCATTTCAGTTATGTATGCTTAAAGTAAAGTTATTGGGGTTGTTTTGCTGATATTTTAATGAAGGTGAAACTTTTTTGGTTTGTTTAGCTTGGTTGAGTAGCCTGACTGTTACCCGTGGCTTTTGAAAACAAAAAGCAAACCAAAACCAAAACAATAAACCAACAATCAGGTTCTGAAGGAAATAATTGCTTTTCTACTGGGCTTGTTTACTTCGTGTCCCCATGTAATTTTCACTTGATGTCTTTCCCCACCTGTATGGTTTACAGGGATTTTTCTCAGCCGATGTTATTTAAAGCAAATGCTTGGAAGTTTGGCCTCTATTGTGTGGACTAAGGTGTAAACAAATTAATGGTGATTTGCATCTCTATATTTTAAGTGCCTTGAAGGACCTGAATGGGAAAGTGTTACCTCTCTCTGAACATAATGTCCCTGCATATCTCCTGTGAGATACCTAACGCTCTAGGGTTTGGGTTTTTTTCTCTTTAGGTATCTCAATTCCCCATATATTGAATTGCAACGATGACCATGTTCTAGTGTTCAGGGACTTATAAGAATGTTTGAGGAATCCTTCTGCTCTAGAAAGGTGTCTGTGCTATGATACTCTTAAGTCTCAACCTGATAATCTTTTGCCTGAACACCTAGGCTGAGAAGATCCATCTGTTGTGACTTTGGCTGGGTATTTAATCTGATGCATCTATTTAATGGGGAAAAAAAGAGCTTGCTTCATCCCATCCTAAGGTCCATTTTTAGCAGTTGCCCCGTACAGATGCTTTTTAGAGGTAATAGTAGATTTAACCTCACTGATTAACTCAGCCTAGATACCTGTTTTTGAAATAAGAAAAGTTATATGAAAATGCCAGTTTCCACTTGCTTGAATTTGAGTAATTTGGGGTTTGTTGATTAAGTGCATCAATTAAGACTCATTACCCTATCTTTAATTTCTGCTTATTTCTTCTTGACCTGAAAAGTTTAACATGTGTTCTTTCTTGTCTTCTCTTTTTCAGCACTGTGTGGAGGTGAGGAGAGTTTCTTGTGTGCCAGTGGGATCTGCATCCCAGGGAGACTGCAATGTAATGGCTACAATGACTGTGATGATTGGAGTGATGAAGTCCATTGCAGTAAGTTTCTTAGACCTTGCAGTGTTCTGTTGAAGCACTGAATCCATTCAGGGAAACCTGAAAACTAAAGGCTATTGATACAGGGTAGGAGCTTTGCATAGTATTTGTGTATATTGACATTTGAACTCTCTGAGCTGCCATTGAATGTGTTTACTTTTGTTCACTCTGGCCACAGCATGTGCTTTGATCTATCAAATTTCTTAAGTGGAAGAACTGCAAGGAGCCATGTGGAAAGCAGAAGTATTTTGGAGCATTTCTTTTTTAATGGATCAATAACATGCAAAAGAAGACCACTTCTGATAATAAACAGAAGACTGTTACTAGTATCTTTTTCCTAGTCCTTGGAATTGATTTTACAGCAGACGCAAACCTACCTGTTTAGAAAAGTTCTCTTGGCCTCAACTGTGGATGTGGTTCATTTAAATAAATCCAGTATATGGTGCTGTAGAAAAGAAAAGATGAATATACATGCTTAATATCCTGATTTCTTATTTATTTCTCTATGGTAGTGTGTATCTTTAGAGCTCCTATGTGTTTATCTCTGTTGACAAAAACTTCATTGGACTACTAACACCTTTAGAAAAGCTAAGCAAATGTACAGTAGGAAAACAATGAAAAAGAAAAAAGGAAAATGTGGAACAATGACTAAATAGGGACTACAGTAGGACATGATACCACAAAACAGGGGGGCTGTGCATACAGACTTTGGAAAATGCCAGACCCAGGGTTGAGTTCCAGACTGTGCAGTTTAGACTACCCTCAAAAGATTTCTTCTTATTAGTGATTTAAGAGCCTGGGCATTCCAAGATTCACAAAGTTGCTTTTAAGGAAGTTGCTGATAGATTTTATCTGCGATACTCCAAGGAATAAATGATGACTGCAATTTCCTCCTGGTCTCAATACGAATGAGGCTAAAGCTTGCTTTTCCTTTAATAGCCTACAATTTATTTAATGGAAGTTGATACAATTTCTGTTACATAGAATATTGTATATTTTTATCTTTGGATTTTTCCTTTAGTTTTTAATGTAAGCTAAAAAATTTAAAAATGCCTATGAGACTGTGGCTCTCAAGTTCCATTACAAATGGGAAAAAAATAAATTAGTAATATAAGAATAAAAATACTACGTCTTGAAAAAACAAGCATTATACATTTCATGAGTTAAGATTACCTTTAAAAGAAAGCCTGTCTGTTAAATGATACAGTGTTTATAGGTAGAGGATGACTTTTATTAGGAGACTCGGTAAAAGTTGGGGAGAGTGGGTGGAGATGAAATAAGACCTTCTAGAATTATACAGCAGATATAGCAAAACTGAAGGAGGACTTATTTGGCTGAAAGTTTGTCTGATAAAGGATGTTGTGTTTCCTGCAGTCCTTGTCCCTTTCAAATTTTTAAGTAACCTCATACAATCATAGGATAATTTAGGTTGGAACGGGCTTTTAAAGGTCATCTAGTCCAACCTCCCTGTCATGAGCAGGGACATCTTCAACTAAATCAGGTTGCCTAGAGTCCTGTCCAACCTGACCTTAAATGTTTCCAGGGATGGGGCATCTACCTCCTCTCTGGTCAACCTCATAATAAAAAAATTCTTCCTTATATCTAGTCTAAACATATGCTTTTTTAGTTTAAAACCATTACCCCTTGTCCTGTCACAAAACACAAAAAGCCTGTTCCCATCTTTCTTATAAGCCTCCTTTAAGTATTGAAAGGCTGCAATAAGGTCTCCCTGGAGCCTTCTCTTCTCCAGGCTGAAAAAACCCAACTCTCTCAGCCTTTCCTCATAGGAGAGGTGTTCCAACCCTCTGATCGTTTTTGTGGCCCTCCTCTGGATCCATTCCAACAGGTCCATGTCTTTCCTGTGCTGAGGACTCCAGAGCTGGGGGCAGTGCTCCAGGTGGGGTCTTACCAGAGCGGAGTAGAGGGGCAGAATCACCTGCCTTGACCTCCTGGCTACGCTTCTTTTGATGTAGCCCAGGATACAGTTGGCCTTCCACGCTGTGAGTACACATTGCCAGCTCATGTCCGGCTTTTCATCCACCAGTACCCCCAAGTCCTTCTTGGCAGGCTCAATCCCTTCATCCCCCAGCCTGTATTGATACTGGAAGTTGCCCTAACCCAGGTGGAGGACCTTGCACTTGGCCTTGTTGAACCTCATGAGAACCTTCCTGTCCTCCATATGCCTCAGTATAACTTCTAGGAGGATCTGTTCCATGATCTTCCTAGGCATGGAGATGAGGCTGACAGGTTGATAGTTCACAGGGTTCACCTTTCTGCCATTTTTAAAAATGGGTGCAATTTTCCCCCTTTTTCCAGTTGCCAGGGACTTCACCTGACTGCCATGACTTTTCAAGTATCATGGAGTGGAGATGCATTCTGCATCAGCCAATTCCCTCAGGACTGTGGGGTGCATCCTGTCAGGTCCCATAGACTCATGTATGTTCATGTTCCTCAGGTGGTCACAAACCTGATCTTCTCTTACAGTGGGAGGGATTTAGTCAGTCCCTGTCTTGTGGTCCATCAACTCCAGCGGTGTGGGAAGAGAAGTTGCCAGTGAAGACTAAGGCAGGAAAGTCGAGTACCTCAGCCTTCTCCTTATCCGTTGTTACTTCTTTGTCATTGGTGTTCATCGGGGAGTGTGCTTTCTTTGACTTTCTTTTCTACCTGACATACCTATGGAAGCTCTCCTTATTCTTTGCATCCCTTGCCCAGTTCAGCGCCAGCTGTGCCTTGGCCTTCCTGACCCCATCCCTACACAAACAGGCCATGTCCCTATACTCTTCCCAGGATACCTGTCCCTGCTTCCACTGCCTGTGCATATCCTTCTTGCCCTTTAGTTTGACCAGCTGTAGCTGGAGTAAGAAAGATTTGTCAATAGGCTCCCCTTGATCAGGCAGCCTGTAGTAGACACCAACCACAAAGTTCCATTTGTTGCCTTGGTCTCTAATTCTTATTCATAAGCTTTCAGCCCGCTCTTGGCTATTCTTCAGAGACAACTCTTCACAATTTAACCATTTCTTGATGTAGAGGGCAGTGCCTCTGCCACCGCTTCCTCCCCTGTCCTTTCTGAATAGCCTGTAGCCACTGATAGCCACTGCACTCCAGTCGTGCATTTGTCCCACCAAATTTCAGTAATGGCAACTAGGTTCTAGCAGCATGGTGGCTTCCAGCTTCTGCTTATTGCCCATGCTGTGTGCATTGCTGTAGAGGCACTTCAGCTGTGCTGTTGGCCCTGTCACCTTCTTGGTCACACCTTAATTCCTTTGAGGTATTTCACCAGTGTTCCCCTGTTGGTTCCTATTACATCAGGAACCCCCTGGCTCATCTGTGTAAGACTTCAGGTGTGCTCCAGTGTACCCAGCACATCTCAGAGCAACAGGCTGAGGGGCCTCACTAGCACCCCATCCCTCTAACCTTGGTGTGTCATCACCACAGCTTGTCATGGGCAAGCCTGATACTATCCCCCTCCCCCTTCAAGTCTAGTTAAAAGCTCCGTCAATGAGCCCCACTAGCATGTGAGCAATGTCCCTCTCCCTGCTTCCAGAAAGGTGAATCCTGTCCAACCCCAGCAGGCCTGGTGCCACGTAGTCCACCTCATTATCAAAAAACCTAAAATTGTGCTGGTGACACCAGCCATAGAACTATGTATGGGTCGTTCTGTTTCTTCTGGTGTCACTGCCTGCAGCTGGAAGGATAGAGGAAAAAACTACCTGTGCTCCAGATTTCCTTACCAACCGTCCCAAGGCCCTGAAGTCTCTTTTTATTGCCCTTGGATTGCACATTGTGGCTTCATCGCTAACCACATGGAAGAGCAGTAATGCATAATGGTCTGAGGGCTGTACCAGGCTGGGAAGTTTCCTAGTGATGTCCTTAACCTGGGCCCAGGGAGGCAGCAGACTTCCCTAAGAGGACAGTCTGTCCAGCATATTGGATCCTCTGATCCCCTCAGAAGGGAGTCACCTACAACTGTAACTTGTCTTTTCTGCCTCATGGCATTGGTCATGATAGGGTGGGTAGGCTTTTCTGACCTTGGTGACACCTCTGATGTAGATGGACCATCATCTACATCATCCATTGGCTGGCCTTCTGCATCCAGAGCCTCATACCTGTTGTACAGAGGTACCTGGGAAGGCGAAGTGGGCAAGGAGTGGGGTCACCTGATGCCCCAAGTATGGACTTGCCTCCATTCACTCCTTTCTTTTAAGCTTCTGCCTGGTGAGGGGAGGATACAGGATCCCCTTGATCTTGGTTTTTTCTGGTGGATGTTCCTCTTTCTGTCTCAGGTCAGAGCATGGTTCCACCAGTCTATCTCTTTATCGGACTGCCTGATGCTCCTTAACCTTCCTACTTCCTCTCATAGACCTGCCACCAGGCTGAGCAGATCATCCAGTTGATCACACCTCACACAGCTGTTCTCACTACTGCTGTGCACTACCAGTGAAAGGCTCTGGCAAGCCCTGCAGTGTGAGGCCTGGATGACTCTGTGTTTTCCTGGGAGCTCTGTCTGGGTTGCCACATTCACTCTGGCGAGTGCAGAGGACATAGGTTTCTGCTGGGTGGGTACCATAGCTAAGATCCTTCTGAGAAGGTGATGACCACTAACTGAACTCACCTCTTGAGCTGGTAGGGTGATGACACCCTGCCATGCAAACTCCTGCGTCATGCTCTGGTTGCTCATGCTCCGTAGGTTGCTTTTTGTAGGTGTGGGGTGGCCGTGGTTGCCGTGGCAATGCCCAAGCCTCAGCCAGCATCTCTCCTGAGTGTTGCTGGCTCCTGTCAGGTGTGTCTGCTTCCCTGGTCTTTCCCTGCCTCAGGCTCAAAAGCAGGGTATGGGAGTCTTGATTTTGCTCTTAGAAGCTTCTGCTCCACCTAATAGCCACATCAGGTGCTCAAGACTGTCCTAGTAATCTAGCGAATGAAACCCACAACCTTTCTTGAGAGCTTTAAGTGTGTAAATTAATTAAACATTTTGGTCCATATGTGTAACCATAGCACTTTCTCTTCATGGTATTGATCAAAAAAGCAACTGGCGGGAACAGAATAAAAATGTCTAAAAACTTCTTTTGATTTTTCTTGCTCTTCTGTATTAGATTCTAATAAACTGTTACACATTGAGTATTAATGCAGACCTTAAATTTTAGAGTTTCTTCAGCTAATCTTGTTTTAGTCAATACATTCCAGTTACGTGAATGTTCTAATGTCATGTTAACATTTTTTACATTACAAAAATTTCTTTTGTAGACTGCAGTGATGATGTATTTCGTTGCAACACAGGAAAATGCCTAAATTATACCTTTGTTTGTGATGGATATGATGACTGTGGAGACCTTAGTGATGAACAAAACTGTGGTAAATGAGGTTTTTTTCTTTTCTAAAGTCTTTAAGATAGCAGTATTAAGCCAGTAAACTTTTTCCTTAAACTACTAGAAGAATAATATATCCTGCTGTTATTCTTTTTGGGCAAAGTAAAAACCGGTCACAAATTCTGTACCCAATTTGAAAAGGTTTAGAGGATAGTTTTGAGTTAATTGAAATTTTGAAGGTAGTAGTATTTTGAAGAAATAAAAAAAAATTTGCAATTTGTTTTAAACTAATTCAAGATGTTATGATTGCTTTCTTGCTGACTTGGCTGAATTTAACTGAGATTAAAGCAAACATAAGAGACTACACACTGGTTATGCCAACTGTTTCATAGCTGAACTGTTTCTGCATAAGCTTCATAGTGAGCTTGTATGTTTTGATGATCAAATTCTGTTTCTTTCAAATTCTGTTTCTTTTGAATTCTGTTTTCAATCAATTTCATATGTTCTGCCTCCATATACTTGTCTTTCTACTTACACTTAACTTTCATAGGAAAAAAATGAAGTTTTGCCATAAAAAAGAATAGTTTTCACATGTAAATATTAGAAAACTTTGAAAGCCTTATTTTTTCTGTATTTTGGTTCTGATACTACACCTGAGAAAAATTAAGTACTATAAAATAATTCGTAAAAAATTTAAATATTATTTATCTTTTTGTTTGTTTGTTTTTTCTTTTGATTTTCTAAGGGAAAGCACAGAGAATTTCAAAACTAAAAGTCAGGGCCCAATTTTTTCTGGGGTTTGTTTTATATTTTTCCTCTAAATTAAACATACTCTAAGATCTTTTACTACTTCTTGGCAGTTTTGGTTATTTTGATTTTTTTTTCATAAACTATCTCCAGTTAAAGATTTTTCTAAACATTTATCTGACTCCTACCATTCCTATCTTGAGATATTTTTTCTATGCAAAATTTAAGATCTAACTGTTTGTGCAGGCTATAAATAGATTTCATAGCAGATTTGGCAGACTGAACTGTGCCTACAGCCCTATTTATTTTGGTGTAACATCAGCTTGCTCAACAGAATGCTTTTCTTTATTTGTGGAAGTATTTGGGTAGAAAGGGTAAGACAGAGAATTAAATAATTTCTTTGTAGATCATTCTTATGGAAAATTGTAAGTGTATGCAAAAACCAGTTTCTGATTAAGTGCCAAATACAGCAGTTGAGAAACTTTTTTTTCTTCTAATTAAAAGATAAACATAGGGAATAATTTCCTGTGATGGCAACTGAAAACATTGGCTAACTGAAAATCATTCCATGAGATGGGAAGCCAGAAGATCTTTTAATCTGCTTAACAAATCTAAGAAAGTTGTTTAGTTGCAAATAGAAACAACTGTGCATTTGAGAGAATTCAGAACATATGTAACTACCACCTGCAAAAAAATCTGCAGGTACAAAAAATCTCTTATTGTAATTTAGTAATGCCAAATTAGTAAGAAATATTAGTTTATAGGCATAGAACAATTGATCAATAATATAAAATATACAAATGTTAATTTATAATCCTTTTTTTTTTGGTCCTCATATTTACATTTTATTTAGATTGTAATCCAGTGACACATCATCAGTGTGGAGATGGGAGATGTATAACAGCTGATTGGGTATGTGATGGTGACCATGACTGTATAGACAAATCAGATGAAATCAATTGCTGTAAGTTCCCTTAATCTCTAAATTTTTCTTCCTTTAAAAATAAGAAACAAAATGTAAGATAAGTAGTATACTTACTGATTACTTGTAAGGCAAATCTATAAGCTCATTTGATTTCACAGGTTTGTACTTGACAAATTTCCCTTCTGGTAGACAGCTGCAGCAAATTAAACATTTATTGAGAAGTACCAGCATTGCCATGTATTTCAGTTTCTTGTTAATTACAGAATTAGCTTTCTTTAATTGTAATGTTCCCATTAAAGGGTAATGAATGAATGTATATAACCTCTTAAACTGGTGGCATTCTGGGTTTGTGACAGTTTTTTGATGTGCTTGTATGTAACCTATCGCACCTTGCTAGAGTTTGTGCTCCAGTGATGATGGTGTATATCTGCAAATCAACTATAGTAGAATATTGCTGAGTTCCAAAATCAAGTCTTGGGAACTAGTGCATGTTTTAATGTGGTTAAGGTTCTCATAAGACATAGGCTTATGCTGCATTGCTTCTTGCTGCCGTTCAGTGCTTGACCTTGCAACCACTACCCTACAATCTTCCTGACATCTAAGAACCTAATCTGAAGAAAGGAATGTAAGTAAGTGGGTAAAGAAAAGGTAACAGTTTTTATATGAGTAAAAATGATGTGGTTTATTCTTGGAAAAGCTGTCCTCCATCTCAGCCTGTTGCTAATACCTGGCGTGTTTAGTTTCAGTCCGTGTAGTTAAAGATCAGCACAGCTATAGGCAGTGGAAAACATAGCCCATGTATAATGAAAAATGTCTAGTGATCTTCAGTGCTAAGCAGTATTATCAGGTCCTCCTAAAATAAGTTCAAGATGATGTTCAAAAGTAATTAACACCTTCATTAACCTAAACTGATCAGAAGATATGTATTTTTTTTTTCTCTAGCGTGTCATAGTCAGGGTCTGGTGGAGTGCAGAAATGGGCAGTGCATTCCTAGTGCATTCCAGTGTGATGGAGATAATGACTGTAAAGATGGAAGTGATGAAGAAAACTGCAGTGAAAGTAAGGATATCCCTTATTTTGCTCTTGTTACTGAACCTACCATTGACTGCTTTGTTCTGAAATGCTTTTAGCTAAAGCTGTCTGAAAAATTTGCTTTCTTTACCTTTCAAATAACACGTTCTAAGACAGGTTGGTGCCCGCTTTCACACAGGAATTTGTAAATAGAGTTTTGTTGGTCCTTAAAAATAGATAAATTTAAAAGAAGTGGAGGTGATATTTAGCATAGTATTGGAATACCTGACATGATCATCTGTTACTTGAAAAAGATTAATAGATATTCAGATTATCTGCAGCAATTAGAAGTTACTATCACAGGAATTGATGTTGCTTGAGCAGGAATTTTCTCATGAAAAACCTTTTTTCATCAGAACTTGGGAATCAGAGAAAGAATGTTAGCATAAGTAAATTAATGATTTAGTGTGACTAAGGGAAAATATATGAGAACATAATTTTCACATCTACTTAGTAGCTGTCACATGATGGATTGCATGAAAGAAAAGGAAAACAGGCAGGTTCTTGAGGCCTGGAACATGGTTTCCTGAAGACTTGTATTTTGACACTCAGAAAGAAATGTCATGTTGTGGTGGTTTCTGCATCTGAAGGTATTTTTCACATGTAATTCTCTTGTTTCTGACAAGGTACAGGTTCAGACTGCAGCCTTTCCTTCAATGTGAGAACTATTAATGTCTTTCTCTTATGAATGTTATTTTAAAGAAATTAAAGTAATTCATTTTGTTTAGAAAACTCTAGTGCTGCCAGATGTAGTGATAATTAGACAACCTATTCAAAAGTAATTAGAGTAGAAGAGACCTGATATCATAAGATAAATACACAGTGTGATTATATAAGCCTCATTTCTTTAGGAAACCAATTTAGAAGAAAACCTTTCATAAGCATGTCCACTCACTCCCTTCTTTTCATATTAAGTTCTGAGGATCTTCCTGTTCCAATTTAAACATCTGTATTCAAAAAAATAGCTGAGAAGTTGAAGTACAGAAATTACTATTATTCTTCGTTGCAATTAATGTTGGTGTTGTAAAAAGGTCTTGCATGAAATTTCTTCTAGTACTGACCGTGCAAATCTAAAAACCAAGGATCAGATCTTGTCCTTAATTCTGACTGTGCAATCTCACAAAATGCTGTTTTTATTCTTCGTCTTTCCTGATACTCAGCCTCAGTCTTACTCTATGAATTCTGTGATCTTCCATTTCTCTTGCTGAAAATGAAACTATCATTTTTAATATAGAAGAGGTGAAGTAGCAGAATGGGATAAATTGAAAAGTACAGAACTATTTACATTCTATAAGCAACCATTTCAACTTTTAAAATTCATTCAACTTAAGCCTTGTAAATTTGTTTATCACTAGTAAAAGAGAATTTCACTGAAAACTTTGATGCGTGATCTGGGCTAGAAGTCAGTGATGTTTTTGTTTTTCACTGCTTCTTGCCTTTGTGGATGTTGAAGAAATGCTTAAAAATCTCTTTTTGGTAAGACGAACAGATAAGATTCAAGGATACTAAATGCAGAGGAGTAGGATGGGATGATAATTATGTAGTCAGTGATCTCTCTATATGCTAAAAGATTTTTTCACTTAGTGTTAAACTACAAACTTTTAAATATATAAGTTTTCATTGTTCTTCTTATTCATTCTTCAATGTGCAAAATAGTATTTTGAAGTACTGTGTAGAGCAAAATTCTTCCTTTATGCAACCATATCCTGTCTATCCCAAATTCACATAAGAATGTGTAGGCAGAGTCTGGATGTCATTTGGATTATTCCTCCTTAGTTCCTGGTAAAGCCCATATAATAGTAAAGCAGAATTCTTGTTTGTAACTTTCTTTTGTATTTCTTATGGATGTTGTTGAGTTCAGCAGCTAAGAAAACGTAATAGGACATACACTTAATACAAGGACTTCCGTGCTCTACAAATCAAACAATTTAGCTATGCCTAGGAGAGACAATGAAGTTAGGACTGAAGTGATCTGGAATATTGGTTTTGTTACAAACACAGTAAATATATGAAATCAGCATAGAAATTTGAGGTCAAGATGGAGTGATGTGCCACTTGCCTATATAAAGATATAGGGACCTTGTGTAATAGTACAAGTTTACACATATAGGGATTACAAATGACCATTGTTTCATCTATATATCTGAATGCGAAAAACGGTCTCTTTTGCTACCTTAATGAAATTTAAGGTATGGCATCTATTAACATTACTGCTGCCATTTTGTGACAAGTCTAATACAGATGTACTCACAGCTGGTTCTGTGATCTTGTCACAAGACAGGGTAGAGCGTGTTTATAGAAATTCAGCCCTGACTGTGCTAGGATCAAAACAATCTACGTAGCACAGAGATTTTTAAAGAGTTGAGAAACTCTTCCAGTGTGGGTAAGAATAAATTGGAACAAACTTTAAAAATTAATTTTAATTTAAAGATTTCTGACAGCTTTAAAAGTCGAAAGGTTTTCTCTACCTTTCAAGTTCCATTTTGCAACCCGATGCATCTGTAAAATAAGACAGTCAATTGCTGCAGCAAAAGAAAATACCTCCATTGCTTCAATATATAATGTGTATGAAGGGTTGTAAATCCACATAATTAAGAATGTCTATTGATACGATTACAACATCAGTTCTTTGGGACAAGGTCATTGTCAAGGTCATCAAAACATGAAGTTTCTTTAGCATCTTCTCTATACCAAATATAAGAGTTCCATGACTGAATCATTAATGTTTGTGGACTGTAGTGCAATACAAACACTAAGCAATAGTTGCAATAAACCATTTAAAACAGGATGGAATTATAAAATACAAACTGTTCAGCCTCTGTATAGAAAATAGGAAATTAAATGGCTGATTTTGCAAAAGCTAATGGAAGAAAGAATTTAGTGGTTTGGAAAGGAGCTATCACCTCCAAGAAAGAGAGAAGTCCAGGGATTTGTCAGAGAAACTAACTACCCAGGTAATGTGCTCAGAAAAGTTGTGGTGAAGTGCTGGGTTTAGTTATTCTGGATTCCATCTTTAGGAGCATAGCCTTCTGGGGTTTCTGCTTCTTCTTGTTGTTGTTTGTTTTTTAACCAGCCAGAGAAGGACAATAAAGCTTCAGCTCTGATGACCTTTCTTCAGGATGTTTTTTATTGTCCACCAAAATAATCATAAAATGAGAAGCAGATCAACTGAATGGCACTGAAGAATAATTCCCGGAGAGTATTTTCTTTCAACTAGGACCTATTGTTCCCTTTGAAATCCAGTTTACATGGCTTTTCATACTCTGCCAGAGGATCATGGTAAATGGCTTTCAGAGATCCATACCTCTCATTCAGAAACCGGACTCTGAAGTCTTATATTAGACGTAGGGGTAAAGAAGAGTGACATCTGGATAGTGCTGCACACTTTTGTTCTTTACGCTTCCCTACTGCACTTGAAATGCTGTAGGGCGCTTATCAACTATGTAAAGGAAATACTTAATTGTAATGTAAACTCTGTGTTTTCTCATCAGTACACTCCAGTCATTTGTATTAGTTGGGTAAATAATTAGAATAGTAAATTTCTATTTTCCTCAGGTCAAACCCTCTGTCAGGAGGGAGACCAGAGATGTACTTCCTGTCCTGATCCCTGTGGAACTTCTCTTTGTGAGATGAGAAACAGCCAGACAAACTGCAGTAAGTAGGTCACATGCTTCATACTGTCACTGTTTTAGGGTGGTTTAGAGTATAATGAGGATGCAGGGTAGGACACAGTAATACTTTACTGTATAGTACACGTGTGTAATGATTAAGTATTGAAAAGGGCAAACTTGAAACAAAAAGTTTAATCATGACACTTGATTATTAATGTACTAAAATACTCATAACATTTGACATCAAGATATTTTTCTTTCTGTGAATTTTTTATATGTTCTTAAAGGGTACTCACTGTTGGACTATTAATATTTAATGTCATTCAGAGTTTGCATAAACAACATAGTGGAAGCGTAAAGCAGAAGCTACTGGTTTATTTTCAAATCATAAGAAAATGCGGTGTTTATTAGTCTGAAGAACTTGTAGCCCTTTTATGATGGAATTATTTTGATACTCAAACTGGCTAAACTAGTTATTCTTCTGACCAATGCATACTGTAACGGTTTGGGGTCTTCAGCGCTGTGTATCTTAATTTCTGTGTCCTGTCCTGTACCACTCCATGCAAGCCTCCTGTACCCACTGTACACTCGCTTCTGAATAGCTCTCTTTCTCACTTGTGCAATGCAGCACTGTGAACAGATACTCAAAAGAAATATATCTGGCTGGGTTTTGACACTGGGGCAGAACTGTATTTCAGAATTAATTAAAACTTAGTGATGTGTTAATACAGTCTCATCAATTCAGGTCACCTTGGCACATGGGCAGGCTTACCTTCATTTACATATATGAATGTGCAGACATATCCTATAACTGCTTTGTGCTGAGCAGTTATCTTTGCAAGGTATGGTTTGGTACTATAAGGTAACTTGTTTGGATAATGTTATTCCATTTAGGTTGGAATGGATATGGGAAGGTCAGTTAGTCCAGACTTCACAGTGTCTAAAGTTGCAGCTGTCACCCACAAGTGTTTGAGACAGGTGCCATTCATGCTGGGACCTTTAGATGCTGCTAAAGTAAAGATGCAAGATACTTGGGCGTATATGCTTTACATGTGCTTCTATCAATGCTTCTCCTAATTTTTTGAAGAGGGACAGTTAAGTACCATGTTTAACATTAGAAGGAAGCTAGCTCACACCTTTTGTCAACTAGCCTAAACTCCTGATCAAAGCAGTGCCAGTTAGGTCACGTGACCCATGACCTTGTGCAGCTGAGTTTTGAGTGTCTCCAAGGGCAGATATTCCACAGTCTTTCTGGGAGACCAGCTGATGGCTGTGTAGTCACCAGTCATGCATAAGACAGGCCCTCTAGTTAGCTGGCAAACAAGGCACCAGCAGCAGCCTTACCCAAGTCAGAAAATATGTCAATTCCCACAGTAGCCTTTGGTTCTTACATATTCAGGGAGCAGTTCTCTTCAGCAAGTTACCTTTCATAGACAGCGACTGCAGTCCTGTAAAAAGCAACAGTCCTGTGACTGCAATTCAGTCTTTCTCACAATAAGAAATTGCTGAAAGTGTACTTTTTTTTTTGTTTTCTTGGACTCATCTTGTGGATAAATCAGAGTGAGACTTAGTGTGGTCCAAAGCAGTTTGTCTTGTGGTCCAAAATATTTTCCTCATCAATGCAGATTTTTGTATCCCTTTGTATGTATGGACAGCAATTTTGCAAAGTGTTTGAGTGGCTAGAACTACATTACAGGATAGTGAAAAACATTTTTTGACATGTGATATTGGAGTTCTAATACAATGTTCCTATTCCATGTCATGAGAAACCCAAGAGCTTTTCAGTGGTTTCTTCATCATATTATGGCAATAGTCTGTAATTCTCAACAGGAGTAACACATATTCTGAATTATACTTCTGGATCATCTCTCTTTTTCCTTTTCTGCTCCAGTGAATATTTAATTGTTTATACACAATGGAAGAACAAGAGAATTTGGGAGAAATTTTTCTTGTGTAACATCTGGAAGTACCATTGTCTTTGTTTCATGTTATTTTTTTGTTCATATTTTGACCAGAGTTATTTAATCTTTAGTAAGAGATGAGAATTCCCATGGAAAAATCCAGTGTTGACAAAGCAGTATTTTTTGGCCCAAATAACTCTTTGGCTGGAAAATTCCAAAACATAGGCCACATTTCACAATATTAAATATGATGGGTGTTCTCCATGTATGATAATGTCTAATCAGTTTAGGCTGGTATTATAATGTATTTCAAAAATATTTAGCATAACAGAAAAAATAGCTGAAGTGAGAGTGTAAAGAGATGGAATCAGGCTATTTCAGTGCCTGGACCAGAAAGGACCAGAGGCTACAAGTAAAAACTGAAACACATGAGCATAAGGAAACACCTTTTTTTACTGTGATGGTGACCGAACACAGGTTGCCTGGAGAGATTGCAGAGACTTCATCCTCGTCAACAGTCAAAAGCTGTCTGGGCATGGTTCTGCACAATCTGCTCAAAGTGGCCCTGCTTGAGCAGGGGGGTTGAACTAGATGACCTCCAGAGGTCTCTTCCAACATCAGCCATTCTTGGATCCTGTGAAATATCCCATTCACTTTTGTTACTATGTTTGGAACTAATTGCGATGTAGTAGGTAGAGCAAGTTAATAATAAATACATGAATATATTAAACCCAGGCATAATCTGTTTTTTGTTGTTGTTTCGTGTTGTGTTTTTTGTTGTTGTTGGGTTTCTTTTATTATTTAGGATAAAAGATGCTATGGATTTTATTACTTATTCCCCACTCATTAGGTTGTACTTACATACGCTATAAATAAGGGAGCAGCAAGATCTCTTAAACTGTAGGACAGACATCGGAAGAAAAGATTAACATTTGGGTTACCTAAATGCAGTCAGATGTTCCCCTGGAGTGTATGTTCTCTTTGTTTCTCTGCTTGTGGATTGTAGGGATTTGGGTGTGAGTCAAAGTTATTTTTTTCAAATCTACAACGACACTGCATATAATGTGATAGAAGTTTTCTAAACACAGTGTGAAAATTGTAATCATATTTAAACATGTGAAGAGCTGTCCTACGGGGGCATTTCAGTGGACTAGATTTTCTTCTAGAATTCACCTAAACCCCTTATAACCGAGGCATAACAGAAGGGAGAATGGTTATATGTGCATTTCTACCCTTGAGTTTTAATGTTATGTTACCCAAGTGTTCCTTTACTCAGGTTTCATCATGAAATACTGATGAACATGTAATATTCTGCACACATCAAGAAAAGATGCCCACTGGGGAAAAATCAAAAGACAAAACCAAACTGATTTGGGCATCTGGGGCTGAAGTGTGGGAGGGCCCAGGGAGAGTTCACCATGAAGAAAAGGAAATGGCAGTAGTGTGAGAAAGTTTGTTGAAGTCTTCAAACCTCATACACCCCAAAGCTGGGACTAAGTGGTTTGAGACAACAGAAATAGTTCAGTATTGGCAGTATGCAAGGACCTAACAGAGAGGAAAATCTGTATATAAGATGAGCTTTGTGACCCTCAGGTTAGAGGTAAATACTCAAAGAGGTTATAACAGGGAATGCCAGTCCAAGAAAGACTGGCCAGTTCTGCTCATCAGCTGAATGACTGTTGGGTCTTCTTTTAACTTCCTCTCAAAGATCCAGCTATGGGATGACACAGTTGCCACACTGCTGGCAACTGACACTAGCAACTGGCTGGTGGACAATATTAATCGTGTTAAGATACACTTGCTTCTAGAATAAGCAAATATATGCAGTCTTTTAATAACAAATGAGTGGAATAGTACACACTTCCATAGAAAATTTTCTCATATTTCAAAAGGAAATAAAATTAAATAATTTCACATTGGTCTTGGTGTTAAATAAAAAGCTGAATTTCAGTCTGAATTGAAGTGAAATCCTGTCATTTTCTGTTGTGATGGAAAACTGAAAAATAAATATTTCTGACTACCAATTTGAGAAGTACAAAAGCCATACAATTTTTAAATCCAAAATATTCAGGCAGTTCAATGTGTGTTGTAATAAATCCCTTAAAAGCTGGATGGTATTTGTATTTAGGTAATCTGTGTAATCATATGAGCTTGTAGCTGTTTCATTTATTTTGCTCTTGCTTATTATTCTCTTTATTATCAGTTACGTCTTATCTGAATTAAATTATTAGCATGTAGACTGTCTCTTACTCAGTGTTCGTGCAATACATAACCTAATTGTAGCCATTCTTCCTTCATATCTTGGGATACAAAAAGTAAAGTAAAATAAAATAAAAATCCTGCCTTCTTTTTTCTATATGGAGAAACTGCAGTCTGTCATTAGAAATTTTTTAAGACCTGACTAAATAAAGCCTTGAGAAACTTGATCAGTCCTCAGAGCTGACCAAGCTTTGAGCAGGTCATTGGACTGGAGATCTCCTGAGATCCTTTCCAACCCAAAGTATCCTGTGATCCCAGTCATCTTAATTTTGACAATTCCCATGCCAGTGTGAGGTGTGTTATGATACCATAGTACACCAGTAGGAAGTGTACTATGCTTGCTGTATGATGCAGGAGTTCTTGGAAATAATCGGATACTTGATTTGAAAAGAATAAATCTATTCTTAAAGAATAGTTTATTGTACCATGTTAAAGTTACGATGCTATTTAGGAAGTTAATGCATATTGTTAAGGGAATATAAGTCTCTGAATAGGTTATTAGGTAGGCGGAGGTCAAACCCAACTTTCTTTACTGTTATGAACAGGCTCATGGGGTCTTGACCTCTGAAACTTGTAGTTTCTCAAGCCTGAGAGGAAATCGCCAGACCGATAATTTTCTAAAATACTTATATGATTATTTTTTCTGTATTTCATTTAATCTCACACCATTTGTGTTTCTTTTTTTGTTCTTTCTGTGAAAGGTCAGTGTGAACCAATTACTCTGGAACTCTGTATGAACTTGCCTTACAACTATACTTATTACCCAAACTACCTGGGCCACAGGACGCAGAAGGAAGCCTCTATCAGTTGGGAGTCTTCTCTTTTCCCAGCCTTGGTTCAGACCAACTGCTACAAGTACCTTATGTTTTTTGCCTGTACAATCTTAGTACCAAAATGTGACCCCCATACAAATCAGCGGATCCCACCTTGCAGGTACTATACTATGCTTCATTTAATTCTTGACTGACATTTTCTGTCATATTAGTTTTTTCCAATTTTCTGTTTCCATTAAAAATGCCAGAAATTTTGCTTTGAAATTTCATAGCAAAAGGTAGAGAACCATATTTTATAAGATCACTAAATGCAGTCCATTACACATGTGATTAATATTCAAAGCAAAGAGAACAGCAGTTCAATAATTTTCAAAATGTATATGCTGAATAGAATAAATAGTCTTTTTCAGTTGGAAGGGATCTACAATGGTCATCTAGTCCAACTGCCTGACCAATCCAGAGCTGACCAAGTTAAAGCACATTATAAAAAGCATTGTCCAAATGCCTCAAACGCTGACAGGCTTAGTGCATTGACCACCTCTCTAGGAAGCCTTCTCCAGTGTTTGACCACCTCTTCTGTAAAGAAATGCTTCCTAATGTCCAGTTTAAACCTCCCCTGGCACTGCTTTGAACCATTCCTACGTGTCCTATCACTGGATACCAGGAAGAAGACATCAGCACATCCCTCTTCACTTCCTCTCCTCAGGAAGCTGTACAAAGCAATGAGGTTACCCCTCAGCCTCCTTTCTCCAAACTAGACAAGCCCAAAGTCCTTAGCTGCTCCTCACAGGACATTCCTTCCAGGTCTTTCACCAGCTTTGTTGCCCTCTGGACACATTTAAGGACCTTCACATCCTTCTTAAGTTGTGAGGTCAAGAACTGCACACAGTACTCAAAGTAAGGCTGCACCAACACTGAATATGGCAGGATAATCACTTCTTAACTGGCTGGTCATGCTGTGTTTGATGCACCCCAGGATGTGGTTTTCCCGCTTGGCTGCCAGGGCACACTGCTGGCTCATATTGAGCCTGCTGTTAATCAGCACCCCCAATCCCTTTCCGCAGGGCTGCTCTCCTAATTTATAGCTGTGCCTGGTGTTACTCCATCCTAGGTGCAGGATGTGGCATTTAGACTTGTTAAATTTCATCCCATTAATTATTGCCCAATGCTCCAATCTATCTAGATCCCTTTGCAAGGGCTTTTGTCCCTCAGGAGAGTCAACACCCCTTCCCAGTTCAGTATCATCGGCAAACTTGCTAACGGTGCATTCAGCTCTTGCATCCAGACCGTTAATAAATATATTGAACAGAACTGGCCCTAGAATTGAACCCTGAGGAGCACCACTGGTGACCAGACAACACGCAGCTGTAGCCCCATTCACTAGAAACCTTTGAGCTCTGCCCTTCAGCTAGTTCTTCACTCAGTGCGCCATGAACCCACTTACCCTGTGGCTGGACAACTTGTCCAGGAGGGTGCTGTGAACTTTATATGAGGCATTTTGCATTTCTGTGTGTATGATTAGAATTGCTCTACTATAAAGGGTATTTAAACATAAAACCAATTAATTTAATTTGGAACATAAGCATTTGTAATAGTTCCTTGCATTAGCGTATCACTTCATCTATGCAAAACCCTCTCTGAATACTGTTAAGGAAAACTGAGAATTTAATGCATGCTTACCTTTCTAAATTAGTGTGCCACATCGTTCTGAATTACAGACTAACTTAGGCTTCCTACTTGTCAGATTAACTTTTCTATCATCTTCATCAATTAACATCACTACACTTTTCAGGGTTAGGAGTCTGTTCAAAAGAGACCATGTTCTGTAAATCTCATGGCTTTGGTAGCAGTGGTTTTTGCAGGTTAGGAGAGCTAATAAACCTGGTCAGCAGGCAGAGCTCTTTGAACTGCTCTTTGACTGCTAGAGCCTTCTCATACTGTATTTCTGTCTCTTGGTATTGGGCCTATGCTAACAGTATTGATCGATTTACATCTACTGAGTTGAAAGAAAAGTGCCCTGAAAACTGCAATATATATCCTAAGATGTACCACGTGACATTGTTGACAAATAGATAACATTTCTTTGTCTAGTGATGTGCTGCTTAGTGCAAGTTAAAAGTGAGTCAGGGAAATTTACTAAGATATTGCTTTATTCTCACATAGGGACCTAATACAGAAGTTAGAATATTACATATGGGATAGCTGCCAAGTTATAGAGTGGTTTGTGCAAGCTCTTTTTCAGGCTTGCTTGTTTGAAAAGCAAGGGGGTTTTTTGTGTTGTTTCCTTTTTTTTATTATTTTTTAAAGAAAGCAGTACAATAAGTAAAAATTCGGCTAGCTTATTCAATGTAGAGGGACAAAAGTTAAATTATAGGCTCTTTGCTTCAGCAACTACATACCTAGTTAACAGATTTTAGGATGTATCACAAAACAGTTGAAGTCGTCAGGTTTAAGGTATTAAAGAGATGAAGAGGAACTTGCAGAAACTGTAGAACAAGTTAGTTTGAAGGGGACCTCTGGAAGTCATCCTGGTCCAACTTCTTGCTCAAAGCAGGGTAACATCACATTTAGATCAGATTGAATATACAACATAAATTTTTAAATCCTAGGATTCAAAGCTCTACTTTTATAACTGTTTTCATGTTTCACTCATGTTAGATCATAAATAGAGAATGGTTTTTATCAGGAAGGGATACCTTGGAGGGTGCCACTGGGATCTGTAGTACTGCTTTATGGTTTTAGGAAGAATTTCAGACACAGATAGAACGTAAAAACATAAAAATCTTTTAGAAATGAAAACACATATAGGCTTATACCAATAAACTCTTGAGGTAATTGATAAATGTAGGGCAGAAAAAAAATTAAATACATTTGATATATCAATATAAATGTAAACCTACTTAAGTACAGTTTGAAGCTCCTAGAAGGCAGAATGGTATATTCTGAGAACAGAAACTATATTCTGAGAACCTGCTGCTGCCTTTGCGAAATAACTGCCCTCTTGTTCAAAGATGTCAGTGGTTAGTTGAGCTTAACAGGACATAGGTATTGTTTTACCTGTCTTCTCCTGTAAATATGAAATGGAGTTCAGCTAATGCAGTTTTTCAGTGTCAAGCTTTTCAAGCCAAAGTGCATGTTTCAACCATGATTTGCAAATTCATGCTATATTTCTGGATCTATTATAAAATATACTCATCAGAGTCATTGGGTTGTTTTTAATACTGCAACCTTGATCTGTTCTTTTCATTCTAGGTGGTATAACTAAACAATTTTAATTCTGCTCCCTCTGTATAAAACATCTGTCCCTGCTTTGCAAGGCTTTTTATCATCTTTATGCTATTAGTTTGACTGTCATGCTTTATTTTTTAACTACTACGGTCTTCATGAAGTTTTGTTTAAAGTAAGGAACACACGTGAAGAGGTTGGTTTTTTTTGAGAGAACTGAACTTGCTGTTATTGAGGCCATTCATCTGATAAGGCATTGGTAATGTTAGTCCAGGTCTGGTGAAATAATCTTTGAAGCTAAATGTGTGCTGGGTTTCCACTGAGGACAAATGGATTTTCATAGATGAAGGACATATTTAATAAGCTCAGAAATTGTTTCCTTATAATTACAAACTGTCTTTGCAATGAATTGATTCTGCAAGGTGCTGAGCAGCTTCTGGAGATTCTGGGTCTCATAACATTCCAGTAAGTCTGTCAGTGTCCCTTATTTTGGGACCAGTAAATGCTTTCCTAGTCACAGTAGCCTATATTGACGTGGAGATTACACTATCTGTGTATTGAAGTAGTTTCCAGCTGACTTCGGTGTTGTTTCAAAACTGTGACAGATGTGTATGAGGAATAATCCTGGTCAAATCTCATGCCCTTTATGTGTTGGCATCGTTAGGCATACCATTACTGTATTTGAATTGGGAGAGTAAAGAGATATTTTAGTTAACTGCCAAATACACTTAACGTTCTTAAAAAAGTGCTAGATTGAATTCTGTTGTGAAAAATTACACATTTCTATGCTACATTTTTTTTTATTTTTACCTTGTATTTTTTTCTCCTACCAAGAAGGGGGAGATTTCTGTTTTGTGATGTGTACTCTTAACTGTTAACTTGTTAGATTGATTCATAGATAGTATCACAGGTAAGATTCGACTGAGAAGTAAATTGAGAAGTCTGTTACCAAGTATTCTGACACCCCAAATGTGAGACTTGGTATGGGAACGTGGGAAGGATTAAAAAAAAAAAAAAAGTACTAATTACTCTTCCACTTTTCCTAGCAGTATTGCAATAGGGTCCCATATGCTCTGTGATTGACGCTACTTTGAAGATTATCTACATTTTAATTTTTTCACCACAGACTGATAAGTTAATGGCTTGCAGTAGCTTTTGGGAAGGGTCAGCTCTGGCCAAAGATTTGAGTGTGCAGAGAGCAAAGGACAGAAATAAATAAAAGATTCTCAATAAAAGGTTCCCTGCCATCCCTTACAGAAGAGAGAATGTTTGTAAGTAGTTATAACTGGCCATTATGTTATAACTCAGGTAATAGTATGCATACAGTAACTTAAATAATGTTTCAACAATAGGAACATATCTTTTGTTATATTTGTATTTTTTCATGTAAAGAAATCTGATTAATGGAGTTTCCCTTGATCTTCATCTTTAATTTTGGCTAGGATTATTAACGTCCAGTAACTGGGAATTTCCAAGACTTTCACTCAGTTATTTTGTGCGATTCCACTTTATTTCCTCAGGACATTATGCGTACAGTCTAAGGAACACTGTGAGTCTGTGCTTGGGATTGTAGGTCTGCAGTGGCCAGAAGATACTGACTGCACTCAATTTCCAGATGAGAACTCAGACAACCAAACTTGTCTAACACCAGATGAAGATGTAGAAGGTAACTCCTACAAATACATATAACAGGAAATTAAAGATTTTGTTAGGTTCCCAAAGTCACTAATTTTTTCCCCCATACCTCCTCTTTAAATTGTAATATTTAAACTGCGGAAATTATTCCAAACTGGGTTTTAGGGAATTTGTATCCTTACAGTTTGCAGATAAGAGGAAGTTCTCATAAGAAATCTATTCAAAGTAAGGCTCAGTTACCCTCAATCTGTGAAAGTCAGTGTTTGAGATTTCTTGCTAACACTACACCTACTGCTTGCTTGTGTTTATACTTCACTTTTTTACCTATTTAGATGACATAATAATGCTTTTCTAATCAGGAGGCAGAATCTTGGCAATCTTAAAAAAGCAGAGCCTCACGACAGCTCTGGGAAAAATTCTGTAATGTTAGTGTCTTTGCCAGCTATTGTTTGCACATGGATTTTTGTCTGGGGAAAGTTTTGTAGAAAGTTGTGCCAAACCAGCTTCAGTAGCAACTGACAAATTTCAGTTTTAGAGTTCTGCCATAATACATTGTGAGTACAAACATGGAACAAAAGAATGAAATTGCCTTAAATGCTTTTAGATATTCTTTCGATGTATAGAAAAAAGTGCAGCTTATCCTGCTGCAGTGGTTATCAGATGTGAGATCTGTGAGGATTCTGACATACCTTTTGTTTTTCTTGCCAAAATGCCAGTAAAGTAGCTGGGAAAACAGTGAGATGGTGTGAGCTACAGTGCCTGCAATATATTGATCATGTCCAGTTCTCACTCTTCTGCTCACTTGCACGATGATGACTGTCTCTCCACAGCCACGATCTTGCTTAGAGAAAGCAATGAGCGAAAGCTAGTTAGCTTATAGTTCTTTTAGTGAAGATGTGTTGCTGTGAACGTAGTGAAGGAATCACAAGAAAAGTGAAGCGTCTGTAGTGGTTAGTACTATTTCTTCAAGAAAAGACCATGTGCACGTATCACTGTGAGGATTTTATAAGTATGTGTGGTATCACAGTAATTAAATCCTCTGTTGTGGGACTCTTGAGAGACAAGGAGATAATTTCCCTCTACAGCAGTAGGCTGGTGGAAATGAATTATTCATTATTACACAGCACTGTGTAGGAAAGGAAAAGTAAGATTTTAGTACAACAAGGTGACTTAGAGAAAAATAATCTGATTTAATTTTCTCAGGTGTCAAATGTCTTTTAACCTTCCTCCCTGTGTTATTAGATCATTTGGCTTTGAAATGTAGCATAGAATGATCGTATTTTAAATATACTACTGCATACAGGACTATAGTGTTCCATTTCTAGAGATAAATTATGTTCACTTATAAAACTATAATCTAAAAATATTCTCACTGTAATTAGAGGGACTCTGCCTAGTAAGCTGATTCACTGCTTATTGATCATCTTAGCATTGAAATAGATATTCCTGGGAAATCAGTGAAAAAGAAGGGAGGGTTAGTATCCTTTTAGAAAAATTGTAACTGATTAAGAGTCTTGTCAGAGGTGTTTTGGATTCATTTACTGCTAGAATTTTAAGTTGATTCAGTGCCTGGTTTCTGCTGACTACCAATGTTGGTTAGAAAGTCTTTCCTGGGAGTTTAAAATCTTATATAAATATTTCTGGGGAAAAAATGTTAGAAAAGAAATTAAATTTCTAGGAGCATTTAAAATGTTCATAATTACAAAATATAGGTGATTTTCCAACTTAAGCTGTAATTGACAGAGTAATTACAATGCGTTGAATTGCTTAAGTTCTCTTTGAGTCAGTGCTGAATCCAAGAAGACTGCTGGCCAAGACAGTATGCATTGTGAACTGCGTTGTTTTCGTAATGAGTTATTCTTGAATGTTGGTAGAATTTTGTTTTCTAAGGCTTCCATGTTCATTGATGGTATCTTTTGTACTGCATGGTATTAAACATCTGAGAGATTTTGCAGGAAGGAAAAAACCCTACAACAGCAATGTATGATGGAGGTTGTACATCAAACTCAGCAACATGTACAGTATGAAAAAATGGGTGGGTTTTTCAAAACCATCTAAATAAAGCCTTCTCAAAATGGTACTCTGTAAGATGAAGCAGAAGCGATGTAAGGGGTAATTTGTTGACATTTATGGGTGGTTTAATCAATTCAAATAGCCACACAATTGCCCAAATATATATATTTTTTTTTATCCTGGGGATCTTATACTCACTTCAGCACATCAGATGAGCTGTTTCTGCTTCACACAACACCACAACAGTGAGAAGAGGAGCTAGAAAAGCAATGCTCACAATACAAACATTGTATGGCAGTTACTTGGCAAAGGTTTAAAATTTGACAAGGGGTGGCATGTGAGGGGAGAGCTCTGGAAAATATTGCTTCACCCCGTTCACAGCTAATTGTTAAGAGTCTTACCTCCTACATAGTTCCAGTTCAGTATCACACAAGCTTTCTATTCCTGTCATTTACCCTTATGAATCAGTCACAGTGATAAATAAGTATCCATGTGATGATTAAGCTTGCAGCTTATGGAGTCTTGTTTCTCCCTGTTCCTTGTCATTGACAGAATGCTCACCCAGTCACTTCAAGTGCCGTTCTGGGAGGTGTGTCCTGGCATCTCGAAGATGTGATGGTCAAGCTGACTGTGAGGATGATAGTGATGAAGAGAGCTGTGGTAAATAAGATCAATGAGTTGAATCTTTTGAATGGAGAGTAGTTGAAACATTAGAAAAGGACTTTTGTTTTTTCTTCAGTTACTCAAACCATAACCTGACAGTTCAGAGGATAAGCCCCTTTTCTGTAGGAAAAATGTTTGAAAGGGTTTTTTTTTAAGACTAGCAGCAGTAAAAATACTTGAGCAAGCATCCTTCTTGGTTTATGTCAATGCAATTTATGATATAATTTAGATTCTGCTAACTGTATTCCAGGATGTTTGGGTATTTCTTTAGTAATCAAGATAAAAAATGCTGCAGATACAATTCGTTTGATATTGCTGGAGGTTCTACTGAGCTGAAATGTGACTTCCTGGAAGTTTAAATCTTGAATTCGTAAACATAGTTTTAAATTCATACATGGTCATGTTTTCATTAGGATGTATTTACAAAAGATCTGTGTTGCTGAAGTGGACTCTATATTGCAAGGGTCAAGAATTACACATTTTTCCAGACTGGTCAGCCTCAAACTGTAGGTACAAGCATAAAGTGGTAACCACAAATTTTATTCTCCAGTATATTTCTGTGTTTACTTATGGTAAAGATGCTTTTGACTTTTAACTTAAGGGGATGTATTGAACTTAAGAACAACCAACAAATCTCTTGGTCACTACTTATCCTTGTGTGCTCTGGCAGGAGAATTTTGAGAAGGGAGTTTATACTATGTTTATACTATTTCTTTACATGACTAAGGTGTAGCCTCCATAGAGTTCTGCATGCTGGCCTGGCATCCCTCGGGGCAAAGAGAATAATTATAAATCACTGAAGATTTAGAGAAGAGGTGTGAATATGAGTAAAGGATTGGAAAACATTCCAGCAGAGTAGGGCTAAGGTGCACAACTTGGTTTTTTAACAGAGAGCAGGTTAAGATGGAAGCACAGTTTGTGTGAGCAACAATCTGTAGCAGTAAAAGTCTTTCTACTCAGCTGCACAAAAATAAAATAAGATCCAACACCTGAAAGTTGAAGTGAGGCTAAAATTCAAGCTTGCCAGCTGTATAAAATGCTTCTTTTTTAAGAGTAGGTTGTTTTAATGACTGGAGTGGCCAAGGGATTATTTGTCACTAAGGCACGATATATTCTCAATCTCTGTGAGTTTTCAAATCATGCTTGTATTCTCTTTCCTCTTTCTGTCCTGTTCCCCTCCCCTTGCAAAAAGAAACCAAAAAGAAAAGAAAGGTATACTCACTGAAACAGGATTTAATACTAGGTCATTCTCCTGTTTGGATTATAAAGGAAAGGCAGAGCTGCTGATTACAGTGACCCTTTCAGAGTTTGTCATCGCTTTACCTTTGAATCAATTGTCTTAGTTGTCCTCCCTGCCAAATATTCTTTGTTGCCACCTGTTCTTAACTCCTTAGAACACTAATTGCTATGGGTCTTTTAGGATAATTTTATTCTCCTAGACATTAACATATGAAATATTACGCTAATATGTAACATTCATTTCTTGAGTGGATCTCTCTCTGTCTCTATAGTCTAGACAGAATGTCACTAGCAATCAGCAGAATTCTTATCAGTTTCTATAAATATGGAAGACACTATCTGGTAGGAAATTACCGCTGTCAGAGTGACATTAGATTGACCAGGGGTAATACTGTTAGTGAAGAACAGACAGTCCTTGTAAAGCTCCGTAAGCAACTGCCCTGACTCATTCATATTCCATGTGTGCAGGACAAAATCAAAACTTAATGATCTTTCCATGTGTAAATGGCTACCTCACATTTTATTAGATTATCCTTTGAAATTGTTTTTATACCATTAAAAAACAGTCAGCATTTAAATTTAAAACCTTGTATTTTGAAGTGCCTTAAATGACAGGCATGGAACTTCACAGTGCAGGGAGAAAGGCTGGAAAAGACTAACTACAGCTTTTGGATGCTTAAGCTACTCTAGCCAAAAATATAAGGTAGAACAGTCCAAAAGGGACTAAGGTATACTCTACTTATGCAGAGTAGAGCTGTATTCAGCACCCACTGTCTCCTCCTCCTAGTAATCCCTGACATACTTTATTTGTGAGAGAAAATTATAACATTTCATCTTTGTAAGGGTAAATATCACCCGTGTAATTGCAGTGAAATCGTAAGGCTTTAGTGCCATTTAAACTAGGATTCAGGGAGAAAATCTGACCCAGATTTCTGAATGTGAGACTTCTGAGTGCATTTCAGGAAAGTGTGAGGAAGATAATTTCTGAAAATTATTATGATGATAGACATTGAGAGAGTTTGTGGTATTAAATATGCTTGATTGTAATTGATCATATTAATTTACTGGGTGCTGAACAATGCCTTTGGCAGAGAGCAGAAGAGGGTCCTAGAAGAGTACTAAAGAAACTGAGGACATTACATTCAAAACCAAAATTGTCCTTCACTGTTTTCTGCAATCTGAGTTCTGACTGTAGTATTTTAGTTGAGAGAAAAGTGTGGTGACCTTAATGTTAATGACTTAGTAATAATTGCATGGAGAATATACATGTGAACAACAAATGGAACAACTTGCTTCATATTTTGAAGAATAATGAAGGTAAGATCATATGTGAGTCCCTCTCTTGCCAAAACATATGTTTGAAATGGGAGTAAATTAAATACGGACAAGTTCTCCTACCTCCATTTTCACTTCCATGTCATTTTCATCAAATTAAAAATGTATGTCACAAAAATTTTTAGAGAAGAAATATAAATACACCAAATGGTAGATGGCTTCTACCAACAAAATAGTGTATTTGAACACTGAATTCAGTAAGTAGTGCATTTTTCATAGGGAATTGTCTCTATATTTGCCAATGTTGTACTGAAAGATAAATTTTGGAGAGTCATGGTACACTTCTCAGTGTAACACTATAATGTGTGATGAAGGGGAAAAGCAAACGTAATTACCTGTAAACACTCTACTAAAAAATTGCAAGGTTCATAAATCGTATTTTTTAAGCTTTTTTAATTTTATTTTCTTATTAAGTTCCTAACAAATGACTGACATTATTTGTTCTTTATTAAAAGTAAAGGTTTTGTTTGGTTTCAATTAATTTTTCATTAATAGTTATCACAAATACTGTCAAGGAGGAGACCTGGAAAATAGTGATACCCAGGAAAGTTCTTTGATCACATGGAATTAGTTTCACAGGTTGAAGCCTGTTTATTTCTCTAGGCTGTAACATTTATTTACATGGCTTTTTGAATCTAAACAAAATTAAGTGCTCCACATATCTGTTTACAGTTAAAATGTGAGTAGGTTTTTCCAGTAATCACATGAGCTAGTAGTGATTCTCTGGTTCATGTTTGTAAAATACTGGCTTCTGGAATAACATTTCTTAGAAACAGTGTATCTGCTTAGCAATTTAGTGCTGATATGCTGCTGTAGTTCCAGGCCCAGGAGAACAGAGCTGCTGCTTCAAGGGCAGTGGGTTCATACCTCAGTTATTTGCATGTGGGGACAAGCAGGGCTGTCACCTGAACTTGAGCTTGGATTAAAGTGAAAACTAGTATTACCATCTACAGAACAGGCCAAACAAGGCAATCAAACCACCTGTTCTAGTCAGGAAAACACATTGGTTTTATGGCTTCCTATCAAACCAGAGTATCAGATGTGCAGGTCATCAGTATGTCAGAGTATTTAAACTGGTATCACAGTGCAGTGCTTTATTAGTTGATGGAAATAAATAGTGAAATAAAACAAGAGCAAACACTTTTCTAAAATGTACCTTGAGCCATTCTTAATTTGCTGTAGCTGACTAACAGGAAATTTACTGTCAAAGCACTTTAACACGGTTTTTTAAGTATTCCTCTTGAAATCAGAGAGGCTGGTTAGCAGGACTTTGAAGAGACAAGAATGCAGTGTTTTCTCTGTGTAATAAATGAACCCTCCGAAAGATTCATACAACACTGGGTCTTTCTCATTTTTTCAATCTGGTTTTGTCTCAGATCATGGAACCAGGAAAAGTGTTTGTGGTCAATGCTTAACAGCATCCCTCCACCTTTCATTGTAATCTGTATTAGATTCTGTATCAGTCCTGCCAGAAAAAAACCCTATTTCTACACCATTTCATGGAGATTCCATGCTGTCATAGGATTTGCTTTTGAAAAACCAAAGGATTAGAAAAGTTTATATATTACTAGAAAATGTTTCAAGAGTAGTGCTGCATGGGTTTTCAGCTAGTTGAGCTGATACCTAAACTATTACTTATAGATATATGTAGCATAATACAGGTTATTATTTTAAAAACACTGAAGTATTATGAAGCAATATATATTTTATGTCCATTTCTCAAGTGTGCGCTGTGACAATCTTATTTCCATTTCTTCATTAGCAACTATTCTTGGTACCTTTTAAAATTTAAATTGCAAGTGAAAATATTTTGGATGTTTCAGGATTAAGGAAGAAGAAAACAGTTGATTTGATATTGCATGCTTGTGTTTCAAAACTGTGCTTCTCTGCCTCCAGGTTGTAGAGAAAGGGGTCTTTGGGAATGTCCTTTGAAGAAGCTGTGCATCAAACACACTATGATCTGTGATGGTTTCCCTGACTGCCCTGACATGATGGATGAAAAGAACTGCTGTAAGTGCTTATGCCGTTTGTTAGTCCCATGAGGGGCTGATCACATTTTGGGGATCTCGGGGTGAAAAATAAATGAAAGAAAAAAAGGTTTTCTACAACAGAAAGGCTTAGTCATTCCCTCAGTTTCCTTTTCAGTTTTTATATGGCACTGATCTTTCCTCATCTTGTGTCCTCTGTTGTTCACATCCTTGGATCTTTGCTGTCTCCTTGGTCACACCAGCCCTCTCTCCCTCCTTCTTGTGTCTTCATGCTTCTTTTCTTTATTCCTCTTAGCTCCTTGCCTCCTTTTCCCAACTTTTCTCAACTTCTTTCTGTATAGGTATAGCTGCTCACTGCTCTTTTTTTCTTGATTTCCACTTGATTTTCCCTCTGATCTGTTCTTCAGTAAATTTCATACGTCTCCCTGCTTTATTTGATTTCTCTTCTGCTTGACATTTCTTAGATTCTGTCTCCCCACTGGCCTCCACAGGCTGCTTCTACAGTCCAAACTGTATCAGAGATGCAAAGCTTAGCATGGTACTCTGACGGTATGGGCATACTGCCTATATGCACACTGTAAGTTGTCTCAGAGTGCTGACAGTGTGCAATAGGCCCCTGGTCCCCTGCGGGAGCTGCCCTGTGTGTTCTTTTTCAACTGTGCAGCTGACTGGCTGGATGGGAGGAAGTGGAACACCTGCAAACAGCAGCTGCTTTGCAGGCTCCCACCCTGCATGAGAAGCTGGGAGTGGGTGCCGTGAGATGTAAGCTTCACTTGCATGAATATATTAGTGGTACACTGAATTCTCTTCTTCTGAGAAAACCTGGAGGGGGGACATGTCCCTAAGACAAGGAACTAGAAAAGATATACAGGGTGACACTCAGCCTGCAGAAGAAAGAGATGCTTGGTAAACTTGGTTGAAAGCTGAAATTTTAGTTCTCGGGGCAATCCTGGTATTTCAGCATTTTTTGCTGGGACCATAGGATATAGTTCTACAATTTAAAAAAAGTTACTCCTGAGTCTCTGGAGTTGTGTTGGCAGGGACAGGAGGTGTGCTATGTGGAACATATGAATACATTTGCCAAAATGATTGGCATCCTGCTTATATCACTAGATCTAACTTTGTTTCTTCTTGGGAAGAGTCAGCCCACAGAATGTTTCTTATTCTGCTTTTCCTTGTGAAGGTTATACCATTTGACTTCCAAGTGGTCTGTGTGCTGTAATCTAAAAAAAAGGAAGGTGCCATTAAAGGTATTTGCTCATGATCACACCTTAAGATTATGGCAGAGAAAAGATTGAGGGCTTGAGTTAAGCTCGTCTATAGTTATCAGACTGTATTTCCTCTTTACATTCCAAAATGGCAGCAAAGCTTTCCCAGCAGAGGGCTTCCAGCTTCCCTGGAAGGCAGAGTTAGAGAGCTTTTTCTAGTGTTGCACACTTTATTCCGGAGCCAGAAAGATCACTTACGTCAGAGTAGACAGCACTGACTGCTCTATCTCTATGGTTTTCACCGTGGAGTACGTTTTTTGCACTAGTGTTGCAAATAAATGCTTGGGTTCAGTCAAACAGCCAAACATAGGCAAAACTGAATGCAGCTTCCTTCCACGCATTATCTCCCTCTCTGCTGTCCTGCAGCTCTCAAAATTCCCTAATGATGGGGTTTATAGAAGCTGGAATAAAAGTGTGTTAGTGAGGGGGGTACTGTAATGCTACATGCCTGCCTTTTTGGAGGGGGTTTGATATGACTGTGGGAAAGCTAAAAGTCGGTTTCAAATGGAAGCTTTTGTGATTCCTGCACTGGACAGAGATTCAGGAAATCCTGTGAAACTAACTGTGAAGTGGAGCATGTTTATCTGTAAATCAGTTCCCCATCTCTAAAGTGGAAATAAACATAATTCCATGATTTTAAGTAGCAAAGGAATATCCAAAAGTGAACATAGAATTGCTGTGTATGAAAGTAAATATGTATGCATTACAATAAAATATTTTTTTCAGGTTTCATATGACAAGCCCACAAACAGATCTTGCACTTTCCAGACCCCCCTCCTTCCCTTTGAGTTGTGATTGCCTCTGCTACTGCATGACAGAGACCACCTTCAGCCTCAGTGATGTCCATCCTGAATTTTGTTGTAAATCTGTTTCGCTTTCTATCTCCATAAATCTGATCTATGCCGGCCTTCACCCTCCTCCATTTCTTCACTCTCAATGTGAACTTCACATTCATCGTTTCTTTCTCAGAGTGAAACATGTTTTTGTCCTTGCAGCATTTTGTGAAGAGAGTGAACTTGAATGTGCCAATCATGAATGTGTGCCACGTGAGCTCTGGTGTGATGGGCAAGCAGACTGCAGTGACAGCTCAGATGAATGGGACTGTGGTAAGTTTCCAC